>NC_045694.1:2704018-7504018 GCF_003331165.1 Xiphophorus hellerii | reverse complement strand
TATTTGTGTCGCTGTGAAGTACAGAGGGCTCCCTTGCTGCTGACGTCAGCAGTGCAGCGCTGCAGAGACACGGGGGGCTATGTGGGATAGAGACTGAAAAAGAACGACGGCAACCCTGAAAATAAAAAGGGGATACAAACGGTTGATGGAATGGAGTCAGGGGTTGGATGGCATTAATGTTAGGGTATTTGCATATAGTCTCTCTCAGGGGATGTGAGACGGTTTATTTCTGTCAGAAAAAATTCAAGTGCGAATCAGCGGCACGACGTGTGTACCTGTTCCTCGCTGTCTAAAATCCCGGTGAAACAGAACCGAGGGCTCAACATAAGGAGCTTCCTGCAAAGGATGGCTTTAGCAAAGAAGTGCCAATCATGCTTCAGCATCAGTAAGCGCCATTAACAATCCGGGGAAACCCACTGACTCATATTTCCAGGGGAAAAAAGCAGAAATGTTCTTGTACTAATATTCTACACCTGAAATCTGCATCATGTGGCAACATGCAACTGAAGAAAACATTTTTGTTGGCTTACACACACAACATTGTGCACCCTTAACACCTGCTTTTTCCCCCCCACTAATTCACATGGGGGGAAAAACACTTGCTTAGGATAAATTTGAAGTAAACTGATAAGCTGAAAAGCATAAATCCTGAGAAGGTGTAAAAGATGATCAAATGAAAGAACTTCAATTATTTGGCTCAATTTAAGATAGTCAGAAATGTCACAAACAGAACGATGATCTGCCTCTTTTGGCTACAGAACTGGACTGAAAGGAGCTGTCAGTTTCAGCTCATTTAGTCAGTATGACACCTGGGAAAGAAGATCCAGCCCCATGAGCAAGCCCAAACTAGAATCTGTCTACTTCAGAGACAGTTCGGGTTCCTTTTAAAATGGGAGCACATAGTTCCCACTTTAAGGTATCAGAAAAAGTCACTACAGCTAACAGAGGAACAAAAGCAGATGCACTCTCAAAACCCTTCTTCACTTTAGATACCACACAAGAGGAGAATAACGTCTATACAAATAGATCCTTAGGTTAATAGCTATTCAGAAACTGTTGTAACTAAAACTTCTAAATCAGAAGTTGTAACAGAATACCACCTGCAGGTAAGTGGATATATTTATAGGTAGTAAACACTTAATGTAATCAGTCACCGATCTTATTTTAATTTTTCATTTGGCTCTCATATTAATATTTACTCAGTGTATTTACTTCTTTACACATATTTTTCTTAAAACACAAGACGTCAAAATATCCAAGGTTATACATGTGTAATACGAGCTGAATGGAAACATTTGTGCTTCTGAACCATTACAGAAGTACAAATTTCACACATCTTATAAAAGTGGGTGTTGTTAGCATATATAGATGCAACAACCTGCTATTGCTTCACACCACTCCCTTGTGCAAATATACATTCTGCACCACAACTACTGTGTAACAGGATTCATTGTGTCCTTAAAGGCACAGACCCACCCAGAGACGCACATGCACTATCAAACCTTTCCATTGGTTTAGCATACTTAAAGTTTGAACTTACCTGTACCAGGAAGATGATAAGGAAGTAAAAATTGGCAATTCTTCGAAATTGTTCAAACAAGTTCTTTGGTAGAAAATTCCAAACTGTATACTGTGAAAGAAAAACATAAATGCAAGTCAGATATTTTACTTATTCATTTGATTTTGTTAGTGCTTTTATTTCATATACCTAACATTTCAGCAGGATATTTGAACAGACTTAATTTGATAAAAGAAAAACCAGCAAAAGAAAGTGGCATTCAAAACATTATGTGTTTATAAACCTTCTTGATGTAGTCATCAAGAAAATAGGACTCCCAAGTGATATTCAGTTTTTATTTAAGAAATGTTGATATACAGATGTCTATTATTTTTATTCATCTCTGGAAAAGAAAGAAAAGAAGATTTAATTGCAGGAAGAAACAAAATATAAAATCTATTTGGACTGAAGAAGGTTTGCCACACTCCTCACTTTCAGCTGTGTTGATGTTTTAAGGATCTCTTGCATGTAAAGCCTCTTCATATCAACACACAGCTTCTTATTAAGATCAAACCTACTTCTCAGTCAGTTCTGGATGGATTTTATGTTATGTATTGTTTCCACTTTTGCATAAGCTTCATTTATTTGTTTATTTATTTTACATATCTCACAATTTCATCAAGCACCAGTTACATGGTAAAACTCATGGTGCTTCTTATGGTAGTGAGCCATTACATTTCCAACTCTGTGCTTCGGTCTGTATGAGCTTCTGTGGGGATTGCTATATTTTGACAACGGAATGTAATGCATGTTTGTTTTTTAGCTAGCTTGTTGTTTTATTTACCGGCTAATCATGTAAAGCACTTTAAATTGTCTAATTGCTGTAAATGTGTTATACCAATACAATTACCCTGCCTACATTTGGCTGATGTCAAACATGCCTTCTGTTCTGGTGTCCAAATAATTAAATTTTAGACTAATGTGCCCAAAGAACATTACTCTTCTGTTCAAATTTGTGTCTGTCAGTCATAGACAAGTTGGCAGAGGTTTCGAATGCCCTCCACCTATAGTGTAATGGATGATCTAATTCTTTGGGTAGAGGTGTAATGGAACATGCATTTGTACAAAACGTATTTACAAGTACCCTTGTATGCAGCTTGTTTATGTTTGGAAACCTCTGCCATAAAAAGTGTTACCAAAACGAACTAGAGAACTCCCAGCTATAAGGAAAAATCAGCTTTTGGAAACTTGCTACAGTGACAATGGAGAACAAAGGTGGGGTGCACCAAAGCTTAATTTCAGTGTTTTTCATATTTCTCTCTACACTAAATTTAAACATTACGGGTACAGAGAACAGAACACAGGCTTCGGGCATTCAACCTGCCTCTAATGCCACAGACATGCTCACAGAAACAGACATGAAGCCAGACATCGGTACTATGCCAAGGCAAGTCTGTCCGACATATCGTGGGAAACAATAACAGCCGTTTCCCACAAGTGAAATTTCACAGTTCATGTAGGATGAGAAATTCCCAGTAAGTTTAATGGTCATTTACTGAAATGCTCGAACATTTTGATCAAATTATTGCGACAGGGGCGCTCAGTAGTGGCTCAGTGGTAGAGCCAGTACCCTCTATGGAGAGGCTACAGTATTCAGCACAGCTGTCCCAGGTTCGATTCCCAACCCTCCTTCTCTAACAGCCCTTCTCCAATTTTAACTACTAACGAGTAAAGGCCACCAGTGCCAAAAAAACTTTAAGAAAATGTTAGAAGATTTTGACATTCCTTGCTGAATAAAGAAGAAATCATATTTCTATTTATACACTTCTGCTTGTTTATCTTGCTTGAAAGATACCAAAAACATAATAAATTTTGACTTTAAAGCCCGGATACAAACAAAACTGGAAATTATGTGTACAGTTACACAATTACTTTTGAGATCTCCCTAAATCCCTTACCAAACTTCTTATTTTATTTTACTTGAAATGTTAAATATTGTTAGAATTCAAATTCAATTCAATTTAAAAATACTTTATTGATCCCAAAGGGAAATTGAATTTCAGTAATAAATGTCCAAATATGCTTCCTAATATTTGTCTAAAGTTTTTAATTGTGTTTTTAGCTGCTCTATGTGCTATATTTCAACTTTTAGCATTACTTTTAAACAACTTTGGCTATGTAAAAGAAATAACTGCAAAGCAGTGACATTTGAAATGATAAATATTCATACATCTATGTATACGTTTATTGTATGGGAGTCAGAGAAATAATTAGCTTCAGTCACTATTTTTGTTCTTAGTAGCTGGCCCAAAAAAGACCTAAAAGGACATCACTGATTTAGATTGCTGATTTATGTCTTTTATTTGGGAACTCTTCGATGTGGAGTGAACCACAGTATCAAGTTGTTTTTGCTCTTGTTTAAGTGACCATGACCATTGATACTACTGGCCATAAAGAAACACATTTTATCTGCTTGACTTTCTGTGAACAAGTCTCAACAAGAAGCAACTGATCTGCAAAACAATGCAACACAAATGCTAACACATGCCTGCAAATACATTTACAACACACTTGCACAGAAACAGCACGGAGGCACTGATTATATAGGAAAAAGTCTGCTTGGGGAGTGTTGAAATGCAGTGGCAGCAGAATGGCCCATCTCATTTTGCTAGAGAGAAAAGAGAGTAAAAGTAATGAGAAAAAAGGGGGGTGGCAGCAGTGGGTGGGGGCTGAGGGTGGTGGTGCAGAAAAAGCAAATGCAAGAGAGGAAACGAATGTTTTGGTCATTGCAGAGTGCAAAACCAAAAATATGATGGAGTGCAGAGGAAGCGGTGAACATAAACACTACAGCCGGAGTAATTAAAGGCCGTTTATCTTGACCTGCCGGCAGGAGCCAATTGATTGGCCTGTACACTGAAACCGTCTGCACCACCATAAATCCCATGACTGTCTCTCTCACGCAGACTTCTCCACCTCCCCATCCCTGTCACTGATGATGCCACAGAGCCAGTCAGCGATACCGGTCTGAGCTTGCTGTTGATACAGGACAGGTAGAACATAGGTGGGGGGAGTCTAAGCATGTAGGGAAAACAACCAATTTCACATGCTTCCAGTTCATTATGAGCAACCATGTATTTCACTGCCAGTCAGTGCTCTCTTGACAGACAAATGATCACCCTTGGTTAAGAGCAAAGACAAGCGTGAGAACAGGAAGATGGAGGAGGAACAAAGACACGGGAATGCTTGAGAGTGCTCATTTTGGATTCAGGGAGTTAAACAAGTGAAGAAAATGCCTTAAGGCAGGTAAAGCACAATTCACAGTCAAGCACAGGAGAAAAAAAAATCTGTTTGGTTTTTATATTCTGTTGGTATTTCTGGTCTTGCAGTGGTGACAAATGTCTTCAGCAACTTGAACCAGCCATTATAATTCATCACGTAGCATTTAAAAGAAGAGTCAGTCGTGGTGTAAAACAGGTTAAAAAACCTGTTAACCAGTGTATTATAATCTAAACGTACTACCTCCTAATGTGACTTTGAGCTGACAGTATTATTTGCATCGTAAAGGATCTTTGGCGCATTCAAACTTGAGCTCTTTTCACAAAGGATCGGCTCTTGTAAGGTGAATGTTAATGCTAGTTCTGAGCAGGGCCAAAGTGTGTTTCTTACCTTAGAGGACACAATCCTGTTATCGCAAAACTTGGGCGGGATATAAGCCTCATTGGGGGGACAGGACTTATGGCCAACGTAGATCGTCCTGCTGTGAACTCGTCCCTCATCACCACCAAACTAGAGGTGAAAGTAGGGGATAGAGGTGAGGAGAGGAAATGAAGCAAAACAGAAGAGAAGACATATTTATAATTTAGAAGTTTAGGTACTGAATAAGCAATGTGAAAAACAAAGTTCAGCTTCTTTGAAAAAAGTTACAGAATTGATAAGTGCTTAACTTATTTTGAAAGCACTCTATTGGAAATCAGTTGGACACGAGCCAGGGGAGTATGACAAAGGACAGTGGGCCAAAAATACAATTTGTATGGGTGCTTAATTTATTTTCTCCCAACTGGTGACTTATAAATGCAAAGAGATATTAAACTGAAGAAGCCAGGCAAAACAATACTGCTTAGATTTATGAGTAGAGTTTCTTTTTCATGACGCAGCACTTTTTATTATATTTCCATGATGCATGGATACACTAACCTATCAACCTTTTAAAAAGTCCTTTAGGAGCTCCAGACATACCATGCTCTCTACAGAAATAATTCACTGTTTTGATTGTTTTCCACAAAATAAGATACAGAAACCCGGTCTGTGAAGACACATCATTCTTTCAATCCCAGATCCACACATGGACGCCTTCAACCGTGCATCAAAGTAGACCGACCACCGTTAATTTAAAAAAAAAAAAATCTCACATTTCTCGATAAAATATTTTTGCACGAGGATAAAGTGGTTTTTCAGCCGTATCAAAATAGATGTATTTTGCAAACCTGCAATGGAAACACTTTTTCATATTACAAAAGTGACGTGACCAGTATCCAGCTCTTACTACTGTCAAAAACGATGAATATATCTCACGTAACTGTTTTTAAAAAAATGGCAGCATCAGATGTAATGACTTATTGCAGGAACAAGCTTATTCATGTGTAATTTTAATGTCATTTCTTATTTAATGGAAACACAGTAATTGTAAAATTTGTGGGGGGGGTTTCAATATTAGTAGAATTTAGACAAAGATTTGCACACATTTTTAATGGAAACACAGCTTCTCTTACAGATAACATAATGAGGAGAATGTATGACTTTGCTTGTACTTAAAAGTACACAGTGTATTTCAGCAACCAATATAAACTCAGTCACATCTTACCAAGTACTGGGGAAATCCATAAAACAGATGTCATGCATAGCACTTATTTCAGTGCAATACATTATTCATCACGCCCTTTTGCAATATGCCTCCATGTTTTGCAAGCACAAGAGGGCTTTATGTTTTATGGTTATCACATAACTTTGATCTAATGATAGCCTGTGGTAACCTTCCAAGATTTTTGGTGTATTATGCAAGTCTCAAAACAAAAACAAGTTACATAAGCAGCCTCAAAAGAACATGAAAATTCTAATGAATCAAAGGAATCAATTCTTCCTCGTTAATAATCTGTAACCAAGCATGACTTCTTAACTGCAAGAGAAAAGCTCTGATTAGTTTCTAGCCCACAATGATCTAGTCATTAAATTGGCAATTCTGGGGGAAAAAAAAGACAATTTACTGTAACTGCAGAGGAAATGGTGAATCTACATCCTAATTCACAACTGAAAGCAGAGGGTCAAGTGTTGGGTATGCATTTATCATTATTACACCATTTAACACAGGGAGGCAGCAGAATTAAACAAGTTTAGGAGAAAGGATGGAAATGTGATAAAGGTAAATGTGAAACAACATTTGAATAATGGACACTTCAAGTCATTAACTGTATTTGACTTTTAGAAGTCAGCAACAACCTGAGTTTGTTCCTCAGGTGACAGGTGAGCTTAACTAGATGTTTATTTGCATATTGGCACGAACATTAAATGTGATTACAACCAACACAGGTGGCATTTAGTTTTTTATTGTCAAGGTAAAGAAGTATTCCATACTTGGGTAACATAATTGTGTTTGGTAAATAATAAATATTATCTTTGTTTAGTCAGATTTTCCTTTCTAATCACCTAAAACATAAAATGGATGAATGAAATGTGTTTTGGGATTTTTAATATTGGTAGTAGTGGGAATAACAAGAACGACCACATTTATGCATTAAAACTTATGCCCAACTCTGCAAAAATGCTTTATTAAACACAAAAATGCAACAAAGTATGCTGTTGGTTTGTGGATTTTTAAACAAAATAAATATGTGGGCAATGTTAGGATTTAATGTCTGATGAAGATCTCTGGTTGATCAGCATCTCTACACACGCCATAGTTTGGAGAGTCATCCATTTCTTCTATAACTAATAATTGTTGTACCCATAACTAATCTATTGCTATGCTCTAAACATATAGTATAGAGGAAAAAATATTAAATATGTATGTCCATATTAGTGGCTAATATAAGTAAACTAAATATCTTTGCCATAAAACCAAAATATCTGTGTCCATGTAGTCAGAATGTAGATTTGTTAAGAGCAGCAGAACGTGTAAATTTTAAGAAAACATCTATGGAAAGAAATGTCTGGTTGTAAATATATCAAACTTACACTTATTTTGCATTTTCTAATGTCCTAACCTTTTTGAATGCAACTACGATGGCAGAACAGATGGAGTTCCTTCAAGTATTTTGGTAGGTATGCCCCCTAAAATCACTTCTCTCTTTCCTAAAAAGAATATTCAAATGATTTGCCTTTAATTTGTTGCCTTAATATCTTTACCTTTTGATAGCTTTAGGAAAGCCTCACAGTCAGTGGGTAAAAGACAATCTCTTCATTAAAACAACAGTTTCTATAAACTGTTTTTATTATCAAATTATAAAAGAAAATGATTTAAAAAACAGTCTGTATTTTTTGCTTACGACCATAATTCTCCAGTGAAATGTAATCTGCTTAGACTGGGATCTAACATAGTAACTCTGTCACTGACAAGTTGAAAAAACCCCATTAAAATTAATCGAGTGCACTTTCAGAAGACTTGTCATGTTTAGAATAAAAACCAAAGATGAAAGAATAAATTTAAATGGTAATTACTCAAACACATCCACTGTTGTGAAGGACTGAATCACTTTCAGCAGGATTAGCTTATTCATGCTGCAAACAATGTCCTTCTGTTCTACTCTGACAGTCAAAACATTATCCAAGTAGCTGCCATTCACATTTCTTAAATAACATTATCACTTCCAGAACAAGCTGTACTGTACAGCAACTTTTATGTTGCTGAATTATCATTATTATTCTACTGGCAGGGGATCTGCAGCATGTGGGGTGAGAGGACAGATTACCATGAACATCTGATCCTGGACAAACGCCAGAGAAGGTGCGAATGGCGGCCACCTGGACTGCAGGCTGCACAAAGGCTGTTTCTGACAAGAAGTTACATTAAAAAATATCCTCACTTGGAAGAATAATTCATACACAATAATGACACTGCCAATATGACCTCCACTTAAACAGTTACTAAATTTTAATTATGAGCAAAACAACATCAAATAAATCCAAATCCGTAATGCTCATTTTGAGACAATTCCCCCTTTTGCTACAGATCAAGCTGGAGAAGAGAGCCAACATGGTTACATAATGCAGCTATGTTCACACCTCAGTATGGATGTCAAGATTAACATCCAACTAAGTATACCGACGCTCCTTCAGCAGGACCGGATGGACCTGGCTGCCAGAAAAGAGGGGAGGAAAGGAGAAGTGTGAGGAAAAAAAGGAAGTGTAACAAGATCTGACGACTCATGCATAACCAGCTTTGCTATGCAAAACGGCAACCAAGACCAGCTATATGGTTCACAGCTGATCCACTGATTGACTGGACTCAGATTTTATAAACTTTTGAATTACTAAGGGTTACCAAGGGATGCACAGATATGATAAATTTGGGCCAAGAGCCATAACTAATATTAATAATGCTTTTATGGTCATTAACTGACATTTACCAATAGTCTTCCTAACCTTTCCACATCATTTCGACACACCCCCAATCCTGCAGAGAATCATCAAAACACAAACCACAACAAGAGGGAAATAACTATTAGCTGTTATTATCAGCACTCTTTAACTTATGGGGCCAAAATAGAGTGTAAAACATCGGCTTTTACCAATATATAGCGTGTATCTCTACTTTTAGGGTGTTTTCACATCTGATAGTCTGGTAGACTTGGTTAGATTGAGCACCCAAGTTGTAACATTTGTTACATTTTCAGCTGGTACGGTTCACTTTCTCACTACATTATGTCAGCAGAACCAAACCTTTGAAAAGTCTGTTCCCTTCCCTTCACTGGTTGCACCAACAACCAGTGAAGGAAACAAGATGAAGACTTCTGAAGAAGACACTCAGAGCAACTTCCTTCTTCACAAGTCAAAGCACAGGTGAAGGAGTCTCGACTTACAGGTCAGGAAGTCAAAATTGGTAATTGGCTGGCCTTTACAAGTTTCAATTAGTCCCTAACACCTAAGACCGGGAGGAGGCCCCGGGGAAGACCCAGGACACGCTGGAGGGACTATGTCTCTCGGCTGGCCTGGGAACGCCTCGGGATTCCCCCGGAGGAGCTAGAAGAAGTGGCTGGGGAGAGGGAAGTCTGGGCCTCCCTTCTGAAGCTGCTACCCCCGCGACCCGACCTCGGATAAGCGGAAGAAGATGGATGGATGGATGGCACCTAAGACTAAAGACCGAATAGTGCAAAAGGCATGCTAATGTGCTCTTGTTCTGAAGTTAAGAGTCTATCTAGTGGAGTGACCGCATTTAAGTGGATTGGGTCAGCTCCAGAGATGTACAACAACCTGCAGATACCCCCCCATCTCTGTTCTCCTTAAAAAATAATAATAATAAAAATAAAATATTTGGGTAGCAACCAACTGTTGCTGAATCAGAAGAAAATGAGGTAGTACTTGGTGCAGTAGGCCGTTAGCGTTATAAGAGGAACCTTTGAACAGACATTTATGCAGTGGTGCATTAACTGTGAAATATAATGAAGGTCAGATGACAGGCCACACCATTTTTAAGCAAACACGTAAATCCAAAACACAGATGAACACTAGCTAGCTGAGAGACAAACATGAAATGCTAATGTAAGGAAAAAAACTGCACTACTTTCTTCATATTTGCTTCATCATCAAAGGTCAAACAGAGCCACTCGAAGCCAATGACATTAGCAAGTAAGAAAAAGAGTCAGCTGTCAGTATGTCAATATCAGACTGTAGATTCATTCTTAATGAAACAGCATCAGCATAGATCAATAAAGCAAGCATGAGCCAGAAAATGGTGCATTAGAGAATTGACTGAGGTTGAAACTTTACATTGAGTTATGCTCTAAATTGAATTATGAACACATTGTGAAATGAGCAGGGAGCAAAGGGAACCAGCAAAGGGAAGAAGGAAAGATGCTCCACAGAGAGCTGGGAGAATGCAAAGCTGCACTGAGCTACTGCCAAACTCCTGGTGATGACTCTGGTCTGATGACACTGAGTCCTGTCGCACCATCTCCCTGTTCAGTGACTACCCTCCTTTTTTCCCCTCACAATACCCATTCATTCAGTTACCAACCAATAAACGAGGGGAAAATGTCAAAGCTTTCAATGTTTAATTATCCATAACATGCTGTAACTTTGATTAGGATAAATTAAATTCATTAACGCGTTTTCGGCTGACCTGCTCATGCATCCCCCCAAAAAATATATACTGATGATAGATTACAGCGATTTATTGGGAAAACTTGATTTATGTAAAGATTTATATTATATTAAGGCAGTCAACAAAAAGCAAATGGTACTAATAAACATAACATACCGTAGATTAACTGCCACTGGTAATTTTTATCTCTGCACACATATCCAAATTAAATCTTTATCCATTCAATTGAATTTATTTCCCCACCATGTCACTACACAATTTACTGGCACATTTTGCACACCTTCAACATGATAGTTATAAATAGCTAAAGAGCAATGGAGTAAAAAAAATCTAAATCATTTCAGAAATTTTATGACTGGAATAAAGTTCAATATGCAAACCTCAAACATTTTCCTTCCTAAAAACAATGTGTAATAAAAGTGAAATCATGTTAAGCTGAAAATACTGTTGAACACTAATAGAGGCTTCCTAATTTCCCTGTTTGGTAAAGAGCTGTCTAATTAAAAAAGGAATATGAGCATCACTACTTAATATTAGTTATAGATACCACAGACTATTTGCTGGCCTGGGTGGAAAAAAAAATCTGCCAAAATCAAAACTATATTAAACCAATAAATAACTCTCAGTCCCTTTAGTCTCAACCTACAATGTCTTGAATGTTCATATATAACTCCCTGAAGCTGGGAGTCTTTTGATTCAATCTAGAGTTACTTTAGGAGAACTATAAATTTGGTATCCGAGTCCTAAATGCTCCCCTGGGAAAGTTTAAGCACTCCTGTGCAATCTTACCAGACAAACCAACACAAGAGCAAAACACCACATCTAATTGTCTTTGTCATAGTTGTCATGTAAAAATGTACACATTTTGATAATTATTTTCTTCAATTTGGCAGAAAACATTTTATTATGCGTTTTATAATTTGCATGTTTAATGTTTTGCTGAACGTCAAGATTTACATGGATTTGGCTCCTACAGTTTACATGTTCAGGCTTTAATTTGACACAAGGATGTGCAGATGGAAAACAAGGTTAGAAGCAACAAGTGTGACAGTGGTATATCATCATTTAATCTGACACTTATAGATTTGCGGCCAACCAAAAATTGATTTTCGCAACATTTTCTAACGAAAGTGCTGAATCAAATTGAAAATTGTAAGCCCAGAAGAATAGTATAGACCCAATTTTGCTCTCATCAGTCTTCTTTTGTGGTTTTGCAGCCATGTGTTAAGAAAAAAAAAAAAAAACAGGCTTCAACAAAGTACAGGACCTATGCCATTAAGCGTCAAAGAAAACCACTCAGAAAAAAAACTACTTCAACACATTAAATTAGGAGGGAGCAGTGTAACGAACAGTCTGCATGGGTAAACCCTCTTTATTCCCTGCACATGTACTTACAACACAGCAATGAGATGAGTCATTAATTATTAGGTCATGTTGCCATAGGAGCTTAGAATCTGTGCCATGCAATTTTATGCAAATAGGAACCAGGTTGATAACGGATAAAAGGTGACGTGTGAGCGTAAATGACCGAGATCTTTTATGGCATACAATACCTGCTCCAGGTGCCTCTCATCGATTCCATCAGGTTTTTTTATGACGATGCTCTCAGTTCGAGTGGATTTCTAACAGGCCAACTTTACTGTCTCATGCTATTAAATGTGGCATGAGACAGTGATTTTATAATCTCGTTGCACAGGAGGGACATTTCACGAGGCAACGCCGATCTTTGATGCTGGATATAAAATGTAGGTAAACGTTTAATGGCGAGAAATGAAAAAATAAAAGTGGGATCAAATGTCCCCAAAATTTTGTTTTCATTCACAGAGGGAATTGTTTGGAGTCAGAGTAGCAATGAATATTGCAGTCTTCCTTTGTCTCTCCCTAACATGATCACTTCTTATTACTTTTAACTATGGCTGGGTCATATGATAATATAACAAGGGATTAGAGTGTGCTGACAAAATGCCTAATAAAATTTTCTGTAAGGTAGATTCTGCTCTGTGAGCGTAGATTCCACGCTCTTGTGAAGATGCATCACTTCTATTTCCCTCCTTTCGCTGGAACTTCATAACAGTTTACATGAAAAGTAGGTCAATGACAAACATTAAGACACACAAAGGTTTTAAAAATTTACAGATTCAAAACTACAAAAGTTTTCCATTCTGCTGTTCCTACAATAAAAAGTCCTTTTAATGAGCTGTCAGAGAAAACAAGTTTTCTTCAGGAGCAGAGTAGGCCCCTCCCACACTTATTGCTGCAAACTGCAAATCAACTGGCAGGAAGAAGACTTTAACACATTTCGTTTGCTTACAAGATATACTTTGTATAATTGTTTTGTGTCACAAAACATAGGTAGTCAAAACATACTAATAACTTCTAACATTTCTGATTTGAGAAAACTAGCTACCAGGGCATATAGCCCAATTACTTAACTCCTAAAATTTCTTCACTTTGACAAAGAAGTATGCAATGTAGCACCTGTGATGAAAAATAAAATATTTATGTAATGTTACGTAAAGAGCACCATGACCAAAAGGTGGAAACTTTTGTGCAAAAAGAACACAAGATTCCAATTATATTAAGCAGCTGTTATTCCATAATTTACCTACCTTTAAGAATAAAAAAATAATAAATGTTATAGTTTAAGAAATAAGCATAAATGTAACTAACAATGTTAAGTTATTTTAGCTGTTTTCAGAGTAGTATTTTATTAACTGCAATTAGATGACATGGATTTGGTCTGCATACTGTGTTTCACTTAGCTGGATGTTTTTCACTTTTTAAATTCAAGATGCAGTTTTTCAGTTAGTTTGATGGTACAGTAAAAAAAAAGGATTTTCAAAATTTCAACTGTCAAATTTTCATTCTTTCCTAAATTTGATGCACTTCTGTCATATTGGCACACCCAATCATAAGTTTATTTACTGAAATAACTTGATTTAAATTATACCTTAGCAGGAACAGATTACATCTATTGTCTGGAGACAATCAAGAGTGAAAAAATGAACTGCTAACAAAGACAGGAAGCTACAATAGCTACATTATTCACCTGTAAATCAATCAAACGGTTTTTAAGGCAGTCGTCTTCATATATTCATTAATTAGACATTTGGAAAGAGGCTCAAAACTTTTTAAAAGTATTTAGCAACTAAACAAGTCCCATAATGCAAGAGATCTCCACATAATACACAGTGACAGATGGTAAGAACAAATATGATACATAAATATAATTTAATGGTTTTACAAAAAGGATCAACATCAATAAAACACCAAATATGAGATTTATAGCGATACTATAACAATGTTTACCTTCATTCTGGATTCACCAACACCTGGTCTGTGTATAAAAGCCACATATCAAAGTCAGCAATCCCTGCCGTCTGCTGTCTGCACACAGTGATGAATAACCTCACAGAGGAGCGACGGTCCAGCTTGAACTGAGAGCTGATGCTAAGGAGCTGTTGTGGATAGGCAAAGGCTCATTGTTCTTCTAGAATCCCTACAGAAGCACAAAACACAAAGTGTACAGTACCATTGGCTGGTACTGGCCTACATTAGAGTATGTCCCTCGACAATGTGGAGGAGGGGAACTCATCGAGACTTCACACTGCAACTTGCTTGCTCAATCATTTGGCTGCCTCGAAATGCCCACAGTTAGATATTTCGCAAATTATTTCTGCAACACCTAGAGTTAAAAAGAAGTTTTGAAAAGTCAAACGACTACCACATGGTACTACCAACGGCAACAAGTGGAAAAGATGCACAACTGACTTTAAACTACAGTCGAGGCCAGAAGTTTACATACACCGAAAAAAAGACATGCCATTTTTTTCCTCACTGTCTCAATTAGGTCAGCTATAATTAACAAAATTATTTCTATTTTCTAAATGCCACACTAATAAGAGAAGGAATCTGTCAGAGATTTGTCATCAGCAGATTACATACAGAATGATTATTATGTCTTTAAATAATGAAAGAAATTCCAGCTGGTAGGTTAAATGACACATTGAGTAAAGTGGAGACACACCAATATATTCCAACTAGGTTTGTCAAAATAATCAATATTTCAACATAACTGATACAGAATTGATACAAACTTTGTCCAAATTGTCACATTCCCACCAACAATAACAAACATTCAGCTCATTTCCTCTCCAAGCTAGAAGTTGCTTCAAGTTTTAAACTAACATGGCAAACACATACAAAACAACAACAAAAAAAACACGACCCCCTTTAAGCCAACATGGTAAACACAAAAGCGTTGTTGGGAGGTACTTTCCCTCAGAGACAGACAGAAACTATTGACGGATGCCACATCCTATCTGTGCCAACGCTTAGAGCTAGCGCTACAATACTGATGTTTGAGAGCACCGTAAAAAGGTCAGTATAGCTCCTGTACCTGCATCAGTGAAGTCGTAAACCTTCCAGACAACATAATACACCATTGTCTGTTTAAATATTAGCTTCACAAACACAAACAGCCTAATGACAGATCTCTGTTGTTCTGAGCTTTGTCGAGATGCACTTCTGAGCTAAAAGGTTATGAATCCTGCAAAGATCCTTTCTACTGCGGTACGAATTAATGCAGGAAAATGTTAATTAGCTGACAGCTCAGTCGGCTACTACATAGTGAATCAACTACACAAACTAGTGCAACTTACCCTGGTGCTCTAGTTGATCTCTAAAAAAAATATGCTTTCCATGTGGCATGTCCATGTTTGTTTCAAAGCACAATTCATTTATAAAATAAAATAACAGAACTTCCATAATAGCTGTCAAGAGGGAGAAGATTATTGCTGTTACTAAATTGCTAATTACAGCTGAAAGAAACTCTGATCACACTGGCATCTCAATAAAAGACTCTAAATAGAAGGAAAAGTATTTCAGAATGTTTTTGGGGTTTTGAAATGGCAACATTTTAAAACCTTAATTTACCTTAACGGCAGTATCCATACTTATACACGTTTCAAACTTTATTCACATACAAGTTCAGAGACTTTCTATCCCAAAAAGTCCTACATAGATAGCTTTCACAGGCTATTTTCTAGAACCTCTGAACATATTGTTTTAAGGTCATAAAAAATTAGACAATTTTAAGCTGCAGCCTAGTAACACTTATCTATAATTAAAGAGAGTTTAAAGCGGTGTCGTCTTAAATGGAGTATGGCATTTCCAGGCAAGTGCACACAGTTTCTTCCCTCCATTTGTGTGTGTGTGTGGGACAAACTCTGGCACTTAGACAAAGGTGCTTGATCTGGCCGCTGTTTTCATGTGGAGCCTGGGTTGAAACTTAACTAAACTGCACATTACAATAGCTTTCTCCTCCCACCGGTGGCTGGCATGGAGCCATGCAATACCAACGAGAAGGCAATTACAGTACATCCCTCTGCTGACGTGCTTTAAAAATCTCCATCTCAGCTACAGCACTACTGATGACATTATCTTTAATAACGGGCTGTGCTACACTAGCTGTAATTGCTATTCAATTAATTATCCTTGGACACCACTTTGGAGGGCAACAAGACTAATGACAAAAATCAATGTGGCTTTATTTCCTTTCAATACTAAGGGCACATGGTTGATTGTGGTTTTCTCAACAGGCATTTCCTCCAAAAGAAGTGTGACATTAAAAACTGAAACTTTCTCGCTGTGACCACGCTACACCACAGGCTTGGCTGGGACTATATGGCAGAGATAAACAGTGCAACATACACCGGGTGATTTTTTAAAAGAAACATTACCCATTAAATCTCAGTGTTCCCCATTCTTAAATCCAGACGATGTCTTCATTAGATTGTTTCATTACTAGAATGACGAAACGTCACAGATGTTGACACCTCTACCCCGTTTCAACCTCCTGAGACAGAAAGAGAAATAGCTGCACACAGTCCAAACACACACAGCTCAAAATTCTCTTCACATCTCACTGCGAACACTCCGACTAACGCTGAGGATGGAGTCGGCAAAAGGGACGACTGTTTATACATATATGGACGATTTGGAGGATTTCTAAGTGCTACTAGTCTGAAGAAAATATAGAGATTGAGAAAAGGGAGGAGCAATGTGAGGGGAATTCAAAATAAATGAAGTTAGCTGAATTATTTAGAGGTACAAACTGAGAATTCAATCTGGCTTCTAGTTGGAAGTAGAAACTGCCACAAAAAGCTATCTTTGGTCACTTAACCAGAACCCCTCCCCCCACTCCGATGTTATCCACATCTGAAAAAGTCTGTCCATTAGGCAGAAAAAGTGACAGAAGACGTGCAAAAAGGCAAGGGTGTACCCCTCCGGTTTCCCTCTTGCTTTTAAGTGAGTCACGCAGGGCTTTGCAGTCTTCTCTACCATATTTCATCCGGTTTTTTCTTCACACCGCCTTCCTCACCACACTAAATATATTTATTATCCCGCTGCGTGTTGCAGATGAGCTCCTTTGGCTGCATTTCCATTATTGGACAGAGTGCAAGAGGCCAGACGGAGAACGGAGAGGAGAGAAAGAAATCACAGTAAGCAATTCTGTTCGCCAGCAGCAGGTTCACGGCTGCAAGAATGATGGCGGCAAAACTGTGCACGGCTCTGATCAATACACATTTTTCCTGATCAAACAGGCCGGATGAATCAAGTACCTCTACTTTCCTAACATGGTTTGTGGCCCCACAAATAAACTATTATGTGCTCAACCAAGAGACTCAATCAGACTTGTTTCCAGAAACAAATAAGCATTTTTCTTAATCAAAACTGAGTTATGAATATTGTACATTTTAACCATTACATAACATTCAGCAAAACCAAGATATCAAAATCATGACAGTCCTGTGAAAAGGCATATTCCCCTTTACAGATTGTCACAGTTCATTGGTTCAAGTTATAAGAGAGTAAGCAAGTCAATACAAAATTTGGGTTTCAAGTTTTTATATTCATTAATGAAATACAAATTTCCTTAGAATAACAAAAAGCAGCCACACCAACCTGGCCTTGAGTGTTTTGCTATACAGTTGCCATCAACCATTTGAGTATTTCATATCACCGAAGAGAAATTTTAGCCCACTTTTATTTGTAAATTTGCTTAATTTTAGCCACAAAATTTAACCAGTCCTCTCCAAAACTACCTTCTTCTTTTTCAAAGCCACTTGAGGATTTGCTTAAGATTAAGGTAAGGAACTGGTGTCCTAAAATTGTCTTCCAAGACTTTCTGGTAGAGAGCAGGACTCGTGATTAAAGCCCCAGAGCATCATACTACCACCACCAGGTTTGTTTGATGCCTGATGTTCTTTTTCTAAAATGTGGGTGAGTTTTACAATAGAAGTGACACAGATTTTCCAAAAAGTTTTTCTTGTCTATTCAAACGATTGTTAATATGGCCTTTTTTTATTATTGTTTGATGAAACAGGAATACAATTTTCTGCTGTCTAGCTCTTCAAACTGAACCATAAACACAAAGTAAGTGAGGCCTGCGACCTACCATTTAAGTCATCCATGCACTTCTTAGAGTAATGTTAAGAGTAAAAAAGAGCAAGAAAGTCACATTTTCTCCATGTCTGGAAAATGGCACTCACTGTGGTTTGCTGGAGTCCCAAAGCCTTAAAAATGGCTTTGTAATCTTTTCCAGGTGATAGATCTCAGTTAGAGCTTTTCCACCAGAGCAGTTCAAGTGCTTAACCAGAGTTTATTATTTAACAACCCGAGAACCCACTCGGAGTCGCGTCATTGCGTCATAAACACCTCTTCCAGTAAATGTTTGTACCAAATCAAAATAACACATACAAACAATAAGATAAAAACTTTATTGTTCATCAAATGGAAATTTGGTTTAGATAATTTGTCAGATGCCTCCCATAAAAACAGCACATATAAAACATCATGAACATTAATTACAAAAAAAACTATTTATCAAAGATAAGACAACTAATAATGTCTTATAACGTATAGGTTTATTTTTGCAGTAATAGTAATGTGTTAAAATAAAGCAATCAGATTATGTTTAGTGAAAATATACTGTGAAATGGTGGTAACAGGAAAATCTCCTCCTGGTCTAACGTAGTCAATGGAATGGAGCCTGCAGTCTTTTATTAAACACAATCAGCACCGGCTTATTTAAGTTTGATTGTTTACATAAAAACTGATCTCTCTGAGAAAGTTAGTTCACATGTGCACCTCACAGTGCGGCGCCACTCAGCAGGCCAGATGGTAAGAAATGAAAACAGTCCTACCCCTACTGCGTTTCTGGCAACTGAGGTCACAAGAAAGTAGCTCAAATTTGTCCAAAAAAGAAAAAAAAAAACTTATTTTTGGATGCGGTAGATGTGAACGATCCTGCAGCTTGCTGGTGTTTTCTAACCAATACAGGAGAAAGATGATGAGAAACTGAACTCTGAGAGGAGAAGAATACCCTGCAGGGAGACAGTGAGGGCTGACAGAACTTTAGTGCAAGCAAAGTCGTTGCCCATTGGCAAGCTTTGCTGTCATATTGCGTCAATAAAATCAACTACAACATTAAGCAGGTAACGTCGTGGCTGTTATGTTTATTGTAGTATATTTACTTTGCATAAACTGCAAAAACCAGTACGTCAGCAAACATGAACAGACATCTGTTGCTCTTCTAAATGTAACTGTGCGTGACTGTGTATATCAGGCCTGAGGTATCGTCCTTCCTGACCTGAAACACAGTTTGATACAACACAGAAGCTTTAAAATACAAGCAATTCTTCACACCTTTCCCACATATCAACACCTTGTGGTAAATAAGGGCCTCGGGCAAGCAGAGGTATTGTAAATGTAAGCTTCAGTAAATATAGCTTCAAGATGATGGAAAACTTAACACGACAAGAAGAGGTGGACCTAAAACAGAAACTGTATAAAACTAGAATAAAAAAACTACATGATTGAAAGGTCAATCTCCTCAGCATGCATTTCAATCAAAGTACAAACCATTCTTGAAACAAATCATCTCTTTCCAAACAGATCTACCATTTTATACCCACAGAACTATAAAGTAACATAATTATCAGAATAAACAAAGTCCATCAATTGCAAATGTATGATGTGACCTAGATGTGGCAGAATGCATCAAAATGTGGACATGGATGATTCTGACTTCATTAACAAACTTAATTATCTTAATGTTCATTTATGACCCAATTATGAGGAAAACTATGAAGAGCTAAGTGCGGTACCCAGGCATGCACAGAAAAACCAGTCAGATAAGATGTGTGCCATATGTAGGGTGAGTGAAGCCAAACCACAATCTTCAAATTGCTACACCATTACATGTCTGAACCCGGACGTGCAAAACAGAGTGAACTTCATGCCTTCACAAAAATAATATCAAAAGTAATTCTTCCTAAACAAAACAAAAGCAGTGTTAATAAAATTGCCATTTCTCTTCATAATTTTTTCTTTCCTTTCCTAATTCAGTTAACTCAACAATGGTGTAAATTTCAAACAGCCGAAGAGGAATTTGTTCTGTTTGAAAGCCTCCAATTGTGAGCTTGTGAACATTATTTTAAGCTTTACTTTTCATAAGCAAACACCACTTTTCATTTCTTCAGTTTAGAGTTGCAGGTAGTGCATGTCACATTGATTTTAGACACACTTTGTGTCTTGTAAAATAAGCATGTTTCCACCACAGCTTACTACTATTGATGTGAGAAGCAGCCATATTGAAAAGTAAAGTCTTACAAGTTATAACTGTGGGTGATTGGAGTTTTTCACACTTTTCCAGTGGGAAATCAGGCTTCGGATTGCGTTCCAGTTGATCTTTCTGACTGGAACGCAGCACGTCTTCTCCTCTTGTGTGTCCTAAGTAGCCTCATTTCCAGCATATCCACACAGATCTTTTTCTTTTCTTTGTGACAAATAGTACAGACCAAAAGTTGGGCAATGTCTGATCCAAGCAGCAGCAGTCAAATGCTTTTTCACCACCATCACATCGCTAAATGATGTTTTTATGCGGTCCTAAAATCCATGTGATCTGCAGAGAACGCTCATATCCACATTGCTGTGCGGTGAAAGAATGTGTGTGTTGGGCAGATCTCTTGTACTGGACTCTCAGCTTGTTTATTTTTAAATTTCTTCAAAGAACTTGTGTTTGGTTTCGCAGTGATGTTTAATATTCCCGTTTTTGATCAACTCCACAGCTTCGCAGCGTATGAGACAAAGGTTTGGAAAATGAACCCAAACTGGTGAGATTGGCTTCTCTAACCAACTATAAACACTACACATACCATAATGACTGGTTTATCTCCACAGTTTTACAATAAAACACAAAAAAGATCTTTCAATTTTTGGAGACGAAGCTAACCTCCCTCTACTGTAAAGCCAGTTTTACAATGGAACTGGGAAGACTTTAGCAGTCATAAAAATTCTGAAGGAAATTTTTCTGCATTTCCTGTTGTTCTCACATGAGCTTTATAATAGCAATTTCACTGTGAAGATAAAAAAAGAGTTTGCAGGTCAAGAATAGAAGAGTGTTTCTGCCTATAGTACACAAGAGGAAGGACATGATGCACGAACGTAATGTACAGAGCAAAAATAAACAATTGGTGGAAACAGCAGTTAAGATTTTTTGTGTTGGTTTAAACTATAGTTTATTATAAGGTAACTGGGCAGATTAGTTTTACAACAATTAGATACAAGTTAGGGACATGTACTTCAAAATTTATATATTTCTGCAATCCCTCCCTTTTCTATTAAATGCAAAATTGCCTCCATTATGTAACTTGTAGCACATTTTCTTGTTGTTGAGGCTGTTTCTTATAGCTATAGGCATGTGTCAGTAGTAGTACTTGCCAACCAACAAAATATATTACTATATTACTATATTACTATTACAACTAAAAATATTCTGGAGGGCAAATGTTAAGAAGCAACATGATGATCCAATTTACTCCTGAACACAGAATTAGGCAAGAATAAGTATTCCAGACTTTACAAATAACTATTAGGTGGATTTTTTTTTATAGCACAATGTTCTTTTTTTACTGAAAACAAACATCAATTGTGTTTATGTCTGACAATTTCCTACCATTGTGCACAAGATGAAGGCACCTGGAGAGAGTTTCTCTTCTTCTCCAGAAAAACCTAGTCAAACTTCAGCACTAAGGGTACAATGTGGTCCGATTCACTAAAAGTTGAAATATAAAGTAGAAACTTGATGCATAATTTCAATAATTTCACTGAGCTAGTGAGTAGGAGGAGATTTAATAGTTACCATGGCGCAAAAAGAAATTGTTTTTTTATGTGAATGTTCTACAATCCGATGACTGAAGGCAGGGGCTGCCACAAAGAATACTATCACATTTCCACCAGGCTCCACCTCTCACAGATCACACTGCTGCCTTCAAGGCCTTGAACGAACATCAAAGCAAGCTGTGGTTTTTTTTTTGCATTCCTGTCAAGAGCATTACAACCGCTGGAGCCTCCCTTCCTCTCAAGGAGCCCTGCACCACACATTCCCTCAGCCATGTTTCATGAAAAGCGTCAAGCAGGACACAAAAAGCTTCCTCTGTTTCATTCGGTTTGAGCAGTCACTCTCGATCTTTCTACCTCTTCGTGATGCTTGCGCACCTCCCGTGGGCAAGGGGAGGGCGCTGTGAATCAAGACGAAGAGAGCCAGAGTCTGAGATAACGGCACGGTGCGCATCAGTGACAGTGTAGCTGGCTGCTCTGCACAAAATATTATTTACGGCTCACACTGAGGAGAAATTACAGGAGCAATCCTCTTCAGAAGCCGGAAAATCAGCTGACCTGGCAACACTTAGAGTGGGGCTAGGAGGAGGGTCAGGCACTATAATTATTATATTGCCTCTCCTTCTTCACTGTCAGTATCTATACTGCTCACACAGCGTGCTGGGGATTCAGCCCACCGGTGACAACAAGTAACTGGTGCATTAGTGAATGATAAAGTGGCAGTAAAGGGGCTTTAGCATTCATAAACCCTGCAGATAGTTACCCACTTTCAGGAAGCGTTCTAATGATTACCACAGGAGATAGAAATGGCTTTATGTTAATTACATCTTTGTGTACATGATATTGTTGGCTTAAATAGGGAAAAAGTAATTAAGCGCCTATAATAAACCATTAGAAGCAAACATAAAGTCATAATAGCAATTGCCTCTTTTTCCACTAAACCACTATCAGCTTTTAAAGTAGAGTAATAATGTCTTTTACATGATAGTCTAGTTTAAATTGCAATGCAATTGTTTTTAGAACTGCCACTAACTCTATGATCTGTGTGTCATAATTATCAAGCCCAAATATGGAATATGAGAGTCCTTAAATGTCACTGAACAACAGCAGAGAAAGATCTGCAAGAAGTCAAGGGATTGTAGAAATAGTGTTAAAAACACAATGCTTCCTTTGAGTCTCCCAGTTGTTGATGATTGGTTCAATTACAGACATCTTATAAGTTTAAGTAATTTACTTAAGTCTCAGTAGCCTAAAATGGAGTGGATGGTTTTGCTATTGTTTGTTGTTTATTTTATGAATAGTTATGATAAAAAAGAAAAAATACCCTCTGGTGGGGATGTGCAGTTGATCAACTTTGCATTCTAATTTTGATTTTCTTAGAAAATCAAAGAGGAAAATAATAGTTATTCAAATTTTCTGTTTGTCAGCGTGTAGAAAACACAGATGTAGAAATCCACTGTAAAACTAGACTAGTGTGATTTTCTTTTAAATAATTGGATGTAATTTTACAAACGAGTTCTCCAAACAAATAAATTGTTCATCCATATAGTGTCTAAGACATCAATCTATAAAGTGTTTTCCAGATTGTGAAATATTAAAATTTACCAACAAGCGAAAACTAAATGAAACCCCAAATATGTGCAAAATCTGTAAACTGCATTTAAAAAAGAGGCGTACTTTCTTTTCATTATGAGTGTGCATATACACCTACACAGATTATGAAATTTCTGGATGAAAAAGCACATAAAGAAAACTTAATAGTAGTGGGTGAGAAGCTCTGCAGAAGCACCATAAAACCTGTGCTGCCATCTAGAAACAGATATGGAGTTTTTAAAACAAAATGCAAAACACAACATGTGAGGGTACAATCGTGTCTCCACATGTCTCCACTGGTTTCTACATCAGGCTATGTGAGCTCCGAGCGTCATGCAAATCTGACAACTCCCTGATAACCCTCCACTCTTCACACTTTGTTCTGTGAAAATTGTGGTAGGTGTGGCAGCCGTTTGCAAAGCAGGTCATTTACATCACTGCTATGCATGTGTAGCAAACTAGACCCATAACAAATCCCCCTTTTCTGTCCTTAGCCTACTTTGCAAATAAATATATGAAGTTATTATTTGTTATCAAAAAATAATAATATTTGGAAGGAAATTATATATTAAAGGCTGGGTGAATGGACACTCATATACTCTAATAACAGAAATATTAATATTTAGGCAGAGTGGTGCGGGAAACATGATCATGGAAAAAGGACAAAGAAAAATATGGGTTCATATGTACTCATAACAATATTGTAATATTGCACAATATCACAGCTCAATGTTTTCTTAAAATCTTGCCGCCTAAACATAAATACACAGGTATGGTCCTCTCAATTTCCAACACAAACCTTTCATTAAAACTAACGAAAACCAATTTATATCAAAGTCTAAAATTCCCTCTTTAAAATGGGGAAATTCCCCCTTACATGCTTCACTTTGGGAAATTGATATTCTTTGGGACCAGGGCTTGTCTGCAGGTCTTATATTACCTAATACATGGTATTAATTTGTTGTCTCTTTCTGCCTTCCTGTTTGTCATTTTAGCTGCTCTCTCTTGTTTCTTTGCCTGTTTCGTTTTCTCTGGTTCATCTCGCTGACTTTGTAACATATGGGTTTAAGGAAAATTATATTTGTTAGCATAAAAACTATTGAGGAATAAATGGTACTACGGTTATACTTTAGTTGAAGACATTTATTTATGTTCCTTCTTTCTCTACTTTTCCTGTAATTGTCCTTCTCAGTTGTCTCCTCTCCACAGAAACAACTTTGTTGGAAAAAAAATATTTTAAGAAAGTAGGCAAAGTGATCATGACACATGTGATAGATAAGTTAAAGTATCCAAATTCCTATTTTGTTGCCTTTTTCATCAACTCTTTTGGTTGCCTTTATCTGTTCTTTCTCACTCCCTTGCTTCATTTCTTTCCAAAAATAATTGTTTCTGCAATAAATTAGCATATGAAGGACTGATTCTGCCAAAATTGGCAATAAAACTAGGAATAAGTAAATGGCTTGATAATGCAATTGAAGTAGCAAGTATTGCATCCAAAAAAGAAAAAGTTTTAAAACTTAGAAGCTGACTGAATTTCCACCCATCAAGCTTCTTTTCCCAACACTTACCCCCTTTAAGACTTTACCTGCTGCAAAGAAGGAGGTCAGAAGCAAAAACAAAAGAGAAAAAAGGAAACAAAAACTACAAATCAATAAATAAACAGACAGAGAAAGTAGAAGGGGAAAAAATTCCCGGTGGAAATACTACAGATGGAAATAAGTCAATATATAAATGAAATAAGTGACAGTAAATTGAAAAACATTTTTCAAAAAAATACAGACTATAAAATACAGGACATTAGGTCAGGTAAAAAACTTCTGACATCTATAGCCTATCCGTTGTAGCCTGTCACCTGGATATGTGTGTGTGGATGTGTGTGTGTGTTGTATCCTGAAGAAATGACGGCATGAAAATCACCCCCAAACTATAAATGGGGGTTTGGCTTCACAATCCTCTCAAGCTGCTGATTTCCTGTAACTTATTCACCTTTTTTGCTACACTTTATCCTTCCACTAAACTTTTCTTTTATGTGTCTGGATGCAGCACTTTGTGACTACCCATTTTATGGAGCAATGACTTGTTGTGGGTTACATTCTTGTGGATTGACTGTCAGATGAATAACTGTCAAGTCAGGCATTTTCTTCGTGATTTTGTTGGCCATACAATAACATTTCTGGAACATCAAACATCTAATCAAGCTAGAGTTAAATTTACCAGAAATACATATTCTGATAGTAAGGACTTAATTTGCTACGAGTTTCATATTTTCTTTATTTAATTACTGAAATAAATTAACTTGTTTAAGTTGGTTGTAGATGCACATTTTTTAGGTGAAGAAGCTGCCCAGAGCAAAATAAATTAAAGCGCTATCTTGCGTCACCTGCTGCCTGCATTAAATGGTCCTTTACTTTAGTATGTGCACTGTTTAATGGAAAGCCTCCGGGGAGAACTAAAATAAAAGTAAATCTAAGTTCTTGAGAGAGAAACTTTTCAGAGCTGGGACCCCAGCCTGATGAGCCCCTTCAGGAGGTCAAAACGAAACTAAAGCACATGGCGCCGGAGTGAATGTCCACTAGTGACCTGAGTGGATGGACTTCACTTTACATCTGCATACTTGTGTGGTAAAATTCCTGGTAGATAAAAGGAAAATTGCATGAAAGCTGCCTGGTTACCCAGTGAGAGCTGGGAAGTGCCTGCAACAGTGTTTGCTGTAAAAACAACCAGGACGTGTTGTGCCATTCTGGCGGTCTTTAACGATCAGAAACACAGCCTCTATAACTGGATGTCCAGTTTTAGCTTCCTGTCGTTCCAGATTTTATCCAGGGAGTTCAAGACAGCTGGGTGTCATAAGCTAAAAATCTGTGCGTAATAATGATGTCAATCACACATACCAAGCGGTTCAGTCTCCTCCGAAGCATCCTCTTGTTTCTTCCTCCTGTCCGCACTGATGAACTCCTCTGATTCAACAGACACCTCCTGCCTGGGCTCCGCTGCAGCTCCTCCGGGGAATAACTTTACATGTATATATGTTAGTTACTGCGCTAGCTCCTTGGCTATCTACTCTCTACTCTACCGTTAGTTCTAGCTATATGGAAGGCTGGAGCGATGCTACATGGTTTCCATTTTGTTTGGTTTCGGTATCTTCGCACCATTCGCATTCTCTCCGCCGCGCTGAATGTTTTCCGCGTTGCGGTGCACTAGTCGCGCTCTCCGCGGCTCGGGGCTGAAACAGTCGCTGACATTTCGCTCCGTGCCCTGTTGCTGCTTTGACTCCGACAAATCATTTGTCGCTCCCGGGTTGGCCTCGCTGCTGACCGAAAAGCTGCCCGCCGATGCGGTGTTGCAACAACTAACTTATCGTGTCAGTCCCCGAGCGCAGGTCTCCTCTCCTCCTGTCAAACAATTTTCACTCAGCAGCAACCCACGGACGTTCCCTCGTTTGTAAGCTCCACCCGGCGAAGGTGCGGTGACTAAAGCTCGCACTGCATTCTGGGTGATGTAGTCCACACTCAGGATTTCCACACGTTCTTGAGAAGCAACTTTTGGCTCCTGTGGCTCTCATAAAACCAAATAAGAAATGGTTTTAGCAATATTTCTGCATAAAATATCTTAAACAGGAAAGCTATAAAGTACAAGGCTTCTTTTACAAAGTACGAGGCTTCAAACTATGCGTTTTATATTTTAAAGTGGACAGTGGATCTTTATTTTCTTTACTGTAGTGATTGAAATGCCTCACTCATCTGGCCTCATTTTACAAAATATTTTTCCCCTTTAAAAATATTAGATGATTTGTTTTGTCTGAAAATATAAATCAATTTTAGTTTAGCTTCCACACCTTTAAAAATGTATATTTTATTTAGTAGGGGTTGACAAAATCTTTTACGGCTCTGAAATTAAATGTTTGCTGACAAAAAAAAAGCAACAAGAATTAATCAAAAAGGACAATAAAATGGAGCATCATTAAGCACGCAATAAAGAGCACAAATACTATTTGGAAAAATTTAGATCATGGCTGAAATTCTCAATTTGATCAATAAAAGTCAAACTCAAAATGTTGAACGTTTTATTGTTCTGAAAGTATTTCCAAAGTGCCTGAAACAGTGGAAAAAAAATTTAATACAGCTTATTTATTTTTAATTAACATTGTACATTGCACCCCAAATTATTTACACCCTTAGCAAATTTAGGATTAAATTAATCTTTTAATTTTACCAACATGTTTCCTCTGACTGGAAGCGCTATTAATGTTTTTGGATGGCCCAGCCACAGTCCTGACTTTTCAACTGGAAATACTTGGAGTTCATTACCAAAGATAAAAAGCAAAAAGCTGGTCAGCAATAGAAGGATTTGCTGTCATGCAAATAAAGATTTTTTTCACTGATTATTAAGAAAGATACATTTTGCTATACCATTTTTATATAAGAAATCAAATTAGATAAATTTCTATTTTTTTATCATTCATAAGTTATTTACATTGTTTCATTATTTTTTTGACTGCCTCATTTCAAATTAGAATAAACTTCCTAAAGGTTTGGAAATTATTTCAAAAGTAGATCAGTGTGGGGGTATCAATAATTTTAGGCTTAATTGTCAGACTTTTTGAATAGTTGCCTTTTTCTACATCGCAGAAAATAAGAATACTCCACAGGAGCCCTCTGGTTGAAAAAATCACTTCCCTCAGTAAATGAGCTTTTTAATGAGCGCTGAGTTACATTTGTAAAGCTCAAAGCTTGAAAAATGAACGGTCTAACTTCACAAAGCAGCAGGAGAAGGATCAACAAAGATATCACAGCATTTCAAAGTGTCAACAAATGGAGTGAGAAGCACCAAGATATTCAAAAAGAACCACACGGCACAGAACAAGCCTGAAAGGGGAAGGAAGTGAAAAATTTCAAAGATCCTGGAAAGAAAACTAGAGAGAGATGTCCCTAAAGACCTCTGAACAACTGTCAAGATCTTGATGAAAAGCATTAAATTCACACTCCAGAATTTAGAAAACACAAGTTAGAACTTAAAACTTAAGTTATCAACTGCATTATTCATGTAATAATCTAGAGAGGTGTGGTGTAAAAGAAATCAAGACCAATTTAAATCTAATTACATACTTTCATGTATGTAAATCCAATTATTGTACTCCAACTATTCTGCTATTGTAATCTAACTCAATATAATCCAGTCCCTCCGATCCAGTCCAGTACAGGTATTTCGAGTTACAAATTCCATAATAGTTTTCTTCTAAGAAAAGATAATGAAAGTAGTGTTACCAGCTGTGACAACAATGTTAATATGATTCAGTTCTAATTTTCAGGGGCATCCAGCAAAAACGTATATGATTCTTCAGAGGCAATATGATTTGCTGATTGCTTATTTGCATTATGTGCCAACTGTGTGACCTGAGCTGCTTTGCTTGTGAGTTTGCATCTTTCCTCTGGTAAATCCATGTATTTAAACAAAACAAGGATGTTGTGAAAGGTCAGATGATTGCAAAAGAGTAAAAAGATTAATAGAAGAGATAATTGTAATTAGCTCATGAATGTACATAATACGGAAGAGGATTAGGGCCACTGAAGAAGAAAAAAAAAGAATTCTGACTTTAAACTCGGAATTCTGACTTTAAACTCAGAATTCTGACTTTAAACTCAGAATTCTGACTTTAAACTCAGAATTCTGACTTTAAACTCGGAATTCTGACTTTAAACTCGGAATTCTGAGATTAAAGTCAGAATTCCGAGTTTAAAGTCGGAATTCTGAGATCAAAAAAAAGAATTCTGAGATTAAAGTCAGAATTCTTTTTTTTTTCTTTTCGGTGGCCCTAATCCTCTTCCGTAACATACAACTGAAATAAGAAAAACAATTTTATCCTCAATGTTTTGCATTAAATCACTCTCAACCTTTAGGATAATAAAGCATTTGCTAAATGATGAAGTAATAGATTTTTTTAACATATTCTTTTTCTTAAGATTCAAACAGTTTAAATTTATTTCCTGATAGAAATGCATTTAAAACTGCATGACTTGGCCAAACATTTTGGGTTTCCTTTTACAAACTTCTTACATCATCTTACTGCAATCCCGGCCCATTTCTCTGAACAGAACTGGTTTTACTGGTTCAGACTTTTCGGCTCACAACTTTTCTGTTCTGATGACAGACTTTTTATGGTCCTCCACCTGCAGTAAAGCACCCATGCAAATGGTGCTGCAGTGCACCTTGTCTATTTCACAGTTTCAATAACGTCAGAACTGCAAACTTCCCCACTTTCCTCAAAATGTAAATATTATAATGACGGTCAAACACTTCAAAATCACCTCCAAAACTTAAGGCTTTAGTCCCTGAGAGTATTTGAAACTGTAATCTGGCTTTTTCAGTTGACTTTTGAGTGGGATGGTTTTCTTTCTATTGAGAGCCTTTCAGAAATCTGTTTTTTGCTTTTATTTTGTGGTGGATTCACACATTTGGCACAAATATACACTTATATCTAGGACAAAAAGTATGATGACTCAACATTGCCATGCTGTTTATGATTGTATATCCAGTAATTGTTTGAAAAGATGAATAAGGCATCTTCAAGCATCCGGAAATAATATCCAAGCCTAAACTGAACTTGTGGAGGCTCTTAGTACTCTTTGTAAATCACGTGGTGTCCGAGTTGTGCCTAATTTGCATCCACAGGTGCCAGAGAACTCAGGTGATCTGAATGAACCTATTAGAAGCTTAGAAAGTCATGACTTCATACTCGGGACTTTCCCAAATAGCTTAAAGGTACAGTAATCTTTGCTGTTGACGTGAGTTTGGAGAAAATCTTACATAAAGCAAAAACAAATGATGTTTATAATTATAGCTGACGTAAAACAGAAAACATTTAGTCTGATTTAATGCCAGACTGTAAGAAACAAAGTAGATACCAATATCTATTTTTTCAAGTGTTTGTCTCAAATTCATTGTATGTATTTTAACTAATTGGACATTTCCAGGCACATTCAACCAACAAACTAAATGAAAATCACTGAAGCAATTTCAAATTCCAAATATTTGTTCTAAAACAGTTTTTGAACCTGGTGAAAAATATTTAAAATACTTGAACTCCTTTTTCATGTGGTGCTAATTTGAAAAGTACTATTCAATACTTCTTTTTACTTTATCAATAATTTGAGGCCATTCTTACAGGAAATTACATAAAATACCACATAATAATGCTTCTGTATTAAATATGAATATAAAATTAGCCTTTTTCTACATCAGGTTTTGTTCTTTCCATTTGATTGCTACTCTTGTACGATACGGTATCCCTGAAAATTATTTAAATATATATTTTTCAATACTTTAAGTGACGAAAATAAATACGTAGAGAAAAAGCAGCTACAGAAATGGACTTATTGCATAACAAGGAAGTGTTACGTCACACCACATCCGCTGAAATAGCCACACTCTAAAGTTAAACTATATCCCCATCTAGTGGATAGATAAAGCATTGCACTCACCTGTTAGATTCAATATTGTTTGAAAAATTCCTGTTTTAAGAAACTGGCAGACTGTCACAATGTTACTACCGGGGGACAGCTAACTATTGAAAAATAGAAGCTTGCAGTCAATCAGTTTTTAATCACCAATTTATCTATAAATAAGCACAATTTTACACAGAATGTCATGGGCGTTGTTTCATCCTAAACTAATTACTAAACCCTGAGAAAAGCAGTTTTGTTTTGTTTTTGATCTGGTTACTTCAACAAATGCTTAGGTAGCCTAACTGAGTTATTTTTTTAAGGAAGAAACAGTCATAGTTCTAGATTTTTAAGTTTCACAAAAATATTCTCGTAGTTACACTGTGATGTTTGGCCAACAGGTCTCAGAAAATCCAATACATCGCTCCTTTAACCCTACCTGCCTAAATTTCTCTACAGCTATAAAAACAATTTACTACAATATTTTAGTTTTTTCTTTCTAAGAGGTTTTCTAAGTTAACTAAAGATTAATATTAATTGGAATGTAGAACAAATTAGACATAAATATATGCTTTTAGAATAGAAATTAATTGTGAAAGTGAAAAGCGAAAATGTAATCTCAGGTTAATATTGCTCCATATTAAAAGTTAAATCTATTTTCCTTTTTCCCATGATGGATGTTATAAAATGTTTTAAATGTATGAAGCATTGCTGATCTTCTAAAGCAATTCTACACACATCCTCCTGAAGAGTTATCCAACTATTAATTCACTCTCTTTAAACAGATGATAGTTTGATTTATTACACATGATGTAACAAAATGCCGAGATTCAAACTGGTGACGGGAAATCCCATTATGTCCTGTGTCAAAGACTTTGAAGTAACTTTTCCACAGCCAAAACTGAAATAATAATAATAAATCTAACACAATAATTTAAAAAAGTAAAGCAAAAACTATGTAAATTATTTTATGTTAAACTTTTTTTTATGACAGGAGACCAAAAAAGTCGTTTCCACCTACAAAATTGGTAATACACTAATAAAAGGAAACGTCAAAAATATTTTTGCTGCATGTAAATGTATAATTTTGTTTTTCTTTGCAGATAAATGATGTGAAATGCTTGTAGCTCAGGATGTCCACATGGTGGCACCCCTGGAACATCTATGAGAAGTCACACACTTGTTGCACTGAGAGTAAAACCAAAAGAAAAGAGCTGATTTACCCATACTTAGTTTATTATTATAATAATAATTATTATTATAATAATTATTATTATTATTATTTACAGCTAAGTATGACTAGAATTTGGAGTAAATGGAAGATTTCCCTGAACAGAGTGTAGATAAATAAATTATAAAGTTTACAACAACAGCAAACTAGTGAGTTTGTAGATACATCTCTATGTTCCAGTTTGGTTCATTTTTGGATGGAAAATGACTGAATATAATCTGTTATAATGAAAGATTGGACAGTATATTTTTACCTGGTCACATTAAATTTTATGTTAGAAATTTTGTTGAATAATTCAGTTTTAAAAAAAAAAAAGACACCATGTTATGATGAATTAAATGAAAGGCAAAATCTAATTTTTCATAAAAAGTTTGATTCATTTGTACATTCATATCCTGAGACAATTGAACAAACACGCTTTTATCTCACTCTGTGATTTTAAATGAGGCTAAAATTCTTTTCATTTGCTAAATGAAATTTAAAATGTATATATTTTTTAGTTTCTTTGGAAATTGAAACCTTCACATAGACAAGGATATCCTTCCTTCAAACTTCTTCGAGGTTAATTAACAACATTTGAGTTAACTGGAGACAGACTTGTTGATATGTTATGCACACCTCAAGCACAGCTGCTTCCGTCTCTGACATAAAAAAAGAGAAATCCAGTAAGATATCAGTAACTGTGGATTCTTGGAAGTATGGGTCAACCTTAGTTACAATTTCCTTATGTTTGAAGATGTTGCATTCATTTGATGAATCCTTAATACAAGAAAATACAACTGGATTGTCATGTCATCAAATGACTCAGGAAGGAATCTGTATGTATGTCACTTTTTGTATCTGAGAGATTAACATGTGAATAAAACACAAAACAAAAGCAAAAGACTTTGCGGAGATGTCGACTGACTCGAATGCATCCATGGTCGAAATAGACAAACAGTTTGCATATAGTCAGAAACCAAAACTATAATGTTTAGAGAGACGTACCAGAATTTGGCTATAAAGGTGACTGTTGCCATCCTGAGAATATCCTTCTGACTGAAATAAGAGCAGTAGAATAAATTTGTGTGTTTCTTTTTTTTACTGCAGGAGGTACTGGTGCACTCTACAAGCTAGACGGTATCATGACGAGGAAACATGATTCGGAATTGTTAAAGAAACATCTAAAGACATCCACCAGAAAGTTACGGCTTGAGAGCAAACATGTCTTCCTAATAGATAGTGGCTGCAAACAAACTGCCAGATTTGTTAAAAAGTGGCTTCTGGATCATTAGATCAAAGTCTAAGAGTAGACACCACAAAAAACTTTAATCTCAGTTTCATACAAAATGAATGAATGAATAAACAAACAAACAAACAAATAAATAAATAAATAAAGTGAAATGTTCAGAAAAGATGTGTGTAAGCAATGAAACCTAAAGAACTGACCCAGTCACACCAGTTCTCTCTGTAGAAATGGGTCAAAACTCCAGTTTGTCTGAAGGCCAAAATTCAAAGCTACTGTGAGAATATTTATGAAACATTCCTCAAAATGTTTTAGCCGTACAGTTCTAACCAATACTAAGAAAATGTAAATCTTACAAAAAATATCTCTAAGAAATTCTATCTCTTGTTATTCTGAGGTTTGGTAAGAACTTAGAAAAATGCAATTTAAGTCAAGGGAACAAAAGTTACAGTTTTTACAGAGTGTGAGTAAATATCTGGAAAGTAAGGGCGTTTCAAACAGCTGATCTCAGACAGCTGAATATTTACCGCTCTAATGTTCAGAGCAGCGTAGAATCTGGTTCTGTTTGCTCATTTTCTGTGTGTTTTATCACTAAACCAAGGCACAAATCTTTTCTCCAGGTTTGATGATGATTATGTTGAAGCAATAATCTAAAACAAGGGCAGAGAAACAGAATGGTGTTCCACCAACAATATGACAAAAAGGAGGTGAGAATCAGCTTCTTGAACATACTTCAAAAACGTACTCCTATATTGGAACACTTTACATTTAAATTTTATTATCAGACTCTGAACAGAAATATAGAAAACACACATTAATTTTTTTATGATAAAAGAAGTAACATTTCTCAGCAGGTCTTTTTTTATTATTGGACTAACTTGCCAGGCCCTAAAGGCAACTTAGAACCAGCAATCAAGTATCAACTGCTATATTTAAACATGTAGAAAATTGTTATTTATGTAATCATTGTTGCTTTATTTCATTGCATGGCCTTTTCATGTTTTCTTGGGAAATTTTCAAATAATTCCTATTTTTATCATCACGCTTTGCAGAGACAAATTAGCCTTTCAAATCAAGATGTAAATTTTTTTAGAATAGAATAGAAGTACTTTATTCATCCCAGCAGGGAAATTACTTTTTTTCTTCATCCTATGAAATAATTCTAGAAACTATGAGTTTCAGTCAGTATCCCCTTCTTAACATATGTCCTATACAAAGTTCAGAGACAGCAACAGGTTGTGTTTTCTTCTTGGCGAGGACTTCTGGATGTAATGTACAGTAGCTGCCGGGGTTGTTGGGCATTCCTCTAGTGGTTCTAGCCCTGGTCGTCTCATTCGTAGATCTGAATTCAAACTGACAGCCCCTGCAGAGGAGTCGGGAGACTTCCCCAGCCATCTGTCTTAAAGCGGCCCCCCTCTTCTCTCCCTCCACACATCCCTCATTCCCACACTGGGTCTTTGTCAGCAGTTCCTGTCCCTGGACTAGGCGTGGCGTGCGCTGAGGCCAGGGCGACCGTGGGTGCTTTCAGAGGCACCTGCAGATGGGACAAAGGGCCAAGGGTGCTGGGGCTGAAGACAGATTGATGCTTTGTGCACTGAGGATGGAGAGAGCCCGAGTGAGAGAGAGGGGGGATAGTTAGCTGAGAAGTTTTCAGGGAGAGGATTTTAGGGGGAATAGGGGCGAAGGAGGGGGGAGGTCTGTCACTCCGGTCTGTGTGAGTCCAAGCTTTGGAGGACCCGGGAGAGATTGACAGCTTTTGTGGACTGCTTCCCCGCACAATGGTTGCGCTTTAATGGGCGGTAAAGCAGGAGCAGGGCTTTGGGGAAGGTCCGGAGGGGAGGCGGTTTTCGGTCGTGGTTGTGAGGGTGGCGGCGCGGGGAGGCTCAGAGATGGGGGGCAAAGGCTTTACTGCTTTGCTTGGTGGGGACCAATTCATGGGTATTCAGTCCAAGGCTCGTTATTCACTGAATGCATCCAGTGGAGGAATGCAGTAGCATCAATTAGAATGTGTTAGCAGATAGCAAAGCAGAGAAGAAAAACCTTTCTTTCCCTTTTGCTTGCAGGACAACACGGTCCCACTATAGGAGGTGTCAGAGCCACAAAGCCTTTTTTGGGTCTCTCTCCATTACACTACCACCGCAATATGTAAGGTGGGGACTCTTTTGATTTAAATTAAGTGGAAAAAACACTAAATCCCATTTTTATTCAGCAAGGATAATGGTGTTATACTCTATAAAGGTCTTTAACTACTTATGTGTGGCTTAAAATCTTCCCCGGCTCCCTTTTCACTCCACCTCAGTGTCTTATTCTCATTGGGGGCATTATATTTATTCAGTGGTGGAGGGTCAAAGACAGACTGTTAAACAAAGTTGCTTGTAGCCTTAACTGCCGCATCACTTCTAATTGTGTATCAGTGGGTCAGCGGTTTGTTGTGTTGTCCCGCAGTAAGAAAGGAAGAGCGGATATGAATTTAAACAGTGTCTTGTAAGGTATTGTCTGGAGTGGGCACAGGCCGCCACTTCAGATGCAGAGGGCCTTTTAGAGGAGAATTTTCTTTAACTTTTAGGACAGTGATATAAAGGAAGAGGATGGAGAGGAAAACTGTTTGATGGTGATCGCATGTTGGGGCTGACGCATCATTCTCTTTCACAGATGTAGTAAGGGCCATCGCACATGCAGTTCAAACTCATGATAGAGCATTTAGACTAATATTTCTTAAAAGATTACTTTAAAAAACATTCATATCTTTTAAATGTTGTGTTTTTATTACATTGGGCAACATTAAACTTACACAATTTAAAGTATTTAATGTATTTTGCATCAAACGAGTTATAGGAGATTCTTCCTCTCTGCAGCTGGTAGACTCTATGACCTTCACTGCTCCCAATAAATTTAATAAGTGTTAACATACATGCTGTATCTGCACAACCTTACTACTGCACTGCTTTTATTGTCACTACTTATAAATAGACTGTCTTTTAATGCTCAAAGAGACATTCACATTATGAACATTTTTCATTGAACCATTTCAGTTGCACATTACTCTGGACAGGAAATTTTTTTATAACTGCACAGTGTTTGTATTGAAATTTTGTTCTTACTGTACTATAAATATACAGTATATACTGTATATATATATATATATATATATTTGCTCATAGGGGCAATAAAGGATATTTCTAATTCTATTCTAATGGGTTTAGATCAGCACAAAGTAGTACATAATTATGAAACGGTGGTAAATGGAAACATATTAAGATGTTTGCAAACAAAAATCAGAAAACTGTGGCATTCATCTTCATTATGCCTCCTTTACCCCAACTAAAATTTGGTGTGCATAATTCAATCATACTATGAAACACTTCTCTCTTCTGCCTTCTGGCAGATGTTATGGAAGTAGGAAAGCAAGAACTAACAGAATGAAGAACAGTTTGTATCCCCAGGTTATCAGGCTTTTTAAACTCAATGTAATTGAAGGTTTTGTGTAGTTTCTATTGCATGTGATAAAAGTGTTTTCAATGTCTTATTCTCATGTGACTTTTTAAAATGGTGTTGAAGGAAACTTGTGGAGCACATATTTCATTAAAATTTTTTCTATTTCTTTAGCTGTTCTGTGAAAGTTTGCTGGAGAACATTAGTGAACAAACAGCAACATGAAAATCAAGGAACACATCTAACATGTCAGGGACAAAGTTTTAGGTTAGAAAACATTGTCCACAAATTTGACCATCTGACAGAGCACTGAATAATTCATCATAAATAAAATCTAAAGAGGATTCTACAACTGCAAACCTGTTAAGACACGTCTATCCATAAAAACCTAGCAGGCTGGGCAAGGAGTAGAAGGCCAAGGTAATTATTATGCTCTGGTCAGATAAAAACAAAATATAGCTTTTAACCCACCAGCAAAAAGCTACAAGTGATGAAAAAGTTGAATATTACCCTATTTTCCATGTTTGCTATTGTGGTGACAGTGTCATACTGTGGGAAGGAAAACTGGTCAGAGTGCAGATGACTAGAGCTAAATACAGATCAATCTTTGTAGAGGCTGCAAGAGTCTTGAGACTGGAGCTGAGTTTCTCCTTGCAGCAGGACAACAACACAAAACATACAGAAACACAAATTAATGATTTAAATCAAAAGGACTCCAACAAATGGAGTTTGAGCTATTTTTCAAAGAAGAATTGGCAAAAATGTCAGTCTCTAGAAACAATGTCAGTCTATCCGAAGCTGCTGGAGACACACCCTGAATTCCTTAATAAGACATTAATTAATATGGGATGAGAATCTAAATAAAATACATTGAAGTTTGTGGTTTTAACATGGCAACATGTGAAGAAGTTGCAAAGATATAAACACTGCTGTATGGCACTCAGTAGTTTTTGTCTCTAAGTTTAATTGTGAGAAATTTCCAGAACCAGCATCACTTTGGAGAAGGTTTCTCTTCTCTGACAAACTTGCACAAACTGATTTTCACATTTTCCATCCATGCACTCTGCGTCCATTTAGACTCAGATTTCCTAGCTTTCACCACAAGAAGACACAGATGGCACGCGCTCTGAAATGAAATTGTGAATTTTTGTTCTCCTTCGGTTTAATGAGAACTAACTGGAAGGAACCTCTCATAGAAAGGTGTGGATTTCAATGTGAGCAATTATGGTTCATTTGAAGCCAAATGAGCCAAATTTGCATCCCCTGAAAAGACAACCAGAGTTAAACTGTATGAAAAGTGCAGTAAATTGGGGCAAACATCGCAACATGCAGAAATGCATCTCCGCTGTAATTGTGTAATTGTAGAAGAGCTCTAAATGCACGGCCCAATTAAACTTGCTTCTTCTGCAAGGCAAAGAATTGGCAGGTTATTATGCAGGAAAGTATCAGTACAGTTAAATAGCTGCCTCCTTCGTGGGTGGGGATGGAGGGTGAGATCATTTGCAGCAAAATGGAATATCTGATCAAATATGGACAGATGTCTTCATACATGTCAAGCGGCAGTGAATTGGATTGGAAGAGGCAAGATGGATGGATGGCCTCCTCTAAGAGATAGAGCTTCCTGCCCTGAGTGCTGAGGGGGCACAAGAGGAAGAGGGTGAGAGAGGGGGAAGGTTATGCTTTCAATGGGGGGAGACATTTCCCTGAAACACCAGTTGATGGGTTTCTCCCACAAAGGGTGGAGTGACGCAGTCTGCACTGCTGCATAACAGCCTGGTCTCTGTCTGGATTAGGCCCTGCATCGCACAAAAGAGAGCTCAAGTAAACGGTTCATGAATGTTGATTAATTGATGCCATTTTTTTTGCAGCGTGCCATGGAGATTCAGAGTGCAGGGAGCGCAAACGCTCGAAATGTAAACTGTACTTTATAAATATGCAAATCCAAAATGGTTACTAAAGATCATGAACTGGCATGAGTTTGATTCATAACTTTGGTGGAAATTCCTCGAGCTTTTTTCCACCTTGATAAGAATGATGCTTTGTGGGTAAAAAGTTCAAAAAGCTTCAGCTTTCTTTGGCGGCTTTGACTCCCAGCAGTGCCTGTCAGATGTGCCCAGCTGGCATGGAGAGCAGCTCAGGTGGCGGAGGCAGCGACGAGGTTCCCACGATGAGGTTTAGGGGTACAGGTGTCCTGGGAGAGTGAGGGTGGCCCACGGCGCGGAGGGGGGAAGCACTGGCCCATAGCCCACCTCAATGGAAGGATCCCAGGGGCCAGCTCAATAGCCTGGGTTCCACTTGATGGAGAGAGAAAGGAACGTTTCAGCCGCTGCCCAGCAGGAAAGATCTGGTTGTGGGAGACCTCTTTCAGGACTTACTGTTTGTCTGAAGGCTGTCACAGCAGATGAGTACTCAGCAAACAGCGTGAACAAGGATTTGAACCAGAAAACCAACAGAGCCTTGACAATATTGTGATTGGGCCTTGTCTCTTTAGAGGGGGCTGAAAGCCGAATTGAGAGCGGTAACAAGTGCACATTCAGCTCCGGACGGGGATGCCTTTGGGTTGTGTTTTATGGTTTTGTGGCCTGTATGTGGTGGATAAAGCAAAATCATGTTAATCTCTCTTTTCAGCAGCTTAAAAGCAAAAGGAGTGAACCTGTGGCACTTTAATGGTCCAACCAAAGTCTTACAAAGTCATTCTTCAGTCAAACTTGAATAAGACCTCTGTAATCTCTCGTCTCAAAACAATGGTGCATTTTAATTACGTAAATATGAGACAAGAGAATAAAACAGGGTTGTTTTAAACTTTTTTTCATCCCAATATTTATATGAGCTGTACAGTTCTGCAGCTTGCAGTGTTCATGATACAGCTGAGAGGGGACAGAAAACTGAGGAGGATTTCATGCACATTTTGGAGATATGCATACAATTACTTTATCCAACCAACTTTATAAATTATTGCAACTTTCATAGTTACCATTGCTCCTTATTTTGTCCAAAAGAAGTTTGAAATTTGAGGAAATTGCCCTAATGAAAACAACCATTCAGATTTTGACTAACTTTCTTTGTTCATTCAGGCACCTGTTTATTCTCACTTGTTTGACTTTAGAAGCTGTTTTTCAAGATGTCTTCTCTGTTGATATCCATCATTCTCCTCTTGAGGAATTGGCGAAATCCAACCAAACTTAAAACAAACCAATTATATGCTTCGGTTTTGTTTCCCATCTGACTTTGTATACTTTTATTGACCTATTTATCTGTCCGATGGTGGGTGAAAAGAGGGCACAACAAAGAGCGATGTTGTCTTTTGGAGGAGTTTGGGCTAACTCGCGAGGTTTCTGAAGAGAGAGGGGCTTGTGATGGAATGGGCCGGGAAGGACTGTGACTTCTCCATTGAGAGCAGAGGGGCACGCTGGATTAGCTTGATTTGCCTGTGAATGGGCACTTTCCATTATTCTTGTTAGGGAGCTGTCACATCGAATTGAGAAAGTGAAAACCTCCCTTTATCAACCTTTTCCAAGTGAAACTGAGCAGGCAATCAATAACTGAATTCAGACCCAGGAGAAAGTCAAGCAGAATGATATGGGACTGCTATAAAGGGGGGATTTGTCATATTGCTAATGTGGAAAATGGATAACTGATGTAAATTTGGCTCCAAATGCTTTTGAGAATAAAAGAGTAAAAAAAGGAAAATATAGTATTTAGGGCATAATGGGACAAAATAGTTTGGTTCTGAGCAACAGTTTAACAACGTTTATCAAAATAACTTCTGCAAATGTCACAACTGGCAGAAATACAGATAAAAGCATTGATATTTAATATTTTCATACAGTATTATAATAAATATTTAACTTTAAAGTAAAAAAGAAAAAAAAAGCTATTTCAGACATTTAGATTTCACCCCTAAATGTTTTTATTTGAATAAATATCATTTATAATAGTTTTACATTCTGTCCTGCATAACCCAAACAACATTGCAAGGCTAAACAAATCAAGAGCGGCTTGTGTTTTATTGTATAAATGGCACCATATTGTTTTGGAGTTTCATTATATTGACCTTATTGTGCCATTGTGCTTGTTCTGACACCATGATAATGCCTGAATACAGAGGGAATTATGCCCTGTATAAATAGATCCCATAGTCAAAGATCGCCTCAATTATCCCTCTACACATTGACAACATGAACAGAATAAAAACTAAAGCCTCAGACCAAGCTGGTCTCAAGGCGCTCTTCAAACATTGTTCGGCCCATTGTTGGAGGGGTAGAGGAACATCATCAGCATCAATAGCAGAGAGAAAAGAGTTATATTCATCTGATATATTAACCTGTTTTATGCAATGCAGTGAATTGATGGAAGAAAACACATACATGCAACTAAAATATTTATTTTACTCCGCTTTAGCAACATTGCCTTCTATTTACAGACATGCATAATGATTCATTTCTGCATAGACCTATTCATGGTGTAGGTGGGCCTGGACACAGGATGAATGGATGTGCCTATTAAAAAACAGTTTAACTATGTTCTTTTACGTAGTAAAGAACATATTTTATTCTGAAGCTCTTTCGGCACATTCACACTATCAATCAACAAATTGCCTCATATTGCAGCTCCCCGTTTTTTCCGTTGGATGAAGAAAATTAATCGGATCATTTGCCCTCATCAATCAAACCAGTAATTGATGTCTTAATCATTATACACTTAAGTGAGCACCTTCGTTCAAAGCACACAGACAGACTTCCGAGCAAGGAGCATGAAACATTAAGGAGGATTTCAAACTAATTTTATTGTTTTTTTAAAATTATTATTAAAGTGTTAAATATGTTGACTTTCCCTCATTTAAATTCATACTGAGAAAACATTTTAAATGGAACAGATTTCACTCCTTGTGGACACAAAACTCGCTTTGAAATGATGACATAATGATTTTGTTGCGTGTGCGAACCCCAGCTATGTGAGGTTGTTATCATCATAATTGTCATCCATCCATCTTCTGTGCACAGTGAGTTGATAACAGCCAATGAAAAATGACTCCTGGCTGTAATGAGTGTCTCACCTCTTAGCTTTAAGCAGGTTCACAGCCCTCCACGGAGCACCAATTCTCCATTTATTCCACTTCACTGTCTATACTTTACCTCATATATATTCCTGCCCTTAATTTTTCATATAAGAAAAAAAAAAGTCTCTTTATTATGCACAGCCATTCCTAATATTAGTAAAACACTGAAGGCCTGGGTGAGTTAAGAGTCAGCTTTCATACAAACATACTCTGTATGTTACAGATCGAAGCAGAATCCTTAATTGATTCACAGAATACTTTAATTACGACTGTTTCCAACCTTCCTGCGCTGTAACACAATATGAGCCAGCAAGGAAGGAAGAAAAAAAATCCTCCCAGTATAAGCCCTGGAGTGCAGCTGCGACGCAATTATCATCAAGCACCCCTGCATCTGTGTACAAACAATCTCACAGCTGCTGCCATTGATACTGTACATGCAAAAGAGAACAGGTTGACCCCCCGGTCTCCAGTGCCGCCTCGGAGATCAGTGACCCTCTCATTTGGGAGGAATTTGTGACACCTACAAACCACTCAACCTGTGTGCAGTTCTAAAAGAGCTGGCACCTGTGATTTACCACAATATTTGCTGCTCTTTGTTGCTACAGAACAAGAACATTAGCAGGTTTATGTTTGGAAGAATGACGGTAATTACACGGTACCTACGGAGGAGCAGATCTAAGGTGCCAAAACCTGTCTGTGTAACATGCTACCCTCGCACAGGACTAGTTTAGAAAATATCTTTGAAATATGGAGAGGTGAGAGAAACAGTAGGTGCGAACAGAAACACATTTAAAACTCAGTGTTCATTTCCTTCACAGGGACAGTTCAGACCTTTTTACAGGAAGATCTGGGAAGTTGTTTGTTTCCCAACTTGTTGGAGATAGATGTCATTTCCTCTGTGTTTGACAAAAGGTGAAGAGATAGTAAGAGAACATCAAATGCCAGTCAGAATGGTCCCCTGTTTTAGATAATGCTTAGCTTAGTTAAGTAGAGTTTTAAACAAGTTAAACTAAAACATATTCTCCATAAAAAAATCTCTACTTATCTCTGTTCACAAATTACACTGAACTCTTTGATATATTTTTTTAATTTCTTAAAATCGGGGTTTTGTGGTGTCCAATCCAAAACATTTACTTTGTTGTCCATGAACCATAATTTTTTAGCTAATGTAGTGGAATGACGAAGCTAATTTGAAGACCCATTTATACCAAAGTTCTAACTTTGGAATAAAGTTATTTCCACATGATTTATTTATTTCTTGAAGTAATTTATTTTGTGAAGTACACAAAATTATTTGCAGTAAAACACACACACAAAAGGCCACCCAGTGTTTCACCTCCAAATACACCAATGCAGCAGTTATTACAGCCTAATATTTTAATTTTAGTTTTGTCAAACTACAAATTATAAATGGACTTGCGCACAAACACCTTGATTTTTTGGTGATACCTCTTCTGGTCTGTCTTTCTTGTTCTAAACCTGGAGAAATGGCTTCTTCTTCTCTGAGCAATGTTTTAGCAGACGTACATGCAGGGCTTTTTCACTGTGGATAAATGACACTCTAACCAGTTACACCAAGCATCTGCACAAGGTCCTGTGCTTTTGTTCTGAGGTTGATTTGCACATTTTGCACTAAATCTCTCTTTTTTTCTGGGACACAGAAACTGTCTCCTCTTTGGATGGTGTGATGGCTGGAGATTCATGGTGTTTATACATTGATACAACAGTTTGAATGGATGAATGTGGCATCTGTGGACAGCTGATATCTTTGTTGATTTCCTGTGATTTTACTTCAACGTGTTTCCTTAAAACATGTTCACAGGCGTGCCTCTAATCTTGTGAATTAGATTGAGTGAGATTGATTTTTTTTCAAAAGTTAGAGCTAGGAAAGAAATCATAGTAGAAGTTAACAAAAGCATGAGATTATCATCTAAGCCTCCCTCGTATATTTAAAGACTTTACAGTCTCGTTTGAAGAAAGTAAACATTCTTCAATTTTGCCTCTTTGGTGGTTTGAGTGAAAGTCAGTTGGTTTAATTGAAATAGACCATTTGTTGCTTTGTCCATTACAGTAGAAAATTATTTACTTTTACAATCAAAATAGTGAAAAAAAACCTTCAGTCTTGAAACAAAAATACACTAATCTTGAATTATTCCTGCATTTTTCAAATAATTAGTTGTAATGAACTGTTAAATATAAGATTCAATGTTATTTTTTATTTTTGATGGAATCTGAATTTTGAGCACGTATTTATGTCTTCAAATTGATAGAAGTGATTTTTGGTGGACAGTCACTTGAGACCCATAGCATAAAATTAGGTTGAAATAAACTTTTCTGCTTAACTTCAATAGCTAATAAAAACAGTTTTGGTGGAGTGAGGCAGCCTGTAGCAATCCAACAAATGTGATTGGAGCAAAAATGGCAGCAATTGACTTCTGCTAGGAGTAGACCTCATTTTTATTTGAAATAATAATAAAATAATAATAATTTAAATGTTTTTACAGCTAAACAGTTCCTGCCACTACACTAACTTCTCAATGGTCAATGTTCCTGACTGTATCAATCTTATTTTTATTTATTTATTTTATTCATTTACAGTTAAACATGAACATGCCACATGTTGATGTAAACAAATGCTTTAAATGAAAAGCATTCAAAATCTTGTACAGTTTACCTCTTCTTTGAAAAGTCAATTAGCTATACCATAAGCAACTAAGAATCAAGAAACTTTAAAACATTCATCTTTAAACGCAAAACAGGCAATATTTATATATAAAAATAATAATAACAAATAAGAAAAAGACATTATCTTTATACGGTACTCTACTGAATCAATGTGCTTCCTTATACCTAATTTTCTTTGTGCATGTCACAGTGCAGTCAGTTAATATCCACAAATAAATCACATTATTTAAACATATTCAGTCTGAGTCATTTCAAACTGTTAAAAAGTTTCAACAGTCTATACAATGTTTCAATTATGCCTTTACACTTCCGGGCATTTCTTTATTTTCTCACCAGGTCTACAGGCGTATTAAAAAACATTTAATCATTGCTGCGGGATTCTTTGTTCGCCGCCAGGGTGGGCAAATGTGTGTCCAAGATAGATGAATGTGTGTGACCAAGAATGCGAGTGGGCCAGTGAGAGTGCTTGAGCTGTGAGGGGAGCGCTGTGGGATAGAAGAGAGACGGTGGATGACTTTATGACACGAAGGGGACGCGATCAGGGGCAGAAACACAGAGCGGAGAGGGTCTGCCCAAGCTGTCAGCTCTGAGGGGCTGCTGGAAGGCTCAGCGGGAGCCCAGCGTGGCCCCCAGGATGCCTTGTCACCACGGCGAGGCCCTGGAATGCGCCGGCACACAATGAGCTCCCGGGGCTTAGAGGGCACTCCGATTTGATAACCACATTAAAGTCCTAGCAACATCTGTTGGGGCGCAGGAGAAAGGACTACTGGCAAGCTTTAACCCCCGAAACTGGAATCATTAACCCTCACCCCTGGGAGAGAAGGGGGACAACAGCCCCCTATTTGTCAGCAGCTCTGCACAAGGGCCATGGGGGCTAATATTTTACCAAAAACAGCGTGAGAAGAGAAGCAGCCCTGGGCACCAGGAGGAGTGCTTCCAAAACACACATTACCAGGAAAATACCGTCTTATTTCTTTAAAAGTTTGTAAAAAATACTTTTGTATACTTCTGTGTATAGGTCACTGAACAGCTTAGCACCAAAAACACATTAAAGACCTTATGTTGTTGTAGCAACCATCCAGACCTCTTAAGTCTTCTGGTTCTGGTTTGGTCTGCATCTCCAGGACCAGAACCAAATATAGAGAAGCAGCATTAAGCTTCTTTGCACCATAAACCTGGAGCAAACTGCAAGAAAACGGCAAAACAGCTGAAACATTGAGTTCCTTTAAATGAAAGCTAAATCATTTTTGGTGCTGCCTTTGATTCATAGTGAATGGGACACTGATATACACATTTGGTGTGCAATGATGATTTTGATTATGGTATTTGACAAAATGCAATGTTTGTTGTTTTCACATTTGGTGACACTAAGATGTTTTTATGACGGAAAACACTTTGAACTGCCTAGTTGCTGACATACAAATAATTGACTGGACTTATTTCATTCAACTATTAAAATATTTGCCTCATCTCCTGAAATAAGGCCTTCAGAAAATGTTGCTGATTTACATGGTCAAAAGTAAGTTTTTCATGCTGTCTTCATTTTGTTTCTTTAAAATGTTATCCTAATTTAATCACACTGCAAAAACAGAAAATCTTACTAAGTATTTTTGTCTAGTTTCTATTGTAAATTTCTCAGTACACTTGAAATAAAACCAATCTAATTCACAAGTAACTTTTCATCAGAATGTAGGACCTGGTTTTAAGTAAATTATTTCTTAACATTAATAAAAAAGAACTAGTTTCACTGGCAGATTATTTCACTTATAGCCTGGAAGAAAATGTCATTTTGCAAGTGAAACTTGAACTTTTTCATCAACATAAGAAAATATTTACTTAAAACAAACTCTGATATATTGCTGAAAGTTACTTGTAAATTAATTTGTCTTAATTAAAGTGTATGAAGATATTTGGTCTAGAAACAGGACAAAAATACTTGGAAATATTATATGTTTTTGCATATATAATTTAAGGGCTTAAGGGGAGAAAAGGCAAAGTTGATGGAGGATGGAGAAATAACAGGTGTCCTGTCACAAAGAGACATCTCAGGCTGCAGGATGCTCTGTGTTTCATGGGTCAGGCCCAAGCCCATCCACCTCCACAGGTTTCAAAGCAAAGGCCACTTCTCAGTAATGAATAATTAAGAAAACAAAAGCCTCCCACCGACCTCCCCCCCGGCCCTTTCCGAAGGGGTGAGAGCTCAGGAGAGGAGATGGAAGCGTCACAGGGCCTAATGCAACCAGACCAGATGTGACGAGGAGAGCTGAGGTTTTTGGCCCCTGCGCTTCATAAAAAACATCAACCTAAATGTGTTCCCTGGAGATGAGGGCCTGCAGGAGGTGCCCCAGCGTGCGGGGTCTTCAAGTACCTCCACACAAGTAATTCCATTCACTGCAGCTCATTACATGGGCAATTAAGTGCTGGGGTGGAGGAGGGAGGCAGGGTGCAGGGGCGATGGCAGGGAGTATGTATGTGCGCATGTTTGAATGTAAGTGTATGAGGGGGGATGCTTACTGGCCCATCGATGGGTTTAAGGATCGAAACCCCCTACCGATCTCATTCCCCATCATCTGGCGTCGCCTTCGCCCGCCGGACCCCTCCCCTCTCCTTCACCTGGGCGGAATCTCTGTGGACACCTGCCTCTCCTAATGAAGATCCATGTCTTCATTTCCATTTCTGGAGTCATATCAGAGGCTGCCAAGCACAAAACAGGCCTGTTTCCTCAGAGGCCTGGAGAGCCGGATAGAATGACACCGCTAAGTGCTCTGGCAGAGCAGGGCAGCTGCAGAGCCTGAAATGGGATTTGGTTGAGGGTTCTGAAGTGGGGGGCTCGGATGGAGAGAATCCGATGTTTGGATTGGCCACAATGCCAGCCGTGTGCTACCTCAGCAGCTCCTTGGTACTAATGAGGCTTACTGCAGGGATGGGAAGAGGGGAGGAGAGGGTGCAAGGAGGTGGAGATAAGGAGAAAACAGGAGTGTACCACGCACCTACTTCCCACACCTCCTTCATCTCCTTATATATGCTAACTCTTGAGGACAAACACCAAAGATCCTCTCTTTGACACAGAAACGTATTCACTCGCTCATAAACGCTTAAAGGTGTCAAGACTCATGTATTCTCCACAGCACCTGGTTTGCTCTGTGGTGATAAAAGCTCGTTTGCAGGGCAGCTGATAGAACTTCAAAAGTTTACGAATTATATGAAAACAACTAAAGAAAGGAATCAAATATTACCAATGTAGTATAAATAGTAGGATAAGCTATCATTACCCCTTCCACAATTTCACTTGTGTGACCACAAACCTCCACTTATTTAATTTTACTATAGACCAACACAAAGTAGAGCTTAGCTGTGAAGTGAAAGGAAAATTATTCATGAATTTCAAATTTTTTGACAAATATCTGACAGTGTCTTCAGCATCTCAGAGTCAAGACTGCAGAGAAACTTTTTGTTGCATTTACCACTGGAGGGCTTTTGTGGTATGTCTCTACAAGACCATTCTTTTCTGCAAAACAACTCAAACGCAGGCAGATTTAAGCATCACATTCACAAGTTTGCAAGTCTAGTTACAGATTCTTAGTTGGAATCTGTGGTAATAAGCAACAACCTTTGAAATAAACCCTTTCATTGTAACTTTGGCTGTATGTTTAGAGTTATTGTCCTCCTGGAAGGTGAACCTTAGTCTCAGCCTCAACAGGTTTTGTTCAAGGTTTCTTTACATTTAGCTGCTTCCATATTGCCCGCCATTGACCTTGCTGAAGAAAACTGTCGCCATAGCAAGATGCATGGAATGGGATGGGTTGGGTGTGAGGATAGGTCATAGGGAAGACGTGCTGATAAAAGCCTGGGAGAAAGAGACTCAGCTAAATGGTGCAGTCTTTAGGAAATGGGCTTTTTCCCCGAGACAACTTTGGGTCCCCAAAATGGAACCTGGAACAAGGAAATGTGGGTAAAAGAAAGAAACTAGAAAGTAGAAAAAGAGATGAAGAGGAGGAAGAGGGATGAGTTGAGATCTGGATGAGGGTAAGGAAGAGTGGGGTTGGAAGAACAAGATGAAGAGTGAATTTTGTAAAAGTAGATTGTTGGATGAGTAGAGGTGTGGTTGAGGTGTTGCATTGCTCCCAAACCTTCGAGATAATCCTTTTATCTCGAAAGTTCAGGAGATAAACAATTAAATGTTGTTAATATATTGTTTTATAACCTGATCCACTTTAAACCTCTCCACAACCTTATCTGCTGCATTCGTTTACAAAACTGCATTGGAGCTTTTCTATTTGTAAGGAAAATCAAGTTCTTGTTTTCCTTCAATTTAATATTTTTCCCTGACTTTGTGTTATAGATTGATATATTGAAGCTTGAAATTGTACCATGACAAAAAGTTCCAAAAGCCCAAATAACTACTTTTCTGAGGTTCACTATATATTCCAGTTCAGACCTACAACAAGGTCACTAAGAACAAAAACACATTTTTTCTGCAAACAAATCCATATAAAAGTCTCCAAAACAATTTATGAATTACACATTTTCATAATTTAAAACATGATTTTAAGCATTTCACTCTTCCATTGCCGCCATGTGTTCCCCCTCCCTCGTACAGAGACCATGTGTGTCTTTCAATACAGTGGTTAAGGCTGGCCTTGTTAACATGTTCTAGCTCACTGACTCCTCTCAGCACCCCGGGGTAGGGACGCAGAGCCGAGCCAGGTGAGGAAGAGCAAGAAAGGAAAAACAAACAAGGTGACACCTTAGTCAGATCACAGCTGCCTGCTTCAGCAACACACTTTGCCCAGAACATACAGTAAAATTTAACACAAAATGTTCATTTAAAAGAAGAAAAAAAGGCAATAATTTAATAGAAAAGCAAGTTTCATTAAGATTTTTATTAATAATAATAATAATAATAATAATAATAATAATAATAATAATAATAATAATAATAGTTCATTTGAATAGACCCTTTTTAAACAAGTGTTACAAGGTCGTTAACATTTAAAAAATCTATTAAAACAAAATTATAGATGATACAAAACGAATCAAAAAGTTTACATCAAATCAATTAAAATACAAAAAAATCTGAAGACAAAATGAAATAATAAAAATACAAAAGAACTTTAATTATTAAAGGCCTTATTATAAAGGTTAATTTTAACCAATAATCTAAAAGAAGACAATAATGGGCCTTCTCTACAAACTGGAGTCCTGACCTTATGCATTTAATCACAGGTACTACTGACTGGCCAAATGCTAATTGTTGATTGTATTGTTGATTCTAAATGAATATGAACTTGTTTTCTTTGCATTATTTGAGGTCGGAAAGTGCTGCATCTTTTTCTCTATTTTGACCAGTTCTCATTTTCTGCAAATAAAAACAAAAGTTTTGCTTGGGATTTCAGAGACATGTTGTCAGTAGTTCATTTTACTCAAACATATACCTAATCAGAGAAACCGATCATTTTAAGAGGTCTCTTAATTTTTTTCCCGAGCTGTATATATGTAAATATAAATGTGCATTTTAAAACCCTAAGTGCACATAAACACTCAAAGGCACAAATGTGAAGAATCAGGTCATTCATGAACCATAAAGGTTACCTGTTTGTGGGTACATGGGGCGGAGCCTAAAATGGAAGGAAGGGGTTTTAGGTAAAGATTGTGTTTGGTGTCATTTTTCAGGCCCCTCTGCACTCACCTGGAACAGAGCACTTCCCCTCCCCGAGTCTTATCAGTTCCCAGAGGAAATACCTGCTGCAGGTAAACACGACCCTTCGACCCCGCTTCCATCCACTCTGAGCGGACCGACCTCCATGTCTAGGAGCGCTTCAGAGTCCAAATGCAGGGATTAGCTCTGCGACAACCTCCAACACCCAGCTTAGAGACTTATGTCTGTGTTCAGACCAGGTCTGGTGTCATCCTCTTGGCTCCCTGCCCCAACCAACTTAGATGTTGTTCTTCATGCACGGGTGAGGAAACCTTTATACCAACTCCACCCCAACCCATCCTCCAGCCCCTCAACCCTCTGTCTCAAATGTAATCTTATCTACATATCAGCAGGTGTAACCGAATATCCCTGTTATCAACCGTGGTCTGCTCAGCTCTGTTTAGCATTGTCAGAGGAGTGATTTATTCAGGAGGAAACCAAATTAAATACTACATCATGTGTCAAAGGAATGGCTGTGTTTGTGATGGAAGTTGGCTTCATTAGAGTGTGAGGAATATGATAAACTTTCAAAGTGAACACATTAAAGAATGGTTGTAATTAAAGCAGAGACGTACTCTACTTTTAATGACTTTAGAGTATAATTAATTCTCCTCCAGTATCTCTAACAGATTTTTCTAATAAATGTGTGGGTGGGGATTTATATTTAATTACTTCCCTATGAATTTTGAAATAAGGGTTGATCTATGAAATTTGACAGTTGCGCTGGGACAAACGCCTCTCCCTCATCATTTTATGTATGACAAGCATGCAGAACGTGCAGAGAGGCATTTGCACCGTTGTGATTCAACATAGTTTAATGCAGGGATCAGAAAGGCTGGCAGAAATAGGATTGATAAAAGTACAAATACAAATACTTTCAATTCTATGTTTTGACATAATTAAAATGATCTGGACATTTCAAGCTTCAAAAAGCACTACATATTTTACAATATCAGTATTTATGAAACAAAAATTAAGTTAAAGTGGAGAAAATGATTCTGGAAACAGAATAACCCTTTTGCTGTTTCTATAGATTTGGGAAAGAGTTGTCTGGACCATACAGATGTGTGTTAATACAGCTAGAAATTATTGATCAGACCTGAAATCTGGGTGTAATAAGGGATTCAGACCAAAACCTTCAGAAACATATAAAGACAATCACAAAATCAGCCTTCTATCATCTGAGGAACATTTCCAGGATTGAAGGACTAATGTCTTAGCAGGATCTAGAGAAACTCATCTAAGTGTTTAGTTTTAGTCGCGTTGAACTGCAATGATTACTTCACAGGTCTGCCAAGAGAAATCCTCCAGCTGCAGCTGATTGACAACGCTGCAGCTGGCGTTCTCACTAAAACCAGGTCGATAGAGCACATCACTCAGTTCTAAAATCCTAATACTAGCTCACTGAAGCTCAGACAACAGACTATAAATTACTTTTGTTAGTTTATAAGTCACTGAACAGCTTAGCACCAAAATACTGTACATTAAAGGTCTGTTTTAATTTTATCAACCTTCCTCAGGTCTTTCACAGCTAAAATCTGGTCCAAAATCTGATCGCAGGACAGTGATTTCATGTGCTGCTACAACTCCACAAAAATGGCTATAAAGGGAAATAAAAATCAATGAGTTGAAATAGTCCAGTCAAAATTCAGACTCAACGTGATGGAAATGCTATGGATGGTAAAAAAAAACAAAAAAAAACATGTTGGTGGAGCTGATGTGCTAATAGATTTCACTTAGTAAAAGGATTCATATGAATGGTTGGAAAATGATGATAGTTCCACAATAATATAACAATCTTCATTCACAGAAATAATATGAATGGATAAATTATCTACAACTGAAAAATCTATTTAGTAACTTGCAAATGCAAAGTATTTAATTATTTCATATCTCAAAACTGTAAAAAAGCTAATGTATGAATTCCTAGCAGACTAAATTCTATCAAAATTGAAAGTTTGACTGACAGCAGAGACCTTTGTACCTAAAAGAATGAAAATACACTTGAATAGGATGAATTAATCACAGCTAAAACACAAAATAAACCCAGAAATCCTGAGGATTTAACCAGATCCTGCTGAAACCAAACCACAAGCAATCCCCCTGGATTTAACTAACAATCAGGCTCTCAACAAACTAATGGATATGAATGCTCAGAGATCTGAGTCAGCAAATATTGTCATTTAAGATAGAGATTTGAGATTTGGTCCATGTTTTCTTTCAGCTGTAGTCGTCACCATAATCAACTTCATCACCATAGCAATCAAAAACTTTCCTTCATTTTCTATAGCGGGGGTGACATTAAAGTCAGTGATGCTGATCAACCAAATATTTACTAATTTTCCTTAGCAACCCCTTATGATTGGGTATTTATCTGCACTTTCTGGTCTATCATCCCAAAACAGAAATAGGAGTCAGTTGGGTAAATTCACGGTTAAATGAGAATCAGTTTGTGGGGTTTTGAGTAAATAATTCAGATTGCCATTGAACCACAGTCACCCGGATGTGATAGCAGTGACCTCCAACTATTTATGGTTTGACTATTTAAAGACACTTTTTTCTGAATATAACTTTTAGTTGCTTGTTCAAAAATTATTTTTTATATATACAGTACAGACCAAAAGTTTGGACACACAGTTGTGTCCAAACTTTTGGTCTGTACTGTATGTAAAATATTTCAAAAACATTACAAGCTAAAATACCAAACTCCAATGCTAGACATTGACTGGCATTTGCAAGTAGCCAATCCAGCAGTGACATTTATTTTCCTTGCTGTTGACTGACTGTGGATGTTAGCTTCTGCAGTAGCGCCAACACAGTTTTCACTAGTAATGCATACCAACGTATATTTCATGTTTGAACTATTAAAATAAAGAACTATAATAGATTTTAGAGGGGGTCTCAAGTATATGGGTCATAATAATTTAATCCTGTGATTTTGTCAGCGAGAAAAGGGGAAGAAGATGAGTTTGGGACTTTTGTTGATGCCACCAAGAAAAGATTTCTGTTAACAGATGAAATTTTATCCGACTTCTCTTTAACCAGCCAACCCAGTATGATGGGTGGCTCACCAGCACTACTGTAACCTATGTCAGGGTTACTTTCTCACCATTGGCCCTCCAACATACCCCGCCAGTCCAGTCCCCAACCCCTCCTCCATCGTCACCTGAGCCACACAGGTAAATGCTTGACTTTATTTGATGGATGTGGTTTCCCACGGTGACAGTGATGTATGCAGGCACATCGTCCCCTCCCCCTGTATAGTGGAGGCTCGTACTGGAGTGGTGATTTCAAGATGATAACCTCCTTGGCGCACCTATTTGCCAGCAGAGGCGAGGGAAACCGGAGAGGACAAGACATCCTGTGTGAAGCACCTGAGTGAACGCCTCATCAGGCTGAAACAAAGAGACCTCCTATCTGAAAGACACAAACAAACCTGTTAAAATAATACATTTAGGTCATGAATGGCTCTTAATTGGTCTCTCATTTCTTCATATTTTGGCTCCTAGAAAGGAGCTGATGACCAGAGAAAGAAAGGATTTCCTGTGGCGTTCAGTGGTGCAACAGAGTGCAATGAGGTGGGCAGAGTCCCCAAAAAGTTTACTCAATTAAGAGTAGCACTGCTTCAATACATTTTTACTCAAGTAAAAGTAAAAAAAGTGTTTAGTAAAAAGTCTACTCAAGTTCTGAGTAACTGATCAAATGATCAATTATTTAATATTTAAAAATTACATAATCAGATGGATCTAAATATAAAGTGGGAATTTTGGTATTGGACAAAAATTACAATAATTCATGTAAAAAACAAAGACAAAAATCTGGCAAAAAAATACTTTTCCAAATCAGTTTCTTTCAATAAAACTTCTGAAATGTTAAAAACTGCAGGTGTGCATCTGTGTCTGGTGCATTTTGGATAAAACATGTTTGTTCTTCATTCAGTGGGTTTGAAATCCAGAAATTTTACTCAAATACGAGTAGCAATACTTCATAATAAAATTACTCAAGTAAATGTATAAAATACAGCACAGTACAAATACACCTAAAGTACATTTAAAAAATGTTACCTTAAGTAAATGTAATTGAGTAGATATAATTAGTTAGTCATTTTTTAAAGGCATTATCTTTAGATACTGTTTGTGTCTTTTCTTAAAAGCCTGACACTTGTTCTTTTGTATTTAATTTGTTCATATTTTTGAACAAATATGAGCCTGAGTCCAAAGAAAAACTCAGAAAGACCTTCACAAGAGCTTTGGGCATTTCTGAAATATTCCAAGAAAGTCTTGGTTGTTGGAAAAAAGAAATTAAAGAAACTCTTTGCACAGAACTGAATACAACACGTGCAGATATTTGCATAAAGAGTTTTAGTTCAGTTTTCTAATAACTACACAATTTCTTTGGAGTTTGCAGTCCCCAAACTCCAGCTGTATTAACAAAAACACAACAACACGATTTTGGTTCCTACTTGATTCAAACTCTCCCTGTATCTCCGCCTCTCTCCTCCTCGTCATTAGCAGAAAGCCCCACATTAGAGATAAGCAGCGACAATGGCTGGTGTGAAGGCCTGGATCTCAGTTGTTTTTATCTCTCACTTCATCTGCAGCCTGTGGCGTCTCTGCCAGAGGATGTTGTTTAACCAAGTCAAACATTCAAACATCCTGTGGCATCATCCTGCCTCAGTGTCTCACACACACTTAGACACAATCCACGTTTTATGGTACTTCACACATTGCTGAGGTCTGGCCCTGTGGACAGTTCACAGGGTTGGGAGCACTGTCAGGCAACATACAGCAGATGATTTATTACTGTTATTTGGAATAAATACATTTGTTTTATTTACGCATATATGCTTTATTACCAAAATGTTTTAAAAAGAAAGCCCCCCCAGTATTTCATATGTCTTGTCAGAAGAATAGAATGAATAGTTTTTATCCTGATCATTGGCAAAAATCATCCTCCAAACATTCATGTCTAGATTTCTGATTACTGATAATCTTTGAACGCTGAACCATCATTAAACTCAGTACCATCATTAATTACTTTTAAACTACATTTAAAATAAGATACTGAACAAGATTTGATGAACAAACAAGAGTGTAAATAAATCTATGCTTTATGAAAATATTTCAGAATTTCATCTATTAGTTTTGCATTTGCAATGCTTTGTTGTTTGCTTTTGAAAAAAAAAAAAGTACTTTTATTGGGTAAGGAAAATCAATTATAGCCAAAAAGTATTCCCATAGTACTATGCTGCCACCACTATGTTTCATTGTGGGAAAGGGGGCAGCATCTAGATTTCTTGTGTGCAGCAGTATTTTTGTTACCACAAAGAGCATTTCACATGCAGAACCTGCTGTTATTGCTCTATAACTGTGTAAAATAATAATAATAATAATAATAATAATAATAATAATAATAATAATAATAATAATAATAATAATAATAATAAATTATGAACCCTCAGACTTGGGGTGTCCAAAGTGAGGTACAAGGGCCATTTGTGGTCCTTGGACAGATTTGTTTGGCCTCCAAATGCAGTTCAAGTATTACACTAATTTCTTTATTAAACTTTATATTTTCAATCAGGGTAAAATAATAATTTTCTTGCAATGAAAAATTTAAAGTAAAACACAAAGTATTTATACAGAAACATTTACTGAAAAGCCAACTTTGCTGCACCCTAATCAGCTTTTATTTCATTTATTAAACTCAGCTTTAGCGTTTTGAAAGAAAGTTGCACCAAATCTTGTTTTAATAACTGGGAATAAATTTGTTTAGCCAGGCCTGAAAGTATTTGAAAACTAAATCCTTTTAAAGTTTTGGATCTACAATGGATCCCTTTTCTACAAAAAAAATAAACATTTAAAAAATTCAGATGACTTTACTTGGTTGATTTTTATAATTGTTTTTACATTTTCTTGGCCCATGAGTACTTTTGACTCAACGATTTTGGCCCACATGACAACAAGTCTGGACACCCCTCACTTAGGTAGAGGAAAAGTATTAATCTGAGAGCAAACAAATTATTTATGTTGGTTATCTATTAAGTTAAAATGCAAAGTCAGGCCAGTTTCTAGCAACTTTCATTTGAGTTTCTCCAAAAATGCTTACACGACTACACTCGCTCACACCTATCTACCCACGCACATCTCCTGCGTGAAGAGAGGAAGCCCCAGAGCAAGCAGGTTAATATCAGGAGCACTTGACAACAATGGTGTGTTATGAGGTGCTGCAGTGGTAATAAGGTCTTTGTTGGGACTTTAAAGCACAGCCACATCACATCATTACTCATACTGGGCGACCAGTCGCTAGTAGGCATGGCAACCGGGACTTGGCTGAAACCAGAAGCAAGACCAGAATCTCAATGCAGACAGGGGAGCACTCACACAAACACAGACAACAATGTTCTGCTGGGAGGAAAAAGTTCAGAATCAGCCACACTGACCACAGGCCAGAACCTTAAACATGGGAGAATTTATTAAGTGAAAATAACATGTATTTTGCAAATAAAACATCTAATGAGGTCAGTTTGAAAGAGTTGGAATTTAAATTTTACGACGATACAATATTTGAAATGGTAGCATAAATTCAGACTTTGGCAGTAACAATCTACATTTACTCAATTTATGTAACTTATTGGAAAAAACATAATTTTAGGAGTTTTTTTTTACTATGCTGTACTTTTTACCTTTACTTGAGTAATTTTGCTATGAGGTATCGCTATTCTTACTTGAGTCAAACTGCTGTACTTTCTACCCACTGTGAGGAACCTTTCTGAGTAAAAAACAAGCCTGTTTTAACCAAAAATTTACCAGACACAGACAAACACCAGTTTTTTTTTTTGTTAAAGTTCATATAAATTATTTTCATTTTGGTCTTTAAAATACCAAAATTTCTACATAACTTTATATTTGGTCCTTCTGATTATGTAAAAGTTACATAATCAGAAGGACCAAATATAAAGATATATATAAAATATAATATAAATTCAATCTCCAAACTCAATATTTAGAGAAACAAAACCTACATGCTAAAAACCATTTAGCATGTATGATCTAGCCATACATTTAGCATACACTTAGCTGAATGTATGAGTAACTTGAGTAGCCTTTTTATCAAATACATTTTCACTCTTACTTGAGTAATTTCTTGGATAACTACTGTTTACTTTTACTTGAGTAAAAACATGTCAAAGAAGTGCTAGTTTGACTTGAGTACAATTTTTGGGTAGCTACTCTACCCGCCTCTGCTTCACTTCAGTTTGGATGAATCAGGCTGAAGGGACGGTCCAGTCGGACAGGAAATGGAATCAGCTATCCCACGCTGAGTGTGTGAATAGATAGATTAGGAGTGGACAGTGCGGAGCGCAGAGCAGAGGTATGCAGCGGTGTGAGCGCTTCCTCCTGCGGGTTGCCGGGAGTGTTGGGTCAGTGCGGAGCGGTCAGCAGCTGCTGCCTGGCCTAGGTCCCACAGTTCCCAGGCTGGGGGGATTGACAGGCCAGTAATAAAATCAGGCGCCCTGGTTGGGCTGTGTGCGGCTCATTGTTCCCCCAGCAAGGCCCACGGCTGCTGTTTACTTTCTCCCATATGCATTATTCAACGGCACAGGAGCTCCCGGAGAAAGGGGCCCTATTCAGGGATCCTCTTGCCCTTGTTTTGTTTTGCTAATTTTCAATTAAAATAAACCATCTCTTGCCAGTGCCATGGCTGAGTGGGGAAACAGAGTGGGACACTGTCCCTGCCATTTGGGCCGTCTGAGAAGATTAGACAGAACGTGTAAACGGGAATAAAGTGGGATGTATCATTTATTTTGTCAGCAATATGTTTGCTATGGAAGGATTTAAATAGAGACAATGAATAAGGTTGCTGTTAGAGATTAGAGCGTATGCTTTCCTCTTATGTTGTATTTATAACTTGCTGTCTGGTGTGACCTAATTTTCTGTAAAAGACAAACAAAACACAAACATTTTGATTTTCAAACAGTAAACTAGTGGACACGTCTGTGGGTTGAAGCAGGTTATAAATCTCATCCTTGAGGTGGCAACAGGAGGATTCCCATATGGTAAGAGAAAGTCTGAACTGATCACAAAGACAATGACTCTTCAATAATGACTCCCAGAGGTCATTAAATGAAGCCGGCCAGGGCAAGCTGGACTAATCAATAAGTCCAGTGATAGCTCCCTCTTTAGCTGGCTTATTATTCTCACAGGAGGGGGCAGAGCCATCGTCGCGGAGAGCGGGGACAGATGCAGGGACAGTGGGGAGTTAAAGATTCACCACACATCTGTCACTTCGTCCAGAGCGGCGGCTCAAAGGCGGCCTGCCTGCCTCATGCCAAGCCTACCTGTGGCTTAGGTCTGCCATATGTCTTCTCTGAGCTCTCTGCTGGCCTCAAATCCCCAGAGGTCCCACTAATATTTTGCCTTAACAGCATAAATAGTTTTCTAAACCTCCAACTATGTACTTACACACAAACACCTGCCACAGTTTTCTGCAAAAGCATTCACAAATTCACTTTTTTTCATAATTTGCAACCGAAAACTTCAGTATTTATTTTGAGGTTTTTATGCAACAGACCAACATAAACTATGGTTTTCTAATTCATTACATAAAAATCTGAACAGTGTATATAATTAATAATTGCTCCAAAGCCAGCTTAGTTTCCTCAAATAGAAGAGTTTGACACAATAAACTTCACCTGACTGCTTTGCAAAGTAACAAGCTTTGAATCTTTCTGGATTGGATTAAACTGACTGTAACATTCTGTACAGCTGGTAGAAACAGGACTGTCACTTCCAGATTTTCACATCTACATAATGAAATGTTTGCCTATTATTTTTATTAAAAAAGGCTTACAATTTGAGTTTGGATCCAGAGCGTTTGTGGAGATTTGTTTTCAAGACTTGTCTGTGATTTTTAAATAGATTATGTGGTTAGACTTGTTTAAACTTCGATCCAGGTTTTGCTGATGCAGATGTTATTCTATAGGATATTTTTTATTTATTTAATGCCATTCAAGAAAGATACATAATTCAAATGTTAAATTTGAATGGCAGGCAAGACACAGAATTTCTTAATTTTAATTTGTATGCCAACAAGGGAATTGCACAACACCCTTTTATGTTTATAGATCCCTGTTCCTATGAAAATCAGACTAATTTGTTTGTGTCATTAGAATATTGGATGCCTATTTTATTGCCGAGTAGGTCACAAAGACAATTATTCTTGTGTATTTAATGAAATAGTATATTTTTATGGTCCTGAATACTTGGATAATTGAATGATTTTGATCTTTGGGGCTCAGAGTTTAGCCCCCACTGATCAGAATCTCTCTTTTGCATCTTTGTCTGTATGTTTGGAGTGGTTGTCCTTCATGTAAACCTCCACCTAGTCTCAGTTTTTGCAGACTGTTAACATGTCTTCTAGCTAGATTGTTCAGCCATCCTGCAAACAATTATGCTCAGCTTCTCTCCCTGCAACAGACACGCATCCCCGCAGTACGTTGACGACTCACAAAGTTTTCAAGGTTAGTGATAGAATAGAATCAGATCCAAATGGAGACTGCAGACTAAATGAAAACGGGTGAGGCAATATGAGGGCAGGTAATCCGCATGGCAGAAAAGGGATCGCAGAAGGAAGCTATTTGTGAGAGAAACAAGCTGACTTGTAACTTATTGGAAGGTGATTAGTGACATGGAAACCAGGTGAGCACAATGAACAGAATGCAGAGCAGCTGGGTGAGGACTTGAGAGAAAATTGTCATTTCCATTACAAATGTGTGCAAATCTTTGTTTGTGTTCTGCTAAAACACAATTTTGCAGTTGCAGTGTTTTTGTTAAATGAGAAATTAACTTAAAATCATATGTGAATAAGCTTGTTCATGCGATAAGTCACAAAAGATCCTGACAGGAACGGATGTAGACAATGGCATTAGATATGTATATCCATAATTCAGCCATGTGCTCAGCTCATTATCAATCAGCCATCAGAGGAGATGTTGGCATCTTATTCAGGAATTGGAACAACAAGCCCTTGTACTTGGGAGCAGGCAATGTATGCAAGCATTTTGGGAAAATTCCACAGAAGAAAATTCACAGAAGAACTATGGATTCAACGCATTCAAATGACAGACGCTTTTTGAGCGTCATAAATTGAGCGATGCTGTGAGAGCTCAGGTGGAACCAGCTGCACATTGTATGAAAAAAAACCCCCATCCTTCTGCCTACTTTTTGTCGTCTTCTTTGTCGGTTTCGACAGTAGTAACATCCGGGTGTTGATCATGTGACTCCTGTGATGTGAAAAAAATGTTTCCATTGCAGTTTTGCAAAACACATTTATTTTGATACTGGTTGAAAAAGCATCTCCTCCTAGTGCAAAAACTTTCTATTGAAAATACTGAGTTTTTCCTAAATTGACATATTTCCATTAAGAAAATTTCACATTTATTTGGTTAATGGAAACACAGGACACAAGAAGAGCTACTGAAATAAAGACTAAAGAGTAACACTAAAATAAAAATTAAAAGCAATACACAACAAACAGAATACAAGAAAAAATGCAGTCTTTGAAATAAAAGTCTGCAATAGAAAAAAAATATTTTCCTTCCACTTTGCAACTTTGTGCTTCCTTGTGTTGGCCTGGACACAAGATTCCAATCAAATACATTCTTTGAGGTCGAAATGTGATCAAAGGTAAAATACTGCAGGGGTATAAGGACTTCAGCAAGCCAGTAACAAATCTTCCTACTTAAAATTCAATTCAGTACATAAAAATCTGAAAAGCAGATCCAAGAGTCAGCGCCCTCATACTCACTTCTGTTACCAATTAAATGTTGATAAATACCCAGTTAAGCAGTATTCTGTCACAGCCTGCTTTAGATATTGCAGAAGCCAAAGTTTGGTTGAACTAAACAGTGCATAAGGTACATGTACTGTCATATTCAACACCATCAGCTGATGATTTGCTTCAGTCTATAATAAAGAGAAATAATTTCTCTTTGGCTTGCCATCTTAGCCCATTAGTGTCCTGGTGAGTGGGGATGTGAATGTGGAGGGCCTCTTGGCATGGCTGGACGCACTATATTCCCCTGCTGGGTGCAGGTGAGCACTCAATGCAGTCCTCAGCACCTGCCCTCTTTGTTCCCCTTATTGATGGCTTTACGGTGTGAAGGGGATCCGTCTGGCTGGCTCTCGTAAAGGCAGCAGCGCGAGGCCCTGTGAAAGCCATGCTGCTGCCATGGCATTGTGTGGGGGCTGCCTGGGACCCCACCAGTTCACTTCCTATGAAGAATTGAACAAATATTACAAAGAAAATGCAGATACACAGATTTACACTTTGATATATGGACAGATGCAGGTTAAAAAAACGTACATAACAGATAACTGACTTTGAAAAATGTAATGAATGTAGACTTTTAAGATATTTCCCAATAGAAGCAGGTGAGAAGAAGCAGCATTCAGCTTCTATGCACCACAAATCGGGAACAAACGTCCTGATTTATAAGTTTGTTCCCATTGTAAACCAGACAAAACACTGATTTCCTTTAAATCTAGACTAAAAACCCACCTGTTTAGAGTTACTTTAGTACTATAATAAATTAAACACTGACCAACATTTTGATGTGTAATGGTGACACTTGGAAAAATGTAATGCTTGAATTGTTGATTTTCTTTTGTGTTTTTATGGTGTAAAGCACTTATTGCATAAATATGCTATACAAAAACTTAATTAATTGATTGATTGAATGATATTTCAGCTGTAATGCCACAATAAATTACACATTAAAAACTTTATCATTCATTAAAGCACATTATATAGATCAATTACACAAAGATGGATGCTTCAAAGTCTTTATCTCTGTTATTATGATGATTTTCAACTTACAGGTAATGAAAACATAACATTTACAATTAGAATACTACATCATATACAAATGACGAAAGTAATTTTTTAAAACAGAAATGTGGGCCATATGAAAAGCATGTTTAATACTTGCTTAAGGTACTTATAATCTGACAAACGAGACTCAGTTGGGGCAATTGAGGAAATTAGTATTCTGAAAAATATGCATGATTTTTTTTTCCAAAGTAAAAGCCCTTTTAGTCCCCAATTTATCTAAATAAGGTTATTTATACATCATTAAACTTGGCTAAAATATCAGCATTTTGTTGACAGATAATTCAGAAACAACATAAAAATTTAGGTTAAGTAAAACAAAGAAGTAGTGATCTGATGTTTTCATATTTTTAACCACTTCCCCCAACTATATTTAAAATATCCTTGATTGTTTGTTTTAGTCATAACGATCTCTTGTCTTTAGCCAGCAGTATGCTAAATCTTTTGAATATAACTTATAGCTTGACTAATTATGCTAAATTTGTAATTTACACAGACTTAGCGTCTGATATCGCTTTAATGAGTTTATTTACATTCTCAGTTCTTTCTAGAGTGAAGAATGTGATAAAAAAAAAATACTTTTCTTAAGCTGTGTGTAACGTGGCATAACTTGCACATTATCTAGACTCTGATTGGTTGGCCTGCACTCCATGACTGCTCTTCCCCCCTGAGGTTGTCAGCCAAGAAAGTTAACAGGAAGCCTGATCAACTTGTTGAGATTTGGCTTCTGTAGTAATGTTTCTGTTTGCATTACATGCTATCCAATGTTTGTCTAAGTTGGTTTAAAGTTCCTGCATAGCTTCTTATTTTGTTTTTTCTCCATATTTCTTGGTTCAAAATACAAAGTAAACCGTCCAATAGCTGATCCGAGAACTTGTGTGATATGATCTATGGTCCTGGTGTTGTTCAGGACTCTAGCAGCTCAATTTTGGACCAGTGAGGAAATTGCTACAATAATTCAACCTACTGAAAATAAAAGCATGCACCAGTTTCTCTGCACCTAAAGTCTTTGGCACACAGAACCTGTCTCCTTCTGGATTAGCATGATGTACTTGATATTTAATTTCTGCTCAGAATTATAGCAAACATAGACAGATGCATGTCTAACATTCAGGCACTTGAAAATTATACTCAAGCACAAATATTGTCCTGATATTTTTCCTGACTTGTTTTGATTTTATTTTCAGTGATTACACACAAAAGACAGGTATAAGTTGTGATACTCTTCAAGCACTAGAGCATTTTAAAAAGTCAATTTCGGTTTATGTTTTGTGCAGAGAAAAAAAAGAAGAGAATCATTAAAGTGGCTCTTAAAAGTAACCACTGCTGTGTATTCATTGAGACAAATGAGACTGATAAATCATTTAAAAACTGTACAGTGAAATTTATCCTTCATTTTATGCATCTGTAGCAGCTACAGATACTGTAAAGTCAGCAGCAGCCCTGCTGAATTTCTGTGTCTAGTAATTATGTTTATTTTATATGATGATCAACTGGACTCAGTAGGGTAGGTGGTTAAAGGTTCTGACTAGTCTATGTTTGAATTGTCAGGATTTATTAACATTTACTAGCTTTACTACTGGAGGAGTAATTGTGGGAACAGGCCTACTCATGGAGTCGCCTGCTGCTGCATGTTTCCAAGACTCAATCCATACCAGGAGATGATGGTGGATCGACTCAAATTAGGATCTTTTAAAGGCTGATTGTTGAAATATGTTTCAGTAGTTAATAAATATTTTTGACAACTCTTCCTACTTTTTCTTGTGTTGAGTTATCTCAGAAAAATGTGTTGAAAATGTTTCAGTTTTTGGACTTATCTCCTGTTACAACATAGGCTAGTGAAGACATGATAGTCAGGCTTGGTCCATCGGATTGATCAATCAAAGAACATTTCAACCATGTAGACAACACATGTCTTTCTTTGGACGTCTTCTCTTATTACCTTTCAACCCCAATCTCAGTACATCAAACAACAACAAAGAATTTTATTTCATTTTGGAAACCATACCACAACAAACATCAATTACAGAAGAATTCCTTTTTATCTTTGGCCAAAACACATACAGCACCATATTTGGCATTCCCCAACATATACATCTTACGTTCAACACAGGTTTTTTGCACATTTACCATATCTGGTCTTCAACTTGTAGGCCTCAAGCATCTTTAAATCATGCTAGAATACGTGCCTTTCCTTGTTTGAGTGCCAGTGTAAGACTACTGCTAAGATGTATACTCCAACCAAAAGTCTCTGTGCTATCAGAAATTATATCTTTTTAACCCAAAATTATCATGCTGCTTATCCTGGAGACACACAGGACAATCAACCATAAACACAAACACATACCTAAGATTAGTGGTACAGTAACGAATTAGCATAACAGTCATGTTTGGACTGTGGGAGGAAGCTGGAGTACCAGGTGAGAACCCACAGATGCACAGAGAGAACATGCAAACTCCAATCAGAAAGCCTCCAGAACTGGATTCAAATAGCTTTTTGCTACAACGCAATAATGCTACCAACTGTGGCAGTCTCCCAAATTAAAATTTGCCTGGAATATTTTTCAGCCAACAGTGTGTAGAGATCAAGTAAATGCTTCTCAAAGCCTAGACCTAACTAGACAAATTAGGTGAATAAAATAAAGCAGTGATAACAGTTTGGAAAGAAAACTCTAATTACTATTTCTTTTGCTGCCTGCTCTTTAAATTTTCTTGCTGGGACATTTGTGTGTGATTACTTTGAGCCCTGAATTACTCAGCAGTTTTTCTTTTTTGCAAATGCTCAAAATCCTAGTTGAAAAATTCATAAAAACACTTTATGATAACATATAACCAATTATGATTAGGTCACAGTTTTGCATTAAAGCCTTTACAAATACTGAGCACCAAATCTGATAAAGTGGGTCAATGCATAGTGGAGGTCAATGATCGCACTGAAATAAGCCTGACATTAATGTTTAATTTATATGATTTTCCAGGATATGAAATCTTACTGATAAGCTAAAGCAAATTAAGTGGCTGAAAGGAGAGTCATGAGCAGCTTGGTATTTAAGATCCAGCCTTTGAGTGGGAGCATCTTAGAAACCAATTACCAGACAAGAAATAGATCATTATTTTTTCTTAGAGGGTTGTGGGGTGTGTGGGGTGGGGGCAAAGGTGGTTGCTAAAAGGAAAGGAGGGCTTTCTAGATTGAGGAGAGAAACCACAATAAAGACATAATCATCTACCCTCAACTTTTCCTATCCAACTTTCAGATTTTAATTTGCCGTCTGTGAAGTGGTACCTAATTTACTTTCGCCTCATCCCTTCAATGCACCATTGTTGCTGGCGCTGAGATTCAGAGCTTCCTCTCTTAGCTCACCTCGGCGTGAAATTGGTTTAATGAAGCTGAAAGGTATGGAGCTCTCACAACACTGTGGATTCCTGTGACACTGCTTGATCCACCCACCCCTCCTCTCCACGCCAGCCCCAGCTTCAACGCGGCTCTCCGCGCACTCGCTCATATTATGCCGCGATTCATAACACAGCCACAAAAGATCCCTATCTCGCGCATTACATCAGAGCATATTTCTGTCCCTCCGAGACTCCAGAAACTCGGGCAAATACTGATACGGAAAAAAACAGTGGCTTATGTGGCGTGTTTCAGGCACTTCTTGCATTCGAAATGAATCTTTCATGTGGAATAGTTTGTGTGTGTGTGTTAAAGTGAAAGAGAAAGAGTAACTGAAATAAGACGCCAACAAATCAGAGAAACCAGAGATATTCGGCAGAATATAATCAGAGAGTAACCTCACCTGTTTTTCCCACCTCTTCCAATCTGACCCTGTGAAAGGTGCTCTCATGTTACCTGTCATCCTGGGTGTGTCTTATAATGGGAATGGGAAGGAAGTCCTGTGGGATTATGGTGTGTGTTAGTTACATTAATATGATCCCCTCAACTCATCTCGCTTACTTCTACTCGCCCTCCTTTAGGACAATCGAATGGAAATGCATCCGTAACCGAATATTCCAGCTTCTACCACTTCTTTCTGAACTGAGACCCAGTTTGGAGCTGATTTCTACCCAAAAAATGCATAAAGGGGCGGGGGGGGGAGAACTTCAAGTGAACTTCAATGTAAGAGAAGGGGAAGCTCTCCAGTTACAAATGTGAGTTTTCACATTTTGTCATGGTACAATCACAAACAGACCAACACAAAGTAAAACATAATTATGAAGTGGAAGGAAAAAGATTCATCTCTCAGGTCTGGTCTTTGTAAGAGACAAAAAGAAAGGGAGACGTTTTGTTTGCAGTCTGATGCAAATCACATGGAGGAGAAAAAACAAAGTGCAAGAAAGTTACCTGGTCAGAAGAGACAGAACTCTAACTACATGCATCATTCCCACAGTGAAACATGGTGGTGGCAGCATCATACAGCAGGGAAAGGAAAGTGGATCAGAATTAGTTGGAGCTAAATTTAGCTCAATTCTGGGAAATTACAGGCGACAAAAGTGAAACTATAGAGCAGAGTTTTACATCAGAACAACAGCCTGAAACAAACAGCAGGCGCCGTAATGTTAAGTAAAATTAATTCATATGGTCCAGTCAAAGTTCAGGCCTAAATCCAGTAAAGAATCTGTAGCAAGATCTTACAGCTCATCAACTAATATGACTGATCTTTATCAAATTCATATTTCACAAAGACAAAATAGCAAAAATGTCTCTCGATGTGTAAAACTGGTTTGGACCAAAAAGATGTGAAACTGTAATTTAAGAAAAAACATGATTCTCCCATCTTATTGCTTCACAGGGATTGAAAACAAACACAAACCACATTTATTAATGCTTGGAAAAATATTTGCAAAATACTTTTACTTATTCTTCCACTTTACAATTATCTGCCCCATTGTGTGGATCTGCCGCATAAAATTTCAATAAAATGATCAGGTAACAATGAGAAAGCATTCAGGTAGCATGGATACTTTAGGAAGGTACAGTATTTTCTTGCAGAACAGGTTCAGCAGTTTTTAATTCTGTTCTGCAACAATAAACTACACTGGCTCTGAAATATTTTTAGAGGTTCTAATCATCTCCAGGTTATCAAAGAGGAAATGAGTAAAATACCTTCCCAATATGATTGCTCCAGAATTTAGTACAAAAATATCCTAAGCATGATAAAAAAGGAATTTCATTCATTTCCTCAGCAGAAGACTGAATCCTGGGAATATATGTCCTCAATTTTAGTTTATGTCATTCATTTTGAGTGCAAATTGCACTGAAAGTAGGTTGGGATGATGAAATGCTCACTTTTTAATAAATAACTGAACAGTTCATTTTATTTATTCAAAAAACCCATTGAGACTGACTGTTTTACACATGTCTAAATCTACTTACAAACCAATTTAACATCTCATTTAATTGCATAACAATCTTAATATCTGATATTATGCGAAACAAAGAGATCACCTAAATTGATTGCACAATGCAGAACAACACTTTTATAAGCAGCACTTACACAAGGAGATGAAAGGAAAGAAAGAGGATGAGCAGATTTGAAGACTTTAAGGAACGGAGGACAGGGACAGGTCTGCCGCACAAAGGTCCCTTTACACTGTAATGACACGGCCATTAGGCTGAACTTTGGCCGGCGTACGTCAAAAAGAATGAGCACTTTCGCGTCTGTGGCACTCAGGCCAGCAGCACGCACTGCTCTGCTGTTTGTCTTTCAAATGCCATTGTGGGTGAGGCCTCTAGTGTACGCACAATGTGCCTGTTACAACTTTCCATTCACCGTGGGATTCTGAAACCCACAAAGGAACGCCAAATTATCATCCCGCGATTTTGTGCAATTTTGAATGAGCAACCGTCATCTAGTCAGAGTTGGCAAATGATTTCTTCTGGACTCGCTCTTGTTTCCTGTGATTTCAGTGCCGGAAAGGCCCATTTAGAAACAACATGAAGGTGGTTATGCATAACAGCAGCCAAGTGAGAGATCTCTGCTCAGCTGTTGTGCTTTTTTTTTTCTTTGGTCTGAAGTAAAATATCTGATCTGCAGGGGATTCAGATTAGAAAATGACAGCCACAGGGGTGCTATCTTTTACAGGTAATTACTCAATTATATGTAAACACTGTTGCAGGAGAAACAGTACAGTGGAGTGGGTCACTCACACTGCTGAATGATCCACAAGAATCTGGAATCTCAAAGAAAAGAGGCATTTGAAAATGGAAAAACTAAGATAAATAGAAAATTAAATAATGCACATCTTGCTATTTTTGAAAATGAAAATATAAATTAATATTATTAAATCAAATCCAATCCCCTAACCTCACTATTTTTATGACAACTGAACACAGCCTCTTTAATCCACTCACATTAACAGTGACAGTACTGCTGTGCAACCACTAGTGGGCGCTATCAAACAGAAAGGGACCCAAGGATTCCCCTGCAGGCTCCAATCTGATGGGGGAGAAAAAGTCTTGTTTGAACAGTGTTGGGAGCCAACAGTGATTTTATAGGTTTGTTTAAAGACACAGGTTAAGCCTTTGGACAGCCAGGTAGTTAAACAGATGACTGTAAAGAGGCTGGGTGTTAGGTTACATTGATGCAGGCTAAAAGGATGAGTCTGTAAACATTTAGGCAGGCCTGACAGAGCAGATGAGATATAACACGTGTCCCGAAATACTGAGCTGTCACCCAACTGACTCAGGGAAGAAGAGGAGACCGATTAGAGGTTTTTAACCCCTCTGGTTTGAATTCTTTCTATTTTAGGTTTCTGTCTCCTTCTGCTGCCTCCTACCTGTAGCATGAAACCACACACTTAAACTCACACATAATCAGGGATGGAAGCTACATATGGTGAAGCACGCTTGTGGTCAGCGGCTCTCCCTGTGGTCCTGCTCTGACCACAGTTACACACACACTGAGTAAAACCCTTCTTCCCCACCAGGAGCAGCCCCGCAGGTCTTCCAACCATCGCCTGAGACAGCCTGCCATGAGGAATTAGAGGGAAGGAAGGAGGTTTCCTGAAGATTTACAGGCTTTAAGTTCTTGATACCGTCACCCTGAAAGAGCGGCAGGCCCTGCAGCTATTAGTAACAACAGCAGCTGCCTCCAACCGAGATAAAAACACAACGCCTCCCAACTGATGGAATACCTTTTAGGGTTTTTCACACCTGATAGTCTGGTAGACGCAATCCGTTTGCAACATTTGTTACAATTTCAGCTGGTGCAGTTTGGTTTCACACTGCACTGTGTCAAACAAACCAAACCCTAACGAAAACCTGTTCCCTCCATCGCCTGTGGTGGTGCTGCTCCAAGAACCACTGAAGGAAACAACATGAAAACCTCTAAAGAAGACATGAGAGCTTCTTGCTTCTTCATGAAATGTAAACAAAGATGGAGTAGCATCAGATTTTACTGGTTGTAGGAGTTCTTATTTGAGCCTTATTTCCCGTTAGCAATAGACTCTTGCATTTGTTTTGGTTGTATTTACCAAAAATGCCCTGCGCTGGAGTTTGGTTCCGGCTTTTGGAGCGATCTCCAGTCCACTTGCATCCACATATTTATTTGAACCATACCAGAGTTCACTTCAATCAAAATGAGAGCAGAGCAAGGTTTTTAGGCGGACCAGAGTTCACATCAGATTTCGATTGCACATTCACACCTTCCCAAACTAACCAGACTTTCTGGACAAACGGATAAGAGCTTTAGCTGGGCTGTTGTGGATATGAAGAGCAAAAATCCAACTTACAATCACATGTTTTTTTCAGTTTGTCATAGCCTTTCAGTTTCTTCTATTTTTTCCGGCCTACAGTCTTTGTGTAACCTAACATGTCACTTAAAGGGGTGACCTTGTCCGACCTAATATACTTGTGTGCTGTAAAATGAATTTGTCGTCTGAACATTGCTGTCTGAATGTTCTTTGCATAGATTAGGTACACACTGCTTGAAAATGACTTGAATGCTTCTTTGCTTTTGTATTCAGAAATTTCAAGTTTCAAACTGGAAAAAAACAACTGAAGACCAACTGAAGTTACAACTCCAACATGAGAAGTTAAAGACTCTCATGTAACTTGGAGTTCAGTAACCAATGTGGCTTCTGTGCGCATTAAAACACCAAAATATTTGCTTATAATGCTATGTATAACACTAAAGCAGTGGTCCACTATGTTCTTTAGCTGTCTGAGTTCATAGTGTGGAGAAATACCTTGCAATTGGCTGGTATCACTAACAGTAGGACATCTGGTCACTTTGAACAAGAGTCAGAAAATCCTGTTGTCTTTATGTTAATAATACAATTGCCCTCCACAAATTAACTGTAAAGAGCCACACTTTCGGGTTCAAGGTGTAACCACTCCTGAACCCGGTCTGACCTGAAGAATCGAGAACTCTCTTAAACACAACCTGTCTGACAACTTGAAGTAGTTGTCACAGGAGAGTTTCGAGGATAAAATACAAAGGCCCATTTCATATTTGCTGACAAACATCTTGAAGATCTCTTGAGAAAGACTTTTGGGGAAATATTCTGTGCACTAATTACAGGGTCTGAACCCTGTTACTTTGAAGTTAACGCAGTATTTCCAAAAGCTACACACCACAGTAAAACATGGTGGTTGTTGTGTGATGGTCTGGGGTTAAGTTGCTTCTTTGGTACCTGGATGACTTGTAAGTACTAAAGAAATCAATAGAGTTAGACCGTTAGTTTGTGACGTGGATCTCAATCGTTCTTGGGTTATTCAACAAGACAACAATCTGAGACCCGCCAACAAGTTGACCTCTAAGTGGTTAAAAAAAATAAAAATACAGCATTTGGGGGCGTGCCGTGGTGGCGTAGCGGTTAGCGCGACCCGTATTTGGAGGCCTTGAGTCCTCGACGCGGCCGTCGCGGGTTCGACTCCCGGACCCGACGACATTTGCCGCATGTTTTCCCCCCTCTCCTTCCCAGTTTCCTGTCAGCCTACTATCATATAAGGGACACTAGAGCCCACAAAAGACCCCCTGGAGGGGTAAAAAAAAAATACAGCATTTGAAGAGCCCTATTCAAAGCCAAGATATAAATCTGATGGAAATGCTAAGATATGATGTTACAAAATTTCGGTCAAAAGCCCTTCACAGTAAATAAAAATAGTTATTGTCAGTCTTTGGAAAACACTTGAAGACAGTTGTTGCTGCCAAGAGTAGAAAGGCTAATTATTAGCTTCAGGGGGCAGTTCATTTGGTTGGGATAAATTCATCATTTAAAAAAGGTTTTAGTATTTACTCAAGTAATCTTTGAACATGTAAGTGAGACAAAAAAAAGTCAAAACAGGAAAAATCTGTGAGGGGCCAATACTCAATTTGCAAGACTGTGTACTGTTGGTATTGATCATAATATTGTGATACCTGACAGGAGAAGTGAGTAGCAGATTATATCTTTACCTGTTAGAAAGTGGCAAATTGGCAGCTAGTTACTAAGCAGTCCTCAAAGTTGATGGAAGGGAAAATCGGTTAAAGATATTTGTTTTACCCTCTTTGTGGATTTTTCTGTGTAACATAACTCCAAATTGTTCTTGGAAAATCTGCCTATTTGTGGATTTTTTTTCTAAAATATTTGAAAGAAAATGCAGCTTGGGAAGCTGAAATGCCTATGAGCAATGGTACTTGACAAGCTTCATGACATTTGCATGATTGGCTGCACCCTCCAGTGCAGAGGTAAGGAAGACTAATACAAGCATTGTGCATTTTCCACAGTGTATTGAAGTATATTTGGGGTTTGAACTATTAAAACAGGCAGTTAGAAGCATTTTTATTGGAGTCTTAGGTGTTCGTAGATCTCAACTATTTGTTGGTAACTGTGGTCCCTTACCCCCGCAAATACCTGGAGTCCACCGTACCCTATAAAAGTGAAAGAAATGGTAGGGAACTGTTGACAGGGTCACTGGCAGCCAGGGCTCTTTGAAGCAGGTTAGAAGCAAAGGCTGTCCACTGCTCTTGTTTGTTTTCTGAAAGAACCAAAATGGACAATCAGACTATCAGAATTTAATCTCAATAGCAATCATTCAGCTATGCAAAACTCCTGGTTGGACCTTGCTCTGCTTTCTAGACACAGCTCCTCCTCAGAATTGCAGTTTCCAAACTTCCGAGCTTCCATCTCACAGACCACCTCACCCCCATGTCTACCCTAGTCAGCTCCTTCAGACTAGCCAGCAACAATTAGCAAACACCAAGTAGAACTGTACAGCTGCTGATTATTATATGAGCTACTTTGCAGTCCAACGCTGGTAAAAACGTTGTTAAAGGGGAGGAGTGATGTTGTGATGACTTCCTGAAGGTGGACTTTCAGAACGAGCAGGAGTTTTTAGAGGCCCAATTTTAAGACGTTCAGTTACAAAGTCAAATTCCTTCTAAGTCATATTTGCATTTTCTTTTCGAACAATTGAAGGTCATATTTTTATTTGATTGTGCTATAAAATGGTACTATGTGCTGGAAAATACATAATACTGCCCTTTTAAGTTTCTTTAATGTCACTTAGAGAAGCACATGATACCAGAAAGGAGTGTGATGCTTTGGGCAATGTTCCAGCACTGTGTTGTTGCAGACTATCTGCATCCTTTCATAACAACTGATCACTCTGACCTCTTTCAGGAGGAAAATTCACCCTAATACAAGACAAAAATGGTTTGAAGAGCAAAACATTGAGCCTGGTGTCTTGACTTGGCTTTCCTCTGGATATGCTTAACAAATAAGTTTTATCAGTGGTTGCCCATTTAATAGCTTATGGGACTGCTGCTAACATCCCACTTCTAGATACCAAAACTCACTTTTAGGGCTATAAATGCCTAAGAAAGTCAGGTGAAGTTTGGGCAGCAAAAATCAGGCCCACAAACTTTTAGGTCATAATGTCATGTCTAATGTATCTGCCATGCTGGATATTGTTTTATAAACAGCTTCTGCAAACTCTTAAAACCGGAAAATTTTCATGATTAAAAATGACAGAGATGCAAAAACTCACACAGGTACGAACAGTTTTTGGTCAAAATCAATGCATTTAGAATAGAATAGAATTCAACTTTATTGTCATTGAACTGTCACAAGTACAAGCAACGAGATGTAGTTTGCATCTATCCAGAAGTGCTCTACGAGATATAAATATTTATTTACAGATGTACAAGACTATGTGTGTATGGACTATTAGGGGTTATAGCAAAGAGATATAGATATTTACACAATGTTCTATCAGGTAAATTAAAGGGTTAGTGTTTGCAAAACGCAAACAATAACTTACTGCAGTGTGGCACATGGGAAAAAGGAAACAAACAAACATTTCTGCCAAATACTTAAGTCATAATCTGCGGTGTATAGCATAATGGCTGATTTTTTGTGTTCTGCATTTTTTTTTGACAGACCTTGTGTGACAACCTTCTGTGGCCACTCCTCATTCCAGTTAGCTTCTCCCCGGATCAGCCAGGTAAATAGTAGGTGGCTTAATCTCCCTGTCAGCCTTCGTTTGCTTCCACTTTCTCCCACTGTCTTCCACTTTTTTTTAATATAAAGACTCAAAACGATGAAAGTAGGTAATATGACACAGTCATGAGTATTTTTGTGTGACGTTTGGACTGCTTTTAGCTGCACTGTGCCTTGATAAAAGGCGTCATGGTCGGCCAAACACATGCACACAACCTGACTCATGCACATGTCATGAAAATAACCACAGGATTAAATTCTCCACTGAATTACATGGCAACTGACAGCTCAAAATCGTCAACACTTAACCGTTGCTGGTCTGACTTTATTGCTGAATGTTATTTTAAGCATTTAAGAACTAGTTTTTTGACATTTGGAGTTTTGATTTAAGAAAAAATAAACATCTGGATGTGAGCTAACATCTGCTTCTATGGGACTCATTCACAGCAGAATGAAGCTGCATAAAAAGACCGTCGGATACAAAAAAGCCAAATGCATCATTTTTACATATCTAGCAGAGGGGCCCCATGTTCAGTAGATGGGCTTACACCCTGAGCAGGTATGTGCTAGGCAATTACAAGACTAGCTCAGAGCGTGCAATTATCAGTCGGTGCTGTAGCATTAAGTGCGGGGGCAGCGGTGAAAACAACTTTAAAGAGAGGCGGCGAGTTTCAGGTGTCGAGATTTACCTCACCTGACAAATTTTTCTCCCTTATAATCTAGCCAAAGGTCCTCAGCAATGAGGGAAGACCCATTGCGTGGCCTGGGCTGCAGTGGGTGTGACCCAGCATGGGAGAATGTGTGTAGGTGTGTTTACCGTTTTAAAAATAGGGCATGCCTGACAGACAACCGACAAATCAAAAGTGTATGTTTATGTTGTCTCTCGAAAGGGACCGTGTGAATGTTGCTCTGATCGTGACTGAGTCTGCACATGTGGTATGAAGCCGCGCGACAGCGTCGTCATCAGAGATAGACAGGGCGCAGAACTGATAAGCTCGTCAAAGATTGATTGCATGTTTCTGAGGAGGTGTAAGTGAGTTCAGTGCTTTTCCGGTGTGAAAAAACACCAATAAGAGATTCACGTTCACCCCAACTGGTATATATGGTAGTGTGTGTGAGTGTTTGCATATATGCGTGTGTGTACAGCCATGTCTGCAGGGTGAGGTGGAGGCCAAGGCTTTGGCAGCAGGTCTGGCACGTATTTCAGGCCCAAACCTGCATGGAAGAGAGGGGAAAAACTAAAGAGGCAGAAAGTAAATAGGTGTGAGACTATCTGCCTTCATGTGACGAGCTTCACTTATTCCTCACCATCATTATAAGCTCCTCACACTGTTGAAGCAGCTTAACACTGTCTCTGGATTTATTTTACAGTCATTACAGGAGCAAATCAGCAACGAACAAAACATGTTTTAACTTCATGCAATCAGGATACACAAACTTTAATCTCCAGTTAAATCTTTGCACACCTTAATTTGTTGTTTGTATCTTGCTGGGTGGTCACAGTTTCCACTTGTTACACTTATATTATGTTCTCTCCCTCTTGTTTTGAGTTAAGATTTATATCTGTACATCTCCTCCACCACCTTGCAGGCAGCAGGCATGTGGGGCATACTTGTTTTTGCTTCACCATGTCAGCCAGGCGCATCGTGGCTGATGAATTCATTGTATTTCAGTAGTCACGCATTCCAGGAATGCGTTTAAAGTCTATTTGCGGTGCTCATATAGTTTGTCTCTCCTGCAGCTGTCCACACAGTTTGGCTTTTTTATTTTGATTTCGGCTTCCTGAGGTTTAGTTGGTTTGGGTGTCACTTTATTAAACATCATTGGAATAGGAAGTACTTAGATCCTTTATTTAAGCAAAGGAAAGTTGCCTTTCTGTTGCAATTAAGATAGAGCCAAAAAACTGTTTGTGTGAAATTAAGCAGAAGTCCTCAGTGCATAAAATTATATCTTGTGGCTTTAATATGACAACATATTGCTTATGCATTACAATGCTTTTGTATTTGCACTATTGTTGTTGGGTGTTGACTGTAGCTAAACGTTGCTGTCAAACCTTTTTTTTCATTTATTCTTTCATTAGTCCCTAAAATCCTAAAAATCAGGAAACCTCTGTCAAAATATTTTGAAACAAATTAATTGCTTATTGAAAAGTTTACATACTCTCACCATGAGCATAAATATATTAATAGTTCAGCAAATTAGTTCAAGGAGTAAAATCATACAGATTTAACATAAATAAGGTGCTATATTTCAAGTGTTTATTTCTGTAACTTTTAATGATTAAGGTTTACAGTTGATCAAAACCCAAAATACCTCTCAAGAACAGTGATATTATTGTCTTTAAAGCAACTACTGATACTTTTGAATGCATGAGCAGGTATCAGCTGGAAACTGAAATGAGCATCTCAATAAAGCTTATCATTCTAAAATAGAGCTGAATTAGAGTTGATTTTGATTAGAAGGAAATGGAATATTGATCACCATATTTCATCAACATCAAATATGTTGAACAAATTAAAATTGTGTTGTTTTTACATGTTTGGCTAAGCTTTAGCAGCTGCAGCACTGGCAGTTCAGTGCATGTATGTTTGTGTTTTAGAAATGAAATGTTTTAAGTCAATTCAGCACTGTTTTTCTGTATTGGATCAGTATCGGCTCATACTAAACCTCAGACATCGGTATCGGAAGTGAAAAAAGTGGATCGGTGCATCCCTACTACAAATAAAAGCAAGGCCAAATTCAGGAAACAAATTAAAATACTCTCTACCATATCTAGTCGACAAATATCCAAAAAAAATGATACCAAAAGCTTGCCAATATCTGAAAATTGTGTCTTTGCAACTTGCTGTGGATATTTAGGGAAATGTTCCTAAGGGTGCATGCATATTATTGGGACTATATGTATATTTCTGACCCTGTGTGGTTTCAGGAAACCTTTAAATAAAATTCAAACAATTTCACCCAATTCATGTTGCTTCATGTGGGATCATTACAATCTGAACAAAAAGAACATTTCAAATAATTTACACAGTTTTACATAAGGCAGAAAGGTAAACTATTTCAAGAAACTACATTTAAAAAAGAAACAAATGCTTAAAGCAACCACTGCTTATAGATAAATGTGGTGCAGGAAAACACCAGGTTAATTAAGGAACCCGAGAAAAGAATAATAAAGACTGAATAAATGTATTCAGACTGACATGCCACCATCCTCACCAGCTGGATTTGTGGCTCCTCAATTTGGTTTATTTACAACAACAGCCATTATGAGTTGCTTTTTAAATCTAGCTAAGAATCCACTGAGGATACTGGTAGATAAAAGGATTTCCTTTCTAATATCCAGCTAATGCCTACACCTACACGGAAACACTTCTAAAGAGAGGATGTGTCCCCCGAGGCAGAAAGTAAATCACTGTCCATTGTGACCACGGCATAAAAGTGGCATTACGGAGTGTATCAACTCCATAACCTCAAAGGAAATCTCTATTCAGCGGCTATAAAAGAACGCCTTTGCTCTCTATTGCTGTCGGGCCAGTTATGGAAAGAAAGAATGGATTAAGAGAGAAAACAGACAGAAGAAAAGTGGAGAGCACACAGGTGAAGTCCTATGGCAGTGGAGGTTTGCTCAGCTGCCTCGTATTCTTTTCTGCGCCCCACCCTGCAACCAAAGACTGGGATATCTTTCCATTTCACTCTCCCCCACCCTCCCTCGCTTGCTATGTCTTTCTCCCGCTTTCATATTTGCACAGGTGAGAGGACAGCCGTCCAATGAGTGTGGGTGGGAGACCTGAAAGTCAGGTTTTCCTGGCTGCCTGGTGGAAGGAGTTTACCTTCAGACTGGTGCAAAGACGGAGATTTGATCACAGGGGCCCAGCCAGTCTTTTGTCTGAACAGACAGCAAACATACAAACATGAAAAAATAAGCAATTCAGAGCTTATTAGTTGCGAAACACAGTGAAAGATTAACATATAGCAGGTGAGCTGCATGATGTTAATATAAGATGCAGGAAAAAGAGGCAGGTGGAGTAATACCGGAGTCATAATGGGTGGAGAGGTTTTGCCACCAGGGCCAAAAGTTCAGAGCAAGGGAAGGTAACTCAAGCCACCATGTGCCAGAGTCTCACGTGTTCCCATCCCTGTCCTACCAGCTCGGGTTTCTGGCTCGTCCAGGCCTCTTGGGAGATGAGGTCCCTACACGCAAACACCCTCCTACCCCCTCCTACTCCCATCTTGATCGTCAACTTTTTGAGCCCTTTGCCCCGCCTTCCAATACTAAACACACACTATAGGCAAACACATACATAATGCATCAACTCCATGAGTGAATTCAGCAAACACAGGAGTGCAGGTTTAATCCTGAGAAACTCCATGTTGCCTCGCCATCGCAAGCAAACAAGGATTTGCACAAGTCCGACAGGATGAGCCTATTGCGCAAATCAGAGCGGTGCCTTTCTTTTATCACGCTACAGTCTTGGAGGTTTACTCCGGGCCTGTCAAACATAAATAGCTAATGTAATGTAGCCAACGCAGCCAGAGGAACAAGTTGTAAATCATCATAATTATCATTATGCCCTAGTCAAGAGAGTGTTGCTCAGATGCAAGAGGTGGGATTATCTGACATATGTACACCTGAGGGCATTCTCTCCCTTTCTCCCTCCCTTCTCCTCCTCTGCTTGTGAAATTCCACCGAGGGAAATTTATCTGATTCAAATTTTCTCCAGTGAAACCTGAATCATTATTGAATAACAGAAAAAATACAGTTCAAGTTTCATTTCAACAGCCAATATGGTTGAGATGAAACCACATATTTATTTACAGTGTATAAAAGACATATAAGCCTTTTTCTTCTCAATGTTTCACATTAAATCATAATTTAAAAAATTCTATATATCTATACTTGCTAAATGCTAAGATAATGAGAAAGTGAATTGTTTAAACAATTTGTGTTATTACTTTTTTATATTTAGAATCTTACATACAGTAAAATTACTGTGCCTTTAAGCAATTTGGGAAAGCCTATATAGAGTCCTTGCTTATATATATATACTGTATATATATATAAGCCACAATGCACATTAATATATATATATATATATATATATATATATATATATATATATATATATATATATATATATAAATGGGAGGATACCTGTAGGTATCAGGTATGTAGAACCCAAATGTTTCAAGGAAAGCAGAAAAAGGTTTAAGTGTCTTTTTTATGATTTATAATTCTTTTTAGAAGCAATCTTTTTTTTTTACTCGTGGTTGTTTTTCTTTTTAAAATAATTGCTATTTTTGTGTTACAAGTTCAAGCTTCCCAGCAATCCTCTGAATAAAAAGCATCAAATAAAAGTTACGCAAATGATGCTCCTTTTGTGTTGTTGAATAAACACACCTGTGCTAGCACTGTTTCTGTGAGGGCAATTCGGTTTGACTAACTGTAAATGCTGAACATGCAAAGGCATTATATTTGCATTAAAAAAGGTTTTAAAAGACAAAAAAAAGGTCTCAGATGTTTGGGGCTTGCATCAAGTGTCTGGAAGTAATCCAAAAGATTAAGCTAAGGAACATCATTATACTCAGAACAAAGAACAAAACAAAACAAAAAAAAATACGTTTTCATCCAGTTTGATGTGTTGCTGTCAGACTAGACATTTAAATTACCAATTTACTAAAGACTTATTCATTCAGTCTGCTACCAAGATATCACTGATTAAATGAGTTAAAGCTTAAGGTTAAAGTTGAAAGTATGCTTGATTTAGTGACAAATTTTTGGGTGTTATGTTTTTGTCATTTAAAGCATTTTGAAGCGCTTTGTTGCTGAAATGTACGATATAGATACACTTGACCTGACCAGATTAATAGTCAAAAAAAGATTAGTCTGTGGAAATTAATGCTGTATAAATAGGCTGAAATTAAGTGAATTTTAATAAATGACTGTATTTTTCAAAAAACTGTAGAATTTAAAACTTTTGGTATCTTTCTGCAATTAGAGACTTGTTACAACTTCAATAAAGTCGACTTTAGTTTTGTTATGATTCTGATTGCTGAAGGTGCAGAGCCTGAAATAGCCATGATGTCATCAGGATAAGATGACAAATGAACAGTGAATATCTTTATAATGACAGGATAAGCATTTTAGTAACCCAGAATTTCCTCATTCTTTGTAAAGTAGTTTGGAGTCACCTGTTTGGCGCCGCAATAAACTTTCAAACAATAACTTTAAATATTTCTTCCATTTAACATAACAACCATGTTGTGTTCAACATAGTTGTTTTTTTTTTTACAAATTACATCTTGTAAGAACAGAACAGAACAGAATAGAATGGAATAGAATATTCATTATTGCCCCACAGTGGGGAAATTCTGGTGTAGTATAAGGTATGTAGGTTTACACAAAAAGTATATATATAAGATTAAGAAAAAAATACATATATATTATCACCTAGAAATAATGTAAAGTTATCAGAAATATTCAAAGGATGTGCATCTGAGTAGGATTACGTTTTTTTATCTAAGTGTTCATAATATACCTTTATGTTTGTGCATTAAAAGTTCAGCAATAAACCAAAAACAGACGATTCCGTTACGGCAATAGCGCTATATAACTTATGTAGAGTCACCACATATGTCATGAAACTGTAACAAATTTTAGAGAGTTTTTCCTGATGTGGACGTCTAGGTTATCTCTTCCCTGAATTCTGGTTTTAGTGATAACTGTAGCTAATTTTACAGCCTTTACTTTGTGTTTTAAACTCTAAAATATTACTTTCACAGAAGGAGTTATTCTTCTTACTCCACATGCACATAACACTTAAAAAAGACCTCAATGATTTATAATCTCATACAGTTAACGCTGACAGAAAATATGGCTTGCACAGTAGATGAGTTATACATTATTTATAATTTTGAAAATATATCAATTTAAAACACTTGTCACTGTCCCTCCACAAAACAACATCAAAACACTCCTGGTAAATAAAAACATTTGCTCTACCTACTCCAGAGTGGCGTTTTCTGTCATAAGTTTCTACCCTAACTTGTTTTGGTTAAAGTGGTAATAATATGAGAACAAAGTCATAATTTCATACGAATAAAGTGGTAATATTATGATTTTAGACTACATTCTCACACGACTTTATTCTCAAATTTTATATTCCTCCATAATTTCAAGGTTGCATTTTTTTGTTTGTTTTTAGTGTGAGATCAGACTACAGCATAAAAAGATAAAACAACTATAAGGCTTTTTACACATCTTCACTAGAGATGCCAATGTCCTAAATGCATGCTCTGTCCCTAGGTTATTATTGGACTGGACAAAAAGAACAACAAAAGTATTTAAATAAATTACCTAAAAACACATTTGAAAGCAAATCTTTATCGTCTACACAGAATTGGACTGATAAGTCTCATGCTTTTCTTTCAAATGGAAATGTGTTGAAAAGCTCTCCCATTTAGGTTTTTTTAATTTTTGTAATATCTATTATCAGACAATAAAAAACCCGTGTTACAAAAGTTAATATTTGCAGTTCCTATGCTTCTTTGAAAGTAAAAATCATCCACCAAGTCTACTTTTCCTCTGCATTTTTGAGCCTCCCAGGAGCTTTGGATGTGGAGGTGTGAATGCTAACAAGGCCCAATCTGTATGCCACATAAGAAAAAACAATTCATGCTAATCTGTCGCCACAGACAGGAGTCCAGTTAGGCCAATCAGGAGAAGAATCATCTGGAGTGGAGAGGTCTCACAGAAGCCCAGATCAGGACCCTGATTGCAGTGGGGTGAATTACATCTCGAGAACGATGATGGCTGCCTGGGTCAGCGCTGATGGAGAGATTCTAACTGCACCAGCACAGACAGCTTCAACTCACCTGATGCACTGATGTGCATAAATGCATGACTTTAAATCACAAATGGGGGCATATTCAACAACGTCGGCAAACCTAAAAAAAAAAGTTGTATTAGTCAAAAATGTCAATCCTTGCCTAGTTTACTTGGTCTTCAAAGCCTGCCCTCAAGGCTGACATTTGACCCTTCCCACAAGTAAATCAAAACAATTCAGCAAGCTACTTCCTATAAACTCAGCACAGATAAAATGGGAAACTGTCTTTGCCCCGCAGCAACGCATGTAAATGTGTCAGGGGAAGGCTGATCTCTGCATGAATGAAGGGAGGTAGAGTGGAGGAGTCTTTACTAAGAGTGATTTATATGTCTATGTGCCACAGAAACAAAAAACTTTACCAAAATTTAGCCATGTGATCATCCTTTATTGTTCTTGTTCCCCCCTAGTTGTGTTTAGGGCACATAAAAGAAAAAAATGAATAAAGTGACATGAAAGCAAATAATGAAATACTCTGATTAGACTTCACACAATAACACAAGTTATTTTCTCATCGTTTGGTGAAAAACGGATCATTTGCACCCTGGTTCAGTGGTTCTAATGGTAAAGATGAACTGGGGATGAACTGACCATCTCCAGCCCGGGTTCTTGGTTCTTAGTGAGGATGAACCAAACTTTGGTAATTCTAGAGGTATGAACTGAGCATCAGGATTCTTTATAAAATTAAAAACATTACAGACAACCCTGTGGATCCACTTTATCAGACTGGAATACAACAATAGAGCGTCTTCAGTCAGAGGCTTCTTTATTCCTACTGTGACACTGACTGCTACAGGAGATCCTTCAAGCCCAGCATCACCAGCATCTACCACTAAGCCTGTCACAATAAGCAAATAATCACATTATAAATCATTGGAATAATTTGTCAAATTACGTTATAAAATGTTTACTACACATTTGTCAAAAATATGACTGTTTCATAAGCAGACCTGCACTCTTTATTGATGAAGATGAAGAAATTGTTTTATGATTGGTCTGTTGGTTTGTAGTTTGTTTTAATGGTTTTAGTGAGATCTGAATAATAACGTAAATATTTATGTAATACTTATGTAATTACTAAGCTGGATTTTCACCAAGTCGCAATCTGTTAAGTCAAATTGAATTATGTCAACCTTTCCAGGGACTGCAGATGAAAATTTGCATTTTTGCTATAACCTGGTACCATGCACCTTTTCTTTTAATGTGCATTGTGGCTGTATAAATAAATAAGTATTATAAATCAAGATAAGCTTAATAATTTCCAATCTGATGATTATTGTTCAAAGAGACATCATTATGGTTCATAATCAGTTGTGTGTTTTTAATTCCCATTTCACTTATTGTTTTTGGTTGTTGTGTTTTATTTTGGATATTTAAAATATATTCCACTCAAGTGTTGTGTGTTCGTCACTAAATTAAAGTGAATTAACTTGTATTCATGTGCTATTACTAATATATTAGTTGAAAATGACCTCAAAACAACAATATTATTATTTATCGCAATAATTTTGGGGACAATTTATCATCCAGCAAACTTTGTTATTGTGACAGGCTCTAAAATTCTTTGAACTCTTGGATGAAAAAAGTTACAACACAATTTTCCTTTGCGATTAATAAAGTATTTTTGAATTTGATTTAAACTGTATTGAATCTTGACCCCAAAGAATGTCAAAAGAACATATGAAGTCTGACCGGTGTAGAAACACTGAAGATAAATCCTTTCATAAAATGGGGGGTGAAGAGGTGAGTTTGTGGGATAATTGAAAGAGTCAGGTACACACTTATACGCATTTAAGTTAATCAGACTGCCAGTAAAAGCACTGCAGCAGCAAATCATCAGATTAGATCTGCTTCTACTTGCAGTGGAATTAATAGTTAATTCAAGCTTAGTTTCCCTCATTTTAAGGTGACTGCCCTGTTGCCCCAGGTTGTTTATGGGAGCTGAGAGCCTCACAGTGACGTGCGATAGTACACAGGCGAGACTGCTCCCAGCTTCTGGAAAAGACAGGCGAGTACAAGCACACGCATGTGCCCCCTGTTCTGTCATGCTGACACGCTAAAAACATAGACACAAAGCCACATGGATGGTCCGGGTCATGTAACCGTGAAGGGATCTGTGCAAAACGAATGCTGGACTTCACTGAGGAGAGATTTACTTGTTTAAAGGGAAAAGTTTGCAATGTTTTTCAGGACACATCACACAATCCTGGCAGTGACACATTTCAGGACAACCCTGACTAACGAGCGACTGGAAACCATGACTACGGTTTCCAAATGGATCCTGTTTTGGTTCTTCAGGGCATGACTCATAACACCTAACCCAACACTTAATAGTTTGAAGGTTTCATTGTCGTTCTTTCTCTTTTTTTTTTCACGGTACTGGGAACATAAGGGCTGCTTCCAGTAAGAGTGTGTACTGTACACCCAGGAGCTAATGGAGGCAACGGGGGAGGTGAGGGAAGACTTTTAGGGTGCCTAGAGTTTTGGGGGCAGAGTGGGTCTATTTAGCCCCCAGCAGATTGCCCCCTCTCTTCTTCCACCCCCTCTCTCTCCCATCCTCCCCTCTCCTCCCCCTAGCTTTGTGTGCCTTGAGCCCACTCCTCCCCCTTTTGTCACCCGGGCATTCCGCTTTGGTTAGCACACACAATGGGCGCTCAGTGCTCACCCTCCTGACACTGCATTCTGCCTGTGCACTAGGGAGTGGGCACGGGAGGGAGAGGAAAAGGGGTCCAGGGGGGAAGGTTAAAGGATGACAGCAACTCACCCCATGTGACCAAAATGCCATCAAGTACCAACCACCGCCCCCTGCTCTACGCCTCTTTCAAAGACCGGCGTCCAACTTCACCCATCCGTACAGATGGGCAGTAAAAGTAGAGCCAGTGGGCCTGTTGGCACGGCGAAAAACAAAAACCTCGACCTCACCAGCCAGACAAATGAACAGGTGTCTCTTATGGCTGACTGGCAATTCATTGGCTCGCTTTTCCTGCCTGAACAGCTACATGTGTGTTCCCTTCTTTTCGCTGCTGCTGGGCACACATCCTAAGAGGAATTTTAAGACCTGGCTTCAGATCATTTTTGTCTGAGAAATAATCCCCCTTACATCGTCAACGGTAAGAGTGGATCTGGCATACTTACAGAGCGAGGCATTGCTGCTTTGTTTACCAGAGATTAGGTACTCTTCCTAGCCTGCAGCAGTTTGTCCTGGCTTTATAATGACTCCTTTTATTTTGACATGTAATGGAATAAAGTATTTTGCAAACAGATGCATGTGCAAAACCTGATAAAGGGAAGCCTCTACATATCTGAAGTGACTGAAAGAGAAATGCCCAAAGCAAATAAGCAGTAATGCTGTGCGACTGAAGCTGCAGAGCTTGTATGACTTTGCACAGACTTAAAATTTAATTCCAGTATAAGGAAGCAACTAGTTGTGTGTGTGTTTGAGTGCGTGCAGGCGTGTGTGTGTGTGTGTGGCAGAAGCTTAGAGGCAGGTGGGGGGTTAGTTTGGGTTTCAAAGACCCTGCTTGTTCGCCCATATTTCACACCACGGTGACATCTTAAAGCCTAGACAGGCCTGGTTGCTTCGCCCTCTCTTTCACTTTCTGAGAAATAAAAGGGGGGAATTGGGATGTGAGGGAGGGGGCACTGAAATATATGCAAATGGTTCCCCAGAGGGGATACGAATTTTATGGGTTTAGAATGTAGTTCAGCCAACTTGAATAATCAAATGTGGGAACAAAAAAACAAGCCCCCATCATCCCACCATCACAGCTCCATATACCTCCAGATTAAACACATACCACCTCCCTGCAACTTTAAGGCCTCATCTCCGTTCCCTCCTGCCAGGCCTTCACATAAGAAGAGCACAGCGCATCCAAACTCTTATTAGGATCTCCTCACGGGGCAAGGCTCAGGGAGGAAAAAATTACAAGGGGTTGGGGGTGAGGACGAAGAGTAAGAAGAAGAGGAGGAGGAAGAGGGGAGTGAGGAAACGAGAAGAGGGGCTAGTGTACCTGATCAGGCAGAACTGCTGGCTTCTGATTACGACACCATTTTCTCAGCGGGCTTCTCAGCCTCATCCTGCTTCTGTGAATATGGAGCGCAGGGCCAGCCAATCCCCACAGCGCTCGCTCTCGTCTAATGGCAGAATTAAGACCGTTTAGAGTGATTTCCTCTGCCTTCATGGCCGCTCCCTGAAAGAGCTGAATCTTTTTTCCCTTTGCGAACATTTACAATGTGGGGGGTCTGGCATGCAACTGGTGAGAGAAAAGTTCTACATGACTGAACATAACATTACAACAGGTGGGGAAATGAAAAGAAACTCTGCAGAACATTTTAACTATATCGATACATCCTTAAAAAACAACTACTTATGTTTGCTTCATTTTTTTTGTTTTGTTTTCTAGCAGACTTAGCGGATTTTATAACTAGCACCATACAGAGCACTTTGCAAAATTGTTTGCAACTCTTGAACCTTTCCATATTTTGTCATGCTAGAATCTCCAACCTCGATGTGACACATAATTGAGAAGGGGAAAGAAAAAGACAGTGTTGCTTTTTTATGTGTAAGGATTAAAAATATAAATTGTGGCATATATTTCCATTTAGCCCGTCTGAGTCAATACTTTTGCACAACCACCTTCGCTGCAGTTAGATGTGCACGGCTTTTGAGGTACGTCTAACAGCTTTGCACATCTAGAAAGGGAACAATTCTGCCAATTATTCTACAAAATAGCTCAAGCTTAGTCAGAGAGAAGTCTTTGGATTATGTTGTCAACAAATTTGCAAAGTTGTAATGGATGCACTAAGGCAGAGGTATAACTAAATATGAGAAATAGTATAAATAATCCATAAGAGACTTGCTCAAGGAGTCTGAATGTTCATGGAATATATAGTAGCAACACTGTTTGGAATATGGAGAATCAAAAATTTTGCCATCCTTGACTGCAAAATGACTCAAGATGAGTCAGATTGGAGAAAATAATTACACACCCAAAACCTTTGATTTGGCTCTGGCTGCATGTTTACAGTCGTTGTCCTGCTGGATGCAGAAGCTCTGCCCCAGTTTCAACTGTTTGAAAACATCTACCAGGTTTTCTTCCTTGACTTTAGCTCCTTCCATCATTTTTATCAATTCTGACCAATAAAGTCAAATTTAAGAAAAGCAATAATAAAGTTCTTCATTCAACAGATTCTTCCTGCTGACATGTGGATCTCTGCAGCTACTCCAGAGTTGCCACTTATCTGTGGTTTGCAGTTGTGCCAAACTGTTTCCTTGTTTGGATGATGAACTGAACTGCACGCTTGGAAATCTTCAGAGTTTGGAAGATTGTTTGATAACCAAACTCTACTTTGAACTTCTCCACAAATTTCTGGGGGAAAGGAGGTACCTACAAATCCATGCCACAACTTTCAGAGATTTATTTGAAAAAAAGGATGCAAATGTGAAGTTCCACAATTTTACGTTGGTTTATCATGTAAAATCTCAATACATTAAAGTCTGCATTTATGGCATTTAATACATTTAATGGGATATGAATATTTTACTAAGTAATGACAATATTGAATATTCTATCAATAGTTATCAACAAAAACTTTTAAATCTCTTGATTCACTCATCGTTTTGATTTTCAGATTTTTAAAATAAATATTTGCTCCTCTGCACTTTCAGTTTTGTTTGGCGATGGGTGTAAAACATCCATGGAAGCAAAGGAGAAACCGAAACCAAACCTAACTGGGAACAGTAAACAAAACATTTTAATAGTGGCAGAACCAGTCTACAACAGTTCCACAGAGGTTGCAGAAATATGAATGGTTTAAAACTAGACACTTATTTGATTTTGAGTGCCATAGACATTTTCATTGTTTCCCCATTTTGAAGTGTTACTTAAACTTCAGAATTTTTTTTTAGCAACTTGTGTTCTGCAAATTTGCAGAAATTACATTTAATCAATTCTAAGTGAAAAGGCTTAAAGGGGAGGTTTCATGTGAAATTTCTTCCCAGGACCCCTCCCCTGCATCTTCTCCGCTCAGCTCCTCCAGACTAGCTGCAGCAAATAGCAAACACCTGGTGGAACTCAGAGTCTGCTGAGCTTATCATAGAAACTACTTCTCAGTGCAACGCCCCTAAGAACATCTGTAAACGGCATAATGGACGAACATTGTGATGATGTGCTGAAGGAGGACTATCGGAAGGAGCAGGAACTTCTTAAAGAGACAAGGGCCAATTTCAAACTGTTACGTTGCAAAGTTAAATTTCTTTTAAGTTAAGTTTGACATATAAAACATTTTTATAACAATTGAAGATAACAGTTACTTGATTGTGCGATAAAATTGCACTATGTGCCTGGGAAATACATAACACCATCCTTTACCATTTAGCAGACATGAAGCCTTCACAGAATACAATCAATTTGCTCATTTTACATGAGGCCCCTTTAATAGTCTGAAAGCATGAGCCATTATTATCAGACTGATTCATTATGACACAACCCCAAACAGAGTGTAAATCTGCTTAAATTTGCTCTTACTATGTCAAACGGCATCACGTCAAGACCATCGCTCTGAATATTAAATGGCACCATATTAACAGCCACAGTTTGAACCTGTTGCTTTTGTGTTTCCCATGCTGTCTAATGATCCCCCCTCCCCTACTTTTCCTTCCAACCTCCAGTAGACAAATCCTTCAGCTTTATTGCCCAGACTCAAGGGCTGCAGGTGCACAGGCCACAAAAGGGAATACAGGGGAGCAGTGGAGGAGGAGGGGGTGGGATGGGAAAGAGAATGGTCAGTCGGAAGATAAGAGGGAAAGGAACAGAGCCTCCTACCCTGGTTTAACCTCTACCACCATCCATCCTTCTCTCTGACCCCAACAAAGTCCTCTATTTCCCCTGCGACACCTCTGTTCTGCTCTGCCAAATTTAAGACGAGAGCAAAGTGTGATTGGTGCTGCCTGGTGCTGCCAGGCCTGCAGGAGAGTGTGTGGCTGGAGACAGGAGAGGCAAGCTGGCCATGTGGCGGGAGCGGCACTTTTCTTCTGAGGCACCAGAGGAGCAGTAATGACTTAGCACTACAGCTGTGCCTACCGAGGCTTACCAAACCCTGCCCTAGAGTGGCCCCACAACCAAATCTGAACATGTTTGTCTTCTGTTCACTGCTTCTGCTGAGAAAATAAGAAACCATGAGGGACAAAGTCTTTACAAACTCTGAAACTTTCACAAAAAATAAATAAACTCCTAGTAAATGCTCAAACAGCACGTATATCTTTTAGGATCAAATGGGAATGAACATAAATTCTTTCTTTTTGTTTTGTATCTGAACAAGTTACTATGGCATACCAAGAAGATTCACAGCAAAGTTATGAGTGTGAATTTGTTCACAAACATCACATGGTGACTATAAAACTATTAAAGAGCTGAGCAGATAGATGGAAAAAAATCAATATGTGGATGTGTCAGAAACAAAAATGTGGTAGTTATTTTTGTACCTAAAGAGGAATGATCAAGAGTCAGCACACAATTGAAGTCATTACAACTAAAAACTACCAATCAGGCCAAAAATCTGGGTGAAGTGACTTGAACATTCAGAGACGGACAAAGACGATTACAAAGTCAGCCTTCTATCACTTAAAGAACATTACCAGGATTAAATGACTAATATCATAACAAGATCTAGAGAAACTCACTCATGCGTTTATCTTGTTTTAGTTGCATTGATTACTGCACCAGTGTCTTCACAGGTCTGCTTAAAAAAATCAATCATCTGCTTCAAAAATCAATCAGTTGCAGCTGATCCAGAATATTGCTGCTCATATTCTCACTAAAACCAGGAAGATAGACCTCATCACCCCAGTTCTGAAGTCTGGCTCACTGTAGCTCATGAAATAAACTTTAAAATACTGTTGTTAGTTTATAAATTACAGAATGGCTTAGCACCAAAACACATTAAAGACCTGTTGTTGTTGTTGTATCAACTTTCAAAACTTTTCAGGTCTTCTGAATTAGTCACACCTCGGACATCAAGAACTGCAGTCTGTTTTTTCAACTTGTCATCGTTTTCCTTTGCTTTGCCACTGCAGTGTAATGTTTTTGTTTTATTTTCCTTGTTACTAAAAATGCGCTAACCAAATAAAATTGCCCTGCCTTACTTGTAGTTTTTAAATGTTGCTGCAGGATTTTTAAAGAACTGTGCATAAGTAAATGTGCTGGAGGTTTGTTTCTATTAAACGGGAGTTCTACTTTCTGATGTCACTATATGCATAGTCATCATATAAGATGTATGAAATAATCAATTCCTCCTCTGATTTTTTACATTAAAAAAACCCTGTCATTTTATCATGCCTGTGTACACACCCGAGAGATACTTTACATTCATTACATTGAGCTTGCAGAGAGAAGTGTATCCAAAGCAAATCAAAACAAAAGAGAGTGACACATAACAGGGCAATGTGGGACTGAATGTCAAACCCAGGAACAGTTTGAAATTAAGACTCCGGAAGATGGAATCTGAAAGAGCAATTTTAACTCCTCAACAATCAAAGTTACCCTGACATTCAAGTAAATAATTGTTAGTTAGTGTTGTACTATGTTCATACTATGGGCAGTGGTTGGGTTTGTTTTCCACCTAATTTTAAACGTGAAAAAACCCAGCAAGAAATAAAATACAAGATAAAAAGGAATACAATGGTCTATATTCTCTCATAAAATGCCATAATGTCCCTGCACAGCCAATCAAAATCAACAAATGATGTCATTAATAAGAAAATGTTTTGATCGTTATGTATTATGAATAGTTATGTGACATGAATCAGGGTTCTACATACCAATCAACATGTGTCTTCCAGCATTAAACTGCTTGTTTACAAATGTGTTTGCTATTTATGCATTTTCTTGATTATGTTTGAGTTGATGTATATCTTTAGTGTTGGTAATGTTTTGGAGTGTTATATTTTGGTCTCAGAAAGATTGTGTTTTCTAGGATGTGTTTTTTATGTTAATTTCAGTTTTCTCATTGTGGTTTTTAATACTTTTGTTTAACTTTTTATTTGTTATTGCTGTTTTTGTGTTTTTTGAAATATGAAGATACTTTGTATATGCTCACTTGTGTATTAAGTAATGTATAATTTGGTTGCAGGTGATTTTGCACCTTTGCCGAAGTAGACTTTTCTGGGTACAAAAAGGAGCTGTCTGTCTATAATTTATAATCTTCTATAAGCAAAGAATTTTGTATTTTACTCCAGTCAATAATATCTAAAAATGAGACATGTCTTAAAGTTATTTTGGTTTCATAATAGGTCATAATTTCTCATGCCACATGTTACAAAAGGCAAATAAAAACTGTTTCGATGCCAGCTTTAGATTTAAACTATTTAATTAATGATGCATGGTCCTAATACTGAGGTGGTGTTCTCCATAACTAGTTGAATAATCCTCTTCAGGATAATATAATGCTTTTGTTCGGTGTGTTTGACAGTAACCAATGATGTGTCCACCAGGAGGTTCTGGACATTTTCCAACAGGGGGTCAAATGGGTTTTAAAAGCTACTATACCCCTCTAACAACGCTTCATTTAAAACATTTATCAATTAGCTCTGAAGAACTATCTGACTCATAAAAGTGCAACAAAAAGTCTTCAGTAAATGCAAATCTCTTACTGATGAGGATCTTGTCACATGGAGATTATTTTTCTGCACTCATGCTACGCTGACATCAACTTGCTTCCTCAAGGTTTTGATAGAACTTGTTGATTATTCGGTGTATTACATGTTTTCTTTGAGTTTCAGTTATTATGGTGTTAATCTACTTTTTATGTCTTTTTAAAAGAGCTGACAATATTCATAAATACACATAAAAAACTCATAAAGTCATAAAAACAGGGGAAGAAGCTCTTGGAAAATCCTTCTTAATAAACAGCATCAGTTTTCTCCAGACTCTCTCTTTGGTTTTAAGGCTAAATATGTTTTTCTCCATAACAGATTTATCCAATTATAAATCTGTTTTATAATTTTGGATAATCTGTTTTTGGCTAATTTCTGGTTATAAACATCTTGTTTGCCAAAATCAGTGATTTGAAGAGATATTGGTAAATTTTTATCATTTTTATAATTTCTCACACTTAATAACAGTAAACTATGAGTCACAGCCAAAATAAATGGAAATAGTGTGTTATACAGCTGTCAGGTAAAAATTACTTGTGGGATTTGAGCATTTTTGTGGTCATAATTAATAATTTACAAATAGAAACTAACTGATGGGACATTATTTAGGGATATGGATGTGAGATGATTTGTCAACATAAAAGTAACATTCAAAAATAAACTTGCCTATAATGCATAACACAGTTATGTTATGCACACACAGAATAAAGTCATAGTATTACAATTTTATTTACGTAAAATTATAACTTTATTCTTCAAATAATGTGACTTTATTCTCATATTATTACAACTTTATTCTTGTGTTATTTCCACTTTATTCTCATAAGATTTTACTCTCATGATATGACATTATTATTGTAATATTATGACTTCGTTCTCATCTAAGTTTATTCTCGTAATATTATGGCTTTATTCTAGTATTTTATTTATTTTTTTTCTTAGTGAGACCCTAATACTCCATTGAAAATTTAGGCTAAACTAGTTTTTTTTTTTTTTTAGCAACATATTCCTTCAGACTGGAAGTGATATTTCCGCTTTAGTGTGATGCAGTTAGTGTCCTGAGCTGTAAAAGAGAATCTGTGGAGTGATTTAAATATTAGGGTGATGGCAAGGAGGCCTTCCAACATCACGTCAGCAGACATCATCACCAGACATAAATTCTCAGAATACCACTGGAAATTCTTGGTCAGCACTTAAAAAGAAGTGAAGATGTTTCATTGATAACTGAGAAAAGAATAAATAATTTTACATAGATGTCTATCCAAATAGATATTTTTTTTTTTTCAAAATTGACACACCTTTGGATTGTTTTATTATCTTTTGAGAGTTGCGTGTCTCATTTCTTATCAGAGACAGACATCTGTGTTGAACAAAAATAATTTTGAATCTACACCTGCCAGTGGTATGAATCATTATGTGATTAACGATAGAGCACAAAACGTGCTTGTTAGGAATTCCCACAGCTACAGCGGTGCTGCTGACCTCTTGGCAGCCTCCCTGACTCGAGTCTATCTTGTCTTTTCAATAGCTTGGGTGAGCCGGTGTCCCTTCTGTCCTACAGCTTCCTCAGTTTTTGATGGCGGTTTTCATTGTGCCAACGGAATATAAATAATGTGACCCTTCTGCTGATAGATAACCTTTGCACAACTACATTCTTCTGATTCTTTGTTTTTTCTTTGCAAACTAAAACTTTAGCAGAAGAATGCAGGTGGACAAAAGTCAGGAAAGTCCAAGTAGCATAATTAAGCTCCTTTTCAGAGCACAAAACGTGCTTGTTGGGAATTCCCAATTTACTTAATGTTAGATGTGAGCTCAAAAAGACAGAAATGAATGGATCAGAAGGTTATTTAGCATTCTATTTTTGTAAGGTTTGAGCAGACCTAGTAAGATTTTGCACCTTTGTGCAAATATTTTAAATATTAATATTAGAATATATATCACTATATCAGAAGAAATCATCTATCATTGTCTTTTTTAATCCTAAAAATCTTGTGTTTTCTGTACTGTTTCAGAGCCATAGATTAGACCCTTAATTCAACCAGAACTACTGAGCAACATCTTGATGATAGTAATATTTAGTGGAGTAGCTTATCGTAATTTCCGGACCATAAGCCGCTAACTTATTTCCTACACTTTGAACCATGCGGCTTATAGCCCAGTGTGACTTTTCAGTGGATTTTTCTTCAACCGCCTGCTCTTTAGGCAGGAAGTGAATCATTGGAAGTCAAAATTGGAAATTGGAAATCAAAGAAGAAAGTGCTCATTTTCATTTAGAACAAGCATATGCTAGCAGCAGGTACGGCGAAGAAATGTTTTCAAGCTCATATGATGAAGCTTTTAAGTTGAGGGATATCGATCTGGCAGCACAGGAGGGAAATAGAGCCGCTGCACGTAAGCTTGGCATGAACGAAACCATGGTTCGGAGTTGGAGACGGATGACTGCGTCCTTAATAAGTCCAGCAGATTTACTAGGACGCAGCCCTCCGCTGTGTCTGCGTCCTTATAGAAATCGAGAGCGGAGGAGATATCAGCGGCTTACAGCCCTGTGCAGCTTATATATGTACGTTTCCAGTTGTTTTGTTTTTTGTTTTATTTTTTTCAAACTATTTGTAGGTGCGGCTTGTAGTATGGTGAGCACTATAGTGCGGAAAATACGGTAATCACATTTACTCACATCAGAGATAAGAAAATGTTAAGAAATTACATTTAATTATCACTTGTCAAAGCAAGTAAGGAATGGCTTGTTAAAAAAGAAACATTGGATCGAAGATTACTCTCAAAACTGTAAAAAAAAAAAAAAGTTTGAAAAGGTAGACTGGGCAAAAACACTATTCCTACATTTTGTTATATAATTTTTGACCATATTTTTATGTTTTCTAAGTTAGTAGGTGCATTTCCCTCAGTATTTATTCTGTTTTTGCCTGTATTTTCAACCCTTGTTTCCTTTTTAGAAAATAAATAGCAGCAACTTTATAATAAAGCTTCTTCTGCTTTGATAAAATTAAGTTTGTTTTAGTCCAGCTAAATCAGGACAATAAATCCTAAGAAAAAGAAATCTGCCTAAATAACTATTTGCCAAAAGTGATTTTTTTTATTTATTTATTTTTCTGCCCAAATCACTTTTGACAAGAAAAAATCACTTAGGCCTTTAGCTTAGGACAGTGATGATATTGCATGGTACATCTTTGTGCATCTCAATTTTCCCATCACCTGTTGACTAAAAAAAATCCCTCTCTTTGCATGAATAGTAGAGCAGAGCGCATCCAATCCAGCTGGTTCTCTGTCATACATACACAAACACTCAAACCTGCCTATGTTACTCGAGCTGCAGAGCTGGGAACACACCCTCCGGGACAGGAATAACAGGCCACTCAAGAGTATGAGGACATCTGAGACACAGTGGCACCATACTAACATGATGACTCTTTAACGTCTCCTTTATCTCCATCCTAAGACTCGTCCGACTCCCCAGCAGCTACTGTTTACACCAAGCACAAGTCAAGAGCGAAAGCAGAAAATAGACTTTCTTAATTCTGAGTGGCTAAAGTCCACTAGAAAGCCAGAGAGGAAGGTCTCTTGTGTGCCGAGAGCCTCATATTGAATAAGGATTGAAATTTACATGACAACTTAGGAAAAATGCTTTTTCATTACTCATTCATCCCCTAAATCAGTTTGCTCCCCCACTCTTTACCTCTGCCTGAGCTATTAAATCACCATCTTGACCCTGCGACCTGGAGCCGCAACCATAAAGAGCCCCCTGTGGGTCAGAGGCCTGATTGTAACATTTGAATATGAAATAAGACTTGGTCGGGCCTGGAAACAGCCCCATGCACTGAGGCACAGGCTGACCCCCAAGAGGGAGAGGCCTTCCTCAACAGCCTCAGGCCCAGAGGCTCTCTCTCTTCTCTCCGAGAGGATTTACTTGGACTTGAGAAGAAGAGCGAGGGCGAGAGAGAGAGGGGCTGACGTTGGGAGAGGTGGAGGGGATGAGAGGCCGACAGAGAGGAGAAAAAGAGAGGGCAGACATTTGAATAAGACAAGAAGCGAGTAGTGTTTGCATGACAAAGGAGCCCGCCATCTCCCCTGATTGGTGTCACAGTGCGGCACTAAAGCCATGCAGGTCCCCCAGGGGTGGGGTGATGTGTGGAGCGCAGGCATGTTTATGCACCCAAGGTGTGATGTCGAGGAGGGATGCGGGGGCGTCGTCAAGTTTCGGGCATAAGAAGTTTGTGCGCATATCCTTGAAAAGGAGGAGAAGGTTTAAAGAATTGTGAACTCTTAAAACTTTGATTTACTGTGAAGAAGTTATGCTATACTGTCATTGTATTGGGATATTTTGTTTAAGTATGAGGTAGATTGCAATAATTCTTACTCAACGTCTTAGGAATTAACCATTTCATCGCACAATTTTATTACTCTAAATTGCAGGACAATCTTTGTACCTGAAAATAGGTTTTGCACTTTTGCATGCATTCAAAAACTTAATTTGGGAACAACGTTAACTGTTTGATAGAACTTTTTTACATAACACCAAAGGTTGTCAAACTTCCTGTTCAAAGGTCCAAATCAGGTTTCTGGGTAAGATTAAAGGTTTAGAAAAACATCAATGAGCAAATCTCTCATCACTCTTTAGCTCACAAAGCAAAAGAAATACGACTTTATGCATACAGTTACTTCATTGCGACGATAACCTTCTCTTTTTTTGTTACACAAAAGCTTAATGAGGGCTAATTTTACAGGAATCCAAGCCAGCCAATTGAAAGTCTAATACAGGGAACAATACTTCAATAAAAACATAATGACAAAACTGTTTAATGGATGATTTTAGCACAATAAATAATCATCATCTGAATTTCTGTTATATTTTTATCCTAAGTATTACCATGTTTATGTACATAAATTTATCGTCTTTTCTCAACCAACAGGGTATCGACTGTATGCTTTTAAAAAAAAAGACATATGGCAGAAATTCTCTAAAAGATGCTCTGACCCACAAAAAATATCCACATACGTCAAGTATCACAACTGAGAGAGAGATTTTCACTAGAGGTTTCTGCAGGGCATTTAATGTAATGATTTCTAGACATAATAATGAGTTTTGCATTTTGTTTCCTGTTACCATGTCCAGCAAATTAGTTTTTAGTCCATTAAAACTTTTCTCTGAGGATGTGTGTGTGGCCTTCTTCCACCAGAGGAAAAGCATAAGAGAAGATACAGCAGGTCTTCTAAGAAATCATAGACTTTCCTAAAGAATTAATGTCAGAATCAAACATGACATGTCAGATGTTAAAAAGTATCAACTCAATTAATGTGGTTTTTGACTCACAAGAATAAGAAATAAATGAATATTGAAACAACTTAGACACAAATTACTTTTGTATAGAGTAAACTGAGTGTAAAAATGCCCTATCTGCCTTCAGTGAGATGCATAAAAAGTGTGTGATCCTGCGGTTAATGCATAAAAGTGTATTTGGTATTGAAGAGATATTGGCAATTTTTTTTTCACATAGTTTTTCTTGGAAAATTCAAAGATATCAAAACTGAGGATTATTGGCGACCTTGCAAATCAAAGTGCACTAGGTGTGGATCTAACTTAAAGAAAATGTTGTTCTCCTTTTTCCTAAACAGAGTACTTATTAATGAATTTTAATATGCATTAATGTAGTGCCGTAATAACTAATGACGAGTCTTGTTGCAATAAAAGCGTTGGGGACCAAGATCAAAATCTGAACTTTGAGAATCAGTGCTTAGTCACTGTTTCAATCCTTTTTACCATCATTGAAGAAAGAGAATGTTAAAATCTTTCTAATCTGTTGCCATTTCCTTGGTTTTCCATTATAAATTAAGTGATTTTGATTTTAAAAATCTTAGCTGAAGTTATAAGAAATGATACAGTCAGAGAAGGATTACAATTATCCATTAATAACACTATCTTACTTGGGCCTCCTTATCTTTGACAGTTCAATTTGTCTTCTAACTTGTTCTCTACCTGTTTTGTTTTCAATCTGAATGTTAGGTGTGAGGTTCAGCACCATCACTGTCTCCTCCTGCTGTGCAGTCAGAGTCGTAAGCTACTGCAGGTGGATCGCTGGCTCCAAGACGTCCTCTCCCTCCATCTCCCTCTTCCTTCGTAAACCTTGAAAGGGAAAAGCACAAAAACAGAGATGACTGGGGATCACAGGAACAGGCAAATCCAGGGGATATGAGGTGGATTTCACAGCTCAATAAGTTTGGACAATTTGTTTACAATCCTCTTTATTGCAGATCCCCACGGGAGTAGGTGTGTGTGTGTGTGTGCGTGTGTGTGCGGGGTGTGTGCGTGTGTGTGTGTGTGTGAAGAAACACTTTCTCTCTGAGATTTTGCAACATGGAACGATAGAGACGGGATGCAAAGTCAGTGTATTAATAAAAATATGAGGTCACAATATGGAGGAAGATGAAGGAACTGTGAATGAGAATTAGTGAGGGTTTATCACACACACACACTGAACCCCCAGTGTACTAAGCCTCCACAAGATCATCTGGAAACCGCCGCTGGCCCTTGGGGACACACCTCCAAGAGAGATGGCCCGACTAACTCTCCATGGCAACTAATCAATAAGTGACAGAGTCAGTCACGACTGACCCGTAGCCGAGCGTCTTCCACCTCCCCCCACGTTCCCAGGGATACGATCCCCAAAAACCACACGCGCACGCCCCCACGCACGCACACAGGCAAAAGTTCAAAAAAGTGCCCCAAACTTGGCCAAAAACATTCATCTTCTCTCAGATTCAAACACAGACTCAATTTTTTTTTCTCAAGTCACAAAGCATATTTTCATCAAATTGCCGTCAGATGTGGGTACGTGTTGCAGAATGAACAGTGAGATGTGATCAGAGGGTCTCTGATGGACTACAGTCACCACACATGGCCATTGTTTATCTGTCAATCCATGTTCCCTTTCACTGTCCTCAGCATACACTAATCAATATCTGTGGCCTAGAAGAGACGCCTAATCTTCCCCCTTGCTACCCCCTATGTCCTTGCCCCCCTCAGCTCTGCATTGTCTAACAGAGGTCCCATACACTCCTCATAATGCCTAAAGAACAGCACATACACCAGCTCACATACACTTGGCCCAATTTTTACAGGACACCCTGGAAGGGTAAAAAAAATCTATATCTTAGCAAATTTCAGCTCTACATGCTCCAGTGTTCATAGACAAACACGCGGTGCAGAAAAAGACCATCTGCAGCAGATAGATGTTTCACACTAGAGTGAGTCAATCGGTTTCACATCAAAACCAAATGTTTCCATCTATTTGCCATCACGACTTACTCGCAAAGAAGTCGCTTAATACTGCTGCGAACTACCAGTGTGTGCACTTTTGTGGTTTTCTGGAACCACATTTACAAGCAAAAACAAGTTCAAGAAAAGCTTGATGATCTCTAACCGAAGAAAATGTCAGAGGAACCAGAGAAAGAAAGAAAAAATAAATCAGATTCGTCCCGTTTCAAGTCGTTCGTGCGATTTGTATTTGCTCTATTTGGGACAAAAGCCACGGTAATCCTGACTCATATTTGACAAGTCTCATATTCACACACACCTGCTGTGGCAAAGTAAACACGCCTTCAGAGTCAAACACCTTAATGGATGACCTTTGCATTAAAAGCTGAGCCGGGATAAACCCGAAGGCAGGCACCGCTGACACGGTATAAAACAGAGACGTGCCCATTCTGGGTGTGATTGATGAGGAGAAGCCACATCATAGCTAAGTTGTGTACAGTATGTTCAGTCTGTACATGGGTCGAACAATAAAATAGCCATCAGACTCCTCCATTAAACCAAATGTTACATTTGAAAAACAAGATTCTTTCATAGTTCCTTGAAAGCGTTTAGTTTGTGCCATTGTTCGAGGGTTATTTTGAAGTTTCGATGAAATTGAAAATGTGGTTTCATAATTTTTCTAACCAGAGTGTAACATTTGATAAAAATCTGAAATAACTTCCAAAAGGATTCATATCCATTGAACTTGTTGACATTTTGTTACGCTGCAACTGTGAACTTTAACCTGCTTTATTTTGGATTTTAAGAGCAACACAAATTATAACTTTGAACGTTTTTCCCAAAAGAAATCTAAAAAGTGTGGAATATAAACGCATGCAACACTTTTTAGAATATGCAGTCCAATAAATCTCATTTGGTACTTTGAATACTTGGTACTTGGTACTGTGAAAGGTACTTTTCACATGAAAATCATCAAAATTAACAGTAATACAGGCTTTCACATATCCATCTATGTGTAATTAATGATGTGTTTAACTTAGTGATACACTCCAGAAATAGAATTACTTTTTAATAATATTTTTAATATATTGAATGGTTATATAAATATCAGTACATATTCAGTTTATTAATCACAAAAGGAAATTAAATGTTGCTGTAATATATGTAACACATGTCTCTTCAAAGAGTCTCCATTGCAACAAATCTGAAGGTTTTGACTGAAGACACTGTTGTTGTGTAGCTGTTTCGTAGAGTAACGGCCTGTACCAATATGATACATGAAAAAAGTGCAGAATTGACTCAAAACATTTCTTTAAAAAAAAAATACAGACATAAATGTTCTGAATTAGAAATTTATTTGATAATTCTGCACCAGTACAGCAAACTTAAATACACCAACAGCTTCACAAACTTGGTCAAATGTGTAAAAACCACACAACTTTAAATTGTTCAGTCAGTGCAGTTGGTCAAACATGTAAAAATAAACCGCAACAAACCTTTCAAATCTTTAAGAAACTTCAATTAGGAATATAAAATAAATACAGCATGACGTACAGTAGATCTGCCCTTATAGATCGTGCGTTGTAACCGATACTTGATGTGGAATTTTTTCAATATCGGCACCAATACAGATATTAATATCGGATCTCTACTTCTCCATGATGGAAATACACATTGAAACATCTGGAAAAATATTTTTTATTTTAGTAATTGTTTAATACTTTAGCAAGTTATTTTACTAATAAACTGTTTTCAGTCTAAGAAATTAAAAACTCTACTTCTGTTCATTAGGTTTATCAAACATTATTATCCTTGAGAAACAGTTTTGTATTATATTAAAGCTCATCAAATATGGGTCCTACATGTTTGTGCCTTTCTTTTCGAGCCTTCAGTAGCTGTCCTCCTTGATCTTAGCCCGCTGAAACCTGCTGGTTTCAGAGGGAATTGTGTGGCTCAGCCTGAAACCACCACTCCACGTTGCTCCAGGTCAGCCTGCAGCTCTTCAGATGTTTTTTCTTGCTTTTGTTCAATCAGTTCCAACCAAAACTTTAAGGTCTAACTCAAGAGATTTAATGTTTTGATGACTTTTAAACTTTTTAGCATTGCAAAGAACAGCACAGTTTGAAAAAACATAACGAGTTTAAGAAACATTTTTGAGATTTTTCTCTCCCACATTCTGGCTTTCATTGTCAGTGTGGAAAAGTGAATCAATTGTTAACTAGAACACTGAGTGTGAAGAGCCTGTTGCTTTATTTCAACAAATTATAAAAGAAATTCACAGTTAATTTTATTTGTCTTTCTGCATATATTAACTTTAGTTTAGTCTTCAGCGCCTGCAAGGCTTTTATGCAACTATTTCCCTTTCTACTGAGACAAGAACAAGTAGCTTACAGCTGGGCGGATGCTGTTTTCTTGAACAGCGGCATGCTTGTCTTTGAAGCATTTCCCACTCAGCATTCTTTGTGGTTGTGTCAGTGACTCTGATCCATCCACAGTTATCATTAATGAGACATTAACATCACGCAACAAGCCTCATCGGTGCCTACATAGGTTCAGGCAAGGACATGAATCTCAGATGTACTTAGAGCTACAAAGACGGTCAGATGTGATTTTTCTAGTGTCTCTACTGAGTGCTGCCACTGAATGAAGAGCGATGGAGAGGACGGTGCAGTGAAGAGGGATGGCTCTCAGTGGGTCAGCCCAAAAGCCCTGACCCCAGGAGGATTTGATGCCATTTTCCCACGCAGGGAGTCGACCTGAGAGGAGCTCAGTTAACAACATCTGCCCCATTTCAGGGAGATTAACCCCCGTCCCCAACTCCCCCGCACCTCAACAGCCTCGTCCACTCACACACCACTCTGCTGTCAATCCAAGAACCTCAAACAGGTTATGGACAGGCCCTCCCATATTCAAGGATACCAGCCAAAAAAAACCAGCCCACTGCAATCTCAATCTATCACTGGAATCCTGACCCGCAGTGAGGCGTTCATCCATTACACCCAGACCACGCCAATTTCTGATCTGCACATCAGGGGAGTTGCTAGATCGCAGAGTGCGATTAAATCGAAGGTTTGAGGGTGGAAGGCGTGCTCCGCCTACAGAGTTGCCCAGCCGGTCGGTGCAGGTGAATTAGTGATGTCACAAACGTCCTCCTGTCAAGCAGATTTGTGTAATGAGTTTTTCCACTCATCACACTGACGTAAACGGGGACACTTGGCACACACTTCTTGTGCTTTTACCACCTTTTTTTCTCCCTGTGTACTCGCACAAGATGTGCAACTGGCAGGACATGTTCTGACATAATTTGAGGAGAGAGTGTGAAAAACAGGGCTGACTGATCAACGTGGCCCATGGCGAGAGCCCTCCGTGTGACAGGTAGACGCATAGTGGTGAAATCCTCTGGGAATCTCCTGAATCCGTGTACTACAGGGCTATAATTAGGTTAGTTTTTGGAGAGGGGGTTAAACAAACAGGGGCTGTGAGGTCATAGGCAGATGGAAGTGGGATATGCCTGCACTTGCTGAGTGGGCACAGAGCTCCACAGGACAGGGGAGAGAGGCCCTCTGGGCACTCAGCATGTGGGGGGATGAGGGATGGGGTGTTTTAAAGCCAAATTCAGATCAACTAACTGTCAGAATATTCAAACACAATCCATACATATTCACACTTTACCCCTAAACATCATCTTTAATTCCTAATCTAGTGTTGGAGGGAAACAAACAGAATTTCTCTGCACATTTCAAACAGAAACTTCAACTTTTTATCCTAAATGTATCCCCAATATCTCATGTGTAGAGTGGATACTTTCCTGAAGTTTGATAACTGACCACTAACCTTTGCTCTGTCCACACACTTCTGAGGAGCAGCGGCAGAAAAGCTGCTTAATTTCAACAACAAAAAAAAGGGAGTTTGAGAGTGCGATTAGGTGACGGGTGGCTGCTGGCACGCTAGAGTGACTTAAACCCTGTCAGTGAATGCAGGGAGGTCTGGATAATCTTTCCCTCCACAAAGGTACGTGGGGTCTAATCCGGGCTGCTGCACTGAGCTATATGGATCCAGTTCTGCAGGGAGTGTGGGAAGGCCGGCAGGGCCATGCTGTTTCGGCCCTCTTTGTGATGGCAGATTATTTATCCTTAGGTACACTCCAACAGCAGGCTGGCCCATTCTTCCATGCACCTGTGTATAATAGTAACACAGCAGCAAAGAGTGTAGCTATAGTTATAGATGCTGTGCAAGCTTAGTGCACTCTGATAATTAAACTAAATTAAGCATAGATTACAGGATGTTACAGCCATACCTAGTTTTATGGGATGTTTCTCTTATTCACATGTTAAACTTATAATTAATAATTCTGTATGATAATTAACTTTTTAATCAACATATTTTATGCTGTACAAATACCTAAAAGGTGTCTTCATTGTAGTGTAGCTGAGATCAAATGCAGAAACAGAACTTTTCACAACTATTTCTACTTCAACGCTTTATATTTTAAGACTGAAGAGACTTGTTTTTATTTTTTATATCTGAAATGATTATATAATGCTCTCAAAATATTAAAATAAGTTTCTAATAGCTCTAGAGAACCTACCTATGTACAGTGCACAACAAAGCACTAAAGGTCAACTTTCGTGTCTGATAGATGCTGCATTTTGATTGCAAAACGGCTAAATTTGAGGAGAAACAAATGTTGTTAACAGCGCCAACTTTTTGGAAATTAAAACTTTAATATAGCTGAAGGATCTGTAGCTTGTAAATGAAGTACTGTGAATAAATAACGTTTTTCAGTTTTTAGAAAAAGAAAAAAAAGCAACAACAAAGAGTTAAATTAGTATTTTCCTTAAAAAATGTTATAAAACTTTCTCTTTTTGTAAAACCAAATTGTTTGCTCCACTTTTAATGTCATATTTGTTAAAACTGTAAACTCTTTACAGATTTTTAACGAAAAATTGTGTGAGATTACCTTTTAAGATGTTAAATAAAAACACTGGTTTAGTTTATGTACACTTTAAAAGATATAATATTTAAATACAGCAGCCTTTTTATATATATATAAGTATTTATATTATATAGCCAGTTAATTCAATTTTAAACTTCTCCTTATTTTGCACACAAAACACTGAGTCACAAAATTACGTTTCATAAAAATTTATTCAGCTTTTAAGAATAGAGGATGGTCTTAAAATATGTAGAAACGTCAGTTTAAATAAACCTTTTTTTTCGTTCAGGATAAATGGGTAAACAAGACACTGTCAAAAAAACCATCACAGAACAAAACAAATTTACAAAAAACAAAAAATTAAAAAAAAGTTCTTGAATAGTTTCACGGGTTGCACAAGCTAGAGGAGGAAAAACAGAAATTTTGCTATAAATAAAACTTGCGTTTGCGACCGGCACAGTCTTAACATTTCATTTAAACCTAGTTCATGTTGGGAAGGAAATAAAAATAAAAACAGAAAGGGACTACAAAGGTTGTGAACACAGTGGAGATGACTGACATTCTACAAATTAAGTGTAAACATTTATGAACAGACTGTCCATCCAGCTTTTTTTTCTGAAATACGCCAGCCCCTACACGAGGCCACATGCCTTTTCAAAGAGAGAAAATATGGCATTTATTTAAAATATAGAAGTCCAATTCTTCTACACAGGTTGATTGCTTCTACTTGTGATGAAAAGCCTCGGCGGAGCTGGGCTCAGCGTTCAGTTTGGGTCCATTTAAAGTTCATCAAACGGACGAGTCAGGATTTTCAGATAAAACTGTTCTTGAACGATTCTGCTGAACGTTCTTTCTGCAGCAACCAAAAGAAGTTCAAGTATCCGAAGTACATTTTTTTAAAGTCTTTCTTATTATTATTATTATTACTATTTATTATTCAGATGTGGGTGAGAGGTAGCGTCCCGTTGACGCCAGTCCCTGCGGTCTGATAGTGTGGATGGACGCTGTGTAACCGGCTGCTCTGCAGGGAGGAATGCTCCGCGCTGTCCCCGCCGGGGGGCAGGTACATGCTGATCATGTCCCTCAGGTCCCCCAAGCACGCCCGCTGAGAGTGGGACGTGATGGCCGGCGGCGGCGAGCTCGGCTCCGTCTTACACACGGACGCCATGGAGCTCAGCCCCATGGCGCTGGTGGTCTGTTGCGTGTACGCCGGGGACATGCTGTAGGTGGACGCCGCGTTCATGTAGGTCTGCGCCGAGGACATCATCGGGTACTGAAGGCCGGCCATCTCGTACCGGTGCATCTGCTGGATCTGCGGGCTGTTCATGCTGTGATGTTGAGGGTAGGCCAGCTGGTCCTGCATCAGGGAGTACGCGCTGTTTGTCCAGCCGTTCATGTGCGCGTAACCGTCCATCCTCTGGCCCACCGACACCGAGTTGTTGACGGCGTTGGATCCTGGCGCCAGCAGTCCCCCAGGCAGAGAATACTTGTCTTTCTTGAGCAAGGTCTTGGTCTTCCTGCGGGGCCGGTATTTATAATCCGGGTGCTCCTTCATGTGCATCGCCCGTAGACGCTTGGCCTCGTCAATGAACGGCCTTTTCTCGGCGTCGGTCAGAAGTTTCCAGTCAGCACCGAGCCGCTTGCTTATTTCAGAGTTGTGCATTTTGGGGTTTTCTTGAGCCATCTTCCTCCGCTGGCCCCTGGACCATACCATGAAGGCGTTCATCGGCCGCTTCACCCGCTCCTGGTCGCTGGCGCTGTTGTTCTTTGCGCCCGGCGCCGAGCCCGAGTTGGACTGCGGGAGCGGGGTCTTGATCTCGGTTTCCATCATGTTATACATTCAGGCGACTTTTAACGATCACTCACATGCACATGGAAAAAATGGATTAAAAGTTCACAAACCCTCTCCAAAGAAAAAGTCAAAGAGAACGCCAAAAAGTTCTGCCTGAAGCGACGAATGTGTGTGCAGGTGCGTCTCTGGTTTGTGTCCGCTCAGAGCAGCTCCGTTCCTCTCGGCTCTCAAACACAAGTCTGTAACTTGTTCGCCAAGCTCGTGCGTTAATAGGCCCATGAGGCCGGACCATGTGATGTGGCTTGACAGACTGACAATGAAAGGCAGCGGACCAATCAGCGCGCAGCTCCAACCGGAGAGCGCATCCGTGCGTTTTGGGTTGGAGGAGGAGGGAAGGAGGAGAAGATTTAAAACTGGAGCGCACTTCAGCAACAAGAGCGCAGAAATTTCAGCATTTAGAAGCTGAGGATGGAGAATACTGAGGGGGAAATGAAGGGACTTGTTTTCGTATTCATTTGATTTTATTCTAGAGAAAATAATTATGTGGAATTTTTTATTTTGGGCGGCATTAGTAGCTGTAGTATTATTAACTAGACTTTTTATTTCTGAAGATTAGTGTTATGAAACGAAAAGTAGATTTGTGGTGATTTAAATATAAATGTAGTTTGGAATTGGAAAATTTAGCCCCACTGTTACATTGGTTGCAGGTTTAAATTAATAGTAAAATGATACATAATTCAAAAGAAAAGCGAGAAAATTATATTAAGTTTAAATGAATATTTTAAATGTTTAATCCACTTTAAAATTACTTTCTGAAATTCAATCAGACCAATTATTTATTTATTTCAGCAATATTTTCAGTAGATTCATCATTTTTGTTTTAGACTAATTTAAACCGACTCGATTATTTTACTCATTAAATTTTAGACACCATATAGGAATTTTTAGAAAGAGCCTTTCAACGTTTTAGAACAGAGTTGTGCTATTTTTTGTTTTGGTTGTTTTGGTTTTTGTTGATTTTTCAATGGATCAATTTCCTGTCAACATATACAATCTTTGTAAGGATAAAATTATCTAACTTTTTCTAAAGCATGCAAAACAATTTTAGAGTTTCATTCATGAAAGCCACTACCTATCTTGATTTGTATTCAGTTCCACTATTTAAATAGATCATCCTTTCATGAAATATAGATTGAATGAATGTTAAATCGTACTGGAATGGCTGTGCTGCGTGCAGGGACCTTTTATTTGGAACTCTAATACATGAACGACCTCTTGTGGATGAGAAGGGCTCTTTCTTTTTTGGCCCCATGAGGAAAAGTTTAGTTGAGCACTTTTAAACCCTGTCAGCTGCTGTTTGCAGTCTTGTTTTCCCACACAACAATCAGCGTGGAGAGCCCTCCCTTTGCTTTTTTATTTGCATGTGTCGCCTTTACAAACGACCATCAGCCACTGAAACCAAACCCAAGTGCGTATCACTTCACACCTGCTAATGAACCCGACGCGAATCGACCATCGAGAATGAGCTATTAACACCTGAGTATCTGCGGGAGCTCTTCTGTAGGCTGCGTTTTAGGGCGAAATCGCCTCCTGGGGGTTTTACAAGACAGAAAGGCAGCTACTGTTGGGCCATCCGCGGGCCCAACAGTAACACGGGAAACGCGCATAAAGCAAATTAAACGCACGTTTTTTGTTTGTTTGGTGGGTTTTTTTTTATTGTGATAAAACAAAGAATAAAGCCAAGACGCCTTCCTGATTCAAACTTGAAATTGATTTAATTTTCTTTAACAAATAAAATCACGCAAAAGTTAATTTTCTGTGCCTGCCAAAATTTTGAAGTTAAATCTCATTAAACAATTTAGCGAAATCTACTGACAGCTGAAATCAGACAAAACTAAATCAGAATCACGCACGAATGGTTTTGCAATAAAAAGGGGAAAATTAGTCTGTTGCCAAATTGTGGGGATAGATCCCACTTTATTCGTCTTGAGTCATAGTCGTTGTAAATCCACTCAAAAAGAGACATCACCGCACGGATTCCATTTTCCCGTTCAATGGGGCGTGACAAACAGCGCGGGAGCAATAAAACTAACGCCCAATTAGTAGTCATCTAATTCTCAGGGACCGGTTATTTGTTTATCTGCGCAAATCTCAATACTGATCCGCTTGTAATCTCCTTATGGAAATTGACCGGTAGCAGAGAGAGAGAGAGAGAGAGAAGAGAGCGAGAGAGAGGGAGAGAGAGAGAGAGAGAAACCCAGTCAGGAGTAACCTGGAGTTTGATAATGAGGCCCTCTGTGCAGCTAATTTCCTAATTAAGGAACGGAGGGACCACCAGCACAGTCTGCTCCGATTCAGGCTCAACAAGCCCTGAGGGGTCTCTCAGGGCGCTCTGCTGCTCAGTGTTGGGAAATATGTGGAAGTCTTGACTTAAACCTCAGTCCTGATTAAAACGTGTATTTCCTCTTTTTTTTTTCAAATTCAAAATCGAGCTCACAAAGCGTAAAATCAACGCTTTACCCTAAAGTAAATCAGTCGCAACTATATCTATGTTTTTTAAGATTAGTATGTTATTAAATTTTGACTTATTTGCAACTTGACAACACAGTTATTCATTATTTTAGACTTCTTATGCCCCTAAAAATACATTAAATATCTGCAATTTTTTGTTTACTTGGCGGTTTTATTTATATGTTGAATGAATTTGGTCCGTTTTATTAACACATATTACAATAAAATAACCCCGCACACACTCTAAATATTAGCCAATTCTCAAATCGACAATAGTCATACTTTTCTACATTTTTTTGTGTCTGGAATCAGTAACTTTTTTCTTGTTTTGTTTTCAGCTCGGTGACCGGCGGACGGAGCCCCTTTGAGAAACAGTAATTAACAAAGAATAGCTTTTCAATTACAGTCACAATGGAGACTGTCTCATTAAGATTTGCATGATTTTTTGAGGAGGGGGTTCGGGGGACACCGGGAATGCAAATGAAGATGCAATTTACGCATGGTCTGCTGTTCCCTTTGTGCGGCGTGAATGGCTGCGTCCTCCCAGTTCAGCTCAGGTAAAAATAATATTCACGGGTCATTTAAAGGAATAAAAGTGTTGGTCTTATCGCCTCTTTGTCGCACAAAGCTGCGCTGGTAGTCCTAATGATAATTGGACTCATCTGACTAGTAAGAGCTGCAGTTGGTCATATAAAAATGATGCATTTTAATGTTCATGATGTTTAATGCTATAATCTGTAAGGCAGAATCACTGAACATTTTAACTCTGCTCCCTGCCACGTGTAATATCACCTCTATGAGTTTTGATTTCTGTAGCAGGTAGAATACCCGGAATGTTGTTCTAGGAAATTAAGACATTGATGATGTGATAAAGTCAACAGGTACTTATTGTCAGATCTGGAGTAAACTTTTGTATTTTATTTCATCAAAGCTTTAAAAGTCAAAGTATTTATCTACCAAAACTGTTTATGTCTTTAATTAGAGGATACTAATTATTCCATAAAGCTTTCATTTTAATGTCTTAATCAAATGTGCTCCTTTTTGTATCATCTCATCCAGTTAAATATTAATGAATACAAAATATTTTTAAGATCTTCTAGGGAAATGGGTCCACACACTTGGGGTTGAGACCCCTGTGGGAGCCGTGAAACACCAGGTGAGGGGTCTTCAGAACTTTATTTTAAATGTCAAATCTGAAATCTGAGATTTAAAAAAATTATATAACGGTTTTGTTCTTAAACTCTGGTTTGATCAGCTTTTTGTAGCTTTTGTATGTCAAACACTCTGAAAGAAAAGTGACCTGTCAGGTTCACCCGGGATGAGTTTTCTATTGCTTGATCGTTTGTGCCAGTGAGGAATAGGCATTCCCCATTCCCTTATGTTGTGCTGAGTGCAAGCAGTGTAAGAAAATATGTCAGTGCACTGTGGCTTTTTAATGATGCTGAAGAAAAAAGGCGTCTGATTCACAGCTATTGACTTTGTGCTAAATAAAAGATATATTTTCTTATTTTTAAGGGATCTTCTGTGATCAACTTTAGTTCAAAATCTAAAATACTTAAACTAGTAGAACAGATGAAACCTAAACTGAATTATTCTGTCCTGACAAGTACTTGTTTTTTACAAACTGAGATTAAGATTGTTTTAATCTACATTTTGCATGCATAAATATTAAACTGGATTAGATTTCGTGACTGTTGATTTTCTGATTGAATGTAAATGTAAACAGTTCTGCTATCTTTGCCAGGTCCCTCTTGAAAAATAGATTTTATATCTCAGTGAGGTTGTTTATCTGGTTAAATAAATGTTATTATTACAAAACATAACTATAATATTATCAATGCTTCAAAATTAATTGATACCACCTTAGATTGAAGAAAGTCTAAATCTGCAATGTTTAGACTAGTCAAAACTGAAATGAGTTCAATTCAGAAAGATAGTTTATTAAAGACACATAGTTGTGGTCCATTATAGAGATAAAATATATATATAAACAAATATATATTCATATATATAAATAAATACATATTAGATATGTAGAAAATTAGAGCACTTTTCCAGTCTCTGTTTCATTATCTATGCAAGTGCTTAATAAATTAGTTTATTATAATGCTGAATTACAAGATAATAATAAATCAGAATACAATCAAAATTACATTTATTTTAGTGACTTAATTCAAAAAATAAAACATATATTCTATAAATTAATTATTCAAAGTTACTTTTTCACCAATCACTTATATTTCAAGCATTTATTTCCTTTATGGTGATTACGTTATAGAAATTGTTCATTTTTGTCTATTAAGATATCAGACCAATAAAAAGGACATTTAATGACAAAATGTTGACCTACTGAAAAGTGTATCCATTCACTGTAGAGTACAGCCATTCCATACTTGGTCGAGGCTCCTTTTGCATGAATTAGTGCATTGATACAGTACATCTGTCTGTGGTGGATATTACAGTTCTGATATCCGATCAAACTCTTGACTGGATTTGATTCACGATCCTCTAAAGCAAAAATGTCAAACTCACTTCCTCAACAACCAATGCACCAAGGCACCTGAATCCAATGGCTTTACCTCCGGCTGACAACCTCATTATTTGACTCTGGTATGTTGAAGCAGAAAAGTTGCAAGATACTCACTCTCATGGTCTGGAGTTTAAAACTTGTGCTCTAAATTCTGCGGTTATCTCTGCTGCTTAAGCACTTTATTTTAACCATATATATTTTTTTCCACTCAACTTTTCTTCAATATGTTTTGATACATGAACGTCAGTGTCTTTAAATATTAGTACTTGTAGCTTATTATCTATGTGGAGAGTTTCAATGACTTTCTGCTGGTCAACTGTCCTATCAGCATTATTGTCTATGCATAAGACATAACAATAAATTCCTGTATATGAAAATCTTTTTTTTATATTGTTTTTTTTATATTCAAATTATCCAAACATTTGCTGTAAAAAATAATTACAAATATATTATTCTGCATCTTATGATCTAAATAATAAAAGCTTAATTTTTTCTATTGAATTATTGAAATAAATGAACCTTTTGACGATGAAATCCTTATCCATGGATCAGAATCTGTAATTTAAAAAAAATAACTGGTAATAAAATTAAGATTTTTTTCAATGTCTAACATGACATTTTTTTATAAAGTTGATTAAAATGCATAAATTCACCTTATGCCTGAGAAAAGCAGGTCATTGTCCCCAACTGTTGGTCCATCTGAAGTACTGGAGGTTCAGTCATCAACAGAAGGAGCTATCACTCCAACCTTCAAACATAAAAGCAAAACACACAATCAGAAGACAGATGCATTGATTTTTTTTAGATTAAGTGTAGTGTGCACATCTGCCTGGAGGACTAATGGAGCACACTGCATTCCTCCCTCAGCAGTAAGAGATTCATTTGTGCTTCGTTTGCGGTGCTGGCCCACAAGTGTCATCCCCCGCACTCAAACGCTCACCTTGTACCACTATGAGGAATGCGAGCGTCTTACTTATCGACCTCTTCCCGCCTGAAACAACACACAAGAAAGCTGCTTCAAACTCCAGCTTCTTTTATTTTCCCTCCCTCAGCAGCCAAGCATGTCCTTCCTCATTATGTTCCTGTGTGTGAGGCCAAGGCCGCTGACACAGACCCAGTGTAATCTCTTTAACCCGCCACTGTCGCGAGCAGACAAGGCGTGACCACCCAGCGCCGTGCTCCATCTCACTCAGCCGAGAGGGGAACAGTTTTCTCACCTCATCACCTTTGGCTCATAGCTGCTTATCATTTTAGGGATGCACATTTCAAACACAGTCGATCACACGCACACAGACCCGGGGTTAATCGCTGCGACAAGGCCACTTTAGATAATCATGTGCAGCTGGGTGAAAATCCATTCTTACTGACCCTCCAGTTCCCATAATTGCCAAAAAGCATTTTTTCCCCCCCTGTGGTTATTGGCTAATGAAGCCAAATGAAATTATATCACAAGAGAGGAAATCAGTGGAGACATTTTTTGTCATAAAGATACAATGATTACTGACTCTTTGCTTTGCAGATTAGGGAAAACATATTCAAACATTTGGTATATGACGCGTTAAATGAAAACTAAAACATTAAATTACAGTAAATTATAAGACCCCGTCCATTAGAAGCTAATTTTAATTCACCTTAAATTAAGCAGAAAATTTCAGAAAATGTGTTTTTGACTCAGAACCGCTGGGTTAAGACACTTTTGAGCACCACATGACTTCCTTGTTTGTCCCTCTGGTCAGAACTTGACGCTGTAATCTGGGCACTTTGCTTCCAAGATTTTTTACAACAAGCTGCATTTTGTCAGAAAAAAAAATAGATTTTAAATATTCTGCTGTTTGTTATGTTTTAAACAAAAGGAAACAGAAATAAAATTTTATTTTGTGTACTATTTGATACATTTTAGGACTTTGTGGTCCTGCATTTATTATAGTTTCTCAAATAAAAAGCATATTAATTGTGTCTTAAATGACACACAGTAGAAATCCACTTGAAAACAGCTGACCCATATTTTACGTTTGTATTAAAATAGATGCAAATACACACATTCTCCATAAACGCTTTCATATTTAAATTATTTTTTATGACTCAGCTAAATGCAAATTTTTTTTTAAAAGTCATCTGCAATACTTTTTAGATTTTTTGCTTCCTGTAAGGTGAATCTTGGACTTTGACTTTCCACTAGAAGGTGGGAGGAATGTGTATGATTTGATACATCAAGCTTTTAAAGAAAGTATCAAAAAACTTTTTTAGAGGTCTCAGAAATGTGTATCAAAAATTATATGTATGGAGTTGTGGGATTAAATCATGGCTCTACATATGCAACAAAGGAAGTCAACGCTACAATTTGCAGATGCTTTTTTATTCTGAGCATCAAAGTTCTGATATCATTTTTATAATTACTTTATTTATTAAATAAATGACACTTGGAATAATAGTTTAATGTTAAAAATATTAGATTTGATTGTACTTTAAGGAAACAATTCAAGCAATTTTATGAGTATGTTTGGGTTGTTTCAATGGACTCTTACCTTCTTGAGTAAGGTTGACAAGAAAAGAATATAAAGTTAAAATGTAATAACATTGAAATATTTACTTAAAGTATTGAAGAAGTTATTCATCAGAGAAGAAATGCAATTTTTGATTAAGATATGTTGAAAATAATAAATAAAACATGGCAACCATATAATAGATAGGATTTTAACTCTTTTGATCGCTTGTTGATTTATTTAAATTCAGCTTTAAGGTCCAGGAAATGTTTCGCAGCTTAGATACAAGCTGAAGAAATTATTAAATTCCTTTGAATTGTGACAATTTTAACAGATTTTCTTTATTTTCTACACAGCTAGTAAATTTGTCAACCTGTTTTGTGTTAGTTCAAGTTTCTCCTTTGGGGAGCGGGGAGCCGCAAAGATTGCTTACATGTTTGGCCAGCCCTGGTCTGGTGCCTGAAAAGTGAATGGCATTATCAACACCTCTATTTGATGATCACTTTAGGTGCAGTTATTCCCCCGGCCAGTTAATTACAACACTCATTATTCCCTCATGTATCCTCCGAATCGTTGCCATGTTCGGTGTTTTTACTAAAACAAAGGAAACTTTCTCAGTTTTTTGTTTTGGGGAAAGTGCTGAATTGTCATGTTTTGCTTTGCACCGTGCCCGAGCAAGCGGCCCTCTTTTGTTTTAGCCATAATTGAGATCCCACTAATCTAGCTTCTTCTTCCCTTTTTTTTAAAAATGAAACACTCCCTTTGTCAGGGCTTCATTAGTTTAAGATAATATTGTTAGAATCCACAATTAATTTGCAGTGTAACTGTAATTAATTAAATACACCCAATTTTGTAATATGATTAATGCCGCCAAGTTTGTTATCTGTATTCTCCTACAGAATGAAAATGTAACAGCACCAGAGCTGCTGAGCATTAATTGCAGAGGCTGGGAGCTTTTGGGAAGCAAAATTATAGGAGCTAATTTATTAAACCCATAAATAAGAAACAAACAAGCATAAATTGATATATAAATCATGAATAACATAATGTGCAATCTAGTTCTGATTTGGGACAAAATGACTAATCTCTGCTGCATGCCAAGCACTTGATGGAGTAGATAGTGGTCATAAATTCAGTCACAGTCAAGGTCTCATTAAAACCGGCTTAATTTAATTAAGAGTTAGCCATCGCCCTCTAAATATATTAATTACCTTGAGCATGACGAGATAAGTGTGGCGATTACTGCGCGTTTCATTAAATCAAGTCTTCTGGGAGGAGAGCAAACTAAGGTGGGAAGCTGGCTGTGTTGACAAGATAATGGATGGGCTGGACTGAGATGAATTTGGTCACCTTGCTTCTGGTTGAGCGCAAAGAGGTGAGGCAGAGGACAACACTGCATTAAAAAATGTTTTTTTCCAACTTTATTAAATGTTATTATTATTATTATTATTATTATTATTATTAGTGGTGGTAACTGATTGTTTTTTGATATTTTATTTGAAAATGAAATAAAAATCAGAAAACTCATCATGCTTTGCAAAGTATGAAGAGAAAATCAAACAATTTTCCTGGAGAGAATGTTAAGAAAAAGTCATAATTTTCTTTGTATGCTAAGTCTTATTTTAATAACTTGGTTTGTTCTTATAATTATACTAAATTATTATTTTTTTTCCTTTCTTGGTGGACTTCCAAGGTGGCGTCTGTACTGGAAGTCCACGTCAGCAACACTTAAAACATAAGAAAAAAACAGAATTGGAAATCTCTAACAAAACATTTCTTCTTCTTTTCTGTGCAGCCCTAAAACAGTCCATTGTGTCAGATCCCTCTTACATCAAAATTTATTTCTCACCAACACCTAGGAGCTAGATTGCCGTGCCGCCTGTTTGCGTTCGCACAAAGACGCCTCCGACAAATACGGAGCAGAAGTGTGCCGAGGGGTGCAGAAGCAACGGCTCATTGCCCCACAGACTGATATGTCAATGAAACATACAAGACGCTGCCGGTTGCAATGGGGAGATTTCCAGCCTCTGCTCCTCTCCTGGCTGACAGCAGGACAAAGAGCCTAAGCTACTATTATCTGGAAGCAAGCCTCTCATTCCTGCTTTCATCCTTTTCTTTAAGAGTACAAACATAGATATGGAGCTCTGCTTAAAGTCACTGATGCATCCAGCCTGGATGAGCCTTAAGCAGGTGAGTCAGGCTGGATATTGTTGAAATGCCAGAAGGGTTGTAAATGAAGGGGCTTCCTTTAGGTTTAGTTGCACAGTTTCTGATCACAATAACATCAGGTCAAACAGGCCAAGCACGAAAAATACATTATTTCCACATGTGAAGCAATGCAACAACTTCACAAATTCAGTACATGAACTCAGAGAGCACAAAGCTCCCCAACGCCGCCGTCTTCCTGAACGCCCCCTCCCTCTTCTCTCCTCTCCTTCCCACTAACCTCCTCCCACTCTGACCAGAAAAAAATCCAGGAAACTCACCGAGCTCTCACTGGTCCCAAGGCTGCTGCTTCTGTCTTTCAGTTCCTCTGCTGGTCCCACCATCAATAGCCGACTGTCAGCAGGCCCAGAAGCAGGACTCTATGGACAGAAAGATGGCAAGCTCAGAGTCGAGCCTCGGCCTTTCAAACGGTACAACCGAGGCGCAGAGGAGAAATATGAAACGTTGCGAGTGTTGGGCAGTCACTTCTTTGGGCCGTGCACACTGCAGCTGAGCTCTCCCTGCTCTGGGACCCATCTCTTTCAGCCAAGATTGCTTCATACAAAAGTTGACAATGCACCACTGAAAGCCATTGTTGATATTCAACATTTTTTAAATAGCAGAGCAGAATAGACAACATGGCAGGCTGCAAAACTTGGCAAGGAAACTGACCTGGAGCTGCCCGTTTGAAAGGGTTGCCTCGCTGGGTGAGAGAAGAGAGGGCTATTGTATTAAAAAAAAAAAAAAATCGAGGTAGGGAGAGCTGGTGTGAAAGAGTCGGAAAAAACAAAACATCTCCCATCCCTGGAGAGTGGAGCATTACGCTTTATGTGCAGCAGGAAGAAGACAATCACTTTTCACAGTCACAAGCATATATGCATTACCAAGAGGGAGCAGAACAATGAAGTCAATGCAATCCAATCCATTTTAAAGCAGGATATTACGTTTCTGGCTCTTCATAAATAAATATCAGCATGTAAGAGGTCAATCTTAATGCCAGCACAACGGAACCAGAAGTTCCAACATTTTTATTTTTTCACCCAGCTTTGCTCTGGCTTGGCTAAGATTCAGTGGAATGTCCTGCAGAGAGTCGTCTATCTCTGTAACATTGCATGGATGGGAATGATGCTGCCTGACGCAGGCGATGGTGTTCTGTTTCCATCATTGTTGAGCTGACAGCGCCGCAGATTGATATGGACATTTAAGACGCCTTTAACTGCACATATGTCAGAGCATCACAGTGCCGCTCGTGCCTGGGGAGATATTAATACATCTGATGTAGGTGTGAAAGTGTGTGTGCGGGTGTAGGCGGGGGTGGGCGTGCGTGGGTGCGTGTGCGTGTGTGTGTGTGTGTGTGTGGTGGGCCTGAGGCAGGTCCCAGTGTTATGTTCCCAGTGTTATGTTGTAGTGAGACACCCTTGTGTTTCACTACAACATAACTATGTCTCACTATGTTGTAGTGAGACACAAGGGTGTCTCACTACAACATAACTATGTCTCACTATGTTGTAGTGAGACACAGAGTGTCTCACTACAACATAACACCCTTGTGTCTTGTAGTGAGAGCAGGATAGGAGGAGCAGAGTGTGAGTGATTAATGTGTGAACAAACACATTGATCGCCTTTAACTGCACTGCAAAAACACAAAATCTTACCACATATTATGGTAGTTTCTAGTGCAAGTATCTTAGTACACTTGAAATAAAATAAAAACTATCTTACAAGAAAGTGTTTAGTATGGAAGAGGATTAGGGCCACCGGAAAAAAAAAAAAGAATTCTGAGATTAAAATCAGAATTCAGAATTTCTGACTTTAATCTCAGAATTCTGACTTTGAAGTCAGAATTCTGAGATTAAAGTCAAAAATTCTGAATTCTGACTTTAATCTCTGACTTCAAAGTCAGAATTCTGACTTCAAAGTCAGAATTCTGAGATTAAAGTCAGAATTCTGAGATTAAAGTCAGAAATTCTGAATTCTGACTTTAATCTCTGACTTCAAAGTCAGAATTCTGACTTCAAAGTCAGAATTTTTTTTTTTTCTTTTTTCGGTGGCCCTAATCCTCTTCTGTAGTTTAGGAAGACATAGTACACTTGAAATATATTTTAAGTAAATAATTTTTTAATAATAATGAAAACCTTACACTGGCAAATCATGTAATTTATAACAAGACATTTTCCCTTCGCTACAAGTGAAATAATCTGCCAATGTATTGAGTTCTTTTTGCAATTATTTACTTAAAACATCTCTCTACAGCTTGCTGAAACGGTACTTATAAGTTAGTTGTGTCTTTTTTTCTGTGTTCTAAGATATTTGATTGTGAATATCTTTGAAAAGGCAACATACATTTTACCAAACATTTGCCACTCTCTGAAAATATATTCCAAAGGATTAAGGTCATTGGATTCTCAAAAAAGCAGCTCAAAACTCCTGTTTTCAAATGTGCTTTTACTTAATTTCAGTTTATTTGATTTCTTCTTACATGTTTTATTATAAAGCACTCTATCTTCTTTTACTTACATATAAAAAAAATCTAAAATTACATAAATCCCACAGTGATTCATAATGGGAACACTGTGCTCTTGTGCAGTTAGTTTTTCTCTGTGAAAGTAATTTTGTAATGATGAATGTTAAATGTTTAATCCTTGAAGCCTGGTCACTTTATAACTAAACTCTGAATTCAAACTTCCCCACAACTTTATACTTAATGGTATTATATTTACTTACTCAGTGATGTTTTCTAACATACCTCTGAGTTTTTTACAGAACAGCTGCATTTATGCTAAAATTAATCTACACACAGGTTGATTCTGTTAAGTAATTAAATCACTTCTTCAGTCCTTTGATTCAGGTATGTTGGACTTGTAAGACATCAAAACATTGCAGAACGCCGCCAAATGAGGACTGGAGTTTAACATCCAAACTCCAGTCCTCACTTGGACTCATTGGATCAACTCTAGGGTTGGTGCAATGGTTTCAGAGTAAAGGAAACCCAGTGCAAAAAAATTCAGATTTTTATTTATGAAAATGGTTGTTATGAGTCAAAGTTAGTTTCTGAAGATCTGTAGATTCAATCATTCACAAAAAACACATTTTAATATCAAAATCGTATCAAAACCTGACTGGTAAGAGTGATACAAAAAATTTGTTTACATTAATAAAACTTTGAGGTTTGTGGTTACAAATTGTCAAATTCAAAATAATTGTTTTGTTTTTCTTTAGAAGAACTATTAGATACCTGTTCCCTCAAGAACTTTGTGGTCTGTGTACAAGTTTAAAAAAGGGTTACCTTTTGTAAAATGACAAATAGAAAATCAAATACTTTCCTTGATCATTTCGGATTCATATATTTATTAATAACATCGCTCATTCTCCCTAAAGTAGAGCAAAAGGATTTTTTCCCCTTTTGAGTCAGAAATTAATCTTAACATTTTGAGAGTTTCAAAGAAAAACAAAATCACTAACAAGGAGAGCAGGCATGACATCAGAACTCAAATCTGGGCCGAGAAATGACGCCTAATGGTTAGTCTGCAGAACATCTGCATAACTTCTTTGTTTCTACTTGCAACTGGAACAAAGAGTGAAAAAAAACTTTCTAAGCTTTTCTCCTCTTGCATAAAACGCTGCAGTGTGTTTTTGCATGCATGACTGTGTGTGAAGAGAGAGAAACTGGACCTCTCTGGCCCTTTGACAAGGGCAGGCTTGGAGTTGGAGCTGTGTAATTACACAGATCAGGGTGAAATCACAGCTCTGAGAGCGGAGGCAGGGCTAATCTTACAGGTGAGTCAGACGCAGCAAGGCAGAGGTACAGGGGGAACCTGTGGCGTCTGTACTGGAAGTCCACGTCAGCGCCTCCCATCACACACTATTAGCTGCCATCAAAGCTCTAATTTTACTCTAGCATTACACCCCTCTCTCTGCGTCCCCCGCCCTCCCCTGCTGGTCTGGATGGTGCAGCCTGGTGGGAAAACGACATTCAATCCGCTGTCCGCCCCATTCAGGCCAAATTGGCAAATGACAGCTCTCCGCCTCTCAGATTGCTGGAAGAGAAAAGGAGCCTTTACCGGCGCTCACCCTGAGCCTCGGAGGGGCCGTCGGGGTGGGAAGGGATTAGAGGAAGGGGCGAGCGGCGAGGAAGAGCGGAGTACCAGGGAGGCCGAGGAGTGGACCGAGGTGGGTTAACAGCTTCCCTTGTCCTCCTCGCTGGTGACGATGTGAGACAGAGAACGGAGAAAAGAAAGAGAAGAATGCCTACTCAGCAGATCAAAGAAACTTCCCTGTGACCGACAAGAAAAGTTGACCTGAATTCACTAACCGCCCAATTTTTAGCAAACCAGACCCAGAAACCAGCGCTTGACCTCATGCGGGTCAACAGCAACAAGCAGACAGAGGTAAATCCTACAGAGGCGTGCAGACACTGGTGTGGATAAACCCGTTCCTCTTGGTTTATTCTACCTCAGGGGTGTCCAAACTACATAGGCCAAAATTGTCTAGTCAGAAGTAATCACAAGCCAAGAAAATAAAATAATTAAATCAAGCAAATAAAGTAGTGGGATTTTTTGTTTTTTCGGGGGGGTTCTAGGTAAAAGATGTTATTTATTGTAGATCCAAACTTAAAATTTAAGCATAAAGACCTACTAGTTGAGCGTAGCCATATTGTCTTTCTATCTTCACAAGGACTTTGCATTGATTTCCTCCACAATATTGAATTTTAATATATAAACGATATAAATATTTAGGCTGTATTAACGTTAGCTTCATTCTATGAATGAACTATACTTTTGGAAACACATTTTTTACTGAATTGATAAACAGAAGTGTTGTGTGCCACCATACACCCAATGGAGTGTTGGTAAGTGGTGTGTTTGAGAGTTAGCTGCTGATTTAACAAGTTTGCTGTATTAAAAAAAGACATCTAGTTTCCAAATTCTTTTGGGCTTGCCTGAACAAAGTCATTCTACATTACAAAAACAGGATTTGGGTCACTTTATTTCAAAACACTTGCCATATTTAGCCAAGCTTGATAAATTAAAAGTTGACTTGGGTGCAGCTATGTCAGCCTTTCAGTAAAAGACTGTGAAGGGACATGATTCTACTTAATATGAAAGTTTGGTCGTAAAAATATGACTGCTTTGTGCTGTGTGTAACATTTTCCAGCAATAATTTTGCCCTGATTAAAAATAAATTGAATTTGGATACAAATTTGCATTATTCTTGAACTTCAGTTGGTGGCCACAAAGGGCCCCCATGCCGCACTTTTGAACACCCCTGTTCTAGATGTAATCAAGTAACAAGCAGTGCCATCTTTAAAAAAGAAAAAAAAAAAATCACATACAGCTGTAAAACTCGTACACAGACAAACAACAAGGGGCTTTCAGCAATATTTCAGCATGACTCAGAGGAAAAACACACTAACTGGCTGCCCTGCTGAATGGTACTCTTACTGCTAATTAAGTGCTAATGGCAGTTCCCCCTGCAGAGAATACTAATTAATGCTCCATTCTTCTGCAGGCTGAGCGCGCACTCCACCGCGGCCTAATGAGGCGAGGCAGGTACGTCTTCTCCCAGGCCTGGCTAATAAGCACAACACAGTGGGCTCTCACTAGAGAGGGCCATACCAGGGGGCCGCTTCCTGTTCCCTACTCTTAAGGGACCCCCCTAAAACATTTCACAATGAGCCATGGAAGTAATGAAAGGAAAGTAAGAAAATGGGCCAGCTTATGTCTGTCTGGTTTCAAAGTTTTACTCTGTACTTGGGTAGCTACGTTAACATGGAGCAAATTAATCTGAATATCAAGAGAAAATTGTGTTAAACTACTTATGTATTCCTCTAACAGGCATTTAGTAAAGATGTTTCCTTTATACATGACATAGAAATGCATATGGGTTGGAATATTGTGATTATTTTATGTATATCCAGCAAAAACTTTTCGAAAAACACAGTTTCAAGTATGTTTTTCAGAAACTGCTGATGCCAAGAAGAAAACAACTTCTTTTTTATATAGTTTCCCAACCTGCTGAGAGTTTGTGCCTCTTGCAGAATAAACACATTTCCTGTTTGGATGCAGAAAGCCCAGGGAATCAGATTCAAAGTGCTGAAGAATGAATGGATGTGCGAGTATGCGGGGGCTGCGTGCATGAGCGTAAACACAGATTGAGGGTGGTATTGGAATTACCTGAGTGAGATAATGGTGGAGCATTAGATTAACTTTCAGCCCCTAAATGCAACACATTTAGGGCAATCTTGTCCCCCAAAAACATGTCAATGTCTGAAAGGCCTCCCCTCTCGCTATCAGGAGCCTCTGGTCCCCCACGCTGATGCAGCTGGCAAGGCGCTACCGTCGACTGTCAAAACGCAGCGCCAGATCTAGTTATAAAATAATTGAATTTTCATATCAGAGGGGACCAGAGTCCCAGCAGACAATAGGACTGCTGAGTCCTCTCTGATATTGGCTCGGGCCCTTTGCCATGCGCATGAAATCAGTATGTTAATGTTCCGGGGTTTTCTTTTTTTAAGGGCACTTGTGCTCTCGCAATGTACTACCGATGCGGTTTCAAAAAAAGGAAAAAAAAAATACAAAATTGCAACTATTGATAAGTAGGCAGCCAGCAACCCCCTCAACCCCTCCTCCCATCCAACAGGCCCCCTCCTGCCTCCCCCCATGTACTCACTGAGGCTCTAGACGTTCTCGCACCCCTATCCTCCCCCATTATTAAAATTGTAATTTATTTTTCTAAATCAGAATGACAGCTTGCTTTCTTTTCTCTGCAGCAGCCACTGAATCACCGAGCTTTAATTACTTTCGTAACTTCGCTGACCCTGTGAGCGCGCTACTCCGCCGGAGAAAATGGGACCGCCAACAAAGGCCCCTCCACAGCCTCAGCCGCCTTTGCCTCATTCAGAATGCGAAAATTTATCAAACTGTGGATTTTTTAAAAAAAGATTTTTGTTAACATTTCACCTCCTATCTGTCTCGCAAAACATGCCGCCTCAGACAAACAGCTCTGCAGTCCTAGTTTTTGTGACCCACCTCTTTGAGAAACTCACCGGATAACTAAACAACCTAATTCCAACTCTTCTCTCCCTCTGTTGAGAGTGTGCTTGTGTTGACTCAACAGGGTCTCTGGGGGTCGAAACAGCCGGAGGTCACGCTATTATCAGTGACCTCTTCACATCCAGGCCGTGGCCTCAGCAGCACGGCGACAGGCAGCACGCGGTCCGGAGGCCATAAAGTGTAGATCGGCGGTAAATCCGATCACTGCTCAGATATTTGGCCCCCAGACATCAGGGTCAGGCTGTTTTCAGGGCTGTTGAAAACCACAGTACCTGGTAGCCAGCAGAGGAGAAGCTGCAGTTTGAAAGCAGGAGACCTCTGAGACGTTTGATGTTTAAATTGAACATAAAAAGGTCAAAGATGATTCAGCCTCTGCCTCCCTTCTTTGCTTTGTTGACTCAAAGTTCAGGCATGTTCATGTTTGTCAAGCGATCCCCGTTTACTTCACAGGGCTCCGTTCCTAACTTATTAAAGTAGCTAATATGTTGTAATCCCCGCTATCGCTCTCACCTTCTCACTGGCACATCTCTGTTTTGGGCTGTGCCTCTGTGTGAACCGGAGCCGTGCAGGCACGGTTGGTCTTTTGCTGACTGCCTGATAATTGAATGAGCGATTATCCCTCCCATTAATAGACAATGATACAGAAAGCGCTGCCATATGTAGGGAATATTAATGAGTGGCTGCAGCGGCCTAGATAAGGGAAGCACCATGCAGTCGCAGTAATAGGGGTTAAAACAATTTGCCCCACCACCACCAGCACCCCCACACCATCGTCACACACATCCAGAGCCCATGCCGTCCTCATCGCTAATCCTCCAACCTCTCACCAACTAGGCAAGCTGTGACCAATAAACACTCCACACACACACACAAACTGGAGTTCTGCTTGGTGCTAACCTCACTGCTACCAAGGCTGACCCGTTATTGTCTGAGAAGGCGAGCTAAGAAAATGGTATTCTGATCAGACATGGGAAAAACAATTAATTTGGGTTGGTGGGCAAATTTAAACTAATGTTCCACACAAGAACGTGTCTTGAAATATTCACTATACATCCTACTGAAACTAGATATTCTTATACACTGTATAAAGAAAAGCTGGGTCTCTTATTCTCACTTTTTGACTTTAAGTTAGACTAAACTTTTCCTGTTTCAGGTCAGTTAGAAATACAATAATTAGATCCGAGAATGATTCTGAAGTAGAGCTGCCTTTTTAACTGCATTTGTGGTTTCCATTTGCAATTTTGGCCCATTTCTCATGACAGAACCGGTGTAACTGAATCAAGTTTAAAAGTCGTCTTGCTCACACACTTTTTCAACCCTGGCCCCAAATTTTCTGTGGGACTGAGATCAGAGCTTCACAATGACCACTCTGAAACAGACTGTTTTTATCCTCAAGACTACTTTGCAATAAATTTGGGTGTATGCTTAGGACCATTGTCCATCAGGAAGACCAATTTGTGCCAACATTTTAACTTCCTGACAGAAGTGCTTAAAGGTGATCTATTATACAAAATTAACATTTTGTACTTTTTTTTTACTTCCATTTGGTTCTCCACTGCTTCTAAAAACAGCCCAAGCATTTACAAACTATCAAGCCGTTTTCTGGCCATAAGTAAATGTTTTTTGGTATCTGGAAAATGAGCTGTTTCAAAAATCTTCCAAATGTAATGTCGCAAATCAGCAAGCATCAGTCTGTCTCTCACCTAGTAACTCAAGGGAAGTTCCAGCACATGCTGCTATGTTGTTGATGTCCAGAAACCACTTCCTGTATTATTGTTGGTTGTGCATGAGGCTCTACTTCTGCTTTTCAAAGACGTACGGTTGTATAATTGCATTTCTGTTTGCAGCCATTTTCACATGAAAGCATAAGCATATAAAGTATAAAGTTGGGGAATGTTGCCAGCAGGATTTAAAGTGACAAGAGGCCCTAAAACAGATCAAAATAGGCAGAACTGATTAGACTGAAATCTTATTATATAAGAATAATTTTGTGCAAAAAATATGAATGATTTTGTGTTTTTGAAATGGCTTATTTTCAGTAAAAGAGCTAAAAATAAGTCCTATTTTCCAAAGGCCCTGTCATATCCTTTGTTTTGATTGTGTATGCTGAGGCTGTATTCAAATAAAGATTGTATAATTTATATAGTGATATTGGGTAAGTTGCATTTACCATGATGTCACCATGTTTTTCTTTAATGCCTAATCATGAGCTGAAAGATTTTACATTATACACAGTCTATGAAAGCCCCTAGTTGGTCAAACATTTAATATCAGAATTATTCAGAAAACTGGCTTGTCGTTGGTGCAGACAGAGTATCTTCATGACAGTATGAGAACAGAAATATTTTTATTGAGTGATGACTGTAACATTTTGAGTGGCACTTAAAACAATTCTGCAGTAGCTGCTCCTGTAAGTTAACAGTTCATGTCACAGATTTCTTATTTCATTTCTACAGTGTGACTTAGCTGGAGATCACATCATATATGCTGCAGTATCAAAGTTGTAGAAAAAGTAGAAATGGTGCATTGCCCCTTTCTTAAAAACCAAACAAATTCAAAAAACAATATATTTTAAGCTTAAATGTAATTTGCACAATCATAAGAAAGGATTCCCAACTATCGGGGTGAGAGGTTGCAGGCCATCACAATGGATCTAAGAGTCTGCAGCCAGATACCTATGCTTATCAGCTATCATGTTGAAACTAGCCTGTATGCAAACAGGAACAAATGGTAAATATTAAGTTTCAGCTTACATTATCTGTTATCTTTTATGTCTATTCAGGCAGAAAACATTGAAGGCTTTTGAACAAAACTCTTTTGATTGCATCTATAGTATAAAAAGTGATGCATTTGAAATATAATATTTTGTGTAATTAATCTACAGTATATACTGTAAGTGCCTGACCTTTTGAATTAAACTGAATAATTCAGGGTTTTTGGTATAACATACGGTTCTGTTGGAAAAATTAAAAGCAGTTAATATCTTAGCTGCAATAGACAACTCTAGTCATTTAGTATAAATCCAGCTTGCATGATTCTGGAGCACTAGTGGCTATTGAGGAAGGGCCATGGTCAAAGTGACTTTGTCCTATTTTAAAACAACTTCAGTTCTAAAACATTGTTATATTTAAAGCCAAAACTATATTTTATGAATCCTCTTTGAATTGGATATATTTTACAAAGAAACCAATTATTGGCATTAATACAGGGGGCAGCATACAACCAATGGTGTTCCTGTGTGAAACACATACTGACAACACTTTTTAAAAAGTATTTATGGTCAAGTATACCACTCTAATCTTAAGGTGATAAAAAGTGTTGACTGTTATTTCATTGTGTTTTACTCTGTCTTGCTTTTCTATGTGATAGTTACTCCGATTGGAGGCACTTTATTGTCATGGTTTTTGTGTAGGATCCAAATGCAAACAAGAGTTAGGGAAGATCCCGCTAAGTTGTGATATTTAAATGAGTAAATAAAAGAAAAACTTACTGAACAATAGAGAATAACTGGTAACAAGAGGACGATGCATAGCAGAGGGGAGAAACAAGTGGATCAGGCAAGAGAGTTTTTTGCTGAGGCAGTGATTACTGGATGCAGAACAGGTAAGACTAATAAACAACAAGTTGCAGCTGTGAGAAACAAAGAGAACCAAGGGAAACTATTGAATTGAATGACTGATGAAAACAAAATAAAATCAACAATCAACAGAAACTGACCATATATGAGCCTGAATAGAAACATAACCAAATTTGCCACAAAATATTATGAAAAAATGTAAAACAAAGTAAATACACTGTACAAGAGGAAACAGACTGACAAAATAAAATGGGACTATGACTAAGAAAAATACGTTAAAGACTGAAAAAATCTGAAATTCCAAAAGCACATTCTTAAAACTAATGAAATGTACATGTTTCTTTCTCTATACATGTTTCACAGGGACAGAGCTTAATAAGTGAACAGTGCGACTGCTCTGAGCATCCTGTAGACCTGAACGTCTACAGGATGTAGACTTGAATAAAAGACATGTTGACAAATGTGCCAATTGTATACATACAAAGACGCAAATTAAGAAATCATTGCAAAATGTAATTGTTTCATTTAATCTAATCCAGACAAAAGGGAATATTTTTTTCTTATGTTTATTGTTAGACCTTACAGCCAGGAGCAATTCAAAATTCTGTTTATTTTTTACAATAAAAAGTAAAAAAACAGGACTTTTATATTCACACATATGTAACTGTAAGCCATAATCATCAAACTATAATAAATAAATCTAATATTCCAATTTACTAGACTGAATCCATTTAGAGTTTTAATCTACATAAATCTGCAGGGGGGCTTAAATAATCTCAAAGCTGTTAAATGTTTCTAGCAAGCCCTATCCTCAACAATATGTTTAACTTTTTGCTTTCACTCAACTTTTTCAATATTCTTTCTTACAACATTCTGTGAAAAGTCTGCTTCTCTCGCAATTGCCCTTTGTGGATGGTACAGATGGAAGGTTTTGCTTTCTGCTGGACAGTTAATCACCTTCGCTATGCTTGTGTAGGCTATAATGTATAATTTCTGTATTAAAATATTTTATTACAATCTTTGTGTTCTTCCAAATTTCTACGTAATTGAATTTTAGTATTTCACTTGCTGTAACAAAATCACTAGAATCAACAGAAATAAATGCTCTACATACACTCACGTTTTACTTTTTGAATTTGAGATGCACCAGTAAATAAAATTAGCTTTTGAGCTACTTAGCCTTTGGGTTGCACTGCACACCAGGAGGTACATACAATAACAAATATTTAACTTCTTTGCAGAAAAATACCTGCAGTGAAAGTAAGTATGGTTTAAAGATTCATAATAAAATGGCGTTTTACCTAAACCTGTAGCTAACACACTCTCCACCGTGTGTTACAGTTCTAAATCTGCTTTGGTGCTGGTCCAAATCAAGCTAGTCATTAGCTTTAGCCATCGAAAACAACTTATCTGGATTTAGGCTAAGTGAAGATGACAATTTTACAGTGGGTATGTTATATTTTAGCTTAACTTCTGCTTTTAAAAATGTCAAAACTATCCCTTTGGCTGGCTATTTCACTTTCCACCATCAGAAGTTTTCCCTTCGTATGCTAATGATGCTAATGGCGGAAGTGGCTGGTGTTTAGCATTTGCGTTATGGGAACTTTTGTAGAAAGCTAATTGTGCAATTCAGAGTTTTTCTGTGAAAATATATATTCCTGCTGCATTTTATTTTATTTATTGACATATTTAAAACCTCCTGACTTATCTTCATCTTGCTGTCAGCCCAAGTAAAGATGCAGCAGCAGCTAGAGATTAAGGAGCAACAACAAAGGCCCAACCTTAGCCTCACCTCCTTGGACTTTTCATCCTGAGGGTGCTGAAAGGTGAAACTGTTGGGGGCAGGCTTCTCTATAATTCAACCTTCCAATCAATATCCAACATCTATCAGCATTAGGAGGCAATATTTCCCCTCTTTTCCTTGCAATAATCGTGCTTAAGGCTGTGAAGTACCTTATCATAGGTCTGGCGGCAAAAGAAAGGCCGGTTTCCCTGGCGACCGTGAAAGCCATTGGTTTCCTTTTCAGCGGAATAATGAACTTCTCTCTTCCGTGTGTCACTCTTCCACCCCACTCTCAGCCTCTTCGATTAAATTCAAGTCCACGTGTCCTTGAGATCCCTCGTGTCTGGGTTATAATTTGACAAACAACATTAAAACATGGGGGAGCGGTGAGGTGTTCAAGGCTCAACAAAACCATCGCTTTAGCCGAGGTGTTTTACAGTCAATACACGGCTCAGTGTTTCTTGTTAATTCAATAATTCCCTTTTCGTAAAAGGATGGGAAATATTTGCTCACGTTAATTTTGAAATGATACATTTTTAACGTATTTGAAGGGAAACATTAATTGTATTTAACCACTTGCAGTAATGTAGCTCAATATATTATTTTTATTAAAAAGAATATTCTTGAAATATGTTAATTTTCGAATTTAACTCTTCAAGTCTGTCATCAGAAAATATATATATATACCTCGAACGCTTTGCGTCTTTGCTGTAAGAAGATAATTGAAATCCTGTTTAGAGCAGCTTATGCCAAACTATAGGACTAACTACATAATGCTGGGTTGGAGATGAATAGAGGTGTAAAGGTTATTTTTCCCCTCTATATCTGAATCTGAATGAGAGTAATAAAAACATGTTTTCTCCTGTCTTGAATCCGGTCTTTGATGGCTACAGTGTCCTTGAGCGCACAGGCATCCTCTGTAGCGAGGACATCAAGTGCTTCATTCAGCGGTGTTGACCGTGTGATGGTCGATTAAAGAGAAGAAAAGAGACCAGAAAGTAGACTTAAGGAAAACTTGGAGAACCAAGAGGCGCAGAGATCCGAATAAAACCACCAAATAATGAGGTCAAATAATAATAAGAAACGGTCAAACAGAAAATTTAGCGAGGGCTGAAAGAGTTTTATGTGTTAGTGATTTTTTCTCTCTCTCTTATTTTATGATAGAAAAATTAATTTCCACTCGGCATAAACTAATCCTAGTTGTTTATGAATGACTTTCAACTTTCAGTCATTTTAAAATTGGTAAATAAATTTACAAATCAATTACAGTGTGTAAGATATATATATATATATTAAAAAACTTCCACTATTTACTGCTCACTTTTATTTAAGAAGAACCCAGACGCTTAATGATTTTGGTATTTAAAATTGTTTATATTTATTCTCATTTTACGCAATAACATCAAAATCATCACATACCATAGTTTTGAACTAAATGCCATCATCATCCTGTTTTTCTGCTGATTGAATATTTGAAATTATTTAAATCAATAACTGCTTAGAGTGTAGTTTTTTTTTTTATTACGGACAAATGTAAGACATGGAGATTGAAAAATAATTGCTTGGGGGACGGCGGACTTCGTGTGTTGACCACACTTTTTGTTCAGATAGTCATGCATTTTATTTAAACATGTTACGATCAAGTGTTTATGTGAAGAAAACAAGGAATTGCATTTCTAAAAATCTATGAATAAATCTAGTGACTAATGGTTTTATTTGTATTTTTATATTATAGATTCAAAACAGATTCGATTTAAATCTGGATAAAATCTCCAGAGAGGAAAACAATTACTAAATGTGAACTAAAATGCGAATTTTAAAATAAAGCATCATTGTGAATGTCCGTTTGATAGAGTTGTGCTTTTCAGTTGCGCGTCTAAATTAAACCAGGAGGAGGCGCTGATGAGCCTTTATTACGAGGCTTATCAGCCTCGTAAAATTTGTTCAGGTTTCAGCTGTTTTATTTTTAAAACTTTGTTTCATTTGATAAACAGTGGGGATAACTTATAAACCTGGAATAACTAGAATAGTAATTATAACAATGTAAAACTAATGACTTGCCCCAAGCAAGATTCAGATTGGATTTATAGAAATGGCACAAAAATGTGTAAAAACATGAGATGATACTAGTTCATGGTTGATGCCACACAACAGATAAACATCTTAATTTAATCTGACATAGCAGTTTGCTTAATAATTTAATTGGGCCAGAACAACAGATTAATTTCTCAAATAATCATCATGCACAACTACATTTTCTTCCTCCAGAAGGTATTTTACTTGTACACAGATGGAAGCTTGAGAATATCCCTGCAGTCATCAGGCAAGAAGTGTATCAAGAGTTTAGATTTCCTATCTGATTCATGTTTTCAGATTGTGAAAGGACATTGCCATGCCTGCAGAAAAACAGCACAACTACAGGATGAGTCCACACATGTTGGATTCCAACAAAACAAAAACAAAGGGCTACATTACAAGTACCACCTTAAAAAAAAGATTAAATCTTCACATGTACCTTCACTTTTACATTATTAGGCAGCGCTCTCCTTCTTACATATCTTCTTATCTTGATTTTATTTATCATTTAATATATAGTGGATAACGGAAGTGGACACACCTCTGTGGATAGATCAACACCAAAAGTTTCCCACCTTCAGTTTGTAACAAACTTCTTAAAGTATTCAACTGATATATAGACACATACAAATATCTCAGAGAGGAAATATAAAACATATAAGCAAAAAAACCACCTGGTTTGCATACATGCACACATTAGACAAATAATTTGTTTATGCATTTTTTGATAGTAATTGTATTGTATACAATCATTCTAAAAGATTATGCAAGATTGTGGCATTGCCTGTAAACTAAATTCTTATGCCACAATTCCAAAAAAATATGTTTTGGACAATAATCATACTTATTATAATAACAACAAATTATAAAAAAAATGCTGGATCACCAATGAAGGAAGCGTTGAACAAGGGAGGGAAACAGGGCATTACTGTGGAGTAAATAGAAGGAGTTAAAAGTGAAGAGATGGCAAAGAGGAGTACCGGAAGAGTCTGGAGAGCAAACTACAGAGGAACATTATCAGGGATGTGTGGTAGGGGATGAAGGAGATCACAGGCTTCAAGCACAGGAAGGATTGAACAGATGAAAGTCTGGGCAGAGCCAATGAATGGAGCTCATTCTTCAATAGTTCAGAAACAAGCTCAGCATCCTCTTCTCCTGCCCCCAGCCAAAATATTCAACTTATGACCCACAGCTTTCCCGTCACACCTCAGTTTTATCTTATACTTCAGTCATGGACTTTTCTGCTTCTATGTTTGACTTCAACCAAATCAGGAGCTGCTGCTCCCTTGCCTCCCCATCCTTCTTGTCTGTCTCAGGAAACAGCTGGATAAGCTGAACCGGAACAAGGTTCCAGATGGTGTCAGCCCCAGAGTCCCAAAGCCCTGTGCAGAGCAGCTATGGGATTCTGCAACACCTCTTCAACCATAGCGTGATCCAAGAAAGGGTTCGGATGTTGTGGGAGACATCCTGTCTGGTTCCGACTCCAAAGAAAATGTATCCATTAGTCATTAACAACTATAGACTTGTTGAAATGACATCCCACATCATGAAGGTCTGATGAGACTCCTTTTGGCCCATCTTAGTAAGCAAATAAGCACATAACAAGGCCCACTGCAGTTTGCTTTTTGCCGAGTTGGAGTTGCTTCAACATATCCAGTGTCTTCTAAGCAGAAAGCACTGGGAGGGCCATGCTCTTTGATTTTTCCAGTGCATTTAACACAAGTCAGCCCAATTTACTTTGTCAGAAACTCCAACAGACACAGGTGGAAGCCTTAACAATCGTCAGGATCAATGAATACCTGACAAACAGACCAGATTGTGAGACTGAAGAATCAGGCGGTCAGCAGCCCAGGAGCACCACAGGGGACTGTACTCTCACCATTTCTTTTCACTCTGTACAATTCTGAGTTTCATTTCAAAACAAAGTCCTGTCATCTACAAAAAAACTCAAATGACTGCAGTTATTAGGTGAATCAGAGACGGCCAAGAAGCTGAGCTCAGTGAACTGGTGGACCACTTTGTGGCATGTGGAAACAATCACCTCGTCTTGAATATTAATAAAACAAGGTGATTATTGTATATTTAAAAAGAAACAGGGTTAGATCAAACCTTTTATCCTTCATGGAAGGAGAAGTGGAGGTGGTGGAGGAATGTAAATACCTCGATGTTCACCTAAACAACAGACTGGACTGCAGACTCAAAAGTTACGTCATCGACAGGAAAAGAGAGAGCAGACTGTACTTTTGAGGAAACATAGGTCTTTCTGTGTTTGCAGTAAGATGCAGCCTATATCCTATAAATCTGTTAAGTGTCATCTCTTCTAACATCCTTATCTAGACTTAGCTTCAGCCTTTCCAGCTTTTTTTTTGGACTAAGCAAAAAGAAATGACATAAAAGTGAGAAAGTAAAATAACATTAATTGTCTTTCATAATACATTTTGTTATGAAAAAGGTCTGTGCTTTTTATATACATTTCTTCTTTAAAATGTTTCAGGTTTAAAGTTATACAAATGTCAACTCTGTCTGCATAGTTTCTGGTTGATTAAAAGTCAAATATAAACTATCATCCTTGGTCGTACACAATCAGCTCTTATATTCCAAACAAAATTTGTGTTGTGTCTACTTCTGTTGAATTGTTTCAGTTTCACTTTCTCCTAAAAAGCCACTTTGCAAACCTGATAAAGAACATTTTGATTTTAGCTGCATTTTCCTTTAGCAGGACATTCTGTTTCAGATTTATTCAGTTTATGACCGTCCAACCATCAAGTTGTGAAGCTTTACAAGTTATATTAAACTGCAATTACTACATTAATATTGTCTACAGTTCATATCATAGAAATACAGTGGGGCAGACAGCTTTATACATGCAAATGGAGCTATTTGTAGCAGTGAGTTACCAAAGTCATAAAATCTGCTTTAGTGAAACTATCCCAGAGTTAAAAGACCTTGAAATTCCTCTCATCATTCCCAGAGGTAAAGAAAGGGAAGGAAAGCCAACTCTCCCCCATGCCGAGGTGTGGGCGATTTCTGAAAGCCAAAGAGTTTTTCAGGATTGACTCTTAACTTTTCTCTCAAAGTAAAGGGGGGGAAAGTCGGCTGTGATTGTAGAAGGACAAAAACAGCTGTGTTGGAATCCAGCACAGGACTTGTTGCAGCTGTTGTTTCCGAGCAACATGCAAACACTGCTTATAGACTGGGGAGGATTGTGTCACTGGCGTTTCATCTGTTAGACAGCATCCAGATTTCATTCCTGGTTTTACTAACATATAAACAGCATGTTTAAATGACATATACCATAAGAAAGGGTTGCAGAGACAGTAGTACTCTATTTAATGAAAACTTTTAAATCAGTCAGGCAGCATTTTCTTAAAAGTTACTCTGGACATTATTGTAAATATTGTTAATTCACAGAAATAGAACTGTGCACTGATAGCATCAAACATGTTTACATACTCTAATGTTGAAATTAATCTTTTAATTTCAAATAGAAGTCAAGTCTCTTATATAGCTGTCAGTCTTGCAACAAATCTAAAGAAGTGTCTTCAGTCAGAGGCTTTTAAAGATTTGTTGCAAAACTGACCACTACTGGAGATTCTTCCAGTCCAAAGCGTCAACATCCACGACAACATGTTGAAGATACTTGGATGATATGAGTTGCAACAACTTTTAATTTTTTAACTTTTCACTTTGGTATAAATAAAATATTTGTGAATTGAATTGGAATAATGACAGAAATGAACACTCTTACATTAAACATTTATTATTCCCAAAACTTTTAGACATAAACATTTAACAACAGAGCATTCAATTCAACATGTAAAAAATATTTACATGTTTTTAGATAGCATCTAAGTTCATGTTAGTAATTTCAGTTTTAGTTTATTGCATCTTACTGTACATGTAGTCGACGATGATGTGTGGATTGCGTTTCTAGCATCACTTCTCATAACAACATAAAAATCCATTAATTAAAAATATATATTTAAGCATAAACCTTTGATTCAACAGCGAGAGGTAATACTGAATGCTTATTAATCTCTCTTACTTCTATACAATGAGAAGATTATGTTTCATTGTATATTTTTTAACCTCTTTTCTGAATGGATAAAGCAGGACATGATTGTTTCGTCTCCTTCAAATATTTTCACCAATAATTTTAGTCCTGGTGCTTTTAGTTTGATAAATGAGTTTTCCATCCTGAAGAGCCACTATCCTTCAATTATTAGATGTTTCTCTTCTCCAGCACATCTAAATGAAATTACTGAATTACAATTTCATAAGCCTTTAGTTATTTAGCTTTACATTCAAAGACTAACAGAAATGGGTAAACCTTACCTATTGTCAAATTCCAGAATAAATATAACACAGATATTTATATTTATGTTTTTGCCATGACTTACTGGTTATAATCTGTCCTCCAATTGTTCACTCCTTTAATACAGTTGAGCTCAAAATTATTTGGATTTTAAAATAATTTTTGATTATTTATTTAAAGTTTGATTCTGATATGGAATTAGACAGACATTACTCAACAGGACAATGTAAAAGAGTGCCAATTTTGAAAAAGAAAAGTATCTACTTTTATTTACATTTCAATAAAAAATGCAAAGTCAAAAATAATTTACACACTTCCTTAAAAGAAACAGAACAATCTACTGGAGTTACTGCAATCAAACCTTTCTTGCTATTCAGTTTAGCTTTTTTGCATGTTTCTTCTGGTAGTTTGATTGTTTGTCTTTGGTGATAACCCCCCGCCTCTCGCCCAATGCAACGACTGCTAGAGATAAGCACCAGCCCAAATCTTTGTCTGACTTTGGCTGGCCCACTCTAACCAATATTGCTCTAAAACTAAAACTAAGGTGGGTATGAATAATTATGAGCCTAATTGCATTTCGTGCACTACATCGAGCACTGACGGTTTCTTTCGCTCACTAAACAAAAACAGATGAATTTGTAAGCTGCCGTTAACTCGTTTTGCTGACAAGTATTGTGCATAGCATTACCATGACAACCAGGCATGTGTATACAGTACAACAATTAAAGGGACAATGTTATTTACTTACACAAATGAACTACACTCTCAGAGTTTCATCACTGATTTCGCCAACTGGAAGAAAGATGTGAGCAGGATTTGAACGCCAGACCTTGAGTTTCAAGTTTCAAGTACCAGTCTTAGTAAAGTCAGGAATCTATTTGTTGTGTAACCAAAGTGTTCCTCAAAGCTGTGTCTCTATATCTAAATACTGCTGTGGTGGCAAATCGTACACAGAAAAAAGGAACCATGTCTTTGATAAAAAGATAACCCTTGAACTTCATTTTGTGCATAGATATATCACTACAGTAAGAACTGAAAAAGTATTTGAACATGTTAAAAAATACTTTCACATAAATCAGTAGATAAAAACATACTTATAGAAAGTAAAATCTATGACAAAATAGTTATTGTACAATCTTTCAGGAGAAAGGTTTCACTACAAGTAGAAACACATTACACAGAGATATTACTTTGTATTCTTCACTATCTCTCAGCCTCTTCACTGGCTTTAGGAGCCGAGCCCTTACACACCAGACCCAAACTGCTGTTCGGTAAACTTTGATTGTATTTCAGGTTTCTTCCTCCTTTAAGAATGAAAATCAGTTTGGAGCGGTAGTGATCTCCGGCCAGGAAGTACAGGATCGGATCGATGCAGCTGTTGATGCTTGCCAGCGGCCTGGTGATTTTGTAGGTGAAGTTCACGATGTTGAGGAACTTACAGTTGAGATTCAGCACACGGGATGTGTAGTAGAGTGTCCGTGTGATGTGAAATGGGACGAAGCTGACTGCGAACACCACCAATACCACAATGATGAGCTTGATGGACTTCTGCCGCGACCTGGAGGTCTGCTTGCTGGAAGATAATCCTCGTCTGGGCTGACACAGGGTCCGCGCCATTAGACAGTAACACACCAAAATGACTATGAAGGGGACGCCAAACAGCAGCACCATGACTACAGAACTATAGTCAACGTACTGTTCAAAGGCTTCCTGATTGGTTGTGTCATGGCATAGCGTGTCATTGTCTCTCCTTGAGGTGGTGACGAATATGAGGTTGGGCACCAGGCACACCGTCACAACACACCACACCGAGCCACACACCAGGTGAGCGTGACGGGACTTTACCTTAGTTAGCACTTTGATTGGGTGGCAGATGCCAAGATACCGATGCACACTGATGCAGGTGAGGAAGAGGATGCTGCAGTAGAGATTGGCGTAGAAGAGGAAGCGGACTACTTTGCAGGCAGCCACGCCGAAGGGCCAGTCACTTCGGTTGGCGTAGTAGTAGATGAGAGTGGGCAGCGAGAGCACATACAAAAAGTCGGACAGGGCAAGGTGGAACATGTACACGGTACTCGGGTTCCACGGGCGCATCTTTATGAACATCCACAATGCCATGGCGTTGAGAACGAACCCAACAACAAAAACCAGGCCGTAGGACACAGGAAGCAGGATATATTTAAACTCCTCATTAAAACGGCAGCTGGCATTAAAGACTGATGTGAAAACCTCTGACTGGTTGTGTGAACTAGAGTTCCTGATGACCAGCTCCATGTTAGGCATGTTAAAGACAGTAGTTGACAAAACCTAAAAAGAAAAGAAAGCATAGAGATATCAGGGTTTTCGTTGCAAGAACATGTAAAAACAAACATCCATCGTCTACAGCTGCTTTTCTATGCAGGGTCAATGGGTTGCCGGTGCCTAGCTTCAGCTGTCATTGGGTCAAAGGAGAGGGACACCCTGGGCAGGGCAACACAAAGACATACAGAGTGAATGCACACTCACATGCGCAAATCTAAGGGCAGCTTAGAGTACTCACTTAACCGCATATTTTTAGACTGTGGGAGGAAGTCAGAGTACCCAGAGAGAAACCCTGCATGCCTGTGGAGAACATGCAAAAACCTATGATGGCTTTAAAGCTTTATAATCTTTCATGATCTCCACTTACGTTAAGGAATGAGAATTAAAAAACCTAAATCACTAATCTTTCCACATCGAGAACCAAAATCCTAGACAGCAACAGACAGGACTTTATTGCTGCTCATGCTTGTTCTGAAAATAGATGCAGCACAAACAAATGCATTTCCATATATCTTTAAACATGTCTTAATGTGATCAACCCAAAAGTCTAATTACATTCAGTAATGGAAAAAGTTATTCACTACAGAAGCCAAGAGGTTTGTCCGCATATACTTATTCCCAATAATTTTCTTGAGATAACGAGTTAATTTCCTGATGGTTTCTTGAGATAACAAATTTGTTTTCTTAAGAAAACAAAAAGTTTGTTTTCTCAAGATCACGGAAAATCTAATTTTGTTTGATTCCATTCTTCAAATGCCTATTTTCTCTATATTAACTTGTTTTCTCGAAATAACATCGGGAAAAACTATAAGCTTTCGGAATCCACAGCAACCTGGGCTTTTACCAAATAGTAAACACTTCTTAAACCCAATAACTGGCTTAGCCACTTTTTATCAGGAGTCAGCAGTAACTGGCAACAAGTATTTTACAATTCTAAGAATTACTTGTTTTAATCCAGTTTTACTAGTAGCGTTTCCAACATGAACTGCATTTTAGAGGTCAGACAACAGCATTTCAATCTGATTTGACTGCAGTTTGCAAGGCCACTCTAAGAGCTTTGTTTTGCTTTTATTTTTGTGTAGTTTTGACATTGACTTGCTGATGTGCTTTGGACCAGGCTTGCCTTCTAGAGAGTAAAATTAATGATTCTATCAATCACAGCAAGTCATCCAGGACCTTAAGCCACAAAACAGCCCCAGATATGCTTACCTGTAAATATAATGTTCCTTTTCTGAGACAATATGCTAGTTTTGCACCAGAGGTAGTGGAAAGCCTACCAGCAAAAAAGTTTCAATTTTGTCAATCCACAGAATATTTTCTTGCAGCTCTTGAGGACCACAAAGACACTTTTGGCAAATGTGAGACAGGCCACTGTGTTCTTTTTGAGCAACAGCAGATTTCCCCTTTGAACTTTCACGAGTGCCAGAAGAAAACTAAATATAAAAAGGTTTTTTTTCCCTGTATTTTACAATGATTCTAGTTTTGATCTAAAATATGATACCATCAAAGGCTTTAAAACTTAATGAGTTTCTTGTCTACAAACAGTCACGCAATAGGAAAACTGTCACAGGTTCATAACATGGAAATTTCATTTGGTATTGAAAGATGATCCTGTAGGACAAAATACTAGAATAGTTCATCTCAACTACTTTTCATATTTTTCTCTGATCAGTTACAACAAAATACTTTCTGACCTTGATTGCAAAATACATTCAGAGAGTTTGATAGTTTAAACATTGAGCTAATTTTAAATGCAACATAGAGCTGAACACAGATATTTACATAATGCATAAAAAACACCAATGTTTTTTCCTGTTACATCAGACTTAACTACCATAGTATCTCTTGGCAAAATGCAAAAATGTGTGAATGTGTTTGTGAATGGGTGAATGACTGAATAGCGTGAAGCGTTTTGGGGTCATCTGGACTTAATAAAGCGTTACACAAACATATTTACCATTTCCAAATTCAAAAAAGTGATTAAAAAAAATCAGTTCCTCTTTATTCTGGCTTTTAGTCATTCTAAATAACTTTGGTAATCCAAAATTATTTAAAAGAGAAAAAGTTTCTCTTGTATAATATCAGACAGCAATAAAAAAATGCTTACATCTCTAATGCCTCTATAACTAGCTGAATTTAATTAATAAAGAAAATTGCAGTCATCCTAAAATCAAACCTTGTTGTACACCCATCTTGCAGTTTTGAAAGCTTAAGCAAACCCAAGCATATAATGTATAGCTTAATGTTTCACAACACCCAAAGGGTCTTACTGCAATATATTTCACTGTAAGACATTCACTTGATGTTGTCACAGAACAGGCTAACTTAAACTGAGCTGTCGTAGGGTGTGGTTTAGAGTTGTTCGCTAAAGTTAATCAGGGTTTCCCTGAAAATAAAGTCATTACAAAACATTCGTCTCTCATTTATCACAAATGATGTTTTCACAGATGCACAACTTGTTTGTGGTTTTCATACTACTGAACCCCAGATGTTTGCTTTCTAGTTATCCCCATTAAACAAGGCTGTCCACTCTTACCTGCAGATCAAGAAAAACACCAAATGATTTTAAAAATTTGTGAAAACGTGTAGGGAAAAGTTTACTTTAGTTCGTTTTAAAGTAAATTTATCTCAAAACTTTAAGGTTTGTGTCTCAAATTACCACAAAGTAATCTTTCACTCAGTGAGTGATTCAGATTTGAAGGGGAAAGCAACACTCACACTTTTCTCTTGATCAGTTTCTCTTTATCTGTATCAAGATAAAGAATATAATCTTACAACTGTGTAAGAGTTGTAAAAATATAACTCATGCCAAAGGCTTACATCACATGGATGATACTCTTCTTTAGTAAAGGTAAATAAACAAAAAAACAAAAACAGGTTGCTCTTGTTTTTCTTTTTGCTTCTGGCAGCGGTTTGTCATTGTTATGTTGTTCACCTCATACCTTAATTCCTCAAGAGTAAGACCAACCTCTTCCTGGAAGTTTCATAAAAATACTTTTCTTAAAGATTGGACATTTTCCTTTCTCATCAAATGCCCAGTTAAATCATAAATCCAGAACTATGTGCCAAAATTATGTTTTACTTAAATTTACAAGACACTGTAAAATGGACACGTTGAAGCTCATACCAGCACACAGTAATAAATTACATGATAATAAAGGTTTATTTTCTGTAAGGTACTGTTTTGTAAACAAAATTAAACCCTGCAACATAATCCACATTTCAGTCTGAATTCATTCATTTAATGGGCAATAAATTCCACATTTAGAATTTTTTTTTATTTTTTAAAGAAATCGCTGTTGCCACATTTATTGCCACTCCTAAGACGTCCAATGAAGACATGCGTTACTTAATCACTTTAGCAGGTTTTAATTAATCTACAACTTTCTGTTATAGATTACCTTCCATCTGCCTACTTCAAAACAGAAAAAGAAAAATGATATGCCATTCAACTAAAGAAGATGTGCCTTGAATCCTTGCAAAGTAATGCAAATGGCTGCAGAAAAGCTACTCATTTTGCTCATCTACACTCACTAAAAACAACTGGAGGGTTGCACAGAAGAACTCTAAATTTTTTTTCCACCACTCACTCTGAGGGAAAGGTTGAGGAAGGAAACAAACAAAAACATCATTATTAGAGGAGAGATTATGTTCAAGCCGAATCTGGATTTTATTTGCAGTAGTTTTTCTTTACAGAGGTGCTATTAAATGTTACAGGCGCTGTGACCATGTGTGCAATGTTCCACCATTTCACTGCTAAGCACAACATTCCAGTGTTTTTATGCCACCACAGTACACATTCTTGTAACATATTCTAAGCAGAACACAATCAAAACTACCAGTTTTAACGTTTAAAGGCTAGTTCTAGATACAAGTAGTTCTAGAACTAGTTCATAATGTGGTTGAGGAATTGCTTTTTATGAACAATTACTCCTTCTGGTTTTCTGCAACAATGTTTGCTGCTACTTTTTCACTTCTGGGCTGTTTTTATTGTGCCAATACGGTGTTATTGTTTTCTTTACACCTGGGAGTGTTAGCATCTCAAAAGCTCATATGATACCAGAACTATGACCTCAAAAGCCAGAGGAGTACAAAAGGAGGCTTCATAGCTGCAGAGCACCAAGTTTCTCTGTCTGGTTTTCTATTCAACTCTAAAGCAAGACTTAAGGAGGGATGGCAAAAGCAAATGTTGCAGATTAGCAATGCTTGCTAACAAGAGATGGTGTCATCCAGGACATGTTATTGTGATATATTGTCCTTCTGTGTCCTGGATATTGAGCTGTTTGCATGTCATTATGGTGTCATACGGCAACAGTGTCTTCAGTCAGAAGCTTCTTCAGATTCGTTGCAAGACTGACCACTACTGGAGATCTTTCTTGCCCACCTCATCTCTACAGCTACTCTATTAAGATACTTGGACGACATGACTTATGAAAACATTTAAAGTGTTTTTAAATTAAACATTGTCATTATTACATTACATTAAGTTCTGCAAGTTGATCTCAGTATAAAAATAAGTACAAATAATTATCAGATCCTTTCATTAAATAATGTTTGTAAACAAACATGGACTACAAATGTAGCTTTTTTTAACAACTCACTTTCTCTTTATTTCACGAACCTGTTCCGCTCTGTAGAGAGCTTACACATGGGAGACGGAAAGAAATAAAGAAAAAAGACCGACATTGTTCGCTTTTATTATCCTCTATTACAGTTTTTATAGATTGCTCATAGTTTTGTTCTCTTTTTATCCAAACTAAGCATTTGGTTTTCCGTATTTTGCGCAGTTCAGTCACGGCTTTGAAAACAAAGTTGAGTGAACAACGACTGCCTGCACTCACCTAAGCAGAATCCTACCAGCCTTGCTGTGAGGAAACTCTGATCCTCGAAAGTTGTTTATTTCCCTTCTCCACTTGTTTCTGATGCCTGGAGCTAAAAACGCGCTTCGTTGGTGCCTCTCCGTTGGCGTCCAGAAGCGACTGTTTAGGTTCACGCTTGTTGCAATTTGTGGTAGGAAGCGGGGGGGTTGGAGTCCATGGCAGCGCAGCCAGAAACGTCAGTCAACACTGAGAGGAGTAAGCATGAGGGAGGAAATGGAAGCTGGGGAGTGAACAAAGCATGCCGCTTAAAAAAAAAGAAAAAGAAAAGAAATTGGCCGTAGGGTGTCATCTTTCGTTTTAGAGCTTAAATATTCCCGTTCATGAATGTAAAATACACGGCATGTCAGTTACAGTGAGGGAGAAAATGGAGTTACGGTTGAAGTGAAATATCATGAGTTATATATCTGGAGAGCAGTGGTGCCCAAAGGTTGGGGTCAGGACCCTAAAGTGGGTCGTGGAATTCTGGGTATGAGGTCATAAAAAGTTCTCCTGATATGACTGCAAATGACAACCAAGCATGCCCTCCCTGCAATTTAGGATGAGGTTCAACATTCATTTACCGGGAACCTTTAGATGGAGTGGAGGGAGAATGATAAATATGCAGAATTTTGTGAATTTTAAATGCGTAGCACAACCATAATCTCCATGTTTATTATGGCCAAGAACTTCAATAGTTTCACCAAGTCACAGGGCATGTCTCCGAAACATAAAGGGCTACACATTTATAAACTGGAATGTGACTTTTCAAAGTTACTTTGGAGAATAGTCATACTCTCTTATACCATCTTCATCTTCAAGAGAATCTATAAATGCTGTTTCCAAGTCTAATTATTATGGAAGCCCATTTCCAACACTGATGAAAAAAGTGTATTATGGTATATCTATAATACCATAATATTATAGATATATAATATCTATAATATTATATCATTATATATTATATCATAATTATGAGATAATTTGTTTATTTTTATCCTCCACCAAAGCCGCCTCTTTTGACATGGGATTTTGACAAAACTTGCTGGAATTCAAGGCTTGTAAATCCGTTTCTGAAATATTGCCCGATGTTAGTAGCATCCATTTCTTTCCATGAATTTGTCTCATTCACCTCTTTAGAATGCCAGAGAGCCAATTCAAGCCAACTAATAGAAGATATTATCTCATAATTGTGAGACATAAGTTTGTTTTGTTTTTTCATCAGTCACAAAATGGGCTTTCAAAGGTTAGGGTAGGGTAAACAAACACTGCCACGTCTTTTGATTTTCTCAAGTAGTGTTAATAAATCTCTTCTTTCAAAACAGGATAAACTTTCTTTTTTTTAAATGCCACTGCAAAGAACATTAACCAACTGATTTTAAAATGGCAGATAAAAGTTATGGTGTTAAGTTGTTAGCAAGGATGCTGCCAACAAAAAGTGTGATAAGTTCAATAAACTCTTTTCCTCAAATAAGTTCTGCAAAATCAGAATGCAACAGAGACAGTAATCAGATTACTTTAACATTTATAGTAAGAAGCATTTCAACTGACTTGAAAATATGTCGTACTTGTTCTGACTGGATAATTAAACCGGTTCTAAATATCAGTTAGAACCTTGTTTGCCCCTCAGCAAGTAATGACCTGTTATGACAGCGTTGCTGTGACTTCATTTGTCCTGGTTTTAATACCCATTAGTCGTGTGTCAATCTAAAAAACAAATCTTTTTTCTTTTTTTTTCTCTGCAGCCTTATAAAAAAGGAGGTCTACTGAGTGAAGAAGTGTTTTGACCAGTTTTATATATTTCTGGATCAGTTTGGGAAAAGCAAAACTGAATTTCAATTTGAATATCTAACAGAAAACACATTTTATTTCTCTTTTTTCCAGTTACGATGATACAACATTCTTGCACTCCCACAATTTTGTCTTTCACAATCCATTCTGTCAAGTTTTAAATCATCCTAGTTTTCAAAGAGGAGTACACATTTGCCTAAATGTGCTTCTTGCAAAGCAGAACCACATGTTGATCAGCGAAAAGAACTCACACAATTGTTCAAGGTATAAATGTTCAAATGTTTAATCATCTGGGGATCTTACCAGTCACAAGTCTGCTTCCATATGCTGCAGCGTAAATCTAAAAATAACAGATGTTATTAAAGCAGACTATAACAATATTTTGCTGTTAAAATAAAATAATGCCAACTCAACTCTGGGAGTATTTTCTGAAAACCAGCACAGGAAAAGGTTTGTTAAAGTTGCAGCAACTACTAGCAACTTCACATGACTTTGATGTTCAGAAAGTATTAAAGTAATCTTATAACTTATAAATAAATATAATTTATCTGACAATGACGTCTGAATTTTCCAAGGAGTTAAAATTGCAAAGAAAGTGAAGGAGATTTTTTAAAGATCATTTTAATATTTATTAAACAATAAATTTGGTTAATGTAACAGTTTCCAAAACATTCTGAGAGGAAATGTTCAAAAATCAACAAAGTAAGCAAGTAAACATTACAACAACATCTGAAACCATTCATGTATATAAACTGTACAAAATTGCTAATTACTTTTTTAAACTATCTGACATTAAATCAATTAATCAAAACTTGAGTTACATAGAGGCATATTTGTGTCCATGCTTTAGGTAACACCTGAAAAACATAATTATTATTGTATTATTCCTTGTGTGATATCATGGAAGAATAAAAAAAAAAATCAAACAAGATATCAGAAAGAGCATTATCTATTTAAAGATCTATTTAATCTGTTCAAGCAATTATGTGCAAGTATAAATACTGTTGGACTGTCCATCCATTATACTGTTCACCAAATAGATGGGCTTATGGAAATACACTCAACATTTTTGGTCCAAGAAATGAAGTTCAAAAGGTAATTCTAAATACCCAGGAAATGCTTGTAAACTTATAACTTAGAGGCCAGTGGGAAAAAACTGTCTGATAATTATTTGTCATTAATCTGAGTGAGATGTTTGAAGAAAATCACTGAACGATGCTGAGAGAAAATAAAACAATTTCCAGGAAGTTTACACAAAGAAGTACACAAAATGAGAACAAAACAGACATCCATCACGTGATTCAGTTGGGTCCAGTTTCTGGCTCGAGTGGAAGTTTTGTTTCACATCAGACAAACCCTCTGATGTGAAACAAACCAATGTAGACGGGCACCTGATTACGAACAGATTTTTAGATAATGATAGAGTCACGCAACGTTGCACAACCAATGAGCTAAAGGGAATCTAAAGTTGGCCAGTTACCAACGCTCTCTTGTTTTGTCCAGTGCAGATGGCTTTCTTATAAGCTCTAAAGTACAACAACCATTTGGGATGTCTAAAACATTCATCCTTTTTACAGAATAACTTGTTACTTTGAGACAGATTTTTCATTTTGGCTAAACTGGGAGTACATTGTGTCCACATGATAAAATCCATGCTGGTTAGCTGAAGTGAAGTGAAAACCAAAACTTTCCTGGAGAAAGTTGCGAAATACTAAAAAAAGGAAATACGTCACTTATGTACAATGAAGTTTAGCTCTTAAGAGATCCAAAAAATAAATAAATAATTGCTATAAGCATATAAACAAAGCCCCACTGACAGACATCATTAAAGTTAGCATATATTTTTTTCCCATTGCATACTCAGCACATTTTATTGCTGATTTTAAAACTTTCACAACTCTATTCTTCTTCTTTCAGGGAGCTAGTGGAAAAATGAGTTCATCGTTGACGTAATTTGCTATAAGGTGAAACAATTTGCAATGAAAACTTGCTTAAGTAGATACTACAGAAATGCTACACCCAAAAAACAGCCTGAGCTGAATGTGAATAAACATTTACTTTCCGTAGTTGTGGCACTTTGACTTGTATCTGCACTATTTACTGGATCTTAGATTTTTATTGAAGATTCACACAACAAGGCGTGAGATGATAAAGTCTAGTCATAAAGAAATAAAATCCAGCCGGATGTGCACTGCAGCTGTAGTCAATAAACTCAGATTAAATATGAAGGTTTACTTAATAAGTTACTAAAGCCTCAAATGTCAGTGACCTACATGCAATGAACCTAAAAGGTTTTATATAGCATTGGAAAAACCTATACTGACAAGAGCAGAAAATACTGTAACTCATTTTTTTAAATTATTATTATTATGAATTTATTTAAATTGTTTAATACTGATGTTGTTAACAGTAAAGCATTCAAACCTTTTACAGTAGTATTATATGTGATAAACATGTTATATTGTTAAAATCTTTGCCTACATATCAACAATAAGGCAATAAATCAGATTATAATCATATAATCACAATATGATTATATTGTAATGACAATTGACAGATTTATAACTTTCACAAAGAAGATACAAAATATGAACCATAGTGTGATTAAAGCCGACTCGTTTTAATAATGTTGCTTTTCTGTTAGTTCTATATGGCTGTAAATGGTTAAGTCCTGTCTAAAGAACAAAATTTATTTATTTTATTTATTTATCCTACTTTATATTTTTTTCAAGGAGGATTTTAGAGAAACTTGTTTTTGATCGAGTGAGTCAACTAATGGGTTTCAGTCTCGTTTGAGACCAACCACAGTACAGAAACAGTAGAGCTAAAGCTGGTCTTTTTGGTTCTGTTTGAATTGGTTCTGGTCTGCTTTGCTTAATTACAATTCTTTAGCTGTTAATTAAATGCTGTGTTCCCCAAGGCTCAATATACGGTCCCATTTCTTTTCATCTGTACACCCTCTCTCATCAAGAGACACATGTCCATAGTTATACAGATGATACACAGTTTTATATTACTGTGTGTCCTGATGCCACAAGACCCTTAGATCCCATTTCCAACTGCACCTTCGACATCAGCAGGTGGTTAGTGGAAGACTTTCTGTAGCTCAGCCTGAACAAAGCAAATTCACAAGTTATTAGTCAGAGTTGGTTCCCCCCCATCTGGGGTTGTGAAGGACCTTGGTGTTATCTAAAATTTGAAATCACACAGAAATGAAACAAAAGTATCATTCTTTTGACCTAAAAACATTCCAGGAGTGTGACAGTTTCTCTCTCTCTTGATCCACACTTTCATCATTAAAGCTTCTCCACTATCGTCTCATTCTAACCGATAATTTCTGTTTCAGTTCTAGCTAAATTGCGTGTGTCTCCTTCGGTAATGTGTTTCTCACTATGTGGGCGTGGAAATGGGCAGGAACTGGGATGGAAGTGATCTGCAGTCAGTTATTCTCTGCTTGTACCCTTGAGCAGCCAGTTTCTCCGAAATTTCTCTGGGAATTTGTTCATTGCATTGCATTCACTGCAATTAATACAAAACTCCCCTGCATGTGTTTTTTTTTTTTTTTTTTGGAGAACCAGAAAGAGAAATTACATAACTTAGGTACAAAGGTCTCCACTTTGGCTTCCAGTGCCTTTCAGGATTTATTGAAATTATATTTTCAGGGGGGGGGGAGCAGGGGGTTAAGCTTTGTATGGTCTGAGTCTAAAATATTTGTCTAATTTTGCTACTGACTGATGTCCAAGCCACACAGGGGTCAACAAATTGGTTTTGATCCCCAGAAGCTCTTTCATTAATCCTTAAAAGTCAAAACAAACCCCTCTGGTTTGTTTGTATTTGCTGTATTTGCTGTATTGTATTACAGCTATCAGCATGTGGAACCATCTTCCTTAGGGAACCTTCAAAAACAGACTTTTTAAAGCAAAGTCTACGAATGAGTGTTTTTGTAATTGATCTTTATAATTTTTAACCATTTATTTCTTTTAGGAGTCAGTTGACGATTATTATTGACGCTTATTTTTTGCTTATGTATTGAACTTTTTGGCTTTTACCAGTTTTGCCAATTTATTTTACTGTTTTCTTTCTTGCTTACTTATTTCTCTGTGGCTTTTTATATTGCCAGTGTTTTCCATTTCAGCTGTAATAGTTTTCTCTGTTGCCATGGTTACAGTTTAGCGGGTGCTCATGGGACGTTTCTGTGGGTGGGCGGGTTTTTGTTCGATGTATGAAAAGAGTTTTCGAAACTAAGATTGATTTATTGATTGACTGATCTATGAAGTAAAAAAAAAAATCTTCTCATTCTATCTCCCAAAATTCTCTGAAATATTTTTTATCTGACATCAGCTAAATTTTGTGCCACAAACTAATTGACTTATTTGGCTGCTTCTTCAGTAATCCAACTTGACTTGCATTAATAAAAAAAAGTTGGAAAACTGTAGGAACTGAATCATCAGTGAGTTTAGGGTTTTGTGAGAATATATTTCTCTTCACAAATTTGAAAACCTCTTCAGCACCATCTGCAAAAAAGAAAAAAATGTGTCAAACTGTATGAAACCATTTAGAAATCAAACATTTGACTATATTAACAGAATATTTTGAATCTTGTGAGACAGAGAAACTGTATGAGCCTCTGTACTGCAACAGATTCATAAGTTAAAACTATTTTTATTATTATTTCACAGATCACAGTCATCTTAATAACGAACGCTGCAAGCTGCATCCAATGAACAGGCTTCTAGAATAATGTCTCTGTTTTCTAAATATGTTCCTTTGGAAATTTCTGTTGGACAGTGCCTCCTATTTTAGACTGAATCTAGAAACTCTCCAGCCTTAATTGTAAATTGTCCCCACTCCAAATGATGCTGTATTTTTTATTGCTAGATGCAAATTCTGCCATCTTTACGGTGATTTATTGATACACCACTGTTTCACATATTTTAAGAGTGACCAACACACAACAGCATTCAACCATGAAGAGGAAGGTTTTCAAAACGATTTGTAAACAACAATCCAAAAAGTGTGGTCGTCATTTATATTCAGCAGCCTTCGTTCTGAACACTGGACAAATAAAGTCCAGTGTAATGTCTGATCGTACAGGAGGACCTTTTTGGAAAGGCTTTGGGAGAGCAGACGCACCAAAAGACACTGAGTTTGAAAAACAAGTTTATTCTGTGAACTCTAGTAGCAGACGCCTGACATGCCTATATCTGGAACATAAGTATGTGATAACGTTTACTTTGTGTTGACCAGAACACTACTCATATTTTCATTTGTAAAAAAAAGAAAAGTTAAGATTGTGAACACAGCCAGTCAGACTCAAATTGTTTGTCACTTCAAGCATTAACACGAGGAGTAAAACGGCACTTTAATGCAACCTCTGACGATGGATTTCGAATCTTTCTGTTTGGAGTTGATGAATGTGAAAACAGCCTTTTTCTTTATGTCCAGTTCACAAGTTGATACAGAGGTTGTAACACTCATCAGGAGGAATAAAAAGAATAAATCACTCAAGTGGAAGGTAACCTCAAGAGAAACATTGAAGAAATAAATGAAAATTGCTCTGTGGCATTGATTCTTTCACCTCTATAATAGAAGCACCAATGGTTCCCTGCAAACACTGTTCTGCTCAGAGACGAAGTGCGTTTTCATGTGAACTGGTGACTTTTTTTGCACATGAACTGCATTGGCTTATGTTAATTTAATGATTTGCAGTTATATAGCAGCTTTAACCTTGGCGTCTCTGCAAAGCCCTTCACCGTGTTTCTTATTCAATTGCTTCATACACACACTTCCCTGCATTGTTAAAGAAGCCATGCAAGGTGTTGGCCTGTCTTCAGGAGCAACGTGGGTGGCCCAGAAACTGTCGGCATTTTGAGGACAGGTTATCAGTTGTACAACTACAAAGGCTTCTCATTTGTATTGATTCAGTAGCTTTAATTCATTCATTTCCATCAAAACTCAGCTAACAAGTGTAGCCAATCATATTTAGTGTTGCTGCCAAACTCTGTGGTGCATAGAGTACCCAAAAATTTAACTCAAAGAAGAGTAGCACTTGAACATATTTTTAACTCAAGTAAAAGTAAAAAGTAGCTGTCTAAGAAATTACTCAAGTAAGAGTAAAAATGTATTTGGGGAAAAAAAACAAAAACATCTACTTAAGTACGGAGTAACTTATCAAGTAAATTACCAATAATTTAATATTTAAAAATTACATCATCACACAGATCAAAACATAAAGACAAGTGGAAATTTTGGCATTTTAAGAACAAAAATGTCAATAATTCATATAAGTAACAGAAAATAGCAAAATCAGGCAAAATAATTTTTCCAAATTATTTTCTTTCAATAAAAAACTTATGAAACTTTAACAGAAACTGCAGGTGTGTGTTTGTGTCTGGTGGACTTTTGGTTAAAATGTGTTTGTTTTTCATTCAGTGGGTAGAAAATTCCAGAAATTTTACTCAAGTAAGAGCAGCGATACTTCATAATAAAATTACTCAAGTAAAAGTAAAAAGTACAGCATAGTGAAAATACTAAAAGTATTTTTTTTCAATAAAGTTACTCAAGCAAATGTAACTGAGTAACTAGTTACTACCCAACTCTGGCCAAACTGCTGTCATGGTCAAACAATATGGCAGCTTTTTCTCATGGTAAACTGGATGAAGATCAAAGACATTTCGTCAAAAGCTTTTATTGTAAAATATTAAATGAAAGTGAAGAGTCAGTATCTACAGAGTTGACCCTTCACCTTCTCAACTTCTGCTACTCATTCTGGTATAACAGAAATCTATGTAAGTACTGGGCCAAATCCTTGACCGATAGTGACCCACTCCGGGCTTCAAAGCGCAAAGGTTGATCAGTTTATATGTTTCTGCTTCTGCTTTCACCAAATTCTGCTTGAATTCTTGAGAAAGCGCTTTTAGATGATGATTTGATACTCTTCATATAAAGTTACTCGTTTGGATGAGAACCATCAATGATTATATCAGGATGCTTCAGTATCATCACCGTTTCTTCTCTCCAACATGTTCAAAAACAATCAGAATCATGATGATCACATCCATTCTCATTGCCCCTGCAGAAATTCTGTTTGGTCTTGATGTTTTTCTTGGACAGATGCAGCTTGTGTGCAATCTTTCTCACAAAACTGTCGCCCAAAAGCCTTCGCCTCTCCTTGTGCATATATGCTCACAGTCACCTTCTGCCAGTGTTGTCCTGGAGTTTGCTTGTAAAGTTTGGACATAAAGAAGCCATATTCGCTGCAAGTGAATTGAAGCTATTTCAGGTAACCATTGCTAACACAAGAAGAAAATGAATCATGAATCATTTCACCTTGACTCTTTCACAGCTTCACCTTTTCCTCTCATACAACTGCTTTGAAATGAAGTTACTTTATGAAATTTCAACAAAAATTAATGCAAAACTGGATGGAAATAAATCATGCAACATTACAGAAGCTTACAAAAACAATGCAACAGCAAGTACAGGCTGAAAGTGGTCCAGTGAAATATTAGTGTATACCAATGTGGTTTATGTTGTATAAACAAACTTTTAATATTTCAGATAATTAATGAATGATAAATTCAACGTTTAAAAACTGAAACCTGAAAAGAACTTGGCTATAAAAAGTTAAACCATGCGGTTCTTTCATACTTTTTCTATCTTTTATAAACTACAATAGTACATATTTATCAAGAAGAAAAATCCAAATGAACTCTGTTGAAGGATTTAAGTCTTTTCAGGCGTTTCTTCATTTGATTCTAATTTGGCCAAAACTTTGACAACACTCCCACAGATGATGATGCACTCATGGTTAGCTGGTCAGTGACTTAGCGGTCACTGACACAGACCTGCAGTCAGCTGAGTTGTTTTGTGCTGCCTTAATAAGTAACTACCTCCACTGAATGCTGCACACACAAAACACAGCCAGACTCAGACAATATTCAGGAGTTATTTTTAGGAACTGGATTTTCCCTGCTGCAGTCTGTTATTACTTAGAAGTGAGATGAGATGGAAAACATAAGGTGATGTTGTGGACATGGATATTGTAATGTCTGATCGTACAGGAGGACTTTTTTGGAAAGACCTGGGAGGAGCAGATGCGCCAAAAGACACCGAGTTTGGAAAACAAGTTTAATCTATGGACTCCAGTAGCAGACGATCCACTGCCAACACCTAAACATGCCTATATCTGGAACATAGGTATGTGATAACATCTACTTTGTGTTGACCAGAACCCTATAAAAGATTTCCTCACGATTCGGTTGTGCTGCAGTTTGTAATAAAACTTTGCTGTCCAATCAAAGTCATGCATGCAGAGTCTCATTCCTGAAGCATCACCACACCAACATCTTGAGGACTCTGACAGAAGACGCCACCATATCATTGTAGGAATCTTACAGATGGGGGAAAAAACTGCAGTTTTCATTCATTTTGAGTCATTTTCTCTAAACCTCAGTCTAAATCTCCTAATTGGCTTCTAAATATTGACATATTTGGTTAATCTCGCATGTGGCTTAGCAGCACTAAATCACCAAGTTAGCGTAATCAAACAACGTATGAGCAGCATAATGCAGGACATTAGCAAACACTGAAATGGAAACTAGAGGCCATAAATGGGAGATATCTCTTCCTCGCTGTTGCTTGAAAGCATGAGATGACACATTATTGCTTGGTGGCATTCAAGTGTTGCTTTATCAACTTTATAAACATGCGCAGTAGATGCAGCTACTGATTACGTGACTTGATAGCAACTTTAGGACAGAGTAAACAGAAAAGAGATGGGATGGTTTCTAGAGAGGCTTCCAGGTATTCTTCCTGTAAATATGGTTGGAGTTTATGCTCTTTTGATTTATTATAACACTGATCACTGTGGCTCAATAGTAGCAATGTTAAAAAAAAAAGTACATAGTGGAAAACAGATGGTAAACCAGGACTTCAAATGAGCTGTGGAAAATAAGAGAGTTATGTTTTTATACCAATTCACAGAGGCTTTAATGTCATTATAATTTCTTCCACTTCTTGGTCAGTTATCTAAGCTCTAGATGAACAACATATAATGTGCAATAAGTACTTCATGCATTATGTTTCCTTCCCTGTTTTGGCACAAATAACATTGCTTTACAGTTCTAATAGAGCAGATTAAAAGACGACTGGCGTCCAGCAAATATGACGCTTCAGATCAGAGTGAGATCTGTTAAGTTCAGAAAGTTTTTCCAGTTCAGGTTAAGAGCAGACAGTTCAGGACTTTGTAGCATTGGCTTTCTGTCAGTTCCAGTTTCTGGGAAGGTTTTCCAGGATCCGGCGCCGGTGTGAGGGGTTTGTTACACCCGCTGCACACAGATCCTCCTCTGTGATCCCACTGCACGAGAAAAATAGGAGTCAAGAAAATAAGAAAAACAAAATCAGCATTGAAGTAAACTTGAACTTACATCCTAACTGTAACTTTGAAGTTTCTTGAATCTACAAAGGAGAACAATTTACCTAACAAAGTGTTACACATCTAAAACAAAATGTACCAAAAGCCAAAAGTGTTTTCTTTCCTGCACGGATTTCTTGTTCCTTGGCCCTGAAACAAACCGCCTTCTCTCTGATCTGTCATGTGAACTAAACTTTATCTGAAGGCACTCAGAGACTGTTGTGTCTGAATTATTCATAAAAAAGGTTTCCCCTCAAAATCCTTTAGGACAAAAGGATGGTAGACAAAAACAATACTAAAAAATACCAGTCATTTAAGAACAGAAATGTCACAAAACGGCAAAAAATACTATGATGCAACATAATAATTTTAAGAAAAATCATTGCAGAAACCCAGTCAAAATTTAAACTAATGCAAATGTTAAAAGAAAAAATAAGTTTTAATGTGTAAAAATATCGTACATCTGTTTTATTACGCTTTTTTAACAATTTTCATTCTGCTTTAATGACTGTTTTACAGCCTGGCTCTCCTGTTTTATAACCATTATAGTCTTTAGTTTGTTGTGTCTTCACCCTCAGTAGTAAAACTCGTTTCCTTCCTTGGTGGAGAAACACTGAGATTAAACGATGGAGAACTGGAGGTTGTAGGCAAATTGTCTACAATGATTGAGAGACAATTCTCTGACAGACACAATAAAACCTTCCCAAGTAAAAGTAATATCCATCCATCAATCACTTGGGAACTTTTTAATGTGTCAGAGGAATATTTGCAATGTAAGCACCATGTTAAATTATGCAGAATTTAACAGAAATACAATAAAAACTAATAAAATGTTGAATTAGCATCAGAAAAATTTAGGATCACAATTTCTTGTCTTCCTGGTATTTGCTGTAATAATGTAGTAAAAATAGTCAAAACAATGTTTTGACTTGCAGTTGCTATAATAATGAGATAATAAATAATTTCTAAATTACACATCCAGTTCCAATAGTAAATAACATTTGTTGAATAATCTGATCGTGACCCTGCTTATAAATATTATGTGTACGGCCTGTTGCAGTGACATTATGTAAATCTAGTTGGAGTGGACAAGAAGGGCTGAACAATATGGCTTAAAAACGTATTTGGTATCAATAGATAACAATAACTATTTTTTTTGTTTTAAATATGTGAAATACTGTCAAACTTGTGACATGACCTTTCCTCTTTTATCCACAGTTTTCACTTCATATTGTTATTTTTTATTTTTAAGTAGTTATGAGACACGGTGTCAAAACTTTAAGCTGCTGCGCAAGCTACTCAACAGGTTGTTGCTAGGTAACCAAAGAGTGAGCTTGCATAGCCAGCCATGATAGGCTGAGCAGCTAAAGCATTTTCTCTGCCTACATCCCCCAGAATGTTGTGCGGTTCTGCATCAGAGTCCAGTTAATATTCTACATATCAAATACTGAAAATTAAGCAGTCAAAATTTCAATATTCAGTGTTGAAATCTGGTCGAGTTTCTAGTGACAATAATTTGTCACATTTAAAATTAGACAAAACTAACTTACAAGTAACTTTTAAGCTAAATATAACAACTTGTTTTCAGAAAATAATTCTTTAAGATTAATAAAAAATAACTAGTTTCACTGTCAGATTACTTTACTTACAATAATCTTAAATAATCGGCTAGTGGAACTAGTTCTCCTTTATTAATATTAAGCAATTATTTACTTTAAAAAAGTTGAAAATTTACTCATAAGTTAGTATCAGACGCATTATCTATCGACATTGATTCCGCGTCTATCGTTATTGATTTATTGTCCAGCCCTAGCTAAATGTAACTAATTCCTACTCAAATGGGAGAATGGAGCTCAAGACGTGAAAAGATCCAGAATTGTTTACCTGAAGTAATCCAGATCATCCCAACCACTGAGGCTAAGTCCCAGGGTGTACTTTTGAAGACCTAAAGTACTGAGAAGCTCCTGCACAGTTTCTGGCGCACCTTTCAGGACAGACACCTGCATTGAGATTAAGTAGAAAAACTTGATTTAACAAGGAATCAATAAACGTGCCATCACTAAACGTCTGTATTTTTAACCTCTTTATCCCAGACGCAGCCTCTGTCTCCATGCATGGACGGGCCGTTTCCATAATTCGCCCTCTGCCTGACTACAGATGGGCCTCTCTCCTTTGAAGGGAAGAAGTCGACCTCGCTGAGGGACTTGGCAATCTGCAAAGCGGTGAGGGAGTTGTCTCCTGTTGGGGGTTGCTTCTCAACGATCCAGGAAACAGAGTGCTGACAATGTGTCAAAGAGGTGGGGGCGTAAGGCAGAAGGGACGGGGACTTTGGGTGCATGGGGTCTCTCCTCCCTGGATGAAGCTGGCGTTTATCTCTTATGGCATTTTTATGTATGATTTCAGAGTGGTTGATGTACATGTTGCTTTCAGGCTGCATGGAGTCATGAACATTTAGTTTTCCTTGGTATTTTTCTCTGATTTGTGACGTCTGTTCCTGGAATTGACGGACGGCATTTCTTGAGGAAGGAGACACTGGCGACTGGCTTTGGGCTGGAAAGAGCTGATAGGACGAGTTGGTTTGGGACGGATGAAGGTCTTTGGTTAGGTTGCACTGGGACAAGATGGCTGGGATTTCAATTTCTGTAAAGTCTGATCTGTGACAGGGTCTCCTGTCGAAGCCCTGCCGCCCTGACACTTTTGGAAGCTGCAGGGCCTCGTTTCCAGACCAGATGACCTGGGGGTCCCTTCGCTGAGGAAGGGCCTCCTCCACCTTGTGTGGAACTGATACACCTTCAAAGATGAAGTAGGCAGGGTTGGTGTAGCTGCTCACTGTAGGTTTAACAGGCACTTCCGACGGCCTACAATAAATAAAAAAGTTTATCACATGAACAGCAGGTTTCACTGCTACTATTCAGAATGACTTGAAACTGTGTTAAAGTACTCAAAAAATGCAAGTTTGCATTAATCTGTGCATGCAGTTGGAGTAATTCCATCTTTTGAACAGGAAAGTTCTAAAATAATTAGACACATTTGGACATTTTTCAGCACAAGAACCAAACATTAACATCCTTCTTTCACTGCAAAAACACAAAACCTTAAAGAGTACTTTTGGTCTAGTTCAGGGGTGGGCAATCCTGGTCCTCGAGGGCCGGTGTCCTGCAACTGTTAGATGTCTCCCTGATCCAACACACTTGAATCAATTGCTGAATCACCTCCGAAGTGCAGTCAGGTTCTCCAGAGTCCTGCTAATAACCTCATTATTTGACTCAGGTGTGTTGAAGTAGAGATACATCTAAAAGTTGCAGGAGACCTGGCCATCGAGGCCTGGAGTTGCCCACCCATGGTCTAGTTTCTAGTGTAAGTATCTTTGTACAGATTGAAATAAGACAAAACTAACTTCTAAGTAACTTTTCAGCAAGATATAGATATGAGTTTGCTTTAGGATATTTGAACTAGAAACAAGACAAAAATACTTGGTAAGATTTTATATTTTTGTTGTTTCTACAGAAACAGGCTCAACATCTTTAATTAGTACTGTCAAATCAGAGACTCACCACTAGTTTCTAGTGCAAATATCTTTGCACACTTGAAATAAGACAAAACAAACTTATGAGTAATTTTTTGGCTAAGTGTGTGAGCTTATTTTCAGCAGTTCTCTCTGGTGATGGTGAAAGCAACAGTCTACTGCTAAGCATCTGGGGATTTATCAGGTAGTTTTCTTTTGAAACTAGTTTCTTGTTGGTTTACCTAAACAACAGGAACTGAACAACCGCTTTTTAAAGAAGAAAAATTTTTCTTCTGAAACTAACCTGCTGTGTTAAAAACACACATTAAGCAACTGGAACCTAAACACTTTGGGTCTTTTTAATAAAAAACAAAGGCAATTGCAGTCCTGGAGATTTTGCTTTCCAAGATTTACTGACATGTTGCATTCCTCCAAAACACAAACGAACTGAATAAAACACCAATAAAAAGTTCCATGTACTAAAAGATTAAATTGTTAAACATTTGTATGGGATTCTAGACATTTTTAGCTGCACAGTAATAAACCAAGTGCTGTTTCTAATTGTAGCAGAATTAAATAAGCAGACAAAAGTTTGTCCAATTTATTTTCAGACTAAACGTGGAGAAATCAGCAGTGATGTAACGCTGCTAAACACGCCTGCTAAAAAGAGAAGCTGTACAATCACATTCAGTGTTGCCTCCCCGGAAAGTTCTTAAAACAAAGAAGTGTTGGTAAAAAAAATGGTTTCATTTACAATAAAGCAGAAACTTATCTGAAAATGACAAAAATCAACTTCACCACGTTCCTGTTTCAAGTTAGAGAAACGGTGGGAACCAAACTTACTCTTAGTAACACAGGTAATTACAATACTTATCTGTATTTTGCACCAGAGCAGCATTGATACTAAAGGAGTTTGTATATGAAAAACCAAGATAATAAATGTGTTTTTTACTGTCCTTCCTGTCCTTAATGGTTTTGGACATGTCTTTATCTCAGCTGAACAACCAGAGTAAATACAAACTACAGTTTTCAAATCATGAAAATCATAAAAGAACTTATATTAACCACATTTTTTGGGACATATTTTAATTTGTCTAGCCAGAGCCATGCCTGATTACTGCCAGATTTGTAGTTTGCAAGAAATCACCTGAAATAGAACCTGCATGGTGACATGAAGTAGGCTGAAAGACGCCATAAAATAAGGAATAGATGGCAAAAATAGCTTCCAAGGTGAAAATTCCTGCTGAAAAAAAAAGTGCTTTTGGTAAAATATTCTCTGGACTGAAAAGACTATAGTGAAACCTAAGAAGAGAATAATCCAAATTACATAGACGCGGCCTAGTTAAAGTACAGACTTAAATCTGACTGAGTCACCTTCTCCAGGTCCCTCCAATCTCTCCCGTGTTGTTAAATTAAAACACATTTTGCAACAAAGAGTGAACAAGTTGTTCAATTTTAAGGGGGAATTACATTTTCACATGTGATCAGGTTAGTTCATGAAGTGTTTTTGATCAGAAGCATTTCAGTGTGATAAAAATAAAACAAATAAAAAAAAGAAACAGAATAATCTCCAACGGACAAATTAGTTTTCACAGTGCATTATATGCAAGGCAGCCATATTGGAATTTGAGGACAAGAATGGTACACAACCTCCAAATTTTCATTTCTTTTTTATTTTGTAAACTTGGAAATTTATTGCTTACCTGCAACTACAGCTGCTTTTAACATTCAGGGAACATGATGGCAGCCCATTTCAAAAAGGTTGAACTCTTAAATTATATTAAATGCAATTTGTTTCACTGTTACCATTAATTTGAACTTTTTGCACTTGAGTATCTAAGCCTTACTGTTAATTTACAGCATTGCATTTAAACAATGAGACATCCATACCTAGTTACTGTGATCCGTGCTGCTGCATGAGACACGTGTCCCCTTCCAGGACCTTTATCGTCTTTCTCAAAACAGAACAAGTCTGAAAAAGCAAAGTTAACAGAAATGAAAATCTAATTCTGCAATCATCAAAACGTCTTCTAAGTCTGTGTGTTCCTTGCATGCAAAAGACTGCTGCTAGTTTGCAGTCAAACAGCAACGTTGTGTTTGTGTTTGTTGTGCCTGACCTTGTGGCCTAATACCCAAATGACTTGTTTCATTTTCTCAGGATGCATCTGGTCAGGGTCAGTCAGTCAGGAGCCAAAAGAGGAAGCAGTCGATAGATACCAGCAAGTGTGTAAAGCCAAGCCAGGGGATCATTGAGAAACCAAATAGAGGAAGCAATGTGAGGCTCACAGAAGAGTCGAAGAACGCAGTGACAGTGGAGATGAAGGTTTAGTGGGAAGTGATAGCGCTACCAAGGCAAAGTTTCACAAAAGAAGAGTGTGAGCTGACCCACCATAAATCTTCTTCCGCGTGCCCCGCCTGTCCTTGGGCACGTGAACTCTGACCCGTCCTCGTATGGAGCCCATCTCCTCACCACGATGAGTCAAAAATGTCTCAAATTTCTGCGACGAGCCCATCACCGGCCGCAGAGCAACACAACATTCACCTACAGAAATCATTTTAGTCAAAAACTAGCCAAAAGTGGGGGGTTTTTCCTGATGTGGACAAAATTGCTGGTAACCCCACATCTCATGCAAACAAAGCTTAATTTCTCCTGAAATGTTATTCCGTTACACACATTCATCTAATGAATACCTGTTGTAAAACAATGTATATCTATCTACTCAATATTTCAGTAAACTCCAAACTATATAAACTCCTGGTTGTAAACTGAATATGTTCAAACACCTGATTAAACACAAAGTGCAGTTTTTAAGTGATTATTTTATTTTTTTAGACAACAAAAAGCTGCTAATTTCTTTTTCTTCGTGAGGCCAGGCTGTTTTGCATAGCTTATTTAATCATTTCAAAATATATTTTTTTATTTATTTGAAGAAAGCTGGCAGGATCAAATGAGTTTATACTTCTGCAAACATCCTTTTTAAACAAATAGTTATCTAAATACATATTATGGTATTTGAATTGTGAATGTTTGAAATAAATAAACTAATCTATTTAACCAAGTTATCTTCGTCTAATTTATTAACATGTTAGATGATCTGTAACAGTTTAAGCCTGAGAAAATAGAAAAACCAAAGAAATCAATAATGGGAAAATATACGTTTTATGGCTATGAGTAGAGCTGTAAAAACACCAGCCTTCAATCCTGAAACAACTTCAGCATTTTGCAGCTTCAGCTATAGACGAATACAGAGATCTCAATGAGAATCGCTTTTGGTAAATGTTCTTTTTTGGGGATATTTAACTGGGATGTAATTGACTTTGCAGTTCATATTTTGAAGAATGTGTTGATCTCTCCAGCTGCTTTTCCTTTCTAAGAAAATTTTGAACCACCATTTGACATTGACTTTTTAAATGAAGTTTAAGTGTGAGCATTGTGTATCTCCATTAATTATGCAGATTTATTTGTGCAGAGGATAATTTATCTCAAAGCTGTAGGCCTTGTTTATCAAATTAAAGCATAATACTCTGAACTTATTGCTGTGATGAGAGTAAAGTGCAAAAAATTACTTATTGCTGGGGTTTCTTTGGATAAGATGTTTGTGATGGCACAGATTAGCTTTTTTACCAGAATGTGCTTCAGACTTACCGTAAGATTCATATCCATCGCATGACTTCACAGACAGCAGCAAGTGCTGATCCTGGAGATACTCCAGATCAGACACGACTGGAATGAGCTTTAGAAGATTTAAACAAAAATAACGTTAGGAAAAAAAAACAATAAATGCTTTTTTTAACCATTTTTCAATTGGTTGTAGGCGCTGCTGACCTTTGGGAGCTGTTTGCAGGTCCAGCCCAGTTTGAGAAACCCAGGAACATCACAGCTTTGTAAATTATTCTCACTGGATCGTTGTGTCTCTGCAGGTAAATTCAGGAGTTAATTTCTGAAACTGAGTTGTATTTTGGTTTACAGTCTCATTTTGACACGATTCTGCACCTTCAAGGCATGAGGAATGAAACTCGATGAAGAACTTGGACTTGCTTGCAGTCTTTACTATGGTGTCAATTTCTTCCAGCTCAATCCAGGCTCTCTCCACACTGGAGTTTGAATCTGTTTAATTAAAAAAAAAACCACACACACACACAAGAACGGTTAGAGCATATTCCAGCTATTTATGACCAAAGGTTTACAGTTACAGAGGCACCTGATTTGCTGCACGGAGGGGTCACTCCCACTTGGAAAGTGGCAAAAACAGGTGAATGATCACTTGTGAAGATGTCATCAGTGCAACCTGGTAACAACAAAAGGCTTTTTTAGTATTATTATTATTATTACAAAACCACCTTATATACATTGTGGCTGACAGCATGACAAAGTACATGAGCTGTCAGTGTGACAGGGCCTTGCAAGACTGCTAATATCCCTTAAATGTTTCATACTTCATACTACAATCACAGACTTCCAGTCCGAAGAATGACGTGTGTTCTCAAATTTGCCTCCCTTCACTCTGATGAATGAAGGGAGGCAAATTTGCCTCCCATTCATCGGAAAAGCCAGGGCAACCGATGACCTTCAAAATTTTAATATTCAATTAGTGGATGGAGTCCACCTGTCTGTCATTTGATCCAGCTGTATATCCAATCCAGCTGTTCTGTGAAGATTGCAGAGGTTTATTAGACAACGTTATTGAGCAAACAACATCATGAAGACCACCAAACACAGGAAACATCCCAAAATTGATCAATATACTACAAAAACACCAAATCTTACCAAGTATTTTTGTCTAGATTTTAGTGCAAATATTGTAAAATGCTTCAAATAAGGCAAAACTAACTTACGAGTGACGTTTTAGCAAGATATAAGAGCTTGTTTCAAGTCAATCATTCCTTAATCTTGAATCAAATTATATTAAAGAATTATTGATTTAAAACACACACCTATATCTTTCTCAAAAGTTACTTGCAAGTTCATAGATGCACTAGAAACTAAACACTAAGTACAATTTTGTATTTTTGCAGTAAAGATTTGAAAATATGTGTGTAGATGTTTTTTTCCCCATCTGATAGAGCTTGAGTTACTTTGAAGGGTATGAACACTTTTGCAAGAAACCATATTTCAAAACCCACAATTTTTTACTTAAAGAATAATTGGCTATCTGTACAGAAACATAAGTTAAGACTAAATTTGAGGAAATGACTCTGCATTTGTGGACCACAACCCAGTTTGAACATCATTCGTGCTGCTCATGTTACTTTCATTTTTACAATTTAAAAGAAATACCTGGAAGCATCTACTATGCCTTATAATTGCTTCATAAAAACTTATGTCCATGTCGACATTTAACCATTTGTAAACATTTTGCAGCTCATATTCATGTTTTACATTTGAAGGTTTTTCCCAGAGTTTATTTTTCCAAGAAATTCCCCACCATATTCTCACCATATGCCGTGCAGATGATGTGCGTTTCTGGGTAGGACTTCCACAGAATCCGGTCGCACCATGATGGAACATTAACTCGCACCTGGAGACAAAGAATGCAGAGTTTCAAAAAACACCAACATGGCCTTGAATGCCACAAGTTTTTCAGCTTTAACGCCTTTACTGGCGAACGACTCAGAGGAGTACTTGGATGCATGTCTATTATGTTGTCTATATGTACACGCCCACACACACACACACACACACATATATATAAATATATGAGAGTGTGTGTGTCCACTGAAGGATTCCCTCGTTCCATTCACAACAGGCATTCCTCTTTTAGACAGAAAGTTAATTCTTAACTGGCTATTTTTAGCGATCCGAGCAGCTGCTGTCCCAGTCACTTATCCCCACAAATTCCTGAAATAGGATTAAGTTACAAATAAATGATCTTAAGAAGTATATACCTGGAACGGAGCAGTGGTGCTTCAATCGTCTGGACTCTGGCTTACTGATTTGAAGGTCAGGGGATCAAGAATCAGTTCTTTCAAGCTCCTCATGTTTTGGCATTCTAGTGAGCTTTTGAAGCTTATCTGCTGCTGGTACATCTTACTTTGGCTTATCCTGTTCTCAGATCACAGTTTCCTAATAAGTTTCAATCTGTGGATTTTGGAACTAAACTCTACACATTAAGCCATCTTTCTTGCTCTCAGTACTACAGATTGTATATTATTCATCTAAATTCTTAAATAAAATAGATTTGTATTTTTCATAACTTTACTTTTGTAGAATAGTTCTTCTAATAGTCCTCCAAAACATTTTTCCATCTGTTCTAGCAATCGTTATATATACTATTATGCCTATTTATCTGTTTTATACATCAATTTTTGTGATGTGATTTTTATTTGACTGGGAAAAACTCACTCCTGATGTCTTGTACTTCTGCCAAAGATAGCAGTCTCTGGAGCCTCTCTCATACCGGTAGGTGGGTGGAAATGCAATCTTCTCTTCCTCTTAATCACGAAAAACAAAACCAAAGAAAGAAAAGTCAAATATTTTACATTTATACCCAAGTAAAAACGACATTTTGAATCTGTTTTGCTTGGAACTCACTGAAATTGAAAAACGCTTTCCTTTTCTGTCTTTCTCGAGTTAGCTGGTCTGCAAACATGAGCTCCTCGAATTCCCTTTTGGAAACATGTTTCAGGATGTCCTGCGGATGATACGGACCATGAAGATGAAGGATATTCCCTGTGTACTAATGTTACATCACACTGACTAATCTGTAAGTGATTTCTAATGAATTACTCTTTAGTTTAATCTCAGTGTGTCCACAATGTTGGATGCTTTGTCCTTTATTCCACAGTATTTAAAGGAGTTCCCCAAGGATTCATATTAAGATGCCTGCTCTTTTCTCTCAGTATATACACAATCTTTGTGATAATTTATTCAGCTAACACAATTTATTATGTTTCTGCTCAATTTCTTTACTCTGTCAAATAGATGTTGTACAGTGTACCACACTTTCTTTGTTTTAGATAAAAGATAATCAAAGGTTATCATATTTTGAATGGAAAAAAGTTTGTTTTCAAAAATTCCTCAGGTCAAACTGAAAAAGTCTGTCAAGTATTTAAATGTCATTATCAAAGAAAATTTGTGTTTAAATTCATAATGAAAGTCTTTTCTCCAAACTGAAACTTAAAATTTGGTTCCCTATTTAGAAGAAATTCAGACTCTAAATGAAAAAACATTTCAGCTTAACATGAGAATGGAAAAAAATATGAAGGGCGTTCATTGGTTTTACATGTCAGTCATGATTAACAAAATGAGGCCTTGTTGTCAAAATGGAAATTAAAAAAGCTGAGAAAGGCACTGTTGAAAAAAAAACTTGGGTAAAATGAATGCAGTAAAATACAGAGAAATCCTGGAGGACAATTTCTTTCTGTAGGAGAACTGTGGCTTCATTCAGAGAATATTTATTTTCCAACAAGACGATGAACCAAAACACGCAGCTAAAGTTACAGAGAAATAGGTACTTATTTTATGTTACATATTTTTACTAAATCAATAATTATTTTGAAACAATCAGTTTTCACTTTGACATTAAAGACTTTTTTTTATTTCTCAAAATGGTGTCAAAAATTCAAATTTTGTTGATAATGATTTGATTGGTAAAGATATAAAACTGTTAAAACATCTAAGCAGAATGGATACTTTTTATATTCACTGTGTGTCTGCAGACATCAGATGTTTTTTCTGTAAAAAAATGTAAGTTTAGATTTTTTACCTGGGTTATTTACAAGTGTAAATTGTACAACATTTCCTCTCAAAGATATTTTACAATACATCTTTTCTGAAGAGTCAGGGAAAAAAGGCCTATAAATAGGCATCCCATATTCCCTTGAACATTTTTTAAAAAGGATCCGAAACTGCTGGTCAGGATTCCTTTTAATAAACTGGGGGATTTTTTTTTTTTTTTACATTTTTTGGTCTGTTTTATTGTTTCTGCTCTATATGTGTTTGTTTTCTTTTGTACTAGAGAATGTCAATATTTGTTGCAATAAGTCAGTCTGACCTCTACATCCAGGTCAAGCCTGTAGTTGAGGTCTCCACACCAGAAGAGATGAGTGAAACGAAGGCTGATATCAAAGGCAGAGAGATGCTTGTCACCCAGGGAAAGCAGTCTGAGGATGTCCACAAAGCTCTGATTCCTCCTGGGTGTTATAATGTAGAAAAATACATAAATAAATAACAGAAACAACATCAAGTGAACTAAACTTTCTCCAAAACATTTGATTTCTGAACCTTAGCACTTTGTCACTTCCAGAGGTCAGGTGGCAGTTCACAAACCCAAAAGATGTCCCATTGAAGAGGAAGGAGACTCCAACTCCTCCCTTGTTTCCTGAATCAACAAAAACAATCAAACCTCAATTTAAATGTTTTTATTTTTTCAGCATTTGATTGTTGTGATGGAGAGAAAATGCACAGAGCCTACCCAGAGTGTTTCCAAGACCAGTTTTAACACTGGCTGTGTTCACATGGCTGACTCGACTCTCATGCTCCGGATTTACAAACACAGCCAGCCTCATATTCCAGAGGGACTGCACTGCCACCTAGAGGACAAGAGGTTGCATTACAACACATTTTTCTAGTATAAAAGTATAAAAACACAAGTATAAAAACAGGTACTGACTACGTTTAATCTGTTTTCTAAGGTTGTGTTTTTATGCATGCTGTACACGGTACACAGAACTCATGTCCACCGTTGAACAGTATAAAGACATTCTCATGGTGCTTGTGCTCGTAGTTGTTTACACAGATAAATCTGACATTTTGAAAAGCCTTAAAATACACCTAGATTTATAATTGCATTTAAAGGGGGAGTATTTACAGAGACAGTGCCATTTTATAGCACAATCAAGTTACTATGTTACCTTCAGTTATGGAAAATGCTTTATATATTATCTCATATAACTCCTTCTTCAAGAAGTGATCACATGAGGGAATAACATTATAACATGATGCAAATCTAAAACAAAATCAGTTTTATATAATTGATTCAAATATTGTATGTAAACTTTTGAATTTTAAAAGCTTTATTCTCTCATCAATTTAGTAACTAACTTACCAAAAACAAAAAGGGTTTAAAGTAATGTCAGACAGTAAGAAAAAACAAACGTGTCCTAACATTGGATGCCAATACATGGTTTTAACTGTATTCACTTGGTTTGTAACCAGCTATTTAAAAAATGAAGCAGATAGCACTCTTAATACAAATTCATAAACCAGGTGTGGAGATAATTACTAGTTTGAAGTCGATTTGAGTGTAGCTGCGAAGAGTTGCTTTGATTTGCTCTGTCCACTCTCTCTCCCCCTGAGGGTTTTCCTGAGTCCCTAATGCATAGATGTCGTGAGGAAGCAAAGCGGTCGACTCATCAGGAGTGTGTCCCAAACCACAACAGGTCACCCACGACTGCAAGGTCCGAGGAGGAGGGGAACCACCTGCAGACACAGAAAAGGAAGTTTGGCTCTTATTGAGTTTTCTCTCAGAAGCCAGTGAAAATCAGCGTCAGCACACAAGTGATTACCCATGTTCCAGGTGCCAACAAACACAGAGACCATATCAGGTTCATCCAGCTGAGAGTGCCTGGACTTCATCAGCAGGAGGAGCTGGCAGAACGAGTCGCATTTCTGACGGAGATGAAACGAAAACATGTAAGGGAAGCAGCTAATTTAATCGAAAGGTTAATCTTATCATCCTGCCTTACCCGTGCACTCTCAAATGTCATCTCCCGCGGTGTGCTGTGGTAGCTGTCAACAACCATTCGGATCTTGGCTGGGTGATTTTGGAACTTAACAATCTGAAGAACTGATATATAGGGAAATATTACATTTTCTGTAGAGTAAAAGGCCGGTACAAATATAAAGGAATCTAACAAACACATGTTTAGAGTTGTTTTTGATTTTACTTGGAAATTTACAAGTGAAAAATCCTCCCTACATGAAGGTGCTCAGTAAAATCTGAGCAAGAGCATGCCTTTAAGCACCATTAAACCATTTAATGCTAAAAATGACACTTATGCAAAGATAATGGCATGACATGTAAAAGAAATGTTACAAGCTCTAAAAATAATTATTTTCTTACTTCTGTTATGCGAGACTTTCTCGATACCAAATGAGCTCGACTTCCTGTCAAACAGCAGGACTCCTGCGTCCACATCCACAGAGACAATTTGTCTGCCGTACCTCACCATCTTCACCTGGAAACAAAGCATCAGTCATTTTTCATTGTTCTTATTTTGTGTGATCCTAAAAATTATTAAATTTAATTAGTGATCAATCATATTTTCATGGAAAACATCCTTAATCACAACAATTCGGGGAAATTTGGCCTACTTTTTATAACAGCTTTTTAGAGTCTCGTTTAGGCACAAGTCTTTTATGCTCTGAACAAAGCACTTCCATCAGATTGAGGTCCAGACTTTGACTGGGTCATTTCCTCACCTTGATTATTCCCTTCTTAAGACATCGAGCATACAAGTGAAACCAGAAATTTAACAGACTGTATTGTAACCTTCTTTCTCCACTGTCTGGCATTAAATTGGATAAACTTTTCCAACTTTACATAATTCAAGATTACCAAAAAATTTTCCTATCTTAAGAGAGATAAACATTTCTTTGTAGAATTTTCTGCCAATTCCCAAAATTTCTACACAGACGTGGCTTTTTCCTCTCCTTTTAAGCACGCCATATTTGCCCACTTATTTTCCAAATTATTCAGAAATGACAGAGGCATGCAGAAACTGAGATGAACCTCTTGGGTTTTTCATTGAAAGCAATGCAATGGACCTCCGGTATTCACGACGGTTATGGATAGCAAGCATTCGCGAATAGACGAAATCGGCAAATACTTGAGAATCCCTCTAAAAATACTTCAGCTATCTATTTTAATAGGTAATACATAACTTTATATTTATTAAAACGCACAATAGAAATCGCTTTAGCACACTAAAGCTAAAGCTTTTGAGGTTAGCTACCTCAAAAGCTAACATCCGCACGCTGCCTTAGCTCCGGGATACAGCCAATCAGCGCCAACGAAAATTAATGGCGCTCCTGGATTGGCTGCTATGCGAACATCAGCCAATAGCGTGTAAGATAGTTTTGCGCATTGTTGCATCAGCTTCCAAAAACTAAATTCCCTTTCAAAAATTTTAGTTTTATATAATTTAGAGTCGCGTTGCAGAGAAAAATTTGCGAATAGCTGAACTTGCTGGTGGTTTATTACTGAGTGCACCTTCTTGAAAGAACATTGCTGCTGTTTTCCACCTGAAATCCTAACCGATTGGTAAGTTTTTGTTGATTTTGCGTTACCATTCATGTAAAAATTAGGACTAAACGTAACAAGAGGGTTCTTTTTAAGACAGATTCACCTGAAAGGAGTGCACAGACAGCTGCCTGGTGTTGTTCTTTGCAGGTGTTACAATGGTTGGTGCTGGATCAGGAGGCAGCGGGCTGGGCTGCACTGCCAGGTTGTGGTTTGTCACAGCATCTTGTAATGCTTGCAAAACCTAGATGTGGAAAAAATAAAGCACTGTTACACTTACATCACAAGCAAGAAATGCTTATTCCTCATTTGTCTAGCTGCATAATCAGATGGGAACTTCATACCATTACTACAGATGAACTATGTTGATTTATTCCAAATAGCAATTTGCAAGCACAATGTATTGATTTCAACAATTTTTAAGTTTATTAACTCTGTGAACACACCTTTTTCTCCAACGAAGAAAGGAGGCTGATCAAAGCTGAGATTTTACACAACAAGCTATCAATCTCCTTCTCTGGACCCTCGTTCCCAAAACACAAGATAAAAGCCATTATGAGTGTATGAATCCTGAAACTACAGTGATACATTTCCAAGAATAGTTCATGGTTTATTTTAGTACCTGTGCCTTGCTAGGAGTTAAAGAGCAGCTGGGATGGTCGAAGACTTTAGCCAAGGTTTCTAGACTTGAAAGAGTGAGATCTATCTCACTGTAAAAACAATAAAAGGCATCACTTAATCTTATTGTCATCATTCAACATATAAAATTCAATCAAAACTGTAATGAAAATTAGCCAATATGCAGTCAAAGTTTGAATATCTCTTGACTTTTTACAGATTTTGTCGTGTTATAGTCAAAAATGTTTAATATAATTGGCATTTTATGTGACAGACCAACAGAAAGCAGAACATAATTGTGAAGTCTAAGGAAAAATACATGGATTTACTTTATTATTTACAAACCATGGCTCTTCACCTAAAACGATTTGGAGGAGCATTAATCAGAAAAGCTGCTAAAAGGCCAATAGTAACTGGAGAGGAAATGCAGATAGTCAAAGACTAGACCTAAATCAAACTGATTTGCAAAATCTTCAGTCTGCAAAGCTGGTATAGACAAATCCCAGGACACTTCCAGCTGAATTTGAATTAAAAGTTGGTTTTAATAAGAGCTGACTAGGGGAGATGAGTACAAATGTATATGTTTTTTCTTACATTAAAACTATTGAAAACCAAGTAATATTTTCCTTCCACTTCACACTGTCGAATAAAATTCATATAAAATTAACTGAGACTTGTTTTTGTTACATGACAAAAACAAAAATATTTAAAACTGCATCCACTGTTTGTTGTTAAGAGGGATGCTAACCTGTTGAGGCCTTGGCAGGCTGTAGCCAAAGTGCGCTTGAGGTGATATAAAGTTGTTGCCCCTTTATGCACATTCTCGATGTCCAGGGGCAAATCACTGAAGAGGTAGTCATTGAGCAGGCCGATCACTTCACCTGCAACACTGTGAAAAACATAAAATAAAACACAGATAACATAATTGACCCCCATTGTTTTGGTCCCCTGACTATTACTGCTGCTGGAGTGGAAGTTAGATGTTGCCTCAGAAGAGAAAAAAAAACACTTTCTGAAACTTGTGGGTAGTTGAGCAGAACAGCATTGTTTATTATTAGGACCTGAACAGTCACTTGGAACAGACCACTAAAGCTGCTATGCTTGATTGCCAGCAGGTGCATGCATCTATAAAAACGGATGAATGGAAAACAGAATGCTGCGTAAACAAACTTCCTTCTGTAATGTGATTCAAGTAAAACTTTTAATGATTTAGTGGGACGGAAGTGAAACCGCTGTTAAGTTCTAGGATTTATTGTACTCATTTAAAGCTTACAAATGTTTGTTTATAAAATAATGACTTAGTGGGAATCTGTCATGTGGTTTTGTGCACTTCATTTTAGGTTTTAACAAGACCAGAACATTTATATGACTGAAATTAGACGTTTATATAACCATTTTTTTCACTATCTGACATTAAATCAGACTAAACGTTTGCTGTGTTAGTTAATTTAGTTTTAATAAAATTAATATAAATTATCTCCGGTTGTTTATCTTTGTTAGACTTTCTCAAAGTTAGAACATTACTATACCGTTAAACAATGTGGGAACACCAGAAGCTAATATTGCGGCTTTGTAAACTGCTGACGGGTTAATTCACAACGTTTGAGTTAATTTGCGGCACAACTTTAGATCTAGACCACAAAACACATTGCTTTGCGGCCTGATCTCATGGAAAAATAAAAGGTTTTTTAAAAGCAATGTCAGTATAAGAATAGATCTGGTTCTTTTTTGGATACAAAGTGCCACTTTCATCTGTTTAAACAATCATATGCATGTATAATGCCCAGGTGTTATACTGTTCAGGGAGGACAGTATAACACTGTTATATGAATGTGTTTTGATACAAAATACATTAATCTCTGTAAAGAACTGGTGATGACACTGACTGAAACTTTTAAGAGAAAACTACCATCTAAAAAAAACAAGTTCTGTAAAGACATGGTCTGAAAGACAATCACTAATAAAGAAGCTGTTTCTCCTAAAGCAACACAAAAAACCAAGAGTTCAGTTTGCAAATGCACACAGGGTCAAAGACCATCACTCCAACTGTGAAGTATGGGGTGGCAGCATCACTGGTGTGGAGGTGTTTTGGTGCAACAAAGTCAGTGTTTTGGAGTATTTATCAGAAAGTCCTAAAAACAAACATGTGAGAAAGGCAGGCCTCAAATCTGACTAAGTTACAGTGGTTCTGTCAGGAGAAATGGGCCAGAATCCCAGCAAACTAAAAGGAAACCTAAAGGATTTTACTGAAATCAAGTGGGGGAAAAGCTAAGTAAAGTTACATATCTTTTTAAACAGTAAGTGCTTATGTATCATCACACTTTTTATTTAAATTAATTATTGAGTTAAATTTTTATCTGTAAAAAAGAAATCTATATGAATCTAAGATTATATTTGTTCTGTTTTACTTTAACAAGATTTTACGTTACTCCCATTGTCACACATTCTAAACTATGAGTAGATCATCAAAAACTGACGCCTGGCTGTGAGCTTTGTGAGAGTTGTTTTCTGTTCGGTTTTCATGGTGACTCTTTAACTGACCACCCAATGGTCTAGTTGGCTATAAATGAAATCCATCGACACAGAAACGTTAATAGGTTGGGGTTTGTGGTTGTGCTCTCAGCTATCAATGCGGGGAAACCATGAGTGTTAATTTAGAAAAGTATGTCACCATGACCTGGGACTTATTTTATATATCACCTATTTAGGGACTTTTTTTGTATATCCTATAACCTGAAGAAAAATCAGCTTTTTTGGGGTCAAAGTCTGGTTCTACTTCGTGCCTATCCCCAATGGGCCGACATGTCACTCAAGAGCTCATGTCCTTTTGTTTAGCGTATTTAGCAAGGAACCTATAACTCTTACCCAGAACAGATTTTCTAATACTGTGTTCATGATTAGTAGTGAATCTGGCGTATGGTGTTTAAGCCATTTTTCCTAGACATCCTTGGCCGAAGTTATTCAAGCCTTGGTGTGTGTACCATACCCAATTGGTTTTATCTATTAGTTAAAAGTATTTTCAGACAGAAGTATTAGTGGTCACCAAATATAAACAGAAGATCAGAAGAAGTTAAACCCTACAAGTTGATTTTAAAAGGGATTGTCCAGGAAGTGCAAGGTTGTAGAAGGAACTTAAGGAGTGCAGGATTGTTGTTTTTGCAGCAAAAAAAGTCATGGGTTCAAATCTCAACTTGGGTTCTTTATGCATGGAGTTTGCATTTTGTCCTTGTACATGAAAGAATTCTCACCGGGTACCCCGGCTTCCTCTCAGCCCAAAAGTATAACCTTTAGCTTAACGGTAGGAAAAATACTTCTAATTGTACATTTTTGTCCAAAAAGTTACTCAAGTAAATGTAATTAGTTACTACACAACTAATAGTAACACGTTAGCTGTTCATGGACTTCTCTACTGCAAATGTCTCTCTCTGATTAATTTTATACTCTGTCACTGGGATTTCATAGCTTCCATAATATATTCTGACGCCATTTGTTTTCATAATGATGGGTTTTTCATAGAAGAAAAATAAGAAATTAACCTCGTTAATTAGTTTTTCTAAATTGACTTTAGGTGTGCATGGTTGTTTAAAATGAATGGAAGTGTATTCAAAGTTTTAATGTGGCTAAGAATACAAAGTTCATCTTAGGTCAGAAATGATTTACTTAGATGTGTTCATCTCAAGCAGCTTCTCCAGGAACAAGGCATGAGGGGCTGGTTTTGTCGGCGTTCCCAGGAGTGACGCTGTGTTGACCGGGGCTTGGAGGGGAGACGGCTTCTCATCGTCTGTGTATAAATATGAAAGAAAAATTTAACTGAATATTATTAGAAGAATTTTTAATTGTTGAAAACAAATCATTCCGAATAAAAATACAGAGGCAACAACCAAAAGTATGTTTGCATACTTTTGAATATGTTTCACTTTTTCACATCCATCCATCTGGAAACATTCAATTTCAAAATGTGAGGATTTTTTGTGACAGACCAACACAAAGTGACACATTACTGGAAAGTGGAAGGATAATTATGCATCATTTTTATTATAAATAAAATCTAAACAGTGGCATTAATTTGAATTCAGCCATCTTTATACTCATATCACTCAATAAGATCCAGTCTACTGCAAAAAAACATATAAATCATATCAAGTATTTTTGGTCTAGTTTTTAGTACTAATAACATACTTATCACAAGATTTTTTTCCCCATGTTATAAGTGAAATAATCTACCAGTGGAAACACCCCTTTTCATCAATATTAAGGAATTATTTACTCAAATGAAGCTCCTATATCTTGCTGAAAAGTTACTTATAGTTTTGTCTTATTTCAAGTGCAATATGACAGTTGCAAGAAAAACTATACCAAAAATACTTGGTAGGATTTGTGTTTTTGCAGTGTGTTTTTAGTAAATGGAGTACAAGTGGAAAAACAGCATCATTAGCACAAAAACCAAGTAACAGCCAAAAGATTAGGTATAAAAACATGAAGATTTAGACATTTACAGTTTGAAACAACTACAAACCTTCAGAAACACTTCTGTCCATTTAAAAAACAGTTTAAGTTCAAGATGTTTTTAAATGATGACAACTTGTGACCCACCTGAGCTCTCATCCCCTGTGTCTGTGTCATGAGGAACAGCGTAGAGAAGAGGGATGACTAAGCCTTTGTGGGGTTGCTGGTATCCCAACACCAAGTCCTCCAGTGTCCGAAAACAGTTCACCTGCACGCCTTGGGTTGTCTGCATACAAACACATATTGCATGTGAAAAGTGGAAACTGCACAGAAGCTTTCATTGGGTTTACAGTAAATAGCAGCAAAGCGTACTGTTACAAGCAGTTTTAGATAAGTCACTTTCATTTTTTTTAAATAGTTGGCACCAAAGCAGCAAACAAAAGTATGAGCAGAGATATTTGTAAGCTTAATAACTTTTTTAAAACAGATCCATTTCCACAGTTTGACAGTCTCTTTTAACAAAGCAGAAGTATCTATTTCTATGACAGGATACACACACAGATCATAAGGTGTGATAAGTGGCGACATCATTGGTTGCTAATTGAGCATGTTAAAAAAATGTCTAAAAGTAAATGCCTATCTCTGAGAAACATTTTACTTTTTATTCATGCATTAAAGTGTTCTCACACCAACCAAACGTCCCTTTAATCAAACTTGATACATTACAGGAGACAGAAAATAAGATTACATGCTCACACAGCTACTATTCACATGGCCCAGCTTAGCATGGTACATTAGACCACAACTGCAGAGCGAACAGCTCCTTCCAGTGCCTTTTTATATTTTTTTTCACTTTCATTTTGTGGTGAGAGAAACCAGTTTTTTGGCTTTGGCTGCTTGATCGTTCTGCCAAAAACCCCTTAAATAGTATTTTTTTTAAACCACAAATATCTCTTGAAAAGTCATTTAAAAGAAATGAATAGCATACGAGGCAGCGCCCCCAAAAATATCTCCTCGGCCTTCTTGGAAAAACAAAAAAGGGCGAGCATGCGACTTGTGAGTTAGTGGAGCAAATCCAGTCTGGGGGAAAACACATACTGGAGGTTTGTACTGATGGCAGTGGAAAAAACAACTGAAATAGCAACAGAGCTAAATGTCCTCATTGGAAAGCGGAGGAGTTTTCCAAGTTAAAGCCTTAAAAGCTACTGCCAGATAATTAGCATTAAACTGCTCTTTTAAAAACTGTGAAAGAAAAAAATGATATATGTATATATGCTCACTTTATGTGCTGCTGTTGCATGCATTAAATTTCAATAAACTAGCCCACACCTTCACAAAAACACATCTCTGTCTCAAACAGCTTCACATCCTCTTAGATTCAATGCAAACTCCTCCGTAGATGTGTGCAACAAACAAACAAACACACAAACAAACAAACAAACACACCCGTTGGTCAGTGAATTAGTGAGTGGGTAGGATTCTCCGAGATAGGACTACAATTTCTCCTCTGTGCTGCTGAGCTCATTCTGCAAGCATGCAGCCACATGGCAGGGATGCCATTCAAACAACAAAGTGGCTGCAGAGTCTGCAGAGAGGAGAAACACAAACACGCTCCTGTTCCTGGTGCAACGTGGAATAACAAACCATTGTTTGATGTTTTCTAACTCCATCTGACCAGAGGGGATTCTGACTAGCTGTTTAAAATGTGTCAGGGCTTCAGGCATCTTTTGTAGTTTTCTTTTTTACTAGTGTTTGTTCATGAAAGCTCTATTTTTAGCAAAGCAGTGACATTTTTACCTGAACTGCCAGAAGACCATCCGGGTCAGGAAGTATACGATACGTGTGGACATGACGTTGAAACCTGTTTGGAAGACAAATATCAGTGATATCAACAAAAAGCTAACACTCAAAGGAAAATGAGATCGACATTTATTAGGCAGTAGTGTGACCTTTTCAGATTTAGTTGTCACCACAAACCTCAACTTTCTGTGACTAACCTAAAACAAAGTAGCACTTGATTGTCAAGTGGAAGAACATCGTTTCCATCATGACCTTAAACAAAAATGCAGTGCAACCATTATAGAGAGCATTAGTCATCAGCATTGATCTTCAACAGGATGTTGAAGATCAATGAACACAGCAGGTCAGGAGGAAGTTATGGAGAAGTTTAAACAAATTTTATGTCCGTTAAACATATGTATAAAAACTAAACCTTTTTTGTCTAGATGCCTCTTATAGCTTTCAGATTAAATATTGTTACACCAAAAAATGTTCTCAGCTAAAAGTAGCAATGCTTCGATATATTTTTACTCAATTAAAAGTAAAACGTAGCTGCCTAAGGAAATACTCAAATAATAAAAAGTAAATTTGTTTATTTAAAGATCTGCCTTCTTGGGGGTCCACACCAAACATTACAATAGAAATCCTTCACAAACATTATAAAAAAGACATAATGGTATTCCTTAAGACACAAACAAAATTAAAAATGCAAATCAACTAGTTCAACAACAAAACCAGGCTCTTCCTAAATGTTAGAAAGAGACTGAGCAACCATTCGATCATAACAACTGAATGTAATGTTTTAGAAATGACTGAAATGAGCTGTTATTATGAATCAAAAGCGACTTGAAGCAGGTGGATCTTTAGCCTTGATTTAGAGGATCTCGGTGTTTTGGCAGTTTTGCAGTTTTCTGAAAGTTTGTTTCAGATTAGTGGAGCATGGAAAACTGTAAAGAAAATCCTGAATGAGCTTGAGCTACTTCCCCTCTCCCCCAAATAAAATGGGGGTGAAGTAACTCACATCTGTACATGTGATAAGATGTTAGAGACATAACCAAACACAACTGCAACTGGAATTGCTTCAAACATGGTTTTAAAAAAGCAGTGACTCAGGAGGGCTGATTACAATTAAACATTCACCTTTTCACATTTTTATCTGTGTTAAAAAACATTTGATTTATAATTTTCCATCTGCTTCATAATTAAGAAAAAGTTTGTGACACTTAAAATCGAGACTACATTGAACTTTTGTTTGTAACTTGACTGAATGCAAAAAAGATCTAGTAGTACCGATGTGTACGGTGTTATGAAAAACAGATTTTTTTTTTTCTGGTGTGTTGCAGATACTCAAAAAACATTTAAAAAATCAGCTTTTGAACTGATGGTTTTATTTTCCACAGGAAAAAAACATCATTTAGCCATATGTGAAAATATATTCGTCTCCTTAACCTACCAGCTAGTTGTCCAATGTTGAATGAGTTTTTCATGTCACTGTGGAGGGAGTTTAACCAAGTCTTTCTGCTGAATTGTGTCAGATTAGTTACAATGGAGGTTTTATAGCATAAAAGGCATGTTAAAGGTGAGACCACGGCATCTAAATCAGATTTAGATCCAAGCATTGATGAGGCCAATCTGTGGGTATCTTTGCGTAATTTCTATGTGTCCTGCTGCAAAACTCAAATGTGCATGAGGTTAAAGTCACGAACTGCAAAGCAGGATTTATAAAAATTCATCCAGGTGCTAAAACAACAAAACAGCCCAGACCATCACACTACCACCGCCGGGTTTGACTGTCAGTGTGATGTTCTTTGACTAAAATGCTGTTTTTGCGTAAAGACACATGTGAACACACTTTTAATCCCAAATTCCTCGGGAATCAGAAAAGTCTTTAAGATTTTTGTTTTAATAAGAAATGGTTTTACCCTGAAATTCTCCAATAGAGGCATTTTTTATTGTTAAATCAAGAACTCTGACTAAGGAAAGTGATTAAACTGTTTTAAATGTTACTCTGTTTTCTTGTTTTTATCTTGTGGGTGATTCTTTGATGTGCTCTTGGAGTAATTTAAATACTCACATCGGTCCTCTGTTTTCTCCACTTGTTGAGAAATGTCTCATTGACTTAGAAAAGGCTTAGTTTCTCTATCCAGACTGATTTGTATCAGTGACATCGTTTTTCATCTGTATTGACTTTATTTAGCACTTGAGGTGTTACTTTTTGAGATTGCATTGCCTTACTTCATCAGCTGGGTTCTACTTAAGTGATTTGTTGGTTAGCAGAAATTAACTATGGGTGAGGTTTGTGAAATTAAAGTTAACTTTACAAAAACAATGATTGAAATGAATCATGATTCAGGGCACAGGTTAGTATGCAAGCTTTTAGTCAAAATAAATGAAATCACCATTTGAAATCTGCATTTTTTGTAATTTACTCAAGTTACTCTGACATCAAATTTGTTCTGAATATTTGATCTGAAAGATTTAAGTATGAAAAAATGGGACAAATGTTAACATTTTCTATCAAAGGTGTTATACAATTCTGCAGGACAGTGGCTTGTAATAATTTAACTGTGAAAACAGTGGAAGATGTCACGTTTAGCAGTCAGAACATAAGAATAAAGTTTGATAAATGTAAATTATAGCTGCAATTGTGGAGAACATTAGAAGGGAGGATGATATACCAAGAAAAAAATGAAAGGAAAGAGGCTGTGCTGGAAGCAGCCAGGCTCAGCTCTCAGGAATGTTTCTGGCTTCAGCCCGATGAGCAGGCAGCGTAGTGTGGTTGCCGGAGCTCCAGCCCACTTGTAGGGGCCCAAGAATTGAAAAGGGGGGTTAAATAGGGGAAACAAGTAGTCATACGTTTGGGTTTGATTTGCTGAAGTTAATGGGTCTGATTTGATGACTTCTTTAGAGCCAGGTGGCAAATAATAATGGACATGCCACATTAAATGTACAAATAGACATATTTCCACATAAACTACATTGAGTAAAGTTTTATTTTTTTACAAGATTAGACAATTCGATATGACTTTCCATAGACTAGACTTTCTTTATGAGTTTATTATAACAGTTTCAAACAGACTGTGTGTAGGACCCGGTAAGAGTGTGTTTATACTCACAGTAGGCACAATGCATAGGCTCCTGGCACTGACTCACTGTCTCTCACCAGGTAGCTGCCATCCCTCCCCGCTCGCGCCAGCAAGTCCTCCGCTCTCACACGGCTGATGTCACGATGGTACCATGATGCTGAAGCCATGGCAATCGATGAGGAGAGAAATGCTCAGGAGAATAATCCACATGAGGTTATGAACAGGCGCAGAGGTTGCATTTCCAGCTGCTTTAGGCTTGCAGAGATTTCATCGCACCAGAGGTCTCTCTTGCAAGTCAGCAGCATCAGAAAACCGCTGTGGTCTGCTTGAGTATTTAAAGCCTCCCCAGTGATTCTAGCACTTCCTAGGTCCTTCCTGGTTGCTTCTGGGTCACCCATCCTGTTGGTCTGAAGGAAGCAGATGTGAAAATATTAAATCTCCAGGTTATTCCACTCCAACACGCCCTCCACTTCTCAGTGAAAGCTGCAGTCCTCCATCCTGGTAGTATCCTTCTCTATGGAGCCCCAGTTTCTGATTTAAGTTGTGAGCTGCTCCACCCAGGTGTGTGTATACGTCATGTGTTGATCCAACAAACACAGACCATCACAGTTGAGCAAGGAAGAGAAGAAGTCTGAATGAAGCAGCCACTCCTGAAGCGATGACGTTGCCTCGAGCTAAACCACAAACACAAGCCCTCCTTCTTATCCCAAAACAAAAGCCCTGCATGCAAACAATTGAAAAAGAAGAACCAAGAGTGGCAAAACAAACAAATTAAGCTGCACACACGCCACCCACACACATATGCACCGGGTGGAACTCAGTCAGCATTAAAACCAGACAGAAACCAGACTAATTCAAATGACTTCCCAGCTCTGCTGCCATATAAGGAAAAGAAACTCCCTCACTATACGTTCAGCTGATGGCTGCAGTCTTCTCTCCTTTTCCCCCCCACAAGTCCTGGTTCCATTAAGAATGAGTCTGGAAGGATGTGGGCTGGTGCAGGGGTCTGACTTTCAGAGTTAATGTGTGTGAGCTGCTACGAGGATAGTCCTTTCCGAAGTGGTGTGGTCTTCTTCAGACTGCTGTCAGAGCAGAGGGTGGGAGCAGAGACACAGAGGACAACCCTGTTAAAGCGCAGGACAGACAGAGGAAGTGACTCGACATTCCAGATGGCAGGCAGAGCCAGGAGCATTCTTGTGAGGGGCTCAGCTACACCATCAGCGCGTGAAACAGCAAACTACTTCCTTCTTCTGCCTCCTGTCTGTTTTCTGCCCCTTCCTGACTCTTTACTATTGTTTCCAACGGAAAACACTGCTTTCCTCAGACAAGTCCTCTCACATCTGGCCAAGCCTTAGCTTATAAACGTCTTTATCCTCTGACAATACATCATCTTTTTTCAAATTCAATCTTTTTCTTTGTGTCGCCCTCCCTTTCTTTCTGCTGTTGCTCAGTCTTTCTCTCTCAGCAAACACCCTCTCCATATGGTTATGATCATCCCTTGCTTTCTTATTTTTGCCCTCCTTGTGCATTGCCCATTATTCACTCCTCCTACGTCCCTCCCACTCCATTAGCAGGAGCAGAAAACCGTGTTGGAAGCTATTTGAACCCACATTTGCTGCTCTGTCTTGCACTACTCAGCAGAAATTTACCGACCACCAACCACAGACTCCATAAAACAAACAGAAACAAGTCCATCCCAATCTGACACATCTTCGTATTGCTCATTTTACGATGAGTTGTTTCAAAGAGATGATTGTGGGGGGAATTAGCTTTTTACACAACATTTGGGCATGACTAAAAATGCCAGACAAAATCACCTTGCAGATATAATCATAAAACCTTTAACTTTTTCACATAGGGCCACAACAATTTATAGAATAAATTAACCAAAAATAGTTTGTAGGTGGTGCAGTCATTAGCTTACTGAGTCAAGTCAAGTTTATTTGTGTAGAACATTTCCCCAACAAAACAGTTCAAAATGTTTTACATCATAAAAGTAGCATACTCTGTAAAATAAACAGTCTCCAATTTGCAGTAAAATGCCTGCAGCTGCCGTTGCCTAGAAGTTTATTGTATAAACACAGTAAAACACAAGTAACATTTTACTGTATTTATACTGGTAAAATCTGTATAAATACAGATTTTAAATTTGTTTTTTTACATTGTAATCACCAATTGTAAAATAAACATTACATTTTGCCAAATGCCATCATCAAAATCATCAATACATCAAATCAATGTTCCAGTTATTATTAACCAAATGTAACTCTAAACAAATGGGTTTTTGCCTTGATTTGCAGGAACTCAGTGTTTCAGCTGGTTTGCAGTTTTTTGGAAGTTTGTTCCAGATTTGTGGTGCAAAGAAGCTGAATGTTGCTTCTCCATGTTTGGTTCTGGTTCCAGAGATGCAAAATATTCCAGCACCAGAGGACCTGTCTGAAAAGTTTAAATAAAAACAGATCCTTAATGTATTTAGCTAGTAAGTTATTCTCTGATTTCTGAACAAACAAAATTATTTTGACATTCATTCCCTGAGCTACAGAGATCCAGTAAAAGGACTTTAGTGACGGAGTGATGTGTCCCGGTCGCCAGTCCAGAAGAGGGAAACACTAAGATGGCAGGACAAATAACCATATACACACATCTACACCAACGAACAATTAATGCTTAGACCATTTTGCATCTCAATTCAGTATTGCGCTGCAAAACCACAAAATCTTATCAAGTAATTTTGGTTTAGTTTCCTAGTGCAAGTATCTTAGTATGCTTGAAATAAGACAAAATTAACTTACAAGTAGCTTCACAGAAAGATATAGGAGCTTGTTTTAAGTCAATAATTACTTAATATTGATAAAAAGGCACTTGTTCCATTGGCAAATTATTTCACTTATAACATGAGAAAAACATCTAGTTACAAGTGCAATAATCTACCAATAGAATAAATACTTTTTCATCAATATAAAGGAGTTATTGACTTAAGACTAGCGCCTATAGCTTGTTTGTAAGTTAGCTTTGTTTTATTTCAAGGCAACTAACATGGTTGCACTAGAAACTAGATCAAAATACTTGGTAAGACTTTGGTTCTTTTTTCAGTACATGATGAAAACCTAATGAAGAATGACCAAAAAACATTCTTCATTAGAGTGAACATTTGAGGTTGTTGACTCAAATGCTTGCAGCCTCAGTTGACTTGAATCGGTTTGTGGAAACTCATCTTTAAACACAACTCAATAAAGGTCATGCAGGAGGAGCAGAATACAGAAGGCAAAACATTAAATAAGAACATGGTGGCCTTGAAATTCTTCTGAGTTCAAGACTGGAGTGTGTTTGAGTTAATAACTAAACTCAGCAGTGTTGCCTATTTCAGAAGTTTTATACACCGTGTTCCAAATTATTATGCAAGTGATATTTTCTCAGATTTTCTTAAGTTGTCAATGCAAATGATGGTCAGTATAATTTTCAAGTCGTGAATTATTACAGTATAAATCAAATTTTACTGAACAAAGCTCCCCATGAGAACAGTATTTTTTTCAAAAATAAAAAACTCAAAATGCAAAATGATTCCAAATTATTATGCACAGCAGATTTTCTAAACATTTTATGGATTATAAAGAACTGCAAACGGTCATTCTTTGAATGTGCAGCATTAAGTGGTCACATGTACTAAAATTCAAAAGCTATTTCAATCAAAAACATCTTAACAGACAGAGTTACATGCTAACATCGGATCCCTTCTTTGATATCACCTGCACAATTCTTGATCCATTGAACTTGTGAGTTTGTGGAAAGTTTCTGCTTGAATTTCTCTGCAGGATATCAGAAAACCTTCCCAGAGCTGCTGTTTTGATATGAACTGCATTTTACCCTCAGGTCTTCTGCTTGAGGATACTCCAAAGGTTCTCAATAGGGTTGAGGTCAGAGGTCAGAGGAGGATGGTGAGCACACCATGAGTTTCTCCCCTTTTATGCCTATAGCAGCCAATGATACAGTGGTATTCCTTGCAGCATGAGATGGTGCATTGTCATGCATGAAGAGGATTTTGCTACTGAAGGTACGGCTCTTCTTTTTGAACCATGAAAGAAAGTGATCAGTCAGAAAGTCCATATACTTTGCTGAGGTCATTTTCACACCTTCAGGGACTCTGAAGGGGCCGACCAATGATTCTCTCCCCATGACTTCAGCCCAAAAAATGACTCCACCACCTCCTTGCTGACGTCACAGTCATGTTGTGATGTGGTGGCCATCCACCACCAATCCACTACTGCGTCCATCTGGACCATCCAGGGCTGCACAGCAGTCATCAGTGAACAAGTCTGTTTGAAAATTAATCTTCATGTACGGCTGGGCCCACTGCGACCAGTTTCTGCTTGTGAGCTCTGGTTAGGGGCCCGAATAGTAGCTTCATGCACCGCAAGCCTCTGGAGGATCCTCCACCTTGAGGTTCCAGAGGCACCAGCAGCTTCAAATAACTGTTTGCTGCTTTCTAAGGGCATTTTAACAGCTGCTCTCTTAATCTGGATGAATGTGTCTAACAGAAACCTTCCTGATTCTGCCTTTATCTGTACAAACCCATCTTTGTTCTGAATCAGCCACAAATCTCTTCACAGTACGATAACGCTTCAGTTTTTGTTAAATATCTAAGGTTTTCATACCTTGTCAGACGGCACTACACTATCTGATGATTTTCATCAGCAGGGATCCTTTCTCTTTCCCATATTGCCTGAAACCTGTGGCCTGCTCAATAATGTGGAACATCCTTCTTACATAGATTTCCTTTAATTGAGCTCAGCAGACAAACTAATCAACCTACCTCTGAAATTAATTATAGTGATTCAAAGAGCCCTGACACACAATACCATCTATAAATTTAATAGCACAACAAAAAATGTAATCTATATAACACTTAAATCCAATTTGCATAATAATTTGGAACACGATGAACTATACTACAACATTGCAGGACTGCTCTAATGGGCTCGCCAGCAGTTATTAAAGAGTTTCCTTAAATAGAAAACATTGCTTCTCTGTCTCGATTTAGCAACAATCTAGAGGCTGTGTTGTTAAGAGGGTTTAATACAATGGAGGTCTAATTCACTTAGACAAGGCAGGAATTCCTGCAAGAGACAATTCTGGCTGTCTATACAAATCACCTGCCTAAAATGGCAGCAGCTTAGCTGTAAGGGGCTTACATGACTCTGCATTGGCCTGCAGAGATGAAACAGGTTACATAGGGAGTTCACCATAAGGAGACAAGGCCATGGCATTATTCAAGGCTCTTTTGTTTGGGTAGTTGTTCCCGGCTGATAAAAACTGGCATGCAACATCTTTGTAATGGGGAACTCAATTCACAAAAAGTCCTTTTCATCTCCAGAGCATTACAATCCCTGACAAAAGCAACATTTAAGTAAGAAAATGCAGCAAATTATAGGTAATTTTTGCTAATTTGTCTTTTAATCTTTCTCTTTAAATGGGATATTATCATGTTTTAAAGATATTCTCTTTAAAACATGATTGGATGTGTGAGATATGTGGTGTATATATAGTGGATTATGTAGAACAGGAAGAGATTTTGCTTTTGGCTGTTGGTGAATACTTCATAATAATAAATTAATTGTACTCCTATAATTTGGGAAGAGTAGAAACTGTAAAAATTAGATGTGTGAATATGGATAATGTGGGATGAGACAATTGTGGGTAGGATTAAATCAGCTTTGTCTTCTTCCTTTTTGAAATTTTTGTTTTCTATGTTTTATTATTATTATTATTATTATTATTATTATTAGCAGTAGTAGTAGTAGTATCTTTTTAATTTCTTCTTTCTGTAATTATTATAAAATAAAGAGAAATAACACCTTCTCTCCATATTTTATTCAATTATTACCCTCTATTTCCACAAATGTGACTAAGTGACATTCAAAGGACTTTTTGAAAATGGTTTATAAGTAATGATTTCAAGTGTAATGCAAACTATTTAATCTCTGATGCTTTAGCAGACCATTTTTATAATCTTACAAACAATAAATTGTAAGATTATACTACACACAGGAGGGCTAAATGACAAATTAGGTAACATCTGAAGGCAATTGTTTATAATATTTGTTATTTAGAGGGTTCAGAGTAAAGAAGTTTTAAGGTAGATGCACATCATATTTTAAGACTTATTGCTGAATTTCTTTAAACGCCATAATTTTTACTCAACTTCACAACTTGGCACTACTATGAGTTGGTCTACCGCACCAGTTCCTAATCAAATAAATAAAAAAATGTTTGTAACATGATAGAATGTATAAACGAAGTCAATTTGCAAAGAGAATATCTAATTGTTGCAGTAGAAAGGGAAATCCAAGCTCAATATTTTCTGCAACAAACCTTCAGAGCAGTTTCACAGACTCAACAGTGATATTGTTCTGTTCTAAATTTCACTCCCACAAAAATATGACACAGAGGCGTTGGTGGAAAATGTATGCTTTTGCAAAAAAAGTACAAATGGGATTCAGTTTGTGCCAGTCACACAAAATAGACTCAGTTAAATACCTGAAAAGGCTAGAGTCTAACATTGCCACTACTGTGTAAAGGGAATGAACAGCTATGTAAAAGGTAGCTACAGATCTTTTTCTTACTTGTATAAAGAGAAAATCAAATTAAATCTTTAACATCATTCATTCTGGAAACTGAGTAGTTTACAATATTTGTTGTTCATAGTTCACGGCTACAAAAATCTGCATCCCACCTGCAGGTTTTACACAAATATTGACTGATCTGGAGAACCTAAATCTGATGGTGAAGATGATTCTGCTGATTGATGATCCGGTGATGCCGTTCACGTCGGTGCTGCCTGGTCCGGGGAGCTTTAAAGAGATCTCAAACCCTGACCCCATATGACACTTTACATTGAGGACAGTGTAAACATAAACCAATCTGATTCATTATCCCCTGCTGCCAAGGTGAGACAATCCATTCAAAATACCAATCATCCACCACCTCTCATTAATCAATCAATTACTCTTGGCTAAGGAAACCCGAGGATCCTCCATCAATCCCCCACATGGATTTGTTGACAGCTTTGTGCCAGTTGAGAGAGTTCAGCTTCTGAAGATCAATGGAGATAAATGTGGGTGCTTTGACACAACTTAAAGCTGGGTTAAACCCGTGTCGACGTCACAAACAAGCAGCCAGTCACATTCAGACAGCCTTAGTCATATCATGAAAGAGTCAGGTTCAACACACATGCACATTATGCACATTATGTACAATTTTTAAAAGTGATCCAACTCAGTTCCATGTTGGCTCACGAGTCCAGTGTGTCTATTTCTAATAACTTTACAGTATTTTTTGTTATAGTCTTGTACAGCATATTATTATTGTTACTCTTTTGGTTACTCTTTTTTATATATATTGTTTTTAAGACTTTAAAGGGGCACTGTTATGTATTTCTCAGGTACATAGTACCCATTTAAGGCACAATCAAGTAACAACCTTCAGTTGTTATAAAAATGTTACTTATATCAAATATGTAAATTCTACTTCATATTGGGCCTCTGTCTCTTTAAACCTTCTGCTCTTTCTGAAACTCCACTTTCAGACAGTCATCACAACATGGCTCCTCTATTAACTCTATCAACATTTTTACCAGCGTTTTACTGAGAAGTAGCTTCTGTAATGAGCTCAGCAGTTCCACCAGCTATTTGCTAACTGCTGCTGGCTAGTCTGAAGGAGCTGAGTGGGGAAGGGCTTGGAAACTGCAGCTCTGAGGAGGAGTTTTGTTTTGAAGGCGGGGCTAGGTCCACCCACACGTTTTGCACAGCTGAATGGTTGCCATGGTGATTAAAGGATTTCTCAAACATGCATGAAAGAATCAAAACATCCCTCCAGGTATGTTTGTGATGAGGGAATAACATTACAGCATGATGTAATTCTCAAAAATGTTGATTTTACATAATACTGCCATTTTAAAAACTTTTTGTGTGAACCTCTACATCAGTTGCTGCTGTTATATCTGAATTTTCCCTTTGCAGGACAATAGAGGCTGTTCACATATGTCCTTTTCTTTTCTATTTTCTATTGAGGAAGATTTTGATGAAATGAATAACAAGTCAAAGACAAAAAAACAATATCTGGTCATCTGGTTTCAAAAAGCTAATGGTGCATTAACAGTAATGCTCAAAATGATTGAAACCAATGAGAGATTTTGATATAAAATTATTTACATTTAACCAAGAAGCTGAATCTTTCCTACAATTTTAAAAACAATGTGAAATGAGTATCAATTTTTAAAAAAAAACATTTTACTAAAACATATTGCATGCCAATAGTTGTGTACATCCTTCTGAATTCTCAGTGGAAATTTATCTATTATTAGTTAAGAAATTCTTCCTAATTGCCTCAGTCTGTTTCTTTGTCTGTCTATCTGTAAGTCCGTACAAACAAACTGCTGGTAGACAGGCGGATCCGTGGATTAAAATATTTGCGTCATCACCTATGTTGTGCCCTGCTTGACCTTACATGACAAAACGCCATCCTGTTCACTTTTATTTATTAGATTTGAGACTATTTTTTTAGATAGACATTTTTTTTAGTTTTATTTTTCATGAATCCATTTTGACCAAATACACCAGGAAGTAGCTTTTAAGACCAAAATTATGTCATATTTCAGTTGGGCTTTATACTTAAGTAAACTTATCAAACAATTTAAAAATAATTTCAAATTAATTTACCAAAATAAACATTGCTTTAATCTATTTAATCTTATCTGACCATCTAAATGAAATAAAAAGTGCACTTCCCAATCAAACTAACATGTCTTTATAGTTCAAATAAAAATGAAAGTTATCAAGGTAACTTAAGGTACCAAACTAATAAGACATCATGTATTTGTCCTTTTTTTTAAAATCTGAAGCAACATCTTCAGTTTTATAGTGAAACTCCAAAAACGCTTCCTTATTCTTTCTTATTTTTTACATCGGTTACCATAGACCAAAAATAATTGTCAGAGGATGTCATGAATTAGCTAACCTTCTTCATAACCATATGTTAAGGATTTTGTAGTACCACTGATGCTAGCTGTAAATCCTTATGACTTATGGCACAGCATTAAGTCAGGAGGTCATTTATGTAAACCGTCCATGAGCCCAGATTGCATCGAGCTGGGGAGGAGAGCCATCTGTTGTCCTGCCTTCCACAACAACTCAAATCCAACTAATACCGCTCTGTCTAAGCAACGAGGAAGGGAAATCCTTGGAACCCATTCACAGGGATGTCTTTTAACTCAATCCACACTCAGGTTTAAACGTCTTAAAAGGCATTTGTGAAAATAATCTGATGATTTTTTTTTTGCCTTGGAAATGGAATTAAGATACTTGAATCAAAATGTTGAACATGATTTAAGATTCTTGTACATAAGGAATTTGGATTTAAAAATGAATTTGTAAAATAAGAATCTGAAGCGCAAGTCAAATTACTCATGTAAAAATGAAGTTTTCCTTCTCTTTCAGAAAATATTGGAAATAAATACTGTAGTATGCACCATCCACATTCCTCTTCTTTGCTGACTGTATGTTTTTTTTAAACTTTGTAATTTTGTGTTTTTATTATGTAAAGCACCTTGAACCTCCTTGTTGCCGAAATGTGCTATACAAATAAAATTGACTGATTGATTGATTCTTGTTCAATCAAATGAAATTCATCCTCCGGATGGTTACCACTTTAGCAGTCATTATCAAAAAGCTTAAATGACTTCGGTATGTTTCTGCCTCCCCATTTGTTTATCTATTAGCATATTTAACTATTTCAGAGTTAATATAAAGTACATATAGTTTAAAAACAAATCATCTAAAAATATTTTGAACTACTTTTACAGTAGAAAATGACCTCTTTCTACCATGAGTGTCTGGCTCGGCCCCTGAGCCTATTCTCTTGGACTTGCACACACAATGATTATTTTTAACTGTGCAGCAGACTAAAACAGTAGTGTTGTAACGAATTAATCAGATTTGCTCCAAAACAGCCGCTGGATAAGCTGAAGAGAGGGCTCCAAGGTTGGCGGGGGTCACTGTATAAAAGCAAAGCTCACTGCAGTGATTGGCATTCGCTCTCCATCCACTGTGACGGATTAGAGAAGGAAGCAGAGAAGAGTCGCTGGTGGAGCCGAAGACACGGTAAGTTAGCTTCTGCACCTTTCAAGACAAAGACTCAGACACAAAGAAGTTCAAATTTATAGACAGTAGACATTTGATGAGTTCAATTTCATTTTATGAGAAGAGAATACCTGAATACCTTTACAAGACAGAGGACAATAGTTAAGATCATGGCAAGCTGATGCTTTCTGAGTTATTTTATAAGACTGAATTGTACAAATTAAAAGGAAAGTGACTCTGCAGTGACATTTTAGAGAATGTAATGACCAGTAAAATGTCAAGATTTTTTTACTGAACCACGAATGTCCTCAAATTCCTGTTGCTCCTTCAAGATCTTTTGTCACACATCTTTCTAACCAAACCTCTGTATCTTTATTCTTTGCAGAAAGGATCTTTATCTGGTGCAGTCATGTCAAAGTAAGTCAGTTATTTATTAATCTGCTGAAAATTACACAAAAGCTCTGAAATACAGATGGATACTTTAGACTTTAGATATAAACACAAACCATTTGAGAAAAAAGTTTGTTAATATTTATGTGTTTAAGTGACAGTTAAGAATTAGTTAGGTGTATTTTGAAATAAAAACAAAAAGATTTAATACTTCTTGTTCTATTTTAAAGCAGAAGCTGAAACTAGATTATTTTCAGTTGCTTTGTTGTTCACTCAAAGTCAGAAAAAGCGGCTAATGCAGGGATTAAAGATACAAGAACCAAGATAACTGGCTTAACTGTAACATACTGACATCTAATTCGCTCTTGTAACACTTTCGTTATTTTACAATTTTGTAACCATTTGTCCAGGATATAGATAAACCCTTATTAAGGTGGATTATGTGGATTTAATCTTGGATGAGAGATTTACAAGACAAATGGAGGGATTAAACAGGATTACTTGGCAAATACATGAAAGTGGCAAACACAACTTAAGGATTACGTTGTTGTTTACAGCATACGCACAGGAATAGATTTTAATGCAGAAAAGTTTTAGGGTAGGACAGCAAATTGATATCAAACTTCAGAGATTTGTAATTGTTTTATTTTTTATACCATTTCTCTTATTGCCTCATGTCAGATATAGCACAATAGTCAGAAAAAAGTCAGAATTGAGCGTTTGAAATTTATTATGCAACAGACTACCGACTTATAAAGTCACAGATAAAACATACGTTTGTAAAAAACAGGCTAACTCTTTCATTTAAATTGCTACAACAATGAAGTTGATTAATAGCTGTAAACAGTGAGGTGGATACATTAAGGGGAAGCTTGTGGGGCTTTGGACAGTCTGACCCTGTTTCTTACATGTTTAAACAAGCCTAATCATGATTGAAGTTTGCAGTAGAAGTTTGATTCAATGTTTCTTCCTTTTGTTTTTCCTTTCAGAGTGTATAAGAAGACCAGCGGGAATGGAACCGTAAGTGGTTTTAAAAATAATGAGGCCACTTTTGGGCTAATAATAGCATTGTTTTTATCTAATTTTTCCAGCTCCCACAGTTAAAATTTCCAATATTCAGAATATTGGCGGAGGACTAACTGTTTTTATTTGTTTCTACTAGATCATCTTGTACTTGGGGAAGAGAGACTTTGTGGACCATGTGGATAGTGTCGACGTAGTTGGTGTGTTTTGTGGTTAATGCAATATACTCTCTGCAGTTAAACTCAGAATTATTCATATACCTGGGAAAATTAGATATAAAATTATCCTCAGTCTGTCAACAGTTTGTTTCTGCTAGTAAATGAGACATACATCACTTAAAAGACAATAAAACAAAGCAAATGTTGTGTCAGTTTTGAAAATTGCAGCATGAAGGCAATATATATCCTCCTCAACAATCAGTGAAAAAAATATTTATTAGAATAACACCAATCATGCTACTCTTATAATTTCTGACCAACTTTTTGCATGTTTCTACTGGTATTTTAATTATTTATCTTTCACAATGACCTCCAACTCTTTGGGGTTGGAAAGCCTCATTGCCATCACCCTCAACTTTTGCTTCTTTCTCAGTTTTTCATGGACCCTGGATGGGCCAATTACAGACTTTAATATTACCTCCATTCAGAAGAGAAATGTTTATAAAATTAAACATTATTTTACACCTAAATCTGCCAGGAGTGTGGATAATTTTGGGCTTATATACATCGACACATTCTTTTGAAATGAAATGAAAATAATTAGTTTTTTCTTTTTGCAGATGGGATCATTAAGGTGGACCCCTCTGGTTTAAATGGAAGAAAAGGTAATCTTATAGAATAGAATAGAATAGAATAGAATAGAATAGAATAGAATAGAATAGAATAGCCACACATTTGTGAAGTCAAGGGATGTTTAAATATAATATGCATTTTATTAAACAAGTACAATTGTATAATAAATTGTATTCTACATTTTACAAATGAAATTTAAATGCAAATTAAGCTTTAATGTTGTTTATATATATCTATATATATCTATATATATAGATATATATATGAACTATTGACAACATGTCTCTGAAATTCCAAGCAAAAATTCTGTATTTATTTGCAGAAAAATGAGAAATGGTCAAAATACTGAAAAAGATGCAGTGCTTTCAAACCTCAAACACAATGCAAATAAGATTATAATCAATGCATTTAATGAAGTTGGACTGATCCTCATTTTCCATTGCAGTGTTTGTCTACCTCGCCTGTGCCTTCCGCTATGGAAGTGATGACCTGGATGTTATCGGACTCTCCTTCAGGAGAGACATCTGGTTAAAGAAGGTCCAGGTGTATCCGGCTGCCGATGGAAACCCGACTAACACGCCAATGCAGGAATCCCTCCTGAAAAAAGTTGGAGAGCAAGGATGTCCTTTCTCTTTCCAGGTAGCAAATTTCACTATACAGAATGTAATATATTTTCATTATTTTCAGTGATCATAATCTGATCTGCATCCACCCCTGCGTTTTTCAGATGCCAACAGATCTCCCATGCTCAGTCTCTTTACATCCAGGGCCGAATGATAAGGGCAAGGTACCATAACCAGTCTCCTTTTGTAATATTTTTAATGTATTATTTACCCATGCAATGCTTGTACTTATGATTTAAACTGACTAGTTTCTGTCCCAGGCCTGTGGAGTGGATTTTGAGGTCAAAGCATATATTGCCAAAGAAGCTAGCAATCCAGATGAAGTCATTGACAAAAAGTGGGTTTTCTGTCTGGTGATTCTATTATTTCATCCTGAAGTGCAACAGAACACATGCATTGGTCCATGCTTGCCTTTTAATGAACCTACCTTTCCCTCAGGGATACCTGCCGCTTGATGATTCGCAAAATACAGTTTGCACCGACAAACAAAGCCGGACCGAAGGTCGAGCTCTCCAAACAGTTTATGATGAGCGACAAACCAATTCACATGGAGGGATCTCTTGAAAAAGAGGTACACTTACATTTTTATGCTAAGATGTTTAGCATTTTGGAAACTGAATGCTTTGAGTGAATAACTCCAAAAAAACACTATTGTGTTTAAGATTTACTACCATGGAGACCCGATCACTGTCATTGTGAAAATCAACAACGAAACCTCAAAGACTATCAAAAAAATCAAAGTCTCAGGTAAGAAACACCACAAAGCTGATATTTTTAACTGGTGCAGGATGAAGAACTTTTTTTAAATAAGTAAATAAATGACAGTAAAAATGTTTGTTTTTAGTGGATCAGCTAACAAGTGTTGTCCTCTACTCATCTGACACCTACATCAAGGATGTCTGCTCCGAGGAGTTTGCGTAAGGTTTTACCCATGTTCACAGACATGAAAGTAACGCATGAAAATATAAGGAAATGAAATACTATTGTTCAGTTCAATGTCTTTATATAGTGCAGATCACCTACAGTGTTGTCTAGGGTACTTTGTAAGACAAGCAGAAATATGTTAAAATCCAATATAATCCAGCAATATAGACATTTTTAAATTCTTGAACAGTCAAATGCAGTTTATAATGTCAACTGGAAAGATGTATCTGTCTAGAATAGCCAAGCTAATTGCATTCACTTCTATGTTATTTGCTATATATGACATACTGTGATAGACAAAATAATTTTTATTTTTCATGTTATAGTTACCAAAAAAGTTACATTTGCATTGCAACTGATTTATTTCCTCTTTATCTTACAGAGAGAATATAGCTGCAAACTCTACATTTGAGAAGTCCTATCAAGTTACCCCCCTGCTGTCGAACAATAGGGAAAAACGAGGGCTTGCCGTCGATGGGAAGCTGAAAGATGAGGACACCAACCTTGCATCCACAACGCTGTAAGACAAATCTACTTTCTCACTAAACCAAGGAGCTTAGTGTGTGTCCAGGACAGGTTTTCATCCTCTTAATGAGTGGCACTGATGCAGATATACACTGTGTCATCCACTTAACATAAATCCTCAAGCTCTAAAAAGGTAAACTATTCCTGTCTCCTGGCAGGAGCCAAGGGGAGAAGGAGATGCAGGGAATTATCGTCCACTACAAAGTCAAAATTACTGTAACGGCGACTGGTGGAGGGTAAGGCATCTCTGAACACTGAATAGGAACAAAATATGGTTTTACACTTTGAAAAAATATGTTAAACCATAACAGTTTCCTTGTTGCTCACTCTCCTTCATTGTTTCTCTCTTAAAAAGTTTGCTAGGTGGCCTGACGGGAAGGTAAATAGTTTCCCTCATTTATTGTCTTCTAATAATTCACATTTCAGTATTTTCTAACAACAAAGCTTTTCCATTTCAGTGATGTTGTCGTGGAGCTTCCTTTAACTCTGATGTCCCCAAAACCTGCGGGTTAGTGAATTTTTTTTACATCTACTAGCAAATCAAATGTTTAGTGACAACTAACATGATCATTCTCCACTTTTTGTCCCATTTACTGCATGTCGTTGTGGCTCATTGAGCAGAAATGTAAGTACAAAAAGTTTTTTGTAAAAGTAGAAATAGGGGCATGTTCCTGCTTGCTTTCTCATGTGTGACTGAGTGTTTTATGAATCACAGCTAATTGGATTAAAAGTGTATTTAGCTCAGTTCGAGTTCTGTGTGATTTTAGGAGTTCTTCATTCAAGAGTCATTAACATTTCAACACCAAAATATGAAAAAAAAAGCATCTATGGTACAATTATATGTTTGAAAGCAAATTTGCATAAAAATTACCATAATAATGGAAAATAAACATCATGCATTTTATTGTGAAAATACCAAAAGTCATATTTTTATTGTAAATATTTTTGTACATATCCTCCATATGATGTTGGTATCCACTTTATTTACAGAACGGATGTCGCAGTTGATGCCGTGGAAGCATAAAAAAAGGAAAGTCAATAGGAAAAACCAAGGAACTCCTCACCAATGAAGAACACAGACAGCACTGTTTCATGCAAGCAAAGCAATGTTCCTATTTTCCATGTACATATATTTTTTTTTTACTGTAAATTACACTCAAGGCTCAATTATGGAAAAAGTATGTGTAACTTTTTTCTGAATGTCAATAAGCCTAACTGGAAAATTGTTAATTGTATCTTAGTATATAATTTGCAGACTCTATAAAAGGTAAATGCAGACCTTAATTTGTTATTAATGTGGATTTTTGTGTCATTAGATCAACGATTAAACTTTCAGGTGTGAGATAAATGTCTTCTGTTTACAAATAAACAAGAACACTCAAATAAATTCTGTTCCATTTTATTTCTATTCTGGTGTTATTTGATTCAAATTTTATTTAAAGAAAACTTTTAATTTATGGAAATTAAAAATGAAAATAATTTGGTGGTATACTTAGTATAATTATGCATTTGGAAAACCGAGTATTTCTACATATATCAAAATCTCTCTTTTTGTGAGATCCACGACTTACTAAGTAACTAACTAACTAAAGCACATATTTAACATTTTAAACTAAGTTAATTTAAAAAAAATTTAAAAATATATTCTGAATATTACCATATTGCTGTCTCTCCGCAGTTGCCGCTTGGTGGCGCTGTTTCACTGTTCTGCGTTTAAGAAAACAAAAGCTTCGGTTAGTGCAGGATAAAGATCCTCGGTTTGGTCCCCAGTCTAGACATCACATCACTAGCCGACTCTGCTACTTTAGCTGTATATTTTTGTTTAACAAAATGTCAACCACGACCGGTGGCGGAGAGTTTGGCAACCCTCTGCGGAAATTTAAGTTGGTCTTTCTGGGTGAACAGAGCGGTAAGCGAGGCTCTTTAAATAACTGCTAATGTCAGATTTAAGGAAATGTGGGAAGAAGTGTCAAGATTAGCTTACCAGCTAGCTTCGCGTTAGCTCGTCACTCGCTGACAAGATAAAGTTGCACATCATCATCACAAACTAACAGTGATATATTATTTTGAATAAGTAGTTAAAGGCGTTTTTAAAATACTCGCGAGTAGAAATGATGAAAAGGATGATAAACTTTTGTTTTTTCGACATTGGTGATGTCATTGAGTAGCTAAGTTCTCCTGCTAAGCTAGCCAAACACCTTACAGTTGGGACAAAATAACAATAAAATGTATTGGAAACAGCTTTGCTGTGTCGATTAACTCGGAAATAATTAATGAATGTCTTGTTGTCCAACTAAATCAAACATGTAGTTAATTCCTTATGCACTATCCCAGCAGTTTTAATAGTACCTAGCACAGCACTGTAAGAAGCAGTTTGTTAGCTAACTGTGCTAGTAACGTTATTTAATAATGACGTTTACTGCCCCCGTCAGACTTTTGAGAGTTTTACAGTTATTTGAGGAATATTTAATGTTTCTAATAATGTCTCTATAACTCAGCAAGATAAAAGTTTGTGTATATTTATTGGCCATATTAGCACATAGGTAGTAATTAGCTGGCAGCATCTTCCAGAGCCACGTCGCCCAGTGTGTGCTATCTAGTCGGCCTCTTCCTCGCCGGTTATCCTTGGTCCTTTGGGGAAGACACCTCAACCGCGATATTAATATTTGAAATATTTTTGATTGCTTTATCTTTAGAGTGGCGTATTGCGGACCATTTATCCCAAGTTTAGCCATTTAAATTTTCCAAATTTTGTGGCTCCACCCTTTTTGCCAGCTCAGCGTGTGGGTTCAGCAGTTTACTCCCCATCACTGCTGAATTTACTCACCAAATGCTGTCACCGATCTTGCTAAATCTCGCGAGAGAAACGACCAACCAGCTCTATGAAAACAAGCCCAAAAATCCCCCCGATACATTGTGTAAAACAGAGGCTGCTTCTAAGCAGTATCAATGCATGCATTTATAGTGGCGTTGTACTTAAGCAACAACAAAATTATGTAAAACCCTGGGGTCTGGTGTGAATGTGTTTGGGGTGTGCCGACTTGACTCTTGGCAAGGACAAACTAGCAATAGTGTTTTGCTTTATTGGGAGAGAATCACTGGGTTTCAGTCAGAAAGAAAACCAAGCCCATATTAGCCACTTCACGTTCAAAAACGTCCTGTCTTCTTTAATAATGATGGCACAAAAATATATATCGGGTCTCTATTTTAATAGCATGATTTGGCTTTGTTGTTTTATCTGTATTTTTCAACTGTCACTAAATTGTGTATGAAATTGTGTGTTTATCTGTACAGTTGGGAAGACCTCACTCATCACCAGGTTTATGTATGACAGTTTCGACAACACTTACCAGGTAAATTAAAAACTGTGCATAATTTGAATGTTTTACTGATTATCTGACTTGCTGTGGAAAAAATGGTAATCTAAAGCTATATTCACACAGCAGGCAAATTAAATCCAAATACAAAAAATCAAATTTGAACATCAAGATGAAGTAGGGCTATTGTAAAATAATTTTTTAGTAATCGAGTACTCTTACGATCGATTATTCTTACGGTTGGTTGAGTAGTAAAGAGAGAGAGAAAATATTTACTTTGTAGAAAACCAGTCCTCATCTGACACATTTTAATAAAATATAACACTTTCTTTCTTATCTACAATGTTGGATGAGAAATGTTAATTTCATAAGCATGTTAAAATAAACTATTTGTGCTAATTTACACAATTCTTCTCTTACAGGCAACAATTGGTATTGACTTTTTGTCAAAAACCATGTACCTAGAAGATCGCACGGTAAGTTCTGTGATTTCTGCTCTCACCATTCCCAGTGGTAGAGTTCTTAAACTCCTAGAAAAGCATGCATCTGCTCTCTGTTCAGTAGCCACCATTTATTTCCATTTCATCATTTCACATTTTGTTATTGCACTGTCCTAGATTTTTGTTATTCATTTTGATTTGTGAAAAAAAAATTGTGATCACATTTTTTAGTTCCCATCGTTACGTTTCAAAACATTTTTGTTTCCTTTCCATCCCCTGGCTTGCTCATGAAATTCACCCACACATGGTGCCGCGTTTGTATCACGGCTGGCCACAGATTCGGCTGCAGCTCTGGGATACAGCCGGACAAGAACGTTTCCGCAGCCTCATCCCCAGTTACATCCGCGACTCAGCGGCTGCTGTGGTGGTTTATGACATAGCCAGTAGGTATCATGGCCTTGCCTCTTTCATTGTCCTTCGCTTATGACGTGGAAGGGCAAAAAATCCCAGCATTTGGAGAAACAAATCATTTTCAGGCAGCATGATAAGACTGTTTGCATCAGCTGTGATTATAAAGTAAAGCCTCTGACAGCTGTTTTAAATCTGGCTGGTAGAATAAGTGTCCATCAGCATCACTTCATGGGCTCAGATAAAGAATAATCCAGCCGGGTTTTCTTTCGCATGTCTTATATGCATAACAGTCGTCATCTCTAAGCTTTCTGCACCTAAATGATTCCTCGCCGCCGCTTCATAAAATTTTTCTTCGCTGCTTCGCTAGCAGACCTTTGAAATTGACTACTGTCCCGTTCTCCACCTTGTTGTTCTTTCCTGGGCTTTCTTTATTCTTTACTCTTATTGTCCTCTTCTCCCGACGTTCCAATCCTCAGGTCCGGCTCCAGCTTTGGGACACTGCTGGACAGGAGCGCTTTCGTAGCCTAATTCCCAGCTACATCCGTGACTCTACCATTGCTGTGGTTGTTTATGACATCACCAGTGAGTCAGGGCTGTGCTTATAACTTTCCTGTTGGGGCTGAGAGCAATTGGAAGGAAAATGTTTTGTGTCTTATCTATTCTAATTTCTGCAATATTTTCAGAACTTTCTCTCTGTATGTTTATATTCCATCTTTAAGCTTCTCTCTAAAATATTTTTGCTTATTAACATGACTTCCAGCTTGCATAAAAACGATCTATCTTTTGTCCTGAAGTGAAACAACAACCAATGCTTACGTTTAAATATATGTAGAAGAACATGCTTTGTGACTTTTGGATTTGCAGGAGCAAATGTGAACAGTAACTTTGTTTTGTTTTTATTTGCAGATCTTAATTCTTTCCAGCAAACCTCCAAATGGATTGATGATGTGAGGACAGAGAGGGGAAGTGATGTAATTATTATGCTTGTTGGAAACAAAACAGACTTGGCAGATAAAAGGTACACAGTCATGACAAAATGAGTATTTTATTAGCTGTACATCATATTTGCATCAGGTAATTTTGCTGAAACAAAATCTTGAATTACACAACTCTGAATCAGAAATTTTTGGATTTTAGAGATATAATTTTTAGAAAATGTGGGGAGGGGTTTTCTAACTAATTCACTCCCGAGGCTCGCTGTCTTATTTGACATACATTACATTCACTATTTGTTATACAGCTTCTGTTTATTTGGACTTTAAATTATGGTCAACTCTATGACGGAGTATTTGGACCAGGCTAAGATTCTTCTTTTTTCTTTTGTTATGAGAATAAAGTCGTAATTTTACCAGAATATGGTTGAAATATTAAGAGAATAAAGAATACGACAAAAATCATAACAATACGAGAATAAGGTTAATATTACAAGAACAAAGTTAAATAAATATCAGGAGAATAAAGTTGTAATTTTGTGAGAACTCCTGCATGGGAAAAAAATTAAATGATACATCTTGTGAAGTTATACTTTTGTATAGGTTTTACAGATTTAATTTAATAGAAATACTTAATTTTTTAACACATCAGCATTAAATTATCAGCAGCAGGATTTTGAAACGATCATGGATTTAATGAGTTGGTCATGTTGATCTTGATTTGTATCAAATCTTTTTTCTCATTAAAACAACTTTTTCTCATAATTTTAAGACAATGTTTTTCTGGTAAAATTGCATCTTTATGCTGTTAATGTTATGCCAATATGCTCATAATTTAACAGCCTGGCCTTAATATTTTGTCATACAACTCACAGAAGAGATGGTTGAAATAAAAACCACTTTTTGAAAATTTTTTCAGTCATTTGCTATTTCTATTTTAGAAAACAAAGCAAGAAAAACTACTACAGTCGTACTTGATATGAAAAATATTATAGATTTTGTTTTTAAGCCATATTGCCCAGCCCTACTGTGTGTGTTGTATTGATATAATATTTAAGTTTCACTCATTAAACTCAAATATAATTTAATTAGATTAAATTAGGTACTTATTTAGAGCCAGTTGTTTATCAGTAGATTAAATTTGCCAAAGCCTGGGATCCCTGCGTTCTTCCCTTCAGTGCATCTTCACCCAGTTTTGGCTTCATTGTTGTTTTACCTTTTTTTATTATGGTTCAAGTATTTTTATTTTGTATATTTTGAACACATTTCTGTTCTCCCCCTTTGTTTTTATGTTTTTTTTACTGCCATACTTATGATTTTCATGTTATGTTTAGTTTTGATCCTTGTCATTTTGATTTTGTTTTTTTTTTCTTTTGTTTTCATGCATGTTTATCCCTCAACACTCCTCTCCACCATATTTTTGCTCCCCGTTTTTTCCTCCCTGGGACCATGGCAGGCAAGTTTCTGTTGAGGCGGCAGAGAGGAAAGCACGTGAGCTCAATGTGATGTACATAGAGACCAGTGCCAAGGCGGGCTATAACGTCAAACAGGTTGGTGTTCAGCAGCTGCAGGTGCAATCCTGAAACGGTTCTGAACGGATTATAATGTATCGTAGGGCAGGGAGACCCGCCTGTGATTTCCAGGATGTAAAGCCCTCCATGTTTTTCTTTAATTGTTTGACTTCAATTTTCAGCTTCACCTCTTTTTGTCTGTGTTTCTGTCCCAGTTGTGAACTAATCCCTTATGTTGAGCTCTTCTTGTTTCTTCATTTCTTCTCCTTTTGGTTCTTCCTCTTTGCGATGTTTCTTTCCATATCTTTCTTTTCGTCCATCTCCCCACCTCTGCTTCTGCCGGAGCAGACAGATCACCACGGAGGAGGGCGAGCAGAGAGCTAAGGAACTGAATGTCATGTTCATTGAAACCAGCGCAAAGACTGGCTACAATGTCAAACAGGTAGCACATCTGTTTCTTCAGGCTAGTTCTGCTTTGACAAGCAACATGTAACTCCTCCCATCACCGTTTCCTCTGACGCCACAGCTTGGCTTGTGCTTGTCTTGTCGTGCAAAACTTGTGATCTTGTATCTGTTTCCTTTCCACTTCAGCATATTTTGGTTTTAGAGGTTCTACTATCATTTTCTCTATTCCACGCTAGTGCAATGATGCAGTGGTATTTTTGCTTGTTTGACTTTCCAGAAAGAAGGCATCGCTCTAAATACAGCTACAGCCAGATATTTAAGTATAAATAAACAAAACTTGACCTTAAATCAGACTAAGCTTATCCTGTATTAGGTTAGTATAGTAAGGGTTATCAAAATTATATCAGCTAACTAAATGCTAAAATGAGACAATTTCTATTTTGTAATTCAGAAGTTTACATAATTTTTTATAGAATTGAGTCAAACATTTTGGGTATTTTTCCAGAAGCCTCTCACAATAGTTTGCTGGAGTTTTGACCCATTCCTCCTGGCAGAACTGGTGTAACTCGGGTCAGGTTTCGCAACTCACACGACTCTTCATCTCTTTAAGTGACTGCGATCAGGACTTTGTGATGACCACCACACAACACAGACCATGTTCTCAATCTTCCACTCTCCTCCCTTAAATGTAGCAATAGCCATTAACGCCAAACAATATATTTTTTACATAGTAAATAGAAAAAGTTTTAGCACACTTGTTATGTGTAATCTGGCTATTTTTTATGTTGCTTTTGGAGTAATGGCTTCAATGTGTAATTATTTTAAGAGATCATCGTGGCAACTTCAGGCATCTGGAGGTTTTCTTTCTTATATGTTGGGTGGTGTATTTTCCTTTTCAAGTCACACAACTTAAATGTTGTGAATTAAATAGACGTATACAAAGCTGTGACATAATCACCTGGGTTTTACCAGGTATATTCATTTTAAATATATATATAGATAACCTTCTGGTTTTAAAGAAAGTAATGAAAGATTTTTCTTATTACTCTAGCATTTGCCAAACAGAAATATACAAGTTTTAATTCTAACGTTCCTAAAACGGTCAACAGTCTGATTTAATGTCGGAAAGGGAGAAAAAAGAAGATATTTTTGTTTTTGTTTTTTTCATATGTAAATATGAGGTTCTAGCTGCATTTCTGTAAATTTGAAAACTATTTTTTAAAATGTTTTGGGGGATTTGTAGCAAAGAAATAAAAAAAACCTGTTCTTAGTGTTCAGATATCAGAACCCTATATCTCCTAATAAATAAATAATTTTGTTTGTTGTTATTGCTGCCAAAAGAAATTATGAACTGTTTATAAAGAGTTTGTGGTAAAACAATGTAACATTTGTAACTGTACTTTTGGGAAATCTGCTGTTTGACACATTTAGGAGATCCCTGCATGTGATTTTTGCTTAGTAGTTTGTTACATTTGGATATAAGGTGAAATACTCTCAATTTCTGGTGTGAATCTATCTTCTGATGTTCTGCTTTCATCCTTCTAGTTTGGTTTGCATGTTAATTTTAATATGATGGCTAAAAGATTTTCATTTAATAGCAGATTCTCTAAAAATTTAGGAGAGTTATGTGAAATTCCCCTAAAATAGTCTTCCCAGAGTTTATAGGAGAAAGATAGTATTGCTAGTGTTGCCATTTGTACAAAATCACCAGAAATATCATCATATTAAAACTCATTGATCAAGTGGAACTTTATTGAATTTTGAGGGATGAGTATATTTATCAATATTAAACTAGTTTTAATTTTGTTTTATAGCTGTTCCGACGTGTCGCTGCTGCGTTGCCCGGGATGGACAGCACACCAGAGAAAAGCAAAGAGGACAGTATCCTTTTCATGCTACTTTCCATGAAAAAATCATCATCATTATACGTAATACATATTTTATAGAAAAAGTGGCGATAAGCAACTTTTTTGTCAAAACAAAAAAGTTCCTCTCCCTAAACTAATCCAGGAGTAATTTACTGCAGCAGTTCTAGGCTGATATTTCAAATTCAGTTTGCGCTAACTAGCCTTAGCATTCACAGGTGGCACAGCGCACACACAGGATGATTAACGGCGCTAACATCCTCCTCCTGGCTATGATTGGTTGTTTCTAGGCAAAGAAACTCTTTTTTTCCGCAGATTATCTGATATTGCAGCTTTAAAAGGCGACTTCTTATTTTGAAGAGTATTGGGAAGCTTTACTCTCAAAGTGACTTTTTGACAAAATTAGGACACGCAAAATTACCCAATATGCAACTCTCCAACCAAATGGGTGGCGTTTAAAACCCAGAGGTTGGGTCAGATAACATCACTAGGAGGCTCTCTGTTCTGATAAAGTGTGCTCTTGAGAATCTGAGTCATGGTTGCTTAACTCAGCTTCTCCCAGTGATTGACATCAAATTGGAGAAACAGCCAGAGATGACTGTGACCGAGAGCAGCTGCTCGTGCTAGTACACCTCGCCCCACCCAGCCTGTTTCCTCCCCACCAACAGCTTGTCTCTCAGTGGCCACTCTCCACCCATGGCACCCTGCCACTGGGATGGAGGACCTATCTTTTCATTTTTTTATTGTTTGGTTTTTGTTTTCCTCCCCTTCTCAACTCAGTGACTTTTCAAAGTAACCGTGTGGATGTGCATTACTGTAATGAATCTGATTATCTTGGGGAATATAGTTCAGAAACAAATGTTTAAAAACGAGAAATAAGTTAAACCTATTCAGATTTTCATCCAGTTGCATGGCATTATATAGGACTGCAGACTGACATAGCTAACTGCTCTTGACTTTATGCACAGTCCAGGATGTTAGTGCTGTTTCTCTCGTTGTTGTAAAGTTTACTTGCTTTGGAATATGTAAATGACTGCGAGGTTTAATTCTCAGCCCCTTTTTATTGTTTTTATTTAAGGAAGAAACGTTTTATCTCTCGGACAGCTCATTTTTCACATTTCCTATCACATTTTGAGGAAGTACAAACATAAATGTACATCGTTTCAAGCCATGATGAAATATCTGACTAAACTTAGGCTTTCACATTAAAGACAAGTGGAGCAGTTCTCTCTCTGTCAAAGCTGCCAAATTCACCAGTTGTGACCAAATTAGTCAAATTTAAAAGGACGTAATGAGGGAGTTTTATCAAAGGGAATTATTTGGTTACTAACCCTAAGCTGCGCGTTAAAACTCTTATCAGCTTTCAGTGTTGTTAAATTTGCTTCCCGCATACTAACGTAACACATCTGAGGAAGCTACTGGTGGAGAGTCTGGTCGCTATGTGAGGTAGCTGCCACGTCACCAATAGTTTGTGTTGTGCTGATCACACATGCAGCATGCTCACCATGCAGGATTTCTATGGATAAGAACACAGATGCCTTGCTTGTTTGTTCACCATGTTGTGCACTGAATCAAGCCACAATATTGTAAATTATCAGAGGAGCCTGTTGACTGGTTCATGGCTTCACTAGCTGTTTTTGTAGAGTTGTTAGTTAGGTAGATGTCCTCAGATACGGCTCACTAACACCCTCGCTGTAAAAAAAATAAACGGTGCACAGAAGTTAGTTGCAGCATCCTTTATTGTGTTGCTATTGCCTGCGTGGGACCGTTTTGGTTTTATGCATTTATTTATTTTGTAACTTGGACTTACAGATGACTTTCTTGAGCTTGACCAAAAGTACGCTGCCACGCATGTTGGAGGTTTGCTTTATTTATTGTGTCTCTGCTAGAGCCCCGCTTAAAGGTGGCATTTATAAGTCAGCATCGCCTCGACACACACACACACGCACACACACAGTCTATTAATAAGATTAACTAGCCAGAGCACAACAAAAGACACTGGTCATTTGATGATGCTTATCTGGGGTTGTGGGTGTTTTGAAACGGACTCGAAGGTTTAGGTATTTATTTACTTCACGAACAAACAGTTTATCTTGAGCAGCTCTTCTATTACTTGTCACTGACTAAATACTCAGCTTTGTGCTATTCTGAATTGTGTCTGTCTATTTGAAATATGATGTCTACTCGTGTTTAGCAACGTTTGTGTGAATAATGTACTATTACTTATCTTATGTATAAAAAGGAGAGTTACTGAAACACAAGTGTAGGCCTATCACATGGAATAAAATAAAGATATTTCACCAAAATGTAAAATTTGTCATGTCCTTGTTGGTAAAAAATAAACAGCTGTCATAACCAGTAAACTACTGGTCATAACCAGCTTTATTATTTCCTGGCTTCTGTTCCAAAGAACAAATTGTGGCACCTGAACTGAATGTGAAAAACCTGTCCTGTGTGGGTGTGTGACTGAAACTACTCATTGAGTCAATGGTATGAAGTTTTACAACAGAGGGGAGTGGCTAAAAACAAACATGAGCTTGCTTTAATTCTTCTGAATGAATTTGAAGTGTGTGTATTTTTCAGAATCAATACACCAACATTGGAACCAGTGGATAGTCATTCAATTTAATTTCATTTTTTATACTTCAAATTCAATTGAAGACTCATCTCAATTCAAATTGGGATTCTCATTTACTCTGATAACCTAAACTAAAACTGTACCATTAACTGGCTTCAAAGGTGACCTAATTATGACCCATTTTCACTACGACCTACACCAGGAGTGTCAAAATTATTTCCATTTTGGGTAGGGCTGCAATAATCAATAGTGACTAATCAATCATCAACTAATTTAGTTAATCTTTTATTAACTGGAGCATACAGACTGAAAAAAGGTCTTTTTGCTGAAGGAATGACAAAGCTGTTAATAAACCAAAGCTGTACAAAAAATATACATTTTCAAGTTTGTTTTTGTTTATTGGGACAATAATTATTATTGAACATTTACATGTAAATACATGAGGTTATAGCCAGCTTGCTAATTTCCATCTCTGGTCCCAATTGGCAGGTTGATTTTGCATTTAACATTTGTATGTAAATATGTTCTACCCAGGACCCATTTTACCCATTTTTAGCATTAAAATGTTTTATTTCAAAATGAATTGTATGCATGTTTTAATATAGCTCTAATATTGTATCATCATCATACTTAAATATCGTAAGTATAAGTGAATAAGTAGAGACTTGGGTCTAAAAGCAGCCCAGGAGCTTTAAAAACTCCCTTCCAGCCAGTTTTTGGCAATAAGGTGTTTTTGTTTGGTACCTGGAAACTGGTTCTCACCTAGCAAGCCCAGTGAAGCCCAACCCTTTACCTAGCAACCCAAGCTGAGTTTTGCCTGTCATCTAGAAACCCAAGCTGAGTTTCAGCACTGGTGAACTGGTTTTACTGCCGTATGTGCTGTACAATGGCTGCTGGAAAAGACAAGTGTTTTGATGTTATCATTCAGAATCACTTTCTGCGTTTTTTTTTTTTTTTTGGTTGTGGAGGAGGCTCTAATGGTTTTTCACAGAGGGAAATTGTACAACTGTGCATCAGTTTGAAGCCGTTTTCACATGCGAGTGTAAACGTTGAGGTGGTCGGCATGGCCAGCAGCAGATTTAAAGTGACAAGACGTCCTAAAAACAGTTAATTCTGAAATTAGCTCAAAACAGGCAGAACTGAGCAGACTAAAATGTTCTAATGTAATGGACATGTTTTGTATAGCCTGTAGATCTGTTCAAGAAAGCACAATAGGTCACCTATAAGGAGGTTTTCCTCAAATGATTGGAAAATCAAGGATTCTTATTGTAATACAACAATATGCTTTGAAATTACTGAGTCACCATTCCAGACCACCTCAATCAGGTGATCATTTCCACAACCGCGTGTGGATAAAACGCAGCTCCTTGACATTCTGACTTCTTCTACAAACATTTGTGAAAGAATGGGTTGCTCTAGGAGCTTTGTGAAAGCGTGGGACGGTGACGAAGTGCAATACAGCTGAAAGCAAGACTGTTAGTCATGAACTCCACTAATCTGGCCTTTATAGAGGAAAGGTAAGAAGGAAGCATGTTTGCAGTTTGCACACAAACCATGGAAGAAAAAGCTCAGACTCAACCGAGTTTCATTTCCATGATGAAAAACGGTTTAGTTTAGTTTAGATCCACATTTAGCTGCAGTAATGCGCCCACTGTTCTTATAGGGTTAGAGTGTTGTCCACACATCATATAATTTACATCACTAAAACAGTTTTTACAAATGAAATACATATAAAACAAGACATGGAAGAAAACGTGGCAGAATACATGTAACTTTAGGCTAAGTACATAATTGACTGTAGTGTAATATATTCAAATCAAAACCAGAAACTTACATTGTTTGCGGTTTTACTGAAATGTTGTTTAATCTCTCCCTTAATTTTTTTACTATCATTAAAGTTGTCATTAAAGTCCATAGTTGTACAGCACAGAATAGTACATTTCCTTTCTGTACATTAGTTCTAACTTTTGGCAAATGTTTAATAGCATGCCTTGTAAAATGAAAATGTGTATTTTGGCTAAACAATATAATTTGTAATAAAATCACAGGTGTTCTAGAATACACATTTTTGAAAAACACGCATAGTGAGTAGTTTAATCTACGGATAGTCATCCAAAAATGTGCATTTTTCTAAGAGTAATGACAATGAAGGTGGCAGAATCAAGTTGGAGATGCTTTTATTTACTTTTATAAGCCGATGGAAACCTTAAGCTGGTGTGTGCACCTGTTTCAAAAGAAAGAAAATGGGTAAATTGTCTTGTGAGCTTGCAGTCGGCTGACGCATATAAAAGGCTCAGGACACCAGTGTGTTTAGAGACTGCCAACAACTGAAGCGATGATTTGCCATCTATTAGAATAACTCTTACGCAGCCAGAGAAAAGTTGTTCAGATTAGTAATTTGGGAGTTTTTCTGATTCATTGTACAACAGAATGACAGAGGAATGACCTTGCTTTATTTACAGTTCCAGCCCAATTTACACAATAAAAACAGATTTTATAGGGATGTTGATTTTATAAGTCAATAAAATACAAAAAACTAACCAAACATATAAGTTTGTAACCATAATATCCAACAGTGGTTACGTTCTACAGAATTAACTCCTTTATTTTTTGCTTATTTTGATTAAAATGTTACTGAATATGTTGATTCAGTCAGCTGATATTTTCATTTCATGTGCTGACATGTTTATAGAGGTCCATTTGAAACGTGGATAACTTGTGGTTAAAAAGTTCCTGTGTAGAAGAAATCAAGCTGCTGATCTTTTTTACCCAGAGGAAGTTTTTGCCTCGGGGTAAACGGCAGATATTGGCAGGTGTTGTTGAGAAAAATGTTTACATGACACATCATTAGCATGAATTAAATAAATGCATTACCATTTAATGAAGCTGCACAGTATATATCAAATTGCATCGCAATGTCAATATGTGTAATATTGCAATCAGAAAATAATATTTAGATGCAATGCATCATATTTCATGTGTCATGCATTAATGATGGTTATAAACTTGGCCAGTTGAACCAACTCTGTCCTCAATGACAACAGTCAGAATGTGTTTTAGGGACATTGCTTAATGGTAAACAAAGAAAAGAGTCAGACAAATGTGGGTTAGTTGTAATAAATATCATTATTACAGCTGTAGTCGTTCAGTTATTTACCTTCCTGAAATCAGGCAGTTTTACTATTTATGTAACATTTTCTTGTTTCTTTTAAACAGACAACAGATGGAAGAAAATATAAAGATGATTGATTACACTGCTGTAGTTATGAAAGTATTTATATTAATCAAATGTGTCTTGTATTGATTGCTTTAACTTGTAGGTTTGAAATATCTGAACAATGTTTATCCTGACTTGGAAATAATAAGTATGCTCCTATCCTAGTGGAGGAGTGCACAACCGTTGACTCTTAATGACCTTTGACAATGACTTTTAATAACCTTGACAAAAGTGATAAAGAACCAACTAAGATTTTTTAAATACAAATAAAATAATATTTAGTAGTTTTTCATGGAATAATTGCATTGAATTTCTACAGTAAAACATCACTAAAAGTACCAGTACATTTTTTTAGATTTATTTTTCTTACCACTTGGTTGGAAATTAACTGCGTTTTTATTTTATTTTTCCCCATAAATATCATATAGAAGAAAATGTATAGTGATTTTTCTTTATTCCAAAAACCTAAAAATAGATATATAGGTGTTTTTTTTAAAAACAATGACAACAAATTGCTACAGTAGATATTTATCATAAAAATTAAGTCGGCTCTAAATGAGTTTTTTTAGCCAAACTAAAGGGGAAAATAAGTCTTTATAACAAAATCCTAGTGTTATTAGAGTTTATCAGACTTTAATTATGTCTTATATGATTAGTGAAAATGTAATTCAAAAACACTTCCTTTGATTTCCACCGTTAACAAATGTATGTAATGAAACAACACCACTAACTTAAAATTGTGTTTGAACTGCGCACATTTTAAGTAAGTATTAAAACTAGGAGTAAATTTACTGGTTAATTCTAATAATTTGTTTTTTCAGTGTACGCCTACTTTTTAAAAAAGTCGTGATCAACCATCAACCTTGAGAAATCCTCACTCACACACACACACACACCCACTCTGTTAAGCCTCCCACAGTCTCGACACAATTAAAGAATCTAGCTGTCAATTCTAAGTCTCTTCTAGTCTTCTAGTATTAGTTTCCCCCTGGAGAAAATATGTTTTATTGTTTAAATAATGGCGGCTGTTAGCACGTTGCTTAGACCTGTATTTTAGGGCGGGGCCTGGCCTTTTTTTTCTCCTTTTACGCACACCTGGATTCCGGAAGCGCTCTGACGTCAGAGGGTGAGGCTGTCATTGTTCAGAGGAATGGCGCAGGAATTAACCCAGGAATCCTGCCCGACTTGATTGGTGCGTATAAACGCATCAACGCAGAGACAGGTAGCCGCAGTACAACCCTTACCGTCTGGCGAAACTGGACTGAAGTGAACTGAGATTTATTTCATAATCAAAACTAGACAAAAATGAGTATTTTACCCAACGAGGGGGCTTTTGAGGACTTCAAGAGGCAATGTTTGGCCTCCGAGAACTGGCTGACTAAATATGACAATAGTGGAAAGCAAGTTTGGATCGAAGTTCTTCCAGACAGGGGGATCAACTCACCCAAAGTCCATAAAATCAAGGTAAGTTACTTTAAATGTTAATGGTAATTACGTTTTGCTCCTGTTTAGGCCAGATTGTTAGCTAATGTACCTCAGTGTTTCTCAAATCAGCAAACTTTTGAGATCCTCTTCAGAAATGAAGTACATAGCAAAAATGGGCAGGAGTAAATAATAAACATGGTCTAGTATCCAGGAGCTCTACTGAAACTTTTATAGGACTTGCCAGAAATGTTCCTAAAATGCATCTGTAATGAAACTCACCTGGCGTTTCTATGGAACTTATCACTACTTTTAGCATCCTAAATTACAGGTAAGTTCAATGGTGGCTGCAAAGAAATTATAGGTAGGTAGCAGGTAAGCTAAATGTGAGTCTAGTTTAAGTTCATTTAAGTTCCAGGAAAGTTGCATGCTGTTTATATGAAAGGTACAGATAAGTTCCAACAATTTGTCTTTATAAAGAACAAGCAAGTTTTTTGAGGATGTCATGCAAGTTCCACAAAAGCATCTTCAAGTTGCAGAACATAACCTCTAAAGTTTCATTAAAGTGCAAGCTGTAATACGCAATGCAAAAGATAAGAGAACAGACACATTTATGGCACAAAAAGATGTCTTTACTAGTTTATTGATTTATTAGTAATGTTTGTACACCTATCCATTACTCTGTTTCGTTGTGAGGTAGAAGATGAAAAGCTTAGAAAGATGTTTCATAGTATACGTTTTAGTAAACGCTGTTCCTGTTTCAGTGTAGAATGAGCATCGAAGATGTGCCGGCTGCCACCATGTACGACGTTATTCATGACGGCCAGTACCGTAAGGAATGGGACACCAACATGATGGAGAGTTACGACATCGCCCGGCTCACTGACAATGCGGATGTGGGCTACTACTCATGTGAGTAATCCTTTCTGTTAATTCAAAGTGAAGGCTTTGCTTTACAGTTTTTAGAATTTCTTTATTTTCTTAGTTAAAACCACTACTTATAGCCTTCTGTGTGAGACATCGTCACTGCTTTCAATCTTTCCACAAACCTGTTGCTCCTGTTCAGACTTTCCTAAGCCTATTTACTGTCACAACACGTGGATCCAAGGCTGTGAAAGTGATAAACTAATGGAAAATGTTATGTTTTTACTTTTTCACCTTCGTATACAGGGCGCTGTCCAAAGCCGATAAAGAACAGAGACGTAGTGACTCTGCGTTCATGGCGGGTGAAGGGGGATGAGTACATTGTCATGAACTTCTCCGTCAAACACCCGGTATGCATCTTCCTCCAAACAACTTAATCTAATGTACACTCATCTGTTTTTCTCACTATTTTTGCAACTTTCTGTGTCTTGCTTGCAGGACTTCCCGATAAAAAACAAAATTGTAAGAGCAGTGTCACTCCTGACTGGTTATTATGTCAAAGCTACAGGACCAAACAGCTGTATTTTCATTTATCTTTCACAAGCTGACCCAAAAGGTAAGAAAACACCAAGCCAGATCCAAAAAATCCTTACACAACATTTTCAGAGACATTTATATCTCATTTATGTGTTTTTCTTTAAGGTTCTCTTCCAAAATGGGTGGTGAACAAAGCATCCCAAGTCCTCGCTCCTCGGGTAAGTTCTGCCACAAATTTAAACGGATCAAGACCTCACTATCTTAAATCATGTGTCTCTAGCAACAATGGTAACCATAGAAACACAACTGAAGGGCCTTGTCCAGGTAAAACCCGCTGCTGCTGACAAAGGAGAATCTCAGCTCAAGGTGTTACCTGGCCGCCCAGCAGAACCCGTTCCCCAGGTTTCAGATCTTGCGTCGATTGAAACTATTTAGAGACACGTTTACAAGTTCTTGCAGCTGCTTATGCCCTGTAGCGAAACAGAAATGCAGAGCTACAAGCGTCCCCTTTCCGAGGACGGTAGACATTATACTTTGAATGGGAGCTGATACAAAATCTAGGTTGTTTGGTACAGTAAAATCATAAAATAAGCAAACAATGCATTTTGTGTGCTTGGGAGCTTGGGTGTCATAGCTAGCATGAAAAACACTGAAGTAAAAACAAAAAGGATGTCAACTTCAGTCTAGTTGTAATACTAGCAGAGACAAAACAGAAAATCAGTAGAAAGATAAATCAGAAAACATTTATGCACTTTGATACTCAATTCATTAGGAGTGTTAATTGTTTTCTACACAAGTTTTGGGTATGAAAACAAGAGATTTTCCAATGATTGTATCACATACTTCCTTAATAACCAACAAAGCCAACTGCTGGTCATTCTGTCCCAGGACAATGTTGAACTTCCAAAGTTTTGGCCAGAGAAACTGGACATGTAGTACGAACCATAAGTCATACTTCTGTAAACCCTCAAAGCTAGTCCTTCTCCTCTTTACATTTCTTTCTTATTTTAAACTTTTGGTCTACCAAAAAAAGTTGGGTATGCAAATATAATGACCTTGCATCAGTTCTTGCTTGTAACGTGGATATTCTCAACTTAATTTGAAAACTGATTCAGGTCCTTTGATCTAATCACAGTCTACTATAAGTAAACTGTACTGTAAGGAAATTTGATTTACTGCTGCTCCATTAATTTGGTTTGATCAGAGGTCAGTTTTTTATCTTTCATAAGGATTGACATGATCTGATAAATGGGGATCATATCATTGTTTATGGGATCAGAACCATAAACAATGAAAATAAGTTCCAAAATAAAAGTATATGCAATAAGTTTTTGGATCGTGTGTCTTTCTAGTTGGCTAGTGAAATATTTGGTAAAGTTTATGTGAGGTAAATGTTTTATGTGTGTGGAATCAGATCGAAAGCCTTCAAATCGATTTGTTTTGTATTTCTTTGATCAAAAAGAGACAATGTTACAAAGCAGCCAAATATATAAATACTGGCTGCTTTATGAGTTTTATTTTTGCCTTTTGCACAGTTTTAAAACCAGTTAGAATATGTTTAATTGTTTTTCCCCCTAACGTTTCCACTTGGTGAAAGAGTGAGTTTCTCACACTCTTTCACGTTTGACTAAGCCACCTTCAATATAATCTGTCGCAGTGATATATGTAAACCTTTTTATCTTGAGCAATGTTTGCTGAGAGTGGAGGTGTGGCAAAAATCGTTTCAGTCATAAAGCAGCCGTTCTTATCTTTCCAGGTGTTGAGTAGCGTGCACCAGGCGGGAAAGAACTACCCAGCGTGGAAAAAGAAGAACTCTCCCGACGTGAAGGCCTGGCTCAACCCGAAGCAGAACAAGCTCCCCTACATAGACCCTGCCGTCCTGTCCATACAGAGAGCGGACTCTCTCGAAAACGTGGATGAAAGCTCCAAACTGGACGGTCAGGACGCTGAAGACAGCAGCTAAAAGTCTCACAGTAATAAAGGAAAGGTGGCCGAAAAGAGAGATTGGGGGTGACCTGTATATAGTGTTTTTTTTAAGAGAGACTTTAAGACTCCCAGCTTTCTACGATGTCAACTAAATCCTTCAGTTTTCGATCAGTGTGCCTTACAGCAGTATGAAGTGTTTACAAATGTCTTAATGCAAAAAAGAGTTCAGATCAAGGTACCATTCACCTCTTTGAATCCAAGCTTGTGTACAGGAACAGAGGTGGTGGATATTTTTAAAGAAGTACAACACAACGGGTCTTTGGGCAGGGTATTTATTTTCTACCTATGAAAAAAAATCACAAAGCTTAATGTGAAAGGAAATGGAGTACGACTGTTAAATATTGGCATATTTTTGGTGTCTGTCAACTAAAAATTAGACCATGCTCAGTCTTAATTCCTAAAATGCAGCTTTCTGTTAGAACCTCAGAGACTTTCTTTATTTTCCAAACTCATGCATATGGCCAGTTAAAATGATACAACGCAGGTTTCATGTTAGTATGTTGACAGAAATTTGGCAGTTTTTCAGGAAGATACTATGTAGTAGTTAATTATTGATGGTTGGATTTGTCCCTTTCAATGTGTAATGAAGAAGTTGTGCAATCAAATGAAGTGCAATGGAGTAACATATGCCAGTCATTCCCTCAAAGAGAAACATTTGATGTAAATAGCAATGTTGGTTAACCATTTGAGAATGGTTGAAACCATGATGGGAACTTTATTGTATTTATTTATTACACTAACCTGATGAAGCCACGATTGTAATGACGCCTGTTTGGCTGAAGGTTTTTTTAATGTTCTCAGAATATTTCAGGTCGACTTTTTAAAAATAAAGCTAACAACAGTGATCTCTACTATTGACTGGATTCCTCTTATCGGGTCGGTTTCTCTACAGACCGAGTGGAACGAGTTCTGCGACTCGTTCTGGAACAAACCAGTTCGTTTTCAGATCTGGTGCCGGTTCTTCCAGTGCACAGAAAAGCTGTCAGCCGTGGTCATTCATCTTTTATGTGCCACGTTGCATTTATGAAAAACGTCAAATCATCATGAGTCGAGTTTAAATGATGAACCTAAAATTACACAAACCTTTTAATAAAAGTTTGTACAAATGCTTGGCAAACTTCTGTATTTTATGTAATGAACAGTGTTTCTTGGTGCAGTGTGTGGCAGACATTGTTTTTGTTTGTATGTTTCTATTGATATTAACAAATGCTGGTATAAATCCAATTAATCTACAAAGAAATCAAAAATTATTCCACAAACTATGTACAACAGTTTTCAAGTATTTAAATCAATCCTGCATCTTACTGACGGTTTGGCACATAAAGCATGCAATGCTGGGTAACAACATAACACAATTTGTTAAAAATGCATTTCTGAACCTGTCAGAATCACTTAATTTCTGTGGCCGCACTGCACAAGACTCCACTGCTGAAGAAAAAACATGTAGAAGTATACTTGAAGGCACAGGTGTGAAACTCCAGTCCTGGAGGGCTGGTGCCCTGCAACTTTTAGATGTGCCTCTGCTGCACCATACCTGAATAGAATAATTAGGTCATTAGCAAGGCTCTGGAGAACTGATCTACACAAGAAAAAGGTAATTAAGCCATTTCATTCCAGTGATTTGTACCTGTATCACATCTAAAAACTGCAGGACAACGGCCCTCGAGGACTGGAGTTCGAACCCCTGCTTTAAGGAATAAAGTTGAAAATTTGGATGAGCTGGAAAAAAGAAAAATTTTAGGAATGTGTAGTTTGATCAGATAACAGGTCAGTGCACACCTTGTGTGGAGAATTTTACTTTACATTGTCTCAAAGAGGAAAAGAGGCTCACTACTAAGTACTAAATAAGTTACAATATTTGTTCCCTGTTAAAATATCTACCATCTAATTAATTGGCTCATTTGTCATGAATTCCTGCCATGTAATAATTACCTGGGCTGTTACCGACACCTGATTGTTCATGTCAACATCCTCCAGGGAAACATAAGGAAGTGACATCAACATCAATACTTAAAATGAACGTAGTTAAACACGCAATGCACTGAAATTCTCAAACAATGGTTTTTTTATTAAGGACATTTCATAATAAAAGGATAACAATGTCTTATGAAGCGATGTTAACCTTTTGGCCCCTGAATTTGTTCATGTATCTTGAATGGAAAAACTGTACAAAAATGGCATAATGTTAAAATTAGTATTCATATTTACAGTTTTTATAATTTCATACACAATTACAATATTTGATAAATACTCAAAAACTTGTAAAGTGACACAGACAGAGAAATATTTAAAATGTATCAGAAGTCTTGCACAATTTGCTCTTACAGTCAATGTCCCCAGCAATTACATCCGTCAGTGTTTTAATGTTTTGTTTAAGTGTCTAATGTCAAGATTAGTGCTCTAATCTGTACCATTTCAGACTTCAAAATGCTATTAAACATAGATGAGACATTATCAATACTAAATTACATTAAAAACCTTTTTTTAAAAATCAATAATTGAGATTAAAATGATACATTTTCAAATGCAAAGCATAACACTATATGATTGGACCATAATGTGGCAGAAACTATCAAATATTGCAGTAGATCTGACAATATTTCACCATCTTTAACCACTACACCAGAGAACGGATTTTCCCAACATGGAGGAGTTTGAATGAGACCAACAATCTGTCATCTTGAAGCTGCGGTAGAGTGCTTAGGAGCCTGTAGGAGCAGGAAAATGACGTCGAATGAAGTGTTTTAGGAACGCTGCTGCCACCTAGTGGACAGTTCTCTCCTTTTGCCTCTGGTAGTCTGATGGGAGGAACAGAGAAAACCATTATTCAGCTGAAAAACCAATCATCAAGAGATAATTCAGGAAAGCGTTTCTGTGTTTCTCCTTGAAACATTTTAAGATCCAACAGATTTTGATCTGGTGTTACAGCAGAATGATATCTGCTGAGAATCATCCAAATCCTGAGATATACTTTTATTTTCAATACTCAAATGCAGAAAAAGGTACATAAAGCTCTCACAGGTTAGGAAAATGGAAGATTTAATCTAAGTCAAACAAGATAGAGCATGTTGACTGGATAGGGTTCAAATTAATAGTTAAATGTGTTGGAGTACAAAGAAAAGCATTTATGTTATCACAGCTTAGATCAGTGTCACAACAGGGTTTTCAACACATTTTATCTGATAATGTCAATTGTTTACTCCTCCTGTAGCCTGCAAAAATATTCACTGAATGAAACCAGGCAAACCAAACCTGTAAACACGCCTTTGTTTGTATTTATGAAACAAAACACTTACTGTAAGGAAAGAAGCGAACCTTCATCACAATTTCCCGAGCGGTCTTCAGAATCTCTACCGCCTAAAGAGGGCGACAAATGTTATCAGCGACTGGTGATTTATTTCACGACTTGCACTACTCGTTCCTCAAACTTTTAAAATGTAACGTGCTTAAACAGAACAGAAGCTTACAGGAAGTAAGCTTTGTCACAGCTCACTTTATATCAACATTTACAAATAATGATCTTCTATCCTCACAATCTCATGTGGAAATTTCACCACAAGTCTCCAGGAATGAGCTTTGTATGATGGCAAATTGGGACAATTGTAGATATAAACAAATAGCAGCAAAAAAAAGTCTACTTTTGAGATAAACCTCAAAAAACAAACTACACTCATTTTTTGAGCAGTCAAAAAATTTGCTAAAAATCTTTTTTTAGGTTGATCTCAGAAATGTTTAAGAAAAACTTTTAGTTTCTAGTTTCTAAGTTTTTTCTAGCAAATTTTCAACATTTCAGACTCAAATGTCCTTATTTTTTCTAGAAAATTTCTGTGATTTTTTTGGTAGAAATTTACTCATTTTTTTTCCTATCTACGTTGCTCTGCTACTACGTCGTAGTTTTGAACCTTTAGCTCCCTCACTATCCTCACTGGGTGTTCCAGTTGTTTTGATTTTTTAATTAGAAATGGGAAAATTTAGGATTCTGGTCATTTAGTTTTTTTTACAGCCATTTGATAATTTATATATAAAAATTACTTAAATTACTTATTTGTATTACTTAAATGGCCCGTTTTCTTCTCTTTCCCATTTTGAAGTATGGGCAACAAGTATTCGACTTCTGTTTTATGGAATATTTACAGGTGAAACTTTTCTGTAAAAATGAAAGAAGCATATACTAAAAACATTAGATTTTACATTTTAGTCTACATAAAATGTATTTAGACTTTTGTAAGTCTAAATATCTATAAAAGTATTATATACTTCTAAAAGTATATAATACTTTTGTCAAACCTAAGCAGCGAGATGATAATCCAAATAAGTTGCAGCTGAACCAGTAGACAATTCAGACCAGATAATGTGACGAAAAATGCACAAAAACTGCAACAACAATTTTCAGAGTCTCCCTACCTTCTGAGTTGCTAAACAAAGTAAATACTGTGATGAATTAACTGTAACTTTCACTGGTTCTGCTGTGACTTACTCTCGAGTGCTCTATGTCTTGGAAATCCACATCATTCACAGAGAGAACTTGATCTCCTTCCTGCAGTCCTGCTCTGTGGGCGTCTGAATCTGGGACTACCTGACACCACAAAAGACAAAATATTATTTATTACCACAATATATAGGTCTTTCAAAAACAAAATAAAAGTTTAGGAGGCATGCTAACTACACCTGCACACACCTTGGATATAAAGATTCCTAGTTGCGATGCCTTGCCTCCTCGGATGTTAAAACCCAGCTGGGCTCCTGGAGGTTTCTTCAACACGACGGTGCGAGGGAGGAACTGGGTGAGCTCGTTGTTGTAGTCTGGGTGATGAACCCTCTGACAAGGAACCAAGAAATACACAGTGAAGCCCAGAAACTTACATACATGGTGTGACAGCTAAAACAGTTGCTATATGCTAGAATAATAAGAGAATTGCTCATTTAAGTCAGACGTTTTTGAGGTAAATTAACATTTTAACTGGTGTATTTTAAGCCAAAATCTCAACAAACTGATTTCTTGTGAGTCATCATGGGGAAATAAAAATAAATCAGTAAAGATAGCAGAGAAAGTAGAGATCTGTTTCATTCTTAAGAGTAATTTGAGATGCTTGAAGGTGCAGGGTTTATCTGTTCAGAGATAAATGTAGAAAAGTAAACAGCATAAAAATATTTGTGCCGGCTAGGGATGGGCAATATGGACTTAAAATTTATTGTAATATTTTTGGTACTATTGTAATACTTATAAAATTATGATTAAAAAAAAATTTACTACTTCTTTTCCAGGTATCTATGGCTATGACTGCACAATATACGTAACGTCACAAACACAAATAACGTTCTTGAAAAATATTTATTTTGAAACGTGATGCAACTTACTCAAAAAAGTTACATTTATATCACTAAACTGCACACAATAACTCCACTTAATCATATTTTTTTAATTTACTGATATTTATTGATGCTCTTGCAGAACAAATAGTGAAACAAAAATGTCCAATAAAACTGTCAGTTTAGTTTTTTACTATGAACAATAAATGCCCACACTTGGTGCCATCACAGTGTTAAGGAAGGAGACTGGCTCTGTATTCTAGAGATGAATGTGTGTTTGTGTGAAGGTCAAAGTCAGTATTTTTTAAATTTATTTACAGTAATAATTTTACTCTAGCTGATAATGTGTGTGAGCGAGGCAGTCTACAAATCGGACTCAGTTACAGCAGTTCTGTCAGGAGAAATGGGTCAAAATTCCAGCAAACTATTGTGTGAAAACGTGATGAAGAAAAGTCAAGTACAGAGTAAAAGGTAAATCCAACAAATATTAAGAAAATCTACTTTTAAATTAGGATAAAATGGAATAATCTACTTAAAAACAATCTTACTGAGGACATACATAATTTCTAATCACACAATTATAGTTACAAAATGATTGATGTAAATTTAATTTAAAAACATTTATAAAACAGACACTTTAGTTAAAAGGGCAGCATTACAAGACTAACCCTGTTAACTGAATTAACTGTAAATGTGTAATGAACAAGTCTAAGCAGGACATTCAAGATAATCAGCTACTATTATCTGTCAACGTTACCGTCTTTGTAAAAATGTTACTCAACCCGGAGAAAACGTTGTTAGGCCTGTCTGTACATCCTTACTAATGAGTTCAGCAGCTTTCTGATGCAATCATAACTGAAGACATTGTCATATTTTCAGCAAAAGGTTAAAGCTAGTTGACTTCTAAATACTGAACTGAAGCAGCAAAACAAATATTGTTTCCTATGTGTCAGGTCATACAACATCGCTCCTGCCTTTGGTTCGTCTGTATTTGAATATTTTGAGTTTGTCTTTTTCTTTCTTAGCTGAAACTATCAACAATTTATAAACAAACAACTTTTTCCTTTGACAGATTTCCTTCTCACCAAGTGAACGCTTTGTTTTAAACACGTCTTCATGGCAGAAGACCCATTTAAAAGTTGACTTTTATTTCCAAGTTGATGGAGAAACTTGTCTTTCGGATGATATACTGTTGAATTTTAGGAACTGATGCTTCCCTGCTACTGGTTCAAATCAACTTTACTTCAGTTCATTTCAGTATTTTTATTTGACCAATTTAATAACTTGTGCTTTTCTCCACTTTAATTTTCAAACAAAGATTTTCTGTAATTTTGTAGTAAATCCTTGGACACGAATTACAAAAGAAACAGCAACTGCTGCATACAAAGAGATAGAAGGTAATAAAACTCTTATAAAGGAAATAAAAAACATAAGCTCTGATGTGTTTACATATAAATTAAATAAATTTATTATAAGGTTCTTCTTCAATAAAACATCCTTATGCCATATCATGTAGGTTGGAAAATGGCGTTGCTGCTGATGGTTAATGTCACTGCCTTCCTGTCAAGGAAAATAATTGTGGCCTGGACAGTAAATAATCCGCATGTCCTTTTCCAATCTTCAGATCCCTAATTATTCCCCAGGGGCTGTAATTGTAGCTGGCCATGCTCTGGTAGCCTGCTAAAATCAGAAACCAGTTATTTTCTTTCGGTTCAGCAGCTGGGCAAAGGGCTATTTTTTTAAACCAGTACTGTAAAAAATAGCTATTGGCAAAATTCTGTATCCTACCGTTCCTATGGGCTCCTACACGGTTTTCTTACTTACAAGAGCGACAGATTTGGTAGTTTGCAAATATTTCAGATTGGAAAAGACAGCAAGTCTTTGTGTTAAACACTTCATCCATTCACTCTTTATAAGGTAACATAGTTTTAAAATTACACTTAGTAATATACAGTATGAGGGAAACATCTGTTAAATAAAGTACTCTAGCCAACAGCTGAACTAATTAACCACATAAAATCAGAATAATATACTTGTCTCACTGCACTGACAAAAGCAAAAAGGACAAAGTCGTTTAAGATTCTGCACAATAAGCACTTGGGAACTACTACTAAATTTAGTCGTATTTCTGTTACATAATTTTATTATTAATTTTCACAAATAGAAGAAAAGGTGTCAGATTTAAAAATCTGTGTGCAGTTTTAGGTTAATGTTATGATTTATATTGTGTATGATATTTTATCCTGACATGTTGTTTTGCTATCTTTTAAATTGTTTTATGTTATTTAAGGTCCATGTGGGGACATGCATTGCAAACTAGCTAATGCTATAAAAGTCTTTGCTTAGACTTAACATTTGTCTCCATGCAAATAAACAAGGAAAACAAGAAACTACTGAATAACCAAGGTTCAAACTTGGAAAGTAAAAGAGTTGTAGTTTTAATAAAAAACATATTAGTATTGTAAAATGGCACAATAAGCAAGTAAAACACTCAATTTGGAACTTCTTGAAGTACAAACTGTGTACCATTAAAGCCTGTGTTTGTTTTTAATTACTGTTTTTCACGTAGCATTCTTCTTTTGTCAGCCTTTTTTTTTTACTATTGCTAATATGTTATATTCTTTCAGAAATAAAATTTTGTATTTTCATTAGTTGCAAGTCATAATCATCTAAATGAAACACGAATAAACGCTTAAAACATATCACTGTATATGTGAAATGAATCGATGTGGCAAGATGACTAAAATAAATAAACTTTTTAATGTTATTCAAATGTACTGTCACAAGACACTACGAAACTAAAGTCTTATGTTTATTGCGGTCCACAGATCTTCCCCTACAGACGAGATTTGACCAGAATAGTTTATGTCTCGTCTTACCTCCTGAGGAGGAATCCAAGCCGGTGGATTTTCATATGAAGGCAGGAAAACCACTGGCAGCTGGTAGTCATCATAAGGAATCTTCTGATCCATCGTTCATTTGAACTCCTAGCGAAACACAAGTTCATCAATATCGAACATTCACCGCTCATTTCCATCTAAACACACAGAAACGTCTCGTAAGAAATCGGCACTATATTAAGTTAAGCACAGTTAAGTAAAACATCTTTTATGTCTTATTAAAAACAACTGAAAACTCATATCAGTTAGCAGTTGCTACAAAATAGATGCTAACTCAAGCTACTTCGGCTGGTTAAACTTTTCAACACGTTTCAACCACGCCTTCAATGTCTAATCTGTAGCTCAGCATTGTTACCCAAATTCTTTAGATGATTGCACAGCATATTTAGAAGAAATATGAAAAGAAAAAGATGTAAGTTTCTGTCACCTGCCTGGTAGCTAACAGTTTGCACTTCTTCTCCTGCGCCACTAGAGGAATCCAGCTCGTTGTCGCCACCTGCTGTAACTCAGCTGTACTGTCTGCTAATGAGACTTGAACTGGGGAATGTCTTCTTGACATGTCAATAATTGTATACTCTATTGCAGGGGTGGGCACTCCTGGTCCTCGAGGGCCGGTGTCCTGCAACTTTTAGATGCATCTCTACTTCAACACACCTGAGTCAAATAATGAGGTCGTTAGCAGGACTCTGGAGAACTTGACTGCACTTAGGAGGTGATTCAGCTGTTGGATTCAGGTGTGTTGGACCAGGGAGACATCTAAGAGTTGCAGGACACCGGCCCTCGAGGACCAGGATTGCCCACCCCTGCTCTATTGTGTCTTGTGATTGACCACTCTGAGTCTTGTAGGATGCTTTACTGTTCAATTCATACTACAACTTAAACTTGTACCACTAAATCTAATATCACCTTTCATCTTTCTCCTTAAATTTTCCCACACACCCACTGTTTCTTTTAACAGAGTAATATATCTTACTACCAGGAAGTTTTACTCCTCTCTTATAAAGATTTTTAAATTTCCCCTCATCAGTCCAGATTTTTTTAAGACAGTCATAAATCTGTCTTTGTTTTTTTTTTAACACAATCCTCCGTGTTTGTTTTTTTTGTTTATTATTCCACCCACATTCCCAAGAAACATAGCACAAGTTCAGTCAAACATTTCCTGAAAGTGACAACTGCTCTTCTGTTCAGCTTCTTGGAAAAAGCAACAAATATGAGAGGGACAGTTTGCAGACACAAGGGGAAGGGTTGACATTTTGAGAAAATGTTCTTGTGTTACTTTCCTCATAGTTTAATGCCACACCTTGTCATTTCTCCAGTTAAGAAAATCCAACTGTTTGTGTATTTTTTCTCAACGTCTTGCCAATACACTGTCTAAATAATGATGATGTGCACCATTAAATGAGGGCACAGTATGTTGAAAGAAATCCTGTCTAATGATAGTTGAGAAATTCAGGAAAATTGGAGCTGTGATGGTTACAAAGTCGTAAAGGTGCTGGGAGGAAGGACCTGAGACAATGCTCCTTTGTTCAGATAGTAAATATATGCTATATGATAAATGTTATGTAGAACCAAGCAGGATAAAAAGCTACATTTTCTTATGTTTAAGTTTTAGATAAGCATTCTTGAGGTTTATACAGATCTTTTCTAAAACTCCTGAAACTATTTTCTTAGTTTTAGTGAGAATGCCTGCAGCAGCGTTCTGGATCAGCTGCAGCGACTCATGTTTTTCCTACATTTGGATGCAGCTCAACCACACAACAATTTTGTCAAAGGTTGATGATGCTGTTCATACTTAATTTTCTGAAATAAAATGTAGCTACAGTCATCCTGATTAATACAGTTTCAGATGTGTATCATTAAATGGCAGATCTTTAACTGTAAAATAGGAATTTACGTCTCACCTTACTTTAAAAAATATATATTTCTGATGTTTAATGAGATAAAAAAGGAATAAGTGAAGACTAGACTGTTTCATCTTTTCATATTTCACTTCCAGCGTCCTGGTCATGTTACTCAGCAACTCTAACAGGAAATAAGAATTAGTTTGTTCATTATCTGTTAGTGTTATGAACAAGTTTCTGCTTGCCTTCATTGTTTCTTATGTCGTCTTGCATAATGCTTGGCTGTCTTACAATACCAACTCAGACCCTGTCCTGGTTTTCTCCATTTACATTTAGTTTTGCTTTCTAATCTCTCGTCACACCTGTTTCAGATTGTCTTATCTCTACACCTGTCCTGCATGTAGGGGTTTATTTCCACCTCTAGTTTTTTTTGCTCCTTGGCTTCGTGTTCAGAGCCTGTTGGTTGTTTGGAAAAGTGGTCAAGATTTTAACTGGTGTGTTTGGTTTGGATCCTGTTCTATTATAGTTTAATGTCCTTAATTATCAGTTTTCTTTGTGGGAAACTCAGTAAGTCCTTGATGTTTGTTTAATTAATTGTCTGGGATTTTACTTGCAATGACATTGAGAATTAATTAATTTCTAAATCCCTACGTTTGCATATTACTGTGTTCAATAATGATCTCAAATACAATCCCAAATTCATTTGAGGGTTTTTTAATATAACTACTTGTAATTAAAGACAACATTGAGACTAGAAAAATACAAATGTACAAGCAATTATTTATGCATTCATTGATTTGTAAGCACGATATTTGATTTCACAAATGTGTAAATAAGCCCCAAATTGGTAATTAAAAAGGTGAATTTACTGATTTTAGCAGCAGGTTCTTTCTGAGTGGCAGTAATATTAATTAGTTTAATATTAGTTTTTAGGGTCCAAGCAACTGCAGCCTGATAGAGAATTTGTGGAGGAAATTAAAGATTAGGGTGATGGAAACCAAACTCAGACTTGGAGTTTATTAAACATAAATCATCAAAATACCAGAGGATACAAACAAAACACTAGTCATCAATAAAAAGAAAGGTTTAATCAGTTTAAAGCCTAAATAAACTTTTTGTTAGATTGTTCCAGAAAAAGATAGAAATATCTTAATTTAGAATTTAAATGTAAATAGATTTTTTTCCAGTATGATATCCTGCTTTTATTGTCTCATCTTGTTTGGAGACATCTTTTTTATTTCCTGTCAGAAACAAACTGCCTAATTAAATATAAATAGCTTTAAATCTAGAATATGCCTGAGATACAAAAATATTTGGCCTCCCTCGTTGTTATAAGCCCTGATGCGAAGCAGATGGTCTAAACATGCACAGTTGTGCCTAAACTTCCCTTCTACATGTTGCAGCTGGTCCAGGTACGATGAAAGTGTTTATATATATATATATATATATATATATATATATACATATATAATTATTTTCTGGACCGTGAGGGTAACTTTTATTTTAACTGCTCTTATAGGACTGTCTTGTGCACTGCGTTTTCAAATCATTTCAGTTGTTTCATTAAAAGCATATTGTTAAAAAGAAAAAAAGATTAAACATCTTGAAGCAGAGGTTTTGCAGAAGTCTAGCGGTTCTCCTTTTTATTTTTGTGGCTTGGCATGTGAGCAGTTCAAAACGTTCATGGAGAGTAGAGTTGCTACCAAATGGATATGTGAGGATGTTGGTAGGTTGTGACATTTGTTTCGGGTTCCTCTGAAATGTTTACGGCTCATTTCTGGAAAAATAAAATTCTATAGCAATGTTTTAAAATGGCATTGCTGGAAAATAATATCTCAGATCTACATCTTTCAGCAGTGGGAAATGAGCAGGAAATAAAAAAACATATTGCATAAGGTACTTTGACACCTGAAGAAGGATCTTATCAGCCTTTTTATTTATTTTTAACTTTGTTTTCATTACGTTTGTGGATTCCAATGTCTTGAATGGATCTTCATTGATGTTCCTTTTAAAAAACGTTGTTGGTTTACTTTTACATTACAATGCTAGATGTTCCTGGATTCCAAACTAAACAATGGAGGTGATCTCAAGTTTGCTTTTCATTTCTGCAGCTATTCTATGGAACGTTTCCGTGAAGGACTGGTGATGACCTGGAAACCTTTAATGGACTCTTACTGCCTCAGTTTTACAAGGGTTTAATTCTTGTGTACGTAGGCGTAAAGCTGCCACTCAGCCAAAAGAAAAACAGTCTTGTCAAGTTCTGACATGAAACTTGCTTTGTTCAAACAAGATGTTTCGCTTATTTATTTATAAATATTCCAGTGTGGGACCCCCAACTATGCACACACACACACCTGTATATATAAATCTAATTATGCCTGAGGTACATTTTAGATTGAAAAATACCTAAAAAAAAATGTAACGTTTTTTTTTTAACCCCACTCCTAACATCGAGGGAGGCCTACCTACGTATTTATATATTATTCTAACATTATATATGTCCAGTTTATGACATTATAAAGTTGATGATGGTGCACTCGTGTTCTTGTTCTTTGTTGCTCTAAAACAAGAAAAGTGTATGACAAAAAACTATTTTCAGAAGATTCTTTAAGAATCAAGAATATCTGAAACAGAACCCTTCTGAAATGTTGGGAAACGCTACTTCCCACCTCTAATCTAAGAAAAACTAGAAACACAAAAATAAAAAAGCATAGAAAGCTACAGTTACATTCCTTGGCCATGTTCATTAATTTTTTTTTTGCTGAAAATTATTCTTAGATAATGAGACTTCAGTCTGGTCAGTTTTGCGTATTCTGAGTTTATTTCAGAATGAGCTGTTTTAGCTCATTCTTTTAATACTTTAAATCCAAAGACGCTGCTGCTGGCCATGCTCCAAATTCATCATTTACAATTGCTTAGTACATCTTTGAAAAGCAGATGTAGAACCTTCTGCACAACCAAGAAGGATGCAGTAAGTGGTTACTGAATGGTAAGTCAACAACAAAACACTTGTCTTTTCCAGCAGCCGTTTTACAGCGCATATGGCTGTAAAATGGCTGCCAAATGTGCTGGAAATTACTTTGGGTTGCTAAATGACAGGCCATGCTTTGGTGGAGTTGCTAGATGAGATGCTTATTTGTGATGTTATATTCTGGAGGTTTTTGAAACAGGTCATTTTCCAGACACAAAAAAACATTAACTTATTACCAAAAAGTTTATGTTGCCAAAATTTTGTGTTTTTTATGTACTGGGGTTCTTTTGTAGAAGCAGTAGAAACTTAAATGGAAGTACAAAAATGTGCATAATGTGAATTTTGAGTAATACGTACCCTTTAAGATGATAGATAGATAGATATATAGATAAGATTTATTTGTCATTGTCATCAACAGATTACAATGAGATTGAGATTTGCTCGACTCGAGTTAAAATGCAGGTTATGTGTATATACATAATATACAATATACATAAAAAAGATAAAGAAATAAATAAAGAAATATTGGAACTCCAATGAAGCACAGTGAGAGTCGTTTTGCACAAATGAAAAAAATGTCTGAGACGTTAACCTTCCCAGGTGGATTACTTCTGCATAGCACAGTTGACTCATCAGGAAGGTAAGAAATAACTTAGAATAACACTGAAAGCAGATCAGATTCCACTACATTTAGGTTCTTTGTCTGTTGAGAGTTATTTAATCACAAAAACAGAATTATTCTGTTAGATTATTATTTAAAAAAACTGGTTTACTAAGTTCTACCTGGTGAAATTTATGACTTTGTACTTACAGTATGTTGCCTTAGGAAATATCATGTGACTAGGGTGACATTGAACACCTTTGGTATTAATTTAGATAGCACAAGTGGAATCCAAGGTAATAGTAAAGTAAAAGACAAAGACTGACATGATTTATGGTTAAAGTTTCCTGATAAAAACAATGAAAGTGAGATGCACACCCTGGAGAGCACAGACATGTTTTTGTAGCAGTTTGTGAGTGGCACACGTCAAACAGGAAGAGCAGCAATGTAGAATCTGATGGCACGTCCACTTTTACCAGCATATGTACATTGGAATAAAATCAGTTGGGAATAATTACTCCAAAATACTGGACTTTTAAAAACACCCAAAGTTATGGTATGAATCAGATCTTTGTAGCCTGAGATGTATCAGGAATGCAGTTCTGCTTTAGGCTCTTCTTCTGCAACCAGCTCTTGAATCTTAGTGATTTTCAACTCTTGATCAAATTGTTTAAAATTTTTAAATCACCAATGATTTATTGCTGCTTATTCATTCATTCCCAGACTCTTCTCTACTTTTGCTAGTTAGTCTACCGCAAAAATAACTTACACAATATGTAATTGCAAATCAGCTTTTGTAACTGTATTTTCTTTATTATTTTAGCATAAAAGTAAACTCATCATTTCCTTCTGTCACGAAAGGAAGACCAAATGTAGGCAGAAGACGAGCAAAAATAAAGGCATTTAATAGACAAAAAGCAGTTTACAGAAACAACGTTCAAGGCTGAAAATCCAGAGATGTGAACTGAAGATAATGCTAAATAAGTTTAAATGCAAACCAAGAATAGTATCAAGCAGCGTAGAGCAGAATAAACAGATGAACCAGGAAAGGAGCAGCTGTGAAAATGAACAAACACCTGTAGATAGCGACAATGTGCAATGAGGTCTGAAGGAGCAATTGCTACGTAGCCTAGCACCAGTCACAGAACAAAAGAACTACAGATTCAGGTAATGTGTAACTCCATTCCAGAAAAGAAACTCACTCACTTTTCCGCTTCTATGAGCATTAGCTTCTTCCCTTACCTGAGTTAATATTACAGCTTTCAACACTCTATTGTTCCTGTGCAGAAATAGAAGCAAATGATTCACCGAATATTATACAAAAGTAGCCATAATAAAAAAAAAGTTAGGCCAGTTTTGTTCAGAGGAATAATAACTGGGGTTTTCCTCCTCTCTGTTCTTTCAGTATCTTGTTGAGTTTATTAATTGTTGATCCATTTATTTATTTATTTGCCAGATTTATCAAAAACATTGGAGAAATGCACAAAGATTTTTGCATTCTTTACTATTAGCGACTGTCAAACAAGGTCGCTGAGCAGCTGAATAGGGGAATCAAAGGTCATGAACCTCCTCCATCGCATTACAACATCCATGTAAGAACAAACAGTATGCCTGAAGAGCTTTTCCGTCTTCTGATTTAATCAATGGCCACGATTGAACTTTATTCAGATAAGCAGATGCAATAAAATGTCCATTTCCAAAGTGCTTATAGAGCATAGTCTTTGCTTTTACATATCCATCAGACATTTGTTTTTGACAAGTTCATTGGGCTTCCCCCTGTACTGTGCGAGGTAATGCAGGCAATCTTCAGGGTCACCAGTCTTTTATTTAATGATTTGTTGAAATGAGCGCATAAAGGTCTGAAAATGAAGCGGATTGCCATCAAAAGATTGAAGTTCTCTTTAGGGTAGCAAAAAGAGACTTTGTTGACGAGCCAACATGCAAGTTAATTCATTTCGTTTCTCCATGATGGATAACAGATTTCCATTGGTTGCTGAGAGAGCAGCTTGCTGCAGAGGCATATGTGATATTGATTATTACAAGATGAGAAGGTCCAAGAAGAAGAAGAGGTGCAGACTTTTTGTCACATTTTGTTGCACTGTTTTTATTTGAAGCTCTGCATTGTCATTAACTGCACTTCTCTTTGTCTGTGGAACAAAAGTATTTGCATTAAGATTTTCAACAGCTTTTTCTTTTGTTTTAAAATATGATTCCATTCCATTAGATTTCCGTGGAGCTGAGCTTTGCACTGCAGATCCAGTTTTCAGCACTTTTACTTTTGCAGCAGTTGCAGCTATTTCTGCTTCAAGTTGAAACTGTTCTTTGATTTTCCTCAGTTGTTCCTCTTGTTCTTCAATAGCATGTTTTTCTTCGAGCATATTTTGACATGTGAGCAAGGCAGCCGTTTCAGCTTCTGCCCTGAGACGTGCAGATGAAGTTGATACTTTGGAGCTTCACCTGCTTCATTGATTTGAAATACTGTCAGATAGCAACGCATCTTGAATGTCAAGCTGGAGATTAGCAGATAATTGAGGTTCCACTTGCTGTTGAACCTCCACTCCTCCTAACAGAGTTTCCTGTGACTGTAACATGTCAGAGGATGGCCTGCTTGAGCATTTATTTGTTTCAGAAAGCCATATTTCAACATCCTCAATAAACCCCTTACTGTATTTAGTGATGCTTGAAAACTTCTTTTTTTTATGGCGGTTGGCAAGCAACTTATTGATGTGCATTACCGCCATCAACGGGAATGGAGTGTGGATCAGGATGCTACATATATATTCTCTCCCCACCCCCAAAAAATAAATAAAACTTATATCCCATCAGTTTTGTTTCTTTATCAAGCGGAATTAAAGGCAGCAGAGATTCATGTAATACACTGGCATCATCGAACAGGTGTGTTACCTCATCCAGCTGTGATTTTACTTGTGAATAATTATCTTTCATCAACTCTTTAAGACTTTCATGTATGCTTTTTCCGCTCTGCTTGGATGTTTCAACTTAATTTGTGTTTGAGTTTTCTCAGTGAGAACGATCGTTCTTTTATCCGTTTCAGGTTTTCTCAAGAACAGATGCAGCGATGATCCACTCATTTTAATAAAATTGACATGTTCGGATTCAACCTTCTGACCCACATGCAGAATCAACAGAGTCCAAATACGAAATTGGTTTTATTTTCAAAGAAATAAACTGACAGATCTTGATCCTTCAGGAGAATGGAAAGGGTCCCAAGATCGGTGACGTCTGGAATGAGTGGAATTAATGGTGGCCAGAAACGATTGATCAGGGAGAAATAAAAGAGAACTTACTTTAGAATGATTCAGAGTAATGTGTGGAGGAAAAGATGGCCAGGGTCCTGGGTGGAGAATGGTTGATGGTGAATCCTCAGATTAGTATGAGGAGGGTGGAACCAGGGGTCTGATGAAGCAGGATGGAGGAATGATGAACGGCAGAGCAGGCAGGCGGGTAACTTGCAGGTAGATCCACAGGAGGAGAGACAGCAGAACTGATTCTAAGTGAGACAACCTAGAGGCAGCAAATACTAGGACTATAAAACTTCTATATAAAACTATAAAACTAAAATAAAGCAAATGCACAGGAAATAGTCAACACCTTGTGACAGGTAACTACAAGAGGGGGCCACAGAGACTACCCGTAAACACTAATCATCCAGCACTGAGTGAAGGCTCTGGCTCTTTTATTCCCAGTACTCTGATGAGACTGATGAGCTCCACCTGTGTAGACGGCCCAGGTTCTCCACCAAGATCCTCACTGGAAAAGATGCATCACTCGCACTCTCACATTCACACATAGGAACCATGACAAAAATAAAAGAAAACTTCCAGGCAACAGCAAATCCTTAAACTTTATTGAAGGCACGCCAAAATCCCGCAGCATGTGCTAGAAACTCCGTTGTCCATTTTTTTGCTGACAAATATTAAAGACTGTAAAATGAATAGGGGAATCGTTGTTGACGCACCAGCTAATCAAAACGTAAATCCAAGCTGCAGTTAAGATGGTTTTATTTTCATCAGTATTGTCAATATCCAAGGCAGAACATCAGTGTCCAAAGCAGAATAAAAATGGATTCGCAGGTTTAAACAGTGATCAAAGACAAAAAGTCATAAAAGTTTAAAGTGGTCAGGAAAAACTAGACCTCCCCCATCACCCACTCACTAAAGTCACCAGGTGAGCAACAGGTGATTTACAATCACTACTAACACCACGTGATCCAGAGCTACTCCTATCCACCACATTTACCTGTGTGTCATTCAGAAAGAAAATGAAACAAAGGTTTGTCCTTTAGCAGTTGTTGGGTCAGTGACCCAATTGATTCAACAACTTTATTCAGTTTGGAGAATGACTCACAGTGACTTGAATTGGTACAAGTAATAAAATTTCCCATTAGTGTTTTATAAAGGAATTTTATCTGCAGTACAGTAAGCTGTCTAACAGAAGAACAGCAGTGGTTTTTGATGTGTGTGGCAGGTCGCCAGTCCATCACTGGGCAATAAAGAGACACACAGGACAAGCAGCCAAGCACACACACTCACACACACCTAAGGACAATGTAGACAAACCAGTTAACTTAACGTTATGTTTTTGTACGAGTACCCGGAGAGAATCCAAGCATTGACATTGAATGCAGAAACACATCAGGTCGGGTTTAGAACCAATGACTTTCTTACTTCTTTGAAGTAAATGTTGCTTTTTTAAAGCAACATTTAAAATTAAATAGGTCCATTCTTCTTATTTTTTTTTTTTTTACACCGGCACTTCATTTTCACAAACCTAAATGCTTAAATGGGTTTTGAGCGCATACCTGCGGAGCGCACACAGGCTCCTCCCACTCTCCCTCTGTCTCGCTCTCTGATCTCCTTCCCTTCAGAGCCCCCACACTCATTCATCAGGACCAATTTTCATTCAGCCCACGCAGCAATACTGCCTACAAAAAGATGCGAGAAGCGAAGCGGAGATGTAGAGGAGAAAAACGGAGACGGGTACCGAAGACGAGCGCGTGTTTGTGAGCCGGATTTAAGGTCTGTGTGTCACTCCTGGTTTCACTTTACTGATACAGGGATAGGTGGAAACATTGCGCGTGCTTTTAATCCTCTTTGAGAAGCATGATTAAGTGGTTAGATTAGAGGGGTTTGTCTCCATGATGCAGCGGAGAGGACCTTTAATCAGGTGTGCACATTGGTTCGCCATGAAGTTAACAGGCTGAAGCCAAAAGGCTTTATCGGTCTCACTTATTTTTTTCCCCTTTTATATGTATTTATTTGTATTTATGTGAACACAAAACACTTAACTCTGAACAATATTTAACACATTTCTAAAGAAATCTAGTGAACAGTACAAAAAGAAGAAGAAGAATGTAAAGAAATTTACATAAAATTGATCAAATATAAATTTTATGTACAAATTTGTATCTGTACATAAAAATACACATAAAATGTAGTTGAGTTCTCTAGTAATACTTCTCAAATAAAAAAAAATTTAATTAAAGTGCAAAAATGAACAGAGACAAAATGTTAGAATTGCAGGTTTTATTGGTATTTTTAGGCTTTTTAAATGGAAAAGTATAAAAGGAGTTTTTATGGTTAATAATTAAAATAAATAAAAGGTGACCTTATTGTTAAGGGTTTTCCAAGTAATGCGAAGAAGGAAATAGTTGCTGGAGGTTAAAATTTAACAGTGAATGAATTTGAAAAGGTTTCTAACAATGAAGCTTCTCTCTGAAATCTAAAAATGGGTCACCGGTATTGAAGAGTTAAAATGTTTTGACCTATATGAAGTATTTGTAGATGTTTGGTGAAAAACTGCACAGATTGACATCTTGAGTAAGCATAGGCAACAAATCCTTAAACTTTCATCTATTTTATGCCATTTATTGTGATACCAATTAAAGTTGAAAAATGTTAAGAAATTCATCACATTACACTTTTCTTTTCTTTTTAGAAAAACATACATTTAGCTGCCATGTTGCTCAGTGACAGATCAGGTGCACCATATATCATTCATACGAAGTTTATTTGTATGGCACATTTCAGGAATGAGGTAGTTTAAAGTGCTTTACATCATAAAAACACAAAATTACAAATATATGCACAGGGTACAATCCTCAACACGTCTCTTGCTTCATGTCTTTCCCTTTGCTCTCCTATCCACGCAGCTACTGTTGAAAAAAATCTACTACAGCCACAAAACCTTTTGTTTAAAAAAAAAAAGAAACAAACCAAAACAAAAAATGACAAATAATTTTATATTTTGTCTCTTAAAATAAAACTCAGTCTCTATCAAATGGGCCCCGTCACCAGTTGGATTAGGTCAGTGGTGCCTAAAGTCGGTCCTCGAGGGCCGGCATCGTGCATGTTTTAGTTCTCTCCTTGGTGGTACCAAATACCTTTTCAGCATGTCAATGTTCTTCTCAGGCTTTCTAACGAGCCATCATTTGATCCAGGTGCATTAAACCAGGGAGAGAACTAAAACATGCAGGATGCCGACCCTCCAGGACTGACTTTGGGCTCCACTGGATTAGATGCTCTATTTGTTGCTCTATGCAGCCCAATATAATTTTATTTATTCATTTTTCAAGTATATTTATATTTATTGACATTCTCAAGTATTAATAGTGGAGAAGAAAAATGTTTCAAGCAAAAACAGCAACAAACCAAACTATGTTATCAGGTTTCTATCACAATTCTTATCACTATAAACTCCTTTGCAGCAATACAAGAAAGAACAAAGAAAAATTTCACATTTATTTTAAGGGAGAAGTTGTTTTGTTAAACCTCGTTTCGTCTATCCAGCAGTATAAACCTGACTCTCTAACATCAGGTTATGTTAGAGAGAACTGTGGATTTCTAAGCTCATTTAGAAATCCACAGTTCTTTAAGTACAGGTCGCATGATGTGCTATGAAGACATAAAGAAAACTTTGTGAGACAAATTGCAAGTTGTTTCTACATGTGATAATTTACTCTGCCAGAAGGTGACTATTTTTGTTTTCTTTTTCCCCAACATAAACGGCATGGAAGAAAGTAAAATAAACTCTTAAATTTGTAAATGAGTGACTGTTCTAACAAAGAAGCGTATTGTTCTCACGTAACGATCACATATTTGTCTCCTTTTGTTACCGTGTCATAAACTGACAAAGTGGTTAGTCTTAAATATACTATAGTACTTGCTCTACTTTCAGCTTAAGTTCAAGACTTCGTGGTTCCACTTGGTATGCAGACCTGCCCCAACAAGTCCTCATTAACTCTAATCCTCCAAATTATTTGTAGCAGAGTTTTTTAATGTCTATGTCATTTTAAAATAAATAAAAACAATAATAATGTTAAGCGTAAACATAAGTGCTTTTATTACAGCAAATTTGAATGTGTTTCATTTTGCCAGTAATTTTGATGTTAATGCTAATCGTTAATTGTGACCAAAATATGAAGAAATGATTGTTCATTTGTCCTTTGCAAGCTAAATATGAATTCTTTTTTTTTTTTTTCTTTAATGAAAACTTATATTTTAGTAACCCTACTCCGGTGCTCTTGCTCATCATGAATATGTTTGTTTTATTTAGAGGAACTCGACACTTCTCATTGACAGCTGATGAGCTTACCGTGTACAAAATTGCTTTAATAGTAACAATGTCCGGCCACTTAAATTTGGGCCATTTTCTGTCGACATTTATCCACTCACTGGTCACCAATGGGTAACTAATGTCGATCTGGTAGCATTACTTATTTTACCACGCAGTTGTAAGTACGCTGAAAACATGCTAGCTTGTCTTAAAACAGCCAGATAAATCCCGGTAGCCATGGCAACCAGTGAACCAGCGACGCTTTCAACAGTCAAGTTGCGCGCGCATCCGCTGTGTTTACATACAAATAATCCCAGTTAGTAAGTTCCTGTAGTCACAGCACTTAGTACAGCAGTTAGTAGTTAGTGCGGCACTTTGTTTTTTCCACGAAGCAACATGTTTAAACATTGTTTCATACTGGCACCGTCTATAAAGAGGGAAAAGGTGCTACAACGGGGTTTAATCGTACCGTGCGTGGGCATCGGCTCGTGTCCATTGGCTGGACACCACGCACTGCGGGATGATCGGTTACGATTATCGCAAACCAAAATCTTAGAACGCCGAACGTTCTAAGATTGTCGTAAGGGAAAAATCGGGGCAAAGAATCGTGCCGTGTGAATTAATATTTAATTCTTAAAAAATATATTTAAAAATATATATATAAAAATTTCCCCCATTTAGGGGATCAATAAAGTATTATTATTATTGTTATTTACATTTAATGTGTATTTTGTCTGTTAATAGGTTTACTTGGCATAAACCTAAAGTAGTATATTAATGGAGACATTGTAAAATGATTAGTTACATACATCTTATACGTGTTTCAACTCTTCCAGTGGTGAGGTGTGGATTTCAATGCTATGATGAATGAAATGTGCTTTTGAAGTAATTAAATGTCATAAACCACCAGTAAGGCTTCAACCTTGTTTGGAGCTGCATGCAACATTAAGATTTTTCTTTCTTCTCTTGAATCTATCAGCTAACTTTGAAGCCTCAGGTGAAGACCCTGAGGGCTTTAACTGTAAAAACGAAAATCACTCAAGTGATAAGGAAACTGGCAGAATCTCAGGTCAAATCAGGTCTAGCGAGAAACGGGTCGTAAAACAGTAGTTTTCACAACTGATGCCCTAAATAACTCATCTTGGAGCGACACAAGTGACAGAACCGTTTCCCATGTCCTTGCTGAGTGCGGGCAACTGAAACCTGGCACAACTGAAGGTTGTTGAGTCCCAACATGTTGACTATCTTGTTATACGACCCATTTCCAGAAAGCAGGTGATGGACAGCATAATCCCTTAAACACTTTTAGTTGTTTTTCAGGTCCAGCTGTCCTCTGCTTGCAGCTTTTTACTCACTGGGAGTTTGTTTCCTTCCTAGGCTATTGGTGCTTGGCTGTGCCTGTCACTGTGACCATTTGTGCTGCAAAAAGCTGGAGTTCTCTCCCGGGACGGACTGTGCAGCGCTCAATACCCCATGGTGTTGGCCATTGTAGACTAGTGACTATACCCTCTTTTGTACACAGACTCCTTTGAGAAATTGCCTTAGCACCCTAAGAACCTCTGCCTCATTTGCTTTCTATCCCCTCCCTCATTGCTCCATGAGCTTGGAGATGAATGAGACTTAGCCTTTCTTTTCTGTGTCCACAGAAAGGATTATAAGAGTTCCTCCATCCTCCTCCAGGCATTTTCTTCACTGTGAATTTAAAGAGCTGCTATGGCCCTGGGCAGATGTTGCAGAGATTTCAGCAGAGCTTTCCTTAGCTGCCATCGGGAGAATCAGAGGGGCAATGAGAACAAGGTGAGTTCCATAAAAACATTTAATTAATTGTCTATCAATGGTTTATCAGATTAAAATGAATTCCAAGCAATTTAGAGTTTCTTAGTGTTGTAGTTTCCCACCATCCAGAAGAAGGCGCCATTGGTCATCCTTAAAGCTGCAGTATGTAACTTTTATAAAAATATATTTTTTACATATTTGATTAAATATGGTATGAGACAGATAGCCTGGAAAAAAATCAAGTTCCTCCACCTTCTTTCAGCTCCCAGTGCTAATTAGAAACAACCAATCAGTGCCAGGTCTTATTGCTGTCAATCACCCCCCATGTGGCGCTGCTCATCCCTGCCTCCTCTTCCTCCAGTTACATGAAGTTGTTTCTCCACCATTAGCAATGAACTTGAGATTGATTGACAGCATTAACACCCTCCTCCTGGCTCTGATTGATTGTTTTTGGTCGGGAGCGGTGTAGTTCACCCTGAACTACAGCAACACTAGTTCAGGGTGAAGATTGATCTTTTCACAGAGTATCTCTTTCATCACAAACTGTCACAATATGGCAACAGTTTTAACATGTATGTAAGAAAACATGATTTTTATAAAAGCTGTGTACTGCAGCTTTCAGAGGAGTCAGTTGAAATAGGAATAAAAATGGCAACTGCATACCAGAATGGAAAAGTGAAACGGTCCAGTCTGGTGTGGGACACATGCTGCACTTTATGCGGTTTTATTTTGAAATCAACATTTGATTCTCTTTCAGCCGAGGTTCTGCGTGACGGAGCTACATGCTGTGAAAAAATAGCCCTTTATATTATGGAAGGAAGGTCTGACCTCTTAATACAAGACAAAACTCGGGTTTTTGATTAAATGACTGCTTATCAATTAATTGTTAGCCAATTGAGAAGATCAATCAACAGTAATTCAATTAAAAAAAATTAAATGATGAACGGATGTATTTATTAATATTTTTAACTTTCTCTACCAACCACTCAAAGTGCTTTACACAAGAGACACGTTCACCTTGTTGCATGCACAAACCGAGACATGTTTATACCGCAATACATAGACCAGTGGATAACTTGGCTTCAAGTGCCTTGCCCAGGGCCACATTAAAATGTGGCACAAGGAAGAAGCTGGAATCAAAGCCACAGATTCAAGATCCGAAGCAGCTACACTTCCCGTTGAGCAACAGCTGCCCCACAGTCAAATTCACACTGATATATTTCATGTTCTTGTATCTCTTGAATTTGCTTTTGGCTTACAGCTAATGAAAACTCTGCAGTTTCAGGCTGCTTTGGCATAAATTACTGCATTGATACAACATAGCATGGAGGCCTGGGGCTCTGCTGGAGTGGTGAGGAAGCCCAGGTTGTTTCAACAGCAGCTTTTCTGCATTGTTAGGTCTGGTGTTTCATCTCTCTGTTGATAATACTCCATTGCTAGCCAATCAAGGACAGTAATAGTTACAACAGGTATTGACATCTTTGGCAGTGTGGGCAATTGCTAACTCCTTCTAGAAAACAATATCAGCATAAAGCTTGACAGAAGATGGAAACATAAAGTGTTCTTGGTAAAACAAGTGGTTTAAAGCCAGCAGATCAAATGTCTAAGTAGGAAATGTCCTGTTGAACATGATGCAGCTTGAATTCTGTGTCCAGGACAATGATTTCTTTAAATCTTACATTTGGACCTCTGTGCAGTAGTTGAGTCGGTTTTGTGACATTGTCTCTCGTTCAGGAGCAGTATAACTCAAAGAATGCAACAGCCTGTTTCATGGATGTGTCTGTTTGTGGTGGATCTTGAACCACTTAATCCAGCTAGAAAATCCATAACTGATGCATCTGTCCTGAAACTCCATCAATCATTTTTTAAAATTTGCTGTTTCCTTGGTATTTGTCTTTTTTTAACCACATTTTTCCTTCCACTTAACTTCCCATTGATATACTTTTATACAGCACTCTGTAAACAGTCTCCTTTATTTTATTTCATTTATGGTAATATTCTAATTGTTTGCTGAACAAATTATTGGGTTTTTAATAAAAACGCTACAGAAGTAAAAGCTTGAAATATAAAGAATCTGCATGTCATGTTTGTATGGCTTTCCCATATAAATAAGTGAAGTAAACCTTTTAGTTATATTCCAAAATATTGAGTTGCACCTCTGTAAATTAACAGACTTTCACTGTTTTATTAATGTTAAGGTTAACTTAAAGTATTGAGCAGAACTTTTATTCCCAGTAATCACAGATTAATAGTCTACAATAGGGTGAAAACTTTAAATAAAAATATTACAAATAAGTTTGTCTCCTGTTAATCATATTTTAAATTAAAAACTGTCTGTTTTGCTTGTCATAGAGTGCTAAAACACTAATAAAAAGAAGATGAAAATGTGATGATTGATGATACCAGTTTGTGCCAAAAAAAATGTATAAACTTACAAGCCTTGACAGGCTTTGATAGATTTACCTGGAGTACAAAGAGAAGGAGGATGACGATGTTCCATCATTTCCATTGTAAAAGTGCAGGTGTGTTTACCTGAGAAAATATAAAGGGTTTGTTTTTGATGAGCTGTCATGGTAAGGAGCAAAAATCAACAAGAAGAGAATGTTTGAAATCTTTCACTCCATTTACCTTTCATGACCTGCATCGTTTTTTTCTAGAAACCTAACAAAAAACAATCTTGTGATATTTTTTCCACAGCGCTCAACTTGCTGGTGCATAATGGTCACTGTTGGGGCCCTAATTTCTGTCTGCTGGCTTTACATTTGGCTGGTCTTCTACAGCGACCGAGATGATATTAATACGTGAGTGATCACAACAGGAAACCAAGCATCCACTCTTGCTTTTTTGTTTTTAGTTGTGACTTTTACTCTGTTACCCGAGTTCTAATCTCTTCTGTTCTATTATCAGGCTCTTCTTCTCCTATCTTTACAAGCACAAGAACTATTTCATGGTGGTAATGATCATTTCTGCCCTGCTTGCCAGCTACTGCGTTCTGCTGCTGGTGAGAAGCATCATATCAAATTGAATAAAACTGGATTTCTTCAACTGTTTCTATCTAAACTTAAACATTTTAACTTGATTGCAGCTTTTTGCACTTGTCCAAGTTGTCTTGCAAGAAAAACTTGACTTACACTGGATCCACAAGGTAAAATAAACCTTCACTTGTTCAACATAGAGTATCAGATTTAATCACAGCACTAACTATCATATTTTCTTTTCTGATATGCAGGTTTTGATATGTTTCGGAGTGTTACTCATCGTTACTATGATTTCATTAATCACCCTATTCCAGCGAGATAGATGGGATATTGTTCCTCTTTCACTCCAGGTACAGTGGATCGTAAAAGTTGGGGATTCACCTGATCAAGTTTTTTATTTCTTTGTCATTTTTTACAAAACCTGTTGTTACTGGTACTACATTAACATAAGAGAAGTAATGCAATGTTTCTTGACTCTCTAAGCACCCTTTTATCATTTTACATTTATGACACTTGAAAAATTGGCTCAATGATTGTTTTGTAACTTTTTCCACATTTTAATGTGCCATATATCCTGTAAAATTCGACAGAAAAATCAGTTTGATAGGGATACAAAAACTCTACAATAACTTGGTTGCATAAATATGCACACCTCTAAACTAAAACGTGATTGAAGTTTGATTCATTTCCAGCATACAGTCTTCTTTGATAGAAATCAGTCAGACTGAACGGATATACAGTTAGTTGTAGTAGTTTTATGTCTTCAGATGAACTCAAAGCTGCAGACACTAGCATGTTTTCTCTGTTTTTACATGAATGTTTTTATAAACTTAATGCTACACTTTTAACTTGAAAGTTTATCAAACAATACAAACAAAGAAGGAACTGCAGTACAGATTTTCATTTTAAAAGACTGTGTTCAAAAGGGGTGAAAAACTACCAAGTTTGAAATTACTGTAATTTGTACATACTGTTTTAAAAATGCAAATATGTTTGGGTATGACCAGAAAATGCTAATCGACTTCACACTTCAGTTTGCAGTTTTTTTCTTCACCTTCTAAAAAGCCTAAAGGGCATATGTAATGTCTGTCTCGTTGAATTTTAAAGCCTACCTTTATTATAGTAATTTACATTTTCCATTTCTCACTAAGTTATTGAAATAGTTTTTATTGCCAAGCACAATGTAGAGGTTTAACTCCAGACTCCAATCTGACCTTCTTATTTTTTTGTTCTCTCTTTGCAGTACACGGCTCCTTTCTTACAGTTCGGTGCTGCTGGAGCCGTGACCCTGCTGAGCTGGTTGGTCTTCCGGACCTTCAACCAGGTCCAAAAAAGTGAGTTGCACATCCCTGTCAATATATAAACACATTCATCTTCACCGTTGCATAGACAGATTTCATCAGACATAAATTCAGTTGCAGGATTAGTCATTAAATAATTTGTAATAGCTATGAATCATGAAGTGACTACTCATGTGAGAGACTGTGAGGACATTATGCAACATTTAGAGCCAGATAAGGTGAAAATGCATTTCAGATCTGCTTTGTTATTACACATTAGAGCAAAACTTATAGTTCAAAATGACTGTAAGAAAAGGAAATTAATGTTCTCTAACAGCAATACTGAAATCTTTTATAGCTTCTGTCATTCTTTACAAAAATTAAAGACAAATTTGGGTGTTTATTTTTAAAGGAATAATACATTTCAGTTCAAAATACATTTGAGTTTGTTTTTCTACTTAATCCATATGTATAGTCATAAAAAAATTACAACAACAATTTGGTATTCTTCATCCCAATGCTTTTACTCGCTTATTATTGTTACATTTCTTTATTTTTTACCAGAATGAGAAAGAAAGTTGGACAGCTGTTTTCATTTCCTAGCACATTAGTAAACCAACTTTTCAATGGACAAACCCTTTTCAACTATCACAAACAACACGGTAATGGCTGCTTGAGTCAGTTACAAGTACAATGGTAAAAAACAAAAATCTGTGTCACAGTTTCATTCTGATGCTGAGCCAAAAGTGACATCAGGAGCCAAGGTAAACATGAGGCATTGCACAACATGGGACAGTACCTCCTTTAACCTGTAAGATGAGATTTTAAAAAGTGTTGTTTTTTTTTGACAATTTGTCAAAAACATGACATTTTACATTTTTTCATGGAGATTAACTGATGAACAAACAGCTACCACTTTATACACGTTTAGCAGGTTTTCCAACGAACAATCTCTCCATGACAAACAAAGCTCGTCTTCAGGAGCAGATCAGCAAATTGCCATAAAATTATTTGGAAAAACTTTCACTGCAGCTCAAGATCTGAAGAGGTTGACTCTAAAAAAAAACCGCTAAAACCTTTAGCAAGGGTTGTGGATTTCTGTGTTTTTTCTCTAAAATTCAGAACGATTAGTTGGCTTAAACTCATCTACAGTTCAGAAATGGATTTGGTTTGAAATGGAATGTTTTAAAAACAAAACATTTCATTTTACTTAAACATTTAATTTAACAAGCAAGTAGCTTTTAAAAAGATTGTGGTTTCATTTACAGACTGGGGGGAAAAAAGAACAACAAAACCCCTCTATGAATTTTAATGATTTACATTTAAATAACCAGCTTTCTAAGTATTTCAGTCTAATGTCAAGTGTAAAACAAACAATAAAGACAGTGAAATGTCTTTATTTATTAAAGTAAAAGCCAAAATGGAAACATTTATATGTCAACCTACTTTTTGAGTAATACAGCTAATAATTAATTGACTACTTGATGTCACTCATACATTATATATAGTTTGTCTTTCCCAATAATTGGCTTTAGTGAAAAGTGGTGAAGACAGAATATTCCAAAGATGACTTAGACTTAGACTTGTACTTTATTGATCCCTTGGGAAGACTCCCTCAGGAAATTGAAGTTACCAGCAGCTCCCAGGCAAAAAACAAAGATAACACACAGTAAGCAAAAGTGCAAAAGAATACAAAAATACAAATTAAATACTAAGGTACACACTAAATGTGAGTAACCAAAACCCTAAATTATGCAAGAAAAACCTTAAATTATGCAAGAAACAAGGAATAAGAATATAGAATATAAGAATATATGAAATCAATGCTGACATCCTGCTGCTAGTCCTTCAACCCTCTAAAGATGATAGTGTGAAACAATACACAAACCTACTCAGCATAAACAGCTGATTGTTTTGTTTTCTTTCCAGGATCAAAGTTCCTGATTGCAGGACTGTTCCTTATTTTGTTGGCATTCATCTATCTGTGTCCCCTGCTCATCCACTCACCCTGTTTGATCGACATAAAGGAAATAAATTTAACTAAACCAGACCTCTGGGGCCACAGAGGAGCACCAATGGTGAGCATCTTGTTTAACAAGACAAAAACTTAAAAATAAACAACCTGTATGGAAAGAAGTGCAGTAAATTGAAACATGTTTTGTATTTAAGAATAAATCTTGAAGTGTGTTGAGTAACAACATGGCATTTTGTTCTTATTTTTGAAAGTGTTGCACCGTTGCAAGTCATATGAGGGGCCCCATATGGCCTGCATGTGCAGCTGTGTTGGGATGCTCTGCTGCTAGATTAACAATAATATAGTTCACTGAGTTTTGTGTACTCTCACAGCCTCAGGGTAGTTTCTGCAAAAAAGTTTCTCACTCATATGTTCTGACTGTGTTCAGCTGGCACCAGAGAACACCATGATGTCCTTTGAAAGGAGTGCAACAGAGTGCAAAGTAAAAGTATTTGAGACTGATGTGCAGCTCAGGTAGGGTGAAATTGTTTATCATTTGTATTCATTTTGCCCTTTAATATTACTATTGTAATTGATCATCAATGCTTTTGTGAGAATTGATTGTAAATGTGGCAGATAAAAATGAAGCATTTACAGGGGTGTCAATAAATATTGTTTGTTCATTTAGCAAAGACAGAATTCCCTTTCTGATGCACGACAACAAGGGCGAATTCCTCAAAAGAACAACAAACGTTACACAGAGTATTTCTTCTGGCAATCAGGTGGACATTAGTGAGCTGCAGTCTCTAAATGCAGGGAAATGGTTCATAGAGGTGAGTGCTGTCTTCGTTTGTGAGCCTCGCTACAAGTTTGAATTTTTAAAACAAGCAAAAAACACTAAATTATTCTGTCTTTCCAGAACGATCCGTTTCAAACTGTTCACCTGCTCAACAAAAGCCAGAGAGAGACGGCTGAAACACAGACTATTCCTACACTGAGGCAGCTTCTAAAACTTGCCAAACGGCACAATATTTCCATTATATTTGACTTGTATTGTAATGGCAGTAATGACACTGAGGACACTGTGAAAGAGATCTTGAATTCAAACATCAGCAGAGAGACTCTATAGGCACCCTTCTGTCAAAATTTAATCGGGGTTTGATTGATGAGTGATTTATGACCCTAATCATTAATTGCTATTAATATCCACCCCCCCCCCCCCCACCCCCCCCCGCCCCCACCCTTTCCCACACACACCTGTTACGCCAACTGTTATTCCCACTATGTGTTTTAAAAATAGTACAATTAAAGTATGAAAAAACATTATGAGTTTTAAGAATAATACAATGAAAGTATGAAAAACAATAAGTGTTAGATAATTGAGAATAATATACAATATAGTATATTTAAATAGAATGTTGTAGTTACCTCCGGTTTTTCTCACTAAGCCATTTGGTGTTTGTGTGTGTGTGTGTGTCCGGCTCTCTCGTGCTGACTATGAGTTTGTGACATAATACCGGACAGGCCTCACCTGTCATCTGTGTGTGGCGGGCTAAAAAAAAAAACCCTAGGTAGGCGATTCTCTTGACCTGAGGGTCATCACAGAGGGCCTGTAAGGAAACTCTATGTCTCCAGAAAACAGATTTTCAAACCGTCATCGATTATCAGCTCGGGATCTGCGCGGGAAAAGGCGGGAGCCAGCTGTCCGTGTCTTTCAGGGTGATTCTCATCAATTATCAGGTATTAGACAATCTTCCTGAATGCTGTGTATCAGGAACGGGAGAGGGCATAAGGGTGGACAGAGGCGTGTGTGTGTGTGTGTGTGTGTGTGTGTGTGTGGGTGCACCCGTAAGACTGAACACATACCTCTAGAGAAAGCCTAGAGTTTTAACTGTTTTACTGCTTTATTTTATGGTAGCACGACTAGTCAGTGCTGACTATGAGTTTGTGATTTCCTTCATCACTTAAATTTTAAACTCTTATAGATTTTGTTTTCTGTAACACTTGCTAGTGTGATACGTTTCAGTAAATGTTCCTCATCTGTACACGTACTTCTTAAGAATATGTGACAGACAGTAAACAGGCCTACTCAAATTTAACTTTTATCTTTCCGCAGTTAAAGAATTTGTCCAGACTTTTCCAGAATTTGGCCCGGTATCACTGTGAATAATTTTGTTCAGTTTTTTTCTTGCTGTTGAATCAACGCTGATCTTCCCACTGCTTCATGTTTTCTCCAAAATAGTAAATCCTGGTTTAAATACATTTGAAACTCATAGATTTTTTTTCTGTAACACTTGCTAGTGTGAAACATGTTAGTAAATGTTCCTCATTTGTACTCGTACTTCTGAACAATATCTGACAGGGGCTAAACAGGCCACGGTGAGGTTACTCATATGTATCTTTCAGCTTTCCCTCCACCCATTATCTTACACACTTTAGTGTGTTCACTAGCAAAATATAGTACACCTCTAATTTTTTTAATTTTTCATTATTAAAACTTTGAAATGATCAATGTGAACCATCAGTCTGTATTAAAATAGTTAATATAATTCATATTATTTATTTAGATTTGATGTTTTAATGTGTGCCCTTGGATTTATATTGATTTATTCAATATAATATATTGATTTATTTATCAAACTGAATAGCCATTCCGTTTTTTTTTATATAGTATTTTTTTCTTTTGGTGTTTGTTGCACAAATTCAAATATATGCCGGCTATCAACCAACAATTAAATCAGTGAATTTGCGTTTTTTTTCTTAAATACTCCCTCTCACCGAGACTTACTTACATCTTCTGACAGCTAGCCCAACTTATAATAACATTGACTAAATTTGCTATTGGTACACTTTACCTAAAAATAAAAATTAAACATACTCACTACACAACCATGCTCCAAGAGTTGCTCACAACATGGTGAATTGTTTTGTTACCTTAAAAATGATCTGCAGCTTTTGTTTCTTGGTCCTAATGATGATGTTCACTAATGTTCACTAACAGACAGTTCAACACCTCTTGTGATTGATAAGCTTATAAATGATCAATGCAAAGCATCAGTATGCGCTAAAGAAGATCATATCAGTCAGATTAAGTAAAATATCATTAAACTCAAAGCAATCAAAATTATATTTCTCTGAAAGGTCTTTTTTTTCAGGGAGTTTAGACTGTATGAAAGGAATCAGTGAAATATACTATGAAATATTTTATCTGCTGCATCCCCATAATAAAACTTCAATTGTGAATTGAATGATTACATTGCATCTAGACACAAAAGAATCAACCGTTAATTAGTAATCATACTGACTAACAAGATCTGATCAAACAAGAAACTTGACAACCTCAAGGGATTTCTCACATTGGAGAACGAACCGTCTGACTTTCTTTAGCCACTAAATTTAACCTTACCAAAGTTCTGCCTTGGAGCAAACAGGTACTGAGTTTGAAGCGGATCAGACGCCTTCAGCCATCTGCTAAAGCTAGACTCCGGCCTTCCTCACTGTAAAATAAAACATTAGACTTAAAAAAAAGTTCAAGCGAACATCACTTAATTATCATCGACTTGTTGTTTGTACTCATCTTAAACAAGTGGCAGGAACATTTGGATATATATATATAAAAAAAAAAGCTTTATAACTTAATCTATTTAAGTTGAGTCCATGCAACAAGTAAAATAAAAAGTGAACTATTTGAAAGTAGTGAGGATTTAGGGTGGTAAAAGTTGAACATTTTAACATGCCCAGACACTTTCTGCTCAAGCAAACCAAAAGGTTTTGAACAGAACAACCATGTCAAATAATGAGACCGTGAATCTTTAATCTATGTAGCAAATATATTGCTGCTGCTGCTGTAAGCAGAAAATAAAAGAAGTTTTACGGAGAATAATATTTTGGATGAGTTTAAGAATATTGTTTGCCAAAATCACACGGTGTAACTACACTTGTTTTTTATAAGTTGCAGTATTTGAATCTTTTTGAGGCAATTGGTTGCATAAATTAAAGTAAATACGACCTATTTTCCTGCTCCACATACTTAGTTAGCAATGTGCCAGTTAGCTTCCCAGTCTGAACTTCTGGGCAATGTCTTGATTCAGTCAAATTTTCTATCTTGTATCTCCTGAACTCTGATATTTTGCTTGCTGGTCTTCATCGTGCTCTGAATGCAGTATCGGGTTTCTCTTACTTTAACCCGCCCAACTTACACCTGATTGGCATGTTAGCCTTTTGATTCCCTCCCAGCGAGGCGGTGCTTCACAAAGCAAACTGTTTGTCAAACTGTTGATCTGCCTCATGGCTGTTTTAGAAGATATGGTGACTGAGTTTTAGAGAGTACTAGCCAGCTCATGCAGCTTGTTTTTATTAGATGCCAGTCCTAAAAGTACATATCTTTAAAATATGAATAAATACGTACAATTCCATAATTATTCGATCCAACGGTTGTAGAAGTTTTGTAATAATGCAATTCAGGTATTTTACATTTTCTGGACTAAAGGAGGATTTCAGTTCAACACCTGTGGTTTCTTAATGTAAGTGTTTCTGCTACTGGACAAGAAACAGGGTTAAAAGAGGATTTAGAAAGCAAAATACAAAGATGATAGTTGTTTTTACCGAGAGCAAGGCTGTGACTAGTTATCAGGACAGCATGAGACCTGTGCAATTTCTTAATCTTTAGGAAATATTTTTGGACACAGCCATCCGCAGGAGCAAGATGAAGCAAGAACATCACAACATCGGATGTATTTTTTCATCCTTCTATCCGTGATTTAAAACTATTTTTAATTTTGTGTCATCTTAAAGATGGAAAGAGTCAATTATGTTTTCACCCATGGAAAAGTGTAATGTGTTTATTATGAGTAGGATTAACCAAGCTGAAGGAAAATAAAGAAAAAGGATAAATAAATATTCATTGATACAGAACCGAATCAGCAAATATGAACTTATGAAACTACTGAAACCTTCAAGAATTTTATGTTGTGTAAGATATTTAAGAAAATAATAATGAATCTGCGTTCATGAATTTCTTTATTTGGTCATTGTCTGTAAAATACGTTTACCTTTTGTTTTGTTGAACACCAGACATCTCATCTCTTTCCCACAGTTTCTTTTCACTTAGTTCCACTACTGCTGTGGATTTTATAGTCAATGTTTAAAGTCAGCACAGAGTCTGAAGCGATGGAGGAAATTTACGTCAATATGGAACCTGTTGGACAAACTGCATCTAATCACACAGGTAAGAACAAAGTTACAGAGAAATTTAGTATGTATTGAATTCAATTTTGCTAAGGTTGAGGTTTTTGTTAAGGTTGGAGCAGCTCCAAAGAGAGGCTCTGCCTCCGTGCGGCTGTCTGTTTGGGAATCCTGAATGTTTTACTTTTGGCTGAACTCATCGCCCTCAGTGTTCACAGTGAGTCTTGTTCTAGTCATCTTAAAGATGTAAAAAGAGTAGATTTTACGTTTCTGTTATATAAAAAATGTCATTGTTCCCCTTCTAAAATCAAACTGACCAAATAGCAAGGGTTTAAAAAAGAATAAAGCTTCGTGACTCAAAAGTTTTGCAGAGAGGTGAAACATTACACTAAGTTACATGAGTCTGATTCATTTTCAGCAATGGTTGCATTTGCAGCCATTTAGGTTAGCGTGTCTTTAATATCTTCTCTTTTTCAAACTATTTACCCAACGATTCATTGTTCAGTGTTACCTCAGTTTAAATTCTACAGGCATAACCAAAATCATGAAACTATTTTGTAAGTCTTAAGTGAAAATACGGTGTTGCCACTTCTTTTTGCAAACATGTTTGTTAATTTTATTTTTTTTTTCAGCTCATGACATGACAGCAGATTTTTCTGACATCAGCAACATTCTGACCGACCAGAACAGCAACAGCGAGTTTCCCTCCATGAACGCCAACTTCACTGAAACGGCTCCACGAGCTGAAGACACTTTAAGGTTGGTCAAAACTTTAAAAAATGTGGATCTCGTTAAAAATTGAATTCTACTCTGAATTGTAGAGTATAACTAATAACTTTCCTTTTTGGTCTAAATGAATATAATGTAAATGAACAACTTTTATTTTAATTTATTAAGTGCTCTATCATTTGCGTGTGCTGAAAAACAATGTAAAACAAACTAAACTTTGTTTGTTTTCTCCTTAAAGGGAAATTGTGTCCTACAGAACGAACAAACATCAGTTGTTCCTGTTCATCCAGGGGCTGCGGAAGAAGAGAAGAGCAGATCCACTAGTGATGGATGATTAGGATCTGTGTTCACTGTGATATTATTCACCAACAATAATGTAGCTTATGGTGTTACATAAAATCCTAAAGATGAAATGTACACTTCCAACTGTTGTGACCTGCATCTAATAACACAACTATTTTATCGCTTGTACTCTGTGTTTTTCTTTCTTGTTAAAACTCTGACGTGATAAACAAACGTTTTTCTTTTTGTTTGTTGTTTTTTTTTTTTGTATTTTTGCGGAGAATCGGTTGATGCGTTCTGATTGTGTATTAATGTGACTTTTACTACGAAACTTTATGGAGTTCCAGTTGTGTCCGGTAATAGTGGATTAAGTTCTATCTTGGTAAAATTATATTTCCAATTATTTACTATCATTTGTAATAAAGTGATGCCAACACCACGGATTCAACAGTGAGGAGTTTGTTCTAGTCATCTTAAAGATGGAAAGAGTCAATGTTGTGCTGATTCTGAGTAACTGAATGACTTTTTATTCATTTCAGAGTTCAATCAGCGAGGTTATTCGTTTTGTGATGGTCCTAGTCTAAGAAAGAAAGAAACAAAGAAAGAAAGCAGCAAATGTACATGTTGGTTCCCCTGAAAATATGGATAAATTCAGTCATTGTAGGGTTAAAGTAATTTGAAGAGGGAGAAGCGTATAAACAAGTCAAGTCAATGACGAGTCAATGACTTGATGCATTCTGCATTTTTAACTCGGTTAACTTAACTTTTTGTTTTTTTTACTGACTTTAATACATTTAAATCGCTACGTTGTTTGATAAGTAGAATGGAAATGACTTTTTTTGTAAATGGTCTTGTAAATTAGCGTTTTAAAAATCAACTGAATTGAATTAAGAAATTTGACCATCGGATTGGACTGAAGAGAAATGATGAGCAATGTTTTATGGGTTTGGGTTTAATAAAGCAAAGATTGGTATTTTTGTAACATCAAAAGTTCATTTTTGAGGCAAAACTAAGAAATTTTTTAAAAATTTCAAATTGCATTTTCCTACATACCGTTGCCTGTTGTCTGAGCAGGTAAAGGTTGTCAAAAACCATGATCTTAAATTTTATTTACAAAGATATAAGTCCTAATATTCTGTACAACATCATTCACAGGTTACAAATACTAAAAAGTCAAGCATTAGAATCACTAAAAACTCATGACAAAAAAAACTTGTGACAGCAATCTTGCTCCTGAATTTGGGTCAGGAAAATAAAGCTAGAGTAGCAAACTCTTTCACAATTTAGATTTACAGATTCACAGGAAAAGCTACGTTTTCAACAACTATATAGATTTAGAAAAACAAAAAAAAACAAATTTTAGGCATAACTATTGTATTTTACCTGCCTCAGGTGATTTGTTGGATCATTTTGTGTAGCATGATTTAGTAGTAGCATCATGTAGTACGATGGTGACAGTGCAACATCAGTGTTTACAATAAGTTTCGTATCTTTAATGGCAGGAAACATCATTTTTTTACATCAGTGGGATGTTAAAAGTCTTGTATGTAAACATCTTATGGGGAGGTTTTTATTGTTTCCTTATTTATTGTTTCCTTAAAACCGTTTAAAGAGTGTTGATTTCATCCAAAATTTTAAGAGATTATAAAGGACTTAAAGTTAAAAACAAAACTCAAATGAAAATGTACTACATGGCATGCATTTGAAGCTTTGACCCAACACAGGGCAGGCTGTACACTGTGATGGAGATATTTGTCTCTTTAAAGATCTGTTCCAGGATCTTTGACACCTTTGACCACTGCAGCTGGTCCAGGCCACAGCCAATTCTGAGGGAGGAGATACGAGACAAGCAAATTGATTAATTATCCCCAATAAAGAAGAAGATTTAAGGGTATTTATTATAGTCATTTATTCACAGTAGTTCCTACAAACCGGGGTATTGATATCTTATTGACACCATTTTCTAAGCAGTGAGATTTCATGTCTTCCAGACTCTGTCTTAGGCTGACATACGTGGGTTTCTGGCTGGCTTTTTTCTTTGTGATCTGAGACACATAATAGGAAAGATACAGTTACCAGATTAAATAATGAAACAACTTTTGGTCCAATGCAGTATAATTGTGGTATGTTTACCAGATAGTAGATGAAACGTTGATCATGTGTCAGGACAGCACACTGCCCCGGAAGCTTCTCTATTAGGACATACAAAAAAATACAAAACAGGATATGATTTAGCACTTGCTGTTGAAATCATACATTTGAATGAACTGGAAAAACATAAAACATTTTTTTCCAAAACAAAGACTTTAGTAACTAGTCTGACTCACTCTGCTCCTTTAACTCTGAGACTCGACCAAACTTCTTCTTGAACATCGCCGCTATGCCTGCTCCCATGCGACAGTCTTCACTGATGCAGTGGGCCAAGGATTCATCGCGTGGACAGGAGAACAAATCTCCGGTGACATACTTTAATGTCCACTTGGTTGATTGATAGAGTTTCTCAGTTTTGCCCATGTTCATACTTTCTTCAAGCGCAATTTGGAGAAAACTATAACCACAAAGTACCAAGTTGGTAACGGCGCTTACTACAGCCTTGCTTATCCCCTCACCATCTATCCCCACACTAGGCTGTGTCTCATTGTTCCTTAAAGCACCACCCATTTTAGCTGAATTTTTTTCCAAATTTGTCCGGGGGGTTGTTAGTCCCAGTAAACTATAATAAGCAGGATTTTCTGTTTGCCTCAAAAATGAACTTTTGATGTTACAAAAATACCAATCTTTGCTTTATTAAACCCAAACCCATAAAACATTGCTCATCATTTCTCTTCAGTCCAATCCGATGGTCAAATTTCTTAATTCAATTCAGTTGATTTTTAAAACGCTAATTTACAAGACCATTTACAAAAAAAGTCATTTCCATTCTACTTATCAAACAACGTAGCGATTTAAATGTATTAAAGTCAGTAAAAAAAACAAAAAGTTAAGTTAACCGAGTTAAAAATGCAGAATGCATCAAGTCATTGACTCGTCATTGACTTGACTTGTTTATACGCTTCTCCCTCTTCAAATTACTTTAACCCTACAATGACTGAATTTATCCATATTTTCAGGGGAACCAACATGTACATTTGCTGCTTTCTTTCTTTGTTTCTTTCTTTCTTAGACTAGGACCATCACAAAACGAATAACCTCGCTGATTGAACTCTGAAATGAATAAAAAGTCATTCAGTTACTCAGAATCAGCACAACATTGACTCTTTCCATCTTTAAGATGACTAGAACAAACTCCTCACTGTTGAATCCGTGGTGTTGGCATCACTTTATTACAAATGATAGTAAATAATTGGAAATATAATTTTACCAAGATAGAACTTAATCCACTATTACCGGACACAACTGGAACTCCATAAAGTTTCGTAGTAAAAGTCACATTAATACACAATCAGAACGCATCAACCGATTCTCCGCAAAAATACAAAAAAAAAAAACAACAAACAAAAAGAAAAACGTTTGTTTATCACGTCAGAGTTTTAACAAGAAAGAAAAACACAGAGTACAAGCGATAAAATAGTTGTGTTATTAGATGCAGGTCACAACAGTTGGAAGTGTACATTTCATCTTTAGGATTTTATGTAACACCATAAGCTACATTATTGTTGGTGAATAATATCACAGTGAACACAGATCCTAATCATCCATCACTAGTGGATCTGCTCTTCTCTTCTTCCGCAGCCCCTGGATGAACAGGAACAACTGATGTTTGTTCGTTCTGTAGGACACAATTTCCCTTTAAGGAGAAAACAAACAAAGTTTAGTTTGTTTTACATTGTTTTTCAGCACACGCAAATGATAGAGCACTTAATAAATTAAAATAAAAGTTGTTCATTTACATTATATTCATTTAGACCAAAAAGGAAAGTTATTAGTTATACTCTACAATTCAGAGTAGAATTCAATTTTTAACGAGATCCACATTTTTTAAAGTTTTGACCAACCTTAAAGTGTCTTCAGCTCGTGGAGCCGTTTCAGTGAAGTTGGCGTTCATGGAGGGAAACTCGCTGTTGCTGTTCTGGTCGGTCAGAATGTTGCTGATGTCAGAAAAATCTGCTGTCATGTCATGAGCTGAAAAAAAAAATAAAATTAACAAACATGTTTGCAAAAAGAAGTGGCAACACCGTATTTTCACTTAAGACTTACAAAATAGTTTCATGATTTTGGTTATGCCTGTAGAATTTAAACTGAGGTAACACTGAACAATGAATCGTTGGGTAAATAGTTTGAAAAAGAGAAGATATTAAAGACACGCTAACCTAAATGGCTGCAAATGCAACCATTGCTGAAAATGAATCAGACTCATGTAACTTAGTGTAATGTTTCACCTCTCTGCAAAACTTTTGAGTCACGAAGCTTTATTCTTTTTTAAACCCTTGCTATTTGGTCAGTTTGATTTTAGAAGGGGAACAATGACATTTTTTATATAACAGAAACGTAAAATCTACTCTTTTTACATCTTTAAGATGACTAGAACAAGACTCACTGTGAACACTGAGGGCGATGAGTTCAGCCAAAAGTAAAACATTCAGGATTCCCAAACAGACAGCCGCACGGAGGCAGAGCCTCTCTTTGGAGCTGCTCCAACCTTAACAAAAACCTCAACCTTAGCAAAATTGAATTCAATACATACTAAATTTCTCTGTAACTTTGTTCTTACCTGTGTGATTAGATGCAGTTTGTCCAACAGGTTCCATATTGACGTAAATTTCCTCCATCGCTTCAGACTCTGTGCTGACTTTAAACATTGACTATAAAATCCACAGCAGTAGTGGAACTAAGTGAAAAGAAACTGTGGGAAAGAGATGAGATGTCTGGTGTTCAACAAAACAAAAGGTAAACGTATTTTACAGACAATGACCAAATAAAGAAATTCATGAACGCAGATTCATTATTATTTTCTTAAATATCTTACACAACATAAAATTCTTGAAGGTTTCAGTAGTTTCATAAGTTCATATTTGCTGATTCGGTTCTGTATCAATGAATATTTATTTATCCTTTTTCTTTATTTTCCTTCAGCTTGGTTAATCCTACTCATAATAAACACATTACACTTTTCCATGGGTGAAAACATAATTGACTCTTTCCATCTTTAAGATGACACAAAATTAAAAATAGTTTTAAATCACGGATAGAAGGATGAAAAAATACATCCGATGTTGTGATGTTCTTGCTTCATCTTGCTCCTGCGGATGGCTGTGTCCAAAAATATTTCCTAAAGATTAAGAAATTGCACAGGTCTCATGCTGTCCTGATAACTAGTCACAGCCTTGCTCTCGGTAAAAACAACTATCATCTTTGTATTTTGCTTTCTAAATCCTCTTTTAACCCTGTTTCTTGTCCAGTAGCAGAAACACTTACATTAAGAAACCACAGGTGTTGAACTGAAATCCTCCTTTAGTCCAGAAAATGTAAAATACCTGAATTGCATTATTACAAAACTTCTACAACCGTTGGATCGAATAATTATGGAATTGTACGTATTTATTCATATTTTAAAGATATGTACTTTTAGGACTGGCATCTAATAAAAACAAGCTGCATGAGCTGGCTAGTACTCTCTAAAACTCAGTCACCATATCTTCTAAAACAGCCATGAGGCAGATCAACAGTTTGACAAACAGTTTGCTTTGTGAAGCACCGCCTCGCTGGGAGGGAATCAAAAGGCTAACATGCCAATCAGGTGTAAGTTGGGCGGGTTAAAGTAAGAGAAACCCGATACTGCATTCAGAGCACGATGAAGACCAGCAAGCAAAATATCAGAGTTCAGGAGATACAAGATAGAAAATTTGACTGAATCAAGACATTGCCCAGAAGTTCAGACTGGGAAGCTAACTGGCACATTGCTAACTAAGTATGTGGAGCAGGAAAATAGGTCGTATTTACTTTAATTTATGCAACCAATTGCCTCAAAAAGATTCAAATACTGCAACTTATAAAAAACAAGTGTAGTTACACCGTGTGATTTTGGCAAACAATATTCTTAAACTCATCCAAAATATTATTCTCCGTAAAACTTCTTTTATTTTCTGCTTACAGCAGCAGCAGCAATATATTTGCTACATAGATTAAAGATTCACGGTCTCATTATTTGACATGGTTGTTCTGTTCAAAACCTTTTGGTTTGCTTGAGCAGAAAGTGTCTGGGCATGTTAAAATGTTCAACTTTTACCACCCTAAATCCTCACTACTTTCAAATAGTTCACTTTTTATTTTACTTGTTGCATGGACTCAACTTAAATAGATTAAGTTATAAAGCTTTTTTTTTTATATATATATATCCAAATGTTCCTGCCACTTGTTTAAGATGAGTACAAACAACAAGTCGATGATAATTAAGTGATGTTCGCTTGAACTTTTTTTTAAGTCTAATGTTTTATTTTACAGTGAGGAAGGCCGGAGTCTAGCTTTAGCAGATGGCTGAAGGCGTCTGATCCGCTTCAAACTCAGTACCTGTTTGCTCCAAGGCAGAACTTTGGTAAGGTTAAATTTAGTGGCTAAAGAAAGTCAGACGGTTCGTTCTCCAATGTGAGAAATCCCTTGAGGTTGTCAAGTTTCTTGTTTGATCAGATCTTGTTAGTCAGTATGATTACTAATTAACGGTTGATTCTTTTGTGTCTAGATGCAATGTAATCATTCAATTCACAATTGAAGTTTTATTATGGGGATGCAGCAGATAAAATATTTCATAGTATATTTCACTGATTCCTTTCATACAGTCTAAACTCCCTGAAAAAAAAGACCTTTCAGAGAAATATAATTTTGATTGCTTTGAGTTTAATGATATTTTACTTAATCTGACTGATATGATCTTCTTTAGCGCATACTGATGCTTTGCATTGATCATTTATAAGCTTATCAATCACAAGAGGTGTTGAACTGTCTGTTAGTGAACATTAGTGAACATCATCATTAGGACCAAGAAACAAAAGCTGCAGATCATTTTTAAGGTAACAAAACAATTCACCATGTTGTGAGCAACTCTTGGAGCATGGTTGTGTAGTGAGTATGTTTAATTTTTATTTTTAGGTAAAGTGTACCAATAGCAAATTTAGTCAATGTTATTATAAGTTGGGCTAGCTGTCAGAAGATGTAAGTAAGTCTCGGTGAGAGGGAGTATTTAAGAAAAAAAACGCAAATTCACTGATTTAATTGTTGGTTGATAGCCGGCATATATTTGAATTTGTGCAACAAACACCAAAAGAAAAAAATACTATATAAAAAAAAACGGAATGGCTATTCAGTTTGATAAATAAATCAATATATTATATTGAATAAATCAATATAAATCCAAGGGCACACATTAAAACATCAAATCTAAATAAATAATATGAATTATATTAACTATTTTAATACAGACTGATGGTTCACATTGATCATTTCAAAGTTTTAATAATGAAAAATTAAAAAAATTAGAGGTGTACTATATTTTGCTAGTGAACACACTAAAGTGTGTAAGATAATGGGTGGAGGGAAAGCTGAAAGATACATATGAGTAACCTCACCGTGGCCTGTTTAGCCCCTGTCAGATATTGTTCAGAAGTACGAGTACAAATGAGGAACATTTACTAACATGTTTCACACTAGCAAGTGTTACAGAAAAAAAATCTATGAGTTTCAAATGTATTTAAACCAGGATTTACTATTTTGGAGAAAACATGAAGCAGTGGGAAGATCAGCGTTGATTCAACAGCAAGAAAAAAACTGAACAAAATTATTCACAGTGATACCGGGCCAAATTCTGGAAAAGTCTGGACAAATTCTTTAACTGCGGAAAGATAAAAGTTAAATTTGAGTAGGCCTGTTTACTGTCTGTCACATATTCTTAAGAAGTACGTGTACAGATGAGGAACATTTACTGAAACGTATCACACTAGCAAGTGTTACAGAAAACAAAATCTATAAGAGTTTAAAATTTAAGTGATGAAGGAAATCACAAACTCATAGTCAGCACTGACTAGTCGTGCTACCATAAAATAAAGCAGTAAAACAGTTAAAACTCTAGGCTTTCTCTAGAGGTATGTGTTCAGTCTTACGGGTGCACCCACACACACACACACACACACACACACACACACACGCCTCTGTCCACCCTTATGCCCTCTCCCGTTCCTGATACACAGCATTCAGGAAGATTGTCTAATACCTGATAATTGATGAGAATCACCCTGAAAGACACGGACAGCTGGCTCCCGCCTTTTCCCGCGCAGATCCCGAGCTGATAATCGATGACGGTTTGAAAATCTGTTTTCTGGAGACATAGAGTTTCCTTACAGGCCCTCTGTGATGACCCTCAGGTCAAGAGAATCGCCTACCTAGGGTTTTTTTTTTTAGCCCGCCACACACAGATGACAGGTGAGGCCTGTCCGGTATTATGTCACAAACTCATAGTCAGCACGAGAGAGCCGGACACACACACACACACAAACACCAAATGGCTTAGTGAGAAAAACCGGAGGTAACTACAACATTCTATTTAAATATACTATATTGTATATTATTCTCAATTATCTAACACTTATTGTTTTTCATACTTTCATTGTATTATTCTTAAAACTCATAATGTTTTTTCATACTTTAATTGTACTATTTTTAAAACACATAGTGGGAATAACAGTTGGCGTAACAGGTGTGTGTGGGAAAGGGTGGGGGCGGGGGGGGTGGGGGGGGGGGGGGGTGGATATTAATAGCAATTAATGATTAGGGTCATAAATCACTCATCAATCAAACCCCGATTAAATTTTGACAGAAGGGTGCCTATAGAGTCTCTCTATCAGCCACGAATTGGTAAATGTCCTTACGAGTTTGAAAACATTTCGTTTTGCAGGATTTTAAAGTCTTGTCTTGTTCTAGATCTACTGGCTTCCACCACAAAACAGAGAATATGTGAAGAAGACTTCAAACTTCACCCAGGTGTACAACATTACAGAGACATCAGAGATGGATAAACAAAATGGGACTCACCTTAATGTTAGACACAGTCAACTTAACACACATGAAATCAGGTAAGACCTAAGAACTAGATCAAAACCGACAAAAAAAAAAACACTTAGATTGTCTGCAGATACTGTTTTTATTGGGGTTGGAATGCACAGTAGTGCAATGAGTAGAAACATGTCTGGACAAGGTGCTAGTGCCTTACCTGTGAAACTTGGCTCAAGGGGATACAGTCGAATAGTGTCCTGAACCTTCTGGGGTGTTGTTAAACGGATGAGCAGTCATAAAACATTTACTTAGGAATGAAAAACAGTGTTGCAACATGTTTAAAGGAGTTCATGAATTGAAACAGTTCACGGACTTTTTGGAAGTGTTTTGATGCAGCAAAAACATTAACCGCTGCATTCCTTCGTGACACTGGTTTTTCGCATTTATATAACAAAATTTATTATTGATCGTGTTTACATTTGCATGCCTGGTGAGAAGTCATGCCTGAAAATAAACTGATACTGAGAAAACGTTTACATTTAGTTTAACTTATTGTGCTTGTGCACTCTGTTGATAAATACCCTGGGGCAAATACTCATTTGGCCAATTTTAAGTATTGCCACTGATGAGACGACTATTTCTAAAAGAACTTCACTCTTCTTAAAGCCATGACTTGCTTGGCTTAGATGTTTTGTGATTTTGCAGCGTGTGGTTCATGGCTGAGGAAATCCACCTGCTGACTTTAAGAGCTAGCTGAGAAGAGACAGAACTGAAATAAGAATTTCTGGTCTCTTTAACGCGATCTTAGAATTTGCTAAAGTTCATCTTCCAGGGTATACAAACAGTTTCTTTTATTCTAAAGCATCACAAGGAATATTAAGTCTCAATTTCTACATATCCATTTCATCTTCATTTTGCCTTCATTTGGATCTAACGTAAACCAAACCTGACAGAGATGCTGGCTACTGCCCTCTTCTGGCCAAGGAAGGTTAGTTCAGTATTTCAGTACATCCTTAACTTTTGTCAGATGTTTAAAAAAAAAGGTTTGTAAAAGACTGATACAAAAACGAAACAATATTAATCAATCTTTTGGTAAGAAGTTTAGATTTAAATACATGCAAAGTTTGCAAGGAACTTTTTTATGGAATAGATGATGAAAGTCGCCTTGCTTGGACGGCAGTGTGAGTCTATCCAATACTGCAAATCCACTCTGGATTAGGTGTGGTAAGACTACTGTTGTCAGGGCAAACCATAGTTTAAAGAGTCCAGAAATAAAATACTATGAACCAAAATTCATTGAGTGTGATATAGTCCACATTAAACTGATGATGGAAACGATGACTGGTGATTGACTGTAACATTTGGTTGTTAAAAGCCACACACCCACTATCTGGCATCAACGTTGTTTATGATGACAAAATTGCTAACGCAATAGCTATGACTTCAAAGCTGCAAAACTTTCCATCATACTGTACGTAGAGTTTATAAGCCCTTCTAATGAGATTCCAGGCAAATGTATTATTGCTGTCGGCGTAGAGTAAAGCAGCTACTCTTTCCTCACTTATGAGTCAGACAACTATGGCAATTGATAGTTGCGAAAACACAGCCATGTTGTGGAAGCTTAAGTTTCATCAATCAAGACTGTTATTAAGGTAATGCTGTATTTATACTACAGGTGACGCAGTGCAAGAGGCATTTTTGTAAAGCAGCAGACTGCAGGCTAAACCTGAGAGAGGTCAACTAATTGTATCAACTTATACTTTCAGAGTTGATCTATAAACAACAAAACAACAACACAATGTAATATTTTGATTAATAAGCTAATTTTGTAGGTTCTTATTCTAAAGTTTCCTTAAGTTTGAGTGTTAAAACCTAAAAAAAGGTAATTTTCACAAAAGGCTGTAATAAAATACATGACCATGCCTATTTTGGGTTAGTTCCTGGTGGTTTTCTTTGCATTTTTCTAACGTATTTACAGAAATATTTAAAACACTAAAAGACCAAGTGATATATAGACATGCCAATTTGAAGCATTTTAAAGACAATCGGAAATGTACAATGCTGTAAAACAGGATTTTGCTCGCTTTCAACAAGATCCCTTGTTGAAAGGTTTCACATCATCAAACAATTTCAAATGTCAGATTAAGATAAAGTATTTAACTCCGCTTTTAAATTCCATTTGCAATAAGCGATACAATATTATCAAAATTCAACACCTGAGGGCTGATTTGGGTTATTGTTGAAGATAAGCTTGGGTGCTGCTGGTATTCAAGCTGATGCTACTGTGACACGAACCATCCACCTACACTGTGCTGCAGACCAAACACTCCTCCCCATAGCAACAGCAGGATAATAAGCACTGTCACGGTGCAAAAACTGCTCACACAGTGTTAAGCAGATGGTTTTAATATTCCAGCTGGTTCATTCATTTACACACAGTTACAAACATACATTTACTTAAATACACACACAGTATGGGCATTTATGGTTCTTGCTTTGAATTTATTCCTAGTTTATGGTATAACCCATCTGCTGCCTTTATGTGTTTACAATATCACAGCCCTGAATGTTCTTTTGTACCTCATGCTGAGTTTATATCCGACAGGAACCTTCGAAATAAAGGCATTAAAGTGAACCTGTATGTGGTCAATGAGCGCTGGATGTTCTCTCTGCTGTGGTGTGCAGGAGCCAGTTCAGTCACTACTAACAACTGTCAGGTGTTCAGCAAAATGGAGCAGCCTGACTGGACCATGGTGAGTGATGTGCACACATGCAGTAACAGTGGCTGCTTGTTTGTTCCCCCCGCTGGTTTAATTATCAACTGATCATCCAAGACTTTCACGGTTCTGTTTTGTACTACCTCTTTCTGACCTCTGTGACCCTGGTTTGTATGTTTCAGGCACCTTCTGTTTATATAACATTATGGATTTCAGTAGATGCTGCATCCATTTTGATAATGATTGCTGTCTTTGTCTATCACAGGTAAGCTAACTACAGTTTTTTTTTTTATTGAAAAATGTTGATTTTGCACTAATCTTTGTGTGTGTGTGTGTGTGTGGTAGGAAAAACACAAGTTCCCGTCAGAGAGGAGGTAAAGTGAGTTAAAAAAAATATCTACACATTATCCTATGTATGCAACCACTACTTCATTTAAATATCAACTAATCTACTGCCTGTTTTTTTTATTTTAATAAATTAATGTCAACTGAGTAAGCTGCAGTTATAAAAAAAATATATGTTATTACATATTTGTTGTGACAGTTTAAGACACATAATCTGAGAAAAACTTGAGCTCTTCTGCCTTCTACCAGTTCTCCCAGTACTAACTGAAGAAATACACCACTAAGTCTGAAACAACCAATCAGATCCAGGAGGAGGGTCTTAGCGCTGTCAATCACTCTCATGTTCGTCTCCCCCATTTGAACGCTGCCCCCTCACCACAACATAGCCTGATACAAATGCTAAGGCTAGTTAGCATGGACACTGATGATTGTAGATAATTGATTTTACTGTAACTGTAAGTTACAGTACACTTAGCAGCGCGTACATGAGGTTGATTGACACGCTAAGACCTTCCTCCTGTCTCTGATTGGTTGTTTTTGACCGGGAGCAGTGCCATGTTTGCAGACCACAGTAGTAGCACTGGAAGGAGGTGGAGGAGCTTGACTTTTTTCATAGATTATCTGTCTTATAACATTCTGTCACAAAATGGAGACAGTTTTAATAAATATGGAAGAAACACATTTTTGTTAAAGTTACATACTGCAACTTTAAGCCCAGGTAATATTACCACCTTTAGCGTACTTAAGCATTTTAATTTTTCTTGCGGCTGAAACTTTTAAATAATTTTCCTTGTCAATAACAGGTATTGATATATCTTTTTTAAATTTTATCTGTGCCAGGAAGAATCTCTGAGCAGCTCGAAATCGCTCCTTTAGTTTGAACTTTGACAGAATTCAGAAGACATAAAGCCTTCTTGGATCCGTTTCTGGGTCACCGCAGCAGCTAAAAGCTTCATCAGGGCTAAAGAAAGAACTAAAGTATCATCACTACACATTTTTTTACTAAGCTGTGAAACAAGTAATAATTTTTACTGAAATTTTGTCTTCCATATCATTAATATGCCACTGGATGGAATTTGGTTGCAAGGGTTTTTACATTTAAAGTGAATTTTTTTACTAAATAAAATACAGTGCCTTTGACCTTCTGATTGTATTAATATCGAAACTGCTTTCTCTTTGCACTATATTTTTGTACAATTTAAGGAAAACTACAAATAAGTCTGAAACGTTTCATAACCTGGTGGATTTAGAGTTTAAAGTTGTCATCCTGATTCCTCTCTCAGATTTTCTATCAAAGACTTTGGTTGGGTTACTCTAAAACATTATTATTAATGCCAGTGAAAAAAACAACAACATTTTGGTAAAATTAAAAGACAACTTTAAACATAAATCTGCCATGGGTATGAATCGTTTTGAGCTAAACTACAGCTCCACTACGCCATGAATATCTGTAACCTGAGCCAAATTAACTAAAATGTTTGTTGTTTTTTTTGTGTGTGTGCTGCTGTTTGAATTGTATTCTGTGTGTAATCCCAACACTTTATTCTCAGGGAATAAACAACAACCCAAATTTGATCCATTTTAAGATCAAACTGCAGAACTGTCAAAATTTCTCCAATATGGGGTTCATTATTTTTGGATCTAACGTTTACCAGATTTTTGTGACATAGAAAACTGACGATAAAACATTTAAAATATTTTCCGTTTTTCAATGTGGCATGTCTTGTGTAAAATCCAGTCAAATAAAACTGGATTCATTTATTTTGAATCTGATTGATAAGAAATAAAGTTAAGACATTGTAATAGACTGTGTTTGTTTTCAACCTTTAAATATAACCAGTTTGCAGAAATGTGACTTTTTCTGAAATTTTACAGTGAATTCAGAAAGAATAATCTAGAAAATTATCTGTTTAATAACAAGATCAACATGTTTTTTTTTCTAATGTCTTTTTCACATTTTTTTAGCATCATATATTAAAGGGAAAATAATAACATTTATATAATTTTCATTTAAAGATGTGTTTTACATTGAATTAATACTGTACAAAATTACAATACATTTGGTGGAATAGCTTTTTTAAAATTCTGTTTATATTTTTTAAATGTGGAATTATTCTTCTAAGATATATTGGATAACAAGCCTCTTACAGATTTAAAATAAAATGGAAAATTAAATCATTTAAAGGCTTGTATACAGAGTATGGTGTTTTTCATGCACAGTATTATTTTCTCGTGTTGTAAATGTTGTCCTCACTTATTGAATATTGTTTTTGTTGATGCGGTTGTTTTACCTTTGTGTAAATATCACACTGAACTTGCTGCTGTGACACTGGGATTTCCCCACTGTGGGGCAATAAAAGATATTTCTGTTTTGTTAGTAAAATAAATAAACAAATAAGTAAAATTAAAAAATACAAAAAACACAAAACAGTGGATTGAACTCCTGGCAACCATATTGTCATGCTGTATAATGCACCAATAATTACACTATTTTAAACAATACCCAGTTCCTCTGAAATATAGCTACGCACCTTCTGCTTTTTGTAATTTTATTTATCGTAATGAAGATCTAGCTATAGTGCTTATTAAAAGTATAATCCGAATGTGTTCATATTTTTGCATGATTAATTTTATTGCAACTATTTATCTGAACATATTTTCAGAGTTGTAATAAAAGTATTTATATTTAATATACATTTCATAAAGCAACATATTAAAAATGGGATAGAGAATGATTAGAATGTTAAATTCAACCAAAAGATCCGAGATGTTAGTCCTCTTGCCTACATTACCCAGAATGCAGCGCTGCTACCAACCGTTGTGTGGAGATTTGGGTGTGTTATGCTAGTAGCTGCCATGGTAGCGGCTACTGTAGTCTCCATCCGCTAGCCTCCAAGAGGGATGAGGAGCCGGCTAAACAGCACTGGTAAGCAAACTTATTTAAACTACTGACATATTTTATCTGAGACTTTAAACCTGTAGTCTACGATCCCACCTACGGTTGAATCACTTGACCCATTTGACCAGTTAACGTTTTCATTCCTGCAGCTAACCAGCCAGGTTCGTAAAGTCGGTGGAGTTCTCCTTTAAACTGTGATTTATTTCAGCACTACGTTATGTCGCCACAAGATGGCGCGCCCTTCAAGAAGATGTTAACGAGACGACTTCATGTTGATAAAAATAAAAACCGCTCAGCCCTCCTAAGGCTAATTACCGCGGATGATGATAGATAAAACATGGTATAGAATGTAAAGTAGAGAGTTAAATATATTTTTTAAACTCTTACGTACGGCTGAGTCAGCGGATCTTTTCCACGATGGCGAGGCAGCGACGCTGAAGTTAGCTTCGGATTCGGCTTCACAGTAAAGGGCTATTTCACAAATTTAAAGGACTGTGAAAAAGATCAACCCTGTTTTAAAAACTAAATACTTGACTTGTTAGACCTGGACTATATTTTATTAAGACATCCCTTTGTAAAAACTATTCTATTTTAAAATGGCCATCCATGCATATTTGACACCCTCACCACCTCTATACTCATGAAATATTCGATTTGGTGAAATTTCAATAAAATACTATAAAATTATACTTTGAATGTGTTTTCAGTGTGGACATGTACTACTAGGTGTAGAATAAATTGGATTTGCTTTGACAGGGTGAAAAAAGTAGACCTTACACCCAGGGATGGTGGAAACATCTGCCTCTAAGCATATGTAATGTTATTTACCTTGCTGTATTTGTTTTAATTAAGTCAGATTTAAGTCCAACTTTTAACTATTCCACTCTAACATGTTCTTATTTAACAATTCAGAGTTGGACTTGCTGGTGTTCTTGAGATATTTGTTCTGCAGCACCAAGTCGGCGTGAGTACCTGAACTAATTCTGTTCTGCTAGAAAACAGAACCCGTAGTTTTATCAATTACACCACCTGGAAACGGCAAAGTACCACACATTATAGTGTCACCACCATGTTTGACTGTGCTTATGTTGCTTTTTTTAATGCTGTGCTAGTTTTATTGAGTATGTAACAGGACGCAGACCTTCTAAAAAGTTCCACTTTTGTCTCGTCAGTCCACTGAATATTTTAAGTCTTGGTCATTAAGATGTGTTTTGGCTAATGTGTCTTTCTCTCTATTGGTTGCATCTGAAACCCATCAATGACTTCCTGTACTTGTTGATGCAATGCTGACAAATGCCAATGACTTTGTTTCTCATTCTGTTTTTAAATGTTTCTAAAGCAAAGCATTCGAGATCTTTTGAACTACATCTCACCAGTGTGGTTTGTGAATCTGCAGATTTTCAGGCCTAGCTTTGGGTAGTAAACTCTGCTTTAAAAAAAAATAAAAATAATTGATTTGTCAAGGTTACTTTATGATAATAATTTGAAAACTGCAATTTCGTTTATTATATATATATATATTCTGTTGTAACAACAGAAGCACTGACATTAACTGTATTGTGAAGGACATTTACTTGTGTATATTTATATTGTCCAGTTTAGAGAACTATGAGTGATTCAGATTTTTTAACTAGAGCTCTTTATAGACAGCTGTGCTTTCAAATAAAAACACAACAGAGTGAAATAGCGTTGTACAAATCAGAGGCGAACTTCGGCATCGTGGCGAGGCATGTGTCCAATGGGAGGAGGGACGTGACATGGACCGGGGGCCGATTTGCCCAAAACTTCTGGGAAAGTTAACATGAAGTAAACAGACTCACCCAGTCACATCCCTGCTTCAGTCAGTGGTTCATACTGGTAAAGTCAGTTTGGCAAACTGGGTGCCGCGAGTGGATTTTAAACAGGAGATGCCACTTTTATAAGAAACGCAGTGTTTATTTTTGTTATTTTATCTTAAAACTAAAACATCTTTTGTATAAATGACGTTTCAAGTCGCGCCCTCCATGGTGCATAAATATGGTAAGTACTTCTCCATCTCTCTAATTAGTGTTTCCTGTAAGTTTTAGTTACATTTTCAGGTTGGTGCGTTTCGCATTGCTGAACCCAAGCGATCGTTTTTGTTTTTGCCTCTCTAATCTCAGCTGAAATCTCTGGAGCAACCCGAATTACTTTTTCTGGCCTTTAGGGGTTAAAAAGAGGGGAAAAAAGTCCCGGGGACTTCCACTTCCGGGCTGCGAATGATTTCTAACGGATTTTGTTTTATCTTTTTGTCTCGATCATCGATCAGTGTTCAGGCTCAGGTATTGCAAGCAGGTTTACCTTCGTGATGTGCATCATCTCTCTGCCCTCAACACCCACCGGGTTCAACAACACACAGAGCTGCCTCCGTGAAATATATGCAACTTATTTCTGTCAGTGACAAAAATATAAATGTTTCCTTTTCGGGGTTTCTTTCCCTCAGCTTAAATGCAAGTTTATCGCATTATAGTACAATAAACAGTATAACACACTAGTGACTGTAGAATACAGCTTGAGTATTTTCCCTTTTTTTGGTATTACAACCACAAATTTTATAATATATGTAGTAGGTGAGGAGTCTGCAACCTTTATAATTCAAACAACCATTTTTTTTTTTTACCTTCAATTCAACTCTTTTTGAACTGCATGTTACATGACCTTTTGAAAACGTTATAATTTTAGATAAATCTACTCAAAAGTGTGTAGAAACTAGTTAAATTTACTCAGGTGCACTTATTTGAGTTTTGGGAGGAAAAAAGTACTTGGAGGAGAACTAGCCTCAACTTTTTACTTCTACTTGGGTAATATGAATGAAGAACAAACATTTTAACCAAAAATGCACCAGACGGAGACACACACCTAAAGTTTATAGATAAGTGTGTCTTCTGCCTATTTTAATTTTTTTAAATAATGTTGTTTTAATTTTAAAAAAAGAACATTTTTTGAAAAGAAATACAAATGTATTACTTTTTTTTATAACTGTAGTTATTCAAATGCTAAAATGTGCACATAATTTATTATTTTTGTCTGTCTGCTGATATCATTTTTAAATATTAAATCATGTATTGTGATCAGACTGCACAAACTGGATTTTTTTAAATTTAAAACCCTTCCCAAATTTTGAGCTTCTCAATACATCATTAGGAAATGTAAAAGACTTCAGCCCAACTGCACAGCTACAGAAACATGGCTGTCCATCTAAGCCCTGAGGCCTGGCAAGATAATCAGAGAGTCATCTAAGAGGCTCCTGGTATCTTTGAAGGAGCTGCACAGATCGAAAGCTTAGGTAGGAGAATCTGTTAACAAGACAACTATTGGTAGAACACTCTACAAATCTAACACCTATGAAAGAAAGACAAAGAAAGAAAGCAAAAAGAAGTTATGTTTGCTACCAGCCATGTAGAAGAAGGTGCTTTGATCAGATGAGTTCAAAATAACAGTGAGTTCAATTAACAGTGTGTTAAATGAAACACTGTCTATGGAGGAAAGCTAACACTGCAAATAAGCATATTCAAGCATTAGGACTCTCGGGTCCAGTCTAAGACCTAGTTCACACATAGCTGGATATTTGGGAAAACAAATACATTTTGATGTGCTTTTTGCCATTCATCCACACGGAAACTCAGTGTAATATAACTACAAATATTATTTATAACACCTCTGACCAAAACCAAGATTTGAGAAAACTTGTATTTGTGTTTGCATAGGAAAATAAGCTCCCACACATTAGTCTGTGACTAAATAATACACTGTATCTAAATACTCACTTTGATGATATGTTTGCCAATCAACTTTGCCTTGTGTTTAATTAATTTTATATAATTAATACACAATTTAAAGATAGTTCCATTCATATATCTGTCCACATAAATGAACCTCTTGGCTCCATGTTTAATTCTTACGGGGAAGTTGTCAGTTTTAAGCAATCTGATTGACTGGCATAGGTTTTAGTTTTGCACTACACTGCCCCCTTTATGGGTTTGGCATGTTTAAAACAACACTCAGGGGCAGATCGTGTTGATTCATCGGTATAAAAACTTTTCAGAAACTTATCCTGTGTGCACTATATATATATATATATTTTTTTAAACCAATGTGGCGGAGATATTCAGCAAAGATATGCAAAGCTGGTAGAGACAAACCAATTGCAAAAGAAAAAAGGAGTGCTACAATGTAAGGAGTCAGAGTGATGAACCACACATGCATAATTGTTTTTCCTTTTTCAAATATACCCTTCTTCCGTCTGTCATAAAATCTCAGTAAAATGCAGTGTTTGTATTGTGATAAATTGTGAACACTTCAATGTAAAAGTGCTGTTAAGAAATGCACATGTTTTGTGATGCAGACACAGAGAGGGCGGTGGGGCTCCTCAGACAATACCAGGCCAACCTGACCAGCCCAGAGGAGCAGGCCTTGAAGACCAGTGTGGGCAAAGTGTCTGCCATCTTGGGCAGCCAGCTTTTCCAAGCTCTTCTCGGTAAGGAAAACAACACAAAGCAGTTTACTTTGACACTATTCAAATCTTTACAAACTTTACCCTTTAGCTGAAATTACAGCTGTTTCTCAATATGGACCTTTTAAATGTGGACAACTTATTTTAATTTGTGCAGCTGTCTGCAAACCGAAAAGAAGCAGACAGACAGGGTCACATTTTATTCATTTTTATGGGACGTTAACTGAGTCCACACATTTCCCAATTAAGCTTTATGAAAGAGGCCTTTCAGTGTCCCCCACAAAGGTTTGCTCTATGCCAACCCCGAACTTTGTAGCATTCTTGGATTTTAACGAAACCCTACTAAAGCCAAAAAACAGTTTATATATACACTAATTGGTATTAATCCAGGACATTCTGGTACATTTCTCACACCGAATTGACCAAATATTCTCTTTTGTACCCTATGCTTAGTGAAACTGAACTCACTCTAGTCTTCCATTAAGTTTTTATAACTGCTGTTGTCATTGTTGGTAATGCTAATCCTAAAGTGTTCTCACATAAAGAGCTGCTGTAACCACCTACACCTTCATCACTAGTTTGGTGTTTTGGAAAGAAAAAGAGCTCGAGGGTTCAGGATGAACCTAGCTTTCCTTTTTTTCTCTTTTTTTTCTTTTTTACAGCAGATAAAACACGTTGCTTCTTTTTAACCAATGGTTCAGTGGTCCCTCTAATTACCACAGCCATGTTATAATGATCCTCGCCCTCGGCTCTGCTATTGCTTCTGCTGACCCACTGCTGCTTCTTTGCTGGGGATCTGAGGGGGAGGGGTGTCATGACTCAGGCAGCAGTTAAAAGAAACACAGCACACTGTTGTTTCTGGTGATGACATACAGAGGGGATTTAAAGTATTGTTTCCTGTGTGAGACTGATGCAAACTCCAGGCATAAGGGCTTGAATTATTAGACTTTTTCCCTTCTTGTTTGACGTCAGGAGGTTGTAGTAGAGGCTAAGTTGCTGTTTCCTGTGGTTTTAAGAGTATATGTCTGGATTTGTCTCGACGCTTGACTGTGCAGCTCAAGTATAACACTAACGCAGACCAAGGAGCAGAGAGCTAGTGTATCGCCTTTAATAAATTGCATGGATTGTCCTCATCGCTGTGTATATTTGAGAATTATCTTGAGAGCTTTGGGTTTTTTGCCTGTGGGAGGTGATCTTCCTCATCACAGAAGAAGGCAAAGAGCCACAGTAGGAGATGAGTAATAGAAACCAGAATAATCAAGTGTTGTTTGTACCTGATGGGGATGCTGGTAAATCAGAGATGTTACATGTGATGCTCTGATTGCTAGTTGCCTCAGTGTATTATAAGATAAATATTTATTTCCTTAGTCTTTAAATCTCTTCAACCACTTTGACAGCTTTCATTTTACATCATCTCTAATCTGGTACATTTGACCCTGGAATACATCATTTTTTAAGCTAGCATACTTTGAAAACCGAGTTGTTAAAAACTATTCATATCCCTTTGATCCTGATTAAATGCATAATACGAAAAGACACCCCCCCCCCCCAAAAAAAACAAAAACAAAGAAAAAATAGGATAATTTGCTTTTTTTTTTTTTTTTAAGATTAAGGCTGAATGGTATTACCACTTCCCCTATCCTTGCACTTTGGCACTAATTGTAAGTTCTGGTTTAAATTTTCAAACGGGGAATGTGGCCATTCTTTAAAATGGCTTTTATCAAATATAACTGCAACCAGACACTTGGACACCTTCATGACTAGTTTTGTACACCTCACCTTTTGTTCTTGGTATGTGATGTAAAATCATATTGATTGTTCTTGTTTTAAGTCACTTAGGATTGCTAATATTATTTAGATTACTGTGCAGTTAAATAAGCCTCCATACAAATACAACATTTCTATTAGGAACATATAAATGTTGTGGATTTGTATGTCTCTAATAGGGTAATTTGTAACATTTGAGTTAATTAAAGGTAACCTATTAAACTTTCTTGAACATATTACAATAGGATACGACATGTTCATTACCTTTTTTACACAAAATCATTCTGAGATAATGAGATTTTAGTCCGTTCAGTTCTGCCTATTACAAGCTCCTTTCAGAATGAGCTGTTTTATGGCCTCTTGTCACTTTAAATCCAAATAAGCTGCTGCTAGCCTCCCTCTCAACTCAGTGTTTATACTTGCTTGTGAAAATGGTTGCAAAGAGATGCTCAGTTATACAACAATCCATCTTTGAAAAGGAGAAGTAAAACCTCCTGCGCAATCAACAAAAATGCAGCAAGTGGTTTTTGGATGGTAAGCTAACAACAAAATACTTGTCTTTTCCAGCAGCCATTGTACAGCACAAACAGTGATTAAACCAGCTGACTAAATGTGCTGGAGCTTCTCTTGGGTTGCTAGGCAATGGCGAAGTGCGCATCAAGTATGACATAACAATTGAGAAGTTTTTGAAACAACTCATTTTCCAGACACTAAAAAATATTAACTTGTAAAATTGTAAAAATATTAACCTAGTCCTTTCTTGACTGACCCACCCAGTCAAGAAAGGACTGGGTGGATTTATAAGAGCTTGGGCTGTGTTTAGAAGTAATTGAGACCAAAATGAAAGTACAGAAACATTGAAAATGGGAACTTTGTATGATAGGTCCCCCTTAAAGGCATATCTGCAGACGTATTTCAAGTCAGCACCCCAAAAATACTACTTTCTTGTGTGACGTCATAGAATAATTAGTTGAAATAGAAGGGTTAGCCAAGGTACCACGATCGTCTAATAATTGTATATGGGTTAAGGATCTTACAATTTGTCTTGTCACCAAACCTAGTAACAATTGAGTTTGGAGAGCCACTTTAACATGTTGAACATGGGAAGAATGGAGCTTGGTCAGGGAGAAAGTAGAAAGGTGCCGGTCAACATCGGACCCCAGCGCTAGCATCTGGCCCACTGTGCAGCCCTGTCCAGTCTTGTAATAATACTTTCCACAGGCCTCAGTTTCACCAATGAAATATTAATGTGAATTTCATAAGCCTGAAAATGTATGTAATTTTGGTCGAGATTATTGACACACAGTGGCGTATTTATAGAAATGAGGTAGACTCAGCGAGGATTAGCTTTTCCAAATCAGGATTCCAAACATTCCTCACAAAGAATCTTCAATCAAGGCCGAGCCTGAGGCAGACAGGAAAATAAATTGCTCTTGGCTGCCATGCCAAACCTCCTCCACAGCTCTCCAGCTCAACCAAGCAGCGTACAAGGGAGGGAACAGAAGAGTAAAGAGAGGCCTGTGGTCGTTTTGTTTCAGGTGCAGGGCTAGAGAGGCTTTTTCCCTCGTTCAACATGTGGTTCTCTTGGAGAAAGGGCGGCTTGCAGGTGCAGTCGTTTCACAGCTCTATAATCAGAACACGGCGCAATATAAACATTAGTCATTCTTTTATCCGGTCCTGGTGTGTTTACCTTCACATGCTCAGGGCCATGCGAACTGGTTTCAGTTACAGCATTTTTGCGTTTGTCATTGTGCCAGTGGCTTAAAAGCAAAGTGTCTAAGTTGAGGAAGAAAATAATTAACTCTAGTTTCGGATTGATGTGTCAACACTATGGTAAGGTATATCTTTTAGCTCTATTGTGGGTGTAGAGGTGTTGCATCCTACGTGAAAGGGTCGCGTATTGGCCACTTGATTGGATGTCTGCACGGTTGCACTGTCACAAACAAAGCTTGCCTTAACTGTGCATTCGTCCTTTTGTTCCAACACACAAGCACATGGTGCAGAGCACCGGGGTGGAGGGAGTTGAGACTGACACACGTTACATTACAGAGGACCCTAAATGCCTGAGGAATGTTTTATTGAGGCTGTGAAAAGGGGGTGAATTGTTTGCCCTGCTTTGAAATTGTGACCTAGTTTTCCATCAGTGTCGTATGGGTTGCTCGTCATCATGTAAAGATCCAGGGGCACATTTTTGTCTGTGTGTGTGATTCACCCTGGCAGGAAGTGGAAAGATGAATCAATCTAAGTCAAAAGGTACATATGACAAAAAGAAGAGGTCTGTGGCTCCCCAATCCTGCATTGAGGTCGAAGGTGCAGTTGTGTCTAAAAGACTCCAACCAATATAATGCAAACTTTTTCCCATCTAAATATAGATCTAGAATAAGTTCTGTCAGAGTGGCTTCTGCCTTGAATTGTGTGTTTTGTCTCCTGGCCAGGAATTTATGTGGTCTCCAGACGTGGAGCATTGCTGAGACTGTTTTAGAAGGCCACAAGATGTGCAAACAGAAAAGCTGTCTGTACTTTATGTGACTGAGAATGAGAACGCTGACATCTGAAGGAGAGGTGCTCGAGCACCTTCCGAAGAGCTTGTTGCCTTTTACAGGAACAGAAAAAGTAATTAGAAGTGTTAACTGGAAACCGAGGTGCCCAGGATGCAGTCAGAGAGCAAATTCTGCAAGACTTCTCAGATGCAGGGTTTTTTCACTTAAAGTAGAAATAGCACTTATGTTATTAAAAGAACAGGTCATATGACTAAATGTATTGATGATACACTAAAAATAAGGACAACGTTTTTTTAAGATGAAAGGTGACATGTTTTTCTTGATTACATCCTTAAAAGTGCACTGAAAAAGAAATATATATATATATATAAGGCATTGTTTACAACAGCAAGTAGTTTGCAGAGACATATTTGTTCACATTTTAAGGTGCTTGGCAGGTATCCTGGAGAAATTGCCTCCACTTTTACATATTTAGTCTGTGTCAAGCGCTTTGGTGTTCCAGACCAATTTAATGCTGATCAGGGCTTTGTGGAGGCTGCACCATCTGTTGCAGAACTTCCTTGTTGACTGGAGATGATTATTACTGTCTTTGAAAATATTTAACTGTGTAAAACCTTTAAACCACCTTTAATGTGTTTCAGGTTTGCTTCCAATCAGCCAAACTTTCTGATAATCTTTAGTCAATATTCTCTTGGCTTTCTGAAGTCTCCTAAAAATGTTTGCTTCTTGGCTGCTTTTTCACCAGTTTTCTGGTTAAGTTTTGTTTCTGACAAGAACAGCACATTGTACTAGTTGTGTTTTAAAAAATGAGGAGTGTGAGGGAGTAGAAGGACAGACAAAAAGTGTCAGTCCAAAAAAACTATTTACAGCAGATGAACAATATGAGAAAGTCATGGTTTGTAGTGCTGTGACAGACTGGCGACCTGTCCAGGGTGTACCCCGCCTCTCCCCCGAAACGTTCGCTGGAGATAGGCACCAGCACCACTCCCGATCCCACTAGGGACAAGGGTGTACAGAAAATGGATGGATGGTTTGTGGTGGATAACAAAGCTGCAAAGGCATGACAGAACTCCTAACACTGGATGTACGTCTTTATTTAGCCTGGAAAAATACATATTAAATTAAGCTTTTTGTTTCTTGGGTATTGCCAAAGTTTATATTTAACAGAGATGTTTAAGTCAGGCTTTGACCATTGGATCAATCCCTACCACCTTTCCACCACAGTAAGACATTAATACACATCTTTATATTGTTTAGATGGTTGACAACGTTGTCTTTACTGTCTGATCAGTTAAACATATATGCTTCTATAACTAGATTTTGCCAGCCGACCCAAAAAGTTCTTGGTGATGTTGAGAAAAAGGCCGTGGTGTTTTTTCACATTCAGTTAATCACTTTAAATATCCAAATTTTGTTTCCACATTTATTGAAAGTCTAGGTTGCAGGTTAAATAAATGCCAACTGACATAACAAAACATTAGCATGGATCAAAATCTGAACTATTCAGCTTAGATATGTGTGTGTTTGCATGTACATGAGAGTTTGTCTAAGTGAGGCTGCTCTTTAGTCAGCTGGTCAACAAATTGCTCTTCCCACACATGGCTTCACTCCTCCACATTCAGACACAGAGATGAGTCAAATGCTCCATTCTTACACTTTTGTTCCCACATTGTCTTGTTGGGACATTCTGGCTCATGTCTCTGTCTCAAGCACACACACAGAAGCCAGAATTTTATCATTTTTATAACAAAAATGACATATCTTTGATTTTGGAAAATTACAAGATCTTCTATTCAAAGGAATTTTGAAACCCGACTTGACCTTTTAGTGAACCTGTTTTAGTGAAAGCTGATGAACTCTCCTGTCATTTCCTTATGTCAACATTGCAGTTGCTGGTCATGTGTTTGGCATCAGCAAAAATGTCACAGTATATGCTCATCAAATGCTTGCCACTCAGAAGGAACCTGAAAGGAGAAAGTGTGGCACGGTTAAGAAACACTCTAAAAATGCATGAAATAAACATAATGCTGATTTTTAACTAAAGATATGTCCTAATCAACATTTCCTCTTTGAATTTTTTTTCAAAAAGGAGATATTCTGCAGATTTTTGACAAATTTTCATTAGTAGCTAATTAGCTAATTGTTAGTTATTTTCACCTGTTACAGTTTTGTGTATCTGCCTTTTATTACTTAGACGTAGGAAGACGTGATGAATTAGGATTAAAAACATCCTTGCATTTCCTACGTACACATTTGACACTGTGGGATACATGTAGCATTTGATCAGCATATAAGCCAAACTGCTACTGTCCACATACCATTAATGAGCACCATTGTATAGAGTCGGTACAACTGCAACTCAACCCCATAAAAACCTCACCTAATCTCACAGTACAAGATCCAAATGCTCCACTCAGCTCTGCATTCTTACTGCTTGAAAGTTAAAGTGAAATGGATGCAATTATCAGGCCTCTAGAGGCCACTTAAATAACTAATTTCATTATCCTACAATCAGTTCATCCATAAATATAAAACACTGGCAAAAGCAATATACCCCGTCCCTGCACAGTTGAATACTAAATGACACACCCTTGATTTCAATATACACACACTATTCAGAACTGGAGAGCATCAAAGTGGCATACCTATATTCAAAGATGCTTTCACATCTTTGAATGTGAAAGCACATTCAAATATAAACAAAAAATCCCCTTATTCTCTACATGTAAACCTGCATAACAGTTTTCAACATGCCTGCATACATGTCATATATGCTAAACAGAACAGGTGTGTTTTTCCATATCCTCACTTTATCCACTTTCTAAATGTTTTACTGGAATCCACAGAATTTCTCAGCAAATGCATTTCTTGGCTGAGTTAAAATCAGAGCTTTTCTTTATAGTTTCAGCTGAAAGAACTTCCTTCTCTCGTATGTGATGCCCCACTGTCTTGTTGAGCCCCAGACAAAGCGATGATCTTAAAAACAACAAAAGGAGAACTGCCCTTTTCTTGTTTGGTTTGATGGTTTTAGAGTCTGGTGTGCGCTCTCCAGGAGACAAAATCTGTCAACACTGGAACAGTTTTAAATAAACTTCAGCAGTTTCCAACTTTGTCTCCCTGTCGAAGACTGATCAGTAGCAGTTTTGTTTTTCTTCAAACACAATTTTCCAGATGTTTCACCTCTGTTCTGAGGTAGCAAATTTGCTTCATAGCATTGAAAGTCTTGGATTAATTTTGCTCTGACTCTGTCTTGCGGTATTCCAGGGTGTTGACTGAGCCTTAATCCTAAAACTCCCATTTATACTGGCAAGTTTCAACCCTAAAAACTTGGAACAAAGTCCCTTCAGCTGCTGTTGCTATTAACCCTATCATGTTGCTGGTAGATTTACTGTCCTATCTTGACTTTTTGAATTTTAAAGGTATAATATCCAAGAACAGAATCATTCAGTGTTTGGTTACACTTGTTTTGACATCATTTCAACTTATTTGGCATACTCAAACCAGGCTTATTATTTATGTCCTCCGTTTATGGAGTCTCTTGATACACAATCTACTTTGGCTCATGACTCCACTGCACAATTGTATTTTACGTTTTTTTTAATTGGTTTTGCTCAACAATTACCAACTCTAAATTATAGAAAAGGTGAGAATATGGGTCATTTTTTCTTTTGGCCCATAAATCCTTTATACTTTCTGCTCTGAACTATCATTGAAAATGCATCCATCCATCTATTAATTAATTGCTTTTACTCACTAATCACGTTAATATGAAGTTAACCTTGTGTTGACCTGTGGCTGCTTTTGGGACTTTCCTAGAAAGATAAATAAAAAGGAGAATTGGAGTTACACCAATAGATCATGCACATTGAGTAGTGCTATTCGAGGACTACAAGCATAACATTTGTGAGTGTTTTTACTGTTATAGAGGCTTACCTGCATGCCTACACTAAGCAACACTGCACCATATGAGAATGAACCATAAAGTTACATTCTCGCTCTCTCCTCTGTAATGGAAAAAGCAATAATAAATCATGGATGTCTGGAATCAGAAAGAAAATGTGATGTGTGTAGAATAATAAACAGAAAACATTCACTAGATTCTTTTTTTGGTAACTGATTGTGTTGGCTCTTACTGACCTTCTAGTGGTTAAAATATACAGAATAAGTCCTAGGGCACATCCATGCATGGTATTAGAGACAATCTTTACTAATACTCTGGTGTCAGCAGGGGTCATGATCTTTGATAATCTATTACAATATAGTTTTTTATGTAGAGCTATAAGATAGTGTTATGTCATTCTCTCAGACACTGATTGATACTCTGAGCCACATAGTTCAGCAAATGAATATATGGAGATGTTTGGAAATGTAAAGACATAACTTCCATATAAACAGTTCAATCCCAATCTTCCAATTTTACCCAATGAAAACTGTGAGCTTCCTGAAATTCATCAGCAGAAACAAAACATAACTGAGAAGTGATTATGTTTGTTCTTGCCAAAGTAAAGAGAGAGAAAAAAAATCATTATTGTTTTACTTTTTCCCCCCCCACAGATATTCAAGAGTGTTACGAGGTGACCTTGCAGTTGAATGCAGAACAAACTGTTGTAAAGGAAGACAGCGGGCAGGATGTGTGGGAGGTAATTTTACTGCTTCACATTTTATTGTAGATCAGAGAAAATGTGCTTTATGTTTACATTGAATGAGATGCCACTTGTGTTGTGTATGAATTGCTTTTACTTGGCAGCTGAAACAAGATGTCATTACCTGCGTTCCTAGGATTTCTACATTATACCATGAGTCATGGGAGCTTTGACTTCATGTGGGTGACGAAAGGCACACATAACTATTTGAACTCAGGAACCTTTTCCTGACATCAAGGATATTTTGGAGGGTTTTTGGAGGGAGAATGGGTTGTGGTAAACACTTCTTTATGAACTTTTAAACTATTGTCATGTTTGCGCAGGACAGCTATTTTTACATAGACTCCCACAATTGTTTACACACCAAAGATGCTCCAGTATAATATTTTTCCAGCTAAAGTAACTTTCTAATATACACTGGAAACCAGAAGTTTACAAATGTTGAATAAAAAGACACATACACCATGTTTTTTACTGTCTGAACATAAATCAGATCAAACTTCTCTTGTCTTAGGGCAGTTAGAATAATCAAAAGTATTTTTATTTGCTAAGCACCACAATAACAAGATAAAAAGTCTGTCTGAGATTGATTTAATAATGTCTTCAACATCTCATTAAACAAAGAAATGATAATGTCATAACTTTGGAAACTTCTGGTAGGTTAACTGACCCAGTTTAGTTTCAGATGTATTATAAGGGCACAAATCTCTGGGTTTCATAGTCTTCTGATTCTTTATTTTGATTTTTAGCAGCTGCTATCGGTGAATCTTTGACTGCTGATAGTCAGATGTTTTTAAAGCTTGAAATTTTGAATGGCCAATTAAACCAATTTATAAAATGTGCTTATTTTCTGTAACATATCCCCTCTTTTGAGAATTTTGTTTTGTTTTTTTCAAGCCTTATTAAGCTATTCCTCAGTGTTTTGCAGTTGTTTGGGAATTACTGGGTTAGTTAAGCATGAACTGCTACTTTTTGGTTAATTCAAGCTCCACGTGTTCAGAGTATGTCCGTTCCCAGTTTGAACATCTAAACCCTAAATTATGACCACATTCTGAACGTCATTCAGCTCCTCTCAGTACCCCTGTGATCCACCCTCTTGACTTTCTAATTCGGTGCTGTGTGGCTCCTGGTCTGTCCTCCTTTGGTACCAGCTGGCTGTGAGGCACAGACACAATCCTGAACTGGTTGAAAGGATGAAGTGGTCCTGTTGGGAAGTTTAAAAGGGGAAAAAGCAAGCTACTTCATGTATATCCGCTGAAGTGCTCATCTGTATTCAAACCCTGCTGTCACATGAGTGGAGGATGGGAGGGAAACTAAATGAGTCTGCAAATTCAATGATTTGGTGCAGAGCAGCAGGTGAGAGAGGAGGAGGAATACCCTTCTTTGGGTGAAGAATGGAAAACCTGTTAGAGCAGACTCTTATAGAAGCCTTTCAACTATTTTATTTTACACAGAAATAATACTAACAAAAACTTAGTGAGCTCAGTTCAAGAACATCTGCAGTCGTTTATAATTATCTCTGTGAATATCAGACCCTTAGCTGCTTTTATTTGCCAGAGCAGGAAACTGGGAGGGGCATTTTCTGCTTTCAGTTGACCTGCCTGTCACCTCTGCCATGAGGAAACAAAGCTGTCAAAGCTAAACGTACTCAGCATCTCTGACATAGCACAAGGTCTGTTTGTTTAAATTTGAAGAAATTGTTGAGAAAAGGCTGCAAACATGACATAAATTTACAGAAGTATTTATTTCCTGTTTGTTCATTGGAAGTACTGCAGCCTGCATGCTTATGGCTGAGGGCTGTTTCTATATAAACACTTATCTTTGTGACTTGAGAATGAGAGTAGATGTTTCACTCGGGTGCTATAGAGGGATTTATACAGAGCTTTTTTTTAATAGTAATTCCTTTTGCAACTTGCTACTAGTGAGGACTTGCTCTAAAGGCTGCCCTCTGGTGTCATTGACTGGACTCTGTGGTCTAAATTGCAGCATTGGTGGGCATACATTTCAGGTACGAAATACTCTTTAACTATGCAAGCTTCATTGGTCACCATGCAGCCCAGTATGCTGCACTGGATTTGTTTTGGGAGTTTGTTTGGCTGTAAGTCTGCTGCTGTATTGAGTTGGCTAATGTGAATTTGTCCTACAAGACGAGATCAAACAAACAGTTCACACCTGAGCTCCACCAGCAGGTGATGGTTTCCAGAATAATGTCAGTATTATATAACAGGCAAGTAGCCTTCTTATTTTTACTTACCAGGAGGTGCGCGCATGCTAATTAGTGTTTTAATTTAATAAAGTATTTGCATTAATGTTATGTTGTCTTTTTCAGTGCATTCAGGTTAGATGTTGCATATTATATAGAAGTTATTTATCGCAATAACTTCTAGAACAAATTATTGTCCAGCATAATTTGTTATCTAGTCATGGTATTAATAAATGTTTAAAAGCAAAGTTTATAATGTCAAATATTTTATGAACTCATGACAGTGGTTTACAAATTACTTTTTCAGCTATACAGTATATACTTTGAATAAATTAAACATTTACTCTATATTCACGCTGCAATCAAACTCCAGTAAAGTTTGTGGTAACATTGTGGAAGCTGTTTTTCAAACTGTCTTAAAAAAAAAGAGGTTTGAATAATTTTTCACCAATTTCATCTTTTTTAGTCACAGTTTCTTAGTGACAAATTGTGAAAGTGAAGGCAAGTTAAAAGCAAATGTCTTTTTCTTCTTTTAAACCCACATATTGTCTTATTTCTCTGATGTGTCACTTAGCATTTTCTATTGAATTGTGAAATAATTACAGCTGAAACCAAATGTTTACAAACATCAGAAATAGACACATAACCTTCTTTCCTTACTGATAGACTTTAAATCAGAATTAAACTTTAAAAATATACGTAAAGAGAAATAACATAAAAAGTTAACTGCGAAACAGAGGTGATTTGTCTTTTTATAGTGTTTGTAAATATCTGGTTTCATCTTGTCACTAAGCTGTTTAGCTAAAGTGATCATTTTGAAATTGACAAGAATAGCTTACACAAACTATTTCTATTGAAGAAATATTAAGAATATTGTACTTTCATCCTAAAAAAAAGTCTCTTGTTGTTGCCCTATAAACCTATCTTCTTTTCTATGCCAACTTCATCATGTTTACAATGGCAGGAAACAGGAGGGATTCATATCATGGAGAACTGCAGAAAGATCTTTAAATCTATTTCATGAAATATAAAACCAAACATCTCTGCTTGCTGCAGGACCAGGAGGATGAAGGCGTGTCTCGGGTTCGAGTGACCAGCAGGAGCAGTCCCCTCAAAGTGGAGCGGGTCTCTGGTGTTGTGGCGCGCTCCCTCGTCGAGATGCCAAAGGTCAGTGGAGAAATGACAGAAATACTCGCAATAAACTTGTTAAATAAACACAAATACATACATCTTCTTTTAATATTATTCTGTTAAGGCATCACAGAAAGCATCTTGAACTATTTGAGTCTGCAAGCCATCAAAATACAACCTAAGTGTCTTTCCTAAAATGTATCTGTTTGAACGTGGCTCAGCAAATTATTAAATCAGGAGACAAAATACATATATATGGTAGCGTTATTAGATGTTATCCTTTTACAGCACATTGAAGGTTACGGTGATATGTTACAATATAAACATTCAACAGGTACAAACATTTTTGCAAGACACTGCATGTATTTTAAAATTTTAAAATAACCAATAGATGTCACCTGAAAGGGATTCTTTTGTTCAGAATGTCAATTTGTTATTCAATAAATGTTTCGGATCATAATTTCAAGTGTTGGACTTTTTGCAGTGTCGGTTAGTTGCTTAACTAAAGGATCTCGGTTCTTCAGCTGCTGCTTTTGGCCTCGTATGAACCAACTTTTTGCCAGATCTACAAGATGTTTGGCAGTTTCTTCAGAGGCTGGCCAATATGCTTCTCACATGAGCAATCGGATCGGTCCTTGTCTTTCGTGATGCATCTCAGTAGCCTGCCATTTTCCTCAGTGCTTTTACAGGCCCTTGTGTTCACATGCGTTCCCCATTACAACACGGCCAGTGGCACATGGCAGCACAGTGGCCGCAGGCGCTTTGCTCCTCAGCTGCGCCCAGATCTAGTGCAATGAGTGGGTGGTGGAGGTGGGGATGTAAGCATGAGGATCAGGGGAGTTGAGGGGGGTAAAAAAAAACAAAAAAACTGGAGGGGTGCAGGCGGTAAGCACATGGGTTCAGTGTGCATGGATGATAATGGCTGCATAAGAATCCAGTGACGGCACAGGTTGTGTGCATGTTTGATCCTCCCACTGTCACGTTGGGGGAGGGAGGTGAGGCGCAGGGAACAGCAGAGAGCGAGAGGAAGAGAGGCGAGGCGAGGCGGTGGTGGGGGGCGTAGAGAGAAAGATGTGGAGGGGGAGGCTGGAGAGTGATAGCAAGGCGGCTGAGAGGCGAGGGCCGGTGCAGTGCGGAGCTGGAACGGACACCCAGAGCTCAGCCTCCCCGCCTATCCCCCCAGTTACCATGGAAACCACATTCCTCCCCCGCCTGCATCCCTACAGACTGCTCTGCCGCTCTATCTTTCTCTTCGCTTCTCTGTTTTTCATGCTGTCTTTTTCATTTCTCTTTTAATTCGTGTCTGTTTTTTCTTTTTTTATTCCTCTTTCTTCTCTTTCTCCGGCGCGTGCGGTGTTGCACATTTTGCGTCGATGCACACTCAGCAAGCACACTGATTTCAGGTGCGTTGCACTCTTCTGTGGCGGGGTGAATAGGCAATTACAGTTTATTTAGCATTCCGCTGCACTCACAGATGCATAAGCACTTTGTTGTATTCTCTGCATCTCTCTATTTTTACTTCCCCTTCTGTTCAGCACCATGCTTCAGTAAAGCCCCCTCTAGTCATTGCATTTCTGCCCACACACAGGGCACCTTAGCTTCATCACCCCTCTTCCATGGCATCTGTCGTGGACCTGCAGCACCTTCATCATATTTTTCCAAATACCCTCACCTTCTTGTCAGTTTTTAGCTGGTCTTCTAACCACTTACTTGTGTCCCTTTTCATAGCTCTTCTGTTTGCTTCTTCCTTCCCTTTATGCTTGCACAAAATCCACCATTTCTCGGTGGTGCAGCTCTGATAAAATCTCCCTCATTAACCATCAATTTTAGCTTCCCACAGCGGGTATATTTCCCTTTCTCATTATTCCATCAATTGGTGGTGCTAGATTTAGTTTGTATAGCTGAGCAGCTGCTTTTTTTTCTAATTAATAGTGTCTTTGCCATCTTCTTTTTCAGTATTTCATCATGGGATGATGCATAACCCCACATTACAAATGTCTGATGCAATAAATGTAAAGTAGCATGTAGACTCTTGTTTATTGCTGGTATTTTTTGCACATATACAACTTGCTTCTTCATTCTTTCCTGCAATAACTGAATGTTACAGCAGAGGCTTAGCGTGTTTTTATTAAGAACCTGCCCCTTTAAGACTGCCTCACTACCGACTGTCCTTTTATGGTCATACATCCTGTCAGGTGACAAAGGAGCAGTCACACAGCTTCTCAGAGAAATGCCTAGAAATGACTGAAAAGCTCAATGCACGGTTTGTGCAGTGGTTGGAGCTTGTAATGCTCGTTATGACTACATGAATGTGTGTGTGTGTGTGTGCGTGCGTGGGGGGGGGGGGGGGGGGGGGGGGGGGGGGGTGCGTGCGTGCGTGTGTGTGTGTGTTACAGGATGTCCAGGTGGGTTTATGTAATAAGGGCTGTGCAGCCTGGTTCTGAGCTGATAGCGTTGAAAAGGCTGCAAGGAAGAAAATGATTTCCTAATTTAATGCATCTTCTTTTTCATTTGCCAGTAGATTTTCAGAGGGCACATTTATTTTCAAATAGAAATCAATTTATAAAGCGGTCTAATTCATAAATTTATATAGCTATAATTGGTACTTGCAAATACGATAAATGAAGGAATTGGTTTCAGTAAAATTAATCAGGATTAAACTGGAATGTATATAATTTCATATTAATTTGACCTTTTTGAATTTTGCCTAAAAATTCTGTTTTTTATTATATTTTATTTTATTATTTGTTATTCATTGATTATTATTATTATGTAATAATGTTAATTTTAGTTTTTTGTCATGTTTTGGGTTTTATAAGCTACTACATTTTGGCAGTACTTGAATATTTAAAGAATAATGAATATTTAACATTTAATACTAATATAACAAACAAAGTTTGTAAAAGTTTACGAATGTCCACACTGATCATTCTGTGATCATTTCTCTGTTTGCCTCCTTCTCTTTGATTCTACAAGGCCATATGGTTCTGCTTATGGGACGTTTTATCATCAGAAAAAAGTTTATTCATTTCATTAAGTGAGTTTCTCTTCATTTATATAGATTAATTACACATTTTATTTTCCTTTATTTAAGCATACAGATAATGAAAACATTTAAAATTAGGATATTACTTCAGACCAATAAAAAGCACCATTTTTAATACAGAAATGTGGAATAAATGAAAAGTATGTTTAATACCTGCGTAAAGGTTGCTATTTTGAAAAACCAGCCTCAATGGGGCTGTGGTGATTTGAGTTTTTCTGTGTGTTTATTTTAGGTTTCTGTGTCTTTTGAGTCTCCATGTTGTCCTGTCTGTTTTGTTTGCTTATGTTTTCTCTTCTGATGGCTTTAAATTGAACCATAGAATAACACCGGGAAGGATTAGTTGCCACATGCACGCGGTCATGTGTACCTGGATCGATATGCTTACATCGTTTGCTTCAAAGCTTCACCTCGATGCTCTCTTTGACTTCAGAAGAGTTTGTGGCTGCATCCCCAGGCGTTTCGCGGTTTCCTGCTTCTGCATACAATTGCACAAGTCTCTCCTTCTTCTTGAAGGAAGTACTAGGATAGAGTGAAAGAATATCATTAAAATGAAGTGAGTTACTGTTGCATGTAATTAAGTGTGGCTGTGCCTGCTGTGTGAGCCACTTTTGGTCTCGTCTTAAGATCCTGTTCGGTTTGATAAGAATGCTACTCTGACGTTGAATTTGAATCTGAAGCACACCGTGTTCAAATATAAGCGCCGTAACATGCAAGGCTACATTTAAACACACGATGACACACCCAGCACTGTTCCCCATTAATAATGCATACGTACAGGGCTTTAATGGCGACACTGTAACACTTTCCATCTGCTCCCTGAAAAGACAAACCTTTCACTCTGTGTCAGGATGTTTGGTATCTGGTTTGTGACTAAACTACAAATTCATAAGCATGTAAAGCGGCTCCCAGGCAGTCCTATCAAATTACTGAAATATTACTGCCACAGCAACATGAAAGCCATATAGGCTCTCCTCTCCTTTTCCCTTCACACGTTCACACTCTCAATCTCTTCCTCCACCCACTCGAAAGCCAAAGCGTGTAATCTTATTGGTTTGGTACACATGTGTTGATGTCATCATTGTGAACATGAAATAATTCCCCTATGGTTCCTAAATGAGGATCCACGAGGCCAGATTTCTCCCACTGTGCTCTTTTTGACCAAGTCTTGCAGAATAATTAAAAAAAAGATGAAGAATGGTTGAAATGTAAAAACTCTGTGATTATCTTATGCTTATGCTTTTTCTGTGAGATTATTTGTGGATGTGTGTTGTGGCACAGAGCCTCAGGATGGCTAGTGATAGCACAGGACAGGCATTAAGTCTGCAGCTGAACTGGAGATGACCGGGGAGGTGGCCAGTGATCAGTCGGAGGGACAGGGGTGCTCATTGTATGTTGGATTTTGGCTGCACTGGCCTGATGAAAAACGTGGATTAGACTCACTTTTGATGGATTACAGTCTGTGGTTGTCATTGACTGATTGCGGATTAGGACTCCCTTGCTCTTTCTCTTGAAAATGTTAAGAAAATAAACACATGCGGTGCTTTTTAAAAAATGTTTAAATTTTTTTATTGTGGCGTACTTCATGAAGAAATGTCTTCTCACCCAAAGCGGGCAGCAGTGAGGCGTTGGTGTCGCTGCCCCTTTAAGAGCAGCTAGTGAAGCGCTCAGTCCTGTTGGTGCTGCTGCTGCTGATGGCGACGCTGCGAGTTGATTGGCTGTGGCTGTCAGGACTGAGCTGCTAGAGGGATGCTGCTATGTATCCTTCCCCCTCCTCCCTCGCTGCTGCTCCCCTCTCTCTATCTCTCTCACCAGCCTCCCTCTTGCTCGCTCGCATCCCTCTGAATAATCCACATCTAGGGCAAGCTGACTGAGAGGCGATCCAGCGCTCAGCTCCTCTCTGCAGCCTGAGAAAAGAGACAGAGAGCAAAAGGCAACGATTTTCAACGCAGGAGGAAAAAAAGAACGTGAGATTTTTTTTTTTGACACATCAAGAAGATACAGAATCAACAAAGGAAAATTTTCATTTGCGGATATCATTTATTTATACATATTGTTTATATATCTATATATATTTGTACACACGCATATAGATATTTATATATATAAATATACATTTATCCTTGTACATATCTGTATTTGTGCCCGTCTGTTTATATTAATATTTTTATATGTATTTGTGTGTGTAAATATATATGATATATAAACAAAATAATCTATATATCTATGAATTTATATGCGTATCACTGTGAACCAAGAGAAGCAAGAAGAAATTTTTATCATCAGGGCTGGTCTCTGATTGCGTGGTGGCATACAATATCTTAAATATTTCCTTTGATCTTCTACGTCAAGAGGACAAAGACTACGTGCCCATTTTGTATTTTTTGTTTTCCTGTTGCTGCTTCCCATCCATCTCAGTTTCAGCTTCTTTTTTTTTGTTCTCTACATCCACGAGGAATAAAGCAACCGGATTTGACCAAAACAGAGAGTGAGAGAGAGAGAGAAAGAAAAAAGAAAAAAAAACACGACAGAGGATAAAATCTGTACAAATTCCTGTGATTGGTGTTATTTCCTTCGGCTCTAGCGCTCTGCGAGCCGATCGCCGAGTGCCGTGTGAGATCTGAGGAGGCAGCAGAGACCGAGTGCCACGCCGCTCATCCCAGCGTCAGCCCAGCCAGCACAGCCAGCATGCACAAACACCATCACTGCTGCAAGTGCCCAGAATGTTATGAGGTGACCCGTATGGCAGCTCTGCGCAGGATGGACCCCCCAGCGTACGGAGGAGACTGGCAGGCCGAGCCCTATGGATACCCACCTGGGTACGGGGGAGGCCAGACCTTGCCCCCTCCAGCCTCAGGAGGGGGTGGAAGCATGGGAGGAGGAGGCGGTGGGGGCGGAGGAGGAGGTGGTGGAGGTGGCACTTTGGGGAGAAGTAAGGGCAAGATTATGTCTGGTGGAGGCCCTGGAGGCCCCAACCCAAAGGGCCAGTCCAAGTGTGGCCCCAAAGTAAACGGCAACAACTCCAGTGGACAAGGAGGATGGTGGCCTGAGTGCACCTGCACCAACCGGGAGTGGTACGACCAGGTAATCCTCTTTCCTCACTCTGTTAGGGTTTTGTAGAGATCACATAAGTGATTGCAGTAGTGACAAATAAAATCAGCTACTTCAGCTAATTAAAGATACTTCTAATTTAGCAGTCACCTCAACCCCCCACCCCGTCTCTTTAATTTGTTGACTGGGGTTCCTCTGTTGGAACAGGATGAATCTGGTTTCAGTGCACGTACATGGAGATGATCTGCATGTTTGGGACTAATGCAGATGACTAATGCCTATAGATTTAACACACCTACTGTGTGTCGTCAAAGGCTTACACTGATGCCGATGCCACAGGCTAAAGGATTGTGGTTTTTTTTTTATGCTTTCAAATTTAGATTTCTACTCTGAAATTAGTGTCCGACTTTCGAAATTAGATGAAGGAAAAATGGATTTGTTTCTGATCAGCTAAGTAAGGGATAAAGTCTCATTAGCAAATTGATAATGAAATCGATGTTTGACACCAGTGTCGTTTTCATTAGGCAGGCCTTGTGATTAAAACAACCTCAGCATAATGAGATTGTTTTGTAACAAAAGAAATCAGCCTGTTTCTAAATGTTGCGTCTTACATGTTGCACAGAATGAATGAAACTAGCTTTTTCTTTCCCCCAGTGGGCTCCATTTTGTTTCCATTAGTGTCATTTATTTACACGTGTGTATATAAATGACGGTTAAGAAAAGGTCAGGACCGCTTCAGAAGCTCATCCTTTAATTAATCAAGGTGCACGTATGTGAGCATGAGAGTGATCTTTGGGTGGGGGGAAGGGCAGCTTGGCGAACATGAGATGCAAGAAATGGCTCTTACTGTGCATGAGTATGTGTTTATGCAGTCTTGCATTCGCGGCAACTGAAGCCATCTGCATTGTTTGCATTGCATTGATGTCATCTATGTCCAATTGTGATTTGAGAATGAAAAATTGGAATATGGAAGGCAAGAAGAAAATGGAGCCTTCATCTGAGCCGCAAGCTTGCTGCTATTAAAGCTAATGAGGAGGGATTTCAGCTTTAGGGCCATGAATGTGTTTTATTTTTTAGTTTCTGTAACATTACATTTTTGCGTGTGTGTGTGTGTGTGTGAATGGTTGTTTGTCCTGTATGTCTTTGTGTTGCCCTGCGACAGACTGGCGACCTGTCCAGGGTGAACCCCGCCTCCCGCCTGGAACGTAGCTGGAGATAGGCACCAGCAACCCTCCCGACCCCATTAGGGACAAAGGGTGAACAGAAAATGGATGGATGGATGGACATTACATTTTTGCTTCATCCAGACCAATCAGGCATTTTGAAAGCTTGCAACAAATGTGATTATGTAAGCAGTTATTGCTTATATGGAGATTTTAATGTCCATTAGTGGACTGCATCACTTATATCCAAGAAATTCATTCAGTACTAAAGTTGCACAGCATAAATTGTCTACAACTCGATAAAATATCTTTAAGCTGCACTGTTGTTCATTCAGGGGTCTTGAGTTGGTTGAAAATGCACCACTAAGAAAAACACCTCTGAACAGGATCTTTGCATCTTTCTAGGATGTGAATTTTCACCCCTGTATATGAATTTAATGTGTCACACGTGCCTTGAATGCAACAGTTGCTATAGTTTATCTGTGATGTAAAGAGATTGAAATTCAGATGAGCAGTTAGGGATGAGTAGCAGGGTTAAGTGGGGTAAAAATTTAAAGGTTGAAAAGGAGAGAAATAAGCCAATAAAGGCAGGCGGCCCAAACGGGGGGGTGTGGTTATGTAAGAGGAGTCAGTTGGTGGTGCTGTCAGAGAGAGGAGCTGGAGAGACACTGACACTACGGGAAAACATCTGTCCCTCCGCCTTCTATAAAATCCATGTATATGGCCAGTTTGTGTCTCCACTCCTGTCTGCGTCCAACATGACATGGCCAGAAACATACATCTACAATCTGTCAATGTTGCTCATCCTTGTGGGAAAACGTAAATCTGGCTCTTCTTTTCTCTATGTATCCATAGCTGGAGAACAGGACATTTATCAATCAATTATTTTACTAAAGTAGTCATTAACTGGTGGATTAAACACCTCAATATTTCTGTTTGATTGAAGGCAGATTGATATTGATATATAATTCACAAGATATGTCAGTAAAAAAGCCAAGTAATTAACACATGCAAACAAATAAAAATAAAATAAACTATATTAATGAAATGATGCAGGAAATAATTATTAAACACACAAAGAAAATGAGCTGCAAAAGAAATTAGCTGAAATACCTTAATTGTTTCTCATTACCTTTGCAACCTTACTGTTACATAAGATATTGTTGGCAGTATTGGTTAAAGATGTATTTCTAAACTATTATTAGTATTTCCAGTGATTCAAGTTAAAAGAACGTAATTTCACCACAAATCTATCACAGTTGTTCCTTACAAGATTTCTGAAAGAGGAATAAAACAATTAAAAGAATTGTCATCCATAACCCAGAGACCACATCATTGGATACACCTGAAATGCAGAGGTAGTTTTACAGTAAACAACAGCTTCGTTAGCCTACTTAAATGTTCTGCTACAAACTTTAAGCAAGATCTAACAAGCTTTTTCTTCAGCAATGGACATTCATGAACCTAAGCTATTTTTTGTTCAGCAGCACAAGACTTCACTTCTGAAGAAAAAGCTTGTTAGATCTTGCTTAAAGTTTGTGGCAGAACATTTAAATAGGCTAATAAAATAGTAAGGTTAGATGAGACCAAAATGTAAACGCACCATGTTTTTGCAGTAGGAGTAGAAGTGCAAGTCATTCCAAAAACACCCAACCAACAGGTAGGTTTGTAGGTAGGAACATCATGGTGTGGTGCTGGTTGTCAGCCTTTAATCGAGGGCTGAATGTAGTCTTGACACAAGCGTGAAAATGAAACAAAGATGGATTTTTGTTAAGACATCGAGTCCACACAGCCAAAGAAATGAATTAGTTTCAGAGCTCAAAATAAAGATGATAGACTTTTCCATTCAGTAACCTTGACTTCAATCCTTCTGAAAATCTGTTGGAAGACTCAAAGCTCACACTGTGGCAATGTATTGCACTCATTTCTCCATAAATACGACAAAAGGCATCTTGAAGTTGTCATAAAAAGGCTTTTCAACAGAATTTTTATTCTCTGTGTCATTCCAATCTATTTCACATCACGTAATTTATAAATTAAATGTCATTTGTTACGTTGTGTGCATATTTAACCTGAGTTCCTGCCAACATCTGTTGTAAGTTTCATGTTGCTAGGCCTACCAGAATTATACAGTAAGTTGATGTTGATGATACTAATATCCCTCCCTGGTAACTACCCATGTTTTTGGAATCTAGCATGATGAAAGGCTGAAACCATCCTCATTCATTCAGAGACAAATGTAAAGCATCACTACCACTCCTAAATAAATCTAAAGCCGTAAACATTTCATGTACATGTGAGGAAATCATTACACACCCTGGCACATGATGATGCTTTATTAATTTCCCCCCCATGTCGTCTATTTACTAAATGATTGTACCGCTTTTGTTAGGAGCTTGCTAGGTTAATTACGGCTGATTTCAGCTGGGATTGTCAGAACATTCTTTTAAAACAAGAGCTTTTGAATTTAAATCTGAGGAAAGTGGAGACCTCAGTCTACTGGGATCATCCGTTAGAAAGCTCCCTCTTTCTCCCGCCGGGCTCCAATCTGTCTTTGTCTGTTCTCCAACTCTGTGGCTATGATTAGCTTTAAATATAATTGGAGTTTACCTTATTTATTAGCATCAAGATTCAGTTAAAAAGTGCTCTGCCAGAAGTACTGTTCATAACAGACTGTGTAGTAGTGTATTAAATGAATGCACAGACACAGTGGGCGTTCCTTGCTTAACACTCCCATAGGTGATTACTACGTAAAAGCCTTCAGGCCTTGATCAGAATGTGTGTGTGTGCGTGTGTGTGTCTTCTTGCATTTTTACAGTCAGATTGATTTATTGGTGTCATTGGTCTATACATCTGTCTGATGAGATTTTGCTGGGTTGGATTTGATTTGCCTTTCCTGTAGCGGCGATCCAGAGAGTATTAACGGATGGGATTTACAAGTGCAACACGTCCAAATGTCTTGAGCTGGATCACACACTGCGATCTTAAAAGGATCCGTCCTAAACCAGGGATATTCTCATCAGTTCAGAGATAAAGAGATTTATCTGAGAACGTCTCAGAAAGGCAGATTTTTTTCTAAATATAAGATTTAGACCATGAACAGTGTGATTGGTAACTTCATTTCTTTCATTTCTACCCAGTTTTTTCTGGCCTTCTAGTCATGAGTGGTCATTATTTATATTTGGAGCAGAGGTGACTTTACATAACACATAAAAAGTACTCTGTAAAAACTTATTTTTATGTTTTAACATTTTAACAGTTAACATTTTAAGCAATCCTATATTAAGAGTCATTAAGGTCTACGTGTATTCTCCAGAGCAAGGAATAAATGAAACTCAGTTTATCAAAAATCTGAATGTTCTTAAACTATTAAAATATTAATAAATAGCTGTCCCTCCAGGAATTTGATTGTTTTTGTGTCTTTTTGTAATCAAAATCACAGATTTTGTGGCGCTAATTCAGAAATATTCCTATGGAATTATTATGATATTACACATCCATCAAATATTGCGCTAATGTTTGATGTTAAGTTTGACTTTTTGTTATTCGCCGTATTGATCATGGCCTATAATTGGACATGAAGTAAAGCTGAGGCAGCAGACCTGGTGTTTTTGACCAATTTTGAGAAAAAATGGCAGTAAAATCAGAAATTAAATCTGTTGATTTTGTGTGAATTTTGCAGATTTGGGTGTTATGGGTGTAATTTGGAGTCAAGAGGGCTGTATAAATGCTACGGCAGGCCAGATTTGATCCCTGAGTCTTGAGTTTGACACGTGCTCTAGAGAATATACATTATCGAAAAGTTAATTTATTCCACTAAGCGAACCACATTATGTAGATGAATTACAAACAGACGGATGTTTTCTTTTCTGGTAATTGGGATTTTCGGCCAATGAAAACATGACATTTAAGATGAGAATATTACATCAGACCAATAAAAAACATTTTAATACAGAAATGTTATCCTAATGAAGAGTAATAAACATTTTTTATACTTGCTTAAGGGTTATTTTCAAAAATGTGCTTTAATCTGACAAGCAATTCTCATCTGAACCCATATTTTGGTGTTCGCTGAGGTTGATTTAGTTTTTACTTAGTTTTTCAATAAAAACAACAGGTACTGCATTCATATGCAAAGGTCTTCATAAACCGCTTAGGACTCCACTGCTGAAGAAAATGTTTTCAGATAAAATGAATCAGTATGACTATAGAGATATCTCAGGGATAAGCTAAGCTATATGGAACAATCAGCTCTCTGCTGTATGATGGAGCTTGATTATTAAGCACTTTATATGTGAGAAGGGGAATTTTAAGTTAAACGACCTTTCATGCATATAATATATAATTTTTGTAATGTTTTGCATCTGTTATCGCTTTCAAAATTAGATTTTTAAATTTGAGTCTCTTGCAATAAGACTGACTTGTAATTCTGTGCATTATTAATCTGATTCCTCGTACATATGAAATAAAAAGAAGAAAAGGTGCTATTGTTTAAGGATTTAAGTTGAGACAGGCAGAATTTGAGCTCTGTTCCTCCAATACAATGATTAATATACTGTATATACAAGTTGCCTGCAAATTGTGTACAAAACCCAGATGGCTGAAAAAAAAAATCATGTCAATTTAGTTACAGAAAAAAATATTTATACAATTTTGACCTTTATTAAACACTGACATTCTGAATCAGAAACAGTCATAGGATGCAGTTTAAAGTTAATGTTGTAAATTAAAGGGAAATAATTTGATTAAAGAGAGACGGATCTTCAAGATAATGTAATAGAAATTTCTTGTAAACTGGCCAGATGACCCTAACTATTGAAACATGGTGGATGGGCTGCTTTCTGTAAGAAGCTGCTTTGTTTGTTACGTGTTTATCATGTCAGAAGAAGGTTATTGGATTTCTGTGTTTAATGGTAATGTAAGCCATTTCCCTCCTTCTTTAAAGTTAAGCTCAAACTCTTTACTGGACTGAGTAGTTACATAAGATGAGTACATTTTAAAAACTAATTGTTAATAACATAATACAAGCCCACTTTTATTGATTTGTGCTATGTTTATTGGAGACTTTATTGTAGATATACTGTAAAATTCTGAGGCTTTAAATTTAAAATACTTTTTCTTTGTTTGTTGGTGGTCAGTAGTTAATACTCAGGTCAGTTATCATTTTTATTTACCTTTTTTTCGTGGTAGATGTGTTGTTTAAGGTTGTTAAAGTCTAATATTAAAAGCTGATGCTTGTGTTGTAAATATTTAATTAATTTTTATATGATTTTTGGGATGTTTGGGAGTAAACAGAATATTAAAGATTATAATCTTGGGCTGTGTATTAAATAACTAATTCAATTAATAACTCAGATTTCAAACATTTCATAAAAAGTTGATTGATTTCATTTTTGTCAGACTCCAAAAAAACTGTAATAACAAGACGAAAGGAAGCCTCGTGGTTCTCACAAGATCTTATAATTAGTTAAATAGGACATAATCCAATGAGTTATTAATAATTTAATAAATGCAGAAGCAGTCTATGAAAAATTTAATACACCTACAATTCAGTGGGTTGTACTATCACTTTTAGTAACAGTAACTTATCATCTTCTGCTTTGTCCTATCACTTCATGGTTGGAATAAAATCTGAAGTTTTAGCAGGCCAATTTCTGCATTTGTTTCTTCTTCTACTGACAAAATGTTGCAGATTTGATTCTCTGCTTTGAGTCGTCTTCAATATGCTCGACTTAATTTAAAACAACTCTTGTTGTCACATATATGAAGTTAAAGTCAACTCAAAGACCGTAAAGTGTCTGTGTGTGCAAACAAGTTCCAGTTATTATCTCCTCAACACCATACATGTTAATTTGTATGAAAGATTTGTTCAGATTTACTCTAAGCTGTTCATTTTTTATTATTATCAATATTATTTAAATCTAACCTCAAGTGTAAACATGTTTGAACAAACATAGCAGATTCATATATGTCAGTATTATACAAAACATGAAGCCTAGACACAAATCAAATACCCTTGATCTGTAGAAAGAAAAGGGAATAAATTGAAGTTTGTGGGTTGAATTTTGTATATACGCACACCATGTAGTTTTATATATCAGTGCTAACAAAGGTCCACTAACAGGCAAACAGTTTATGCATTTAATACAAATAAATACATTTATTGATACTTAACAGTAAGTTGATAATACATTTTAAGTAATTTTCTGTTATTGAAGGAAGAAAAATATACTATTTAGTGGCCAGGCTAAGTTAAAGAGAAGTCTGTGAGAAAAGGCAAATCAAATATTTACATCATTGTGCTGCAAAGACCTTTGACAAGCCAGTTTGTGGAAGCTGGAGATCTTGATTCATAACAAAGATATAAAATGTTGACCTGGAGACTGAACTGTGTTGAATCCCACCTCCTACATTTAATTTAAAAGCCTCCACTCAGTGGCTTTGTTGCCTTGTTGACACATTCAGAGTGAATTTGTACATTTGTTTCAACATGGAAGTCATGTCTGGAAAACTCTGGATTCAGAGGAAATGTCTCTACATCATCGCCTGTTTCTGCTCATTATGTGGTTCATGTTAGCTGGATGATTTATGGTTTATATAGGATTTTATTCGAGTTTTGCAGGTGAATTAGTATGAGGCTGATGACACTGAGTGTGTGTGTATCCCACTGGAAGTCGAGGCTGCCATGTCCCTCTGATCCATATGGTCATTGTCAGAGGACTGGCCAGTGCTCAGCCCCATATCATTTCGCTTGCTCCCCACTCTGGCTCCCACTGCCAGTCAGGACAGAATAATAGGGAAGTAGAGGAGGGGAGGGGAGGATGCTGTTTGTTTGTTTGCTTGCCTGCTTTGTTTTATTTAGAGGTTTTTGCTGATCACAGTAGAATCTGGCCTAGAAATGTGACAGCGTTCTGCAGGGCAGACTGGATTCCTGAATCAGCGGGAGACTTCCTGTTGGGGCTAAAAGAGAGGGCACGCCAGGATCTTTCACGCCTCGCTCTTTAAATGTTAATTAAAAGAAGCGCAGGTCGCTTTAACATAATAACATAAACTGATGTTTATGTTATTTTCTACAACCTCTGTTTGCAAGAATGCGCCGACTTCCTTTGCAAACTGTATCTGCTCCATCACCCACATGTTACCATGGAATATGTGTATATCCAATCAATATCAGTGAATAGCTAGTCCCGGAGCCTTCTGACTCCTCTTCATTTTCGTGGGGGTGTGTGGGTGCTTTCAACAGTGCTTGTGCAGTTATTGCTTTTATTTCACTGCCATATCAGCTGTTATTTTGGTAACACTTAGAAAGAGGCACATAAATTTCAAATGGAATTCAAGCATTGAATATTAAAAAGAAAGAACTAAAAAATATAGCAGATTATATCTGGAAAGTTGCTACTTATCTTTATTTAAGTTTAATTAAACCTTTGTTTTGTTTAAGAAATGAAAGAAATAAAATGAATGCATGTTGAGCCTCTCTAGGCACTGAAGTGGGCCATTATTTAAAAGCTGTTTTCTCGTATGTGTATTGTTTAAATTCAGAAAAAATGCCTCCAAAATCGAAACTGGCTGAGCAACTTATGAATTTCTTATTCTTCAGCAGCATACGGCCTATTCAAGTAACTAAAATATTTATAGTTATTAGTCGTCAACCTTGAAAGACTAGTGTAGCGTTTAAATTATTTAGGAGTTTTTTTATATTGGGCTAAAATTCTTAATAACTATATTCTTCTACTAAATCGGACATCATGCATCACTCACTATATTTTACCAGAAATATTTACCAATATTAATTGTATTATTGTAGATATTCTACACTGTAAAAACTGAAAATTTTATCAAGTATTTTTGGTCTAGTTTTTATTGCAAATCTCTTAGTACACTTCAAATAAAACAAACTAACTTAAAAGTAACTTTTTAGCAAGATTTAGCTGCTTGTTTTAAGTAAATAATTTCTTAATATCAACAAAAAAGTACTAGTTCCATTGGCAGATTATTTCACTTATAGCAGGACATTTTTCCTATAAGTTAATTTATCTGCCAACGGAAAAGCACTTTTTCATCAAAATTAAAGAATTATTTACTTAAACAAGTGGCTAAATCTTGCTGAAAAGTTACTTTTGAGTTAATTTGTCTTATTTCAAGTTTACTAAGACATCTACACTAGAGATGTGCTGGCTGGCTATCTAGCTATCTAGCTATCGTTACATAATCACTCGATTTCTCTTTTTGTGTGTCATACCCTACTATTACTAGCCAGGTCTGTCAAATGTGGTGTTATTTCCAGTTAAGATGTTTCACATTAAAAGCCTCTCTGTGCCTCACAGGCCCAAATCCAAACCATTTGAAATAGGTTTTTAATTTTGCACATCTGCAGGCGATGTGTAGTTAATTTTACAGTAATTCACTTTCGTTTGATAAAATCCTAAAGATGAAATGATGGGAGCTGGTTGGTAAATGAAAGGAGTTTTACTCAATAAAACTGTCAAAGAGGATGGTTGTAAATGTGACGCTGTTATGTACAGATAGGGCTTACTTTTTAATTTCCAGCTGTCTGCAAGTTCAAATAATTACATTATTTAACAAGTAGCTTTTATTTTACGTGCAGTAGCTACTAAGTTCTTGATTCTTTCTAAAAGCCTTTTCTCTTTTTAAGAGGTTAGTAAAATATTTAATTTGTTTTCATTTATTTTGTCATACCCTAAACTTGAATTGATTTTAAATATTCCCATTGGCTCTAAGAATGTAAAATATTTAGCTTTGCTAAGAACTGCCACTGTTACAAATACTACTAAATGAAGGAAATTAAGCTAAAGAATTCAGTGTCTTTAATATTTCATTTTTTACATTTTAAAAACAAACAAAACTTGCACAACAAGTTAGACTACAGAGACGTTTTGAGCCTCTTACTGACAATAATGTATACAGAGGTGTTTTGACTTTTACTAAATCATAGGGTTTGAGGTCAGTTGAGGACAAACAAACCACCAATAAAGTATCCTGAGTTTTAGGTTTCCTTGTAGTGCGAAATGAAAATGCCCAGATGCAGCCACTTTGTGGCTATTTAAATGTAAATAAGGGTGTTTTCACACCCAATAGTCAGGTAGACTTGGTTTGATTGGGGACAAAAATGGCAACATTTGTTACATTTTCAGCTGGTGCTGTTCATTTTCACACTGAAACAAACAAACCAAACTAATTGAAAATTAAGTTCTCATCAAGATCCACTGAAGGAAATTACATAAAAACCTCTGAGCAAGACACTGAGCGCAACTTCCTTCTTCACCAAATGTAAATAAAAATGGAGTGGCATTATATTTTAGCAGTTGTAGCAGTTCTTTTTAGTCTTTGGGAACTTTACCAAACAAAATCTCTTCAACAACCGGCTCAGAATACCCTGCGCTTTTGGTGCAGCCTCTGGTCCGCTTGGTGTTCACATATGCATTGGAACCAAGACAGAGGTTTGTAGGTGGACCAAAGTTTGAGTGTGCATTCACACTTCCCCAAACGAACTGGACTTTTTAGAAAAATGAACTAGACCAGTGTTTCTCAATTCCGGTCCTCAGGCCTCCCTCACCTGCATGTTTAGCTGTTTCCCTTCTGCCACACACCTGGATTGAATCTGTGGGTGATTAACACACTTCTGCAGTACTTGATGGCTGCAGAAGAGTTCGTGCAATCATTTGGATCAGCTGTTCTGGAACAGAGGCACATCTAAAACATGCAGACCAGGGGGGCCTGAGGACTGAAATTGAGAAGCACTGGATTAAAGTGAACTAAACATGGATTGATGTGAATGCTCCCTAAGGGCAATGGATAAGATCGGTTTCACATGTACGTATCGGTTGATCGCTGATCACCGAAACTTAAGGAAATCAGGACCGATTGATTAATCCTTACACCTCTACATCTACATCACCTGGTGGTGCTAGATGGAGATCACCTTGTGCTTCCTAAAGCTGTTTGTTTTTGTGTGTGCATGCAGTATAAATAAGTTTCCACGGTTTTCATTCAGTTTTGAGCTGAAAGAATTTAAAAGCTGCTCTTCACAAATTGCCTGATGATGAGCTTGAGCATTTCCTCATGTAGCTCATCTTTCAGACTGCTATTCCTCATTCTATCTTCCATTTTCTTTGTGTGTGTTGAAGACATTTGGCAAAGCAGTGCGTTTCTTACCATGTGTAGCTGCTCTGAGTGCCATCTCTGTCTAATGCATTATCCAAGCAACCCTTCAGCCATTTGGTCTGGCCTCTTATTTCAGTGTGTGGGGGTGTGGATGGTGTTTTGAAGCATTCTGCATTTCTGTCGCTCCCGTCTTTCTCTTTCTCCACTTTTTCTTCAGACATTATACAAATCAGAGGTTTACTTTTTTTCTCTCTTGAGCATTGCTTTCCAAATGATGCTTCAGTTCTCATGCAGTTTGCCTTCATTCCAGTGAGGTATTATACATGTATATGGTGGGAAACCAGCATAAATATACAAGTTAGAACTAGAGAAAATCAGTTGGCGTTTTTAAAAAGCAGAGCTGTGTGTTTCAAACATAGTTGAGAAAAAATACCATCTGCTAATACCTGATTTAGTTTTTAAAAAATGAGTAAAATGACTTGCTGCATTGCTGTGTTTACATTATCCTTCAAATACAAAAATAAATATACACTGTCCTAATGGAACAGTTTCTACCTACGTGGATATATTCCTCTTTGCTTTGTGAAATCAGTACAAAGAATCAAATAGCAGGACCAAAACACAGTGCTTCATGCACGTTTGGCTCACATGACTTCCTGCTCCCCCTCTGATTAGACAGCTAATGTTATCCAGAGCTATGTCTGCCTAATGTTCGCAGAGCAATCCATCTTTAAACATGTCCCTCCTTCTATTACTGGTCATTTCTCTTAGTAAAATAATGACCTGACTGCCCACAGAGTAGAGAAAAACAGAACACGCACATCTCAAGTTTCCGAGACAGAAAGATAAAGAAGGGTCGTGTATCATGGAGATAAACACTACAAGCAGTCCCAACTTAATATCACAGATTTTATTGCACTTTTGGTATAAAGTCTCTACTCTGCACTTGTTTTCAGGGATTTTATTACTTTGCAGTGTGTGTCTTTACATTTTTTCTATGTGTGCTACATTTTTTCAGAATGTAGCACATCTTTTTGCAGCTCAGATGAAAAGCAAACTTTTAATTTATTACCTTACTTTGTTATATTATAATGAGCAGAACTACAGGGGAATAAAAAATAATTTCATTGCATATTCCACATGTATTTAAAAAGGATCTAGTATTTTATTTAAAAATAATATGTCTATATTGTTGTTTGTACATATAGCCAACATAAACTGAGTTCTTTAATAATGTATTTTTGCTGTGGTCCATTTTAAGTGTGGGATTTGATCGTAGAAACTCATTTGAGTATGCATTTGAATGATGAGCATTCAACGAACAGACCCAGTGGTACATTAAAAATTCAAGGCTAAATTCTAATAAAAAGTTCTTAGAATAGTTTAAGTATACAAATACTTGCCCAAATACTTGAAAATAAGACTAAATGCTTGCTTCAAAGTAATTACAGAATACCAAGAGCATGGATGGTAGTTAGGATGACACATATCATAGCGATATGTGTCACTATGACATATATATCCTTTTATGAAAAGGGACATAAAAAATAAAAATGGTTACAGATGATACACTAAGAAAGCTAATCTTTATGGAAAATTCCAAAATGATAAAACCTGTACCATAAAACCTGCAATCATCAGAGATCACAGAAATTACAAATTAACTTCTGAATCATTTAAATGCTCATGCCTTTAAAGGGATTAACATAGATTTCCTGTCAGTATGGAGCTAATGTGTGGTATGGGTGGGCCCAAGACAAAAGCAGATTCATGTAATGATTAAACATTTCAAAACCACTTTAGCAGCTCATCCAAATGCTACATTATGAACCTTTAAACCTCTAAGATGTTTGTAGATGGTTATTAAAGAAAATCTCCAGGCTATTAACACTGAAGTTGGTTCACAAACTGTAATAGTGATGTTGCATTGACAAACCAGACATTTAGATACACTGTAAGAAAGACACAATCTTTATTTTTCCTCACCTTTTCTGATTTATGTCAGCTAACATAACCAAAGGTATTCTATTTGCAAAGTTCTTCAAATTCTGATTTTTACAGACATTTTCTTAATATTTGAGCTTTATCTTTTAGACTGAATTCTAAAGCTTCTTAAAAGTTTGCTGAAATGTTTAAGCAGACTTCATTACTCCTGATTGAACTGAAGTAAATGATTCAGGTTTACAGGTTGCCTTGTTCACACATTATTTTGTAGAGTGTACCAGTCACTCCTGCAGTAAAATTCCTACACATCATGATGCTTCCACCTCCTTACTTCACAGTTGGGTGCTGAGCTCACGTTTCAAGCTTGAAGCGTTCCTTTAAATGTTTGATTGTGGTAACGGCCGAAGACTTTAACTAAATATATTTCCATCTTTGTTTTTGGTCCATTTGCAAATTCTATCTTGGGCTTTTTATGTTTCCTTTTGAGAAATGGCCTCTTCTAGAAAACTACTTGAAACTCTACCGACATTTCAGCCAATGTCGGTAGAGGAATTGTTTGTCTGTGGATAAAGAGATTTTTGACTATAGAGTTCAAATTAAAACCCTGATATTTTTTCTCTTCTTTAACTCTGATATAAACATTTAAATGAACCAACTTCTTACATCTAAACATTAAGATCTTTAGTTTACTTTTAAGAAGAAGAAAACTTGAAACTAAGCAATTTCTTAAAAGAAATACTTCTTGCATCTAGGCATGAAATCTTAAAATATTTTAAACATTACGCAGGACTCTTTCCTATTATCAAAACCTCAGTCTGAAAGGTTTGCCCTTACTATTTCTCCTGCCTTAAGCTCATGTCACACAAGTTGAGACATGCAAGGAGAGAACAGAGAAAATGCTTTGTTGTGTCTTGCATAGCAGTGAGGTTTATGTCTGAAGACATAGGTATTAAATACAAACTAATTTCTGCCTCAGAAGAGGGATTTACTTTCTTCATAACACATTGCAGCTGCAGCGCACCCTTCTTCAGCACATTGCCCTTCAAGCTTTAACAGGGTTAGCTGAGTTAGGCTTTAATGGTTGCTTTTAACATAATTTGTTTCAACTTCGATATGCACATTAAAAAAGCCAAGACACTCTGATTAAAGAAAGAAAAGAGGGTCATACATCTGAAACTGTAAAGAAAAAAAGAGATAGTAGATTTATCTGTGATATTTAAACAACGGTGAAATTGTAGTGAAGAAACGTGTCTCGACAAATATGTATACAGTTAAAAAGGATTTCCATACATTACTTAAAAATTCACAATTCACTTTTTTTCCTCACTTTCTGGATTTAAATCAGGAAGAACATTTTTTTGTTTTCAGTCAGACTTGTATACAACTCCTTAGGATCTGCCATTTAAGCTTCCATTTGAGTCAAACATTTTCATATTTGCTGTAATTTTGTCCCATTCTTCCTGACAGAACTGGCTTACTTACACACTTTTTCAACTCTAACCACTTATTTTCTTTGGGATTGAGGTCAAGGCTCATAACTTTAATTTTGTTGTCATTAAGCCTTTTTTTTTTAATTAATTTGCGGGCGTGATTTGGCATATTTGTCCACTAGCATCTATTTTGCAAAGTGGACTAGTCCCTCCTGCAGTACAAAATCTCCATAACATGATACTTCCACTTCCTTACTTCAGTGGAGGAAGCTAAAAGGGGTTGGAAAACTTTCAAGCTTCCCTGTTTTTCACTATCATGAAGATCTGTGAGTGGATTTTCAAACTGTAATTTCATTTCAAGCATTGTCTTCTTCAGTTCTTTTCAGCTCATGTCATTAAAGAAAAAAAATTCTAAAATTTTTTGACATCTGTTAAATCTTTTACTGCTCGTGCTGAAAATTCAGCACATTAAGACAAACTTTATTCTTCAGTAAATACATTTCATTTTGTTCAGTCTAAACAGATTAAAACCTTATATTGGCATCCTTCAGACACATCAGACAACGACATTTTGCTATTATGATTAACATGTACAATGTAAAGTCCAGGATAAATTAAGGATGTATAAATACATCACGCAGGAAGCCATATGTCATGAAAATATCAGTCTGTGTTTCCAGAACGTTGAGGAAAGCAGCAACGGCGAGCCCTCTGCAAGTGCCTTTTATGTCGTGTCGATCTGGGCTGTGATGATGCAAGAGAGGACGGGATGCATTAGAGTGGGATTTGCAGAGGAAAAGAGGGGAAGCAGCAGGGGGGATGAGGGGAAGAGGTGAAGAAATGAGAGGTTTGGTGCAAAGAAAGGGATGAAGCAGTGAAGAACAGGAAAGGAAATAGAGAAAGAAGGGGGAGGAAGGGAAAGCGGAGAGGAGGCTGTGCTCAGAAACAGCCCAGTGTGTTGCCATGGTGCAGGCTCAGTCAGAGCTGCACAGTAGCTTCGCTGCTCAGCTCGCTAATTACCACAGACTGCAGTGCTGATACGCAGGCGACCAAACGCTCTCTGGTTTTCTGCAGGCGTCTTTTGATCACCGTATTGATACAGCTGCACTACTCAAAGCAGAATGATGATATAAAAACATCAACTTATATATAAAACAATTAAAATGTGCTATTGCTATGTGAATAGATTTATTCAACATTGACTCTGTTGCTCAGTGGTGTCAGCTATGCCACTTGTATAAATAAGGAACACTTCTAGTCGAGAACATTGCTGTGCAACAAGAGCCTGCACATCATGAGCAGCCGGCTTAAAAAACCGCACTACGGGCCATTGTGGCTTGATATTCACCGTTAAAATGTCCAATTATGCAATCAGCCAAATCCGAAGGCCTGCATATGTTCACTGGAACATCCGAACAGGCGGGAGCCAGGGATGGGAATAGAGAAACCGCTTGTATGACATAAAAGAGGCAAAAACAATTCATGCATGTGGAATTTAGAAAAACAGTTAAGCAAATCTGTTTGGATTTAACGCCTAAATCTCTTTATGGTCATTAAAATTTTGCATGAAGAAATAGAACTGTAAATTATTGTAGTTATATTGGTGCTTTTTTAAGCCTGTAAAGATGTAAAAATATATTAAGCCCATCAAAGAAGACACTACATCTTACAAATCTGTAATCAGAGTCAAATAAATCTGTCCTGGTTTTACCTGTGTATATATATACTGGATTTAATTATTTTCTCATTTGTTTAAAAATACACAAAAGGTTTTATGAATCACAAATGACACATTTTATGCTCAGTTGATGGTGCCGTGTCATATGCCACACCCCTGCAGTTTTGACATCCTGTCTGTATTTTGAAAGCAGACATAATACTATGATCTGACCACACTGACTTGCATAATTCGAAAACAAAATGAAGCAAAGGGAGTCACAGCAACACAACTGAAGATTCATGCGTAACTTCATTGAATTCCCAGCTGGTGTAATAATACTTAAAAATCTCACTTTTTAAAATAGTCTTTCTTTATTTTACACATTCTCCTGGTGAATGTGTGGGTTCTCTCCAGTTCTAAAACATGATGTTAGGTTAACTGAATCTCTCTAAACTACCCTCAGGAATGAGTGTGTGTGTGTGACTGTTTGTGTCTCTGTGAGGGTCTGGCGATGTGTCCAGGGTGTGCCTCACCTAATGACAGCTGGAGGTAAGCAGGTATAATTGGGCTTTGATTTCAAAATGTTCAGTTATTCTCTTCTTCTTCTATCTTAACATCAACACAATCTGAAGCTGGGAACATTTGTGTTTGTTGCTGCGTTCGTTTTGAGTCAGGATTGTCACGTTCCACTACTTTTCGTCTCCGTCCAACAGTTGGACAGTTTGTTGTGTTTTGACAGCCAGCTGGTATACAGCGTTTAATCACATAAAACGATGCTAGAAGTCTGAGCGTATTAAAGGACAGAGTGTTTTCAGATCAGTGTGTCATCTCTCCAGTTTAGTAAGACGACGACTCTGATCTTGGCTTAGCTGCTCTCTTTAGGGGCCTCTGAGTCTTTGCCCTCCACAATAGGGCTGAATCATTTGGCAACTGCTAAAGTGCTACAATCGTTTAAAACAATGCCCTGTTTTTTTTTTCCTTCTGTTGTTTGGCACTAAATACATAAGCATATGGATAAATGTGCTCATGTATTCTTAACTACCAGAGGGAAACTAGAAGCATGGCTCTTGTTTTGTTGCAGCGCCTGTTGTCCTACTTACTGTAATTTTTCATCACTTTCAACACCTACACTTATTGTGAGCCAAAACTCACAAGTAAGGGAAGTGAATGGAGAGATGTGAGTGTGTGGGTGTTCCTGAGTGGCGCTTATAGCGAAGCATGAAACCTCAACCAAGACGGTTCGATCTCTGCAGCTGAAAGTAGAGATAAGTGGAACCCCTGGAAGGCCAGTGGGTCAGTGTTAGCTTTGTTATTTTTCACTTTAATGTCATTAATGTGGATCTCCAAGCATTCAGATATTTTTATCTGTCTATTGTCTCTAGCTTTGGATTTGTAAACAAGCGCTATCTGAACTGCTGGTTATCTCAGCTTAAATAATGCAAAGTCACATCTAAGCAAGCAAACAGTGTTACTTTGTGAAGAAAGTCGTGTAAAAAGGCCACAACAGTTTAAGATCACCATTGAGGATATTGAAACAGAACTGCTGTTAAATATTTAAAATGAAGATAAAAGGCTTAAAATTGGAACAGTGAAGAGTTTGTTCTAGTGTGCTCTGCAAAGGAATGAGGAAAATAATGGTAAAAAATAACTGCTGGAACAGAGTTTTATCTGGAATATAAACAACATTATCAACATTACATGTATTTCATAGACCAGAGTTTTAGTTTACGGCCTGTGAAGTTAAGACTTAATAAGAATCTAGATCATCATCAAACATAGTAGTTCATGTTGAATTTTGGGGGATTTAAGCTTCTTACCTTGTTTCTAATCCTGTGAGTTGGCATGTTTGAAAAACACTTTTAATGTGGGTTTGGATGCGAGTCAATATGAGATTCTAAGAATATGAAAAACCTTGAATAAAAATAAATCAGTTTCACTGCATCATGGTATAAACTGAGGTACATTGATAATATTATAAAATTGCCTTTTTGTTAGCTAGCTTGAAGTTTACAGTTGTATGTTACTTTAGTAAGAGTGAAGAGCTACACTCTTGGAAATATTCCCAAAAATCTGAAATTGTTTTCTCTTTAGAAATAAATAAATAAACAAGAGTTATGTGCTTTTAGCTCTGATTACTCTGGCACTTTCACTGGCCTCTTGTTAAAAGAATTTTAATACATAGGAACAATATTGTGTATTTTATTTTAGCATTTTTGAAGCTGTAATGTTTTTTAAAAAAATTTACTTGATATTGGTAAATTGCCTGTTTCTACATGGGTCTAAGTATAAGGAGATAAAGCCATTTAGTCCATGTGACATTCATAATGTGCCAACAGTTTGTACAGTGTCTGCATATTGCAATGACGGGTGTAAAAATGCATATTTTCCATGATGTTATACTTATTTTCTACCCATAATTTAGAATTGCCTTGCAGTCTTAAGTTGTAGGTCATAATGCACAAGCTATGTATAATGCAAGTGGTAATTATAAGCTAAATTAATTAGAAAATGATGCTACGCCATTATATCAGTTACTCTAACCATTTGGGATTTTGAGTTGAGTGAATCCCCATCATCAGTGCAGACCGAGCTTCTACATGGCATAGGATTAAGCTAAATTATCACGGAATCAATGCATATGTTGGGAATATCTGCATGTTGGCTTGGTTTGAGATCATGTTAGGTATAATTTCATCTTAACAGAAAAGTGATACTTTATTTTTTTAGAGCGATGTGTCTTCATGTGGTTCAGAAACACAAGAAAGATGTGCAATAGTGTGAGCGTGTCTAAATATCTCTTATTGTACAACCAAATCCTTTTTGGATTGATAGCTGTTTTAATTGTCTGAAATGTTGAAACTCAGATGGATTTACTATAAATAGGATGATGAATGCCATCGTCATCTTTTGCAAAACTTAGCTGCATCTTTCCATTTTTACACCCATAAACAGTATCAATGTGTAGTGCTATGAAAAAGTATTTGCACCTCATAGAGTTGCAAATACTCTAGAAGATTTAAATTAATTTTTGATACATTTAAATGATTCTGGTCATTAAACACATTTGAATATAGGAAAAAGATTGGGATTATTTTATTTATTAAGAAAAAATTTTATCTAAACCAAAGTGGAGCTATTGCCCACTTTGTTAAATCATAAATTAACTGTAATCAACCACATTTTTAACCAGACCTTTAGAGTTGAGAAATCACTTAAATAGAACAACATGAAGTAGGCTAAAAGATCTTAAAAAGCAACGTGTCATACCCTAGATTACGACATTTAATATCAGATTACAAAGTTATTCATACTTACTAGTTGATAAAGATTTTTAAACCCATTTGTAAGGCTGTGAGACTCCGGAGAACCACAGTGAGAGTGATTATCCACATGAGGAACAGTGGTGAGCCTTCCCAGGGTTTGCCAACTTGCCAAACAAATATTCCAAGAGCACTTCAAAGAAATGAATGCTATAAAATCCTGAAGAAGAATCTTTGTTTGCCACCTTAAGCTTAAGCACACTGGAGTTATTCAGCAGAACAAAGATCCAAAGCACACCAGCAACTCAACCTTTGCAAAAGCAGAAATAAAGGTTTTGGAGAAGCCTAGTCAAAGTCTGAACCAAATTCCAATTGAAAACCCTCCAATGTGGCTGAATTAAAGAAATTCAGCAAATAAGTGTGCTACTGCTTCATCCAAGAATTATTGCAAATACTTCAACCAGTTGTATTCGATTTAGGGGAAGCAATCACTTTTTCAAATGGTTTGGAGCTTTTTTTCCCTTAATAGTAGAAATCTTTGTTTAAAAACGGCATTTTGTTTTAGCTGAAGCTTCATTTGTCTGATAATACTTGACAACATTTAGGTGTGAGGAAAAGAAAAAAACAATAGAAGAAATCTGCAAGGGGGCAAATACTTTCTCACACATACCAAGAATGTGATGTATTTTTTGAAGAGAAACATTTTGTACAAAAATGTGACTAATCAGTTAACGTCAGAGAGGCAACAATCTGCCTTTTCCAAAACATCAGAGAGGAGTGGGGCATCAGTTCAGCAACTCCTTCAGCCGAGAAGCAAAGGGTTTTAACTATCTGAGAGCGGAAAGCTGACATGCTGCAGTGACCTCTGCTGTAGAGGAAGAAGAGGGGGTGGAAATATGTGAAGCATACTGATGGCACACATGACAGGCTTCCCTGCAGATTGGAGATTCACCTCAGAAACAACATGACTCGAGCCTGTTGAGCCTCCTGGTGTTGGCTGTGTGACCAAGACGCTGATTCCTGATGGAAATTAGATGAAGCAGCAGGTTATTTTAATATTGCATCATGTGGGGAAAGTCAGTATTTTTCATGGGACTGGTTACAGATATATGTTAATACCTTAAAGTCCGCTGTTGCCATGAGGCGGAGCAGCGAGAAACTCTGTCACCCTCTTGTTAGCAGCATTTGAAAGCAATGACTCAGAAAAATAACACTGAGGCACCACTTGTTATGCTGATTTGTATACATGTGAAGTACGCTAAAGCAAAAAAAAGGAAAAATCACGCTGAACAGTGTGAGCTGAACAGTTTTTAGACTGAAATAGCGAATCTCATACAGTTTCGATAAAGTCAATTTATCAAGTTATGTTTGCTTTTAGCTTCGCCTTTTGTGTAAATGTGAATTGAAATAAAGTCTTGAGGGATTTAAATCAGAAAATAAAACCAACAGTAGGGCTGTTGTAAACGAATGTTTCAGTAATCGAGTAATCTATCAATTATTCTTACGATTAATCGAGTAATCGGATAAAAAATTGATAAAATAAAATATTGGTAAATCTATCATAACACCGGTGTTACTATCGGATATTAATATCAGTTCAATTTTTCATTTTTGAGCTTCCCTACCAGTTACTTTTCTGTAGTTTAGAAAACTAACCTGTAACAATAATAGCTCACTTTCTAAGTTAACCCGAAGAAAAGTTATACAAAATCTGAAATTATATTCAATTTAATAATAAAGAGGCAGGCTCACAAATACACTTATACAAAATGTCTATACTCCAGCTTTTAGTTTATGTATTCATCTCCAGTGAGCTTAATAGATGAATTCTCACCTTGCCCCATACCTGTCGAGCTTTGGGTTTGAGAAAACGGGAAATATCGAAAGATGTGGCAACACATTTTTTACTGCAGCAGCCTGATCTCACTGCAAAATCTAAAAAAAATATCCGGACTTAATTTTTTTTCCTTAGAAGAATAATCCAGAGTTAGAAAAGAAATTTTTTATATCTAAATATACCATCCTATTTTTGCTATTAAGACATCTCTTCTCTTCTACTATTTCACAAAGTTGAAGCATGTAGAGTGAGATGTTTGACCAGCCATGTTGATTTGAAGATAATGCATTTTTTGGATCATTATCTTGCTGAAAACCCCCAAAAATTAGCCATTTACCAATATTCCAACAAAACCTTGGGGTTTTGAAAGCAAAACAAGCCCACAGCATCACAGCTCCTCCACTATGCCATACTCACTGAATATTTCTTGACATTTCCCCCAAACAACCTCTTAGCACGTAGACAGTGTCTAACGGTTGCTGTTGAGACTTGGTGACCTCTCTTTGCTGCAGTTTTCTGATAGTGATCTCTGGATATTTTTTACCTCCCTGCTCACTGAGTGTGTTACCAAGATAAATATGGTTATAAATAAATAAATGTGGGTATTCACCCTTGGGGTCATTGGCTAAAAGAAATAGGTCTCGGTGTCACTTCAAATTTATACCACAGGGTAACAGAAAGGCTTGAATTACTAATTAGGTGCTCATTGTAACCCTGATTAACCTAAAATGGTATAAAACCTGCAAATAAAAGGTTCAGTTAAATAAATGTGGAAGAAATTATGTTTTTGCTGTTGAGTGTTCAACTAGTGATTTTGTTTTTCCAGAAAAAAAACAAGATTAGATAAGCATTAGTGATCTTTGATGTGTTTGAATTAAATTTATTTGAAAAACTTTATTTGCTCCACAAAGAAAATTAGGCGTTTTTGTTACTGTTATTAAAGTATCTTCAAAAAGACGTCATGGATGGTCATGGATCTCCAGTAGCAGTCTTACAACAAATTTGAAAAAGCTTCTGACTGAAGACTGTTTCTGTATTACAGTATCATGACTGTCATGATATGCTAACAGCTCAATATGTGGGAAGCATTAACAATATTTCACAGTTGTTGCCAAGCACTGCTAATCCATCTCATTTGCTTTTGCCGTTCCTCTTTAGATCTACCCATATGCTTAGAAAGTCAGGCTGAGATACGCTGGAATCAGGAATGTGATAATTCATAAAGAAACAGTCATATTATGTTTGTACTCTTCTCCAATTGTAGTTTTGTGTTGGCAAAGTGCAAATTATTTTTTGGCTTATTGAAAATCCACTAATCTTAAGAATTGTATAATTCTTTTTGACTATATCATGTGCAGACATAGCTGACAGTAAAGGTCACATGCCTATAATATTGTTAATGCGCACATTTCTTATATTCTGCAACCCTATTTGTTTTGTGTTAGAAATGCACAAATCAGAACTTGTGGCCAATTTCCAAGCTGCAATTTTTGTAGCCATTTGATCTGCCAAGTTTGATTTAATGGATTCAAATTTCCAGTTAGTGTGGTGAAGCCGAATAGAAGGCATTTTGTGTGTGTTCTCTAACACTTTTAAATGTAGTATCTTCAATGACAGAAACAGGTTGAAAACTGAAAGTGATAGGACAGAAACTCTAGCTTTGTTTTGTTTAACTCTCTCTCTTGAACATATTGAAGAAAATACAGTTTTTTTTTCAAATTGCTTCTTACTTTTCTAGATACAGTAATTTAAAATGCACATAAAAAATTCTGAGTGTCAAAAATATTTTACATCTCTTTGGTCTCTTATGAATACTCAAGATAACTTTTAAGATTATTTCTGGAGAAAAGCTTTCACACCGAAGAGTGTTGTCAGCAGGACCTGGCAGCAGTTATGCGTAACATATTTACTAGATGTTTCAGTTATTTGCCAGCCCATCACTAGTTGCGAACAAATAAGCAAATAAACCTAATCAGCAGTTGATGCCTCCATACATCTCTACTTTTGTTTTCCCAAAACAGTTTACTAGGAACAATTTGGACCAATTGTACCAGCAAACTGTACCAAATTCCTACTTTAGGGTTGGAATGAGTTACCTAAACAAAAACATATTTTTTATTATCTTAAAGATTTTCTCAATCATCTGCCATGCATCAAATAGCACTGGACAATAAATCAATAACAATAGCTGTTGCGATAGACACATGATCAATGTTAATAGATATTGCAGCTGATAGAATATTCAAAACTTCACTGAATTCCAATCCAGAACCGCACAGCATTCTGGGGGAAGTAGGCAGGAGAAAAGCTTTAGTTGCTCAAACTTTCACAGCTAACTAAGCAAGGTTGGTGGAATCAACTGACTCACCCACTGTTTGGTTACCTAGCAACTCAGTCACTAAATGGTTACCTAGTAACAACCTGTTGAGTAACTGGCACAGCAGCAGCTTAAGTTTCACCATGCTTAAAACTAAAGAACGGTATGAAAACTGTGGATAAAAGAGGAAAAGTCATGCCACCAGTTTGGCAGTATTTCATATATTTAAAACAAAAAACTATTAATTAATTATCAAACGTTTATATTGTGATACGTTTTCAGCCATTTCGTCCAGCCCTACTATCAAAGTATGCACACATTAAGTGCTTTAAGTCAAATACAGATACATGTAGTCAGGTTCAGATCTGATTTGTTGTCAGCACACTTGTCGACGGTGCTTCTGGAGCAGCACTGCTATGAATATTCGTTACACTAAGTACTTTTCCCTGTGTGGCTGCACTTGTGAAGGTCAAACTAGCTGGCTCCCATTTGGAGCTGCTCAGCATGACGGAGAGGTAAGCCAGAGCATGCTTTTGTGATATTACATAAAGATGAAGAGGGAGCGCTGCTGACAGCTGTGACGGGCTATTAATTAGAGCTTCATGGATGTACGTGTTGGGAGGAGGCGGGGTGGCTTAGTCAGAATGCTCAATCACAGCCATCAAATCTGGAAACTTTAAGCTTTAACGCTGCTGTTTTATGGGTGAACTAATTAATTTTCTCATCCAGATAAACGCTGGTGTTTTAGCCAGAGAAAAGTAACAGTTTACCTTTGTCAGCGTTGGATTTTCTTTATTACGTCTCGTTATGCCGTCTTTGTCGGTGACATTGAGTTTGTGCGCTTAGAACATCTCTTGCTGTCATTTGTTTCCTGCTCTCAAATCCGTCCATCTGTCACGCCTCTGCTCACCTCACTACTTGCCTTCCCTCCAGGCGCAGGGCTTGGGGTGGGTGGGGGCTTCAGCATGAATGAGATGTTGGGTGTATGGTAATTTAGTTGTTATTGATTGGACTGCAGCGTGGCCTATGATCGGCCAATGGGAGCTGGAAGATCGGAGCAGCAGCACTGACTGCGTCTCTCATCCCACATTCTGCTGGAAAACATAATTCAGCGCCTTTTTAGATACAAATGCCTTACTGTGCTGTAGAAGTTGCTACTAACTAACATCCAGGAACAATTTCCATTATGCACTGTCTATCACTTCATCGGCTGAGTTCAGCTTTCCGTCGTATTTTACGGCAAAGTCGCCACTGGAGGCCTCGGTAGGAACGGAGCTGATATGTAAATGTTTCCCTAAGAAGGAAAGGGTTATTGCCCCGTCAGCATGCCTTTGGTGTGCACATCCTGAACTCTTCTTTTTCCTCCCCTCTGCCTGCAACAAAGTCGAGGGCTGGAAGACAGAAATCATGCTGAGTCTTCAAGAAGAAAATGAGGCTTTATCTTTAATGAATTGACTCTTTTCAAGTATCATTTAGTTCAGGAATGCAACAAGACATCAACTCATGAAGCTTTTCACATTTTCATGCGATACAAGGAGAAACATTTATCTGTTTTATTGGAACATGATAGAATAGACCAAAAAAATGTGGTAAAATGGAATGAAAATAAAAAATGAACCGTTAGTTTTATTACTAGCAGGTGTCTTGATAAGTTAATGTACAACAGAAGGCACACGCAAATGTTTATTGTTCTGTTTTTCTTTTTCATTCTGAACCTGTATCATTTTTGTAGTTTTGGTAATACAAAAATTGTTATAAAATAAAGAATTTTTTAAAAAGAAAATTAAATATGAAAATAGAGCATGCACTTGTGCTGCACCCTTAAATAAAATTCAGTGCAGGTAGTTACCTTCAGAAATAATAAATAGAGTCTATCTGTGTAATTTAATCTTTGCATGAACACATTTTGGAGTTCGCCATGTAACCATGCAGGGGACACAGCAATCATGTTGAAGAATGTGGCCTTTTTTGACAGAAAGTGACCTTTTTGGCCTAAATGCAAATTCGCTCTTTAAAACAAAGTGGTGACAGGATCATGATGAGGAGTTACTTTTTAAGTAGCAACAGAGAAACTGGTCAAAAGAAAAGAACTGGAAAAAAGTATGGACTCAGTTCAGGTGAATAAAATAAAACACTATGTTTTTTAAGATTTTTATGCATCCAAAAATGAGAAAAAGGGATCCTTTCACTTCCACTTTAAAATATACACCACTTTGTGTAAATCTGTCACATAAAATCCCAATAAATCTCACTCAGGTTTTTGGTTGTAAAGTGACAAAAATGTGGGAAAGTGTTCAAATTACAGTTCTTAAAATATTGGGTGAGTTGGATGTTTAAACTCATTTAGATCCCCAATGGGTAACTTACATTCAGCATAGAACCAAGATGGCAAAAACTTCACATGAAAGCATTTTTTTTATTTTAATAACTGTCATCCACGGTATTAATCAGCTTTAGATTAATCCTGATTATCCTGATTGTTCAGTGCAAGTAATGTCTACTAAATTTACCATCTAAACCAGGGCAGCAGAGGATGCATGTGTGCATCACATGGTTTGATTCAAATCTTCAGAAAACTCAAATTGAGCCAGTTTTCCTCACTACATTACCAGATTTTCCATACTAATCTCTACATATTCCTTTAGAGAAGGGCAGACAGACTCAGGATTTGTTGTGATTTGAGGAAATGCATGTGTGCATCTGATCTTAGTAGGGAAGCCCTGAAGACGACGAGCAACATCCACTTTATGCCTCATGTCTGATGTCTGAACTGCATTAACTGCAGTGAGGCAGCAGCGAGAAGCTGGAGAGATGAAGGAAGGGGCGGTGGCTGAACAGGCTTACCAGCCAATACCATAGAAGTGCTGGTTGCCATGGGAACGCATTGATTATTTAACAGTTTTGGATGAAGCCTCTGCCCTGCGCTTGCCAAGGTTTACTGGGAGTCTTTGTCGCTTTACTGTCCCGAGGGTCTGGAGCCAAGCGAGCGCTGCATGATGCAACGTGAGCGGGACATGATATGCAAACACGGAAACGCCGAAAGACAAGAGACGGTCCCCGCTAACGAGACATGAGATTGATAAATAGAGAAGTGTGTTGGACAGATGGGTGACTGGACTTTAGGAGCAGGAGAAAGAGAGTGCTTTCATCACTCCTGTTGGTCAGCAGGGACTTGTAATAATCTCACGCTGGGGAAGCAGTCTGGACTTACTGTCATTGTCTGTACATGAGGTCTCTGCGTCTGGTATGCTCGCTTGCTTTAGCTGCTTTTCAGCCCAGGGTGTTTACACAATGTTGTGCCAAAGCTTCTGTAATCCTACAAGTGAAGGGAAAAAAAACAACTAAAAAAACAAGTATCTGTTTGTCCCTCACAAATCCATCCATCCATTCATTTTCTAGCACCCTTGTCCCTAGTGGGGTTGGGAGGGGTGCTGGTGTCTATCTCCAGCTAACGTTCCGGGTGAGAGGCGGGGTCACCTGGACAGGTCACCGGTCTGTCGCAGGGCAACACAGAGACAGACAGGACAAGCAACCAAGCACACTCACATTCACACCTAGGGAGAATTTGGAGAGACCAATTTACCTGACAGTCATGTTTTTGGACTGTGCAGAAATACCCCGGGCCGGGAATCAAACCCAGGACCTTCTTGCTGCAAAGCAACAGCTCTACCAACTAGAGCTGTTGCCTTGTTGCCTTGTTACAAGCTTGTAACAAAATCCTTTGTTCACAAGGATTTGTGATGCTAAATCATTTGGGACGTCTCTCAGTTAACGTGATTGCTATCTGATGAAGAAATAATAATTGTTAAGCCAAAAACGCTCGCAGGATCCATTGTGATTGGATCAGCTGTCTTGCATTGTGACTGGATTGAAGCCAGCTGTAAATTCCTTCCATCTGCCATTTGCTATGGTTGCATTATTAAGAAAAACATCTGTCTTGAAAGTTAAAGCGGTCACACTACTTCATCACATTCTGCAAGATAGTATTTGTTCTTGTAAACATAAAAACATGAAGGACTTAGACTGATGGTATTGCTGTATTTGATTCATGATAGTTGTAGTGAACTAATTCACCAAACTAAGGTGGAAATTTAGATCTGGTGACAAGGGAAAAGTATACAGTGATATTGTTGGTGCTTATATTTACATATACAACATAAAAAGACGCATAACCTTGTCGCTGTCTGGCACTTCTCAGGTACCATACTAATCTGTTGAAACAATTATATATGAACACAATAAAAATGTCCAGCCATGATCCCATTCAGGAAAGAGCAAAGTTGGATAGTAACTAGTTACATTTACTTGAGTATCTATTAAAAAATTTACTTTTAGGTGTATTTTTTACTATACTGTAATTGAGTAATTTTATTATGAAGTATGGCTACCATCACTCTACTCACTGTGAGTAACTTCACTGAATGAAGAACAAGCTTGTTTTAACCAAATATTAACTAGATAGACACTCACCTGAAGTGTTTCTTCAAATTTCATAGCTTTACATTGAAAGAAATTAATTTGAAAAACATTTTGTTTCATCTTAAATGAATTATTTTCATTGTGGTTTATAAAATACCCAAATTTCCACATAATTTCATAATTCGGTTCTGTCTGATGATGTCATTTTAAAATATTAAATTAATGAGGTCTTGATCAGTTTTTCAGTACTTGATTCACCTTTTTACCAAATACTTTTTTTTTTTATCCTTACTTGAGTAATTTCTTGCACAGCTACTTTTAACTTTTACTGGAGTAAAAATATGTTAAGTATTGCTACTCTTACTTGAGTACAGTTTTGGCTGAGATGGGAGACAAAAACAGAGTCTCTGCTCCTGAGATGAATGAGCATGATTTGGTTCAAAATGTTCAAATCGCTTCCAGAACAAAAACAAAGGACTTTTTATAGTAGTTAAACTGGTATGAATTTCAGCAGAAATGTCTGTGAACAAATCCCAACAAAGTGAACCAAGGCCCTAAAGAAGATTGGGCCTAAACTATTCCACAGCGATAACAGGACCTGCTAAAATCATACAGAAACTATTACTGTAATATGTTCCTGCTAAAGTTGCCTCCTCAGGTGAGACGTGTAGCTTAACAGATATTAGACAAGCTCCACTGAGCATTTCTGATCAGGTTTGTTGTGTTTAATGCAGCTTTGTTCTTCTAAACTAGTTATACTAATTTGTAGTCTGCTGTAGAATATTAAACAGTCCAGGTGTTGAAGTGCAGCTGATCATTTGCTAATATATTTGTGTTCAAATAAGCAGTCTCAGTAAAAGGTGGCAACAATGGTGGTGTTTAAACATGTCTCTTCAGGTTCACACATGTTGCTTTTATAGCTTTTATCAAAACAAGAAGATTTTAGCAGAGTTTGGTGAGAGGAGCAGCGGCTGAGTTCAGTGTTGGGGACGAAGGAAAGACATTGTTCTTATATTCATTGAGGCAAACACAGGGATTTATCTCAACCACTTTTATGATATATTAAATTAATAATACTTAACAATACTTAATGTTGAAAAATTCAAATGTCATTTTGATATCAAGAGTTAAATCTAAAAAAAGTCGGAAATTAATTTAGGTTCGTCATCCAAAATAGAATATTATTAAAAAGTAAATTCATTTTAGTAATTTAGTTTAAGTATAACTAACATATTGATTTATTTTACATTTAAGTGATACATTTTAACTGTTAGTTTTGATACAACTACTTACAGAGGACCATTAAAAATATATTTTTTAAGAAAAGTCGGAATATTTCAGACTATGTCACCCTGTTAATTTTCCCCCAAACTCATGAACAAGGTTTTGCTTACAATCCTCTCAATACTGTGGTTTTCTGTTTCTAGTGTGCCTTTTTCTAGCACAGTTTTTCCCTCCACTCAACTTACAACATGCAGCAATAAAACTTTCTGAATCCATCTTCATTTGTGATTTTTTGCCTTCTGGAGGGAGTCATTGACTGACTGCTGAACAGTTTAAAAGTTAGTAGACTTTCCCAGGATTTTGAAGCCCGTAAACAAAATCTCCATATTAAAAATCTGTCATGAATTGCGGTGTGAGGAGGTGAGGCAGACACTGAGGACCCAAGCTGGTGTGAGAAAAATAATGATTTTAATGATGAAAAACACAAATCCAAAGTCCAAAAACCAGGCAGCACAGCTGAGCGGAAGGCTAAGGCTCAACACTGGTAGCAACGAATGGACAAGACGACAAACTAAACAGCGCGACAGATTAGACAAGGACCCGACAAAGACACAGAAACACAGGTGGCATTAAATACACAGAGGGTAATCACAGAACGAGACACACCTGGGAACAAACAAGAGGTAGACAGGACAAACCCAAAATAAACACACAGAAAAACTCAAATCAACACAGAGAAAACCCAGTCCTGACAAAATCACTTTTTAGTGGTTTAATCTAAATGTAAACAAACAATTTGGGTTTTCATTGGCACCAAGCCAAAATCATCAAAATTAACATAGACTTTCAAAATACAGTATATCTTATATAATAAATGAGTTTAATTATTGATTTGAATTACTAAAATTATTTAGTGTCTATGTAATTCCCATTTATGAGATGAACCCGTAGTATTACATAACAGAGACTTCAGTAAAGTCCAGGTTTGCTGTTCAGGCGTTGACCTACATCTGTAATCTTTTTTGCCACTGCTTTTTTGATGTTGCCTGACCCACATTCACCTGCAACACACTCCAAACATCCCTATCCTCTCCTGATCCTACACCAGCCTATTGGCAGGAAAATTAAGATAATTCCAGTCAGATTCTGTCTTCAATTTGTCATCCTCTGAGGGAACATTTAAACACAACCTCTCCAATAAACCGGTCAGATGTTATTGCCGTCAGTCAGCCATCTTTATGCTCTTTATGGGATTACAGAGACATGAGGACAGTGGGATTGAGGGCCTTTCCAGTACGATTGAAGACACATGAACATTAATGATTAAACAAACCCATGTTGTGATTGCTCCTGCTGAGATTACGTTGCATTATTCCCCTCTGTTTGCTTGATACATGGGAATCAGGTAGCGGGATTAAGCTGCAAACCCAGGTTGTTATAATGCTGCTGCATGTAGGTGCGGTGATCCCACAGGGCTTCAGTGCTCCGGTATGATTGCTGGGATAAGCACCGCAGCCATCATCCTGCAATAGTGTGTTTTGTCACATGTTGTCTCAGTAATGGACTGAGTAGCTTGCTCTGACAGTCATTCAGGGACAACAGTGGTCAGTGTGTTTCCTGTAGCCCTGAGGCGTTGTTTCATCTCTCTCTTTTTTCCCCCGTATCAACTTGGTTTTATTGTTCTGATTTAAAATACCAGCTGTCATAAACTCTTCTGCTACAGATGTTGTCAAGATTATAATCACTTTGGGATTTTTGGGGGCATTCGATTGGGGTCTTTTTACCGAAATGTACAGCACAACTGCAGACGTGACCATCTGTTAGTCCATATGCAGATTACAGCGAAGGCCCGATTGTGCTGACTTGGGGAGGGCAGCATCCGCAGCTGTCTGGAGTCATTGCATTTCACCACTGAGAGGAGCGGGCCAGACCTACAACCCCACATTTCCATTAACAGCTACTTTCAGAAGCAGGAAGCTTCACACAGAGAGGAGGGAAAGGTTGGAGAAATGGAGAAAACTCTCTAGCAAACCACACTGACTACATGTTTTAGATGTTCCTCTGCCTCAACACAACCCATTCAGATAATGACAATTCAGCAAAACCCTGTTAATCAGCCATCAATTGAAATGGTAACACTTTATTTGAATGGGTGTGCATAAGACTGACATGACATTGTCATAAACATGACATGACAATGTCAACATTCATGAAGTTTCCTTCATGAATGTTTACTACGGCTGTCATGAAGTGTCTATCGATAAATAATGACACTTTTAATGGACTTTTAATGCAAATCTCAATAGGACTTTGTGTCTGATTAAAAACAGAGACTTTAATGGTGCTTGAATCGTTTATGGATATACCAAAAAGTAAAATCTAGGTGCAAGAGGTGATTCCAACATAACAAGATTCTTATTACAAGACCCTTGCAGTTGAAATAAAAAAAATATGTGCATTATAGCTCAATGCCCAGGGCAGCACAGGCTGGTGGGGAGGCAGAAGTGCTCACTAAATAAACTTATCGCTCCATTTGAACTTTTTTAAAGTTTTCTATTGCTTTTGTACATGTCCAGTCAGTAAATAGTGGAATCACCCTGTATTGAACACAGTGTAAGCACTGTAAGAATACGCATACACTAATGATACTGACCTAATTCAATGTTTTCAACCTTTTATTGAGCATAGAAACATTTTTTACATTCTCAATGTCTCTAAGTTACATTATTAAAACATTTATTGTTCTTGCTAAATGTGCTTTGTCTAGGAAGTGTGTGTGTATTTTCAGGTGTGTGTGTAGGGATGAGTTAGAATTTTTTTTTAATTAAATTAATTTCAGGCTGTTTAAACAGCGCCAATTTACAACACATTATCGTAAAAGTCCTTTCAGTTCAATCAGGCTTACATTCCAATTAATCCTGGTTCAATTCAGTATTCAAATTATTTTTGAAAGTTTTCTGTCCAAGGAAATCCAGCAGATTGCATCGAGTCATTGAGAAGAAAAAAACTGAGAGAAAACAAAGTTTGAAGTTAATAAACTGCAAAAATGCAAATTGGAGAGTAGTGGGAGATAGTAGCACAGTGATTAATTTTGGTTAATGAAAAATCAACGTTCATGTCATTAGCTTTAATATCTGTGAGTTCATTTTAGCTGGCTGAACTTCACTGACAGATGTGATGAATTGTCACTTACTTTATGTTATCTCAAATGTACTTTAACTTTTATTTTAATCAACTGAAACTCATGTTATATAGTTTGCTTTGTTTAATTGTCTGGACCTAAGGAGGATTTGACATTAATGGAGGATGTGAAAGCAGACCTTTACGTATAACTAAAGATTAGAATTGCACCTTTTGAAAACAAAATGAGATAATTCAAAAAATTATATTCAACTGTTTGAACAAAAGCAATTTCCACAATTACTGCCAGAGAAAAAATCTATAAAATGCTTTTTGAATCATGACCTGTGTCATATTTATTTGTAGCAGTACTTTATAGCCGTTACCTGAAGCGATTTTCTACAGTAAGTGAGTTTTGGTCATTTCACCACCTTTGTTCTTTTTGGTCACTTTCTATTCTCTTTTTATAATTTTCTAAAATAAAATGTGATTATGCATCTTGAATAAATAATATCTGGCAGCAGAACATCACTCCAAGGTTGTTTGGCTTGATCAGGGGTCCTGATTTATATAAGATAATCCTTTCCAAAACAGAGAGCTGAATCACATTCAGCTGAAAAAGGTTTAATGTAAAGGCTGTAAATAAATGTGCAAAATAAATGGATACACAATTGTTTGTTTGTGCACAAAATGGAAGAAGGAAGGAAGGGAAAAACTGTGTGTATAAATTCAATTAACAATTAATTTCTCTTGTCTTTGTCATTTTGGAGAGTGGCAAAAAGAGATGGACTTCTGTGTCACTTTGTATTTTACCTCTCTAAAACTAAAAGTGGATTACTATTGTCCATTACTACTGATAGGTTTATTTTAATTCCTAACTTGCAAAGAATCAACCAGAGACAAAGGTTACTTTTCTTTTCTGCAGAAGAGGAGAATTTGAGCCCAGACGCGGAAAGCCGCCGTCAAACACTGTCTGGGATCAACTCTGCCCGATCTTTGTCTGCATTTGGCTTTATTAGAAAATACAAGGAACGAGGTTGGGCTTTTTCACATAGTCACACAAAGAATTTGACCAATGACCTTTTTCTAACAACTACTTAAAATCTTGTAGACTCTTTGATCAACTTTAAAATCACAGCTCTGGAAAAAATGGAGAGGCCACTGCACTGAACCCCATTGAAAACCTCCTGGTTATTCCATCAAGTATTGATTTCTGTTCCTGATTTCTGTTGTTTATAAATGGATATTAACTTGTTTTCTTTGCATTATTTAAGATCTGAAAGCACTGCATCTTTTTCATTAGTTTGACCATTTCTTATTTTCTGCAAATAAATACAAAACTTTTGCTTGGAATTTTAGTGACATGTCATAGAATAAAAGAACAATGTTAATTTTACTCAAACATATGCCTATAAAGAGCATATTCAGAGAAACTGATCATTTTAAGTGGTCTTTTAATTTTTTTCCAGAGCTGCATATATATGCTTTTTAAAAGTTACTTGTCTTTAGGGAGATTGTGGTTGGCAAAGATGGAGGAACTGCTGATTGTTGTTAAATTTGTGAAAGGATATTTTTTCCCTTGTAAGTAAATGTACGTTTTTGCTCGCGTGTTGATATGCTGCTGCAGTATAAGATTACATTATTTTAAGCCTTTTTACTCATCTTTACTAGGAGTATCCATATGTATAGAAAGAACTAACAATGTTGCTGTAAGTGAAGGGTAAGAATGAATGCAGTGGAGAAAACTTAAGGAAAGATCGGTACATATCTGGTTGGACCTCCAGAGACCCATCATCCCCAGGCAATGCTGTCAGCATCTCATTAAGCACAACATCCCAATCAGTCAAGGAAAAATCTAACCAGTTGGAAGATTTAAACTGTTTTTAAACCATCCAGTATCCAGCTCACTCTCTTCTTCTTCTATTTCTGCCGCTTCTCTCTGCAGTCAACCTGCAGCCCCAAAGGGGAACACAAACACCAGGTGGCAGAATGGAGCCAAGCGCTGATAGTGTCATTGTTTCTTTGCTTTTTATATTTGTTTTTTTTTTTAAAGTTTATATGCTGCACTTGATTTTAGATGAAATTGCTTCTTGGAAGTGAAAAATCAATGCCTTTAATTTAGGACAAAAACTCTGATTAATATTCATACTTCATCCAAAATCATCTATAAGACTAAAATGGAAGGAGTCTAACAGAGGGTTTAGAGATTACAATAAAAAATCTGCATATTATGCATTAAATAAAAAATTCATGAGCAGAATTAAACAAAGGTTACCAGCAGGGGTATGACTAAGAATGAGGGTTGTTGATTAATCTGATATTTGGTTAGTTTCAACAATAACAACAGAGCAAAAGATTCATCACAGTGTGACATATTGATGACCTTAAAAGATCCAGTCGAGACAATTAAATGGTCATCAACCTCCTGACTGAAAAAATTACCCAACATTTTTGTTTTTTTACTCTTCAACCAGTTCAAAAGCTGAGTGTTGTTGAAAGCAGATGGTTGCATGCACTATTTAAACCGACACATCGTTTCACTGCCTCCTCACTATTTAGGTTTATTTCAACTGCCAGAATAAAGAGAACAATAACTTTTTAAAGTGCCTCTACATTCCCAAGTCTTAAAAGGGACCTACTATGCAAAAATCATGCTTTGCATGTTTTTATACTTACATTTTGGTTTCAACTGTTTCTTTAAAAAAAAGGAAAAAAAAAGACCAACTGCTTAAACTACTACCCATCTGTTTCTGGCAATAAGTTAATGTATTTTGGTGTCTGGAAAATGAGTCATTTCAAAAACTTCCTGATATTTAAGCCACATTTCACAGGCACTGCACTGTTACCTAGCAACCCAGGTGGAGCTCCATTGTGTTTGGTCAGCTGGTTTTACTGCTGTATGCACTGTACAATGCCTGCTTCACAGACAAATGTTTTGTTGTTGACTTACCATCCAAAAATCACTTGCTGCATTGTTGTTGGTTGTGCAATAGGCTCCATTTCTGCTTTTCAAAGATGTACAGTTGCATAATTGTTTGTAACCATTTTTACATGTAAGTGTAAATGTTGGGTTGGGAGGCGAGGCTAGCAGCATAGCATCTTGTTTAGATCTAAAGAGACAAGAGACCCTAAAACAGCTCAAGCTGCAATTTCAAAGTAGGCTGAAGTAAGCAGATTAAAATCTCATTATCTATGAATGATTTTGTGCAAAACATGTATTGAACATGTTTGTGTAAAGCGTAGATCTATTCTAACCTGTTCAAGGAATCACAACAGCAGGTCACCTTTAAGTTTACATACCATAATATTGTGTCTGTAAAAATTGAAGGAACCTCAAATGATGCAGTTATTCAGAAAGCTACATAAAAAAGTCAGATTACAGTTTAGAAATTTGCTCAGGGACAACGACCTAAGCATCCATCCATCCATCCATCCATCTTCTTCCGCTTATCCGAGGTCGGGTCGCGGGGGTAGCAGCTTCAGAAGGGAGGCCCAGACTTCCCTCTCCCCAGCCACTTGTCCCAGCTCCTCCGGGGGAATCCCGAGGCGTTCCCAGGCCAGCCGAGAGACATAGTCCCTCCAGCGTGTCCTGGGTCTTCCCCGGGGCCTCCTCCCGGTGGGACATGCCCGGAACACCTCACCAGGGAGGCGTCTAGGAGGCATCCTGACCAGATGCCCGAGCCACCTCAACTGGCTCCTCTCGATGTGAAGGAGCAGCGGCTCTACTCTGAGTCCCTCCCGGATGACTGAGCTTCTCACCCTATCTCTAAGGGAGAGCCCAGCCACCCTACGGAGAAAACCCATTTCGGCCGCTTGTATCCGCGATCTCGTTCTTTCGGTCATGACCCAAAGCTCATGACCATAGATGAGGGTGGGAACGTAGATCGACCGGTAAATCGAGAGCTTCGCTTTTTGGCTCAGCTCTCTCTTCACCACGACGGACCGGTACAGCGCCCGCTTGACAGCAGACGCTGCGCCAATCCGCCTGTCGATCTCCCGCTCCCTTCTTCCCCCATTCGTGAACAAGATCCCGAGATACTTAAACTCCTCCACTTGGGGCAGGACACCCCCCCTGACCCGGAGAAGGCACTCTACCCTTTTCCGGCTCAAGACCATGGCCTCGGATTTGGAGGCACTGATCCTCATCCCGGCCGCGTCACACTCGGCTGCGAACCGCTCCAGCGAGAGCTGCAGATCACGATCTGATGAAGCCAAAAGGACCACATCGTCTGCAAAAAGCAGAGATGAGATCCTAAGGCCACCAAATCGGATCCCCTCAACACCTTGGCTGCGCCTAGAAATTCTGTCCATGAAAGTGATGAACAGAATCGGTGACAAAGGGCAGCCCTGGCGGAGTCCAACTCTCACCGGAAACGAGCCCGACTTACTGCCGGCAATGCGGACCAGACTCTGACACCGGTCATACAGGGACCTGACAGCCCGTATCAAAGGGCCCGGTACCCCATACTCCCGGAGAACCCCCCACAGGGCTCCCCGAGGGACACGGTCGAACGCCTTCTCCAGGTCCACAAAACACATGTAGACTGGTTGGGCGAACTCCCATGCACCCTCCAGGACCCTGCCGAGGGTGTAGAGCTGGTCCAGCGTTCCACGACCAGGACGAAAACCACACTGCTCTTCCTGAATCCGAGGTTCGACTATCCGACGGACCCTCCTCTCCAGGACCCCTGAATAGACCTTGCCAGGGAGGCTTAAGAGTGTGACCCCTCTATAATTGGAGCACACCCTCCGGTCCCCCTTTTTGAACAGGGGGACCACCACCCCAGTCTGCCAATCCAGGGGAACTGCCCCCGATGTCCATGCGACATTGCAGAGTCGCGTCAACCAACACAACCCTACAACATCCAGAGCCTTAAGAAACTCCGGGCGGATCTCATCCACCCCCGGGGCCCTGCCACCGAGGAGCTTTTTAACCACCTCGGCGACCTCGTCCCCAGAGATTGGAGAGCCCAACCCAGAGTCCCCAGGCTCCGCTTCCTCAGTGGAAGGCATGTTGGTGGGATTGAGGAGGTCTTCGAAGTACTCTGCCCACCGGCCCACAACGTCCCGAGTAGAGGTCAGCAGCACACCATCCCCACTATAAACAGTGTTGGTGCTGCACCGCTTCCCCCCCCTGAGACGCCGGATGGTGGACCAGAATCGCCTCGAAGCCGTACGGAAGTCTTTCTCCATGGCCTCTCCAAACTCCTCCCACGCCCGGGTTTTTGCCTCAGCAACCGCCCGAGCCGCATGCCGCTTCGCCCGCCGGTACCCATCAGCTGCTTCCGGAGTCCCACAGGCCAAAAAGGCCCGATAGGACTCCTTCTTCAGCCTGACGGCATCCCTCACCGAAGGTGTCCACCAGCGGGTTCGAGGGTTGCCGCCGCGACAGGCACCGACAACCTTGCGGCCACAGCTCCGATCGGCCGCCTCGACAATGGAGGCACGGAACACGGTCCACTCAGACTCCATGTCCCCCACCTCCCCCGGGACGTGTTCGAAGTTTTGCCGGAGATGGGAGTTAAAGCTCCGTCTCACAGGGGATTCCGCCAGACGTTCCCAGCAGACCCTCACAACACGTTTGGGCCTGCCAGGTCTGACCGGCTTTCGCCCCCACCACCGGAGCCAACTCACCACCAGGTAGTGGTCAGTGGACAGCTCCGCACCTCTCTTCACCCGAGTGTCCAAGACATACGGCCGCAGATCCGATGAAACGATGACAAAGTCGATCATCGAACTGCGGCCTAGGGTGTCCTGGTGCCAAGTGCACATATGGACACCCTTATGCTTGAACATGGTGTTCGTTATGGACAATCCATGGCGAGCACAGAAGTCCAGCAACAGAACACCGCTCGAGTTCAGGTCGGGCGGGCCGTTCCTCCCAACCACGCCCCTCCAGGTCTCACTGTCATTGCCCACGTGAGCGTTGAAGTCCCCCAGCAGAACAAGGGAGTCCCCAGGAGGAGCACTCTCCAGTACCCCCTCTAAGGACTCCAAAAAGGGTGGGTAATCTGAACTGTCGTTCGGCCCGTAAGCACAAACGACAGTCAGAACCCGTCCCCCCACCCGTAGGCGGAGGGATGCTACCCTCTCGTTCACCGGGGTAAACCCCAACGTACAGGCGCCGAGATGGGGAGCAACAAGTATGCCCACTCCTGCCCGACGCCTCTCACCTTGGGCAACTCCAGAGTGGAAGTATGTCCAGCCCCTCTCAAGGAGACTGGTTCCAGAACCAGAGCCGTGCGTCGAGGTGAGACCGACTATTTCTAGCCGGAACCTCTCGACCTCACGCACTAGCTCCGGCTCCTTCCCCACCAGAGAGGTGACATTCCACGTCCCAAGAGCCAGTTTCTGCAACCGAGGATCGGACCGCCAGGGTCCCCTCCCTCTGCTGCCACCCATCCCACACTGCACCCGACCCCTTTGGCCCCTCCCACGGGTGGTGGGCCCATGGGAGGGGGGGCCCATGTTTCCTCTTCGGGCTGAGCCCGGCCGGGCTCCATGGGTAAAAGCCCGGCCACCAGACGCTCGCCATCGTGCCCCCCCTCCAGGCCTGGCTCCAGAGTGGGGCCCCGGTGACCCGCGTCCGGGCGAGGGAACACCAAGTCCAAAGTTTTCCTTCATCATTGGGGTCTTTGGCCCAATGATGACCTAAGCAATATGAAACAAAACTTTGAAGTGTCGACCATTGTTAGAGTTGGAGGAAAACGTGGAAGACTCCAAGATTCAGAACACTATCTCTGTTGTAGGCATCATTCTTTGGTTTTTTTTTTTACTGAGAATTAAGTGGAAATATTAAAGAACATCTCAAAACATCAAGCTAGGAAGTTAAATCCACAAATACATCTTCCAAATTAACACTGGCGCTGTACTTCCATATGTGTTTGAAACAGTGTATGTAAAAATATGATTTCAAATGAATCATTACCAATTAAATCAGTCCATCCAACTATAGATTTCCTTTACATGCACTGTTAGACAGTTAAAAAATCATTACAATTATTATCAGAATTTGCACCACCAGAATTATTTCATTTAAAATGTCATTCAGTGGAAAAACCTTAAAATGCTTGTCAAGTAGGTGACAGTAAAAGTAAAAGCTTCAATAAATGGTGGATTGTTTAATATAAAATATCAATAAATGACAGTTTGGGGCTGCACAGTGGTGCAGTTGGTAGCACTGTTGCCTTCCAGCAAGAAGGTCCTGGGTTTGATTCCCGGCCGGGGTCTTTCTGCATGGAGTTTGCATGTTCTCCCTGTGCATGAGTGGGTTCTCTCTGGGTTCTCCGGCTTCCTCCCACAGTCCAAAAACATGACTGTCAGGTAAATTAGTCTCTCTAAATTCTCCCTAGGTGTGAGTGTGTGTGTGCATGGTTGTTTGTCCTGTCTGTGTTTCCCTGCGACAGACAGGCGACCTGTCCAGGGTGAACCCCGCCTCTCACCCGGAACGTTAGCTGGAGATAGACACCAGCACCTCCTGACCCCACTAGGGACAAGGGTGTACAGAAAATGGATGGATGGATGAAATGACAGTTTGAAGGACTAGTTTATAGATGAAAACAAATATTTTTTATCTTGTTTTCCTCACTAAACCATTAGAGCTCAATTAAACATAAACTGTGATCATAAAGGTGTGCTTGAATGGAATATTTTTTGGCCTGTTTTGTTTTGTGGGATGTGCTTATTTGACGTGTTGTTCATAACTGATAACGGTTTTAGTGACCAAGTGGTGAGAAATTTAACTTTATCACAATTAATCACAATATCAATCATATATCAGACTGGTGTAAACGTGTCGTACCGTAAGCTGAGACGCAAGCGGGTTTACTTTATGAGGTGTGTGCAGCGCATCTGGCTGTGGCAGGTAATAAACGGCAGTCTCTCCAGCCCAGTCCTCATTCTCGGTCCTCACACCTTCCTCTGACTCGTCTCTTCTTGCGTTCGCAGTCCCACCGAGCCTCGTTGGCGGTTCCTATGGCATCCCAAACACTACTGTGCACACTTCATTACGTCTGTGCCTCTTCCAGCCTCGCACACCGAGCTAATGTGCCTCTCTTCATATTCACAGGCCAACCCTCCCCCCATCATTGTCAACGCAGACTCACTAGATGCAGGCCCTTATGTAAGTATCTTCTCTCGCTGTCTGCTGTACAGTAAGGATGCGTCTTATTCTGACTTTCTGTTCTGCGTGGACGTGTTTGTATGTTTGTGTGTGGAAAAAAAGCCCTCCCCCTCATAGCGTGAATGCCTTCTGTTTAAAGCGCGTTCTCCATTGTCACATATGCCATTTTGTCTGTTTGTAACACCATTTGGAGAATGCATTCACTCTGTTTTGTAAATAAATTATTTATGGTTCTTTCTACAAACAGATGCTGTTAAAGATTTCACCCACATTTTGTGCTTCTGTTTTATTTTTCTGAAAAATCTAAATATTCATCATCCTTACTGTGATGTTTTTGTTTTTGTTTCAACAGGTAAACGGAAGCGACGGGATGTTTAAGTATGAGGAAATCATTTTAGAGAGGGTAAGTTATATTTTATTCTTTGATACATTTCCTGCATAAGGGATTTCTCCCCACTAGGTGGTAGCACGCAGCTCATTCTTTGTCAAATGAGCTTGAAGAACTCAGATAAAGCTTTATGTGTGTACATACAGAAGAAAACTGTGTTTGTGAAGCTGCTGATCATACATCAGTACAGTAAATGACTCTTATGTGTGACGTATCATGCGAGTAAGAGGCAAGTCTTTTTATATAGTACATCTGCAGACAGGAGAAATGAAAAGTGCTCTCCTATCTGCTGCTCTTAGCAGGAGCAGTTCAACTTGAAGTGAGGAAGCTTTACTGTTTCTACTCTGATTATTCCACCTCCATGTTGATGCATCTCTGAATAAGTGCACAGCATATTTCTGGCCCGTTTACTTTAAAGTGGCATTTCTGCATGCAGAGTTGCACCTTTCAGGGTCTGTGGTTGTGCAACGTTCGGTGGTCCAGTACAGCTTCTCCTTCCTGCTCTGCAGCAGCACTGCTGTGAAGCCTCAGCCCCACTCTGTCCTAATTTGTTGCGACTGTTTCTCATTAATTATAGAAAATAATAAAGTGAAGTCTTTTCTCAGCTGTCTTGTTTGCTGCCTATCTCTGCGGCCATGGCTGTGAGACGCAGCACTGTGCCTCGGCCCGCTGGATCCGAATGGGGCCTGTGTAGTCAAAGGGATGAGAATGGCTGGAGGTGGCAGTGTCGGTCTACTTCAGAGACCTAGAGGCACTCAGTCATGCAACAGAAATTATTTTAAGTGGGCTATATGTGCTTTTTGTGTGGTGTAAAAAGGTTAAAATATCTCCTTTTGTAGAAAAATACATGCTACACACTACAAAATAAGTAATGAAAGTATGCATGAGCCGTGCTGATACCGTGTCGGGTTAATATCAATATCAGCCAATGCTCAAAACTGCATCAGGGCATCCTTAGTTAGAGATACCAACTGTGGAAACATTCAGGCTCCTGATCTAAAGCTGGTAGAGAGACACACCCCAAAAGACTTGCAGTTGATTCTGCAAAGTGTTGCCTCAGGGGGGCTGGATATAAATAAACACACTTTTCAGTTTATTACTTATAAAAATATTTGAAAAGCATTCATAATATTCCTTCCACTGTTACTGCTTGTGTTCCCAATAAAATCCTTTATATTTGTGGTTGTAAAGTACGGAGTCCCACAGGGGACATGGGTGGATTGTTTTCTTTCGCATTATCTCGCAAAAGTTTTGCATTCCCATACAAGACTTTTTGTTCCCTCGCAATAATTTATTTAGCCGTCAATTCATGCGACATCTTGAATATTGAAAGTATTTTTGTTACAATATAATGTTTTGTCATATATGTTAATATCTTGTTTGTGAGTTATCTGAATTTCAATTTATTTATTTTTTTTGGATAAATGCAACAAACTGATGCCCAAAATGCAAGAAGCAAAACAGTTAAAATTGAATCTCAAAAGGACAAAAGGAGTAAAGAGAAATAAAAACAATTTTGACTATTTTTGAGTTATTTCACAATGTAATATTAACATATGACAGTTTTGGTTGTATCTGTTGGTCTGAAGGTTAAATAAAGAGACGTTGTCATGTCCAATCCCATCTCCATCGAAAAATATTACAAAACCTAACATTCTGTTAAAAGATCGATTTTCAACCAGTTTTCTGGACAAAGGTTTTAAGTATATAAACACATTTTCACCAAAGATCTTTAAAGGTGTATGTGCAATTTTAAATTAACATTTGTTATCACTGTGACTGCACACAAAATAGACCGAGGTGTATTTGAGAATGAATTGGAAGGGAATGCAAACACTGCAAACAGAAAAAAAAACATTTTACCAAGTATTTTTGGTCTAGTTTCAAGGGAAAATATCTTAGTACACTTGATGTAAGACAAAACTGACTTAGCAGTAACCTGTCCACTTGGTTTAAGTCAATAATTGTTGACTATAGATTTTAAAAGATCTGATGGTAGATTATTTCACTTATAACAAGACATTTTCCCCATTTTATAAGGCAAATAATTTGCCAGTGGAAACATCAAAATTAAGAAGCTATTGACTTAAAACAAGCCCCAATATTTTGCTGAAAAGTTGCTTGTATGTTAGTTTTGTTGTACTTGAAGTGTACTAAGATATTTGTCCTAGAAACCAGACCAAAATACTTGTTAATGTTTTGTGTTTCTGCAGTGGATTGCAATATTGATTGTGAGGCAGCGCAGAAGCAAAAATTTCCCCAGTGTCCTTCAGGGGTCTCTGTAGTAATATGACAAACCTGTAAAAACATTTAAAGTGGTACGGATACTTTTACACAAGCTAACATGATGTGGGCTCTTTCTTCTTCTGCATTCTAATGAAAACACCAATCCCAACCTGTTTTCAGGGGAACTCCGGCCTGGGCTTCAGCATTGCTGGAGGAATAGACAATCCCCACATTCCCGATGATCCGGGGATTTTCATCACCAAGATAATCCCTGGAGGAGCAGCTGCTATGGATGGACGGCTGGGGTGAGTTCACCTCGTTCCTCCCCACCTCGTTCATATTTTTTTTGCTCTTTTCGAGCTCAGCTGCGCTCTCCATCCTCCTCCTGCTGTAACCTTTCTGCTCACATCTTTAGCGTTCACCAACACCGTGTCCCGCCAGCCAGCGCTGTGTGGGAGGCAGAGTTTCTTCAGCTCTCTGCCTCTTGGCTCCGTGTGCTTCCTCAAACTTATGATTCAATGCAAAAAAAAAAAACAAAGTCTGTGAGATGTAAAAAATTATGATATGGAGTGCTCTGATTATAGGAGCCCTACTTGGATCTCCCTGTGTTTTATGCATCAAACACAGGGGCGGAGCATCAGGGTGGCTGAGGGGGACAGCGGCCCCATGGGAGACAGAATATGACTTTCCTTTATCACATCTGATGAGAGCTGGAGAAGGCAGGCCCTCTTATATGTTATTATATAGCATGGTGCCCCAGTAGATCATATAGTAGGCTGCCCCAGTCATTGTTGACTCATGGTTGCTAAAAGCTATACAGGACCGACTGGTTGTAGTGACATAGTGGGTGTAAAATGTTGAATAAAATGTTGTGCTACATGACTGGCTTTATTTACATTTAACTTTATGACGTACAAAATTACAAGTGGATTGTCCATATTGTCTCCAAGTGTATTCTGGGTAAAGCTTGTCACCAGCCGTCCACCAACGTCATCATTAGTCACTTGGCAACAGATGGCAAACTAGCTAGAGCATTTCTACGGACTAAGTTAACATGAGTGGAGCTCCATGGAAAGTGAAAAGGATGGAAAAAATAGAGCAAGGAAAAGCCAAAAACTGGACGCATATTTTGTTCCTCAATTTGGAGATGAACCGGACTTTTTATTGGCAGCGATTCAGATCCGCCAAAACTGCCAGCCCAGCAACTAGTTACAGGTAGCAACTCTGACATTATTTACAAAGTGTGAGTTAACTGTAGACTGATTGTAAATTGTATCAACCCAGCCTCCTAGCTTACATCCCCTTTTCTCTCTGTTGGTGGTACAGCGGTGATGTCAGGGACAGAAGGCTGAGTTATAGTCGCGTTTTTAACAGTTCGGGTTGAGCGCGTTTTTGAGCCAAGACAGCGGTCTGGCGTTTATAGTTAAGGTTTACACTGGAGCCGCCTGGAAGACCATCTTCCAGATCGTCCAGTTTGTGTGAACGGCGGCGCGCGCGATCCGCACCGAGTTACAAAGATCCAGAGGTGCACGAGGCACTGCGACATGCGGCGCGTGCCTCTGCTTACCCGCTTCAACGCGCGCTGCTCCAGGCTCTGAGTTGAAATTGATAAAGTGTCAAATGATCCGAACCCATCCGCGGTTCTGAACTGATTTGAATTTGTGTCGTTTCATCATTAGTGACTAGTAGCCTGATGTTTCTGTTGTTCTCTTGGTTTGTTTTACTTCATGTCAGATGGATTTCAGAATGACATAGTCGCTCTCTGTGGTGGTGAAACTTATAAGATCCGCTGTTGCGGGCATGTCTATGTTGTAAAGTTAAATTATCATGAGCTTTATTATTTGGGTATAAAGAGCCCGGTCATTAGCCCCGCCCCCGGCCCGACGCTGACTTGTTCCGCTAGTGATCAAACACAGTGGGGTGTGCAGAGTTGAGTAGTAATTAGTTACATTTACTCAGTTACATTTACTTGAGTGACTTTTTTGAACTTTTAGGACTATGTTGTACTTTTTACTTTGACTTGAATAATTTTATTTCTGGATTTTCTACCACTGAATGAAAACAAACATGTTTTAACCAATAAATCACCAGACACAGACATACCTGCAGTTTTTGTTAAAGTTTTATAAGTTTTTTGTTAAAGAAAGTGATTTGGAAAAAGTTTATTTTGCCTGATTTTGTAATTTTTTGTTACTTATATAAATTATTGTAATTTTTGTCCTTAAAATACAAAAAAGTTCCACTTAGCTTTATATTTTAGTCCGTCTGATAATGTAATTTTAAAATATTAAATTAACTTTTTACGAAATACATTTTTACTCTTACATGAGTAATTTCTTGGCTGGCTACTTTTTACTTTTACTTGAATAAAAATATGTTAAAGTAGTGCTACTTTGTCCACCTGTGGGGCTTTGTGACATGCATCTGAACCTCTCTCAGGGTTAATGACTGCGTGCTGCGTGTGAACGAGGTGGACGTCTCCGAGGTGGTTCACAGCCGAGCGGTGGAAGCCCTGAAGGAGGCGGGGCCTGTGGTGCGGCTGCTGGTCCGACGGAGGCAGGCCCCCCCAGAGACCATCCTGGAGGTCAACCTGCTGAAGGGCCCCAAAGGTCAGACTCTGGGACATAAACAACATTTACTTGAGAGGCTGATTATTTGTACATGCGGTGACTGTCCCGCTTTGTGTTTCCCGACCAGGACTGGGATTCAGCATTGCTGGGGGAATTGGGAACCAGCATATTCCTGGAGACAATAGCATTTATATCACCAAGATCATAGAAGGAGGAGCCGCCCAGAAAGATGGACGACTGCAGACTGGAGACCGACTGCTAGCTGTATGAGACTTCACTACATACATCTGTATTTCAAACCAAAATACTTGATTTTTAAAAAAATCTAACTTGTTTTAAATCTAAATTCCTACATATTATGACATAATGACAATCATCTGGCTGTTAACCAGATTTTATTTGTTATTTAGGTGAATATAGGTGAATATACTCTTATAGATTTATTTTGTTTTTGCTTTCAATTTGATATAAATGTAATAAAGGGATTTTAGATCAAATCAAGAAAATTATACACAAACCTGACTATTATCTTCATGAGACTGTCTCTGAAAAACAGAGTGTCTTTAGTCAGAGACTTTTTCAAATTCACTGTAATACAGACCGCTACAGGAGAGCTTTCCTGCCCACATCCATCTTCACCTACAATAACGTTTGAAGAAATTTGAATTAATATTAGTTCCATTTAATTTCCCTTTAGGAAGTAAAATAAAATTTCAAATGAGAATTTAATTTATTTCTTAATTCAGTCACTTTGTCGGGGTTTTGAGCATAAACTACCTGTATAACTTTATGCCAAAGCATTTCAAATGCATTTAGGTCCAGATTTTGATGAGGCCACTTCAAAGCCATTCAGAGGCGGAATTGTTTGCAGATTTTGGGCCATTGTTCTCCTGCATATCTCAGTGGTTTTTGAGCTTAAGGTCAGGAACTGACAGCCAGACATTTTCCTTCAAGATTTTCAGCTACAGTTCCACCAATATGGCAAGAGGTTTCTGCTCCAGAAGCAGCAAAGCAGCTGCGGACCAACGCACTATCCACAACATTTGTCATTGTCAGTAATGATGGCCTTTTGCTGAACTATTTTGTTTTTTTTGCACCATATGTAACACATGACATCCACAAGATCTCCAGTTACGTCTTATCAGTCCACAGACTATTTCCCAAAACTTCTTGGTGATCAAAATTCCTTTTTAGATCATGATTTAGAAATCATGAGACCAGCGAGGTTTGTTGAGGTCTAGATGTTCTTGGTTATTTTCTGACCTCCTGCATGAGTCGCAGATGGACTCTTAGAATATTTTTTGTAGACTGGCCTCTCTCGAGAAGATTGACCTCTAAATGTTTTTCTTTGTTAGTGAATAGTGGCTCTCACTGTGGTTTACTAGAGTCTCAATCTTAGGAATGGCTTTGTTTCCTTTCCCAACTGCCATTTTGGAGATTTTATAGCCCACTTCATGTCACCAGGGAGGTTTTATGTGTTTTTGTTTTAAACTCTACAGATCTGATAGTTGTCAGGTGTGGTTAGATACTTAAAATACAATAAACTGTGGTTGGTTTGATGACAGTTAATTTGATAATTTAACAAGGGAGGTAGTTATATTTTCACACAATTCCCTCCATTTAAAAACTGCTTTTACCTTTGACACTAAAATTTGTTTGATGATCTGAGAGAGGGAATACTTTTTCATTGCACTGCAGTGTGTCGTGTGAAAGTAAAAGTTCATGACATCACAAACTGCAGTAAATTTTATGCGAGACAACTGAACAAAATCCCAAAGCAATAAATGAAAAGCTCATTCCCTACTCACTCCTTTTATTGGAATAATATTTCTAAGTAGCAGGCGAATGCTGATGATCAATTGCATTTGACTGTTTGAGTATTCGTTACACATAGCCAAGGACGAAACACGTCAGCAGTGATTTTAGAGAAACTGTTTCAGGCATTCATCAATCTGGTTGTGAGGACAATTATTAGTAATGTAGAGTTCATTAAAGAAATCTAATATAAAGTTTCTTTTTGTGGACATATGGCAAAAATTTTCCATAATTTATAATACAAATACAAAATATATTAGAAGTCTTACTTCTTTGCAGATGCTATCAAACAACAATATTTGAAAACATCTCAAAAGGCATTTGATAAATTATACAGTATCAAATTAATTTATTACAAACACAGTTCGACAAGCTCTTAAATCTGACTTTCAAAGTGTTACTCATTTTCTTTTAGTGAAATGTCAGGATTTACTGTTTATTTAAAGATAATTTTGATCTTATTTTAAGACCTGGTCTTCTGCATTCTCCGTAGCATCTTTAAACCTGTTGCTTCAGTATTAGCAAAACTATAATAGGAGGGATACATTAAAAACTTCAGTCTCATCTGAAATACTTTAGAAATGCTCCGTTTTACTTCTGTCAATGCCACAGTACACAACATGTATTTCATTTTCCATTTGTTGATGAAATGAACTCTCATATTACCTACCAGCTATGAATCATTACCATCTTAGCTTTGTGATGTTGTCACAGCTCGTATTTTTTTATTCTCTGACGGCCAACACATTCAGGTGAACAACATCGTGCTGCAGGATGTGCGTCATGAGGAGGCAGGTAGCTGCGCTGAAGAACACCTCTGATATGGTTTACCTCAAGGTGGCCAAGCCAGGACCCGTGCATCTGAACGACATGTACGCCCCTCCTGACTACTCCAGCAGTACGTATCTGAATCGACCTGTTGGTTGAATTCTCCTGTCCTGTCCAAGAGGAAGACCTTCACAATACGTCTTGCATCTTTTCCATCTTTGTCGTGAAAGTTTTTGTGTTTTTAGGAGTTGATCACTGTTCTCTGCTCAAACTGCAATGCCCAGACACCCACATACTGCATGTAGTAAATGCTTGTACACACATACTCTCACCCCCACACGCACACACACACACACAGTTTCTCCCACAGCAACGACAAGCACAGTTCTCTGCCACCCACAGAGTGTGGATGGTTTCTCACATCCCACCTGCTCATGAGAGCCCACGATCTTGAGCTGCAGCTTCTCAGATTTCAGCAGAGCAGTGATTTAATGTTACAGGAGACCAGAGTGGGACTCTCATTGATTGTGGTTTCTCTTAATATGTTCCTGTCTTGTCTTCAATGCACAGCATCCTCTTGTACTGTATTTAATACGATCAGCAAAGCCTTGGATTAGAGCAGCAACCAGATCTGCTTCCTAATACTTAACTTGTTTGAAATTGGTACAGTTGCATTCATTGCTCTAAATGATTGTATTCAAATAAAGAAAGAAATTTTGTGCAAGAACCAGTTTTCTTCTAAGAGAAAATATCAATAGAGTAAGTTAAAAAAATTTATCCTGTCACAAATACACATCAGGCTTATAATGTATCCTTTATTTATTTATTTATTTTTGCAAAACTCAAGAAGACATGGCTTAAGAATGTTTTGATAGAGAATCAGATTAATTTGTAAATAAGTAAAGATCAAGATTTTTCCACACAAGAGCAGCTGCTCTGAACCTTCACACTGTTACTTTTAGTATTGCATAAGAAAAGGTGATAATTTTTAACATAATTTTTTTAGACATTTTATCCACTTCTGCATAATCTCAACTCAAATTGGTCTAGTACAATATGAGAGAAAGTTTTTGTGTCTCTGGAGACTGCTGACTGATAAAGACAGACTGTTATTTTATGACCTAGAGTTAGATAATTACATACACTAGGACTGCAATGGCGATAATATTAGTAAATATTGCAAAGACGTCATTAGGTGTGATATAAGCCTTTTTATTTCTTTTATCTTTTTCTCATCTGTGACCTTTGGCATTTTGGGCAACGTCATCTTTGTCCTGCGTGAGCTTTGGCTATTGTGAGACTCTGTCCAAATTTTAGACAGTTGGACATATTAGCATAAAAAACAAGTTTTTAACACTTGGAATAGCCAAAAAATATTACAATAATAGCATTGAATAAGCCTGTCACGATAACAAATTTTACTTTAACAAATTTTAAGTTGTCATTTATCGCAATAACTTGTCCCAGAAGTTATTGCGATAAATGATAATATTGTTGTTTTGAGACCATTGTTAACATAATATCATGACAATCACATAAAAATGCAAGAACTCAATATTAAATATCTATAAACATTTAATTCTAATGAATATTTAACACTTTAACTGGAAGAAATTTTAAATATCCAAAGTAAATAAATAAAGCAAACTAAATAACAAATAAAATGAATTATGAAGTCTCTGCAAACAAAATTATCCTTCAAAAAAAGGTCTAGTTGAGACCAAAGCACCAGACTGCAGACTTTTATCATCCAGTTTTTGGTAGAAAGAGAGAAAAGAGGAAAAACAATAAATATTGCAAATGGAAATTATTGACTTTGAATAATTGATCATGCGATTAATTGATTTATTACTTATTGTGACAGGCCTGGTATTGCACACACTGATGAAGCAATGAGCATGAAGAAGTCTTCGTGGATGTTTATAACTGTTGTCATGAAGTATCATTTGGTAAATAATGACACTTTTAATGCAACTTTGTATTAAAAGTGTCATTATTTTCCATCATGTTTATGACAGTGTCATATCATTCGTATAGACACCCCTTCAAATAAAGTGTTAGCCAATATTTTGAAATTATCTTTACCTAACCAACAACAGATGGTATTTTTGATTTTTAAACATGCGATGACGCTTCACAGATGCTGTTTTACTACTTGTAGCGCTTTTGTTTTAATCATTCTTTCTTTCTCCCTACTGGCCTGGCCCTCCCTCCAGCCTTCCCCACCATGGTGGACAACCACGTCAGCCACAGTTACATGGGGGCGATGGAGCCAAAGCCGGTGTATCCACCGCCCCAGGTCACCCCGTCAAGGTACTCGCCCGTCCCCCGCCACATGCTTGGGGAGGAAGACTTCACGAGGTAACTTCCAGTTTATCCCCACCACGGCTGATTCTCTCGTTTTTTCAATGCTGTCACAACAATAACTCTGAACAAATCATAGTTGTGTCTGCCTGGTGTAACATGGCTGTGGAGCGCACCTGTTTCATGTCTCTAGGGAGTATTTTTATGTTTCGTTTGGGTTTCTTTCAGTTGCCAGTGGCCTCCATTTTGTTTTTGCTTCACATGTATTGTCATAGGGACTCTGATGATACATGCTTGAGCAGTAGTTTTAAATATCCTCATGAAGTGCTTGACGGTGGAAAAAGAAACACAGGCTTAATTTCCAAATGTCAGCTCATTGGGGCCGTGGCGGTGCACACTACATCATAGCTGGACAGCGTGCGGTGGCTGTGTGCTGAGAGAAGCTCCTTGTCACTTCTTGTACTTGTTATGACTGTGTTTTAACCTTTGACTTCATATCCAGCTAGTGGATCAGAAGTAGCATTCATAAGGGCCTGATTGGACTGTCCCACGAGGCTTTGAGTCAGCTTAACCCAGAGCTCTGGGGAGAGAGGGCTGTATTCCCCCTGTTTATTGGTGTGTGGGCGTGTGTGTGTGTGTGTTTTCCCGGGTGAATGTTTGTTTTGTTGCCCTGTTATGTCCTTGTACAATCTGTCTACATGAGTCGTATGAGTATTTGTCGCATCTTTGTTGGTATGTGTGCTTTCTTTGTGTCCTACACTTGTCCCGTTCACTGTGATTCCTGTACCCCACAGCAGAGCTGAACCTATTTACAGTGTCATCCACAAACCTGGGGATAGCAAGGTGCCCCAGGCCCACTACAGAGGCTTCTGTCCTTCCCCTGCTCCCCTGTGCCAAGGTCCACTCCCCTTCTCTGGCAGGTACTAACCTAGTCCACCACGCCTTACTTAGCTAACCCTCCTCTCTGTACCTCAGCATCTGGATCTGGCCTAAGACAGAGTAGAACCAGGGAAAAGGAAAGCTTCCTGATCAGCAGTAAATACTGCCACAGCTGTGTAATAAAACACACTATGACGCAAGCAAAAACAGACTCAGAGGATAAGAACGACAAAAATATGTGAATGAGAGGGGAGGGTTGGAAGGGGTCGCAGGGTGACCTTTGTGATTTCCTGTTTTATTTCTCTTTATGTTTGCATGTAAATGTTTCCCTACCTCATGTGTATGTGACAGCTTCATGTTGGTACAACGTGTGGTAGAGCCTCTTATTTTCCATGACCAGCGGGACGTTTGAGTCCAGTCGGAAAGTTTCATACACTGTGATTGTGACTTGGGATTTCGGTGCATATTTTTGGAGTGGAAGATGCAACTTTAATGATTTACTCACACCTAGCGCTGTGCAATATGGCTGAAAAACATATCTCTATGTGAGCATTTAATATCAGTCAATATTGATAATTATTTATTAGTTTTTTGTTTTAAATATCTGAATAACTGGTTGTGTGACCTGTTTTATCCACAGTTTTCACTCCACTTTGTTGTTTTTTATTTTAAGCAGTTATGAGGCACGGTGAAGAAACCTTAAACTGCCACAGCGTAAGTTACTCAACAAGTTGTTGCTAGGTAACCACCAGTTCCTCTGCAGGTTGTTGCTAGGTAACCAAAGAGCAAGTGAGTTAGTTGATTTTACAACCCTTGCTTAGCTGGCCGTGAATGGTTGACTAAAGTCTTTCCTCTGCCTACATCTCCCAGAATGCTGTGCAGTTTTGGATTGGAGATTGCTCTTTCTTTCCTTCCTCATTTATTTATTTCTTTCTTTACTTCTTTCTCTCTTTATTTCAAACAATTAAGAAAATTACATGGGAAAAAAACATTAGTAACAACTTAATATTTCCAGCAAAATATTATGTAAAACAAAACACAAGTTGTTCAAAAAGGGAGCAGAAAGAAGCAAAGGTTTATCCTGTCCTATCCCTGAATTCAGGGATAGGACAGGACATAGGACAATATTCTATTAGATGTGTTATATATTGATATGGATCACCTTTCTATCTTAGTGTAAATTGTTATTGATTTATTGTCCAGCCCTACTCACACCTGTTGTTTGACTTGTTGTTTCTTGGAGTTGCTGTTTGATCAAAACCTTTTGAAGCTCCTGCAACAGCTCGGGTTTGATAATTGACTAACTTTCTGCACAGAAGTTATAAAGTAAACCAAACTTTTGATCCAAGTCCACAAAGACTGACTCACAAAAGTGTACACCCCCATAAGTCAGAAAATTACATGTAAAATCATTTCAAAACCGTTTCTTCATACATGGATCATTTTTAGAGGTCAAACTAAACTAAAAAGGTGGCTCATCGTCACCCTTAAACAGACACCTGAAGCTTTTGAGTCAGATTATATTTCAATTTGACCTGATTATAATTTCATTCACCTTGGAAAAAAAACTGATCTGTTTGATGATAACTCACCCCAATTCATTATGCTGCCACTGCTGTGTTTATCTGTATATGTAATGTTTTTTTGAAGGGGTTTTTGGGGGGTGAATCCCTGCTGGTTTGCAATCCTACTTATTTTTCCACGCAGGAGATCATGCCACGGTGTTGACTTGTTCCTCACTGATGTGTGCAATGAGATCATCCTTTGTGACCACTCTGCCTCTGGCCTTTGCTAGATGATTCAAAAGAGAAAATGTCTGGAAAATTAAAATTAAACTGCTCACAATTACAACATAATTGCAATAATCAATGTTGGGTGTGTATCTAATGAGGGTGAAGACTGAAACTGATTTAAAAAGTGCCCTAGTTTGGGGTATGCGCACTAAGACAGGATGCATGTTGTACCTTTTTATTTTTACATGTCTTCTAGTCTTTTTTTCAGTTTAACAAGATACATGTCACATGGTTGACATGGTTGCATTTTTACATTTAACAGCAGTTTGTACACTTTTGTATTGTCAACTACCTTTAAAAATTGAAATTTAAAATTATTAACTTTCACAATCATTTTACTAGTAATTTAGAACATGCAATAAACTTTGAAAATATGAAAATAGAACATTTTTGGCATGCATTTTGGTTCATTATCCTAGAAGAATGTCAGAGCCATGTCAACATTTTAACTAAATGACTTCTTCTAAGTCAGGAAAACCCCATAAAACAGTCAAAGAAAATGTTATAATTCTCAGTGTTATGTGTCTAAAAGTCTAAGGCTTCTAACTTTACATTTAGATTTCAGGTACAGTTATAAGTACATTATAAAAATGCCATACTGCTTCCAAATTGCAAGAATTCACTGGGAGATTCCCTGGCACTGCAAACTACAAGTTACTACAAGTTACTTTTATCACTTGTTAAGAGGCTACAGAAATAATACCAAACTAATACATTAGAATATTTTAAACTTTATCAGGAATCTGTGATGTTTATATTCCAAAGAACCATTTTTGCAGCTAAATGAAATTCCTTTAGAGTCACATGTTATATAACCTTTTGAAAAAAAAAAAAAAACTCCTGGAAATTTGTTGTAATTTTTAAAGAGCCAACCTTTTATTTCTATTTCTAGGTTTAAAAACACAAAACTCTTTTATCACATAGAGGATGGATATGCATTTTCCTCTATGAGATGTTGATATTTATGTGAAGTTATGTTAAAGTTCAACTTTATGTAGCGTTAAAAGTTACATCATTATTATTTATTTCTGTTGGGTTTCTTATGGTTGTCTTTCTCTTCCTTTTAAGTTTTAGATAAGACATCTACCTTCTTGAAATTCAAACCCTTTCTGCTTCAGTGTAAAATGGAGCCCTACCTGCTCTTCACAAACACATCTCCACAGGAGCGCAGCCGAAAGGGCTTCCTGCTCCCACAAGCTGCCCGACTCCATCTGTCAGGAGGCATTGATAAAACCGAGCCCATATCTCAGACCTCTCTGCTTTCGGTGCTGCTCGTTATATTTATGGCAGCGGTTTGTGGGTTATTTTCTGTTTGGCAGCACTAAATGTGCAAAAGGGCCCCCCTGCATTTTGATTTTCTTTTCACAGCCTTGATCATTGTGCATCACCACATGGATGGATGCTAGAATGTTTCCGTATGAGCCATTGCTTGTGTTAAATTTAGCCTATATTGTGTAACGAGTAGTCCGTGTTCTGATTCCAGTACGCATGTTTGAGGAGATGGAGAATAGCGCAGCAGCCAGAGAGAAAATTCTGATTATTCTGATTAGGATCCGTGAGGCTAAAACTAAGTGGCTACCTTGAATGCAAACTCTGATCCGGTATAGACCAGCAGACGAACAGCAGTAGCAGACAATCCTGCAGCTGTCATGATTCATCAGCACACTGGGAAAATCAGGCCACGCACTCCGGTCTCATCACCCATGCTGCCAGCTCCAATCACACATGCATACTGTACACAGAGACATTTGCTCATAGCGTGCTGACAAACGGACAAACACGCAGATAAGCGCAGTGCGCCGTTGTGACAGCGGGAGATGCCTCGCCGAAGTATACACCCGGCGCACCGCACACCTCGTAAATAAGCCGCACAGATGAGAACGGCCCACACAGCCGCCATCCGCACACCTCTGCGCAATCAGGGGGAAAAAAAAACATGGCGTCATCTCGGAGGACGTCACGTCTGACAGCAAGTCACAGCACATGAGCATCTTTGCTGTATGAGACTAACAGGCAGGCTGCATTTCCTTTCTACCAGCCATTGGCTCCAACTAGCAAGGTTATTTTAGATTAGGGGTGTCCAACGTGTGGCCCGAGGGCCATTTGTGGCCCCTGGAGTGATTTTTCTCTGGCCAACCTGACTGCAGATCAAGACTAATACAAATTAGATGTGTCCAGCACAGGCGGTTGATGCAGACGGAATTTTTTTATTTATAATCAGGGTAAAATTATGATAGACATTATTCTCTTACAATGGAAAATGACACAAAATATTAATCTTTTTATTACCAAATCTTCATGATTTGGAAGGTTAGGTAACCACCCCAAAGTAGAATTGGGGTGGGGTTTTATCATATCGTAAAAAAAATTTATTTATTGTTGTCATGATAAATTGATAGTGAATAAAAAACTAAACTGACAGTATGTTATTTTTGCTATTGTCTCTGTTCCACGAGAACTTCAATAAATATATATACATTTGAAAATATGATTAAATGTTGTTACTGTGGGGCGTGCCGTGTTGGCGTAGGGGATAGCACCACCCATGTTTGGAGGCCTTGAGTCCTTGACGCGGCCGTCGCGGGTTCGACTCCCGGACCCGGCGACATTTCCCGCATGTCTTCCCCCCTCTCTATCCCCCTTTCCTGTCAGCCTACTTCCAAAAAAATAAGGGACACTAGAGCCCACAAAAAGACCCCCTGGCGGGGTACAAAAAAATAAATACTAAATGTTGTTACTGTGTGCAGTTTAGTGATATAAATCACACTTTTTTTATGTCATTGGCATCCTGAAGAAGCTATTTAAAACAGAAATGTTTTTCAAGAACAGTGTTTGTGTTTGTGGTGTTATTAATGCTGTGCTATGCTGTCACAACTATACAGTTTCTTAAAAAATAATGAATACATTTTTTCTATCATAATCTTAATTGTTACCACAAACTATAGAGATAAAATTTTAATTCCGTATCACCCACCCTTAATGTAGATACACATTTATCCAGTGACTTTTCCTGAAAAGATAACTTTGCTGCACCCAAATCAAAATTCTTATCATGACAAGAAATGTATCACAATAAATGATTAATGAAATGAATAACATCCAAATTTTATTTAACTTATTGTACTTGGCTAAATATAGAAGCATTTTGAAAGAAAGTGACTCAAATCCTGTTCTTATAAGTGAAAGCATGTTTGCTCAATCGAGCCCAAAAGAATTTGAAAATAAGACGCCTTTGTTTTACCACAGCAAAATCATTTTAAAGTTTTGGATCTACGACAAGTAACATCCTTTATCTACAATACAAACCAAACTAAACAAAAAAAATCAGGCAATTTTATGTTAGGTTTTTGTATTTTTTTTGTCCTCTTAGTACTTTTTACTCGAGGATTTTGAACCTCGAGGTTGTTTCGGCCTTTTTCCTGGCTGCACGTCCCCCTCGCAGTTCTCCATCTGATATTAGCCCCTTTCTGGTTTCTGTCCACATTGGGCTGATGGGAGATAACGCGTGTTTAAAATGCATCTTTGTTAACTATCGCTAAACAAGCAGCTCCCCTCTGCAAATATTACCGAGCTCTACAGCAGATTCTGTCTACAAATATTTTAGAAACTTTGGATTCCTGGACTCTTATCCGTCATGCAGCGCCATTGGTTTGAGGCTTCTGTTCGGTCTGTGACACAGAGGCGACTTGTAAAATAAAACCAGATAATAACAGGGACTGGATCCTCCTAAAGTTTGAAAGAACTTTGAAGTATTCAGATAGTATGTTGAACCAACAAATAAATCAACTAAATTATTACAAACTAACTCTCATAACAAGACAAGAAAATCTAATAATAATAATAGTTATAATGATAATTGTAAATAACAACCAGACATACAGCGTCAGAATTATTACCAACTCCTTGCCAATGTACACCCAATAAAACAGGAGGTAATAGTAAGAAATGTTGAAAACATATTATTTTCCTTACATTTAACAGCAATGTGATATTACAATCAATGAATGAGTTTTTGTCAGGATCTGTGTTTTTCTGTGTTCATTTAGAGTTTTTTGTGTCCTTGCGTCTCTTCGTTGTCCTGTCCTCCCCTTGATTGTTCCCAGGTGTGTCTCGTCTCTGTGATTACCCTCCCGTGTATTTAACTCCACCTGTGTTCTTTGTTCCTCGTCGGGTCCTCGTCAATTATTCGTCAATGTAGAGTCTAGTTTGTCGTTGTCAATGTCAGTCTAGTCCTGGTCAGTGTTTCCCTGTGCCTGCTGCTTGTGCTGGACTTATTACCATTAAATCATCATATTCATCATTCCTGGGTCCACTGCCTCTGCCTCACCACTTCACCACACCCGCACCTCATGACAGAAGGACCCGACCATACCGAACGGTGAGGCTGCTAAAGAAATGGACCCAGCTGGAGTGAGGTTCCCTCCAAGAAGGCAGAGCGGAGGGAGGCGGAGATCTGGCAGGGAGGAGACGGAGCTAACCGAAGCCCTCGCCGACCTGCAGCGGGAGCTATTCCGGGGGACAAGACTGGTGTTGGCACCCCCCGGATTCGGCCCCCGTCGATTCCTCCGTCCGGGAAGTCAGCGACGTGAGCCGCCGGTGGACCCGGCCCCTCGTCGCTTTCCGGAGCCGCCACCTCCACGGTCAGCCCGGAGACAGCGGCGTGAGCCGCCGGCAGACCCGGCCCCTCGTCGCCTTCCGGAGCTGTCACCTCAGCTGTCTGCCCGGAGACAGCGACGTGAGCCGCCGGTGAACCCGGCCCCTCGTCGCCTTCCGGATCCGTCACCTCCGCTGTCAGCCCGGAGACGGCGACGTGAGCCGCCGGCAGACCCGGCCCCTCGTCGCTTTCCGGAGCCGCCACCTCCACGGGCAGCCCGGAGACAGCGACGTGAGCCGCCGGTGGACCCGGCCCCTCGTCGCCTTCCGGAGCTGTCACCCCCGCAGCCGGCCCCCAGGCTTCGCTCCGGCTCACCTCCGCTGCCGTTCCAAGGCTTCGCTGCGGCTCGCCCCCGCAGCCGTTTCCAAGGCTTCGCTGCGGCTCGCCCCCGCAGCCGTTTCCAAGGCTTCGCTGTGGCTCGCCCCCGCAGCCGTTTCCAAGGCTTCGCTGCGGCTCGCCCCCGCAGCCGTTTCCAAGGCTTCGCTGCGGCTCGCCCCCGCAGCCCTTTCCAAGGCTTCGCTGCGGCTCGCCCCCGCAGCCGGTTCCCAGGCTTCGCTGCGGCTCGCCCCCGCAGCCGGTTCCCAGGCTTCGCTGCGGCTCGCCCCCGCAGCCGGTTCCCAGGCTTCGCTGCGGCTCGCCCCCGCAGCCGGCCCCGAGGCTCCGCTCCGGCTCACCTCCAGCTGGCGCACCCGAGGCCGAATCAGCCGGCGTTCCAGCCGGCGCACCCGAGGCCGAATCAGCCGGCGTTCCAGCCGGCGCACCCGAGGCCGAATCAGCCGGCGTTCCAGCCGGCGCACCTTCTGAGACTCCCAGTGTTCCTTCCGAGACTCCCAGTGTTCCTCCTGAGACCCTGACCTCCTGCGTTCCTCCTGAGACCCTGACCTCCTGCGTTCCTCATGAGACCCTGACCTCCAGCGTTCCTCCTGAGACCCTGACCTCCAGCGTTCCTCCTGAGACCCTGACCTCCAGCGTTCCTCCTGAGACCCTGACCTCCAGCGTTCCTCCCGAGACCGAGACTCCCTGCGTTCCTCCCGAGACCGAGACTCCCTGCGTTCCTCCCGAGACCGAGACTCCCTGCGTTCCTCCCGAGACCGAGACTCCCTGCGTTCCACCCGAGACCGAGACTCCCTGCGTTCCACCCGAGACCGAGACTCCCTGCGTTCCACCCGAGACCGAGACTCCCTGCGTTCCACCCGAGACCGAGACTCCCTGCGTTCCACCCGAGACCGAGACTCCCAGCGTTCCACCCGAGACTCAGACCCCCAGCGTTCTGACCGAGACCCCTTGTGCGCCGACCGAGACCCCCTGTGCTCCACCAGAGACCCGACCTCGGGGGGCTCGTCATCGCCGTCTGTGGGCGGCCCCCGGGGCTCATCATCGCCACCTCCAGGGCCGCGGACGGCCGCTGGACCGCCTCCTGGGGTCCCGCCTCCGGGGTTCCCGCCTCCAGCGCCGCGGACGGCCGCCGGACCGCCTCCGTGGTTCCCGCCTCCGTGGTTCCCGCCTCCAGCGCCGCGGACGGCCGCCGGACCGCCTCCGTGGTTCCCGCCTCCAGCGCCGCGGACGGCCGCCGGACCGCCTCCGTGGTTCCCGCCTCCAGCGCCGCGGACGGCCGCCGGACCGCCTCTGTGGTTCCCGCCTCCAGCGCCGCGGACGACCGCCGGACCGCCTCCGTGGTTCCCGCCTCCAGCGCCGCGGACGACCGCCGGACCGCCTCCGTGGTTCCCGCCGCCGCGGGCGACCGCCGGACCACCTCCGTGGTTCCCGCCTCCTTTGCCTCCGCCCACCCAGTGGGTAGTTTTTTGTTGTTTTTGGACTCTTGGCCCTCCCTGTGTTTCCGCCCACAACGGTGGGTTGTTTTATGTTTTTTCTGGACTCTGGCCCCCCGTCCAGCGCCCCTCCGCCCACCCTTGTTGTGTTTTTTGTTTTGTGGGCGTCTGGTAGCCGCCCTTGAGGGGGGGGTACTGTCAGGATCTGTGTTTTTCTGTGTTCATTTAGAGTTTTTTGTGTCCTTGCGTCTCTTCGTTGTCCTGTCCTCCCCTTGATTGTTCCCAGGTGTGTCTCGTCTCTGTGATTACCCTCCCGTGTATTTAACTCCACCTGTGTTCTTTGTTCCTCGTCGGGTCCTCGTCAATTATTCGTCAATGTAGAGTCTAGTTTGTCGTTGTCAATGTCAGTCTAGTCCTGGTCAGTGTTTCCCTGTGCCTGCTGCTTGTGCTGGACTTATTACCATTAAATCATCATATTCATCATTCCTGGGTCCGCTGCCTCTGCCTCACCACTTCACCACACCCGCACCTCATGACAGTTTTACTGGGATTTCGTATTCTACGCAGCATTTTTGCAAGGTGCTGTGAATGCATAGATCCTTTGCACAGCAGTTGAACAACAGTGCTTCAACCACGAGTCCCGCAGCAGCAGGTGATCTAATCAGTAACTCCCTTTTCCTGCAAACACAAAAACCTCCAACTGGTGAGTGCAAGAATTCACCCAGCGGAGTCGCTTTGATGTTTGCTTTGCACATTTAAAGGCTGCAAAAACACAAAAACGGAGGCTGAAATAAAACTAATTAAACCAGATTCACACATCACAGGTGTTAATCATTCTCCACTGATTTTCTATTCGGTCACAGACGGTGACACAGTGTTTGAATTTCCACCTTGCTAGTGAACAGATATGTCACTGTCAAGTTAGAGGAAAAGAGCAGCAAAGAAAAATCGTATGGGGGGGGAATTAAATCAGTGAAGCGCAGACAGTACAGTACATACGTCATCTGTTTGAGGAAGGGAGAGATAAAGCGTCTGGAAATGGCGTCCATCTGCAGTGTCCGCCATTAATCAGCCAAGCAGAGCCAATTACTGCGCTGCGTCCAGGGTAGCCTGACCTGCCGGACCTGCTGCCCAGATATCCATTCACAGCCTGGGGACGGAGCCGCCGCAGCCTCAGCCAACCAGCACATTGAGGCTCAGGGGGAGGAGGGGCGGGCTCTGAATTATAAAGAGAAAAGGGTTCTGCTGCTCCAGAACTGTTTACATTCCTGCCATGGATGAAAGGGCGGAGGGGAGGGGAAGCAGGTCTTGTGATACAGGGTGGAGGCTCTAATGCTGCATTTGAAATAGTAAGAATTCACAGCTATTTTCTACTAAAAATAGCACCGTCAATTGATTAATCACACTGTGATTACTCACTATGCCTGAAATGTGAAAATGCACGTTTTCAAATAAATGTTTTATTATCTGAAATCAAGCATCACATTCAGGAATGTTTAAAAGATTTTTATTTCAAATATAATTTAGAAATGTTTGTTATGCTTTGGTGGAAGGTTAATAACCTGCTGCAGTAAGTATATATTACCTTGGTTTTATCGAAACATCCATGTTTTGTTTTGTTTTTTAAGAATGTTTGGTACTAGTGGACCTTATTTGACAGTAATATGACAGGAAGTAGACAGAGACATGCAGCAAAGAATCTGAGGATGAGATTTGAACTCATGACATAATTCTCTGTCTGCAGGGCCCTTGATTTAATCACTGTGTTTTTTAAAGTGAAATTTGCCACTGAGCACGAGTCCGATTCTCCTCACTTACGTTTGTAAAACCACATTTTTGAACGGAGTACAAGACCGTGTAACGTGCTGCTTTGAACTAGGTAACCCTCAATGGAAGAGAGGCTTTTAGGTCAACTTCGGTACTGCGATTAATCTGAATTATACGACAGGGTATTTAAACCAGCTAAGAAAATGAAAAAAAATACAATTGTAAGGATAAAGTCGAGATTTTACAAAAATAAAGTTGTAAGGGAATAAAGTCATAATATTATGAGAATAAAGATGAGTTTGCACAGTCATCAATTATGAAACAAGCAACAAACATTACATTTTGTCAAAATCGTCAAGCAAATACAAATCAAATATGTCGATCAAAGTCATAATATTATGACTTCATTCTCGAAATATGAAATTTTATATTTTTACATCTTTATTCTCGTGTTCTTTTGACATTATTCTCATAATACTATGACTATTCTCTTAATATTATGACTTTATTCTTGTATGAGTTTATTCTAGTATTATTGATCACCTTTATTCTCAGACGAGTTTATTTTTGTAATATTATGACTTGATTCTTGTAAGGTAATTTTATTTATATAGCAAATTTTCAGCAACAAGGCAATTGAAAGTGCTTTACATGAGTTAGAGAAAGTAAAATCAAAAGAAAAGAAAAGCAAGAGAGAAATACTTAAAGTTTACAAAAGGTAAAAAGTATAAAACTACATATTGGTTCCCCAGGTTTAATAATAATAAGAATGTATAATCTCTGGATTGTAATGTTTTCTTAGTATGTCCCATTGTAGCATTATGTAATATTAATGTGTTAAACATACTAATCGCATACTAACATGTTAACGTTCACAGCCCTAATTCTAAACTCATAAACAAAACAAACGGAAACGCATTCTTCCTCAGATAAGGTGGTCTTATCTGCTGAAATATTTCACAGTAGTCTAAATATTATCCTGCTGTTGGGAAATCTTTGCTGCTGACCAGCAGTCAGTCAGGTCATTGATTATAAGATCAGCAAATCAAAGGCTTGGAAATGACGAAAGGTCATCCACACGTACCTCAGCCCACTCAACCTTCTGCAAGTTATCAAGGAGTTCCTGGGAATCTATCTGTCTAGTCTCCGGAGGGGCAAGCTGACAGACAAGAATGCTGGTCTGCAGAGAGCTGAAGCCACCAACGCATCACAGCAGAAACAGCGCAGCTTGATAGGAGATTAAATCTGAGCTGGAATCTTCTTCCAGTTTCTACAAAACGGATAAAAACGTGCTGGAAGTGGAGCGTTGGGGTGAACTATGGCGACCTGCCTCGGAGCTGTTTCTCATCACAGCACACCAGGATGAGATAGGGGAAGGAGGCCCCAGAAAACAGCTTCTAAATGTGTGGACCTCCTCTGTGTGGAGGGTCAGAGTCTGAGAGCGGCCACCGGAGCAACGCCGTGTCCGAGATGTTCACGGTGAACATCTCATCCTCCATGTTGCTGGTGAAGAGGCTGCCTCAACACGCAGTGGGGAAATGCTCTTTCAGAAGCACACACCGGATATGGATCCTAAGGTAACCATGGAGATCTGCGTGCCTTTGAAGCTGAGATGAAAAGCTCAAAATGGAAAGCGGGGTTATTTTAAGTCCAAGTTAACCGAAGGCAAGTCGGCTGTTTTAGCATATTTAATGGCAGTAGCTGCTCACTGTCTTTTGTTTACAGATATTTTTTTAAGCTGTGGAAAACTTTAAGACCAGCGTTAAACACTGTCATCCATGCCGTTGGTTTTAGGGTAACTAAAAGGCATCAAAGAAAACATCTTTAAAGCGTTTTCTCTCTTGTCTTTTTGTTGTAGGTACAGTTGTATTGTTATAATCTCCTCCAGTTTCCTAGTTCAGCTATTTAAAGGGGACATAGGATGCAAAATTCACATTTTACACATTTTTGTAATTCCGCTTGAAAAAAAAACCCATTCGGCCATTTTTTGGAAATAAGTTGATGTTTTTTGGTGTCTGGAAAATTTCAGAAACCTCCCTATTGTTGAGTCATAGTCAACGGAAAACTGTCAACTGTTTTCCGATCTCCATCACATTTGGCCAACTGGTTTTACTGCTGTTTTTCCAGTATGAGTACTGGAAAGAACAAGTGTTTTGTTGTTGACTTACCAACCTGAAACCATGTGCTGCATTCTTGTTGGTTGTACAAGGGACTCCACTTCTGCTTTTCAAAGATGGACGGGTGTATAATTGCAAATCTGTCAAGTGTGAGTGTAAACATTAAGTTTTTCCAGCAGCAGCTTATTAGAATTTAAAATGACAAGACAGAAATTTTATTGTCTATGAATAATTTTGTGGAAAAAAAAGTTTTGTTTCCTAACTTCTTTAAGGCTGTTACATGTTTAATAGGTCACCTTTAAAAGTTTTTCCTCCCAGTCAATCACTGTTAAGATAAACCTCAGAGTCTGAACTGCTTTCTGAGCCGCCGTTCAACAGGAAAAGCTGCCTTAACTTGGAGTCTGAGCGCAGCCATTAGGGAATGAGATGTAATTGTTCCTGTAGACCGCAGGCTGGGAAGACCACTAATGGGAGACATGCCGTCTTTTCTGTTGAGAGGAAATTGTGTGTGTTTTTGTGCACAGTGGTGGATGTTAATGTTGATATCTGTTGAAAGTGTATATATGTGTGCGTGTGTGTGTGTGTGAGAGAGGGAACTGTTAGGTTTCCCAGAGTCTGCATTTTCATGTGTGGCGTGTGATTTTGCTGTACTGAAGAGGTGGTTTGGCCTCTCCGGCATCTTAAAGCTGAGGCAGCCTGCTGGAGGATGAGTCATAGAGGCTAAAGGAGAGCTTTGGGTAGTGGCCTATTGTCGTGCTCTGATTTCACTGCATGGTGTGTGTATGCATGTGAACATTTCCATGCATAGGCAGAAAGTACTGCTATCAGTAGATAACAGCTCTTTGGACCTAGTGGTTTTACTGCTGATGTAGTGAACAGTGCAACCTGTCAAATATACTATAAATCACTAATAAGACATAATAGAAAAGAATAGTTTCATCAAAAATTACACATCTTTCATAGCTAACTTTAAATAACACTTCCTTTAAATAGTATTATAGTTTTTATTTTATTTTCAAAATGTTATTTATTTTCCGAACCAAAAACATTTTTATGATGGTATCATTACCACTCAGTATCATTCTTTGTCAGACATTTGCTTGCTTTTTACATCTGTCCAGATTTGTGACGATATGCAGTACCAGTACTAAACAGGTGTTAGTACTGGTTTAGCACCAGTGCTGAATTTTTTGTGGATGATTTCTAATGTTTGTTCATTTTAAGACTCTTACCTGCCAATTTTATGTTAGTTTTTATTATTTTTTGCCTGCTGATATTAAACTCTTTAACCTTCCCTTTAAGAACTATAAAAAGGTATAAAACAGCTTTAAAAACAGTGTTATAGGATAGTAAGCATTAATTATTTATACAGAATGAGGAAAGGCACCATCATTTTCTTTTTTTATTATTATTTTATAGTAAAGATGAAAGAATGTTATATTTTGAACTTCATAATCTCAGCACGTTAACACACCATTAATAAAACTAGTGTGTATTTGCTGTAGAATCTAGATACTAAACTTGATTCTTGAGATTTCCAAAAGGCTTCCAACATTCCCAAATCCAGCATCCTCCATTGTTCTGTTTATGATGTTATTCGTTTTGATTGTAGTTTAGTGCAGCAGCTGTTGTTTAAACTCTATTTTCAAGAATAAATTGACAAATACAATTATTTGCGTAGTCTCTCTGCACTAAGATCCTCTACAAAAATAGAAATATGATCAAACATTCACTGAAGATACATTTTGAATAATGTGAGGCACTGAACTGGATCTGTGACCATGTTTCCACAGAACCAGTTAAGAACCATCTCTAACAGCAGCAGTAGTTTTGGACTGGAACCACGTCAACACTTTAACAAGCTGTCATCTTTAGCAAAAGTTTTTCCAAAATCTGAAGTCGACGTTGTGAGGAGTCATAAATGTTTGACTTCTGATGACTCATATTTGTGCAAACAGTGATGCAAAGAGGAAGAGTGTGCCACCAGCACACTGGCTGGTGAATCTTTTGCAGTCAATGATTTACCTGAATGTCTAAGCCTCATCTTTACTCCTTTTGCTGTCTTTACTGAGGGAATATCTGAAAATGCATTTACCATACATGTTTAGGCATGTACAATATATTTATATAGTATATATAAGAAGGGGTTTCCTTTTTTTTGGAAAACATTTTTTAACATGTTTTTAAAGTGTCTTCTTCATATAATCACCGTAAAGAAGTCAGTCTTAAAGAACAACAAATACTTAAACTATTCATAAAAAGACACAAAAACGTTTTTCTTCACTGACTGACATCAAATCTGATTAAACTTCTTGTTTTAGATGATTTGGGATTAAATCACCCGACTAGCTATTTCTAATAGTTGAATGCCAAAGTGAATAGAGAAGTTTAGATACATTGTTTGCTTTCTTTAAATTCAAAAATCTAAACATATTTCCCAGTATTCACATGGGTTAGTGACCATAGGCGCCATGAATAGCTAAAATCTTTAAAAACATTTATACCTGGTAATTTTAATATCTCAAACACCAAATATACCTTAATATGCATTAATATGCACAGTGGAAAGCATCTTAACATAACTGTAGAAGCGAACATCTCCCGTATCTCCATTCTCGGAGAAACAGCCAATCAGTGCCAAGGAAAATGAAAGGAGCTTCTAGATTGGCTGCTTTCAAACAACAGCCAATAGCATCTCTAGTAGCGTTGTGCCCAGCTTTTTTTTAGCTTTTCAAGCTGTATTTTCATTCTAATTTTTCCTGAATATGTCTTCAAAAATTAGGGTGTTTGCCCCTAAATCTATCAGTAAACTGTAATCTGGTTTTTTGCTGATTTTGATTTTTGGCTTTTTCTTCCAGACTCTTTTCTTTGTGCATAATGACGCTTTCTCACCAGCTTCAGCCAGAATCCTTACTGCTGAACTTTAGCTTTAGTTCTGCAGTAGATTCACATGTTTCAGTCCAAAACGTGTTGAACTGCAACATCTCGAAATTGTATGCAGGGATTAACTAGATTATATGAAGGTCCATCAGAGTCTTCCTGATATGTTGGCTGATTTCTAGAGTTCTCCATGAGGTTCTACAAGGAAGCGGCGACTTTTAGGTGTCGCCTGAAAATACATCCATTTAACTCAAATGTTATCAATGCATATAATAATTTGAGTTTAAATAAATTCCTCAACTAACAAATAAAAATTGAGTTTGTCAATGCAAACTGATCTAAAGCTGTACAAGTTTAGTCTGATTTAATGTCAGAAGATGGAAGAACAATTTTGTGTTTTTTGAACAGTGTAAATTTTCAGCTGCTCACTGGTCAAACTTTGCTTTTTTGTGAGAAATCAAACAGGTGTTTAATGCTTTTTGGAGGAGAAATGTATCTACTGTAAAGACTTGGGACACCCAGACCTTTGTATGCCTCTGTAGCATAATGTCAGCTGCACGGGTGTTTCAGAGTTACTCACTGCCTTCTGCCAGTGTGTGGTGCCCTCCACCTCAATCATTTAAATGTTCTGTTTACAGCATTCCCAATACAAATAAAGGCTCCAGATTGAGGGATCTGCTGATAGATCCTGTATTGAGTGTTCTAAACATTTTGGTATCATGCAAAGTCAAAGCAAAGATGGCTGTTGTCTGAAAACACCCTGCATATATCGATCTCCTGTGGTATCTTCTGTCTGTTTACTCTATCCTGTCCTTCACCCTCACGCCGTCTCTTTCTCTTTGGCAGGGAGCCGAGGAAGGTGGTGTTGCACAAGGGCTCCACCGGATTGGGCTTCAACATCGTCGGCGGGGAGGATGGAGAGGGGATTTTTGTCTCCTTCATCCTGGCTGGAGGGCCGGCTGACCTGAGCGGCGAGCTGCGGAGGGGCGACCGGATCCTGTCGGTCAGTATTTGAACTCCAAGCTTCCTGTCTGCCCTCATCCACAACTGTAACAAGCTGGAGGAAGTGAGATTTTCAGCCAGCTCCCGCTGTCAGAATAATGATGATAGAATTAAAGGTGGCCTGGCGTTCAGAAAGCCTGCAAACACCTGCCCACGCAGATATGTCCTTGAGCAAGACATTAAATCCATAACAACTCTGAGGGAGCCAAGCTGCTCTCTGCACAAAATCCAGTGATGCTTAAAAATATGACTGTTTTTAGTACAGTTCTGCATTCAGTCCAGCAACACATTATGTATAATATTTAAACATGACTTATTATGCTTCCTTGTTCAGCTTAGGATAAGTCTATGGACAATACAAAACATGTTTATTACTTTTTTTATGCACAAAATCATTCTTAGTTAAGGAGATTTTAGTCTACTCAGTTCTGACTATTCTGAGCTGTTTTAGGGCCTTTATCACTTTAACTTAATGTTTACACTCGCACAAATGGCTGAAAACAAACGCACAATTCAACAATCGTACATCTTTGAAAAGCAGAAGTAGAGCCTCCTACACAACCAACAAGAATGCAGTAAGTGGTTCTGAATGGTAAATCTGCAAGAAAATACCAGCAGCCATTGTACAGCAGTAAAACCAGCTGACCCAATGAGCTTCATCTCTATGTGGGTTGCTAGGTAACAGGGCTGGTCTTAGATGGGGTTGCTAAGTGACGGCAGAGTGCCATTCGAATGTGAATTAACATTCAGGAGGTTATTGAAACGGCTCATTTTCCAAACACCAAAACACATTAACTTATTGCCAAAAAAACAGCTGGGTGGTTTTTTTTATGCTTAGGCTGTTTTTAGAAGCAGTAGAGATTTAAATAATAGTTTTAAAATGTTCAAAATGTGAGTTTTGCATAGTAGGTCCCCTTTAAGATATTAGAAATATGAAGGAATCTAGGAGCTCATCATACATTAAAGGTTAAGATTAAAGCTGCTAAAATGTTGGATTCAAGCAGTGCTTTTTCAAAAATATTCATACGTCTTGAACTTTGTGACATCTAGTCAAATTACAACCACAAAATATTTGGGGGCTTTCACATGAACTCAAAGTAGTAAATAGTAAGGAAATTAAGACATAGTTTGCTACATTTTTTTACAAAAAAAAAAAAAAAAAAAACTCTGGAAAACGTGACCTGCATTTGTACTCGATTTTCACTTCTTTATGTAGATCTTTTGGAGTGTGCCTCCACCATGTTTGAACATTTTAAAAAAGCACTTTTTTATTCTTCTTTGCAAAATAGTCTAATTATCTCAGTGTTTTTCCACGTCACTATTATCCCCTACTTTTGTGATCCCGATAAAATAAACTGAAATTTGTGGATGGAACAAAATAAATCTTAAGTTAAATAAGTTTGAGGACTTTTGCTGTGTATCTAAATTGAGTATAAATTATGAAGCTGAGAACATATTTTTTTTAAAGATCAAAACCTTTGAATCATTTTTAATAATTTTTTGCAGGTGAATGGAGTGAACCTTAGGAACGCCACTCATGAACAGGCAGCTGCAGCCCTGAAGAGAGCTGGACAGACTGTCACCATCATTGCTCAGTACAGGCCTGAAGGTAGGCAATTACTGTCATCTTTCATGTATTAATATGCTTTATCTCAAGTGTGTCTCCATTTTATACTTTTTAAATGAATCCTACTGGTGAAAATGGCAGAAGAACATTATTTCAACAGCTGTTGGTTTTTCAAAATGAGTCTTAGGGTGGACAGTTTTCCAGCCCTACTGATCTTCGCTTGAGTCCTCATTAAGTGCTTGTTATAATTTCACTTGTAAAACAATTTTCACAGTGAGCAGTGTCAACAGATTAGTCCCATTAGAGCTGGAAATTGTCTATTAAATTTGGAGCTAATTTAAAGTTAATCTGTTTTAGAAGTCCACAGAGATTGGTCTCAATTCAAAAAATTCAATTACAGTCTTTTGCTTTATTAGCAAAATTGCCTTATAAAACAGCTACTTGCCATTCCACCATGTAAAGTAAAGGCTACCATTCTCCTTTTCTTTTTTTTTACAATTTTGAATGAAACTCTTAAGAACAATCTACTGGTTTTTCACTTTATTAAAGATCTTCTCCTTTGTCCACAGTCATGTAAAGCAACTTGTTGGTTTTTGCAATATTTGGTGAGCAGAAAAAAAGGGTACTGAACATTTCCTTAAATTCAGTCATTAGAATAACTGTAGCCTTGGTTTTGAAAGTTGCAGCATTTAGAAGACAGTTTGTTAAGCAGAAGTATAGAAACTGGTCTGACTGCCTGCACGCATAACACAAACCTGTAATTGTTAAACGCATTAGACGTATCCAGAGTTGGGAAGTAACTAGTTACTAAATTGAGTAAATTACATTTACTCAATTAATATTTTTGAAAATAATTTACTTTTAGAAGTATTTTTACTAAGCTGTACTTTTTACTTTTACTTGAGTTATGTTATTATGTAGTATCTCTGCTCATTGTTGAGTAAAATTTCTGGATTTTCTACACATTGAATGAAAATCAAATGTTTTAACCAAAAATTCACCAGACACAGACCCACACCTGCAGTTTTTCTTAAAGTTTTATAAGTTTCTTACTGAAAGATACAAATTTTTCTTTTGCCTGATATTTTTTGTTACTTATTTGAACTATTGTTATTTTATCCCTAAAATACCAAAATTTGGGTGTGCCGTGGTGAAGTCGGGGATAGCGCAACCCATGTTTGGAGGCCTTGAGTCCTCGATGCGGCCGTCACAGGTTCGACTTCCGGAACCCGACGATATTTGCCTCATATCTTCCCCCCTCTCCTTCCCCTTTCCTGTCAGCCTACTTTCATATAAGGGACACTAAAGCCCACAAAAGACTCCCTGGAGGGGTAAAAAATAATAATAATAAATAAATTTACACTTCAATTTATATTGATTATGTAATTTTTTAAATAATTGATTAATAATTTGATCAGTTACTCAGTATGTGAGTAGACTTTTTACCTAATACTTTTTTTCTCTTACTGGAGTGATTTTTCAAATGGCTGCTTTTTACTTCTACTTAAGTAAAAATATGTTGAAGTAGTTATGCTCTTACTTGAGTAATTTCTTTATGAACTCTGCCCACCTCTGGAAGTATCTCAACTAAAGAAACAACAAAAGTTGAGTTTTACATCTGCCTTCACATATGTGGGCAAAGTTCCCATCATGCATCTACTGCTGTCCGAGGACCCAGTAGTAACTGAAGGTTTAGGTGTCAAATACCAAATTACCTTGGCTTCTCTGAAACGGAAATGTTACCAGGTCGACACACGTAAACTATACGTCTCACCTTTCAAGATGTCTGAACAGCTGCAATCACATTGAGAGATTTTCAGATGCAGCAGTAAATGTAGCTGGGCGTACAATATGGTCAGCTGTTCAGAGCAACCTGACAAATCCAAATATTAAATACTATTTCTCTTAAAATGAAGCTAAAGGATAGCCTTGTTTAGATTAAGAATGCAAAATTAGAAAAACTTTTTTTTTTAAATTTGATGTTGAGTTGAAACATGCTAATTCCCCTTATATTGTTTTTTGTTTACTCTTGAGTATCTGGTTTTGTCGCGACCAAATGGTGAAATGTTTATTACTGTGAGGAAATGACAAACCAAAAATCCAGATTAGCAGGCTTGAGAAACAATCAGGCAAACTAACCAATGCCTTTGTAAACATACGTCAAAGTTCTTTCCCAGCTCCATCTTTTCCTTGTTTGCTCATAAACATATGGGAAGTTTACAAAGGACAAACGATCAGCACAAAGTGTCCGCAAAAACATAAACAAAGGCCAAGTCAGATTAAAGTGTTTATTAGATATTTTGAGTTGTGTGAGAAAATCTTTCAGTGAAAACTAAAGACCACAGAGGTCTGGGATGAAACGTTTCTGTGTGAGGTTTGGTTTCAGTGTGACTTAATTATCCATCTGAATGAGCTCAAACTGCAGCTGACAGGGGAAATTACCAACACCGTGCATGCTGCAGTGAAGGCTTTCACAGCCTCGCTCCACCTGTAGGAGATGCTGCAAGAGGAAAGTCATGCTGCCAGTTCATGGCAGATATGGTTGCCTAAAGACCGAGCATGCTTTCTACCGAGTTCACACAGCAATCTGCCGACAAGCCAGAGGAAATACAGAGGTAGAAATTCTCTGTTTTAAAGTTCAAAGTCGTGCCACACTGATGCTGAATAATTACTCTTATTTCTCAACTTTTAATGTTTATTGACCAACAATCCAGCAGCTCAACTGATTGTATCTGAGTTGGACAGAACATGCGAGAGCAGATTCACTCTGTAATGAAAACAGAAGTCATGTCACTGATACTCACCTTTCTGACAAGTTGTTCATGCTTGAAAGCCTTTTAATATGCTTGAATTACAACAGTAATGTAAAGAATGTGGGCAAAAATTCCTCCATAGTAATGGAAAAAGACTCGCAAACACTCGATGCTGGTTGTTGCCTCACAAGCGGAAAAACCAGTTATTCGGTTTGAGAGGCAATTACCTTTTCACACATGGACTGATTGGATTTCTTCTCTTTTTATAAATTAATTCCTCATTTAAGAATGTTGACGTTTGCATTTATTGTAGTTGTGTTATCTTTGATTATCTGAAAGTTTTTACCAAAGTCAGACAAAATTTGTAAGGAGGCAAATATTTTTCCATGCGACGTATAACAAATTAGAAGTAAAATATCTTGATGTCATTTTTGATCCTCATTTAAAGTTTATTAAGATATCAAGTAGAGTTTGCAAATGCAAACATGTCTTTCTTTAGACTAATTAGAGTTTGTGTATCATTTCATGCTGCAAATATTTTCATGCATTCATTTTATTTTTCCTCATTTGCTCTACGGTTTTCACTGAAAATGATACATAATTAGGTGATTAAGATCTTGGATACGAAGGCTTGTGGGTCACATTACTGTCGTTTTCTTAAGAAACCAAATGTGATGAACTTTGAAAGTGCCATTAAATTTTAGAACCTCATTCAAATTTTTAAATGTTCACGTGGTACGACACCTCGAGTGTTTAGCGACCTTTCAGTTCCACTTAGAGCTGCTGCTTCAGTGGAAATTGTAAGAAATTGTTAGAAATAGTCATATAAATGATATCTGGCTGAATATTTTGGTTTTGTATCATTGGACTGAATCAGTCATAGGTGTTGACTCTGTGTTGTATATGCAATTTAAATTTTGTGCAATAATCTTTGTTTTCATGTAAGTAAAAGCCCAACTTTGGACAGACATTGCAAAAAAGCTTTTTTTTTTAACAATGTAAAGTGTAATTTTATTCTGTTGAACACACACTCCTATGAAAATAAACCAAAAAACAAAATAAATAAATAAAATAAAAATAAATAAGCAAGCTGATTTGATCTATATTTAAAAAATAGCAATCTTAATTTTGTGACTTTTATTTTGTAAATATGTGATCTGTGTTTATTATTTTTAGGGTCATCAGAAAGGTCAAAAACAAACAGCTTGTAATAATAAATGAATGTTGCAACTGTGGAAGTTTATAATTTTCTCTTTTAAGTTTAAGTATTAAATAATAAAAGAATAAAAGTAAAAATTATTAAGGTTCCCCCGTGCCCAAACCCCCCTCTGTCTTACTGACACCACTGCATTTTTGTTAAAATTGCTTGTTCTTGTTGTTTTTTCATTTAATTTTTACATATTGCTTATTTTTAAGAAAATACATTCAAAACATCTTTTAAAACTATCACTTTATCAACTTGGAAATGATTAATTGTCTGAGTTGTGTACTGGTTGTGTTTATTTAATTACATTTACTTGAGTAACTTTTTTGAAAAATGTACTTTTAAGAGTATTTTTATTACTCCTAAAAGCATGACTTGAGAAAAATTTCTGGACGCTCTACCCACTGAAAAACAAGCATGTTTTAACCAGATATTCACCAGGACACAGTGCAGTTTTTGTTAAAGTTTCATACATTTTATATTGAAAGAAACAGATTTTATTATTATTATCGTTATTTGTTACTTATATGAAATACTGTCATTTTGGTCCTTACAATACCAAACATTTCCGCTTAACTTTATATATTGATCTATCTCATGTAATTTTTTAAATATTGGTTAATAATTTGATCAGTGACTCAGTACTTGAGTAGACTTTTTACCAAATACTTTTTACTTGAATAATTTCTTGTACGGCTACTTTTTACTTGAGTAAAAATATGTTGAAGTAGTGCTACTTTTACTCGAGTACAATTTTTGGGTACTCTACCTCCGTCTGTTAATTAGCCAAAGAATGTGTGTGAACAGCGTTACTTCCTCGTTGCATTGTGGGAAATGTAGGATCTAGTATGGCAGGCTCTCAGCTGGCAGAGAAGAGATTCTCCAGCTTTTCTTTTTAGAGGCAGATCTTTTAAAAGTTGTCTAACCTTATTAAAGTGTGGTTCCTGGGTGGGTTCGGCGGGCCGTGGTCGTGCAGTCAGGTGTACCCGGTTCTGCTACCCGACTAGCAGGGGCGGTGTTTCGGATAGGTCGGTTGCAAGGTATTCAGGTTCAGGGGCGGGCTCCTGTATTAGCAGGCTGAAGAGTTGAGCCAGATCCAAGGCGGGTAAAATAATACCTCCCGTCCGCCCCTGTTCAGTCTCCGAGCCCCAGACGAGAAGTTTGTGGACACAAACCCGGGGCGGCGATGGCAAGGGGACTCTAACCGGGCTCTTCTCCCACCGAGGCACCGGAGGAAAGTTTGAATGCGCTCACGGTGAAGGTGGAAAGCGGCAAACTTTATCGGTCTCTCCCCGGCGGTGTGGATGGGGGATGGGCTCGGATACAACAGCAGGAGCAGCAGCACTACCGAAGCCGCATGAAGTCCCTAATGGCTGGATAAAGAAACCACCGGTTGCCCCAGCGAAACAATAACCACGCTTTGACCGAACCGAGGTGAGCCGAAGAGGGAAGAGAGTCGAGAACATCAAGCCTTGGAATCAGGAACAAACTCCGTGAGTGGAAATGCTCGTTTTACCTGTTATTGTACTGGGGACGTTTCTCACTAACCTGTAGTTTTAATACTGACACACCTTTAAAAAAGCTCATATTTCAGGTATCTGAGAGTTATTGTAGAGAAGAGAAAGGATAAAAATGAAGGTTAAACTAGCATTTGACAGCCTCAGCCTTACTAAAGATGCCAGCGCCTGCCATTACCTGAATCCGTCTCATTTTATGACCTAATTTTAGTTATCTGACGATTTTAAAAACAACCTGTTCCCATTGGGTTAAGACAGTGGAGTCACGTTACAGTTATAAGCAGCAGAAGCCATTCAACAGTTATCCTCGTGTAACTTTAACCTTTAGGTCACAGGTGTGGTCAGACAGGTGAGTGTTTGATGACCTCACCTGTAGGTTGTAAACTTTACATCTTGACGTTGTATGACTTTTATTTCTCCACCTTACCACACTAAATGCTGACTGAATAAATTACAGGAGCTGCTCACTTTTCTTTCTTTCTTTTTTTAAGTTTATTCAACAAAATGGTTCCACCAGCTTTACCCTGCATTGCAGCTGTCTGGGCACATTCAGGCCTCTTTCTGTTCTGTGTCGGTGTATCCAAGCATGTTGTGGTGATACTGTAACAACACTACAGAGGATATTGTGAGCTTTACATCTTGGCTAGGCTTTCAGATTTAGACTATGTGAGGAATGCAAAAGGGCATAAGTTGTAGCATGCTCTCTCTCGCACTGTAACTCTTTCTATAAAAACTACCATCAGATGTCAAATAATGTACATGTTGAGCTTAAAAACGCCACTGACTGAAATTAAAACTGACAGGAGTGCAGTTTGGATTGTTCTGGTCTTAAAACAGATAATACATGTTCACACTTGGCTCTGAGAGATGATGTTGTCTTGCATGCCAAATCAGTCGGGCAGAATCTTGAATAATTATGCGGCTAGTTAAAGGGGAGCTTTGTCTTCCATACCAAATGATCCTGCTGTCAGCTCTGTGCCCTCTTTGTTACTCAGTGAAGGACTTATCTGCTAGTGTACAGTCCTTAACTACTCTGGACCAACATGCCAAGTGCTGGCAAATGATTGACTTCCTGCATCCCCTCTGGTGATCTGTGCCCAGCAATTCTACTGGCATCTTAAAGGGAGTGTGTGACATGTTGTTCATTTAACTTTGGAGCAGAAGGAACCCCCAATGAGCTGTACAGGGACGAGTCAATCAGAGGGGGGCGAGTGGAAGATGAGTGCTAGTTAATGCCAGGCAAAATGCCTGCAGAGTTTCCTCAGAGGCCAGGAACTGGGCATCCATGGATCTTTGATCGAAGGCCAACTCTGTTCGCTAAGAGGGGCCACAGTGCAAAATACAGGCTACAGCAAGAGGCCTGTCTGGGTGTTGGTGGCTTTCTGCAACCTTAAAGCTACAGTATGTAACCTTTATATAAAAAACATGCTTTTTATTTGTTACAACTACCACCATGTTGTGACAGGATTATAATCATCTAAAAAGATCCAGTTTCTCCTCTTCCTCCATGTGCTGCTATTGCCGTCTGAAGAAATGTACAAAAACCAAAAACAACCAATCAGAGCCCAGAGGAGTGTCTTAGCACTGTTAATCTACCTTATGAATGGTTGCTAAATGTGCTATTGGAGGAGAAACAACTCGTGTGTATCCGCTGTCATTGGTGGCCATGCTAACTCGCCTTAGCATTCACAACAAGCTCTGCTGCGGACGGGGGGACTTAGTGCCATGATTGACGGCACTAAGACCCGCCTCCTGGCTCTGATTGGTTGTTCCTAGTTAGCATTTGATGAAGGCAGAGTAACTCAACTTTTTCACAGATTATCTGTCTTATACCAAACTGTCACAGCAAAATGACAGTTCAACAGATATGTAAAAATGAAAGTTACATACTGCAGCTTTAACAATCCAAAGAGCCATTTTTGACATTATTCTAGCTAAATAAAACTAATTTAGAGTTGCAAATGTTTACTATAGGAAATGATTTAATTTTAAAGAATCAAAATTTTATTTCTATTTTTTATTTTAAAAACACATTCAGACTTGAAAACTTTTGCAAAGAGAGGGTACATACATCTGATCTTGATATAACTAAAGAAAAACAACAACCTATAGACAACAAAACAATGGAAAACTACTAAAATATGCTTTTGTTTATATTTAGAAACTTCAGTCATTTATCATTTTTATCTAAAGCCCCAGGTTGCAACCTCTGATTAGACCATCATCTGCTCTTTAAATTTGCTAAAAAATAAAAAAGCAGGTTGTATATGTGCATACTGTTATGTCACACCATGAAAGAATGTAATTGCTCCAAGTCTCTGGATGTTGTAAATGGCAGGAGTAGTATGGAGGAATGTGTCACCCTCATTAAACTCACAGCACTGTGCATCTGAGACCTTTGCAAACACATTTAAGCGAAGTTGATCACACGCCGTCTGCAATTCACTATACCATGGAGCATTAGCATCGACTAGCTTGACTATCCCTGAGAACATTGCACTTTCTCACATTACAAGCACATGCCCCCCATCCAGTGTTGCCTAACCGGATCAAACCAGAAGCCTCCGTCCCCCAAAATAAAATATAAAAGCTGTACAACTAATGAGGGCACACAGTGGGAGTGAGATACAGATTAGTCCCAGTTTCCATTAGCTGTCTTTTTTTCTTTTTCTTTTTTTTCTTCCTGTGGGTCACTCCTAAAAATACAGACCAGCTCCGGAGTGTTAATTGATATAAGGAACCTGGATTTCAGTGTCATAATAATTGTAGTCACTCACTACTGCACCACTTCAAAGGTGTTCCTGTTTAATGAATCATTTATGCAGGACTTATCACCAGTCAAGAATGCATCAGTCAACAAAATCATGCAGTACTTCATGTGTTTTCACCTGAGGAGGGAAGGACCTTCTCCTTTTTAAAACTGTTGTCAAAACAGGGTGTTTGTTTTGGTAGAGAAGTCACAGAAGCTGGTCTGATCATTTGGGAAACTATGGTTCTCCAAGTGAGGCGATATATCTTTAAAACATGCATCTTTTTATGGTTGAAATGCTTCCACAGTTCAAATGTAACAGAATTTACCCACATGGGGTTTATTGCTAAATAAACACTAGCAATATTCCCATGAAGCTGTTGGAGGAACTTGGGACAGTGCAAAGCACAAGAACGTACTTTACTTTGTACAAAGCTAATTATGTTTAAAGTCCCTCATTAATGATTTTCTGGACAGAAATACAGTGTTCACAAAACAATGCTTGTGGACTTGAATTTATTTTGGATAACATGAACAACTGTGAGCTGAACAGTGTTGCAGTTCTTGGAGTAAGAAGGTTTTGGGTTTGAATCTTTCTAAAGTGTGTCATTTCCATGTTGTTGTGTTTTTTACAAAGTGTTATTTTTATCTGGGCACGTCGGCTGCCTCCCACAGTTAAAAAATAAAACTCTTGGTTTCTACTGTTTACTCTGAAATTGTCTGTAGATTTAAGGGCAGTTAAATGCATCTAGGCTGATTACATCTCAGTGATGCAACAAAGTCTGTCCAAATTCAAAGGCTCTTCCAAATGCGTTGAAGAACGGGTTTGGTGTATCCTTCTAGCCCACCCTATCCCAAGATGCATTGCTGGTCGAACGGGACATTTTTGTTCTTGTAATGATGAAGCAAGAAATGGAGTGGGAGTTCAGTTTTAAATATAATTATTATCAAGGAGTACAAACATTTAAAAGTTAAATTCATTGTGTTAGGCTTTTGTCATTTGCAGACATGCCTTGTAAGATAATTTTTGTAAAAATAAAAGATTAAATTTGGGGGAAAAAGCTCAGGAACATTTCAACCACCATTTTACCAGTTTATGTATAGTCACAGTTGCTAGGCGACAGAACATACTCTTAAGAAAGCTAAAGGCTAGGCTATCCAATTCCACGGCCGCTCACCTCCCGTCTTCATGGTCGACCGGGTAGTCTGGTTCTTCGTAGGATGCAGCTCATGAATCCTGATACACCACTCGCATCTCCGACATGAGAAGTTATGCATTCTAGCAACGGCAGCCATGTTGGAGGCATTTACAATAACTAAAACCAGATACTTCTTAGCGAGCAGCCATTGATTTTGTAGTCATATTTATGTTTCTCTCTGCACTCAGAAGTCAGACTATTTTCCATTTGTTGTTTTTCTGAATCCCTAGTCGGTAAAAGAAAGTCGCCTCAGAAAGTCGGACCTTGCCTAGCAACTCCAAGTTGTATCCAATATTACTTCTGTCTCGTGTAGTGAAACATGGAGGTCTGGTTGTTTCACAGCACATCTGGCAGTTTGTACCTCATTAAACCAACTGCACACATAGAGCTGTAAAATATTTATTTGAAAGCAGGAAATGATGAGAATTATAGTACTGGATTCTATTGCTGAGATCCAATCCCCCTCTTCTCATCTGGGATTAGACATCATTCCCGGCTTTGATTCATGAGACAAATTGGAAGCAGAATAATTTAATCCTCCTCTTTGCAATGAGCAAGATATTAGCTGCCTCTCATCTGTGATTAAGGTGCGACTTTCTGGTGTCACAGGACGTCCATGATTTCGTTGGGCCCATTCCACCCACTTTATTTAGCACTTCTGTGATTTCATGTTTGGTCTTGCGGAAGAGTGTGAGAGGGATTTGCTGTGTCAGGGAAACATTTCTGACGTGGGATGTTGTATGTTGGCTCCAATGTGGGCACTACAGTTAGGCTTGGCACAATAAATTTTGCTGGATAAAATGTCCCAGAAGTTATTGCGATAAACAATAATATTGTTGGTTTTCAGACCATTTTCAAGTAATATAATGGTAATGGAATAAAAATAAATAAACTTCAAATTCTCATGAACTGGAACTGGAAGACATTTAAGTATCCAAAATAAATACATAGAACAACAGAAATAACAAATTAAATTAATTATGAAGTCTTGGTAAACAAAATTGTCCTTAAAAATTGCCTAAAAGCACCAAACTGAAGACTTTTGTCATCAAATTTTTGGTAGAAAGAGAGAGAAAAAGGGAAAAACAAATTATGCAAATGGAAATTGAGTTTGTCTTAATTTATCATGCGACAGGCTCATCTTTAGTCCAAAAGCCCTTGTTCTTAACATCTGGTTTGTTCCAAATCTTTCACAGCAAGTTGCAGTGGACTACTTGGGTAATTTTCTGGTTAATAGAAAAATATATAGCAAGCTGTTGCTTTTCCTGCTGAACATCAAGACTATTGACCTTTTCCAAATTTTGCTTTAAAGAAAAATGACATTAAATCATCCACATCCCAATTGCAATGCATCCATTAATAGAATTTGTTCTCCACCAGTCATGTACATCATTTCTCCAATAATGTTCATGCATCCAACAAGCTGCAATCCAGTATTATTGAAACCAGTCTACTGAAGGCAACCAAAGCAAACAGGATCCAGCTGTGTGAATAAATAGATTTTAACACTGTAGAAGCATTGAAACACATATGTCTGTGTTATGGTTGTTTTATTTAATAACTGCCGAGATGTAATCTTGAAATACAGAAAAGTTTCAGATTTATTCTGTCAAATTCAGCCAAGGCAGGAAGAAACATAGTGAACCAGTACGAGGGCTTAAACCACATTTTTAACCCATTTATTCGTATTAATGCCTCCATAACTTCGAGTTTAGTGTGTTGTAAAAAACTAAATCTTTTGTTGTTCTGCTGATCTTTTTGCTAATATTTTTCAAACAACTCTGCAGCTTTCTGCTCATAAGAATGTTTCTAACTAAAAAGTCCATTCCTCAGTCGTAAAGAGAGGAAAGAGACTTTCACTGTCAACATTAAACACAGCTCACGCCTGGTGATGATTAGGTTTAATGCTATCATGAGCTTAACCCTCGCATCATCCTTATCAAATCTTCCCACAACAGTACAAGGCAATTCTGCTAATAAAACTACTCCTACTGAACAGTTTGTCACATGGCTGATAAAGGCCGACTGATACTTGAGGGAAAAATGACGAATATCTCATTTTTAGGGGTATAGATAACTTGAATAATTGCTATTGTTTTGTTTCTACAGTGCAGGGAGAGTTGTTTGCATTACTGTAGCTGCACATGTTTAATGTTTGCATGTAGACAAATAGTTGATACAGGTAATGTGTTATATTCCTATGATTGTCAAGGTGTGATCCTCAACCAACAATAATTTTTTTAATCAACTATTCTGACGTTTAATCTCATAAAAAATTGGCACATTCAGCAGATTTTTCGTCTAACCGCTTAAACCATTTTTATACAATATTAGAAATGCATTAAGATACAAATAAATGAATAATTCATTTTTTAAAAAATAAGAAAATAAAAAATTCTTGCCTAAATGCAATAACATGGCATTCCTTTAATGTATGTAGAAAAGGATGCAACTGCACCAAAACAAACACTTTCAATAATGTGATTAACCAATTAATAATTGTATATCAAAAGGTGCTTAGTACTATTTTCTTTTTATAGAATCCGAACCAGGTGAAGCAACTTAAGGAATTCTGGCAAAAACATTTTTACAGACAGGTTTTTCTTATCTAAAATTAAAAATGTAAATATATTTTTTTTACAGGTTTGGCTTAATTACTGCTCTGAATATGTTGATCTATGAGCAAATGGCTTTTTTTTTTTTGAGTCTGTGTATGATTAATCGATGACTAAATTATTTGAAAATTATTTCAATAACCGATTTATCAGATTAACCATTTCAGCCTTGATGCTCAGTTGCCTCCTTTACCTTCTGCATTACACTGACATGATGAATTTCTGTATTTACGCTGAACTCTTGCAGTCCTCCTGTGGTCTGCAAGGAGGATGTCATTGTTACCAGAAAGGTGTGGCGGCTGTTTGTGCTTATCTTCTGATTACCGCTTCAACTTTCTGCTTCAGCTTAAAACTGATTGCATCGCTCTTTTTTGCTCCTCCTGAATTTCCACTATTTAGATGAGTCATTTGGACGTAAATCACCACCTGTGCATCTGATTGCACTTGTTCTGTCTCGCTGGGAGAGCTCTGAGGACAAGCTGTCAGGTTGGTGGTGTTGTGAAGGAGGGATTTTAATGGAGCTGCCTTTTATTCAGCGACTCCCCGTCTTGTTCTGCGGTCCCTCTGCTCCCCAGCAGCTGCTTCACGTGATCTGCTCCCTGCTCTCCTGTGCCTGAAAGCCAGTTGGACGCAGCTGAATGGCTGCTTCCGCCTGTGCAGCCCCATTTCAAGGAGTGCTAGATGGTTGCTGTTGGTTACAGCCAGTCAGGCAGTGTCTGGTTACCTCACCTTGCAGCGTCACTCTGTTGCATTGTTAACCCTTTGAGCAGAGAAAAGGGTGGAGAGCCGTGGCAAGGCCTGGAGTGGATCCGTGTTTGCTTTGAGAGCGCAGTAGGTTTCAGCAGGGAGTGATTTGGGCCTTGTTTTTGCACCTGCTCGGTGTTTTCCAGGAGCTTGGGACTAACTTCTGCTAAGTCATCTGTGTGGTCATGAAGTGTTTGCTTTGATCAGGCTACTTTGTCTTTGCCTGATAGAAAATTTACTTTGATCTCAGGTGGCTTACAAGAAATATTTCCTGCTTTCAGCGATTGAAGCAGTAAGATAGTCGGCTAATTACAATTAAGACAGGTATACTTGTTGTATTGTTTTGATGATGTGATCTCTTCCAGTCAAATCCAGCAATTTAAAAATGCCACAATCTTTGGCAATCTTGTCTGGAAGAGTGTAATGCAGATCTGATTACCGCAGTGTTTCCACCAGAAAACCCACCTGGTTTTAGGGGCACCAGAGGAGTCATCCAGCAGCCCACCCAGGCTTGACATGATAACAAATTTTGCTGAACAATAAATCGTCCAAGAAGTTAAGATGAACAATAATATTGTTGTTTTGAGAACATTTTCAAGTAATATAGTAGTAATAGCATAAATGATGCAAGAACATATTCTTGATATCAATAAAATAAAAATTTTAAAAGTATTTAACACTGGAAAAGGGAAGACGTTTTAAATATCCAAAACAGATAAATAAAACAGGAACAACAAAAAACGGCATTAAGGTCTCTAACAAAATTGTCCTTCAAAAAAAGGGCTAGTTGAGACCAGAGCACCACACTGAGGACTTTTGTCTCCCAGATTTTGGTAGAAAGAGAAAAGAGAAAAATGAAAAATTATGCAAATTGAAATTGAGTTAATTTTAATTTATCATGGGATTCATTAATTTATTCCTTATTGTGACAATAAGCAGACACACTGTGTTTTTGAGTTTAAAAAACCATTAAAGTTTACAGGAAACTTTAAAATATCACTAGATAATTGTTATTGGAAAACATTATTAACACATAAACACCAACTATAAATTCTTAAACAATGCAAACATAAAAAAAATACAATTAAGATAAATATCAAGCTGTCTCGTCCTAATTCAAAGGTTTTTTCGATTGTTTATCCGTGACTTTGCTAGCTGAAGTTGTTGGCGTGTAGACCGGTAAAGACAGGAAGTGGTTACGGCGTGCCGGTGAATAAAAAGTCACCTGACCTCAGTCTCCCTTGTAGTTCACAAACTGACCTGTTTCCGTTGTGCTTCCAACCGTTTCACCAAAGAGACTCTTTTTGCTGTCACTGTTGCTGGTGTACAAAAAAAAACTATAATCAATAAGCAAATAATCCTCAGCCTAGTGACCCACCAGGTTTATAATACACTGGGTGAGTAAAACATGTTTTATTGCAACTTTTATCGCCATCGCAAATGTACTAATTTAGTCTCCGTCACAAGATCCAGTTTTATGAGTCTTTGAAACTCATAAAACTGGATCTCAGACCTAAGAGAGGAAGTTGTTCTTGAGTTGCATGTTGGTATAAATGTTTCTTACACCAATTACAACGCATACAGTTTTGTGAATACAGGTAATTTTTTATTTTCTTAGAAAAAATGCTACATTTCCACCTTGTTTGACCAGTCTGTTCTCACTCAGTGTCTTGAAAGATTCCATTTTAAAATGGATAAGGAGCAATATTTGTTTTTGTGGCAGTTTAGTTACCTAAAAAAGACTGAAAATAAGTTTTAAATATTTTTTTCTATTATTTTACTGGTATACAATAAATACCATAACATATTGTGAAAAGATTTACTTAAATAGCAACAAGCCAATCACATTGCAACAACCTTGCATCATTCTATGAGATGTGCAATATGGCGTAAAATTTTATTGTGATATTCTGTGGCATTTACTAATATAATGATAAAAGTCATGATATAAAGGTTAAAGGATTTTGCATGGGTTTGACTGCATTCCACTGTAAACTTGTACAATCACAAATGCTGATGTTGATTTAAAAGACAGTTTACTGATTATTATATCAGGTACTTCAAGAGTACAGAATATTTTTATTGCTAAGTGGTGCATAATAACTGCATTTAATCATATTTTAAAGTATTTTGATATTTATTGTTGCTCACATGTAACCAATACTTGGGACAACTGTAACAATATTTTTTTAATCAAATATTATCATTTAATCATCTCAAGTTTGTCTTAATGATAAATTAAATTTCTCATTGCAATAAAATGAGGCTACAACAGTTGTCCGTCTCTATTCAGGACTCAACGATGTCCGTCCTTTTGTCACCAAAGTGTACCCATCTTCTGATTGCTACTTTCTGCAGATCAACACATCTCTAACTGGCCTCAAACTGGCTTGAGGCCAGTTTTAAACTTGTGATAAAATACATCCTAAACCTGCAGATGAAAAACAGATTTCATTGACTGTAATTTGTTTTGCAATCTATCTTTTGTTTTTTTTTAATATAAACTCTGTATGCGTGTGAATGAGAGAAGTGCGTGAAAGAGTGTTTTAACGGCTTCCACAAGTTGGTGGAACGAGATCCTCCTGATAAAAACCTGCTGGGATCCCATCATGTCACCATGGACCAAAAATCTCCTCAGGAATGTTTTTTAACTTGCTCAGTCTGTGTCGCAATCAGGGGCGGATTTAGAAGGACGTGGGCCCCGGGGCTAAAGCAAGTTTTGGTCCCCCACCCACACAAAGTTTTGGGTTTTTTTTCACCCGAATGCAAATTGTATTATACTGATTGATGAATAGGTAGGCCTTCATTAGTTTATATGGATATTCAGGTTAACACAACCACTGTCTGATTTCTCTGTGTTGTTCCTGAAAATGAATTATGACGTAATTTTATCTGTTCAATATCATAACAAATATAATCAATAACATATCTAGTGGTGTGGCCGTTTTTTTTGGTTTGTGATATATTTTGGAAAATGTTGAAGGAACAGTTTTTTCGGTTTAAAATTTTAAATCTTTCAGTAAGTTTTAATCTTGATTAGAGGGTTAATGTCACAGCCTTACATTTTTGTCTTATTTTTATTTATGTTATCGACTATCGGTTATTGATGTTTGGAATTAGAAAACTGACAGGTATTGGTTTCAATTTTTTTTTTTAAAAGTTGTGCATCTCTATTGCTCATTTAGGTAACTATCACTATGACTGCCTGTCACAGAGGCACAGTGGAGCCTCACCTGTTGGGCTGTTTAGTAACAGATTATGCTATCGATTATTCTGACAATCAATTAATCTGTAAAAAAAAGATGTGTCACATTCCACTAATTTTTTTAACCACTAAATCTCTTTTATACAATATATAAATACAGTAAACAATGTCAGTAAACAAATCTTTTTAAACCCTTTTTAAATGAAGAAACTAAGCGTTTTACTGCCTAAAATGCAATAACGTATCATTTCTTTTGTGAATGCTTGAAAAATTTGTAGTTAAAAAATACTTCTAACTTCAAAATGTGAAAAGCTGAGCTCTCTCTGTATGACTTAACATCAGTACAGTGTAGGGCTAATCTGTTTTTCTTTCATCATTTGTATTTTTTAAATTTGGATTAACCAATTAATTAAATAGAAAAAGGTGCTTAATAGAAGACTTGTTTGTACAGAATTTGAACCAGGAAAAAGTTAAACTATGCCACTTACGGAGTATTGGGTAGAGCGTGTTTGCAGATAAAGGAGTTTTTTTTTAAGTTGTTTTTTTTATTTTTTTTTTTAATGTATTTTGCATTTAAAATACATAAAATGCAAAATACATTTTGTACATAATTGTGCAACCGACTTGTACAATTTTGGTTTACTGCTCTGATTATATTGCTTTTTCAGAAAATGTTCCTTTTGGAGTTTGTATTCTCCAGTTATGATTAATCAATTACTAAATTAGTTGACAATTAATTTTGATAGTCGATTAATCTGATTAATCGTTTCAGCCCACCTGCACTTTATTAGCAAGGCACACTTAATAAAGTGAATGTTTGGGGTTTTTAAGTCTCCTGTGCGATCACCTCCTCGTGTTTCTGCCCATCTGTTTATCTGCCATCGCTCTCTGGTGAGGTGGCCTTACTCACTCCAGCAGCCTCGGCGCAAAGCTCGCTGCGCTCAGCAGGCTAATGAGCGCCGTCCTAATGAGAAGGTCCAGGTGGATTCATACATCATCCCTGAGCTGAGGAGCTGCTGCTGGATTTACACACCTTTGACAAATGGCTGTGCACGAGAAATTCTTGGAGGCCTTCCCCCCTTTTTTAAAGCTCACTAAAGAGCCCATGTTGAACTTAATTAATCAGTGTAATTAATTACCTGACATGAGACATTACAGGATGTGTAAGGCAGATCTGTGATAAACCATCTGTACCTGGGGTGATTAATCGGCTTAAGGATTCTCTGAACCTTTCCTCTATTCACTTTAGTTAACTGCTGGGCTAAACAAAACTCTAATCTATGTTTAGATGTGTAATGTTAAAGCAAATTAACACTCAGTGGGCTCCTTTTATATAAACCGGTCAATACTACTGCATTGGTCTGTCACGATAACAAATTTGACCCAGACGTTATTGAACAAACTTCCAGAAAACTACAAAACAGCCGAAACACTGAGATCCTTTAAATCAAGGCTAAAACCCATTTGCTTAGAGTTTCTTCTGAACAATAATTATTGGAAAAATGACCAACATATTCTATGTCATTACATGACAAAATGTAACGTTTTTTACTGGTTTCTCAGTTGGTGACTGTATTTTGTTTTTATGACTTTTGGTGTTTTTATTATGTCAAGCACTTTGAACTGCCGTGTTGCTGAAATGTGCTCTACAAATAAACTTAAGTGATTGATTTATTGTGATAAACGATAATATTGTCGCTCTGAGACCATTTTTGTGTAATATAATGGTAAAGGCATAATAATTCTCAAAGATCAATAAACTTTTAATTCTAATGAACATTTAACACTCAAACGGGAAGACATTTTAAGTATCCAAAATAGAAAAGCTAAGGATATTAATAATGAAGTCTCTGTAAACAAATTGTCCTTTAAAAAATGGGCTAGTTGAGGCCAAAACACCAGAGTCAAGACTCTTGTCACCCAGTTTTTGATAGAAAGAAAAGAGAAAATCATAAAAATTGAAATTATTGAGCTTGTTTTATCATCTGATTAACTGATTTATTGCTTATTGTGACAGCTCTACTACTGCACCCATGGAGTGGCAGTCTGTTTGCTCAAAACCCCATTTCCTATTTTTGAGGTGATGACACATTTCTGTGTTTGGTTCTTTCACGGCAGAGTACAGTCGCTTTGAGTCGAAGATCCACGACCTGAGGGAGCAGATGATGAACAGCAGCATGAGCTCAGGATCAGGCTCCCTGCGCACCAGCGAGAAGCGCTCCCTCTATGTCAGGTACCCACAAACACGCAGCTGCACTCGCTACATCAAATTCAGAGATCTGCTGTTAAAATAACCACTCTTGCATAACAAACCTCGGCTTGTCTGTGGGGGGTGAAAGAAGCCCAAATGCACGTGTTCTTAAAAGCAGGCACACATGGCTCTTTTTTCCTCCTTTTTTTTTTGTATTTTCAGCTAAGCTGTAAGTGAGAGAACGTTTAATTTAGGGCATCGGGTTGATGGCATTCATCTTGTAAAAGCTGACGGACATCCCGTGTTGTTGTTTTGACGCCTGGGATGACATTGCCTCGGCTTCCTTTAATGCAGATTGACAGAGAGGCTTGTCAAAGTGACTCGCGTTATGACACTTTGGGCCAGTTGCCAAACTGGATGGAGGTTCATTTAGAAATGAAAGCAGGTGGCGGCGCGCCGTTCGCACAACCACGGTGAAAAAGGCTGGACAAGGTTCAAGGTGAAACGGCCATGTGATGTAACGGCGTAGTCGGAGTACTTCCTTTTATTTCTACTGAAGCTCTGATGCACGTCTCCTAACCTCAGCTTAAAGGTCTTATCTCATCACTATCCACCTTTTTAAAGTTGTGAATGTATTTTTGACTTAAAAATAAAATTTTTAAACAATTAATGCACTGGTTTGGACAAAAACATATATTCAAATATGAATACTGGTGTTTTTGATTATTATTTAACACTAGATAAACATTTTTTTTTGTTTTTTGTTTTATATTGTTGTATGTTTATGTAAACAATTAGCAAGCAGTTTTATTTACATCATGCACTGTCCCTTATGACTAATATTCTAAAAGTAATGGACAACGAATGGTTGTTTTTTATTACTTATGTTTTGCAATTGTTTTAAGGTTTTTTTTAATGGGGGTGTTGCAATTAAAATTTTATTTTGCCATGCTACTTTACAAATGTTTGTAAGGAATTTTGCAATTTTCTATGCTTATGTAGGCCTGTAAATTTGGCTTTTTATTACTCGCCGTACCAAACACGGACTATAACTTGACATCAAGTTATAGCCTGAGGCAGCAGTGTAGTAGATATAAGACATACTGCCACCTACAGGTGGGAGTTTGCAGATACTTAAAGGGGCATTATCATGTAAAATTGATCTTTTTTTAGCTTTACATCATGTTATAATGTTAGTCCTTCATCAAAAACATGCATTCTTTCAAAGCATGTTTGATAAATCCTTTAATCTCCATGGCAACCATTCAGCTTTACAAAACGCCTGGGGGGACCTAGCGCCACCTTCCTTTCTTTCCTTACTTCCTTTCTTCAATTCATCCAACCAATCGTTCTTCTTTTCCATGTGATTCCTGTCTTCTCTACTTTCTTCCGTGTCTGACATTCTCTCTTTTCTTACTTCTGTCCTTCCTCCTTGCCTTATGTCTTTGCTTTCTATCTTCCTTGTGTCCTACATCTTTCTTCTCTTTCCCTGTAACTTGTATCCTTACTGGTTGTTCTCCATGTGTCCTTCATTTCTTCTCTGTCTTTGTTCCTTCTACCTCTCTCTTCTTCCATTTCTTCTTTTTGTCCCTCCTGCTTCACCGCTTTACTCCTTTTTTCCCTTACCTCCATTCTGTTTTGCACTTGCTTCCTTCCTCCTCCTATCGTCCTTGTGATCTTCCTTCCTTCCTCTCTTTTCTTTTAAGTTTCATATTTAAACCCATCCCACTGGATACCTACTTGCCATAAATTCAAAGTGAATTTTAGTGTTTTATGAAAACTTGTGGATGTTATCTTGTTGGAGTGCTGACCAGTCTGACTCATGGCTCTCGTATGGACGGCGTCCTGTGAGGCTTGTAGAGTCGATCCTGTTCCTGTGCAGGTGACTAAGCCCACGGTTATGTTGGGAAAGCTGTCTAGTTTGCTGACTGAAGCAGGAGCTGCCTTATCCTCCCTGCCCAGCTCCAGGAATGCGGAGGCCTTCAGCCTGTAAGGTGCACTTAAAAGAGGCCACGTGTTTTCCTGCAACACGGATAACGCTGGGAATTTGCCTGTGTTGACAGTAGACTTGTCGAGCTTGTCTTGAATTGCAGCATAATCGCTTCACCGTTGTTTGTCTACCCGGCTCTAGTTTCGGTTAGCAGGATTATGTCAGGCAGGTTGAAATCTTAAAAACCGATGAACAGGATGGTTGGGTTACAGTCTCTTCTGTGACATATGACCTACAAAATGTTAGCTACTCGGTCTGGGAAAATCTGAACCAGTAAAACAAGACGTTACTCCAGTTAGAAACGCCTGCTGGTTTCGTGTCCAACAAGGTAGTAAGGCCCTGCAGGAATATGAAGATGATGGTTGTTGAAACGGTTTATAATCAGTATGAGAGGAAATATTAAATAAAAATTATTAATTGTTATAATGTATGACTGAGTATCAGGGCCTTACTGAGAAAAAATAGTAACAAAATTACAAGAATAAAGTCAAAATAATGAGAATGGAGTCATAATATTTTGAGAATAAAGTTGTATAAGAAAGTCATAAAATGTAGAGAATAAAGACAAAATGTTTAAATAATATAGTAGTCATATTTAGAGAATAAAGTCATATTACAAAAATGAAGTCAAACTAATGAGAATAAAGTCATAATATTTTGAGAATAGTTAGTATTAAGAGAATAAAGTCAAAATAATCAGATTAAGTGGAAAAAAAGTCATGATATTATTCCTGTAATTTATTTATTTTTTGCATTTTCTTAATGTGGCTCCAATACGGCGTTGTAATTTGTTGAAATTAGCGAGTTATTTCTATACTTTTATCCAGTACAAGTTTAAATAAGTGTAAGCTTTTCCAGCAAGTAGCACTTCTGTGTTTGACAAATAGGTTTTCAAAGTGCCGCCATAATGACAGACCTCTTGACTGAGCACAGACTGGCAAAAGTATTCACTCAATTGCCTTCATGTATACAGTTATGTGAGGTCAGACACTGATGTTGGATGAGAAGGTTTGGCTCAGAGTCTCTGCTTTAATCCACTCCAGAGGTTTTCTACCAAGAACTCGCTCACCGCCGTCTTTGAGATGTTATTTTACGACACGAAGTCACAAAGCTGTTCCCAGCTAAAGTGTGCTGCGCCAGTAAAGAACTCTAAAATACACCAATAGCTCCACAAGATTTGTAAAAGAAACTTTAATTTGTTCAGTCAATGTAATGAGGACTATAACAGCCAATGTAAAAAGTTGACTACTTTGGTAAAACATGTAAAAATAAACTTCTTAAAATTGGTTAAAAAAATGCAATTAGGAATTCTAAATATAATGTGAAATAAATAATAAATTATGACATCTCTCAGATCACAAAGCATAGCATTAGACTGAATAGAGCCGCCCTCATGGATTGTGCACATATTCACCGATACCTGATGCAGAATATTTGTTAATATCAGGACCAACACGGATATAAATATCAGATCAGCGCATCTTTAGTTTATACACTCTATAAAGACAAAAAAATAACTAAATATTGTGTCTGGCATTTCTGCTCCTCCTTCTCCTGTTTATTAACTCTAATGTTTGGTTTTTGTGAATTTATGCAGATATAATAGATCAGAGGACAAACTAACTCAAATCTGTTTTTTATTATTTTTGTAGAGCTCTCTTTGACTACGATCGAGCACGAGACAGCTGCCTGCCCAGCCAAGGCCTGAGTTTCTCTTATGGCGATATCCTTCATGTCATCAACGCTTCTGACGATGAGTGGTGGCAGGCGAGGCTCGTCACTCCGCACGGAGAGAGCGAGCAGATTGGGGTCATTCCAAGCAAGAAAAGGTATATTCCTCCGCTTCCTCCATTTGTGTTTTTATTTCCGTCAAAGTGCCACAGAACGCTTCAGTAAATAACATCGAAAAACCTAAAGATTTTGTTTTGTCTTTTTTCTTCCCCAGAGTGGAAAAGAAAGAGCGAGCCAGATTAAAAACGGTCAAGTTTCACGCCAGGACAGGCATGATTGAGTCCAACAGGGTAAGTGTGGAGGACCACCGGCCCCGGGCCCACAGCGGGGGAGACATCCCACTTCCTGCCGAGTGGGAAAGGCACCAGCATCTCTTTACCGAAGCGAGAGCGATCAATTTACCCGATTGATTACAGAGCATCTCCCTGGAGACGATTTGTTTGAAATCAAAACATCCACAGGCACTTCTCTGTAAATTAGAATATCAGGAACCATTTTACAACAGAAGTCTAATAAATAGGTCATAAATATGTTAACTCATGCCTAAACATTTCATAAATCATGAATAATTGTTTGTTATGCATTAATTAAGGGTGAGGAGACAAAATCGACCAGTTTGCCAAAGAGTGAACCAAGTCTATTCACCTACATATTTTATCTAGACTTATTTGTAAATGTAAAATTTCGGCAAATAGTGTCTTTCTGACAATTAATGCATAAGAAACAGTTATTAATGACTTATAAATTGTTTCGAAATGAATGGATAACATATCTATAAACTATTATCACCCATGTATAAGCTGAGACTTGTTGTAAAGTACCGAATATCATCAAAAGGTTACTTATGTTCAATGAATCAGTTCAAATAAAACTACACAGCTTGAAAACACAGATTTAGTTAAAGTGCAGCTCATAAAAACCTAATTCTGCTCTCAAAAATGGGAGTATTGCATTGAGATGCTTCCTAAAGTTGAGTGGAAGAAAAAAGTATGGTGGTAGAGAAACGCGCACAAGAAATAACTACAGCCTTCAGAGGAGTATTTAACATCTTGAAGAAGTTTCAGAAATCAGCACACAGATGAGCTACATGCCCTGAGGTAGAAACATAAATTTCTTTTTACAACGGTTTTACTGAACGGTTCCTCAGTGGTCTCCAAGTCCTCTTTCAAGATGAAGGTATTTTTTTATTTAATATTGGAAATAAAGGTCTGAAGGAAATTAAATGAAATTACGTCAGACTTGTATAGCGCTTTATTAGGACACTCAAAGACGCTTTACATAAAATCATTCATTCTCATTCGCACATTGATGATGGGAAGCTACTGGATTGTAGCCACAGCTGCTTTGGGGCAGTCTGACGTCAATCAAGGAAGAGTGAAAAGACAGAATCCATGTTGTTTGAGGTCCACCATCAGTTTATGAGTGACTTAGTTTTAGAAATGCATTAGCTGTAGGATTAACAAGCACGTATAAATACATAGTGAAAACTATCACTGTGTGTAATTAAGCGTTTTCACAGCTGATAGTCCAGTAAACTGGGGATCAAAGTTGCAACATTTGTTCCATTCTTAGATGGTGCTAAACCTGTTCCCCTCCTCACCTGTGGAGGCGCTGCACCAAGAACCACTGAAGGAAACGACATAAAAGAAGAAGTTTGTGGCCCTTACCTCCTTTAAGGGATCAGATTTTAGGTGATAGAGAATTTCTCAGACCACGAATAATTTCTCCCGCTAGCGCTAGACTTGCATATTTGTTTTGGTTGCATTTTCCCAGAATGCCTTGTGCTATAGTTCACTTCCTTCTTTTGGAGCGGCCTACAGTCTGCTTTGCGTTCAGATATCCATTCAAACCAACACCAGAGTTCATTTCAACAGAACCCAAGGTTTTTTGGTCTATATCAGAGTAATGAACCGGACTTTCTAGGCAAATCAGAGTTTGATTAAAGTGGACCAAACAGGACTGGTGTAAATGGTGCATCATAAGTTTTAATTTTTGAACTGAATTATTGAAATAAATCAACGTTTTTTGATGACTGAGACGCACCTGAACAGGGTTTATCTTTCAGAATTAAATTGAATGAGCATGAATCTGATTATTAATGGTAATTTATTTATAAACAGAAGATGTTTGATTTGGTCTGCAGTTGCCCGTCTCCATTCGGTTTCACCCATTACCTGTTTCTCATGTTCATCATTTGATGTGAATTGTTTACATTTCATTTGCCCCCTCCTCCCTGTTTTTGCATGGTTGTGGAGTGCCTTCATTGAAACCTCGTCTGTTTTTTTTTTGTTGTTATTTTTGCCCTCCCTCCCTCCCCCGCCGCCCCCCTCCCCTCTCTCACCCACACATCAGCAGCAAGTTAAAGTGAAGCGCAAAAAAAGCTTCAACCTCTCACGCAAGTTCCCGTTTTACAAGAGCAAGGAGAATATTGTGCAGGAGTTGGTGGAGACTGAACGTGAGTATCGAGCTGTGATCGAGGGGCGGGTCTGGGGGGGTTTCTACCCGTTTTTTTTTTGTTTTTTTGGTCCTTTCTCCCCCTTCATGCTTCTTTCGTCTTTCATCTTTCCGCTCACCTTCAGGGACGGTGTATGCGGCGGCACCGCTCTCATTCCCAGAGAGATTCCCCACAGGAGGAGGCGTGGGGTTCCTCTCTGGTGTGGCCGCATCGTCTCCAGAGGAGTGTCTGGCTGTGTTTGTGCTGCCAGCTGTTAGTATTTATTTGTTTAAAACTACAGTATGTAACTTTTATTTAAAAGAACAAAAACGTTTTTTGCATATTTGTTAAAAAAGTCACCATGTCATGGTTTAATATGAGACAGATGATCTGTGAAAACATGGAGTTCCTCCACCTCTTCTCTGTGCTACTATAGCCGTCTGAAGAAATTAGCCACTCCTGACCAAAAACAACCAATCAGAGCCCACATGAGGGTCTTAGCGCTGCCAGTCAACCTTGTGAAAGCGCTACTAAATGTGCTAATGGCAGAGAAGGAAGTCTCCATTACGGGGAGAAACTGTTTCAGAGCTAGCGGGATACATGAGCATGATTAACAACGCTTAGAGTATTTGTTTCAAGTTGGCACCAAGAGAAAACTATTATCGCTAGATTTTTAATTTTTTTATTTATCAGATCAATTAAAATAGGCTCAATAATTTCCATTCTGATATTTTCTGAAGGGTTATTTTGTTTACAAATATAATTCATTTTATTTTATGTTTTCAGTTCTAAGTGGTTTTTATTTCAGTTTTCTTTATTGTTTTTGATTATTTGGGATACTCAAAATAATTTTTAGTTCCTGTGTGAAGTGTCCTTTTCAAAATTAAAGTTCATCTTAACCCTTTAACTGCCCACTCGACCATATGATTTAGCACATTTTGAGTCTCTATATCTCAATATGAGGAGTGCCTAACTTAGCTTAACCTGATTGAGCCATCTCTGCCGCTTGGTTGAGGTACGATATGCTAAAGAAATCCACTGGAGGGCACTGTTTCTTTAAATAGTATTCTTCTTCTTCCCCTCTCCAACCAGGAAGTCAGAAACACAAAAATCTGTCACAAATATCGACTGGTTGTGGTAAAACTTTGAAAGGTAGAAATAGGTTTCTGGCATATAATAGTGTTATAGACCTTACTAAACAGAATTATGTTACTTGATACCACCTAAAAAGCTAAATTAAAGGTCTAATAATTTTTTTAAAATATGCTTGACCAAACGGTTGATTTGTCACTTTATGGTAAATGTTGCAAATTAAGCTAATGTAGTTAACATTTAATTTTTTTGCTATAAAATCAAAAGTAATTTTCATCTATTGGTGTAAATATGAAACAATGTGTTATTACAGTGTTATACACTAAGAATAATTATAACATCATTATCTTACAAAATAATTTTTGTGACTTTCTGAGTTGATATTAGCAAATATGGTAAAATTTTAGAATAAATGTGGGGAAATCATAATTTTCACAACTACTAACTAATTTTAACTTTTCAACCACCACTAGAGGGACACTAAATCCTTCTATGGTGCAAAGCCACGCACTCTTCTCGCCCTTGTACCAGAAAATCCTTAAGAATCTGATTGTGATCTAAGTGATGATGACCAAGTAGACGATCCTGATTATCAGCCCACACAAGCAGATGATACTGGAGACAGCTCTTCTGAATCCCTGGATGAAGAGGAGGCTCCCTGAAAAAGCAGATCTTCTACACAGCCACCTCGTAAAAGGAGCAGGAAAGGGAAACACACACTAAAAACTGTTCCCTTGGAGCAGCCAAATGACAACGCCAACCCAAGTTACACCCCAGGCCCCAACAAAAGCACAAGAAGAATCTGGAAGCAGGAAGACATTGATGAGTTCCAGGTTCTTAATTCAAGATTTGAACCCCTTGAAGCTGTGCCCTCACCCTTCCAGTATTTCAAAATGCTCTTCACTGATGAGATGATTGAATATATCGCACATCACACCAATTTGTACTCTACTCAAGAGTTGGGGGATCCAATCAAGACTAGTCCTGAAAAGATAGAGCATTTCCTAGTGATCCTTCTTTTTATGGGTGTTTTCAATTTCCCATCACTGGAGGACTACTGGCACCGTGAATCACGCTTCGACCTGATCACTGACATCATGCCAAGGAGGAGATTCCAGCTGTTACGGCGATACATTCATTTATGAGGGAGATGTAGTCTGTGTCCAAAAGGAGTGTCCAGGTGGAAATGTGAGAAATGTAATGTCTTCCTGTGTTTGAATGCAAACCAGGCATGCTTTAAGTTATATCACCAGAGGTAAAGTGCATCTAATGCACAAAAAGAATGCTGTTTTGCAAACACATAGATAAGGTTGGAAATGTGATGTTTTAATATGTTTGGTAATGTTTTTTCTGTGTTTGCCATGTTTTTTCAAAGTTTAAATGAAAACAAGTAACACTAGTTCAATCAATCAGCCAGATACGTGACACTTGTGTCCCAAAATACATGCTGTTGCACCAAAACAGAAAAGGTGTGCTGAGATATAAAAGCAACAAATGTTTCTATTGTTCTGCAGTATTTTCTTTTCCTTTTTCAATGTAAAAATGAATGTTTTGCACTATTACCTATAATCAGAAGTGGATTGAATGTGAGAATTTTGTGCTGTTGCACTTTAATACAGATACAGTCAAGATGGGAAGATTAAAAATGCAATATTCCCTTGTTCGACGCAATATTTTCCTTGGTTGAAATTAAAACCAGTGTTTTGTGGCATTTTGACAGAAATAAACTGTATCCAATGCCCCAGACATTTTTTGTTGGTTATTTCTTTATAAATTAGCATTTTATTTTAATTTATCTACTGTACTTGGTATTTTTATTACGTCATATACTTAAACCATCAAGTGACATCTCAACTGTTTGGTAGAGATCAATATTTTAAAAACCACAGGGTCTGTTGGAAAAAAAAATTTTGATTGTGTATATGAGTCACCCTAGGGTAAAAGAAATGCAAAGAAAAAAATTTTCACAGGTTTTTTTCTTGGTGTGGTTGTTAAAGGGTTAAAGAGGGTGAACTTCAATTATTATGCCATTAACATATTACCTGAAAATGGTGTCAATATTATTGTTTATCGCAATAATTACTGGGATAATTTAGCTAAATGTATTATTGCGGCAGGTCTGCTATCTGTCTCATACTACACTGTCACGACATGGTGACAGTTTGAACAACTATGAACAAAAGGTTACATGATGCAGCTTTAAGTCCTGATCGATTCTCCAGTCAGTCATTGACCCCAGAACAAGGAGAATCTCATTACTGGGCTGAAGCTTTAACTCTTAGCAGGTCAAAATCCAGTTTTAATGGGATTGGGCCTGTGTAATTGAAAAGCAGTGGCTTACTATGAACAAAGTGGAGCTCAGGCTTAATGAGCATGACAGCACCGTGTGTCAGCGGGCACACTCCTCTTCCTCTACTCCTCCTCTACCTCGCCCCCTCCGACTCTCACTAACCTCTTCTTCCTCTCTGCTTTTCTTCTCTTGGTTTCCGCTCTCACCTGTCGGGACACCTAGGACTTCCCGGGGTTAAGCGATGACTTTTATGGATCAAAGAGTTTGAGTAAGTGTGTGGTTGCACCGTGTCAAGCAGCTGTCCCCAGAGAGAACGCTTTGTCACTGCAGACCCAGATGGGAATGCGAGAACCACACACATTTAGAGGGTGGAAAGGGCACGCGCGCTCCTACACACACACACACACACCTCAGACTCTCAGTATGTACAGAGGCTGCATTCCTATGGGAGCCAGGGTGACACTTCTTCAAAGTCTCCTGGGGGTCTTTCTGTTTTGTCTCTTAAGGTCACAGAGTTACGATGCATGTGTTGTAACTCTGTCTGCTTGGAGGCGACCAATACGAAGCATTTGGACTGGGAATACTGGGTCTAGTCACAGGAAACACTTAATTTCCTATTGCTTGCACCTAAAAACCACTTCCCTAGTTTTGCAAAAGCTTGACTGTCGCACATAGAAGAACTTCTGCTTTCTTTATTTCCCTTCTGCCCTTTTATTTTCTTTTTGTTCTTAAAAGGCCCAACAGTTGATAAACATGGTGGGCTAAGGCTATTTAGGCAGGTGAAATTACATTTTAAACCTTTAAATGAATTTAAAAATGACAATTTGATGTGAGATTTTCATTTTTTTGCTTTTCAGAATGCCTGACATCCAACACAAGTGACAGTGAAAGTAGTTCAAGTAAGTCACTTTAATTTTATGTCAAGTGCTTCGTTGTGTTTTAGGAGTTTATGTGGTAAGTCAACATAAAGGGGTGCTTGTGGAAAAAATGTTTTCCATAAATAAAATCTGAACTCTGCAAGACTACCAGCTTCACACATCAAATGTGTTTCCATAACAAATGTGTGCAAAACTTTGATATTTTGCTTGTTGAAAAAAAACAATTTCACAATTACAGTGTTCCATTAATTAAGAAATGCAGTTAAAATCACATGTCAATAAGCTTAGAAAATGGTATATTTTATATAGTGGCAGTGGGTTGGCAACAGAAGTCAGACAGTAGCAAAGAGAAACAAAGACAAACATCCTGCAGACTGTCAATAAATTTATGTTAACCCATAAAAATCTTTCTAACTAACTAGCAAGTGTATGTTAGCAGATAGTTAGCGGTAGCCTAAACTGCCTTAAGTCACAGAACGCAATAAACATGCGACTCTAACATTTGTCTGACAGAAAAGTCTGAGGGAAAAAAAACTACATAGAAAATATGAGATAAAGTAGTTCTGCTGGTGATTAATGAATTTAAGACTAATGTACATTGTTGTTAATCAATTCAAGACATTTTAAGGAATGTGGGGAGCTGCAACTAATGATTAATTTGGCATCAATTATTCTGACAATTAGTCAGATAAAAAAGATTTAACACATTCTGCAGATTTTTTTATTCAACCTCTTCAGCCTTTTTATGCAACATTAGAAATACAAAAGATGCACAAAAATGAATCTTTTATAAATAACACAATAAACATTTTATTGCTTAAATACATTAATATACCATTCCTGTAGTGTACGCTTCAACATTTCCAGCATAGTACGCATTTGTAGGTTATTTTTTTCTTTTTTTACACATTTTGAATCGGGAAATGATAAAACTATGCCACTCGAGTAGATCTGAGTCGCTTATTTTTAAAGTTTTTTTTTTTATCTTAAATGCAAAATATATTTCTTGTACAGTTTTGGTTAAGTTACTGGTCTGAACCTGCTCTTTCAGCAAGATGCCTTTTTTGAGTCTGTATGCTTGAGTTAACAATTAATCGATTACTAAATTATCTGACAAATATTTCACTAATAGATTCATCACAATTAATCGTTTCAGCACTAGATACATAAATTAAGGACTTAAGAAACAGCAGCCACTCTGTTTAAAGCAATTAACTATACAGGATTTAGGTATAAATATAAAATACACTTTTTTATATTTAGATTTCTATACAGTAACGCGCAGTTTTGTGTTGATCTGCCATAGAAATAAACTGGATTTTGTGGTTGTAAAGTGAGTAAAAGGGTGCGAGGCACTGGTATCTTCAGAAAGTAAAAATTTTTCATATTTTCATTTCCTTTCCTTCGTTTTCTGACAGAGGGTCAAGAGGACACGATCCTGTCCTATGAGCCAGTTATTCGGCAGGAAAGTGAGTGGGAACTCTCTGTGCTCTAAGAAAATGTTTGGTGTCTTATCATCGTGTAAACTCACTTTTCTTGTTTCAATTCTAGTCCACTACACAAGGCCTGTGATCATTTTGGGCCCAATGAAGGACAGAGTAAACGACGACCTCATCTCCGAGTTTCCCCACAAGTTTGGCTCCTGCGTTCCCCGTAAGTTGGCGCCCAACGTTGTGGCAAACTCAGAATCAGAGACGTAGAAATAAACCAGTTCTGTTTGCGTCTGCAGATACAACCCGTCCAAGGCGAGAGACCGAGATCGACGGGCAGGACTACCACTTTGTGGGCTCAAGGGAACAAATGGAGAAAGATATTCAAGATAATAAATTTATTGAGGCTGGCCAGTTTAATGAGAACCTCTACGGGACAAGCATCTTGTCTGTCAGAACTGTGGCAGAGCGGGTAGGCGTCAAGTTTTCAAAGAAATCATAACGTTCAGCAGTATGTGAAGCTGTAAAGTGTCGAGTTTGGGCATTTATTGGTCCTAATGTGCCTTCAGGGGAAACACTGCATTCTGGATGTGTCTGGGAACGCCATAAAACGACTGCAGCAAGCACAACTTTATCCGATCGCCATCTTTATAAAACCAAAATCCGTTGAAGCTCTAATGTAAGCTGCAGACTTTCAACACGATGCGACAGAAATGTCAGCAGCTTCTGTGCGTTTTGGAGTAACTTTTGACTTGTTTCCATTCAGGGAAATGAATAAGCGGCAGACGTACGAGCAGGCCAATAAAGTCTTTGACAAGGCGGTTAAGCTGGAGCAAGACTTTGGAGAGTATTTCACAGGTTGGTTGCTCCTTTTTTTACTTATTTACTGTCAGTAGTTATAAACGAAAGATTTAAAGCCTTTCATGTTTATTTTTGTACAGTAATTAAATTGTCTGAAATTACATAAACTGTCTTAATTTGTGGGTAAAACACTTTCTAAATGCAGTGGGTTGAATTTTCCTACCTGTCTGAAATATTCAAAAGAAAAGTTGAAACTGGGTAGCAAAAATAAGAAAAACCAAGGATTTTAACTTCTGCGGTAGTGCACATTGAGTAAAGGCCAATAGAGCTACCAAAACCTTCTAAAATAATAAATGAATCTGTTGCCTTTTTGCAGCACGGTAACATAGACGGTTACTAAATGTGCTGTGAAAATATAAATGACGTTTTAATATCTGCTACTGTAGTTCAGTTGTTTTAAATTGTGGTGGTGATAGTGATAACTTTAATAAATATGTGACAAACATACTTTATAAAAGTTACATACTGCAGCTTTAAGAGAAATAGAAAAAAAAATAGATAATGAAAGAAATCTGGGATTTTATATTTAAGTCAGATCGCCCAGCCCTAACTGATAACCAAACTTTGTAAATGAGTCTTTGTAATTTTCCCTTGCAGCGTTCCTCAAGGACCATGGTTGGGAACACTGATTCATTTTACATAAAATCAGGAAGTAAATCTTTTTATTCTGCCTGTTTGTTTGCAGCTATTGTACAGGGTGACTCGCTAGAGGAGATCTACAACAAAATCAAGCTAATCATCGAGGAGCAGTCCGGACCATACATCTGGATTCCCTCCCCAGAGAAGCTCTGAGCTCCCGGCCGTCCAACCTGCAGCAGCGCAGAGCTCCCCTCCTGCCTCCCAGAGACCCCACCCACGTCCACATGCCAACCCCTCTCCCCCGCTCCTCACCTCCTTTTTGCAGATATGTTTCATATCCAGTTTTAGTGTCATCATTATGTTACTCTCTAAATGAAAAAGAAGTCTTTATCACCATTACTGTGACTGTGCACACCCCTGCATGAGTTTCTCAACAAAACCATTCAAGACTGGAATCGCCATTCCAAAGGAATTTGTCAAACGAAAGCAAAAAGGGAAAAGGATTAACTTCCTTTTGTGGACTAGGAACTGCCTGGAGTTCGGTGTCAGGAAGGAGGAGTAGTGATTCAAAACGAAGAAATATAGACAAATCATACCAAGTTGGAATACTTTGTAAATGTTCATCAGATCACATTTAAAAAGACAAGACAAGAGGTTGAAGAACAATTAGGGTTTTGTGTTTAGTTTTTTGGGTTTTTTTCTAAACGGACTGGATCAAATTTGAGCCCTGCTGATGGTACTGTTCGACGAGTCGTCTCTCTTGTTTATACCGACAGAGGAAATTGGCGGAGGAGCCTATTAAAAAAAACATAAAACAAAACTGGTGATCTATTTATCACGAACCAGCTCGCTGTTTGGTCGTCTGGAAAGATGGCGGATCAAGAGGAAGAAACGTGTTGTGAATCTACATTTATATTATAAGATCACAAGATAAATCATTAAGTCCTTCTGAGATTTTACAGCATATTGAAAACTTCACATTTTACACTTCGTTAGAACCGTCATTCGGAGGGCTGTTTAGATTTTTTCCTTTCTTTCTTGTGGGATTTTATTTTATTTTTTAATTCGATTTTATTTTTTGGCTTGTGGTTTTTAGCTGCTCTGTAAAGGACGGGGGTAGAGAAGTGTAACCGGGCTCTCTGCAAAACACCAAACTGCCTTACATCTAATACAAATTCTGTTTTGTGACTACCTGTTGTCTGTGAGGGAGGCTGAAAGCAACCAAAGAGGGCGAGATCTTTACATTTTGTGCCCTCAAAGAGCCAGGAGGTCAGACGTTAAGTGCAATAGATCAAAAATCAAGTCTTGCCTCCCTTTACTTCCTTTTCAAACCTTTTTTTTTTTCAGTCTTTTTATTTTGTGTGTAATCAAACAATTTGGCTTTTTCCGATCCAGACAGGTAGAGCCTCCCGACTCATGTTGAGCAGTAGACGACCCCATTACACTCTCTGCCTTCCAGGACGATTCACTTCTGATTGGTCACATGGTACTGTCCTATCAGCCGCCGCTGTGTGTGGCGGCCTTAAAAACGGGTAGAACAAGACAATAATTGTATTGGATGTTCTAACAATTAAAGAGTCAGTATAACCTGTTTTTGAATTGTCCCCCCTCTGCCAAAATGAGAAAACACTAAAGTTGGGTTTGAGTAAATCTTTTTATGCTTTGTGTATCTATAAACCTTTTTGATGCTGAACCACTGTGTTGAGCTCTTAGAGGTGACGCCGGATTACTAAAAGAGGGAAACTCCTGCTTCATGTTTAATAGGACATCATCGCCTTCTCTCCTGCAGGACTCGCAGCTCGACATTGAAAACGATCGAAACCGTGACCCAAGACCTCTGAACCCTCTCAGCCTTTTAGTTTTTTATATTTTAATTCTTCTGCGTTTAACTCGACTGGAAGCCAGACGTCTGGGGATCCCCCTTCTCTCTTTCTCTCTCTCTCTCTCTTTCTCCTGCTCACACAGCACCTGTACACCTGCGGGCGTTTTTTTTCCTATCAGGTGTGCCCACCTGCCAGGCACCACTGCTTAACCAGCTGTCATTACCTGTGTCAAAACCAGAGTTCAGGGAATAACCGAAGGGAACAGAGCCATTTATAAACTGCTTGCAGACTGTTTCAAAACGGTGTGGTAGCTGAACAATGTAAATAAGCCCCTCCCCTCATGCGTCCCCTCCTCACCTGTGCTTCATGCATGTGTGACTCGAACTCGGACAGACAGGTTTTATAGACCGCAGACGTCAGGTAAGTAAAAGTCTGAGCTACTCCTGAGCTTCAAGCTCCGTTCGAAAATGTGCTGCAACGTCAGTATTTCTCATGGGAACGGTTAGCTAGCGAGACGGGGATCCAGTTCCCTGGAGTAGGGAACTGTCTACGTGGAATTTCTTGTCTGGGTGTATAGATTCAAAAAAGAAGATGTAAAATAAAAGCAATGCAGGCGGAACCCTCCATCGTTAGACGCTTAAAGTCGGTCCTCTCTGGTGTTCAGCGGACATCCAGCTGACTGTTAACGTGTGTACTCATACCTCGGTCAGCCGCGTCAAAGCCCAAAGAACTCAATATCACTCCTATTTCCATTGAGGTTAACGGTACCTGAACGCATCTGTGTGTGTATAACTGGCCAGGGACGTTCTGATGAGAGACATGATGCGTTTTATTTTTATTTTATTTTATGGGGGAAAGGGGTCGGGGAGGGGGACTCAGGCTTTTCTTTTTCTTTTTGTTTGTACTTTTGGGGTGATGATATGTTTCTGTTCTGGCACATTGTGCAGTAAGTGCTTGCAAACATGAACCCTTTGATTGTACAGTAGTTTCCTTCCTGTCACTGCAGGTGGTACAGCCTATCAGGACACTCGGCCTCATGGTCTTCCCTGTCCTAGTCATGAGGGAACACGGTCCTGCAACTTTTTTTGTTTGGGTTTTATTTTGGGACTTGACGAGAGTTTATTTGTTTGAAAATAAAATATGTGACTCAGTTATAATCTTGATGTGCTTGTCATTCTGCTTTAAGTGGCTCGGGCAATCAAGTGCAAATTTTAAACCCTTGGGGTTCGTTTTATTTTGGCCATAGAAATAATAAGTCTAAGGAACATAAATAATGTATTTTTCAAATTTGTAAGCCTTTAAATGATGGTTTTAGTGATTAGTTTTGTTTTTCTCTTCCTTTTTTCCCCTATAAAAATGCAATGTTTTAGGGGAGTCAAATGTTTGCAACATCGATCAATTTTTGATATTTAGGCAAAATTGTTTGTCCTTTAGACACAAAAAAGAAGCTCCTATAAATAATGCCATAGAAACATTGTGTATTGATGTACGTTTTCCATCCTGTGTGTATGGAGGGCCAAAAGGGACAAAATTAAACAATATATAATTAAATCATTTTAAAAAATGCACCATGAAATAAATAGTTTAATAGGTACTGCAGTTAATTTAATTGCATGTTACATTTAGTTAAACATAACTTTAAATAAATGCTTAATTTTACCATTTAATAAATGTCATTAAATGGTTAAAATACAAACTTACAATTGTGGATGAAGATATTTAATTTTCTGTCAACTCACCAATCAAAGTCGAGGGGCGGTGCTAAAACTGGTCTGTAGTTTTAATTTTAATCATTTAATGAGATTTTATACATAAACTGTAAAACATTAAATTAAACCTTTATTTCAATGTTGCATTTAATTCATGATTTAATTATGTATTTTTAAAATTTTGTCCCTTTTGGCCTTCCATATAATTGGCAGAAACACCGATTCTAACCAAATGTTTTGCGTGAAGTTTTAAAAGTTAACATTTCTCCACACTTTGCCACCAGATGGGAAACAGAGCATGAAATTTATAGGGCATTTGAACACAAAGGAATGAAAAGTAAAGCTAGATTTAAAAAAAAGTTTTTTAAATGAGTCAACAGGATAAAAAAAACTTCAAATGGAAACATTAATATGCATATAAAACAATACTATTACATTTCATCCAAAATACAAAATCTAGCAAGTTTTTATGGAATTTATATTCAGACAAAGATATGGGAAAAAAACAGGAGGGTTTAATAGTTCACTAGAAAATGAATGAAAAATCGTCGGCAAACTTTCTGAACAGATCAAGCTGTAATAAATACTGTCGTCTTCCAGGAAGCCCGGATATTTGAACGTAAAGAACTTTTACCTGTAACAAACTGATGGGATGAACCTGCTAGGTTCTCCTTCACAACACAGAACATCGAGGTGAGAAGAACTGAGCGTTTTACTCCTCTGTGTGGATGTTTTTCTTCGCTTTGTCCAGTCTGTCCAGGATTTCACTGTAGAGCCCACTCATCTGTGGAAACAAACATTTAACTTGATTTTTATTATTTTTTAAAGCATCATGAGCTGAAAACACATCACAAAAATTTCACTCTTCATCAATCATCACAAGTATACAGGTACTTCTCAAAGAAATATCAAAGAAAAGTAGATTTTTTTCACTAATGTTGGCCTTGGTTGGGGCTCCTTTTGCATGAATTACTGCATCAATGCAGTGTGGCATGGAGGCAATCAGCCTGTGGTTCTGGAAGCCCACACTGCTTCTAGATTCCCATCGATTATCTGTGGGGTTAAAGGTCAGGCCAGTACCACCACGGGCGTTGGACCAGCTTTGGTACACTGTGGGTCGGTACCAAGTCATATCTCTGAAGTTTGTCAGCAGGGGGAAGCAGGAAGTGCTCTAAAACCTCCTCTCAAACGGCTGCGTTGACTTTGGACTTCATAAAAACGAGCAACATGGATTCTGTTTCTCCGCTCTTCCTCCAGATTCTAATTACCAAGTAAAATGGAAACTTTACCTTCATTTGGGAAGGTTTTAGACGTCACAATCTTCTCAAGGCTGCAGTTATCCCTACTGCTTGTATGCCTTTTTCCTATACGTTTTTCCTACAACTTAACTTTCTATTAATATGCTTGTTTATACGCTCTAAACACTGTTCTATACATGGCTAAGCCTTTGTGGAAAATAACTCTTAAGTAATAACATTTTCTAAGACGATTTGTTTTATTAGCAGTAAATCAGAATTAAAACTGAAGGCCTGCGCTAACCACACTACATATCCCATAATACACCTCTAGTTACTGGACAGTGTTGGTAATGCTGGAAAAACAATGCATCTGTATGACTTACTTTTTTTTTTATTACTGAAATAAATTCACTTTTCTATAATTTTCTGAAATTCAAGTACGACGATTTATTAGGGCCATTGCAGATGGAAAGAAAATGGAAAAGTAATTTTCTGCCAGAAATTTTCTAGGACAATTTGTTGGAAATTTATGAGTTTCAAAAGTCAAAAATCTGCCAGAAAATTTTGAAATAAATCTCAGAAATTTTCTAGAAAATACATTCCGAAAAATTAAAAATGTTTTCTTTTGTTCTATCTACAATGGCCCCAATATGCCGTTCTATGCACGAACACTTATGTTTACTTGCAAAAAAAAGAAAACACACGTTTACAGATTTGAGTCCAATAAGAATGATGACTATACGGAAGACTACTAGTGCCACTGAAAAATTTGATAATTTATGCATCATCAGGCAAATCTAATCTTAAAAGTATCACGTGAGAAGAAACAATTATGTGATTATTTTTATATGCTAACAACATAATTGACATACCTGTTTGGTTATTTATTTGGATTTTGACATAAATTGACAGAATTAGAATTTTGAGAAAAATGTCCAAAGTTTATCATATTTTTGGACCTAATCCTTTTCCGTACATGACTCCGATGCTCTACCTGCATCTCGTAGCTCTCCCGCAGAGACCCCAGGTGTCGGATGAAGCTCATGGCGAGGCCGCACCACTTCTCGGCTTCGTGGTACTGGGCCAGGCTGTACAGCAGAATCCCGGCGTTCCACGCCTGAGTCAGCAGCCACAGCGTCTCCATCTCTGGAAAGCCGTCCGGCTGCGGAGGAAAGCAGGAAGATGTTAGAAAAAAGGCTTTTTAGCAGCGGCCACCTGGATTGACTAAAGTTCCCTTTACTCAGAAACTTTCATCAAATCCTGCCATTTTGTGTGTTAACCTTTTTACTAACTCGTTTTAATAATTTCATTCATATTCTGTAACACTTTTAATCTTGTCCCTTTACTTTGATCCAAAGATTTCGACAGCTTTCAAGTAATAACTGCCTCTGAAAGGGGAAATATGCAGCGCCTGAAAGGCAGTGTGATGTTTCAATAATCCCACATCTCTTTCAGAGGCGCTGCTCACCGGGAGTGGGACGATTTCTGCAGAACATTAACATTCAAATTGGCAGGAAGGGGTGGTGAATGGAAGCATCTGCTAATTGAAGTGTGGCTGAAAGCCCATTGATAAAAAAAAAAAAAAAAAGAGGTTTCCAAGAAACAGCGGGCAGCGGTAGAGTGGAGAAGAGGGGGTTAATTATGGAGCAGTTCTGTTGGCGCTGGCTCACCGCGGCTGAGATGATGGACAGAGCGTCCTCGAAGTAATCCCACAGCTCCTGCAGCACGCGGCTCTCCACCTCGGACACGCCGCTCGGCAGGGACAGCTTGATCAGGCTGTGGACGTACTTACTAAGACGGAGACGCACAATTAGAAATTCTGGTTCTAGAAATAAAGAAGCATGTTTTCATGTGGCGCAGCGCTGCCTGCAGTGCGTCGGGTCGGCCTGGGGTTGCTTCCTGTGCAGGGAGAGAGCGGCTCTCAGGGCCTTCTTGCAGAGCTGAGGGAAGTGGGCTGGAGGCTCCATGGCTAAGCCTTCATTAAGAAAAAAACCCAATAAAAACAGAATAAATACTTAAAACTGCAGTATGTAACTTTTATCAAAAATATTTGATGAACCTGTCTTTATGTTATGACAATATGAGGCATAAAATCTGTGGGGAAAAAAAACAGCTCCTCTGCCTTCTCCCAGTGCTAACTAGAAACAACCAATCAGAGGCAGGATTGCCAACCAATCAGAGGCAATCCTGCCTCTGATTGGTTGTTTTTGGACTGGAGCGGCAATAGTAGTTCAGAGCTGAGGCAGATGAGATCTGTCTTCTCACGGATTATCTGTCTTGTACTACACTGTCACATGGTCATAGATTTAACAAATATTTTTAAAATATTTTTTTACAAAGGTTAAATACTGCAGTTTTAAGTAATAACGTTTCAGATAGGATTAAAGAAAATCTCATATTTTCTGATTAGGCCGGTAGAAATAACAAATTCTGCTGGATGATAAATTGTCCCAGAAATTATTGCGATTATATTGTCCATTTTCAAGTCATATGTTGATAATAGCAAACTAATGGAAGTGTGCCCTCTCAAAGGTCAATAAACATGTAAACACTGTAAATGGAGGATATAAAAGATATTAATCATCACAATGGAAGTTATCAAGCTTATTTTTATTTATTGTGCAATTAATTGCTTTACTACTTATTTCTGATTTTAATCAATACTTTTTTTTCTCGCTTTCTTTTCTAATGAAGAAATTACATTTATTTTATTTATTTCAATCGACCCTTTCGTTAGTTTTGCAATTTGTAGAATTGGGGCCAGACTACGAGAATTTTGGTTTAATTACGATAACATAATTATAACAAAAATAAACATGCAATTTTAGTAGAAGAAAGTCTTAAAAAATTGGGAGGAAAAAGTTTCTTTTTTGATAAGGTTGGATAATCAATTATTTTAGTGTAAAATTACTACTTCATTCTCCAGATCTTATGACTTAATTCTTGTAATATTAAGACTTTATTCTGTATTATTTAGACTTAATTGTCATACAACTTTATTCTCATATTACTATGACTGTATTATTATATTATGACTTTATTCTTGAAATAAAAAAGAAACAAAATATTAAAGGGACCATTAAATTTTGATTTCTAGTACCAAATGGATAGAAGTTGTAAAACACGCTTGTCAAACAAGATGGAGGGCCTTGGATGAAAAAAAAAAATAAATCCTGATTTTCCAAAACTTAAATCTTCAAAACCCACTGATAAAATCAGAGTTAGTTTCCTCTGATTAAATGAGTGTTTATTAACCTGCCATGGTCTCCAACACTTTGGTTTCAACGTGTTCCAGCTCTAGGACAGACTCCAGAATCGTCTCCACCTTCGGATCGCTCAGCTTTGCACGAGCCTCGAACTCGTACAGCAGCAGCAGGGAGTCTGTCGGGTCCGCTGGAAGGTTGCCTTCAAATCCATTTAGACAAATATTTGTTGAACTAGCTCCCACTTCCTGTCGGTTTCTGTTATTTTCGCTTGCTGTACCTGATGCTTTCAGGGTTTTGCAGACCTCCCAACAGGCCTGAATGTGCTCCAGAGCCAGAGTGAGATCCTCCGCCTGTGAAACCAACACAAGGATTTACTGGCGCCATCTAGTGCCCGGCTCTCCTCCCGATGCAAGACGCCCATGCCAACGCCAGTAATGTGGTTAGTCACCTCTCCTCCTCTCCACTGGTCTTGGTACATTTCCATCCTTTTTGATGGTGAGTGTGCTAAATGTAGAGGATGAGGAGTGGGTGGCACACCTGGGTGGAGTGAGGAGACTTCCTGCAGAGCTCCAAAGAGGCAGCAGCTGCCATCAGCAGAGACGTCCTCTGGCCCATGAGCAGAGCGCGGTCAGGAGGGCACAGCAGGGAGAGCTTTAAGGTCAAGCAGAAAAACAAATTATTTATCTCTGGCAACTAAAGGAAGACAGGAATGCACTGCTTTAACTCAGTTTAACCTGAAGTGAAAACATTTATGTTCTGATGAAATTATTTTAGCAACTGCTAAAGAAGACATGAATAAAAATGAGATAATGTTGGAAAATACAACCACTGTCCAGCTGAAACCAGAGGTTTACATTAGGAGTGCAACGATTGTAGTTTTCTAGCAGATCGCTGATTACCGATCTTTAAAAATCCTGACCTGCCGATTCTGATTTTGGCTGATACCAATTTTTTAAATTTTTGTCTGAAATGTTGCTAAATATAGCAAGAAAGCCGCTGAGTTGACAACAGTGAGTGATTTCAAACGTGCAGACATGACTTGGTGGGTCGGTCTGCCAGTCAAACCTCTCACTGCAGAGCAGAAGAGGACAGTGGCTGATTTCTAGACTTTTGTTGAGAAAGATAAGATCCTCTTCACATCCAAGTATCGGCTGATCACTGATCTCCCAAAATTAAGGAAATTGGCACCAATAAATCAGTCCACCCCTAGTACACCAGATAAAAATACCTTTTTGTTCTCACTGTCTGAAGTTAAATCAGGCCAACCTTCTCTTATTTTAGGTCAGTTCTAACTACTAAAATTATTTATCTTTGCTAAAACATAAATAATTGTATGTTTTCAGATAAAGAATCTATAAGAGATTTATTTACTCATGTCTTTAATATCAGAAGTTTACATACAGAATGATTATTGTCTCTTTAAATAATGACATGACGATGTCATGGCTTTTAGAAACAGCTTTTAACCACTAAACCCTGTTAATAAAATTTTATAAATATATTAAAATATGCATATAAACACAGAATTCAATTCCTTTTTTAAATAGGAAAATAAACATTTTATTGCCTTCTGTGCAATAACCTAGCATTCTTTTAGTCAATTCGAGCCGGTTCAGGTTAAAACTTTACCACTGAAAAAGTTTTGGGTAGAACATATTTACAGACAAAGGTGCTTTCATCTGAAGTGTAAAATGTATAATATGTATTTTGTACAACTTGGGCTTAATTACTGTTCTGAATATGTTGTTTTATCAGAAAATGACACATTTGGAGTCTGCATACTCCAGTTAACAATCAATAGTTTCATCCCTTGGTTCATCCCCATTTTTGGAGGGAATCGAGCCAAGCGCTGGCACTCCGGCTCTCCTGACGCCTCGTATATATATTTTTTAAATTAAGTTAACAATGCATTGTAAACAAACAGGTCTAAGTTATGTAAAATGCTAAAAAGGTGAACGGTAAAACTGTCTCTTGTCAAAGCAACATTTAATTCCTTAATTGTGCCTAAGTCAGCCATGACGGGGTCAACCGGCACACTTACCCGGTAGGACAGCACAAAGAAATCCCTCATTCCGTCAGGTCTGCTCTCGCACTGCAGAGCCGAGTTCCAGGCTGCAACAGAAGCACCCACACACCGACAAAATGAGGCTGCCGCAAGATTTTAGGTGATAGCACAGCGTGTCATATTAAAGTGGCAAGGAAAGAAAGAGTCGGTACCAATCTTTCTGAACCAGTTAGCGTCCTCAGCGCGCCGCTCAGCAGTCGTATGAGACTGGTGTGAAATTGTGTGCAGAGCTGTTGGGAGGAGAAAACTTTCAGGGTTATGGAGACCTTAGAGGAAATGCGAAGTAAAACGGCTGAAACCAGATATTTACATACACCAGGGGCGTCAAACTCAGTAAATGTTCTTAAAGGTCGGGTTGTGCCTCAATGTATTGATAAAATTAAGCTGTTAAGAAGAACAATCACAGGATTTTGTGATTGTTCTTGTGTTTTTTTGTAATCAAAATCACAGACTTGGTGGTGCTAATTCAGAAATATTCCTAAGGAATTTTTGGGATATTTGCGCTAATGTATCATGTAAAATGTGACTTTTTGTTACTCGCCGTATCAATCACAGAATATAATTCGACATCAACTAAGGCTGAGGCAGCAATCTCTTAAACCCGGTGTTTTTGAACAATTTTAAGAAAGAATTGCAGTATAATCAGAAATAATATGGGGATTTGTTGATTTTGTGTGGATTTTTCAGATTTGTGAAAAACTGGACGGATTTATTGATGTAATTTAGAGTGTCAAGAAAACTGGCATAAGGGTATGAGATCTTTCCAGGCACACGCAGAAAAAGATGCATAATGGCTTGGAAGAAATAAAGTGATCCTGTGGTTTGATTAAAAGTTAATTAAGTTGAATATGTCTGAATAATATGAGTATAATTAAGTTGAATATGTCTGAATAATATGAGTATAAGTAATCACTCAGTAACCTTCTGCAAAGAATCTCTGATTAATGATCTGTAATGATTTAACTATGTAATGATTATGTTACTGATTAACAATAAGAAAGAGATGTGATTTATTGTCAGTGAATGTGAAGTTGTGAACATTTGAAATCAATTCACAGGTTTAACGATAGGTTGAATATGTTCAATGAGTTATAATAAAGGATAGTGAGTTATAGACAGAGAGGAATGCAGTACAGCCCTGAAACAGGAAATGTCGCAAGCAGTTCTGAACAGATGGCCAAAGCGCACAGGATGGGTGGTGCGGTGAGTTTGGCTGAGGCAACGGAAAAAGGGGAAGTACGGGAACTTCCACTACGGTCAGCAAAAACAGGTTGAGAAATGTGGGGACTTTTTCATGAGAGACAGCAGATGTGAAGCAAGTCACGTAGACCAAACCTCCCCATACACACACATGGTGGAAGAGAGGCATAAAAAGGGGCTGAAAAGAGGAACCAGTTGTTCCCAGTCCGGCGGCGCAGAAGGAGAGACAACTTGCAGAAGCAGATTGAGCTACGGACCGCACTTCAGAACCACGGGGAAGCTCGGACTTCACACCGCTAAGAAAGGACTGGGTCCCATCGCCCCATCTCTGGTTCTTTATTCGACCGTTGGTCTCGTCTCAACCCAGCCATCTCAAACTCTGCAACAAGACTTGGAGGAAGGACAAAGGTCCCTCAGGGATGAGGAATTGGGTTTCACAAAAAGGATTCGGACCCGTTCCGCTTTGTTTCCTTTCTACGGAGGGCTTTTCCACACAAGGCAAAGACCTCAACCAAGGCTGCTAGAAATTCCTGTTGCCAGAAGATCCACCATCGTCTGGGTATGAGTTGAATCTGCTCACTGAAATTCCATTTCAGAACGTGCGACTTGACTCTTAGGGAAAGGAGACAGGGTAGTATGGTTGTACATGTAAATTTTATTACACTGTTTTTTGAATTATATACGATTGATTATTGATTTGTATGTACGCATATCCCTGCTTAAGCTTGCTTAATAAATTTATACTATAAAATTCTAACGAGGTTGGTGGACATTGGAATTAATAGAGTCATTTAATCTTTGTCCAGTTCTTTTAATTAAGGTAAAACTAATGTACATGATTCCAGTAAATAGGAGGCTTCATAATTTCCTTTGGTGAGAGTAAATAATGACCCTGGGACTTACATCTAAGTCACTAAAACTAATCTAGCCGGTTCCAAGTGCAAGTTATGATTTAGAAAGTGGGCTACCGTTAACAGAAGTGGTTATTGGAATTATGCAGCTGCGAGGGCTACTCAGCTGATTGTTTCTTAACTGTAAAGGGTCATAACTTCTGGATTGGAGGTAGTTAGGGCTAGACGAATCACTTTCGCCACCAGTTTAAATAGATTATCTCTTATAGAGTACTTTTAGGGTAATACCCAGGTCTCAGAGATTTTCCGGACCTGTTAGACGGAGAACTGGTCAGTAGGCAGCCCTGTGAAGTAGTGAGGAGTGGGCGGGGCTGACTATTGCAGGATAACCTTCAAGAGTCAAGCGGGCCATATAAGAATCTACGGCGGGCCAGATTTGGCCCCCGGGCCTTGAGTTTGACATGACATACACTGAATAAAAAGATGCTTAACTTTTTCCACTTATATTAAATAAGACTAAACTTTCTGAGTGAGTTTTAAAAACTTTGAAGGCCTGTTTAACGCAAGAAGGATGACGACTAGATCAGAAATGAAACTATTATTTAATTGGTGGAAACAATCAATAGTGACAAATAAATTATTAAAATAATCATCTACTAATCTAGTAATTGATTAGTTGTTAAATGGCGTACACAGACTCAGAAAAATGCTATTTGCTGAAAGAACAACATATTGAGAGCAAATATTAAGACAAAACTGTCTTAAATAAAAGATTTTTTAAAAATCTTAATATATCTGTTAAATATGCTCTAACAAAAATTCCCCAATTGGCATAGTTTTAGCTCCACCTGGTTCAAATCTCCTATTAAGAACCTTTTGCTATCCAATTATCAATCGATTAATTCATAAATAATTAACAGATTAGCTTTATACTGTTGATGTTAGAAGGATTTTTAAAGCTGTTTATGTCCCCCATTCGGTAGATATTGATGCATTATTTATCAATTAAAATACTTACTGACATACCCAGATACTGCCTAAAATTAGAAATTTTCCCCATCCAAACATACTGCACTATTTTGTCGTGTTTATTAAAATGTTATAAATAATATTGGTAATCCTAGATGACATTAAATATAAAAAATCTAGAGTGAAATAAATGTAAATCCATCTGGTTTCAGATGTTTATTAGTTATAAATCTGCTCACCCTGTTTCAGATACGGCAGGAGTTTGTCCAGATTCACATCCCTGCAAGGATTGATTGTTTTAGATGTATAACCTTAACCTTAACCAAAGATTACATTATATAATTAGTTTTTTATTTATTTTTTTACATTTTGCCTCACCTCAACTGATCAGCTGAGTTTTCTGCTGAGGAGAACACGAGTCGGACCAAACACCTGTGAAAATAAAAACAAAGAACCCGGCGCTGACCTCGTTTTCTTTCACCTACTAACATTGTTATACAGAAACACAGTTTCTGTGGGAAAGCTGGAGAAAATGGGTCAGTGGATCATTGGAGGTGACCGAGAAGCAGAATCACTACAATCTGTAAGGCACACCAGCTAAAAATAATTACTTTATTTATGCAAATCCAGCAACAGACCCACCAAGCACTGAAATTTTATACCTGACATCATTTTATATAATTTATATTTAATATTGAACTGTTGCTTTTAAGTTTACAAAGGTAAATGAATAAAAAAATAACATCCTGTTGCAACATCCACTATGAAAAGTGAAAACAGAGCAAGAAGTTACTCAATAATTACAAAAACATTCAAGGCTGTATTCATTAAATCAACAATACAAGCTGCAAACAATATGTCATTCTCCTCATTATTAACACATAAGTATAAATATATTTTACTGACCTAAGACCCATCAGAACGTGAACTTCGTCTTTTGAGTTCTCACATAAAACCTCCAGAGCTTTCACTGCAGTTTCCTGTCTTCCATTCTGTCACAAACAAACAAACGTTCCCATCATGAATGTTCAAAATGATCAGACATTATTTAACTGTAATTATCAGTTAAATAATCAGTTTAACCTCAAAAATCTATTCATATCCTGTGAATTTTATGAGATAAAAAGCAATTAACTGTGAAAGGAAGTAGTATATATGTCTATAAAAATATATATATAAAAAGTGTGGCAGGCGTTTGTATTCATTGAAGTAAAATGTAACGATTCCTTGAATGACTTGAGTATCTCGATTATTAAAATTCGTAGAGGAAAATTACCTCCCTCGAAGCTTTGTTAAATTATGTTTTATTATTTAGTGCACCGTGTGGCGGCCGGGTGATTATTTATGTTCTCTCTTCCGCCTTCGAGTTGTTGACAAAAGCTAAGTGTTAGCAGACCAATTTTCAAGTTCGGTCTGGGTGGATTTCATTGATTGATGATAATGTCCGCCTTTCTTTCGTTTTTAGAGCCAATGTTGATATCCAACGATAATACTGAGTATGGCAGTATTTACCAATGTTTTATTTGATAAATTTTTTTATTTCACTACTCAATTAATAATCAGAATAATCGATAGAATACTCAATTACTAAAATAATCATTTACAACATCTCTACATTGAAGTCTGTCTTGGTAATGTGAAAAAAGTTAAAAACTTCTACAAGTCATTGTATATTTGCTTGCAGTTTGATCATATGAACATAAAGAATGCTACACATTTAAATGTTTTGAGCTTTTCAAGATGGAGTACGTTTGATTCATGTTATTACTCCTCCTGCCCAACAACATATGGTCCAAGTGACGACATCATGATTCCTCATCACCGTCCTACACATAAACACGCTCATTTGTGTTGAACTGAACTTGTGTCCGAACTGCAAGGAGCACTGATAAGGCGCTCTAATCAACATAATAACACCACGGCACTGGGAAATGTGATGAATTTTCTATTAGACCTAATCTCGTGATTGGAACGAGTAACGAGCGTTGTGATGAATTCTACCTCCAGAGCAATCTGAGCTGCCAGACAGAGGAGACAGGAAGCTGCGCTCTCTGATAGCAGCAGCCTGTCTTCGCTGGATACAGGCGACTTGGACAGGACTCCCATCGCATTCAATGCCTCTACAGCTGTTGCAAAGAAACAACACAAATAATTTGCTGAAGAAAACAAAATGGTCTCAATAAAGTTATAGTTTAATGTATATACCTTTCTGTACGTTGTCGTCCTGAACAGCAATCTTGTAAATGCAGAACTGAGTGAAGATACTCTCAGGATCAGACCTTTCTGCTTCTTTAATTGCTTCTTTAGCCTGAGGACACAAATGTAAACAATTTTCAGAAAATTACTATTGATATTTAACATTTTGTGCTTTTTTTAATACTTTCATTTATATCTCTACTGTTTCTCAAAACAGAACAAACGCTTTAAAAAAAAACATCCAGCCATTTTTTGTCAAGTTAATGTTTTTTGGTGTCTGGAAAATGAGCCGTTTCAAAAACCTCCAGAATGCAACATCATCGAGCAACCCCAGCAAAGCCCAGATCGTTACCTAGCAACCCAAACTGAGCTCCAGCACCTTTAGGTCAGCTAATTTTACCGTCGTATCTGCTGTACAATGGCTGCTAGAAAAGACGAGTGTTGTGTTTTTGACTTACCATTCAGAAACCATTTGACGCATTCTTGTTGGTTGTGCAGGAGGCTCCATTTCTGCTTTTCAAATATGTGCGGTTGTATAACTGCGCTTCGTTTTGCAGCTATTTTCATGTGCAGGTATAGAAGTTGGCCAGAAGCAGCTTATTTGTGTTTAAAGTGACAAGGGGCCCTAAAACGGGTCATTCTGAAAGGAGCTCAAAACAGGCAGAACTGACCAGACTAAAATCTCATTATCTAAGAATGATTTTGTGCAAAAAATGTAATGAACATGTTTTGTATAACTCATGGACCTATCCTAACCTGTTTAAGTAAGCATTATAAGTCACATTTAACAAAAATCAGCTGATTTGATGTGCATTAACTACTGCAGCAGAATAATTTCAATCAGAGCAGCTGATGCTTGGATAATTTTACCTTTTCTAACTGCTGCAGGTGCAGCAGGCAGGACGCTCTGTTCCTCTGCAGCTTGGCTAGATTTGGCTCCATCTGACCTGCCTTGAAGAAGCTGAAGGAGTAGTTATACCACTGTAGAGCCTCTGCATAGTTACCAGCCTGAAATGACAAAGCAGAGACAATCAGCTGGAAGAGGTTTTTAATCAAATGGTATTAAATCAGATTTTTTTTTTGGTAAAATAAGTTCAACACACCTCAAAATGTTTTGACGCCTGATCCCACAGTATGACATGCAAACTGGTCAGCGCATCTGGAGTGAGCTGTTTACCACTGTAGTGGCCTGTGGGAGGTAAAACTGATTTTTACATAAAGGGTTTGTAAAGTTTTCCAAGGTTTTTCAAGCATTTTCAAGGTTAAGTTGTTTTTTTTTACTTTTCCAGCACAAATAAACTAGAAAAAGATAGTTTCAATTTACTATGCTTTCATATCATTTATTGCTGTTATTAATAATGTCTTGAGATAGAATCCTACATTTTACAGCAGGGACAAGGTAAACTAAAATATAAAAAACTGTTTTGAAATCGTCCATTTCACTGGTCAAAGAACAAAACACTAATTTAACAAGAAATATCCACAATTTCAATAACTTTGTTTAAGGTGTAAAACATTACCCAACATTTCAGATTACACAGATCAGTAAGTTATGAAGCCACAAGGAATAATAAGTAATCAAACATAAAATAAAATAATGCTATTGATAAATTTTCTGGCATTTAGCAAATAAAATAAATTTGGGAGTTCTAACTAACCAAAACAAAAAAAAACAATAGAAGTTTAGTCTGATTTAACTTCAGACAGTGAGAAAAAAATATATATTTATTTATTTTTAAACATCTGGTTTCAACTGTAAATGTTTTCCAAATTTAGGCTTTCGATCAATCGCTAGAAGGCTCTTTACTACCAATTTTAAGCACCTGCATAAAAAAATGCAGCACAGTTGCAATAATTAAAAATAATCTGATTGCAACAGTACCAGTGATGATGTCTTCTATCTTCTGTTTGGCCAGCAGCTCTTTGTTTCTCTGCAGCAGCAGCTCAACGTGCAGCACAAGAGCAGCGCCCAGGTCAGGGGACGAGCCAAAGTGCTGACACACACACTTCAAATACTCAAACGCCAGCATTTCTCTACAATAATCACAAAAACATCCCAGTTTAGGCTGGACAGGAGGGTTCGTGTACATGTATACATGTCAATTTATTGTTAGGGGTAAATAAAGGTGGAAAATAAATCAGGATTGTTTTTTAACCTGTCTTCAGACATGAGAAGTTTCGCTGCGCTCTGACAGACTTCAAGAGGAACTTGTGATTCCAGCATCTCATCAAGTCCTGGAAAAATGTTTGCAAAACGCTTTAAAATGTGAATCTCAAAGTCATCTGTAGAACTTTTTTTCACATTTTGTAACAATAAAACCACAAATACCATCATATTTTATTTGGGTTTGAGAGTGATGCAAATTACACATGGTTTAGAATTTGTTTTTAGAAATAAAAATTTGATCATTGAGATGTGCATCAACAATGAAAATAAAATCAAAACTCTATAATTACAGCTACAAGTCTTTTGGATATAAAGTTTTGAATTTAAAGACTTTAAAGATTTTATTTTATTCACATTTTGTACATTTTTGTACTTCAATTTGCATCTTAAATGTTAAGTTTTCCTTTCACCTCCCAGTTATGCGCCACTTTGTAATGTTCTACCAGATTAAATTAAATTGAATTATGTCGCTGTAGCTTAAATTTAAGTGAAAAATACAAAGAAAGTCTTGTCTCCCTCCATCTTGAACCTCCCAGTACTTTCAAAGACTCCCTGAATGTTCAGGTAGCAACGCCCCTCTGTCCAATGTTAATGATATTCTATAAATAATTCATTGAGCCGTTATTAACTAACCTGCTCTGATGTGATTGTCTGAGGCCTCGGCTCTCAGGAGGATTCTTATCTTTAAATACAGTCCAGATGTGCTCACACACTCCTGCAAAATTCATACAGAGACAATCAAACACAAAGCATGACTGTCCTCTAAATCAGTCTCGTGTCTTACCTTGTTGGCCAAGATGACGGCATCGAGCGCCTTCTCCTGAAACCTCTGACAGTCCCACTCTAGATAAACTGTAGCAAGCAGACGCAAAGCTTTGGCCTATTGTGAGAAAAATGGAGCAAAGTTTAAATCTGTAACCATTTCCAGTGATTTTTCTGAACTCTGAACTTCAGTCTCACCAGAACGTCTGGTCCAGGGCCGTACTTTGCACTCGTTTTACCGATGTCGTAGCTTTGGCTGAAAAAGAAGCGTTACTGTTTTCCCTTGCTCTGTTTTTAACAACAAACATTAAATACCATATTTACCTCAACCAGAAAGTACTGTCCTCATACTTCCTCAGATTATAGGTGTCTACACCAAAGTTGTAGCACATGAGGGAGAGGTACGCCGTCTGCGTTCAGAGAGTGAGTTCACAGTTAGCTTCCCCCTCACTTTCAGCAACAATATGCACAGTGAATGTGACAAATCAATAAATAGAGTTGTAAATGTGCAAACGGAGGGATTGTTTTACATCTTTCGGTATCCGCTGCAGCATGTCTTTACATCGCTGCATGTAGACCTTGGCTTCTCCGCTATTCCCTTGGGATACGGCCTGCAACCGAGGTCAGACTTGAACTTTTATTATTCCCTGTCAGATATTAAAGATTTCCCCCTCTCATTGTTTCTCAGTTCACATTTTAGCTGTCTCACACTTCACACTGCAAGTCTGTCAGAACAGCACTTGCTGAGCTGCCAAATATCACAAGAACAAATATTCACATCGAAGGTGTCGAACATCACATGCGCTCACCGACTCTGCCTGGCATGACAGAATTCGAAGCAGGTCCTTCTCCACATCCGCCTTGGAGGAAGTAACGTCGGCTGCTGCGTCGCCTCTGGACATCAGCTGGCTGTAGAGGGTTTCCAGGCTCTAGAGAGGTAGAAAACAAAGCATTTTTTCCTAAAAACACCATGTTTCTGTTTGCTCTAAACTTGCACCGACTAAAGCTCTCTCTCTCAGTCTGTGTGTTCATTTTTCTTCACCTTGACAGCAAGCCTCAAGAAATGATCTGCCATCTGGGGATTTTTGCAGTCCAGCCAGGTTCTGCCCGTTTTGCTGGCCATCTGTAAAGATCAGACACTGATAAATGGGCCTTCTCCTCATGAAATGCTGAGCGCTGGTCGAGGAGGGCCTGCAGTGCTGCTCACCAGGATCTGCTTGCGGATGGCGCCCTCTGTTGGATTCTCAGGTTCACAGCAGTAAAGCAGACTGCATGCGACATGACGAACTGCGTGATGGAAATGTTTGAATATGATGCAACATTACTGCCACTAATTCTGTTCACAGCCTTCCTTCTGAGTCTAAACTTCACATCTATCAGCATGAATACTGTTAAAGTTTACATTTAGGCAGATCATGAGATTAGAAGTGTACCTTTGGCTTTTTGAACTTTACTCAGAGCACCACCGGCGTTTTTGGTCACCGACCAGTTCCACAACTGGATGGCACACTCTTCAAGCTGGAAAAGTTACAGAGAATCAATGATGAAACTCACAAATATAGTTCTTTATAAAGTGTTTAATACATGCAACTGAGTCAGAACTAAACAATATAGATAAAAGTCTTGAATTAAACGGCACATTATAAGTATGAAAGCAGTTAAAACTTTCAGGTTGTTAAAGTATTAACAACTTTAAAGTTTTACTATGTTACAGTTGTTTTTTATGTGGAAGTAGGAGTAGAAATAGAAGGAAAAGGATGTGTGGTTATTTTAATTTTTACAAATTAAAATTTGAAAATGTGCCTTGGATTTGTATCCACTCAATTGGGATTTTATTTAATAGATGAAAACAATATTTTATGCTTAATTGTGAGGTGAACAAAAATTATTTTGTTTTCAGAAATATAAATCTGAAAAGTGTGGCATTTAGAAGTAACTCTCCTTGTTTTCAGTGGAATTGCAACTGCAAGTCTTTTGGAGATTTTCCTACCCGGTTTTCATATCGAAAGATCAAAATGGCTGCCCTCGCTCTTTGCAAAACAATGTGTTGCCACAGATTTTCAATTGAATGTAGGTGCTTGAGTTGAACCATTCTAATAATATAATATATTGTCATGTAAACCGTTAGATTGTAGCTCTGGCTGTAAAATGGACCAGTCTCCCACTGCCAACTGTATAATGACAAATTTTCCAAGGTATTGTTAATATATTTTGTTTGTTTTCTTACATTTACTTGTCTAGAACAGCGTCAACTAGTAAAATTGGCTATAAATCATGTCCAACAATCTAATCTACCTGTGAATGTGGTATTTTTGACAAAACATCTAATCCAGACACTTTAGAGAAGAGTTTCTCAATGGCCTCATCAAAATCTGGCATCTGTGTCTGCAGCAGGTTATCTGTGAGAGCTGAGCAAGTAAAAAAGAAAGAGGACAAGTCAACAGGATAATGAGAGTAAAGACATACGTTTCATGACATGCGTAAAGGCAAAAGAGTCTGTAGGGATAGCTCCAGAGAGGATTTAAGAAAATAAAGTTATCTAATCACATATGTTTTCCAGCTTCAGTATCTTTATTTTCATTATGATCCACCCACCATCCACCAATAATTACACAAGTTTGAAAAGCCTAAATATTGCAGTCTTTCACGTGGGCCAGTTCTAATGTTGTCAGGATTTTAAAAAATCAATAATGTGGTACTTTACTTAGCTTTTATAAATCAAATACATTTATAAACAAACTGGGTTTTAGATATTCAAATTAATTACAAATATAAAAATCCAAACCAAATACTTTGTTCATTATCTTCTCTTGTGTATTTAAAAAAGTCGAAAAAGCTATTTAGTAACAAACCTGAGTGGCACAAGTGGACATTAAATTACATTTTCGACCAAAGCAAATAGTTGTCGGCAGTGTAGCTTGTCCGTTAGCTAACGGTCCTGCTAGCATGTAAGCTAGGTTTGTTGCAACAGGAAGTGACACAATTACAAAGTTTGTTGATTACAATTAATATAAGTCAAATCGTAAATGACTCACTTTTCACAGTTGATACAAAATGCTCCATGTTTGATGTTTCAGAGCAAAGAAAACCCTCAGGTTAGCTTCTTGTTTCCGTTTCACTGACAACTCCAACGCCGCGAAAATCAGCGTGAAGGGAATGCTACGTTCACAGACACTCGGAATTCCGAAACTCCAATAACATAACAATAAAAACATTTTTCATACTTCTGCTTCAGTTAGAAATATTAAACGTCTTGAAGAATAGCAACTTAACCGTTTTAATAACTTGCCTTTTTTGTTTTTCGATTCCATTAATTTTTGGACCTTGAAATTATGTGTTTTTAGAATCAAACCAAGAACAGTGAATGGAGCATAATTAGTGTTATTAATTTAGTGTTACGTGGAAATGACAACCTCAAATATTCACTGTTTGCTTTACTATAGCAATTACCACGAGTTTTTTTTCTCCATGGTGTATATCCATTCATGCACAAAACCTTTTATTGACAGTAGTATCCAATTCGGTGAACACATAACTTTTAATATTTCAATTTAATTCTAAGCATTTTTTATATAAAGCCTAACTTTGATGATGACAGAATCTGTTAGACTTTCTTCAGTAAAACTTCTTCATATTTTCAGCAGTCTATAAATAAGATCTGAAGTGTCCACTGTGAATTTGGAGTACATTATTTTTCCAGTCATTTACAAATGAAAGCCGAATAGCTTTAATTAAACTCCCTTAAACTCACAGACTCCCTTAAGACAGGCATAACCATTAATTAAAGTTTGGTTATGGTGGAAAATATTTGGTTTATCTTTCAAAAAAGGATTTAATCCAGTTTAAATATTTATGTATTTCTGTTATGTAATGCTTTTGATAGAATAATTTTAAATATTTTCAGTACCAGTAAAATTTGTTTACAGTGAATCCTCCTAAAACATCCAACACGTCAGATTTAATGAATAGAGTACTCAAAAATTGTAAGAGTATTAATATTTCAACATATTTTTAGCTGTCCAAGAAATTAATCAAGTAAGAGTGAAAAAAGTCTACTTAAGTAGAGTAAGTGATCAAATTTTCAATCATTTAATATTTAGAAATTACACCATCAGACAGACCAAAATATAAAGTCAAGAGGAAATTTTGGTGTGTTAAAGAAGAATATAAAAATAAAAAATGCAGGTGTGTGTCTGTCTGGTGAATTTTTGGTTAGAACATGTTTGTTCTGGGTAGAAAATCCAGAAATTTTACTCAAGTAATAGTAGCGATACTTCATAATAAAATCACACAAGTAAAAGTGGAAAGTACAGTTAAAATACTCCTAAAAGTACATTTAATCAAAAAAAGTTATTACTGGTTTCTATCCAACTCTGGATTTAATGCTTGACTAAGTTTGACAAATCTTTAGTTTTTGACTCAGGCAGCTTTCTGTCTTTGACCCTCAAGTGAAATATGAATAATTTATAACTCTATCATCATCTGAGAAGTAGTTCCTCTCATATAGCAGGTTGTACATTTTACTCCTTCTGCCAGACATAAAACTGTTTGGAAGGCTGAGGTTCTGCTTACGGGGCTTTAACTGAGCCGTCCACTGGAGAAAAACATTTCTACAGGTTCATCTGGGCTAAAAGGAAGAATCCATGCTGTGTGTGTAGAACCAGTCACTCCCCTATAGTGAGCTTTGAACAGAACCATTTAAAATAAATGACTTCAAATCCACCCTCTCAGCAAGCAACTTCCACCAATTGTTCACAAGGAGACTTATCTGTTGCTCCTTCGTTCTCTTTTACGAGACGCCTAATTATAAAACAACACACAGAAACAGCATGAAGCTCAACTCCTTCATTGGTTGCTCTATTTCTGCTTAAACAATCTGCCTACTGTTTTCATTTTTTGTTCTACTTCTACTTGAAAATATTATTTTCCAGCTTGTTTGTACTCTTAAAATGTAGCCTATTCTAGAATTTCTACATTAATTTTTATTTAGATTACTGGAAAATTTAATTACACTTAATCATCTTTAACAAATATGCAGAATATATATATATAATGTGTTTATATACTGATTCTGTTTCCCTCCTGAATAAATTATATTTGTATAATCAGAAAACAAAACCAGAGTGGACAAAAATTAAGAGAAACACTACATCAGTATATTCTTATGCAAGTAAAAGTAAAAAGTAGTCAGCCAAGCAATGTAACTATTATTTTATAAAAAGGTTGTTTGATCTCTATACCTGATTTAATGTTTAAAAGCAGAGGTGGGTAAAGTATCAAGGAACTCTCATGGAAGAGCTGCACTAATTCAGAAGTAAAAGTAAAGAGTAAAAAAAGTATTTCATTACAAGGCTAAGTACTTAAGTAACTGATCAGATCATCTAGTTTAATATTTTAAAATACTGTAATCAGACAGAAAAAAATCAAAGTTATCTACAAATTTTGGAATTTTAAAGACTTAAATGAAGAAATTAAAAATAATTAAATGAAATGATTACAAAATAACAGATTCAGCCAGAAGAAATACTTTTCCCAATGAAATTACCAAACAAACCTATGAAACTAATACAGCCAATAATGCAAATAAGGTGAAGTACTTCCAGTGCTGTAGCATTAAAATAAAAAAAGATTGTGTATAAAGAAGAAGTCTCACTTTGACTTAAATTCTAGGTGTGTGTTTGTATCTCATGCGTTTTATTTTTTCTTCCTACAGTGGAGTTACTTAAAGTGGGTAGAGTATCCGGAAATTTACTGAAGTAAAAGTAGTGATACTTTATAATCATATCACTCAAGTAAAAGTGGAGTAAAAATACTACTAAAAATATTCTTTTATTTAAGTAAATGTAATTGAGTAAATGTAAGTAGTTACTAGCCACCTCTGTTTATCAGTGATGTCATCAGACAGACAAAAATACAAAATTATCTGCAAAGTCTGGCGTTTCAAAGACTAAAATAAAAAAAAATCAGTACATCTTTTAATTTATTCACTCATTTTCTTGAACAAAAACATGCTTTAAATCAGGGGTGTCAAACTCCAGTCCTCAAGGGCCACTGTCCTGCAGTTTTTAGATGTGCCACAGGTACAAAACACTGGAATGAAATGGCTTAATTACCTCCTCCTTGTGTAGATCAGTTCTCCAGAGCTTTGCTAATGACCTAATTATTTTATTCAGGTGTGGTGCAGCACAGGCACATCTAAAAGTTGCAGGACACCGGCCCTTGAGGACTGGAGTTTGAGACCTGTGCTTTAAACAAAAGGGAAAACAAAACCATTCAGACCAGAGCCAGCCCAAGGCATGTGCTAGCTAAGCGGTTGCTGAGGGCCCCCACACCAGCAGGGGGCCCCCAAGAGCACCAAAGTAGCATGGTAGACAAATATACATATATTTTAAATAACATTGAATATTGCAATCTAAATGCTGTTACACATGGGAAAACAAATTGTGTATTTTTTTTAATAAATAATAATGATTAACCTCTTCCTGCTGCCACTGTTGGGGAAATATAAGCTATTAAATTTAGTGTTTATCAGCTGATGTTACTTTCAAATAGTTCCAATAAAATGGCACACTAAAAGACCTCTGTGGATTTCAAAATCTTAATTTTACTTTGTTAACCTTACTCCTGTAAGGTTAAAATCAATAGTCATAATAGCACTGGTATGATGCATGCTAATTACAAATGATGCTGATAGTAAGTGTTTACACACATAGAGTAGCTTAGCAATAATAAATCGTCTGGTGTTGACATGTTGGTATGGATCCCCCAAGAGCACCCAAAAAAACTGCTTAGGGCCACAAAAAGGCTTGTACCGGCCCTGATTCAGACGTTTCTGGCAGGTTTGGAGGCTTTGCATAAGTAAGTTTCACTTATTTTATGTGACTCATTGCATTAAAGAATGATGTACTGCTATTGAAAGAATATATTTTAACCCAACGCTGAAGAAGCTCCATCACAAATGTTTCCAGGAACAAGGCAAAGATCTGATGCCGTTGCTCACATGATGATATTTTCATACCAACAACTACTTGAATCCTTCTATTTGTGCAAAAACATTAAGATTAAAACTCTGTTAAAGTGCTGCTTGTGAATATTTTTAGAATGTTTCTCAGTTCCTAAAATGAGTGAGAAAATGAGTTTAAGTACAGATTTGATGGTTTAATAAAATTTTAAGTCAATTTTGCAGTTATAGTTGCATCTATGTGTTAATTTACCAAAAAATGTGAATTTAATGGTATTCAATTCTTGCATAACCACAACTACAGACTGTAGCTTCTCTAGTTTCTGTTTTTCTTTAAATAAACCATGCAGAGATTAGTCAACTTTGTATACTCTCTTTCCAAACCACCAAGATTTTCTCAAGAGGATTTTATGAGTCAAAGGATAATTAATCTGTGCTGTAAACACTGAAGTGCAGATATCTAAATACTTAAGTTGTGACTGCATGTTCCCAAAAGAAAGAAAATAAGATTCATAGTTGAGATTCAGTGAATGGTTTCCCATGCTCTCTTGTCACATTTTACATTTTTGTCCTTGTAAAGTGATAGAAGAGAGGAGCAGAGGCACTTGTCCGCTGTTTCGCCATCCACTCCCCCAAAAAGCAGCTGAGTCCAGATGTGGACGGAAAATACGAGGGAAGGATGTTCTTATTTCAAGAGTCGCCAACTCTGACCTGCAGTGATTGTTGTGGTGATAAAAGAAAACAGTCTGCAGCACATCCACACACTGCAGGGTCCTGCTGGACAAAGGAAGATTATTTACTTTGATATAAAAAGCAGCGTATCCTGTTGCCAAAGTTAAAAATAAATCCAGCCCATGTTTATTCTAAAAGCTTGAGCCGATTGATTGAATCAAAATCACAGGAGCTGTTTGGTTTTTATTGTTGTTTTTTTTCTCCTTTTGTGATAAAATCATTATGATACCTTTAACCTCAACCTCACAGGGGTTTGATTGTTTAACACAGGTCAGAGGTCAACTTAGTAAATGATCAAAGTTCAGTCTTGATCTGCTGCACAATTAAAATATGTTTTTAGAAATGCATGTATTTACAACAAACCAGTTCATTTTAATCTTTTCCAGGTTTTCCTAAAAGGTTATTAATCATGTTTTCTGATAAATTTAACCTTTGTTGCAGAAAACAATTAGTAACCAGTTCAACTAAAATGAACAAAAACATTTGGACCACAAGCTAAAAGCATTAAATGTTTTGAGTTAATAACGGTTCTTTTTTTCTTGTTGTAACCTTTAAAACATTTTCAACCCTAAACATGAATGCGTAAAATAATCATCAACTCAAACTGAGGTTGTGCTTCTGTGGTATAATGAAATAAATACTGAAGTAAATACTAAATCTTGAGCAGATTGTTGTTCTGAATTGTGTTTTAATTTGGATTAAATTGGAGCTTATTTACAGACCCCAGCAACAATATTAATATCTCTTGAATTTTATAATTTTTCTTCATGTTGGAAAGCTAAAATTTTGATGTTTCTAAGTAGCACACAACAACTGTGATGTTAGAGGAAAAGATACAAGTTCTTGAAAACTTTTTAAAATAAAAAATTTACGTGCTCTATGCATCTGTGCTTGCTACACATTTCTGTTTCGTTTTCTTTGGATTTTATTTAAAACATAACATTGTGCACTTGAGATTAAAAAATTACAAAAAATGACATGCAGTTATTTTCGATCCAGTCCATTCTTCTTTTCAAAAAAGCTCAAACTCAACATAATTTTTTATTATTATGCTAAAGATACACAATTTTATCCAGGTCTGGACTTTGACTGGGCCATTCTAACATGTGATGCTTTGAACTAAACCCTCAAATGGAAATTCTGGGAGTATGTTTAAGGTTGTTTATATATATTTACTAATGTTCTCCCCAGTGCATGATGCTGCCACCACCTTCACTAAACAGCCTTCTTTATGCTGAGGCTAAATTACTCACAGATCGACTTGATTTACTAAAAAAGTTATTCTTTTTGAGCTTCAAACACCTGGAAAATCTTCAATCTCAGTTGTAGAAGCAAACTTTGTATCCATGAATGAATTTCAAATCCTGGTCAGTTAAAGTTTTAATGTTAATTATTGATAAAAAATCACTGCTTTGCAGAGCTGGGTAGAGATTACATTTACTCAGTTACATTTACTTCAGTAACTTTTTGGAATAAATGTACTTTTAGGAGTATTTTTACTGTGCTGTACTTCTTACCTTTGCTGGAGAAATGTAGTTTGAAGCATCGATATTCTTACTTGAGTCTGGATTCTCTACCAGTGTGAGTAACTTCACTGAGTGAATACAAAGCTTGTTTTGACCAAAAATTCACCAGATAGACACTGAATAAAATTGATGTGTGAAAATGTTTCTTTTGCCTGAGCTTTTTACTTTTGCAATTTTGTTATTAATTTATATGGCTTTTAAAATAACAAAAAATTTGCATAATTTAATATTTTTGATCGATCATTCATTAGTTGAAGCCTTTTCACCAAATACTTTTTTACTTTTCACTTTTATTTTTGTAAAAATATGAAGTAGTGCTACTCTTATATGAGTTCAATTTTTGGGTACTCTACTCTCCTCTGCCACTTTGTGACCTTTGTACAGTGTTGCTTCTGTAATGGTCAAAAATAAGAGATCTCAGTTAACTTGTTTAAGTTAAAGGTTGGGTTTTATGTGAGGGTAACAGTAAATTAGACTGAAAACAAATGCACTTGGGAAAAAAACCGTATCTTGTATGGTCTATAAGCACTTTCTACGATTTGTTCAGCCAATTTTTTTAGACTGTGACGTTGCGTCCTTCCTCTGTGTCTCCACAAAACTGATGTCACGCATGGATAAGTGCAGCTCAGAGACTGAAAGGGAGGAGAAGTGATCCAAGGCGCGCATGAAAGCCGGTCGCTGATTGATTCTTCTTCTGGTTTATTACGCGCGTAAAGAAGCTCTAAAAGGGAGCTGTGTAAACTTTTATTTACCATTATAAGTTAGTTTTCCTCTCACTCTTTTTGGTGCACCTGCCCTGCTGACACAGCGGTCCATCCGTCTCCTCGCCGCGGGTTCTGGAGTTGGGCTCCCCCGCGAAACCTGGATGGACATGGGATACGTCAGAACCGCCGCAGCTTTGCGCTTGTTCACCTGAAAGAGGCTTTGCAGATTTAAAAGACGCGTTTGAAACCACAGACTGCGCTCCAAAGGGGGGACCTTTGGTAGATATCTGGATCTAAAGAATCTCCGAGAGGGACTTAATATTTTAAACGCACGTTTTGTTTATTTTTTTTTTTTGATGGTGGAAGGATGATTTCTTCCAGCTGCTTCAAACTGCTCGCCGTCATCTTCTGCTGCTCATCACTCACAGCTGGTAAGATATTGAATACAACTGTGGAGAGAAAATTGTAGCGTGAATATTGGGCAGTTTGATTCATTTCAGTGAATGATTGCAGCACTTCTGTTTGTTTTGGGCTCTACTTTTAAAGGAGGCGCTGAATATGAATCGTTTCATACTGCTGGTTGTAAATCTATAAATGGGGCCCAACTTTTATGGGTTATTTTTTAAAATATGGATACAGAAAACAGCCACATTTTAGGACATTCTGTTTGGATGTTGAAGTTCTGACATCATCCGCTAGAGGCAGTATTGTCCCTTTGAAGTTCCTTAAAAATTTGGGTCGTAAAAATCAATTGAACCTGGCAGGTAAATTGGGAGATTTCTTTCTGGAAACATAAGAGTGATTTCATGGACAAATCTGTTTATCCTAGATTTTCTCAAGACTTTGCTCTTTGTTTTATTTTTGAGGAAAAAGAGTTTATTCCAGGAATTGTTATCTCTGAGTGAGGAAGACAACATTGCAAGTTTTCCTCTCTCTTTTTTTTCTGTTTGTGAAATCAGCTTCATTGTTTGAGAGCAGCTCCTGCAAAACGACACGGAGCAGAAAACATGGATGTTCCTCCACCTTGTGTCAGGTTGATACACACTAAGGCTTCCAAATAAACAGCCCATCCAAACAAAGGAAACACTGTTCCCATTCTTACCCTTCGCCTCCCTCCCACTCACACACACTTTGAGCATATGAAGCTTTTGTTAGCAGTGTTTTTAAGTAGATTTCCTTCACTGTCCACGCACAAAGCGTGGGAAAGACGCACGCAGGAAACGGATGCAGCGACAAGAGGCAGCTTGGAATTGTTCTGGCTAGTAAAGGTCACGGAAATGTGACACGCTACCTGAGCACAAAAAATGTCTTCCCGTAGCTTCTTGAGATGATTTTTAAATATCTCGAACCTGATGCACAAGACAATGGCAGAAAGGAAGCAGGGGGCATTGTTTCTTTGAGGAGCAGCAGACTGGTAGAGTCATTAGTCATTTTATAAGGGACAATCTGCTGATGTGTGTAACAGGTTTGCTGAAGGACATAAAATTGTGATGAGTTACTCTTAACTCAACAAAATAAAAGGTTCAGAATCATTTTTATCATTTTCTGAGTTATGCAGAGAAGCAATAATCACATAAATAAAAAGCAATAAAGATTTTAAAATGGCATTTAATAAAGAAACTCGACAAATCTCAACTAAACAAATAGTACAACAAAAACCTTAAAGTTGTAGGAGTGAAATCTTATGTAGAAGTTTTAAAACATGGATGAAATCCAAAGAAATACACAAAAAATAAATATAATAACAATAAATAAAAAAACACAGTTCATAAAAACTGGAAATTATGTTTAACATATATTTAAACCAGATAAATGCCATTACTTGGCAACATTAAATAGATAAACGTAGTATAAGATTGATTACATTTAAGTATGTTTATTCCAATCAAAAATGTTGTTATATGTTTTTTTCCATAAAAATTAGAACGTTTTGTGATTCCCAAAACAAATGTAGTTCATGGTAACACAGATAAAATAAGAATATTTGTTGTTTGCATTTAAATTTTTATTTTCATTTAGAGATCTGGGTTTGAAAAAAGAAAATTATAAGTCATCCAACTCTGCATCCTCAAGACAAGCCTGTAGCTTCATAACTGACAGACGTTGAATAAATTATAGGTACAACTGGGTGTTTTTACTGTGACCACGGAAGAAAATGTTATGTTAATTAAATATATTCCCAAACTGCTTCCACAATATTGCTCCCAAAGGTAGTTTGTAAAAGGAAAATAAAATAGGACCTAAATTATGGTGTCCCTGAGGGACACCATAATTCACTGTAACAAGAGATGAGAATATGTTGCTTATGATATAAATTAGAATTAATCTAGCGAATAATTTTTCCAGAATAAGTTTGAAAATGTAGCATTAGTTGCTGATCAGTTTTGTGTGGATTCACTGAGGTACAACTGAGTGTCATCAGCGTAACAAGTGATACAATATAATATTTACTGCTAATGTTGTGAAAAAGTAGCCCTCAGATGAAGCATGTGTAAGAAAAGCTGAATTGAGCCTAAATCAGAACCCTGAGGGACACCATAATTCACTGTAACAAGACATAATTATATATTATATAAATTAGAACTGATCTTATTATTTTCTTAGAATAAGTTTGAAAATGTAGCATTAGTTACTGATCTATTTAATGTAAATTAAGTGAGGTATAACTGAGTGTCATCAGCATAACAATTCATGCAAATATAAACTTTACTGCTAATATTGTGAAAATGAAGCTCAGAATCAGGACTTGTAAGTCAAACTAAACTGAAACTAAAGCAGAGCCCTGGTGAACACCATAATTCCCTGCAGTAACAGTTGAAGATCTGCTATTGAAAGACACATATTTGAACTGGAATAAAGTAGAATCTGATAGATAACTGTGAATTGAACATGTTTATAGGGCTACTTTCAATTCAATGACTCATGTTGGCATAAAAGCACTTTTTTTTAGTCAATTATGGAGCCTAAGGAACAAAATTAGGTAATATGTTAATATTTAACTTTTAAGTTGCCTCAGGTTGAGTCATAACCTTCGGCAGTTAAACTCTTCTTCCTGCAAGAGGAAAAATTCTTCTGATTTCATAAATAAGCTTTGAGAATCATATTTTTTATAAATGTGGAGTTTTACATTGCTTTCATTTATTGCATTTCCCTCATACACGTAATAACAGGAGTGACGAGAGGTCAGCCGAGTTCAGCGGGGGCTTATTGCTCGCTGGCGATGCGTCTCACTGCACCGTCTGAGACGCATTGGCAAAAAATCCCCCAAAAAAACAAACAAAAAAAACCCCGACATGGATTGTCAAACAAGAAGAAGAAAAATCACTCCCCCCAAGACGTCCTTCTTTACAAATTACTCTATATGTCTCTGTTCTTATTTGACTATTAGGACATCTGGTCCATCTGGATGCATGCAGCGATATATTTTCCTTACGTCCTGCAGGGAATTTTAATTTCATGGGGCTTCTGTCTAACTGCCTGCCCTAATCACACGTTATGGAGCAGGAATTCTTTAGGTTTACTTATCTGGACTCCCATGCAGGAGACTCCTGGTTCTTGGCTCATCTCAGCTTTATATAACTTAGATTGGCCACCCATCTTGTCCAGATGTTCAGTTCTTTTGCAGTTTTAAGAGGAGTCAAAGGCATTTTGCCCCCAAATCTCCACAGGCTAATAAATGACTAATAAAAAAGACGCTTGCAGTAACTGTTGTCATAACCTTGCAGTTGGCAGAAAAGGAGAAGAGGTTAAGAAGTCTGCTTGTGAAAGAGAACTGCAGGACAAATGTTTCTTATTATGGCAGGTGGCTATGGTGGAGATAGTGCTGGGATTTTAGGAAACATAAATCCACTTTTGCAGCATTTAAATCCAATTTATCGCCTTCTCAATTAGGAATGTGGATATATACTGTAGAAGTGATAGAAATGTGGCCTGTGATAGAGATCTGTAACCACGGCTAACCACGGTAAAACTTGTTGATGACGTAACAGGTTGGCAACAAAACAGAGCAAGCAGGAAGCAAAGGAAGAGCTCTTTAAAAAGACAGATTAATTGTTGGGATGTTCTGTGGTGGCGCCGGGGTTCAGCACAACCCACATATAGAGGCCTTAGTCCTTGATGCGGCCTCCATATCGAACCTGCCATCGCAGGTTTGATTCCCGGCCTGGCGACCTTTGCCGCATGTCTTCCCCTTCTCATTACTCACTTTCCTATCAATTAACTATCAAATAAAAACCCCTAGAGCCAATAAAACCTTCTTTAAAAAAAAAGGCAAATGAAAAAAAGCATAAATTATCTGAACCTAGCTCAGGTTTAACCTCCCGTGGTATTAGCACGATGCTCAGATGGAGCGCGGCAGATGTCACGATCAGACAGTGGGGGTATATAAATTTTATATAAATTATATCACAATATACAGCTCTGGAAAAAATGAAGAGCCCACTGCGCTGAACCCCATTGAAAACATCCTGATTATTCCACCAAATATTGATTTCTGAACTCTTCCTGAGTTAAAACATTAGTATTGTTGGTATTGTTGTTTCTAAATAAATCTAAACTTGTTTTCTTTGCCTTATTTGAGGTCTGAAAGCACTGCAACTTTTTCGTTACTGAGCTTTTTCCCCATTTTCTGCAAATAAATACAAAAGTATTACTTGAAATTTCGGAGACATGCTGTCAGTAGTTCATAGAATAAAATAACAATGTTCATTTTACTCAAACCTATAAAGAGTAAAACCAGAGAAATCTATAATTTTAAGTGGTCTCTTAATTTTTTCCAGAACTGTACATTGTGATATGAATTTTATGCCGTATCTTACATCCCAATCTCAATATTGTTTATTGTCATGAAGGTTGAACAAGAGAACAATATCGTTGACTAGCATTCCAAAAAAAACCAAACTAATAAAAGATAGATTCCCTTTTTCTCTGGCGGCTTTGTCATAATTTGTCATAACAGGACAGGAAGCCAGGAAGGTGTGATGTATTTTCTTCAGAAGAAAAGGGAATTCCTCATATTATTTCCAGCACTTGAAGGGCAGAGTCTCGGGTTTTCCTGTTTGATTCAGTGACTCTACAGTCATCTCTTACAGTAATACTGGTTTTTATTATGCAACAGCTGTTGCAAGCGACTATCACGCGCGGTTCAAAATGGATGACTTGCTGCCAGAGGTCTTTCCTGTCTCAGGACTTCTGTTTATGTAACGCTTTGCCTTTACAAACATCCGTAACTTTTAAATCATTATTTTTCTATTTCTACATGAAATTTGTTAAATGTTTTATTTAAAAAGAAAACAGTTGAATTGTTGCGCTTACGTTTTCTCAAAGTGATGTATGGTTGTATTTGTATTAAGGATAAAAGTATTACAAACCGTATTTTCTAACAAAGGAAAATGTTATTTACGACACAATATATTCATCTTTTTATAGCCAAGCTTTTATAATAAGTAGAACCATGTTTATCCAGAAACGTGACTAAAGAGCACGTATGTAAATTTCTGAATTTCAAGAAAGTTAAAGGAAAATCCCTCTAATTTCTCTGGCAAAAATCATTTAAGTAATCATATCTGATCTAAAAGAGGAAACATTTTCTCTGGCTTAATCGCAGACAAAGGTTATAAGTCGTTTTATATTGTGTTTATTTGGTTTCCACTGCAATTACCACGCATTTTTCCACCTCTAATATTACTCAGCTGGTATAATCTTAGTGGCTTGAGCTGAAAATAACCCGCCCTCTTCCTCCTTAACACGGTTTGATCCAAGCCTGTTCTTTCCCTGTAATAGATGCTAATAGGAACCAGCTCCAGGGCCTTTGAACCATCAAAATAAGCACAAATTCTGGGATTCTTCAGAAAATATCCAGCAGGAATGCATCACACAGCTGGTACAGGAGCTTAGGAGTGTCTGGATGCTTTGCAGGGTCAGAGCTGGACAGCGGCAGGTGGGAATTGTGGGAAAGACAACGATGAGATTTCTTTCTTTTTTTTGCTCTCGTCTTTATTTTCATGCCTGTGACCCCTGTTGTTTCATCCATCTGTATTTCATTACTGAGGAAAAGGGGCAGAAATTATCACAGTTTAAGAGGACAGGATGCCCAATTTTCACATCGTTTTTCTATTGGCGGGTTTTGATTTTCAAAATATAACTCAGTCTTATTTATTTAAGTTCATAACAGCAGTGTCAAACTCTTTTTCGTTTTGGTCCATATCAAGATCTGAAAGTTCTTAAAGGGCTTGTGGGCCAGAAGGTATCGATAAAATCCATTATCCATCCATCCATCCATCCATCTTCTTCCGCTTATCCGAGGTCGGGTCGCGGGGGTAGCAGCTTCAGAAGGGAGGCCCAGACTTCCCTCTCCCCAGCCACTTCTTCTAGCTCCTCCGGGGGAATCCCGAGGCGTTCCCAGGCCAGCCGAGAGACATAGTCCCTCCAGCGTGTCCTGGGTCTTCCCCGGGGCCTCCTCCCGGTGGGACGTGCCCGGAACACCTCACCAGGGAGGCGTCTAGGAGGCATCCTGACCAGATGCCCGAGCCACCTCAACTGGCTCCTCTCGATGTGAAGGAGCAGCGGCTCTACTCTGAGTCCCTCCCGGATGACTGAGCTTCTCACCCTATCTCTAAGGGAGAGCCCAGCCACCCTACGGAGAAAACCCATTTCGGCCGCTTGTATCCGCGATCTCGTTCTTTCGGTCATGACCCAAAGCTCATGACCATAGATGAGGGTGGGAACGTAGATCGACCGGTAAATCGAGAGCTTCGCTTTTTGGCTCAGCTCTCTCTTCACCACGACGGACCGGTACAGCGCCCGCTTGACAGCAGACGCTGCGCCAATCCGCCTGTCGATCTCCCGCTCCCTTCTTCCCCCATTCGTGAACAAGATCCCGAGATACTTAAACTCCTCCACTTGGGGCAGGACACCCCCCCTGACCCGGAGAAGGCACTCTACCCTTTTCCGGCTCAAGACCATGGCCTCGGATTTGGAGGCACTGATCCTCATCCCGGCCGCGTCACACTCGGCTGCGAACCGCTCCAGCGAGAGCTGCAGATCACGATCTGATGAAGCCAAAAGGACCACATCGTCTGCAAAAAGCAGAGATGAGATCCTAAGGCCACCAAATCGGATCCCCTCAACACCTTGGCTGCGCCTAGAAATTCTGTCCATGAAAGTGATGAACAGAATCGGTGACAAAGGGCAGCCCTGGCGGAGTCCAACTCTCACCGGAAACGAGCCCGACTTACTGCCGGCAATGCGGACCAGACTCTGACACCGGTCATACAGGGACCTGACAGCCCGTATCAAAGGGCCCGGTACCCCATACTCCCGGAGAACCCCCCACAGGGCTCCCCGAGGGACACGGTCGAACGCCTTCTCCAGGTCCACAAAACACATGTAGACTGGTTGGGCGAACTCCCATGCACCCTCCAGGACCCTGCCGAGGGTGTAGAGCTGGTCCAGCGTTCCACGACCAGGACGAAAACCACACTGCTCTTCCTGAATCCGAGGTTCGACTATCCGACGGACCCTCCTCTCCAGGACCCCTGAATAGACCTTGCCAGGGAGGCTTAAGAGTGTGACCCCTCTATAATTGGAGCACACCCTCCGGTCCCCCTTTTTGAACAGGGGGACCACCACCCCAGTCTGCCAATCCAGGGGAACTGCCCCCGATGTCCATGCGACATTGCAGAGTCGCGTCAACCAACACAACCCTACAACATCCAGAGCCTTAAGGAACTCCGGGCGGATCTCATCCACCCCCGGGGCCCTGCCACCGAGGAGCTTTTTAACCACCTCGGCGACCTCGTCCCCAGAGATTGGAGAGCCCAACCCAGAGTCCCCAGGCTCCGCTTCCTCAGTGGAAGGCATGTTGGTGGGATTGAGGAGGTCTTCGAAGTACTCTGCCCACCGGCCCACAACGTCCCGAGTAGAGGTCAGCAGCACACCATCCCCACTATAAACAGTGTTGGTGCTGCACCGCTTCCCCCCCCTGAGACGCCGGATGGTGGACCAGAATCGCCTCGAAGCCGTACGGAAGTCTTTCTCCATGGCCTCTCCAAACTCCTCCCACGCCCGGGTTTTTGCCTCAGCAACCGCCCGAGCCGCATGCCGCTTCGCCCGCCGGTACCCATCAGCTGCTTCCGGAGTCCCACAGGCCAAAAAGGCCCGATAGGACTCCTTCTTCAGCCTGACGGCATCCCTCACCGAAGGTGTCCACCAGCGGGTTCGAGGGTTGCCGCCGCGACAGGCACCGACAACCTTGCGGCCACAGCTCCGATCGGCCGCCTCGACAATGGAGGCACGGAACACGGTCCACTCAGACTCCATGTCCCCCTCCATGTAAATCAAATATTTAAAATCCATTAAACTGTTAAAATATTAATAAATAGCTGCTTTATTATAATATGCTCAGTAAATGTTTCTTAAAATTAAATAATATCGAAAACAATTTCAGTCCCTCCAGGATTTTGTGATTGTTTTTGTGTTTTTTGCTATCAAAATCACAAAGTTTGTGGTGCTAATTTAGAAATATTTGCAAGAATTTTTACAATAGACTTAAATTAAATGTTTTTGACAATTTTTGAAGAAAATTTCTTGTAAAATTAGGAAAAATGTGAGAATCAATTGATTTTGCGGGAATTTCACGTGGATTTTGTAGGAATTTTGTTAAAATTTTGCAGATTTGAAAAAAACTCTATGAACTTATTGATGTAATTTGATGTCTGGAGTCTAGAGGGCCACATAAAAAGCTACAGCGGGCCAGATTTGGTCCCTGGGCCTTCAGTTTGACCCAAGCTGTATTTCATTGGTATTTAATGCAACAAGCCAAGAAAAAAAATGAAACTTTTTTCTCACTTTCTCTGCTTCACTTGCATGAAATCCAGTCCAACATTTTCCTTCAGTAATCACATAATTGCAAACAGAATTAATCTGTGTGTAATTTAATCTCAGTATAAATCCAGATGCTGTTCTTTAGAAAACAAACAGCATCGCAAAGATGAAGAAATACAGCAGAAAGGTCAGGAAAAAAGATGTGGGGAAGGTTGAAGCAGAAAAAACTTATCCCAACGTTTGAACATCTCAAATGGAAAAAGTGTTTTTCAGGAGAGATTAAAAGCTCTGGAAGGGAATTAAGATAACAATTAGTCTTAGACAGAGGAGGCAGAGCACCCAAAAATTATACTTAGCTAAGAGTAGAGATATTAAAACATAATTTTACTCAAGTAAAAGTAAAAAATAGCCGACCAAGAAATTACTCAAGTACGAGTAAAATAGTATTTGATTAAAAGTCTACTCAAATAATGAGAAACTGATCAAATTAACCATTTAATATTTAAAAATTACATCATCAAACAGAACAAAATATAAAATGAAGTGGATATTTTGGTATTTTAAGGACATAAATGACAATAATTAATATAAGAAACAAAAAATAACGAAATCAGCCAAAAGAAATTTTTCCAAATCAGTTTCCGTCAAAGTAAAAGTTATGAAACTGCAGGTGTGTCTCTGTGTTTGCTGAATTTTTGGTTAAAACATGTTTGTTTTTCAATTATTGTGAAGAGAATCTAGAAATTTTACTCAAATAAGAGTAGAAATACTTCAAAATAAAATTACTCAAGTTAAAGTAAAAAGTACAGCATAGCAAAATACTCCTAAAAGTAATTTTTTTCAAAAAAGTTACTCAAATAAATGTAATTGAGTAAATATAACTAGTTACTACCCAACACTTGTCATTATGCAAAAGAGGCAAGAGGAAAGCCGCTGTTGAATTTAAGTCCTAAGAAATCAGTTTTACCGCGGCTTTGATCACATCGGACCAAAGTGAAACATAAAACACTATTTGTAATAAGAAACATGGTAATGGCAGTATCATGCTGCGATCAGAGGGGTATTTTCTCTACTGTGTAACTGTAACAAAAGTATTTCTCCAAAGCGTTGACTCAGGGAGGTTGAATACATATCCATCTTTCACTTTTAACTCTCTTACTAAAGAAACAAAGAAAACCAAGTATAATATTTCCTCCACTTCACAATACCTTATAGTTTCTATCAAGTAAAATCCCAATAAACTGTTTGGGGTCACAAAATGGGAAATGGATCTATGGGTTCGGTATGGAGACACTAAGAGCAGAAAATCTCTGATGTAGTTAAAATTATGTGGTGAAACAACATGACAGTGTGTGAGAGAAAAGCCCTCCCAGTCTGCTCAGCCTTAAACAATAAAACAATGATGTTGTAATATTTGGTTAGGAAGTGGATATTAAGTACCAGTGCCAACGCTGGCTCATTCTTAGCACAACAGCTGTTCCAAATAATAGGAAAATACTTGGCCAGCGTGCAGAGTGTGTGTATTCCTAAACGCTTTGTGCTTGTCAGGGTTTCCAGGTGCATATGTGCTTACACATGCATGTCCACCAGCTTGGGTTTATGCGACTTCATTGTTTAGCCCTCCCCAAAGACGGTCACGTTTGAAGGATAGAGCTGATAAAGTTCGTGTTCTGGGCTGCCGTGTCAGTCTGTTCAGGGATTTTCTGAAAAGAAGGAAACCACATCAGGGTCTGTGATCGCTCCTGAACATCAGGGGGAATCATACAGCGCTTCCTCTGTCAGAGAGACCTCTCAACAGACTCTGCAAAGAGATATTTTATTATTATTATTACTAAAGAACGAGGGGCAACAAGTGTACAAAGAACAGTATACCATAGAAGTAGCAACAACAGCCAGGGGTTATTATAGCTTCGTGTACATAAGTTGAAGTTAGATAATACACTGAAAGTAGTTAAATAGGTTCCAACTCACAAAACAAGGATTTCTTCTATTCAATTTACATTTGTGGATAAAAAACTTTGCTAAAAATACGATCAAATTAATTAAAAAACAAATTTTTTCTTCTTTTCTTCAGTAATTGTGAAAACCAAGGATAATATTATCCCCATGTAAAACAATGTCTTTATATATATATTACTGATTATAAACCAACTGACATCTCCCCAAAAATTGGCAAAATTAGAAAAATTTATACAATTTTTGAATTTATAAAATTTGAAAAATTCATACAATTTTTGAATTTATAAAACTTTCAAAATGTATAATTGTTTTCCAGAATTTATAAAATTTAAAATTTATAAAAAATTTTAGATACATTTTTCTAATTAGGAATGTGGGAAAAAGGTATAAAAAAAATTACCTGAATTTATATTTAAAAATGATAAATTTTACCAAATTTATAACATTTAAATTTTATGTTAAAAACTATAGTTTTTTCCCCCATTTTTAAATCGGAAAAAAATATGAAAATGCATTAAAATTTTATCAAAATGTATTGAAAAAATATATACATTTTTCCAAATGTATAAATTGGAAAAATATTAATTTTTTCAATTTATATTTTTAATATTACGTGACCAGTATAAAATAACATATAGAGCAGTAACAACGTGTTTCTGAAATATTTTAGCTTTTTGTGGAAGTGATTTGAAACATATTTCACCGACAGGACAAATAGCAATAGAAGACGGCGAAGAAAGAATCAAACATTCAGAATACAAGGTCTAAATAAAAAAAAGAGTCTGGTTGACACATTCAGCAGCTCTTTGACTCTGTCCGAGCAGCTGCTCGGCCCGGACCTCCATCCGACTCAACAACCTGCCCTCCTGTGCCGGAAACACACGCAGCGGGCCACCACTTTGCAGAGGCAGGGGCAGAACGGCACAAAAGAAAGAAACCCAAAGCATAGCAATGTGGTGAATCATGGGAATTTCCACCGGTGTTTTGCATTCCTAGCGAGAAATAGTGACTGACACACACCATTACTGAGGGACTGTAAATGCTGAGCTGTGTGTGTTTGTGTGTCTTTGCAGGACAAGTGGACAGGGATCCTAAAATCCGTCCCTCTGATAATCCACTGGTTCGTCATAAGGGAAACTCGTTGAACCTCACTTGCAGGTATGCAGCGCAACACACCAGTGATGGTGAAGTCTACACTTCCCCAAAGATGCATGAGGTCTTATCGATATTTTTAACATAAATAATAATTAACCAGATTTACGCTGCAAAAACACAAAAATGTACCAAGTATTATTGGTCTAGTTTCTATCTTAGTACACTTGAAATAAGAAGAAACTAACTTAAAAGTAATGTATCAGCAACTTATGAGCTCGCTTTAAATCAATAATTCCTCAATGTTGATGAAAAAGTACTTTTTCCACTGGCAGATTATTTCACTTATGAGGAAATATGTTCAAATCCTAGTATTTTTAAAATACTAAAATATGTCATATGTCTTGTTGAAAAGTTATTTGTGAGTTAGTTTTGTCGTATTTGAAGTATATTAAAATAGTTGCAGTAAACTTGGCCAAAACTACTTGGTAAGATTTTATGTTTTTGCAGTGTATAGTCTTAAAAAACTTGACATAGTAAATAGTTCATAGAAGAAATATTCAAAATATGAATATTTATTATGAAACTTTATTAATTTTTATGCATCTGTTGGTATTTTGGTGGACTTGGTTTTGAAAGCGTGACCATTAATGGCTAATTGCAATCACCATACAAAACCAGAGAAATCCAGTTGACATTTATCTAGTTTTTGATTTGTTTTCATAGCAGCACCCAATAGAGTTCAAAAATGCAATTGTCTTGCTTTTATGTCTTGTATGAGGCTGCAGACCAGAGGAAAAATAAACAACCACAGCAAAACGGGCGAGAGTGTTTGACAGGAACCAGTGGTGGTGGTCCAAATTTATCGGCCCCTCGCTATTTCCTTTAGAGCTGGTGGGACCCAAGTGTACTACTGTACATTCACATTTATAAAGTATTTGGGGCATTATATCATTTCGCAGGCTTGCAAAGAATGCACAGAAACTAGTGGCTATCTAATGTAATGCTTCCCTACAAGGCGATATATGGCGAGCCTCTTGGAGGCATATAGGCCTGCGTTGTTTTCTGTCACTGGATGAGAACTAAAGGTTGGTTAACCCAAAATTTCTGCAGGCAAAGTCTACGGCATACTTGACATGTTTGATGTTCCTCTGGGATCGCTTTAATGAGAGTTTTAAAATGGGTTCTGCGTGGAAAGAATGTGTTAGCTGAGCACGTCTTTCAAGAGAAACATGTTCCCATGTGAAAGTTCAAGGTATCGGGTGACTCGAGATTAACTCCAAATAAACTCAGGATGAACATCGGGGCAGAAAATCCCCAAAGGGGGGGAAGCAGCCGCTGTCGTCCTGAACCGAAAAGATTGCAAGGCCGTTTGCCAGCTGTGACACTTTAACTAAAAATAGTTCTGAAATATGCACATAGTTGGTAAATATGATCATCTGCGCCGCTCTCTCTCTCTCTTTCTTTTTTTCAGAGGTCATGGCATCTTACAATGGATCCTTGCAAATCGACTGATCCAATTGGAGGAGGGTGTTAATGTGGAAAAGTGTGACTCCAAGCATTATTCGCACTGCAGCAGACTCACAATTACACACTTAATGGCCAATGACACGGGGACGTATACCTGCAATTACTCCAAATCTGGCTCAGAGCATTCCACCTCAGTTTACATCTATGTGAAAGGTGAGACAGAGGAAACACTCCTGACAAAATGTTGACCCAATGCATGCCTCCAATGTTTTTAAAACCTGATTTAAGAACTGGTCCTGCCAGATACTTAAATTAATCAATCAGAGCAACAGTCCAGCTATATTTTTGATGAGACAATAACGTTATAAAATGACATAATGATATATATGTTTTTTCCATTTTTTATTAAAGCAAATACAGATCAGTCCTTATCAAAAAAGCAGTTTAGACTTTTTTTCCACCAAAATTTCAAGAATTTATTTTTTGCATGTTAAGTTTTTTCTGTGCAAATTTAAGAAAAAGTGACCACACTGCAAAAACACAAACTCTCACCAAGTATGTTGGTCTAGTTTCTAGTGCAAACATCTTATTACACTTGAAATAAAACAAAACTAACCTACAAATAACTTTTCAGCAAAACATGGCAGCTTGTTTTAAGTAAAAAAGAATCCTTAATACTGATGAAAAAGTACTTGTTCCATTGGGAGATTATTTCATTTATAATAAGACATTTTACCCTTTTTATAAGTGGAATAATCTGCCAGGAATAAGTATTTTTCATCAATATCAAGGAATTATTGACTTAAAACAATCACCTATATATTGCTGAAAAGTTATTTACAAGTTAGTTTTGTTTTCTAAGATTTTGTGTTTTTGCAGTGCAATAGTAGATTATTTGTTATTTATGTATATGCAAATTAGTAGATTTAACGTACCTAACAAACATCTAGAGTGGCAAAAAAATAAAACTTTCAAGGGATTTCAGCTCCAGAAAATGAAATAAAAACATCTATTTTTAAAGGTCAGGTGTATCCAACAATGTATTTTCAATAGAAATTGATGCATAAAAAGTGCTGAAAGAACACAGATTGTTCTATTTCGTTCAAAAAAACCTCAAAAAGAAATCATTAAAAAATTATATTCACTCCAAAATAAACAACCTGGACAACTTATGTGTCATCAACGTCAAAGTAATTCAAAAATAAGATTTATATCTACAAAAATGATTCAGTAAAGCAAGAGGGTTGAGATACATAACAAAAACGAATTATTCTCTAAGCATGTTAGAAAGTGAGACAAAGTGGAGAAATATATTTGAAGAATTAGCTTTTATCTAAAATAAAAAACATAAATATGTCATACAACACTATTAAATCTAGATTTGTAGAAACAGGGAAAACATTGTTCTTCAGAAGACCTGCCAAGAAATAACAGACCAGCAAAACACTCAGACAAGCCAGAGAGGGTTAGGCATAAACCTGAGAGATAACCATGAGGTCAAAGGTTATCCCAAATGAGCTGCAAAACTTCGGAGCATCAGTCAAAGCTGCAAACCTGTTTTTCATGAAAAATGGTCCCAGATTCAAGAAGAAAACATGAAAAGAAGAAAAACTGATTTCAGAGAAGTACTGGCAGATTATTTCACATAAAAGATATTTCCCCATGATATAAATACAATTATCTGCCAATGGAACAAGTAATTTAAAAAAAATCAATATTAAGTAATTATTGAATTTGAAGGAGTTTCTACATCTTGTTGAAAAGTTAGTTGTAAGTTAGTTTTGTTTTTCCTTTACTAGATGTTTGCACTAAAAACTAAATAAGAAATACTTGATTTGGTGTTTTTTGCAGTGAATCAAACGTTTTGAAAGGAAATGACCCAAATCCTGTTATTTTATCGAGAATAAATTTGCTTGATTGAACCAAAACATTTTTTAAACTTGATGTCGATTAGTACAGCTAACATACAAAATCCTTTTTAAGTTTTGGATCTACAATGAACATACAGAATGTTTTATTTGCTTTATTTTAGTCTTTTTTTTATTAGTTTAGACTCAATGATTTTGACAAAAACATTTGGACACCTCTGCTCTAAATATAGAGATAAACACTGCAAAAACTCTAAATCCTACCAAGTATTTTTAATCTAGTTTCAAGTGCAAATGTCTTAGTACAACTGAACTAAGATAAAACTACAAACAAAAGGTTCCCATAATATTAGGCATCAAAATGTTTTTTGCATTTCTTCTTAAAAGCAAATATTTATAAGTCCTTGTGAAACAAAGCAATTATTTTTTTTACCTTTTTCAACATATTCAGACCCCAAATTTAGCTTTCTTGATAATCTTTGGTGCAGAATAGCTTAAATATTAATGCACACAAGAAGCACTTCTATATAGAGTTGTGCTTATCCTCCATTTTTCTGGTAGTCTGCAGCCTCCTTCATTGGTTATTCCTCTGGTTTCCTTAGAGAAACAGAGAGAACGGGAGCAGTTTGTGCTGTGGTTTCTCCTGGAGGTTAAAGGGTGAGCCTGATTGCACAGGAAGCTCTGGTCATTGACTGATTTCCTGCTCCTGCTACTGTTTTCCAAAGTCGTCCCTAAAGCATTGCGTCGCACCGGTTACAGTTCCCGTACTCTTCAAACGGAGCCTGAGCTGAAACTCCAAAGCTAAGAAGTTTATATAAATACAGAGTTCTTAGATTTGAGTCCAAGAAATGGTTTGCGTTCGAATGAAGCTGGATACTCTTCATTTCCTTTCCTGTTGCTCTGGGAATGTGGTTTCCACTCTGCCCGTGTTTAGTCTGGCAAACTATTTTCAAAGCCCCTCAGTTGTTTATTAGATTATGATACACGCTTACTTCTCAGATAAAAGTCCCTTCATCACGCCAATAATGCTTGACCTCACACCGATCGCAGACTGTTTGAGTTCCCACCGTTGTAGTTTGATGCCTGGCTGCCCAGCAGGCGCTAAGGCTAAGAGCTCCTCCTGGGCTCTGCAGCCTTATCTGGGCAGAATTAACTAATCGGTTCATCTCTGCGTTGAATTCCTGGACTTTGTCCTTTTTCAGCTCAGGCCGTCCAGCTGGGAGGCTCGGGCAATAATAAAAATATGTGCCAATCCTTGGAGCGTCATGGGAAGTTGGAGACAATCCCAACTGACTCTGAGTGAAGTATGACTGCACAGACTTTATTTCTAAAGGAGGGATGGACTGCTACACAGAAACCTGAAATACAAATGGATAAAGTTGGAGGAGCATCAATTGTTCCTAACACTTTGAACAATAATGTGATAAATATATTGATTATGACAGGTGTTTTAATTCGGCCTCTGTATATATTTTTAATTTAGATTTTATGACGTATAAATTAATGCAAACATTTAAAACAAAGAAATGATCAAATTTAAAGTGGCTTTCTGATAAACAAGATTATTGTTTGTTTCATTATGTCTGTTTCTCTCTTTTCTTGTGTCTTTCTTTCTCTGTTTCTTTATCTCTTTCTTCCTTCAATCTTTCTTTCTATTCCTGCTTCCTTTAGTTCTACAATTCTTTCTTTCTTTCTCTTTCTTTTTTTCTTCCTTTGTTCTTTTTTCTGCTTTCTTTTGCTTTTCCTTTTCTTTCTTTTGTTCCATTCTTATTTGTTTTTCATTCTTTGTGTTTTTATTTTTGTCTGTCTGCCTGGACTCTTTATGTTTACTCTTTATTCTGTAATTATCTGTCATAATTTCAAATTAAATTTGTGTTTTTAATATTTCATAATAAATATAAAGGACTGAAACATCTGGAAGGCTTAATCTGGAGAGAAAACATTGTTTATATACAGTATACAGTATAAGAATCTCAGTTATTTTTCAATGGCTTCTTCTGCTGCATATTTTCGTATATGATGCTAACTTTGGTGGCTTTTTTCCTCTCGTAGACCCTAAACAGCCGTTTGTTGAGCCTCACACCGCTACACCTCTGATTCTGAGCATTTACCAACATGAAACCTCCCTCGTCGTGCCATGCAGGACCACCTCACCTGATGCTGTTGTACGCCTGATAGCGGTAAGAAACGTTCGCACTTCTTCCGCTTGTGAGGTTAAATTGTCGTGAGCGCTCATGAGAAACTCTGAAAAATCACGCAGTGCATCATCTGAGAAAACAGAACTGTTTTTATTTTAACAGCAGGGAGTCTTTATTTATCATCTGTGGAGGGTCTCCATCATGAACGAAACTGTTTCCCACACTTAATGTGTGGTCAACATATTTTTTCTCAAGTAAAAGTAAAAAGAAGCCATTTAAAAAACTTACAAAAGAGTATAAAAGTATTTGGTAAAAAAGCGACTCTTGTTCTGCAAGAACACTAAATTTTGCAATTTTTTTTTTTTGTCTAGTTTCTACTGTAAATATCTTAGTGGACTTGAAGTAAGACAAAACTAGCTTACAAGTAACTTTGTAGCAAGAAACATAACCTTGTTATAGGTCAATAATTCCTTCAAATTTATGAAAAAGTTCTAGTTTCATTGGCAGATTATTTCACTTACAATAATAAATTTTTCCCCTGTCATAAATTAAATAATCTGCAAATGGATCTAGTACTTTTTCATTATTGACTTAAAATAAACTCTTATTTCTTTGTGAAATTAAACTTGTAACAAATATATTTGCACAAGAACCAAAAAACATGATAAAATATTGTGTTTTTGCAGTGTGATCAAAATATTCATAATTTAAAATTTAGAAATTACAACATCAGATGGACCAAAATATAAGGTTATGTGGAAATGTTGGTATTTTAAGAACCAACATGAAACAATTGATATAGATAACATAATTACAAAAAATCAGGCAAAAATAGTTGTTTTTTCTTTCAATATTAAACTTTAAGAAGAAAAACTGCAGGTGTTTGTCCGTGTTTGGTGATATTTTGGTGAAAACAAGGATCATTTTTTGTAGTAAAATTAACCGGTCAAGAAATTATTCAGGTAAACTGTATTTTGGTAAAAAGTCTCCTCAAACCATCCATTATTTAATATTCAAAAATGACATCATCAGATGGATCAAAATATAAAGTTATATGGGAGTTTTGGTATTTCAAAGATGAAAATGAAAATAATTCATGCACATAACATTACTACAAAATCAGGAAAATGTTTGCAAATCATTTAACACCATATGAAACTTTAACACAAACTGCAGGTGTCTTTGTTTAAAACATGTTTGTTCTTCATTCAGTGGGCAGAGAATCCAGAAATTTTAGTCAAGTAGGTTCTTCATACTAAGATTAAATTAAAATTAAAAAGTACAGCACAGTAAAAAATACTCCTAAAAGTGAACTTTTTCCAAAACCTTGCTCCGGTAAATGAGCAAGCTGCGCTGCGGTAAACAGAGTCGTGTTGTCTGCTTCCTGTGAGGACAGGAAGGTGCTCCAGGAGCTCTCATCTGCAGAAATAGACCCTGGGACCAAATTTAGCCTCGTATCTTGTCTAAGCATCAGGAAATGTAACAGAAAAGAAACAGCACACGGCTGAGGAAATGGCAGGTATAAAGCATTTAACAATATCCATTCATTATTTCATCTAAAGTTTATCACATCAGAATCTAATGGCACAGATTGTACAAACTTCCTGTTTTTATTACAACTATGACACCGTTCCTTCCTTCCTTCCTGGCCTCCTTACTTCCTTCTCATCCTTTGCCTCTTGTCCCAACCCAATGCTTGTCTCCTGACTTGAGAACAAACAGGAGCAGGCACGTACAGCTTTGCCAGACTCTGTGCTCCACTTGCATGAATGATTGCAGAGGTCACGCTCAGTATACACAGTAAAACTAATTAGATGCTCACTCTAGCAGATGTTAGTCCCCAGGTGATCTTAGTAAAGCAGAAGTTACATATTAAATGAAGTTGAAAGCTTTTCTTTGCAGTCAGTGATGTTTACCAGACATATTTTTCACGTCTTTATGTGTCCATTTGTGTCTGTACTGCTTCTACAAAAAACACAAGCACTTAAAAAGCCACTTTTTTGCCAATAAGTTAATGTTTTTTGGTGTCTGAAAAATGAGCCATGTCAAAAACCTTCCTATTAAGTTGTACTGCACCGTTACCTAGCAACCCCAGCAGAATTCTGCCCGTTACCTAGCAACCCAAGCAAAGCTCCAGCATATTTGGCCATCTAATTTTACCACATTGTTTGCTGGAAAGAGTGTTTTGTTATTGACTTACCATCCAGAAACCACTTGCTGCATTCTTGTTGGTTGTGCAGGAGGCTCTACTGAGCCTTTTCAAAGATGTACGGTTGTATAATTGCGCATGTGTTTGCAGCCATTTTCACGTGCAAGCGTAGGGTTTGGGGACGTGGCCAGCAGCAGCAGCTTATGTTATTCCATAGCATTTCATTATGAAAGGAGCTCAAAATAGGCAGAACTGAGCAGACTAAAATTTCATCATCTAAGAATGATTTTATGCAAAAAAAAAAATTAACTAATATGTTTTATGCATCCTATAGAGCTTCAGTAGGCTGTTTAAAACAAATGACCTTGCCTTTATCACTACAGAATCCAAATCTTTCAAGAGAAACAGATAAAGAGAAGGTGTGGGATCCCAAAGTGGGGTTCAAGATTCCTTATGCTTACTATAAGCTGCTCACCTGCAGCACTGAGGTCGGTGGGATTCAGTTCCACTCCTCCTACATTCCACGTAAATTCTGTAAGTTTAAAATTTTATTCTGAAATTTGCTGAAAATGTAACATTTACTAACATATTTTCCTCCGTTCTCCAGCTACAGATGTAAATGATTTAAAAGTCACACCAGATCGTGTCAAAGTGTTGGTTGGCGACACGCTTGTCCTGAACTGCAGCGGGGAAACCAGCCCAAACGGAAGAATAAAATTCACCTGGGATTTTCTGAGGCTTAAAGTAAGGAAGGCCTGGCTTTGTAAAAGTGGACCGTCAAAACGTACAGTAATGATGTTTATGATGCTTTTTTTCCCCCCCAGGAAAATCGATACCATACGACCAAAGTTGATCTGACACGTGATCGTATTATCAAAATGAGCAAGACTTTGGTGTTGGAAAACATAACAATGGAAGACAGAGGAGTGTATCTCTGCAAAGCTGCGACTGATGCAACAACATACTACAATGCTTCAGCAAGAGTAACTGTCTATGGTAAGCATGATGTAACAGGGGTTCTTCTGTAATGATGTGAGAATAATTTGAATATTATCCGTGTTGGAGTCGGGTTTTTGTTTTATTTATAATTTCTCTTCTGCTGCAGAGCATCCATTCCTCAACATATCTCATAAGCACAGCAATAGCGGCGTAGTGATTGTCCGAGAGGATACAAAGAAGGTTGTGTTGGAGCCCAAAGTCAAAGCGTTGCCACTACCAGACGTGATTTCATGGTAGGTTACCGTTTACAAGAAAACAAGTGGAACAAGGTTTTCTGGTCAGACGAGAACACGGTTTGACCTTACATGCAAGTTCTTTGTATCTGAAAACTAATTGTTCGTCTATGGTGAAACATGGTGGAGGCAGCATCATGCTGTGGGAATGTGTTTTCTTATCCATGAACCAGAAAAAGACTTGAAACTGGGGCAATACCATGGAAAAATGTCTTGTTATAAGTAAAACAATCTGCGAGTGGAACTAGTACTTTAAAAAAAATTATATTAAGTAATTATTTACTTAAAACAAGCTCCTTTATCTTACTAAAAGGTTACTAATAAGTTAGTTTTATCTCAAGTTTAGCAGGATGATTTGCACTGGACCAAAAATACTTGGTTAGATTTTGTTTGTAGCAGTGAGAGCATGTTGACGATCTCCTACACTGCAAAAACACAAAATCAAGTATTTTTGGTCTAGTGCAAATTATCTTAGTAAACTTGAAATAATATGTAGCAAACTAAGTTAGTTTACTAAAATAAGTTAGTAAGCCAACATAATGGAGATTACAAGTTAGTAAACCTGCAGACTAACAGGTTAGTTTACTAAACTTAGGTAACTAAGTCAACTTAGTAAGCTAACTTAGTTTAATAACTTGTAAACTTACAATCTGGTTCAGATCGTAAGTTATTTTTGTCTTATTTCAAGAGCAGTAAAATAGCTGCACTTGAAACTAGACCAAAATACTTTGTAAGATTTTGTGTTTTTGCAGTGTATGCAACTACATTTCAAAAATCTGCTTCAGATAACAATAACAATAAATTATTCAATCATCATGACTACATTTTTTTCTCCCTCCAAATATCAGGTACAAAGACGGCGTCGGCATTTTTAAGAACTCAACCTGCTACAGGATGTCCGGCTACAGCTTGTCCATCCTTGAACTGAAGCAGAGGCACTCTGGGGTCTACACCGTAACCGTGGGCAGCCGGGACGTGTTCAGGAATCTGAGCTACACTCTGATCGTTGAAGGTAGGCCGGCGCTGCGCTGCGCTCTGAGGTAATGCGGACTGAGGCCCAGCTGCTCTGGACGGCAGGTAGCAGCTCCAGAATGAGAGGAATTTGGGGGCTTGTTGTTTCCAGTGCTGGATTGACGTAGCTCGGGCAGCTGTAGTTGATTACTGAGGCTCTTCTGAGGGGCCAGAGCTGCTATTGTGCCGCTCGCATGTGCATACACAGACAGCGCTGCTCACAGAAACAAAATGTCCCATGCAACAAGTACAAGGACCTGGGTTTCAGTGTTTTGATGACTTTATGAGCGATGCTGATGGCCGTTAACACTTGAGGCTGTAAATATTTTAGGCCTGTTATGGGTAGTCTGCTTTCTATAGAGAACAGAGAGGTACTGCTTGCCATGGTGGGGGAGAGAGGGCGCAACCTTTTCTATTGGCTTCTTTAAAGTTTTCTGAGAAATCCCGATGGCGTGCCAAAAAGTGGAAAAATTGGACCCCTTCTGGCGTGTGTAATCTTTATTTATGATCCCTGACTGTTAGGCTTTGTGCCAGTTTTAGTTATCGGAATGACAAAAAAAAGGAAGTGCATCAGACAGAAATAAACAAAAGTAAAGAAATATTTCTGGCAACAATTAGAGAGCTGTGTGGGTTTTGACTGAAGTTATGAACGAGCAATAGATGCTTATCGGATGGATGTGGGATTTTTCACAGTTCATACTTCAACCTTGTACAACTAACAATTATTTAAGTAATTGATTATGCTATCAATCATTCTGATGATTAATCAACTGATTGAATAAAAATGGGTACATTCTGGTTTTTTTTCTTTTGACCACTTAATCCTTTTCTTTGCGATACAGCAACACATTTAAATACTGCAAATAAACAATTCAGTTTCCTTTTTTATGATTAAAAAAATTAAACATTTTATTAAAATGCAATAACGTAGCATTCCTTTGGTGAAGACTTGATCATTTGTAGCAAAAGATGCATCTCCATCTAAAAAATACTTCCAACATCAACATGTGAAATGCTCAATGCTTTCTGCATCAATACAGTTCAGGGCTGATCTGGTGATTATTTATCAATTAACTGATTAATAATTTGATAGCAAAAGGTGCTTAATATGTGTTTTTTTGTTGTTTATTTGGGGGTTTTTTAAATAAAATTTGAACTAGGAGAATCTAAAATTTCCCCCTTGGGGATCAACAAAGTATATTCTTCTCTCTTCTAATCACAACTAATCACTATTAATCACGATTAATCACGATTAATCCTATTAATCATTTCAGCCCTACAGCTTTGTGAATATTTAGGAATTGCTGAGTGATCTGGACAACCTCCTGAGTTGGCACAAGTATCTTGATCTGTTGCTCATTACACGGTTGAATCAATGACCGATGTGAGCTTGAGGTCACAAAAAGGTCGCTCTCTGACCTCCAGCCCCCCGGCTCTCCAGCCGTCCTGCCATTCTTCTTCTGCAAAGTGTCTACAGGACAATTGGACTCAAGGATGCCTTTTTCCCTCTCAGCTATCCATCATGATTGTCATTTTTCATTAAAAGACATTATCGAATACCACAACCTGTTTCTCTCTCTTTCCTCGCAGTTAAGCCGACTATTTCTGAGGCGGAGCTCTCCATCCAGGACGTGCAGCCCTACATGGCTGGCAAGCAGCATCAGCTGACCTGCACCGCCTTCGGCGTGCCGCTACCCCAGCATCACCTGGCTGTGGCAGCCATGTCACACCAGCACAACAGTGAACAGTGAACAGTGAGTCACCATCTTGGCTTTGTTTTCAGTCACATGTTCTGCAGGTTCCCACTCGACAAAAAACTTTACTGGAAGCTAAAACATCAAGTTCACAGAGGTGAGACCAAATCAGTGTTCACTTTATTGTCAAGTCCCAAGTCTGAAACTTGGGATTTCAAGTCCTTTCGAGTCTTCTTTCTTATCAACTGGTTCAGGATTATGATGGGGACAGAGATGATGCTTTCTGACACAGATCCGTGCTCACTATACACCGGCAATCCTGAGCTAACACGCTGCATTTTAAAACGAAAGTGTAGCCTAAATGAACAGAAATCAGGCCAAGGACGCACTTTAAGAATAACTCTCTTCTAAACCTGATTTCATTTAGAATAACAAGAATTTCATGTTCTGTTTCTAAATTTCAGAAAAAAGCTACATCTGTGCACAAACAATCATGATTCCCTTTTTTTATTATTTCAGAAAAAAATATTTATACTGATATTTGAAAGAAAATAGGGGTTTTATCTTTAATTTAAGCTGTAATGAAAGAATGAAATAATTATGACCATCAGATTCACTACAAGCTAAACCAGGTATTAGGAAATGCTTATTATAGGAAACTGAGTCACCGTTCCGCCCTGGGTAGCCAATATTGCAACACATCCACTCTGATTCAGCTCAGTCTGTCCCCGAAGATGACAAATAAATCAAAAGATGGAAACATTCAAGAACTGCCCTCTCCTTTCTGGTCAGTATGTCCGTGGGCTGAATGAGAAACATGGGGGAAATATATTAAATCTCAGATTCCTGGAGCTGAACAGCGCTGAGTGACTTTGCACGAATGCCGGCCTGGAAGTGAACCTGCGAAAAGAATAAATATTAGGACATTTACTGAGGTCCTGGCCTGTTGGGGGTATCAGCAAACCTTGGAGTGCTAAAATCAGGAAAACAATGGGCCATTACATTTGGCATATCAGCCAAATGTAAACGCTGACAAAAACAACAAAGTGGACTGAAGGAGGCTAAATTATGTTTCATGCTAGATGATTTTAATCTGCAAGTTTTTACATGTTCTCCAAGAACAATATGTTATTTATGGATTTCTGATAAATCAAAGCTGAGGTCAAACAAAGTCTGAGTGCAGATCTAAGCATAATCGAGGCTGGCATCAGGAACAGTGGCTGCACTGTGGTGACCAGCTAATGAGACGGAGGAACAACTGCAGCCTGGTGGGAGGCCAATTGCACAAAAATGTTTGTTTTATACAAGCGTCACACAACACAGAATATGTCACTGTAAATCCAAAATATGGCCCTTCAAGCTCATACCTCAATCTTAACGGGGATGTATTATACAAAACGTCTTCCATTTGGATCCCTACTGCTTCTAAAAACAGTCACAGCACTTTAAAAACAAAAACAAAAGCAGCCACATTTACACAATAAGTTAATATTTTTTAGTGTCTGGAAAATGAGCTGTTTTTTTTTTAAAGCCTTCTGAATGTAACTTCATAAATCAGCAGGCACTTCCCCGTTACCTAGCAACCCCAGCGAAATTCCAGAATGTTTGGTCAGCTGGTCTTATATGCATTCAAATGCAAATTCAAAAATACTTTATTGATCTCGAAGGGAAATTAAATGTTGTTGTAACTCATACTAATTCAAATTCTTCAAAGAGTTGTTGTAGGCAGGAAAGATCTCTTGTAAGCAGTCTGTGTTACAACAAATTAGAGGAAGCCTCTGACTGAAGACTCTCTGCTTTCCCCAGATATGCTGTGCCTGAAAAGACTAGTGTTTTATTGTTGACTTGCCATCCAGAAACCACTTGCTGCTTTCTTGTTGGTTGTGCAGAACGCTCCACTTCTGCTTTTCAAAGACGTACGGTTGCATAATTGTGCATCTGTTTGCAGCCATTTTCATGTCCGAGTGTAGACATTGAATTGGTGGGCGTGGCCAGGAGCAGTTTATTTGGGTTTAAAGTGAAAAGAGGCCCTAAAACTGCTCATAGGCAGAACTAAAATCTCCTCATCTAAGAATTATTTAAACTGTACAGAACAGGTTTTGTATTGCCCCTAAACCCACCCTAAACTGTTCAAGGAAGCATAATAGGTCACCTTTAATCTTTTGGAGAAAACTCTGGGATTTAGAGGTGACGAGGGAGCAAAACATGAGGATGTCTTTATCACCAGGCTGAGGAGTTATCAGCTGTTCCCAGCTGACCGTCGAGGTTTAGGATCGGCCTTATCTCCTCAGTCCAGAGTGCAGTGATTCCTGTACGTGGCGGTGCACAGCCCTTCCTGTCGCTACTGCTGTTTCCTCCTCTCCTTTTTGCCTCATCAGGTTAATTGTTCACCACGAGCAGTGAAGGGTTTCAGGGATGAGGTTTAGGGGAGGTTGGCTCAAATCAAATTCTCAGACCCAATCCAGACCTGGACTGTTCCCAGATAGTTTTCTCTCAAAGGAGTCACTCAGTTTAATGAGCAACTTCTTTGCATTTTGGGTTGTAGCTCATGATAGGCGTTTTCATGTTTGACGGACACTGAAAATAATTTAAAAGCAGTGGAAAGGGATGCTGTGGTGGCGCAGGCGTTAAGCACAACCCACATATGGAGGCCTTAGTCCTCGACACGGCTGTCACAGGTTCGATTCCCGGCCTGCTGACGTTTGCCACAGTGTCTTCCCCCTTCTCTCATTACCCACTTTCCTGTCAATTCACTAAATAAAGGCCACTAGAGCCAATAAAACAAACAAAAAGCGTGGAAGGAAAAACAATCAAAGCAAAAGATTGTTGAATTATCCATCACAGACAAAAGTGGTGAATTCAAAGTCCACAGCTTAGATTTAGTTAATAAAATTAAGATTTATATGATGTTTTTCCTTTAATGAGTTGGAGACTTAGGGGAACCTTATGGAGAGATTTAAAAAGACTCTGTTGAGAGTCCAGTCTGTCTGTAATCCACCACATTGAAACCAAATTAGTTTCCGTCAGTACAAGTCTGTTTTATAGTAGTGACTGATGCAAGTCTCACTTTTCTCTACATTATCAGCCAGTGTTTTACTCCTGAGATTTAAACCTAGATGACATTATTCTGACAACACCTTTCATGCAATTTAAACTCTGTTCACTGTTAGTTTCCTCATAAGAACATTTTTACCTAAACAATTGTTTCTAAGCTTATGGATATTTTGCACTGACTACAAACACATAAACAGCAGAAAATGTTGTGTAGTTTACACTTTATGCTCACAAACAACAGCTGTGGTCTTGCTGTTGAATCATTGCTCAATTTATCTTTCCTAATTCACTCATGTTCATAATCTTTGTTGCAAAACTGCTTGTTAGACCCACATCTATATCACCAATGAGTATCCAGAGATCTTTTTAAAATAAATAAACCAAGTTTGATGTGCAATAGTTATTTTAACATTGCAGACTGGAAAGGGTTTTTGTAAAACACAGCTTTGAAAAACACAGAAAAGGTCAGTTATGATCTATAAATGTTTCAACTGTTCTTATTTCTCTAGAATATGATGCTATTTCCTGTTTAGCATTCTATTGATCTAATCTTTGCAGGATAAGTTTGCATCACTGAAAATGCAACATATAGAGTTTTAAAACTTCTTTTCTTTGCAGATGCATCTCCGACAATGACCCAGTCCTGGTGACGCTTAATGAACAAAGTAATAATTTCCACAACTTGATCGCCAGTATAAATGTCGAGACAGAACTGGTCCAAGAAAAAAACAAGGTGTGTACTAAATTATTCATTTCTAAACAGCTGATGATTAATTGGTTAATTTTATAATCCTGTGTGACCACAAACAACTAAATATCCTCCGCTCCCTTAATCAGCACAAAACCTGTTTATCTTCATCTATGCAGTTAAAGAGACGTGATTTATTCCAGGAATACTCAGGAAAACATGAGATACTTAGGCTGCTTTATTGCTATAGGCATATAAAAGCCTCAGCCAACTTAAACACAAAATTTCAACACCCAGTGACAGTTTGAGAGAGAGAAAAATATCTTCAGACCATAAAAATGCAGCAGAGAAAATACTTGCACTGCTTTTAACATCTGACTGACATCTGAATGACTTTTCGCTGAGTTCAAACACAGAGCTGCTGCGCAAATCCATCTGATTCAAATGAAGTCTGCACGCATTCAGTCCTACAGCTTGTGAGAAGTCACACTCTGAAACACGTGTGCATTTCATTTATTCGGGACGTCCGTGCATTTGACCTCTAAACGGCAACGCCTGAGGCTAGCAGTCAGCTAACCTCATTGCAAAAAGACAAAATCTCACCAAGTATTTTTGATCTAGTTTCTAGTGACAATGCCTTATTGCACTTGAAATAAAACTTCAGCAAGATACTGGTGCTGGTTTAAGTCAATAATTGCTTAATATTAATGAAAAAGTACAAGTTCCACTAGTGAAATGCTGGTTTTACCGCAGCATGCGCTGTACAATGGCTGCTGGAAAAGACAAGTGTTTTGTTGTTGACTTAAAATCCAGAAACCTCTTGCTGCTTTCTTGTTGGTTGTGCAGGAGGCTCTACACTGTAAAACATTTAAAGGTGGATTAACTTGAACATGAAATTCCACCTGCTGCCTTTTAAATGCAATTTAAGTCAACAAGACAATTGTGCTCAGAAATTAACATCCATGAAGTTGATTTAACAACAAGACACAAGTTGTCTAAACATTATTTTCAAGTTTTGATATATTTAATTATTCATTAGTTAATGATTAATCTTGAATTGTGAGTTTTCACTTAATTTTGCAATTTAAACCAAATAAATTTTTTACATTCTGGAAAATAAAAAACTGTCTTCACCCAGTTAAACAGCCACATTTCTCTATTATTTTTACTCACGATATCAAGTTACAATTATTTATTTTACTTCAGAATAATTAAAATTCTTGTTTCAAATTGCATGAATAAAATTCCTGATCTGATAATGAATTTTATTAAACATCACAATGAATTCAAAACATTTCAAAAACATTTAGTGTGAATAGAACATTGTCCGCTTTAAAATAAACATTTGCCTTAATAAAACACAAGAGTCAGATCAATGAAACGCACAGGATACAGAAACATGCCTGCTAAGCATTCTGGGAAATAGTTCCCACTCCTGTCTTTTTCTTCTTTCCTAAAAACGTTAGTTTATTCAACTCTTGGAGGTTTGACAAAAGTTAACACAACTTATTACTGTAAGTTTATCTTTCACAAACTCACATATTTAGATTGACAAAGTAGGAGATAGCAGACATGACTAAATGTGTCAAATAAATGTTTTACAGTGTAGTTCTGCTCTTCAAAAATGTATGGTTGTATAATTAATTTCATTCTGAAATGAACTCAAAATAAGCAGAACCGATCATCCAAGAATGATTTTGTTCAAAAAATAAAAAGCATAATGAACATGTTTTGTGTTGCCCATAAACCAATCCTAACCTGTTCAAGGAAGAAGAATAGGTCACCTTTAATTAACTGTAAATTTATCAAAAGGCACTGTGCATCACTTCTAATATTTCCTTGACATTAATGGGGCAGGCATAACTAATTTACACATGCTTGTGGCCAGTCGCTGGTATTTTATGAGGGTTAGGACTGAGGGTCAATGATAACAAGCCGCGGTTTAAAGAGCGAGGGATTTGTTGGCAGCAAATTCCTCTCTGTCAGCCCACATAAATCGTGCCGGCCCGTGAATAAGAACACAGTCGGGGCCGGGCCTCGGAGCGGGCCCAGTGGAAAGGCGAAGCTCGCCCAACTCACAGTATGAGGGAAGACGTTGGCCTGGGGGGCAGGGGGGTCACGGTGCGTCTGGTCAGGTCACCTCTTGAGGAGTGTGAATGTTTTCAATCTCAGGTTGCATCATGGAGGGTAACATAATACGATAAGACCATGTTTTCACAGATGACATTTCAGCCTGGATTGGCCGACACGATCCAACTTTAATCTTTCAGTGCTGCCTGGACGTTTTAAGGGGCTGAAACGGGTTAATTTCGTCTAGAGCGAACACAATGGCAGTCCAGGAAGTTATGACCCAGCATACACCAGACAATCCTCCTCATTGTAGCTCAGTGCCAAAGAAAACAGATGTTCCCAAAAATGTTAAACAGAACCCACAGCCATCTGGCTCTCATCCAAGCTGCAGTTATTATTTTGTCTATCTAAACCATTAAAATGTTGTATTTTTTGTAAATTGAGTATGTCATTAGTGCTGCTTTCCAGGAAATGCACACTGTGCCCCAGCTCTAGGCCTGTAGCAAAGGTTTGAGGGTGACTCAGTGGGCTTTAAAAATCCAGATGCATCCGTTCATTAGCATCAGGACTGATGAATGCACAAGTACAGCCCACTGAAATAGACTAATGCAGGCAAGTAGTGATTGGACAGCGTTTAGGTAAATGTTCAACGTAAAATGAAAATCTAGAAATCTTCTCTGGAAATGTGTGGAATTTAGAAATGAAGAATCTGTGTTGATACTGAGATTAAATAACACAGAAACTGGTTGGAGGTTTGATGATCTCCCTGTGAATGGGTGGACCCTCTCTGGGTACTCCAGCTTCCTCTCACCTTCTTAAACCATGTCAGGTTAACTGGTTGATCTAAAGTGTACTGATTTATACTTACACTGGATTCAGGTTTGTGATATCACATTAACGGTTAAATACGAAACCCCGCCGCATTTTTCAGATTTTTATTTGTATCACATATATTTTTTATTTTATTATAGTTATAGCTAGATTCCTGGTATGAATACAAAATCAAACTATATTTTCTCTTTTCTTTTCTTTAAATAAAGAACAATGTGTAAAAAAAATAAGACACATCAAAAAAAGGAGGCTGGATTAAATACATTTATACTTTTATATTTAGAAAACTGTACAAATAATTATCTAAATATATATTATGCTATTTGAATTATGAATGTGAACATGTTTGACATAAATAAGTGAACTAAACTAAAGTAAACTAAATTGAACAGAAATAAAGTGAAATAAATTAATTTAAATTGAACTGAACCAAAGTAAACTAAACTAGAGCAAATTGAACTAAAGTAAAGTGAATTAAAGTACAACTCACTTTAATCTACTGAACTGAACTGAACTAAAGTAAACTGAACTGAGTAAAGTAAATAAAAGTGAACTAAATATTGAAGTTGGATAATTTGCTACATGACAACTTGTAGCTTTCTTGGTGACCGAAGCGTAAAAGAGAATATTCTTTATAATTCTGATAATCTGTTTAATTATTGATTTTAATCTGAATCATCTCTCGTAGACTGTGAGCACCCTGGTGATCAGAGAGGCTCGCGTGTCTGGACTTTACCTCTGCCAGGCCCAGAACAAACTCGGCACTTCCCACATGACTCTCCCATTCTACGTTAATGGTAAGTGTCGCTCAAAAAAATCGATCAAAAATTGTTTCAGCACTAATTGCAAAGCGCTGGATTATTTCAAATGGACTGCAGTGCTCGCTTTAATGAACTGCAAGAGCGGGAAAGGAATGCACAGATTGTGTTGTGCAATAAAGAGACCAGAGGGGGGCATTAATTGAAAACATCTTCCACTGTAGCTGAACGGCCCGAAAGGGGGAAGAGAGGCGAACGTGTCCTGAGCCATATGGGGCGCTGTAACGGCACGCGTTTAAAAACAACCGTGAATAACTGCATTCCTGCTCCGGTGCCAGCAGGTCATTCCTCTTTCTCTCTCAGCCCGTGTGCACGAGTGCGAGTTTCCTTTTTATGTGCATCTGAGCGTTTCCAAATGTTTCCCAAAAGGTTGTCTGTTGAGACGGTTATGTAATAACAGCAGAGATGAGGTGTTGGAATAAAGCAAAACACTTTTATGATTTTTTTAATCAAACTTGAGCAAATCACTTCTCCTTATGAGCAGAAAAAGCTTTTAGAAATTGAATAACCTGCAGGGTTATTCGATTCCCAGGAGGCACTCGGCTCTCCTCCTGAGGTGAGGAAGATGGAGAAAGAAGAAAAAAGAGAAGAGGACAATTGTAATAACATCTGTCTTCAGAGGACAGAGAATGCTTTCCAACAAAACTGAATAAACAAGCACAGTCTGGTTCCCGTGGGTCACATAGTCAGTCTAGCTCCAGTTGGAGCACAGAAGTGCCGTCAGCCACGCTTTTCGCCAACGTGCTTCCAATTAATGGTGATTAAACAGGAAACAACTTCAAATGTGACATTCCTTCTCTTCTGACAAGCGGTTTATGGTTTAAAGAGCACGGCTAGTGCATAATACTGCTGACGGCTGAACACCTTTGTAGCTGGGGAAGATTTATGAAAATGATGCAAAGTTTTCTTCTGTTTAGATGAACCGGAGGAAGTCACCATCGAACCTCGAGCAGCCATAGAGGGAGACGACGTCACCCTGACCTGTAGGGCGACCCGTTACCTCTACACAGGCCTGCGGTGGCTGGACTCCAGGAATAAAACAATCACCACTGACGTATCCAACCTCCGGGTGGACCGATACTCCATTTCCATGTCTCTCAATGTGAGCAATGTGTCCGAAAGCAGCACCGCAGGGTACCAGTGCTACGCATACAAGCTGCCGAAACCGAAAAAGTCCAAAGTCAAGATGGCCGCCTTGGAGTTGAAAGGTAAGAAACGACATTTCCATCCTGTCTGAGTGTTTATGTCAAATAAAGTACCACAAGACAGGATCTTAATTTGAATAGAAATAGTTAATGTGTCAATAATTAAATATATAATTAAGTAAACATGCATGAAATGTACTACTTAATGTTTAAATCATGTTTATATTTATTTTATGGTTCCTGTGCCAAGAAATAATTTAAACTTTCACCACAGTTTGTTAGATAAACTTTAACATCTGATTGGTCGCCATGAACAGCATGTCAGCTTCAGTCCAATCGGATTTCAAGAGTAGTGGTAGCCCCGCCCACTACTTCTGAGTATGGATAACATTAATTCAGTATGTGTTGCAACAGGACAGTGTAATAATTAAATAGTGGAATTGGTGCACATGATTTTTGTGAATGAAATAAACATTTATTTAACCTATGCATTATGCTCATACTGCATATTGCTTTTGTGAAACTTTATATCTGCTACTCCAAATGTCCCTTTTGCTGGGCTTCAATAAAGATTGTTTCTATTTCTAAATTAGTTTATTTTAATTGACTATTGACACATTTAACTACCGTACTCAAGGACAAACTAATTTAGTCAGATAATTTTGGCACTTTTGGACTTCCATACTGTTGCTTACTCCAGCACAGGTTGTTGGAATGTTTTCTCTAAGTTAATTGCATCTCCGATTGAATTTTCTGCTCATTTTGATGCAGAGCGGAAGCGGCCATTGCTCAGCCAGAATCTGACCAATCAGGACGTGAACAGCAGCAGCACCCTGGTGTTGGGTTGCTTTGCTTCGGGGGTTCCTCGTCCGCTGATCCGGTGGTACAAAAATGGTGTTGAAGTGGAAGAGAGTCCAGGTATTTTTCAGAATAACGCCACATAACATGATATGATGCAAATTTTATTTCATTTTTCAACTCTAAAGCATCAATGTATGCAAACTTTGTTGGTGGTGTTATTTGTGAGATGCAGAAATCATTTCATCTGCACATCCTGAGTGCAGGGAATCGTGTTTTTCATATTAAAATACCACAATCAGCTCAAAGCTTTGTGTTGCAGGGGTATCGCTGGGAGAAAACGGCACCCTCATCATCGAAAGGGTGAAGAAAGACGACGAGGGCCGGTACGAGTGTGTGGCCCAAAACGCTGAGGGATTCGCCAAAACGAGCGCCGTCGTCACTGTGCTGGGTGAGTCCGTCTCTCTGCAGAGACAGAGGAGAAAAACATCAGCTCAGTAGATCAGATCAAACAGACCAATTAGTCCAAGCAGCAAGGCCGGAGCTTTTTTCTTTTCTTTTTTTTTTATCTCCACATCCCAGGGTATCAAAGAGGCCGTTCTGGCCTCCTGTTTTCTTTTCATCACTGCAAATAGCTTTGGCCTGACTTTAGTGAGGAAAAATGGCCCCTGACGGAAAACTGGCAGCTGCCAGGAATGCCAAGTGAATTCCTTCATGGGTTTTATGATCAAGGTTTTGGCTGTGAGCGTTTCTATAGAGGCCATAACCTCTGTGGAGTATTCAGAGTGTCACTAATGACTGTGTTTTACAATACGGCGTAAATTTAGATCAGCAAGAAATCCAAAAAGTGGATGAGTTTATATATCTGGGTGTCATTCTGGATTCTCATCGTAACTTTGAGGAATTTAAGAGCAGCCTAAACTGTTTTTATGTTATAAGATCATTTTCATGTGAAAAAATTTCCTTTTTTTAAAATTGACTTTTAAATGTCTTGTCATGGAGTTAGTGAGCAGAATGATTTGAAGAAAGGAGTTGTAACTAGAGATGAAGTTAACGGAAATAAAACATACAGCTCTGGAAAAAAATTAAGAGACCATTTAAAATGATCAGTTTATCTGATTTTACTCTTTACAGGTACATATTTGAGTAAAATGAACATTGTTCTTTTATTCTATGAACTACTGACAAAATGTCTCCGAAAGGTCCAAGCAAACATTTTGTATTTATTTGCAGAAATTGAGAAATGGTTAAAATAATGAAAAAGATGCAGTTCTTTCAGGCCTCACATAATGCAAAGAAAACAAGTTTATATTTATTTAGAAACAACACCACTAATGTTTTAACTCAAGAAGAGTTCAGAAATCAATATTTGGTGGAATAACCAGGAGGTTCTCAATGGGAACCTACTCTGCTGTGGATAAGTAGCTTTCTCTGATATGTATCTTCATATTTTTCTTGTCTAACCAAGGCCTGGGTTTGCAAATTAGCCTGTGGCTAGAAAACATTTCTACAAAACTGAACAGAACAAACATAGAGAAGAGACTCCAGTTAACAATGAATCAATTACTAAATTAGTTGATTGCTATTTCAATTATAGACTCATCACAGTTAATCTGATTAATTGTTTCAGCATTAGTGATCTGCAGGAACAGGGAATAAATTAGAGGAGCTAAAAACAAAGCAAAATACTCAAGACATGAGGATCTGATCAAAATATGCAGGCAGATCTACAATGGAAAGGTCTAAATTAAAGCATTTTTGTCTGCTAGAATGGCCCAGTCAAAGTTCAGACATAAATCCTGTTAAGAATCAGTCTTAAAGCTGCAATATGTAACTTTTACATAAAAATATGTTTTATGTATATCTGTTAAAACTGTCACTATGTTGTGACAGTGTCATAATCCTCCATTACCTCTCTGAGCTACTTGTCCTGTCTTAAGAACTGCACAGCTTCCGGTCAAAAAGAACCTCTCAGAGCCAGGAGGAGGGTCTTATCGCTGTCAATCAATGTTGTGAACGTGTTGCTAAATGTGCTGACGAAGAAGAAACAACTCACCAATACAGGAAAATCATTTATCCACCATTATTGATGCTCATGCTAACACTGCTGAAGCTCTAGTCGTAGCACAGAGCATGATTGACAGCGCTAAGACCCGCCTCCTGGCTCTGATTGGTTGTTTCTAGTTAGCACTGGTAGAAGGCAGAGGAGCTTGATTTTTTTTCTCAGTTTATTTGTCTCATATTATACTATGACACTATAGTGACAGTTTCAACAAATATGTAAAAAATATTTTTTCTTATAAAAGTTACTGCAGCTTTAAGATTTTAAAATGGATCCCATTCATCCAATTTTGTAAAGAAGATCGTCTTTAAACATTTCAGTCCGTAGATTAGCATCCTATTTCACAATTATATGCTACTTTGTCCCAGATAAATACATCCCATTACGTAGTTGCATCGTGAACAAAATGTGGAAAAGAGTAATTTTGCACAACACTGCAACTGATTAAGCCGTTCAGTCTTTCTTTAATTAAGATTTATAGTTGTCCTTTCTGTGTGAATGTTAGTCAGAGACTGGAAAATAAACGGTTAGTGATTGCACGAATTACTTCAAAAACAATGTTTGAAGGAAAAATCCTTGGAAGAAATGCGGCGTGTTTGCTCCACGCAAAAATGTGATTCCACCTCCTTTTTTTCTGTACATCCACAGGAAAATGTCAAGGAACAAGTAAACAAAACAGAGAAAGAATGTCTTGACATAAAAAGCGTTGGTGACTTCAGGCAACAACAGCGATTTTTATTTGTAAATTTGCAACAGACGGTTTAGGTTTTGATGGTAAATTCTCCAAATACCTCCTGTTAACAATCGAATTGAAAAGCGTGCGCCGATTTCACAGGCCAGGCATCCAGGCAGCTGACGACAGCTCTTCTCTTTCCAGGAGATGAAAGCAAGTCAAACATTGAGGTCATAATTTTGGTGTGCACCGGAGCTGCTGCCACGTTCCTCTGGATTATGCTCATCCTGTTCATCCGAAAGCTGAGGAAGGTAAGAGCGGTGCAGCTTCAATTCTGTGGAAGTGGATTCTTCCTCTAAATGGAAACCAATTTGGTTTGCAGACATCACTAACCCACGCTGGGTTGTGACACAATTTAACACTGAATGATGCATTTAGCTGCTTTTCTAAACGTTTGTGTTCAGCTGAGTCATGTGGAAACAATACATCTCAGCCTTTTTTTCTGCCTCATCGCTCAAAATGAAGCCTAAGATGTAAGAAACTATTAAAATAACTTATTTAAGTGCTGAGCAGAGCACTAAACAGAAATAAAACTAAAGTAATTGGGCCTAAAGAGGAACAACAATCATCAGCAGCAGTTATAGTTACACTGTAAAACGTCTGAGTGTCATTTAGTTGTGTCTGCTGTCTTCTGCTCTTTAAGTCAAATAAATTTGGCCAGTTTTAGATTTTGAACCTAAATGTGAGTTTGTGAAAGATAAACTTACAGTAGCGAGTTGGGTTAACATTTTATACATTTTCTCAAACCTCCCAGAGTTGAATAAACTAGCGTTTTTAGTTTTTAAAAAACTGAAAGAAGAAACATGCAGGACTGGGAACTATTTCCCAGAATGCTTAGCGGCATGTTTTTGTATCCCGAGATGGAAGTGCGTTACATTGATCTGACTCTTGTGTTTTATTAAGGCAAATGCTTATTTTAAAGCAGATAATGTTCTATTCACACTAAATGTTTTTGATGTTTAGTAAAATTCATTATCAGATCAGAAATTTTGTTCCTGCAATTTGAAACAATAATTTAAATTATTCAAAGGTAAAATAAGTAGTTAATTTAAAGTGAAGTGTCTGCTTGCTCAAATGTTTTATTCAGCTAAACTAGATGATAATAAAAACTATAGATAATCGTTATGATTCTTCTGTTTCCTTTTCAGCAGCCAGCACACTATAAGATGGGTCCGTCCATCATCATCGATCCTGATGAGTATCCTCTCGATGAGCAACACGATCTTCTTCAGTATGACAGCAGCAAATGGGAGTTTCCTCGTGACCGCCTGCGTCTCGGTGAGCTGCAGTAACAAAAAATAAATACTCAGAAAATTCAATATTTCAACAAAAAAATTACCTTAACACAGTCTCTGATTTGTTTTTGCATCGTAATTGATACATAATGCATTTATGGTCATGAATTTATCATTTTTCCCAACCAAAAGAATATTGATTATGTGTCACTGATCTATAAAATGTGCTAAAATAAACTTCATGAAGGTTTTTCAGTTCTGAACATGATTGAGAGCAACAGGCCTTGTAAGTTTTAGTCAGAACGTTTATACTATTAGGGCCATTAAAGTCACGAATGGGACAATTGGGACATGTGAGTCACTGCAATGTTTAACGTAGGGTCAGTTTTTGCTTGGCAATCCAGATATGTCTGTAATGGTGCGATGTGAGATCCCAAGGTGTGAACAACCCAAACACTGAGCTGAGCAGAGGATAGAGCTGTGACTCACTCATCTTAATCGCCTAAGCAGCCCAATTAGTGTCATTACTGCAACTCATAATCCTGTTTCTGGCAACCATGTTTAAAACTAAAGACGTTTTGGATGAAAGGTGAAAAATCCTCAAGAAACATTAGAAGTCGTCCAGTCCCCCTCTGCTTTATTACTAAGAAGGCAAGAATAGGATTCAGTTTGGAGGCTTTTTGAAAACGGTGCCAACTTTTTTAAGAGGCAGAGGTCTCGAAAATCACGCGTCATTTGCCAATTCTTAGTGTTTAACTGAGTGTGCATGCAATGGCTCTTAAATATTTCCGACACCTTTGTTGAAAACGGAACGTTTTGTCCCCTTAATGTGACACCTGTCCTGCACAATTCATATAAAAACAAACACATTTATAACAGGAAATTTAATGCAAAAAATACAAGTACACACTTCATTAAACCTACCTCTGAAGCACCTTTTGAATCACTATCATCATTTAGCATTCTTTATTTTACACCAGCCATCAATTGTTTGAGCATTTGCATTGCCTAGGTAAAGTCAGAGTTTGTAGAAAAGTGACAAATAATCAGCAGGATCTGATTGTATGAAGTTTCAGTCAAGAGAAGAGTATAAAAAAGTTGATTTGATTTGATTCTTTCCAGAAATGTCACAACCATTGTGTTGAGCATTTCCCCATTAACACTAATATGATTGTTTGTTGGGATGTGGAGTCACCTGTCCTCATAATCTGACAGACCTGGGGAAATCAACATTAAGGAGTTATTGACTGAAAACAAAAAAAGTTACTTCTAAGTTGGTATTTGCGCTATAAATAATACCAAAAATACTTGGTAAGATTTGATTTTTCCATATTGCATGTTTACAGATGTGCATACTTAACACAGCCAAGTTATTTATCAACAAAAAAATAACCGTAACACACACACAAAGTTGAGTTCTTCTACTTCTAACAGATTTATTTGTTTGAGATGATCTGTCAGGAAGAAACACTATGAAGGGGTAAAAGGTAATTGTAGAAGCTGTTCATCGTGAGTGCCATTAAGATAGATGGCAGAGGAATCGCATCGCTCTGCAGCTGCACAGTTGAGTACATCACTTAACACTGACCTGCACTGTCGGCCCGGCTTAAGTGCACCATAAATTAATCTCTAAACACTAGAATATCAAAGCCTCCGTATGTTTTCTGCAACCTTAACGTTTGTTTTTCTTTGTATGCTTGGTTATTTATCCCCAGGGAGTCTGATTTAAATCCTCTTCTGACATATTTGATTTCCTTATCAGGTAAAACTCTCGGCCACGGAGCTTTTGGAAAGGTCGTCGAGGCATCTGCTTTTGGGATTGACAAGCTCTCAACATGCAAGACTGTTGCAGTAAAAATGCTTAAAGGTAGGAATAAAACAGATTAAAAACAAGCTATGAATAAAGAGAAAACTTGAAAAACATCAGTTCCTTGGGTTAAGTGAGTAACCAAATGAATTTCTCTTCTCAAAAAAACATGTGCAACTGGTGTTTGTGTGACTTAATAGTTCAAAGCAAAGAATTAGAGATGTGTTTGTTGCAGAGGGAGGCAGAGCTAAAGGCTAAGACCTCTAACCTTGCAGCTAATGTAGGGCTTGAGTAAGCGTTCTTCACATCTGCAGGTGAAGAAAAGTTCAAAAGTGCAAGAAATGAGAGCAAAACTATCAACAAATCTTCAAACTTTCTTATTCTATTCTTTGGAAACTTGTCACTGGTTTAGTTGTGGTTTAAAGTATTATGAAGGGTCTTTACTTTTTCAAATATTTCCAGTGAGTTACATCTGCATCAAAGTTAAAACAGGCAGCCAAATTAAAAAAAAAAAATCAGTTTTATTACTTAAGAGTTAACCAATAGACCAGAAAGTGAAAATCAAACATCAACATTACGGCTCTCAGCTGCACTTATTGTCTGCTGTCTTATCTTTGTGAATCATGTCTGGGGATAAATCACAGACTGTGAGAGAAAAAGTGGATGCAGGTCAGATTTAATGGAAAGCAGCAGCTTTGTGACTTCAGACTGCATGGCTGCTTTTGTCTCATAAATCTGATGTTGACCAAAGCAGCAGACTAAAAGTCTTGATTTGTATATTTCAAGACATTGTTATTGTTTAAATTTACCGCAATCAGATATGTAATCTAAGCACACATACTTATCTTATTTTTGTCTGGATTTATTTGTTTGAGTTGTGATTAAATCTATTAAGAGCTGCTTCATAAATCCTGTAAGAATGTATCCTTTATTTATCTTAGTTTTTTATCCAGTTTTGTCTACATACTTGCAAATTGCAAACATATCTATTTCAGACTGTACAAAATCCATGAAACTATAGACAAATTTAATCTTCAAGCTCTCAAGCATTCAGAAACTTTTGTTTTAATCTTCATAAAGATGCAGATTAAAGTAAACAAGTTGCAAACAGAAAGTGAAAAACAATTTTGGTAAAATTTTGATAAATGAAGAATTGAAAAAATGTAACTTACAAACATAAATCTGTTAAATTGTACTTAAAAACTGGGAAAATCATAAAATTATTATAGTTAAAATGGTAGGGAAAATTGTTAAAAATGTTATATATATATAGATATATATATACAAGCACCTTGTTCTCATTGTTGATACCGTGGAGGTTGTCTGTTTCTCTTTTTAAAAAAATATTTTTAGGAAGGTTTTCAAGAGACCCATCAAGGTTAAAAAAACCGGTGTAATGATATTTACTGAAGTTGTCTGTTTTTGCAGATGGCGCTACATCGAATGAGCGTAAAGCTCTGATGTCGGAGTTAAAGATCCTGATCCACATCGGCAACCACCTGAATGTGGTCAACCTGCTGGGAGCCTGCACCAAGCCTGGAGGTGAGCTTTACACTGCAAAAACACAAAATGTTACCAAGTATTTTTGGTCCAGTTTTTAGTGTAAATATCTCAGTGCCCTTGAAATAAGACAAACTAACTTAAAAGTAACTTTTCAGCAAGAAATAGGAATTGATTTTAAACAAATAATTCCTTAAAATTGATGAGATGTACTGGTTCCACTAGCAGATTATTTCAAGGAAAAGATGTTTTATTATAAGTCAAATAATCTGCCAGTGGGTTTAATATTTTTTAATAAACATTAAGGAATTATTGACTCTAGACAAGCTCCTATTTCTTGCTGAAAAGTTGCTATTAAGTTAGTTTTGCCTTATTTAAAGTGTACTGACATGCAGTAGAAACTAGACTAAAGATACTTGGTAAGATTCTCTGTTTTTGCAATCCAGAGGGTGTTTAGAGATGAGCAGACCTGTAACAAAATCATAATCAGGTTGTAGATTAAAAATATCAATAATCACAAGAACTGTGTTTAACAGGACGTTTAATGATGATTGTGGAGTTCTGCAAATACGGCAACTTGTCCATCTACCTGAGAAGCAAAAGAGACGACTTTCTTGTCTACAAGGTGAGTTTACTTCTTTCTCTTCCTGCACTGCAAAAACAAAAATCTTACCAAAATCTTACAGGACATTTTCCCCAGGTTTTAACTTAAATGTTTTGTTGCACTGACTGGAAGATTATTTTACTTATAGTTAATACCTTTTAAGGAAGCTACTATGTCTTGCTGAAAGTTAGTTTTGTCTTATTTTATGTGTACTAAGAGATTTGCACTAGAAAGTACACCAAAATTATTCAGTATGATGTTTGCAGGGTAGGGCCATATTTTCTCCAGGGAATCCTTTTCATCCAAGAAATAAAATAATTTTAAGGACTTCAACATATTTTTACTCAAGTAAGAGTAAAAAGTATTTGGTAAATCAATCAACTCAAGTACTGAATGACTGATCAAATTATCAAAATTTAAAAATTACATAATCAGATAATATAAAGTTAAATGGACATTTTGGTATTTTAAGGACCAAAAATACAATAATTTATATGAATAACATAAAATAACACAAACAGGCAAATTAAAATTTTTCCAAATCGTTTTTTCTTTTCAATAAAAAACTTTAAACTTTAATAGAAATTGCAGGTGTGTGTCTGGTGAATATTTGGTTAAAACATGTTTGTTTTTCATTCAGTGGGTAGAGAATCCAGAAATTGTATTAAATAAGAATAGAAATACTTCATAATAAAATTACTATAAAGTAAAAGTTAGTCGAGTAAATGTAACTAGTTACTATCCCAAAAAGTTACTCATAAGGTAGTTTTGTCTTATTTCAAGTGTAGTAAGATCTTTGTGCACTAGAAACCAAAAATACTTTGAGATTTTGTGCTTTTGCATTGTGATCTTCTGATCTAAACATTAATCAGCGTGTCAGCTGCAGTCTTTAACTCTATGGTTGTTCTTGATGCGGTCAGCGTCAGGACGGTAAGGTGTTGTCAGCGGGATCGGGCTGCGAGCTGAGCGAGCTGATGAAGCGCCGCCTGGAGAGCGTGGCCAGCACCGGAAGCTCGGCCAGCTCCGGCTTTAACGAAGATAAGAGCTACTGCGACTCGGAGGAAGAGGAAGAAGGTAAAAAGGCCAAGCCCGTTTCTGGAACGAGAGCTCCCCGCAGATTGTTTTCAGGTCTGATGGGACGTTTCCTCCCCCTGACCGGCAGTACAATCGCTGCAGCGGGAGCCGCTGTCACCCCACTGAGTCTGGGGAGGCGTCTGTTTGTTTTCCTGTCGGGCTCAGCATGCCGGACTTTTTATTTCCGAAGTGTTATTTCAGATCTGATTAGCTGTTTACTCAGGTGGAGAGGTGGAAGGACTCCTGAGAAGCTACTCAACAGACGAGGCTCATTACCACACATTTCACCTGACATCTTGTTAGAAAACACAAAAGAAGCAGTTTTGATCTCTCATCTGTTTTGATCTTTTAAAGAAAAGGAAACAGGACATCACTTTAAGTTGACTTGTTGTCTTTACCTTTGTTCCTCCCACGGGAAGTTTTATCTTGTCTGATTTATCTGGCAGGTGTACGAGGCTGAACACACCGAATGCTTTGAAAAAACAGCCCTAGATGAGGAGATTTAGCTGCTTTGGATGTTGGAAAAATCACCCTAGATGGAAAAACACTTTATGCTTTTCATTTTACAGAACCGGAAGATTTATACAAGAGAGTTCTGACGCTGGAGGATCTGATCTGCTACAGTTTTCAAGTTGCAAAAGGCATGGAGTTCTTGGCGTCACGCAAGGTATTCCCTTCTGCAGTCGCTTGTGCACAAGCATAAACAATTTGAGAACCAATTCTCATTTAAAAACATGACATGGATTTATGTGGAGTTTAATTGAGAACGTGAAAATGTTGAAAAGTGTATTTTGCATATGTTTTCAGACAGCAAACATACATAGTATTCTTGTCTAGTTTCTAGTGAAAATGTCTTAGTACATTTGAAATTGACAAAACTAATGTGGAAGAAACTTTTCAGCAATAAATAATCAATAATTCCTTAATATTGATGAAAAAGTTGTAGTTCCACTGGCAGATTATTTCACTTTTAACAAGACAATTTTCCTAATTTGTAAGTCAAATAATGTCCAGTGAAACTAGTTCTTCTTCTGTCAATAATAAAAAATGATTGACTTAAAACAAACTCCTATATCTTGCTGAAAATGTACTTGTAAGTTAGTTTTGTCTTATTTCAAGTCAGCTAAAATATTTGCACTATAAACTAGACTAAAAATGCCTGGTATCAATGGGATCATAGACGGGTTTTGCACATTTTCCTTGTTAAATAAAAAACATCTGGTTTGCTCATTATTTTGGTCTTGATTGAAGAAAAGTGAAAAAATATTTTGTCTGTTCCCTGCAGCAGAAACAGGATCTGTGTCAGAAAACACTTCCTGTGTTTGGCTAAGTTTCAAAAGCAGATTTAGGTGCATTAAGGTGTTGGAGGATAACTCAATAAGTAGAATGTAAGTCCTATTTAACATGAAAATATGATGAAACTTTGTGTTCCCTCCAACATTTTTGTGAACAGATTTTAATTTAAAAGTTTTGTCCTAATTTTATCAATTTGTGGTTGGAGGGGGCCGCATAAAGTCGGTCCAGAGGCCGCAAGTGGCCCCCATGCCTCACGTTGAACACCCTTGGCCTACAGTGACGGTGCCATTGCTGCTTTGACCCACTTTCAGCTGTGTTTTCTGGATAATGTCTCCCCGGAGGTTTGTGAAGGATGCCAGGCTTGATAGGCTTCATAGTTTTGGGGAGACAGGATGAAACTGATTAGAGAAAAATGCTATTGTTGTAAAACACCTTCAACAGAAGCAAAAACAAAAAATCCCGCAGCGCTATTACTGATCTCTTGGCCATATGTCTATCCTGCCCTATTGTTAGCATGCCAGTTTGGGGAGCCTGACATGCTTGTGTCCAAATTGTTTGAGTCTGACTGAGTGTTTTCCTCTCTCTCATCAGTGCATTCATCGGGATTTGGCTGCTAGAAACATCTTACTGTCTGAGAACAATGTGGTGAAGATTTGTGACTTTGGGCTGGCCAGAGACATTTATAAGGACCCGGATTATGTGCGCAAAGGAGATGTAAGTTTATTTTTATTTCAGTTATTCACACAAATGTCTCCATTTAACACTTAGTTGCTGCAGAGTTGGCAAAAAAAAATGAAATTTTGAGCTCTGCTAAATGATTTCAGGGTGAAAACTTAGATTTTTATGTGTAGTTCCTGTGTGGATTGATAAGTTTGATATACAAATAGGAGAGAAACGTGAACTTGTATCAATCATTGGTTACAGGCCAGGCTGCCGCTGAAGTGGATGGCTCCTGAAGCCATATTTGACAAGATCTACACAACCCAGAGTGACGTTTGGTCCTTCGGTGTCCTGATGTGGGAGATCTTCTCTCTAGGTGAGTGTCACCAACCCATAATGCAGTGGATATTATGCTAAATTATGATTAATTACACTTTTAGGAAAGCTAAGTTTAATTTTAGAAGCCACATCCAGGCCTGATTACTAAGATTTAAAAGATTAATCATGATTAATCTCTGTAATAATCGTCAACAAAGTTTTTTGACTGGACTATATTGGCATTTTATATCAGTCAATATCAACAATTATTAAGTTTTTTGACTTTAAATGTCTGATTTTCTGCCAGACTGGTGACAAGATCTTTCCAGTTGTAGCCACAATGTTCACTTCACGCCGTTGTTTTTTTTATTTTTAAGTAGTTATGAGGCACAGTGGCAAAACCTACTGTGGGGTGTTTACTGGGGCTCAAAAAGCATAAATCAAGAAATAAAGACTAAACAAAACTGCAATATAATGCTCCAGCATTAAAAAAAAATATTATTTTAAACAAATCAGCTGTGACTCTGGTTTGAATTCACAGCTTAAGAGCCAAAAACTATAACTGTAGAGCAGTAAATAAGAAAGCTGATGATTTTAAACAGAAAACTGTTTGCCAATAGTGATACAATTATAAATTTAAAACTAATATTTTTGTGTAGCAAAGTTTTATTAGATTTCAGTGCATTGTGTAGGTTTAAGGTAACAAAATCCAACTGCTGTCAAAAATACATCAAAGAAACAACATTATTTGTTTAATTTGGTCTTTTTTTGCAGTGTTTTTCTTTTCACTATGTTTCTCACCAACTTTCACCTAAATAAAAATTCTACTGGAGTTTTGATCCATGTAACCAGTAAGTCCTGGGACAGAAATATGTTTTGGATCGCCTCAAAGATGACAAATTGGGGATTTGGACAAATAAAAATAAAATATAATGTTTCACTTTATGTTTTCTTATGGCATGGAAGAAGTCCTACAGCTTTTTATTTCCCACATTATGGATGAAAAGTAAATAAGTTGAGCGGAGGTTCCCTTTTGAGCCGGTTCAGTGATAAATCAGACGGATTTATGGTGGAGTCTGAATGAGAATAACAGCAACATTTTTATTTTTTTTTTTACCATATGTTAAAAGCAAACCGCAGTTGCATCATGCAACTGTTTCTGATCACAAGTCTTTTGTTTTAAATTAGCTTTCAGCCATATCAGTAGAGGATCATGCATTTCTTTAAAACTCATGATTACGTTTCTGTTTGTCGCTGCACATTATCATTTAAGCTGCACCATGAAAACATATTTCCCATTCAGGTATCCCTATAAATTATTCTTTTTAAAGGAAAACAAATGCTGTAAGCTAAGTGTAATGCAGACGTCCGTTTCTTTTTTTTTTCTTCGTCTCCCAAGGTGCTTCTCCGTATCCTGGGGTCCAGATTGACGAGGAATTCTGCTGCAGGCTGAAAGACGGGACTAGGATGAGAGCGCCAGATTACGCTTTTTCTGAAATGTGAGAATTTATGTTTACGATGCTAAAGAAAAACGGGAAACTTTATGTTAAAAGAGCACTGTCAGTCTTTAAATGACTGAGTTTACCAAGTGTTGTTATGATGAAGAATTAAGGCTAAGAAAATAAAATTACAAGAATAAAGTCAGAATGTTGCAAGATTAAAGTCAATATTATGAGAATAAACTCAAGATAATAGGAAAATAAAGTCGTAATAATGTGAAAATAAAGTTGAAATAATGTGAGAATAAAGTCATAATATTACCTGAATAAAGTTGTGATATTATGACTTTATTCTCATATTATTACAACTTTATTTTCATATTTTCTCATATAATACTATGACTTTTTTCTTGTAATATTATGATTTTATTGTCGTAATTCTTTAATTTTCGTGTAACTTTATTCTGATATTGTTACTACTTTATTCTCGTATCATTTCCACTTTATTCTGGTAATACTAACACTGTATTCTTGGATTATTTTGACTCTATTCCCTTAACACTACAACAGAATAGAGCAGGAAGACAATTAGAGCCATTGAAAAAAAAGATCTGACTTTTTTTCTAGAGTTAAAATTTTAAGAAAAATAAACAGAACTCTTTGTTTTCTGTGGCCCTAGTCATCTTCTGTAGAAGAGGATCGAGACGCTGTTAAAAAAAATACTGTGGAGATCAAATGCCGAGGTTTCCTTTCATTCACATTTTAAAAACTGTCTTTTGCTTGTCAATCACACTCAATCCTAGTGAAATACATTAATGTTTATAATTGCAACATGACAAAATGTGGGGAGGTTTCAGAGGTGAATACAAATAAAACATCATATGTCACTGTATAACACAATATTAAGAATCTACTAGCTATTTAATGTTTTCAGTTTTACTTCCTGTTTGTCGCTAAAATAGTTAGCTTCTTCGTTGTATGATAAGAATCGGCTCTGAACATTGCAGGAGGAAACCTTAGCATCTGATTACCATTCGAACGTTGAGCTTTCTGACAGCGACACAGACGAAACTGAGCACCTAATTTTTTTCTGAGCAGAAGTTGGAGGATTCCTCTGGATTAAATATTTGTGGGGGAACACACAGTCCTCTTCTTTGGTGCTGCTGCTGTCAGTCAGCGATGGAGTGGGTGATTTTTCTTTTCCCCCTGCAGCCTCAGCGTGACGTCTGTGTCTGCTTTTAATTTAAACCTCCATCAGATCGTGATACACTTTAGACAAATGATGTTTAATCAAAAGGTTCAGCATTTCAAAGCATTTTAAGTAAAAAAAAATCATTTATCAGCCACACTAAAGAGACAATAATTTGAATTGATCTGCAAAATAAAACCCAGGTTGTAAGTTTCCGGACGGGTCAAGACTTCTGTAGTTTCCATCACCAGTTCGGAGTAAACAGCTCCACCAGATTAAATACTTTACATTCTTAAACCAAGAGGTCTGGCTTTAATTTAAAGTGTAGATAAACTAAGTAACAGGTCAAGCAGGACACACAGTGCTGCTGAAATCTACAAAATTCAGGTTTTGATCAACTCAAACCAATTTGGAAATAGAGGAATGATTAAAAACACATGAGGCAACAAGGGGATGCCATTTAATTTGTGCCTCTGCCGGCGGATATTCATCTGGAATGCGGCGATGTTCTGATGCATCGGAGAGGAATGCAGCGGATGCTTTGCAAAGAGTGGGTGCACAATAAAAGGATGCTCATTTCCCATCAGATGAATTAAAAGCACAATCCTTCCTTTTCCAAAAAAACAACTCCGCATTCACGGTGATGTGGGGCTGTGCTATTTATTCTCATTAAGAAGCAGGCAGGAAGGGTCTTGAATTGTGCTCTGATGCATTGTGTGCACTTCCTGGTCAATGAAATGCTTCAGATCATGCAGGAAAGATGACAACTGAATGGGTGAGCTCTGCATTTAATAAGGTGAAAATGTAATAAACCAATAAGGTGAAGACGTGGTACTTCAATAAGTGACAAAGTTAGACATTTAAGTGGAGCAGTAGGAAACTGATGCACGGTTTTGGTGGGTTTTTTTCCAAATAAAAATCTGCAAAGTGTGGCATGCATTTGTATTTACACTGATATATTCTGAAATCCCTAAAAAAAACAATCCTGTGTCTAATTATCTTCATCACTCACATAATAGGAACATAGAGTCCATGTGTGTCTCAGTGTAAACACAGCTCTCCTTTAAAGGCCTCAGAGGTTTGTTAGCGAACATTAGCGAGGCTTATTGGTGAAAAACTGTACCGAGGTGAAACATGGTGGTGGCAGCGTCATGCTAAGAGCTACAAAGAGGGAAATCCTTGAAGAAAACTTACTGAAGCTGCAGAAGAGTTCAGATTGAGGCTCTAGTGAGACTACAACTCATAACAAACAGCCAGAGCAACAACGGCTTCACTGCAAAAACACAAAATATTTCCAATTATTTATGTTTAGTTTCTAGTGCAAATATCATAACTTTAACGTAACTCTTCAGCAAGATATTGGAGTTTGTTTTAAGAAAATAATTCTTGAATATTGATGAAAAAACTACTAGTTCCACTGACAGATTATTTCATTTATTACATGGAAAAAATGTCTTATTATAAGTCAAATTAGCTAGTAGGTTTTTATCATTTTTTAAGGAATTATTAAAACAAGCTACTTGGTGAATAGTTGCTTTTAAGTTTGTTTTGTCTTATTTTAAGTGTACTACAATATTTACCCTAAAAACTAGACCAAAACTACTTGGTAAGATTTTGGTTTTTTGCAGTGTCGCATCTAAAACATGTGGCGGAACGGACCAGTCAAAGTTCAGACCTAAATCTAATTGAGAATCTGCAGGACGACATAAAATTGTTCTCAGGTGCTTTCAATCTGATCCACTTTACAATTACGAACTACTTTTGGGGATTAAATCTCAATAAAATACACTCAGATTTGTGGTTGTAATTTAATAAAATATAAGAAAGGTTGAAGTTGAGGCACGCTCTGTTACAGATGTTTCCAATCCTCCACTAAATCTAGGAGATGCTGACAGCTTGTCACGAGGAGAACAGGGTGTATTTGTTTCTGCAGAAGAATGAAAAGACCACCAGGCCCTACGGTTGTTCTCCATCTTCCTAAAAGTGTTAATTTTCACTGTATGTCAGTGGAAACGCAGTCTGTGGGTTTGAGGCTTCTGGAGCAGCCGTTCAGCGTCCTGAAAACTTCTCCTTTCCTTACAGATACCAAACCATGCTGGACTGCTGGCAGGGAGAGCCACAGCAGCGGCCGACCTTCACTGAGCTGGTGGAGAGGCTGGGCGATCTGCTGCAGGCCAGCGTGCAACAGGTACAGCACACAAAACGAAACAAAACAAACTAAAACTCTGCATAATACAGCTGGAGCTTCAGTCCATGGACTCACGCTTAGTGGACTCACAGTTGTAGTCAGAAAAAAGTATCACTGATTTGTTTAAGCCTTGTTTTTCAGTAAACAACTTCAGTGATTTAAGAACACAAAGTTGATTTTATTATGCATTTCTATATTTGACACGTTTAAAAGTACCTACAGGCACAAATCTTTGGACAAATGTCCCCTACTAAGTTAAATAGAAATAATTCTTCATTTAACCATTTAAGTCTATTTATTACAATGACAAAAATACATTTAAAACCAATTTAATTCCTTTTTTAAGTATTAAGATGAACATTGTATTGTCTGAAATGCAATAAAACAGTATTTCTTTAGTGAACGCTTGATTATTTTTTTTCTAGCAGTGAAAAAATAGTTTTAACATATCCATGTAAAAAACAAAACTAAGTACTTTCTGCTTTACATCAGTACCGTGTAGGGTGACCCGGTGATTCGTTTTTAGACTAACTGATTAAAATTAAGATAGAAAAAGGTGCTAAATAGGAAATTTTATTACTGAATTTGAGTTAAAACTATGCTTCTTAAGTTCTGTGGAAAAAATATTTAGAGAGTATTTTTTTAATCTTAAATGCAAAATGTATATAGTTTTTGTACAGTTTTTGCTTAATTACTGCTCTGATTGTGTTCTTTCAGTAAATGGCCTTTTTTGAGTCTGTACACTACAGTAAACGTTTAATCGTTAACGGAAGAGCCCTAGATTCAAATGTTAGTTGGGATGTATGTACATATTTGAGCCTCTGTGTATATTTCTGACCCAGACAAAGAGAAAATCTTTAAACGATTAAAGATTGGTGCCTCCAACTCTAGTTTTGGAAAGAGAAAACTTGTTATTGTTGTTACACGATTACTCACTAGTTTACCAGGATTAGTCACAGTAATTTCACCTAGTCAGGAAGAAGCTGAAGCTGAAGCATCGTAATTTCAGAGCAGAACAGAATAAGGAAACAACACTCAGTAAGAAGACTGAGCACAACTTTGAGATGGCGGCACACATCCCGTAAAAGGAACCACATGCTGAACAATGTCATTACTGGAGAGATCCAAGACTGTCTGATGTGGGCGCTGCTTAATGTCACAAACTGCAGACTTTGTGTAGCTGCAAAGATGTTAACCTGGAAGAAATTTAAAAACTAGAAAAATCGCTGCCCCTTGCGAAACAGTCATGAGAATAATCATTTGTTGAGTGAACGCATCAGATGGTACTGAAAATATTTTATATGGAACTCAATGAAGGAAGGGGTGACATCCCTACGCTCAGGGAGTGTTTTAAAGAAAACCGTAAAACCTACGGCAAAGACGCTTATATTCCCTCAAAGCAGACGCATGTGGCTACGTTTTGATGCATAAATTATTTCTCTAGAGTGAAAAATGTGCTAAGAGCAGCATTTTGTTTGTGAAAAACCAAAAATCGTCAGTTACTAGAGTGCGCACTCTGTCAGTTGAAGAATTCCGCCATTGGATTACATTGTAAAACTGAAAACGGGCAAAAACTTACATAAAACTTAAATCGTGATTTTAGAAACACCGTAAGTGATATACGAAAGCTGAATCGCTTGAAGATAGCCTAATGCCTTGTGACCTGTTTAAAAGTTGAATGGCGTTTCTAGGTTGACGTAGGCAGAAGTAGTACACTGCCAAAAAGCTCTGAGTTTTTACAGAATTTTGTGGAATTCTCATGAATTTCAATGAGGCTGAAATTTTCATGAGAGTTAAAATATTGAAAAAATTATAAAAGTTGAAATTACCCAAATACAGAGTAAGAGTCCCCAGAACAAGCTGAACGTTTTGATATATAAACTGCTGAAATCAGTTGAAGTATGCAGACAGTTAAGAACTGAAAAATGTACAAAAGACAAAATAATACAAAAACCCCCTAAATTTCAGGAAGTGAGAATGCTGAATGCATTTGGTTCAGTACATTAAAGAAAACTGAGCCAAATTTATTTTTCTTGAAAAATTCTTCTTTTCTACGACAAACAAATTCATAGTTTGCTTTATATGAATTTGTGGCTACATTCATGTCAAGAATGTAGTCTTTGACATTCTTGACTTTTTGCATCTCTTAAACTCAATGCTTCTGGCCATTTTTGAGGGAAATTTGCAGGAATCTGTTGATTTTGCATGAATTTTGTGGATTTGCGAAAATCCGGAAGGACTTATTGATGAAATTTGGAGTCTAGAGGGCCACATAAAAAGCTACGGCGGGACAGATTTGGTCCCTGGGCCTGGAGATTGACATATTTATTTTAATCCAACTGAGAATCTGTGGCAAAAGTTGAAAAATGGTGCCTTCACATCCATAATTCTTCTTCTACTTTACAATTATTTACCACTCTGTGTTAGCCTGTCAAATAAAACCTGAATAACACATATATTAATCAAGACACTGTGAAGATAAAGGGATTTAATTTCTCTCACAACATGGCCTCAAAATAGGATAAAGTGCGGTGATGAACTGCGCTGCTTAAACTTCATATTAAACGGTTTTGGATTTATTAAGCATGACCCTGGTTTCTTTGGCCTGTCGCCACCAACCTTGAATGTTTTTGTTTGCACAGCGCACACAGCACCAGACATAAATCTTCTTCTTGTGTTGATTTAGGAGGGGAAACACTACATACCCATCAACACTGCCCTGTTGGCGAAGGTGGGAGAGCAGATTGAGGAGACGGAGGAGACGTCCACACGACCCGTCTCCCACCGGGACTCGGGGGGCAACTGGTGAGAGTTTGGATCGCTCTTCATTGGCTAGCTTACATAAACAAACTCATTGCACTTTATACACCTTCCCTTACTGAATTATTTGACATTCAACTTTAAAAATTTCACCAAAGTTTTCTTCTTCTTCAAGTTTTCCCTCAACTTGAAAAAAATTGACTGATTTTTATGCGCTGCAGATTTCTTCTGTATCTTAAAATGTTGGTGTTGACATTTACGGCTCCCTTAGGATCAAATGTGACACTTTAACCTCCTGTAACTTATTTTATCTTTACATTTGCCTTGCATTTTGCTTATAATCAAATTCCAGTTCTGTATGTGTCGAGTTGCACAGAGCTGCAAGCCTGGCTGCACTGCAAAAACACAAAATCTTACCAAGTATTGTTGGCATAGTTATAATGCAAGTATCTTAGTACACTTGAAATAAGACAAAACTAAGTTTTCAGCCAGAAATGGCAGCATGTTTTAAGTAAATAATTACTCAATATTGATTTTAAAAGGTACTTAAACAAGCTCCTATATCTTTCTGAAAAATTACTTCTAAGTTAGTTTTATCTTATGCCAAGTGTACTAAGATATTTGCACCAGAAAAAGAACAAAAGATCATAGGAATGGGTCAAAACTCCAGCAAACTATTGAGAAGCTTGTGGAAAGAAATCTAAAACATTTGATCCAGGTCATAAAGCTTTTAAGGCAAATCTATGAAATGAACAAAAAATGCATGTAACCTTTCAGCAAGATATGGGAGATTGTTTTAACTCAATAATTCCTTAAAATTGATGGAAAAAAAAAATTTGTTCCATAGTCAGATTATTTCACTAATAACATGGGGAAATAGGGAATAATCTGCAAGTAGAACTAGAACTTTAATCTAATGGATTATTCACTTAAAACAAGCTCCAATTAATTATTATTATTATTATAACTAGAACTTTTTCCAACAGCATTTAGGACTTACTGACTTAAACTTAAATATCTTACTGAATAGTTACTTGTAAGCTAATTTTGTCTTATTTCAAGTCAGAAACTAGACTAGGTAACATTTTGTGTCTTTGCTTTGTTTTCCTTCTGCTCTCCTCCTTGAACTTGCTAAGACGTTGTTGTGGACAAAACCAGATTTTTAAAAAACTTTTCTGCGCTGAAAAATATCCAAAAACACAAAATGTTCTTAGCTTAGAGGAGATGTTTAGCTATGGTCAGAGCACAATGAGAACCCGATAAGAAATGAACACATTTGCAGCTCCTGAAATTTCACCCACCAGCCCCCAAAAAAGAAAACACAGCGCTGGCGTCAAGATTTAAGTCCACTTATAAAAATATTTGTTGAGCTCTTGGGTTTTCACAGCTCCTCCAAGAGTGTTTATTGAGGAGGTGCTGAGAGGCAGTAATGACAGTCAGGCCTGGAGTAAAAACTGAGCTTCTGTTTGAGCTTCCAAGTGTTGAAATGCAAAGCAAACAGTGAGAGTTATCAAAGTACAGTGTCATGGATGCTGAACGATGTTGATATAAATGATTAGATTCCCGTGGTTCTGTTGCCGAACTTGACTCGGTAGAATCAGAACAGAGTCTCAAAGCTGGACTTTCTCCTTTTGTTCCCGCAGGAACATAAAGATCCGCCCTGCTAGCGTGAAAACTTTTGATGAGATCACCATGGAGAACGGGACAAATGAAAACCAAGAGGTCAGTAACACAAACTGCAGTATGAACTCTCAGTTTGGTGCAGCTACTCTTACTGAAAGTTATTCCCTAAAGTTGTTTTTCACTCTTCAGCTGCTTTTACACACATTTTCTGTCTTGTCCTTGCAACTGAACATGATTATGGTTTTGCTGTGTGAGCTTAAATAAATCAGGAAAGTGGAGGACAAGGGAACATAAGAAATATCTTAAGACAGTTAAGATAATTGTCTTAAGACAGGAGAATAAAAGTCATTTTAATTTTGAGCTACATCAAGATCACGAATGTATTGATAAAACCAATTAAACTGCTAAAATATTGATAAATAGCTCTCTGTAAATCAAATAATACTAAGCTTCTTTTCAAATTGATCAGTTTTGTTTTTTGCAATCAAAATCACTAATTTGTTGTGTTAATTTAGAAATATTTGCACTTATTTATGACAATAAATATGACTTTTTGTTACTCGCTGTATCGATCACGGACTATAATTTGACATCAAGAAAGGCGGAGGCCGCAGTATTGTTTTAGTAAGAAATGCCGCCACCTACAGGTGGGAGTTAGCATCACTTAAACCCAATGTTTGACAATTGTGTGGAAGATTTGCAATAAAACGTAAAATTATTCATTTGATTCTATTAATCTTTTCCAAGATCTTTTGCATAAATTTCCATGATTTGCGAAAAACTGGAGGCACTGATGGATTTAACTTCCTTATAGTACGGAAAATACGGTACTTTCTGGAGTCCAGAGGGCCGCATTCAAAGCTTTGGCGAGCCGTATTTGGCCCCCTGACCTTAAGTTTGACATGTGATCTAAGAAGTCATGCCTTTTAGAAAAACGGAAGAAATCCCATGTTGGTGCATCAACTCTGATTTCTGTCACAATTATTGCACAGTAATGGCCAAAATAAATATTCTTTTACCAATTAGATTAAACATGTAGTAATTTAATTAAGAAATAAGGAACTCCAATTTGTCGTTGGACAAGGATGTGTAAGACGTAAAAAAGATCTTGAGATGTGACTCGCGTTGCAATTTCTTTAGGTGTCGACTGGAAGAAATGTAACAAAATGTAGTCAATTTTGAGAAGTAAAATCAGGATTTAGGCCACTCTTTGTTTTGAAAACATTTGCTGTTTTTAATCAAGTTTAATAAATTAATTAAAAGCAGATTTGGAAGCAGCAAAGTCACTGAATAGATGTGGAACGTCATTTTTTAAAAAACAAATAATTAGTTCTGTTGCCAACGTTTTCAATTTTAAGAAGATTTTTAGTTTGTGATAATTTTGAACTAATTGAAAATAAAAAGCCTCCATTTACATCTAACACTGTGCTGGGGGCCACATTTGTTTCATTCTTGAAGGGCCACACGCAGTCAGTTCAGGGGCAGCAAATGGCCCCCGGGCCGCACTTTGGAGACCCCTGACTTAAACCAAGCTCCAATAAAGTTACTTTTTGTCTTATTTCAATTGTACAAAGACATTTGCACAAGAAACTAGACCAAAATTATTTGGTAAGATTTTGTGTTTTTGCAGTGTAATTATGCAGTGTTGTATTTAATTTAGAAGCCTTTATATGCTTGATTAATTCACATATAACACTGTGTTTCTGTGAAAAAGCTGCAAACAAGTAGAAAAATCAACCAAAGTCATAAGAAAATGGTATCACAGACATTAAGAAAGCCTAAACACTACTTTAAATAAATGTCTTCCTCTTTGGGAAGCAAATGCAAAACTTCCTGCACACTTCCGTTCTCTCTTACACTTTTAGTAATAATCGTTTAATCATTTCCCATCTTCCTGTCCTTCAGGGTCAGTCGGACAGCGGGATGGGCCTTTCGTCCGACAACATGAAGACTCTGATGTCGTTGGCAGGCCGACCTCTGAGCATCATGGCCTTGGCGTACGTAAGCTGCGACCTTCCCAGTGCCCTTCAGAGGCAACGAACCAACACAAACACAGACGGCGATCACAGAAAACCAGCGTGGAAACCGGCTCAGCGAGCTGGAATGCAGACGCTATAACTGTCATACAAATGCACACATGTTAAAAGAAGTCAGCAGCCCGTTTTCTCTTTTGTCCAAAGGAACTTTGTATGAGTCAAAATAATAGAGATGTTAGAGGGAAAAGAAAGCGCTAAAAACAAAAGAAAAATATTTTTTTTAACTCGAGGATCCAGCAGTTTTCAATGACATTGCAGCTGTTTGAGGGAGGAAAACAAATCTGAGGCAATATGTTCTCAATTTAGAGGTTTACTGAAGGAACACGTCTAATATGGTGGAGATTTTGTCTTGAAATCCCAAAAATTACACATTTAGCTTCTATATTTTACACTGAAGCTTGAATTCAAAGTGCTTCTCTTCATCAAGGCAAAGAGAAAAGAGGCTAAACTTGTATGAAAAACAGCAGATTTAACTTGTAGCCGGGGGGGAGAGTAACATGTGGGACAGAGCTGTAATTCATTTACAGCTCACCCAACTTCACACCACATCGCCTCAAAGTGTCTTTTAGATCTGAAAACGAAACATTAAGGGCTCATTACGGTCTGCCTGTCCAATCAAACCCTCCGCCCGGCACAAAGCGTTAGCTCAAGCATCCAGACAATTATCTGTGTTTCAAGGGGAGTCGTCTCTCGCCAGGCAGCCACTCAATCACTGCCAGTTTCTAAACTTAAGAAGGTTTACAAGGACCTCCCCTGCAGGAGTAGCCTTCCTTCTTTCACCCAGAAAACAGGAAAAATCACCATAAATCTAACTTATTCCAACATTTTCAATAGAAAAACTCCACTCCACCACTGAGAAGGTAACATGTTGCGCTTTAATAACTGGTTTACCAGATAGTTTATTAATCAAGACCGAATTCCAGTTTGGTGTCGTGTCTTCCTCCTGCTGGGAGCTGACCCTTTACTCTGAAGGGAGAGGTTCTGGTCCAAGACAGAAACACTCAGTCATAATGTAGCAATAAAAGGAAGCAGAAAAACCTCAGGATGATTGATTATATCGAGCATAAAAACAGGGAGGTTTTTCTGGTTATAAGGATGGAAATGTTTAAAGGAAATTGGATCAAACAGGCTTCCAGGGGGACATTTTATTTCATGAAGGCATGGTTTTCTTTACAGTTATGCAAGTAAGGTCCATTAGTGGCATTAAAAACTCTTGATTGACAGCACTAAGACCCGCCTCCTGGCTCCGATTGGTTGTTTTTAATTAGCACTGGGAGAAGCCAGAGGAGCTGGATTATTTAACAGATTATCTGTCTCAGTATCAGAGGCGGCAGAGTATCCAAATGTTGCACTCAAATAAGAGTAACACTACTTCATCATATTTTTACTCAAGTAAAAGTAAAAAATATCCGTCCAAGAAATTACTCAGAAAGAATTTGATAAAAAGTCTACTCAAATTATCAGTCATTTAATAATTTAAAATTACATAATCATATAAGCCAAAATATAAAGCTGAGTGGAAAGTTTTGGTATTTTAAGTACGAAAATGACATTAATTCATATAAGTAGCAAAAAATAACAAAATCAGGCAAAAGAACATTTTTCCAAATCAGTTTCTTTCCATAAAGAACTTATGAAGTTTAACAAAAACTGCAGGTGTGGGCCTGTGTCTGGTGAATCTTTTTTAAAACATCAATCTAGAAACTTTACTCAAGTAAAAGTAAAACTAACAAAATACTCCTAAAAGTACATTTTTACAGAAAAGTTGCTCAAGTAAAAGTAACTAACTATTATCCAACTCTTCACTGTTTATAAAAGTTGATTACTTTAAATAAAACTAAAACCTTATTTTGTGTTTTCCTTTCTCTGTTTTCAGGATGAAGGCAGTGAGTAAGAGCAAAGAGTCGGTGCTGAACGACCCGGAGAAGGACAAGTTCCTGCCCACCGTCCCGCCGCTGGACTTCAGTCTGGACGACTCGGCTCTGGACGTCAGCCTGGAGTGTCACAGCCCGCCGCCTGACTACAACTCCGTGGTGCGCTACTCCACGCCTCCCGTGTAGCCTCCGCCCGAACCCCACCGGAGGATCCGAGAGTGGAAGCGTCAAGGCCTCGGCTTTGTTCCCCCCGTGCGTCAGCGGCCGGGGAGGAAAAGACAAGATTCCCTTTTCATGGACTCTGAAGTGACTCAGCTCCACTGCTCTCCCCTGTGGATCTCTGGATTGTTGATTCCTGGGGTTTTTTGGGTTTTTTTCCACATGTTGGCTTCTTGTTAATGCTGCTGGTCTGTCCCAACCTTCACTGAAAACAGCTGAAAACAGCCTCAGGTATTTCTGTGATCTACTGTGAAACAAACCGCATTGATCCCGACTTGACCCCAGATAATAACGATCCACAAAGAAGAGTTAAACCCAAGAAGGAATAAAATAATCTTAGAAAAAATCTATCTTTTAACAATGTAGCATAAACTGGTGGAAAATTTACGTTCTTTTATGGTCATAGTAAATAAACCTATATGGAGCATTTAGACTTAATTTACGTTTGTTTTTTTGTTTTTTTATTACTGCGTCTTATGACTGGGTGATAAATCAGTTTTATTGACTAATCAAAATTTTGTTTTTTGAAGATTTAATTTTTGGAAAATCAGATTTTTTTTTTTTTTTTTTTTTACCAAAGCACTCGTGTTTATTTGGGCTGTGAATTCAGGTAAAATCTACGACGAATTGTTATTGTTAATTGTTGCAGGCTAAATATTTTTAGTACGAGAATAAAGTTGTAGTCATGGTAATAGAGTAAAGTTGTACGACAATAAAGTCGAAATATCATGAGAATAATGTCAATATTAGCAGAATACAGTCGTAAAATAAGAGAACAAAGTTGTAATTTTATGAAAACAAAAATTAAAATGAGAAATGTTGAGAATATCATAAAAAAATAAGGAAATACTTCATCTTTTAAAATCAGCATCAAATTACCAATAGCAGAAGTTTAAGCAATCAAATTTATAAGAAAAAACAGACAAACTGAGCCACTCACATCACATTTTTATATCTCTGGAAGCTTTTTACTAAAAAATTACTTTTTATCATAATTTTCAAACTTGTTCTGGTAAAACTGCATTTTTATTCTACTAATAATAATTCTGCCTATTTTCTCATAATTAAACAAAAATCCTTGTAAAATAATATACAAATATTACTGCTAGGTTGGATTTGTCCACATTCTTTTGAATGTGAGATTTGAATTCACTCTAATCTACAAAAGAAGATTAATTTATTCTAAGGGTTTTTATGCCAGGAGAGCACTAAAGGTGGTATCCTAAACTACTGCACAAAATAAAAAAAATAGAGGACATTCACGTCTGAAATCTCTGTTTGAGGTGTGATTTTATACAAAAAAAATTAAAAAGTTGCTGATTGAACTCAGGTCTACCCATACAGGAAACGGTTTATTTGTTTGCTTTGCTGTTCAGAGTTTTAAAACTCCCAGGTTAATGAAGGAAACAGGGTTCAGATGTTACCTTACAGCGAAACATTTATATGATTTCCTCCTCCTGTTTGGTGCGAATTAAACGCTGCACTGCTATTTTATTTCTCCTTCTTTGTTCTGGCCTAAAATACGATTTGTATATCAACACATGTAATTAGAACAAATCTTCATAGGAACATTTGATCCAAAAAGTACTAGGAAGTTGTATATTTATGTAGAGATTGCAAACACTGTCACCCGTTGTTTCGCTTTTCACCCAGATTTAACGGTTAACTAAAGGATATTTTCCAGATCAGGTTTTCTGATGTTTTCCCGTGTTTCATTCCTGTTTTTGTTCAACTGTAGGAAATCTCCTCGTAAACAGGTGAGCAGGTTGTTCTCTCTGAGCCTCGTTTTGCAAAGTTTCCACCGCTGGCTGCACAAACTTTCAGTCAGCAGCAACAGCTCAGTCTGGTTTCGTAACATCTGCATGGAAACATGGAGTGGAAGTTTAGAGCTATGTTGTGTTCAATTACCACTAAAAATACAGTATTTGTGAGTAAAAATGAATTTATGTTTTTTCAGATGAAGTGGGAACAATTATGCACTGACACCAAGTGATATCAAGTAAATGTATTTTGTATTGTTACTGTATTTTATTGAGACAGTGTTGTTTGTTGTAGGTGACATTTTTTGCAAAGATTTTAGATGCATTGTTTATATTTAACCCATATCTATATAGTAGGAAGTTAACGTTTGCAGTATTTGGTGTGTTATGTCTTTTTTATATATATTTGCTTTGTGCTTAAAGGATCATCCTTTCCGTCCGAATAGATCACGCCTCACTTGTTTAGCTCATTTCTCCCTCTTGAACATTTCACCCTCACTGTAATAGGAAAAGTTGGCTTTATTGCATTTATTTGTGACTCAAACCCACACGGAGCGCTACAGCTTAGATTTATTAACGTGTAATGCTACCCAACACTGTTAACAGAGTGTATGAAGTAAATAAATGAATAAAGATTTATATATTTATACAGTCGTTCTATTCCTGACTCCATTCTTGGGGAAAAAAAAAAATTTTTATGAATCACTTTGCTGTGGAAACTGGGTGCAGACCGCTGTGACTCAAAGAGGAGAGGCTCTTTCCTGCTGCGGATGAGTTTTGATATTTCATTTTGGTCTCAAAGGGTTTTTATATTTTTATATCTTGTTCACCAGAAAAGTTACAAGTCTTGATAGCATCAGGGTCCTGACACACTCTGGAGACATTTTAATTTTGATTTAAGAATCACATTCTGCTTTATTGACCCAGTTTGTACACAAAAAAGTTAACATATTAACACCAAGTCAATGTCATGTTTATTTTACATGATAAAACCAGAGAGCATTGTTATTTAAATAATTTAAGATTTATATTTATACAGTATAATTACAGTATTTTACAGAAGAAGAAGACCAGGAAGATTTAAGGTAATGGCGTCAATGGTAGCTCAGTTTTTGTAAATGCCGTTCCTTACCGTCGATCTAAAGTTACAGTGAGTGTCCAGCAGGTGTGGGATCTGCAGAGTTGTTAATGGCTAAAAAGTGCTGAAAAATCTCCAGCTTTGACTCTGGAAGAGCACAGAGTTTTGACATGAACACATAGGAACTACTACGTACTACTAACATACACACTTGTCAGCAAGTTTGTCACCTACATCTGTGAAATTACTTAACATAAAAAACGACCAACTCAGCCAATCGCATGGCAGCAACTCAGATTTAATAAAACAGAACACACCTGCTGTCATTAGCATCGTTTGTAATTAGCATACATTATACCAGTGCTATTATGCCTACTGATTTTAACCTTACAGGAGTAACAAAGTTTTTAAAAAATTCATTTGGATTTTGAAATGCAGAGTGGTATCTTATGTTAACTATTTGAAAGTAACATCAGCTGATAAACACTAAATTTAATAACTTATATTTCCTAAATAGTGGCAGCAGCCATCAACAGAAAGAGATTAATCATTATTATTTACATTATTATTTATAAAAACAATACAGAAATTGTTTTTCCATGTGTAATAGCATTTAGGTTGCAATATTCAATGTTCTCTCAAATATATGTACATTTCCCTTGGGGGGCCGTGATCTAGTGTGTCTACATATTTTCTTTTTGTTGGTCTCAAAGCCACAGGTTTGCTATGCATTGCACACATTTACCTATTAAAATGGCGTGGGTCACTTCTGCTTCAGACTTGTGGGAACTAAGAATAAACATTTAGGAGCTAACTTAATTTTCACTTTTTACTGAAAAAATAAGAAATTGTACATTTTTATGGCAAAAATCCAACCTGAGAAAAAGAAATACTTTCAGTATGAAAGATTTTCCTACTAATTGCCTCCCTGACCTTCCAAACTTATCATCAAACCTCTTGGGACTGTGATGCAGACAGTGCATTAGATGAGAAGACTGCAGTCCAGCCTGTTGACTCAATAAACCAAAGGTTTGTCTGGGCTGAAGTGTGGGCCCGGCTCCTGGTCCTCGGATTGTGGAAGACTCACTTCCTAGTTATGACAAGGTGTCGGCAGCCTGTCTGTTCCTCGGGACATTGTCCGGCTCCAAGCAGAAAGGAAGGAACTCTTAATCATCCTGGTCACGACCGGAGGGCGCCACACACTGGCCTTCCTCTGGAGACACTTTTTACCGGCACTAGGTGTGTCCAAGTGAGGGGACCTCACACACACACACACACACACACTAGGGGACATGGGTCATTGACTGTCCCCTGTTGTCCCTTGCTGTGTTTACAGTAACTTGTGTGCCAACCATTGGATCTGAACGCATGTCAACACCTTCCTCTGCAGACTATTTCAGGAATATAAGATGCAAACAAACAGGGGAAGGATGTAGGAGAAGAGCGGGGTTTGTGACTGTCATGTTTTTTTCTGTCTTTTGCATCTGATGCAGTGATTTTCCATTCCTGTGCAGGTTGGAGGATCATCTCCAGAGGGACGGCACTGCTTCTCAGTTAAAGATTTAAGAAAACTTAGTCAAAGGTTGCAAATACGATTATCTTGCTGCTGTGTGTTGGGGAAGCAGCATCAGAGCCAGCGACTCTAATAGACTAGACAAAATCATCAGGAAAGCTGGCTCTGTACTGGGACTAAGGCTGGAGTCCCTGGAAACTGTGGTGGAGAGGAGGACACTGAAGAAGGTTCTGTCTATTATGGACAATAAACAGCACCCTCTCCACCACATAGTGGACAGACAGCGGAGCACCTTCTCACATAGACTGCTCCAGCTCCGCTGTCGTAGGGACAGATACAGAAAATCCTTCCTGCCACATGCCATCTCACTGTACAATAAAAGCTAAATCATTGTTCTGCACTAATCAGTCCAATTTTGCACAACTGCACTGTGGCACACTTGCTGTACATATATTTACATATACATACTGTATCTGCATTTTTTGAATCTTTGCAAGGACTGCTCTAAGTTGCTTTTTATATTGACAGCATGTTATATTTTATTTTTATTTTTGTCTACAATTGCTACTCAGTGGTGGTTGTTGTGTGTCTTGTTTCTATGCTGCTGTAACTGCGAAGTAATTTCCCTGCTGGGATGAATAAAGTAATTCTATTCTATTCTATTATATTCTATTGTCTTGCTTGTGCCCCCAAAAGAGGAACATGTTTTGGAGTAAATTGTCCAAATCAACTCCAGAATAAAACCAAAACACTTTGTAAAGTTGCTGGATGAAGCCAGTAAGACAGAGTTATGAGTCCATACCAACATCGGCTGAAAAATGAAGAAGACATCACTCTAAAAGCAAGTCACAAAGCTACTTTACAGTTTACAAATGCACTCAGGCACAAAGACTTCAACTTGAAAGAAAAGTCAAAGTTTGTAATATTTGGAGAAAGAAAGAGGAAATATTGCCACCTGAAAATAGCTTGTTAACTATGAAGTACGGAGGTGGCAGCATCATGATGTGTTTTGCCACAAAAGGAGATGGTGCACGTCATTTAAAATACTGCATCATAAGGAAATAACAGAGTTTGGTAACTAATTACATTTATTCAAGTTGCATTTTGGAAATAATTTACTTTTAGAACTGCTTGTACTACACTGTACTTTTTACTTTTATTTTATAATAAAATATTTCTACTCTTGAGTAAAAGTTCTGGATTTTCTACCCACTGAATGAAAAACAAACATGTTTTAACCATAAATTCACCAGACACAGACACAGACCGGCAGTTTTTGTTAAAGTTTCACAAGCTTTTTATTGAAAGAAACTGATCTGGAAAAATGTTTTCTTATTTGCCTGATTTTGTTGATATAATTGTTATTATGTAATTATGTCAGTTATATTAATTATTGTCATTTTGGTCCATCTAATGATGTAATTTTTAAATACTAAATGATATTTTGATCACTTGAGTCGCCTTTTTACCAAATACTTGAGTAATTTCTTGAACAGCTACTTTCTACTTTTACTCAAGTAAAATATGTCGATGTAGAGCTACTACAAAATTATTCAACCTGATAATAATAATTATATGAAAGTTTAACAATAAATATAGTTCAAATTGAATCATTTAAAGAAATCTTTATCAGCCCAAAAACAAGTATTGTAAAGTTTTTAAGAGAAATGTAAAGCCATTATAAATAAAAACCATCTACAAACATAATCTTTATTTTAGTCTGCTTTTCTAAAAATATATAATTTCTCATTAGGAATTCATCTGACTCGACAGCACAGCAGCACTTAAAAAATAAATTAAAATTACACTGACTATTTTCCTCCAAGGTGTCTTCACAATAGTTAGAAGATATGTTGCCTTTTTCTAAAATGCACTGCCATCCTGTGGCCTGCAGGACAATTACGTTAGTAAGTGATCATCATTGGCTGTGAGGCGTTTGATTGTGTTTTCCTCATTTAACAATAACACTCATGATCCCCTTCACCCCACTCCCACTTCCCTCTGACCGCTTCCACAGCCTCTTCCCAAAGCAAACAGAGCTGCAAAAACACTCCATTAATCACACAAAAGGAACCATTAATGAATTCAGAGAACATTTGAAGTTACAATTTAATAAGAAGTGAAAGAGAAACATCTGGGATGCGGCTTGTATTTCCGTCTAACAGAGGCTTTTTATGCAAAAAATGTTTTTTTAAAAAAAGAGGATGAAAGGAAGAAAATTAAACGTCAACTCCCTGGAGACAGAAACGCCCACACAATGACATTCCCAGATCCCACAGAGGCAGATGAGCGGCGGGTTAACCACGTTCACACCTCTCACCTAAATTCATAACAATGAGTTTGGTACTTTCCCATGAAAACTCCAAACTTTAACCCAGCCTCAGGTAGCCGAGGCAACAACTCATTACGCTAAATAAAGAGTTTATCTGGAAAAAGGAAAAAACATCAGCAGTGTACAAAAACATCTGTGGAGATTGAAGCAAGAACAACATCTTGTACTTCGACCTATGACCTTTAAAGGCTCTCTGCTCTCCTGCCAATTTCTGCAGGCCACCTGAATTTTACAACATGACCCCCAAATGAACTTATTTCAACCAAAATTAATGTTTTCTAGATTGCTGCTCATTACATTCACACGAAGGCCAGCTGCAGCTTCTTGTTCGACAAAAATGAGACCATAAAGGTTAATAAATTTTAAAATAATCCAAATTTAATAATTATGTCAGAGTTAATTAACACAACTCTTGTGTCTGGCTGATCTTGGATCACTTTTATTCATTGGCTGGTATTTTTGTCCAGTTTTTAATGCAAATATCTTAGTGCACCTGAAATAAGACAAAACAAACTTACAATTAACTTTTCAGCAAGATATAGAAGCTTAATTTAAGTAAATAATTCCTCAATATTGATGAAAAAGTACTTGACATTTTTTCCATCTTGTAAGTGAAAAAATCTGCCAGTGGAAGCAGTACTTTTTTAAAAATCCATATAAATGAATTATTTACTTAAAAGTAGCTCCTATATCTTGCTGGAAAATTACTTGAAAGTTATTTTTGTCCTATTTCAAGCTTATTAAATATTTAGATTAGAATTAGACCCAAAATAGTTGTTAAGATTTTGGATATGAGATTCTTTTTCATTTTTAGTGAATAGTTTGATTTCAACAAAATCTACGGTCACTAATTATGAATAGTGAGTTCTTTCAATGCTCAAATAAACATGCACATTTTGTCCATTTTTAAATTAACTAACTCCGGTGCACATTATTTTGAGCAGGAACACACCGATTCTAGTAACTGGATGATATTTATGCCTTTACCATGTGGTATTTTTATACTATTTTTATGTATTTTAAGAGTCTATTTGCTTTGATTGATTGAATGAGATGATATTTACTCAGTGAGGAAACATAATGCAGCTCAAACATCTGCAACTCCTGTAAAGCCCCACTTTTCTTGTTTCAAATACTTTTAAATGAAAACCAAAAACTGAAACCAAGTAATGAAAGAAATTATCCAACTCAGTGTGATCCAACCACACACATCACCAAAGATCTGCACTGCAATCCATCAGTCAAATGTGAACAAAACTTCAAAAATAATCTTTTAAAGCTTCTTGATTGCCTTCTTGTGTCTGCAGAAATACTTTACCCCAAAGAACATATTTTTGTCACCAAAACTTATAAAAAATATTTCAAAAAACTTTAAAGCAAGCTGCATTTTTATGAAGCATCAGTTAACCCAAACAAACTGCTTAATATTTCCTTTCTGACAGATTTATGGTCGTTTCTGCCACATAACTGCAAAGCAATTGGATGCAACAAGGATGAAAGGAGAAGGGATCGCCAGTCACCGCGCAATAACGGCTTGAGGCTGGAAACACGACCATGAGGGTCTGCTGCTGCACATTTTGTTTAAATTCACCAAACATGCAGACAGAAGCAGCAGAGAAAGAAAGAGAGAGAAAGAGAGGCATTAACACTGCAGACATGCATCTGAGCAACAACACAACTCCATCATGTTTGCATTAATGATGCCACTATGGCTGCAGCGTCTGGTCCCTAGGTCCTGCTGGTGCAGGAACACTCAGTACGCCTCCTTTGCCCCCTACCAGGAAGGTAAACAATAGGGTGAACTGGTGTTCACTGCGCAATGTATGTGTGGGAGCAAAAACAGCTCAACTTCAGCATCAAATGTTTCTACATCTGCAAAGTTTAAAGGGGCAGTCTTAAGTGTTTTCCAGACACATAATCCACAAATATTACTTAAATAAATTCAAACCCTTGAAATTGGGCCTCTGTCTCTTTAAAAGGTCCTGCTCATTCTTAAACTCCGCCTTCAGGAAGTCATCACAACATGGCTCCTCTATTAATCCTTTAACAACATTTTTACCAGCGTTTCACTGAGAAGTGGCTCCTATAATGAGCACAGCAGTTCCACCAGGTGTTTGCTAATTGCTGCTGGCTAGTCTGTAGGAGCTGATTGGGTGAGGGCTGCTCTGTGAAGCAGAAACTTCAGCTCTGAGGAGGAGCTGCGTCTTAAAGGCGGAGCTAGGTCCACCCAGGTGTTCTTTACAGCTGAATGGTTGCCATGGAGATGACAGAATTTCTCAAACATGCATGAAAAAATCAAAGCAACACTAAAGGGAAGGTTTTTGATGAGGGAATAACTTTATAACATAATGTAAAGCTCAGAAAGTTGATTTTACATAAAACTGCCCCTTTAAAGAGTCATCACAACAACAAATTAAATAATCAAAGTTCAGTTTTATTAGATTTGTATCAGATTCTGAATCCCAATCAGGTAGCAGAAACAGAAAAAAAAAAAAACCTCAAAGAATAACCAAATATTAATAGGTGTTTTAATCTGTTTGCATCTCTGGTTTACAAACCTGTTAGTAAAGCAACAGGTAGATTCAGATGTTCCCTTCAACAATAAAGAAGTTTCAAATGTAATATTTACAAAAAACAATAAAGTCCGAATTGCTGCAACAGAAATACTTCCCCTACAAACAGACATATAAACTGGAAAGTCTGCGGATGATTTGATTTTTACGGCCAACCACGTCGATGAACAGCCAAAACCACCGAGGCTTCCACCCCTGCCTTGTAACGTCTTCCACCAGCGAGCCAGACAGCTGCAACTCCTTTATTTAATCAGTAACATCCAGCACACAGACTGTTTGGGGTTGTTTTAACCCCACATACCCACATCTAAAAATATTTCTCAGAAAATCATTTGTTTTCGTCAGTATGAGTAAATTCCATTCCGGCCAACTGGTTGTTGTTTTCTTTTTTTTTTCTATTTTAAAATATGACTGTACAAAATGTTCTAGAAGTGCTTTTTTGTTGTTGTTGTTTACTAATTAGTTTGTTTACTTATTTGATTTGCTGATAACAAATTTTATGTGGAGTTCACACATGTTTTGAATCCGATAAGTAACAAACAAGCACATGATGACATATTTTCTCTTTCTGTAATACATTTCTTTGAGAGTAACATTTCCTCATGTTTATCTCTAGCAATAATTTACATATTGATGGAATATATTACACAACAAAAACTGTAAGCAATTAAAGGAAAAAAGAATATTTGAGTCTGTTGCTGTCAGTAAAACAGCCCATAAGCAAAGTACTTGGCTCGTGTTTCCACGTCTTTCTATGCAGACGTTTTACATTAGATATTAAAACTCATCACCGGTACCTCTGCGTCAAATAGTTGACGCAGATACTAGTTACTAGTTTACCTCCTTTCCTGTGGTCACTTCTCAAACATCTATAAGTTATACTGTACAGGTATTATTAACTTAATATTTAGTTAATAATAACTGAATGTATTAAGTTAACTTAATACCTTAAGTTATATATAACTTATTATTATTAATTAAGTCACATTTACTATTAATATTATATATATAATATTAATAGTATATGTGACTTAATAATAATAAGTTATTAATAATTTACATTAACAAGTTCTTAAGTAATTAACTTAAGTTAAAACTAACTTATCAACTTAATGAGTCAATAATAACTTATTTAGCTAATAAGTTAACTTCATAACTTAACATAACTTAATTTATTAACTTAAGTTACTTAAGTTATTAAGTCTGTCCATGCCCTATTGTTTTATCTTCTGCAATAGATGCATAAAACACTGTTTTAAATCAAACACCTGTCATAAAAAAAAACTTTGCAGGTGAAATTATTTGCAATTATTTGCAAATTATTTGCAGGTGAAAGCACCATTTAGAGAGAAAAAAAGTAATTTTGTATCTTAAAATGAATACTTCACACAGCTTCACAATGACAATAAAAAACAGCTTTGGATTTTTAAAGAAATCAATTTCTAACTAAATTGACATTTTTCACACAGCTGAATGAAGCCGAGGCATAGATTCAAACTGGAAGACTCTTCATCTTCCTCTTCTCCGATCATCAGGGTTCAATCCTTCATAAAGCCCGGCGATTTCTACACAACCTCCCATGACCTTACAATCTGCCGTAAGGTCATGATGCCTCTTTGTAGAGATCCCGGGCCTTCCTTCTTTTTCCGTCCTCCTCTTCTCTTTTTATTTAGAAAGCTCCTGCTGTTCGGATCCACTTTCTCCTCTTTCTCTGCTCTGATCAGGAGGATCTCAGTGATGGTGGAGATGAAGCTTCTTGTTTCATCTCTACCAACGCCCTGCAAGGCTCCTCATGCCTTTGCAGTCCCTCTCAAAGGCTTGGCAGGCATTCTTATCTTTCCCTACTGCAGTGCTTCTCAATTCCAGTCCTCAGGCCCCCCTGGTCTGCATGTTTTAGATGTGCCTCTGTTCCAGAACAGCTGATCCAAATGATTGCATGACCTCTGTTAATCACCCACAGGTGTGTGGCAGAAGGGAATAATCTACAACATGCAGAGCAGAGGGGCCTGAGGACAGGAGTTGAGAAACACTGCCCTACTGACATCTCTACATGCACCTTCCTTATACCCTCGAAGGCATCATTGTCCCTTTGCTATTTTCGTCATCTCAGTTTTTCTCGTATTATTATTCTGCAGGCACCCATTTACCTTTCCCTTTACTCACCTTTGCAGGCTCATTCAGCTCATTTCTTCCCTTTCGATTCTCAAGCAGTCTATACCTATTCTTCTCTGCAGGTACGCTTGTCTTTTCCTCTGGTCATCTTCTCAAGCATTCTTTATCTCATCCGACCTTAACTCGGTCCCGGTTCCCTCTTTCATTTGATTTTTAGGGAAATCAAATGTCTCTAATCCTTCTCTGCAGCGGCTCATCCTCTCTGACGGAGGTTACCAGAGAGGATGAGCCACGTCTTCTGCCGGGGTCAAAGAGCCAACGATTATCTGTCAAATAAACTTTCTGAAAACCACTTTCTCTCTTCATGAGTCTTTGCAGGTCAAAATGAAGTCTGGGCATAAATTCAAACTGGAAGACTCTTCATCTCACCTGTCCAGCCAATCACCTCGTCATGCTCATCCTCCATAAACTTTCTAATAGCTACTTTCACTCTGTGTGAGTCTTTCCTTGAAATACATCTATATCAAAGATGTAGCAAATTTTACCTCTGACTTCTTAGCACTAGAGAAAAATGTGCAATTATTTCTACTCTCATTGCTATTTTTTCAGAGGAACAACCTCCTCTTGGTGTTCTTCTCCAGGTCTCTTATTTAGTGAAAGTGTGTGTCAATGTTTTAACAGCACGAGAAAAGAATCTTCTGAAAGAATTGCCTTTCTTTTCCTGGTGCTTCTTCAGTTCATTTTCAAAACATGACACAACTACATTGTCGACTAAATTATGTTCGATAAGGGCCAGCGTCCTTCCAGAGGAGCAGCCTAAAGTTTCAGTGATGTTCTTGAAAACTGTCTGGCACAGACGAGGAATGCATTTCTCCTTAATCTGAAATTCCTGTCTCTCAACTCTCGCCCAGATTTTCCCCACAACTCGTTCCTCCGTGGCTTCCAGGTGATCAGGAAAGCAACACGTCTTTGCCTTCTTGATGCTTCTAGACATCAACGACTTCACGAAAAGCCGAACTGTATCTTTCCTGTATTTCTCAGACACCCCATCCACTGGAATGTCTGAGAATTTCTCTGAGGAAAGTTTTGACTTTTTCAGATTCTCGATTTTTCTCCTCATTGCCAGAAGTTCCTGGATCAAGATGGTGACGTGTTGGATCAAACTATTAAATCTTACATTCACCTGGAGCCACTGTGTGGGGTTTTCTTTGTCCAAAGGAGATGTTGCCGCCGATATTACATGTTTTAAGAAAAGGATGTTAAACATCTCCGTACTCTCTGTCTGGAAGTGCTCTTCGATGTCCAGGACTCGAGCAAAAGCCTGAGAAATGATGTTGCCCATTATTGCTTTCAAGTCTTTGTAATCGTATTGGCAGTTCTTGATGATGTCCAAAACCACATCTGAACAGACCTGTGTCATGTAGTGCACCAGATCTGCTATCCGTTCTCTGATGCTTACATCTGGACATCCAGATGCCAGATCTTCCCACTTTCCTTCTGGAATACAGTGGATAAACTCATCGATGGCAGGAATCACAGAGTCGTCCACTATGACCTGGAGCGCATTTCTCAGTACAGTTGAAAAACCCATCTTGCTGGCGAACACTAGAATCTGCTACCACTAGAACCGACTTTGAATGTGGGAGAATTTTAGCTAAAGGAGTCTTATAAACCCGTCCACCTGTTACGTAACAGGGCGGAACGTGACATCACGCCGTCAGCACAGCTGTGATGTAATTCACCTACAATTTTTTTTTTTTTTTTTACAAATTCTGCTTTGGAATGATGCAGACACGGCTATGGTGGTCATGTGACGTCACACTTCTGTGAAATTTGTAACTAGGCAGCTGCCAAGGAGTTGCTATGACAACAATAAGCGGAGCTCTCGCCTGTTCATACCTAATTTACAAACAACCTAAGTACATTACAACTATTATTATTACAATCCTTGAGTACTCTACCACCTCTCTGTAATGCTAAGATAAATAGCGCTTACCGTCGTACTTACTGCCAAGCTAGCAAAATTAGCTTAGCTGAGGTAGCTTTTATCTACACGCTAACACGGACATGTAGCCTACATGTATGTTACATGTACTTACTCTGCCGGTCACCAGAACCTTGCTATTCACAGGAAGAGTTCGTACGTCCTTTAAAAGCAGTTTAAACACTGCCACTCTTCCAGTTCATTATGAACTACGTCATAGTAAGAGATCGAGGCAGCTTGGACCCATCTTCTAATGTTTTCATTCTCTGTCTCATACGGGTCGATTCCGACAGCAGCGATTTTGTTGATATATATTTCTCTCGCACGCTGGTAAAGAGTTTCAATATTTTTTCTGTTCGTTGGTCGGGAAGCCATGGTTTATCTACGTTTTGCTCTGCGCTTGCCTACTAAGGTGGCGCGGATCACTTCCGGTTCAGATATACTTGTGGGAACTATATTTCGAAATGGTGCGTGTTTAAATACATTAAATAAGGAGAATGGCGCTCCGACTTTAAAAAAAGTTAATTAAACTACTCATGTAATTATTCCATTCCATTGATTGATGTTTCACAATAAGTTATTGCACTGAAGTAGATCTACTTCTGTTTTGGACATTAGAAATGAGACATTCTGCAGTGCCTTAATTTGATCACTTGATGGCAGTGTTGCACTGTTTTACTGTTCTTCACGGACAGAAAATAATTTACTTTAACTAAACCAAAGGATTGTAATACAAAAAAGAAAGAAAAAACAATGATACAGTATTTTACGATTCATAATAATAAGAAATATAAACAGTATAAACAATTTAACATGTATATGCTATATTCCTTCCCGTGTGTTTGTCTTGTTCTCTTGAAAACAACATGAAAACAGATATTAACGGCAGTTCACAGACCATGGAAGGGTGGAGCTGGGGAAGGAATACCAGTTTTCCATCTGCTGTATCCGAGGGTGCTAACTGAAAAGTTAGTGGAAGGAAAAACTTTGTCAAAAAAAGTTTCCAGGCAAAAGCAAAAACGTTTAGAGGATTATGAGACAAAGACCATTTAAGAGATTCATGAGGCATCGATTGCAGCCAGAGTCTGAGCATTAACAACACAGATGAATGCAGAACATGCATGACACCTTTCACATCAAGGGGCTTTTTTCCCCCAGAAGCTCTTGGGAACTGTCCACAATACCAAAAACACTGCTGTTAAAGTTTCCTGAGAGTTTTACTCTCTGAATTTAATTATCAAATTAGTTTTAACTTATTTTATCATAATGCAATTTATTGAGATATTCCTGTATTTTTAAGTCCTATACATCATTTTCAGGCTTTTGTTACATTTGTTAACATCTAAACATGCTGAATGCATAATGTGCACAAATCCACCATTATTTATTTGTTATTTATTTATTTGGTTGGAAAGTGTTGGACTGGACTGGGAGTGGACAGTGGAGGTTAACAAGGACCCCCCAATTTAGATTTTGCTCATCTAAATTAGATTTTGTAAATCTAAACTGGGGTTCTTCTCAGATAAACATACCAAATTAAAATAACATGTTTTCCACCTTTCATCAACGTCTATGTGAGCCTGTTAGACTATAAAATGTGCTTCCGTGATCAGTCAGCAAAAGGGGGCATCGTTTGGTCCAGAAAGCTTCACGAAGTGTGAAAACTGCAAAAATACCCTGATTACAAAATAACACAATCTATCAAAATGAGAGAGGCTGGACGAAAAATACATTGAAAATACATTTATATTGTTAAAATTGTCTTATTTGAATTTTTTATTCTGCAGTTTTAGTTATAAAATGCACATTTATGCTTTCTGTGCAGCTATTTTGTAATTAACAATGAAAGAAAATTGTGGGAAAATGGCAAAAAGGAAAATGATGCGTGGCTCTATTAAAAGATGCTTCTGTGCAGCATCTCACTTTTACTATCTCATAAACTTTTTGTGACCAATAAACAAGCAGACCGTGATTTAAAGAAGGATAATATGACTGATTAATGCTCACCTTTTTAAAAATGTGCTTGTATGTTTCAGTCGATAATTGAATTCAAACGCATTTTTTTTGTTTGTTTGTTTAGTGAAGCTCCATTTTAAAAGTAGTTTGAGCGGACAGCAGTGACCGATGGTGCCACCGACCACTGTTTGTCTCTGTGAGGAGGAGAGGGGGCTGCAGGAGTTTCCTTGTAACCGGAATTAGCTGTGAAGTGCGACCTTGAGGTGTGAACGGAATACGAAACAAGAAAAAGTCCCTCATACTTTGCACCTCGTTTGCAAGTGAATATCCTGACAAATAAGTCCGGGTTTACGTGTGAAGCGTGGTCACGGTTCCCACAGTAAAATTTCAAACATGATTTCGTTTTAATTCAGAGTGATAAAAGTTTAAATAGTCACCAATCCTAAGTAACGAAGGTAAATTATTTTAACAAGCTATTTATTGTAAAAGTTAATCTGTGCGTAATTACGCACAGGCCTCATTGTTTGCGTGTGTGGACGTGCAGGCCGGTTTTATTGCCCGTGTGTGCAGCTGATAGGCCCTGGTGATAATTTATTCATGGAGCGGATAACCCGTGCTCGGGATAGGCCCACTGTCACGGGATGACGCGCTGCAGGACAGACGCAAGGGACATTCGGGCCTGCAGCACCGGTCACTTCCATTTAGATGTAAATCTGCGAGGATCGAAGAGTTGGTCGACGTCAGGCAGGCCTCAGTGTACCTTTAGCTTCTTGTCATTTGGACGCATAATGTAAAGCTGGAGACAAACTGCATTTCACACTGGGAGCCCATTTGGACTACAGAGAGCGCAGGGATCGACTCTAACAGTTGGCAGGGTCAAAATGTCGCCGTGAGATTGGCTGCATTTTCCCCTCTGCTGCTGAAAAGAAAAACTTTCCAACCTTTTTTTTTTTTTTTTTTTTTTTTTTACAAAACATGTACGTTGGATACTTACTGGATAAAGAAAGCGGAATGTATCACCAAGGACCAGTAAGAAGATCAAGCATCAATCTACCTCCACAGAACTTCGTTTCGTCTCCACAGTACCCCGACTTTACAGGATACCATCATGTGCCAAACATGGACACGCACGCACAATCCGGGGCTAGTTGGGGACCCTCATATGGCGCCCCGAGAGAGGAATGGGGTGCTCCATATAGTCTTGGACCTCCTAACAATCTTCCTCCCCCCATGAACAACTCATCTCCTGGACAAGTTCCTTACTGTTCGTCCGAGTACAGTCACATGCACCCCCCCGGAGCTGCGGTGCTGCAGCCGCCGCCGGACAACGTTACTGTTGCGCAGCTTTCTCCTGAGAGAGAAAGGCGCAATTCATACCAGTGGATGAGCAAAACAGCACAAGCATCTTCTACAGGTGAGAGCGTCATCTTGGACAGACGTACACCTCCATTTTCCGTCATAAATTTGGATTTTACGCAGACGCAAGCCATCTCCCATAACCTCTAAAATGATCCCCGAGAATAAATCTATCTAGCTGGTGTTCATGGACACGAATATAAGTGATAAATGTAATAAACCTACAGCTTTGCCAACTATACTCTCTGTTGTTGTGGGTGGAAATTAAAAAAAAAAAAAGGTGTGAGGAATCGGCGTCGTGCCCAGTTGTGATGTTAATGTCATCATTCCTGGAGGGAGTTGTGAGCCCGACTTCCTTGTTACATTGTTTGCTGCTTCCATCGCTACCAGTCATATCCACTTTGATATGCGCCAAATTCCTTCCCCAGAGTCACTACTGTACCCAGAAAGAGTCACTTTTCCTCGGCTCTTTCCACACACACGCAGCTGGGAGCGTTTATGCAGAAATAAAATAAGCAGATTGTTAAACTGTCTCAATATGAAATATTTCCAAATGTAAAATTCAAATTTTACATTTGAATTTACTTAATTTCTCTTTTACAGCTCAATTTAAATACGAATAAATAAAATAAATTCAGTTGTTTCACAGTTCATTTCCACATATTTGTTCCTAACCTCAGTCTATGCTTAATAACTAAGGGAAAACCGAGACCTGGTTCTTTGAAATTCGCTTTGTCATCAGAACTAGATCAAAAGCAGCTCAATTTGCGTATCTGAGGAGAAGATGTGGATTTCACACGCGGCTGAATAACGATGCGGCGCTCAGATAGGCCTGGCCGGTCCAGACACGCAAGCCTGCCCAACCGGCTGTCTGCAGACTCACGACCATTCAGATAAAAACAAACAAACGAATAAATAAATAAAGCCGCCTTGTCCTCACCGTATGCATTTGTCTTGTTCTCAGGTAAAACAAGAACGAAGGAGAAATACAGGGTGGTGTACACAGACCACCAGAGGCTGGAGCTGGAGAAGGAGTTTCACTTCAACAGATACATCACCATCAGGAGGAAATCCGAACTGGCTGTCAACCTGGGTCTGTCGGAAAGACAGGTATGCATAAAAAATACTCTCATGCGTAATGTTGATCCATTCGGAAGAGGTGTAATATGTCTTGTCATAAATTATTACCAAAGCTTGATAAAAAGGTGATAAGACTTTGACAATATTGGCTGTAATGTGAAAATAATGTGGCATTTCTCCAATTCATAGCACAAAAATGTGTTCTTACAACTGTATCTTATACTTTGTTTTTCGGATTTTACTTAGTTTATTTTCAGAGAAGCAGAATTTTTTTTTTTTTTTTTTTTTACAGATTTTAGATAAATGTGACATTAGAAGAGGCTTGGAAAATGATTAGCATCAGATGTGGTGTACTTCAGCTATTTTATTTTTAAAGACTTAATAAAATATGGCAAAGTTTCCTCTAAAAATTCAGGGAATTATTATTCAACTGTCTGAGAAGTTTCAAAACAAATGGCTTATAATATGAAGGTTGTTTTTAACATTGTTTTACATTATTTCGTTGAAAAAAAAACGTCCTCTCTGAGAATCTCCATTTGTTCATCTACATCCTGTGCAAGTTTTTTATTTTTTTAAGTTTTATGATAAATGCATGCTTTCTAATATCCATCTGTTTTTATTTTATTCAAAATGCTGCCTTAAAAGAGTATGGTATTGTTTCTTTAAACATACTGGATATTAGGATTTATCTTGTTTATTGTTTTTGACAAAAATGGGATATAAATCCCTTTTAAGCCACAAAAATGAGAAAAGTAAAGTTTTACGTTGACTACTGTTCAAGTAGGAGCAGAGTTGAGATATCGATAGATATATATATATATTTATATATATATATATATATATATATATATATATATATATATGGCATGTATATGTTTGTTTTACTTTATCAAAAACTTTGGAAAATCTTACTAAAATATTTGGAGTTTACACAAAGACCCAAATTTATTTTTTACTATATTTAAACAGAAGGAAATGTAACAATCTAATTGAATAAATATTAATATTAGCAAGCGACAAGTAGATTTTATTCGATTACAAAAATGTAAAGTGAAATATAAGGTGGTTTTAGATGTTCAAAAGAAGACGAGTTACCTATCTACTAATATAATATAATATAATATAATATAATATAATATAATATAATATAATATAATATAATATAATATAATATAATATAATATAATATAATATTTTTAGTGCTGAATTTCACTGTTTGTGTCTTTTCTCAGGTGAAAATATGGTTTCAGAACCGCAGAGCCAAAGAGAGGAAGCTGATAAAGAAGAAATTGGGTCAGTCCGACGGCAGCAGCGGGTCTGTGCACAGCGACCCGGGTTCGGTGAGCCCTCTGCCGGTGCCGGGCTCCCTCAGTCCCACGGAGATCCACGGCTCTCTGTACCCTCCTCAGGGAATGAACACCTTGCCGTCTATCAGGAATATCCAGCAGGTGACTGTGACTCAGTAGAACAGTCCAAATGTGGACCGTCCGGTCCGCCATCTCTCCTAAACTGAGCACTCCAACACGCTGACATGCGGGACACTTGATGGGCAGCAGAAGGATCCGAACTCTCAACCCGTTTTGTTTTGTTTTGTTTTGGTTTTTTTATTACAACGACATGCTGGAGGCTCTTGAAATGTTACTTTTAATAGAATAGTTCTAATGAAGTGGGAAAAAATTTTCAACTCCAAAAAAAAAAAAAGGCAACAAAAAAACAAAAAAAAAAAAAATCTTTAAATTGCTTGTGAGTTTATAAGATATAAATATGGTGCTTTGTTTGTGAGGAAGTGTATGTGCTTGATGAAATTTAAGAAGAAAAGAGTCATTCCGGTAAAGTTTGAACCGATGCGTTTACTTGACAAATCATTTTTCACTTGTTTTTAGCACAACGGCAGCTTTTAATGACGCGGGTATATTGTCGTCTAATGGCAATTTTATAAATGTAAATAAAGTGTTTTTGTACAAAATTTATCACCTTTTATTTCCTTTTTTTTTAAAAAAAATTATACACTCATTATAAATAACAGAGTTATACCTAACCTAAATTATGCTTGAACTCTTATTTTCAGTTGGCCAAAACAAGTCGGAGAAACAAATCCAATAAATTCAAACATTACATGGCGAGGCATCTTTCGCTGATCAGTGATTTTTAATCAAATACGGTGTAAAGAAATTAGCATATTTGAGGTTCAATAGAGGTTGCAATTCAATTTTAAAGATTATAAAGTCTAGAAATGTTCCTGCCAATGTTAAAGGTGCGATTTCACTGTTAGAAGTAAGATTCGGTTTTATTCGAGGTGTTTCATGCTCCATTTTTTCCCATTTGACGTGTTAACTGCAGCTTGTTATTTTAGAAATAAGTTGATCTACAGCCTTTCCCTTGTGGGAATTTAATGGGTTAATTTATTACGTCTGAGTGGAGGGCTTCCGTGTGTCAACTCTCTAAAAGATTGTTCCACAGTTTTTCTGTCACGATGGACGGCGAGCACTTTCAGCTCTTGTAAATCCCAGCGCGGTGAGGCGATAAAACTTTTCAGCTCTGGTTGCAAGAGGTTATGGTAGGCCATTTTACCATATAATCAAATCAACTCTAATCGCTTTTTTTTTTCTTTCTTTTTTTGAAAGTTCATGTTTGAAAGACCTCTTAAGTTAAAATATTATTAAAATTACCTTCCCACCAGTTATGAAAAAACGAAAACTGTAACTGAAGGAAAAAGCTACCGTGACCCTAAAATCAGTGGCAATCTCTGCATGTTTTGAGTCATTGTGATGTTCTAGGGTCTATATGTGCTTCAGCTTTAATCTCATCTTTTCCTTGAGAAGCCTCTAATACATCATAGTAATGTGGAGTTTGCCAGCTCCTGCTGCAGCAGAAGCATTCCCAAACCATGACTCTTCCACCTCCATGCTTCACAGTTGGTATGAGGCTCTTTACCTTGGATGTTTGGTTTATGTTGAATAATTTTAGACTAATCTGTGCAAAGAAAATCATTCCAGACGTACTGGGTTTTGTTTCTGTTCTCCCTGGCAAACCTCAGTCTGGTTCTCATGTTTTAATTGGATAAGTTAACTTGAGCAATCTGCTTCTGATTGTAGATGTACTTCAACAATCACATTTTAATAACATTTTAGGGTTTTTGGATACTTCTTTTAGCATCTTGTGGTCTGCCCTGAGGGTAAACTTGACTGGATGGCCAAATGTTGGCAGCGGATTTGAATGTCCTCACCTTATAGACTTCTTTCTGTGAAGTGGTAAAGCTTATTTGAATTGCATAGAGCTCTTTAAATTCTTTATAAGCTACTGCAGATATGAGACAGTTTTTTGGATCTGGAATGAAGGAATGTTGTCACACCAGAGCTGAATGCCTTCTAGAAGCAAGCTGAAAATCTTAATGTGCTAACTACGAATGTATTTATTTTCAATCTATGCACTAAAATATGGCACAGTGTATGCTTTTGCTGTTTTAGTTAGATACAATCAATCAGGTGTACAAGAAAATAGTTTGTCCCTGTAACTTTCCCTGTGTTAAATGCATGGCAGCCATATTGGATTCTGGTATTTCTGCTTGTGGTCTTTAGGAGTACAAATATGACCTTGACACAACATAACAAACTAAAACAATTTATTTTAGTCATTCCTCAATGTGGGAAAGACAAGAGAGCATATTGAAATGAGGCTGATGTGTGTTGGTCTTCATAAATCAACAGATGCTTACAAGTAAACAGATAATTGTCTCTGTATCCATTGAATTAGAGCAAAGAATTATAACGTTTAAAACAACTAAAACCAGGACCAAAGTTTATCTTTTCAACATTCACAGAGCGAGGGGATTGGTAATGGAGGTGAAACAAATCTAAACTCTCACCAGGACATCTGGCACCTTTTTTTGGATAGATCTTTTACCAGAGTTCACATTTACATTTGAGGGTATTGTATCTTTAGTGTAATTTTTCCAGTGGCAAATAATTTCATTTTTAGAAATAAAATACAACAGGTTTTAAGTCACAAATACATCCTCTTTTCCTAGAGCAGCACTGGTGATGTTTGAAGTGCCAAATAAATGTTAGGTATCTAAAATGTAGCTTTTACTAGTAATTGTTTTCAGAAAACACAATGTACTACATACTTCAAGATTTCTTTCATAAATACGACTCCACAAATTCCAGCTGTTTCAAGTTTCACAGTGTAATCCCTTAATAACTATTTAAGATGTTTAAACAGGCAGTTTGTATTTGGAAAATGAGTACATGGAAACACATCTAACATTTAAAATAAGGAAAATTTTAATAATTTTACTATATGGTCTTTATTTGTACATGACAACATTACTAAGAACATTTTATTGCTGTATATGAATAATGTTTTTTTGTAGGACAAAAAAATAAAATGTAGATTCCCCCACAACTTCTAACTTTGGTTGAAAAATTGGGAGTGTATAATGAGTGTTATTGAATATTGGGAATTATTTGGGGGATATTCACTAAAAAGGTCATAGTAAACTTTGCATTATCAGATGATATTATATTTAAGTTTAATAAATTTGTTTGTGATAATCAGCTGGTAGATTTTATGAGAAATGGTTTCTCGTGGTAAGCATGTAATCCTAAAAAACTCAGTATTAGTGCATAGGTGTCCTTGAGTCCAGCTTGCATCATCATCAGAAATGCTAGCGCTACGCTAGTATGCTGCCTTGACATGTTGCAGTTGGTGGGAGACTGAAAGGCTAAAATAACATCACTGTTTGACAATGTCTCCCACTCTATATATGAAGCTATTGTTGAACTGGCGAGTTTCTCCAGTGATTGAATAATGCATCCTAGGTGCACAAAGGAGCATTATCACAGATCCTTCCTCTCCTAGCAGCTGTAAGACTTTAACAAACTCAATAAGTCTGTCTAAGCCTGCTATTATTGTTTTTTTTTTCATTTAAAGTGATCTTCCTGATGTCAAATTCCCACACAGTAGGACAATAAAGGATATTTCTAAAATCTTTTTTTTCTTTGAAAGATCCAAGTCTGCCTCTTACATGGCAAACTGTCTTGCCATACAAGGTTCCAGCTCTTGTAAATCTGGACGCAGCGGGGCGATGATGAGCGTCTTACAACCCAACATGGCGGACTTTGATACCATTTATGAGTTAGAAGACGAAGACGATGAACACGTAGTGAGCGAGGAGCACTTACAAAGATACTGTCCGGAGCCCGTGATCATGCGAGGGGCCGGGCACATCACCGTGTAAGCCGCGCCGTGCTCCTGTTTCTCCTGTCTGTGTGAGGGGCTCGCTTTGTTATTTCCACAGAGCCTGCCTAGCTGAGGCTAGCCTGCTGCTACTACTACTAGCTAACGTCAAAAACACAACAGAAACAGTTGAACATCTGTCAAGTCGCGGAGTTTAGCGCGCAATAAAGTAACGGCTATTTGTCACCATGGCAACCGTTACCTGGACCGGCAGTTGGTATTCCAGTTAGTTATGTTTACATGAAATTAACCGTTAGCTAGAAGTCTTATCACCGAGCAGCAGCCGTCAATCTAATGTTTTGGACTGACATTATCAGTTGAGTGTCTTATCTGTCAGTTTTTCCGACATTTTAAAAAGTTTAAATATAAAGGCTTTGAGTAGACACCCCGCTGGACAACTGATGGAGGCTGTTGCACCTTAAAAAACTCTGATTAAGTGATAACAAGGCTTAAAAAGCATCTCAGTTCAGCATCTGGTCATCACTACCGGCTGCCTCTTCATCTTCTTTTTGCATCATCTACCTCATATGCTCAGTCCCTGTCACTTTATTGAACTTGTCAGGGCGGGTTTGTTCTGTTTGGGGTACAGAACATTTCAAAAACAAATCACAAGTGTGGTTAGATTTGCAGACACAACTAGTCTATCATGCAAATATGTGAGTAAGAATATAATTGTTTATGTAGAAAAGCCTTGCTGAGGCAAAAGTATTTGTCACCTTTAATATCTGTTCTGATTTTCCTTTTTTGTCACACTTAAATATGTCAGATCATACTACCAGTTTTTAATGTGAGACACAGACCATTAAAACTATAAAATTATTTAAATTAAGGGGAAACAGCTATTTAACCAGCCTGGTGACAAACTAACAAACCTGATTAAATTATGCTATTAACCATATTCTTTTTTTTTACTCAAACATAACCCATCTGACAACTTGACATTGGCTGAAAAAATACCAAGAACAGATGAAGCATCAGTTAATTGGCATCTGTCTGCCTGGAAAGGGCTACCAAGCCATTTCTAATTTCTTGGGAGGCCAACGAACCACAGGGAGAGACATTATACACAAACAGAGATAACATTAAACCACAGTAAACCTTCCTAGGAGTGGTGACATACCAAAACTACCCTCATCCAACAATGAGCAAAAATGGCATCAATGGGACAGTTCCAGGACAAAAACAGTGCTAACAAACCAAACACAAAAGTACAGCTTACATTTGTCAAAAATATTGTCATGATCCTCAAGACTTTGGGGGAAATATTTTGCGGACAGATGACAGTAAAGAAGTTCTTGGAAGGAGTGTGTCTTGCAAGCCTGTCGCAATAAATCAATTAATGGCTCAATAATTAAAACTCAATAATTTCCATTTGCATGATTGTTAATTTTTCTTTTTCTAACAAAATCTAGATAACAAAAGTCTTTGGTTTGGTTCATTGGTCTCAACTTGCCCTTTTTTGAAGGACAATTTTGTTTACAGAGACTTCATAATTCATTTTAATTATTATTTTGTTTATCTATTTTGGATACTTAAAATATCTTCCTGTTCCAGTGTTAAATACTCATCAGAATTTAAAGTTTGTTGATCTTTCAGAATATGTTCTTGCGTTATTATGCCATTATCATAACATTACTTGAAAATGGCTTCAAAATCAAAATATTGTTTAGTGCAATAACCTCTGGGATAATTTATCATTATTGTTGGCAGCGCAGTATGGCAGTATTGGTTCATCTTTAGCAACATGACTGAATATTTTCTGCAATTTGAGTAAATGATTGAAAAGTACAATAACAAGCTCATTAATCTAATGAGGAAAAATATGTTTTTGTTGTTCATGTTTTCTGTTTTTAACATTATTAAGCTGCAGAAATGATTCAGTTAACTATTATAATCATCACTGCACCAACTTTCTTATGTTTTAGCTCTCATGTCAAATGTTTTTTTCTCTTCTTTTTTTCCAGGTTTGGATTAAGCAACAGATTCGACACAGAATTTCCCTCTGTTCTCACAGGAAAGGTACGGTTTGTTGTTGTTATTTTTTTATACACTACACTCTTTCATGAATTTCTGTTCAAACCCAACCGGGATGAATTAAGCAATTAAAGCTGCAGTGGATCTTTTGTTCTGCTGGGCCTTTAATGGCCCTGACTTCCCCAGAACGGCCCATTCAAAGTTTCCTGGGTTGGTTTGATCTGATGCAGATGCATTATAGGCAGCGCGGCAGAAAAGAGCCTGAATGTGCTGCTGTCCAGCTCTGTAAATGAGTAAGCCGTCCATTGGTGCTCGGCTGGCAGGGGGATCATCTGTTTCTTTTTCTCTTTTTTTTCGGAGGGTCGAGCTCCAGGTGATAAAATAATGAAATGAGGATTCTGCCGCAGACAGGGGAGCTTCCTGGGTCGGACACTGAAACACAAAAAGGCTGCGGGGGGAAGAGCAGGCCGAGGGAAGTGTAGGGTCATAAAAAGCACCTTCAGTATTGTGACCCAGGGTGACATGTGATGGATGAGGTCACAATTATGATGATTGAAGGGTGCAGATCAGACCCTGCTGGGCTTTATTCTGAGTTCTTTAGCTGTTTGCAAAGAGACCTTTGCATCCTGTCATAAAAGATTACGACCCCTGTTTTATGGCGTACAGACTCGGCGAGGAATGAGCAACCATTCAAGTTGTTTGGCCAGTGCTGCCACAAGCTCTCAGCTTATCTCTCCTTTGACTCCCTGCTTTGCCTTGAACAGTCTGGAGCTCAGTTAGCAAGTCTGGGTGTAGAATAAAGAGATCCCGTCTCTGGACAACATCTGCAAACATCTACCCTTTTGGTTTTCTCCAGCTCTTTGATCCTTCCTCAGCACAATTAAGCACCTTTTAGGTCAACAACACTGAGAGACACTTGCACTGTCCCTCTCCCTTTCAGCTGTTCTTTAGCTGCACATCTCCTCTAGTGCTGTAGCGGTTAATCTTAATGAATTATTGTAATAATTGTCAACTAATTTATAGTGCTATGCTAATTTACATTATTTTAATTTATTTTGAATGCACCAGCTTCTGTACTTTTTCGACGTCATCTGTTCCAGATGTTCCCTTACGGGGTTAACATCTCGTTTCTTTACAAAAGTAAGAAATAAAAATAAATAAGTCTAAGTAATTTCTGAAAACAGCTCCACTCAGCTATAGCGCCGTGGCGTTCAGAGCGCAGGAAGAACCCCGAAATTATTTTACTGCTTTTTACAAAACAGTGTAGCAAAGCATCATTTTACATGCAGCTATTCACAGCTGAAGTCAAATAAACATCTATTTATTTATTGTTTATCAGATGAACTGCAACAAGTATCCAGAACTGAAAGCGGTTTTTATTTTCTTTCTTTCCAAAAGGTGTACATGAAGCATGAACTTTACTTAACATTGATTAAAACAGAATGTTTATTTGTTTATTGCTTATTTGCCGTAATTAAGCAAATATTTTACAAAAATAAATTCATTTTGCATTTAAGATTTTAAAGAAACTTTTTTTCCCAAGTGGCATAGTTTAGTTTCATGTCGTTCAAATTCTGCATAAAGAACAATTCATTTTTTAGTTTTTCTGCGTCTTCTAATGTTTAAAATAATCTTGCATGACAAATCTGGAGGACATGTCATTTTTCTTCATCCGGTTAATCGTCAGAATGATCAATACTTGAAATAATTGTTTTTTTTTTCCAGGTAGCACCAGAGGAATTCAAAACCAGCATCGGCAGAGTGAACGCCTGCTTAAAGAAGAACCTGCCAGTGAATGTGAAGTGGCTTCTCTGCGGCTGTTTGTGCTGCTGCTGCACGGTGGGCTGCAGTCTGTGGCCCGTCATCTGCCTCAACAAGAGAGTAAGTCCGACTCCAATAGCCTGACATCAGCTCTCATTTACCATCCGGCAGGATTTTTATCCAGATTTTTTTCCCGATTTTCTCATTCCGACAATCTTAGGTCAAACTTAAGATAATGTTAACCCATAATTTAGCATTTAGTTTTCAAAAATAGTACTCAAGTAAGAGCAGCACTACTTCAACATGTTTTACTCAAGCAGAAGTAAAAAGTATTTGGTAAAAAGTTTACTCAAATACCGAGTAACTGATCAAGTCATCAGTCATTTAATATTTAGAAATTACCTCATCAGACGGACCAAAATATAAAGTTAAGTGGAATATTTGGTATTTTAAGAACCAAAATGACAATAATTCATATAAGTTACAAAAAATAACAATAAATCAGGCAAAAGAAAATTTTTCCACATCAGTTTATTTCAGTAAAAAAAAAACTTATGAAACTTCTACAAAAACTGCATTGTGTGTGTCTGGTGAATCTTTTGTTAAAATATGTTTGTTTTTCATTCAGTGGGTAGAAAATCCAGAAATTTTACTCAAGTAAGAGTAAAATTACTCAAAAGTACTCAGGTAAAAAGTCAAAAGTACAGCGTAGTAAAAATACTCCTGGAAGTAATTTTTTTTTCAAAAAACGTACTCAAGTAAATGTACTGTAATGCCTGCTTCCCAACTCTGGTTAAGGCTGATCGGCTCCAGTCGGTAGAACGTCGGGACCGCTCCGATCTAAAATTCAACATGTTGGATTGTCTTGGCCCGATATCACAGCGTGTGATGAGAACGCAGCCCGTTGAATCAGAAAGCACAGTGACAATCCCAAACAAAGAACCGCTGATGAGTCCGCTGGACATCAGAGATGGAGAACCGACTTGTTTACTCGTTAACGCAAATGTTTGTTCAACCAAAACAACAAGAAGAGAAACTGGATCAAAACTATATCATTAATTCGATGTAAGTTTATTGTAAGTTTACACTTTGGTCTAGTTTCTTTAGGAAACCTCTTATTCTTATGATTTTTATCGTCACACGAAGGCCTGTTACATTAAATTGTCCCCCAAGTTATTGTGATAAACCGTAATGTTGTCTGTTTGAAACCATTTTCAAGTAATATAATGGTAACAGCATGAAAATGCACAAACATATTCTAAATCCTAATTAACATTTAACACTGGAACTGAAATACATTTTAAATATCCAAAATAAATAAACAAAATAACAAATAAAATGAATGAAGAAGTCTCTGTAAACAAAACTGTCCTTCAAAAAACAAAAAAGACTAGTTTAGACCGAAACTTTAAACTGAACACTTTTGTTATTCAGTTTGTGGTAGAAACAGAAAAACTATAAATCATACAAAAACTATAAATTATACAAATAGAAATGATTGAGTTTGTTCTAATTTATCATGCCATTAATTGATTTATTGCTTATTGCGACAGGCCTAATCACGTGTGTTTTCTCTCAGGGTTTGATTTTTAAATCCACGATGGTTATAACGGCTCGTGTTCATGTTTTAGCGATTCTCTCTCTCCCAGCCCGAGGTGGCGTCGTTTAAAGGTTGTGTTACTGACAACAAAGTGGAAATTACTGGCCGATAAATTGGTTAGTTCAGTCCATAAATCCTGAAAGTGGGGGCAGTTTCCTCCTACCTGTTGGAGCGTTTGATTGACCTGTGATTCATGTCGTCTAACGTGCATCTCTTCATTTTTGTTTCTTTTTATTCCAAAGACAAGACGGTCAATCCAGAAGCTGTTAGAGTGGGAAAATAACCGATTATACCACAAGGTGAGACACATGTCAACCTGTACATTTGCCTGTTGTGTGGAAGTGCGTGATTTGTCTGCACGCTGAGCATCATCGTGACGGATAATGATCATTAACCTGTTCTGCAAACTGCGGTCTGCCACAGAGGTCTGAGAGGGCCGCGAGGTCGGCAGTAAAAGGCCGTGTTAATTTTGTTTTGTCTCACAGCAACAAATTACAGCTAGTAGCCGTGCGGAGAAATAAAGGAAGCTCTTCGGGGTGTCTGGCCACGGCTTGACCTCCGCGAGACCAGACAGTCCTGCTCCTGAATTCCCCCGACGCTAAAGAGGAGATCTCAGACAGATTCTCCTTCCTTTCTTTGTGTGTGGGTGCGTGTGTGTGTGTGTGTGTGTGATTCGGTCGGGGGTGTTTGAGTGTCTTTGTTTCTGCTGAAGAGCGGCGGAGATGTTCACTCCTCTGTTCTCCCTCCAGCTAGGGCTGCACTGGAAGCTCAGCAAGAGAAAATGTGAAAGCAGCAACATGATGGAATATGTGAGTTCACCGATGAACATTAGCTGATAAGATTTATGTGTTATCAGTTTCAAAACAATCCAGCATAGATGCAACTTTTTTTTTAGTTATCTGATGATGAATTGGAAAACAAATTAGCATTTTGTCCTTTTTATACAAGATATAAACTAATAAGTCACTTTTTTGCCCTAAATGTAATAACAGTGTTCCTTTAGTAAACACTGCAGCTAAAAAAATACTTCTAACGTCAACATGTAAAAAACTCAATACTTTCTGAGTGACTTGTCAATGTAAGTTGAATTAATTGATTAATAATTGGATAGCAAAAGGTGCTTAATAGATTTTTTATTACAGAATTTGAACCAAGTTTTTGAAAAGTTTTGTGCCAAACATTTTTACAAAAGGTGTTTTATTTAATCTTAATTACAAAATGTTTATATTTTCTGCACAGATTAGTTCAATAAGGACTTAATATTGATGTTTAAGTGTTTTATGTAAATCTAAGAATGCTGTGTGGGAGACGGAAACCCCAAAGGAATTAATTATCTGTCTACTTATCTTTTAATTTAACTTGGATAGCCTTTATTTTTATTCTTTTATTTAATTTGCAAAGACAAATTAGATATATTTTGACTTTCTAAATGTGCAAATATGTCTTAAGTTTTAGTTCAATAAATTATTTACACCTGGAGGGAATAAACACAACTAAACCAGGTTCTACTCCACAATTATTCACTACTTTGTGTTGAGCTATTGCAAAAAATCCCAACAAAATACAATAAAATGTGAGAAATAATAATTTTTGAAAAACAGTTCAGGATGTAGGAATATTTCTATATGCTTACCGCCTTTTCTTTTTTTTCCAAAACATATTTTATGAGAAAAAAAAAATCACTTTTGGCAAAAAATAACTTCGGCCATTATTATATGAAGGTGATGATATTCTAATTTATTGAGCATGGCTGCATAAATACCACTTTGCGTTCCTTACACTTTGCTTTAAAGCTAAAATATTTAGAGTGTTGTGCCGTTTTCCTGTAAACCGTTTTCTTCTCTCTGCAGGTGATTCTTATAGAATTCCTTCCTAAATATCCTATATTCCGGCCGGACTGAGGAAACATCATCAGACCGGATGGACGGCCCTTCAATCTTATCCTTAGTGCCTTGTATGTATATATATGTATGTTTATATATATATATACACACAGTATGTTGGAATAAGGGTCTGGCGTCTCTTGTGACGACCCCGTACATCTCCCTGTACTTTGTACAAAACAATTTGCAACACTGTCACTTTGCTTTAGAGCAGATTTTGCACATTTTCTTCCCGTTTGTTGATGTTGTTGCACTCTGATTTTATTTTATCTCATGTGTTAAAACAAGTAAAACTTTTGAAAAGTGCATTTACCCCAAAGAACCTTCAGCCTGGTAAACCAGTGACCCCTTCCTCGCAGACGAATGTGATGCCTCCACCTTTCCGTGACGATCCTTGCCTTATGTACGGTTAGATATTAAAGTATAAATCGATGTAACTGGAACCGGCTGGATCCAGTTCTTAGCAGGTAGACGAGACGGTTGCCTAGCGCCCAGCATACGTCTCCCCCTCCATGTTGTTTTCGTCTTTATATTAACTCTTTGTACCTGGGAATTAGCTAGTACAAGTACTTGACGTGTAAATACCATGGTAGGATAAGCTGTACAGTGGTATGCCATTGTTTACATAAAGTTTACTTAATCTTTTAGATTTCTTTGCCAATATATTGCTGTACCATAGTTTTGATTAATGAAAGATGTCTAGTTCATATGGACCTGTTTACCTTGTAAGCCATATATAGTTACAGTGTATCTGATGCCAGATTATTGCACTCGAGCCCAGAGGAGAATCCTGATATTCAAACAAATTGTCTTTTGGTGGGTTTTTGCCAATGATTGATTCTATAGGTATTTTTTAATCCTTCGATTTTGCATTATTTTTGTAGTTTTGTATCCGTCTGTGCCGTGTTGGAAGCACTTCACTTTGTTTCGGTCATCATCCTGATTGTGTTATTTTTTATTTAAGTCGGGGGTGTCCAAAGTGTGGCCCGGGGGCCATTTGCAGCCCCTGGACTGATTGTGTGTGGCCGCTGACTTCAGTTCAAGAAAGATATAAATGACAAAATGAAAGTAAAATCTTCTTACTATAGAAAATATTTGCTAAAAGTAAATATGCTTTTTCCATTCTCTTCAAGAACCAGAAACTTTTACTGAAAAGTTTCACTCAAATCTCTGCTTCTAATTGATTTAATAAACTTACCTAAATACAGCAAGCATTTTCAAAGAAAATGGGATTGGCCTAAATCCTGATTTTATTCATTTTTTCTTTCAATTCATACCTGGAAAGTTTACATAATTATTGTTGGTAAGGAAAATCTGCAGAACCGTTTTTAAGTTTTGGATCTAGAATAATTTACACATCATTTTTCAGGAGCAAATCTGACTACTTTGTTTAATTTAAATACTGCTTAGTTTATTGCTGATTGGCCCATGTGACAAAAGGTTTGGACACCCCTGATTTAAGTCAAAACATTTCCCGGGTTTCATTTTATTAGTGCCTCTGGAATAGTACCGTCTCCTTTATGTGTGAAGGAGACTGAAATCCTCCTCCCGGTATTGTTACAGTTCATGTAAACGTTCGTCACCACAACCTAATTCCTCTGAAGAGAGAAAATAAACTGTTGATTTTCACCTTTTTTGTTTTGTTTTTTTGTTTCTTCTCTTAATTCGTGGCGTTCTGCAACCGAAGCTGCAGCAGTTTGTCATGTTTAACAAGGCGCTGTATCGTTAACTTTAACAAGATGGGCTGCAATTACTTGACACATTTGTAAAACGTAAGAACGCTGCTACCATAACCTGCTGCTACTTCCTAATTTTACAGACCGGTGGTCAGAGAGCTGGAAACACGCTTCACTCTGTTTCTACTGTATCTTAAATACAAAAAAAAACCTCCCCTTGCACTGAAGTGGTGACATTTTATGATCCTTTGTTTCAGTTTTCCCATTCAATCTTAGTCTTGAGGCAGTAACTCGAGTTAATTTTAGTAAAGTTACACTTCATTATAGAGTAAAGTGTAACTTTAGACACTTTATTTTGCATTAAAAGCACATTTTTGTGCTTTTAATGCAAAATAAAGTGTGCAAAAAATTAATCATGCCTCCATCTACTTGTATTGCAGGCATTTTAATAAATATCTTAATTTTTGAGGAACTTCTAATTGGTAATCCATAACTTTCTGTTTCCAGAAACACAGTTTCTGGTGTTTCTGCTACTTATCTGCTATAAGTAGCAGATAAATGGCACATTGAGGGCAGGAGGTTTTCATAAAATACCATCTACACACCAAAAAAGCTTTTTTTTTTTTGTCCTACAATCAGAAATGTAAACGTGAAAGTTGGTACTTCTCGGATTTTAACGTGTTGATGTCAAAGAAGCCCACTATTGAGCTTTTCAGTAACTTAAAATAATGGATGTATATGTAGAAAAACTATGACCGAGTGTTAGGGCCATACCAAGAAAAAATAAAAACCAAATTACAAGAATAAAGTTATAAAGTCATTTTTTTGAGAATAAAGTCATAGTATTACAAAAATAAAGTTGTATGAGAATAAAGTCAGGTTTACAAGAATAAAAACACGATAAAATTGTAGTATTGCAACTTTGTAATACTACTTTATCTCATAATTGACTTTATTTTCTTAGTGTATTAGTCTGTCCATAAAAAGCCCACTTATGTACGGTAGAGGATTTGTGATGCTGTGGGCCAGCTTGTATTCCAATTAGAGTTCTGTTAGAAATCATAACATGACCAAGATTTTACATAAAAATCAAAATAAACTGCAAATGGATCATACATCAGTCAGGGTACAAAAGCAAATAGTTTCTCTTGTTTAATTTTTTTTTTTATCTTAAAAAAAGCTGTATTTGAAAATCAGAATTAATCCAAACATGCAACTAAAACCTCTCTACATATGAAGACTCAAATATAAGAATCTTCTGAATTACCTGAATCTTTCCCAGTCCAGATTAGGCCGTGTGTGAAATTATGCAAACATTTCATATTTATTTAATATACATATTTTTTACCACTAGGGGGCAGGTTGAGCAGTTCAGACACTGAACAGTTCAACATGTACAGCTCTCCAAAAGTATCAATACACCATGAAGTTTTATATATTTTCTCATGTTGCAACCATGAGAAATTTAAACTTTATGTGACAGATTAAAAATTAATGAACAGGAAAAAGATGAAAGTGTTCACCCTTTTGTTTCTCCAAATTTTAAAAGAACCGACAGTCAAATAATTTGAAATTCAAATCAGAAATTTCAGTCTATTGATCAACAAAACTGTTCATCAAAACTGGTAGAGATGTAAACCACAAGACGAAGCTGTAATTGAATCAAGAATTGACCTAAAAGGGCTTCCATACATATTACACTTCCCATCTGGGATAAAGAAACACACGCATATGTTCTCATTTTTAAAAAATGTTTTATTACTTCGAAACATTTCTTCGACTTCAACATGTTAAACTCTACAAAATGAAACCAAAGAAAACATGATTTGATATGATTTTATTGAACAAAACTAAACAGAGTGGGGATTATTTACATGTTACTTGGTTTATATTTCAAAAAGCCACTTTGTTGTTCGACAGCCGCCTCCGTCAGGATGCAGGCAAGGCCACGTTAAATCTACTTTTATTAACACATTTTGGTACAGAGACAGTTTAAGGCAGTTATTTGTCCTTCAATACCTCCAAGGCACCCACTTCCTTTAAATCTGTCAAGACTAACTATTTATGGAAATAAATACAGTGCTAAAAATGAAATGAGGGCTTGGATGTTGACAAATAAAAGAAAATTAAAAAATAAACGTCGAATTAGCAACACTTTCATTAGGAAAAGAAGAGAACAGCAAGCTTATTTGTTGTTCCTGAATGTGACTAAATAAAAAAAAAAGAGCCTAAACGATGAATAAATTTGTTTTCTAATCCAAATTTAGTATAATCATCTGTACATGAGTTACATTTTATTATTACATCATAACTTTACCTTCTTCTTTTAATAAAAATGAACATTTATACAGCAAAATACCCAACCCACCTTCTAAAACACTCTGATTTTATTCAGATTATAAAATAAATATTTTGCATCATGTTCAGAAAGAGCTTTAATTTTGGACTGAATCAAATTGTTCATTCGTTTGGCATCTGTCCACAGTCAGGATCCTACATTAAAGTTTATACTAGCAACGGTTGCTAGAATCAGTCATCAAAACTGAATCCTTCTAGTTAGTTTTGACTAAATTTTTTATGATTTGTACATCTTAGTGTTACAACCAGTTTCTACAGGACAGCTTTAACAGACGGGACTGGGATTATGTACAACATTCTGCATAAAATTAACAAAAATAATCAGAGATTAAAGGAATGCATCTGAACAGGGCTACTTGTGAATGCTCACATGAACACAAAAAGACACAAAGTTGGTTTTTATTACACTAAACTTCCAGGCCAGGACACAACAGTCAGCGTGACTTTGTTCTTCTGCAGCTTGAGCATCGGGATGAGCGAGGAGTTGTTCATCCCCACCGTCGTAGCGCCGTTCACCGCCACGATCTCATCGCCGCACCTGAAGAGAAACAGCCGCCGTTAACGCAGAGTCTGGAGGTACGGATGGGCAAAATCCAATTTTACAGAGTAATTTTGGTTTCTGGTGCAAACGTCTCTGTACCAGAAGAGGGGAGAGAACCCAACAATTATACTCAAGTAAAAGTAAAAAGTAGCCATCCAAGAAATTACTTAATTGCTGCGAGTCTTTCTAATATTTAAAAATTACACCACCAAACAGATCAAACATAAAGTTACAGGGAAAGTTTGGTATTTTAGGACAAAAATGACAATAACTCACATAAGTAACAAAAAATAACAATCACCCAAAGAAAATTTTTTTTTCAAATCAGTTTCTTTCAATAAAAAAACTTATAAAACTTTAACAAGAACAGCAGGTCTGTGTCTGGTGACTTTTTGGTTAAAACATGTTTCATTTTCATTCAGTGGGTAGAAAATCCAGAAATTTTACTAAAGTAAGAGTAGAAACACTGCATAATAAAATTTATAAAATTACTCAAGAGTAGAAATATTGCATAATAAAATTACTCAATTAAAAGAAAAAAGTGCAGCACAGCAAAAATACTCCTAGAAGTATTTTTTTCCCAAAATGTTACTCGAGTAACTAGTAACTACCCAACTCTGCTTAGTACACATGAGATAAGAAAACTAACTTGTCAGAAAAAAAATGTGAGCTTGTTTTTAGTGAATAAATCATTAAAATAAATGTAGAAAGTGGCAGATTATTTATCTTATAACAAGTCATTTATACTGTTAATAGTGAAATAATCTGCCAATAAAACTAGAACTTTTTCATCAGTATTAAGGATTTATTTACTTAAAATGAGTTATATCTTGCTGAAAAGATATTTGTAAGTTAGTTTTGTACTAAGGTATTTGCACAGGAAACTAGACCAAAAAAACAGGAAAGATTTTGTGTTTTTGCAGGGCATCGTGATAACAATAAGAATCTAAACTCTCCCTAATATCACGATGGATAGTTTTAGTATTTTCAATGAAAACGTCAGTACATTTGAAAATACAGTTAATATGTGCAGCTTAGTGATACAAGTTACACTTCACACGTTATAAATGGGAATGTTTTTCTAGAGCATTATATGTGTTTGTGGGGATATAATTGCTGTGACAAACAGTCATGCCTAAAAATAATGTAATAAATAGTTCTTGTTACCACAATAGTGCTGCAAAATATCGTGATGAAACTTTAAGTCTGTGTCGTCCGCCTGTATCTGGAGGGACTCGGCTCAAAGTGTGGTGAGTTTTACTTACTTTAGACGGCCGTCGAAGTGAGCAGGCGTCCCAGGCACGATAGTTTTAATGAAAAATGGCTGCTGCCCGTGGCTCTCCTCGTAACCCCCGACGATGCTGAAGCCCCAGCTCTCGCTGTTAGTCTTCTGCAGGACGATGTCCCTGCACCAGTGCATGTGACTGAGGGACAAAGTTAGAGTTAGAGCGCACGCTTTCATACAAACATATGTAATGTATATACAGTATATAAAAATATTGAACAAACGGGAGAGCATCCATTGTGATCAACACTGCAACTCTGTAGCTCCTCCACTGTGACTCTGGATTTCTGCAGGTTTCACCAACTCAAATTTAAGACTTTTTAAGACCACTATGAATGAAATTTAAGACTTGTATCATTACAGACATGTACAGGTTCAGCTAACTGCCGATAAAATTGTAAGTTATCCATGATGGATGCTTATTGGCAGCTAGTTAGCAATAACCTCAAGCGCTAACTAGCTTTAGCTTTATCTTTAGCATTAGCGAATCGACATTCTTTTTACCAGGTTACAAGGGAAATAATCTGACAGTGGAACTAGAATTCTTTATCACTATTAAGGAAATTATTAAGCTCCTATATCTTGCTGAAAGTTACTTCTAAGTTAGTTTTCTCTAATTTCAGTCTAGTAATACATGTGTCCTAGAAACTGGACCAAAAGAACTTGTTAATATTTTGTGTTTTTGTAGAGTTCCTGGGTTTAGTGGTTGGGATTTACCTCGGTAACCCCAGCCAGTGGGTCCACAGCGGCGTCCAGGTCCGGATCTCGTCTCGCTGGTCGTCCATGTTGTCAAAGTCGTCTCTGCTGCCGGTCTCCGCGTCCTCCTCGGCGCTGTCGGAGAGCGTCTGGATGACGCGCAGCACCACCTGGGCCTGAGCCGTCTGGGCCTTCAGAACGGATACGGCCTCGTTGTAGGTCAGCTGCGTCAGATCGACGCCGTTGATGCTCAGCAGAACGTCGCCTGAGGAAGTTTAACATTTAATGAGCAGGAAGCTCATAAATACAAAACGCAACACATTTTCTCTTAATTACCAAAATGATTGTTCGTCTGAATAATCCAACTCTGTAATCCGCCCACAAATATCTTCAGGAATCATTAAAGCAGCAGTGTGTAAGTTTAATAAAAAATATATTTTTTCTACATATTTGTTAAAACTGCCACTATCTTGTGACAGTTTATGAGACAGATAATCTGTGAAATTACCAATCTCTTCTCCCTCCTTCCTGAGCTACTGTTGCAGTAGCAACTGGAGGCAGGAGGAGGGGCTTAGTGCTGTCAATCAGTCAATCAATCTCATGTACTCACTGCTAAATGTACAATAATTGATTAATCGTTAACTGGAGTATACAGACTCAAAGGCCATTACCTGGAAAAACATTCAGAGCAGTAATTAAGCCAAAACTGTACAAAATGCATATAAATTTAAGATATAAAACCTTTGTAAATATGATTTACCCAATCAAGTGGAATAGTTTTAATACATTTTTGGCAATAAAAAGTTTATTTTCTTATTAAAAATGCAATTGATTTGTTTATTTGCATCTTTTAATGCGTTTCTAATATTGTATAAAAAGGGGATTAAATAAAAAATCTGCAAAATGTTTAATTTTTCTTATGCAATTAATCATCTTAATAATCAATTACTACAATAATCAACAGTTTCAGCCCTAATACAAACCATTACCTGGTGAAGTTAAGGTTTATTAGGTCAAAATAAATGTCAATTTTCATTTTCCCAAAGTTTGAGTCGATTGATTTGATGAATCAGCGCCTCTTCGCTCACATCCTCTCCGTTTACGGCCCTGGAGCCACACATTGTGTCTCCTCTGAATGGAGGCAGGATGAAAAGACGGAATAGCCCTTTTCCTATACAACCTATTGTCAATTTTACACAAAAGCAGTTCAAGGACCAGTCCAGAGCCAGCATCCAGTCTCTAAACTGGTGTTTTGATGGCCAAACAACTGGCCAGGAAAACTGCTAGCGAAACATTGCTAACACTTCACTCATCAGAAGGAAAACCGGAGTGAGAGGTCGACGTCGTTAAAGCCAAGAATCAGAGGAAACTACAAAGACTTCTGACAGAAATCAGAGGAAGTTTTTATATTTATGTATTTACTTTTGTCACTCCAAACCCTCCATAGTTTAATTTATTTTAGATGTTTAAAATGTCTTCCAGTTGCAGATTTAGCTGTTGATTAGAAATTAAAAGTTACTGATCTTTTCGAGGGTATCCTTGCATTATTAGATTACTTGAAAATGGTTTCCAAACAACAATATTGTTGTTTATCACAGTAACGTCTGGGAAAATGTATCAGGTCTGATGTAGTCAGAATAAAAGCTCTTTAAGTTTCTGGTTGTTTTTCCTCTGGTAAAGTCAGAAATGATGACCTCAGAGTTAAAACAAAGCAGCAGGGCTCCAGTCAGACAGAAATGTCGTGAGGTGACATTATGAGGGAATGAGTCATGATTCAGATGATACTGTGTAATATGCAAACAATAATTACAAATGGAGTGGAACTTCTTTGGTCCCATAAACACAACTGTGGAAATACTCACAGAAAAAAAAGATAAAAGTCTGAATATTACTCCAAACATACCAACTGCGTCTCCTTGCACTTTGGTGCCTAACCCTGAGAAGGTTAGGATAGGTTTATGGTCTACACAAAACAGTATTAATTACATTTTTCACATAAAATTATTCTTAGAGGATGAGATTTTCTGTATATTTTGAGCCTCTTGTGATCCAAATAAGCTGATCACAAGATTTGCTGGACACCCCACCCCCAACTCAATGTTTATTCTCACACTTGAAGACGGCTGCAAGCAGATGTGCAATTATACAACCGTACATCTTTGAAAAGCAGAAGTGGAGCCTCCTGCACAACCAGCAAGAATGTAGCAAGTGGTTTCTGGATGGCAAGTCAACAAAAAAACCCCAAAAACTTGTCTTTTCCAGAAGCGGTAAAACTAGTAGACCAAACGTGCTGGAGCTCCTCTGGGGTTGCTAGGTGACGGGCGGAATTCCACTGGTGTTGCTAGGTAACGGCGCAGTGCCCCTTGAATGTGACTCAACTATCGGAGAATTTACAATCAGCTCATTTTCCAGACAGAAAAAAGGCTGTGTGCACTTTTTTTTACGCTATTGAGCTCTTTTTAGAAGTAGTTGATACTCACATGGAAGTACATAAAACATGTAAAAAGTCATTTTTGATTAATAGATCCCCTTTAACAGCAATTTTATGTCAGCTTGTTTCCGTCTGAGTATCTAAAAGTGCCCACTCAGTACCTCAAAGCAAGTTTTCTGGCTATTTTTTTAAGTGTCATTAAGTGAAACCATAAGAATCCTGGGACAAGATGTGGTCTTGTACCTCTTTTGATGGTGCCATCTCTGTGCAGACAGCCAACTGGCTGAACACTCGTGATGTAAACAGGCAGCCTGCTGCGGCAGTCCCTCCCCCCGGCTATGGTGATGCCCAGAGACGTTCGAGGTTCCTTCTTCAGGCTCACCGTCTTCTCCTGACAGGTAAAACCGCCCGGTGGATCCTATAAAACAATTACAAACCAAGAAAACACAAAAATATTCAGGATTTCGAGCCAATTATTGTAATTCATAAATTACAATAATTCAGCAGGATCTTTTGACGCAGTAAATCCCGTTTAGAGGACCACTTGTAGAAACAAATGTGAAACATTTGAGACAGAGCTGAGAGGTAAAAGGGTACAAGTGTGAGGATCAACACTCGGCACTCGTAGTGGAAAAGATGTGTGGAAAATGACAACTTCAAGCAGCCTTCTCGCTGCTCCACTGAGTCTGTAAACTGTCAGAAGGGAAGCTTGGGGGAGGCGGGGGTTCTTCCTTCCCACAGCAGGGAACCCATCCCCCCCAAGCAAGACGAAAAGATTCGACTCCGCAGGCGAAAGCTAACTGTTACCAGCTTTGATCCTCTCACCTCCCAGAGAAACAACCAAAAAAACAACAACAAGAAGAAGAAGACAGCGGCCCCTCGGCGGCAGAGAGCAGCACCCGGACTCTTTTGATCAGGACAGAGGGAGGCCCAGAGCTTTCATCTCCAACGCAGGTGAAAACTTCTCACCCCTGACTGGAGGGGGATCGCTTTTCCCTTTACCGTCCAACAGAGGAGGCAGAGTCCCCAAAAACTGCACTCAAGTTAGACCAGCACTACTTCAACATATTTATACTCAAGTAAAAGTCAAAGGAAGCCAATAAATTACTCAAGAGTAAAAAAGTGTTTGGTAAAAGAACTCAGTGATCAATTAATCATTTAGTATTTAGAAATTACACAATCAGATGGGCCAAGATATTAAGTTAAGTGGAAATTTTGGTATTTCAATTACCAAAACTACAATAATTCAAAAAAAAAAAAATATATATATATATATATATATATATAACAAAATCAGACAAAATAAAATGTTTCCAAATCAGTTTCTTTCAATATAAAACTTTATGATGAGTTCTTGGTCCAACGCTTGTAGTTTGATTCTTGGGATCCAGTTGGAGGCATTTTTGAAATTATTGATTAATCTTAAACCCAGAGATAGGTAGAGTACCCAAAAATTATACTCAAATAAGAGTAGCACTACTTCAACATAATTTTACTCAAGTCAAAGTAAAAAGTCTAAATAATTACTCAAAGGATAGTAAGAAAGTATTTGGTAAAACGTCTACTCAAGTGCAGAATAACTGATCAAATTAATCATTTAATATTTAAAAATTTCATAAATCAGACGGACCAAAATATAAAAACTTTTAAGGATGAAGACGACAATATTTCATAAAAGCAAAAAAAATAAAAGAAAATGTTTCCAAACCAGTTTCTTTCAATATAAAAAAAACAAACATATGAAACAAACAAAAACTGCAGGTGTGTATCTGGTGAATTTTGGTTAAAATGTCTGATTTTCATTCTGTGGGCAGAAAATCCAGAGAGCCTGGTAGTAACTAGTTACATTTACTTGAGTAATGATAAATATTTTACCACATCACTTTTATTTTCTAACTGAAAGATAATTTGAAGGTGTTCAGATTTGCCGTCTGCTGGTTTCCTCAGTATGTGAACCTCAGCGAACGTTTCGCTGCAAACCAAATACGTTTCTGAACGTTTTATCAGCCGAAGCAAAGGAATCCCATCACACTTGTCTGAGTTCATCTTCCTTCTTCCTGCTGTTTTTTCTTCACAATTATCCACCAGTACTGTTTTTCCTGTTTACAACTTAAATGCTAAATATATATAGAGAAACCACTCAAGTAAAATGTAAGTACTTACTACCCAACTTGCAGATAAACATGTTTTTTGATAAAGATGCTCTTGTCTTGTCATTTGTGACACCAGAACCTGCTGTGTTTTCACAGCCAAACAGGAGTAGAAACTAAAAACCATAAATGTTGTTTTGCCAACCTTCAGGTAGGTGGTCTGCCGCCTGAAGTACTGCGGCTCCGGGGCCCTTCTCACTCCTCTGCTGTGTTGTCCCTCTCTGCTGCTTCCTGCTTCCTCTGGGTTCTCCGCCGGCCGCAGAACAGCAAAGTTCACACACTTTTCACTGTTCTAAAAACACAGAGAACAAAATAAAAACATTTGTTTTCATGCAAACCAATAGTCTGACACATCAGTAAGCGGCTGATAAACATATTGTTATAAATATTCCTAGTATTGATCAGAAATCTCTGTATGTAGAAGTGTCAATATCAGACACCAAAATGTACCATTTGTTTTTTTTCTAATAATGTTTCCTTTGCAGTTTTGTTGCCTGGTGTCGTTTTTTTAGCTTTGACTTATAATTCTGGTCTCTGTAATTGATTTTCTTGAAACCTGTGCATCTATCATTATAACTCAGGTTCATCTCCATTTTAATGTTACTAATTTCATTGTCATATTCATCTAAATTGAAAGTGAAAGCACCAAGAGTGTGTGGCCACTATACATATTTAAATGATTCCAACAAGTTCTTGTGGTATAATTTCCTATTAATTCTGACTGAACTTTAGAGTTCTCAGAACTTTACGTTATTGTTTTTTAATAATAATAATTCAACTTCTTGAATTTATGGTAAGTAAAATTCAGACTGGATGGAAGGATGCAAGGAAGAAAGACAAGGCACAACAATAAAAAGGAGGGTAGGACAAAAGAATGAGGAGAGGAAAGAAAGATGCAAAAGGAAAGAAGAATGTAAACAAAGGAAGGAAGGATTCTAAAAGGTAGAAAGGAATTATTTAAAAAAGAAAAAAGGAAGGATGCCAAAAAAGGAATGAGAAAAAGGCGGTATGCAAAAAAGGAAGAAAAGAAGGAAGGACGGAAGAAAAGATGCAAATGAATGAAGGCAGGAAGAAAAGTAAGGAATGAAGAAAGACAAGAATGGAGGGATAAAGCAAAGGGAGGAAAGATGCAAAAAAGGAAGGAAAGAGAAAGAGTATGAAGGATGGAAGCAAGGAGGGAAAAATGTAAAGAAAGAAGGAAGGAAGGACACAAGGACAGGGCTAAGAGAGGGAAGGAAGGAAGAAAGAAGCTCTTTGCAGCAAAAAGCAAAGAGGAGGAAAGAAGAAAGGGAGGAAGGAAGGAAGAAGGAAAAAAGGAAGGAAGGTTTAGCTTATTAGTTTAAGGACAATTTTCAAATAAACGTAAATAAAAGCTGCATCAGACTTCAGCTGGTTTCCGTCTGCGGTTCCTGAGAAGCTCAGTTAATAACAGTCCAAACCCATAAAACCTCCAGTCACGACACAGAGGCTGCAGGTCCAAACATGCAGTCGAGTCAGAAAAAGAGCAGCTGATTTCCAACCTGTATGATCATGGCGGCGCTCTCCGGCGTGCCGTGCATCAGGTCGTGTCCGTTTATGGCTAGAACTTTATCGTTGTTCCTCAGTTTTCCGTCTTTGGCTGCCAAGCCGCCGGGCAGAAGGTCCAGGATGAAAACGCCGCTCTCGTCGGACTTCCGGATGAGTTTGATGCCAAGCGGCTCAGGTGCGGTGCGTCTTCGTTAGCATGACGTGGAGGACCTTCCCGGGGTTGTTCAGGTCGGATGGACTGTTGCCGAGGGAACCATGAGGGGGTTGGGAGGCGGCGGTGGACGGGTGTTGATCCGAGCGCTGGTCTCTTATTTTGAAGCCTTTCTCCTGCATGACGGTGAGCCGGAGGAGCGGGGAGCGCTGCAGAACCGTAATGGCCCGAGTGTGGGGAACCGAAGCCAAGTTGACGTCATTCACCTGGAAACAGGACACCAGGATGAAACGACACGACCCAAAACTGTGATCCCACTGAATAAAGAGCTTAAAACTTTATTCCCACTGAAAACTTAAATATAAGACATCTACAGGTAAAGGCAGGCCCGTCACAACAAGCAATAAATCAATTAATCACGATTAATTAAAACAAACTCAATAATTTTCATTTGCACAATTCTTTACCAAAAACTGAATAGCAAAAGTTTTCAGTCTGAACTTTTACAGAGGCTTCATAATTCATTTTCTTTGTTTCGTTTATTTATTTTGGATATTTAAAATATTATAACATTTAATATATTTTAAATATTTAAATTTGAGTTAATTGGAAATATATTTTTTATGAATCACAAAGTTCCAATTGAATTGTTATTGATGATTCTGATCAAATGTAGAGTTTGTTGATGGTTTCATATTTACTGTGTCATGTAAATAACTGAACTGCTGTTGTTGCTGAAATGCGATATACACACAAACTTCACCTCAACTGTATGTAAATAAAGGTAGAAATCAGGAATAATTAACATTTCTGGTTAAAACTTCAAATTAGTTTTCCTTTATATAAATCCTAGAGCAACAACAACAAAACAAATAAAACAAAAACTTTACATGTCTTGTTATAAAAACAAACATGTCCAGTAGAGAAAAATAAACAACACATTACTTTTCTTTGGAAATCAAACCAGCAGTTTGCACCAGGCAGGTGAGGCTGCTCTCTCTGAAATGACGCGTTTGTGTCTGGTGTAAACACACCCCGTTACCACGGCGATAAAACTCGTTAATCTTGAATATCTACTGTCCCCCATTGCGTCACTTAAAAAGAAAACAGCGTTTGCATTATCCTGAGAGTACAGTTTGAAGTTGTTCATTGAAAACCAGGCTGGGATGAGCGGTGTCACGCTATGCAGCGTTTCCCACACAGCAATCAGACACATTGGAATATTTATTTAGGAATTAATCACTACCCAAAATAAGGAATCTTTTATCTTGGAGATCATCTATTAACCCCCCTTTTCTCCTTAAATGCAGTCATGTTAGATCAGTCTCTTCCCTGCTAAATACACAGATCATGTAAGCAAAGAAAGCTCAACGGATTACAGAGTTTCCAAACATGTAGCAACACCGTCCTTCCTTCTGATGCAGAGAGATCACAAGCCGGGATCTCTTCAGTTTACGCTTTTCTCTGGAAACTATCTGGGTTCTTACTTTCACTTTTAGTGCACGTTTTCTGCAAGGTATCCACAGAACTGCAGGAGCATTTTCATGTATTTTCTTTATTTATTTAAGTTGGTGTTAAATAAATCAGAAGTTTATTCTTCCCATGATGGTTCTATTGTAAGGAGTGAATGGACCATGACCGGCCTGTAAACGAATAAAAGGAGTTTAGACAGCCTTGAAAACTTAAGATTTTAGAAAAGTTTTGTAAACTTTCATACTCAGAGAAATTCAGATGAGATTTTTTTCTGAATTAAGCGCTAGGCCTAGGCCTGTCACGATAGCAAATTTTGCTGAGCGATTAATTGTCTCAAAAATTATTGCGATAAACGATAATATTGTTTGAAGACCTTTTTACACTGATTTAATGGAAATGACATAATAATGCATGCGATTTCTTGCCAAAGATAGATACACTTTATTTTCAAAAGAACACTAAACACTGGAACTGATAAACAAAATAAACAAAACAACCAAAAATGAAAATAAAATGGTCTCCATTAACAAAAAACGCACTTGAAAAAAAAACTAAACAACATAAAGTAAAAGTGGAAATAAATACTGCATTCAACCAAAAGAGTGCAGATTATGAAGTCTGTATATTATGTTGCCCTTCAGTAATAATTAGATTTAAATAGAGAAGATGGGCACATCGACTACCTGATGCAATAGTTCACACTACATGATTTTTTGCTCCTATTTTTCCCCTTACAATAATCTTAGATCGTTGATCTTTCTAAGATTGTGTGGTGTGTTATGGTAGATCGTCGTTGCAGCTCCGATCCAAATCAGGGTTTTCCCCGACTGGGCGCTTTAACGCAGCCTGTTGAATGTGACAGGCAGCCAATCAGAAAGCGCGGATGCACTTTCTGCACTTTCTGAGGGGAAATTACGTCGGGGAATCCCAAACAGCTGACACGGCGCAACCCGAAGTCCAGCGGACATCGGAGATGACATGTGGAAACAACATTAATGTTTATTCAACATGCAAAGAATATAGAAATGACAAGAGGAGGAGTTGGAGCGAAATTGCTACCGCAGTTGATAAACCCGGTAACTTTTCAGCTGTTCTTCGTTAACGTGACGTAAATAGGTTATAATGATTTTCATTCAGTCAGGACTTTACGCTGACACTAGCCACATGCATTGCAGGTAGATTGTAGTAAAGCATTGATTAATGCCTGGTTTTAAAATTAGTTCACTGGACTTGTAGCCATTATTTTGTGCCCATTGTTGGACACCACACGGCAGGACCGAACCCGATCGAACCGTTATACCTAGGATTTCTGTCGGCTAATGTGTGGTCTGTCAGGTTTTGAAAATGGGCCGACAATCGGCCGACAGCTCTAAGATCGTGTAGTGTGCGCTGGGCTTTACACTAAGGAAATGAGGAAGGGAGGAGTCAGTGGAGAGCACCGGAGTTGAGCCTTTTTTCATTCAGTGTCATTAACAGAAAGAGAAAAAGGCCGGAAGAGAAGATAATGCCGATAATTAAAATGACGTCGATAGTTTTAATTTATCGCACGATTAATCGATTTATCGTTTATCGCGACAGGCCTAGCTAGGCCTGTCACAAGAACAAGTTTCGCTGGACAATAAAGACATTATTGCGATAAATGATAATATTGGGGTTTTTGTAAGGCCATTTTCAGGTGTTATAATGGTAATGGCTTGATAATGTAAGAACACATTCTCAAAGATCAATAAGCTTTAAAGACTTCTGAGAGTCTAACTGGAGCTGTGTTTTAAATATCCAAAATAAATAAACAAAAACAACAAAAAGTGAATTACGAAGTCTCTTTAAACAAAATTGTCATTTAAAAAAGGGCTAGTTGAGACTGGAGACTTTAATCATCCAGTTTTTGATATAACGAGAGAAAAAAACAATAAATTATGTAAACTGAAATTACTGAGCTTGAGTTTCAATTGATCATAAAATGTATTAATTTATTGGTTATTGTGACAGGCCTAGTAAGTGAACAGTAAGTGACTTGTCATGTTTGTCTCTGTCAGGTTTGCTCCAGCTGTGTTTTGGCTCCACCTTCGTTCTCATGCTTTGCCTGAAGCCAACCTAAAACCGTGGATGTAAAGGAAACGCTCATGATCTTCCTCCGCCCCATTGGATACATTTCAATTAAAACGCTGAAAAACCACATAAGGTTTTTCAGCAAACCCGTCACCAAACGAGATGATAATCTACTTCAATGTTGCTTCCTGCAAAAGATAAACTTCCCGTCAAGTCCAGAATAATAATTCCTTATATAAATGGCTTAAACATAATGAAATGTTCAGTTTGAGCCCTTAAAACATTTACAGTTGTTTTAGATTTCCTTTTATTTCATCATTTTCACTAGATGTGTAAATATGTATAATGTGGAACATATTTGGATGAGAGAATTTGGGTTAGGATTTAATAAACTTTGTCCTTTTCAAACTGGATATGGAAATTTTGTTTTTGTTTAGCTATGATGAATATTTTTTGTTATTTTTTTCCCTGACATTTGACCCATTCCAAATAAATAAGAACTAATTTAATGCATTTTATCTGGAGATGTTTTTTTCCAATAAGTTACAATAAGAACTTCATATTTTCTACAATATAATCTTTTAGCTAATAAAAGGTTTGCTATTAGTGCAGCAGACAAAAATGGCCAAAAGTCACCAAAACAATAAGAATTGAGATTTAATCAAAGTTGGGTGGAAACTAGTTACATTTACTTGAGCAACCTTTTTGGAAAAATGCTACTTTTCAGCAGTATTTCTACTGCTCTGTACTTTTACTTTACTTGAATAATTTTATTATGAAGTATTTCTACTCTTACTTGAGTAAAATTTCTGGATTTTCTACCCACTGAATGAAAAAACAAACCTGTTTTAACCAAAAATTCACCAGATACAGACCCGCAGTTTTATTAAAGTTTTATATTGAAAGAAACTGATTTAGAAAGATGTTTCTTTTGCTTACTTTTGTTATGTTGTAATCATGTTATTTGTAGGAATCATTTTGCTCTTTAAAATACCAAAATGTCCACATAATTTTTTATTCTTTGGTCTGTCTGATGATGTAATTTTTAAATATTAAATGATTAATACTTAGAGTAGACTCTTTACCAAATACGTCTTTTACTTTAGTCATTTCTTAGATGACTACTTTTTACTTTTACTTGATTAAAAATCTATTGAAGTATCACTACTTCTTACTTGAGTACAGCTTTTCGGTACTCTATCCACGTCTGCATTTAAGTTTAATCAATAATTTCAAAAAAATGCCTCCAACTGGATCCCAAGAATAAACTAAAGGTGTTAGGACCAAGAACCCATCTGAAGGTTCAGGACTTCGGTCCCAGAGTACTGGAGCCTGACCCGTCTAAATGAACTATAAAAAGACACGACATCATGCAAAGTGCTTGGCCCACCTCCAGGATGTGGTCCCCTGGAGCCAGTCTGCCGTCGCGCGAGGCTACCGAGTCCCGGATGAATCTCCTGGATCACGATGTTTCCCAGGGGAGTGTCTTTTCCTCCCACGATGCGCATGCCCAGCTCCTCCTCGGGTTCGTCTCTGAACAGCTCCACCACGTTGGCCTCGGCCACCAGACTGGACCGCAGCGGCGTGTTGTCTGCAGAACCGCAGAGGAAGAAACAAAGCTGGGTTCATCATCTCTGAGGCAGAAATCATAAACAAATGGCCAATATACAAATAACAGTTTTCAAACATTTTTCACTGCATTTGTGATTTTATTATCCAAGGTGATGACTCAATATCTTAGAAACTCATTTCAATGTTAACGTTTGCTTGTTTAATTAAAGTTTTTACATTATATTTACCGAGTCCAGCAATTTAAATACTATTATTACATTCAGAAAAAATTAAGGCCACTGTAAAACTGTATACATCCTTTGTACTAATCACTTCTTAAAGTTATAGGTTTTATTTAACATTTAGGTACAGAAATGTATTTACACACTGCAAAAAAACACAAAATCCTACCAAGTATTTTTGGTTTACTTTCTATTGCAAATATCTTAATACACTTGAAATAAGACAAAACTAATTACAAGTCAATGTTCAGCAACAAATAGGAGCTTATTTTAGGTTAATTTCTTAATATTTATGAAAATCTACTAATTCACTGGCAGATTATTTCACTTGTAACAAAAATGTTTTTCTCTTTTAAAAGTGAAACAATCTACCAATGAAACTAGTAATTTTTTGTCAAGGAATTATTAACACAAAACACGCTCCTGTGGCTCGCTCAACATTTACTTGTAATTAGTTTTGTCTTATTTTAAGTGTTCCAAGATATTTGCACTAGAAGCTAAACCAAAAATACTTGGTAGGATTTTGTGTTTTTACAGTGCATGGATGGCTTTCAAAATAAAATGTCCTGCTTCCAGAAGCAGAAGAAGTCTGGGAACATTCTTTGGTCAGACAGGACCAGGATGGGTGTTTTGGTGCAGCTGGTATCCAGCGTGTTTGTGGAGCACCTGGGCAACGGAGGCAGGGGGAGTTCAGACAACGAAGTGCCAAAGGCATTTTAAAAAGACGATGATGAGGAGATAACGTTCATATCAATAGTAAATTACAGCCTGACATGATGACGAGATCTAATTTGAAACTTGGACTTGAGTCACCTGCTGATGTTTCAAAGAAAAACTAATAATTAAGGTTGAAAACGGCAGAGGAAATAATATTTTGGGTTCAATTATTAAGAAATTCTTGGTATTTTCCAATGGAAGTCGGACTGAGTTTTACGTGGGAAAATAAATGAACCTCGGCGATCAAAGGTTAACTTTTAATTTTACGTTAAGGGAGACAGCCAACACCTCAAAGTGATTTATGGTACTAGGACAGCAGGTGAGGTAGCAGCTGACGGTTATGTAATGTTTAACAGGAGTGTGCCGACCTTTGGTTCTAGCACTAAATTCATTAAAAGCTCAATTTGCCTTCGTTTGACTTCAACCCAAAATGGTTGCATAATGCGGTTAAAAATTAACTTTTCCTTCTTAAACAATCACCTAACCTCATAACGCGAAGCTGCATGTTTATGGCTGAAATGTTTAGAAAACATTAAAAAATATAAAAATTAGAAATATGGTGCAGTATGAGATTCCAATTTGATTAAAACTAACATGAAGTCACTTTATTTAAAGACGTTTAAGTCAAAGACATAGATTATATTTAAAGCTTACAGCTTGCCGTATCTCAAACTAAAGCATTTTCTATAATCATGAGAAAAACTTATTACAGTTTCTCTTATTTTACAGGTATATGTTTGAGTAAAATGAACATTGTTCTTTTATTTTATGAACTACTGACAACATGTCTCTGAACTCCCAAGGAAAAAAGTTAGTATTTATTTGCAGAAAATGAGAAATAATCCTTACAAAAAGGATTTAGTGCTTCCAGACCTCAAACAATGTAAAGAAAACAAGTTCATATTCATTTAGAAACAACAATACTAATGTTTTAACTCGGGAAGAGTTCAGAAGCCAATATTTGGTGGAATAACCAGGAGGTTTTCTATGGGGTTCAGCGCAGTGGGCTCTTAGTTTTTTCCAGAGCTGTAGCTTTCTTTCAGCCTCCTGACCAGCAGTGCACAGAAACAGGTGTGGCAGCGCTGACTTACTTTCTGTTTCATTTAGCTGGAGAAAACACCAGTTATTCCAACATTTGCTTTGGCATTTTATTAAATGATTTTAAATTGCAGAAATTTTGTGATTTTAGCAGTTTTAAAACTCAACAACACATTCAAGAAAAATATAGAAAGTTCAGAAATTGAAGAGTTTTATTTTAAAAACGTGCTTGCATTTAGGAAACAGAAATAATTTTGAATCATCCTAACTAACTTAAAACCCTAAACAGGAAAAAAAATGTAATATTTAAAAATTTATATTTGAAAGTGAGTGGAATTAGTATTTTTTTTTTGCTTATTTTAAAACAAGTTTGTTTAAATATCTGGCCTCCACTGTATTTCTTTTCTAAATTTAGAGCTGGCGATCTTTACCTGGAAGAACCGTGTTAACTTTTGGAAGCCAAGCAATAATTATCCAGTGATGTCGGCAGAGACATTTTCCACCTCAACGTTTTTCCACAAGTCCCGTCTGACGCCGGACCTAATGGAGTGTGGTCGCTTTGTGTGTAAACTCCAGAGGCTTTCTCAAGCTCAGCGCAGGGTTGAAAACTGGGTCAGTGAATTAAATAAACGCAAATTTAAAGCTGTTGTCAGCGAGGTGATTTGCCGTCTTTGTGTTGCTCTTTTATTTTTTTTTCTTGGCTCTTCAAGGCTGAGAGCGAACAGAAATTTGAGGCACATTAATCAGCTCAGGTGTGTTGGCAGATGTTGATCTGTGATGTAGGTCTGCTGTTGCTTTAAGGGTTTTTCCGATGATGAAACTGTGTGGTTAAAGCATCTGTGAGCTGGTACATGTTCCTGCAGCTAGGCTGATGATTCACCTGCGATCAAGAGAATCATTTAAAACTGAAAACCGTAGCGGCTCCGTCCACCTCAGCTACTGCAGCAGTTAATCCACTTTTAAAGGAGAAGTTTTATGTGTTTTCAGCCAGATTGGGCCATTTTACAGCACAATCAAGTAACTATATACATGCCTCTGTCTCTTTAAGAAACTCCTGCTCTTTCTGAAACTCCGCCTTCATAAAAACATGGCTCCTCTATTAAAACAACGTTTTTAATAATTGTTTTACTGAGAACAAAAACAATTGTACTTCAGTTAGAGGGATTCAGGCACAAAATAATTGTTGTGAGGAGTTAAAACTGTGTTTTCCCCTTTTAAAATAAAAAAAATATGTATAAAAATAATTTGCTAAACAAATTCAACAGGGCTTGATTGTTTTCTTTTAAGAGTTTGCCTACTGACTTAGATATGAAAACATTCAACATTAAATATGTTGTTGCTTTGATTTTGACTTCTGTGTAACAAAGTGACGTATAATAAGCCACACCTTTTTTCTTTCTTTTTGGGGGTCCACTTTTGTTTTTTTGCCATTGACAGCAATTTAAATATTGTTTATCTATTTCTGTACTAGTTTGGTCCTGCGTTTTTTTCTTTATTATTTGACTTGTGTATGGAAAAGTTAAAAAATGACCGAAAAATAAATGAACTTATATCAAAGTAGCTCCTATAATGGTCTTAGTTGATAGGCAGTTCCACCAGGTCTTTACTAATTGCTGCTGGCTAGTTTGAAGGAGCTGAATGGGGCGGAGCTGCAGCTTGAAGGCGGAGCTAGGGCCAACCAGGCGTTGCCATGGAGATTAAAGGATTTCTAAGATGTGTGAAAGGAAGACGGCAACACTGTAGGTGTGTTTTAATGAGTAAATAACATTATAACATAATGTAAAGCTCCAGAACAGTTTTACTTCTTTCCAAGAAGCCTCTAAAAGCACAATTAGCTGCCAGTGTTGCAAAGACGCAGCTTATGTAAACAGTCAGAGGAGGATGTGGTCATATTAAACATGTTGTGACCGAAAACAGGAGCAGGTGATAAAATGACTCCCTACCATCGTCGATTTCCTCGTAAGCAGGATTAATTAAGCCCGGCTCCGACTGATCTCGCGTGTGGTTTCGGGACAGAGTCGCTGAATGTTTCGCGTCTCCAGACGGCTCGCCGTCACCCTTGCGTCCTTTTATTTCGTTCCAGGAGGGCCGCTTCCTCTTCTCCGCTTCCTCCCGTAGCCTCTTAAAAACAGGACATCTGGGAAAACACAAAGACACCACATAAGAGGTTTTATTCTTAGAAACAGGAATATGAGGCTATAAATAAACAGAAGGAGACAGCGCTAATTGGGTCATAATACATGGAGCTGTAGAAATGGATGCTTACACAGGTTTGGACAACAAGGGGTGCTAAGAAGAGCAGAGCAGAGGTTTCCAACGTGGTTTTGCTTAATTTACTCAGAGATCTGCTGCTCGTCCCTCACTCCTGAACTTTGTATCCCTGTTATTTGCACAAAGGCAGAAGGAGGGCAGCCTGCCTCTCATAAGTAACTGAGTAATGTGTGACAAGCGCCATAAGCACCACACTGTGCAAAACAGACCGACCTGCACCTTGTATGGGACTCTGATTAAAAAGCAGAGCGTTTGAGCTTTATCTGTAGCAACTGCACTGCAAACAAAAAATTACCAAGTATTTTCAGCCTAGTTTTTAGGGCAAATATCTCATTACACTTGAAATGAGACAAAACTAACTTACAAGTAACTTTTCAACAAAACATAGGAGCTTGTTTTGCTTTGGTTATAAGTGAAATAAAATGGCAGTGAAACATTTTCCACTTATGCAAAATGTCAAGTGGAAAAATGTCTTGGTACAACTAGCAAAATAAAAATCCTATTAAGCATCTTATTCAACCCAATTATTAATCAGTAAATACAAAATCATCAATAGATCAGTCCTACACTGTACTGATGTACCTTTAACCAGAAAGGCCGCAGCTTTTCACATGTTTGAAATATTTTATTTTTTAGATGAATCCTTTGCTACAAATTGAGCTTTCACTAAAGGAACGCTGTAACAAAATGATTATTTTCTTATTTAAAAAGAGCAAAAGGGATTATTTTATTTTAAAAAGCAAGTGAATTATTTATTTATTTGCATGTTTTATGCGTTTCTAATACTTTATAAAAAGGTTTAAGAGATTAAATGAAAAATCTGCAAAACTTGTGCCATTTTTTAATCTGTTTGCTCCGTTAATCATGAGAATAATAATAACATAGATTAAACCACATTTTCCTTTAGCGACATTAGCATCTCAGCTACTAAAGCTATGCATCAAGTGTAGAACATTTAGCAGCAAGAGAGACCACCCGGCTTGCCAATTAACTCGTTGGCATAAATACAGAGAGCAAATGGATAATCTACAACAAATTGCATCCAGGCTGCCTTCTGTGATATCAGGTTTCTGACTGCAATTTGATACAATGTGCAGCTGTAATTTGTAGCTTATTAAATAAAATGGAAAAAAGTGAATCCAAAAATGTAAAATTCACAACCGCAAGAAAAATATTATGTATATCAGCACATGGGGTGAAGCTTAAGCATGAAATTTAAGCTATAAGTGGTAATAATTACTGTTATTATTGCCACTATTGATGTTATTGTCACCATTTAATGTAAATTTTTACAGCACAGTGTTGATTTAGGAAGAATCTTAACATGGTAAAATGATACTTGCTCATAATCGCATACAAATATGAATGCACTAGTTATAGACACATATTCAGAAAATACTAAGGTGGAATGCTGAAACCAAGATAACATGAATTGTAATCAATTAGTAATTACTGTAAGATTAGTGGGTGTAAAAATAAGTTCATTCTTCTACCCATTCCTTTGAGCCTGTAAATATACTTTACAACTGTCCTTCTTTTGTTTTTAGTTTATTTTCTTTTTATACAACTCTGTTTAATCTTAATCTGGAAAATTTTAAACACTATTTCTAAGTAGCGTACAACAAACAGAAAGGTTTCCCGAACTACAATATCATCTTAAATATTTCTTGAAATTGACTAAATATTAGAGGTGCACCGACTGCAGGTTACGATCTTTAAAAAGCCTGACCTGCTGGTTCCGATTTTCACCGATATCAGTTTTTTTTGGTCAGAAATGTCGCTAAATATAGCAAGAAAGTCAGCAACAGTGGGATGACTCTTGTTAACTGAAAACGTGCAAACATGACCCAGTGGGCCGGTTCGTCCGTCAAACCTCTCACTTCGCAGAGCAGAAGAAGAGAGCGGCTGATTTTTATTGCTTTGCTGAGGTTGATAAAATCTGCTTCATATTTAAGTACCAGCCAATCACCAATCTCCCAAGATTAAGGAAACCGGACGATAAATCGGTGCACCCCTCCTAAAAATGTTGTGATGAATCATGTGGATCTCAGCCAGAATCCTACCTGTTGTGCAGGTGAGGATGCAGCTCGCAGCGCTGCATCTCCTGCTGGCACTCTGCGTAGTGGGGACAGGTCACCACCAGTTTGTCCAGCAGGTTCCTCACCAGCAGGCTGGAGGGTCGGCACTGGTGCAGCTGCAGACGCTGCCGATCCACGGGGCAAAAGTCCTGCTCCTTCAGGAAGTTGCTGATACAGTGGAAGCAGTAAGTGTGTCCACACGGAGTGTCCATGGGTCTGAGGAGCGGCTGCAGGCAAATGTGACAAACCAACTCATCGTCCACCTCGTTCTGATACTCGTACAGGTGAGTGTCCTGAGTCTCGTGCTGCTGGCCGCATTCTTTACAAACACGAGCCCAGGACAGACCCGCAGAACCGCTGCTGGCAACGGAGACGGCGGCGGTTTTGGTTTCTGTTGCTGCCATCGTTTCAGGAAGTTCAGTCCACTATCGGCTCACGCTGATCGGTTTCAGATGTTTACATCTTCATTTTTGAAGCTGAATAGATCCACAGTCACAGTGTTATCTCCTGGTCTTCATCCTGACTTTCTGTGGAGAGAGCAAAAAGGAGTGAGGTCCATGGCGGCACTTCAACTCGCACTGGCCACCTGCACAGGAAATCACAAATCCAGAAAGCAGCAGCAATATGGCAGCGAGCTGCAGCTGCTTCCTCTCTGCAAGTTTCCTGAGGGACAGAGGGAATTTCACTAGCAGTCAGCTAAAAGTCACGCTGCTTCTCACGGAAATCGCTAAACTCTGTGAAATGAGGCAGAAAAGAAATGGACTGAAGTCAAACCTGCGCTTATGGGAGAACCACATGGTACCTCACTATTATAAAACTTTTAAACTATATGGGCCAGAAATGCAATCCGCCTTCACTAATGATCCATTCAGCACCAACACCAGCAGTCACCGTGATTTTATGCAACTCCTAATCTCCTTTTTAATTCCTGAAAAACTGGAAGAAACTTTGAAGAAATTAAAACATTAAGTAAAAATCTCACAGTATCATGTTATTTCTACAATGTCCTATTTTTTAACCTAAAATAGAAAACATATTTTCTTTCTGTTAACTTTCCCTTTTGCAGTTATATTTATTAAAAAACACTTGCTAATCAATAAAGATGCACCAATTAAAAACAAAACAAAAGCTGCTCACTGAAACCAGACGATTTTCAGCATAATTACCCTCATCAGGAACAGAAAAATCTGATATTTCCATTTGTTTAGCCAAGCGCAACTATACTGCGCTGACAAAATCACTCTTCAGTGTGAATGTTGTTGCTGAGTGAAGACTCAAACTTAGCCATTGAATACATATTGACAAATTGAAAATAAAGTCAGAGGAAACGGAGATTAAATAATCTCTGTAGTCCATTCAGGCCTGAGGACAGACTTATATCAGGAAGGCTAAACACAGTAAGGCAAACTTGAACTTTCAACCTTGGTTTCTTTTAGGAATGCTGCCAGCGTTTTGAATATTTCAGACTGAAGGAAATTTATTCTCTAGCTACACACACAGCAGGTCTTTATGCTCAATTCAGAAGTACCATTGGTCAGTTTTAAAGTTTATCTAGCTGACAGATAATCAAAACACGAAGGAAGCTAATAAAAAGAAAGCACAACTAATAGCAACATCCTTCTACATTGACTGTAAGTTCTGAAGAGAAATCTGTTTGGATGCAAAGTTGGACCAGAAGTGATGGGATTGTTTACAGCTGGATTTACTGCATTTGGCTTCTTCTGGTGCAGAATGATGATGCAAGTTTCACTTCAACAACATAAAAGTCTGATAAAATGTGAACGTTGAGACTGCAAATACTTTAAAAACTATCAGGCTGAAACTGGGCTGTTCAGTCAGATATGGGCAGTCAAATTGACTACTGTGTGAACCAAAGAGACTCCGTTTTCAGTAATGCTAGCAGCGCTAACTGTGCTAATTGCTAATAAACGCCAAAATCCATTAACATTTTGTCTTTGCTCTAAATCCTGAATCCGAGTTTTAAAGCAACTGCCTTCTTGGATGTTGTAAGATTGGCATGAAGAAAATTTCCAATGCTGTTATTGAAGGGAAATCAGAATTTACCCAAATTTTAAATACTTATACTTTGAATTAAAGGTGCTATATAAATAAAGTTGCCTTGCCTTGCCTTATAGAGACAGTGTTTACTCTGGCTATTTTTGGCAATGATCCTTTTTTGTAGCTTGTTTTAAATAATGTTAATAAAATTGATCTGCACTGTTCCTTTAGATTCCAAACCATGACAAACATTTCCAAAACAACTTGAATTTATCCTTTCAGGATCCAGCTGACCAGGAGGACACAGCAACACGAGGGGGAGGGGCAGCAATGCCTTACTTTGTGCTACATTGTATATGAAAAAACTTTGCTTGAGGAGATTCAAAAGACCAAACATTAACCCACAGGAATGGTATGACGGAACATTTTTGTGATTTTAAGACCAAATATTTTTTGAACCAGAAAACACACCGTGTTTAACACTTGTGTCTAGATGTGGAAAAAAACAAGAGATGCAATCATTAAAGTGAATTTTCTAAAAGAAAAGAAATGAAGAGCATCCATTTAATATGAAGAGATCATTTATAAAATGCTAGCTACAATTAGAAAGCGTCATGCTACTACAATCATCCACCTTAACAAGAAAAGATTGAAAGGAATAAAGAGGAGGAAAGTGTTGCTTTCAGGCTTCATGTGTGAAAAGGGTTAAAAAAATTTGCCACTACCTTCATACTTCATATCTTTGTGATCCTAGTCCAGATTTCAGACTCCAAACCAAAAAAAAGAGGGTTCGCTCTTTTCTGTGTTACTGGAGCGACTCGCAGGAGATGATATCTTCTGCCACTGCACGCAAACTCGAGACTCTAGCTGTCGCCCGAAGCCTGAATGAAACCAGAGCTCAGCCTCCCAGACCATCAGAATATGGCCGTGTGTGTGCAGCAGCGCTCTGGATGTGCACGCTCTCCGACTGCACCGGTCCGAGGAATGCAAAGGGTACGAAGGGAGGGGTGGGCTGGGGTAAATCAGAAGCATGATAGGAAAGGGAAAAATGTTCAGCCTCTGTCGTCGGTACCATTATTCAGGTGTGTTCATGTATCAGGGTGAGCTCAGAGCTGCTGACGTCCTACCGCCACAGGTAAAAGGACTGTCGGATAAATGATTGATAGAAAACACAAAAGCCAAGTAAGAAATTTGTGTGTGCAAGTTTTTTTGGTTCCTTTTCCCATATGCACACACAAGTCCACTCCCTTTCTTTGTCTTTCCTAGCCTCAGGGAACATTTACGCCTGTATCGGGTCACATGGTATCAAAACTCGCAAAACTAGACTCTATTAAACCAATTTCACCTTGTGCAAGAAATAAAAATGACATGCAAAAAAAGATAAATATTTTCCTTCTGCTTAGAAGCTGGTTGAAAACAGCAAAAAAGACAAAATATACTTAAGTTTTAAGGTAGAAGTTTCTCAATCCTGGCCACCTGCTGACCCACCTGCTCCAAAATACCTGAAAGTGATGCTTGAAAAACCTCCAGTTTCACTAGCAGCCCATTAATCACCAAACAGTTTTAATCTGGTGTAATGAAGCAGACAAATATCTAAAAAATGCAGTCAAGGATCTTAAGGACCAAAGAATTGTACCACAAAGCAGGATTAGTGGTTTTGTGACGTTGCCACCCCCTCACAGTCATCTGCGCTACCAAAAATGTTCGTTAGTGCCGCTGACGTTTTAAAGATATCAATAAATATGTTTCCAGATGTCATGAAAGGTCCAAACAAACAAAATCCTGTCCATCAACTCTGCTGAATTTATTTTGAAGTTATTAATGAAAGTTTAAACCAAACCGGAGCCACACATTCGAGCTACGTTTGTGCCGCTATCGTTTTAAAGATATTAATAAAAATGTTTCCAGAGCCCAAAGGTCCAACCTGTATGATAGCGGCACAAACAAAAATTGTTGCTGCACATTTTTGGCACCAATTTTCTTTCATTTGAAGGAGATGAGGGGGGCAACTTCACTAAAGTGTTTTGAGAGGTTCAGTTTAGATTCACATCTAAAATTTAGAGAACATTTTACCTCCAACTTTAAATATTCAAGTTAAAAACACAGTGAGGTCTTCTGATCAACCTACTCTTTGGATCTCACTTTCACTGGGAAATAAATGTTTCTTCATTTCTTTGAATACATTGACATTTTTTTTTAGCTATGGCTCAAAATCCAGCACATTTAAGACAATATTTTGTTGCAAAGAGTTTTGAAATCTATTAGGATTGTACGTCCTGAGACTCGAGACATTTCTGCAAAATATGAATTTAATCAAAACACCAAATCGGATAATTCACACTGTTTTCTAAACATTGATAAGCTTATTCATTCACGCATTATTTATTTGCTGTTTATGTTTTAGAACTTCCTGTATCTTAATTTCAATTTATTTCAAGTTTAATAGGAAATTTACAGATATTGTAAAACTTAAGCATACTACAGTTTTTCACCTTCAATTAGAGAACAAATTGATCTTAAAAGGGAAAGAAAATGCCAAAGTACATTCCTAGACAGAGACATTTCTTTTATGTTGATTAAAACACCAAACTTCTAGAGTTTACTTATTTTTTTATCTTAACTGGAAACAGTAAAGCCATCATTTAAGTCCTTTATCAGTTGAGTTTGCAGCCGTCACAGGTAATTATCAGCTGCAGTTTCACCATAATAACATAGAATTACCAGCCGTGTCACACATGGACACTCGGAGTGTCAGGAGAGTCAATCTGCAAATTAAAGCTCCAAAACGGAGTCGCTACGTAAACAACTGATAGATTCACCGTCTGTCCTGAATCGGTAATAGACAATAAATCGTCTCAGAAATTATCGCGATAAACGAAAATATTGTTGTTTTGAGATAATTTTCAAGTGATATAGTAACGGTGTGGTAATGTTAGAATGCAGTGTCAAAAATAAAATTTAATGAACATTTAACTGGAACTGCATTTTAAATATCCAAAATAAAAAATTAAAAAAGACAAACAACAAATGAAGTGAATTATTACGTCTCTGTAAACAAATTTGTCCTTCAAAATAAGGGTTAGTTGAGACCAAAGCAGATTTTTGTCCTCCAGTTTTTGATAGATAGAGAGAAAGAGAAAAACAATAAATGAAGTAAATGTAAATTAGTGAGCTTGTTTGAATTTCTTAATTCAAATTGATTTATTGCGTATTGTGACAGATTCAGCCCAACAGATTCATGCTTCCTGCTTGCAGCCGATTGTCGCACGTTATTCTCAAAGCTCAACAAAGGCAACACTTCATCCATCAGAACAGCCTTGTAATCATGTGAGAGCATTAGCTTCCAGGGGAAACGTCTGCAGCCCTTCAGCGTCCCCCAGCTGCTTTCAGGATTACCGGCGGCGGCGTTTCTTCAAAGCGGGTCGAATCCCCGCTCCGATGGCCGACGCGAGTCAATCACATGTGCTGCAGCCCCACCCTCTGCGAACGCAGGTGAGGCAGAGTTCGACTGCAGTTTTTCCAGATCTACATGTCACTGTACGTTGCGCCAACGTCTGGTATTCCCAGCAGCAACAAGAAATTTAATTAAATACAAACACAGCTGTTGGTACCTGTGAATCATCAGCGTCTGAGAATATCACAATAGGAAACTTCAGACATTTCAGACGCTTGAATCTTCTAAAATGTAATTTAAATGATGTAATGAACAAAAACGCCATATTTCTCCTCAGTAAAGTGTTTTAAAGAGCGATTTTAAGCCGTACCATACATGCCTGAAGTTTGACCGATTACTCTGAGGTGTGTTGGTGAAACTTGTTTCTCTAAACATTTTCCCACAGTGAAAATCTCCCACGTGTTTATTTGACTTTACAATGTTTGACATCTGTTCACATAATACCTCAATTTAAAGTACATGTACAAGTCCCATTATGATCATAATGCAATTTCATTTTTTCCACCAGGCTGCAGGAACAATAGGCAAATTCTTCTGCTTTGCATTCAATCAGCTGTTTGTTTTGCATATGCAGGGAACAAGTAAAACCAATGACTAGGACAATCCTAAAGTCTCTTTCTTTATGTTTCATTTACTTATAAAACTAAAAACACTTCACAAATACAAAAGCACGCTGTCCATTTTTCTCTATTAAAAACCAAAGTGGAAAAACAAGGGACGCATTATCTCACTATAAGGCAATTTTCTACAAAAAGGCGCCCAATAAACACTTACAGTATATGTGTTATTTATTCAGAGTATACATTTAAATTAAGATCAGTAATCGAACTTCTGAAAATTGAAGGGGTCATCACAAGTTGATAAAGTTGTGCTATTCCAAACGCCAACTTTCCATAGGAAACCCTTGTTGTATTTAGCCACAATTAATAAGTGGATGTAAAACAGAAATAATAAATAAATCATCACTGGATTTCTCCGGCCTTTCTTATTAAAAATCATGGTTAACGAAAGAAAAACATTTACTGTTGTCCCTAGCATTTCACATTTAAGACAGTCAGACAGAAGGATAGACAGATGGCTAGATAGGTTACTACAATGAAAACAAATACGACTACACATAGCACAATTAAAAGATTTAAATTAACTCACAAACACTTCAGCCATTGCTTGTAAACCTAACACAAAGCGTTCATCTGCTCCATATGTTTTAGAGCTACATTTATACCATTCTTAAACTTCAGTTGTGGACCACACAAAATTAATCCGAAGGCCACAGATGGCCCCCGAGCCGCAGTTTGAACACCCCCGACCTGAAAGCCGTGAAATAGCGCTTTCATTCGATAGGTAACTGGAAATCCAGCTTCAGATTATGAATGAAAACCATTGTGAGTCAGTGGAATCGGTTAAAAAAAAAGAACCTATAATTCACATAATCTTGATGTTTCTTATTATTCTGACTGAACTCAGCAACAATAACAAGCACTTTCCATCCTGTCGGGATTGTCACCGATCCCATAAATAACTCATCGTCAACCATGTGCTCCTAATCTCCTCACCACTCTGACAGATCCCAGTGACAGAGGCAATAAAAATGGGACCTTACTGGTCTAACTGGGCAGCTACAGCAACGGCTTCACCTTCAGCTCGGCTTGCGCTAACTGCTACACACCTTAAGCTCAGAAACTCACTTCTCTATCACCGAAAGGACGCGTTTTACAGCACAAACACACGATAATTTCACCCACATCCCGGTTTCCAGTCAGAAAGTAATCCACATATGTCCGCTTAAAGCGATAAAGAAACAGTTTATATCGGTTTGACGCCGAAACTCGCCTTACCTGTGTGTGAAGGTTGTTTTCCGGAAGTAGCTAACGTGTCGCTCGCTAGCTGCCACAAAACAGCTCCCGGTGAAGTGGAAGAATTAAAAAAAGATAAAGTAAAAACGAGGTCAATGTTTCCTGAGCTCAATAATCTTGAAGATTTTTGTCCAGACTCATTTTTATCTGCCGCTGAGCGACCCGACAGCCCGATGCCCGTCCCAGGCGGAGCTCAACCTGCAGGCGACGTCTGGGCAACTTTCCCAGTTTCGAGTAAATATACCTTGAGCTCAGGAGGAAGTCCGTCCAGGTGCGACACGGTGCTGCAGCAGAGGTGCTTCAAACATATATTTATATCCAGAGGTGGGTAAAGTATATATCAAAATGTAAATAAGTAAGAATAGTTATACCTGAATAAAGTTTTACCAAGTAAAAGTGAAAAGTAGCTGTCCGAGAAATTACTCAAGTGAGATTTGGTAGAAAAAAAAAAACGACTGATCAACAAAATATGTGGGAAATTTAAAAACCGAAGAGAAAATAAGTCGTACAAATAATTACAAAAATAACAAAACCAGAAGGAAATTTTCTAAATAACTTTGAATATTAAAACTTATGAAAGTTTAACAAAAACTGCAGGTGTGTGTTTGTATCTGATGGAGTTTTGGTTAAAACATGTTTTTCATTCAGTGGGTAGAAAACACAGAAATATAGTAGCAAAACTTCACAATAAAATTACAACCGAGTAAAAATACTCTTAAAAATAAAAAATTTTCCCCAAAAGTTACTCAACTAAATGTAGCTGAGTAAATGTAAATAGATACTACCCAACTCTGGGTGAGGTAGAAAAATAATTGTAAGCAAGTAAGAGAAGCACTAATTCAATACTTATTTTTACCAAAGTAAAAGTAAAAAGTAGCCATCCAAGAAATGACTCAAGTAGGAGTAAAAAGTATTTGGTAAGAAGAAAATCGACTGATCAAAACATCCAAAAATGACATCATAGGATGAAATGTTTGATGAGTTTCCTGACAAAAAAAAGGTGTTCAAGTCAGCCCTCAGCATCTTAATTAGACCCAGATCCGGGCTTTGACTAGGACGAGGACCTTGGAGGATGTACTGATATATTTTGGGTCATTTTCATCTTGCAGGTTCGATTCTATGGATCCATGATGGCAGCAAAACGTCACCAAACTATGACGCTTCCAGCTCTGTTCTTCACAGCAGGTATGAGGTTTTCTTCCTGGGTTGTTGTAGCTGGTTTAAGTCAAACATTTCCTCTGTTCTGCTGTACAAACAATTCAGCTTTACAACAATTTTACTAAACAAAAAAAAAACATTATTATTACACGAATACTGGCAAACTTCAGGCTGTCTTTTTGTCTTAGAAAGTTCACGTTTTGCTATTTTCATACTAATATATGCAGTTGATATTAAATTCAAACACTTTATTGATCCCAAAGAGAAACTAAATATTGTAATTAATATATCTAAAGCATTCTTTTAGGTCCCATAATGACATTTTAGGGGTTTTTTTAAGGTTTTTTAGAGACTTCATTTAGCATCTTGCACATGTTTTCCACTTGTGGACTATTTCCTTAACAACAGAGAAGCTGATAATCATTTTTATATTTTCCTCCATTTTTTAAACATTAAATTTCACAATTGATATCCATGTACAGTACAGACCAAAAGTTTGGACACACCTTTTAATTCAATGAGTTTCCTTTATTTTCATGACTATTGACATTGTAGATTCACACTGAAGGCATCAAAACTATGAATAACACATGTGGAAATATGCACTAAACAAAAAAGTGTAAAACAACTGAAAATACCCCTTATATTCTAGTTTCTTCAAAGTAGCAACCTTTTGCTGTGATTACTGCTTTGCACACACTCTGCATTTTCTTGATGAGCTTCAAGAGGTAGTCACCTGAAATGGTTTTCACTTCATAGGTGAGCCCTGTCAGGTTAATAAGTGGGATTTCTTGCCTTATAAATAGCATTGAAAATAAAGAAAACCCATTGATTTAGAAAGGTGTGTCCAAACTTTTGGTCTGTACTGTATCTAAATATGTTACAAAAACACTGTTGTAGCTTGTACAGATTTTTTCACACGACTGCAACCAGCAACTCAGCAAATAATTTTATTTTTGTATCTTTAAGAACATTGTTATCATCTCATATTACAAAGAAAGAAACAATCTGTTTCTGTTATTATCTGTGAAATAGCATATTTCAGGGCCAACAGAGTAATTCCCAAACAGCTATTATCTAAAACTTTCCTTAAAGTTAACAATTTGTGAGTTATTATTATGTTCCTAGACACTTATTTCAACCTCCACCTGCCCTATCGTTTTTTTAAGCTTAATCCGCCCTCACAGTCAGTTACTGGACGGAAAATGACTGAAATGTTGTAGTTTAGGCTTAATGTAAAACCAGAAATGAAGGCTCTATCATATCAACAAGATGCAGTTAACATCAGAGGTTATCTTCAGATGAAATAAATAAAAGAAAAATATTTGATTTTAGCAACACGTTTATTTTCCCTGAGAAACTTTCACATGAACACAAAGTAAAAAAAAAAAAAAGTGTACATTAACCAGGGAACATTGTTAAAACACAACTGAGAGAAAAACTCAGTCTGGTTATTCATCATTGGAAAAAACAAAACAAATCAGAAACTCGGCTTTTACTCTATTTTTAGTCACCAAAGTGAACATTGTGTCAACCTTTTCCTCTGCAACAGCTTTCATCTCAGTTTATCTACAAACATAAAAAGGAGATTTTGCTTTTCCTATAAAAAAAAAATAACAATTTCCACTTAGTGGATTCTTTTCTTTTTTTTTCATAGGCTGCACCAAAAGCAACTTCCAACAAAATAAACAATCTGTAATAAAGAAAGAAAAAACAAAAATCTGACTCGACTCTGGACATTTCTTGTAACACAGAATTGTTTTTTGATAATCTTTTATGAATTATCAACACTGTTCAGAAACCTGTATACAAATATCATCATAGATATTTAAATAATAGGAAATGCAGAAGCAATTACCACTGTGTCCTTGCAAGAAGAACATTGTGAATCTGTTCTCCCTGTGCATGCAGCAGTTTTCTCTGGGTACTCCAGAAACATGTCGCTCTTCTAAATTCCCTTTAGATACGAGTGTCTGTGTGCGTAAATAACCTGGCAACAATAAGTGGATGTAAACTGTGGCTCTTCTAAATTAATAATTCTACTTAACAGTTTGCAGAAATCTTCCTTTTTTCCACATTTTTAACAAAGATTCTGTTGAAGTTCTTAATAATATATTCAAAAGTGTGTTTTTAGAGGTTTTAATGTATTATTTAGACGTGTGAAGGCAGTGGAAGTTTTACATGTTTTTCTTACTTTTCTGCTTGTGAAAAACGGCTAACGTAGCATGCTAACTGAGATTGTGTTTCAAAAACGTCCAGTTAGAAGTAACAACTCAGTCATCCTGGGCCAAAATTATTTATTTAAACTGTTAATCTTACAGGTGAGTATGATTAGAGTAGTCTCAATTAACAATAAATAAAGTAATCACATGATAAATTAAAACAAACTCAATAATTTCTATTTGCATGACATAGTTTCTCTCTTTCTACCAAAAACTGGATGATAAAAGTTTTTAGTTTGATGCTTTGATCTCAACTATCCTAAAATGTGTTATTATGACCAGCTGAGGTGTGATTATCCTACATAATCCTTTTAGTGCATTTTAAAAACTAGAATTTGGTGCAAAAGGCTTATTCTATCAAATTAACAAATGCTAAACATTATATATACATGCTCAGAATTAGAAAAGTTTATTCAGATTTACCACTTTCCTGGTCAGACTCTGTGCTCTAATCTATAGGTTGAACTTTCTAAAACCGGTTTCTGATTTGTTTTTAGTGTCCAAATATCAACCGTCCAGCTACTAATTTAAGGTGAATTTGAAGCATTTAAATGTACTGCTTCTTCACGATCTCATCTCCTTTGAGTAAGTAGAAAAACAAACCATAAGAATGATGGTGCCACCACCGTGCTTCACAGCTGGTGCAGGGTCCTCGGGTTTAAAAGCCTCACCTTCTCTCCTCCAAGCGTCCTACATGCGATTGTGGTCGATCTTCATCCATCCATTTAGCAGGAAACTGCTAAATAATTTGCTGTTGATTTTGGAGCGTTTCTTTCTTGTTCAGGGTGAAGTAAAACAGAAAAACATGATTTCAAAATTCTCATAAACATCCCAAACGTTTTCCTTTCGTCTCAGGGTGACAGATGGTTGAAATTTGGACGCAGTAAATTCTCATCTAAGCTGGTTGTGGAATAGAGAAAGCTGTCTAACATTCAGCTTCTGGCCTAAGTTTTAACATCCGAACAAACATATTGGACAAATAACCAACCAGAATGAGCAGGAACGGTTTTAGATTTAAACAAAAACCATGTGGCTGAGGGGCAACTTGTTAAGAAACATGTTTATAGATGTTTATTTTCTTTTCCTTTTAAAGATGTCAGAGACTGATTTTCTCTCGATCCTTATTTTACTCTTATCCTTGAAAACTGGAGCTCAGCTGGAAGATATTTCTCACTAAAAGTTACAAAATGTCAACATGTTTGAATTTCCCAGGAGCTGCACTGCAAAAACACAAAATCTTGACATGTAGTTCGGTCTAGCTTTTAGTGAAAATATCTTAGTACACTTAAAATAAGGAAAACATCTAACTTACAAGTAACTTTTCAGTGAAATATGAAGCTTGTTTAAAGCCAATAATGTCTTAATATTGATGAAAAAGTGATGGTTATAATGAATGAATAAATATTTAGGGATTACTTGTAAGTTTTTGTCTTATTTCAAGTGTTCCCAAAGTACTTGGTAATATTTTGTGGGGGTTTGAGGGTAAATTATCTGTGGCGGTTAGGCAAACTTTAAACTCTTTGACTTTAGTTTCCAACAATATGTGTTGAGAGTTATCAATACCATGCCTGCAGTCAAACACAGTCATTGCAGCATCATTCTGTGTGGATTTTACCTTTAAAACTGATGTAAAATTACAGGCAGAGATTCAAATGATTCTGCAGTGAAACATCTCAAGTCTGGACATGAAATCAGTAGATCATTTCTAACCCTACCAGTAATCCAGTCTGGTTGTAAATCATAAACATGCTTTAAAATCTCACTTTATTGGCTGATTTGTTTTTACAAAATATCCTTAGTTTATGGGGTTTCCTTCTTAAAACAAAACATACATCTGCTTTTCATTGATGATTTAAATATTTATCTCTTTATTTAAATTTTGGATCATGCAACTAAATATTTGTAAAGGTAATCCTCACTTTTACTCAGGATTAAGACTTTTTTGTTTGCTAAATTTATATATAATCTTTTTAATCATGACTGACGCTTCAGCATCATAACATTTGAGGTATTTTCCAGCTAAATTATTGACTCTAAATGCCAAAAATGTAATAATGAAGTGTCATTAAGTGTTTGGGTGCAGATTGGGTAGAAATGGTTGCAGTTAAAAGGGCAGAGACACATGAATGGTGTCAAGCACCCTGCCCCCCTGCAGAAAGGAAGGGAAGTCTGCGCCATAAATACCCTGTGAAAGTCTGTTCCTCTCAGGATTTACAGCTCTGGAAGGAAACCTTCAATTCAGCCAACATTTGCTTAAACAAGCCGAGACGCTACGTGGAGACAGCTCGATGTCAGCTCATCATAATTTAATATGAGAGTTGGGCAGAGATTTGTTTATTAATGCTTTAATACAATGTTTATAACAGAGGTTCGGCGGAAAAAACTAGCATAACAAAAGTCATTTTTACTCTTCCTATTTAACCATTTCACACAAGTAAAATATAAACATCTATAGGTTTTAGTTTTTAAATTTAGCTTTAAATATTGATAGATGCAAATGAGCGCAGACATGGAAGAATGTGAGCCTAGAACAATAAAATCCAATAGATTATAATCTGATATTTAGGTTGTAGGATGCTAGACTAGATCAACAGAATTCATAGTTGTTGGGTTTTTTTTTTATTTTGTTTTGGAGTTTTTTGCATAAAAACGTAGCCAATAAAGATCATTCAGATTTTTAAAAATCAAGAATAAAGCTAATTTTCAGTCAAAAATTGTAAATATCAATAATTTCATTATGCAGAAAAGGATTGCAGCCATCTCATCAACTTAGAAACACCAGAACAAATGACCTGCCAAGCAGCTACAATATAAAAACACAAAATTTTATCAACTGTTTTTGGTCTAGTTTGTATAATGCATGAAATAAGACAAAACTAACTTAGAAGTAACCTTTCAGAAAGATATAGGAGCTTTTTTAAGTCAATAATTCCTTAATATTGATGAAAGGGTTCTAGTTCCACTGGCAGATTATTTCACTTATAACATGGGAAATATGTCTTGTTAAAACTGAAATCATCTGCAAATGGAACTAGAACTTTTTAAAATCAAAATTAAGGAATTATTGAATTAAAACAAGCTCCTTCATATTCCTGAAAAGTTACTTACGTTTTGTCTTATTTAAAGTATACCAAGATATTTGAATTAGAAACTACACCAAAATGACTTCATAAGATTTTGTTTTTGCAGTGTAACTTCTTAATTAGATTAAATGAGCAATAATTCTGTTCAAACTGAGCTGATAGTGCGCTTAATTTAAAATTAAAGCCGATAAATGAGGAGATTTTGTCTTATTGTAGCATGTTTGTGTTTTACAGATTGTATCATTGATCAAGTTGACATCATGAAATGAAGTAAAGGTGAAAAGTTGGGAAATCTTGTAGCAGCAGCTGATGGGTTTGGTGAAAAAGAGCGACATCTTGTGTTGAGTAAAGGTAAGTCCAGTTAATGAAACAAAAAAAAAACAAGTGAGTGTGTGCATATAAGTGCATTTCTGTTATGTTTGTTTTAAAAGTGCTAAATTCTGTCAGCAGAAACTGACCAAGCAAAACAAAACGAACCAAAACCCTCCAGGTAATCTGAATCCGCCTGGTTTCTTCCCTGCCTCACACAGCGCCGTGTTTGAGTTCCTCCGAACAGAAATGGGTCGTTTGCCTTCCCCGGGATCCGTAAACAGGGTCGACACAAACGGGGTCCTCTGCAGTGGGAAGAGGAAAACTCACACCGCCGGGGCGGCTGCACTCTCACTCGGCCGCAGCCTTTGAAGTGCTTCAGAGAGCTGATAATGGAGGCTCCTTACTGCTCCATCTTTGGTGGAGTGTGGATGTAACAGGCTCCTGATACCCGGCAGCCGTTGTCTAACATGGCCTGCACAGAAACCTTTAAGGGGAATTAAAATTATTTATTTACAGGTGGCTTCAAAATCACATTTACAGTTTTATTATGACCTACCCTATTTCTATAAATGAGTTACTTAAAATCAAACTGGGGAAAATTGGAAAGAAAACATTTATTTGTAGCTACCCAAAATATTAAAAAGGAAAGTCAAGTTTTAGGTTATCAAAAACTTGATAACCTAAAATCAATAGCATATTTATCTAAATATACTATTTAGATAAATAGCATATCTAAAAATAGATATGCATATTTTCTGCATATCTGAACAACTAGACAAATAATTTGTTTTATAGGATCTTCCATTTCAAAGGTTTACACATATTTCATAGATTTGCCTGTGAAGCTTTATGATCTGCACCAAAATGTTTTGGATTTCTTTCCACAAGCTTCTCACAATAGTTTGCTGCAGTTTTGGCCCATTCCTACAAACGAAACACTGCAAAAACACAAACTCTTACCAAGTATTTTGGATCTAATTTTTAGTGCAAATATCTTTGTTCACGTGAAATATGACAAACTAATTTATAAATAACTTTTCAGAAAGAAATAGGAGCTTGTTTTAAGTTAATAATTCTTTACTGCTGATGAAAAAGTTCTAGTTCCACTGGCTGATTATTTCACTTATAACAAGAGAAAGAATTGTGAAGTGCACTAGTGCCTCTTCCAGCGAAACATACCCACAACATGATGCTGCCACTACCGTACTTTGGTGGCTTCAGGCTTTCATGATTCCCTGTTTTCCTTCTAAACGTAATAATGTTTGTTATGGCCAGATAGGACATGTCTCCCAATATTACATGAATAAAAGTGGCACTAGTTCAACATATTTTACTCTAGTAAAAGTAAAAAGTCACTTATAGTGACTGCATTCAATCACATTTTCAAATTTATGGATATTTACACTGCAAAATGGTCTGGTTTCTGGTGCAAATATATTTGTACACTTGAAATAAGACAAAATTAACTCACAAGTAACTTTTGAGCCAGATATAGGAGTCAATAATTTCTTAATATTGATGAAAAAGTTCTAGTCCCATTGGCAGATTATCTTATAACAATTAATTTCCCCTTATTATAAGTAAAATAATCAGCCAGAGGAACTACAACTTTTTCATTAATGTTAAGGAATTATTGACTTAAAATAAGCTCCTTCTAGTTACTTCTAAGTTAGTTTTGTCTTATTTCAAGTTTACTAAGATTTTTGCAGTAGAAACTAGACAGAAACACTCGGTAAGATTTAGTTTTTTTGCAGTGTATTCATACTCTCACTGAACAAACAGCAGAAAAAATTGTAAAAATAACAAACCTGACAAATAGAACAGCTTTAGATGTATTTAACATCATTAATTTGAATTTATTGTGACAACAATAAATCAAAATACAATCGTAAGAAATGTCACAATAAACAATAAACGATACGATGAATGCCCAACCCTACATAGATGAACCTCCAATCAAAAGCTTGCAATGCCATGATGTCATCAAGTCATTTACAGGCATACAAATCTAAAAGTTTATCGCTCTCAATACTCTGGTATTTATAAAATAGAAATAATTATTCTGATTTAGTGTAATAATGTATCTTTTGCTACATTTCAGAGAGTAAAGATCTGATTTTAACTCTACAGAACCACTCTGCAGCAAATAGATCGTTAAGGACTCTATATTTGCAGGAGCTTGCTTCCTCCTCCCTCTGCTACTTGCCCTGGGTGAAACAGCGAGGCATTTGGTTCAGGCAGCAGCCTGCACTGCAGCCCCCAGGTCCTGTCTGGCCCGAAAAGACAAAGCTTTTGATCAGTGACTTATGGCTCAAAAGTCACAGACTAAACTGTGACACTCAAGCTCCTCTTCTGTGGGAGCATGTCGAGTCACTTAAACTCAGCGTTGGGTTGCGTCGTAAAATGCCTCAAAGGGGAACTACTATGAAAAGTTCACATTTTGCGTGTTTTTGTACTGTTTTTATTTGACAATAAGCTGTTGTGTGTTTTTCAGCCACATGAAATAATTTTATAGCACAATCAAGTAATTACGTTTCCTTCAATTGTTTTAAAAATACCACAAACATCAAATATGGCTTAAAATAAAACTGACTTTGTAATTTAACACCTTTAAATTTGGCCTCTGTCTCTTTAAAAATGTCTTGCTCTTTCCAACTTTCCGCCTTCAGGAAGTCATCACACCATCGCTCCTCTATTCACCCTTTACCAACGTTTTAACTAAAAGTAGCTAGTATAATGAGCTGCTACCTAGCAACCACAGTGAAGCCCAACCTGTCGCTTCGCAACCGAAGTTGAGTTCCAGCACATTTGGTCAGCTGTTTTTTTCCTGCTGTGAACAATGACTGCTGGAAAAGACAAGTGTTTTGTTGTTGACTTGTTGTATTGTTGTTGGTTGTGCAGGAGGCTCTACTTCTGCTTTTCAAAGATGTACAGTTGCACAATTGCACATCTGTTCGGACACATTTTCTTGAGCGAGTGTAAACGTTGAATTGGGGGACGTAGCTTATTCGGATTTAAAGTTACAAGAGGCCCTGAAGCTCAAAGTGGGCAGAGCCGACCAGACTGAAATTTTATTTATCTAAGAATTATTTTGTGCAAAAAATATAATGAACATGTTTTGTATGGAACAATAAACCAACCCTAACATGTTCAAGGAAGAATAAAAGGTAACTTTTAAGCTTTAAAATCCTGTAATTGGCTGTGAACTTACTAAAAAATAAAAAACAACTAAACAGATCATGGCTAAACATTATAAAGATGCAGTAAGAACTGACAACGCTTGCTGTTTGTGAGTCAAACATCCTCCCTGTGTAAATACGCCCGGGACGATCTCCAAGGACTTGCTTGTTTGTACCTGCTGTGTGATTCTGCTCGTCCCCTCGGCAGGACACCCTGTAGCTCCTCTCACTTCAAAAGGCTGCTGCTCCTCTTATCAGATAATATTCTTGTCCGCCTTGCCTCCCCTTTGAGTCCAGTCTCCTCTCTGTTGACCTGGATCAGGCAGGCTGTTCCTTACGGCCCCTTTGGCCTTTCCTCCTCTTATCAGCGCAATGGCTGAGCCGTGATAAGGCGAGCCCGAGGACACAGGGAGGGAGCCGTCCGCTCTTCCACAGCTGCATAACTTTAAGGCAACCGTGGTCTAAGTTTTGTGTTGTGCCAAATCGACAGAGTCACCGCGGTTATAATTGTTTTTTTTATTGTACTCTCGTCTTATTTTGTTTTTGTTTGTCTAATTAAGTTAGTTTTAATTAGTTTTTATTACTTATTACACTGCAACAACACAAAGTCTTAACATTTTTGGTCTAGTTTCTAGTGGAAATATCTTAGTACGCATTAAATAAGACAAAACTAACTTAGAAGAAGAGGTGAGAAGAAAAGTTGTACTCAAGTAAAAGTAGCGATACTTCAACATATGTTCGCTGCAGTAAAAATAGCCAGTAAGTTACTCAAGTAAGAATAAAAAAGTATTTGGTAAAAAGTATGCTCAAGTACTGAGCAGCTGATCAAAACATCAATTATTTAAGATTTAAAAGTTACATCATCAGACGGACGAGAATATAAACCTCCATGGAAATTTTGGTATTTTACAGACGAAAATGATTCATATAAATAACATCCTTACAAAATAAAATAATCAGGCCAAATAAACATTTTTCCAAATCAGTTTAGTTTCTTCTACAACTTTTGAAACTTTAATAAAAACTGCAGGTGTGTGTCTGTGTCTGATGAATTTTTTGTTAAAACATGTTTGTTTTTCATTCAGTGGGTAGAAAATATAGAAGTATTACTAAAGTAAGAGTAGAGATACTTTAAAATAAAATTACTCAAGTAAAAGTAAAAGGTGCAGTGTAGTAAAAATACTGCCAAAGGTACATTTTTTTTACAAAAGGTTACTCAAGTAAATGTAACTGGTTACTACCCAACTCTGCTTACAAGTAACTTTTCAGCCGAATATAGGAACTTGCTTTGAGTAAATTGTTCCTTAATATTGATATAAAAAAATCTTGTTCCATTGAAAGATTATTTCTCTTGTAACAAGACATTTTCCCCATGTGAAAAGTATTTGCAGCAGAAACTAGACCAAAAATACTTGGTAAGATTTTGTGTTTTTGCAGTGTAATAGTTAAGTGTTAGTTAGTTTTTATATAACTAATAAAAAGTAGCAGTTTTAGTTTTTTCACTAATCTATTTTGTCAGGTTTAACCATAGTAATCGTTTCAGTTCCAACAAAGTCCTTCTCTTTGGTTTTTATTATGCTGTTTGTTCTCTAAAAAGTTGATTGAGTTTCTCACGTAACATCTGTCGCATACTGAAACTAAAGTGCAGACATGCATTTACTGATTACTTAAAATCAATTAATTTAATTGGTTTGTATTTGAGGGTATGAGAGGAGAGAGGGATGCACTACTTTATGTTCACAATCCCAGTAAAACACACAGACTTTGTGGAACATAACCACGACAATCTTAGACGGGTTTGCTTCATTTTCAAGCTTTAATCAGGACAAATCCAAAGTTTTCCGCGTGGCCGTGTTGAAACCCCACGTGCCTCGGCTGCGTTCAGGCAGACAGACGGGTGTCCAAAGCCACGACCCTGCCCTGACCCGAGCAAAGGAAATGCTCACGCTGCTCGAGACAAAGCAGGGCACAGGAGAGTCTGAGGGGCTGGCTGGTTCGGCCTCGAACAATGGCTGTGTGCTCTCAGGCCAAACAAAGGCCAGAGAAACGCCCTCCTACCCGCTCCCACATGGCAATAGAGCTGGCATTTCACACGGCTCTGTGAACAGCCATTCACTCGCAGCACTGTTTAACCTGAGTCCGACGGCTGGGTTCAGATATCTGACCTGCCTGACTTCTCTGTCACCAATATAATCCAAAACAAGTCAGGAACGCTTCAGATTCCGGTGAATATTCCTTAAAAGTGTGTAATCAATAAGCCACATTGCAAAAACACAAAATGTTACCAAGTATTTCTGGTCTAGTTTCTATGTTAGCACATTGGAAATAAAACAAGGCTAACTTTTCAGCAAGAAATATGAGCTTGTTTTAGTAAATAAGTTGCATTGGCAGATTATTTCACTTTTAAAATGGGAAAAATGTTTTATTAAAAGTGAAATGATCTTTTTTTTAATCAATATTAAGACATTATTTACCTAAAACAAGCACCTACATCTTGCTGAAAAGTTACTTGAAATAATTTAAGTGTACAAAGATATTTAACAAGAAATTAGATCAAAACTACGTGGTAAGATTTTGAGTTTTTGTAGTGCACAAACTGATCAATCAGTGATATTAATGAAAAAGTATTAGTTCCACTGGCAGATTATTTCACTTATCTAGTGTAAATATCTTAGTACCCTTTGAATTAGACAGAATTAACTTACAAGTATCTTTTTAACAACATATAGGAGCTTGTTTAAGTAAATAATGACTTCATATTCATTTTTAAGTGCTAGTTTCACTATCAGATTATTTAACTTGTAACATGGGAAAAATGTCTTGTTATAACTGAAATAATCTGCAAGTGGAGCTAGTACTTGTTATCAATATTAAGGAATTATTTGATTAAAACAAGCTCCTATGTTGCTGAAATGTTACTTGTAAGTTAGTTTTGTCTTATTTAAAGTGTACTAAGATATTTACACTAGAAACTAGACCAAAATGCTCAGCAATATTTTGTGTTTTTGCAGTGTGGATATGTGTGTGTCCTTGGTCCTCTTTAATTTTAGGATTATAGGATCAGATGTTTTAGGGAACATACTGTATTTTCCAGACACATCAGTCAAAAAAATGCAATGTGAAGAGAAACAAAACCTAAAAGTTGCACTGATTTACACATTGTTAAACATAACTTACAATAAAGGAGATGTTTATATTTCATTGCAACATGTTTTCCTTGCACAGTTTGTGCCATGGATCAAGTTGACGTCGGAGAGTTGGGAGAGTCTGCAGCAGCTCTGAGTTTGGTGAGAAGAGCAAAATTTTCCCAAGTTATAAGTGAAATAATCTGTCAGTGGAGCAAGAACTTTTCATAAATATTAAGGAATTACTGACTTAAAAGAAGCGCATGTATCTTGCTCAAAAGTTACTTGTAAGCATAGCTGGGTAGTAATACGTTTATTCAATTACTTTTACTTGAGTAATTTTATTATGAAGCATCGCTACTCTGACCTGTGAACAATTTCTGGATTTTCTAGCCACTGAATGAAGAACAAACATGTTTTCACCAAACATTCACCAGACACAGACACACAGCTGCAGTTTTTGTTAAAGTTTCACAAGTTTTTTTATTGAAAGGAACTAATTTTGGAAAAAAAAATTATTTTGCTTAATTTTGTTATTTTATGATATTTATATGAATTATTTTAATTTTGTTATTTAAAAATACCCAAATTTCCGCTGAGCATTATTGATAATTTCATCAGTTACTGAAATACTTTTTACCTGCAAGTGGAACCAGAACTTTTTCATCAATATTAAGGAATTATTTACTCAAAACAAGCTCCTATATGTAGCTGAAAAGTTACTTCTTAGTTAGTTTTGTCTTATTTCAAGTGTACTAAGACATTTGTGCTACGAAAAGACCAAAAATACTTGGTAAGATTCTGTGTTTTTGCAGCGCAGCCTATTAATAACGTGGCTGTAAGACGAACAGCTCCCTGGGGAACGGGACCGCGACCAGACCCTCCGTCTGGGTCAGATCCCCTCCAGCCAGGGCAGAGAGAGGGGCGGCCGCATGACCCCCTCCGCCCTCCGCCGGCTGCTCCTCCTCTCTACCTGTACGCAGCTCGGATCAAGGTGTGGGGGCCGCATATCAAACGGGGCCCGGCCTTTGATGTGGATGGAAACACAAACACTGATTTGAGCGGAGTCGTAACAGCTTATTTGTTCCCTTTAGTCATTCATTGAGCCGCTTGTTGAATGTGTATGCCTTCAAAGGAGCGGTGCATGCAGCGGCGCTACAGTAGCCGAGGAGGCCCTGAGAGCGGCCTGGCCTGGAGAGGTTGCAGGGAGGCCATCTGGCTTCCTGTTCCTTAGATTTGGTATTGATTTATTGACTGTACAGGGGAAGATAAGAAGGACGCAGCTGCCAGAAGTTTTTCTCTGCCTCCTCAAACACAATTGACCTGCTGCTCATCTGTACTAATGGGAGAGGTAATGCTTAATTGCTGAAATAATAGAAATAAAAAGGTTATTTGCTTGCATTTCATTTCAACAAGAAAAACAAAACACAATTGTTTCCGAATGCAGAAGCCTCTTTATTTTTTTATCTTATTTTGAAGTATTTTAAGTGCTTTTGAAATGTGTTCACACCTCTTCTTTTTCACCTAACATTCAAACTGCAACAACACAAAATCTTGCCAAGTATTTTTATCCTAGTTTCTGACATGCTTGACTTCTCCATCACCAGAAACTCTTTAAAAATAATCCAAAGCATGATGTTTTCAATTTAGGAATGCTCAAAATTCCTGCAAATATTCCTTAAAAGCGTGTAACCAACAGGCCTCACTGCAAAAACGTTGCATTGGCTGATTATTTTCCTTTTAACATGAGAAAAATGTTTTGTTAAACGTTAAATAATCTGCCTGGGGAACTAGTACTATTTTTTAATCAACATTAAGTCATTGTTTACCTAAAATAAACCTCTATGTCTTGCTGAAGAGTTATGTGAAACTTAGGTTTTTCTTATTTTAAGTGTACTAAAATATTTAACAACAAATTAAACCAAAAATACTTGGTAATATTTTGTGTTTTTGCAGCGATAAACTGAGCAGCAATAAGCAGTGCATACACACGAGGTAGAAAAGAGAGGATAAGTGGGTTTTAGGCATGTTTGCTAATTAAAGTCTGAAAAGTGTGGCATGTTTTTGTATTCAGGCCTCCCTGATTTGATGCTGTGCAGAACCACATTTCCAGAACCAGAACTCCAGCTGTGATTCTTTTGACATATGTCCAACTATCATCTTGAGTTTAGGTGCGCTTCTATTCTACCAAAGTCTAAAAAACACAATTTTACAACTGCTGTTTTTCTGCTAAATAAGAAATGCAGCTAAAATCACACTTCAGTAAGTTTGTTCGTGTAAAACGTCGTGTAAATGGAAACACATGAGATGTATTCATGTTTCAGCCGCATCATCAGCCATCAGAGGAGACGTCGACGTCTCATTCAGGCGTTGGAGCGACAAACTTTGGACTTTGCTACGAACACATGCAGAGTTTTGGGAATATTATAGTCAATCATACATAAGAGTTATGGATTCAACACTTTTGATTGACAAACTAAACTTTTCATGAACTGGAGCGCGTTGTCCAGTGAGGCCAGTTTTACAAATGATCGAGCTGCTGCTGTTTACAAACGGGCTTGATCTGAAAAGTGTTTTCATTGCAGTTTTACACAAATTTCAATACGGCTGAGAAACCACCTCATCCTAGCGCAAAAACTTTTTATCAAAAAACTTGAGTTTTTTCAAAATCGACTTGTTTCCATGAAGCAGAATAATTTTTGTAAATCTAATTTGCGCAATTTTATGGTTAATGGTTCATAAAGTGTTGTCAATTTTTAGCAGAAGAGTTCAACAAATTTTTAATTGAATTTAAGCCCTAGACTTTAACTAGGCCATCACAACACATGAATATGCTTTGATCTAATTCTGGCTGAATGTTCAGGCTGGTTGTGTTTTCAGTCTCAACTCAAAACTTCAAATCAACTCATAGGGGTTTGTTTTTTCATTCTGAAGACATTTTTGCTCTAAATTTGTTCACAACTCTCTCCCTGACTTGGTCTTCATGATGCTTTCTTCACTTTCGCAGACCAATTGCAATAAATTACACAATGAGTTCTTTCTTACTACAGTTTTTTAAAGGAGGTTGAATCCAAATGCAGATTTTTATTTGCTAAAATAAATTCAAACCATGTGTCATTTCCCTTCTCCTTCACATTTCTGAACTACTTTGTGTTGCTCTGTCACATAAAATCCAATTTAAATAAGTTGAAGTTTGTGTTTGTGTTTGCATAGCGACAAAATGCAAAAAAATACTTTAACAGTGTCCCCAGAAAGCATTCGTAAAGTATTTACAGGTCTGTCGTGATAAAGATGCTTCCCAGTAATGAGGCGCTAAGTCCCATTTATTATTCCTAACAAATCCTGACGGCCTTTCACAGTTTGCATCATTGGATAAATCGCAAAATCTGAATTAGGCCTCTTCGCATAACAAGTCTCTCAGTCCTGTTAAGTGAGCCAGGACCAGTTTGGCCAGAGCCTCACATTTAGAGGTGTGAACGCGGCACCGACAGTGAATTGTACTCATCCCTGATTTTTTTCTTTTCTCACCAACACTCCCCCTCCTCCATTAAAACAAAAAAAGACCAACACACACAGGCAGACTCCCCATCCCCCGCCTTTTCTTCCTTTTCCCCTCCCCTGCCAACACAAGTCTGTGATGTGACAGTCTTAGATAAAAAAGGCGAGAATTTTATTGCAGCAGTCTGTGAGGCTGGCACCAGACCTCCATTGTGACCCGCCGCCACGGGTTCCCTAGTGTTGGGCGCCCTCTGCTGACCGGGTTCTCTCGGGTTCCTGCACTTCAAAGTGGGAGATCAAGGGCCGACTTGCGCATGACATCCAGAGAATGACAAAACCACAGCCAGCCTGCGACTGCTGCAAGGTGCCTGCTGCAGAGACACAAAGGCATGCAGGCAGCTCCCGCACTGGTTCTCCTCATGAAGCAGTGGGAGGCGGGGGCTTTAAAATACAGGAAGGAGGCAGTGCAGCGACTGTGGTGGGCAGAGGCTACATGAGGGGAAGTGGAAGGACAGCAGTGGAGACAGGCTGGCAACAGATTGTCTGAGGTGTCCTGTTTGATTGCTGAAGTATTAATTGAGAAGATTCATCACTTATCTTTAAAGATGACCTATTATGCTTCCTTGAACTGGTTAGGATTGGTCTGTGGTCAAAACAAAACATGTCTATTACATTTCTTTTGCACAATATAATTTTTAGATAATGAGATTTTAGTCTGGTCAGTTCTGCTTATTTTGTTTTAGGGAGTCTTCTCAATCTAAATCCAAATAAGCTGCTGCTGCCCACGGGCAAAAAAGTAAACATTTACACTCACACGTGAAAATGTCTGCAAACAAATGTACAATTATGAAACTGTGCATCTTTGAAAAGCAGAAGTGGAGCCTTCTGTACAACCAACAAAAATGCAGAAAGTGGTTTCTGGGTGGTAAGTCAACACCAAAACGCTTGTCTTGTCTAGTAGCCATTATACACCGGATAGAGGTAAAAACAGCTGATCAAACGTGCTGGAGCTTCACCGGCGTTGCTAGGTGAGGGGCAGTGGCTGCTAAATTGTGTCGCTACATTCTGGAGGTTTTTGAAACGGCTCATTTTTCAAACATAAAAACATGACCTTATTGCCAAAAACTGTCTGGGTGTTTTTTGGCCTGTTTTAAGAACCATCTGAGACCCAAATGGAAGTACAGAACATGAATTTTGCCTAATAGGTCCCTTTAAAACATCAGAGTATCAATACATGACAGTGAGTTCAAACAGCTTTCTGATCATATTTTCCAGAATATAAATTGCACTTTATTCATAATTTGGCTGGTTCTTCAAATTGTAATTTTTTTCGTCTTCATGATGCTTTTTTTGACTGATACAACTTGTACTCTGAGCCGATAGTCAGGATGATCCTCAGCTGCCAGCTAAACCTACACTCCTACAATAAAAGAAAGCATGCGTTTCAGGTTAAAAGCAGAAATGAAACTCACATTTTTAACAAAGTCCAGGACACACCTGCAGCCAAACTGAAAAAACACAATATATTACCAAGTATTTTTTATTTAGTTTCTAGTGTAAATATATAGTAGCACACTTTAAATAAGACAAAACTAACTTACAAGTAAATTTTCAGCAACAAATCTGAGCTTGTTTTAAGAAAATAATTACTTAATATAGTTTTTTTTTTTAAGTTCTAGTTCCACTGCCAGATTATTTCACTTTTAACGAGACATTTCTCCAGCGTTATAAGTGAAATAATCTGTCAGTGGAGATAGTACATTATTGAAATTAAGTTATTATTTACCTAAAAAAAAAAGCTCCAACATTTTGTTGAAAAGTTACTTGTAAGTTAGTTTTGTCTTATTTAAAGTGTGCTCATATATTTACACTAGAAACTAGACCAAAGGTAATATTTTGCACTTTGCAGTGTGGATATGGGTGTGTCCTTGGCTATATTTTTTAAAAAAGGGAGATTCATTCTGCTTTTTCTAGTTTACATCAGAAATGCATGTTTTCTTTTCTTTTATTTTAGTGTGGGGTCAGTTTTTTAGGGTGCAGGAGAGGATCATCCTGTACTTTCCAGAGTATAAGTAGCATCAGTCAAAAAATGCAACGTGACGAGAAACATGTAACTGGACTGCAAGTCACATTGTAAGTTAGTTTTGTCTTATTTAAAGTGTACTAATGTATTTCCACTAGAAACTAGACCATAAATAGTTGGTATGTTTTGTGTTTTTGCAGGACAGCCCTAGAAGCCGGAGTGAGGGGGAGTGGGACAAGCGGCGTCTTGTGATCAGGCTGTCATTTCCTCTCCTCGACTCTGTTGTTCCTGAAAAAGGGCTTTGAGAAGGAGCCAAGTGGCCCTGGCAGTGACAGTAGGTGGGCTCCTCGCGTGGATCTGGTGAGACCGTCAGAGGGGGGAGAGGAGGTCGGGTTGAGCCCCTGGCAGGCCGAGACGAAGAGAAAAACAAACACGGGGATGAAACAAGACGGCGAAATCCTGTCCCTGGTGGCGAATACACTTCACAGCAACCAGAGGTGATTTACGGTACAGTAAAGAAAACAATCTAAATGACGACAAATCTGTCTGGTGCAGACTTATGATGGCAGCGTGACTGCAGATCTTGAAAGAAAGAGGAAATGAGAGTATTTAAAATTGAAACTCTCCTTTCGCCACACTACAACCACAAACTTCTGTGTTTTATTGATGTTTTAAATGACAGACCAAAACACGCAACACATAGTTGTTAAGTGGGAAGAGAATGAAACATTGTTTTCTACAGAAAATAACCTGAAAAGTGTGCCATGCATTTCTGCAGACGCCCATTTTTATTGATACTCCCATAAAAATCACCTTGAACTTTTTATCAAAATATATCCAGATGTTGTAAAGGCCTAGTCAAAGTCCAGACTTAACTAAATGTAATAGCTAGTGGAAGGAACTGAACATTTCCGTTAGTTATGTTGCAAACATTTCAGTTAGATGCTGCAGCAAAAGACAGATTAACCAAATGTTGACTCAGAGAGGCTGCATATAAATGCACACCACACTTTTTAGATTTTTAATTATTTTTAATTATGTATTTAAAATGTTTTGAAAAGTTTGCTTCTACTTCACAGTTATGTGGTATTTTCAGTGGTATCACATAAAATCTCATAAAAATATAGAAGTTTGTGGAAAATGTGACAAAGTTCAAGGTTTATGGATGTGTTAGCCAGATACGGTAGCTGGTGTAATAAAGATAAAAGTTATATAATAAGTTACCTCTCTCAACCCAGAGGGTATAATAACCTGAAAATGAAATTATCAGCACAGAAACAATCAAAAGTCAGAGTCAAAATCAGCTTTATGCTCAACAAATTAAACCTCTGATAGAAATTCAAAAAGTTTCATTTCAGATTATCATCTGTTTTCACTGATGTTCTCAAAAGGGATAAAAAGGAAAATACAAAGTTTCTGTGAATTCATTCTTCATAAAATTCATGCGTTTTTCCACAAAATACAAAAGTCTTGGAGCAAAAACGTTGATTATTTGTAGTCACATTGATCTTCCCATCTGACCTCCACTGACAGGTCAAACCCAGAGAAACTCTGAAGGAGCTGCAAACAACCACAGATATTTAAAGAGTTTACATTTAAAACTGGGTTGTTTGAAACTGCAGAATCAAACTTTATGGTTGTAACGTGACTAAATGTTACATTTTTCATGCAGTATGAACATTTTCTTTATGGCACAAAATTATACAGAAAAGTCTTAGAACAAATATCTTGGCCTTGGTTATGAAAGAAAATAAATTTAAAACATTTTTAAAGAAATAAAACTAAAATGCATTCCTTCATGAAGGCATATGACATTTTATTGACCAAAATGTAGCATCTAAAACTGGACTTGAGCTAAAATGACAAAAGATTTCCAAATTATGACTAAAATTAAAATATGTTTCAGTCAAAACTATGACTAAAGAAAATTAAAATGTGGAGTTAAAATTAGTGAAGACATTGTTGAACATTTATTGATAGAACTGAAGAATAAAATAAAGTTGTAAATTATTCCATTTACTGTCTATACCCACTTATCCTACAAGGTGTCTAGTAATCATAATAATTTCATAATTAAATGTATTTATAATTATTTTTATGTGTATTATGCATACATAAATGTTTAAATATTATATAGATTCCCTATAATAAAATTTCAAACAACAAATTCAATGTTTATTTAAACTATTTCCAGGTTCCAGGGTTGAAGTTGACTATTTCAAGCTGTCACTGTGATTCTTCAAACCCCAACATTTGATCGGTTGACTGGGGCAAAAAGTTCACTTCAGATCAATTAAATTGATCAGAGCAGTTTAAGCCCCACCTTTTTACTTCTACAGGTAAGGGTGACAGCGACACAGAACAGTTTAATAATAAATAAATACTTCTAACATGCATCCTATGGATGGTAAAATGTAAAACCTTTTGATGTATGGAGGACCAAAGCTGGGCATAATTAAAAATAAAAGCAGAAATATATGTATTTTGTGTTTCCTTTTCCCTATACATGTTTTTATTAAAAATTTAGATATTTTATTCTCCTTATAAATGCGTTTTCATCAAGAAATGTATATATTCTTCTTTCATTTTTCCTTTATACATGTGCTTTCATCCAGAACTGTAGTTTGTGTATGTAATTATTAAATAGCCTAAATATTTTTGCACCCAGTTTTGAACATTTGCACTTTTGAACCGCCATATTTATTTGCCTCCGTTCATCCTTAAAACTGTCAATTTATTTGTCGTTTAAAAATAGGTCAAGGAGCGCCCTCTAGTGTTTAACTGAGTTATCCCACATGATCAAATCAAAGTGACGTGAATATTTTTGTCACATAACACCACAGGCCCGCGCAGGACACACACACACACACCTTCCCGGTGTTTAAAATTAGATGTGTGTGACCCATCCACGCAGGTCGCTGGTTGTACCTCGAAGAACAGCGAAACCCAGCCGGTGGGTCGAGTTCAGACCCTACAAGGGGTTCAGGCTAAACAACCAGAGAAATAATGGTGGTCTCGGTGAAAAACGACACCCGGCTGACCAGTTCTCAGAGCTTCCTCTGCTCTGGTTTCGCTGGTTTCTTCAGCAAAACCGTCACGTCTCCTCTGGAGGTCGTGAAGATTAAACGTCAGGTGGGAACTTTTCACGGCAAAGGCGGATTCCTGCAAACTTTTATCGTCATCTACCAGAATGAGGGACTTCGAGGATTTTGGAAAGGGAATATGGTCTCCTGTCTCCGGCTGTTTCCATATACAGCAGTTCACCTCACCACGTACAAGAAGTAAGTTTAGCAGGGCAATATATAATACTGGGACTAACTGTCGCAAATTATATCTTATTTTATAGCTGCTTGTGTTATTATTCATCTATTACTTCACTTTTAGTACACACTGATTTTGCAAATTGACGCTATTATCAATATGGATGAAGCATTTTAACACGTGTGATGTTTTAAAATGGAAAAAAAGGCTGTTTTGTTATTGTTTTGTCGTTTATTTTACTGTACGGAAATACTTCCTGTTTTGACCGTCCGAGACGCGTCCTCTTGTTTCCAGCCAATCAGAAGGCTCCATTTACTCAGTCCATTTTTAAACTGGAAGCTGTTTCGTTTGCCCGACGTTTTGTCTGGCAGGTTATGATAATAGGTTTAATCGGTAATTTATAGAAAATATATTCGCCAGAAGCAGAAATACAGTATATAAAACAATTTTAGAGATGTAAAAAAAAACCAATATTATATTTTTGCCTCCAACTTCACCAGCTTCTGCAGATTTAATAAAGTTAATGCAGTGAGTTTAATAAATTGTTTACATTAGGACTCAAACTTTCATCAGGAATATGTAGATTGATAAGCTAACTATTACACAACTTGTAAATTATCTGTTGATTTTAAAAAAAAAAGTAACATAAGTTAAAAATAATGGTTGAAACTGTTCAACGGTGAAGTAAAATCTATATTACTACCATAAAATATTTGAAATTGATAAGAAATCGTCATTCTATAGATACCAAATAAAAAAAACATATTAGTTTAATATTTTAGAATTTTCTTATTAATTTTATTACATTTCATGTTGAAAATTTTCTTCCTTACCTAAATGATGTAATTAAATACTGTGAAATTAGTGTTTTTCTGCAACATGAACATGAACATAATTATTATTACTGCGATTTTAAATATATTTGACAAAAATAAATATTAATCACAGAATTATTCAGCTGTAATAAAGAAACTGTGTTTCATGTTTAAATTGCTTGGGGGTTCTACAACTTGCTGAAAGGGGAATTCCTGCCTGTGAGACCGAACTGAGGGCAAACGGTTTGAAATCACATCTGCTGGGTTACCAGAGGGCAGAACAAACTGCTGATCTCTGACAGCATGGATACAGGAAAAAAAAGCATTAAGCTGAGCAGTAATCCAGCAAGGAGCAATAAACCCGGCTGGTCATGCTTTATAACACATTTTTGAATTCCTGGTTTTATAAACATAAGTTATTCAGTGCTCACCTTTTCCTGTCTAGCAGCGACAGCAGCAACTGTTCAGTAGTTCCAGGAAAAGGAACCCCCTTCCTCTTTTATTTAGCTCATGTTTTTTTATTCAAATCATATTTCCTGCTGAAGGTTTCAGGTTATCGGCCTGAAAAGTAAAATACTGAGCATAAACGTCCATATAATTTATTTTTTTTTACATTTAAATAACAGTTGTAGTTTTTACACCATTGTAGAAAGTGTTTAATATATTAAATAAGAGCCACAACATTTGTTGAATCTACGTAGATAAATAAATAAATAAGAGATTTTAAAAATGTTATTGACTTAATCGATCATGCCATTGGTTATCCTTAAAATTAATTGATTCTTTGGACAAAAGAATTGTCACATTCTACCATTTTTTTTAACTAAAACATTTAAGCCTTTTTCATACAGCATTAGAAATATATTAAAAGATACAAATAAACAGATGATTTTTTTTGAATAAGACGTAAACATTACTAAAATACAATAAAATAAATGTGAAGCTAAAACTGCCACATAAGGAGTTTTGAGTAAAACATATTTACAGACAAAGGTGTTTTATATAATCTTTTATTTATACAGAAACAATCTCTTGAGACTTGTTGTCTCTTTTACAAGAGATATATGTTACATACATCACAAAAAGACAAATGATGAATAAAAAATGCAAAATGTATATATTTTTTAACAGTTTATGTTTAACTACTGTTCTGAATATATTGCTTTTTCAGCAAATTACCATTTTTTGAGTCTGCATACTCCAGTTAATGGGTTACTAAATTACTAGATTATTTCAAAGATTGATTCATTACTGTTCATTATTGACGCCTGTTTGTGTGCAGGATCGTCCACCTTCACATGGATGAGCTGGGCTTTATCTCCCAGTGGAGGGCCATATTAGCCGGCGGACTGGCTGGCGTCGCTGCAGCCCTGCTCACGTATCCTCTGGAGGTGGCGGAGACCCGACTGATCGTCCAGAACTGCAGACAACGGACCTACATTGGCGCAGCTCACACCATCTCGAAGATCTACAGGAACGAAGGCCTGCCTGCTCTCTACAGAGGATTCTCCCTCACCGTTCTGGGTAAGCACACATTTATTCAACACATGCGTCTGACATCGATACTGAATTATTTTCCACTTCCTCCATCTTCTCCGCCTGCAGGTGCGGTTCCCTTTTCAGTCGGATGCTATGCGGTTTACATGAATTTGGACAAGCTGTGGCAGGAGCCGTCGTTTCGCTTCACTCCTCTGCAGAACTTCATTAATGGCTGCATTGCAGCGGGAGTGGCTCAAACGCTCTCATACCCCTTTGAAACCGTTAAACGGAAAATGCAGGTGGGTAACGAGCAGCTTAACTAATTTAATTTTGTGTTTGTCCTCAAATTGGTCTCTCACTGGAGAAAAGCAAACAAATTACTTTTGCCATTTAAAAACAATAAATATTTGTCCCGCCAGTGCAGGTGATTGGTTCGGATGGAGAATTTTTATTTTTATTTTTGAGAAAATTTATTCCAAGCAAAGTCGTCTTAAAATGGGAAATGCTAAATACAAAATAAAGTATTTTTCCTTCTGTTTTTTCATCTATCTGGTGACTTTTCCAGATCTGCTTTTAATTACTTTTACTAAGCTTCATTAAATAAAGAAACTAGTTTTTCTAATTTATTAAACAGAATCTAAAGGAATTTGCAAACTGAATTTCTCTATTTTGATAAGACAAATATGCAAAACTCTTTTTAAATGTTGGATCTATATCAGTTTCCCACACAAAATATGACTAGTTTATAAGTTTAATTAAAAATATTTGGTGCGCAGATGAGAAAATTCACAGTATAATTTCAGTATCACAAGAGCCTGTTTATAGAAACTACCATGCAGCTAAATAGTTTATGAACGCCAGACTGCTGCTCACAACAAAAACACGCTGCTAAAAGCACTAAATAATGCTAAATATTATTTAGTGCTATAATCTAATTTAATACTTTTCCATGACGTTAGATCTTAAACCAAATCGACACATCTGTGGCAGAAGGAAACCGCTCGTTCTGAGGAACAGATTCTTCATTTGATGCAAATGTTGTTGCCACAAAGTTTTCTAAATGACCTTGTTTCTCTTCATGCTGTTTTTGTTTGTTTAATTACATGAAATTTTCAACTAAATCAGAAAATATTCAAAAGTGCGACTTTTGTTAAATATGTACTAAGCAACAAGAGATTCATTTAAACTTTTGTTAGTTTATCACGTTATTTCATTCTTTGTTGTTTTTTTTGGGGGGGGAGGTGGGTTGCATTTATAGTGGAAGGATACCAACAAATTTGTCAATTTCTTTATATATTATTGGTGTAAAATCCTCTAAAAATGTCTGACTGCTCTAAAGCAAGTAGCCAATACACCGATCAAGCAATACACTTTTTAAAAATCTGTTTACTTACTGGATATAATATATGCCACCCTACAAACCGGATAAATGGTGATCCGGTTTGTACAATGTAACTAACATTTTAGGTTTAATACAAAAGTGCGTTCAGCTGCACAGAAAAATATAAATATGGGTAGATTAGATCAGATTTTATCCTGCTTCAACTTGTTGAACAGGATCCTGAGAAGCGGCTTTCCTGCCACAGTTTCACCAGAAGGGGGCAGTAATGACGTGTCCAAGTTATTCACTGAATGCAACGCCTTACAGAGACCATAAACTAACTGAATGAGGACTTTTACTGGACAGAAAAATAAATCTCTGCTTAAAAACATGCCTATTACATAAGTATTAGTAAATGTATATTATGTGGAATTGGTTCTGGGTGTTTAATAATCTTTAATTTGCATTTCAGACCTTTCTGGGTTTATTAGGACGGACAAAATCCTCATGGTCCTCATTGTTCCTCATGGAACAATCGTTCTGCAAAGGACTGGGCACTTCATCCGGGTTTCGTCTGCCTATTATTAGCTGCCACAAGGTTTAACAGCAGCTGGGAATGTGAATGTGCCCCAGGTCCATCAGGCTATAGATAAGTTCTCTAAAGATAGACTGTCAGATAGCAGCAGCTCTGAGGGCTGTGCATTTCCAGATAATGCAACCTACAGCACTTTATTATACAGTTTTTATTGAAATGCTTCCATTTAATGAGAAGCGTACGGTTAAACGTTAACCCACCGCAGAGAAAAGATTAAAAAGATGTTTCCAGATGGACAGGGTAGTGATATAAGATGAGCGCTGTACAGTTTAACTGCTTCTTCTTAACGAGTTTATGTGTCAACTGCAAATTTTAAGACGCCCACATGTGACCTCAGCAGCCGTAACGCCCACATGATGGCCGGCTGGATGTACGACAGAACCTACGTGAACTCAGAGACGCTGAGGGCGCTAATGGCGGCTCAGGAAGTTAAATATCTGGAAGTCCAGCAGAGTCAGAGGGGAGGAAGCCTGTTGGAGGTGAAATGACGTCTGCAGCTTACAAAAGGCGATACAGAAGCTTTCTCTGGAGAGTTTTTAAACTTTTTTCTCCTTACAAATTTGTTCTCGAGGTTTAAAACTTTACAGGATACACGTGAGGTTCAGTCTGTGGTTAAATAAAGAAAAAACAACTCAAGTTTTGTGGCAACATTTACTCCTCTTTACATCTGATTGATGACATCTTGCCTTTCTTAGCTTTACCCAAAACATTTTTACACCGGCATGTTTTACTACACTGAAGATGTTTTAACAACAAACAAACACAATTCAAGCAATCTTAGCAGAGAAACATTTTCCAGAGGAAATATTCCAGAGGAACTTCCTCCTAAACGCAAATGTCCAGATTTCTTTAGTTGCTGGTAGTTTGTTTTTTTGTTTGTTTGTTTCTCCTTTGGTGCTTTAAAATATTTAAATAATTTTATTGTATTGCCATAATTTCCCATTGAAAAAGGTGCTTCAGTTTAGTTTATTTGTATAGTGGCAACTTAAATATTAGATTTAGAAAAATCTAATATTTTATTTAAGTGCATTTATTCATTTGGGGGTAAAATATCTACTTTAGAGATTTTTTTTAGTTTTACTTATTTTTCAACATTTAGATATTTTTCAGCTAAATAAAGGTAACTGTAGCTTTTTAAAAAATAATTTAAATTTTGACTTCCTGTTTTCCTGGGGTATAAACACATGAGCAGGTTTCTCTTAGTTACTCCTTAAGAACAGGAACTGAAGGAAAACACGCTGTTTGAACAAAGTGACCCAAATCCTGAGTGACAAAAAGTCATTAAAGAAAAAAAATCTACTAACTCAGTCACAATAATTAAAATGTTTAAGATAAGTGAAAATGGATAAAAATAAGACTGGATCTGGGGATAATTTTTTTAAAATCATCATGCACAGTAAAGTGGAAAACAGAAAAATTGAATAAAGGTGCACCACAAGGCTCTGTTCTTGGCCCACTTCTTTTTAGATTGTGTATGTGTGATTTGTAATATTTGTCTCCTGGTTCAGGTTTCCAGGTTTATGCTAATTACAATGGAAGAGGCAGGTAGAACATCCTAAATAATACTTAAGTAAAAGTAGCTTTACTTCAACATATTTTATTCAAGTAAAAGTAAACAGAAAATAACTCAAATAAGAGTAAAAATAATTTGGGAAAAAAAACTACTTCAGTACAGAGTAACTGATTAAAACATCTGATTCAATATTTTACAATAATGTTATTAGACAAACAAAAATAGAAACCTGTAAAAATCCTTCTATGTTAAAAACTAAAATCAATACATACAATAATAAATACAAAATAACAAAACTTTTCCAACCAATACACTTTGGAGAATGTCCTGTATGTTTAATCTAAAATACTTTTGCAACATATCCTGCTTATAAAATGGGGAATATCCCACTTTGAGGTGTAAAGATACACACAAACTGCAAAAATAAATCTGTTTTCTACACATTCTTCAAAACATGTTTACATTTCATACTTGAAAATGACGACAGAGATATTTAAAAAAACAATCTTGACGTTTTAACTTATTGGAATTTTAAATTTTTCTGCCAATTCACTCATATTTTATTTCTTTTTCATTATTTTCTCAGGCACAGAGTTCTCGTCTTCCCCATTTTGGTGGTGTTGATGTCCACTTCAGTGGAACGATGGACTGCTTCATGCAGATTGTTAGAAACAAAGGCGTTCTGTCACTGTGGAACGGACTAACGGCCAACATGATAAAGGTGCCTCCATGCTTGATTGTGTCATAGATTCATTTGGTTAGAAAACTGATTTCTGTGTAACAAATAGCTCCCACGTGCCAAAGGAAAGATTTGTAACGCATGATCTATGCAAAGGCAGGAGTGACGCAGAGTGTCCGCTGCAGGAGAACAAGGTGGAACAGCATGCTCCAGTCTCCAATTTCAGCTGCAAATATCTTCAGCGCTGAACATTGTCTCACACATGATGATCTAATTTAAAACAAGACCCCTTTAAGTTCAAGAGAAACAATCATTAAGACTTAAAAGCGCACATTTGAGGTAATTTAGGTCAAATTTTGAGTTGTTTTAACACTAATCAGATCAAAACTCTGTTGTTCCCTCACAGATTGTTCCTTATTTTGGTCTTCTGTTCACCTGCTGCGAGATGTGCAAGCAGGTGTGCCTCTACCGCAACGGCTACATCGTCTCACCTCTGAGCTACCAGCCCACGCCGGGGGTCGACCAGAGCCTCGGGCCGTACGAGCTGGAGGAGGTCAGGCGCTACTGGAAAAACAGGAACTTTGGGTCAAGGGAGTCGTCTTTTGGGAACCGCTGGTGAAGCTGGAAATGCTTCCCGCGGACAAAAAAATGGAGGAAAAATCAAAAACATTCACTAGACCCTCCAAGAGACTAATACTAGGACTATTTCAGAGTTACATCATTTTTATCTGACAGTATTAAGCATAAATTGTGAGCAATTTATGACTGCTTTATGTAAAAACCTGTGCCTTTGTTGTTGAATATTTATTTTGGCTCCTGTTGCAGTTTTTGCTGCATTAACTTCACACTGTGCCACAGTCTGTTCTGAGGAAGTAGACTAACTCTGATGATTGAATCTGAGCGTTATAATTGTAAAGAATAAAATGAATGCAACCTTTTCATCCTTCAACAGAAGCAGGCTTTTATCTGCTGACACAAATTGTTACTGAAGGAATCAAACATTAAAAATGTTTACTTTTAACAAAACCTAAGTGTTTATTTTTTTATGTGTACCCCGAAAAGATAGAACTGCATCCAAAAGCTGACTTTTTTAAAAACAAAAAATGAGTTTAATGTCTTAACAGTTGCTTTGTTTTTAAGCAAACTCTTTAAATTCTTCTACAATTTCAATGTATGACACAAAGCAATGTTTTATTCCATTATTTTATCAACGGTCGACCTTCCAAATTCACATTTTATTTCAACATTTTTTTACTAAACATGATTCTTTATGAGAAACTGCTACATAAAGATAACTGTGTACATCTACACCAAATGTATTTTGGTAATAATAACTTTGTACATTAAACTATTTATGGTAGAGTCCAGTATGTTCTGTTTGCAGTTTGTCCTCCACCTTGTAGTATTTATGGGCAACATAGTGTACTACATCCTGTATATGGCAAGCCGTCATAACATATATTCATTTGCAAGCCTGCTAGTTAGTTGTTTGGATTTCAGTAGCATTTAACCTCATTAAAATCACACTTAATATTATATTTCCAAGAAGGGCTCTAAGTTTCCTTTAAAGTGACTGAAATGCTTAATACATGTATATATTTTTTTAACGTTTAAGTTTCATTTAGAGTTGTAACAAAAGATTCATTCATTCACAATCAAGACCAACATGATTATGAAACACACCTGAAGTTTTTGTTAAAGTTTCATGAACTTCATTTTGAAAGAAATTGATTTCAAAAAATGTCTCTTTTGCCTAATTTTGTTATTTAGCAGTTATGCCGTTTATATTGATTATTTTCATTTTGGTATTTAACATACCAGAGTTTCCACATATTTTGGTCCATCTGATGATGCATTTCTTAAATATTAAATTATTGATGTGTTGAGTACTTGAGTAGCTTTTTCATCCAATACTTTTTTTAATAACTGAATAATTTCATGGATGACTACTTTTTACTTTTACTTGAGTTAAAATGTGTTGAAGTTACTTTCAACTCTACCTGAGGAGAGAAGAAAATATGCATTGGAAACGTTAAATTATTTGATAAAATGACCTGCCTTAAGAGCTGTGACAGGTTTTGCGTGGACTCAGTCAGCTGATTGACTCGTGTCCTTCTCAGTGTGGGAAACACGGTGACAGCCAAAGGACATCAACAGATGGGGTGACCTTTACCCACCATAGTTTTCAGGCCCTGGCTGCTTCAGACTGGCAGACGACGCGACCTTTAACTTTAATAAGAGTAAAGAAAACAAATAACAACAAAATGAAAGTAAAAGAAACTATCCACAACTTTTTTTGGATAACTGATAAACTCCCTATTCTCTTTTGGGACGAAAATATGTCCTTTCATTCCCTGCGTGACCATGGAAACCAGCGAATCAAACTGATAGAACGCCCTCTGGCTCCGCCCACCGCACTCACAACCGACCAATAGCAAGCGAGAGTCGAAGTTCGTGCTTTTCTATGCGTTCAGCCTCCTTAAAACCCCTTCAAGTCCCGGTTTGATTCTGCCATTTCAACTCCACCTGCAAACCAGACGGAGCGAGCAGCGGGACGGCGTCCGGAAACACCCGAAGATGACTGATACGGCTATCTCCTTCGCTAAGGACTTCCTCGCCGGTGGTATCGCCGCTGCCATATCCAAAACAGCCGTAGCCCCCATTGAGAGAGTGAAACTTCTCCTCCAGGTAGGCTGTTATTCCTCTCTATGCAGAGACGCCTCAGCCTTTGATGCGGCATCCTTAAAACAGCTGACTCTTAGATGCTGACCTGACGCAGTGATAAGTGCTGGTAAAGATTTGTTTTTAAAGCATGGATGCTGCAGCGTCAGCAGCAGAAAGTAGGCTATTAATAGTAAATCTCAGCAGCTCTGTCTGAGTTTAAGAATGAGCATATTCGAGGCAAACCAGACCAGTTATGTAATAGTCAGGCCTGAAAGCTGCAGCACTCCACAGGGAGGAAACACAGTGTCCCTTAACAAGCTCATATGGTCACCTGCTGCGGCGTTTGAAAAAACATTTCTTCTTCTATGAAGTGTGATAGTTTGGCTTAAAAACTTGCAAACAAGGTCATAGGAAGGATTGCACCACGGGTTTTCACTGCTGCATAGGGGCCTGGATGCAGCAGGAGGAGGAGGAAGAAAAAGAGGGGGCGGGGTTATGAGTTCTTGAATGAATGCGTAAAGAGTTGATCCAGCATGCAATGACAGATTAATGTAAAATAATAATGTCATTTCCTGTTTTCCTTACAGGTGCAACATGCCAGCAAACAGATCACAGCCGACAAGCAGTACAAAGGCATCGTGGACTGCGTTGTCCGCATCCCCAAAGAGCAGGGCTTCCTTTCCTTCTGGAGAGGCAACTTGGCCAATGTCATCAGATACTTTCCCACGCAAGCCCTCAACTTTGCTTTCAAGGACAAGTACAAGAAGATTTTCCTGGACGGCGTAGACAAGCGCACACAGTTCTGGAGATACTTTGCAGGTAACCTGGCGTCTGGCGGCGCAGCAGGGGCTACGTCGCTCTGTTTTGTCTACCCACTCGACTTTGCCAGGACGCGTCTTGCCGCCGACGTGGGCAAAGCAGGGCAGGAACGTGAGTTCAAGGGCCTGGGTGACTGCTTGATGAAGATCTTCAAGTCTGATGGCCTCAAAGGTCTGTACCAGGGCTTCAACGTCTCAGTGCAGGGCATTATCATCTACAGAGCAGCTTACTTTGGCGTCTACGACACAGCAAAGGGTGAGTCTACAAACTTTCTCCCCCCAATGAGCTCCTGAACTTTAGGGAACTAGATTAACCTTTTGAACTGACGCATCTCTTTCAGGCATGCTCCCAGATCCCAAGAACACACACATTGTTGTGAGCTGGATGATCGCTCAGTCTGTAACCGCCGTCGCCGGTCTCGTGTCCTACCCCTTCGATACCGTCCGTCGTCGTATGATGATGCAGTCTGGACGCAAAGGAGGTAATAACTCTAACTTGATGCCTTTATAGCTTAAAATTTCTGTTTGTGGCCATGATTGAGACCTTCTTCTATTTTCTCCTCAGCTGATATTATGTACACTGGCACCCTGGACTGCTGGAGGAAGATCGCACGTGATGAAGGCAGCAAGGCCTTCTTCAAAGGAGCCTGGTCCAATGTGCTCAGAGGCATGGGCGGAGCCTTTGTGCTCGTCTTGTACGACGAGCTTAAGAAAGTTATCTAAGTTGATTGTGTCTCTCCACTGCTCATGTTGTTAAATTTATCTGTAACATATCTTGTACATTTGGAAGGACTTAAATACCTGAGCTATATATGTTTATAGGGGACCAACTAGTATTTTTTTACTAGTTGTAAAGGGGAAACTGTTATGCACTTGTTTTTTTTTTTTTTTTTGGCCCATTCTTTTCCTTTATTTTGTTTTGCCCCTCACGAGAATTTCATTCCCTGACTTCAAGAACTTTGCCAGAATATGAGAAATAAAGGCAACCTACTGCGTGAACCTCCTACCTGGTTTCTAACTCTAATGTCATGCATGAATGGTTTCCAGGTTGGCAGCCCCTTGAGAGAGCTGTAAGCTTAGAGCTGCAGGTTGTAGTTGGGGGTGAGCCAAAATCAGCTGAGAAAGTTGAGCTGCTGACAATATTTCAAGTCACACTTGCAGAAAGGTGATAGGCAGGTAGTCTGGGAGTCGGACGTTTGAACTTGCTGCAGAGGAACTACTAGGATTACATGCAGGAGGGCTTGGATTACTACAACTTGCTAAATATACTTTGATCTCTTGCCGTGTTCTGTCTGCCTCGGACTGTTGTGACGGAGGACTTTGTGTCCTTGAGCTGATTGACAGTTTACAAATACGACACAAGTTATTTCCTGTCGCAGCCAAGATATATGGTGTCTTTAGCTCTTAGCGAGATGCTACAGCTAAATAAGCCTCTTTAAGGTTTGGGTCTGCAGCTCATACACTGGATTCCTCCTGACACATGATCTGTCCAGCATAAAGAGTTGCAGGCTTTGACCTGGTAGTGGCATATGCAGGAGAGGACGCAATGTACCGCTTACTCTCTAACCAGGGTGTGTACTCGTCGTTCTGTTGGTAGTATTTGCCCTTGTGCAGTTGGTATAAATATGGAAAGTTGTTTTACAGGTTTTAAATCTACTCAGTGATTTGGTGTTGATACTTTGATTCATTAAGTCATTTTGAGATGAATAATTATGAAGTTCCTGTTATTAAAACTTGGATAAATTTCAATTGCCCAAATTTTATATTCATGTTACTGCAGTTAAGGTCTTTTCCTCCTGTTGTAATAATTAGATCTTGCATCATTTTGAGTTTAATTATGACTCTAAATGTGCCCTTTTCTCTTTCTTTGACCTTGTGAATGGTTCTCTAAGTTCTCTAGTTAAGGAAATTAAATCTGACAAGACACAAGGAGGAGACAGACTCCTTTAGCAAATACTCAGATTTTCTCAGCTGGACTCTAGTCTAATCTCCTGTCCTCTGCAGTAGTATGAACTTGACCTCTGACCCAGTGAAGCAGATTCCTTGTTCAACAGGGATCAATGCTTTTTATATCCCTGAGAAACACACCGACCTCATGCTGCATCTATTGACTGCAGGATATTGACTTGCCACATAGGAATTTAATGCTTTTTATGACCAAATTTAAAAAAGTTTCATTTAACTTTTAAAACATTTACTTAACATAGCAGACAAACCTCTGCATTTTGACTTATTTTTGCAGTTAAAATATCTGAAACCAGATATTTACATATGTTGTAGAAAAATAAAATTTTTTTCCATTGCCATGTTTTAACCAGAATAAGCTGTTCCTGCTTTAGCCCAGTTATTTCCATTTTCTAAATACCAGAATGAGAATTTCCTGACTTTCTTTCAAATTCAGAAATTTGCATACACCAAGACTGTCATGTCTTTCAAAGACCAGATGACATCAAGATCTTGTAAGCAGCTGATTTCTCCACATCCAAGTTAAATGAAACATGTTTCACACTAAAAAAAACCCAAAACAACTGTGTGGTTTTGGTTTTATTAATTTTTATTTGAAAAGATTCTGAAACCCTGTTAAAAAAAGAAAATCCAAATGGTCACACAACTCCGAGGAGCTGAAGGAAACCAAGATGGATGGAGGGAAACAGGAGGGAACCAGGATGTACGGATAAATGGAAGGAACCAGGATGGACAGATGGAGGGAACCAGGACTGATTCAGATGTAGGTTTAGCCGTTCATCTGGGTCTGGAAGCAGACCCAGAAGCAAAACAGTTAAATCCTCGTTTTGTTCTCTCAGATCTGCCCATCAGGAGAAGCTCTCCTCTCTTCCAGCCTCCATCGGCTCAGTGTGACGTAGCGACTCAACCTGAACAGTTGAGGCCGTCGTTAGGCTGTTTGATCTCAAATCTCCCACAGCAGCAGCGCTCCAGATGAACAGGTTGTAGCGACGTGACTCCAACCCGTTTGGCTCATTACTGACGGTACCGGAGTCTGATTGGGTCAAGCTGCTGCGGGACACATGATGAAACTCTCCTTTTACTCTGACAAATCAAAAGGAGAAACAGGAAGTAAACATCAATAGCTGAGTAATTTAAAGGGTATTTATACCCAGGGGTAAGCCTGTCACAATAAAGAAATAAATCAATTAATCACATGAAATTAAAACAAGTTTAATAATTTCCGTTTGCATGATTCATTGTTTTTCTTTCTACCAAAAACTGTATGATAAGTCTTCAGTCTGGTGCTTTGGTCTCAACAAGCCCCATTTTTTGAAGGACAACTTTGTTTACAGAGACTCAATTCATTTTATCTTTTATTTCTGTTTTTTTTATTTTGTATATTCAAAATGTCTTCCGGTTCCAGTACTAAAATATTCATTAGAATTTAAAGACTGTTGATCTTTGAGAATGTGTTCTTGCATTACTGTGCTATTGCCATTATATCTGTTGAATATTAAAACAATATTATCGCAATAACTTCTGTGACAATTTATGTTGATGACTGTCACCAAGTTTGGCTGGATAATAAATTGTCCCAGAAGGTATTGAAATAAATGATAATGTTTTAATACCATTTTCAACTAATATAATGGCTAAAGCATAATGCAATAACATTCTCAAACTTTAAATTCTAATGAACATTTAACACTGGAACTGAAAGATGTTTAAAATAAACTAAAAAAAATAAATAAAAGGAATTATGAAGTCTGTTCTCAACTAAACATTTTTTTTTTTTAAAGAACAATTTTATTTACAAAGCACCAGACTGAAGACTTTAGTCATCCAGTTTTTGATAGAAACAGAGAAACAATAAATCATGCAAATTGAAATTGAGGACGGGAAGGCGACAACAGAACATCCTGCAGGTTCCAGGTCAAACCCCTTACCGACTCAGAATGAAACCACTTTTCAAAAACACGTAAATATCACTTAGATAGCAGCAAAATACCTGCAGCTTTTCTAAGGAAGATTGCTAAGTTTCAAGTCAAAGTGGAAAACAATCAGGAAGCGTCACCTGGGAACACTTCCAGGGTTTCCTCCAGAAAACCTGCTGATCCCGGTGGAAGAGCTGCTGGAGTCGTCCATCAGCGGCCCGCTGTGCGTTTGGGTTAAAATGGAGCAGGATCAGGCATCATAACTCAGAAATAACAGCGTGTGAAGCCAGCAGGCAACTGATGGGACGGCACAATTGGTTCACAACTCCTAAGTCAGGTCAATGCCTCAACTATAAACCTTTAGCTTAATCTGTCTTTAAAGTTACTGCTGTAGAAAAAGTCTCATTTAAAATAACCCATAGCCTGTTGGGAGGAAAATAAAGCCTGGTGGCCAGCCAGGCGGGGAAATCCTGACTTCTGTCTATAGCTCTAGTTCTAAGTGGGAACACCGTCTATTTTTCTATCTCTAAGGAATACTCTTTACATTTCTAAGCTGTCTCTGGGCTGCTCTTGGTCCGATCCCTCACCTAGGACCCGTTTGGCAGAGCAGACCCGACTCAACTAGAGGCATGAAGCCTCTGACAGCTCCTAGGATCACTGGGACACTCAAACCCCTCCACCACGATAAGGTGGCAGCCCACGGAGGGGAAAAAAAAGGCAGAAACAGTTCCATTCTCTGACCTGAACTGATCTGGAGAGAGGCCAGAAGGTGGCGCTCTGGTGTTTCTAACTAAACATGAAGTTTAGTTAGAAACACAAACTTTTCTAACTAAAAAGTTTAGTTAGAAACTAAAGTTTCTGTTTTTTCAGTTATTTTTCTCCCCATAGAAGCTACACCTGGTCTGGCATTCTGATTGGCTGTGGTTTCTTCCTGGAGGAGGCCATTGGCTGACATGAGTTCATGAACATGGAAAGTTCTCCTATCAGTCAACTTGTTGTTGTGTCTCTGCTGTGTTGTCTCTTTGCTCCAGTCAGTCGTGGCAGATGGCTGCTGGTACTGAGCCCAGCTCTGGTTCTGCAGTGGAGGTTTCTTCCTGGTAGAGGGGAGTTCTTCTTTGCCACTGTCACTACATGCATGATCTGTATGAAGGACTGCTGTAAAGTCAACGACTCAACACAAGCGACTTGCTGTCGCCCCTTGCTGTTCAGGAGGAGTAAATGCTGTAAGTGATGACTCCATACAATCTACTGGGTTTCCTTTGGTGCAAAATTTTGAAACAAATTTAATAAACCAAACTTAATGCATTGATAACTTGGATCAATAGTAATCTATGACTGAATTGAAACAACATTTTGTAAAATGCTTTGAGAACAACACTGTTGTGAACTAACATTATAAGTTTTGGCCATCTACTTTTGGGATTTTGGTGCCTACTTTTGGGGTTTTAGACGTTTTTGGTGAATACTTTTGGGGTTTTGAACGTTTTGAAATCTACTTTTGGGGTTTTGAAATCTACTTTTGGGGTTTTGGACTTTTTTGTATTAGTTGTTGGGGTTTTTGTTTGGTTTTTTATATTGTTGGTTGAGCTCATTTGTTAGTTTGAAAGGTAAATTTTATACATCGCCAATTCACAACAAATGTCGTCTCAATGCACTTTTAAATAATTTTAGTTCAATCACATGTTTTCCAATTGCTATTAGTTAACAGTACAATAAGCTCAGTTGATAAAATAGTTTAAAAAGTTTGTACCAAACGAAACCCAGCAGATTGTATGGAGTCATCACTTACAGCATTCACTCCTCATGACCAACAGGGGGTGACAGCAAATCGCTTGTGTGGAGTAGTTGACTTTACAGCAATCCCTCACACAGAGCATGAATGTAGTGACAGTGGAGAGAAAGAACTCCCCTGTAGCAGGAAGAAACCTCCACCAGAACCAGAACTGGGCTCAGTACCAACAGCCATCTGCCATGACTGACTGGAGCAGAGAGACGACACAGCAGAGACACATCAACAGGTCAACTGATCAGGAGAACTTTCCATGTTCATGAACTCATGTCAGCCAATGCCCTCCTCCAGGAAGAAACCACAGCCAATCAGAATGCCATACCAGGTGTAAAATCTATGGAGAGAAAAACAACAGAGAAAACAAAAACAGTTGAAATAAGTTAGTAAACACAGAAAATGACAAACAGCAGCATAAATAACAGATCACAATAAACCAGTCTAAGAAAAACAACATATAAAATTATGAAGTCTCTAAACAAAATTGTCCATAAAAAAAAGCAATGTCTAGTTGGGGCCAACTAGACATTTTCCGTTGGTCGATGGGGGTCCAATGAAGGCTGAAATCCAGGACAAAAACAAGATGATCCACGAGGATTCCTGAAGGAGGCCAGGAAGACAACAGGATGGGTGCAGGTTTAAGGTCAAACCCTTTAACAACTCTGAATGAAATTGTCACAATACAGAAACTCAAAATACCTTTAACAGCAAAATACCTGCAGCATTTCTTGAGGAAAACTTCTGAGCTCCGATAGTAGGGTCACTAAGGTTATCCATCAGCAGAGGGCAATGAGGGCCTTTTTCATTGTCTTTGGGGTGATGATCCAGGAGGAATTCTGAAGGACAACAGAACAGGTGCAGGTTTAAAGTTAAACCATTTAACAACTCAGAATGAAATTGCAACTATTCAAAAACATCCGGAACATCACTGAAATAACAGCAAAACACCTGCAACATTTCTTGAGAAAGACTGCTGCCGATGGTAGGGTCACTAAAGTCATCCATCAGTCAGAGCGATGAGGGTCTTTTCCATTGTCATTGGGGTGATGACCCAGGAGGATTTCTGAAGGACAACAGGACAGGAGGACAATAGGATGGGTGCAGGTTTAACCCTTTAACAAATCAGAATAAAATTATCACTATTCAAAAACATACGTAACCATCACTTAAACACCAAAATACCTGCAGCATTTCCTGAGAAAGACTGCTCCTATGGTAGAGTCACTAAGGTCATCCATCAGCAGGGGAGGCGATGAGTCTTTTTGTCATTGTCGGGGCGATGAGGGCCTTTTCCGTTGGTCGATGGGGGTCCTATGAAGGCTGAAATCCAGGACAAAAACAAGATGATTCACGAGGATTTCTGAAGGAGGACAGGAAGACAACAGGATGGGTGCAGGTTTAAGGTCAAACCCTTTAAAAACTCTGAATAAAATCCTCACTTTACAGAAACTCAAAATACCTTTAACAGCAAAATACCTGCAGCATTTCTTGAGGATGGAGGCCTTTTTTGTCGGTCTTTGTCAGGAGCAGTCGGGGAGTGGGTGGGTCATTTAAAGGACTTGTCGGATTTTTTGTCGTCAGTGTGTTGTCATTTTTATTGTTACCTTCTTAGTAACCTTTATATGGATTCCATACACATATTTCAACAAAGAATCTAAGACTGGTTGGTTAGCTTTCACACCTTTACCCTTCGGTAGAGTTCGTTTTCACTCAAACCCCACCGAAGGGTAATCCAAACCCATCAGCTGGGTTTGTTTTCACACAAACCCCACCGAAGGGCTGACTAACCCTTTACCCGTCGGTCGAATTCATTTTCACTCAAACCCCACCGAAGGGTAACCCAAACCCTTTACCCGTCGGTCGAGTTCGTTTTCACTCAAACCCCACCGAAGGGCTGACCCAAACCCTTTACCCGTCGGTAGAGTTCGTTTTCACTCAAACACCACCGAAGGGCTGACTAACCCTTTACCCGTCGGTTGAATTCATTTTCACTCAAACCCCACCGAAGGGTAACCCAAACCCTTTACCCGTCGGTCGAGTTCGTTTTCACTCAAACACCACCGAAGGGCTGACCCAAACCCTTTACCCGTCGGTCGAGTTCGTTTTCACTCAAACACCACCGAAGGGCTGACCCAAACCTTTTACCCGTCGGTCGAGTTCGTTTTCACTCAAACACCACCGAAGGGCTGACCCAAACCCTTTACCCGTCGGTCGAGTTCGTTTTCACTCAAACACCACCGAAGGGCTGACCCAAACCTTTTACCCGTCGGTCGAGTTCGTTTTCACTCAAACCCAACCGAAGGGTGACCCAAACCCTTTACCTGTCACTCGGGTAAAGGGTTTGGGTTTGTTAAAACCTTTGTTTGTTAAAACTGACCAAAGGGTATGTTATCCCTAACCCTCTGGTTCCCATCAGTCGGGTTCATTTTCACACAAACTCGACTGAAGGGAAACCCAAGCCATTTACTCTTCAGTCTGGCTCGCTTTCACACTTTTACCCTTTTGTACCGAAGATCAGCACTCCCATCTTTCAAATGGCCTGCCGTGTTTTTCTTGCGTGGAGCATTGTACGTGGAATGGATTGACCCCTTCGATGTACTCGTTTGTTACCAATTTCCTTGAACTCATCCGATGACTTCATAACCTTGAGAAGTGGCTGCCGTTGGATTCACACTCCAGTGCATCTTGATTATTAACATTCCTTGCCCGTCTGAGGCCATCTGGTGTCTTCAGATTCTCCATCTTGACAAAGACTGTTGTTCGGCTTCCATATCTTCCCATTCCATGTGGTGTCGACAAGGCCTTAAATTCTCAACCATGAGCTCAAAACTATTATCCAATCACCATAGACATACTGAGGATGTACATGGTGACAGTGGAGAAAAAAGACTTCCCTTTAACAGGAAGACTTTCCAAAAAGAAAAGCTTCCCTTTAACAGGAAGACTTTCCAAAAAGAAAAGCTTCCCTTTAACAGGAAGACACCCCTACCCAAAAAAACTGCAGTTATCAAACATTGGCTAAAAGCTAAGTAAGCTGAAGCATCAACTCATATTGAGGATTTATGCGGTGACAGTGGAGAGGAAAAATTTCCCTTTAACAGGAACACTTTCCAAAGAAAGGTTAACACTGCACCAATTATTTAAATTGGTCAAAAGTTAAGCTAAGCAATAACTCATACTGGGGATCCCATCTGGTGACAGTGGAGAGAAAAGACTTCCCTTTAACAGGAAGACTTTCCAAAAGAAGGCAACACTGCACCAATTTAAATTCGTTAAGTTATACAAGTAAGCTAAGGCAATGCCTCACAATGAACATGCATGTAGTGACAATAGAAAGGAAAAAACTTCCCTTTAACAGGAAGACTTTCCAAAAAATAAAAAACGGTTATCAAACATTGGTTAAAATTGAAAAAAGCTTAAGCAATGCCTCAAGTTGAGGATTCATATGACAGTGGAGAGGAAAAACTTCCCTTTAACAGGAAGACTTTCCAAAAAATAAAACATTGGTTAAATATTAACCATAGAAATAACTCGTACTGGGGATTCCTGTGGCGACAGTGGAGAGGAAAAACTTCCCTTTAACAGGAAGATTTTCCAAAAGAAAAAAAGGTTAACACTGCACCAATTTTTAAAAATTCATTAAAAGCAAAGTAAGCTTAAGCAATGCGTCCTACTGAGGATACAAGTGATGACTGGAGAGGAAAAACTTCCCTTTAACAGGAAGCCTTTCCAAATAAAAGGCCAACACTGCACCAATTTTTTAAATTCATTAAAAGCAAAGTAGGCCTAAGCAATGCATCCTACTGAGGATACAAGTGATGACTGGAGAGGAGAAACTTCCCTTTAACAGGAAGCCTTTCCAAATAAAAGGTTAACACTGCACCAATTTTTTAAATTCATTAAAAGCAAAGTAAGCCTAAGCAATGCATCCTACTGAGGATACAAGTGATGACTGGAGAGGAAAAACTTCCCTTTAACAGGAAGCCTTTCCAAATAAAAGGCTAACACTGCACCAATTATTTAAATTGGTTAGCAGTTAAGTAAGCTAAATCAATGCCTCATATTGAGGATGCATGTAGTGACAGTGGAGAGGATAAACTTCCCTTTAACAGGAAAAACCCTCCAGCAGAACCAGAAGTCGGCTCTGTATGAAAGGCCATCTGTCACTACCCCCGGGGGATTTGAAAGGACAGAATAAAGAGAGAGACAGAAAAAGAAAAAGAGCTGCTTTTCTATAGGAGAAAAAAAGAGTTAGTTGCAGCAGAAGCTCCTTTGGTGGCTTTATCTACGAGAAAAAGCAGTTATTTGCACCAAAAGGTCCACCAGTAGCTTACTCTAAGAGAAAAAGTGGGTTAAAAACAGACTTAAAAACATTGACGGACAGGTCCCAGTCATTCCTCTCTTCAGCTGAAAACCTGCAAGAAATGGTGGATTATAGTGTAAACATTACCTCTGACTTCTGGCCTGCAGCTCCAGGAGATCTCACCGTTGTCCGTCATCCAGAAGAAATGAAATTGCACGAGGCCACGCGTTGTTTCGGCGCAAAAATCGGTTTTCACCGTTAAATTGTTGAACGTAAATTAAGTTTGTTTGAGTTTTTAAAGTATGGGCCCTGTCTTTGAAATATTTAGATTAAATATCAAATATTAAGTAGGTACAAAAAATAAAAAATGTATGTATGTTGAAATGTAAAACCTTATTTTCACCAAAAATATTTGATAATATTCATCAGAAAGACAAATATCTTAATGCAGCTATATTAATGTCAACATAGCCACTTTAAATTAGCACTAATAAGTAGGTATGCCATAAGTATATTAAGGCTATGCTGAATCACAACCTCTAAACTGTGTTTGCCAAATCATTGGCAGCCATCTTTCCAGTAACTTCAAATTCTAGGTATCAGATTTTACTTGCACCTAAACCTCCATAGGTCACAAGACCACAGTAACTGCTTCAAACACAAAAAAAACCCCAAAGGCAGAAGGATTTAAAACAGCGGAATCCTTCTCAGCTCATTGACTCTCAGCAGAGAATCAAACCAAGAGGCCTAGCGTTGGCCTTCAACAGCATCAGCAGCGTAGCAAAACCCGCAACAGCTCCTACCCTGAGTTGTCTTCTGGACCCGCCATTGGAACAGTTCTTTGACTTAACAAACCTTTGACGGGTTGGGCGGATCCGCCAGGCACCTTGTAGCGATTCCTCAGCTTGACGGAAGCGATCCTCAGCTTGATTGAAGGGAATCCTCAGCTTGACGGAAGCGATCCTCAGCTTGATTGAAGGGAATCCTCAGCTTGATTGAAGTAAATCCATAATCGATCGACTGCTAGCTCCAGACGCCATTATTTCTCCTCAAATGTTTCAGGGACGCCACCAGCCAAACAAACCACCACCGAGAGGCCATGGTCGGTCTCCTGTTTGCTGCTCTGTTTAGACACAAAAATTGCTTCGATTATGTCATTGGGAAAAGAAACAAACAACTTACAATAAGGTTTCCCAAAAATAACTTACCGAATAACAAACGCAGCGACTTCAAACATGGCTCTCCCGCGGCCTACTCGTCGTCTCTGCGGCCTGCTCCTAAGTCAAGTACAAGGAGCCAAACTAGGCCTGGATCAACATCGAACGATTTCAGTTGTATCCGTAAAAGTGTTCAGTCTTTAGGCTGGGCGTCCACCCGGTTTCCTCGTCTTGGTAGATCGAGAAATGTCATTTTTAATCCGGGTTCCAAAGTTCATGAATATCAGACGCTAGTTTCGCGTGTCCGGGCGTCAGGTGCTAGCCGCGACTATTTAAAAAACACTTACGTAGAAGCTGCGTCATACTTTTATACAGCATGGCGCATGCGCCTTGCTCATTAATGACAAAAATGGCGCCGTTTGGCACGGTTGCCAGATTTGACATTTTCCAGTAAAACCCGTAAACCCCCCCAACTGTAATGAGTTTTATTAGCAACTTCTAATAAAACGTCTGGTAATAGCACTATATATTTTATCCGTAGTCTATGCCTAATATAATTTTAGAATAATTTAGAGAAACATTTTTCTAAGAATAAACCAGTTTATCTCCAATACAATTTTAGAAAAATTTAGAGAAACAGCAACATTTTATGTTTATTTTTTTTAGAACTGATTCTTTTTTTTTTTTCTCAAAATGTACATTTTTCTAAGAACAAGCCAATTCATCTCCAATACAATTTTAGAAAAAATATATGACATGTATTTATTTATATAACTATATCACTAATATAGTTTTAGGGATAAACTTGCTTTTTCTTAGAAAAAGTTATATTTTCAAAGCTTAATCCTAAACTACTTCTCCAGTATGTCCTGACTCTTATGGAGACTGAAAAGTGGCAAATGACAATGAGTAACTTATGTAAAAATTATTTAAAAGTGTCATTAATTTATTAAAACTCTTCATTCTCCAGAGATTCTGCAGATTCTAGGTCTTTTGATTCATCTTTAAATAATATAAGTTTATTCATAAATTGTTTATTTAAAAAAGTACAGTAACGTTTTGTAAAATACAACTATCTTTAATTTTGATAAATTTCTGCAAATATAAGTCAGCAGATCTTAATTAAATGTTCGGCTTGGATTTAGTTTAAATGTAAATCATGAACTTCTTTTCGTTTTGATGTTTCTGAACTAACTGAACTTTATTTTTTGGTCAGAATCAAGACCTCTGCAGAGATGATTACCAACGTCAGCGGTGATCTCTACAGAAACAGAGACGCTCGGCCGTCAGCAAAATCACCAGTCAGGTCCAGTTTCCTGTCAGAAAATCACATTTATTATCTTTCAATCCCCTTATTAACTATGAACATTTACTTAAAAGAAAGTTGTGAAATTACAAAATAAAAACAAAATCTTCTTCCACTTTTCAAATTTCTCTGATGTGTGTGGGTTTTTTTAAACATCAACTTAAAACAGCAGCAAAGCTGAACAGATGATGTGCAGTGGTTGCATGCAACAGCAGTGATCAGATTGTGTATTAACATGCAAGACATTAGTTCAGTGTTGCTATACCCCTAAGAACTTCCTGTCAGCTGGACTGTTACATAATGTCAGCTGTTAGCCTGAATTATGTCACAACGTCATGGCAGCACAGTGCATCCCTTACATGGAGGGGAAAAAATCACAGCAGTTTGTCAGTCCATTCAACAATACAGAGCTAAGCAAGAAAATAGCTTATTTATTATACTTTTATACAATCAAAAACCAAAATTAGTGTTATAATGTTGCCTAGTTTTATATTTTGTAGATTATATTTCAAGCACATATTATTTTCTTCCAACTAGACACATATTTCTTATTACACAGTCCATAAATTGTCTCTGTGTAACTGATGTCACATATTTTCTACTTTATACTAAAACAATAACTATGGTTGGGTTTAATCCTCTTCCATGTTCTGTTTAAAGACTGTTCAGGTCGCCCTCTAGAGGATATAAATAATCCCTGCACTCCTTTCAGAGCCTGTAAACTGTCATGTAGCAGAAATATGTTTTCTGCTTGGTGGTTCAAGACAAACACAAGTTTCAGATAAAATGTGAAGATATCTGAAATAAAAGCTCCTGTTCCATCAATTTTCTGCAGGTAAATGTGTAAATTTAAACATTAAAAGCCAAATAACAAACTCAAGTTATTTTAAAACTCTAAATTCACATTTGACCCATAAGAAGAGCTGTGGAATATAGTCATTCCCTTCGAGCTGATCTTATTTATTTTGCACACAATATTACATGTTTTTTGTTTGTTTTGTTTTTTTTGGGTTTTTTTGATAATAAATAAAGAAAAACAAAAAATCTGAAGAGCCTCTTTGGAGCCGAAAAAGCCGAGTCTTTTTATTGAGCCGAGTCAAAAGAGCTGGCTCTCCAGAAAGAGCCAGAAATCCCACGCTGCCGTGAGCCCCTCCCACTTCCCCGAGCTCTGACAGGTGATCAGTCCCACAGTAACCTGATGCAGAAACCTCACCTGCACACAAAAACCCCACCTGCAGGAATAAAAATGGAAAAAGATCTTAGTTTTAAATAACAAGACCAAACAATTTCTAAAACAAAAACTAATACGTGAAGACTTATTTATACTGACCCACATACTTGTTGAGAATTAGCTTTCTCTGATCTACATTTTCATGCTTTTCTTGTTTATCGTCGCAAAAAATTCAACGTAGGTGTGTGTGTGGGCGTGTGCACACGCCCACACACCCACACACACCTGTGTGGTGGATCGAAACAATAGCAAAAAAAAAAAAATAGATATGCTAATTAGATGATGACGTTCATGTAGGGTTTCTAAGGTACTTTCAGTCAGCCAATAGCAATTTTTCTTCCCGAGGCGTTGGCAGAGGTGTTAGTTCGCCCATTTCTGCTCCACCTGCAAACCTCACGGAAACGCATGAAGATGGCGAATGAAGTTTCCTCCTTTGCCAAGGACTTCCTGGCCGGCGGCCTCGCCGCTGCCATCACCGAGACAGCCGTAGCCCCCATTGAGAGAGTGAAACTTCTCCTCCAGGTAGGCGTTTCTACTACCTGACGCGGTGAAATTAAAAAAAAAGTGCATTGATGCTTCTTCAGTTGATGCTTCATGATTAATGAATCCCGTGGTCTACTATGCCATCAAGTGGACAATAAATGTAAAACTGAAATAAATAAATGTTTCTGATGCTAATACATAAATTCTAAATATATTTTTCATAAAATGACTTCAAAATGAAAAGTGGAGAGTTTGTGATGTAAATATGGTTGTGCTACTTTGTAACTGTGGTTGTGTTATTAGGAACAATATTTTACTTTTATTTAAAAATAGTAACATTTCTGCTGTGCTTTACTTCATTCATTTCTTTTCTGAGATATTGCCTGTTTCAGGCAGATAAAGTGGAGTACAGACAGAAAAGGAACAGCAAGTTTATACTTCCTAATGGAAGAAACTGGTGTTCAATTAAACATATAACCAATTACAAAAGAAATACAAAAGATAGTTACCAGGTAATAATAAAACTGTACTATAAGACTGTGTGTTTCTTTGATGACTTATTATCGCATTTAAAAAGGAACATTATGTGTAAAACATGATTTGTAAACTGTAAAAAATGTATTTTGTGCAAATGTTCAATGATGAAGATACCAAACAATTTACACACGCACAATTAAAAATTATAAGCGCTCAAATTTGACACATACACAATCTGTTAATTACGTGTGCACAACTCGCCATTTGGACACTCATTTACACAAACAGATCAGATTACAATTACTCAGTGTTCATTTCACTCTTCCGAGAAAACTTAGAGAATGGTGCGTTTAAATGCAGCTGAAAAGTTGGGTATTTTAATTCTCCTTTGGTGTCTAGCGTTATATTTTTCCCTCTACTTTTACCGAAGTTGTAAACATGTTTTTCTATGGAAAAATAGAGTAACTCAACAACACTTAGTTATACCACATGGAGCGCGGTTACCGTCTTCTTGTCTCGGATTGAGTGCCCTAAGCTAACACATACATACATGGTTATATATATGCAATTTTAAAGTATTTAAATGCAAATTTATGTCTATGTGGTTTAAAACGGGGAGATACTCTTTTTTAGATAGAAAAAAGTCTAAGCCATTTTGGCTCAAGTATAGAGGGAAATAACGACTCTGGAGAAAGTTCAAATGACCAGCTTTCCAACAGCATTTAAACGCACCATGTTAGGACAGATGTCTTCCTCTTTAAAGCGTGAAATGAGTTCCCCTAACTATTTATGCAGCTGTAAGCTGATATGTGCGTAAATTATCGTTTGTCTGTGTGTACCTGGGTATTTGTGTGAAATTTGTTACATGTGGTATTTTAATGTTCGTTGTAAATTGCAATTATGAGTAAAATGTATTTTGTAATCAGTTCTTGAAATTTTTGAGTGCAATTGAACACAAAACAGTAGTTTACAAATTATGTTTGACAGATACAAATACCTAAAGCAGTTTACAAATCAAGTGTTACGTATGCAGAGACACTAAATTATCCTTTAAATTGGTCCTGCACATTCATTCAAATGTGGGGGATAAAGCAGAATAATGTAAGGCATGAACGCCATTTTCTGCTTTACAGATACAACATGCCAGCAAACAGATCACAGCCGACAAGCAGTACAAAGGCATCGTGGACTGCATTGTACGCATCCCCAAAGAGCAGGGCTTCCTTTCCTACTGGAGAGGCAACTTGGCCAATGTCATCAGATACTTTCCCACGCAAGCCCTCAACTTTGCTTTCAAGGACAAGTACAAGAAGATTTTCCTGGACGGCGTAGACAAGCGCACGCAGTTCTGGAGATACTTTGCAGGTAACCTGGCGTCCGGCGGCGCAGCAGGGGCTACGTCGCTCTGTTTTGTCTACCCACTCGACTTTGCCAGGACACGTCTTGCCGCCGACGTGGGCAAAGCAGGGCAGGAACGTGAGTTCAAGGGCCTGGGTGACTGCTTGATGAAGATCTTCAAGTCTGATGGCCTCAAAGGTCTGTACCAGGGCTTCAACGTCTCAGTGCAGGGCATTATCATCTACAGAGCAGCTTACTTTGGCGTCTACGACACAGCAAAGGGTGAGACTGCAAGCTTTCAACCAACCAACCAGTTATCCAACTAACTAACCACCCAATGAGATCTTGAACTAGATTAACCTTTTGAACTGATGCATCTCTTTCAGGCATGCTCCCAGATCCTGAGAACACACACGTTGTTGTGAGCTTCATGATCGCTCAGACCACAGCCATCGCTGCTTTTGTGTCCTACCCCTTCGATACCGTCCGTCGTCGTATGATGATGCAGTCTGGACGCAAAGGAGGTAATAACTCCAACATAATACCTTTATAACTTAAAATCTCTGTTTGTGGTCATGATTGAGACCTTCTTCTATCTTCTCTTCAGCTGATATTATGTACACCGGCACCCTGGACTGCTGGAGGAAGATCGCACGTGATGAAGGCAGCAAGGCCTTCTTCAAAGGAGCCTGGTCCAATATGATCAGAGGCTTTTGCAGTGCCATCGTGCTCGTCTTGTATGATGAGATTAAGAAAGTCATCTGAGTTCATTTCGGTCTCTTCAATGTTCATGGGCAACATGGAAGGACTTAAATATCTGAGCTAGATATGTTTGTAGGGGACCAATTCATAATTTTTGAATTTGCAGTTGTACTTGTTCCTTTAGATTTTAGTGCTGCATTTGATGCAGTCAATTATAATATTGTGTTAGAAAGGGTCGAACCTGCTGCAGGGATCAAATGAACAGCAATAGGCTGGATTAAGTCTAATTGGTGTGACACAATTTGTCCATATCTGTTTGCTTGTCTGTCTGCCAACAATCCAACCAACCGAAAGAAACGAACGAACGAACGACCGACCGGCCACCCAGCCATCTAGCCAACAATCCAACCGATCGAACAAACGAACGAACGACCGACCGGCCACCCAGCCATCTAGCTAACAATCCAACCAACCAAACAAAAAAACAAACAACCATCCAACCAACCAACCACCTAACAACTTTGTTTTCTTCTTCTATTGATGATATATTTGAGCTTTTACTGTGACAAACTGCATGTTCTTTCTTTCATTCGATATATTTGAAAACTGGCTCAGAGCTCATCTGTTCATCTGAGTTTCTCTCCTAGATGAAGCTGCTAAAGGAGCTACTGCTGCCATTGACCTTTGTAATTTTCTTTAACATGGAATCTAAACCTGGATTTGTCTTCTCAAGCCCCAGTCGGTCCTTGATGTTCACACTGAGCCAGGTTCTGGTTCTGCTGGCGGTTTCTTCCTGTTAAAGAAGAGTTTTTCCTTTCTACTATCACTAAATGCAGGCTCAGTATGAAGGTTTGGGGCAAAGTCAACGACACAATGCAATCGACTCTCCACTGTAGCTACATCATCCAGGAGCTAAGAAACTTGATGATTTCACTTAGATAGAAAAACTTTTCCATCAATTTGAATAATGAACTGAACTTGACAGATTTTTTTTGGATAACTACGAACAACTTGAGTACTTCAAATTTCTCTGTATGTTTCATTTTGTAAAGTGCCTTGACATTGTATGTGTTGTGAACTGGTGCTATATAAAATAAACTGAACTGTTATGTACTTGACTATTGGCCCATGTTTATAACTGAAGTCAGCCTAGCCGCTTTTGAACTGTAACATTATACATAAATGGTTTCCAGGCTAGCATGCTTTGAGAGCTTATAGCTGCAGGTTGTAGTTGGGGATGAGCCAAAATCTGCTGAGAAAGTTGATCTGCTGGCGATATTTCAAGGTGCACTTGCAGAATAGTCATTTGCCGGTCGGTATAAATGTTGGGGAGTAAAACTGGTTTTTTATTCCCTTTTTAAACTACTCCCAATGACTCATTATTTATTTGAAGATGAATAATTAAGAGGTTCCAGTTATTAAAATTTTAAAAATCTCAGTGCAGTTAAGGTCATTGTTTCCTCAAGGCTTTCATAATAATTAGATCGTTAAATCACTATGGGCTTAATTAAAAGTTTAATTCGGACATCCTGTGTGGAGGTTTTCACTCTTCAACTCTGTAAATTATGTTTTAGCCTCATAAATTAAGGAAATTAAACTTGACAAGACTGTGATCTTGAAGGAGACGGACTCCTCTAACCAAACACTCTCAGATTACATGATTTTCTCAGCTGGACTCTGGCTAATCTCTGCTCCAGTGACTCAAACTTGACCCCTGACCTGGTGAAACCTGTTGATGCATTGCTGATTATTGAAAGTGTTTCGACTTTTAACATTCGCTTGGGAGTAAAAGACAAAAACAGACTGTCCAGAATCGTCAGCATGGCCAATGAGATCATCAAAGGAGAGCAAAGAATGCTGGGAGATTTGTAGCAACCAAGAATATTTGAAAGAAATCATCAATACCAAACGCAATACTGTTGATTAACTATTGGACATTACTCATGTTTTGTCTATTGTGTAATTTGTTTAAATATTTATTTTTACCATGTGAATCTGAAAGCAGATTTCAACATATGTGGAAAATAAAGATTATTATGAGACCAGGTTGGGTTGAAATTGCATTTTATATTTACTGTGAGCATTTGAAATGTAATCTGAATAATAAAAAACAAAGATAATTGTTGGGTTTAGTAGCCATTTTTCCCTAAATAAATAAAAAATAACTTATAAAAAATTATTTATAAAAATATTTACATTTGTATTAATGTAAAACAATACATTTACATTCACTTCCATTTGGGATCAATAAAGTATTTTTGAACTTGTAATTACATTTTGTATGTACTCTGGGCATTTGATGTTTAATCTGAAACATAAAAAAACCCCAAAGATAATTGTTAACAGCCTTTCCCCCCTAATGTATAAAATAATTTCTAAAAATAATTATAATTACATTTTTATTTAACTTCCATTTGGGATCATTAAAGCACTTTTGAATTTGTAAATGCATTTTGTATTTATTCTGGGCATTTGATATCTAATCAGAAACACAAAAAAATTAAGACAGTTAAGGAAATTAAACTTTGTTGAGTTTAATAGCCTTTTTCCCCTATATATATAAATAAATAATAATATTAAATATTACTACTTCTACTACTATTACAACGGCGACGACGACTACTGCTACTTCTTCGACTACTACTACTACTACTACTACTACTACTAATAATAATAATAATAATAATAATAATTTATATAAATAATTACATTTTTATATACTTTCCCTTGGAAGTAATGCAGTATTTTTGAAATTGGAATTGCATTTTTGCTCTGTGCATTTCATATGCAACCTGAAATATAAAAAAGATAATTTTGAGATGCATTTCGGTGCAATAAACTACTTATTTATCAGCAACTGGTCGCTGTAATGTAACAGCGCGTCCACTAGATGTCGCGCTTTCACCGTCGACACGGGAGGACTCCCCGCAGCCAATCACAGCTCCGCTTTATCCAGCTTGACAAAGTTTCTCGTTTTCTTCTGTCTGATTGCGATCACGAAGCCAAACAGCGCATTTGTCGTTTCGTTCCTCTTTCTCTGCGGAGCTTTAAAGATGGTAGTAAACAAGCTAGCTGCTACTTCATCCAACTCTTATCCACTGAAAGTCAGCCACGCCGGCGGTAGGAGCCTGCTGTGAGGGAAGAAGATGTATCTGTGGCGTCTTTCCATCGCTGGGAGCCTCGGTCTGGTTTGGTATTTTTCAGACTGCGGTCGCACAATCATACAGTATGTTATATGTTTCCTCCTCTGCGTTTCAACGCCGCTGCTGTTTGGAAACAACAGGCGAGAGAGCAGCACCCAAACTGATGAAGAAACCAAAGAACATCCGCTTGAGGTCGGCACGTTGTTTTTGTTATTAAAAAAGCTACTTCCAACCATATTAAAGTTAATAACTTGTTGATATGAGGGCGAATTGAGTTTGTAAATCACAAAATAGTTGCATTTGAAACTCAAAACCAATCCCCACAGGTGAAACACGCCAATGAGTCAATGAAAGTCAGTTTCTAAAGTCATTTGAGGCTTGCCAACAGGTTGTACATTCCCAGAAATTCCGGTTTCTCAACTTTCTAATCTCGGTTCTGTTTCCAGGAATATGTCGAGGAAGAGTCGTTTGAACAGACTGATGTGAGGAACCTTGAGCAGAACATCCCGCTGACGTCTCAGTGTCCGCATGTGAAGAAATCCCTTCAGCAAGGTGAGGCAGAGAAAACTATGCACTCAGCAGATTCAGCCAGTGCGGATTAAAGCAGATTTTTGAAGTCTGATTTCAGGCCGCTTTGCCATCAGCTCTGTTTTGACTTGACACAGCCAGGACAGTTCACAGCTGCAGATCATGTTACATGCAGTGAGAGGGGATTGGAAGGAGGAAGAAGATAAAAAACACTTCCTCAGCAATAATCAAATTGGCTCTTAATGAGTAAAATGTTGACTTTATGCTGCAACCTGACTCTTAAAGTCACATCAATCTGCAAAATAAATATTTATAACTTCAAAATTTAAACTAGAACTTCAGTATCCACATTTTTTTAGTGTTCATAAACTGTTTACTACACCAAGAATTGGTGAATTGATTTACATGGCATCCGGCTGTAATCAGAACTGTGACTATAATAATAATAATAATAATAATAATAATAATAATAATAATAATAATAATAATAATGGAGGAAGGGGGTTGCGGTCTAAGAGAGAAATTCAAATGATTGACTTTGTGATAAAGCTCTAAGTCGGTCGCTGTTCATGCAAATTAACACGTAGAAACGTCACACGGCCAGCTGACATGGTTCAGATTCACTGCAGCTGCATTTTAAGCTGCTAAACATTTTGATGAGTTAAGTTATTTTATCTGTCAGGTTCAAAGTGGGCGACTTTGAGGAGAAGTAAATGATTTGCAGCTCAAATCAAGCTGTAAGGAAGACAGACTGGCAGTTTTATTCCTAAGTGTTTTCCTTTTGCTCTTCTGTAACCCAGCCAGTAATTTGCAGCAATGTCTTGTTGTTTCTCAGATTTGATCATAAATGAGCATCATGAATGCACTCAGGATACGTAATTACTGCGTAAAGATGAACTCTAATTGAAGTTTCCAAACGGCCCAATCTGATCATATGATTTCAGACATTTTTGTTGTTCCATGTATTTTTCCACTATTCTTTTTCCATAAGATCAGGGCCGGCCCCAGCTTTTTTGGGGCCCCAATTTTGTTTTAATTCCAACATATAAACACAACACACTTCATCATTCCTACATTATGCATGTAAAATACCTACAATTATTAGTGTAATTTGTAATCAGCTTACATCATGGCAGTGTTACTATGGATACTCTTTGAATATGTTTTAAATAATTTGCATTTTGAAATGCAGACTGCTATGTAATTCATTTATTAATTCATGTATTTAAAATCAACATCTGAAGATAAACACTCAATTTACAGTAAACAAGTTAACAAATTTAATCTTTTCTTTAAATATATAAATTTGGAATAGATGTGTGCAAACTGTGCAACTCATCACTACAAAATAAAATAAAATTATGCTCTTGGGGGCCCCCTGGTGGTTTCTAAACAGTCGCTAAGCTCACATACGCTTTGGGCCGGCTGTGCATGGGATACTCACTAAACGTACACTGCAAAAACTCAAAATCTGTACTATAAACTTTTTTTGATCAAGTTTATAGTACAAATATCTTAGTACACTTGAAATACGATAAGACTAACTGAAAATGAGCTTTTCATCAATATATAGGAGCTCGTTTTCAGTAAATAACTCATTAATATTGACAAAAAAGTCAATATTACAATCAAAATAATCTGCCAATAAACTAATACATTCTCATCAATATTATGAACTTTTGACTTAAAACCTGTAAGTTAATTCTGTCTTGTTTCAAGAGTACTGAAATATTTGCACTAGTAGGTAGACCAAAAATACTTGGTAAAGTTTTGTTTTTGCAGTGTAGTGTTTACTTGGTAGCACATCTAAATTTATGAATGAATTTGGTTTATGAGTGAAATGGTTTCAATTTAGAAGAATGTTTATTTTATGCAGTGACAGATTTATTGCCTGTAACGCTATTATTGAATCTTTAAATGCCTCTTATCGCTTTTAGTAGCTCAGAATAGTTTCTATAGAAAATTTAGACTAAAACTTTGAATCCTGAATAAACAATCAAACATATTAAATGTTGTTTTTACATCCAGTTTTAAGGTTAACAAGTAAAATCATAAATGCAGCCAGTTAGGGTTGCACAAATTTATCTTTACAGTAACATTACCCTACACTTATTGGTCAAGCATGTTTATATGGTTGGATAAAACATAAATCTGTTGAAATCCTTATTGTAAAATTATTTAAATCAACCAAATCGGGGTGTTTTGGATAGAGGAGGTTGTGCAGGAAAATAGCTGAGCGCTAATAGCGAAGCTGTTGGAAATTTAAGATATTTCAGACTTCAGGAGCTTTTGAGTTTGTAAGCTTATGATTCATACAGGGAAAAAAAGTACTTTAATGTGGCCACTACAGGTATAATTACCAACATCAACTGGAGGATTACGGCTACAACAGCAAAGGGACAAGCAGCCATCAGGGACTCATAAGTGCTGCTGTGGTTTCTGTGGGAGGCCACCATTATCTGCTGTTGCCATGGTGGCGCTGCAGCGATGGGGTCGCACATGTCAAAGTGACATTCACACAAACGACAAGACTTTATTTAAAGAAAAAAAAGAGACGCCCAAAGTTATTATCTTCACCCCATGAGCCCTCTAATGTTCAGAAGAGAATCGTTTCATGAATATTTGTGTTGAAATTTCACCTGAAGGTACTCAGTAGCTTTTAAATAAGAATTTGAATGTCTAACTACCTTCAGTGCAGTGCTGTGTTTTTTACTCCTTCTTCAGTTTGATTTCCAGGAGGCGAGCGTGGGATTATTCTACTGTGACTCACTGACTTTGTGACAAATCTTCTCAGTGTTCGAGTGCGCCTACGCTCAGCTGGTTCTGCCTTGGTACGCCGTCCCTGAGCCCTGCGAGCAGCAGCCCCTGCACAAGGTGCTCAGCAGGCGATTTCGACTTTGTAATTGACCGCATCATTGAGAGGGCCAGGGACTTTGATGTCTGCCAGGCCATGGTGGACTGCATCAGGATTCTGACGCAGCACTTGCATGACTGCGAAGCAGTCTGACCGGTGAGACTTTTTCCTCCTTATTGTGATTTAAGTGGAATTTCCTCCTTCGGGTTACTCTTTGCACCCAGTAAAATGTCTAAACGCTATAAAAGTCTTATTACTTTAACAACCTTATGAATGATTAACAACGTTTTGGTGCGTACCTGTGGCGGCTCTATGTAATATTTCTGAAAGCTTTTTTCCTTTTTACAGATTTTTGTAGCTCTTAAGTGTCTGATCTGATGAATCACATTTTAATAAAAGATAACCTGACTTCAATTTTCAAATATTGATTTCATCTATTGAGGGAAAAAAGATTTGATCTTTCCAGAACAGCTTTGATTCCCCACTCAGCTCCTTCAGACTAGCCAGCAGCAATTAGCAAACACCTGGAAGGAAATGCAAATCTGCTGAGGCTCATTATAGGAACTACTTCTCAGTGAAACGCTGGTTAAAAACGTTGTTAAAGGGTTAATAGAGGAGCCATGATAGTGATAACTTCCTGAAGGCGGAGCTTCAGAATGAGCAGGAGCTTCTTAAAGCGACAGAGGCCTAATTTCAGGACGTGAAATCAGGACATACGTCATATTGAGACATAACAACTGAAGTTAACATCATTACTTGATTATGCTATAAAATGCAGAGTTGAGTAGTAACTAGTTACATGTACTTGAGCAATTTCTTTGAAAAAATTGCTCTTAGGAGTATTTTTACTAAGCTGTACTTTTTACTTGAGTAATTTGATTATAAAGTATTTCTACTCTTACTTGAGTAACATTTCTGGATTCTCTCCACAATAATTGATAAACAAACATGTTTTAACCAAACATTTACCAGACATAGACACACACTTGCAGTTTTTGTTAGTTTCATAAGTTTTTTTATTGAAAGAAACAGATTTGGAAACATTTTCTTTTCTTTTCTTTTGAGTTTGTTATTTTCGTTACTTATATGAATTATTGTCATTTTCGTCCTTAAAATACCAAAATTTCCTCTCAACTTAATATTTTGGTTGATCTAATTATGTAATTTTTAAATATTAAATGACTGATCAGTTACTTAGTACTTGAGTAGTCTTTTTACCAAATATGTTTTTACTCTAGTAATTTCTTGAAGGCTACTTTTTACTTTTACTTGAGTAAAATTATGTTGAAGTAGTGCTACTCTTACTTGAGTACAATTGTTTTGTACTCTACTCACCTGTAATAAAATTATACTAACTGCCAGGAAAACACATAAAAACGCCCCTTCAACACTTTTTTCAATATCAAACATTCAGCACTTTAATCCTAAACTGCATGTTGTTGTAAATATTAGGTTCTCCTGATCGTTCAGACTCTGTTTTTCCCCTCAGAGACCCGTTGTTCAGCGCTGCCGCTCTGGAAATGGCGCTTCTCCGAGAGCTTTCCGACGCCTTGGTGCGCAGCCTGTTCCCCCGATCTGTCTGGGTCCAAGAAACCAACCGCTGTGCCTTAAATGAGATCATTGCCTTAAAGGGTAAGGAAGCGCTAAATCATCTCTCGTACAGTAACACGGTGCCACACAAGGACTAAGCCTCTTCACTTCTTTTCAGAGTGAATTCTGTGTAATCCCTTATTGTCGGCAGCATTATAGAGCTTAGAGAGGTATTTTAAGGTATGTAAAAGAATGGATTTTCCTGCTGTGATCCTCCAATTTCCTTTAGGGATTTGTCACTTTTTTATATAACGGCGGATATAATGTTTTTATCTCTGGAGTTTTGCTGCAGGGGAAGGTTTAAGTTTTCATCTGAAGGCAACTCGGCAGGTCGGTGTCATACTGAGTTTCCTTCTTGTGCTTTCAACTTGAACATAACTGGGTCGAATCACTATAACTTTCAACACAGCATGAATGGAAGCGACTGCAGGTGTAGATCAGGTTTTAAAAGCATGGATTAGGAGGCCGGTAGACCGAGGAAAAGAATAATTTCATATAAAATGCAGACAGAATCATCAAATGGACAGTTTTACAGATTTAAAAACTCTACAAATAGGAGTTAAATTTAGTTTAGTTTGATCAAATTTTCTAATTGCTATTTTTTTCTCCCTCTTTCTCCTCCTTTTACAAGAAAAACTTTATAAAATTGCAAGAATAAAAGTAATAAAATCACAAAAATAGCCATGAATTTACAAAATAAAGTCATAAAATTACAAAAATAAAGTCATAAAATTGCGAGAATAAAAGTAACAAAATTACAGGAATAAAGTCTTAGAAGAGAATAAAGTTGTAATATTATACTTAATATAAATGTATTTTTGTGTTATTTCAACTTTATTGTTGTGTGACTTTATTCTCGTATTATTTTGAATTTATTCTCGTTCAAATTTTATTTGTTTTTCCTATTTTCTCAATAATTCCCAATATTTTGCCATGAATTCTCCGTTAATAAGCATTGGGTCTTTTTTTAACGCCTGAGCTCCTAATTGAGAAAATACTCTAACAAAAACCATTTGAGTCGCAGCAAAAGCTTTCCTCTCTAAATATTTAAATATTTCCTACTAATCCAATCCCCTGCTGGTATTTTATAGGCAAAACATTACATTAGGAAAAAACCACAACTGTTTAAAGGCTCAGATCTTGCAGTCCAGCAGGGGTGACGCTTAAGGTCATGTGAACTGAAAGATTTTTTTTTTTTTTTTACAAGTTAGCAGCCACGTTTCAGAAGTGCAATTAATCCTTAACGAGGACATCGCTGACTTATTCTGCTCATGCTCTCATATCCTTTCATGTTGGCGGTTGGAGGAAAAGAGGAACGTCTCGCTCCTTTAATCTTAAACTGAAAACAAGACGGTTTATTATGAAGATCAGAGCTCTTCTTCTTTCAGAGAGAATTGCAGATTGAGTGCAAGACAATTACGCATACCTGGGTGGAAATATCTGTCCCTAAATCTTCATGTAAGACCCATTTCACAGTAGATTAAAACCTCAACACAGGATTAAAAATGAGCCATTAACTGTGAAGTCTCCTGGTCTTCCCTCTGCTGCATGTTAAGAAGGCAGCGGTTTCCCTTTTATGCTTTTTTAACGTGCTGAAAATGTCTGTGGTGGGTTTTAGTGGTTTTGTGTTAGAGTCCTGGGATGGAAGCGATGCCAGTTACTGATTGAGTTAATCTAGAATTGATTGATTGTATTGATGATTAAGTGAGAGGCAGACATTTTCTTAAAAACCTGAGGCTTTCTCTTTGTACAAAAGCTTAATTTTTCCTTACATGCTGAATTAAAAAGAAATTTAGCATTATTTTTTCAGTTGTATTAAATTCTGTCTGAATAAAGAGATAATTAAGGTTTCCTCACATTATTAAACTTAGACATATTTATGTTTTATACATATGGAATAGCATCCAGCTGTTCTTATGCATTTTTTAAAAATATATCAGCTGGGTTAGGGCAGAAATTAGCATTCAAGGCTATAACCTGCATCTCTCCTCTTATGGTCAATGTATCCTGCATATTGTCTCTATTTTAAATAAAATAAATCATATTTATAAAATAAAACAAAACTGGAAACACTTAAGTTGCAGAATAGAAAACGAAAAGATTAAAAGAATAAAATGTGACGCACTTAATTCCCAACGATTGTTAAAACTTTGCTCCATGGAGAGCATTAAAGCTGCAGCATGTAACTTATACAAAATACATTTTTAAAATACTTGTTAAAGCTATCACCAAGTGATGACAGTATAATAAGAGACGGAAAATCAGAAAAGATCAGTCTCCTCCACCTAATCCCTGAGGTGCTATTGTTGCCGTCTGAAGAAATTCCCGACCAAAAACATCCAATCAGAGCCAGGAGGCGGGTCTTAATGCTGTCAGTCAACCTTGTGAATGCGCTGTTAATGACTCAGAAACAACTCAGTTACAGCGAATGTGTTTTCCACCGTCCTCTTCTGCCATGCTAACTAGCATTAGCATTCATGACATGCTGTGCTAGCTGGGAGTTAAGTGAAGGCTGAGTGAAGATGAACTGCACACTTAAAAAAAAATCATATTTTTCCTTCTACTTCACAATTATGCATTACTTTTTCCTGTAGCTTAAAATCCAAATAAAGTACATTAAAGTTTACTGATAAGGGGAAGGCTGCCTTGTTACTTCAGCAGGAACCTGAGATAGGATCAATGTGCAGCAGGACACCCTTAACGGTACACAACGTCTGCACAGAAATCTCCTTTACCTGCTTCCTCTCCTGATGCCGATAAGCAACAAAAACACCGACAGAGTTTCTTTTATCACAGGCGAGCTGAAACTGATGGTGGATCTGCAGAAATATTTCACCAAAAAATGTAAAACTGCAGGGAGAAACTGCGTTCAGACCTTGATAAGAAACCACATTATACTTTTATACATTTTACCCTGTGCTATCAGAGTTAAAGGTTATGCAGATGAAGAACTAAATAAAAATGTGGTTTCTTATCAAGGTCTTTGCAAAGTTTAGTCACACTTATTTTAAGCTTTTAAACAACTTGGGTTTTCTCCTTTTGAAAATGTTAAGTAATAGTCAAGTGTTGCCTGTTCTCTCCAATCAAACTCTAATTTTAGGAGCTGTCGCTAACGAAACATTTAGCAGTTTTCTCTAACCTAAAGGTTTCATATGAATAAATGTTCTGCCAATTATTCAGACAATTATTCAAAACATTGTGTATATTTTCTCAATATTAATTTAAAACGCTTTAATTAAGTAGTTTCTTGGTGTATTTTGTTTCCAAATTTGTTGTAAACTTGTAGTTTCTGTGCAAATATCAAAAACTATAAAGAAACTCAAAGGCAATAACACTAAATTTCTAACGTTAAATGTAATTTTTCAAGAATGGAGGCTGCAGTTACCAATTTTCCAGATATATTAATATTTTAAATAAAACATTAAAGGTTTTTCGATTGTTTTCTCTTGTTTTACACTTCTTTATATGTATTAATTAGTTTTATTTTGTAACCAGGTTGCTGTGTATTGCAGACTTCTGCCCAGGTCCCTCTTGAAAATGAGATCTAGATCTCAACGGGGGTTTACCTGGTTAAATAAAGGAAAGAAAAACGTGACCTATGATGGTTCCTTGAACAGTTTAGGAAAAACATGTTTATTACTTTTTTGTGCAATTAATTCTTAAATGATGAGATTATAGTTTGGTCAGTTCTGCATGTTTTGAGCTGTAGGGCGTTTTGTCACTTTAAATCCAAATAAGCTGCTGCTGGCCACGCCCACTAACTCAACGTTTACAGTCGCACTTCAAAATGGCTGCAAATAGATTTGCAATTATCCAACCGTATCTTTGAAAATCTTTGAAAAGCAGAAGTGGAGCCTCTTGCACAACCGACAAGAATGCAGGAAGTGGTTTCTGGATGATAAGTCAGTAACAAAACAATTATCTTTTTCAGCAGCCATTGTACAGCGGTAAAACCTGCTGACCAATCATGCTCATCTGGGACGCAGTTTTTGAAACAAATCATCTTCTAGACATCAAAAACATTACCTTAGAAAACAGCTGTGTGGTTGTTTTTAGACGCTGCTAAAAGATGGAAGTGTAAATTGCGCAAATAGTGAATTTTGCATTACGGGTCCGCTTTCAAAAAGCCCAATTATCATAAAAATCTTGTGTTTCAAGAATTTCCTTAGATTTAAGACTGTAAGTTTGAGGTTTCCTGGTGCTTGTCTTTGCAGGTCTGGGCCTTATAGTGAATTGGCTCTCTGACCCCGACAACCTGAACCAGCTGGTGGTGAATCAGCTCGACGGAGTCGCTCTGAAAAGCTCTGCAGAGGAGCTGCGCGTATCTGACCCAGATCGCGCCTCCGTTTCTTCGCAGGAGGGCGAAACTGACGAGGAAGGCAGTGAAGTGTGAGTAGCTGTCATCTCTGCATCCCGCTGATCTGACCTAGTGTTACTGAGGCTCAAAGAAGAAGCTGCTGCTGCTGCAGCCGCCGTCTGTGTTTAAAATTGGATCAGGTTTGATTTTGTTTCTGTTTTATATCCCAGGAATTTGCCTGGAGCAGAGAGTTCAACCGGTACTGCAGTCACGTTCCAAAGGAAAGGTGTGTTTGTTGAGTTTGGTGGTGGAGATCTGCTTCTTTTAAATGCAAAAAACACTTATAAAGATAATAATAGTTTCAGAAAAGCAGGTTGAATTATTTGAGTGTAGAGTACAAATGCAGTAGTGTGAAAAAGTCTTTCTGAATTCCTATTATTTGCATGTTTCGGAACATTAAACTTCTCAAAGACAACACAATAAATTAAGTTATCGTCAACTAATCTAGTTAACTGGAGCATACAGACTCAAAAAAGGCAATTTGCTGAAAGAAAACATATTCAGAGCAGTAATTAAATCACAACTGTACAAAAAATATACATTTTGCATTTAGGATGGAAACATCTTTTTGTCTGTTTTACCAAAAAGTCAACAAGTGGAACAGTTTCAGCTTCACCTGTTCAGATTTAGTTTTATTTCGTCTTTACTGAACATAGTGTAATAAAAGAATAAACAGCTGTATAGAAACAAAATAAATGTAAAAGAAAAACAAATAAAAGATGGACAGTAATAAGGTATATTTACATGCTTAAATATTTACTAAAGGAAAGCGACAGCATTACATTCCAGGCAATAAAATATTTATTCTCTTATTTATTTCTTTCCATCCTTTAGTGTATTTCTAATAATGTATGAAAACGGCTTAAGTTGTTACATGAAAGATCTGTAAAATGGGCCATTTTTAAAAATCTGAAATAATCGTTAGTTGCAGCCCTAATTATCTTTGACTAATATTTAAATGTTCTGAAACACAGAAACATGACAGAGATATTAAAAAGTAGGAAATCAGGAAGAGGGCAAACACGTTTTCACACCGTTGTATCCTCAACTGTTTGATGAAACACTTTGCGATGACAGAGGTGGCATTTCAATTCTTTACTGGCCGGTTTTTCCATACGCAATTAGTCCTGTTTGTTCGTCCAGACAGCTCATTACGAAAGCTGCAAGCTGAATGCCAAATAAGTCACAGTTTTCTCTTTCAACTGAAAAGAATCGAACAGTTTTAATGTTATAATTAATGCAATTTGTTGGACTATTACATTGATAACATTGAAGGTCTGAATACTAATCATGCTTCTTTTTCCCCGCTTTCTTTTTTTCTTTTCATCTACTGTCGACTTTCTCACAAATCCTGCCAAACTTTAAACCAAAAATAAGTGTTAAGCAGAGATAATTTATTCACTTTAAGCGTAGTACAAGATTGGGGGAAGCGCAGTATCGTGCAAAGTCATTCTTAAGATTTTATTTTTGTAACAAACCACCACAAACTTTTAATGTATTTAGAGGTTTTATTCTGATGTTGGCAGTGTACCCAAAAAATTTTACTCAACAGAGAGGGGTGATACTTTTACTTTAGTCAAATTTCTGGATTTTCTACCCACTGGATGAAAAATCAAACATGTTTTAACCAAAAATCCACCAGACACAGACACACACCTGCAGTTCTTGTTAAAGTTTAATAAGTTTTTTATTAAAAGAAACTAATTTGGAAAAAATTCCTTTTGATTGATTTTGCTATTTTTGTTACTCATATGAATTATTGTCATTTATGTCCTTAAAATGCCAAATTTTCCACTTAGCTTTATATTTTGGTCCATTTGATTATGTAATTTTTAAATATTAAATGATCAGTACATGAGTAAATTTTTTACCAAATACTTTTTTACTCTTACTTTAGTAAAAATACATTGAAGTAGTGCTACTCTTACTTGAGTATAATGTTTGGGTACTCCAGGATGATGAGTAATCAGTACTGAATCAGTAATGGTCAAAATTGGAATTGGCAATAGGTTTGGTTTTTAAAGTTCGGTAATCTGCGATCGGCCAGAAAGTCCAATCAGTGCATCTCTACTGATCCATCATTTCTAGCTGTAATAACTGAAGCTGGGTGCTAACTTTCAGTACAAAGATGACTTTGGTTTTATTTATTTATTTTTAAGGTCACAAGTTAAGGGAAGGATGGTCCAAATTTGTGGACAAGATGAAGACAAAGAAAGCCAAGAAGAAGAAGATAAAAAAGATGGAGCAAGAGCTGGTTATGAGGATCATGGCGACCCAGGAAGATGGGTCCAACGATGAGGACGGCGGCAGCAAAGAGGGCTCGGTCGTCAGCCAGGACGACTCACACAGAGTGAGGCGGCCATGGATCCTTGTGACGTCACACGCAAGCTTCCGGCCCCATCTCGCTGCTGGAGGGCAAAAAGCTGCTAGCTGACTATGACTAGCATTGGTTCTAGCTGTTAATTCTCAAAACAACATATTAAATGTACGCCTGATATATTAAAGAAAAAGGGACACAGTGATTTGCTACACTATGACAACTAGATAACAAGGTCAGTGAAAAGTTTAAATTAATTAAAAAAAAATTGGAGAGGAAAGTAGTTCAGTTATGCTAGCTTGATTTTGACAACATTAGGCATGTAGATGTGATGTGGAATTTGTTGTTTCGGTTCAGCTAAAATAATAAAAAGGCGACCCAACTCAGAGAGATCATCAGTAGAGCAGGTGTTTAAATTAGCTAATCAACCACGGCTGTGTTAGCTTAGCTAGTAGCTGCGGTAGCTAATCTACCACAAAGATTACTTATTAATAATCCCTAAATAAACAGAAAGCCTAAAAACATGAAGCTGTAACGGACTGAATGTTATGTTCTTTGTGTGGGAAATGGTTGGGTGTTTTTTTGGTGTTGAATCTGGAAACATAAGTAGCTGGGGGTTTTTATCAGTTGCTATGGCAACGAGTCTGTGATTAGCGTAGCACACAGAGAAGGAGACAGTTTTTTTTTTTTTTTTAGTTATTTAACGTTTTTTCTGCGCCATTTTCCCCTTTGATGTGGCAAACAGCACTAAATTAATAATACCTGCAGGCTTCATTTAGTCAACGCAGTTGTTCTACTGCGGCCACGCAGCCACGGATGTCTTGTAAAAAATAGTCTTTTTGCCCTCCAGCTTTGTGCGCATGCGCGAGATTTCCCGATATAGACAACAACATGTACGGGTCCATGATACCTGTCATGTTTGGATTTGAAAATACGTGAAATTTGTCGCCGACCTGTGCTGCCGTCAGAGCGGCGGGGTGGGAAGAGACTATCGTTGGCCTGGGGGTGGATAGGAGGAGGCAGACCTCATTATGTTGTAATTAAATTTTACCGAAAAATACTAATACGGGAGCACGGCGGGGAAAGAGGGGTCAAATATAGTAGTTTCCCGGCCACAATGGGAAACTTGACAGGTAAATGAAGATTACATTGCAGCCTAAGTGACCCAATTCCTATTTTTTGTCAAATCTGATTTCTTTTGGGCTGGTCTTTCATTCTTCCAAATATATGCGACTTGTACGTGATATCCAGTGTGAAAAGACCTGAAAGTGTCCCGCATGCGCAGTAGAGGACGCAGTAACCATAGAGAGTGTGCTCAGTGTTCTGCCAATAAGAAGAAGTAGTGCTCAGTGTTTGCGGAAGTAAACGTGCATGCTAAGGATGACTGACCATTCAGATTAGGTAAACATTTTTTAAAAATCAGGATACGTATTGGATATCCAAGTGACCTGGGTCACATTCAAAGAAAAATACGACCTGTGTTGTCATGAGAAGATCAGATACAGGTTGCATTAAGGCAAAAATAAGTAAAGAATTGGAATTGGGTCACTTCGGACTGCAGTGTGAATGCAGTTAAACCTGCCATGTTCATTCCCTCATGTCTCCTCGCTTCTATCAGGACGACAGCGATCTGGACGAGTACCTGGCCAGCGTCCAGGAGGACATGATAGAGTTCAAGCTTTCTTATGAGATGTGGCGCGTTGGCTGCTGGGCTGTCAGCATCCCTCATGTGAGTGGCTAAAGACGTCGTAAGGCTCTTATCTGCATGCCGAGGCTGTGTTCGCTAATGTCTGAGCCACGCTGTTGAGCAGTCGTTAACTCTTGTTTCAGGCTGACTGGGAGGACGACGAGCTAATCTTCACCGTTCACTTGGAGGAAAAGGGCAGCCCTGAGAATTTACACTGGAACATCAAGAAGACTTACATGGATGTTGTTTATTTCCGCAACAGATGGCAGGTAAAGCCCTGCAAGCAGAGCCGCGATGCGCTTTGTTCTTCCTAATTACAGCATTTTCCTGATTGTGGGACACTGGCAGGTGTTTCAGGAGCTTCATTCATTGTGTATATGCCACTGTGGCCAAGATGGATGACAAAAACAGCTTAGAGCCCCTGAAAGGCTCGTGTGTAAAGCGAGTTCAGACTATTTACCATATGGCTAAGAATCAAAGGCAGCAGTTTGCTCTTTTGGCTGATGCAATGTAGCGCCAACCTGTTGGAAAACATTTTTTTGGCAGTAACTTGATGTCTGTGCAGTGAGCGATGAAAAGCCCACTGGAATTGTTGCACTCAATTAAATTTATTTCTTGCCTCTTCCATAGCTTGTTTTGCCATAAACCACAAAAATGTGGGCAGGAATGTGAAAACAACACATCTGTTTTGTATAATAAGGGGAATGAAGTTACTGCCATGCCTGAAAGCGGTTTCAAAACTGCTGCTCTAGTTTTTTCTGCTGGATATGGAGCTTTCAACGTACAACTCCTCTGACCAGAAGATATTGATCAGGAACAACTAACTGATATCCTGGACAGGAGATTCTAAAAAGAGCCTCTATTGAGATAAGATTAGGACCTCATCCATCTAGCTTATTGATGATGTACTTTGTCTAATCGTTTGATTGTAGTGAAAACTCCTGAAGAAGTTTTTTCTAGGTCTGACTTAATGGCGTCCTAATTAAAGCGCACAAGGTTTGCCATGTATTGAGCTGCACACCAGTTCATTGACCACTGTTCATCTGAAAGCTCTAGGAATAGATTAATTTGGGCTATTTTTGTCTGAGTTTCCATCAGAAAACTTCCTCATGCTGGTGCTAGGGGGCGCTAGGACTGTCAACCAGTTGTTTTTTTACTTAAAAAACTGTTTAAAGTTGACAGGAAATTTGAAAATATGATTACGTACTGTGAATAATGTCTTCCAGTAACACAAAATTACCTAAACACCATCTACAAAGTCTTTAAAAAAGGCAAACATATAAAGTACATGGTTTTATACTTTCATTTGGGTCTCCACTGCTTCTAAAAAGCAACCTAGACTTTTTTTGGAAATAAGTTAATGTTTTTTGTTGCTGGGAAAATGAGCCGTTTCAAAAACCTCCAAAATGTTGAGTCACAATCGACAGGCACTGCACCTTCACCTAGCAACAAAAGCTGAGGTCCAGCACGTTTGGTCAGCTGGTTTTACTGTGGTACAATGGCTGCTGGTAAAGAGAAGAGTTTTGTTGTTGACTTACCATCAAGAATTCATTTAATGCGTTCTTGTTGGTTGTGCAGGAGGCTCCACTTCTGCTTTTCGAAGATTTACTGGTTATATATTTGTGAATCTGTGAGCAGCTATTTTCGCATGTGAGTGTAAACTTTGAGTTGGGGGTCGTGGCCAGCAGCAGCTTATTTTGATTTAAAGTGGCAAGAGGCTCAGAATAGGCAGAAATGAGCAAAGTGAAATCTCATTATCTAAGTGTGATTTCTGTGCAAAAAATGTAATGAAATAGAGCACAAGTGTAAAACTCCTGTCGCTGATTGCTGGATAAATTGAGTCAAATTATTGTTTTACATTTTGTTCACCTTTATTATTTTTTTCTAAATGGTGATATCTATATTTCAGGACTCCACCAGCCTTCCCAGCATCTCCACCCTGGAAGACTCTGAGGTCAGCGCTGAGGTGAAAGATGAAGCCACAGCCTCAGCTGAGCACTTCCTGCAGGTCCGAAAGCTCAGATCACACGGATGAACATTTAAAGAGCTTTGAGTGAACGTTTTGTCTCTTTCTCTTGCAGGAGTTGGTATCTGACGCCATGATCGGCCACACTCAGGCCGTTTTTCAGTTCCTGTGTCCGCTCGACAAGCTGCTGAACGAGGAGGAGCATTATGCAGGCGTGTGGGGGATTCTTAGCGGTCTGGCCTGCTTCCTCACTCCAGGCCAAGAGGAGGAAGAGGTGATGGGTCACTGCAGCTTTCATTATCATCATTAATGATTATTAATGAATTATTAATAATAATGATTCATTGGCAAGTTGATAAACTCGAGAATTGTCTTAGTTTGACAATTACAGAATGTTTCCACTCAGTTTAAAATACACAAGTTATTTATGTTATTGTTTAATCTGTCGATTATTTTGACAAATAAAACAAATTGTAGATTTTCTATTTTACCAAATGCACATCAACAAATGATCTAGTTCCTTATTTGAATAGGAAAATCAACATTTTATTGCCTAGAATGCAAAAATGTAGCTTTCCTTTAGTGAACGTTTGATCATTGGTAGCTAAAAAGAAATACTTCTTAAATTAACGCGTGAATAGCTCAGCTATTTCTACATCGAAACAGTGCAGGGCTGATTTGTTGATTATATATTAATCATAGATTAACATGATTTTTTTTTGTTAATTTGAACCAGGTGAAACTAAAACATGGTGGAACACTTCAAAGGTTTTGTTTTCCATCTTAAATGCAAAATGCATACAAATTTTTTACGGTTTTAGCTAAATCTCTGCTGAGTGTGTTGTTCTTTTAGTGCATATGGTTGTTTTTTAGAGTAAATATTTTCACAATTATTTCAGTAATCGATTGATCATGATTTATCTAATTGTTTCAGCCCTAAGTTTTGATACTTTTGATCAAAAAGACATTTTATTTTTTACCTGTACCAGCATGAAGGCCACTCACCAAAGAAGAATAAATCAGTCCAAAAGCAACATAACCACAACAGATTCAAGTTTACAAATTCACTCTGGGTTTAATTTTGGATAAATGTCCTGCAGGCTGATGTAACTAAAACTAAAAAGATTTTTGGCCAAAATGATAACTGCAATTGAAGAAAAAAAATCAACAAACATTTTCAGTGTTTTCAAAATAATTCACTAAACAGAAGATAGTTTCTAGAAAGCCTTGCTATATTAATAAATATAGGCGTATATTGATGTCATCACTGCTGCCACCACCTGTTTGGGAGGGGAACTGCTTGTTCCTGAGGCGTTTACTGCTGCTGAGTCACTTGGCAATGGTGGCCAATGATTAACGCTGCCCCTGTTAACTTTTTTTATTTTTAAATGACTGAAAAAACAAATTAGATTTCATTAAAAAAGGTATATAACTAAAAATATATCTGTAAAAATTTGATTTAAAAATTTTATTGCAATTTTTTTCCTCTCCTTCCCTCCCATTTTGAAAAACACAGAGATAAAAGTGGATGGATGCTTTTATTATCACTTTTTTTTTGTTTTATCGGTCTTTTCAGTAGTTTTGCTGTTCGTTAAAAATGATAAATCTGTTTATCTGTAACATCATTACAAATGTACCATTCCAGAATACATCCCACTTCTGGTTCTTAAGTTTGGAACAAAATAAAATTTTATCGAGTCTGCAGCCAAAAGCTTAGAGACAGTCAACATACAGTGTGTGTGTGTGTGTGTGTGTGTATGTATGTAATAGCAGGTTGCTGCTGCTGATAGCCATGCGGCCTGCATGCCTCCATTTGTTTGCTGGTCTGCGGCAGGTTGCTCATCCATGTAGGAACTAAAATAGAAACAAGTTCATCTCTGCAGAGGGAGCACATTTGTCAGATCCACAAAAGCGGCTCACTGACCTGCAAAGCCGACCTGGTGCAGCAGAACATCACAAGGTTGATGTTTCTCCTCTGCAATGGTTCAGGGCTCTGCAGGACGAGTCACACCTCCTGAGGTTTTTCACATTTTATCATGCTACACACTCAAGCTTTGTGTTTTACCGGGATTTTAATCTGATAAATGAAAAACAGAAGCGGAAGGAATTTATTTGTTTTTTTAAATGTAAAAAATACCTTACAACGACCATTATAAATAGAAAAAGAAAAAAATTATCTGAAATTTTCTGGAAAAACAAGGACATTTCTGAGTTTTGAGAATTACAAATTTGCTGGAAAAACTCAGAAATGTTTAGATTAATCTTGAACATTTTCTAGAAAAAAAATCCAAAATTTCAGTTTCAAGTCAAGAATTTGCTGGAGAAAACCAAGACATTTTTAGACTGATTTCACAAACTTTCTACAATCTTTTTTGAAAATGTTTGAGTTTGAAAAGTAAAAAATTAGCTTGAAAAAACGTTTTTTAGATTAATGTCAGAAATGTTCTATAAAAAACACAAACATTTCCAAGTTTGAAAAGTCAGAAATTAGCTAGAAATGACTAAGAAATTGTTAGATTAATTTTACATTTTCTAGAAGATAATCTGTGAAATTTGAGTTTGAATAGCTGAAAATGTTTCTTGTACAATTTTCCGGAACTCCGAAAATTTCCTAAAGTTGAAAATATTCAACATTTGAAACTTCGAAATTTGAAGTTTCTCTAGAAAATTTCTGAGATTAACATAAAATTTCTGAGTTTTTTTTAGCAGAAATCCTAGCACTTCACTTAAAAAGAGCCTTCAAAAACAGTTGTTTGCTTAAATGTTATTTTATTAATTCAATGACGTTTTTATCTGTGTTTTGAAGTTACATCAATGTAGAGACAACTAGATATAATTCTTTAATGGGTTTTATGAATGCATTCTGGCACAACCAACATTTTGTCGTCATTTATGATCTTTATATGCCCCAAAATGAAAACGAGCTTGACACCTCTGGTTTAATGTGTTTGTGTTAAAATGTACAAAGCAAAAAAAACATATTAGAAGTCATTTTGTGTCAGGATTTAAAACCTGATGAAGTTGGAAACCTGCTCCTGATTTTGAAGTGATTTTTTTTTAGGTTTGTGTCTTTAATTAAATATGAAGGCTGTTTCCTCAGGGTCTGCTGTCTGTCACATCCAGATTGTTTTTGTTTTCTTTGCAGAACTCAAGCCTGCAGACAGAAGTCCCCAAAGAAAACGCACTGCCATCTCCACATCCTGAGTCGACCTCCCTCTCTGCAGAAAATCATTGTAATTCCACTCCTCTTCAAAACGGATCCCCGCTCCCAAAGATCGTCATCTCCCAGTACAACAATCCTCCAGAACAGCCTGAGGAAGCAGAAGCTAACCCGCATGAAAACTGCCTCCAGGACTCTGATAACACCTTAACCTCTCCCGTCAAAATGAACATCAAGGGACTGAGCAGAACCGGGTCGCAGGAGTCTCTGTCCTCCTCGAAGGCCAGCGAGGATGAGGAGCCGCCTGAGGAGACGCAGCGGGCGGCCGCAGAGGGGCCGTCGCTGCCTCAGCTGCAGCTCAAAGTCGAATAAAAAGGAGCAGACGTGTTTCAGGATGTCGGGTGTAGCGGGGAAGACGAAAGGAAAGGAGACGATGCCGGGCGCTCTGCAGAGAGGAGACGACTCTCAGGGTCAGAGAGGTCAAGGCAGCTGTGAGCAGCTGGAGTCAACCAAAGCCATTATTGAGCTGCTGAAAGAAATATCAGGTTTGTTTGCTCTTTAATGTCAGATGATGTGCTCATGTGGACTTCACAGCAGGGTTTGAAACTCTGCCGTTTCTGCTATTCTCTTTTTCTTCTATTGATTTCTTTCTTTTTCCTGCTGAAGTCTTGACAGCTGGTTCATTTCTGTGGCAGAAAAAATAAAACCTGCCACCTGAAGCAGAGTACAGAGAAACCTGTACTCAAGTATGAGTACATGTTTGTTTTTCATTCTAGAAATTTTACTAAAATAAAAGTAGTGGTACATCATAATAAAATTACTCAAGTAAAAGTAAAAATTTAAAATGCATTTGGTATAAAGTCTACTCAAGTACTGAGTAAGCTAATCAAATAATCAGTCCTTTGATATTTACAAATTTAAAATCAGACGTAACAAAATATAAAGCTAAGTGGACGTTTTGGTATTTTATGGACAAAAATGGCAATAATTCATATACAGTAAGTAACAAAAAAATAACAAAATCAAGGGAAATAATTTGTTCTAAATCACTTTTTCAGTAAAAGTCTGAATAAATTTGATCAAAAACTGCAGGTGTGTGTCTGTGTTTGGTGCATTTTGGGTTAAAACGTGTTTGTTTTTCATTCAGTGGGTAGAAAATCCAGAAATTTTACTCAAGTAAGAGTAGAAATACTTCATAATGAAATTACTGAAGTAAAAGTAAAAAATACAAAGTAGTAAAAAAAAAAAAATAGTTTTTTCAAAAAAAGGCTTACTCGTGTAAATGTAATTGAGTAAATGTAACTAGTTACTACCGGACTCTGCCTGTAAGGACTTGAAAAGTTGCCTCAGGAATCCTGCAGTGAAAACAGACTCTTCATTAATCAACATGTTATTTTTAGTGCGGTTTGTTTTTATGAGGCCTGGGTAAAACTTTCATTTTCAGAGGAAATTGAGAGCTGACAGCTGGTTGCCTGGAAAAATAATGTATTAAAAAAACATTGTTAAAAATGAAAACTTCTTGCAGTCCTGAGGTGAGGACAGAAATCATGCAGAGTCGGTAGAATATAAAATGAAAGCAGCAGCTGCAGAAACATGTTTTAATAATGCAGCCTCAGCAAAGAAATAAGTTCAGAGATGAATTTTCAACCTCATGCAAACTTCATACTGTTAAATTAATTTTATAATTAACTCACACTGTGGTTGTTTGTCTTGGAAATAAGTGTGGCAGCAGTGATCTTCAATACTTGACTGACAGAAGGCCGGTTGGAGGAAATTAAGTTAGTTTTATTGCCGCAGCTTTAAGAACGAAATGACAGATTTGTAAATAGCTGACCAAAAATCATTTTAAAGAGAAAAAAGCTTTTAACGAGAGTTTGTAAATTTATTTTGCATGATATTTCGCAAGGCTTCTGTTCTTCCTGTTGCTGGTGCATCTTTTCCTACCACACTTTATCCTTCCACTCAACTTTCTATGAATATTCTTGGCTACAGCATTCTGAAGAATCAGCTTTTTTTAAACAATGTTTTGTAACTTACTTCGCGACTTGTGTATGGAACATAATATTGCCATTATGAGACATTTGTGCATTAAGAATGAAAGTTGGGTAATTTTTGACACTTAATTTTAATTTTTTATTATCTGTAGGCAATAATCATTCAAATTACAAGAAGAAGAAATTTGAAATGGGTCACTCTAGGAGTTTCATTTTCTGAAATGAGCAACAAAGATTATTGATCTTTTATTAGGTTGCACCTGTTTAAGTTATTGATGCTAAAAAAGTTGTTTTTTCAATCTTTTAAATCACAGGAGATAACATCTTTTCCACTTTGGTTTAATATTTCCTTGATGTTTATCTAATTTGAGTTCTGTAAAAGCAATATTGATATTTTCTGATTGGAAAAGGACAGATTTTTATTCTCATGACTGCAGTTTTATAATTTTATAAGCTTGTCCTTTCTTTCACAGGAAACTCCATCCTGATCAACATTTTTGATGCCATATTAAAACCTGTGATGCCCATCTTGAAGAAGTAAGTCAACAGTTTACGTTCTTTCACTTTCACAAGATATTTGCACTAGAAAGTAGACCAAAATTATTTGGTAAAATTTGTTTTTGCAGTGTATTAAGTGAAAATAAAAAACATGCAAACAAACACGATCTCTCATCAAATCATGAAAGAAATTATTTTACCAAGTAATTTTTATCTAGTTTTTTGTGCAGATTTCTTACCACACTTGAAATAAGATGAAATTTACTTACAAGTCACAAGTGTTTCAGTAAGATATGTTTTAAGTTAATAAGTCCTTAATAGTGATGAAAACGTACCAGTTCATTTGATAGATAATTTAATTCTAAACAGGATATTTTTCCCATGTTATAAGTGAAATCATCTGCCAGTGACTCTTTCATCAATATTAACAAATTATTAACTTAAAATAAGCCCTTAAATCTTCCTGAATAATTATTTGCTAGTTAGTTTTTGTGTAATTTCAAGTCTACTAAGATATTTGTATGAAAAAAAGACCAAAATTACTTTGTAAGATTTTGTGTTTATTGTAGTGGTATTATTTTTTTCTGAGTCTCTGTCTTGTTTCTTTGCAGGAAGATTAACTCTTTCCTGAACAAGTTGAACCCGACGGAGGAGCAGATGGTGGCCTACATCGACGCTCTGCGCAGCAATCTGTGGCCGGAGGTCCAGCAGGTCACCGCTCCTCATCCTCGCACCGACGAGGAGAGGAAGGAGACCCGAGAGCGAGCTCACGACCTCATCAACGCTCGATGTAGCCCACTTCTTCCTGCTCTCCATTCAGACGCGTTCACGTTGCTTTGGGGGGAAACCTGACTCCTGTCTCCTCTCTGCAGATTCAAGCTATCTCGTCCTGAAGAAGACGGACGTGGAGTCGGTTTTTAATATCTTCCAGAACCAAGAGGAAAACAAAACTCTGATCTGTGTGAGTATCTCACCCTTTCCGCTTCCCTCCTTCTCTTTTCACTGTAAAACATGTCCGCCGTGTTTTTCAACAGATGCTACTCGCGTTCCTGTTGAGGGAGTTTCTGCCTAGCGATCCCTCGCTGCAGATCAGTGCTGCGATTCTTCACAAAGTGACCAACCACGCCAACTAAGCTGTGAAACCTGCCTTTATTTTAATGTGCAACCATTTTAAAAAATAATAATGTTTATAATTAATTGCCTTAATGTTTGGGATCATGTGTGCATAAATGTAAAAGAAGTTTCCTTTTTTTGTGTAAGTATTTTGTACCTCAGACACAATGTGGGTGTTAGTTTCTTTTTGTTGATGGCTGAGATCAGGAACTTTATCTGTGAGAGTCAGAATCTTCCTACTACTTGATGATCTCAGGAAGGAAAAAGTCACCTCTGTTTCTGTTTTCCAGGTATCACCGCCCACATTTTGTTTTCTAAAATAATTTGGCACTTTAAGCTAAAGGTGTTTGCATACAAAAGGAATCTGATTCAGGTATTTTTGAATATATAAAATCTTGCTGCCTCTCCCAAAACTTGAAGTAAATATGTAAAACTTGAAAATGTATTCAAAATAAAATATGTATTTATAAAATATTGGCTATTTTTGTTTTTTCTTGTTTATTTAACCTTTATTTCATAAAAAAAACCATTGAGATTAAAATCCTCTTTTCCAAGGGAGCACAAAATACAACACAAAAATGTTAATGATTTTTTTAATGATTTTTTTTTGATAGACGATCCGTATTTGTTGTGAACGTTGGTTGAAAATCTAAGAATTTTGTTTTAGTTATGGTCATGACATTAACACGTTAATTTTTATTAATTACATAAATTTTAACGCATTCAAAATTTCATGTAATTATTCTTTTTTTTTTACCTACAAAGGTTCTGCTCCTGTACTCCAGTAAATCTGACACACAAGTGACATCTGCAAACAATTAGCTGCTTCTTTTGACCTTTAAAATGACTCAAAAACCACAGAAGAAGAAAATCATAACTCCTTTGTGACTCCTCTTCGGCTCCACAGCTGTGCGCACACAGACTTTACGCCACTCCAACTTCCTGATTATCCCCTGGAAGTAACAGGAATCAAACCGGTCACTCGAGTCGCTTTGTCGGCTTATCATGGTTACTTTGGGAAGAAACAAAACCTTCATTCTCACTTTGCATCACAACAGCTTCACTGGTAAGAATGTTGCTGCGAGGGACATTACACCCAAATCAGTCACTTAGCAAGTCGTCATGGAGAAAGCTGCAACTGATGTGTAGAAAGCTTCAGGGACGTTGTTTCCATGGTGACCAGGTGTCAAAAAGAGCAGCGAAGAAGACACTTAATGAAAAAACATAAATGAGAGTGACATTCTGTAAAGACCTATCTGGTTAAAAACTCCTTCAGACTGGGACTTTTAGAAGAACGGCTATTTAGAAAAGAAAATATGGACGCTACCAATATTCATTAATAGTTATATTTAACTAGTGCAAAAAAAAAAGCTTTTAGGAGTGTTTTATTACTGTAGTTTAAACTTTTACTTGAGTAACTTCATTACGTCACATTTTATTTGGTTAACATTCATGTATATTTTACCCACTGTGACTGAATGGTGAAAAATCTTGTTTCAAACCAAAAGTTCACCTTGCAATATGGAACTAATTTGGAACCATAATTTGTTCAAAAGGAAAAAATTAAAGCTGAATAAAAAAAATTTGAAACTTAAAAAAAAAAAAAAAAAAACTGGAAAAAAGATTTGAAACTATAAAGATATTTTTGAATTTGAAAAACAGTGAAACTGAAAAAAGATGCTCAAAGCTACTTTCCAGATCCACGTTTTTTAAATTTATTTATTATTTCAGATTGTTTTTTTCTTTTGAACAAACTTTATGGTCCCAATTTAGCTCCTTAGATACACACCTGCTGCTTTTGTTAAGATTCGTTTTACTTGGAAAGAAACTGATATGAAAAAAAATAATTCTTTGCCTGATGTTATTTTGCAATTGTTATTTACATTAATTATTTTGATTTTGATCTTTAAAATATCATAATTTCCACATAAATTTATATTTTTGGTCTATCTGATGATGTCATTTTTTAATTTTTTGTGATATTTTTGATCAGTTACTAACATGGAATCAACTTACTCACTCACTCTTAGGTTACTTAGCAACTCACTCACTCTTTGGTTACCTAGCAACAACCTACTGAGTGACTTGCCCAGCAGTTTCAGGTTTCAGTGCCTCATAACTGCTTAAAAGTAACAAACAATGGTGTGGAGTGGAAAATATAGATAAATCAGAAAAGGTCATGTCTGGCAGTATTTAAAATATTTAAAATAAAATATAATCAATAATTGTCAACATTGACAGTTTGAGGCTATGGCTGACTTTTTGGCATCCATTTTGATCTGGCAGCGTCCAGGTTTCTGTCATAAGCTCGATACACAAATTTGACAAATTAATGTTGAATATTTAATTAGTGCATGTTTAATTACTGTAATGTTTTCTTTATTTAAATGTAATTAAATATGAGCACATTCAACCCCTGGTTAAAATTGACTGTACAAAAGGAAAAGAAAATCTAAAAAAATTAACTTTTTTCTTTTTTTTTGCAATATTTCCGACAAACCACTGCATTCATATTTATTCAGCTCTTTGAACCCTTCTAGTTGACTATCTTTAGACATCGCTGAAGCATTCTTTGTCTACATAATTCTGGGAACTTAAAGGGAGTGTTCGCTGCAAGAACAAAAACAACACAATGTTTTCCAGGAATTTTGCCGCAGTGTAATGGATTCCACCCAATCTGGCTGGGTGTGCCTGTGAGGCAGTGTCACTTAGAAATGTAGAAACTAGTAGTGTTGTGTGGGTGTGTCTTTTGAGTGAAGATGCATTATTAGATTTCAAGCAGCACTGCTCAAAACCACATAAAATATAAATGGATTGGCGATATTTATTTTTGTAGGATTAATTTATTATGAGTAACGTTGTGTTTGTTCAGGAAATGTTCTCTTCTGTAGTGAAGATCAGTCTCTGTAGATTATATAAAAGCTGTAGAATTTTTAAAAAATCTAATTTCAGTGTTTTATTTAAATCATTATGGTTTTATGCTATATCTGGTTCATATTCTTTTTCATTCATTCATATATTGAATGAGAAACTTTGTGACCATTTTAAAAATAAACATAGTGCCTATAAAAATGATACAAGCTTTTATTATTGCTTTTACAAATCAGTCGTGATTAACAAAATTTAGCCTTTTTTGACTAGATAAATCACAAAAACCCTTTAAATGTCAAGGTGAAATCCTGGAGGACAGTTTGTGTCCATTTGCAAGTGAGACAACTAGCATCCAGCTGAAGTCACACAGAAATGGTCACTGATGTGATTGCAACCAGAGGTACCCCCAATGATTACTGACTTGAAGGCAATGAATATTGATGCAATCGCTTATTTTATATTACATATTTTTATTTAATTTTCATTATTTTTGTAGTTTTGTCAAAAACTACTGATTTTAAAAAAGGCCCCTGATTTACTTTGTCTTTTTGAATATGTCTTTGTCCATCTAAACATTAAAATACTATATGCTCGTGCTTTGCTGTAAAGACACATTTTTACGAATAAATATCATTTTAATTCATTCCCTTATAGCTGCAGGCCTCTTAAAACAGAAAACAAATCAGTTTTCAGTTTCTTTTCCCCGATTGCTGCAGTTGCTCCTCCGTGCCATCAGGGGGCAGCGCTGTGACCGCGGAGCAGCAGGCAGTCTGCTTTTATCCAAGATGTCTGCGCCCTGAAGGATGCTGCTGACAGCGTGAAGGTGCGGGACAAGTGACAGGTATGAAAACACGCAGGTTAATGTCGTTTTAGCGGCGTTATTAATATCTCTGGTGGAGAAGAAAGTGAGTATTATAGAGGCCTGACTTTCACAGTCGGCGATTGTTGTCTGTTGGGACGGTGGATGTAAAAATGTGGCTCATTTGTTTCACAATCAGTACAAAACATGTGTCCAGTTGGTATTTTAGGAGAATCTCTGTAGTTAGTGGTCGTTTATGAGGGTTAAACAAATCCTCCTTTTTGGATATAGTTTGTGTTTATTTACTGAAAGTTTAACAGAGTGAGGTTTTATGTTGATTTATTTGAATACATTTATCTCAGACTCAAAAGCTGCGAATATTGACACCTTTTGATCGATGCAGAGACAAAGAATAATCGTTTCAGGAATAAATAAACGCAGAACGAGGGACTGGAAGTTATCTGCCACAGAACGAACACCTTTACTCAGCGTGGAGAGATCAATATATCCTCAGAGCAGATATAAAAACAAACCGCTCATAAATCCTCTAGTGCTTTTTCTCTTTCCCACCATCTTTATAAGATATATTATGTACCAAACTGACCGCCTTTTTTCAGTTATTTAGTCACAAAGTGTCAACGTAAAGTTTTCCAACTATATCAACCAAACAGGATTAATGACTTACAGGAGGATTACGTCAGGTTGGAGTGGATAATGTCTCACCTAGATCCATTACCATGGTAACGAGGTACAGCTGCACAACATATCGCAAATATATACCCGAATATATGCGTGTGTGCATTATTTATGTGGTGAAAGACTGTTTAGAGAGCAATACTTGTTGACTAATATATTCCAAGTGTTATGAACCGGCATTTCACATGCTAATGCTAATTTAACCAGTTGGATAGAGTTTCACCAGTAGATGCTCAGAATGCTAAATGTCACAAAATGGAGAAAGCAAAAATGAGAAAGAGATGAAAGGAGAAAATAATATATATAATGTCTTTACAATTATTTAATGTCTTAGCTGCATTCAGCGATTATTTACAAGTGAGGTTTGAAGGCGTGCATCACCTGATATTCTTCCTATGTGAAACAGACTCTGAACTGAACATGTTGAACGTTCCATGATAGAGCGAATATTGGATGGAAAAGTCAAGCATTGTAAAAATAAATAATCACATGTAATTAAAAGAAATGTAGATTTTTACTCTCCTTAGGTCAGTGGTGTACTTGGATGCCAAAACCGGCAAGTTGAAATTACTTTAGGCCATTCTTGCTTATTAATATACTCCAGTTAAATAATTTTACTTTGAACTCTTTCCTTTTTGCATGCTCAGTATTAATATAAACATGCAATTATTAAAGAAGCAAAATAGAAAGGAAAACATAATTATACGTCCAAAGAGAAGAGTCTCAGACGTTTGCTCTACATTTTTTTAAAATTGGTCTAGAAAATGTTTTAATCTATTCCCAACAACAAAAATATCTTTCTTCGAAAACCTTTGCTGTACTTAAAGACGCTCAATGAGTTTGTGCTTTAGTAAAAAGGCGCTGGATGTTTTTGGTCCTACTTACTATATTGAATTGAAAGTTTTAAAAAAAACATGAAAGGAATATACTTTGTGATGTATTTATTATTTTCAAATTATGGAATATAAATGTGAAAAGCTCATCCTAAAGAATTTCCGATCTGCATTATTATTTGCTATAGAGCCAGATTTGTACCGTTCTTGAACTGCAACAATCGGCGCCCCACCTTGAACACCCCTGCATTAGGTAGTTACTGTCTGGAAATGCTTCACATGTTCCTGTTTTAGTACGTGTTTGACACAGGCGAGATTTATACAAAGCTGGTGTTTTCTGGCTAACAGATTTTATAACTTAAATACATTCTGAAAGTATTACAAACTCATTTATAGGACTCTGGGATATGGCTGGTCTATGTATTTAAAGTTGTCTCACAATATTTGGTGATAATGATAAAAATGATAAGAACTGTTTATTCCTACTTTTGTAGGTAACTCTATGGTTGTGACAGCCTGGCAAAGCAATCATAGCCCCACAAACAAATACTGCTCTTGAAAAACTTTCCCCATTTGCAAAGCTGCTTCCTAAGGACACCAGTCATAAAAAGTGTGATTTTTATCAATAAACTTCACACATTAAATACATTTAATCATCTTCACATTTTGGTATTTATTGATACTCTCATTGGAAACAATAATTTAAATTATTACATTTTATTTAAATTATTGCATTTTTGTTTTAGGAAGGTCATGCTAAATAAAAAGTACATGCTGTAATTGCGTTGGGGTAAATTCCTAATGTAAGTATTCATATTTTCACTGATTCACCAAGTTAAGGTTAGTTTCTGTTATTTACAGCATTAGCTCTTCTGAGAATATCTTCCATATCCAAGTAAAATTGTGACAGCGTAATATAATTAGCTGAATCAAAACTCAGTCAAATTGAATCGTGAGTCGAATCAAATACATTTTGGAAATCTGAATTGAATCCCAGCGTTACTAGAGATGCAAAGGGAAGTACAAAAATGTGAATTTTGCCTTGTGGATCCCCTGCAATATTTATGACTTTAATTGAACAAAATATAAATAGTAAACCTAATAATCCAGACAGTACAGACATTTTTTAAAAACATAAATCAATGATAAATCAAAATTCTTAATCTTTATCACCATAAATAATAAATGATACGATAAATGCCAGTCAGAGTTCATTATTAAACAATAAGAGAGAGAGAGTCAGTCTGTGCCAAATGGTCTCCATTAGTTCCCAGGTCAAAACCACTGCTGACCCAAAACAACTGAAAGGTTTGTAGCACATGATTCAAACAACATCTTAATGATTTCCAAGACTTTCCGAAAAATGTTATATGGACTGAAACAAAATTGGATATTTTAGGAACGTTTGGGTTGTTTATCTGGCCTCGTTTCTACTGAGCGGTTTGAAAAGAACAGGATGTAAAATTCAATAAAGTATTTCAAAGAAAGAACATCATTCTGACAGTCAGATACAGTGGTGGTAAACATTTAATGATACATATTTCAGAATAAAAAAACAGTTTGTTCAGTGGTTGTGCAATCATTTCAATCATTGCTGACATTTATAAGTTTTAACATTTAATTTTACTCTACATTTCTGTTGAATGAGGCTCAATTCTAGACTTTAGTTATGTTTTAAAATGAGTTGCCAGCTGCTGTCAACAATCAGTCAGTTTTTTCGTCTTGCCGCTTGTACAAACTAAGCTTCACAATCTGTGAGTATCAAAGGTTCCCTGCTGCAAAATCAACTAATGGTTGATGTTGACAATGCAGCCTAAATAAACTAAGCCTTCTCCATATTTCATGAGGTGGAAACAAGTGTCCTTGCACTCAGACAAGGACATTGGTTCAAGAATTGGCGTTGTGATAGACAGCAATATTAAAATGAGGGTGTAAATGAATAAATGTTGCTTTTTTATTTTAAGAAAAGCTTTGAGTGAATGAAAAGAGAGCTGTATCAATGCAACCCAGCTCCTTTTTTGAATCTGAATAATGTTGAGATTAACCTCGAGAATGCTAAAAGCTTTTTAACTTTCCCAACTTTCACTAGAGCTCTCTTTTCATTCCTAATCACCTTTTCAGTGAATTCACTGCGCAGTTTCTTTTCTTGACACAGCAGTGGAGGCTTGTATTGAAATATCACCTTGGCTTCAGTTCAGCAATTACTGCATTGCTTTGCTGCAATCAGCGAATAACTGATGTTATTTATTACACACATTGGGGCAGAGTTTATTCATTCCCATTTCAGGATTTCTTTCTTTCTTTCGTGTGCATCAAGTTAAATTTGCGGTCCTTTTGGAGTCTTGCTTTATTATAGTTTTTTCTCTTTTTGTCTTTTTCGCAGCTCAGTGCACTAGTTCCTGTTGTTGGTTGGTTTAATTAACACCACTGAACTCTTTTATGAGAGAACAAAGCAATGTCTGAAAAGATTTATTTTTTTAAAATTATATGCCCTTGTAGCCGCTTCTAGGTTTATATTTCAGGTTGGACTGAAACAGTTAATCATAATTAATCAATTAATTGTTGATTAATAATCAATTACTAAAATAATAATTACCTGCAGCCCTAATTTCAGGTTTACACCCATAAAACCTTCTAACCCCAGTGCAGGTCTAGGGCAGTGGCCCACCATGTTGTACTGCTATAAATGTTAAAAGTTGTCAGGAAATTTGAAAATATGATTATGTAATTATGTGTTATTGGAAGGCATTATTGACAATACTTCACCAAAGGATCTTAATAAAGGCCAACACAAAAAAATCAGTAGTGGAACTTGATTAAAATTTTTATCGCATTAAATTAATTTATCAAATAAATTGAGCAACATTTTCAATTCAAAAGCCCGCTTTGCTGCTGAATTATTGAATAAATAGACATAATGAGCTTAATTTGTATCTGTTAATTAGGTTATCGAACCATTATCGAACTGGTGCTTCAGAAACCTCTGATAATTCACGTGACGTCTTTAAAAAAATACTATTTTAGAAATGTCGACGTAACCGTTGAGGACGAATGTGTTGTTGCAACGTGTTATTGAGATGCTATTTTACGGTTGAATAGCTTCACTGACAGACTGACTCCTTTTAGCACAACTTTAACACAACAGTAGTCTTTTCCAGCGTCCGACCAGAACGGTTTTGGAGCAAAAATTAACTCCAGTGGGCTAAGAGAAACCGCTTCGTCGTCTGCTGCTGTTGTTGGCGAACGCGTGTTGTGCGTCGGATTTACGGGCGTACTAGAAACGAGCGAATACAAAGGTTCCGCTGGACTCTCAGTGCGATTGGCGCGCTGCTAGCTTTAGCCTGGCGTCGAGAAGAACATTTCTCAAAAATAAATTAATCTGGCAGATTATTACTTTATGAAACGCAGTATTGGGACTCCCTCTCTCCATCTTCTCACCCTTGTTTCTAGGAGTCTGAAATATTCTGTGTTTCTTGTTTTAATGAGATATAAATCTTGAGTTTTACATCTTGTCAAAACAAGAAACTTTCATTTTATGAGATATACTACCCCTAAATTTATCTCTTAACAATAGTTGTTAAACACTTATTTCAAATGTAAACTTTTTAAATAAAAACATGAAATCTAATATTTGAAAATGCAACATCATTATATAAAACAATCCTATACAATAATTGTCTCGATGCACAACTTTGATAGAAAACAATGAAAATCGTTTTTTGTGGGCAGAATACATAATAAGAATAATGATTTCAATAAAGTTGGGGGAAAATGCCCCCCAGAAAATCAGCAGCAACTTCAAATTTACACAGTGTATTTCTTCCCCTTCATTTTTCATTGTTCGTGTATTTTAAAATTTTCCTTTAAGTGATAAAAATGAATTTAGCTCCTTCTTGAAACATTCATGCCATGCAAATGATGAATCCTGGCCTGAAGCCTGAAACATCCTGGTAGAAATTGGATGATAACAGAGCAGCAAAATGTCTAATTTATCTTCAGCTTGATTCCTGGCGCCAACAGTCAGAGGTTTGGATATTTTTTCTAAGGAAACAGAAAATAAACTGGCAGCCAGTGCAGCCACATGATCCAAATAAAGACTAACAAAAAAACACACACAACAAGCTGCTTGTCTGCAGTGTAAATCAGAAAATCCTCTGCATTTGCAAGTATCTATTTCTGTGCTGGTAAACTTTTATGCTTGCTGTTTGTTGCTTTGTTCAGATTGGTTCCAGATCTGTTGTTGTGCAGGTGGTTCTCAGCGTTTCTGCTCTGCTATTCAAAAGAAGAGAGGAGAAAAGTAATTCAGAGGAGCAGGGAGCCTCGCTGAGGTTTGATGACAGGGAAGCAGAAGTAATACACGCAGGTTGTGTTTGGGTAGCAAGTCATCACTATTTAACTACAAAGTCCTGGACTGAACCCAGCTGCAGTGATACTTGTTTATGTTACGTTTTTAGAATATTTTCTGGTGTATTCGCTCACCTTGTGGGACCAAAGCCTGGTACTAATGCAGCGGATTCTACTTTTTTAGAGTTAGGTTTAGAGATATGGTGTGAATTTGGTAGGGTTAGTACTATGATGAAGTATTAGTGCCAGGATAAAAAAAATAAAATTCAGAGAATACAGTAATAATATTACGGGAATAAAGTCAATTTTAAGAGAATAACTCGTATGAGAATAAAGTCAAAAGGATACCAGAATAAAGTAATGTTATAAGAATAAAATTATAATATGAGAATAAAGTTGAAATATTATTAGATTAAAGCCATACTACATCAAGACCAAAGTCATAATATTACCAGAATAAAGTTGCAATAATACGAGAATAGTTAATATTATAAAATAAAGCTGTAGTATTATCAAAATAATGTCACAGTAAATATTATAATCAGATTCTGATTTGTTAACAGATAAAGTATTTACTTATTTGTAAAACAATACCGAAGTTATTGCGATATTATTCTTGTATTATTGAAGTTTTTTTTTTTTCTATGACTTTATTTTGTAATTTTGCTTTATTATTAATTTTTTCTTAGTCTGGCCTGCTGTTGGTTAGGAGTATGCTGGTTTTGGTTGTTTAATTTATTTTTTGTACTGCAGGAAGAAAAGAGCGTTCTTTTTTATCTCCTGCTTTTCTTATCACAGTGGGAAACTTCAATTGTTATAAAGGATACAAGGGGTCCAAACTGCACAAATCAATCAGGCTGTAATAGAAGTTGGACATTTGGATCGACTCGGAGGGCAAATACAAAACATTTTATTACTTCAGGCACCAAGAAACAGCTATTAGTACAAATTCTTGACCAAAAATCCTTCAAAAAGTGACAGAAAGTATTGAATTTTTGCATTGAAGTGATTTTGAAAGCTCCAAATAGCAGTTTTCCATTACTCTTAAAATCTTTTCTGGATGCCAGTTGTGTGTAAACAATAGAAAACAGCAGGAAGTGTGTACATTTAATGCTAAATGATGTTAGTGTAGACTCGTGGGTGTTTTTACACATTAATGTGTGTGCTTTGACAGATTCTTCTGTGGTGTGCAATAAGCATTAGCTGTGATTGTTTTTGCGTTGCGTGGCTCCTGCTCTTTGTTTCTAACCAACATGTAAGAAACACGCGTCGTCTTTCCGGCTCATCTGTAATCATTACTTGGTGCAGCTCACAGGGACGGTTTGAGATTCTCAGTGTGTTAATGTTAAGTAAACAAACCCATTTTATTGATATTTTAAAACAGAAATATTTAAAAACAGAATAATATTAATTTGGACTTGGTAATGCTGTTTTAAAAAAAATTATTTCCAGTAAATATCATGCATGGATCAACCAGTTACATATCAGCATGGCATGGCATGGAACTACAATGGCTTTCCATACAATATATGGAAAGCCAAAAGTGCCACAAAAAATAAAAAAAAAAGAATAGTAAAAATAATTTGATTGCTTAATTAACGCTAATATTTAGTCATTGAAATAAATTTGGAATTACACTTAACAGTTAATAAGTAAATACTTATTATTTCAATGTGTATATAATTTGTAAAATTAAACATGGAAATCTGCATTAAATATTAAAAGCATATTTATTCATCCCAGTATTTATTTAATTATTCTGTGTTGGAGGAGATCTTGATTTTATCTGTTAGTCTGGCCCTTTAAGATAAGTGGGCAGGACTAACTGCTATAAACAAGGTGATTGGTCTACAGTAAAACTTTTGTGCCAGTTGACCAATCAAATGATTTGGTCTATTTAAAGAGCAAATAGAAAGTTTAGATTGTTTTATGATGAACTATAAAGAAATGTGAACTAAACTAAACTTATTGCTAAAATAAAGAAATTAACATTTCAATCAATTTAATTTATTTTTTGCATAATTAATAAATTATTGAAATATCTGCATAAATATGACCACATTTTAGATACATTTAGTATATCACAATTTTATTCATGAATTTTTTACACATTTTATTTAGAGGATTATTATGTTTTTTCTTATGGGTGGAAATGCACAAATTGTTCAACTTTTCCAGGCTTTATGCAGCAAACACACTTCTTATTTTAGTTCAGATTTGTTATTTGTAATCATGTTATCACATTATTGTGGCCCTGACAGCAGTGCTTTGCCTTGTGAAGGCAGTGATAACCCACATCCTGCTGTCAACATGCTAGTCAGGCTACATTAGCTAATAGCTAAAATCAGACTTTTAGCTACTCTTTGAAATATTAGCCTCTCTGTAAGTCTACATTACAGTAATAGCTCTTATGCTAACGACTGTTTTTAAGCTAACATTAGCATTGTTGCTAAATCTCAGAACGCTGGACTCCAACCAGAGTTGGGTATTAATCACTAGCTACATTTACTCAGTTACATTCACTTGAATTACTTTTGGAAAAAAATTACTTTTAGGAGTATTTTTGCTACGTTGTACTTCTTTACTCGAGTAATTTTACTAGGAAATATCGCTACTCTTACTTGAGTAAAATTTCTGGATGCTCTACTCACTGCGAATAATTTAACTGAATAAAGAACAAACTTGTTTTAACCAAACATTTGTTAGTTTTATTATTAGTTTTATATAGAAAATACTGGTCCTTCTGGTGACGTATTTTTTAAATAGTAAATGATACTCAGTACTTGAGTAATCTTTTTACCAAATACTCTTTTACTACTCTTACTGGAGTAATTTCTTGAATGGCTACTTTTTACTTTTACTTGAGTAAAAATATGTTGAAGTAGTGCTACTCTTACTTGAGTACAGTTTTTGAGTACGCTGCCCACCTCTGGTTCCAGCTGACACACACACTTGGGCAGCCCTTTTACATTTCTTCAGACATTTTTAGTCTTACTGTTACATTTCTAAGCATTTACAGTATTTCTTATGCATAACGTTTAATTATAGTAATGTAAAACTATATAAAAAACAGGCTTTATTATTTTCTTGGAGCAGGTTTCCAGCAGGAACATGTAAGTTGCTGCTGTGCTAGGCAGAGATTCGCTGTCTGAACCAGCAGCTCCAGTAAGCGCTGTGCCTGAAGCGGCATCGCTCAGCCGGAGCGTCTGACTGGACACCTGTCAGTGCAATCGCTCCAATTATTTCTTTAAATCCGAAGGTCCAACACTTCCATCTCCTCTTGTCCTCCTCCAGTTGTCACCGAAAGGCTGGAAATGTTTTTCCAGTGCTCAGCTTTTGATTTTTTGTCATTTTTTTGTGCACTGTAACACCAGTGTGACACTGTTTTGTTGGAGCTAACAGGACAGTTGGTTTCAGTTCTGCTGAAACTGGACTCAGTGGAGTCTGCAAGTTCTTGTAAAAAAAGTGCAGCGAGCTTCTGCACGCCACATGACACGGTGCGCTGATATGTTCCTTTGGGGGTGTAACTTGTGTCAGACATAATCAGCCATGCACCTGCTGTTTATAATCAAACTGAATTCATCTCTATTTTTACCAGGATCCTATATATCTGCTCTTTAAATAAAATAGAAAAGTTGCTGCTTAAAAATTAAAAGAAAAAGCCTGCAGCTGTCGGTATACAAACTCAGGATTAAAGAATGAGTTTAAAACTTTAAGTCTTGTGTTGACAAATATTTTCTCTAATGATCTCAGGATAGCTGAGCTGAAGCAAATGTCTTATCAGCAAAAGAGCTGAAAGTTGTTTCTATATTTATTTTTTAACCTCATGTTATGTAAGCAAATGTTTTGCAGTTTTCCCTGCATCTTTGTGCTGTTGCTACAGGAAAACAAAGAGATTAAAAGCATCATGTTCAGATTTTAGCAACTCATTACACTCTATTGCAGTAATGGTTAAGGTATTGGCTAAATTAATACGATTTGTAGATTATTGTCTAGTTATAGGAAAGGATTTGTTCAACTAGTGTGAATTAAAACAATCTATAAAAAGGGAAGAGGACCATTTTAAAATGCAATTGCAAACTTTACTTTTTCATATGGATCTGTCTGATCAGCAGCAATAACACGTCTGTTTATTTTGTGACTATTTTTGAGTCGAATTGTAATTATATCTTCATTTCTCTCTAACTTTGCTAATGACTTTTATAAAACTAATTAGTCAGTAGGTGCATCTCAGCTACAGCTAAAAAATATGAATATTGTAGAAATTAAAACTTATTTATTGATCTGTTATACACATAGTGAAATATTTCAGCGCTGCTTTTTGTAATTTTGATCATTTTGTCTTACATAGAATCAAAACCGAAAACTCAAGCTTTTAAAAACTTTTTCTACGCACTCAGTACCTGATTTTGCTTGTCAATCCTCTCAAGGCTGCAGTTGTTCCTGCTACTGGTGCACCTTTTCCTGCCACACTTCTTCCTTCCACTCAACTTTCCATGAAAGTTTTACTTTTATCTAACACAGTCCTCTCAAGGTTACAGTTATCCATGTTGCTTGTGCAGTTTCTTCCTTCCACTCATTTTCCCTTCATATACTTACATACAGCTCTCTCTGTTCCAACTTTCTAGTGTCAGTGACTTTCAAAACTTCCCCATTATTATGTGGGCCATAACATTTCTGTGTGAAAATGCTTTTTGTTTTAAATGTTTGGAGGCTATATAAAATTTTTCTGAGACATTACATTGGGTTTTCATTAGCTGTAAGCTGCAATCATCAAAATAAACAGAAATAAATTCTGAAAAATATATTGGTTTGTTTATTTTTTGACTCGTCACTGTTTTAATTCAATTACTAAAATAAATGAAGTTGTCGGTGATATTCTAATTTATTGAGTTGTACCTGAATTCCCTAGTGTGCACATTTTTTTGTAAGAAAAACAAGAAATAATAATTTTTTTTCAGAATGTGTTATTATTCTGCTTCAGTGTAATGTTTTAAATGTCTTGACCAATAATTCTCCGGACTTCCTCCTGAAGTTTTTCTTCTCTATTTCAGTAATTTCAGTCAAACCCGTTTAGCAGACCCTGACTTCGTGATCGCAGTTCTTTTGAAGGAGCAAAGTGAACAGGTTGAGGGTAAAATGAGTGTCGGCCTTCAAAATCCATGTACAGCGGCTGAAAAGCACCAGAAATCCTGAGATTTGAACACTGGATTTGAAAGATGCATGATTCATAGGTCGGTGTTGAGCGGCTTAACAGACAACAGAAAACACAGATTTTCTCTGTAAATGTTCCAGACACTGGGGTGAAAAAGCATCAAAGCTCCAAAGAAACCTTCAAAACGCCTCAAGAGTTATCGATTACCACCACCTGACTACTTTTAAAGAGAATCTAAAGAAAGGAGGAATGTCTCAAGACCTTATGCTCCTTTCACATGAATGCTTTGCAGATTTTATTGAAACGTTTGGTGAGGTAGTGTCTGAATGGCTCTGAGCCAGACATCCTGATCTGATCTGTGAGACTGAAAATCAAGTGGCTTAGCACTTTGCTGAAGGGCACTTCATGTTTAAGCTCGGGCAGAAACTGCTCTCAGAGCAAAACGCACACAGAACGACTGGAGCTGGACAATATGGCCGAAAACACATCGCGATATAAACTTTTCATTTCAGCCGATATCAGTAATTATTTTACTGTTTTTAATACGTGAAGTAATGCCAAACTAGATGATCACTTATGAATAAAACCTTTCCTGTTTTATCCACAGTTTTCACTCCGCAGCATTGTTTATTTTTAAGCAGTTATGAGTCACAATGGCAAAACATGAAACTGCTGCTGCGCAGTAACAACCTGTTGCTCAACAGGTTGTTGCTAGGTAACCAAAGAGTGAGTGAGTGAGTTGATTTCACCAACTTTGCATTGAGAGGTTGGGAGATGCCTACATCTCCCAGAATGCTGTGCTGTTCTGGATCAGAGTCCAGTGAGTAATCTATATATTGAATATTGATTATTCTATCACATGTATTTTCTATTGATATTGATCATGTGTCTAATGCGATACATGTTGTTAATTTATTGTTCAGCCCTGGGAAAGACTCAATATCTGTGTGTAAGGGCTCGGCAATAAATCAGTTTGATCAGTGCTATTGAGAAAATTTGTTTTTGAAGATATAGTTTTTGGAAAATCAGTTTTTTTTTTCCATCAATGCACTCCCAAAGCCCACCATCTAGTTTGACAAGTGCACTTTAATTTGGAATTTGAATTCAGGTCAACTATACAACGGTCAGGTTTATTATCAAAACTACTCTGCTGTTTTTTGGCAATAAGTTAACATTTTTTGGTGTTTGAAAAATGAGCTGTTTCAAAAACCCCTGGAATGTGATGTCACAAATCAGCAGGCACAGCCCGTCACCCAGCAACCTCAAACAGCTGTTTTTACCGCTGTGTGCGCTGCACAATGGCTGCTGGAAAAGACGAGTGTTTTGTTGTTGACTTACCATCCAGAAAACACTTGCTGCATTCCTGTTGGTTGTGCAGGAGGCTCTACTTCTGCTTTTCAAAGAGGCATGGTTACATAATTGGGCATATGTTTGCAGCCATTTTCACTTGTGCCTAAACCAGCTAAAATAGGCACAACTGACTTGACTAGAATCTCATTATCTAAGAATGATTTTGTGAAAAGAATGTAATGAACATGTTTTGTAGAGCCCTAAGACCCGTCCCAAACTGTTCAAGGAATCATAATATGTAATTTTTAAACTACATCTCCCAGCCTTAATGTGTGTAAAACCAGTTGTAGTTCAGATGATGTTGACTTTGTTTCTCCACCAGCTCTGCATGTAAACTCAAGCAGACACTTGCAACAGTCACCCTGCTGTTTTAGGGCAGTGATTAAATGTTTGTCTGCGCAGTAAGCTCATCATATCAATGTAAGACATGAATCTAAATTAGTAATCTAAATATATGTTTTAGAAGCCCATTGAATATTTAATATGAAGCAGTTGCTGCTGCCTTCTCCTTGTTCTCTCTGTTTAAAACTAATGAGAGATGATAGACCGTCTGACTGTTTGGTGTAAAATTAATTTAAACGGAGGAAGTAGTGAGACGTTTAGTCCGTAGCTCAGCCAAGAGCCTGGGAGAGATGCGACCTGCAGGTTCACATGTCGATTTAAGCAAGTTGAGCAAGTCCCTTTTTCAGGCCTTGAGGGATCATTCAGACTTTTCTTGACTTCTTTGTATTATTTGACTGGCCTTTAACACTTGGCTTTCAGTAATCGATAAAAACTCCAGGGCAGAAGTTTGGCGGGATGAATACTGATATGTTGGAACAGAGAATCAGCTTTGACTGGATATTTCTAAGTTTATATCTTGAACTTATATTGAGCATCTTTTGTGTCTCACCCAACGATTAGAGTCCAGAATATTTTGCCTCTTTTTAATCAATGAAGCAGCGGTTTCTAACACAGCTGGTTCATTGATTACTAATAATATGTAGCTTCCATCTCAGAATCAGAATCAGCTTTATTGATCCAAGATTGTGTTGGACAAGCAAGACTTTGGTACAGACATTAAGTTTACAGATAATAAAGCAAAAGATTGGGGCTGCAACTATGTTTTAATTTAGTAATAGGTTAATCTATTGGTTTTTTTCTGATGTTTAATCAATTAATTTGATAAAAAATTTATTCTTTCATTGTTTTATGTTTGAAATACGAGAAAGTAAAACCTTGAACTCAGCATTTGTAGTATTTCTGTATGTTATGCCCTTAAAGTTTTTTGTTGCCTGGAAAATTACGAATTTCAAAAACTCTCCAGATTGTAACGTCACAAACCAGCACTGCCCCTCACCTAGTGACCCCAGGGAAGCCCAGCTCGTTACCTAGCAACCCTAGCAAAGCACAGCCCGTTTCCTGGCAACCTAATCTGAACCCCAGGATTTTTGGTCTGCTAGTTTTGAACGCATTAGGACTACTTTAGTCCATTTTAAGTAGATTAAGGTCCTGTCAGGTTTGACACTGCCTTATTTGCACTGGATTCAATTTTTTTTATAATGTTTTTTATGTTGTTTTTTTTTGTTTGTTTGTTTGGACCAGAGTCTGGTCCGCATTGCCGGCAGTAAGTCGGGCTCGTTTCCGGTGAGAGTTGGACTCCGCCAGGGCTGCCCTTTGTCACCGATTCTGTTCATCACTTTCATGGACAGAATTTCTAGGCGCAGCCCAGGTGTCGAGGGGATCCGATTTGGTGGCCTTAGGATCTCGTCTCTGCTTTTTGCAGACGATGTGGTCCTTTTGGCTTCATCAGATCGTGATCTGCAGCTCTCGCTGGAGCGGTTCGCAGCCGAGTGTGAAGCGGCCGGGATGGGGATCAGTGCCTCCAAATCCGAGGCCATGGTCTTGAGCCGGAAAAGGGTAGAGTGCCTTCTCCAGGTCAGGGGGGGTGTCCTGCCCCAAGTGGAGGAGTTTAAGTATCTCGGGATCTTGTTCACGAATGGGGGAAGAAGGGAGCGGGAGGTCGACAGGCGGATTGGTGCAGCGTCTGCCGTTAAGCGGGCGTTGTACCGGTCCGTCGTGGTGAAGAAAGAGCTGAGCCAAAAAGCGAAGCTCTCGATTTACCGGTCGATCTACGTTCCCACCCTCATCTATGGTCATGAGCTTTGGGTCATGACCGAAAGAACGAGATCGCGGATACAAGCGGCCGAAATGGGTTTTCTCCGTAGGGTGGCTGGGCTCTCCCTTAGAGATAGGGTGAGAAGCTCAGTCATCCGGGAGAGACTCAGAGTAGAGCCGCTGCTCCTTCACATCGAGAGGAGCCAGTTGAGGTGGCTCGGGCATCTGGTCAGGATGCCTCCTGGACGCCTCCCTGGTGAGGTGTTCCGGGCACGTCCCACCGGGAGGAGGCCCCGGGGAAGACCCAGGACACGCTGGAGGGACTATGTCTCTCGGCTGGCCTGGGAACGCCTCGGGATTCCCCCGGAAGAGCTGGAAGAAGTGGCCGGGGAGAGGGAAGTCTGGGCCTCCCTTCTGAAGCTGCTACCCCCGCGACCCGACCTCGGATAAGCGGAAGAAGATGGATGGATGGATGTTTGAAATAAGAAAAAACGTAACTTTGCACTTAGAAATTATAGCATTTCTTTATGTTGTTTTGCCATACCCTTACCATACCATTCATTTTTATTTCTCAGAGTTTTTTTTTCCCATTTATAATAAGTAAAGCTTGTGAATTAACCTCTAGAGGCAGAAAAACAACCACTAGATGGACTTCCAAACTAAAAGTTAAACAACATTACAGATCGTCAAGAGTCGATATAGAGGAAGGAATTTGTTTTTCCTTTTAGCGAATAATCGTGTTTTCCTAAAAAAGGACTCTGGCGAGTTTTTATCTGTGTAGTGAGATGGAAACAGAACATTTCTTCTTCCTTTGAGACCGAGTTACGAGACCAGAATAAGAATTTTTCAGCCGCTATCAGTGGATGACAAAAATTGCACCCTCAGGACAGCAGATATCAAGTAATGAATCATGCTTCTCAGAGCAAACCGAGGTAGAGACACACTAGAATAAACCTAATCTTTCAAATTAAATCATTCTAATTAGGCCAGGGAATTATCATCGTAGCTGCAGATATCATGTTATCAGAATTGTAGGAGAGGAAATCAAAAATGAGAAAACAGAAAGGAGGCCAACCCGAAAATATGAGCCTTTGGTTCAGATATATGAACAACATGCACTGATCAGCTTTCTGCCGCATTACCGTTCAGGGAGGTTTCCTGTGTCATCAGGCATGAAGGCATAATTTAAATCCCTAAGTTGTGATTTTTTTCCCCAGTATTCTGTAAAGAAACATTTTGCGAGGTGTGTCACGTTTGCAGTGTCTTCATGATCTTTTTCACTTGGCTGGATCATTGAGACTTACGCCGAACACAACCTGCCCCGGAGCGATTTATGTTCACAGCTTCGAATTAAATCATCCGTAAAACGCCTCGTCCTTTCACTGATTCGTTTCCTGATGACATCCCTGAAAATGATATTAACACTGAAACAGTATATTAACGTCAACAGGCAGAAGTACTGAAAGCTGCTCTGTTGACGCTGGAATGTGCTGCTGGGCTCAAAAAGGCTTAAATGTAACAGAAAACTCAATTCTTGATCAAATATTTCTTCTCTGGCCAGATTTCAGTATCACTTAATCTATTAAACATTTGATTCAGGATTTTCTCTGTAAAATAAACTCTAAATGAATGAATCTTGACGCAGCTTCTTGGCTGACAAAACCTATTTTTGTCTAAACCTGTTGAGCTCTTGGTTGTGCATCAAAGGCAGCTTTATAGTTTCAAGAAACCATGCCGTAGGCTTTGCATTGTGTAACCATGGCAGCCAAGTGTTGAATTATTTACGCAGAGTGGGTTTTATGTATGTTCTTCGGGACATTATTTCGCCTGATCAGATAGAGATCTGGGTATTTAAAGGCTAGACGGGGAACGATTCAGGCTTTTTATGGGATTTGAGCCGTCTGGTGTTTCAGTGTGGAAACATGTCGCCTGAGAATACCAGCTAAACCATTGAAACTGAGATATTTCTGTATTTGTTTTGGAAACGTGAGGGAAATTGTTTCACTGCACATCAAATAACATGTAGCTTGAGCAGTGTCTAGAGCAGTAAATAAATTACTGCAGTTCTGGTTTCCCTGCTTGATCACACCTGACTTCCTGGAACGGGTCATTAGCTTCCTCCAGCAGATCTTGGTGACAAGCAGAGGAGATAATTAAAGTATCTGAGGCAGGTGTGTTGGAGCAGGGAAACATCTAAAACATACAGGATCCCTGAGAACTCAAGTTGCTCACCTCTGTAAACAGCGAATGGTTTGTACTGGAAGTAGAGCTTAGATTGAAATGGGAATTTGCATATTTATAGCCGGTATATAAAAGTGAATTGCTCTTGGTGTGCAGAGATGAGCTGTTGTACAAAGAAATTGTGAATAATTAGGAATGAATACATGAATAAATTGAGAGGAAGGAGGTATATCTCTAAGACACAGTGGCTCTGGATTAAAATTATAAAGAATCAACTAACATTTTAAGCATAAATTTAATAAGATATGCTGGTTTAAGCTGTTTTTCTCATGTGATTAATTGATATTCCATGACAGAACGACACTAAAAATACCAGTGACACTGTTTCGGGTCTATTTACTTTTTGTCAATAAGTTGTTACTTTTTAAACATTTTTCCAGAAATTTCACAATCTCACAGAAGGAAATATATCCATTTTATTTACTGCAAAAGTCATGTTTTTCTTTATTTTAAAGCCTAAAAATAAAAAGTAAATTGGTGTTCTTTAAAAATGAGAACAAATTTTCTTAGGTACAAAAAATTTAACTTGTCGTCTTTTTTTCTTCTTCTAAAGATTATTTTGCTGCGTTGAAAGCAAACATGGCTCTTAGTGAAGGGTGGGCGAAATGGTCGTAGAATTTTACTGCGATATTTTGTGGTAGTATTGCGATAACGATAAAAATTATGATTAAAAAATATTTTTTACTTCTATTTTAGGTAACTGACTGACTGCATAGCATTATTAGCTCCACAAACACAAATATTGTTCTTGAAAAACAGTAAATGCATTTTTGAATTTACTCATATTTATAGAAGAAAATAGTAAAACTAAGACTTCCTGTAATACTGTCAGTTTTTTCCCCCTGATTTAACATCATTCACTGAAATTCATCAAGACAACAACAAATCAAAATTCTTATCACCATGTGAAATTTTTCACAATAAATGATAAACGATACGATAAGTGCCCACCCATACGTTTAGGTTTGTAGGCCAAATAACATCAGTGTGAAAATCTGTTAAGTGTTATTTAATCTGAGGAAGTGCAAATCGAATGCAGAGAAAGCTACGACATTATAACAGTTTGTTAATGGGTAGTTTTTGCCATAATAATTATGATCTTGATGTGGCTCAAAATGAAAATGAGTTTAACGTTCCTACTCTCAGATATCCAATCTGCCTGAATGTTCTCCAACATCTGTAATTTTTCTTAGTTTTGCAAAAATGTCTCTGCATAATCTGCAAGCATTGATGTTGCAGCAATTTGTGTTATGAATCACTTTGTTTTGGTCGTCCGTTTAAGCATTGCAGATTGGATGGGGGTAGCCAGGTGTGTTGCATTATTTCATAATTACGATCTGAATATTCTGCGTGTCACATAAACAGCAGCAGGATTCCTCAGCAGCATTTAACTCATCTTATGTGTGCAATCTGCAGTTAACCTCAAAACACAGAATCTCTTAAAATAGACGTTTTTTAATAGGTTTATTGGAAATGCACTTTGTTGCATATTTTAGAAGTTAATGCAAACCTTTTCCTTGTGGATGATGCAAGTAAGCTGCAATTCAAAGAGACTTTTTCACCCTCAGTCTCAACAGACTGGTCACAAGTCGAGTGACCTGTGACCAATCAGAGGCTTCGTTCTTCAGTACCTCAAAAACGGCTTGAAATTGCCAAGAGAAAAAGAAAAACCAATGCATAGCTGGAATATGTAAAGGAAATGTTTACAAGACTGACAGTGGGAGCTGTGTTTATTCACAGAGGAACTCTTTACATCAAATAACAAACAGCAAAAAGCAAACAAATCCTTAGAAAGGCAAGAAGAGACTGGGAGCAGGAGGAAGGTCTGCTGCCAGCAAGACATCTGAGACAGTGATGCCGCATGTTGAGCAAACTATTGTTGTTGTTTTTTATATAAAATGGATCCCTAAGTCTTAAAGTGTTTATGTAGCTGAAAGTGCCAGATTTATCTGTCCAGCCTTAAAACCGTTCAGGAAGCTGAAGGGTTCTGGGCCTAAAGGATGAAGATGTTTTGATACAAAATGTGCGTAAAAACCACAGAAAACTGTGAATATTCTGGCTGAAGCTGGAAAGAGAGTAGAGGAGGGCATTATCGTAGCGTTTATCATTTATTGCAAGGATTTTCTTGGTATGATAAAATTCAGATTTGTCGTCACTGTAAATGTTTAAATGTTTTAGACCCTAAACCGGCTCAAAATAGGTAGAACTGAGCAGACTGAAATCTCATTGTCTAAGAATGATTTTGTGCAAAATATGTAATATGTTTTGTGTAGCCCACAGACTAATCCTAACTCGTTAAAAGAAGCATAATATATCACCTTTATTTGAAAATATATGAAAACGCAGTTACTGTGTCCAGCTTAGTGATAAAAATCACACTTCTTTTTGTGACTGGTGTCCTAAAGAAGATAAAACAAATCGAAATGTTTCTCGATCGCTGTATTTGTGTGTGCAATGTTTGAATACATTAGAAAAGCGGTTTACCTGTAACACTAATTGGTTCTCTAAATGGAGAGCATCACTAATCACACAGGGGAAGCATGTCATTGTTTTAATGCATAAAGTCCTGATCCTATTATTAAAGAAACTTTGTGGGTAAATGTGAAACGTTTTGTGCAAAGAGCCTAAAAACTTGACTCTGTTCACCAGTTCTGTCAGGAGGAATGGATGAAGACAGATTAAATTATTTCTGGTTTCATTTTTAAGAGCACAATAGGATGGAAATGGTTATTAGAGAATTTGCAACCCTGAATCTGACTTGCATCATATCAATGATTTTAAAAACAGTTTCAGTAAATTTTGACATGTGCCAGCAGCTGTGCTCGTCACTATGCTCTGAGATATGCATCATATTTTCTCATATGATGGATTTCTGATGCATGACATGCAGAAATATTCAGTAAATTAGAATATTATTGAAAAGTTTATTCATTGCAGTTACATAATTTATTAAGTGAGACACATTAAATAGATAATTTACACAGAGAGATGTTTTCAAGCCTTTATTTTGGCTAAATATGATTATTTTTCTCTTACATCTAATAAAAACACAATTTAAAAATAGAATATTACAATGAAAAATATTAATTTCTTAATTCAGAAATGTGAGTTTAACAACAAGTATGTTTGTCAAGTTCTCCTTTAACTCATGCAGTTTCCCCACTTGAAAATGGATTTTTTTTGTCCACTGTATTTCAGTCAAAGAACCAGGCAGTTTTCTTAATTTATCCTCCATTTACTTATCAACATGTCAGGACATTTCTTTTACAGCTCGCCCAAAAGCAGGCGAAACCCTTTAAACAACCCAAAAGAAGGAAAAATAAATAAATATTACTAACCTATATTATTTAAGTTTACATATGTTAATTATACTGCAAAGAAAATAACTAAGCAGACCATGAAAATATTCAAGCAAAGGCCTGTGAATCCACTCATAATGTGCTTAAAGTCAAATGAACAAAAGTTCTTCAACTTTAAAGAGCATTTCAAATGTTTACTTTTCATATTAATCATGAATATTTATTTTAGATTTTCAAAAGATATTTTTAATCTGAGAAATGCCATAACACATGTTAAAGAAAAGTCACAGTTTTGTTCAGATTATTTAGTAACTTTATTGGAAGGGGTGTGCATGACACTGTCATAAAATGACATAACACCTGTTATAAATATGAAGGAGTCTTTATAAATATTCACAACAATTGTCCTGAAGTGTCATTTGGTAAATAATAACTTTTTAAATAATAACTTTTAATGCAAAGTTGCACTAAAACTTGCATTGAAAGTGTCACTATTTGATAAATAATCACACTTTGCACCTCTGGGTCAGTTTTCCAAACCTTTTATTAAATAATGACCATTAAAAGTCTCATTTTTTTGACAAAGTGTCATTATTTGACAAATAATGTCATTTTTTGTCATTATTTGACAAATAATGAGACTTTTAATACAAAGTTCCATTAAAAGTGCATTAAATGTGTCAACTTTGCAGTCAAAGTGTCATTATTTACCAAACCTCATGACAACAGTCATAAGCATTCATGAAGACTCCTTCATGTTCAGGTGTTATGTTAGTCTGAAGCACAGCCCTTCAAATAAAGTGTTAGCCATTATTCTTCCTTTTGATTGCACCTATTTACAACAAATATTGGAAATCTGAATGGGATTCCTCGTTCTCTAGCTGCCTTATTCATCTCCTCGACTGAAAATGTAGCACCTAAAATATGATATAGGGGAATTTACTTTTTTATGGGCGTGTAGTTGGAAAGCAAGGAGCTGAAATTATTAATAGACCAGCAGAGTTAACACGTTTATTCTGGTGTGAGATTGAACTTTTATTCTAAATTGCACATTTCATGGAGAATTATAAGATTTTTTTTTTTGCTTGGCAGGAAAAGAAAATAAAGCCTTTCGGATCCATTCTGTGGACGGTTTGAAGTCGGTTCACCAGAGAAATTAGGATATATAAAACAGTCAAATGAGGGCTGTAAGTGTGCTGACTTCTTCTGGCCCCTTCTCTGACACAACATAAAATAAATGCTAATGTTTGCACTGAAACCTGGCAAGCACAGGCTGTATTTTGGTGGGGAAGGCCGGTTTCGGACGGAAATGACAGAGATTTTTATTTCAGACGCATACAGCACCCCTCCACATGATGAACATTGTTTTGTACTGCAGTCGTATAATTACAAACAGTAAAAGCCAACCTGTAATTTATATTGAGACGCCAAAAAATTAATGTTCTACAATATTTATAAATCAAATTAATGTGCTGCACACTTAGTGGCACAGCTGCTATCAATGCTTTTATCTTATTTATAAATATATATATATAATTTTATCTTGAATAATAATAATTTATTATAATTTTAATAACTGTACAACAGGGCTGCATGAAATTTGAAAGAAAATAAATAAATGCAGCTAATTATGGAGACACTGAGAACAATTTGAGAAATTGTATTGATTCTAATGTGATAAAATATGTTTAAATGATACATTTTTCCAGTATTGGTTGAATTGATAAATGAATTATTTTGACTGGAGACAGGAGATTTAGTGTGGCCGCATGTTTAGGATCATTATTCTGACAACAAATGTTCCATTTTTAAGCAGAGACTAACTGATTTTTATGTAAAATCTGCTTGTATCTGAAGCATGTTGTTCACAGAAATGGGAACGCAGCATCACAGATCCTCTACCGTACTTATCCATGTGTTTAAGGTGTTTATCGTAGCTCCTAACCACTGCCAAAAGATCTAAGCTGCCTATTCCAAGTAAGCTAACTCCATACTTTTACCTTATTTGACAGAAAAGTCCTTTTGGATTGTGGATTATTTGGATGAGATTTATAACCCTAGACTTTGAATATTTTAATTTAATATTATCTTTTTCACTTAACCTGGATGTAAATATCCGTCCTCCTCCAAACACTTATGTTACAGGAGTAATTGATTAAAATTAATTTTTCCAGATAAATATACATTTTATTGAACGGCTTGTTTGCCTGTCTTTCCCATTTTGTATGCCGTTTAAAAGAAGATTGCCTGTCTTGTCCTACATTACAGAGACAGAAAGTCATAGACTGCTACTTGAAAGACCCTCAAAACCTTTAATCAATGTAAGCAAGATGTAAAGTAAATTAAAATGCTTGACTTGTTTATTGTAAAGGTTACCAATAGTTGTGACACAGTTAAGTGTATTATACATAAAAAAACACACATATTCTTTTTGTTCTTTACTCAATAAAGATACTGAAAATTTAAGGTTTTTAAAACATCTTTACCAGTTAGGAGTGCTCTGTTAACATATAGAGCTAATTTCACCAACATTTACAAATAAAATAAACTTGCCTACACTTCAATTTTGCATTATTGGTCGGAGTCTAAAGTTAACTGGCTGAACATGATCTAGACGTCAAATTTTCCCCCTTTTTTGCATTTAAATTTAGCAGCATCACAGAGGCGTAACAAAGGTCATTGAACCGGTTTCCTGTTGTTGCAGGTACAAAGGCTGATCCCACTGAGAAACTTAATTACTATTCGGCTTTTATTTCATCAGACTGCAGCAAAAAGATATGAAAGATAGAGAGAGGAGAAGACTTAATTTCCCCAAGGCTGATATAATACCAGTGTCATTTATATTGAGCGCAGTCTGGGACTTTCAAACCAGAGAGAAGTCTCAAAGACCAATTTGTTCATTTTTCAAAACTGACATTTTATTGAGGTTCAATATCTGCAACCTTGACTTTTAAATAAAAGATTTAGAGGCGTCATTGATGGTGGCTGCAGTTCGACTTTCCTCACTAATTAGGAACAAAGTGGAGCTAATAGCTTGAACAGCAAGCAGCAGTGGGCTTCCCCAGTGCAATATAGCATGCCGTCTTTATTGCAAACAGATTAATTTCTTCGGTCAATGTCTGCTTTATCCTTGAGATGCGCTCGGTTTTAATTATGCTGCAACACGACGGCGTCGGCTGCCTGTTCTGTGACAACCTTCAGGCGTTTCTGAGGCTCAGGTGATAAAATGTGACGTGTTTCTGCATGTGAAGCGTAGACGGTTTCTGCAAACCTGCACATTTTCCCTGACAGCTGCGATTTCTTTCGTTTCTTACCTCAGTTCTGACGTTTTACTGACATGTTTACCTCTGTCAAAAATCTTTTTTCACACCTGTGATGGTTTCCAGACAGGCTTCGGTGGAGTCTGAGAAGTTACAGATTGTCTCTGAAATGTTGGATTTTGTAGTTCATGGATGGATGAATGGACGGACGGACGGACGGACGGATGGACGGACAGCTGGATGGATGGATGGATGGATGGACGGACGGACGGACAGACGGCTGGATGGATGTATGGACGGACGGCTGGATGTATGGATGGATGTATGGATGGACGGACAGTTGGATGTATGGATGTATGGATGTATGGACGGACGGACGGACGGACGGACGGACGGACGGCTGGATGGATGGATGGATGGATGGACGGACGGACGGACAGACGGCTGGATGGATGTATGGACGGACGGCTGGATGTATGGATGGATGTATGGATGGACGGACAGTTGGATGGTTGGACAGATGGTTGGATGGACGGTTGGGTGGAGGAATGGATGGATGGTTGGTTGGGCAGACGGTTGGATGGTTGGACACACAAATGGTTGGATGGTTGGACAGACAGACGGTTGGATGTTTGGACAGACGGTTGGATGGTTGGACACACAGATGGTTGGATGGTTGGACAGACAGACAGACGGTTGGATGGTTGGACAGACAGACGGTTGGATGTTTGGACAGACGGTTGGATGGTTGGACAGACGGTTGGATGGTTGGACAGACGGTTGGATGGTTGGACAGACAGACGGTTGGATGTTTGGACAGACGGTTGGATGGTTGGACAGACGGTTGGATGGTTGGTGAAACAAAATGTCTGTTTTAATAACTTGTAACAGGTCATTTCACGAGATTTACTTTCCTCACGAGGAGATTTCACTTTCTCCTTAAAACTCACTGTTATGTTGGCATAATAATCCAATTTTCAGTGAGCAACGGACGTTCAGGTGGAAGCCTGAGGTTTCCGACCGAAGAAGATCAGGCAAGAGGATCGACATTAATTTTTATTGCGTGTTTTTCGTTCGTTGTGAACTCTGAAAAGGACTTTCGTTTCGTTTTTGCGCGCATTTTTGAACATTTCCTGACGAAGACTTCATATTTTTTAAGAGACTGTCGATGGACATTAAAAAAAAAAAAAACAGAAAAAGACGAGCAGCAGATTGTAATTTTGTGTCTTTCTCATTTGACAGATTGTAATTTTGTGGTGAATGTTGTCCTTTAAGTTGCAGACTATTTCTTACTAATTTTTCTATGTATGGCCCTGTTTTCGTTTTGTTTTACATTTTGGGTTTTTGTTTGTCCTGTGTTTTGGTTGGATTGTGATGATTTTGTTTTATGATTTTATTTTTGAAAGGATAAGTCTTTCTACACCTTGGGTTTTGTTTACAAAAGGGGGATTGTATAGAATTAGGGTACGTCACTCTTTTGTTTTTTTATTTTTCGTTTTTTCGTTTATTAATACATAGTTTTGGTTCGGTATTAGAAGGCTTACTCAATTTTTATTGAGATCTTTTGATTAAGACCTCAAAAGGGGGCTTGCTAAGGAAAATGCTTATTTTAGTGCTAAAAATACAGTTAGTCTTGCGACATGTGTAAAGGGATGGCCAACGCTCTTGTTTGGAACAGTTTTCTGTTGAGCATGGGGAAGCAGGGCCTTTTTCCTCCCCCGCTGACACACAGAGCAATAAAATTTACAGTCCGAAAGGGGTCAGAGACTTCTTGGCGCCTCTCGGCCCGTGTCGGACGGAGATGGGCACGAAGTGGTCCGCCTTTTCTTAGATAAAAACCAGACATCGGAGCTGTAATGAGGGGAGTTTCCGGGGTTCTTTGGGGGGCCGAACAAGGTCTCTAATTGGTCAAAGAACGGAACGCCTTCTTTGCATATATTAAATAGGGAAACGCCTCTTTGATTTAAAATGCCAGGACAGCAAACAGAGAGAGAGTTTTTTACCATCTTTTTCTCTCCACGTTGGGCGCCTTTGTCTGTCTATGTGTTTCGTGTGTGTCTGTTTACCCTTGTGTGTCTTTATTTTTATGAGAAAAATGTATATCTCTGTACCTCTGCAGCTCTGTTAACGGATTCAAGCGGTGCTTTGTATGAATTAAACTCTGTGATCCGTGACGTCATTGTGCCTCGCCTTGTCTTGCAGCCGTGACGACATCCGTTCGGGACCCGGGAGAACAGGAGTGAAAGAGAGCCATGCTTTTTCCAAATTTAAGCTAACCTAATAACTTTCCTCCTTAACATTGGACAGACAGACGGTTGGATGGTTGGACAGACGGTTGGATGGCCCCAACGTTTAACCAATAGGACAATGAATTAAGTCTGAAAATAATGAAATTTTTCTCTTTCATTGTTTTTTTCCAGACTTTTCCAGGTAGACCTTGAATCCCAGCCTCTCCCTGCGGTTCGGTTTATTAATCAGACGTTGTGCGTTAACAAATTGCTTTCCAGTGGCGCTCTCCAAATCTCAAACTAATTACTCTTCCTGTGTTCTCCGTGTTAATGCTGATGCTGTTAGCATGAAATGCCTAAAGAGGGGCCCAGAAATGTGTCTGTTCCTCCACATTAGCGCAGCTTTGATTTGATTACTCGCTGCAGAGCATTAACTCAGCTCTGACCGAGCCGTCATCGTGCAGCATTCAGCCACACTGTTGCCTGCTCTGCCTCTAATATAAATTTAGCCGGGCGAAACGCTCAGCTTGTGCCGTTTTGACGCCTTATGTAGGTCAATTCTTCTTCGGCGGCGTGTGATGAGTGATTTGGTTTTGTGGAAAAGGGAACTGCGGTTTTATTATTCATACTCCAACAGAGGTTGGAGATTCGGTGCATTAAAGCATGACTCTGTCGCTTCCCCTCCTCGCAGAAGTGGTATTCTTTCTCTAAATTGAAATTGAAATGAGCATTTGATGTCGGTCCGAACTGTTTTTCAGCCTCAAAAACCTTGTTAAGATTCATCCCTGAACGGCCCATTTTCAGTTTAAAAGCCTTTAATTTCACCTTCTAGCTGCGGTTTCTGTAAGATTTATTGAGTTTTTTTCTTATTTGATTGCAAAAGTGGCTTTTCTAACTTCAGATTTAATGCAATTGGGCTCCGCAAAGTGGACCCAACTCTCACGTAATTTCTCCACAGTGCAACAGCTGAACACATGAGGTGAGCAACGTGAAATTGACCTTGGGAAAGCAGCAGCGTGTGCGCGTCACGTTGAGATTGTTATTCAGAGAATCCAGACTAAATGGGTTTTATTTGGGACTCTCTCTCCCTGCAGAACCAGCGCCAACCTTAATGCCCTTACAAATATTGCCTCATGGTGGCTGCACCTTAACGGCCGCCCGATAATCATCAGTTCAGATAAAATCACGTCTTTTCTTCGGAGCAGCTTATCCGTGTTTGTAGCTTCAGAGCCGTACGAGGCGCTGTACAGCTTTACGGTCGTGTCTCTTCTGTTGATCTAATTGGATACCCTCTGTTGCCGACGATGAATCCTCTCTCCGCTCTCAAGCACTTATTTTATTGAATGCATGGTTCCCCTGAAACTCAAAGCTGTGTTTTAAAACTTGTCTCTTTCCACTGGCTCCAGCCATTGATCTTTCTTTCCTCTTCTTCTTCCTGTCCGTTTTTACGGCTGTATCACTTTTTATTCCTGTGGCAGATTATACGTCTGCTTTTACGTCCTCTGCCTCCCCAGAGAAAGGCTCTAAGTTCAGGCCATTCCCTCCTCTCTGCTAATTGACTCCTAATTTCACAAATGCACTTTAGGGTGGAAAGGAAAAGCCGACTCGTCTGTCTGTCCATGTGGAGGACTGACATGAGCAATAAGCTTCACTCTCACCAGACACACACCTGCAATTTTGTTTAAAAATCTGGAAATTTTCTTCTTTTGTCTGATTCTGTTATTTCATAAATGTGGTATTTATATGAATTATTTTCATTTTGATCTTTAAAATACAAAAATGTAAACATTACTTTATATTTTGATCTGCGTGATTTTTTAAAGAATAATAAATGACGTTTTAATCAGTTACTCAGTATTTGAGTAGACTTTATACCAAATACATTTTTTCACTCTTACTTAAGTATGAGTTTTGGATGCTCACTATCATCCATCATGGAGTCCGCCAGTAGCCGAATCAAAGTACCATCCATTTCTAAACCAATCAGGGCTTGTTAATGACCAGTTTAACCATCAACCAGCTGTTCATGACCAGTTTAACCATCAACCAGTTGTTTGGTTTCTAGCTATTATTAACTCGTTTTTCAGATTTTTAAGCTTCTCTTGTCATTACTTTGCTATTCTTTGGGACAGCAGTTGGAATATTTTCTCGTTTCTTGTCTCTGCCGCGACGTTTGGCCCTGATGTCGATTTCAGTTTCTCCATTTTCCCTAAAGCTCTGAATATGTTCAGTCACTGATGCGAGTTTTTACAAATAGCTGGATTTCCTCTAGTGACGCAACCAGTGACGGCATTCCTTAGCCAATCGTTGACCAAAAAATAATTGTGAATTTTTAGTGTGTAAAACTAACAAACCTTGGTTTATCCTCTTTTGAAGATCATTGCTGATGTCTTTCCATCCTGGCATGGTGTTAAAACTATTACCTGTACTTAATTAGCATCACCTGGATTCTACTTTCCATCATCACAAATGCCTTTTCTATACTTCATTTAATTTTCATTTGATAACTAATGACAGCATGGAGTCTGTTCTGCGTATTTAAAGGTAATTTTAGAATAAAGTCTTGATATATTCACAGAAAGGTGTACTTTCTTTCTACCTTGTCTGTAGTTAAAGGCAGCGAGTTTCTCCCTCGGCGGCTGATCTGCACTGCGAACAGCTCCAGGAAAGCTGCTTTTTCTTTGACAATCGAAGGCAAAGATTTTTTTAATTACTCGCCTGACGCAGAGTAGAAAAGCTGTGGCTCTGCCTGTGGGTATTCATATTGACTTGAGTGTATGATGTTTTAATGAGGCAGCCTTGTGAATGATTTGTTGCAATTGTGTACGCTTAGAAGACTAATTTGTTTGTTTTTTCCTTCGTTTTTCTGTGTTTCCAGTGGATGGATTCTTTGTTGACTCTGAGGCAGATTTGAGGTTTTCCAAACAGACCAGGATGTCAAAGATCTCCAAGGCGGCGAAGGCGGTGAAGAAAGTGGACACAGGAAATGTAATCCGGGCCATCGTGAGGTCAGGACAAGCTGCTCCCGGCCCCCCGCTGGGCCCCATCCTGGGACAGGTAAATTAACTACCATTTCACTTCTTGTTCTCTCAATTTGCTCTGAGTGATCTTTAATATCAACCTAATTGCGGGAGCCTTGCTTTGTTTTATTAGCCGACCTTTCTCACACAGCTTCCATTAGCCGTCAGACAACCTGATCCTTTCTTATTTTCACTTTGCCAATCACGCCTCTCCCTCTTCCCCCTCCACTGACCTCGCGCTACACCTCCATCTCCTCCCACAGCTCTGTTTAGACTTCTTATTCTAGTCGCACAGCTCCATTGTGCAGCTGTGTGCCACACACTTCCCTCAGCGTGCAACGTTTTTATCAGTTTCCAGGCTAAAGACACTAACGCCTCCATCAGCAGCAGCTGTCCATAAACATTAGCTTCACTCTTTACAGGCCTGTAGATGAAATGGGACTGAACGTTTGAAGGCTTCAGCTTAAAATCTTCTGTTCTCCTTTCCGCTTCAGTTGCTCCGCTGAGGCAGCCGAGGTTGTATGGGTTTCTTTTTTTTTTTTTATTTGTTTCTCAGGAATGCACCACTGCAATTTTTTCTCCACTGATGCCGATTGTAACCAGAAAAATGTATCTGCTGGCTGCTACAGTAACAAGAAAAGTCAGCACTCCTCAAACAATGACTGCTACCCGAGTTATTTTTTTTTTCCCTGAATAAAACAACAATGCTGTGTCTCAGGTACTCAGTGCAAACAGAGCTCCGCCATGTTTGGTCAGCTGCTTTTACCGTTGTATGCGTTGTACAATGACTGCTGGAAAAGACAAGTGTGTTTTTAGTTTTGTTAACTTACCATTCGGAAACTATTTGCTACATTGTTGTTGGTTGTGCAGGAGGTTGCACTTGTGCTTTTCGAAGATGTATGGTTTTATATTTGCGCATCTGTTTGCAGCCAAAGTCAGTCGTCAAGGCCCGCTATCACACCTGAATCAAATGATGGTTCATTTAGCAGTTCTCTGTAGAACTTCAACATGCTGAGATGAATCAGCTGTATTGGAGCAGAGACACTGGATGCATTCATACCAGCTTTGTTTAATCTGCTTTAATCCAACTCTAGTCTGTTTGTCTAGAAAGTTTGGTTCGTTTGTTGAGGTATGAATGCGCAGTAGAACGCTGATCTGGACCAAAAAAAACAAACTCTGGTCCACTTTGGTCTCGGTTCAGTTGAAGTGAACTCTGGCGCATACATATGTGAATGCCAAGTGGACCGGAAACCGCTCTGAAAGCAGGATGTGGACTATAGTGCAGGGCATTCTGGGTAAATACAACCAAAACAAACACGAGTCGATAGTTAGTGGGAGAAATGGGTCGTGGTTTTCTACCAAAGACAAAAGAAGAATCCTACAGCCGCTAAAATCTGACACTACTTCATGTTTTTTGTTTACATTTTGTGAAGAAGAAAGTTGCGCTCACGTGTTCTTCTGAGGTCTTTGTGTCGCTTCCTTCAGTGGTTCTTGATGCAGCGCCATCACAGGCGATGAGGGGAACAACTTTCTCAAAGTTTGTTTCAGTGTGAAAGCGAAACACATCAGCTGGAAATGTAACAAATATTTTAAGAGATGCTTTTTATGACTTGGACACCACTGCTTTAAGATGCAACCAGGAGAATGTCAGGAAAAACCAGAGTAATCGAACAGCTGGAGTTTGTTTGGTGTTAATCAGAGGTGCTCTAAATTTTGGCAAGTGTGTCCTTACTGGCTCCTTGCCTGGAGTTTGCATATGGTAAAAGTTTTTGGATCTGGTTAAGTGGGTGTAAAACTTCTATTTTTGCATCCCAAACAATTGAAGACCTTTTACATCCAGTGATCTTGCTTCAAAGTCTTTCTTGTAAAGCTTTTATTTTATTTCTCACCATAAAGGAGCAATCTGCCCCTGCTTTTACGGCCATTGAGCTATTAAAGGTTGATCGTCCCTTTCCAGATTGAGTGAAAGCAGCTGCTCGGCTCGTTTCTGTACATACAAACGATCCAGTTAACCTCTTTTAATGGACAGTACTCATCAGCCCTGAACGCTGTTGCACACTCTGAAACCAGATCAATTCTCACACTTAATCCATCTGAGTGACTTAATGGCGGCGCTCAAGACAGCAGGACGGGAAAGTGAACAAAGCTGGCAGAACAGAGAAGATGTGAAAAAGGAGATAAGAGTTAAAATTATCACACGCTTCTTTCAAAGCCGGCTTCTCGTTTGTTACAAAATACTAAAATTCAGCTAAAACAGCCAAAGAAAAATAGCTTTTTTTACTTCGCCTAATCAGGAAAACGTCTTTAACTGCACAGCCAGACACAACTGATTAAACCACTTGCCAAGAACAGACAATTAAGGCTTCAAATTATAAGACAATGAGCATCTGTTCTGAGACGCTGGTGTTATTTCTGACTGAAGGACGTCTGAGTTCGTTTGAACCGAACACAGAAGCTTGGAAGTTAAATATTTCATTCTGCTTCCACCCATGGATTACATTACAAGCATTGCTAAATTGTGCGTCCTATTCTTACATGACGGGATGTTGCAGCAGAAATGAAGGCAACGCGAGGGAAAGTAATTTGGTTACGCTGGCGCAGCGGCTCATCAGTTTATCCCAGCTGGTTCCGGTGGAATTTTTTAAGCCACCTACTGAATAATTGTTCCAGAAATGGTGGCAAATTGGGAGGTTTTTTTTTTAGCTATTATAGCAAACAAAGGATTGCATTGTCAAGCAGATTTTCCTTAGAAAGATGCTGCTTCTGGTGCTTCACAGACGTTTGTATTCAGGGTATTTCATGTGCAGTTATGGGAAAAATAAAATACCCCATTCTGTAAATTCTAGTTTTGTTTGTGTGTGTATTTCCTATCCTCAGAGCCCTACAACAGGAGTACTGGGGGACATTTCCCATCTCGCTTTAATGGCTTTTATTAATTTAAAGGTACAATAGACTTCTGGTTCAGGCAGCATCGAGGGCAGGCAACTACATTTATAAAGACACAAGCATGAGCCGGGGAACCGGAATGACGGACCAGAGAGCCGACAACAACCAACAAAGGTCGTTTATTAGCTGCAAAATATTAAAATAATTTGATCTTTACCTTTGAAACGTATTTAAAACTATCCTCAGGTGTACAAAAAAAAAACTTTTTCCACTCTGTGATTGTTTATCTAAGAAGAATGAGGTCAAAATTCAAAATGGAGAACTGGGCATTTAACGTATCGTCTGTCATTTATCGTGATAAGTTTTGATTTATTGTTGCCACAATAAAATCCAACTAATGATGGTTAAAACTCCTCCGATACTCTCCATATTGTCGGGATTGTTAGTTTTACTGTTTTACTGTCAATAGATGTAAATATATGATTAAATGCATTTACTGTGTGAAGTTTAGTAATAAAATCCCACTTCTTTATGTGACGACTGTCCTAAAGAAGTGTATGCTGAATCAAACAACAATTGTGCTGTTATGAATGCGACAAACACATTCATAGAGCCACCTAAAAATAAGTAATAAATAGTTACTAATGTCACATTTATTGTTGTCACAATACTTCTACAGAATATTATGATAAAATAAGTCCACCCCTACTTATGAGTGAACAACTAACCCTTCCTTCCTTCAGATTTAAGAGGAAAATTTGCAGCCTAGTGCAGCGATTAAAATTAATTACATTTTTTATAGTGAGAAAGTAGACATGCATGAATTGTTTTGCCAATTTAGAACAGAAAAGTTAAAAAAACAAAGGAATTAAGAAGTTGAATATTTCTCAAAGGTAAATGTATGGAAAATATTTCCCACTGACCTCACATGCTTGTTTTCCCGTCAGTTAATTTATCAGCTTCATCCGGAAGGAGCATTTTCATTTTTTCTTCTTGTTCTGATTTATTAAGGCATTATAGTTTGGGATTTTTCCTTCATTTATTCATTATAAAGTCACCAAATCACTCAAAAAACAAATTTTTCATTGAAACATACATGTTCGCTGAAGGAGAGCATGTTCGTTCTTACTTTTATATTTTTTGTTTCATTCAGATAAATCAGAAAACAAAGCCAGTCTGTTTGTTTTCCTTCCCCCTCCATTGTGGATATTATATAAAAATATGTATTTTCTGAACATCACAGACTTTCATTTTATATTTCTGTTATAAGTTTGAGTAAATAAATCACCACTGCACTTGGAGGCACTCTGGGGGAAAAATAAAAGCTTTGCTTGCAGATGGAGGGAGTTTGTGTGTAGCAATAAAAGCAAATTTTTTTATTATTTTTTCTGTATCCTGTCTCTTTTGGGTTCATCCAAGCATTGTTAGTAATTAACAAATGACATCTTTGGATAGAATAAAAATATATACTGTATATGTTGCTTAAAAAAAACAGTTAAGGACTCATGTTATTGTTGATGGTTGATAAATTCATCCAGTCATCCAGAGACTTCCTGTAAAAAAGCAGGAGTTTGTGCCGTTTGTTGCTCTGGAGGAGATTTAGACCTCAGGAGATGAGATCCTGCAACTTTTAGATGCAACATTGCTGCAACGCACCTGAATCAACCGACTGAATTCCCTCATCAGCAGAAAAACACTAAAGATTATGTATTTATGCTTCCTTGAACAGGTTAGGATAGGTCTGCGGGCAATACAAAATGTGTTTATTAAATTTTTTGCTCAAAAATAATTCCTAGAAAAGTAGATTTTAGTCTGCTCAGTTCTACCTAATTTTAGCTGTTTTAGAGCGTCTTGTCACTTTAAATCCAAATAAGTAGCTGCTGGCCACGCCCCCCAACTCAACGTTTACACTCGCATATGAAAATGGCTGCAAACGGATGTGCAATTATACAACCGTACATCTTTGAAAAGCAGAAGTGGAACCTCCTGCACAACCAACAAGAATGTAGGAAATGGTTTCTGGATGGTAAGTCAACAGCAAAACACTTGTCAATACATTGACCAACCTTTGACCAACAGCTGACCAACCGTTCTGGAGCTCTGCTTGGGTTGCTAGGCAACGGCACACTTCCTTTCCAATGTGACTTAACGACTGAGGTTTTTTGAAACGTCTCATTTTCCAGACACTAGAAAACATTAACTTACAGCTTTGGAAAAAATTAAAAGACCACTTAAATGATCATTTTCTCTGACTTTACTTTTTTACAGGTATATGTTTGAGTAAAATGAACATTGTTCTTTTATTCCATGAACTACTGACATGTCTCTGAAATTCCAAGCAACAATTTAGTATTTATTTGCAGAAAATGAGAAATGGTCAAAATTATTCATTCATATTCATTTAGAAACAACAATACTAATGTTTTAACTCAGGAAGAGTTCAGAAATCAATATTTGGTGGAATAACCAGGAGGTTTTCAATGGGGCTCAGTGCAGTGGGCTCTTATTTTTATCCAATCTGTATTTCCAAAAAACGACTGGGTGTTTTTTTTTTTAAAGCTCTTGGGTTGTTTTTAGAAGCAATTGAAACCCAAGTGAAAGTACAGAAATGTGCTAAATGTGAATTTTTGCATAAAATCCCCCCATTTAAAGACTGTTGTCAATCTTCCAAGGTTCGGATGTGCCAAGAAAATGAGCCCAGCTTCAAATCGTGCATAAAAATAAATATTTTTGGCAGTTTGCTAGTCTGCAGCCTCTGTTCGCATTTGAAAAAGTCTGGCAGCAGGACTTAGGTTTGTAAAGTTGCAGCTAAATGAATCTCAATACCTCAACAACGTTTGACAAAAACCAAATATATGAGAAGAAAACACCACGTATGAAGCACCAGGGTGAAGAAGAAGTGATGCGGCTGATTGTTGAGCCTCAGAACGCCTGCAGTCATTGAGCCAGCCATGAAGGGGTTAATTCAGACGCCATCTGTCTGAAAGTCCCAAAGGTTGGTTACAATGAGGTTCAGCAGCGTTGTACAAATAAAAACAGGTCAACATTTCTTCACAACGATGTGACGTATTGTCAGAGTCGTGCAAAAAAGAAAAATCTTGCTTGAGTACCGAGTTTATTGGCATTTTTCCTCTTTATCTTCACTTTCTGTGGATTAAACGACGATAGTCTGGAATGTGATGTTCTTTGGAAAACATTATAACATAAAATAATTGTTCTGTGTTTTTCCCTTGACGCTGTGAGAGAGCGTAGTAATATTTTTAGGCTACCATATTACATTATTTGATTATATTGTTATATTTTTACGAGTGCCGGGATTCTAATGCATTAATTTCTATTAATTTAATACGTACATTTTAACTAGTTTAACACAATTTGTTACTCTTTTCCCCCTTATTTGCATACAAAAGTCCAGTTTTTGCTTAAAAAACGATTAGATGGGACGCTGGAAAATACTATTGTTGTGCTAAAAGTGGTTAGCCTAAAATACCATCTCAATGTTAAACAAGCTACAGAAAGTACTTTGTAAAAAAGATGTTTTTATTCAAATAAATTACATGAATTATCAGGGTTTCCTGAAACACATGAAAGCTAAATTAGTATAATATCACTTTACGTCAAACTGATGGCTGTAAATAACCAAACAATAAATATCTTTGTTGTTGAGCTCATATGTCTATTAGGACTGAAATGATTAATCAGATTAATTGTGACTAATAAACTATTAAAATAATTGTCAACTAATTTAGTAAACTATCATTAACCAAAGTATATAAAGTAGGAAAAATGCCATTTGCTGAAAAAACAACAAATTGACAGCAGTAATTAAGCCAAAACTGTAAAAAAATATTTGTACATTTTGCATTTAAGATAAATCTGTAAATATGTTTTACCCAAAACTCCTCAAGTGGCCGAGTTTTAGCTGGTTCATAGTCACTAAAAATGTTATATTACTGCATTTTAGTCAATAAAATGCTCATTTTCCTTTAAAAAAGGAATTCAATTGTTTATTGGCATATTTTACTGTATTTCTAATATTGTAGAAAACAGAAAAGAAATGAGAAATTGGTAGAATGTGCTGATCTTGTTACCCAATTAATTGAACTGATAGAATAATTGATGATTAAAATAGTTGTTAGTTGCAATTATTTAACAAAAAGGGGTCAATTATATTGTTTTTGATTAAATGTAGTAAATTTGAATGAACAGAAATTAACTCGTTTAAAATTTTTATCAACTCCAACAACTAATTGATATATTTCATATATTAAAATTGTAACTCTTCTCATTAAAATCTAATTTAACACGAAAAACAACTGAGGTTTCTTAAAGTGCACAGACGTCAGTTGGACATAGTTTCTTTTTGGTCGTGTAATCTTTTGTAGGACCGGTCCAGATATTCTGTTCAGGTCGGCGGTGTCTTCGTCCTTCCTGTCACCTGGAAACTCATAATTCGTTGTCTCACCTGGGCCCTGAGCGGGCGCTCACTTCAGCTGTCAGGCGTCCTGCGGCGAGCGGATGGAGGGCAGAGCCCCCCTGCAGAGGGCGAGAGCTCAATTCATCCTGATTTCCTGCACGAATCCAGACATCGAAGGCAGCACGCCTGCTGGCTTTTAGGGGTTTTTAAGCAGCAGGTCTCAGAAGGGTTACCACGGCAATAGATGGCGTGTCACAATCTGAGCGGTTCCTATTGTAATGGAATAATTAGTGTAGAAGTGCTGGGTGACTAATGATGAAGCAGGAAGTGAGTGTTGCCTCGTTTCAAGTGCGACTGCGTTCCTGCTGAAAACTGAGGCTGAATTCACCCCCACACGGCCGGAGGTCCTCAAAAATTAAACTGTTTCATGAGGAAATTTTGGGATAAATTTCCATATTAAGCTACTTAGTCAGATTCATGGCAATAGGGCATCAGCAGAAAAAAAAATGTTTTTAATGTTTTAAAATCTGCTTGATTCGCATTCAAGACTTTTAGTTCCTAACTTTATGTATTTCTTAACCCTTTCATGCGTAGCGGTCTCTGCAGTGGACAGCTGTCTAAAAGCCATTTTCTTTTGTTTCTTGTGGATTTTGATGTTATAAATGTACACAGACCACTGAAGAAGACACTAGTGCATCATTTAATACACTGCCAACTACTGGCCACCTACTGCAAGTGCAAGAACATTTTTGTTAAATTCAACATGGCTGACAGACGAAGAAGCAACTGGGGAATATCCAGGGGAATATTCTTCTACTGTAGATGACTCTTGCAGATAAAAAATAATAATACTGTGACATCAAGTAACCCCTAAAGACCAATGCTACTGTTGTATTTTCCAAATAACAACTTTGTTTTAGCAGAAAATTACAGCTGATCACCTAGAAAAACAAAAACACTTTGGAAAACACTCCTGACAAAAAAAGATCATATCTCATGCATGAAAAGGCTAAAATATTTTTTCTTCTTTAAACCACTTGATGGTAAAATCTGAAAACTTTAGTTTTTGCTTCATTTACTCCAGATTGAAGTGTTTTATTGGTCTGTTTGGGTTCCTTGTCCTTCACTTGCATCTCGTTAAGTTGTGAGATTTAAAAGTTGTGAGATTTAAAACTCAAACACACGCCCCGTGTGTTTGAGTTTTTATGAAGTTCATTGTTAAGACTTTATTCTCTCTGAGTTTGTACCAAACAGTCCAAAAAATGCCTGCGTATTCGCAATTCAGCATTCATTAATTTTTCCGAGGAACGTGAAAATTTGCCTATTTTTTGTAAAGCAAATCTAAAATATTCAAATGGAAATGTATGTCAGGAAGCCAAAATTTCTTGCCATTTGGTCGAACGAGTTTCTATTAACTTCTTGTTTGTTGGCTGGTGATTTAGATATTTTTTTCCCAACTTTAATCTACATCTGTTGACCATTTTTATCAAACTTTTCTGTGACCTTCCCTCAGTGTTGTTGTAATTTTACAATTACTCCATTATTTTTAAAGATCTTCTTACTCTTTTTTTACCCATTTTGCTTGGGAATTAGAAACTTCCTATAATATTTCACTTCCATCTTTACGTTTAAGCAGCTACGATCAAAATACTCACCTAATAATCGTGCAAACAGCGAATACTCCCTGCTGTTTCAGTGTAGCAACAAACACAAAAGCCCACAGCTGCGGTTGGGTTATTCAGAGCTGTAAATGTTTTCCATCCTCGTTCGTTTAGATCCCTGAATGGATTTCTGTCTGCTTGGCGATTGATGTTTGGGAAGCCGGGCTCGCAGCAGGACCTTCAGCTTGTTACTCCTGGAGAATCACATTTTAGACTTTTTGTTCTTCTGCTAATCTTTCTCTGGAGACCTTCTGTCTCTTCTAACCTCCTTTTTCTTCTGTGCTCCGTTGCACAAACACCTAAATAGCAGGTTTATTCTGAAAAGAAACACCCGACTTATTAGCTCAGATATTGCAAATGAATTTTTGTAAGCAGGATTACAGATGCATAATTTAAGATTTGCATCAAGGAGCTGTGAGTAATTCATCCCCAAACATCCCTGCAGCTTGATTTCATACCTGCTCTTTCTTCTCTTTCTTTCTTCCTAAATTTTGCATAATTCATAAAGAGCGTTGGCACACCATGGTTTTGCAGATGACAGTCTCTCCTCAGCTTTCACTAAGTTATTCAGTGTTAGAAATACAATCTTTTCACATTGCGGCACAGGAAATTTTATACTTACTTTACAGTTTCTGCCTTAAAGCTGCTGGGATACATTTTTTAAATGAGCCGCATGATTATGTGCAATAAAAGTAACTCATCCAACTCTCCTCTGTCTTGGTTTTCTGGCTTCCTTCTCTGTTTGTTTGGTCTTTTCTGCTTTTGGTAATCATGATTATGAGCGTTTAGCGGCTAAATTACTGAATTAAATATCAGCTGAATCTGATATTTAATGAGCAGACTCTCTAAATACGCCGTTCTTTCCTGAAATGTGGGTTGTACGCAGTTAAATATTTATGACACATCAGTGTTGTTTGCCGTTTGTATCTGGTACATTGCATCCTCCACAAAAACGTGTAAATGTTTATAAATTTAATAAATCGTCTCCCTGACAGAGATCGACGTGATCTATGAACTTCTCTTCGGTGTCAATACTGGAAAATCTTTGATTAATTATAGCTAACAGCTACAGATCGAACAGTTTTTATCGGTTTAAGCTGGGATTAAAACAAAAATATAACATTTGAAGATACAAGCAATGTAAAGTTTAAAGCGTAGAATACAATTCAGATCATATATTCTTTTACATGTTGTAGCTATTTTTAAAAGAATGTATAATTTACATAGTTTTCTTTAAAAATTGACTGATAAATGACGGTGGCTCTTTAAAACTAATTCATTTTTTCATCTATCAATATTAAGTTGGACTGTTTAATACAGAACTCAACTTTATATGTATCTTTTGTTTTCTTAAAAAAATGATTGAAGAAAATATATATTTTTTGTTTAATAAAATAATAATTTTTTTTCACGACAAAAATCTATATATATTTAAAGAAAAATATATTTTTTCTTATTTTAAAAAATATATATCCGATTTATTTCCTTTTTCTTTCTGTTGTCTTGCATTTATTCTGCAAAACTGAATGAAATGTCACACATTTTAACTTCATTACACCTTTTAAGTCTGAATAGTGTAAATAAAAAACTAAAATACGTAAAAAAGCGTTTTGGATTTTTAGTTTCTTAAATCTCAAATAAACGCAAATCCTTTTTCTGAGATCAGTTAGAAGTAGTTTTATATTTATGCTTTCCTTTCATTTAAATTTTTTTATTTAAATGTACTGTAGGCTGAAAAGACTTCATGAAACCTTTTTTATATTATTATTTCTGCTCTCTTTGTTGCTTCTCTGTTTAACTGATTTGAACATTTTCTCAGATTTAAGGCTCAGCTTTAGACGCGCAGCAGATCCTCCTGATTTGACAGTCACTGTGATTGTCACATAAATAACAACCTTTCTTCCATCTGAGTTGCTGTGGGAACTTTAAAACCTGATTGAAGATTAGCCATCAAAGCTGCTGCTGCTAAATGTTTCATAGCGTGAGTCATTTAGCAGCATTTACCGCTGAATATTTTCTTTTCTTTTAAAGCGAAAGCCTTTATTTTGGCGGAGAGCCGACGTGTTTTCTCTTGCTGCTCGGCGTTAGACTCTCATGAAGATTCAAACAATTGTGATCATATATTTTAGTTTAATCCCCCCCAGCTCTGGTCTGAAACCTTTCACAGGGATGCTTCAGTGGGAGTGGGAAGTATTTTCGGATGCAGCTTCCTTTCCAAATGTTCGGAATTTGATAAATTTCATCGCTCTGTTATTTTTGCGACGTCTGATGAGGAGCAGTGGTTTCTTCCTGGAGCTTCAAGTTTGCAGCACTTACTGCCTATCTGTGTGTTTATGGCTTGTTTCACCTCTCAACGCTTGTTCCTCGCTGTGTCCTCTCAGAATATTCTGTTTGAGTGAAAGACACGTTAAATAATGCATGCAAGACTCCGCTGAAATCGTTTTGCATGCAGAGTTTTCTCACTTTCCTTGTTATATCTCAGTCTTCAGGTTTGGATTGTTAGCATTTCCATCCATCCATCCATCCATCCATCCATTCATTCATTCATTCATTCATTCATTCATTCATTCATTACAAGGCAGAGACACTCAGTACAGACAGAAACTCACACTCATCCCTAACATAACAGAACGTGCGAGCTGCATCCATCCTGAAGAGTTCAGAAATCAAGATTTGGTGGAATAACCAGGAGGTTTTCAGACGGGTTCACTGCAGTGGCCTATTAATTTTTTTCCAGAGCTGTATAACAGTAATGGCATAATAATACAAGAACACATTCTTGAATATCAATAAACTTTAAATTCTAACGAACATCTATCATTTAACACATTTTAAATATCCAGAATAAATAAACAAACAAAAAACAACAGAAAAAATAAAACAAAATTAATCATGAAATTTCTATAGACTCGGTTGATTTGGGGAAAATGTTGTAACATTTGTTACATTTTCAGCTGGTGTGTTTTGCTTTCACTCTGCTCTGTGTCAAACGATTCAAACCCTTTGAAAAACCTGTTCCCCGCCTTACCTGTGGCGGCGCTGCACCAAGAACCACCGATGGAAACAACATAAAAACCTCAGAAGAAGACACTGAGCACAACTTCTTTCTTCACAAAATGTAAACAGAAATGGAGTGGCGCCAGATTTTAGCGGTTGTAGGACTTCCAGTTAAACGTTGGTCGTATTTGGTTGTATTTACCCAGAATGCCCTGGGCTGTAGTCCTCTTTCTGTAGTCCTAGGTTTGTAGGGAGTTGGGCAAACAGACTAGAGCTTGATTAAAATGAACTAAAAAGAGCTAATGTGAATGTAGCCTTAAAATGGAATGGAGAAAATTAGGCTCATTGTAAAAACTGGAAATAGTATTAGAAGAGTAAATAAAGGCTTCATATAAGCAGAAGGACATTTTAAAATTAAAACTAAGAAAAAAGGGTGAGACACAATAGGAATAAACTGATGAACTGTTTTAATTTACAGGCTGCGTGAACCAAGTCGTTTTCGCTCATCTCAAGTTTTCAGGGAGTTTTTGTAATAATTTAAACTATTAAAAAATGAGCCTAACGCATACACATGAAATTTTTTATTAAAAGACTTTTAAGTGTTTGTTAAAGTTCAGTCTTCAGTCCATTATGGCGCCTTTGCTCCTTGAAGCCTCTGTTTTTTAGCAGTGGTGACTTTTAACCTCTCATTTCTGAGGAAAACAACAAATTTCTGCCTTTTTCTCATTAAACCAGAAGAACTTCTGACCCGTTTATTCATGGATATTTTGGATTCACTCAGTGACTCAGTGGACTTTTGTGAAGTTGGACCTCATCAGCGAAGTTGTTGAATTACTCATAAGCTGGGAAGGGAAATATTTAAAATCCTTTTCTAACATTTATTTTACCAATATTTCTGATGTTTAGTCTTTGTTTTTATTTCCCCTTGTTTATATTTAAAGGTGAAACCAGCTTTATGTCTCACCTGATACCTTTAAATTACTTGTGATTCATCCTCAAGCTGCTTCTTTTCACGCTTTTTGACCCACTGTCTGTGCAGTTATCGTAAAGTGTTTAATATTTTGCTCTCAGTTGTGTTTTCAATAAGTTTAATCTCATCATAAGCATTTGACTTACTCATCCGATGAAAGAAATTGCACCCAGACGCAGAAATCTACTTGGTTTCACCTCATCAGTCACCAGAATCTGAGCAGACAGAAACTCTGTAAACACTTCAAAGTTCATCTGGTTGTTTCTGTTTTCTTTCGTCAATCAGCCTGACTGATGCGACGCCGTGTTTATCCACCAGCCTGGTTTCACGACATTTTATGCATCGTGTCTCATGTAATCCAGCCGATCTACTTACTTTTTTCTTCTTGTTAGTTTAGCGATAATCTGATAGTAATTTCCTCCTGAGGAGTTTTAGATCGTTAGCATCCTGAAGCGTCATCTCATCAATCAAAGCCTTGCAGCGTTTTGATGAATCTGAGCCGACAGAAATCCTGTAGCAGCTTCAGGATTCATCTGGTCGTTTCTGCTTTCTGTCATTAAAAAACATGAGGAGCAGGAAGCCGTGCAGGACCGCTGCTCTGCTTCACATTGTTCTACAGATTAAAGATTATGCATCCTATCATGAGTCATTCATTTCTCTTTATATTTACAATGTTTAGAGTGTGATTATTGTTTTAGGTTTAGAGTTTCGCCCTTTCACTCCCCTTGTGAGTTTCTCTCTTTATGTCTTTCTCCTGCTCTTCATTTGTAGCTACAGTTTTTATTTTCCATTAGCAGGCCTTCTCTGTCATCTCTGCTTTTTATATTTTCAGGTTCACTTTTCTGCCCCTTTAATTTCCCTCAGACTGTCAAACCCTGGATCTGTTCAGTCCAAACATTTCCAGAAACTCTCCGAGTCGTTTCGTCTCTTTCAGATGCAAAGAGAGAAAACATTTTCTGGCCAAATGTTTGATGCTTTCGTTCAAAGCAGAAATTTCCCCACAAAAATACCAAACTCCGAATTAACAACAGACGTTTTTATTGTCTGATTACGAGATAAATAAACATTTAAGTCTGACAAAGAGATTTTAAACTTAGCAAAGATTAAATAGTTTGTGTTAGAAAGTCTGCAGAAATATATTCTAAAAGAAGGATTTCAGGGTGTGATTTAAATATTTGTATAAGCTGCTCATGTTGCTTCAACTAACAATTATTTTAGTAATCAATTATTCTATCAGTTATTCTGTTTTTTGATTAATTGAATGTTTAAAAATTGGCACGTTCGACAGATTGTCCATTGAACCTCTTAAGCTTTTATTAATGTTAGAAATACATTGAAAGATGAAGATAAACAAATAATTCGGTTCATTTTTCAAATGAGAAAATAAACATTTTATTGCCTAAAATGCAATAATGTAGATTTTCTTTAGTGAATTAGAACTGAGTAAAACTAAAACTGCCACTTGAGGAGATTTAGGTGAAAAATATTTTAAATGCAAAATCTATATGTTTTTGTACAGTTTTGGCTTAATTACTGCTCTGAGTATGTTTCTTCTTTCAACAAATTACATTATTTTGAGTCCAGTTAATGATTAATCAATTACTAAATCAGTTGCAGATTATTTCAATTATTAATCACGATTAATCTGATAAACTCTTTCAGCTCTGATTCAGTGTAGTATATTGACTTGATACTTTATATGCAGTGCATTTTTTTGCAGTTCATGACTGATCCCAGAGCAGCAATATCCCGTTTTGTTGTGAACTCTTTTCTAATATAATATAGCAATAATAAACCGATTCACATTATTAGTAAAATCTGGAATTAAGAAGTAAAACTGCATGGATAACATTTTTTTTATCTCTCTCTATGGACATAAAGTGCCTGAAATGAGTCTCTACTACACACTTAACAGCCAATTAGGATAATATAATTACACTTTACTCTAAATAGAATCCTGGCATTAATTGGGAACTTAAAGCTGCAGTTTGTAACTTTTATAAGTGTTTTTTTTTTACATATTTGTTGAAATGGTCACTATGTTGTTACAGTTTGGTTTGAGACAGACAATTTGTAAAAAATATTGATCTCCTCTGCCTTCTCCCAGTGCTCCCAGTGCTGCTAACCACAAACAACCAATCAGAGCCAGGAGGCGGGTCTTAGTAATGTCAATCATGCATGTGAGTGATCTCTGCTACTATACTGCTACCCATCAGCAGTGAAGCTCGTTAGCATAGCCACCGACAACGGCGGATAAACAGTTTTCCCGTAACAGTAAGTTGTTTCTCAGCCATTAGCACGTTTAGCAGTGCGTACATGAAGTTGATTGACAGCGCTAAGACCCTCCTCCTTGCTCTGATTGGTTGTTTTTGACTTGCATTTCGTCAGATGGCAATAATAGCTCAGAGAGGAGGCAGAGGAAAATAATAATTTAACAGATTATCTGTCTCATAACAAACTGTCACAACAAATATTTTTAAAAATAATTAATAAAAATTACATACTCCAGCTTTAACAATTTAAAGTTCCTAAAATGAGTTTCACAAGTTTTATTTCTGACTTTTCAGAGACTTTATCTGGTGATGCGTCGGAATAATCTAGTTACACTTTAAATACAATCTTTATTGGTGTTTATATCGATGTTAACTCTTGTGTAAGTTGGGAACGTAATCCTTCATCTTTCCTTTGACTTTTTGTAAAACAAAATCTTCTTTTTGAATTTAATTCTCAATAATTAAAAACCGAAAACAGCAGCAAAACGTCCGATCAGATCAGCAGAGATCAAAAACTTCAAAGAACTTCAGGTTGATGAAACAACTATAGAAATTTATTGCACTTTTTTTTAATTTGGGCCCTGAGGTAAATGTCCCCGCTCCGCCTGAGACCTGCATTAGTATTCGTTTGCCCGCAGTATTGCGTTGCATATCAGATTCTTTTGCATCATCTCTTCTCTTAGAGTTTTACTTTGAAGTGCTCTTCCCAAAGCAGCGGTGCTGACGGCGAGATGAATGATTTAGACGTCTGTCCGTTAAATGTGGCGTCTCTGTGCAGATAGGTGCGTTTGAGCTCATATGCATCGGAGTAATGAGGTGATGCGCTTCGTCAGAAAGGACTCGGCGAAGCAGAACGAAGCCGTATGTTTGTTTAAAGGCTCCTCTAGTTGGGAACGTCATTGTTGTCAGGATGCTGTGTCGTGGCTTTGTGCTCCAGCTCTAAATACACGAAGGAAGCAGCAGATAAATGGCAGCGGAGAGCCATTCTGCTTCAGGCAGCTGCCCCAGCCCTTTAATCTTAGCCATCCTCTTCTTTTCATTTTTTTCTCCCTGGCTCTGACTAACCACCCCTGACAGGGAAGTGCAGAGAGGTAGGCTCCCTGTCGGCTGCGGGGCAAATTTAAACAAACGAGAGAAATAAAAAGAGCAAACCGGAGACAAAAAGGAGGAACTGACAGCTTTTTGAATAATTAGCACAATGGATAATAAGGAGGAGGGAGAGAAGAAAGCAAACAGAAGAAGCTTTTCCTGAAGAGCAACTCATGAGAGTGAGAGGAAAATGCTGAGCATCGTATCTGCAGCTTAACAGGTGTAACAAATTCTAGGAGGCAGTCATTTTCCACGGCTGCTGCCTTTGCAGCCAGGGCTTTTAGAGTAATAGAAATATGAGAAGTTGCCCAACAGGGACTGCATACGGAGTGCATGTGTTTGAAATGTAGAGCGAACAAAGGAGGGGGAGAGATGAAAGACAGAGGCCGCATGCTGTCTGCCAGGTTGGTTATCCCTCTGAGATTTCTGCCCGATCCGGAGTGAACGTCCCCGCAGTGACTCTAAATGATCAGAGTGTGCATTAGTCTTAATGCGTCCTCTGAAATCAAGCTTCAAAATGAGCACTTCCTGTTGGACAAAAAAAAAAAAGCCTCTGTTTCAATTATCACCGTCTGTAAAAGCTGAGAAAAGAGAGCAGCAGGTGCATTCATGAAAAAAAGATGCCGCGCGTTTACTGCTGCCCTTACGAGACGACCCTCATCACCTTTTGATGAAAAACAGACGGATCATCTGAGCCAGAAGATCTGGGCTGCTGGGGCCGCCGGCGTGATAAATGACGGCTTTTCGCCTGTTTTCAGTCACATCTGAAAACTTCCTGCCACTCCGGGTGGATTTTTATGTTGCGACAAAGTGCACAGATTTCTTCTGAATTGAGATCAAAGTGCAGTTTTCAAATTCTGGTTTAATTTATTCAACTACCGTGAGAAGCTGGTGAAAGTTTGACCTGAATTATACATGAATGTAAACTCCTGGCATATTTTCTCTCATTATTGTGGAGTTTATCAATAAATCAAGTTCATTTTTATAGCACATTTCTGCAACAAGGTAGTTCAAAGTGCTTTACATCATAAAAACACAAAAATAAAAATTTATAAAAACAACATACAGTCACCAATTGAGAAAACCAGTTGACAAACATTACATTTTGTCGAATGCCATCATTAAAATCATCAATAAACATCAAATATGTTGATCAGTGTGTCATTAATTATGGTTCAAAAGCAACTCTAAACAGGTGGTTTTAGCCTTGAGTTAAAGGAACTCAGTGTTTCAGCTGTTTTTCAGTTTTCTGGAAGTTTGTTCCAGATTTGTGGTGCATCGAAGTTGAATGAATTCTCTCCATGTTTAGTTTTGGCTAGCAGTTAGAAATCATTTTAAAATAAAACTAAAACAAATGAAATAGGATGGATCAATTTTGTTCTGTTGGATGTTGATATTTGTTTCCAAGCTACAGACTAAAATATATTCCATGACAAATTGATGATGAAAATCTGCATTAGTTAAAAACGTTTTAGTTGGTTCTGTATCGTTTTTAGTCAGAGGTCGAAGCCCAAAGAGCCGCTTGTGGCCCGGGAGCCTCAGGTTGAAGACCCCTGGTGTTTTCAGTGTTTTCACTGTTCACTTGAATACGCGCAAAATTTTTACCTCCAAGACAATTTTGTAAAGACGAAACGTTTTACGTCCCTTAAATTGCTTAAGCTGTTGGATATGGGGCTAAAATTGTTATCTTAGAAAAAATGGCGAAGGTGTCTAAGAAATGACCTTGTAACATTTTGCAGACTGATAGACGTCAGTGACTTTGGACTGAGATGTTCTTAATTTTATGTATATTTTAGATTAGATCATGATGTGTTGCCTTTGAGATATTTTGGCCTACTTCATGGTGTCAGACTGGTTCTGCTTGTTGAATTTACGTCAGCATAGAGCGGGACGATACGGCCGAAGAACCTATCACAATATCAATCTATCAGAGATTGTTGATATTGATAATAATTGTTTTTTTTAAATATCTGAAATATTGTCAAACTGGTTAGTTTGATCCAGTTTTCACTGTATGCCATTAGTCTTTTATTTTTAAGCAGTTACGAGGCACAGTGGCGAAACCTGAAACTGCTGCTGCCAAGTTACTCAACAAGCCGTTGCTAGGTAACCACAAGTTGCTCAGCAAGTTGTTGCTAGGTAACCAAAGAATGAGTGAGTGAGTTGATTCCACCAACCTTGCTTAGCTGAGCACTAAAGCCTTTTGCTCTGCCTACATTTCCCAGAATGCTGTGCTGCTCTGGATCAGAGTTCAGTGACTATTCTGAATATTGAATATTCTATCAGATATATTGCCTATTGATAATAATCATGTTCAGAGGTGGAAAGAATTCCCCAAAATTGTACTCGAGTAAGAGTAGCGATACTTCAACATATTTTCACTCAAGTAAAAGTAAAAAGGTATATAATAGATAATCAGACCAAAATATAAAGTTAAGTGGACATTTTGGTATTTTAAGGACGAAAATGACAGTAGCTTTAATAAGTAACAAAACATAACAAAATCAGGCAAAAAATTGTTTTTCCAAAATTAGTTTTTTTCAATATAAAACTTTAACAAAAGCTGCAGGTGTGTGTTTGTGTCTGGTGATTTTTTAATTAAAACACATTTGATTTTCATTCAGCAAGAATACGTCATAATATTATTACTCACGTAAAAGTAAAAAGTACAGCATAGTAAATATTTAGTTTAATTAAATAATTGCAATAACTATTTAATATGATGAAATAATTATAGTAATTGTTTTATTTAATTATTAAATTAAATAATTATTTAATCAAATTAAATAGTTGCTATAATTATTTAATTAAGTTAAATAATTATTTAATTTCCCTTTGCCATTAATAAAGCATTTTTGAATTTGAATTTAAAAATACTCAAATTTTTTTTTCAAAATAGTTGGTCACGTAAATGTAACTAATTACTAACCAACTTTGACCACATGTCTATCGTGATATATATATATATATATTTATATATATATTATTTATTATCCAGCCCTACCAAAGCTGTTCGAAAAATGTGACTAATCACAATTAATTGATGATTTACCAATGTTTTTAATGATTAGTTAACAAAAACAGAACAAATCTGTAACGCAGCTTTAGCTTTCAAACCAGTATTTATTCATCACTTGACAAACCCAAATGAAGTGTCGGCATCCGGTGGATATGAGACACGTTTATTAGTTTTCACCCTGAATGTGCATCAGAAACCAGCTCACAGTTTTTGACCCAGTTCCACATGGTGCACCGAACGGGTGAGCCTCTCGTCGCTCCATGAGGAAACAAGGCACTTAACCGTACAGCAGATGTTCAACCCTGTGACGCCCAACGTCTCGATACATTTACAGATGAAAGGCTCCATCACTCCTGAAATAAAAAATGAAACCAAAACTTTCATCTTTAGAGATCAGAAGCTCCAACAAGCAGATGTTTTTTTTCTACTTCTTGTTTTTAAAAATGACTGACAGACTCTGCGATAAGTACAAATCACATCAAACGTGGTTTTAAAAAACAGTAAAGGGATTACTGAATTTCTGTAAACAGCGTAGTAAAATACCTGCGTTTTGTGTGGTTCTGGTTCTGCTTGACATGCAAACAGACTGAGAGACGGCATCTTTCATACTGACGTCTTAGTTTTTCTATTTAAAGTCAGAGTTGAATGATTTAGGATAAGGAGCCAGACTTCCTTGTAATCTTTCAAAGTGGTTCTGAAGTCTTACATGGTTTTCATTAGACTTTGGCTGCTTTCTGACCGACTTTGTTTTTAAGGACGTTGTCCTTCTGAAATGGACAAACCAAAGCAGATGGATGGTTTCAGAATGTCTTTTAGAAATCAGAGAAAAATCCAGCCTGAGAGACGAATCGTCCGTCTGAAGACCTTCAGGTTCATGTTTCCAACCCACAGGGAATCATTTTCACTTTCAGTCTGGAAAAACCTGACAGTTTTTCAGGAAAACTAAATATTTGATTTACAGACTTTTGGGGTTTTCTGTTTTATTGCCCATCCGTCCGTCCGTCCATTCATCCATTTATTTATTCATCCATCCATCCATCCATCCATCCATTTGTCCGTCCGTCCATCCAATCATCCATCCGTCCGTCCGTCCATCCATCCATTTATTTATTCATCCATCCATCCATCCATCCATCCATCCATTTGTCCGTCCGTCCATCCAATCATCCATCCGTCCGTCCGTCCATCCATCCATTTATTTATTCATCCATCCATCCATCCATCCATCCATCCATTTGTCCGTCCGTCCATCTAATCATCCATCCGTCCGTCCGTCCATCCATCCATTTATTTATTCATCCATCCATCCATCCATCCATCCATTTGTCCGTCCGTCCATCCAATCATCCATCCGTCCGTCCGTCCATCCATCCATTTATTTATTCATCCATCCATCCATCCATCCATCCATTTGTCCGTCCGTCCATCCAATCATCCATCCGTCCGTCCGTCCGTCCGTCCATCCATCCATTTATTTATTCATCCATCCATCCATCCATCCATCCATTTGTCCGTCCGTCCATCCAATCATCCATCCATCCGTCCGTCAGTCCGTCCATCCAATCATCCATCCATCAAATTGTATGTCCACCCATTTTTTAATCCATCCATGCATCCATCTGTCCATCATACCATCCAATGGTTCATCCATCCATCCAACCAACCAACCAACCAACCAACATCCGACTATCAATCTGTCCGTCCGATGAATCTGGCATAATTCGTCTAAAATGACAAAAGTGAAAAAGCAGCCAAAGTCGAAACAAAACTTTGAAAGATCTGAAAAAATAATCATTCGGTCATTAAGATTTTTAAAGAAACATAACGCATTTTAGGGCTTTTACAAAAGTCTTTTTGTGAAAGTAAACTTTTGCTTCTCACTGAGCTAAAATCACTTCAGGGTTTCTGACTTAGTATGCAAGTCACAGCAAAGATGCAGCTTCAGATTTTCCCTGAACTAAAACAACTCCTGGTTCCTCCAAAGTTTTATCCAGACAGGAGGAACTGGAGCAACAAGCCCAACGGTCTGTTAAAACAAACACAATGATCTGATGTCACACTGACTGATAAATGTATTTAGCAGGTCTCTCTAAGTGACGCTCAGTCTGTTCTGATCATGGAGACAGAAAGACAGAAAGCCTTTCAGATAATTTGACAAACTTCCTTTTGTGCCATTATGTTTATATTTTATTTGTTGTTTTGTGTTAATCAAAAAGTGACCAAAAGTGACTAGAAGCATCCTAGAAGTTATAAGATCCCCTAAAATAAGATACAAGTACTAAAAGTAAAACATTGTACTTCCATCCAGCATTCCTTCCCACTTCTTGTGGAGGTAATAAGCCCATAGGGGGTTCTGGAGCATTTCTGGGCCGGAAGGGAGATGTGTTCCCTTCAGTGCGTTCTGGGTCAGCCCGGAGGTTTTCTTCCAGTGGGACGCATCCAGAAACTCTTCAAAGTGAGGCGCCCAGAAGGCATCCTGATCACATTAGCAGTTACTGGGGAAAATAAGTATAGAACACAGGCTGTTCCCAGTACATATGTTCCTAATGGGCCCATTCACATGAAAGTCACACCAGTATGTCAGTAACCAGCCCAGTAAAACCACACATATATAAAAGAAGCAGCACAAGCTAGTCCAAAAAATTAGTAAAGTGGAATAACAAATGGGAAATTAAGATTTATTCAAGATCTTTTTTAGAGAAACTAGTCTGTATTAGGAGTGAACGATATGGATTTGAAGGTTTTATTGCGATATTTTGATTAAGATTATAATAAAAAAAATTTTATTTTTTAATCAATTGTTTGGCTGTGACAGCATGGAACAGCATTCATGGCACCAAAAACACAGATTTTGTTCCCATTCGAAAAGCCTTCATCACCTGCTTACTGAAAAGTATAAATTACATCACTAAGCTGCACACAGTAGCTGCATTTTATCATGTTTTTGAATTTACTAATGTTCATTGATGCTGAGAAAATAACAAAAATAACATTTTCAACCATAATGTAAGTTTTGCTTTTTATTTAACATCAATAACTGAAATGTATCAAAAAGTTTTAAAGAATTTTCTCACGATAAATGATAAACGATATGTTCCCAAAAATGCTGAAAAGTAGCCACACATCATGATGCTTCCACCTCCAACCTTTCGTTTGTGTTGTGTTTTTGGGATGACGGAGATTTCTATCCCTCCTCACATTCAAATGGTTTTGGCCCCATCTGACCAAATTAGGTTTTTTCTTCAGCAGTGGAGTCTTGTGCTGTGAGTGTGTACAAACGCCATTGTAGTTGAGTGAATTTAAATGGAAACTTTGTTCGGTTTAATTCGTCTTTTGATTATTCTTCCCACTTCTCTGTCAGAAATATTGTATTAATACTTGATCATGATAAAAATATGCTGTTTCCACTTCCAGATTACAGAATAATCTGGAATAGTGCTAACTGGGACATTCATAAGGTTAGAAGTATATCTTATTTTTGCAACAATAAGGTTTTAAGGGAGCTCTTTACTCTGTAATGAGAAACCTTTTTATAGGCCATCAATTAAAGCTGAACTAGTTGATATAAATTTGCAGTGATGGGAAGAAATCAGGATTTATTTCAGCTGTTTTTTGGCTTTCTTTGTCTCATTGCATGATATGTTTTATTCTTATTTACTTATTATAAATAACTTATCTTATGGACGTGATCGTTTTCATTTCTTTCTAGACTTTTTGCATTAATTGTGTGAATTTCAAAGGCCCATTAGAAATACTTTTACCAACATGTTCTAAACTTATTTTTCCCATTGTACATTATATTACCATTGTTCTGACTAATCTTTCCACTTTTTATTCACATAAAATGAATTGTGAATTACCTAGCCAGGGAAACATCACCTGGGTTAAACTTTACATTAAAACAATAAACCACAGTGCAGAAGGGTACAGTGGGACTTTTCTTCATTTAGATGTTCAATCTTGCCTCTTTGGTACCGAAGGAAAAGAAAAATGAAGCATCACCTCGTCTCTGTATTAAATCTTTCTAATGTGGAATGACAGAAAATGCGTTCTGAAAGGTCACAGCACAGATTTTGGCATCTAATGATCCAGTTTCTCCAAAGAACCGTAAAAATTCAACTTCGTTACTAACGGATATTTAACAAGAAGTAGAAATAAGTTTAAAAATATATTTGTCAAGAGGACAACAAACTGAGAGAGGTAAGGCAGTTAAGCCTCCATTATACAACAGAGAGTACTCACTAGGCTTCAACATCTCTACAATACGCTTTACAGTCTGGCAGTGCTGCTCACAGTGTTGACTCTAAAAATGCAATCCCACAAATCACAACAATGCATTTCAAGTTGCTCCCAGCGCGATGTAATGCACGAACAGACGAGCGTGCCAAATGCATTTCCACAGCTTCACGTTCTGCCCGCCGCTGTTATCTGCTGGGAGGCGACGCCGGCTCCGGTCTGCTGGAGGGTTTGTGACGCCTCTGTGTGCGTACATACAGTATTTGCATGCATGCATGTTGGGTGTGATTCTCTACAGTTCATGGGAGATAAAAGACGGCCCCAGAGGGGTCGCCGTCGGCTCCAGGCTGACGTGGGACAGAGTGTGGCTTTGTGAGCGCGTTAGTGTGTGGAAATGAGCAGGAGGAGCTTTCCCCTGAGCCTGGCCCTCGTCCTGCTCTGAGTTCTGGCTCGGCGGCGCGGTGGTGGCTTCTGGTTCCGATCCAGCCACGGTTCTGGCTCCTGAAGCGCCGCGCTCCTGCTTGTGTTTCTCCCAGGCTGAGCTCAGTTTCACGGCCAGCGCCAGTAAGTTTTTCCCTAGAAACACAGTCGACACGCGGGAGTCTCTGTACCACAGCATGCCGGTTCCCCGAAGAGCCAGGGTGAAGATGTTGATGGTGACCAAGCTGAGCCAGGGGTACAGAGCCTCCCGGCGGGGGCCCCTCTGCCCGGGCAGCCCGGTGGCGCCCAGCTCCGTTAGCGCCACGCAAGGCAGCAGCAGCAAAAGCGCGTAGCAGTAGAAGAAGACAAGGCCTTCCGCCCAGATCGGCAGCCTCTGCTCAACAACGCCTCCAGACCCGCCCTGGGCTTCCCAAAGCCCCGCCTGCAGGTCCAGAACGTCCAGAAGGTCGACGACGACCCACAGGAGCCGGCTCCGCACTTCCTGCTTCCTGCGCTGAGGAGTCATGTGATCGGCGCCGGTGAGGATGAGGAACAGGGAGGGCAGGCAGATGGACAGCAGCAGAGTCAGCGTCTTCCTGGCCAGCGGGTCGGGCGGCCGCCGCTCCTGCCTGTAGTTGTGGCAGACGAAGAAGAGCTTCAGCTGCAGCAGCGACAGGAAGAGGAACCACAGGGCGTTGGCGAAACCGCGGCGCGACGACTGCGCCTCGGAAACCACGCCGGCCGAGACGAAGCGCAGGGCGAGCAGGAAGCAGGCGTCGCCCAGCAGAACCGCCACGTACTGCCACACGCTGGGTCCAGACATGCCGCGAGCTCCCAGCATGCTCTGCTCCAGGAGGTAGAGGTCCACCACCGCCATCGTGCTCACCGTGACCAGGGTTGATACGCACACCTGGGGCGTGGGCACCATGCCTGGAACAGAGGCAGGACAGATGGCACGTTTATTGGTGTAGCTCATTTCTTTACATCATAAAAACACAAAGTCATAAAAGACACCAAACAGCCAGAGTTCCCACAGGTCTGAACAGGAAGTGATCTGCGCCGCCTTAGTAGGCATCTTAATATGGACAACCCTGACCATCCTCTTCATGAGACTCTCTTCAGTATCTTCAGTCAGAGGCTTCTTCAGATTCGTAGTAATGCAGACTGCTACAGGAGATCTTTCCTGCAACAACCATCATTATCTGCAATAACTCTTTGAAGAGTTTAATGGAAGTCAGACGTCACGAGAACTATTGAGAAAACCGCTAACAAATTACATTTTGATGAGTGCCATCATCAAAATCATCACTACACGTCAAATATGTTGGTGAACATTTTATTTATTATTTAAAAGCAACTCTAACCAGGTGAGTTTTAGTCCTGATTTAGAGGAACTCAGTATTTTTGACTGTTTTGCAGTTTTCAGGACGTTTGTTCCAGATATGTGGTCCATGTTTGGGTCTGGGGATGCAGAGCAGAACCAGAAGACCTGAGAGGTCTGGAAGGTTGCTATGACAACAGCAGATCTTTAGTGTGTTATGGTGCTAAACCGTTCAGTGATTTATAAACTAACAACAGTATCTTAAAGTCTATTCTCTGAGCTACAGGGAGCCAGTGAAGGACTGTAGAGCTGGTGTGATGTGCTCTATCTTCCTGGTTTTAGTCAGAACGGCAGCAGCAGCGTTCTGGATCTGCTGCAGCTGGAGGATTGATTTTTTTTTTTTTTTTTTTAATGCAGACCTGTGAAGACACTGTTGCACTAATCAATGTGACAAAAGATAAACACATGGATGAGTTTCTCTAGCTCTTACTGAGACATTAGTCCTCTAATCCTGGAAGTAATGTTCACTCGATAGAAGACTGAGTTTATAACGTCTTTAAGTGTCTCTGAAGGTTCAGAGTCCATCACTATGCTCAGATTTCAGGGCTGATCAATTCAGAATTCCTATTTTTTTTGGACGCTCATTTGTTCAAATTGGCTTTTAATCAGTTTTATTGTGTTTTATTTCTGCTGTTTTATATTTTCTGTGGTTTTGCATCTTATTGTTTTATGTAAAGCATTTTGTGGTTTCCTGTTAAAGGTGCTATACAAGTTTTACTTATTTACATCTCTGCCAAGCCATCTGTGTTCCAGTAAAAGTGACAAATGTGCATCACACGACGTGATTATTTTCCGGCATTATTTCCCAACCAACTGTAAACTACTTTAAAGCCTGTTGCTATGGTTAAAGACGTTGGCTGCAGAGGAGAAGCAGCGAACGTCCTTCATCTTTGGCCAGAGCAACACACTCTGGTGACTCAAGCTGGGAAGCCTATTAAACTGTTTATTTTACATCTTTAGTCCACCGTTCTTTGAATTAAATACCCTTCATTTCCCATAAAGGACCCAAGATTGCTTCTTTTTGATTCGCAGATTTTTCCACAAGTTTCTATTTGTTTCTTTTTCAATGATCAGCTCATTCATTATTAATTAATCGCATTCAGGGGGAGCTAGATGCCCTGTCAAAGCTTTTTCTTTGCCTCAATAGTCTGCCGTGTTTATTCTCATACCGCGCTGCAGCCTTTAATCATTCCAAATCCCCCATCTCGCTTCAGATGAATATTGATAACTTGCTATTTGTTTGGAGACGCGCTCGTCTCGTGGCTTTGTGTACACTGCCGGGGTGACTGCACGGAGACAATGCCAATGCGGCTGAACTGGGAGGGTTCATCCTGTAATTTTGCAACAGCTCACAATGTGCATGAACCACCGACGGAATAAAAAACAGCATCGATCTGCGGGAGTGAGAAATGATCATTGACTTTACAGGAGAATCGAACCAGAGTCTCTCTCGGTTGTGTTTGGTGTAAAAAAAAAAGAAAAGCGCAGCAGCGCGGTTCGCTTTCTCTGTTCAGTGTCAACCCTTCAGCGGATCGATCGCATTGTCATATGAAATCATTACCGGTTTCGGTCGTGCCCTAACAGTTGATCGAGCTGCAGATTGTCAGTCTGCCAGTGAAAAACGTGTATTGATATCTCGCTGATGGAAGACACATCGCATCCCTAACTCCAAGGCGCTCCGCCGCCTTCCTGTCCTTCCTGAGTCATTGAAGACGACAGAAGATCCCCCCGCTGGGAGGAAAAACCGAGAGTTTTACACATTGGTGCATGTGTGCATTAGGAAAGCTGTAAGTGAAAGATTAATAGGCCTTTTGGGCTGTCTGCATGGCTAATAAAGTGTTACTGCATGATGGTGATAGTTCATAAATAAGCTCAAGGGAAGAGGAGGTGATGAAGAAGTGAAAGTGACTTCCATCCACTCGAGCGAGCCTGGCCTGAATTAATCCAAATTCATCTTTGAGATTCTCGTGGCATCACAGTATTTATGCAAAAATGTGATGGAACAGTTGTAGTCCAAAACAGAGAAATTATTATTCAAACAGCTGCTATAATAACATAACATCACTGATTAATACAGCTATAGTGATGTTATATTTATTCATGCGGATGCTTCAGTGATGAATTAATACCTTTATTGTTGCTGAAGACTGAAACTAGAAGAGATGCTTCTGCATTTCGCTGTAAAAAAGTAAAAATGAATCCACAAAAACACAAAAATGTTCCGCAGATTAGGGAAAATATCCTGAACCCTGTTGATTTGGTTTGCAAAGAAAAAATATGGTGAACACATTCAGAAGGTTTATGAAACTTTAATGCAACTTTAAAAAGTGACACTGAAAAAAAACTGTTTTAAAGATTAAGGTTTACGGCAATGGAAACCAAAACTTTACGTCACCATATGAGTCTTCCTGCTGGAAGATGATCCAAAACTCACTCTGCATTTAAAGCAGGGTTATTTAATAGCACAACCAAATAACTATGTTAACTCCAATTCTTATAAAAGTGAGTTTTTAAAATTTGGGTTGCTTTTCACAACACTTGGTGGAAAACAGTCGTCATTGTGTGACAGAAAATTACAAAACCTTTACATTTTTATAAAAAGCAGTCTCTTTGCACTCATTTTATTAGTTCATTTGTTTTTAAATGAGTATAAACTGTCGAACGTGACATCATCAGTGATTCATAGTCATTTGTTAATTAAATGCCACTATGTAGTATCCCACTGTAACTTTATGATTCAAAAGGACTTAGTGCCGCAAGAAAAAAAAGAAAACTAGTCTGTTGCTCTAAGAGTCGAGTCCTTTGCAGTGCCAATCGGATCTGGTTCTGGTCAGAGTACAATGAAGGACAACCAAAACATTTTGAATTGAGGATTGAAACATCTATAAATCCAGTCAATGACATACAGGACACATAAGACTTCATGCAAAAGTTTCTTTATGTAAATATACATATATTTTTTTATTTTTTGGTTTGGGCTGAAAACTGTCCATCAGCTCTGGAAACCCTGGCCTCAGGTCAGCTATTTAAGATGTGCAACTCTAAGCTTTCAAATTGTGGTTTAAAAACATTCACTTGCCAGCTGCGTTTTCATTACAAATGTCTGCAAAACTTTCAGTTTGATGTAAAAAAAAAACATAATTTGGCGGTTGCGTTGTTTCCATTAAATAAGAAACAATTAAAGTCAAACATGAACAAACTTATTCACTCATTAAAAACATCCTGCAGCCACTTCCTGTCTTCTTCTTCATGGTTTCTGCCAGTGGTAACATCCAGTTATTGATTGTGACTCGCTTGAAGTGAAAAAATTGTTTCCACTGCAGTTTTGCACAATAAACGCTGCATCATAGTGACAAAACTTCATCAAAAAACAGTTTTTTTCTAAATTTCCGCGTTTCAGTTCATTCAAAATGTTAAAAATTGTAACAAAATGGAGATGCAGATACGTTCAGTTTTGGAAATTTCTTCAAACTTTTGACACTTTTTGTCTTTTCATTGAGGGAAACGTCTGGTGGCTTTATGTTGTTCTATCAACCTTCCAGACCCTTAAGGTCCATAATAACTGGAACATTGACCAAAATATTTGATGTGTATTGATGATTTTAATGATGGCAGTTTGCAAAATGTAATGTTTTCTTCACTGATTTCTCAATCGTTGGCTGAGAAACTCTTGTTTTTATGATGTAAAGCCCTTTGAACCGTCTTGTTGCTGAAGTGTTGCTGAAACTTGAGTGATTATTTTGGCTCTAGTTGACCTGGATGTCATTAAAAGAGCATTTGAAAAGTGGTATTGTTAAAATTTCAGCAATTTCGCAAGCATAACCTTTTAAAATCTTGATGTTGAAGAAGTTAGGAGTATTACAGAAGAAAATCAAAGGTTGGGCTTTTATAATGATCTGATAAATCTTACTCAGAGTGACTGTAGAGGAGGACGGATCGGAAACATCTCATTGGATACGACACCTTTTGTCTCTCAGCGGGTTGATTATCATCCCCTGAAACCTGAATGAATTTCCTGGCGGCCAGTTGAGTGGATATTGGAATTTTAAATGTGTCTTGTGTTTTCTCGGGGAACAAGTCCAGCCTGGAGGGAGGTGTGGGTGAGGAGAAGTTCACAGCCTCTGTTTGCTGCTAAGTTATTCCACCTGCACAGGCTGCGAATCCTCACCCTGGAAATCTGGAAATCTGTTTGTGTTTTCGCTCCCCTCCCATGTCTGCGCGGTGTAATTTATTCTGCTCTGACTGAGAGGCAGGGATGACAACCCTCCTGTCCAGCCGGGCTCATCGGTAATGACCAAATTCATCATTCTTGCTGTCTGGGAAGTGACACGGCTGTTGACAAGGTGAGGCAGCCCATTTCACAGTAAGCATGAGTTACCGTGCGCTCGCAGGTAGCACTAAGAACCAGTTTCATCAACCTTGTGTTGTCTCTCTGCGTTGTGTTGTCCAAGTAATCATCCAGAAAGCAGCTAAAATCTCTGACAGAGATGAAGCGAGGCTCCGGTTTCCCCACTTTCAGTCATTTTCTATTAATATCTGGTGCTTCCCGAGTGGACAGAAAAAGCCATGTTGGAGCCAAGATTCATTTGTCTGCACCTGCAGTTTATCTCCATAAACACCCGTCACTCTGCGTCCCCAAATTGCACAATTCAGCAACCACAGGTGGCTGAGGAGCATCAAGGGCATCAAGACAGCTAATAATTTAATAGAGCTCAATAAATCCACATCAACAGATGTTTTAGTTACATTTCCCCGTCATTAGCCGCCTTGCAGCTCTGAGTTTTACAACATGTAATAAAAACGAACACAATAACTGTAAATAAATTAGAAAAAAGTGAGGTTGTAGTTACCCAAACCATTCGTATTGCACTTGGGCTCAATCGTCCTGGCGTGATTTAGAAGCGCAGTCGGGTGGCCAGTAAGTGGATCCCCCCTCCCTCCTTTAGTGTCGATGATGAGCCGATAAAAGTGTCACTGTCCGGGTCTTTGGCCGCTCACGCTCCGGGAGAAGCTCCACCGAGAAGCCCGGTGATGAAGGTGCTGAGGAATTAAAAACAAAAACTCGTCTCATAGTTAAAAGATTTCCCCCTCGCTTTCAGCGCAGATGTCTTCCTTCCCGGTTCGGCTCGGTTCTATACTCTCCGGGTTTTGGAGGGGGGGTTTTCCCCTGCAGAGGCTCGATCTGGATCCGGATCTGCGAATGCTGTCGCCTCCCTGCAGTGTGGGGGTCTGTTAATCTTTTGACACAGCAGCGGGGGAGGAGAAAAGGGAGGAGGAGGAGGGGAGGAAGGCTGCTCCTGCTGCTCCTGCTGCTCCTGCTGCTCCGGCGGCTCCGGCTGTGCGGAGCGGACTGGACTGGAAGTCGCTCAGAAGTGGAGCTTCATCATCATCAGCATCATCCTCATCTGCGTTGGAGCGGCGGAAATCTGCAAGGTGCGAGGCGAACTCCCGCACGCTGAGTTTCGGTCGTGGTGATTTGTAAGCAGGCTACGTGCTCAAAGCTCAGACCTCCCACCCCTCCTTCAGTTTCTCCTCCTCCTCCTTCTCCTCCTCCTCTTCGTCTCCTCCTCTTCCTCAGCTGTGGAAAGTTCAGCAGGAATGGAGGAATATTTCAGAGCAGCGTCTTACAGTTGTGATGTTTCTAATAATGAAAGCAGAGCGGCTCTTGAGTGAATGGGGCCCCGGGCGAGCAAACCGTGCATGTTGAAGGTAACTGAGTTTTCTCAATGGAAATAAAAAATAATAATTTGATTTTTGTTTTGAAATTATTACCAGATGCTTTTGTTGTTGTTTTTTAAAGAACTCAAAACTCAACTGGGACAGTAAGTTTTATTAATTATTATTATTATTTCTTTTTTAGTATATATATATATAAGGACATTTAAATGTGCAGTATGTACATTTTGTGATTTTTTATTTTTGCATATTTGTTAAAACTGTCACAATGTCGTGACCAGTGACGTCAGTAACGCGTTGCTGACGTCGGACCACTTTTTTCAGTAACGAGTAATCTAACGCGTTGCTATTTCATATCCAGTAGTCAGACTACAGTTACCTATTAAAATCACTGTGCGTTACTGTGCGTTACTATTTTCTTTTGTGATCTAATTTTATTTCCTCTACACGTCTTGGGGAGTGATCACCGTTTCTATGCGACAGAAACAAACAATAGAGGGAAGAGGGAGATGCGCATTTTGTTGCTGGAAAAACAGGAACTATTTTGAGTTTCTCTCGCCAAGTCCGATTATTATAAGCAGCTTTGTTTTTTTTAGGTGTTTTTTTTTTCTAAAGTCCTTGCAGATTTAATGAGTCGCGGGTTGCGGTTTTGGGTTTGGAAGTAATTAGACATAAACCCCAGAATTTGTCTGACATCCAGTTAGTTTTAGTCAGATTCTCCCTGTCCATCATTTCCCGGATGAACCGTCCCGCTGTGTCTTTGTTAATGTCAAGTTAATATATTACTTCTGAATTACGTCGAGCTTCGCGTTGCGCTCCAGAAAACTGCAAACATCGAGACTAATACGAACAGCGCAATAAACGTGAAAACAGCCACGAATGAACGAGTCCGTAAAGTTGTGCAACTAAACGCCATCGTAATTATTAATATTAAGATGAGCGTCACAAATCTGTGCAATGACACATCAGTATTGTGGAGCCGCAGGAGGAGCGCAGGGCGCTGGCACCACGCAGGGCCGTAACGCAGAACCTGGATGATGGGGCGGGGTGGGGTGGGGTCTAAAATCCTTTCCATAGTTTTCCAGACAATACTGGGACATACAAAAACACGCACAAATTATTAAAGTTTTTTTTTTGTACTGTTATAACCTTTAAACACATAGTTGATGTTATATAAAATTATAAAATAACTTGCAATTAAATATTGGCAAAGATCAATGTAATTTTCACAGCGTTGTTGTTAGCAGCTGCTGAAAGTAACTAAAAAAGTTACTTTCAATGTAATTTAGTTATTTTCCAAATCAAGTGATCAGTAATCTAACTAAGTTACTTTTTCAAGGAGTAGTCAGTAATCCGATTAAAGTTACTTTTTCAAAGTAACTATGCCATCACTGGTTGTGACATTATGATATGAGACACATAATCTGTTAAAAGATCAAGATCCTATTGTTCTCAGAATAAATTCACTGCTCCAAATCAAAAACAACCAGTCACAGCCAGGAGTAGGGTCTTAACGTTGTCAATCATCCTCATGTACGTGCTGCTAAATACGTTACTGGTGGAAAAACAACTTACTGTTACAGGAAAACTATTTATCTTCTGTCATCGGTGGTTAAGCCGATGACAGACTTAGCATTCAGACTATGCTAGCTGCAGTGTAGCAGAGAGCAAGAGAGGAATGTACAGGAGTTGGATGGCCACACGGAGGGTGATTGACAGCGCTAAAATCTGCCTCCTGGCTCTGATTGGTAGTTTCTAGTTAGCAATGGAAGAATCCAGAGGAGCTTAATTTTTAATATTAGCCTATTCACATATTTTGTTTTAGAAGCGAGTAACTAAAATATTTTAAAGAAATATCTGGGTGTAGTTCTGCTTGGCACATTGTTCCCAATGCTACCAGTGGGTAGCAAATTCTACTGGTTGGCATTTGGGCTTTTAAAAAAAAACAACCCAGCCATTTTTTGGCAATAGGTTTATGTTTCTTGGTGTCTTGAAAACGAGCTGTTTCAAAAAGCTCCTGATTGTTAAGTCACACTGTGCCGTTACCTAGCAACCCTTGTTTGGTTTTACCACTGTATGTGCTGTACAATGGCTGCTGGAAAAGACAAGTGTTTTGTTGTTGACTTACCATCCAAAAACCACTTGCTGCATTGTTGTTAATTGTACAGGAGGCTCTACTAATGCTTTTCAAAGATGTACAGTTGTATAGTTGTGTATCTGTCGGCAGCCATTTTTACGTGTGAGTTGGGGGGGCGTGGCCAGGAGCGACTTATTTGTATTTAAAGTGACAAGATGCCCTAAAAAAGCTCAAATCTCATTATCTAAGAATGATTTTGTGCACAAAAATATAATAAACATGTTTTGCGTCGCCCATAAAGCTACCCTAACCTGTTCAAGGATGCATAATAGGTCACCTTTAAATGTCAGTTTCAGATTATATTTGCTTTTCTGACTTTTAATGAACTAGGCTTGTAAACAAGAGTTTCAACAAACATTATGATGCAGCTGATGGATTCCTATTCTTCCTGAGATCTGGTTCCTCCTGCTGACCGACGGGAGGTTTGGATATGACCCATATCAAAAACCGTCACTGCTTTCAGAACCTTTTTTTGTTTTTCTGCACAAAGCTTATTTTACCCATCATCGCTTAAAGGAGACGCAGTGGAAGTGGAGCGAAAGATGTTTCCAGCCTGCAGACAGAGTTAGAGCTCCAAAAGCAGATGTTACAACTTTAATTAGCCCTTCTTCTGTTTGCTCATTCCTTCGTCACACGAGGAAATTATCCTTCTGTTGTAGATTAACTTCTTTTCGGCGGCTTTGTGCGTGTTCAAACAGGAGGATTGGGAATTTTCACAGATAGATTTTGTTGGGAAAAATGAATCTTTGGAAACGTCTGGCTCATTACGTCTTCAAGAATTCAATTTCGGTTCCTTTGTCAGACACATTTTGAATGTCACAGCGTCGCTGTAGCCTAAAGGTTTTAACATTTTTAGCCGGGGCTCAGGTCCTCAGCTCTGCTCATTTCTGAGGCTTGCAGAGTGTTGGGTTTATTGTGGAGTGAGAGGTTTAATCAGACTGGAGAGAAGAGCGATGGAGAGTCATCTTTCTTGTCAGATTCAGCTCCCCGCTCCGATGACTTCCAAGAGAAGAGAGATTTTCCATTTTCCTCACTCCAGTGTTTTATTTTTTTATAATAGCATATGTGCTTTTCTTTCGTCTTCTCTTTTTTTCTCTCCATGCTGCTTCATCTCCTTTCCCTTCTTGTCTTCTTCCCACTGGGTGTGGTTGAAGGTCACTCGCTCACTGGCTCACTTTCGCAGAGGAAAAAAAATAAAAGATGGAGAGCTACAGAGTAGACGAGTGGGCAGCCAGGCGGCCTGGCTGTCCACAGTACTGTGCACTCATCACTTTCTGCCTCGGACATGATTGGGGGAAGTTTGGAAGGACGCATGAGGTTACAGTCTGTCGCTGCCGTGCAACACGCAGTGACCTCCACAAACACGCAGGAGTCATTTTCCTGCTCTTACTCCAACTTGAGGCGAGAGGCCTCAACCAGAGATGTCGCCTGATTTTAACTGCAAACATTAATCTTCCTTGTCAAAATCTGGCTCTCGTGTTGCCCATAATTCAAGCTGATTGCCAACAGTTCTGCAGGTAGCTGATAATGAAGCCTGGAGCAGCTCGCCTCCAGCAGAGAGAAGGAGTTTCAGAGGCTTGTTCTGTGTAATCAATAAACAGAGCCGCACGAGAATCTGCAGAAAGGGGACAAGCAGTGAGAGACAGAAATCCTCTTTGGTTTGTAGCAGAAGTGCATTTGAGCAACCTTTAGTTTTATGTGATGTGTGGTTGACAGCAAAACCTGGAATGTAACTTTTATAGCCGTTTCCTTTGCAGCAGGGATGCATGGAAACATTTTGTTCCCAGAATCTTGCAAGTTTGGTGCATTTTTTTTTGTTTTTTTAGCTACAACAAAAAACCTTAAGTGAGGGGAAGAGTTACATTAATACACCTTTTTGTAGTTTATTAAACCTTCATATGAAGTACAAACGGCACTGACACAAACAGAGCAGGAAAAGTATTCACACTAATTGAACATTTCCACATATTTGAATGTATTTTGTATTTTTCCTCCAACATGGCAGGCCTTTATAAAACCACCTTTTGCCAGAGTTGCAGCTAAAAGTCTCTGCCAGCTGAATCGGGGATGCACCAATTCATTTCTTTCACTTTCGATACCGATACAGATATCTGAGGTTTAATATCGTTTGATACCGATTCGGGTTAGTTACACCTTAAATAAAAAAAAACACTGAAGTTTGTGGTCATAATGTGTTGGAAATGTGGAAAAGGTCAAATGTTTCTGCAGCTTGTAGCAAAATTTTTTACACATGCAATGATTATTTTAAGGATGCTTATTGGTTCCCCGAAAAACGACAAAACCCGGACATTATCATGAATCAGTAAAATTCCCACGGGCCGAACTTGAAAATTGGACGTTATGCTGTTAGCACTTAGCTTTCGCCAACAACTCAGGCGGAAGTGAGAGCGCTGCGCAATGCTAGCAACAAAATGACACAATGTGGCTTGAAAACATAATACGTCCCTTTAAGACGTATTACTAGAAACGAGACAAAATTGCTTTGTACATTTGGTGTTTTTGCAGTGGATTCATCCAATATTCTTAGAAAATAAGAAATCTGCAGGCAGACGTCAAACAAAATCTTTGAGGTTTTTGCTCTTGAAGATAAAAATCTCCCTGCTGCTCCATAAATACTCTGAGCGGTTTCTATGACAGACTCAAACCAAATGTCAGCAGGTCTCTTTGACTCCATCCCCTCACCTGACACTCCGGTTTGTGTGTGTGTGTGTTGATGCTTTATTTCTTCTCTCCATTCATCTCAGCCGCCTGCAGTTCAGCCGCCGCACGTGATTAATCATGTGAAGTGGCAAAAAGCACAACAGTGTGGCGTCTGTGAGGGCGGCCTAATGGAGTTGAAAATGGGATGTTTTGTAGTTGTGCGATCCATTTTGTTCGCCGCTCGCTCTGCTTTCACCCGGCCCCTCAAAAGGCTGATTCTTCTTCTTCTTCTGGTGCCAGGTGCAAACAGAGCGGGGAGGTTGTGTCTATTTAGAGCAACAATAAAACCCCCGATGAATGAGAGGCTTACCTGGTTTTTGTTCTAAACACAAATCCCAGATTTGTTTTTGCTCCGCTGAGTTTCCACTGATTTGACTGGCTCTTTTCAAAATCGCTTTTATTTTCCACTGTCGTCTTTCCTGTCATTCATCCATTTGTTCTTTTCTTCTTTTGTCCATTCTTTCTTTCTTTTGCCATTTTCGTCCTTCTTTCCTTTCTTCCATCTTTCCATTTGTCTATTTTTTGTTTGTTTTCTTTCTTCCATCCATCCTTTCATCCATTCTTTTGTTCGTCTTTCACTTGTCCTTTTTCTTTCTTGGATCCATCCTTTTTTACTTTTGTCTTTCCTTCCTTCTTTCTCCCTGTTGCTTATCCATCCTTTATTCCTTCCTTCCTTTCTTTTTTCTTTCCTTTCTTGTCTAAATTAAACATCTGCAGCTTCACACTGAAATTCCTCAGTTTGTTTTGTAAAAATGTTTCCCTTTTTACAAATATCTGTTTTTTGTCATGAAGTGCGGTGGTGTTGATGGTGAGGCAGGCGCAGCGGACCCAGGTCAGATGAAAATGATGATTTTTGAATATAAATAAGTCCAGAAACACGGCAGCTCGCACAGAGACACACCGACGACGAACAGACTAGACATTGACGTTGACGAGGACCCGACGAAGAACAAAGAACACAGGTGGAGTTAAATACACGGGAGGGTAATCACAGAGACGAGACACACCTGGGAACAATCAAGGGGAGGACAGGACAACGAAGAGACTAAGGACACAGAAAACTAAATAAACACAGAAAAACACAGATCCTGACAGTACCCCCCCCTCAAGGGCGGCTACCAGACGCCCAAAAAACAAAAACACAACAAGGGTGGGCGGAGGGGCGCTGGACGGGGGGCCAGAGTTCAGAAAAAAACAAAAAACAACCCACCGTTGTGGGCGGAAACACAGGGAGGGCCAAGAGTCCATAAACAAACAAAAAACTACCCACAGGGTGGGCGGAGGCAAAGGAGGCGGGAACCACGGAAGTGGTCTGGCGGTCGTCCGCGGCGGCGGGAACCACGGAGGCGGTCCGGCGGACGTCCGCGGCGCCGGAGGCGGGAACCACGGAGGCGGTCCGGCGGCCGTCCGCGGCGCTGGAGGTGGCGATGAGTCCCGGGGGCCGCCCACAGACGGCGACGACGAGCCCCCCGAGGCAGGGTCTCTGGTGGAGCACAGGGGGTCTCGGTCGGAACGCTGGGGGTCTCGGTCGGAACGCAGGGAGTCTCGGTCTCGGGTGGAACGCCGGGAGTCTCGGTCTCGGGTGGAACGCTGGAGGTCAGGGTCTCAGGAGGAACGCAGGAGGTCAGGGTCTCAGGAGGAACGCAGGAGGTCAGGGTCTCAGGAGGAACGCAGGAGGTCAGGGTCTCAGGAGGAACGCAGGAGGTCAGGGTCTCAGGAGGAACGCAGAAAGTCAGGGTCTCAGGAGGAACGCAGGGGGTCTCGGTCTCGGGTGGAACGCAGGGAGTCTCGGTCTCGGGTGGAACGCAGGGAGTCTCGGTCTCGGGTGGAACGCAGGGAGTCTCGGTCTCGGGTGGAACGCAGGGAGTCTCGGTCTCGGGTGGAACGCAGGGCGTCTCGGTCTCGGGTGGAACGCAGGGCGTCTCGGTCTCGGGAGGAACGCTGGAGGTCAGGGTCTCAGGAGGAACGCTGGAGGTCAGGGTCTCAGGAGGAACGCTGGAGGTCAGGGTCTCAGGAGGACGCTGGAGGTCAGGGTCTCAGGAACGCTGGAGGTCAGGGTCTCAGGAGGAACGCTGGAGGTCAGGGTCTCAGGAGGAACGCTGGAGGTCAGGGTCTCAGGAGGTACGCTGGAGGTCAGGGTCTCAGGAGGAACGCTGGAGGTCAGGGTCTCAGGAGGAACGCAGAGAGTCTGAGTCGGAACGCAGAGAGTCTCGGAAGGAACGCTGGGGGTCTGGGTCTCGGAAGGAACGCTGGGAGTCTCGGAAGGAATGCTGGGGGTCTGGGTCTCGGAAGGAACACTGGGAGTCTCGGAAGGTGCGCCGGCTGGAACGCCGGCTGATTCGGCCTCGGGTGCGCCGGCTGGAACGCCGGCTGATTCGGCCTCGGGTGCGCCGGCTGGAACGCCGGCTGATTCGGCCTCGGGTGCGCCGGCTGGAACGCCGGCTGATTCGGCCTCGGGTGCGCCGGCTGGAGGTGAGCCGGAGCGGAGCCTCGGGGCCGGCTGCGGGGGCGAGCCGGAGCGGAGCCTGGGAACCGGCCGCGGGGGCGAGCCGCAGCGAAGCCTTGGAACCGGCCGCGGGGGCGAGCCGCAGCGAAGCCTAGGAACCGGCCGCGGGGGCGAGCCGCAGCGAAGCCCGGGAACCGGCCGCGGGGGCGAGCCGCAGCGAAGCCCGGGAACCGGCCGCGGGGGCGAGCCGCAGCGAAGCCTTGGAACCGGCCGCGGGGGCGAGCCGCAGCGAAGCCTTGGAACCGGCCGCGGGGGCGAGCCGCAGCGAAGCCTTGGAACCGGCCGCGGGGGCGAGCCGCAGCGAAGCCTTGGAAACGGCCGCGGGGGCGAGCCGCAGCGAAGCCTTGGAAACGGCTGCGGAGGTGACAGCTCCGGAAGGCGACGAGGGGCCGGGTCCACCGGCGGCTCACGTCGCTGTCTCCGGGCTGACCGTGGAGGTGGCGGCTCCGGAAAGCGACGAGGGGCCGGGTCTGCCGGCGGCTCACGTCGCCGTCTCCGGGCTGACAGCGGAGGTGACGGATCCGGAAGGCGACGAGGGGCCGGGTTCACCGGCGGCTCACGTCGCTGTCTCCCCCGGCGTGAGTAACGGCGGGGGCCGAATCCGGAGGGCTTTGGGGTGGGGACTGGTAGCATCTGGCGTTGGCTAATCGCCAGGGTGTAGTCCGACACCAGTCCCATCTCTTCCAGCAGCAGCGGAGATGGCAGGATCTCTACGTCCTTGTAGAGATCCCGCTGAGCCAACTCCAACTGCTGCTGGAACCATGCCTCCTGGTCGTGCTGGGCCATATGCTGCATTCTCACCGTTCGGTATGGTCGGGTCCTTCTGTCATGAAGTGCGGTGGTGTTGATGGTGAGGCAGGCGCAGCGGACCCAGGTCAGATGAAAATGATGATTTTTGAATATAAATAAGTCCAGAAACACGGCAGCTCGCACAGAGACACACCGACGACGAACAGACTAGACATTGACGTTGACGAGGACCCGACGAAGAACAAAGAACACAGGTGGAGTTAAATACACGGGAGGGTAATCACAGAGACGAGACACACCTGGGAACAATCAAGGGGAGGACAGGACAACGAAGAGACTAAGGACACAGAAAACTAAATAAACACAGAAAAACACAGATCCTGACATTTTTTCATACTTAAACATTTCAGATCATTAAATATTTTATATCAGACAAAGATAACCTGAATAAATTTAAAAAGTGGTTTAGCTCTTTTCCATTTGCTCTTTTATTTCAGTCTGAAAATCGTTTCTATTTCCCGTTTTTAAATCTTGCACCCTGTAAAGCTCGGAGTTTATTTCCAGCGTTTAGCAGTGTGTGTCTCTTTAAACGGTGTTTTGTGGTTTTTGGTATCCTGGTTACCTCTGCCCCCTGCAGCCGAAGGGCTTCGGCGTGAAACCGGATCCGCCGCGGCGGGAAGCGCGTGATAAAACGCCGCTGCAGATTAAATGAACGAGTTAATGAAGGTAATGAATGAGAGCGGTTCACACTAAAGGGTTTAATTAACCTCGCCTCCCTCCACCTCTTCTTCACTCCAACACCTCCGTCGCCATCGCAGACCTCCATGCCGACTGCCAGGGGTAATTCATCAGCTGCCCTCCAAGGCCAGGGGCAATTAATCCTGCTGCCTGCCCCGGCTTTTACCCCCAGACTTTATCTTCATATCTGATTGCTGCAACTTTCTGTCCTTTTTTCTCTCTTCTTCCTTTTCATCCTTTCTTTCTTTTCTCTTTGTTCTGTCACCTGTTCTTCCTCTCTTTCTTTTTTCAACCTTTCGTCCTTTCCTTTGTCCTTTATTTCTTTCATCCAGCCTTTCTTCCGTTCCTTCTTTCTTTTTTTATTTCTGTCATCCATTCATCATTTCATCCTTTCTTTCTTTCATCTCTTCTTTTACCCATTCTTTCTTTTTAGCATTTTGCCTGTTTTGTTTGTTCATCCTTCCTTTCATCCATTTTTTCTTTCTTTCTCTCATTCATCCTTCTTTTTGTCATTCCTTTCTTTCTTTTGGCATTTCTTTCTTACTTTCATCCTGTCTCTTGTTCTTTCTTTGATCCTTTCATTCTTCCTTTCCTTCTTTCCTTGTTTCTTTCTGTCGTCCATCATCCTTTCTTTCTTCTTTCTTTTTTACTTTATCATACTTTCTCTTGTCCTTTATTTCTTTCATCCAGCCGTTCTTGTTTTCGTCCACCCATCCTCTCCTTCCTTCTTTTATTTGGCTTTGTTTCATAAAATTAATCATTCCAGTAAAGTCAAATACCTGCAGAGAAACACGGCGGTGGCAGTGTGATGCTTGGGGCCTGAAATCCTGAGGGAGATTCAGCCACCCAGCCATTTATTAAAGTTGGTTTGGAACCATTTCACCCTCAGTGAATCATTTTGTTTTCATTTGCTTGGTATCATAATTTATAAACGTCTCGATGTGACGACAAATGAGAAAGAGAAGAAGACGCTGCGCGTTTCCCCGCCGTCAGCAGCTCCCATCTCCCCTCTAAAGCGTCTCATCAGAAGAAAACAAGGACGGAGCGTTCATGCATAAACATCGCAGCGCTCCCGCCCGTATTCATGAGGACCCTCCGTCCGCCACTGCTCAAACATTGACCACAGTCGCTCGCCGCACTCTGACAGCCTCCATATACCTCAGCTGTCTCTTTCCCCACTTCCACGCCAGCGCTACATCTTGTTAAAAAGAGTTAGTGAAGCTGAAAGGCCAATCACATTAACAGGGACGGAGTGTCAGAAAAGACAGCGGCGGCAGCAGCAAAAGGGTCGAATCAAACGGAAACTCCTCACATTTTAATTGCGAATGTCTAATTGCTCCCATAATTACGAGTAATAAAACTCATCCCGCCGCGCTGGTTTCGAATCGCAATTACTCAACTCCGCATTTGACAGCGAGGAAATATCGTCTTAGAGTCTAATCCCGCCGCCCAGGATCTCAAAGGGCTTTGAAGATGTCCTTGTCCACGGGCAGCGGCGTGGAAGGCCTCCGCCGCGGTTCAAGGGCTGCAGCCATTTTATTCTGGAGAGCTCCTAATCAGCCACGGTTGAGAAACGAGGGTTTATCCGGCAGCTTGAGCCTGTGGATGATTAGATGCTCAGATGCGGTGAGCGGGGTTAGCAATTTGGCCGGCGCATGGATGCTGCCGTTCCAGCTCTCTTCTCGCTGATAAATGTCATGTGGAGCTGGAGGAGCCAACCATCAACGAGGTTTTCATGACATGCCAAACTCCGTGCTGCGTTCAAAGACTCCAGGACAGACCGGGTTCAGTCCCACAGATTACTGCACGTAAATTATTGAATCGTGTAATTTAGACGTTGGCCGGACGTCTACCAGCTGATCAGGCCTGGTCACTAGTTTCTAGCTCCACACTGCAAAAAAAAGCAAAATCTGGCTAAATGTTTTGGTCTAGTTTCTAGTGCAAATATCTAAGTACACTTGAATAAAGACAAAACTAACTAAAAAGTAACTTTTCAGCAAGATGTAGGAACTTGTTTTAAGTCAATAATTCATTAATATTGATGAAAAATGTCTTGTTTTGAGTGAAATTATAAACAATTCCCTAAAACAAGTTCCTATATCTTGCTGAAAAGTTACGGTTAAGCTAGTTTTGTCTTAATTAAAGTGTATTGGTATTTTTGGACTATAAACTAGACAAAACACTTGGTAAGATTTTGTGTATTTGCAGACTGAAGCTGTGTGTTGACTCTAGATTGTTCCTCTTTGCATCCAAAGATAATAACTCCAGTTTTGTTTCTGCTCAGCTGGAGAAAGTTACGGCGTCGCAGCGTTCAAATCTTCCTTCAGTTTAGCTCAAGAAGCTAACAAGTTGGGTTGGCCGTTGTGTTCTAGCAAAAAAAACCTTTTACGTCTTTGTTGTTTGAAGACGTTTTCAACAATTTAATCCTCCCAAAGTTTTGGTAACAGTTTGGAGAGAAATTTACTTTTTCCATTGGCAGATTATTTAACTTAAAACATGGGGAAATGTCTGGTTATAAGAGAAATAATCTGAGAATGGAACTAGTTATTTTTCATCAATATTAAGGAATTAATGACGTAAAATAAGCTCCTATATTTAGCTGAAAATGTACTTTTAATTAGTTTTGTCTTATTGAAAATGTTTTTGCAGTAGAAACCAGATTAAAAACATGCTTAAGATTTCTTGCAGTGTGTGTTGAATCTGAGCTCAGACTCCGCCAGATAAGATCCTTTATGGCAAAGAGAAACCTCGAGTCAAATCGTCTAAATCGGGTCAAGATCCGCCTCCATTTGCCTTATTGTAGAACTAGGGGATACAGATGTTAAATGCAGGACCAGATGGACGCAGACAGATGCATCTGTACTTTTCTAAATCAGCTTATTGCATACTAATCATCTCTTTCTGGTGGGTCATGTCCGTGACTCTCTTTGCTTCTTTTCACGTATTTTCGCTTTGACAGTCCGTGCCTCTCTATCTTTAGCGCTCTCCCCGCTACTATCTGCGCTTAAGCACGTTTTAGAGGTGTCGGGCTTTATCTCCTGGCCTTTTTTCATGGCTTTGTGTGGCGAATGAAAGCCTGTCTGAGTCTGTTGGAGAGATCATTATCCAACAGGGGCTGAACAGAGGGAAAGGAGCTGGTGCTGAATGTGCAAGGCAGAGCCTGAGGGTTTGCTTTGACTCATGCCCAACATCACAGCCTTTATATTAATCCATATTTAATTAGACTTTCCTGTACCGCTCCATCCCTCCTTGTTTACCTTTCCTGTGTTGTTTTATGAGAGGGGGAGAAGCTTGTCACATGGGATTACGATTAATTAGTAGGACGGGGAGGGAAGGTAAAGCCTGAGGACTCCAGGGACGGGGTGTGTTTCATTCCTCCTTTATGATCTTCTAATCTGGATAAAAAAAATCCAACCTGCTTGTTATTTTAACATCACTTTGTTCTGTTTGCAAAGAGAAGCGAGCAGGAAACGCGGATCATTTTAGGCACTAATGAAGTGACAGAGATGCAGCGACTGATTTGCATTCATCAGGTGCTTCCTGGAACCTTTAGTGGAGAGATGATGTTCGGAAAAGTTGCCGCTCCGTTAGCTTCGTATAAATGTCTTTACCCAGCCTGTCATTGACGGATGTCTCAGGGTGACTGACTTTTCATCAGAGTCATTATTAAAGCGGGTTCTCCTCTGTTGTGGCGCAGCAGAGGCTCACAACTCCATTAAACTTTGTATAAAAAAACGTTTTTTCCCCTTTTCTCCCTCTCATTTCTAAAATGAACACTTCAATCAGCGTGTTGCCTTTGGGGAAAGATGGCGGGTGAAGGTCAGCTTAAAATTCAGCTGCATTAATTTGATTCTTTATTAGTCCTTGCCCCTGATTTCAGCTGCGAAGAGAAACGCAGCGTTGGCCGGGTGTTGACTTAATGTCACCCATCCATTTTGCTTTCGCTCCGTTGGCCTTGCAGGAGCCAGGAAAATGGAAACTCGTTCATCACCGGGTCGCTCTGGCTCTGGGCCCCAACATGCATTCAGTCATAGCTGCGGTGACAGCGCGGCCTGGACTCACTTCCTGGACCGCTCACATGTATGGATTAGGCTTGCGACTAATGATTACTTCAGGGCGTTCCGATAGTCCGGTAGACTCGGTTCAATTGGGGATCAAAATTGCAACATTTGTGACGTTTTCAGCTGTTGGGTTTCTTTCCGCTGTATCAAAGGATCCAAACTAATTGGAAAACCTGTTCCCCTCCTCACCTGTGGTGGCGCTGCACCAGGAAAGAAAGAAACGACACAAAAGCCTCAGAAGAAGCCTCTGAGCACAACTTTCTCTTCACAAAATGTAAACAAAAATGGAGTAGCGTCATATTTTAACGGTTGTAGGATTTTGTCTTTGGTAAAAAAAAAAAAAAAAAAAGCATGAACCATTTCTTCTGCGAATACTGGACTGACACATTTATTTTAGCTCTATTGACCCAGAAAGCGGTTTCTTCCACTTTCTGCTTTTGGAGCAGTCTCTGGTATGTGTGACGTTTGGATATGCATTTGAACCACATATCGGTTGAGTTCACTTCAACCGGGACCAAGGTTTGTAGGTGAACCAGAGTCCGCCTTTTTGGTTCACATTAGAGTCTGATTGCGCATTCACATCTCGCCAAATGAACCGGACTTCTTTGGGATAAGAACTAGAAGTTGATTAAAGCAAACTAACTATGGCTGCTGTGAATGCACTCTTAGTCCGCTTTAATTGAATTCCAGTTCGTTTGGGGACGTGTGAATGCACAATCAAACTCTGATGTCGACTACAAAAACGAACTCTGGTCCGCCTACGAACCTTGGTTTATGTTTGATTGAAGTGAACTCTGGTGCGGTTCGAATGCATAATGTGAATGACAGGCAGAGTGGAGGCCGCTCCAGAAACAGGAAGTGGACTACAGCACAAGGCATTCTGGGGAAATACAACCAAAACAAACGTAAGAGTCTAGCGCTAGCGAGAGAAACTGCTTGTGGTCTTTTACCAAACACAAAAGAGAAATCCTACAACTGCAAAAATCTGATGCTTGTTTATAGGTTTTCATGTTTTTTCCTTCAGTAGTTTTTTGCAGCGCCCCCACAGGTGAGGAGGTGAACAGGTTTTTCAAAAGTTTTGGTTCATTTGACACAGTGCAGTGAGAAAGCGAGCCGTAGCATCTGAAAATGTAGCAAATGTTGCAATTTTGGTTTACTGGACTATGAAGTGAGAAAACACCCTAAAGTAATCAATTATTCTATTAATTATTCTGACGATTAATCAATTAATTGGATAAAAAAATGGCACATTCAACTGATTTCTCATTAACTTCTTAGGTTTTTTCTATGCAATATTATAAATTAATTAAAGGACACAAATAAAATAAATTATTCAATTCTTTTTTTAGATAAGAAAAGAGACACTTTATTGCCTAAAATGCAATCATATTTCATTCCTTTTAGTGAAGCTACAGGCGAAGCTAAAGCTGTGCCACTTGAGTTTTGGATAAAACATATTTACAGGCAATGGTGTTTTTATCTTAAATAGAAAATATAAATATATTTGTACAGTTTTGACTGAATAACTGCTGTGAATATGTTTTTTTCAGTCTGTATACTCCAGATTATGATTAATCGATTACTAAATTAGTTGACAATTAATCGCTTTGAATCCGATTAATCGTTTCAGCCCTGTGTGGATATAGTCGAGCGTTTGACGGATTGACTGACAGCAGCTGTGCCATCTGTATTCTGACTGATATTCAGCTGGATGATCTGTGAGCTCATGCATTTTAAATGCAGCCGTTCATCGTTTTTTCATGTTTATCTCTCTTTTTTTTCTATAAAATGCAGAAAGGGATCCCCATCGGGCAGTTCTGCAAGGACTTCAATGAGAAAACCAAAGAGCTGAAAGAAGGCATCCCACTTCCCATCAAGATCCACGTCAAGGTGCGTTTCTTTAACCCATCTCTGACCCTCCTCTCTTAACACCCATCCCTCCCACAAATGGGGTTAATCCCACTGCAAGCTGCATAGCATCACTGGAGCGCCTCCATAATTCATACTCCACCACTGAAGTAAGCCTTTCTATTTGCATTCATTAATGAAGCAACAATGCCCAGAGGAGCTTGGAGTCAAGAGGCATTAAACACACAGAGGAGACGGGACTTACTCAGAAAATGGGTGTTAGTTTGTATTTTACTCCAGCAGATATTGTTTTGACTCGTCATACCTCCTCCTCACTTTGTGTGTTGTTTCAAATCAGGAGTTGTGTCCTCCCAGTCGGCTGAATGTGAGTTATAATGAGATTTGTGCTGAAAAGAGGGGGGGTGAGCCTAATCCTTTAAAAGGCATGAATTTAGTCTCCGACGCAATATCCAGCAACAGCTCTGCCAGCACAGCAGGGGCTTACGCATTAGTGCCATCTGCTGGTGGGTGTTGTAGCTCTGCGTGCTGGGTTTATTATAGATGTGTTCGTTTTACTGCTGCATTTCAGCTGCGGCGCATCAGCGGCTTCCAGCAGATCGCTTTAAAGGACGAATGAGCAGTTTGGGCAGATGGAGCCAAACGTTTCTGTGCGTTAAATAAGAAGTCTGAAGCCACAGGGCAACAGATGGAGATGGCTGTGCAAAAATTTATTCCACTTCTTACATTTTCAGCATGTTTTGTTGAGTTTTATCTAAGAGATAAACTGAAAGTGATTCTCACTTCATGAATTAGAATGAAAACGATTCATGATTTTCATTTTTTAACCAATGAGGACCTGTAAAATGTGGCTTTTGGCTAAAGAAAATTATAAAATGACCTCATTTTTAAATAAGTTGTGCATTTATTGCAATATGAGGGTTGGTTGGTGGGGCTGAAAACATCACAATAATTTTATACGTTTCTTATCAGTTTTTTATTTAAAAATATCCAAAATGCTGCCAAACTGGTGATATAACCTTTATTTTTATCCATAGTTTCCACTTGAACTGTTCTACTTTTCTCCTTTCCAGTATTTTTATTTTTAAGCAGCTATGGGGCGCAGCAGCATGACGGCGCATTAGGGCCATCGTGAATACAAAAAAGGAAGAGTAAATTTCTGCCAAAAACTCAAACATTTTCAGATTAATCTCAGAAATTTTCAAGAAAAAACAAGAAGTTTCAAAGTTTGAGGAGTTGCTTGAAAAAAAATTTCTGGAAATTTCAAAAGTCAGTTTTTGAGTTTTTTCTAGAAAATCTTTGATTTTTTAAACTCAGAAATTTCCAAGTCTTCTCACAAAGATTTCTAAGATAAACCAAAAAAAAATTTCTCCCAAATTTAAAATTTTTGGAGCTCAGAAATTTCCTTGTCTTTTCTAGAAATTTTTTGACGGAAATTATCAATTTTTTGAAAAGTGTACCATGACCCTAATATGTTGTTGTACAACAGAAATCGAGTTGCACATAAGTGGCATATAAAGCGACTTACAACTCGAGTCAGACTCGCGATTTGAAACTTGTGAACAGTTTCGTATTTTTAATGATTTCTTTCTGTTTTGTTTAAAATCTCTACTTCTAATCCTATGTAGCTAAATTAGTGTCAAAAAGATTCACGAAGCGAAAAACAAGATTTGTAAATGTACACCATGGTTCATAAATGCGTTCCTCAACATTCACATATATTTTGTAAGTAGTTTCTCTAATCTACACATTTCAAACTGCACAAGTAGAAATACAGCGGAGATACAACTCAGCAAATCCGCAGGTTCACGGGTCATCCCGCATGATGATGTAATTTAAAGAAATTACATGATATTTTGTGGTTTTATTGTGACAAAATGTGTAAAGTTCAGGGGGTGTGAATACTTTTTTGATACACTCCACACTTTCCAGTGATTTTTACCCTTCAGACTGTGAATTTGAGCTGCTAATCTGTATGCTGCGCTCCAGCGTTTCAGCTGGCAATAAAGGATCACTGTGACACATCACAATGCATAAATAAATATTGAATTAACTGCGGCTGTGCCAACAGAGGGAGCTGCATTGTCCTTCTCTCAGTCTGGCGACGGTTTGTTCAGCAGTTGCTCTTCATCGGTTTAATAAAGACTGAGAAGTTCGAGGTGCATTCGAGTTTAAAGACGCTTGTTGCTGCGAGACTGATGAAGTTGTAACAGTAGTCATCAGTTAACAGGCGGCAGAGTTAATCACAGACGCAAATATGAGCAAGGTTAGCAGATAAATATCACCAGGAGCGGTGACAGTAAACATGGTGGTAAATGGATGCATGAGAAACGAGGGTTTTCTTTTTAAGTAGTGAGCAGAAATAATGCTAATATGTTTTTCTTTTAACGAGCCAGACTTTCTGGTTATCGCTCCTTAATCAATACTTCTCCTGACTTATTTAAAGGTGCTTTGCAGGTTTTCTTTGGACTTTGTTTTTTCACTCCTCAAGTCGACCATATACAGAAGCAGAACAGAAAATATTTAAGCTCCATCAAGGTCATTTCAATTCATCTGAAAGCTGGTGTATAAGGAAGTATCTACTGAAGTATGATGAATAAAGCTGCAGTATGTGACTTTTGTGAAAAATATTTGTTTACATATTTGTTGAAACCGTTACCCTGTCATAACAGTTTGGTATGAGACAGAAAATCTGTGAAAAAATGTATCTCCTCTGCCCTTCTCCCAATGCAAATTACAAACAACCAATCAGAACTGGGAGGCGGGTCTTAGTGTTGTCAATCTCCCTCCGTGTGGCGCTGTTGGTTATGCTGAAGCCACCAATCCCAGTGGATAAACGGTTTTTCTGTAATGATAAGATGTTACCACCATTATCACATTTAGCAGTGAGTACATAAGGTTGATTGGCAGCGCTAAGACCCTCCTCCTGGCTCTGATTGGTTGTTTTAGCTGCATTTCTTCAGACTGCAATAGTAGCTCAGGGAATAGGAGGAAGAGATCGATCTCTTCACAGTATCTGTCTCATACTGTCACAAAATGGTGACAGTTTTAACAAATATGTAAAAACACATCTTTTAAATTTAAAGGTTGCATACTGCACCTTTAAATTCTGTATTAGAAGTATTTCTTAGAGACATGACATTCAGACATTGTTCATCTGCTCTTAAGACATCTGTGGACTGAGTCAGGTTCACTTTCTATGGAAAAGAAAAACAAAAACCACACAGTTAATGGTTTTCTAAAGCAAAGAGAAGCACAATTACAGCTATATCTTCAGTATTCTTACAGTATGCAGGGTAATACAAACCAGTAAGATATGATGTTCATATTTATGTAATATTAAAGGGAATAAATCCACATTTTGGATGTTTTTTTTTTTTACTTCCATTTGGGTTTCTGCTGCTCATGAAAACAGGCCAAATGCTCAAAAAATCAATAAAAATAAGTTTTCTTGTGTCTCGAAGATGAGTTGTTTCAAAAACCTCTGGAATGTAACGTCACAGCAGGCACTGCCCAGACGGTTACCTAGCAACCCCAACAGGACTCCACTTGTCTCCTAGCAACCCACTGGAGGGCCTTGCCAGCAGAAGCTTATTTTGATTTAAAGTGACAAGAGGCCCTAAAACAGACTAAAATCTCATTATCTATTATCTGTGCACACAAAATGTAATGTAATGTTTTGTATATAAAACTGATCTCTCCTAATCTGTACAAGGAAGCATAATAAGTAATCTTTATTAGTGTTGTAATATTAAACGGTGTCTTCATTTACATTAATACAGTAGTTATTAAAACATTTCAGCCAACAAACAAAGCAAACTAATATTAGTCTGGTAAACAACTAGTTTTATTTTAGTAATAGCTGAAACTCATGACGTTATAGAAAGTATAATGTTTGGACAAAACTAGGCAGATGTCTTCATCTCCTTTGCTGCACTATTTTAGTTGCTAAGATACTCAGGAGTATTTCTCACAATTGTTTTTTTAGAGATGTTTTAAAAACTCCCGCACAGAAGCTGTTATTCATTAATTTATTTCCCCCCTCGTCATAAAACCCCCGGTGAACATGTTTGTTTTATTTTATAAAAATTGTTGAAAAACTCCTGGCTGGACATTCAACGAGAAATAACAAGCAACTGCTTCTGCCTAGATGGAGAAAAATTCAGTTTCCTCTGCTGAAAGGTCACTGCTGGTAGATAACTCGATGCTGATGACAAATCACCAGCTCCGTCGGGTCGCCTCGGTCCAGCCCACGGTCGACTGTTTGCTGTTTTATATGAGACAGATAAAAATTGATCCAAAGCAAACTTTTCACCAGATGATTTATTGATTGGATCAGTGTGTCGGCTTTTGTTTTTACAGCGAGGTGGCAGAGAAAAAAGGGTCAGAATAACTCAGTGAGGCTGATGAGATTATTTTTACTCTGCTCCTGAGGGCAGCATGGAGAGCAGGAGAGCAAAGAGGAAAGTAGAAATACAGCCAGTGAGTTTATTATCGTTTTATGAGGATGTGGAGTTTTCTGTCGTCTTCAGAGTCAGCTGGGGCGTCTTATCAAATTACCGGGGGACTAAATGAGTGTAAAAGACGCTTTTAGTGGAGATTATTCACACATAACAAGGTCCAAACTCAGTGGTTTGTTTCTGTCTTAAAAGCTTTCCCTGCTGTAAAGAGAACCAGCAAAGATGTGAATAAAAACAAACTGTTCTTCTGAGGATTCATATGAGACCAAAATAATCTAAAGAGGAGCAAACTTAGCATTTAAAATCTTTTAAAACTTGGCAACTCATCCAGGGTTTGGATGGAAACCAGCATCTCTGCAGATCCTGTAATACAGACTCTGTCCTTTGGTGTTTACGTTGAAATTAAGAGGAAATTAGTGACCAGGTTTTGGCGTTTTGGTGATCTGGAGCGTGCGCTGCGAATGGGGTTAAAAGAAAAATAAAGTAGCAATAACCTTAGATAAGCAACTGTTGTTACCCAATTAAGAAATGCCATTGCACCAGAAAATATGAAAAAAGTAATTAAAAGCATTTATAAATATGTATGCTTATAAGACAAAACAAAAGAAGCTTTTTTCACAGAAAATTTAACAACTTATGGGGAAAAAAGCAGAGATAATTTAAAAATAAAATTTTCCAAAGATCATTTGGTTTACTGTTTTATGTTTGTTTGTTTGTTTGTTTACAGAAAAATATTTTTAAAACATATGAAATACCAGTTTAGCACAAAACTAAAAACAAAAAAATTATAATTTAATTTTCTCAAAACAGAATAGAAAAACAGAAACATTTTAAATAATTGTCTTACAAAAACATTAATCTTTATTTTAAAAAACTACAATTTAAAAGATAAAAAATTATGTATTTATTTATTTATAAATATATTTCTATAAAACACAGAGAAAGGTAATATAAAATATTTTATTTAAATGCAAAAATATGAAGTAAATACAATATATTTGTATTTCATCAGTTTGTTCATATTCTTAGAATACATTTTAGAAAAACACAAAAAATGTGGTTTTGGCCTCAGAATTGTGTCGATTTTCAACAATTGTTTTAAAACAGATTCAGTTTGAAACAGAAAACAGACCAATTTTCAGACTCATAAATGTGAAAGTTATCGTTGTAGATCAATGTTCCTGTCGAGGTAAAAATAAGGTCTTCTTCGCCACATCCTGTAAAAACAGAGTGGAGGACACTTCGCCCCCGCAGATAAAACCATCCGTACGTTCTGGGCCCCAGATCGCTCCAGCTGGTCTCTTGTTTGGCTCCTTTCCTCTGCTGTTTGGTATTTTTGCCTTGACTCTGGCAATCTTATAGAGTTACTGAGTAGAGGTTGTGCTCAAACTATTACACAAGAAATAAAACTGTGCATAAATTAGTCTGCACTTATTTTCTTCCCCACTTGAATTCACTAAGCCGTTACAAAACGGCCACTGTTCAATTCAGAAACAATTTTTCTATTCAAACGGTGTAAAAATTCTGTTTAAATTGTGTGACTGACCAGAGGAAGACGGTAAACAAACTGAGAATTTATATAAAATAATTCTAGAAGGTTCCATACTGTAGCAAATGTGACGTCGCACTTCATGAACTTTGTAACCGACAGCCACTCCGGGAGGCGGTTGCTATGGAGTTGCTACGGCAACAGTATAGACGCCACAAGCTTAGAACTAGCTCTCGCCTCGTTCCAATCTAACTTATATTACAGCTACTACTCAGTTACAGTTTTTGAGCACTCTATCCACCTCTGTGTAATACTAGGATAAATATCAGTGGTATATACTGTAGTACTTACTGCCGAACTAGCAAATTTAGCTTAGCTAATGTAGCTTTTATCTGCTAGCTAATACGGACATGTAGCCTACGTGTTTGTTACTACATGTACTTCCTCTGCCAGTCACCAGAACCTCGTTATTCACATGAAGAGTTTTAACATCCTTAAAAATTTATTTAAATATCGATTCATAAATAAATAAATAAATTGATATAAATTAATAAATAAATTGATATATTCAGGTCATGTTGTAGGCACTCTTCGTGTTCAATAGGTAGTGAACTGTATGCGATTGGAAGCAGCTTGTCCACGTTGTCTGACATATTTCCATTATCTATCTCATTTGGGTCGATCCCAACAGCAGTAATTTTGCTATATACTTTCTTTTTGTTTGTCTTGAATCCACGGTTTATCTATGCTTTGCACTGCATTTACCTACCAAGATGGCGGTTCAGTGGCACAGCTCACTTCTGGCCCAGACTTGTGGGAACTATGTATTTCTTACAAATAAATCAATTCTAGTATTTGTAAAATTTCTGCAAAATTCCATTGACATACAATTAAATTTGTGGTTCTGATGTGTGCAAATATAAATAATTGTGATGAAATGATGAGTTGAGTTTTTTTATGATGAATTGTTGCTCTGTCTCCGCAGCCTGACAGAACATATGATCTGAAGATCGGCCAGCCCACCGTCTCATTCTTCCTCAAACAGGCAGCAGGAATCGCTAAAGGTGCCGGCAAGACAGGTGAGAGCGTTGTGTCCTCTAACCTGGCTGTGGCAGGAATCGCTCCATGTAGTCAGTGTTGAGATGTTTTATTCATGAGAAGAGGGAGCACTGCAGCTCACACAGGAAGAAGATTTTTCCTGGATTTCCACCTTTTTGCTCCAAGCTATCCTCAGCCTTGTTGCCAAACACCAGAGCTGGGTCTGGTCTCACATCCTCCTCCTACTCACTCTGTTTACTCCTTCAAACATTATAGGAATGAAACGATTAATCGTGATTAATCGTTTATTGAAGCAATCATCAACTAAATCATAACCTTGAGTATACAGACTGAAAAAAGGCAACTCACTCAGAGCAACAATTGAGCCTAAACTGTACAAAATATATATACTTTTTGCAATTAAAGTAAAACAATTTGATGCTAAATTTAAAGTTGCTGTCCTAAAACTTTCTCTGACTTGCACAAGCTGAAAATTGCTTTCTCTTTTTCTTGTTGTAACTGTGAAGGCCACGAGACGGCGGGTATGGTGTCGGTGAAAGCCGTGTACGAGATCGCGAAGGTCAAAGGTGAAGACGAGTGCTTCAAGATAAGGGATGCCTTCCCTCGAGACGGTTGTCAAAACCATCATCGGCTCAGCCCGTTCGCTGGGAATCCAAGTTGTCAATGAGTAAGCTCAGTATCTGTAATCTGAGGACCAGTTCTGTCAGATTATGTTGCTATGCCCTCAAATGTCCACTAGAGGTCAGCAGAGAAACTGTAAAACTATTAATACCGGATTTTTGTTTGGCGTTTGCTCTTATGAAGCTTAATTAAAAAGAAAAACATGTGCAGCAAAGCAGGTTTTTACAACATTGTAAGTTTCTCAATGTGAAAAAGAAGGATTTTTAATTTGAAATTCATTATTCGTTCATTCAGCCATTAACGATCTGAAATTCCCATAATTTGTCCACAAATTATTAATCTATAAAATAGCTAATTTTCTCACAGAGCATTTTTGTACTTTTAAAATACAGTTTCTAACAAAAAAGGTATAAATTGTTTTATTTGTCACGTTTGCATTTTGATTTTGTAGAAAATCATGTTTTATTGATCTGTGGACATACACTTTATTATCTGACTAAGTGTTAAAATCTAGGTTCATGTTGTTTGAGGTTAAAGGTCATTTTAAGTTCATTATATGATAATGAGTTAATTGATTAGACTATTTCTTTCAGTCAAATGTTATAAAAAGAAAATAAGTTATTCAACCAACCAGTAATCACCTTAGTAAATAACATAAATACAATTATTAATTAGTTTTGTCTTATTTTAAGTGTACTAAGAAATTTGCCCTAGAAACTAGATCAAAGACAATTGGTAAAATTGGTTATTTTTGCAGAGTATTGGTTGTAAACAAACTTCCTCTGCACCATTTTACCTTTCATATAGACAGATACTTATCATTCATGACAAACACGCTGCTCTGTTTATTTTGCTCTTCCTCATTATTCAGAGACATTCTGCTTTTGCTTCCTTAACGAAATGCTTTCCAAGGAATCTGTTGAAACCCGTCAAACCTAACGTCTCCTGCAGCTGTAGCACATTATGATTTATTGCTTGTAACCTCAGAGGATAAATTGGTATCGTTGCCTCGTTAATGGTGGATTCATCTGAAGATGATTGGTTCAGCGCTGCTGCAGCGAAGCATTTGTTCTCTGTCTGATCGTCCAGTTTTATTAAGATTAAGCCACCGGGCGACAGCTTTTTATTGCTCACACTTTTGTGGGTAAGTTGTGGTAAATCTGTGTTTCCTTGAGATAATTTTGTTTTATTTCCTGTCCAGTCTTTCAGCAGATGAGTACAAAGTCTTCCTGGAGCAGAGAGAGGAGAAGCTGAAGGCGGATGCTGCTGCTGCAGCTGCAGCTGCTGCAGCCGAGGCCGCAGCGGGGAAAAAGAAAAACCTGTAATAGTTTCCTGTATTTGTTTATTTTGACTTAATACATGTGCTACATTCGCTTAAAACCTGTTTAATAAAAGTTTTATGTTAACAAAGAGTTACCTGGTTTGTTTTGTCTGCAACAAAAACATCAACTCTGCTTCTGAAAATATTTATGACTGTAATTTATTGGTGCTGAAGAGTGGAGAAGGTAATTGTTCTGCCTCTGTAGGGTTTGTATCTTCAGCCTCTTTGATGCTATTATCCATTATTAACACTTCTGGAAGCGGTTTGGCTCTAAGACATGTTGTGCAGATGGTTTCCTCCATATTTCACACGTTTTTTCAATCTTTCTGGGATCTGAAAGTTTCAGCACATTAATTATTGGTTCAAATCTCAAGAATTCCTGAGAGATATTTTTGATATTATTGAATTTCAGAGGAACCGCTGTTCTTTCAGCAAATACGTTGTTTATAGCTTCTACCAAAAAAACTGAAGTTTTGTTTAAGATTAGGGGGATTTTTTTGGTACACAAAAGCAATTATTTATAATTATCAAATCTGGTGTCAATAAACATTTAGCTAGAAAAACGCAAAATATAAAGATTTTCTATTGAAAAACATGTTAATTTTAAATATATTTAAGCTTAATGGCTTAAAATCCAAAGAAGGTAGTCTTGGGCTCTGAAAGCAGTGTTGACGATTTTAACATTTAAAGACATATTTTGTTAACTTGTGACTAAGAAGGAAAAATCTAAAAAAAATTAATTATATTTGCCCCAACAATCTTTGCTTCAAGTTTACTACAATTTTGATTATTGCTTTGCCTGTAAATTTGATTTAAAAGGAAAAATAGATCATTTAAACAATGAGTTCTTCAATGTTTTATTTTGCGGGTCTTAAAGGTACTGCGTGGGTGTTTTTGAGATTTTTGTTTTTATCTTTAAATACACATTGACACATTAATAAAACTAGACATAAAACAATTGTATTTCAGACAGAAATCTATTAATTATGTTAAAAGTTCAGCATTTCATGCCAAATTACAGTTTGTTCATTGCAGTGTCACTTTAAAATGAATTATTGTCGTGTTTTGAATGTTGATTCTATGTTGCATTGTGTTTCTGTGTTTGATATGATGTAAAGCACTTTGAAATGCCTTGCTGCTGAAATGTGCTATACAAATAAAATTTGATTGATTGATAAAATTCAAATTTATGCTCAGGATAAAAACGTGAAATAAAGAATTTAGATAAGTATATATAGAACCTCAAATGACCAAAGCAAAGTTCTTCACAGATAGCATCACAGATAGAAATTGGTGTTAAATAACAAAAGAAATAAGGCAAGATTTGGCAATAAAATAACAAAAATAATAGTCGAGTAACAAACCAAGATTATCGATTCCAGTTTCATTGCAATTACCATTTCCTAATACTGAGGTCAATAAAGTACAACAACTTTGAGGGTTTTCGTAGAACCATTTTCTGGGATGGCAATAAAATAACTTTTTTTTACCCTCCAGCGTTGTGCGCATGCGCGAAATATCCCGGATGTAAACAGTATCATGTACTTGGTGCTGTTGAAGGCTGCTGGTAGCACGAACGACCGTTAAGATGTACGGAATGATATCACATTTAAAGTTGCCGTTTGTAAGTTTTCTAAAAAAAATAAATAAATAAACGTATTTATTTATTTGAAACTGTCACTATGTTGTGACTGTATGAGATAGATAATCTTTAAAAAAAAAAAATCGATCTCCTCTGGCTTCTCCCAGTGCTAACCAGAAACAACCAATCAGAGCCAGGTGGCGGGTCATGTCGCTGCCAATCACAATTTCTTGTGGCGCTGCTCCTCCTCCCTCCCAAACACCCGGCTCTCACCTCTTTGCCACGCCTCAGTTTGCATAGCCTGTTGTGAATGCTAAAGCTAGTTAGCATAGCCACCGATGACGCGGATTAACGGTTTTCCTGTAACGGTAAGTTGTTTCTCTATTAGCACATTTAGGTATTTTAAGTTAATTTTAGACGATGTTTTCAACATTGAGCAACTAAAACTGTACATTTATTTTATCATATTCTAAAACATGAGCTATTTTTAGTTTATAGTCGATATTTTAAGCTGTAAACATAATGGTTGTAAGAGTGTGGCCTTTCAGCTTACACTGTTTTTATTTATTTTATTTTATTTTTTTGCATACTTCCCCAGCTTGTACAGTGAAACTACTTTATAATATAGTATAGTGAGAGGAAAACATCCCCACTTTAAATTTATTGTTTTCCAGTGATTGAATTAGTAGGTAAATAATTGCATAGAATAGTGTTCTAACAAATTAGATGTACAAAAACAAGTTCAGTCACTTGTTTATTGTTATTATTATTATTATTATTATTATTAATTGTTGACATTAGACCTAGAGTAATCAACTTTAAAATTGTTTTCTTTAGTCAGACAGCCAGTCACAGAGTAGAGGCTTTTCTTCTTATCACCATCAGAAGAAGACAATATTCCTAACAGTACAGAAAGAAAACCATAAACTGTATTATGTTTGCCAATCATAAGTCGAATGAATCTTATTCATTCATCAACATCAGTACTATTTTTGTAATTTGATTGAAGGATTACTAAACATGAGCCAGGTGTTGATAACTTTCTTTGTACTGATTTTTGTGTTTTTCTGTTTTGTAGCAGCAATTCGTCCCTGGTCAAATTTATATATTAGTAAAGAGCAAATCTATGTTTGCATTTAAAGTGTCAATTACACACACACACAAAAACACTTGCAGCATTTAAAAAGATGAACTACTGTGCCTTACAAAAGCTTTTAAAAGTAAATATTTCTCAGAATACTATAAATGCAGAGCGTTGCTGTTTTTGTCTAATATTATCACATATAAACTTTGTACAGTTATCAGAAGTAGAAAAATTAAACTTAAGATGTGGAAATAGGAGCCATGATTCTGAAAGATATGCAGAAGTTGAGCCAGTTTCTTTAAAGTAACTGGATTATTTTAATTAAACCAGAATTAAAGATGAATAATTATTATATAAATACATCTGGTTATTATTGTTCAGTGATTTAGAGGTGACAGTTGTCAAGATCCAACCCTTCACCCTCTGAAATGTTGGAGTCGTCATTGCTTCCTGAACAATGTGGCTCAATAAACATGGCTGCAGTCCTTCATCAGATCCATTTTCCTCTCCTTCATCACTCCATCTGGCTTCTTCTAAAACTGCAGAGAAATCGCTCACAACTTCTGTGTACTCAGCTTTTGTGGTTTATGGTTTGATTTACCCTGGTTACGTCACAAGATGGCGGCGGCGTTTCACCCAGTTACTAAAACAGCCACAATCTGCATCTATAGCAAGAGAAATACATGTCATTAAAAGCTTTTGTGTTCACAAAATGTAAGGAGAGCGGTTTGTCTTTCAAATCATTGAAGTGTTTTTATTGTTTCAGGGACACTTTAATTAATTCAGTTGCTTTATCTTGACTAAAAGCAGAGAAGGATAGAGTACACAGAAACTGGGCACTACTTCAACATATTTATACTCAAGTAAAATGAAAAGTAGTGATCCAAGAAATTACTCCAGAGTAAAAAAGTATTTGGTAAAAAGTCTACCGATCGAATTATCAATCAATTAATATTTAAAACTTACATCATCAGACAGACTAAAATATAAAGTTAAGTGGAATTTTTTTTATTTTAAGGACAAAAATTACAATAAATAATTTAAATGGGTAACAGAAAATAACAAAATCAGACAAAAGAATCAGTTTCAATAAAAAATATATATTTTTTAAACTTACTAAACCATAACAAAAACTGCAGGTCTGTGTCTGGTGAATTATTGGTTAAAACAATAATTGTTTTTCATTCAATGGGTAGAAAATCCAGAAATTTTACTCAAATAATCGTAGAGATACAAGTAAAAGTAAAAAGTACAGCTTAGTAAAAATACTCCTATAAGTACATGTTTTCAATAAATGTAACTAATTACTACCCAACTGGTTGAAACTGTAAACCTTCATGTCTTTTTTAATTATTGAGTCTTCCTTGGTCCTTCCTAGTCGGGGTAGGATTGGATAGGATTGGATTTGCTGAAGCTGCAGTGAGGTTTGAACCCTTCCTGTCCCTTTGGCCTCCTCCTAACCTTTTTTTTATATTCTTATACAACACAGTGATTCAGTGGACTCCTTGAAGGTGCAGTGCTTGAGTTTTCCAGAAGATAGCAGCAGTCAGCTGTGTGCAGTGATCTCACCTCCATCAAGCGCCACTGCGGCAGGTAGCGCTGGAACAAAATGTTCACTTGCAGAAAAAAAAAAATGCAACGCCTAAGGCTTTGCTTCATTAGACATGTTGAGTTTTGAGTTCATATTTGCCTCAAGTTCAATTTGTGGAGCAAATCTTATGGGGGGAATGCATATTTGGTTTATTTTATGTTATGTCTCTTCATCTTTTGTGGCATTGGGGGATCAGGTTGTTCCGTTTCCATTTTTACTCCTTTTTCTTCCTACTGTACCTCTAATTTTAGCCTCTTTCTTTGCCAGCCCTCCCCTCTCTGATGCCTCTGAATAGAGGCTGAGAATAGACGCAAGGCTGTTTCCAGTCAGAGCAGGAATGCCTATATATGGAGCTCCACGCCACGCAGGTACATCAGCAAATATGGGCGACTCTGATTTGTAAAGAGGGGTGATGGTAGGAGGAAGGAGGGGGGACGTCGTCTTCCTACTATTACGTGTGTGTGTGTGTGTGTGTGGGTGCGTGTGTGTGTGTGTGTGGCCCCCCTGAAAAGAAGCCTCAATGCCAAACGTGTGCGTCAGTCTGAGTCAGATAGTGTCTCATTCTGTCTCGTCATACGTGTGCGTCAGAGCTGTTGCTGAGCGAAACTCGCTCCGGGGGAAGAAACGCGGGAGAGTGAAGGGGAGGGAGGAAAAGATGATGATGGTGGTGATGATGATGAGGGAGGAACAGAGAGCTCGACTCTGACGACACAAATGCATCAGCAGCATTAAGTGCACTTTAATATAAATGCATTTGTATGACAACCAAATACACTTATAAGCATCACAATAGAACACTGGTTCACAATGTCCATTCTGCAGTAAATAATAGGAATAATAATAATAAGATGTTCAGAATATATTCCATCTTATGCGATAAAAATCTCTCTCTTCTGTATGTACAGACCAGTAGCTGTTTCATACAAATGTACAAATGTGTACAACCTTTCAGAAAAGAACATATGCCTACATCCTGAGATGTAACGCATATGAAATAGCTTTTTTTTCTTCAAATATCACACATACAGAAGTATAATTTTTACACATGTATATTAACTTAGCCTTGAATAGCTAGAACGTAGGAATCAATCCTTTACTTGACCGTAGACAACTCTACGTGAGCATGTCGACACCATGGGAATTGTACCATTCTCAACCCGTGTCGTTTGGTAACTGAATAGAAATAGCACCCGTCCCCCCCAGTTTTCATTTTTTTAAAACAAAACCTTTTTGTATTCTAAACCCCTCTCAAAAAAGAAGAATCGCTCGTTCAACATAGTCAATTCGTATGGAGTGCCGTTTGTTAAGTCACACTGTAAAACATTAACAGCGATGATTTTGTTTATTTACCTGGTAACAAAGAAAAAAAAATGAGAATGTTAAATTTTCAAAGTCAAATTTTGAACATATTATTCCTACATTTATAAATCTGAGAGTTCCAAACTAAATATTTAATTCACAAGTCTAAAATCTAAACATTTAGTTTTTAACTAAATGTATTAGTCTGAGTTAAATGTTTAGTTTTCAAAATTTAATATTTAGCTCCAAACTCTGACATTTATAAATATATGGAATAATATTGTGAAAAAATAACTTTGAAAAATGAACATTCACATGTTTTTTTCTCTCCTTCTGGGTAAAGAAACCAAATGTCCGCTGTTAGTTTTTCACTGCGTAAAGTTACAGACGGTATCCCATAAATTTGTGCCTCGCTGCACCGCGCTCCAGTGGAGCCACGATGCCGACCGTCCACTCGTTCGGAGTGGATGAAGAGTTCAGAGTCTAGGGGCCGTTTCAGGCACACAGGAGCCGCTATAAGCTGCCAGCATTGCAAATATTGATGCTGCAAGAATATCCAGCCGACTGCCCCACAGCCAAAAGCAGGGAAAGAAGAAGAGGAAGAGGAGGAGGACCCGATGAGTCCACATTCAGAGTCTTAATGTACAGTACAGAGTAGCAGAGGGTTTGTGGCATGATCAGAGTCCAGTTCTTCATGTTTTCTTTTTGTTTGCAAATCACATCGATACACAAGATTTCAGATGGAGCGATAACCATGAGATGTTAAAGGTTTAAAAGTCGCAAACTCAAAGCTCAAAGTATCCCGGTTTCAATTCCATTTCTATGTTTTTGGAAGGCGTTTAAACCAGAACCCGTCTGGTTCTGGGAACTAAATCAGAAGATTTAAGACAAGAAATCTTGTTTCTCTCTCTCTCTCCCTCTACTGATTGTTTTCGCACTTAGGTTGTAAACGATTGTAAACATTTGACTTCCTGTAACGTTTGAGGTTTGGGTTTGCGTTGCTGCATGTCAGGCAAAAAAGTGCTATGATTCATCCCACTACTGAAATAGCAAGAAATGCATCATTTGTTTTTGTTCACAACAGATATTTCACTACGAGTGAATACACATACGTATCTGGAGTTTGATCGTCTCTGAAGCTCTGGAGAGTAGAGGTGCACCGATAAATTGATCTGCCGATAAGTCTGACCCGATTTTCTTAAATTTGGGATCTGATCAACTAAAAATCAACCACTGTCCACCCAGCAGGACATGTCTGCAGACTTTATTTAGCAACATTTCAGGCAGTAAAAATCGTTACCGGACAAAATCGGGATCGGCAGGTCAGGCTTTTTTAAAGATCGGTAACCTGAAAACTGCAGACGGTGCACCTCTAGCTGAGTGGTCACCAAATGGAGCCAGAACCCAGGCAGTTCTGGGTCCATTCGGTCATCATGTGAATCTGGCACCAGTTTTTTTTTTTTTTTTTTGCAGTATTACACAGAAGAAATGACTGAACAAAAATATATAGCCAATCTTTGTTCTTAGCAGACATGTAGGAGATGAAGTCCTTAAGTTGTATATACATTATGTATATTTATACACTTAATTGTTTTTTACTTTTCAGTAAAAGGGTCTCCACAAAATATGACAATATGCCATACTTAATGAAGTAAGTCACAGACTTATTTTAGAACGGAGGAACACTTCCACTCCCATCTGAAAGACAAAAACAGACAGTAGAAGAAGAAAATTAGTGACTGGAGTTTTTCACATATTAAAAAGAAAAAGGTGAGATAAAACGCAGGAAACGCTCACCTTTGTGGAAGCACTGTGGCGATGGATGACATTGGAGTTGATACAACTCAGGTTGTTGCCCTAAGCCAGGGGCGATCGAGGCACCTGCCCCAAACATGGGTTCCAGGACGGCCAGTTCCTCCAGGAGGGACTGAGTGCAAGACACGGCGGGCGTGGGCGAGGCGACGGGCATGGCGGCGGCGGGGCTCGGGGAGGCGGTGAGGATGAGGGGAGGGGAAGCAGGGATGGAGGAGCAAGACGACACGGGCGACGACGCCACCTCCACCTCCATCTCCATTGCTTCCTCCGCCAGCCCTTCCCCGTCCTTCGTCGCCACGCTCGCCCCACGTCTGGCCACGGAGTTACATTGCGCCGATTGGACGCTACAGATGTGGCCCGCTCCCTCAAACTGGGAGGGTTGGTGCCAACACACTGGGGTGTGTGGGGAGGTGGGGCTGGAGGGGGCAGAGAGGTTGGGAGCGAAGTCGTCTTGCAGGATCGTTTCTAGGATGTTCTCTTCAAACAGAGAGTCATCGTCGTCGAGGAAGATGGGGATGTCCAGACCTCTCCATGTTTTTACGGGATAAAACTCCCTCAGCATGTGGACTGGATCCGCCGCTTCGATAGCCGGGGACAGGAAGGGCGATGGAGGCGAGGAGGAGGGGGACAGTTTGGACAAAAGAGGATCCAGGTAGAAACCCTCAGCCAGGGAGCTGATGTGTTGAGCCAGGAGGGAAATCTCCGCCCGTTCCTTCTCCCGCTCCAAGGAGAAGAAGGTGAGGCAGGGCTGTTTGCCGGGAGACGCCTCAGGGGTCAGCAGGCCTTCAGGGGGACACTGGAGGGGCCCGAGCGGCACGTCGACGTAAAGCGGCCCGCGGACCTCTGGCAGAGTCATCACTGTGCAATCTCCGTCTCCTGGACTGTCGGGCGTGGGGGGCAGCTTCTCGTACAGGGCGCCGCTGCACGTCTCAACGGGGAACAGCAGGTCGGTGGAAAGGGCGGGCAAAGCCAGGGGCAGCTTGGTGGAGAGGGTGGTGGGCGGAGCGGGGCTGGGGTTCGTAGTGGGCGGGGCTGTGGAAGAGGCGGAGGGCGCCAGCGAGGTGGAGGAGGTGGCGGTCGTAGCAGAGGGAGGAGGCGTTGTGGTGCCAGTGGGGTCGAAGCTGAAGAGCGGCTCATTGAACTGGAAGCTGGTTCCTCCGACCTGCGGCGTGTACGGCGGGGTGCACACGAACTCTTTGGTCTGCTGAGCCTGAGAGGTGGGCAGCGGCAGCGGCGGGTCGAGCTGGAAGGACGGAGGCAGGAGAATGTTCTGGGTTAAAAAGTCCAAATCTGCTACTGTCTCCACCGTGACGGGAGTCGGCGAAGACGCGGCGGAGAGGGTTTCTGTCGGCGGCGGCTGGAAGAAGCTGTCCTCCTCCAGAGAGGAGATGCTGGAGCGAGGGTCTCCCTCCAGCTGCATGGGCTCGGCGATGGAGCTGCCCGGCTCGTCCGAGGAGCCGACGCTGCAGCCGGTCGTGCTGAAGTCAAAGGACTGGGCGGACAGACCGCTGCTACCGGGCGTGAACACCTGGTCTGGGCTGGACAGGGTCTCTGGAGACTGCAGGCTCAGGCCCTCCGGCTGAGACGGGCCGGCGCTCAGAACCAGGGTCAACTGGGTCTGCTCGGAGCTGAGCTGCTGGCGCACCGACCAGGCTTCAGAGTCACTGAAAAACAGAGAGGAAACAGAGAAACCTGGAGTCAGTTTCAGAGTTCATTCTTGTTTCCTTTAGATTTACTTTTTTTTTTTCTTTTTTTTTTTTTCCAACTGGATTCCCAAAATCCAGTATTTTTGTATTTTATTTTATTCTGGAGTAACCTCATAACATTGGAACCTCAAAACACTGTCCTGAGCCGTATGCAACGAAATTTCGTTCTGTATACACCCTGTGCATGCAAAATGATAATAAAGTCAGTCTAAGTCAAAGTCTAAAAAATTTGATTCATATATAGGAATTTTATTCCTATAAGAAATTCCACGATCGGTTTTGGATAAAAGAAATAATTTATCCTAATTATTTATTTTCATTTGGATAAAAAGAAACCACCATGAGTATTTAAAACAAAAACATGTGAAAATAAGTTTCTGCAATTTTGATGCCAAAGGCAAAACGCCTCGGTATTTTTTTTACTAAAACTTCTGTAAGTTTGCTTTAGTTTACTTCAGCTGCATTGGTCTCTGCACAGATAATGTGGAGCCAAACTGTGGAGCCTTACTCATGACTTTTCTAAATGATTTACATTCTCCATAATGCAAAAAGAATTTCTGACGAGGAACAAAAAAAAAATCCAAATTATTTTATGTTCCATCCCCATTTTCTCTGAAACTATAGCAGCTTTATGGTGGTCATAGTAAAAATGAATTGGAGTTGGTTTTGCTGTTTTAAACCCTTCAGAAAGTGGAGCGTTCTCACCTGATGATGTAGTTGTTGCTGCTGATGGGAATGTCTCCGTGCTGCAGCTGAAGCACCATGTAGAGCCAAACCCAGGACAGATCGTGAGCCTGAACACGAACCACCATCTCAGCTCTGCCCTCTCCACCTTCCCTCACTGTGAACAAGAGTTGAGAACATGTTATGGTCGGTGTGTAATCACATTAATCATCCTTGTGTGAATGTGCCAGTGGGCACAGTGTGGGCATGGACGGCTTAATTTGAGCAAACGGAGCGCTTACACAGGCTGCGGTGCTGAGCAGAGGCGTGTGACAGATCCTGTGGGTGGAGGAGGCCGTACCAGGAGCGGGAGCGTAAAGCTGTCACATCGTAGCCCAGATACACAGTCATGCTGCAGGGCAGAGTGGGAGGAGATGGGATTTTTCACGTCTTTATCCAATAAGCAGAATAAACTCACAATTTCTAGAGGAACGAAGGGCAAACTCACCTGTCCTGTGCCGCCTGGAGCCTCATGTCTCGGCCGTGCTGGGAGTGGAAACACGCCAGAAACAGGTTGGTCTCGGCCAGCGGGGGGGCAGAGGTCGTGTCCCTGTCTGGCCCTGACCCAGAGCGAGTGGGCTGTGGCTCCAGCGGGGTGCAGAAACACACCCACACCGGGTTGGAGGTCCAATAGGAGCTGGCGGTGGAGGGTGGAGCGAGGCAGCGAGCGCGGATCAGAACTGGCTTATTTCCGGCACTCTGCCTCCGCACCGACTTGGAGGTGTTGAAACGGCAGCGAAAGAGACGGTCTGTGGGGGAAAGAGGGGAGGAGAGTCATTAAAAAATAACATTTTAAATGTAGCAGTTAGTTATGGAGTACCACAGGGGTGTGCACTTGGGTCACTGCTTTTTATAACATATACAGGAAGTAGCATCTTTATTTCACCACCTTCCCGAGCGACTCAGTGGGTGGAGAAGTCAACTTGTAATTGGAAGGTTGTAAGTTCAATTCCAGCAAGGCACCAAGTTGTCTAACAATCTGTGCATTGCTGTAGAAATGTTTGTGAGCGTGGCTCTAATGTAAAGTGCTTTAAGTGGTCAAAATGGCAGGAAAAGAACTTTGTAACTCCAGCCCATTTACTGTTTCTTAAAATTAAAAAGTAATTTTGGCAACAAAAAAAAAAAAATCATCTATAAAGAACCGATTATGTGGTAAAATGCATTTAAATGATTTTTTTTTATGTTTGCTTGCTAATTCAGCTGTAAAATTTGAAGTACCTTGTGCTTTTCTTTGATATCTGAACTCTTATTTTGATAGGAAGTAAAATATGGAAATGCCAAACGTTAAATCTGCTGGTCTTAAATCTAATTTTAAGCTCCTGGCTGACATCAAGCACAAAATATGTCAGTTTGTTACATTTAAAATATTAGCGAATGTAAAGTAAAAAGTTTACGACTGTTTCATTGTGAGGAGTGCACCTCTGGTTGCCATGCCAACAGCTGGTTGCCATATGTGTTGAGCTTTAAAAAGAGATAGTTTCTACATCAAGAAGCTGGTTTTTAGATGTGGTTGAATATGTTTATGATCTAAAGTCAGTCTTAAGTGAAACTTTTGTATAAAAAATATCACCGCCTCTTTATTTCCAAAAGATGTTTGAGGCAAAAAAAAAGAAAAATACTTTTAGGAAGGTGACAATGTAAGTTTTGGGGTTTTTGCTAGAGTTTAGTATGTGATTCTCAGTTTTCATTGTGTAATAAATGAACAGTAGCTGCTAACTGTAGGAAAAGAACACGGTGTCTTACCCATCTCAAGTGATGTAGAAGCAGACAGGTTGGTCCTCATGATGAAGTGATCTGCAGTGTCGATTATATCATAAACGCTGTCACCTTGTGCCACAAGATCCACCTGAAACAACAACAAAAACAGATACCTGGTGATAAACCCACCTGAATCAACCTTCCTGTTGAGGAATGCAGCAGCGGCGTGTGTCTCACCATGGAGTGTCCGAGGTGCTCGGAGACGCTGTCAGACAGGTAGAGCAGCTTCCCTTCTCCGGTAAGCAGCATCAGGAAGCCCGGCATCGCCTGCATCAGCTCCGACAGCTCGTGAAAAGACAGAAACGCAGCCCTCTCCTGGTCGCTACCAGCAGATCCAGCTTCTGGGAAGAAAGGAACCAAACAGCTGTTGAGAAAGAAGCGAGGCTTGGACGTATGCCGCAGTAGAGGCATGTAGTTCAGCACCGCGGACAGCGAGGAAACACGAACATTTCAGCACCGCGGACAGCGACAGCCTCAGTTTCTCACTTTTATCAGCGACACAAACTGTTAATAACATCTAGAAGGACTATAGATTCACATTTTAGCCTAAAATCAGATTTTCATCACACTTCAGCTCGAACACTTGTTGATCCCCGCACTCTGCGGGAGATTGATCAACAGGTTGCCGTCTCAGTTCCTACCTTGTGTGAAGAAGACGGACTTCCTGGTGTACATGCAGGCCAGGGACATGATGTGCAGATACGAGAGCCGCGCTTTATCTGCATCAGAGATGGGCAACAGGTCCTTCAGGTTCCGGATCTCCGCGTTGATCTGGTCTCGTCGCGCCTTGGACGCCCCTTTGGTTGAGCGGTACATCGTGGTCTGTTGCTGCTGCGGCGAGCCGTCAGCGTCCCTCCGGGTGAAAAGTTGTAAAGCGGAGCGCTGTTAGAAGATCTGCTGAAGTTTCCCGTCGGAGGCAGGTTTGTAGAAGTGAGGGGAAGAAAAAGAAGATGTGCTATTGGACTTTCATCTCAGCTGTTTCTTTTTCTCCAGAGCAAGGTTTTTTTGGGGGGGGGTAAAAACCTTCTCCCTTCGTCCCTCCTTTCGGAGTGCAGGTGAATCGGCGGCTGCAGGTCGCCGTCTCTTCTGGCTCAGATGTCCGGAACCCGTAAATCTGGTTGAGGGACTCTGCTCGCCGGTCTCTTATATAGCCTGGGACTCCACCGGAGCAGGGGGGCTCCCGACGCGCCAACACCGACGTAAAACGGAGGGAGGAGGAGGGATGAAGGGGGATAGATATGCCTGATATGAATGCGAGCCGCGCTGAGAGTCTCCCCCCTCCCTCCCTCCTGCCCTCTCCTCTCTGTGACTCTTCCTCGACGTCAGCTCTTCCCTTTACTCGGTCGTGACGTCGGCTTGAAATCGGGAGCTCCGGCGACGCAAAAAGCCCGATTTGGACAAAACCGAGTAGAGGGCGGAGCCATCGTAAAAACGTAACCGGAGTCACCGGGCTCCGGTGAATTGTGAAAGGAGGAGGAAGAAGAGGAGGAGGAGGAGAGGATCTGTGCTGAATACGAACGAGGTCTGTGTGTTTATATGTCTGGCACCTGCCTGTTTGCCCCGGACCCGCCAGTAAACACGGCAAGTTCTTGTTAGACCGCATTTACTGAGACTAAAGGAGATTATCTGCCACCAGAAGAGGCTTTATAAATATATATCACATCTGAAAATCTCCCTTTATCTGATTATTATCACTTTATCTTATGTGCAGATCAACATAAACACGTTTTTAATACATTCTAAGCAACAAAACATCCATTATTACAGTTAAATGTCGATTTCAAAGCGATTCATGATAAAACAATGCATGTTAGAATAAACTACACAATTAAACGACCACAGCAACAAAAGATAACATTTTTCAACCTTGACGTTCATTTCTGACTCAGGATTCTCATTATTGTCATCTTTATTTTTTCTGTTCAGAGTTACAGACAAGATTTAGAAAGTCTGAATGAAAAGTCTGCCAGTTTTTTAATGAATGGCGCTCATGAATTATTCCGCGTTTCTAAAAATAGATTTCACCAGTGACCGACATGAAGGAGCGCGCCGCGCGCCCCCGCGTCCCCTCCCGGCTCCCATCCCTCCGATTCATAAAGAGCTGCAGAGGAAACACGAGCCGCAGGATTTTTACCGCTCTGCTTACATTTTAAATGACGGATTGAAGGTTCAGCCTGGTTTAGTTTCCACGATTCAAACGAAATTCAAAATCTGATAGGTTATATTTAGTCTAATTACTCAGATTTTCTGATAAATTAGGAATAATTGGGTGAATAGTGTTGATGAATTTGTTCTTTTGTTATCTGAGATGATGAATAATCCCGTTTCAGAGCTGCCGTGTTGTTAATCCGATGACTCAGCCACCTCTGTTTCCTCTTCCGCCTTCACCGATCCAGACTGGTAATCACCTAAAGGTGCAAAAACAAAATAATCAAACACGAGTTACAAATTTGCACCTTCAGGTTTAGTGTTAAAATCTTTTGTTTAAAAAAAAAAAAATCTCAGTCTAAAAATGGCGCCAGTCTGTCGGTTTTCTCCGCCCTGCAGCGGAAAAACAGAGAAAGAAAAAAAGGAGGAGAAGAAAAGGAAGAGTTTGTTTTTGATGAATCAGGAAAACATTCAGCCCCATCTACTACTGAACCAAGTGAGTCAGAGAGGAATCAGTTCACTGACTCAGTTTACTCAATCAGTTCATTAAGACAGTTCACTGAAACAGCTCAGGGGAGACAAAATTACCATCATCCATCCATCCGTCCTAAACCATCCATCCATCAATTTTTCCATCCATCCATTCTAAACTATCCATCCATCAGTTTTTGCATCCATCCATCCATCTGTCTGTCCATCCATCCATCAGTTTTTGCATCCATCTGTCCATCCATCAGTTTTTGCATCCATCCATCCGTCTGTCCGTCCATCCATCCATCAGTTTTTGCATCCATCTGTCCATCCATCAGTTTTTGCATCCATCCATCCATCTGTCTGTCCATCCATCCATCAGTTTTTGCATCCATCTGTCCATCCATCAGTTTTTGCATCCATCCATCCATCTGTCTGTCCATCCATCCATCAGTTTTTGCATCCATCTGTCCATCCATCAGTTTTTGCATCCATCCATCCGTCTGTCCGTCCATCCAACTGTCCATCCATCAGTTTTTGCATCCATCCATCCATCCTGTTATATATTTTATTATATATAATTTTATTGAATTATGTTGATATTTTGGTTTTAATTTGTCTTTATTGAATGAACCGTTTTAGTTTTTGCTTTTCGTACAGGTATTTAGTTTCTCTTTAGTCTCTCTGGCTGTAATTGAAAGCATCTCCCTGCTGGAATCTGGCTGTTAATTGTATTGAACTTATACCACTTTTCACTTCCCTGACACTTTCTTCAATAAAACACTTCCTTTCCGTTTAATTACTCCAGTAAAGAAAAAACAACAATCAACCTCTCCTAAGTCCAGACTCTAAATCACCTCAGCTCAGTTTAATTGCGATTTGCTTACTTGTGCGGCGAAAACTAGAAAACCTCTACAGTCTCTTATAATTTTTGAAGAAAATTTAAACAGATTATGACATGATTTGCAGAATGGTGACTTCTAAAATATAATTGATTTTATTGTTTTGTTGCAGTAAAAAGTTCCTCCTTCCTAAGTAACTCAGAGGTTTGTTTCTGCTGTTTACGTTGATGCTGTTTTTTATGGTCTATGTGTTGAGCAGCCGGGTTGTGGACCATTTCTGTCAGGATTTATGTGGGCTGAAGAGGCTGGTGTTGTTATTATGCAGGAGCTCCCAGAACAGAAACACTCCAGGTTGTTTGTTTTTCTGCAGGCTCTTCAGATGTCCCTGCAGCGTCCCCGTTTTCTGCGTTTCCATTCTCACGGTTGTCATAAGAGCCCCAGAAACATGAGAAAATGCTTGTGGTGGCAGAAGAAGAGCGACAGGTTGTAGGGACAAGTGTGCTGTCTCCCTGACAGCAAATGGACCCAAATGGATCCAATTAGACGGCCGTCTTTGTGCCAGAACCTCCTGTTTGTCTCAGTTTTCATTCAGAGGCTCATTTGGACTTATAATCCACTTTGGTAACTCAAGCACTCACTGCTTCATTTTCAGGCTTTCGGCTCCGGCTTCTGTTTTTCATAAATGTATTTCTTCTCTACGGGAGTAAATTTGTGCCAAAGCTTTTGTTCCTGCGTTGAAGAAAATGATTCGTATTCATGACTTTATTCAGTGCACTTTAACATCTGACTGGCCCTAATAATAATAAATTGTCCTATAAGTTATTGCGATAAATGACAATATTGTCATTTTGAGAACATTTTCAAGTGATATAATAATAATGGAATAATAATACAAAAACACATTCTCAAAGAATAATAAACTTTAAATTCTAACGAACATTTAACACCAGAACTGTAAGACATTTAATCCAAAACAAATAAACAAAATAACAAATAAAATGAATTTTAAACTCTCTGTAAACAAAATTATCTTTCAAAATAAGAGACTAGTTGAGACCAAACTCTTGTCCTCCAGTTTTTGGTAGACGGAGAGAAAAACGATAAATAACACCAATGGAAATTACCGAGCTCCTTTTAATTTATCATATGATTAATTGATTTAATTGATTTGGGTTGTGCCAGAATGTATTGATAAAACCCATTAAACTGTTAAAATATCAATAAATATCTCTCCATTCTTAAAAATTAAATAACAGTGGACATCTTTTCACATTGATTTAATTTGGCTATTTAGAGATAAAACTGTTTTTATTTGACCGATAAAATAATATTTTATGTTTCCCTGCAGTCTAGCGGGCCACTTAAAAAGCTGTGGCGGGCCTGATTTGGCCCTCGGACCTTTAGTTTGACACCTGTTTTAGATATAAAAACAGTAGTGTGTACTTGTGAGGTGAAAGGAAACTTACCACAAAAACTTTTTAAAGAAATAAAATAACTTAAGCAACACACAATGAATGGCTAATAAAATAAAACAAACAAATCTTGAATCATTTTTAAAGAATCCTACAGCAGACGCTTCCCAGACTTTATTTATAAATTATGCAATCTCTGAAAATATGCGGGTTCTCTGGGGCGACATGTGAAATATAAGAATGAACCCAGTGAGTCGCTGGTTGCCATGGCGACTTTCCTCTTTATTTATGGAGTAAACGTGAAGGGGAGCTCAGAGTGCGACTCCTTAGCAGAAACCGAGCCGAAAACAATCAGTCACTGAGCAAAAACGACATTTTCCTTCTAAAACAAGCAGCTTTCAGATGTTAGAAATCTGGTTTTGGTTTCGAGAAAAATTGACCCAAATATCCAAAAATATGTTCTGATTAGCAAGTCTGCTGCAGATACACACCAGAAAATACAAACTAGTGCTTTTTGTGGTCCCTTAGCTGCTACCGGGTTTAATTATTTAACTTTTATGACTAATATTGCTAGGAGAGTAATATTACCGAAACGGAAAACCAACTTCCAATTTGTAAATAACCAAATAGAGTTTGGAGGGAAAAGAAAAAAAAATGGTTTTAATTTAATACAATACAATGGAATTAAATAATAAATTGTCATTACCTACGGGCTGCACAGTGGCGCAGTTGGTAGCCCTGTTGCCTTGCAGCAAGAAGGTCCTGGGTTCGATTCCCGGCCGGGGTCTTTCTGCATGGAGCTTGCATGTTCTCCCTGTGCATGCGTGGGTTCTCTCCGGGTACTCTGGCTTCCTCCCACAGTCCAAAAACATGACTGTCAGGTTAATTGGTCTCTCTAAATTCTCCCTAGGTGTGAGTGTGTGTGTGCATGGTTGTTTGTCCTGTATGTCTCTGTGTTGCCCTGCGACAGACTGGCGACCTGTCCAGGGTGAACCCCGCCTCTCGCCTGGAACGTAGCTGGAGATGGACACCAGCAACCCTCCGAACCCCACTAGGGACAAAGGGTGAACAGAAAATGGATGGATGGATACCTTCAGTGTTTTTGTAAAATATAGACATTTAATAAGCTGCAAGTGATGGGGAAATTTCAAACATGTGAATTTGAAAATTAGTTTTCCCCAACTTATGCAAGAATTTTTATATAAATTTGGATGCTGCAAGGGAGAAATACGTATGTATTTTTAATGTGTAATGATTTATAAATGGTGCATATTTTAATTTATAGTCTTCATTATGTGAATTTGGGGTTTACAAGCTTGTTAATTTTGATTTATAAGTTGGCTTTCCCTGATAGAAATGCCCAATCAGGGACTGGAATTGTGAATTAGCTGCAGCTAATTCACAACTTTACATTAAAACGTTCACAAAACTTTTTCTACATCTCACTAATGATAAAAAACACTATTTTTCAACTGTGTTGTTCCAGTAAGAAACACAATTAAAATCACACATAAATAGTTTGTTCACAAAAACATGCTGCGCCGTCATCCTCCTCCTGCCACTTCCTGTTTTCTTCTTCGTGGTTTCCGCCAGAGGAAACATCCAGTCGTTGATCATGTGACTCCAGTTTTGCGTAATAACCCATTTTCGATACAGCGGCAAAACGTTTTAGCGAAAAATTTGTTTTTATTTCAAAATGTTCGTTTTTCCATTAAGTTAGTTTCAGTTTTATTGTTAATAGAAACGCTACTTCCAGTCTTCTTCTGTTTGTGTGAATTGTCCCTGTCCTTTCACAATGTTTTGGCAGCAAAATCAAAAATCAGGTTGAGATAATTGTCATTTTTTTCTAAAGTTTTTGCTCCTTTGGAGACCATTGTGTCTTAGAACATGTGTTCCAACATTTAGGGTAAAAATAAATAAACCCAGTCACTCGCCCAGCAGAAGAAAACCCACTCCTTTGCTCAGATTTCTCACCCCTGACACACCGCTTCTCCACACTCACACCGAGCAGATGCACAAAGGGCAACAACTATTCCGGCTCTTTCTGTTCACACACTCCCTCTGAAGCCATCCACAGCAACAAGCGCTACTTTCGCAGCTTCGGCCGCTGACAGCGACTGCAGATGAGGGACGAGCGGCCTGTTCCTTCGCTAACTTAGTCATCTTGTTGCAGGGAACAGAGCGCTCATCATGATCTGGTGTGAAAGTTGACAAGAAAAGAAATTGCACTGACAATGAGACATGAATTGTGTTTGTCTCACATGTGAATAAGCTGCTTATTTTTGGACCAATTCAGGGTTATTTATTGAAAGGGAGGAGAAAGTGGTTAGTTTTATAGGAGAAATTTTCTCAAGGTAAGCATAACTGAATGATTTGGGTTTATTTTTACACTTGGAGTCAAGGTCTGCGCTCAGCTTCTTGTGTGAAAGGAGCTAATCTGTCGCGTAGCAACACCTCCCACTCCTGCATTGAAGCAAGAGCAAGAGAGGATGGGAAATAACAGAGGAGAGATTAGTGGGGGGGAATTGGGGAAATTTATCAGTGCAAAGCCTGAGGAGTGGACCAAGAGTCTTAAAACATTAAAATGCTTTTATACAAAACTACATGGAGGCTATTTATCACCCTGTCATCTCGGTTTTTATCCCAGTTTTTTAGGAATGTGCAAAGAAAGCTAAGTTTTAAAAATCTATCATGTTGAATAACTGCTTCCCCTTGAAGCAAAACATATTAAATAAAGATAATCAATAAAAAACTGGGCCTTTGACCCAGGACAACATCATTCTGGGGACACAAAAAACTTGCAGAGATTGAAAAGAGGACTGATTTATAAATTTTATAAAAGAGAAGCCGTTCTACACTGCAAAAACACTTAAATTTTACCAATAAATTTTGTCCAGATTCTAGTGCAAATATCATAGTGCACATTAAATGAGAAAAAACAAACTTACATTTATCTTTTTAGCAAAATATAAGAACTTGATTGGCAGCAGTTGACTTGCCAATCAACTCAACTGCTCGTAAAAACAGGTTTAGCATATTAGCGCATGTTACAGCCCCCCCCCCCCCCCCCCCTTTGTGAGGTGGGGAGTAACACGACAGTCACAATCATTTGACAGAGTCCATAAAAGATATGAAAAAACTTAAAAGTAGCACTTTTAAAATTTTTATTTTAAAACTACTTTCACTGTCAGATTATTTCCCTGGTAACAAGGGAAAACTGTCTTGCTATAAGTGATTCAATCTGCCAATGGAACTAGTACTTTTTCATCATTAATTAATTAATCAATCAAGTCTATTTGTGTAGCACATTTCAGAAACAAGGAAATGCTTTACATCATAAAAACACAAGAATAAGAAGTCATAAGAAAGAATTATTGACTTAAAACAAACTCCTATAACTCCCTGAAAAGCTGCTTTTCGGGTAGCTTTGTGTTATTTCAAGTTTACTTGGACTTTTTTTTTTACATTTGCTCTCAAAACTAAACAAAAATTACTTTGTAAGATTTTGTGATTTTGCAGTGCAAAAAGAAAATTATCAGATTTTCTCTTTTTGCACGGATAAAATTTTACACCTAAAATTTTGTTGTGGCAAAGAATAAAATGAAAAAGATCAGAGATAAAAGATGTTTGTCAAATAATAAACTATAAAAACAGTATTTTAATTTTAGAAATTTAAAGAGTCAGTAATATATGTTTTACAGGCACATAGAGCCATTTTATAGCACAATCAAGTAACTATTTAACCGTCAGTTGTTATAAAAACATTGCACATATCAAACATAACTTCGAAGAGATTTGATGCCTTGAAATTGGGCCTCTGTCTCTTTAAGAAGCTCTCGCTCAGCACGTCATCACAGCAATTCTTTATAACTTTTCTGATACATTTCTGGGAACAGAAATAATGTTTTCATACTTCTCTAGACCTGGAAGGATTTTTCTACACTGCAAAGAAACTCAACACGTGGTGAGAGAAAGATTAAATTAAAAAAGAAGCACCATTTTTTTGTTTTTCTGTTTTAGTAAGAGGAGTTAAGAATGAAAATGTTGCTTCCTGTTGCTTAATGATATAACAAGGTGAAGAAATAAGAACCAATATGCACTTTGATGGTTTGGACCTCATTAAATTATTTGTTAGTAAAACTGCACTCTAACATGTGCAACAAATTAAATTAGAAAAATGAGGTTTCAGTAAACTCTTATCTAAAGAACAGGATGAAATGCCAAATTTTCAGTAGATATTTTCAAACTCAGTTCAAAAATACTTTAGTAATCCCAAAGGAAAATTCTGTGTTTTTGAAATTTCCATAGTTTATTATTTAATGAGTGGTATCGTTTACAACGGGTTTTATTTTTTCTATCTGCTGATTTAGATTCAGATTTAGGTTTCTTACATGAATTTGTAATGTTTTTCATGCTGAAAGCCACATAATCTGTAAATACGCTGCAAACACAAAATCCAACCAAATATTTTGGTCTAGTTTCTACTGCAAATATCTTAGCTATAAACTTGAAATAAAACAAAACTAACTTACAAGTAACATTTCAGCAAGAAATAGGATCTTATTTTAAGTAAATAATTCCTCAAAATTGATCAAAAAGAACTAGTTCCACTGGCGGATTTTCAGTCATACCCAAACTCATAACATATTTTCCCATGTTATGAGTGGAACAAGTTATTTTACATCAGTATTTACTTAAAACAAGCTACTATTTATTGATGAAAATTTGCTCTTAAGTTAGTTTTGTCTTATTTCAAGTCTACTAAAATATTTGCACTGCAGAAAAGACCAGAAATACTTGGTAAGATGTTTTTGCAGTAATTTGTTTTATGTTGAAGCTTTGTGTTAACATACAAAGACTCTTTTCACACACAAAAAAAATCAAAACAAGAAATGTTCTTAGACATCATACTCCATCTCCGTCTGGGGTGTTAGTTTTTAGTTTGGATCTAAAAATGATGCAGTTTTGGGGAAAAAAAATATAAAAAAACAAAACAACATTGAGATTAACAGTTTTCTCTCTGTGTGTTTTTTTATTCTTAGCGTTTTGTCTTGTTTTCAAAGTGCGAATCTGACACATCACACCAAATAAGATTAGTCATGGCTGCTGTGTGAATCATCAGCTCATCCAGTTTCCATATGGCTTTATTTTTCTTCTTCTTTCATTTCATTTTCACCAGAATCATCCAAAAAGTGCTTTTGCTTAATAAAGGACGATTGTTTATTAAATCAAGAAAGTTATGGATAACTGTGAACACAAGTGTCTTCAGTTGGTGACAGACCTCTACAGGAGATCCTCAAGTTTTTGAAGAGCCTTGGATAATGTGTTACAACAATATTACAAAAACATACAAGAACAAGTATTTTTGAATTTATTTGAATTAATTTTTTAGGTTTGAGGTGGAAATTTATTCTATTTTAGATCCAGTAAAAAGGTTTAATGGTTCCAAAGTGCCTTGCCAATGTTTCCCCCCAAAATGTTGTCATTTTACAACCATAAACTTTAAGGAATTTATTGATATTTTTAATGACTTTATGAGCCTTCTGCAGACAATAAATTGCACTTTTTATTTCAGGGTATCAGGCTAGTTCCACTGGCAGATTATTTCACTTTTAAAAATATATTTTATAGGTGAAATAATCTACCAGGGGAACTAATATTTTTTTTTATCTATCAATATTAAAGAATTATTGTTGAAAAGTTACTTTTGTCTAATTTCAAGCGTACAAAGATATATGCACTTGAACCTAGAAAAAATTAGTTGTTAATAAGGTAATAATTTGTTTTTGCTACGGACTTTTCTGCATGAAAAAATAAGTCATTGTGTTTTTGCAGTGAAAGTAAAGAGAAAACAACAATGTTACATAACATAGTTGACTTTTCAGCTTTTTTTGTCATTAAACTGCAAATGATTTTGTTTTTCTTTGTTTTCCATTAAACATCAAACAGCCAATTACCAAAAAAAAAAAAAGTCTCTTAGATGAAATCATCTTTGGATTTATTTTTCCACCGTCACATGTTTGCCTGTTTTAATGGGTGTGTACCTGCAGCGGACTTGCTGATGCTCACATTTTGGGGGTATTTTAGAAACATATTTCGCCTTCGCTGTTGAATCGGATGGATAAACAGACTGAGCCTCACAGACGCCCATTCTCACTGCTGCTCCACACCTCCCGCCTTTTTATCCATCTTCCCGCCCTCCCCCTCTGTGCCTTGCGCCTTTTCTCTTCTCGTTTCAATATTGGGTTTATTTTTAGCATTCGCTGAACAGAAGTTTTTCAACCTGCGCTCTTTGAGTTGTGTTGAAGTTCTCTGTCTCCTCAAGGTCCCTGGATTAAACTTAGAGTGTGAGGAGAACACGGGGAGAAAGGCTCGGTAAATAGCCTTGGTGGGTTTTATTAAGGCTGCTTTGTGACAGGCTGAATGAGCGTCCAAACTCAAACATAAGATGGAGATGTCTAAGGTCTGCTGAAGTTTTCAACGTTCACACAGCAGGTCTGAGTTTGAGCTGAATTCCGATTTGTTTGTTTCTTTCTTTGTTTTGCCAGTCGTACTAAATGAGATGAGACTTCGGTGTTAGCGGTTAACGCCGAAATTAATTCCGCATACGCAGAAAAAGAATGTTGACGTCACACGGCAACGAATTGTTTACGGAAGTAACAACGGATACAGCCGCTCATACTGGTCAAGTCTCCCGTTTTGGCCGGGAATCTACCGTATTTTACCCTCTGTTCGGGCGGGCTACCGTATTAGTTATTTCCTGTTTTACCGTAGTCAACACGGCATCGTTAGTCTTCTTCCTCCCCGCTCTTACGGTAGTTTGACGGTAGTTTTCTGACGGTAGTTTTCTTCGCACCTCCAACTCACACCCTCCCCCTATTCTCAAGTCCCAAACTTGACAGGTATGACCGATAATTTATAGATTTTAAAAGTGTTTTTCAGTAACAAGAACCAACGGTATTGTCACAATAGTATAGCAACGCTAATAAATAGAAAGTACAACTACTAGCAGTAGCTTTTTGTGGAGCGTTGACCTCAATTTCAGTTTGGATCCAGTCGGAACCAGTAGTGGTCTTTCATGATTTCACAACCATAAATTGAAGTCATTATTTACGTCCTGATTTAACGTGCCTGGCTTTTCCTGATGATATCTCATATCAGTGACGTAAAGTCGGATGAAATGCAACATGAACGTTCACTGCAGATGCTTTAAAAACAGTCAGACATGTTTCTGAATTAGCATCACATATGGAAGTGGCACAGATCGGATTGATGTCTGTGTTTTTTTCTCACAAATTTCCAACTTCGTTTTTTTCTACAAAGACCCTAACACACCATCATACATAACTCAGCTTGGAAATTATCTTTTTAATTACCTAATACCTTCTGCATGAATTGAAACATTGATTGGTTTATTTTATTTAAATGGGAGGGTGCATATAATGAGCTCACAATGTTGTCGTAAACGTACCATATTTAGCAAAAATGCTCATTTCCATCCAGAGTCGCATAAAGTAAACAGTCGCATACGAACATCCACACAATTTCATACATAAAAATAAGAAAAAAAACTACTCCAACCCTATTTTAAGAGGCTTATATCAAAATTATTATTTTTTTTAGATGTTTACAAAACTGTCACAAAAATAACAACTAAAAGAGAAAAATCCTCAAACATAGTTAAATGATCATGATCATGGCGACTAACCAACCATTCATTTATATGTCTGGAAAACTATCTCGACATTTAAACTGGTTCTGAGCCTCCTACTGTAACATACCAGCACAGACAGCGGCTCTTTTCTCTATGACACTCAGTTGGTGCTGATGCGGGGTTGCCATGGTGATGTGATGTAGATGTGTTACATCATGAGAGACCTCCTAGCAGCAGATCCTTTGCTTCCTTTTTCTCCCCTCCATCGATAAGCTCTCAGCCTCCTTTTTCAGTCCAAAAGGTCAAGTGCAGATAAACTCGGGGGGGAAACACAGAAAGACAGAGGGACACGTTCTTCCAAATGTTTGTTTCTCTAATCTGAGTCGACACCAAATTGACCAAATTGATTGATGCGTTTTGCATAAGCAAAGCAGTAAGTGACGTGAGGAGTGGCTTTAAAAGCCTCGTCCAAACTTACACATCTGTTGACCCTGTAATTTTAAAACCAAGCACACAACTCCTTTACTTCCCCTCTCATGTTTCCTGCTCTTTCTCTTCCACTCACATTTCAAGCTGATTCAAGGCCGGATGGAGCTTGTTACTCGTTATCAACTGGGGCTCGTTCGGTTCTTCCCAAAAAGACTCGTTTTCCGTCCATCCGTTTGTCTGCTGCATTGGAAAAGACGGAAAAACAGCATCAGGCTGCAGATAAGCTCGACAAAGCAATCTTTTAGGGTGAAATATTGTTTTTACTGTCATAATTAACCTTCTAAGTGTTATTAAAAAGCACATTTGGCCATAAATACCATAAACGGTGCAGTCCCGTTGCTGTGTGATTGTTGTGGAGGCTTGCTGAGCTTTCATTGGCAGGGCAGATTGTATCTATTTTTGGAGGCGTTTATGAGCAGATGTAAACATTCCTGTGGGCAATGGCGCAAAGTAACAAAATGCATTTGCTCAGTTTTAGTGCCAGACAGCAATAGATGAGTGGAAAGATGGGGAATGGCACTATTAGCCAAATAAAAGTGTTTCCTGGTCTAAATATATCTTAGTTTTAAGTGTTGCTTAAATTACTCCCTCACGGATTCCTGTCTTCTTTTTCGTCTCAACATAAGTTTCCAAAATTCGATTTAGCACAGAGTATCCTCTTATCGTAATGAGGATACTGTATTTGTTTTTATTTTATTGTTTTTATGTTTGTTTGTTTTTTGTTTTAGTCATGTAATATTTATATTTAATGTGTGGTTTTGTCAAGATTCCTGTTCGGTAAGAAAGCTAACTCACCTCACTATGACCAAATCTACCTAGTGGTATAAATAAAGTTGATTGATTGATTAAATCAATCAACTTTATTGATTGAAATAAAGTGAAATTACATATTTCACATTATGTAATTAATCTTGGTGAATACAAAAAGCAGTTATCTTAAATTCACTGATCAGAAAAGCGCGATACTTTGGGCAAAAAATAACTGCATTTGTTTAACAATAGCTGGTTAAACAGCCTCTCCAAGATTTCTACCTGACATGTAGAATTAAACTTCAAGTATAAAATAATTGCTGACCAACAAAAACGCAAAATTTCTCTCACATTTACCTAAAAATATAAATATTTAGGGGGGATTGTTGTGTGGAAAAGTGAGACAAAAGTTGATGATTTTGGAAGTTTTGTTTCCTGCTACATCTTATGTAGAATAACAACATTTCACATAAATTACATCATATCATAGTCACACATGTTGATGGGATGTTTTGCTGTTTCAGGAATTAGACGCCTTGTTAGCACTGGATCAATTAAATTTAATTCAACTTATTTTATAGCGCCATTTCACAAAAAGTGTCGTCTTGATGCACTTTACCCAGCAGATGGCATTGAGTCATTAGCTGCATTTCCATTGACCATATGATTACACAAACTGGAATTACAAAAAAATGTGGTTAGTTTCAAATGGAAACACTTTCTTTGCCTCACAAAAGCCATGTGATCAACAATCGGATGTTACTACTGGCAGAAACGACAAAGAAGACGACAGGAAGTGATGTCGCATCATTCTTTTTAATGATTTATCTCGTGAAAAAACCATATCCACGTGTGATTTTAATTGTGTTTCTTATTTAATGGAAGCACAGAATTGCGAAATCGACATTAGCAGAATATTGATAAAGTTTTGTACACATTTGGAAACACAGCTAGTAACTTGCAGCATTACTCCTCCTGGATGAACATGTAGCGACAAGTAAAGAATCGGTTCCATTGAGTCACTGACTTTACAGCAATCCCTCATACCGAACATGCATGTAGCGACAGTGAAGAGGAAAAACTCCCCTTTAACAGGAAGAAACCTCAAACTGAACCAGGCTCCTTACCCCAAAATTCTCATGGAGAAAAGTTATGCCTCCGAAAAAGAAGGTTTTGTAGGGGCCTAGTCAAAGTCTGGACTGAAATGTCGTAAAATTGTTTGGAGAAACCACACACATGCTCAAAATCTGAAACCAGACCTTGCACCTTTTCACACAGACACAATCTACTCCCTTTTCTTGAGCTAAAACAAAAAAAAACACACAATCCAAGAGACATAAAATAGTATCTTTGATTGGCAGAAAGACATAATCATTTCTGTCCTGTATTTGTTTTCTTATTATCTGATAAAATCATGACTTCTGCAAACACTTCTTATTTTGTCTTTTACTTATCCTCTTCTTATTTGTAAGCAAAGTCACAAACACTCAGGCAGCTTAAATAACTACTTTAATTTCTTTGTGTTAGAAACAACATATAAAGAAATTACATTTAAAACTTCACCAAGTAACTTTTTGATGTAGTAAAGCAGTAAAGTAGATAAGTCAAACTCCATTAATGTAGTTTTCTAAATGTTTTTTGATCACCTTTAAATCCACTATGTTCTTTCCTTCAATCCACCTCTTAGAAACTCCTCAGTAGCTGTTAGAAAATATCTGTTGTACCATCACTTTGTGTTTTTCTCTTCTCCAGCCTTCTGCTCCCTGCCATTCTCATACTTTTCACTTTTTTTTCTTTCTCTGTTATTTTTCTCAGGGCTGAATGTCTTTTCAGCATCAGCTTCTTTTGGCGCGCTACACCCACACACCCATAGCAACACGCCGTCGTCTCTTGGTAACAACATTTACGCAACGAGTGAAGAAACTGAAAATAAAACGGGCCTGGGTTTGGCTTAGAGTCTTTTATGGAGCAGTATAAATAACTCTCCGCTTAACATGACAGTTGATGTTTCATCTGAATTTTTTTTTCTCTTTCATTTGATTTTCACCCTTTAATCTTTCAAAGTTCTCAGAATCCTGTGTTTTGTTCATAATCATTTCACTGTTAATCACTTAAAAGGGCCTCAAAATACCCAGAACGTTCATGGCCAGTTCATATTAACCCAAAGCAATAAACACACCCAGCAACTAAACCTCCAACTGAACCAGAATGATAAGCTAATTATTTACAGAAGCTGACTGTTGATGCATAAAGACTCTGACATCTGAGCTGCTTTGTAATAGATAGAGCACAAGAATAAAGAAAGATATTTATGATTTGTATCATAATGGATGTTATGGATAAGATTTTTTTATTCTAAACATTTCCGTTTCAGCTCCTGTCTGCTGATTTCATCATGATGTTGTTTTTATATTATCCATAGTTTTAGATAGTTTTGTTGTTTTGTGTTTACATATAAACTGTAAATAATGGTTTTACTTAGTTTAGGCCAAATATAAGCTGTGTGTAAAGCAACCATCTGTTATTCAATTTATAGCTACGTAGTTCTTTCCTTAAACAAGGCTAGCACCTTTAAGCTACCTGAATAGCCATTTTGTGTTTCTGTATAAAAATACACAATTATCTTGTGATAGATTAAAAGCAGTGTGCAGAGGTTGCATACTGCACTAGTCTAAACAAATCATAATATACACACCAGAATAATCTAACCGAGGATGCTATTCTGGGAACTTAGCATGCTAACATGGTTTAGCGCTGAATAATCTAATCGAGGATGCTATTCTGGGAACTTAGCATGCTAACATGGTTTAGCGCTGAATAATCTAACCGAGGATGCTATTCTGGGAATTTAGCATGCTAACATGGTTTAGCGCAAACTTCACATCATTCTGCAGTGTTCAGCTGTTCTCAGATGTTCAATCTCACATTAATCCCACCTCAAAATTAATCAAGTTTCAGTTGCTTGTTATAAAGCAAGTCAAAGTTGCTAACTGTTGTGGTTAGCCTCCAGCTACAGGCTATTAGCAGTCCAAGCTAACGTCTCTTCCCTTCTACTTACACATTAAAAAAGCACTGCAAAAACATAAAAATATATTCTTATCAAATATTTTTGGTCTAGTTTCTGGTGGAACATTTTAATTAAGACAAAACTAACTTACAGGTCTATTAGGAGCTTGTTTTAAAGTCAATAATTCCTCAATATTGATAAAAATATAGTTGCTTATATTAGCAGATTATTTCATTTATAACATGGGAAAATGTCTTGTAAGAGAAATACTCTGCCAGTCGAACTAGTACTTTTTCATCAGTGTTAAGGAATTATTTACTTAAACCAAACTCCTGTTGCAGAAAACATGCTGTAAGTTAGTTTTGTCTTAAATTATGCTAAGATATTTCCACTAGAAACGTTTTTCTCTCCCCTTATTTTTGATGTTTTGCTGTTTTTTATGAATGATATCACCACATTTGTCACCCTCTTATATTTCTTTATGCAAATATCAAGAGGAGAGATTAATTTCCTGCTCCAGGTCCTGACTAATTCACTAATTCATCCCTCCTCATTTCATGTATCGTCGCTCTCAGGTCCAGCAGACACCGCTGACCGCTCTTTCCATCAGTGAACTAATCGAGGTACTGTGGGTTGAGGGTGGAGGTAAATGTCACTCCACCCCACTCCTCCATTCAGAAATATAAAACCTGAATAGGAAAGCATGGAAAGCTTTTTGCAGTGCAATCTTGACAAAATGCATTGAATAATAGCTAACAGAGCATGACTGTAAAACGTGGAAAACTGTTTTTTCCGCCTTAATTTTTTCTAGTTTCGCATCAGAGATGAGCTCTTACTCCAGACAAGGTGCCAAAACTCAGAGTCCCGGAGGTTTTACTCCCCACTCTGCTGTCCCAAACTCTCCTCCCACTCATCCGTGTGGGCGCTGCCACTCAGAGCCTCTCGGTGTGAACGCCCACGCCCCGCTCTCAAATAAACATAAAAACAAGAATGCAGACAGGGGATTCGGGCGCAGACTGACTAATGCGTACATTCAAATGCTTTACTTGTTTGCTACTCTGGCACACACTCACACAAACACAAGTATGAACTGAGACAAGCAGAGGCCTTTGACTACACCATTCAGAAGGGGTCACGGGTGTTTAATGTGTTCTGTGGACTGTTTTCATCTTTATTGGTTATTTGTTTGTTGTTCAACAGCAGCAAAGTCAAACTTCAGAGCTGAATTTTGACTTAATTTTCCTCTGGGATTAAAGCTGCAGGATGTAACTTTATAAAGAAAATGTTTTTTACATATTGGTTAAAATTATCATCATATCGTGACAAGTTATGAGAAAAAATCAATCTCCTCCATTTTGTCCCTGAGCTAATATTGCTGACTGAAGAAACGCAGCCAAAAACAACCAATCAGAGCCAGGGAGCAGATTTTAACGCTGTCAGTCATCCTCCTGTATGCGCTGCTAAATGTGTTAATGATGGAGAAACAACTTACCGTTACAGGAACACCGCTTATCTGCCGTCATTGGTGGCTATATGCTAACTAGCATTAGCATTCTTAAGATCTGCTGACAGGGAGAAGTTGTAGCAATAAGAGTAGGGGATGAGCAGCGCCACAAGAGATTGTGATTGGCAGCGCGAAAGACTCGCTTCATGACTCTGATTGGTTGTTTCTTGCTAACGCTGGGAGAAGACAGACAAACTTGATTTTTAAAGATTATCTGTGTGAGTAACAGTTTTAACAAATATTTAAAAATATATATTTATAAAAGTTAGACGGTAAAGTATTTTTGAATTAAATTAAATTAAATTAAATTGAAGTGTTATTCTCAGGGTCACATTGGTTCTGTTGGGCTCCTCTGTATCTAAAGCAAGGGTGATCAAAGTGAGGTCCGGGGCCCAATTATAGACCCGGTACTGATTTTTGTGAGGCCCCCGCCAACCACAATTAAAAATAAAAAATTAAATGAACAAATTAGGACAAAACTGCAACATTGAAGTTGAAATCTAAGTGTTATCTTCCCAGTGTTCTGGTTTCCTTTTGTCATGGTAAATCGAACCTCATCTTATACTCTAAAACACACCTTGGTGCGAACAAATCTGATTTTAATTTCTGTGCTGCAGCTTGGCGAGATACAGTGTTGTCAAATAAATTTGGTTTTTACTGCTGAGAACAAATTGAGCTAGAAATGATATAATGCCTTTCATCCAACAGGGAAAACTTCCAAAAAGAAAAAAGTGATTATGTGTTTAATTAAAATAGTTCCTGCTTAGTTTATTGGTGAGTAGGTAAAGAAAAATTAGTCTTTGTGAGTTGTGTGGGTTTAAATCTCAGATGCTCAATATGCTCTTTTTTAATCTGTATATTTCCACTTTGTTTCTTTGTTTTGCTTTATGTATTTTTCATCACATTCTAGTGTTTTTAACATCCTTACTCTCCTTATGTCCTTTCCTTCTGTTGGATATTTTGTGTTTTCCATTAGATTTTCAACCTTTGACCCGTAATGAAGACCTCAGTTTTCTTTTGTTTTGCTCAGATATTTTTATTTTTCTGTGTAAACGTCGCAGCAGGCGATGACCGGACGGTGCTCCCCTCAAACCCTCCTGCCCTGCTGCACTCTGACTCCAGCCTCTGTCGCCCCTGCTCTCCGTCACAGCAGAGAAAAACCCTCACAGCTTCTTCGTCACTTTCTGAAGTCACCTCAGTGTTTCCTCCTACAGGTGTGTGTTGTCTGTGGGAAACGAGGGGAAATGTGGACTCAGTCGTCAACTGGGTTATGAAACCAGCGCTGCTACCCCGAGCTGCTGCTATTTCTGGATCCTGCAGAGGATATATGCGGGATCTGCTGCCCCCTGCTGGCTGAAATGACTCTGGTCCAATTACATAAAACAGAGGCTGTGTGAGTCATCGTCCCCCCCGCTGAGGACAGATGGAGGTGTTTGTGTGTGGTGTTTGTGTGTGGGACTGGGCGGAGGAAAACAGCGGTGGACTCTTAAATAAGGGCTTCCCCCATCCTGTCTCTCTCTCGCTCTCGCTTTAACTTTCTGGGGTTTTTTCCATTTTTTTTCTGGGCCAGGAGCTTCAGTTGCTGCTGTGAAACAGTGAGTGAGCAAAATGTAGCTATTTTTAGCTTCCAGTCTGCCTCTTACACAGGAGAAGTACATTTTAGACCATTAATGGCACAAAGAGATGCGATTAGTGGCAAATATCAGGCTGCAGATGAAGATTATAAATCTGCACACATGAGGATGATGAGCCGTAACAATGAGGCGGCACCCTAGTTTTTACTCTACCTTAATATTATTTAAATAAGCAACAACAACAAAACCTAATTTTAGATATATTACAATTAATGTTTATGGTTGGACCATAAGCAGGTTATACCTGCAATTGAAACCAGAAACAGACATTTTTTTTCTCAGTGTCTGAAGTTAAATTAGACTAAATTTATCTTGTTTTAGGTCAGTTAGAATTACCAAAATTATTGCTGTTTGCTAAATGTCACAATATTTATTAAAGCCTTCATACTGAATGATTTCTGTCTCTTTAAACTAGGGAAAGCCCGGATGATGACGTCATCTTCTGATTGGCTGACTGACACAGTCGAGTTAATTGCGCTGGTTTCTTGTTTGACACGGTGAGAAAGTCAAAAGAAATCCGCCAAAATATCAAACAGAAACAATTTACTGATGTTTGATGTCGCTGTGTTCATCAGATCAAACACTTTTGAATTGAAGAATGCAGCGATTCAAAATATGAATTGTATTATACAGACTATCATATTTCTGATGTTTTTGGCCTGAAATCTGCAGATTGACCCCATGGTTTCAAAACTACAAAAAGAAAAAAAAATCTGAAATTTGGAGATTAAACTCGGAAATTTTCTAGAAAAAATCTTGGAAAATGTTCTACTTTAAAAAAAAATTTCCTAGAAAATTTCTGAGATGAATCTGAAAATTTCAGTTTTTTTCTTAACAATTTTTGACTTTTAAAACTCGGAAATTTCGAAGTTTTTTCTAAAAGATTTCTAAGGGTTTAAATGAAATTTTTAATCTTTTTGAACCTCAGTGTTCTTTTTTTTTCTGAGATTTATCTTAAAATTTCTGTGTTTTTTGGTGCAAATGTACTTTTTTATATATCTACAAGAGCCCTGATACAGTGTTGTAGATTTTGGACGGCATTCAGTTGATTTTTTTATTTTATGTTTTTTACTTTAAAGTCGGAATTTCCCAGCTTTGAGTACAACTTGAACACAGCATCAGACATGAGGCTTTTTTCAATTAGCTGCGCTGGATCTGCTACAAACTCCCACAGTTTTCCATTACTTTATGTTTGCCTGTTCAAGAAATCTAAATAAAATACTAAAAATGTTTGTTGGGGAGAGACTGTTATTGATTAAATGATCATATAACCGAAATATATTTAGTTCCACCAATAAATAACAGAAGTGTTTTAATGAAAGCATTCTCATTAAGACACACAGATATAAGGAGTATTGTTTTATTTGAGTTCAAATCTTTAAAAATATAAAGTACAACATGACAAACCCCGAAACAACAGAGAAGTAGCACAAACAGATAATGAACAGCGGAGGAGGTGTGGTGCTGAGGTCTGGTGTGGGCAGTTACTGAAAACATTAACATGTTGATAAGCATGAAAACTGATGAGAAATCCAGTCATTTGGACCCGGTCAGATGGTTTACTGGACAGAATAGAAGGTAAAATCAGTAAAACGGTGTGTTTGCTGCATTATGACAGGAAAGTGGCGTTTTTCTGTGGACCACTGAGTACAAGAAGGCAGATAAGGTGAACATCACAGTGACTGGCTGAACTGCATCGACCACTTCTGTTCTGCAGCTCCGTTTGGGTCTGCGCCCGTCTGCCCGGCTCCGGCTTCAGAAGGTGTACGGCCCAACAAAGACGGAAAGTCTGAGGACGGACCTGCTGCGATGGCTGAGCACAGGGTGAATCGACAGCATCTCCAGGTCCAACGTGTACTCCCTGGGGCCCGACACGGCCCGGGCCAGAACCAGCATGGCGCTGTAGTTATTGGTTTGCTGAGGCAACACAAAAACAAACCAAAAGAGTTTTACAGTCACTGGAAGCTTCTATGAAACAACCTGCAAACATATTCAGCATCAAATCTAAGTAATCTTTAAGAAAAACCTTTAATCTGTGAACATTTATTACACAGAGACAAAATGTTAAAAATAATTACATTTAAACTAACATTTAATAGCTCTTTAAAAAACATCTTTATTAGTTTGTACTATGCATTAAAATAACTTTAATTTGTGATAATAGTGATATAATTCATTACTGCTATGTGTTAATTTAGTTTTAAGTGTCTTTGAGCTCAAGATTACACAAACATGGCTTCACTTTCTTTAGAGTAAAAAGAAAAGTGAAGCCACTTTTCTTTATACCACCAAACATGCTAATATCTGGTGGTTAAATTGTACCACAACGTTTTAGTCATTGCAGGTAGTAAAAAGAGGAGTAAATTTATGCCAAAAAACTAAAATCTTTAGATTAATCTCACAAATTTTCTAGAAAAAATGTGGAACTGCCTGGGCTCTAAAAGATTTACAAAAGAAACAACATTTTGAGATTAAATTTTCTTGGGGAAAAAAAGTTAATTTCTGAGTTCCAAATGTCAAAAGTTTGTTAAAGGGCGTAGCGGTGGCGTAGCGGTTAGCGCGACCCACGTTTGGAGGCCTTGAGTCCTCGACATGGCCGTCGCGGGTTCGACTCCCGGACCCGGTGATATTTGCCACATGTCTTTCCCCCTTTCCTGTCAGCCTACTGTCATATAAGGGACACCAGAGCCCACAAAAAAAGACCCGCTGGAGGGGTAAAAAAAAATTGTTAAAAAAATAGGAGTAAATTTCTGTCAAGAAGCTCAGAAATTTTGAGATTAATTTCTGGAAAAACTCGCTAATTTCCAAGATTAAAAAGCTGAAAATTTTTCTACTTTTGAAACTAAGAAATTTCCAGTTTTTATTAAAAAAAATAGAATAATTTATTGCTTTCTTTATTTTTCCTTTAGGTAAAGAATAATGTGTAAAGTAAGACACAAAAGAAAGTTGGCAGAGTCTGCCTACCTCCTTTACAAATAGCTAAATAAATATATAACATGTTTGAATTGTGAACATGTCTGAAATAAATAATCTAAGATAAGCTAATTAGATATTAAAAAATTAACTTTCTTTTCTTTATTTCCCATTTTACAACCTGACCCAGATTTTAAATGTTACTTTTGGAATCTGATGTTCATTTTTAAGCAGCTTGGTGCAGATTTCACTCCGTGTTTACTGATGTTTAGGTTCTGCGGCCTAACAGAGCTGGTTCTTCTCACAGAGTCCTCACCCTGATGTAAAAGTCCCTGTTGTCGTCTCCGGACCGGATGCGGAAGGTGTTGAAGGATCCGGTCAGGAAGCTGGTGGTCTGGATCAGGAATATGTCTGAGGGGGCGGAGCGCTCCGAGGTGATGGTCATGTACCGGTGGACCACGCTGTAAGGCAAGTCTTTGCAGGCAGGCTTGTTGTTCGGGCACACGCAGACGCTGGAGAAAAACACCATTTATTATTGTCACTGCAGTTCATCCGTCAGCCAGCAGAGGGAGTAAAGTTCTCCCAAAAGATGAAGAAACTGTTTTTTAGCTGCTTTAAAATCACCAGTGCCAACATTTTTAAAACTGTCATTATTGAGCAGTTTTTTTTATTTTAACTGCTCAATAATAAACTAAAAAATTACAATTTTATTGAAATCAACAAAATAGTCAGATTTGTATAAAAACTTAATCAGTAAATTGTTGTAGATAAAAAAACGTAAAGGTCCTGAAAGATTACATTTGTGTGATGGAATATTAGGGCGATATTTATATTTGCATATTTAGGCAACTTTTTATTCTCACACTATTTTGGCTTTATTTTAGAAATAAGACTACTCTCATATTATTGTTACTACCTTATTCTCATAATATTATGACTTTATTTTCAGAATTTTATTCATGTATTTATTTTTCTTGGCATGGCCCTAATACTCTGTTGTACATTAGAATAAAACAGGGCCACAGTTTCGAATTTTTTAGGATCGATTGTTTTCTTATTTGGGCTTTTGAGTAAAAACAGCTCAATAATTAAATTAAGAATGTAAAAACTTTGTTAATAATTGGGAATCTAACTATTTTTCTATTAGGGCCTTTATTCTCATATTACTTCTTTTATTATCATAATTACAATTTTTTTATTCTCACATTATTCTGACTTTACTCTCATAATACCATGACTTTATTGTCTTAATATTACTTTACCAGTAATATTAAGACTTTTTATTCTCTCATTATTTAGACTTACTTTCAGTAATATTAAGAAGATTTTACTCTTGTATTATTACAATCTTACTCTTGTAATGTTACGTCTTCTTTCTATATTTGGGCTTAATACGGTAGTATGAAACAGGGCCACAGTTTCTAATTTATTAGGGTTGATTTTTTTTATTGAGGCTGAGTAAAAGCTGGTCAATAATTGTAGTTCTAGTTACTTGAAAATTAAGGTGATGCAAAAAGATATAAATAATAACATTTTGAGCGTAAAGTCATAATATGGCGACTTTATTGTCATAATTTTACTTTACCCAATTTTTTTTTAATAGTTATCTGCTAAACAAAAGTTGCACCTAAGATAAAAAGTGTTACATCTACATCAACAAATTATGATTTGCTCAATTTTAGAACTGAGATTGTTGGGGGCTGCCAGAAATTCTGCAAAGTGCCACACATGGCCCCCAAGCCGCCCTTTGGGCAGCCCTGTTTTACACCCTCCTGTGTGGCATGTTGACAGGAGGTGATTTCCACCAGCTTGTTCTCAGCTGTAAAAGTCCTCTTATTGCTTTGGAGAACGTTCAAAAGAAAAGCTCGTAAAGCTGGACTCAAACGTGGAAAAAGTAATTGGTGTAATTTAGCAGTCTGCGCCGCGCTCGGCACAGGCGCTGATTATGTTCAGAGCCGATGGCCAGCGCATACTTCTCTAATTAGGACAAGGTGTGTGAGTGTGTGTGTCTGCCGTCACTCACTTGTCCGAGTTGTGGACATACGGCTCTTGGCAGCGGTTGGCGTCCACACACTGGTAGCGGCCGTGGATGTTGACGCACGTCTGCGTGTCGCTGCACTGATGCTCGCCTGTTTCGCATTCGTTTATATCTGCAGCATAAAAAGCAGCTTGTGAGGTTTGGCTGTGCAGAGAGGGGTGTTTTTCACTTATATTTTTTTTAGTTTCAGAAACTCACCTTGGCACATCCTGGTGCCCACCAGCTGGTATCCCTCAGGGCACACACACGAGAACTTCCCGGGTTCGTTGACGCAGCGGAACTGGCAGTGGTAGCTGGAGGACCTGCACTCATCGATGTCTGACAAGGCGGATCGGGGGATTAATGCCGCAGTACGCAACTTATAAAACATATTATTTTACATATTTGTTTAAATTATCACTACATACTCAGAGTAGAATATAACCAGACGTGGGTAGAGTTCACTAAATTAGTACTCAAGTGAGAGTAACACTACTTCAACATATTTTTACTTAAGTAAAACTTAAAAGTAGCCGTCCAAGAAAATACTCAAGTAAGAGTAAAAAAGTATTTGGTAAAAAGTGCTGAGTAACTGATCAAATTATCAATCATTTAATATTTAAAAATTACATCATCAGACCAAATTGTAAAGTTCAGTGGAAAGTTTGGTATTTTATGGGTCAAAATTAAAATAATTCATATTAGTAACAAAAATTAACTAAATTGGGCAAAAGAAAATTGCCTTTCAATAAAAAAAACTTATGAAACTTTAACAAAAACTGCAGGTGTGTGTCTGTGTCTGGTGAATGTTTGGTTTAAACATGTTTTTTTTCATTCAGTGAGTAGAAAATCCAGAATTTTTACTCAAGTAAGAGTAACAATAAAATGACTCAAGTAAAAGTAAAAAGTACAGTGTAGTAAAAATACTCCTAAAAGTACATTTTTGCAAAAAATTTACTTTTACTCATGTAAATGTAACTGAGTAAATGCTACTAGCTATTACCCAACTCTGGCCATGAGACCTGTGAAAAAACTGAGCTCCTCTGCCTTCTTCTAGTGCTGACTAGAAACAACCAATCAGTGCCGGGAGGCGGGTCTTAGTGCTGTCAATCACAATCTAACCCTCCCTCCTCTTTGCTCTTTGCTATGCTGCAGGAGCGGTTCATTTCTTCATAGTAGCTCATGTAGAATTCAGAGGAGTTTGAATTTTTTTTCACATATTATCCGTCTCTTAGTCAGAGTTAAGTAGTAACTAGTTGTATTTACTTAAGTAACATTTTGAGAAAAAAATACTTTTCAAGTATTTTTACTGCGCTGTACTTTTGACTTTTACTTGTGTAACTTTATTAAGTAAAATGTTTGGATTCTCTACCCACTGAATAATAAACAAACCAAAAATTCACCAGACACAGACACACACCTGAGGTTTTATGTTAAAGTTTTGTAAAATTTATATTCTTTTGCCTGCTTTTGTTATTTGTTAATTATGTTATTCATATGAGTTATTTCCATTTTGGTCCATAAAATACCCACAATTTCCACATAACTTTATATTTTGGTCCATCTTGGTATGTCATTATTAAGTGATACTTCAGTAGACTTTTTACCAAATACTTTTTTACTTGTGCTTGAGTAATTTCTTGAAGGCTACTTTTTACTTTTACTTGAGTAAAAATATATTGAAATAGTGCTACTGAGTGCAGTTTTTGGGTACTCTACACTCTTAAAAGAAATGTGTTATTTTTAACACATTTTTGGTATTACTACCAATTCAACGCATCTTGTGTCGTTTTCTGCTCTACTTAAACAGCTGGACACACAGAACACGTGTTAAACCATCGGCCAATCATGTTGCTTCGTGGACTTCCGGAATTCTGGAACTTTCCACAGGAAAAAAAGTCAACTGAAGCAACCGCTGTTAGAGGACGTCCGTGCAGCGGGAAGTAAGACAGTAAACTAATGGTTTATTCGGTAAACTGTAAATAAAGTACAAGCAGAACTTCTTAATGAGGATATTTATTTGTTCCTTTTAGTACCAAAGTCAGTCTGTCATGATTCGTACTGCTTTGACATCGGTCAGTGACTGTTAGCTTAGCACAGAACGGTAGTTTTTAGCTATTGTATTAAAAGACTTGTGTAAACTCCTAATGTAATCGTGATTTTCGTCCACTGCAGTGGGAGCTAATACACCTTGCTGCTCCTTTAGACCCGCGATTGTTAAAGAGGCTTTAGACTGAGTTACAGCTATAATGCCTTTCCACAGATAAATCCGGGATAATGGAGGGTAATTCTTACCGTTGCAGGTAAACCCGTCAGGCCCGAGTTCGTATCCCTGATCGCAGCGACACATGAAGGTGCCGTAGGTGTTGAAACACCGCTGAGAGCAGGGGGCGCCCATCTCACACTCATTTACATCTGAAAACACAAAACGAGCAGCACATTTTACTGCACTGAAGCGTCCAAAACCCAGGATTTCTAACTGAGCCGCTGCCTGGGAAAATACACTTCGCTGCCAAAGAAGCAAAACTCAAGAGAGCAGGTTTTTAAAGTAAGACTGATTGCTGAAATAGAGAGGATTTGCAACACGCAGAGTCATATTTTATCAATTATTCTTCAACGGTCCAGTTAAAATCTAGTGATCTCAGTGGCTTTTAGTTTTTCTTATTATAGACTTTTTCATCTGTCAGCAGTTACTATGAGAGTGGTAATACAGTTTTTATGTTTGTTTTGTTTTTTTTGAAACATTTTACAAAAGAGATGTTTAATGGAGATTGTTTATTGAAGGAATACAATGGGGTTCTGTTTATAAAGTTTCACAGTAAAAAATTAACAGCAACAATTTGGATTATTAGCCTGTTATTAGTGAGAAAAGTCACATTTGTTATTTATTCACCTTGTTATTCATTCTTTTATATATGTCACCATTTCAAATCAGCAAGATGAACATTTAACAATGAAACTATACTTTTTAATCAATATTAAGGAATTATTGACTAAAACTCCTGTCTTGTTGAAAAGACAGCAAGACAGGAGTTGAACGTGTACTAAGATATTTGCACTAGAAACTAGACAAAAATACTTTTTTCTTTTCTGTTTTGCAAAGTAGAAAAAGCAACAAAAAAATCAGCATAGATGAAACAAACCTCATGTCTTCCATTTTCCCTCCACTTCACATTTATGTTTCCGTAAATCACAAACATTTCTGGCTTTGATGTAACATTTAATGCTTTAATGTTACTGTAAAACAGACGAAACACTGAGTTCCTTTAAATCAAAACCAAAAACTATCTATTTAGAGTTGCTTTTGAAAGATTATAATTGAAACATTAATTAACATTTTGATGTACTTGACAAAACGTAATTCTTCAATTGTTTTCTATGAGTTTTTATTTTTGTGTTTTTATGATGTAAAGCACTTTGAACTGCCTTGTTGCTAAAATGTGCTTTACAAATAAACTTGATAGATTGGTTAATGTGAAGGACTGTGGCGTTTGAAAGGCATTGCATATGCTAAGACCCAATGATTTACTTTTATTCTTTTGCCTTTTGTTAGAAGAACATTTTTAATTGGATTTTTACTTAGGTTGCGTTCACACTGCAGCCCTGATTTTTTTTTTTTGCTTTAATGCAACTTGTATCTAATCTTTTCATGACAGTCTGAACAACACAGGTCAGATTTGTTTTTTAACTCAACTCAGGCCACTTGGATATCCGTTACATATCCTACTTTTTTTTTTTTTTTTTAAATCTGACCTGAATCTGAATGGCCAGGTTGCATTCAACCGACCTGAAAGTATTTTTTTTTAATCTTTGCAAGGACTGCTCTAAGTTGCTTTTTATATTAACAGCATTTTATATTTTTACTATTCATAGCATTTTATTTTTTATTTTATCTACAACTACTACTCAGTGGTAGTTGTTAGTGTGTCTTGTCTCTATGCTGTAACTGCGAAGTAATTTCCCTGCTGGGATGAATAAAGTACTTCTATTCTATTCTATTCTATTCTATAAATGATACTCGTCAAACATCACTATTCTACGTGCTGATACGGAAAGAAAAACAACCATGGCGGATGATCAAGTTGTTAAAGTGCTGGTTCCGGTCGGATAACAACTTGAAAATAGTAAGATAAGATAAGTAAAGATAACGTTTACTTCCACAAACACTGGGCTCTTCTTGTTGTTCTTATGGCGATCACGATCTCTATGCGTGTCGTTATTGCGCCTCCTACTGCTCATGCGTGACACTTTCAGGTCGTTCACACTGGAGATCATATACAAGTTGCGTATATTTGGAAGTGTGAACAACCATGCTGAATATATCCGATTTGATTTTTTTTTTTAAAAACAAAAAAAATAAGAATTAAGTCCCTTCAGGCTGCACTGTGAATGTGGCCTTAGAGGTGATTTAATAGGAATTAATAACATTAACTCTCACCCACGCAGGATCGGTTGTTCCCTCCCACCTGGAAGCCCGGCTCGCACTGACAGGAGAAGGATCCGGGGACGTTGACGCAACGATGCTGGCAGTACCTGAACCTGCACTCGTCTATGTCTGGAGGTGAGAAACACGGGTCAGAGGGTTAACGGGTTTACTCAGCGCAGCAGGAAGTGATGTGGAGATGGACTCACCGATGCACTCCGTGCCGACCTTGCTGTAGCCACGGGGGCACTGGCAGTTGAAGGCGCCCAGCGTGTTGGTACACTGCTGGCTGGGCTGGCAGTCGTGCTCGTCTCGCTCACACTCATCGATATCTGTGTGGGAGAAGCAGAACGGAGACGGACTTTAAAGGCAGAGTTAGGCAGCAACTAGTTACATTTACTCAAGTAACTTCATTGAAAAAAAATACTTTTAGGGGTATTTTTATTAACCTGTATGTTTTACTTTTACTTTAGTAATTTTATTATGACGTATTTCTACTCTTACTTGAGTAAAATTTCCGGATTCTCTACCACTGAATGAAAAGCAAACATGTTTTAACCAAAAATCCACCACACAGACACACACCTGAGGTTTTTGTTAAAGTTTTAGAAGTTTTAGTTTGAAAGAAACTGACTTTTTATTTTTCTTTTGCCTTAAAATTCCTCAAAAAGTAAAAAATTATACTCAGCTTTATTTTGGTCCATCTGATTATGTAATTCTTAAATATTAAGTGGTTCATGATTTCATTGCTTACTCTACTTGAGCAGACTTTTTACCAAATATTTTTTTACTCTTGTGTAATTTCTTGGACAGCTACTTTTACTTTTACTTGAGTAAACCTAAGTTGAAGTACTCTTAAGTACAATCTTTGAATACCCTCCCTACCTTTTTATCAGTGTGTAGTCCAAATGTTTTACCAGTTGTGGCTAAAATACCCAAAAATTGTACTCCAGTAAAAATGATACTACTTCAAGTAAAAGTAAAAAGTAGTCATTCAAGAAATTATTCAAGAGTAAACACGTATTATTAGTATTGGTACTAATAAAAATTACTAGGTTTACATTTTTTTTCAGGAAATAATTGCACACACCTACAGTATTTTAACTGATTCAGTATTTGAATGATTCAGAAGTATTTCTTTTTGGGCATGTGTGAATGATCAAACGGTATGGATTGTGCAGTGACAAGGGGCTAGGCTCTGCTTCGGTTGCTAGGTAACAGTGCAGTTGAAATTTTAACAAATGGGAGGTTTTTGAAACTGCACATTTTCTAGACACCAAAAAGCATTAAAGAGGCAGTATTACATATTTTCCAGCCACACCGTACCATTTATAGCACAATAAAGTAACTATTACCTTCAGGTGACTTAAATGAAATTTGACTTTGTATTTTAATGCCTCAAAATTGGGCTCTTTAAAAGCTCCTGTTCTTTCTGAAATTCTGGCTTCATGAAGTCGTCACAATATGGCTCCTATAATGAGCCCAGTAGATGCTCATTTTCTACAGGTTTTTCTAATTGCTGCAGGCTAGTGTGAAGGAGCTGAGTGGGGGAGACTTGAGAAGCTCACAAGCTGGGAAACTTCATCTCTGTGAAGGCGGGGATTGGTCCGCTCAGGTGTTTTGCACAGCCAGTTGGTTGCCATGGAGATTAAAGGATTTCTCAAACATGCACGAAAGAATCAAAGCAGCACTTCAGGAAATAGCGTTATAACGTGATGTGAAACCCCAAAAAGTCAACTTTACACTTTAACTTAATGCCAAAAACGTCTGGATAGCTTTCTTTAGGCGTCTGAGCTTTTTAGAAGCAGATGACAAACAAATGGAAGCACAAAAATGTGCAAAATGTGATTTTTTTAAATATATTTTTTTATTGTATTTTTTGCAGAATATTTTCCACTTTAAAACTCATTGTGAGCGAACGCGGCAGCTACGCTCCGCCGGCCGAAGCCGAGGCTGCGGTGTTTGGCCTCGCTTGCTCCCAGCAGCTGAGAATACCACGTTGAGTCATGCTTGCTGTCTCATGCAAGTCATGTCAAACACCTCCGGCACTAGCAGGTTTCTAGCTGCAAGTCAGTTTCTAAAAAACCCAGCAGCTGTCCTTGTGTGAAATCTCCCAAATTCCTGTCCTGCGGGCTCCCACTCACTCACACCCACAGAGATCGCACCAGCTTGCTGCCTCCAGTCCTCACGCCTGCCGCTGCCACCTGTCCCTCAGCAATCTGCGGACACCAACACACACTCGCTTAGCGATCGTTCATCCTGCGGCCGCCACCCACCCACGCAGCTGTCTCCATGCGGCTCATAGCCCGGAGGGCAAGGGTTAAAGGCCGGGGTGGGGGTGATGGAGGGCTCCGGAGCGGGGATGACCGACGCAGAGCGGGGGAGGCACAGGTAGCCGCCATAGTGGTTGAAGCACTTCATCTCTCCTTTGCAGGCATCTGGAATGGTCTCGCACTCGTTTATGTCTGCCAGGAAGACAATCAGTCAGAAATCTGACTAAAAATGGATGCAGAGAGCTCTGGGAGGTGCAGAGTTTCACCTTTGCAATGCTCAGTCAGGGGGTCCCAGTGATACCCATCTGTGCATTCCTACAAAGAGCAGCAGAGAGAGAAGACTCTGTGAGAAAAAAAGTGGAAAAAATACGTGAGCAGACTCCCTGAGCCAAGGAGTTGCATAATATATTCATTAAACACAATAAATCTCCAGTAGTGGAACAAGAGAAACGAAGCAGGGGGTATTCATGTTAAAGCTCTGAGCCGAGGAGACGTAAATCCATTTTAGCGTTTTTAAAATCCCTCCCAAAGCCAAACTGTGCTTCAGAAACAAAGTGTTTAAAGGCTCAGTTTGGAAAAACGGTCATTATCACTGAGAGGGAAAAGCACACCACTGTGACCTGCAGTGGAAAGAAAAGCGGAGGAGTGAGGAGACATGGTATTAAAATGAAATTTATTCCCAGCAATGACCGCTTTAAGGTCCCGAGAAGAGACGTTTCCGTGGAACATTACACACAGAGCAGGAGAGGTGACTTAAGGCTAACATTTCAACCCAAAACCCAGAGGATCACCTGACAGGTGTTCTGCTGCGGCATGCTGTTTTTTTTTTTAGGCCCTTCAGGGGAAAATCGTTCTGTCTCGACAGGCAGCTAAACCAGAAAAACGTCACAGATTTCCAGAAGGCATGAATGTAAAACTAAAACTGTTCCTACTTATTTTAGGCACTCTGAAGTTGGAGAGAGAGTCGCAGGTGAAAAACTAGGAAGGTTAAGGCAAGTTAACATTTATACCTGCCATTTTGTCTTATTCAGATTTTTTGGTAGAGTTCAGTTGCGAATCTAAATTTGTATATTAAACCCGCTAGTGAGATTCCCCCATATCCTTAAGAGGTGAAACTGTTTCAATTACAGTTTACATAAATCCCTTCTGTGAAGGTGGTGGCAGCATCATGTGAAGAAAACCTGGATTGAAATTTGTTAGAGCGGGATGTCCAAACTATTTGTCACCTGGGCCAAAACTGTCAAGTCAAACGGACTTGCAAAATAAAAAACACTTTCATTTATTTAGCTAATCAATGATAAAATCAGCTTCAATCCTTTAATTAAACAAAGTGTCATTTTTTTGTTGAAAATGGATGTAAATTATTGTAGATCCATTGACTAGTCAATAGAACATTGTTTTGTCAATTCTGAGCAATAAAAACAAGAGTTAAGTCACTTTTATTGAAAGGTACATAACCAAGTTTAATTTATTTTCTAAATTTGCTAATATTGAACTGAATTCAGTCGTCTCTGTTTTAGTAGAGCTCACAGTTTGCCACATTACAACCAAGCTTCAGGTTTCATAGTATGAAAGTAGTATACAAATTCAAAGAGGAAGTAAATTATTTCAAAATTTAACAGGAAAATCTAAAAAGTGTGGCACGTGTTTTTATATTCTTACTCCATTTACTCTGACACTCTTAAAGCTATAATGTTTCCTTGAACATTTTAGGATATGTGTGATGCAAAACATGTTCATTACTTTTTTCTGCACAAAATCATTCTAGAATAATGTGATTTTTGCCTGGTCAATTCAGCCTATTTTAATCTCCATTCAGAATGAACTGTTTTAGGCCTCTTGTCACTTTAAATCCAGTTAAGCTGATGCTGGCCTCGCCCCACAACTTATCGTTTACACTTGCAGGTGAAAATGGCTGCCAACAGATGCGCAATTATACAACTGCTTTTCCAGCAGCCATTGTACAGCACATACAGTGGTAAAAACAGTTGACCAAACCTGCTGGAGCTCTGCTTGGGTTGCTAGGTGATGGGTGGAATGCCGCTAATGTTGCAAGGTAACCATCTGGGCAGTTCCTACTGATTTGTGTTGGTCTTTAAAACAAGTTATATTAAAGGCACCATAAAACATAAACTTATAGCCAAAAACCGTTTTTTAGAAGCAATTGAGACGCAAATGGAAGCACAAAAAATATGCAAAATATGAGTTTTGCATGATTGATCCCCTTTAAGTAAAATCTAACGCAACCAATTACACTGGCTGTGTGTTTTAATATCAGCTATTCTGTGAAGGCCTCAGAGGTTTGTTTGATAACAAACATCACCATGAAGACCAAGAAATACACCAAACAGGTCTGAGATAAAGCTCTGGGGAAGTTTGGTGGTTCATAAAACTGACAAGACAGGAAAGGAGCGCATTAGTCATTAAGACAGCTGAGAGGCCCACGGCGACTCTAAACGAGCTGCAGACATCCAGAGCTGAGGTCAGGTTGACAGGACAAATATTAGTCATCAAATTTGGCTAATATGGAGGATTGGCAGGAAGAAAGTACAGTAAGGTTTTCCACAAGTCATGTAGAGGATGCAGAAAACATATGGAGGAACGCGCTCTGATCAAACACTGAACAAAACGCCATGTGTGAAGCAAAACTAAGACTAAAGGTCCTCCTGAATATACACTTCCTGCAGTGAAACATGGTGGTGGCAGTATTATGTATGGGGCTATAGTCTGCAACCTGCAGCTCTTTGGATAAATATCTAATAACTGGATAAAAATGATAAAGAACGACATTCTGATGTTTTAAATATATAATAAAAAGGTTTTTCATGGAATAAATGAATTAAGAGTTCCACAACAGAATGACGCTAAAAGCACCTGCAACGTTTTTAGAATAATTTTTTCTAGTCATTAGGTTAGAACCTATACATCTTTCTCCTTAATTTTCAACAACAATTAAAGTACCATAAAGGAAATGAATCCATCTTCTTTTTGCAAAAGATTTTTATTATTATTTTATAGGATAAAAATCATGGAGAGTATCCAAAACTTCTTTTGGATACTCTGAGAAGAGATACTTCAATATATTTTTGCTCAAGTAAAAGTAAAAAGCAACCATCCAAGAAATTACTCGACTGAAGTGCTGAGTAACTAATCAAAACATCAATCATTTAATATTTTAAAATTATGCAATAAGATGGATTAAAACAGAAATTCATGTGGAAATTTTGGTATAAATTACAAAATAACAGAATCAGGGAAAAAATATTTTTTCAGATGAATTTCAATATAAAACTTATGAAACTTTAACAAAAGCTGCAGGCGTGTGTCTGGTGTTTTGGTTAAAACATGTTTGTTTTTCAATTCTTCAAGTTACTCAGGATCGGTAAAGTATCCAGAAATTTTACTCAAGTAACAGTAGCGATGCTTCATAATAAAGTTACTAAAGTAAAAGTGCAAAATAGTAAAAATACTCTGAAGCGTAATTTTTTTTTCCCTATTTTTTCTTTTACTCAAGTAAATGTAACTAGTTACTACCCAATTTTGCTAACAATACAAAACAAAATGGCGGTTCTTTAAAAACGACAACAAATTCCCCGTTGCTGATTTTAAATCGTGTTTTTTTCAAATCGTCACGTAACTTTTGTGGCTGTAATGAAGCTTTATTCTGCTTGAACCAGGTCAAAAATGGCTGTTTGGATTTTAATAATTGCAGACCTCTGGCCTAGCCAAAGTCCAGTCATTAACCTAACTGGGAATCAGTGGAAAAATTCCATAAAAACTGCTGGAGCCATTTTGCAATGAAGAATGAAGAAAAATGTCAATTCACTGACACAACAATGCATGCCACACTTCTCAGATTTTTTGCAAGGCACTAGAGAAAGCGTTAAAACTAATTCTTCTAATGGTGACTAAAAAATGTATTTTACAATCTTATAAGAGCATTTTGATTCTCAATTCTGCCTTATGTATTTTTTAAATTGTTTGTCAAAAATGTAAACAACACAACATTTTATTTTCTTGTTGCTATAAACAAATTAAAAGAAAAGAGACGATAGAGATTCATCCATTCTTACCGTGTTGGTGTAAGTTTTTATATGCGACTGTGAAATCGCACTGCGGAGGAGCGCAGACACACATATGCACACACACAAGACTGACGCACAAATACCCTGCATACTAATACACTAACTGATGGGCAATCTAACAGAAAACATGCACACTCACACACACACACACACACACACACACGATGACAACGACTGCGAGGCAGCTGGACTCTGAAGTTCAGACTCGGTGGATGAGATCTGCAATACACGGAGACAGAGAGGACATAAAAGACATTTAAAACTTTGGACATCACAGAATCAGAGTTTATTCATATCCCACATTTCAGCAGCCAAGCACTTCAAAATGCTTTACGTCAAAAACACAAAAATAAAAATATTTTACAGGAACAAACATTAAATTTTGTCAAGAGCCATCGTCAAAATCATCAATAAACATCCAATAAGTTGGTCAATTTTTCATTTATTACGGTTCAAAAGAAAATATAAACAGGTGGATTTAGACTAGAAGTAAAAGAAAATTTCTTCTAGATTTGAGGTGTGTAGAAGCTGAATGTTGCTTCTCCATGTTTGGGTCTGGTTCTGGGAATGCAGACCAGAACCAGGAGACCTGAGAGTTCTGGAAGGTTGCTATGACAACAGCAGATCTTTAAGATATTTTGGTGCTAAGCCATTCAGTGACTTATGAACCAATACAAGTATTTTAAAGTCTAACCTCTGATTGATTGATTGAAACCTGGATGAGTCAGAAAATCAGAAAAAAGTCAACATTTTGTAAAAAGTGAGAAAAAAAACTAAATACTGACAAAAATGTCAGAATTTTGACCTTAGTTCCAGAAAAGGTCAGAATAAGTGAGAAAAACCAAAATTCCGAGGAAGAAAAGTCAAAGTTTTGCAAAAATCTAAATGACTTTATTGTCAAGAAAATGTCTTCATTCTGAGAAAAATAGTCAATATTTTTACTTGAATCATAAAGAAAGAATTCTGACATTAATCTCATGAAAAGTCAAAATTCAGAGAAAAAAAAAAATTTTTTACTTTAATCTCAGATTAAGTCAAAGTCAAAATTCTGACTTTTTTGTCCTGAATTTGACATAAACAAATTTGAAAAAGTTGTTAAGTGATTTATAAACAGAATATTTTAAAGTCTAATCTCAGATTGATATTTTTAGACAGACCTGTGAAGATAAAAACATGGATGATTTTCTCTTGGTCTGGCTGAGACATTAGTGCTTTAATCCTGGAAATGTTCTTCAGGTGATAGAAGACTGACTTTGTAACTGTCTTTATGTGGCTCTGAAGAGTCCATCACTACGCCCAGACCAGATCTCGGGCCTGTTTTGTTATTTCTAGAAGTACTAAGTGAAGCTGTGTGCTGACTCTGGATTGTTCCAAAGAGAATTACTTCAGAATGGTTCTGTTCAGTCCGTAAGAGCAAAACACGATGGAGCCGATTCATAATTAGCTTCTCAGAAGCCAGTTCTCCTTTAATTATTGCAAAAATAAATGGAAATACTCACACTGCCAGGTCAAAACATAAACACCGTGACGTACTCCGAAGCTTCGGCTAAAAATAACCAAGTCAATACTTTCGCTTACAGAAAGCTCTCTGTGTCTGCAAGCTGGCAAAGACCGGACTGACTCTTAAAACCTGACCCCCCCCTCACATGTTTCTGCAGTAACGTTTTGTGTCCGCCTTCTGCTGAAACTGAAAATGAGCTGCTGCATAATAACTCACAGAGACATTTATCAGACAACCTAACTTGCTGACCCTGCATACCCCCACAGGTTTGCTAAGAGTTCAGAAATGTAGATGATTAGACTGGAAAAAACGATAAAAGCACTTGAAGCAGATGTAACTTGTTCGAAAACAAAGAACTGAGTCACTTTCATTCTATTTGAGGCTTTTAAAACCACATCTAGAAAAGTGCTGCAAAACCTTGGATTCTGTCACATTAACGCCATAAATGTCTCAGAATTTTCATTTTTCCTTGAGATTACAGTAAAGTCTAAATTTTGATCTTTTTCTCAGAATTCAGATTTTTTTCCTCACTTATTATGATTTTTATTCTCAGAATTCTGATTTTTTTCCTTTATAATAAAGTCATAATTTAGGATTTTTCTAAATTTACATATATTTTTTACAGATATGTAAAAAACCTGAAAAGTGTATTGCATTTGTTTTCAATCCTCTTTATTCAGAAACCCTAAAATAAAATCCAGTCCAGCCAGTTGCTTTCAGAAGTAATTAGTAAACTGAAATTTTATCTCAGTATAAAAACAGATGTTCTGTAAAGGAAGTGGCATCATCATGCAAGTTATACTTGATGGGAAGATGGCTGAAGCTAAACAGATAGAGGCAGAATGAAACTAAAACATAGAGCTAGAGCTACAAGGTAATGTTTGAATTAAAGCATATTGAAATCTTTACTCATAACATGGCTTAGTCCAAACCCAGACCTAAATCCAACTGAGAAAACTCAGTTGCTGATGACTGGACAATTTCCATATAGTTTGAATGAATCTCAAGATTAAGTTCGAATTCAGAGAAATAGTCAAAATATGTTAAAAGTAAAAATTCTGAGGAAAAAAAAGTCGACCTTAAGCTGCGCAAAAAAATCTAAATAATTTTATTATAAAGAAAATTGCCGTATTCTGAGGGAAAAAAAAAGTCAAAATAATGGAGGAAAAAGTTAGTAGAAGCCAGATTTCTCAGAAAAAGTTTATATTTTTACTTTAACCTTAGGAAAAACTCAGAATTGAAAGTAAGAAAAAAAGTATGAAAAGTGAAAAAAACTGTGGAAAAAAGTCAAACTTTTGACTTTAATCAGAAAAAAATAAAGAATTCAGATTCTAATCTCAAGAAAGTCAAAAATCTGGCCTGTTTTTTGGCAGTACTGAATTTGAAATGAGAAAAAAATTTAAATCTGATATTAAACTCAGACTATTTTTGTTTTCCAGTCGTTCTAATCCTCTTCTATAGATGATAAATAAAATGCTCACCATATTTTCCCTTCCACTTCATAATAATGCATCAGTTTGTTTTGGTCTATTGCATATTGCACCATGTAGTTTGTGGTTGTACCTCAACAAAATGGAAGAACATCTGAGTGCTGTGAATACTTTTCTGAAAATAACTGCTCAGAGAACCATAAATGTTACTTAAACTTAAATGTAAGACTCATCTGTAAAAGATTATTCTGTTTCTTCCATTGCTACCCTGCTGGGTCCAGTGTCTTGTAAATTGCAGGTGAGTTTGTATTGTATCATGTTAGTTTAATATCCTGATGGCCCGAGTTTCACAACCATCCCTCAGTTAAATGTTCCTGAACAGAAGCTTTGAGTTTAAGCAGAATCTAAAAATAAACAAATCAACCCTTCCAACCTTGGCAGACGAAGGAGGTATATATAAAAACCCTCTAGTGCTGTTTACAAAGAGAGCGAGCTCCAACTAAAGTACATGACAGGAAAGTTATAATCAGTGCCTTTCTCCGTGCGTGGAGTCACGCTCGGGATGTGGATTCCAGTGGCCACGTTAGCAAGAAGCAGCTTATTGTTGGATTGAAGGTTCAGAAAACAGTGACGCCAACCGCCTTAAATACTCTCCTGATGACGCCAGAGGCCATTCCAAAGCAGAATCACGATAACACCATTAGAGAGCAGACGGTAAATCAGCGCACAAACCGCACAATAAGACCTTTTTATTTTTCGTTTCTATGACATAGAACCACCAAGAATGTAAAAGCCAAACCAGCTGAAAACAAACTGACCACCATGGGGTCCACTCATTCCGGGCACCGGTTCTGAGCTGGGATGCCCCACAGCCTCTGCTGCAGGTTCCCAGAGTATCAGGTTCCGGGAAACCCCCCATGGTCCAAAAACACAAGAGGACAGCTGGAGCCAAAACCTCCAGCCGCCAACCCGCTAACGTGTCGCCTCCCGGCAGCATGTGGAGGAGGTTAGAGGATGTGGTTGTGACCCAGGAGTTCATCGGCTGGCGGTGAGAAACGGGGGTTTACGAGCTGAAACAATCACCCGATTATTGATTAGTCACGCTGCAGATCATTTAAAGTACCTGATCAGAACACTGGCTCAAAGGCTACGTTCACTTTAGCCTGAAGTGACTCTTATCAGATTTATTTTTGACAGTCTGAACAACACAGATCTGATGGTTTTCTTCCGAATGCGACGCAGGCCACTTGGATATCCGACAGGTACCCGATCTTTTCAGGCCGCGTTCATCTGACCTGAACGTCATCGATACTCAACAAACGTCACTATTTTGCATTCTGATACGCTCAAGTGGGAAGAAAAACAACAACCATAGCGGACGATAATGAGGATTAAGTTGTTAAAGTGCTGGCCTTTAAAATCGTAAGATATGTTCCACCATTAGCATCCGCCTTTACTTCCGCAAACACTGGGCACTTCTTCTTTTTAATGGCGGTTTGCAAACGCACTAAGCACGCTCATTATGTGTGATGTTACTGCGCCCTCTGCTGCGCATGCGGGACACTTTCAGGTCGTTTTCAGTTCATACTGGAGATCAAGTCTATATATTTTAAGTGTGAACGACCACGCCGAAACAATCAGATTTCACAAAAACAAATTGGAATTGAGCATTTAGGCCGGCAGTGTGAACATAGCCAAAATGTGTGAAAGTTAGGCGGCTGCTTAGGGACCCCACACCACCAGGGGGCCCTCAAGAGCACTAAAATAGCAAGATACAGTATATATATGAATATTAGCAGTGAGAATATTTCAATGTCTGTTGATTCAATACAGATTTTTAGGGCTATGATTCAATTCAGAAACGAGTTTTAATTCATGGATATTTTTTTCTATTCAAACGGTCGAACATATATCATTTAAATTATGTGACAACAGTTGAAAATTTGCTACAAAAAGTTGAGATTTAGCTCAGAAATATTCTCAAAAAAATGTTGGAAATTTCTGAGTTTCAAAAGTCCAAAACATTTAAATTTGGTTCAAAAGGAAATGTTTTTTTTAAGAACATTATTTGTGTTTATGCCATGAATGCTGTCACACAGTCGCATGTAAAAAAGAAGTAATTTTTTTAATCATTTTTATTGTTGACATGTTCATATTGCTCATTTTTATAAAATCAAAACTGAAAAGATTTATTAAGACATTTGTTGTTTTATCTCCTCAGTAATATATTAAATAGACAATATATTACTTAAGCCACGTATTCTAATTTTGTTAGAAAAGGAACAATGATTTTGGATCAATCATTGTTGATCCAAAATAAAAACAGGATTTTTCTCAGTATTAAATAACGGGTAAATATTTTCCAAAGCTTTTTCTGGGTTTATTCTCCTAGTTTTTACAACAAAAGCTGGGAAGGCTTGCTATTTTTTAGCAAAGTGTAAACACAATCATTGTTAATGAAAGAAAAATACTTTGTCTTGTACCTAAATAAATAAATGATTAAGATTTTATTTGTCTATAAAATATTGAATTAATCACAAATTCATTAACTTTTTAATTGTTAACCAAGGGGGCGATCCTAACAGGGAAAAAACATCCACCCTCATGCATTTTGACTAAAAATGTCCACATTGTCAGCCCTGGTTTAAGTATTTGAAGATTTTATTACTGAAGCAATTTTTAAAAATATTTCAACAATTATGAAATCATCAGATAATAAACATCCTATGCAGCTTTTTTATAAACTTCTATAGAACTGAACTGTTTAGAAATTCATTATCTCAAACTGTGAAAACAATACTTGAACACCATGTTCAGCATGGAAGGGTGTTCCACAAGGATGTTGTTTAAGCCCTTTTTCCTTTTTTTTGTTTGCTTTAATAAATCAGTTTTGATAGAAACTACTGCAGCCAAATACATCCACCTGCTGATATTCCAGTTGTTTGTACTGCAGCTCCCTCCTTACAGTGAACTGATGAAAAACGTTGAGCTTTTACAGGAAGCGTTTCAATCACAACTGAAATTGGTTTTCAACTCAAAGAAGACTGTAATTTGTTCTTTTGCAAATACATGAGATTTTTCCATTGTCAGAAGGAATTTGCCTCTTTTGCCATTACTCCTCTAAATATTATTTATCAAGAGTAACAAAACATTAAAAAAGGACTCAAAAAGATGAGTCTTACATGTGCAAACAGAAAAATTGGCAAAAATGCTATTGTTAAAATTAAAAATGACCTTTTCTTTAATTGGCCTTATGTTGAATAATGCTAATTCTAGTGGCTAATTTCCATACAGTTTTACTAAAAAAAACTATTGCTTCACATAAATGGTTGGGAATCTGGTAAAAGGAAAAAATATCCTTTGATGTGCATTGATCTTTTTTAAAATAATCTTAAACCTAATTACATTTCAGAAAGCTTTTTTTTTTAGCAGCCAGAAAAAAGCTTATTTTCCCTTTGTGTTGTGATTTACAGAATATGCATGCTTCAATGTTTTTGTTGAAAAGACTTGATGCATTTCTCCTTGTTGAGTGAATCTCCAAATAAAACAGAGGAAAGACATTTTACTATTTATTACAAGCTTTCTTAGATAATTTATCTATTTATTATTTAAAGCTTTGGGCATTTTATACTGCTATTTATGAAACCATAAGTAGAGTGAAAACAGAATAATCTTAATGTGCAGCATGTATTCCATTTATTTTTTATTTTATATAAACATCTAACATTTAACTTTTCTGACTTTTTAGTTAAGGCTGTTTTAATTTGTGTGTATGCCGCCATCTTTACACAACATTTTCAGCTAAATAAAGATTTTATTTCAGGTCAGCAAAACTACAAAGTAATTGTAGTCATACAAAAAAAAATCTGTAATCTGTTATTTCTAGATGATAAAACCAGTCAGGCCACTTTTACAACCAAAGACTTCATGGCGGCTTTAAGAGTAACCAATTAGGAAAACAAAACGGATCCAGACCACACGCATACACCAACGGATGGCGGGGAGAGTAAACTGAAAGCTGGGCATTTGTTACAGCTGAACCTGGATCAGCCCGAGATCGAATGCAGTTCTGCAAACTCTACCATGCAAAAGTCTTAAACCACTCCATCTTGCTTCACAGTTTGCACCCAGACTTCATCAGTATTTCTTAAACCTTTCTAAAGACCCTTTAACTGTTGTCTTTGTTTTTTTTTTATTTGGAGGCTTTTTCCGTCCATTTTTTGTAACTAAGCAATCAAATATATAGCAGAAGTTGTCTATACAGAGGATAAAAGAAGAGTCAGCCACAAAAAACTATCCAGAAGATAAATAGTATGTCTTTTCAAAAAGGGTGAAATGATTCACCAAAGGACAAGTTTCAGCTGATTGGTCTGATCTTATTTTTAATCAATTGAATTAATCTCTTCATACCTGATTTTTATCTACAGAACATTTCTTTTATTTTTACTCCACTTCAGCATTAAAATATAGGGGGAATTTTTTTTTACGATCATTTCAAGAAAGTCTGAGAGTTACACATAGAAAAGAATAATAATTATAAAACCACAAAAAATCTATAAAAACTTAAATATACTATTTAATTTGCATGGTAACATTAATTAATTCAGCATTGGCTAATATTTCCCAACTCCTCAAGTCTATTGGGATGGACATTCAACTTTGAAAAAATCCCACAATTTAATGATGAAAATAGTTTTCAAAACAACTTCAACATATTTAGAATTATAAGAGTAATTTTACTAGGTTACCATGAATTGAAATTTATATTTTTGATGGAAAATAGACACTTACTCCTCTTCTTCTCTAGTTTCAGAGCAATGTTCTTGTCTGATACCTGAAGCTCAGCCATATATCAGCTCAAGATTTATAACTTCAATGTCATCATTGGTCAAAAAGAAACTATTCAGTAACAAGAATCATTGAAATGACAAAATCAATATTTTTTATTGGTTTAAACCCAGAAATGTATCATGTCCATTCCAGTGGATATGGGTATTTTGAGATAATTCAAACTGGTTCTTTGCTGTTTGCTATGCTTTTATCTTGAGTTTGGGAGATTATTACGTAAACAAAATAAATTATCCATCACCTGCAGCTGCTCACCGCCTGTCAGACAAATTTGTGTTTTTTTTATATACAACAACTAAACATTTTACCCGTGATAAAATGTCAGATTTTGGCAATGTAAAAAACTTTTCCCACCTTCAATGTAACCTAAAATATGCACAAAGTTGAAAAACAATCTGAAATATTTTAAAATAGAAAAAAGATCTAGATCTGGGGATGTTATTCTGAATGAACCGCCACACTCAAACCTGTGTTAAATAAGAGACAGAAAACACCTGCCATCATTTAAAGTCCCCAAAAATAACGCTCAGTGGGTCAAGTTGCATTTCCTAGTAAAAGTTAAGAGCTACTGAGAGCTTCCAAAGCATTAGAGGGATCAGGCATTTCATAACTCATGAGACACAGTTGTGATGAAGAAAATATGGCGCAATTTCCAAGACCTGAACATGATTTCAAAAGGCCAAAGCCTGGATAAAGTTTCCCAAAAAACATCTGGAGATTCCTGAAAACATGTGGGAAATAAAATTAAAGTGCACCATGCACACAATGAAGCATGGTGATGGCAGCATCATGCCTGAGAGTTGTTTTTCATCTGTAACTGAGGCTCCAGTTAAGCTAGAAGGAATAATAAACACAAAACTGCTGAAGATGGAGATTTCATTTTTAAGCAGGAAACAAAAACTCAAAGCATCCAAATCAAGAAAATAATGGCTTCTCATAAAGAAGATTATGGTGCCCAGACTGGACTCAGATTTCAGTATAGTCAGATTTGCTATGCTGAAAAAAGCTGTTAGAAAAATAAAAGATACTTCTGCAAACACCTAGATTTCATTTTGTTTTCATTAATGGTGAGCAAGATAAAAGTCACATTTAAGTTGAAAATATCAACCTCTGAATGAACACAAAATCTTACCAAGTATCTTTTAGATTATATTCAACTGGCACTGTGTTGTTGCCTAGTAACCCCACCCAAGCCCAGCCCTGTTGCCTAGCAACCCAAGCAGAACTCCAGCACTTTGCTTAAGCAAACCAAAAGCACAAAATCTTAGTACTTTTGGTCCAGTTTTTAATGCAAGTATCTTGGGACACTTGAAATAAGACAAAGCTAACTAACAAGTAAAGTTTTAGCAAGACATAGGAGCTTCGTTTTAGAGTCATTAATGTCTATATGTTGACAAAAAAAGCAATACTTTCACTGGCAGATTAATTTATTTACCAAACATTATGTCCTATTAGTAAAATAATCTGCCAGTGAAAATAGTACTTTTTAAATTAAATCTTAAAGAATTATTTACATAAAACAAGCTCCTATATCTTGCTGAAAAGTTACTTGTCATATTTCAAATGTAGTAAGATATATGCTCTAGAAACTAGACAAAAGATACTTGGTAAGATTTTATATTTTTGCAGTCCAAACATGTCTTTGAAAGTGTCTGGTCTCTCAGCATGTAAATAAGGATAAAAGCAGCCAAGGTACAGAAAAACCTTCAGAAGACCTAAAGAAATATTGACCAGGACAACCTGGTCAGGAACCTGCCTTGAAGGAAAACAGCCAAGTTTACTTTTAAATAACTGAGTACATAGAAGCAAAAATCCAATCCAATCGTCTGTGCTAACAAGATGCTGGTCACTGCTGATATTTGAAGTTTGCAGGAATAATCTGCCTCTATAATGCCACCTAATTCATAGAAACAGGCTTCGTAGTTTAGAGCTGTGTTGGCACCTGTTTTTCTCCCAGAAGTTCATTTTCTCCTCAAACATCTCCAGTGTTCATGGTGCGATTATGGCAGACTAGGAGGATTTTGCAATAAACAGCAGTGTAAAACATGCCCCATGATGTGACTCACTGCCTGTCTTCCTGTCTAACCCACTTGCTAGGATCTGAGCCAAGAAGTAAACTACACAGCCACGTTATCTTGGCTCCAGCGAGAAGCCAAGTGCAGCAGGGGGAGCGGAGCAGACAGCAGGCCAGTCGGGAAGCTGTGACGTTTTATGGCCTGTACCAGACAGCTGGGATAGAGGTACATCTCACCTCTGTTGTTTCTTCCTGAAAAGCATTCAGACTTCATAAGTCCTGAAATATTTTTGATATACTTAGTAACAGCATAGTGACTTATACTTAAAGAGAAGTCTAAGACTAAGTACATAATACTTAAACTTCAGCCTATTATACCTCAGTGAACAGGTTGGGATTGGTCTATGGGTGATACAAAACATGTTCCTTACATCTTTTTCACAAAATCATTCTAAGACGACGAGATTTTAGTAACTATTAGCACCCTAACTGGACCCTAAAAATGGCTGCAAACAGATGCGCAATTATACAACCTTACATCTTTGAAAAGCAGAAGTAGAGTCTCCAGCACAACCAACAAGACTGCAGCAATTGGTTTCTGGATAGTAAGTCAACAACAAAACACTTGCCTTTTTCAGCAGCCATTGTACAGCGAATACAGAGGTAAAACCAGCTGACCAAACGTGCTGGAGCTCCGTTTGGGTTGATAAGTTATTTTTCAGACACCATTAACTAATTGCCATAAAACAGCTTGGTGGGGCTTTTAAGCACTTGTGCTGTTTTTTAAGGAGTTGAGAGCCAAATGAAAGTATAAATATGGACAATATGTGAATTTTCCTATTAGGGCCCCTTTAATGCCAATGCTTATGCCTGTATTTTGAAGTAGGCTACTTATTTCTTAGGCTAACACTCTTTCTGCCACAAAGTACTTAAGGTGCCCTTATATGAAAGTACTCTGCACATTGATTTGTGAACTAATACACAAAATGGTTTAAATGTACTTAAACTATAATAAAATATGAACTATAAGTATATGGCTCTATATTACAATGGGCGTAAAGAGAAGAGTATACTTCATTAAACTGAAACAGAGGCCAGAGCTTTAAAATCTGGCCTCATCAGTATCATGAGTGAACTAAAAGAGCCAGTAGTGGCAAAATATACTCATATTAAACTGATAAAATATGAATAAATTGCTGTTTCTGCATTCAGTTAGAACTTCTTAAAGTTAAATAACATTGAACTTTTTTCACATTAATGTAATTTGACAGAATACAGATGAAAACGTTTTTTTATTTGACTGATAAAATAATATTTTGGCACACAACTATTATCTTACTGGCTCTATTTATGCGTCTCTTTAGAGTAGAGGGCCACATTAAACATTTTGGCGTGCCAAATTTGGCCCCCAGACCTTGAGTTTTATACATGTTAACTAAAATGTATATAGTTCAGTGTACTTCCTGTACACTTCAATGTATATTTTAGTAAAGTCTACTTGAAGTATACATGTAAACCAACACAAGTACATTGGTTCAGCTTGAAATGAACTTCAAGTGTGCTATGTTTTGCTAAAGGATGACCACCATCAACCTTTTCAGTGACGAAGGAATCGGTGAAATGGAGGAAAACTCACGGGTGAATCTTCCCCAGTGGGTCTCGTTTCGCCTCCCGCTGACCGGTGTGTCTGTCCGCTGGCTGCGATCGTCCTGGATGAGCTGGCATTCACTGGTGATTCCTTCCACCGCTGCCTGTGTGACCCTGAGCGAGTGAGCGGGGAGCCCGACAGCTGAAGCAGATGAACACATGCCGAGGGAGGGAGAGAGGGAGGGAGAGACGGGGTAGGACGGCCCATTCTTACCCCCCCGCTGGCCCCCTGCGCTGCCACCCTCCACCGCTCCCTGACCCCCCCAGGCGAGGTTGCCAGATCTGACTGACAGTTTCCAACCCAAACACAACGTGAAACCCTCCCAGCTCCAAAAAAAGAAAGAAATCCCTCCCAAATCTCAACGTGACAAGTTGGGGAGTTACTTTTACTTTAGTAACTTTTTGAAAAGAATATACCTTTAGGAGTATTTTTACTGCTCTGTACTTTTTACTTTGACTTGAGTAATTTCTGCTCTGACTCAGAGGTGAGCAGTGAGCCCAAAACTTTACTCGAGTAAGAGCAGCACAACCTCTGGGCGCATATTAATTAACGTACAATATTGTGCATTATTAAAGATGTAAAGTTGGTCAAAATTGGTTTATAATTAATTAATATTGATTATATTAATATAAATTAATTTTATATTCTTCAAATTAATTTTATTTAGCCAAAAAGTTATTTCTCCTGACATTGATGTACAAGTTAAGCTGTGCTGCTCTTGACGGTTGGTGGTTACCATAGCAACCAGTAACTGACAGCACGTCCATCTTTCGTTTTCGGTTGCCATTAGGGCAGAAGCTTTATTTTCTCTTGTTCGAATAAATACAGAGAACCTGAGTGTGTTGTGAAATCAACCCACTGGAAAGAACGGTTACAAATATATATCGGATTTAGCTAAGTGCTAATTTCCATCTGTAGTCTCATGAAATTTTAACAACAGCAGAGCTATTTTTATTCATTTTTTCCAGCTCAACGTGTTAAAAAGAAGCCCAATTGGGCGGAAACCAGCCCCAATCTGGCAACACTGCCCCCAGGGTGAAATTCCTGGTCTGCGGCCCAAATACCGAAATTCCAAATCTGTCCAAATCACACAGATTCACACACACACACACACACACCCTCCTCTCCGCTTCCCTGGTCCCACAACACACCTGGTTTCATTTAAACCAAACCCCCGCAAAAGCCCCAGGCTCCCCCACCCTTCTCCCACTTACCCCCCATCTATCTGTGCTCACCAACTTTTCCTTTTTTCCAACTTTAAGCCCTCGCTGTCGTCCAATCTGACATGAGGGGATATTTATAGCAGTGGGAGAAAGAAGTTAATGGAATGTGGACCAGGAAAAAAATCAAGCGACTTTCCAAAGAACTACGGCGGAAAACTTGTTCGTTTCTTCCTGAAACAAAATGCTGAAAACTATAATCGCTCTCCTTTCTTGTTTGTACATGACTAAAGGATTTCTGTTTCTTTGCGTTATGATGCAAACTAATCGGGATGTTGCCTAACCAAAGGTAGTTATTATGAGTCAACTTGGGGTCAAACAATGAAACAGCAGAAGGAAAATAACTTTTAAATGGAGAAATTAGTGGGTTATCTTAGAAACTAATTGATTAAATTTAACTCCAGTTCCATATGAAACTAGTTATATCTTTTAAAGCTTCAAATATTTCTGCCACAACCCAGACAAATTTCTTTATTTTATTCAAGTAACAGAAGTCTACTTGAAAAACTGCTCAGATATAATCATTAGCTGTATGAGTGTTTGTCTGTGTGGTGTTATATTTTCTGTTTTATTTCTATTTTATTGTATATTCATTTTTTTAACTTGACTGCAGATGCGAATTACCTTATGCTACAATATGGTGACAGATGGTGACATTTATGTTTGAGCGGAAAATTACATTCTTTTTTTAAACAAAGTTTTATTATTATTATTATTACGTTGTATGCTATCTGAAGTTGAATCAGACCAAATCTCTCCTGGTTTAGTTCAGAATTACCCAAATTATTTATTTCTGTTTTCAAAATGATAATAAATCTGCCGCCAATTAACTCAAATGTGCCTGTTAACCAATCAGAAGCTTCCACAGCCATGACATCATCATCTGGGCGTTCCCTCATTGTTTAAACAGACAGTAATCATTCTGTGTGGAAACGTCTGACTTTGAAGGCAAATAAATATCTGACATATTCTGTCATTATTGTGGCATCTAGCAAATAGAAATAATTTTAGTAATTCTAATTGACCTAAAACAAGAGAAAAATTTACCAGAAAACTTTGGTTTGTGCTTTGTCATGAAAACATTTGGACTGAAACTGACTGACTGAGCAGCCAGATATAAAAACTGTTAGACGTACAGAGAGTCTGGAGAACTGTGGATCCGACGTCGGGGGCGGCAGGGATCAGTGTGCGTCCTGTGATTGGTGACTTCCTGTCCAGCAGGAAGTTGTGAACAGAGTTTTAAAGCTGCTGCTGCTGCAGGTCTGCAGACAGTCACATTAAGGCTGGACCAGTTATGGCTCTGCTGAAGGTTCGGCTGCTGCTGCTGGGGTTGGGTGAGCAGGACACGCTTCCCCTGGCTCTGAATGCTGAGTTATGTTGATCTGTGTTTTATTTATTTTTTTCATTATAAAGCTGTCATTTTATTCCTCATTTCTACTGTGTGGATTTATTTTGCTAAAAACAGAAACTTTCTTCTCCAGGTTTTGCAGTGAGCTCAGCGTCTCTGCAGAAGAGAATCATTGGAGGTCAGAACTGTAGAGACGATGAGCGACTCTATCATGTGACGATCTATAGATATACTCAAACAAACGAAAAGTTCTGTGGAGGATCTCTGATCAGTGATCAGTGGGTTCTGACTGCAGCTCACTGCTGGGACTCAGATCCAGGATGGTGAGTGGGAAAAAGTTTGAAAACTCACCAATAACTGATCGTTTCTTTAATAACTGTCTTTTTTTGCCCAGGGTTAATGAGGTCCTTGTAGGTGTTCATCCTAGAAGTGCTCCAAAGCGGCTGTATGGAATCACTCAGCGTGAGGTTTACAGAGACAGCAACGGTCGTCAGCATGACATCATGCTCCTGAAGCTGTCAGAAAAAACAACAATCCGACCAATCAAACTGCCCGACTGTCCAGATACTCTCCTATTGTAAGTTTTATCTTCTCAAATTTCAGAACTTAGTTCTTGATCTGCCAGATGAGGCAAAGATCATCCAGGAAAATGTTTGAGCTCTGGTCTGCCAGAGTTAGTCGTTTTTCTTAATGTGACTCATTTTTAGTTTTGGGGTTTTTTTGTGTTTCAGAGGCACCAGGGTTCAGTTTGCAGGTCACGGACCAACAGAAGTTGGCTTTTTTAACAAAAGAAGTGAGATGAATGTTCATGTTTCTCATTGTTTTTGTTACTTCAAAATGATCCAGATGATTCGAATCAGTTTTTAGACTCTGCTGAAGCTGAACTTAGCAAGACAGTTGAAGTTTCGATCCTCAAGAAAGTTCTGAGAAAATTGTGAGCTTAAATTTGAGCAAGCCTATAAAGTGAGCATGGTGTACATGAGCATTGATTGACAGCACTAAGACCCTCCTCTTGGCTCTGATTGGTTGTTTTTGACCTGGCGTGGTGCATTCTGCAGGCAGCAAGGACAACAAGGAGGAAGTGGAGGAGATCAAGCTTATCACAGATTATCTGTCTTATATTAACCATGAGCACATAGTGACAGTTTTGATACAAATGTAAAAAATACATTTTATACAAGTAACATACTGCAGTTTAATAACCACAGATAACAAGGCGATATCCTGAGCAAAATGTGTCAACACTTAAACAGACCTTACATGTTTATGCTGCTTTTTCTCTACAGTCTCACAAAGTCCAGGTGATCTTCAGTGTGCAGAGTTAAAGATTGCTAAACATGAGAAGTTGGAAAAGGCACTGGCAAAAGTCGGGAACTTTATGTTCAGTTACCAGAAGTGGTACAGCGTGGAAAGCTCTAAGAAGGACTCATCTCACGTATGTCAGTCTTTAAACAATTTTCTGCACAAAATTTAGACATTGTTTCTATTTTATCGGATAAATCACAGCAGCAAAACAACTAAAAGGTTTGTGTTTGTGGCAGGGCGACTCTGGTGGAGGACTTGTGTTCAAGAACAGGCTGTATGGCATTGGTGTCTTCGTTGGAGATTCACTGTATGCACTCACGAAACCAACTGGCTTCCTGGATGTCTGTGCCTACAAGCAGTGGATAGATGACACAATTAACTAACCAAAACCCCTGGTTGCTAAGTGTGTCTAAATGTTCCCAGCATCATAAAATGACAAAGTTTAATCTTTAAATTTAAATTTTCAATTGATTCATTTTCTGATTTACAGCTGAATCATTAAGTTAAGTTAATTTGTGATAATATCTTATTTCTCAATAAGTAAAGCTGCTGTTTGTAATAATCAGTAATAATATCCACTGTCACATGACTAGGAAATAAATGGCTGTCCTCTGATCAGATTGTCTCGCTTGTGCTTATTTCTGGTTGTTGGTGAAGAAAATAACAGATTTTAAAATATTGAACACATGTTGAACTTTAAAGGCTGTTAAACAAACTTAGAATCCAGGAAAGCTACTTCCAGGATAGGAACATTAAAAATTTGAGCATACTTGGAAAGCCCAGATTATACTTACTTCCTTATACTTATCTAACAACTATGAACAGCAATTAGAACAAACTGAGAGACCAGAATAAACTACTTTAGCAGCTGTGTTTTAGACTCCTATTCTTCCAACCCAGAAAAGGAATTAGACCAGAGGTTACTTATTTTTTTGTTTTTCTTTTGCTCTTTCCTTTGGTTTGTTATTAGGCCTTCGCAGCGAAAGCGAAGGCCTAATAATGTACGTAATAATGTTTATTAGTAAACACTAAGATCACATAGTGTTTAATAATAAACAACTAAAAAAGTTGTTTTTTAGGGTTATGAAAAACAACTTTTAAAAGAAGTTGTAAAATATAGCAACCTTTTTTGTAAAATATAGCAAAAAAAGTTTGCTATATTTTTGCTATATAGCAAAAGATATATTGCAAAATATAACTTTTGCTATAATTTACTTTTGCTAAATATAGCAAAATATATAACATCATTCAGCAGAAGCAGAATTTTGTATAAAACCTGAAATATTTGGAAAAGTACATTGGTAAAATTTAGCAGAAGATATAGCATAATTCAGACGAAGCAGAACATTTTGATTAAAGTTTGCAGAAGACCTTTGCAGACATTAAAACCAGTAAAAGCAAAAGGCATTTGCAGAAAGGTAGACATGCAGAATGCTGACACAGATAGAAACAAACACATTCAAGAAATAATGAAGGTGTGACATGTCTGTACTCCAGAAGAGTTTGACAGAAAACCGTAAGACCTGTCGCAATGATAGTAATAGTTCCTTAAAGTAGACATACGTGCATAAATTATATCTGTAGAGTTAAATATGCATGAACAGCATCATTCTGTCAACAAGCATGATAAGTTACTAGAGTGTACACTAACAACTGACAACAGTTAGAGAAGACGATCAAAAGTCTGCATAAAACTTAAATCACAATCGTGGAAAAACCGTAAGAGATAATCAAAAGCCGAAAAATTTGAAGATAGTTTACAGTCTTGTGACTAGTTTTAAAGTTGAATGGACTTTCTATGTTGAAGTAGACAGAAGTAGTAAGCTGTGAAAAAGCAGAAGATTTTGGTAGAATTTTGTAGAATTTCAATGTATTTTAATGGGGCTGAAATTTGAACAAAAGTGGAAATATTTCAAAAAGTACAATAGTAAAATTTAGAAAAAGATATAGCAGAAATCTCCAGAAGTAGCAGAACGTTTTGATTATATGCATTAGTAAAATTGGTTAAAGTTTGCAGAAGTAGTTAGACCGAAAAACATAAACAGGATCTTAATAAGTGAGAATGCAGCAATCTCACTGATTGCTGATTTAATCAAATGTAAGAATTTAGTAGCTGATAAAGATGCAAAGACTGATTCCTCCTAAAATGAGCAACATTACTGACAACTTTGATCGTCCTTCATGAGACTTCTTCAGTCAGAGACTTTTTCAGAACCGCTGTGATACAGACTGCTACAGTAAATCCTGCCCACAGCCATCATCAACATTTTATTTCTTTTTGGGATTAATAATGCATTTTTGCAGGCCTGGGGAGGAGAGCTGGATATGGAGATTATGATGAAATGTGGAACTCGGCCAGAAAAATTACTATTTGTAATCGCTCCTCTGCGTTGCAACTTAAATTACTACATAGAGCTCACTTGGCCCCAAACCGGGTGTCTAAGTTTAAACCAGGGTCCTCTTCACTGTGCCCTAAATGTAAAATACATGAAGGCAGCCTCACACACTCTTTGGTCATGCCCGAAAATCCAGATATACTGGGAATCTATTCTGGTTGAGACTAGGGAAATTATCAAAACTAATATTGATCTCGATTCGGTGTCTCTTCTTCTTGGTCTACTAAATAAACATATCCAAACTCAAAACAAGAGTAATTTCTATAATGTCCTAATTTTCTGTGCTCAAAAGAATATTTTATTACAATGGATTTCTCATAAATCTCCTACTATTTTTGGGTGGAAGAAGCTTATTTTGGAATACATCCCTCTCGACTTTCTAACATGCCTCGTCCACTTTAAGACTGACATTATTGGACGCATATGGAAGCCCTTCTTGGACTGTGGTGAAGGACACGTGTCTACAATCCTGTCTCGAGCTTTTATAAATGCCTAGACATGGACTATGTAATGATGGAAGTATGTATGCTCCCCATCTGATCTTTTTGTCTCCTCTGGACTGCACTGCTGAGCTTTTGTTCTGTGTTATGTTGTTGTTATTAAACAAAAAATTAATAAACATATCTATAAAAAAAATACAGGCTTTTTTGTAATTCGGTTTTCTCATTTATTCCACGTTTTTTGATGTGAACCTCCAGTATTTTGGGGTTTTCAAAGCCTCAGCCCTTTTGTGTGCTTTGTTTATGTGTGGTGGCAGAAAGGGCAGCTGTCATTACGGCCGCCCCCTCTCCAAACTGCCCCTTCTGGTTGCTCCCCCACGGCCACACACAGACATCCCACAACACATGATGTTCAGATCCTGTTTAAAAACACTCAAATAGTTCAGACTCAATGCAGCGTTTTTAAAAAAATAAAGGATTTGATTCCCTTTTTCCCCTTCTGCTCTCTTATCGCCGCCCAACACCCAGCGGATAATAAATCCTGTGTCCTGTGCTGGGTTAATGGGAACATCTCTGCCATTTAACGCCGCACATAAAACACAAAGACGTGTTAAATGGGAAAAATAAAACCGAACAACACTCCAGTGGTAAAACCTTTATTTTATTTATAAACCAAATTTACAGAAACACAACAATGAATGCTGCAATAACGCAACACGGAACGTAGGAAATGAATTTCTGCCAAAACGAAGAGAGAGAGGATAACGGCTTCAGCGAGGAGGCAGACGAACTGGGACACAAAACGCAGAGAGGAGGGGAAACGCCTCAGTCGTGATACATTTTGTAGATGCAGCTTTTGATCACGCCCATATATCTGTCCCACACAGCCTGGTGTCTGAGGGCAGAGAACAAGCAGTCAGTGGCTGAATAATGCAAAGTCAGAGCTGGCAAGCAGGAATTGTGAAATCTGTGCAAAGAGAGTAAATGAGGCAACCGGGGTCCCCTGAGTTTAACCAGGGAGTCTTTGCTGCTATTTATGAATATCTCTTTGTTAGCCCTGAAGCAGAGCGGGGCTGTGTAAACCTTTAATTACATTCCTGAGAGTTTACATGAGAAACAAGGGGACTACAGTTACAGAAACCACATGGAAGACTTGCCAGAACAGAGATGACAGCTTCAATGATCACGACCTGAGCAGAGGATTCTGCTGATGAGCGTCGCCTTTTCTGGGGGTTTTCACCGTTTGGTTTTTTTTGTTTTTTCAAAACAGAAGTAGTACAAGGAGTTCACAGTAGCTGCGATTCCTTTACAAACGTATGCAAATCTTTGTTGGTAAAACACAATTTTGCAATTCTGGCATTTCCATTAGATAACTACTAATTGTCTTTGTTATGGAGTCTTCATATTACATTTTCTCCTAGTAAAATCTTATTGTGCATTGTAATATAAAAAAATTTTTTTAGTCTGATAGTCTGGTAGATTTGGTAAATTGCAACATTTGTTGCATTTTCAGCGGGTGCGGTTCACTTTCACACTGCACTGTGGTGGCGCTGCACCATGAACCACAGGAGGAAGAGACACAAAAACTTCAAAAGACATGAGCGACAGATTTTAGTGTTTAGTGGTTGTGGGATTTCTTATTTGTCTTTGGTAAAAGATTAGGAGCCATTTCTCACTGTAGCGTTAAACTCAGAAGTTTGTTTTGGTTGCATTTACCCAGAATGCCCTGCGCTGTAGTCCACTTCCTGCTTTTGGAGCGGTCTCTGGTCTGCTTGGTGTTCACATATGCATTCGAAGTGCAGAAGAGTTCACTTCAACCGAACTGAGACAGAGGTTTTTAGGCAGACTAGAATTCGTATCAGAGTTTCATTGCACATTCACATTTACCCAAACAAACTGGACTTTCCACACAAACGAATTAGAGTTTGATTAAAACAGGATTAGTCAAACTCTGGTCTGCCTACAAACGCCGGTCTTATTTCGGTTAAAGTGAACCCTGGTGCAGTTTGAAGGCATATGTGAACACCAAGCGGACCGGAGACTGCTCCAAACGCAGAAAGTGGACTACAGCGCAGGGCATTCTGGGTAACCAAAACAAATGTTAGTCTAGCGCTACCGTGAGAAATAGCTTGTGGTCTTTTGCCCAATAAAAAGGAGAAATCCAACAGCCCAGCTAAAATCTCCTCCACTCAATTTTTGTTTACATTTTGCGAAGAAGGAAGTTGCGCTCATGTCTTCTTCAAAGGTTTTTGTGTCATTCCCTTCAGTAGTTCTTGGTGCAGCGCCCCCACAGACAAGGAGGGGAACAGGCTATTCTAATTGTTTGTAGTGATTGACTCAATGCAGTCCGAAAGTGAATCACAGCAGCTGAAAATATAACAAATGTTGCAATTTTGGTTCCAATCTACTGGATTAACAAGTGTGAAAACACCCTTAGATTGTTGTTCAGTTTCCTGACTTTCACTCTGACCGATAAAGGCGCGTTAACTCACTTGAATGAGTCCAGAATGTGTGCCGAGTTGGTGTAGTGGGTGAGGTAGAGCTTTATGTCTGCAGATGTCCATCGGTCTGAACGGCACGGCTCAATAAACTGGAAAAGAAAAGAAAAGGAGGAAGTCACGCAGCCTTGCAGACAGACAGATCTGAGATCAGATACTAACCTTCTCTACAAGATCAATGAAGAAATCTCTGACATCTTTGGTGTTTGTTAACTTTGTGGCAATGTTGACGAGACCTCTGGAGAGATTCTGTGGCAAAAAGAGAGGAATAACGCTTTCACCGGGACAGTTAACAACAGATTACATTTTACATTAAACCAGGAAGTGTTCCTCACTTTAAAATTAGCTTCCATCTCTGCGAAAGCTTTCGTTTTTCCTCTGAGAGCCGTGCAGACCAAACTGAGAAAGAAACAGGAAATTAGATAAAAGTGTGCTGATAAAGCTTTGTGAGAAAGCCAGGCCGTTTCTCGGCCATCTGCACAAAATTGGAGCGTGTTTTCGTTACCTTTTGTGTTGATCCAGCAGATCTTTGTCGGTGATTAAAATCTTCAGCTCTTTCAGCTCCTGTAAAAACTCCTTGTCCAGGTCGACGTCCATGTCTTCCACCGTGTTGTCTACGAAGAGCATTCGAGTTGAGACTCCCACAAATCATTTTAGAACAAATTAATTTCTCAGAATTGTCTCTGTGTCAAACACACTCATTATCAAACTGTCTTGTTCCTAATTGAAACCATTCAGACTCAGAATTAACTCAAACAGGGATGAGTGAAACTTGAAGGACCTCTGGTGGTCACTGAAGGAGCCACAGTGAACCACTTGTTTTCTTAAGTACAGCTTAAAACTTTGCTTAAAAGTGTTTTTAAAGCAAAGTTTTAAAAACACTTGGTTTATTATTTCAGAGCTGCATAAACGTTAAATCTCGAGCAATTACGATGTGACATTTGATTAATGGGCTATGTAGCAGCTAAACGTGATATAAGTGGTGTTTATGTTTTATGTCGGTAAAAAGCGCCAAAGCAAACAAGAAAATTCCCTCACCAACGGCCCCAACTGTCCAGTTGTTGATAAGCTGCCCGGCGCAGAAAGCAAAGTCCTGGAAGGTCAGATACTGCAGCTTTTTCTTCCCCGTCTCAAAGCGGTTGTTGGCAAAGAAAACAATGGCAGCGTAATCCCTACCAAAAACCAGACAGAAAAAGCAGCAGTTTTGATGGGTTAGAGAAGTGTTAGAATATTGAGGCTAAGGACATTTTTATAAATTTAATTACAAGACTAAAGTCTTAATATTACAAGAATGAAAAGTTGTAATAAAATGAGAATATAGTGATAATATTATGAGAATAAGTCAACTTAATGTGAGTATAAAAAGTCAGAATAATATGAGAATAGTCATAATATTATGAAAATTAATCAATCAAGATTAGTTGTATGGCACATTTCAGCCATTCAAAGTCATAAAAACACAAAAATAAAAATGCTTAATATTACAACTTTGGTCTAGAAATAGTATGACCTCATTCTCATACAATTTTATACTCGTAATATAACAACTTTATTCCAAAATATTGTGACAAATATATAAAACACATCCAAAGCATTTCAAACCCAGCTGTGTTCACTCAATACCTTGCGAGTTTGTCAGAGAGAAGGAAATGCTGACGTATGTTCTCCACCAGGGGTCCCTTCAGCTCTTCCACAACTTTGAAAACACGTTTGAAGTTGTCAAACTGAAATACAGCAGATGACGCAGGAGGCTCGCTGAATTACAACATCGTGACTCGAACAACAAGCCAATCCCAGCCAATAAATTGTGCTCTGTCGAAAATGTTGAAATGACTTCACACAAAGCAAAAAAGAAGAGCTTGGAGGGATTCCTTTTTCCCATTTAGAGAGTTTTACAGCCTGAGAGTAAATGTCTCAACACTGTCTTCTTTTACCTGTCGTCTGCAGCTTTTCAGAGTCACACCTGTCTTGGCACCGATATCGTCCAAGTCTTTCTTTGTTCCTTTGGAGAGTTTTTTTCCTAAGACCTCACGCACAAACACATCATCAAAGGCATAATACCTAAACAAAAACACACAAATACTTTAGATGCATTCTCACCTACATTAAAAAAATTACATGACAAAGAAAAGAGCTAAAAATGTTGAGATGGCAGCGTCACCTCTCTATGAGCATGGTTTGCCGGTGAGGGGGGATCTGGAAGAGCAGCTGGTTTGCGAGTTTGGCCGGACTCTGCAGCAGACGCTCACACATCTGGAAAGTCCTGTACTGGTCCATGGTGTCACTCAGGAGAACATCCTGGTTTGCTTCACACTCGTCCAGCATGCCTCCCGCCATGCGCACCTTCACAGCATCATTCACTGTCGGATAAAATCCAAGCCCCATTAACATGCATATCATATTCCTGTTTACATGTTGTGTTGTGGGATCAGTTGAGAAATGAATCGTGTCCACGTTAACACCAGACTGGCTACTGGAGGAACAAAAAGTACTTTTTACGACATAAACATGGTCACTAGATGCTTTTTTTTTCAGCTATGCTTATCCAGTAATCCACTCTAGGCTTAATTCGATATTTTATCATGTAACAAAGTTGTGTAAATAATCAGCAGCTACTGCAACGTTACAGTGGATCCATGTTGCTCCTAATATTTAGGGTGTGGAGGAAAACAACATTCCTTGCACGTTTTTCCCACGTGTGTCACGTACTTTTATCTTTTAGATCTCTAGTTCCTAGGACTTGCTAAAGCTACTGAAGCGCTTTCAGTGGCTTAGTTCTGCCCAAGTGTTGCACTGAGATCATTCCATGGCCACTTTTCTGTAATCTTGATGACACAGGAAACAAAATGTCATTAGATAGATTGTAACATTATTTTTAAGGATGCATAAAGAGAGCAGAGGCTTTGCAGTGAAGAAGCAACAATAAATCTGTTTCATTCTCTATTTTTTTCTTTTGTCATCCCAACTTTAAATAACTTTAATTTAGAAAAATTAATTTCCCTTACAGATAACTCAAGTATTTTTAAATTGAACTGAAATTCTAGTTCAGGGTTAAGAGTTTTTCCTGCAACATTTAAAATCCAAAGAGCCATTTTTGCTGCCAGTCCAGTTGAATAAAACGGGTTTAGAGCCACAAATATTATCTGACCATTTGAAAAATCACATCTAATAATGTTTCGTAAATATCTACTACAGGAAATCTGTTGTCATTTTTAAAATGCAACCAATTTATTCCTATTTTTAGGATTTAATAAAAATCAAAAAAAAAAAATTTGTTCAAAAAGATGATTGTTACTTTTCATATACAGAATGTTTTGAAAATTACAAATAACTGTAGAACTAAAATTTGGTCTTCACAGGAAAGTTGAAATAAACAACACTTTTTTTCTATCCTATTTTGAAGGAACCAACATTTTATGCACATCTGTTTCTGCCGGGGGTTTCATCCAGCTAAACGAAGGTGGTTCCTCTCCACTGTCCCCTCATGCTTGATGTGCGACAGCTGCAAAGTCAACAGCTTCATACAAGTGGTAGTTTCTTAAATGTATAACTTATAATCAATTGGCAATGTGTGATCAAATGGAGCTATCTATACTGGAATATAATAAACGAGCCTGAATCTTCGAACTAATTTGGTTGTACATTTCTACACAGCTGGATACAAACTAGATTTCTTTGCATTGAGTTGACATTAATGAACCTACTCAAACAAATTCCTTTGTAATATTTCCTCGTGGAGATAAAAATAAATTCTGCTCCTCTGATATTATTCCCTCACTTATTCAAACATGTACTTTTGTACTGCTCTATTTACCAGCCTACTAAAGTAAACATATTCAGTTAAGGATTCATGATCATACCTGTGTATCCATCCAGCCAGAGCTGGTAAACCTCCTCATCCATGATGGTGGTGTTACCAACGAACACATCAAGCTCTACGGCCATCTGCGAGGAGTAAAAAGAAAAGCTATTCAACATTAACACGTAGCGATCTGCACTCAGCTGCCTCAAACGACCTAATGTTGTCATATTATATTTTATACCTTGATTTTAGGGGTGTAAAAAGACCTGATTTAATAGTTTATCTTTAATAACAGCGGATCTTCAAGGTGAAACGTTCATCCTGTCAGCTGGATTTAAGCAGTTTTACTCATTAGCTAAATTAGTTCAAGGTTAGCTTCTCTGTTAGCAGCCTCGTAAAGCGAGCAACATTTAGCGACATCAAACTGATCATCCGAAGGCAAAACTGTAAATTAGGACTGAATAAAAATTTGAATATGGCTACAGATAATTAGCTGCAGCTCAAACTTTTGCGATTAGACTAGAAATAACCATCCAACGGCTCCATCCTAATAGGTACGCAGTGTCAACAGCAGACATACAGCAGCACTCGCTTCCGCATTGGTGACGTCACGCCGTACGTAAATCGTTTGGATTTTTAAATATAAAAATAAAAACAATACAAGAAGTATATACATGATCTTATCATGTATATGCGCTTTAGAAACATTTTTATTATTTATTTTTATTTCACAGTAATTGTATTATGGTTGGTAAAACAGCTACTGTGTGATTCAAACGGTAGCTGTGGTTGCCATGGTGAAGTTAAGGATGCGGCGCTGACTGTAATGGAGAGGTTTTTTTCCCACTTAAACAGACATTAGAGCAAACTAAACACTGCGCTATTTCTGTCGTAGGAAGTTTTTCAGGGACCTTAATACAGTCAGGTAGAAAAAAAAATTAGAACTCTGTTAAATATTAAATTCTTTATTACAAGAAATGTTCACCGTGTCTAATTTCTCTCTAATTTACACCAAAACAACAAATGTTTTTACCTGATTAATTTCTATCAATAAAATTATATTTTCTATTTTAGAAAAAAATTAGGATTTATTTATAGCTGGTGTATAATCCGCTATAACTGGAATACATATATCTCCATTTGTATCTAAAATTGCTCTGAGGAAAGTTTACCCCACTCTTCACTTTCAACTTTGAGATATTTGGGGCGAGACTTGCAACCCACAAATCCTCAAAGCATCTCAACATTCTGAGTTTTGACTTGGAGTTTCCATTTCTTAATGCTAATCATGCCGAATGCTCCTCAAATCTTAAGATTTTCCTCAATTTGTTTAATTTGTTTTTGGGATTAACAAAGATCCATTTGCATGTTTTTCAGGTATGAAATGACCAAAATCACTAAACTACAAAGGAATAAGACGACAGACATCCATTTAGTGGCTAAACAAACGACAACAAAATAAAAGTAAACAAAAAAAAAAAAAAAACAGTCAAGTATTGGAATGAAAATGAGCTTAAAAGCAGCCAAAGTCCAAAGAACAATAAAAGATCTCCAGAAAGCCTGGAGAATACCTAAGATCAGTTTAAAATAACATTGGCTTTCAAACTATTTTTTAAATTAAGTGCTAAAAGCAAAACAGGAAAGTCAGTCAGCTATGTCTCTCATTATAGCATGTCCAACTATTCCAAAAGTTTAACTCTCCAATTTGGATTAAATAATATAAGCGGACATTTTATTTTATCTATCGTCATAGATTTCATGAATAGCACAGACAATGTTCTTTTTTTTAATTAATTTCTATTGTGAATAGAAATGGTTAATACGTTTGACAACGAAATGGCAAGGATAATTAGGGTTGGAGCTGCTGAAATCCAAAGGAAGTAAAAATATGCCAGAAAACATTGAGATTGAAAGGTTGTTCTCTCAAAAGACAGGCTGTACTAATTTAAATGAGTTCACCAAAGCTTGTTTATTTGTCACTCTCCAAAAAGGAAAAAAAACACCGAGCTGTAGAGAAAGCTGCATGAGTTCATTAATAGAAAAAACGAGACGTGGAAATTTCCTGCACAGTGTGAAATTTCTTGACTCAGCATAAACTGTTCATTCTACTGAGAAAGTCTTCAGTGGTCAGACTGAAACTTACAATTAAAATGTGACGACTGAAACTACATGAAACATCTGGCAGCGAGATATAGCCTTTTGTTGACTTTTGTCCTTTAATTTGTACTTTCTGTTATTGGGGCAAGTATCAGATCCAGAATAGGCCCCCTTCAACAGGAGGCACTTCGCTTGCACACAATCTGCTCTCTTTTCCTGCACAGATTAATCCATATAAATCCCTGTAAATCCTTCTCCTCACCCTCCCGTTTCTGTGTTTCTGCATGTGTCCTTCAGAATGACAACATGTGGAAGAAAAAAAATAAAAATAAAAACCAACCCCCTTCTTCCACCCACGCCCCCGGTCAACTCGTTTTTTTTGTCAGATCTCTTGCTGCACATTAACACTCTCATTTCTAAACTCCCATGACACCCTGATTCCATCCCTAGATTCCTCTGAGCGCGGTTAACACCCTACATTGTTATGGCCTCCGTGAAACAATGGAGGTGGGACAGAGGGCGGAAGGATGTGGCCGAATACCTCAGCATAAACCGATGGGAAAAACACACACCCACACACACACACAAACGCCTGCAGTCAAACTTTCCAACTGTGTTCTTTGAAAAGAAACAAGTCGTGTCTCCTGATACAGACAGAATGTGCTGTGCTTTTCGGGTGAACTCCAAAAGCCTTTAGGACACAATAGAGATAGTTTGAGCTTGGAGGATGAGATCACGGTTGTAAACGGATAAATCCAAAGGAAGTACGGTCGCATACAGAACTTTTCCTATTTGTTTCCATTGTAATCTGAACTTTTCCATGTCTGCGTGGTCTAACATAGTAAAATTTAAACACTTTAAATTTAAAAGTACAAATGTTTCTGAAGTTGTAAAATAAATCTGTTTACAATGTTTTTACAACTCAAACTAAAGAAACTCAAACTATTTAAATCTGAAAGATAAGATGTTCAAAAATGTCAGATACAGTATTGATGCATATCTATGATGTGTCAAGCAACCACTAAAGATTAACACTTCAGATTACTGGAGTCTGTCAAGTTAACAAGTATCAACATTAATCTTCCTGTAAAGAAAGATAATTCAAAATAAAACCAAACCAAGTCACTTGAATCAGGAATATTTTTAAATATTTTACTTAATAAAAAATCAGGCTTTCATCGTAGAATTCAGATTTTTTTTCAACAGTCTAAATTTTCAGGAAAAAGTCAGAGTTACGAGATTAAAGTTAAAATTACATTTTGAACCTCATAATCGCTGATTTTTATTTTCCAAAAACGTCAGTTTTCTTACATTTCAGTTAGAATTCTGACTTTCTAACCTCAGAATTTGGATTTTTTTTAAATCTGATTTTTTTAAAAATCTGATTTTTAAAAATCTAAATTCAAAGGAAAAAGTCAGAATTCTATATTTAAAAAATCTGTCATTTTAAATAATCTGAATTATATCAGATCAGAATTCTTTTTTTTCCCAAACATGTAAACATTTTGAGAGAAAATGGCAGTTTTGTGAAATTAAAGCTAAGATTCTCACTTTTGTCTAGAACTTTGAGCTTCTTAAAAGTATTTTTTTTGTCATTAAAGTTTTTATTATTTAAGAACATATATGTATATATCCCCTCCCAACCCTCCCCACCCCCTCACAAAACAAAACTCACAAACAAAACAAAGCAAAACAACCAGGTCAGTGCATATCAAATTAATAAAAGTTTCACAGAAAATTGGCATATACAAATATCTTCGATGTTAGCAGAAACAACCACAGTAAACAGAAGTAGTCACTCGTCAGTATTTTCCAAAACAGCAGTTCATCAAAGGAGTTTGCTTGTCCCAGTATTGCAGGAGAGGAAATAGTTCGAGGATTTCTTGACGTTTTCTCTGTCATTATTTAGCGTGGCCAGCATTTTTTCATATGACACTATTTCCAACATTAATTCCAACCAGCTTTTAACATTCGGAACAGTTGAAGATTTCCATAGTCTGAGGATTATTCTGGCAGCCGTGACCGTCCCCACCTGCACTGCAGTGTTTTGACATATTAGGCGTCACTGTTTGAGCCCCCAATAAGCAGAGTCTTGGTGACATGGGTATCCCCACACCTGTCCACTTTCCAATGTGTTGTACTACTGCTTTCCAGAATGGGGAAATGCATTTACAATCCCATATCGCATGTATAAAGGTTCCTGGTACCGTTTTGCATTTCCAGCATAGGTTATTGGCGAGCAGGCCCATTCTATGGAGCCTGGATGAGATGAAATAAAATCTATGTACCATCTTATAGTGCGTAAATTTCCTTCTCGATTCTTTAATATATTTCCCTTTTTATTTGAAAGTACTTTCAACCATTCTTCATCACTAAAAATGCAGCCAAGGTCCCTCTGCCAGACAATCCCCAGACTTTTACATACATCCTTAAAAGTAACATTTATAAGAATAAAGTAATTTTTATGTAACCTTAAACCTCTTAAACAAAGCTTTAAAAATGAATAGCTCTAACTGCAGGTGGAGCTCCGGAACATTTACCATATTCACATCTTTTTAGTTGTTATTTTGCATCATCTCTTCAGCTAATCCAGTTGAATCATTCGTTCGTGCTTTTACTTTGAAGGCCTCCTGTGTGTATTTCCGGTAGCGCTGCAGCTTCACGCGCAGCTCAGCAGGCTCGTTAAACTGGTGGAGGCGGACATTGTTGTGGTAGCAGCTCATCTCCGGAGGATGAAGCGCCCGTAATGAGCAGGTAACGGGTCGGGTCAGACCGTTTTATCGCCTTTCTTTTTCTTTTTTTCTCTGTTTTACCGTTTTTTTTGTTTGTTTTTGTTGTTTTTTTATAAAACGTGCCGCCCCCAGTAGAAGACACCGCCGCTCCGTCAACGGAAATCTGCCTCCATTCAACCGAAGCAGAGCGGAGCCTGACGACGCGATGCCGCCGACCTGAAAACCCACAACATCTGCGAGGTTTTGCATCCGTGGGTAGCGGGGTACGATCTCGGCGGACCCGATCGGAGATAAGCGCCTGCACAGGGCGGATATTTTCTCGAGAAAACGGACTGTTGAGCTCCGAGAGGCCTTCGGAAAACACAGCCCGCTGCTGAGGAGATGATGATGATGGACTGACATTAATCGGAGCTTGCGGTGCATCCTCACACCCGACCTCATTAAGGCCTTGAAGAAAGCAGCCTAAATAAAGAAATCACATGACACAAGAAGAGGATGATGTGAAAACTCTCAGCTGAGCATCAAATACAGCAACATTTGTGGGGGTTTGAATAATTTCTCAGGGACTCTGTAGGTTTTCTCGCTCACAATGGGCAGTGAAGGTGAGATCATAACTAGAGAGCTGTCAAAGATCTCTGATGAGGATTTGCTGGCCTGCTCCAAAGAGGAGCTGGTGAGCCGTTTGCGTAAGGAGGAGTCAGAAAAGATCTCCGCTCTGATCCAGCGCGGCAGGCTCATCAAGGAGGTCAACAAGCAGCTGCAGGGCCACCTCCTGGAAATCAGGGAACTAAAAGTCATCAACCAGCGCCTGCAGGAGGAGAACACTGAGCTGCGGGACCTCTGCTGCTTCCTGGACGACGACAGGCTCAAGGTGAAGAAGCTGGCCAGGGAGTGGCAGCTGTTTGGCCACCACGCCGCCAAAGTGATGCGGGAGGACCTGGGCGGCTACCTGAAGAAGCTCGCCGACCTGGAGCGCATGCAGGACGGGCTGGTGAAGGAGAACCTGGACCTGAAGGAGCTGTGCCTGGTGCTGGAGGAGGAGTGTGTGAGCAGGAGCGACTCCAGCCCCGGCGGCTCCACGGAGCTCAACCTGCCCTGCATGGTGGCCCGGGACTTGGGGGACGGGAGCTCCAGCACGGGCAGCGTGGGGAGCCCAGACCAGCTCCACCTGGTGTGCTCACCTGACGACTGACGGCCTCAGGGGGAGCTTTGGACTCCACAGACTAAATTGGAGGCATTAAAGGATATTTCAGGATTTTAAAAAAGAGGTTAAAAGGTTATTAGATGCTAATATCTTTACTAGCTGCAAATGTGCGCAAAAATTTCCGATAAAAATAACAAAAATTTGGTAATTGGTGTTTTCGTTAAATAAATCGCACCTGAATAAGTTTATACTTCCAGTTGCCTTCATCTTCGTGGTTTCCGCCAGTAGTAACATCGTTGTTGATCATGTGACTAGTGTGATGCTAAAAACCCAAATCATTCTAGCCAAAACTTTAAAAAAAAAAAGTTTTTTTTTCAAAAAGGTCGTGTTTCCATTAAGGGAATTTGTCAAGTTAAATTGTATGGTCAATGGAAAGGAAGCTACTTGCGTTTAATTTTGAAAAACTGCAATGGAAACACTTTTTTTCACATCACTTCTGCTTATGGGCAAGCCAAGTTGCATATTAGCTAGTTATTTGACGTGGACTTAAATATTTAGCTTGTAGCAACATAAATAGTACTTAGGTATTTAGGTCTGAGCTAAACATTGAGTTTAGAAAATAAATATTTAGTTTGAAAATTAAAAAAAGAGTCACATGATCGGATTTTGCCACTGGCACAAACCACAAAGAAGAAGACAACAGGAAGTAGCTGGAGGATGGTGGCATGTTTTTTAATTACTTATCTGGTGAACAAACTTATTCACGTGATTTCAATTTCTTTTTTAATGGAAACACTGCAGTAGCAATTTTTATTTTTTTTTACATTAGCAGAATATTGACAGTTTTGCTCACATCTGAGAGGAAAGCTCAGCTACTCATTCTAAAGTTTATATTTCCAACCCTCAAATCTCTAAATATTTTCTGCATTTCTCTAACATTTTGCACATTTTAGTCCAACGCATTTTAATGATTTTTAGACATTATTAAAATAGTGAAGTTGGCTTCTCATTCACACTGTGGTAAAGGGCTATTTCACAGCTTTTATTGGCAACTGAGAACAGCCATTTTTTAACACCTCTCAGACTTGTGAAATCCTACATTATCTTACGTTAAACACAGATCCTTTAACTTACAGTTTAATTTACATTTATTTTATTTGTAAAACAGAATAGAACAGTTTTCAAATTTGTATCTGTCAAATCACTAACGACAAACTCTAACCAAATCAGACTTCCTCAGCCTAAAACAATCAAATCTAAAAAAAAAAAAAAGATCATATGTTTATGTAGAGTCTACGTACAAGCATTTAAAAAATTTTTAAATTTGCATTGGTTGTTATTACAAAGATGTTTCTTATTTCCATAAGAAACATTGGTTGGAGGTGGTGCAACAGCAATGATCTTCTGTATGAAACGTTTATTGAGAATAAAGAAATAATTATGCTAAGATCATGAATTGAGGTTAAACTATGGAACTATGAATATATAGACCATTTTCAAGTATTAAATTGAGTATATAATGCATGTAAATTTTGTAAAGTGCACTTAACACTGGAACTGGAAGAGATTTTAAATATTCAACAACCGATACAACAATAAAAAAAAACAAAAATAAAAACCCACACAAAACCATAAATAAAATGGACTATGATGTCTCTGCAAACCGAACTGCCTTTCAAAAAATATTAATCATCAGAATTACTCATTTTAATTTATCACCTGATTAATTGGTTGTTGCATCAGGGGTAGAGACAGGAAGATAATTGGTGACGCACCGCCTCCAGCCTCCGTCTGGTTGGTAAATAATCATTGGATTCTATGTAAAAATGTCCGATGCAAATGAAGTGATTTTATAAAGATTTGTAAAGTAGCGTTTGAATAAACTGCTGTGACATTTTAGAGATACTGGCGTTGTTGGTAGAAGTCCAGTTTGGCTTATTTATTACAGACAAGATATTAAATGTTTATAACCTTTTAACTGAACTTTAAAAATCCTGAGGTTTCCCTTTAAGGCGCTCTGAATGCTGCAACGTTTCTGTGCCACAATAGGATTTGAGAAACTTTATCACCTGACCAATTTCAGGACCTGATGACAAAGTATCTAAGTTTTACAGTGTTTTTTCTATTGAATCTTCTGAGATTTCTCCTTTTTCAGTGATCTGTTGTTGCAAAAAAAAAAAAAATGGGACCAATAACTGGGTCATGAATATAAATTTATCTCATGCACTGGACTAGCCTACACTGGTAGAAGCCTTCTTTTCTAATGCACTGGAGAGCCTCGTCTTAGATCATTAAATCACAGATCTAATGATAGATTTTAATCCAGTTTTGAGCCATATTTAGTCCACTGGTGATTTGATATTGGCCTTTGCTACATAGATGCCCAGTTGTGTAATATTTTATGCACTCTCTCTTCCTCAGGGCAGGATTGGAGTGCCATATGTGCATGATGGTTGTTACTGTTTTTACTCCAGGTTGTAGTGCAGTTGGGAAAATTTGCCAATTTCTGGCATAGTTTAAGTTTTGGTTCATGGTAGAGGTTAAGGTAAAGTTCACTCAGAGCAGAACTAATAGTTACTTTATCCTGTTTTAAAAACCCAGCTGGAATCTCTTTGTATCAAACTGGAAGGTCTACAAACTTTAATGATTTTTATTCCAATTCCTCTTTTCTTTCTTTGCATTTAACCTGCACCCTTCGGGGTGACTAACTCTTCGTTATCTCGGTTTATCTGTGTTAATTATAGAATTATTAACTGTTTTTGGGTTTAAACCCGTAGATAGATGCACATGGATTAGAGAAGATTTATTTTGTCGTCAGTTGTTTATTGGTGGGCTATGCTTGTAGTGCACTGAAGAGCTTTAAATACAGTCGGTATTGACTCCCTCTGCTGTTCTGACCTTTTCTTCTGAGTTTGAACTAGTATTTACATGTTCACGACACAGAATATTCATTCATTCATTTCATCTCATAGCTTAGGTGATTGATTTCTGCTCCTCACTTGATTGATGCGCCCTGTTTGTCATGCAGGAACAGTTCATGAATGTTCATCGGTTTTATTTTTGGATCTCAGTTTGGCTCAAGAGGGCTGTTAATGCTTGTGCCTTCTTAGCGATCCGCACAGTGTTTGTGCCCGGTCATTCTACAGATTTTTACATTTATTTTCTCCTTCCACTCTGGAGCTCTCGGTCTGACTCTGCCTCCCTAATCTCATTTTGCAGCTCTGATCAGAGATGTTGATGAATTAGCAAAACTCTGGCTTCAGTTTTTGATAATTGAGAGTTTGGGGTCAGGAAACGGCCATCAGCAAGTCTAAATGCATTTACCTAATCAATGCCAGAATTGGTCGGTCTCATTAGCTAAATTGTCTGCCACTATTCTGGACAGTATTTCCACTATCAGTGCATTTTGTCTTATTAAGATCCAAACTATGTGAAGTTAAAATACAGCAAATAAAGCAAATGTAATTAAAAAAATCAGCTGCCAAACTGATAAATACTGTTTACATTGCATGCAAGTAGCTGCAGTGGACTTGCATCAAATGATCATTCTTGATTTTTAGAATTAAACTTAGTAAAATTACACATTGCTGCTCATTTTACTAAATTTAAATTTTTTTATACTCACTGGAGCTGGAAAGTATCACAAACTCTTGTGCTAAAACATGCTGCATAATTCCACATTTTGAAAATAAATTCACTTAAAATTTGGACAAAACTCATTTTTTGATAAAAAGATTTGGCTCTAGAATGATGTGTTTTTTTTAGCTGTATAGAAATCGTTTTATTTTGCAAAACTGAAACAGAAACATTTTTCACATCATTCCAAGTGGACGTTAAATGTTGTCGTAAACTCATCGTATCTTTAAAGAGTCGTTTGTAGATGGTGATGCTTTGGGTAGGAAGGATCTCCTATAGCAGTCAGTGCTGCAGCTAATCTGATGAGGCCTCTGACTGAAGACTGTAAGTGTGTTGAATTTTGCGTAATTAAAAAAAAGAAGATTATCACAGTAAATATCACAAACTATTTTGATGAAACTTTGCTTCCATATCACTCTATAAGTCATTAATATCTGCATTATAATCAAACTAAACAAATTCACAAAATATTTCATGCAGACTTTTCTTTATTCTCTGTGACTTCGTACAAGTCTGAAGATAAAAATAACAATAAGGCACTGCCCACCAAAACAGAAAATCTAAACATTACCAAAAATATATTACACTCTAAAAACTCTAATAAATAGATGATTATATAATCTATATCAACTCCTACGGTCCAGCCTTAGTTGTCAATAAACTGTATAAATATCTGTAGTCTAAAAGGATCCACACACACAGTAAGGCTGGTAGTTATGAGCACACCATCGGCCGTTAACAACTTCCACAAAATAAAAAAAGATAAAAATATAGTTATTATTCTTGCATTAACTCAGTTCTCATGTTATACTTTAAGAGAGCCTGAGTTTTTTTCTGTTAGAGTACATATTTTTTTATATTTATATAGTGCATGCAGTTTTTCCCCAATAAAAAAAAACATTCATTTCATCTTATAGCTTAAAAAAGTAAAAAATATATCAACTTTATGTTAAACAAAAAAAAACAAAGAGTGTAACATTCAAATTTTGATAATGCCACAGATTTTCATGCCATCCAAGGTCCAGTCATTTTTAGACATTTTGGCCTTTCATCCAACCAGAGTGGAGATTTGAGGAAATAATGCAACAATATATCCACAAACCTGCTTTGACATGATTCCCAATCAACATTTGCCTGTATTTTATTATTTATATTCATATAAAATAAATATAAAGCTGTTTCAAAGCAGTTAAACACATACCCACACAAATGAACCTCTTGGCGCCATGTTTAAATCCTAACAGGAAGTCTGGTTGTTTTGAAGCAACCTGATTAGCTGACATGGACTTTAGCTTTGCACTACACTGCCCCCTGTGGGTTTGGCATGTTTAAAACAAGCTTAAGAGTGTATTTGTACAGCGGAGTATTAGAGCCAGGCTAAAAAGTTAAAAACGTTTAAATTACGAGAATAAAGATTTTATTACAAGAATAAAATCTTATTATAGAGAGTAAAGTTGTAGTAACAGACTTAGTCGTTTCAGAGTCCTGCTATTGATGCTGCTGAGTTAATAACTTCAATATTTCCTCAACTGTAAAACAAATTGCAAAGTATAACTTTACAAGTTGCTCAGCGCCTCATTTTACCTTATTTTCATATTTTTGTAACACTAATTTATTCTTGTATGACTTTATTCTTGTAATATTCTGACTTTATTTTCATAATTTTATAATTTTTTTCGTGAAATTTTATTACATTTTTCTTAGCCTTGCCCTAATATTCTGTTGTACATATGTGGCCATACTAAGAAAAAATAAAATTACAAGAATAAAATCATAATATTATGACTTTATTCTCGTAATATGTGATTATTCTCAAAATTTAATTCTCTTATTTTCTTAGCATGGCTCTAATACTCCGTCGTACTGTTGTATGTTTGTTTGGGTTCATGTGATTGAAACTTTTCTGAAACTGATCTCTCGTGTGCGATATTTGTGTTTTAAAATCGATGTAGGGGAGATATTTGTTTTATAAAAACCTGGCTACGTGTGCACGAGGCCTTGAGAGTCAGCTGAGATCAGAGATTAAATAACGAAGCAGCTGATCGTCTTGAAATGCCTAAAACAGTCATCGTCCTTGTTTCCATCAGCGTTTCGCAGAGATCCTGCGTTTGGGCTGGAACCGGAACCAGTTGTAGTGTTTCGTCGGGCGATCACAGGGTGAGAATGGTCGGCGAGTGCAGGGAGTGATCCGACTGGTCGCCACTGCTGCTGCTGCGCCGATGGGCGACTCCGCAGGGCTGCTGGGCCTGAGGGTGCAAGGCCTGATGGGACACGGCGGGCGCTGCTGCTTCTGACGTTGAGGACGGATACGTGAAAACCATGCCGGCGGAGAAGGACAGGAGGGACGGCGTCGATATGAGGACCGGGGTGTGGAGCGACTCGGACTCGGAGGCGACGACCGAGGCGGTGGACGCCACCGGTTTGGCCGGGATTATTATCTTCGGTTTGGGCTTCTCTGCCTTTTTTGTGGAGGGTCGCGGAATGATGGATTCCTCTGGTTCCAGTTTGATGGCTCCCAAAGAGGAAAGTGAAGGCGTGTCATCAGAATCCGAGTCAGAGTCGTCTATTTTGCAGATGGGACGGTGGGCTTCCAGGACCAACTCGAGCTTCTCCTTCTCCTTCTGCAGTTCAGCTATTTCTTTCTGCAGACGTGACTTCTCGTCCTCCAGCTGATCGGTTTCCTGCTCCGGAAGGGAGGACAATCAAGTTCATTCATGCCTGTCTCAGGTATTTGCACTTTTTAGGAATTAAGTGTTATGACACCTGTAAAATCTTTACTCACATTTTGTAATGAGTCAGTCAGCTCACGGCGGCGATTGCGACATTTTGCTGCTGCCATTTTATTCCTTTCCCTTCTGATCCTGCGTCTTTCCAGTTCTTCAAGTGACAACTGTGATTAAAAAGAGAAGTACAAACTATTACATATCAGAAACTAGGTTACAGAGCTGTTAAAAAGTATTTACGCCCTTTCAGGTTTCTTCTGTGTTTGCTTTTTTGTATCACTTACATGTTTCAGACCTAAACCTGGTTGACATCATTTAAACTTTTAAAAGATGCCAACCTGGTTTTATGGGTAAAGTATTTACCTTAAAAAGTGTTTTTTTTAATAGGGTTAAAACTGGACAATAACATATCACGATATAAGAGTTTCAAGTTGATATGAATAATTATTGATTAGTTTTTTGTTTGAAATATCTGAAATACTACCATTTCTTGTTTTATACATAAATTACTCTAAAGTTGTTGTACTTATTTTCTATTTTTACTCCGCTCCATCCTTTTTGTTTTTGTTTAAAAATAAGAACTGATAGTGACAAAACCTTCAACTGCTGCAAGTTGCTCAGCAAGTTGTTGCTAGGTAACCAAAGAGTGAGTGAGTTGCTAGGTAACCAAAGAGTGAGAGAGTTTGTTGATTCCAGCAACCTTCCTTGGCCATTCAGAAGCAGATTTGTTACGTTTAAAGTCACAAACTGATTTCTGGACAGAATATTTCCTAAAACTCAAGATGAGAAGAGCTTAGTCTTTTTGTGCTGTGGAACTTTACTAAAATGCCATTTGTGGTTTTCTTTTTTTTCATCTAGTTGTGATTTTTGTTTGTTTTTTTCTAGATATTTTATCCTAGATATTTTCTTATAGGTTCCATTTAGGTGATGATACTTTTGATTACAAAGTAATCGGGTGTGAGTTGGTACAGAGAAATTAAACTCAACTTTGTAAAACTGTGGCAAAATAGCAAGAGGAGCAATTGCTTTCAGTGCCAAAATTGTCAAGTCAAAAAATAATTTTACCTACTCAACAATAAAGTAGTCAGATTTGTTCTAAATTATTCTAGATCCAAATTTTTAAAAAGGGCTTTGCAGGTTTGCCTGCAAAAATTTAGCAAATCTTCTAAGTATCAGTTGGAACAAAAATTAGCTCAATCTAGTCAATTCTAATCAATAAAATCTGGATTTTTCTGTGAGAAATGCTTGCTTGTTTTAGCCAAATTTTTCAAATGAATCAAACTCAGATTTGGGTCCAGTAAAGTTGCTGGATAGATGTGGAGAAGGCAAAAAGCCTACTTATTTAAAGACAATTAATTGGTGTTGTTTCCAACATTTTCTATAATCAGAAGATTTTAATCTGAAACATTAAAATGTGACAAAGAGCAAAAACAGAAGAGCTGAATGATGAGTTGCATTTTCTTGCTTCTGTATCATATAAGTGGAGAATTACCACCACCATGTGTGGACTCTGAGTCATAACAATCATGGCGGCTGAATAACTCAGTATCGTCTTCTTTTTGTGCTTGTAACGTGACAAGTCTGGCTTTATCCGACACCCTACTGAATAATTACAGTTGCACCCTATATTTCCTGCCCTTTTGGGTCCATGACTCACGCTCAGACCCCTAGGGTGAGTCAAGTTGAGTCACAGAAAATGACTTGCCCATGTGAGTCACATGACTGTGTACTTCCTGTACCATAAAATCGCAGCTCTGTGACGTGGATGTGTGCCAATCAGCAAGTGCCCGCTGAAAATGAGAAATTGCTAAATGAATGAAGCTCCAAGGGTTAAAAGTTGCAACAAGAGGGATCCACGTTTTAGATTTCCTCTGACATCTGGAAGCTTTTTGTTTGACGTGTAAACAATAACCATAAAGTAAACAGAGGATGTTTACATTAGGGAATAAAAACTAGTCAAGAGCTTAGAGATGTTCTCAACAGTTTCTCAGCCAAATCTATTTCTAAATTACTGAAATTCAGAAAAAAGTGACTCTGTGTGACACAATGCTACAGGATGTTACATGATGGTTACACAGAAATGACTGAGTCACTGGTCACACCTCTGACCTCCTTAACTCCCAGATATCTTATTTTTACTACTAATTCAATAGATAGCTGCTTTTACATTACAAATATGTACAAAACTTTGTCAGAAAACACAATTTTGCAATTGCAGTGTTTCCATTAAAAATCCGACATGAATAAGTCATTAAAAACATTATGAGCTATGATCCTCCTACCACTTCCTGTTTTCTTCTTCTTCGTGGTTTGTGCCAGTAGCATCAGCCAGTTGTTGATTGTGTGATGCGAAAAAAAAGTGTTTCCATTGTAGTTTTGTGTAATAAATCAATTTTGACGCGGTCAAAAAACTAATTGATTTATTTTTATTGGTGTGTTGAAAGCTAATTTATTGTCAAATGTACAGCTAAATGCTGTAGTTTCTGACCATCTCAAACCTACCTGCTCATCATTCCTGCGCCTTGTGGACGGTGGGGTATTAGCAGCTGCCCTTATGACCCCGGGTCTGATGAGATGGGACTGGGAAAGCGGCGGACCCATTGGCCGGGCCCCCACGATGGATGGGTAAGGCGGTACTGGTGAGCGCGAAGGTCCTGGAGGATGCATGAGCGAGGGCTGGACCAGCCACTGGAGGTCCTGGTTTGTCGTGATGGCATTCAGGCTTGGGACAAAGTGGCTGCTGCCTGCCATTGTAAATTTCTGGAATAAAAATAATAATAATGAATAAACATTGTTATGTAGCAGAAAACTAAAAACAAAGTGACAAAACAGACTTTGTCACTTTGTCATTATACATAAAAATTGATATAGTCATCAGAGGTGGGAAGTATAACTACTTCAGCATATTTTTACGTAAGTAAAAGTTAAAAGGAGCCGTCCAAGAAATTGCTCAAGTAAGAGTAAAAAAGTATTTGGTAAAAAGTTTACTGAAGTAAAAATATCTCTCTAATGCTATAAATTATTAATCATTTAATATTTAAAAATGACATAATCAGACAGACAAAAATAAAAAGCTAAGTGGAAATTAGGATGAAAATGTCAATAATTCATATAAGTAATAAAAAATAAAATCAGGTGAGAGAACATTTTTCCAAATCAGTTTCCTTCAATAGAAAACTTATGAAACTTTAACAAAAACTTCAGGTGTGTGTCAGAGTGTCTAGAAATTTTACTCAAGTAAATGTAATTGAGTAAATATAACTAACTAGTTACTACAAAACTCTGATAGTCACACACTAAAATTACAAAACATCTCTCTGTTATATATTGTTTTTTTATGTAACACATTAAAGAATTTCAACATTAAAAGTACTTAAACCTCTAGTTCCTCCTGTATGTGTAATCCTGTTCAACCTCTGACCTTGTAGCCCAGTTTGGTGAGCGCACACCTACCTGCTCCTGCTGTGTGGTGGAAGTGCTGGTGCTTCCCAGTGATGCGGAGTTTGACCCGGACAGGTTGCCTCCGTACACCGGGTTGCCTCTCCCTTGACTCTCGAAGTTTCGATACATCCTCTCCGGCTTTCTGTGAAACGGCAACCTAACCCAATCTCCGTTGTGTGTATATATAACCTTTAGATCGTAGCTTTCGGGATGAGTCTTGTAGGTTAATTCAAACTCTGGGGGCAAGCCCACTGTATTGCCGTAAGTCGGTAGAGTCCAAACGAGTTCGATCCGAAGGGGAGCAAGGAAGGGAAAAAGTGTTTGACTTTTGTTTAAATCGAGCTAAAACGTCCGAAAGTTGTCCAAGCCGCACCTCCCGCCTCCTAGTCATCTATGTAGAATCGGAAGTCTGGGAGTAATTGTCAAGTTGTAAACCCTTAAAGCCGGAGAATTGGTTTGCCACGCCCCTCCGCGCTTTACGGGAAATAGTGTTGTCTGGAATCTCTCACGAACTCAAGCCACGTGGGGCTGACGTCACTGCCCATATATGGTGAGTTTCCTCCCCGCAACTACAAACAGGGATTCCTCAGGCGGCGTCACCTCATGGTCAAAACTAGCTGTTTTGTTTCTCCTGTTATCAAACGTACAAGTGGAAATGTTATTATATTTCCAGCTGCCTTCTGCTGTAACCGGCTCACACAGGAAACAGCCAGTTTCCAGAGGCGAGACCAACTGTTAGTGAGTGAAAGTGAGATGATATGTTAATTTAATAGCTTTACATGTAGCTAGAATGCTGTAATTTAAAAATACATCTGTATATAAAATGATCGTTTTGAGTATTTCTTGAGGTTGTTAAATGGGTTTGTTTTTCCTTCAAAGAGAGACATTTACATTCTTACACAACATGAGTAATTTCTAATTTCCTCCTAAAACCTTTCACAAGAGTGCTCCTATATTTTTAACAGCCTTAGGGTACATTTTTATCATTTTCTTTCTCTTCAGAAATCCACTCCATCTTGTTAGCTCATGTATACATAACACAGAAAAATACATATGTATTTCAAAAAAATACATATATATTTATGTTATAATGCTGAAAACTATAGAACATTAAGGTAATGATAATGTTTAGACACAAGTATAAACATGTAAATGTAATGTATTAGTATAAATATACCCTATAAATACATATAAACAAAAAATAAACAGCTAAGCTCAGAAATTATTCTTGTTTGTTAGTGTTGTGTGGGAGATTACACAAGTATAATCCAAATTTTAATACAGTGTTTAAATGAGCAACAAGAGTAATATAATAACAACAATAACAATATTTCATTTAATTTTAATGGCTATCTTGTTTTTCTTGGTTTTTATTTGTAATCTATATTGTTTTATTTTAATATTATTTTTAATATTTATTTATTTAAATAAATAAATATTAAGTTTATTAATCTTTGTCTTTAACAAAGACAAAGATTCTTGGTCCATAATAGAGATTAAAAAAAATTAGGAATAAAAAAGGTTAAATCTATTGTTATCATTATTAAATATTAACTTGTAAATTATTATAAAGCATTTAAAGTTAGTATGAATTTATATGGATTCATATGAGGCGCGGTGCAATTTTAAACATGTAAATACTCATCATGTGAACAACACATATGTGATAAAAGGTTCCCGTAATGTCATAAATAATCCTATAATTGTATTTTGACTGAATCCACGTTGATCTGTGACTGAGACTGTACAGTCAGGCAGAGAGCTGAGCACGTGCCTGTAAAACTTGAGTTTTTTTGGCCGCCACTTTCACTATAAACCACATCAATAAGCACACATTCTTGTGGAAATGAGTCACCCAAATGGCGCAAAGCAGCTCAGTTACTTCACCACTGGTTTTACCACATTTCCCTTTTTTTTAAATACATGTAAGCATGTTATAGTAGCTAGTAAAGATTAAAATTTTGCAAACTGCAGATTTGGTAAGCTTAGTCTGTCACAACAGCTGCTGACCTTGCAGTCCCTCAGGGACAGAGTTCCCGGCATCGGCTGGTCTGACCTGTGGTTGACTGCTGCACTCATGTCTCGTGTTACTATTAACTCCAGTCCTGCAAAGTTCGAACAACAGTTGTTAATATTTTATGCTGGAGTCACATTTTTTATTCTTTACATTGGAAACAACAAGTGGGACCTGTAGCTTTTTGTCTCTGGGTTAAAAAGTTTCAGGTTTAAACATTGTTAAATCAGAACATGCAGGGTGATTTGTTTGTAATATGCTGAAAGGTGTCATAAAAAGTAAAATAGGGTAAAGGTGAGCGTAAGGTGAGTCAGCTGTGAGGAATTCACTCATGAGACATGTGAAGTGGTGACATGCCACAACATGTCTTCTTCCTATTACACCTTCAGTTTCCCTCTGGTTTTATCCTCTACCCTTAATTTTATAAGGAAATCCAGCTCTAACTTCCTTAATTAAATGTTTAGGTTTTTAGGGGGTGAAACTCTGACTAACTTCCTTATTCTTTGTTTCTGTTTTGAGTTTCCTCTAAAAATTTAACATGATCCGAGGTGGAGAATAAAGGAAGCTTGGATTCCTTTGCAGTTTACTCATCTAGAAATCTCTGCATGTTGTCACATAACTCATCCCACACCCACCCACGCCTTCATCCCACCCACACAAACATGCTGCCATGCCACAGATTAATTTATTAAGTAGGATAGGTGTCTAAAGTCACGCCATGCCACCTTTATGCTTACGCATTACAAAGAAAAAAAAGATTATCTGTAATCATAAGGTGAAGTCCGAACATGAATATACTGACTGTGCCTTAAATCTACATTATTCACAATGTCATATTACACTATCTAAAATATGACACACGTTTAGTTTATGGAAATATTTATGCCAATGACAAGAATAAATTGAATAAAATTTACAATAAACTGCCCCAAGTAGCAAATTAAGACTTCCGAGAAGCTGTAAGTTGAAACCTAAATTTAAAGTAGCAAAAATGAAACTGTCTTACTCTTGAGAAAAAACCTCAGCATCTTTCCAGAATTAGCCGCTGCGCCAAAGTTGAAGCTTGACAAAAAATTTCCAGCTGCCTGGATGGACAAGAGGAAAAACATCTGGATAAGAGATTTATTTGAGATGATATAAAGATTGAGCAATTTGACCACAACTACAAGAAGTCCTGCATATTTCCAGGAGTTTAAAGTTGAAGCAAAGTGATGGCAGTGTCATGCTGTGGTGGTGTGTTACCAACATGGCTGCTGGTGCAAAGAAGAAAGTGGACCGAATAAAGAAAACGATTCATTTTAACTTTTTCAATTTCATCTCAAGTATTCACTGCAAAAACACAAATCTGACCAAATATCTTAGTACAGTTTAAATAATAATAATAATAATGATAATAATAATAATAATAACAACTTATTTAAACTTAGCTTACAAGCAACTTTTCAGTAAGAAAGAGGAGCTTGTTTTAAGTTAACAAATCCTTAATTTAGGTGAAAAAGTTCTAGTTTCACTGGCAGATTTTTTCACTTTTAACTGGGAAAATGTTTGATTATAAGTGACCTAATCTGCAATTCAAACCAACAGTTTTTAATTTTTTATTGGCTTAAAACAAGCAGCTATATCTTGCTGAAAAGTTACTTCTAAGTTCATTTTGTTATATTTCACTTGTGCTAAGATATTTGCACTAGAAAATAAACCAGAAATGCTTTTTGAATGTAAAAACTCTTATTTGCCTTTAAAAGCTTTGTACTGGAAGCCAAAAAAAAGACCTAAAATAATTACATTTTGCCAAGACTAAACATCGAGTGAATTAATCCAGAACTTTGTTGATGAAAATAAAAAGTGTGATGTCAAAGTGCAACGTCCTAAGAAATGTTTAATAAAATATTTATGAGTATAAACAGCACCCTACAAAAGTAATAGAATCTTTTCAATATTTGCCTTTATGATATTACAACCACAAACTTTAGTGAATTTAACTTTAGTTTCACATAATAGCTCAGTATAAAGAACTGTATAATAATATTTCAATGTTTTAATGAAGTTCTAGTTTGATTCTAGTTATCAAAAAATGCAACAATTAATTTTATTATCCAAACTGATCAAAAGGTTTTCTATCAAATAAAACCCAGACGATTGCAGCGAGTATCAGGTATCAAAAATTTAGTAAATTACAATCCCATAAAAAATATGGGAAAAGCAACTTGTTCAAATAAATCACTTAAGCTGTTATTTGCCAGTGAAAGTGGGTGCAAATATTTGCCTTTCTGTCAGTTAGTTTGATGGAAAAGTCATGTCCTACGTACTGGAAAATGTTCTAATTACATCCAAATGAAAAGTGGGTGATCCATTTTCAATTTCCCCATTTCATCTTTGTTCCTCTCACTTTGAAGCTCCTCTCTTTACCTTTTATTGCATTGCTGTTAGTGAAATAGTCTGATTCTTTCTCCCATTAGTTGTTTTCCCTCAGGCTTTAAAAGCTGCAGTTCTCAAACCGCTGCTGGAAGAGAACAGTCTGGGCAAGTCGCTGTTCGAAAATTACCGGCCAATCTCCAACAAAGTGATTGGAAAAACTCTGTTTAAAGGTTTGACTGGTGTCAATTGGTACATTAAATAGAACGGGTCCCAGGATTAAACCTTGGGTTACTCCTGCTTGTTCCAAAGAGTAGTTATCTACTCACACAAAGGGAATAGGCAGAAGTCACATATGGAGGACCCCAAGGTTCAAACCTGGGACCCCTTCTATTTAATACCTACATGCTCCCACTGGTTCAGGTTATAACAAATAATAAGATTAGTTAATATAACTATCAAGATGACACACAGTTCCACATTACAATATCACCAGGAGACTATGAACCCATTCAAGCGTTGAGCTACGTAGAACAAATCAATACATGGAATTGCCACAACTTGTTCCAGCTGAACAGAAACAAAACTGAAGTTATTATTATTGGACCTAAAGAGGAACAACCAAGAGTCAGCACACAGCTTCAATTATTACATTCAGAAACTACAAACAGGAATGACATCTAGGTGTAATGATGGACTCAGACCTGAACCTTCAGCGTCACATAAAGATGGTTACAAAATCAGCCTTCTATCACCTGAAGAACATTTCTAAACTTTCATAAACTCATACATGTGTTTATCTATAGTCACATTGATTACTCCAACAGTGTCATGGAGAAGCGACATACAGTATTTATGCTTCTTTTATGTGGAACAAACTTCCAGAAAACAACAAAACAGCTGAAACACAAAGCTAAAAAATCTATTTTTAAGAGTTGCCTTTGTTTAGTAGAGGTTAACACTGATTATATATTTGATGTAAATTCACTTGATTATTTTTAATGATGGCATTTGACAAACTGTAATATTTATCACTTGTTTTATAATCGGTGACTACTATGTTTTCATGAACTACCTACCTACAAATAAATTTGACTTCCATAAAACTGGAAAACTGCTGAAACACAGAGTCCCTTTAAATCAAGACTGAAGTCCTGTTTGATTAATAACAACTGGAATACTGAATAATTTTAGCACATTTCATTATTTATTTATCTTTATTCTGTCACTGTAATATCATGAAAGCGGCATGCCTTGTTCTTTAAATGTGCCAGATACAAATAAACTTGAGTCTCTCCAAATCTTACATTACAAAATGTGCGAAAGGTCCACAGGACGCTACTTCATGTCCCGTACCACTGAACACAGAGTTACATTAGATGTGTACTGTTTGTATTATTCAGTGGGGAGTTGGATAGTTTCTGCCACGCAGGCAGACAGATGTCAACCAATCGCAGTGAATGGGAGGGATTAGCTCCGTTAGCCACGTAGCTTGTAGCCTCTACCGTTAGCTTTGCAGGTAAGTACTCCTCCCTGCGGTGCAGTGTTTTTTAATACTAAATAATTTATTTAGAGGTAAACTACGCTTTTATAAACGGTGCTGATGAGGCTTACTCACCCGTCTTCTCGGACGTGAAATAAAAAAAAGCGAAGTAATATGACGTTAATATTAGCTTGTCTGTTAGCATCAACTTTCAGAAAGAACAAGTTCGGAGCAACACAGAAAATTAATCATATGTACATAAAAAAATAAGGTTGTAACGATTTAAAAGTTGGAATTAAACTCTTAACAGTTAGATAACCTACAATTCACCTGGAGTAAGTGAGAAAGGTAGCCTAGCTACTAGCTAACGTGTTACTGTTTTTAATTTGAAGCTAACGTCTCCTGGAGTCATGGATCTGCCTCATCAAGGCTTCAGAGCAAGTAAGTGGAAATCTGAATCACCGACTGTTGTTTTACTTCTTTGCAAGATTTTACAGAAAAATCCAGTCATAGTATCTACTTCCTTTTTAACGTGTGTTCATTTGAGTAGTGACGTATTGCTAAAGATCAGTTTTACGTAATTTTTACCGCAAGTGATGCTGTGGATTGTAAAGGTAAAAATGTATAGATATACGTTTGCAGTTTGCACATGATCGTCATTAGGGCGAAGTTTCCTGCCTTCATGGAAATGGTATGAGACAAATCACGTGTTAAAATCTAAGCAAGTGATTTCAACATCTTTTGATTTAAGCAGATGATTGAATTTCTGTTAAAAAACTAAACATAAATAAATAAATACACAAATGATATAGTTTGTTGGATATATGAGTGAAATGTAGCTATTTGAAAACTTCCACAACTTCCTTCTGTTGAAATTAATCAACTATAGCCAGTATTTAATAACCAATCTAAACAGATTTTGTTTCTTTTTATAAATTTAGCACAATTTAACATCTTAAAGCGTCTTGCAAGACTTCTTCTCGCCACCATGAATCATCTCCTACCCTCACACCAGCTAACTTCATGCCCTCTGAGTTAGTCACAAAAAGATCCATTTCCTATCAATAAGATGCAACACAGTCCGATCATAAATGACTAACAAAAATGATACTGTCAATTTACTATATAAATGCCTTTGTTTCTTGTAATTTTATAATTATGTGTTACAGATAATGTTAGGCGATACAGACTTAAAGTTTTATCTCAATATTTTGCTATGGGATAACGATAAAAGTGACAATAAGAACTATTTGTTCTTTTTCATGACTGCGACTTTGTGCCACAGCAATTATAGTCCCACAAACATAATTACTGCTCTTGTAAAACATTCCCTTTTATTGGTAATGCACTTCTCTAAGACACCAGTCACATAAAAAAGGGTGATTTGTATCATTCAGCTGCACACAGTATTTTCAAATGTATTGGTCTTTATTGATGTTTTTATTGAACAAACAGTGGAGAAAATAGAAAATCTATGAATCCTGACAAAAAGTAACATTTTGGGAGGGTATAAACATCATTAATTGTGAGTTATTGTAACAGTGATAAATCAAAATTTGGTAATTTATTTGAAGGGGTGTGCAAAAGACTGACAAAACACCTGTTACAAACATGAAGGAGTCTTCATCAATGTCTACGATTGCCTCCATGAAGTGTTATTTGGTAAATAAAGACACTTTTAATTTAAAGTTGACATTTGTAATGGACTTTTAATGCAAGTTTTAATGGAAATTTGCATTAAAAGTGTCATTATTTACTGAATAATGCAAAGTTGACACATTTAATGGACATTTAATGCAACTTTTGGTGCAACTTTGCATTAAAAGTGTCATTATTTACCAAATGACGCTAGTAACAGCCTTATGCACACCCCTTCAAATAAAATGTTACCAAAAATTCCTATCATGACAACAAATTTATCACGATAACTGATACACTTCAAAAACGCAGTCTTGTCTTGAGTATTTTTCTCTAGTTTTCTAGTACAAATATATTAGTACACTTCAAGTAAAACAAAACTAACTTACAAGTAACTTTTCATCAAGAAATATGGGCTTATTTTAGGTCAATTATTCCTTAATATTGATGAAAACGTACCAGTTCCATTGGCAGATTATTTCACTTATAACAAGACATTTTCCCATATGATAAATGAAATAATCTGCTAATGAAACAAGTATTTTTTTGTTAACATTAGGAAATGATTTACTTAAAACAAACTCATTTATCTTGCTGAAAAGTTACTTAGAAGTTAGTTTTGTCTTATTTCAAATGTAATAATATTTTTTCACTAAAAGCCACACCAAAAAAAGTAAATTTTTGAAGTGTACAGAAAATAAAAACTATAAATTCTGTATCATAAATAAGCATATGCTGGAGAAGTTATTCCAAAGCTTTTATTGCACCTGAGCAGGGCCACGGGCTGATCGATCGGCGTCTTAGAAGAAGGAAAACTGAACTGCATTGTGTCCGTTTGTCGACAGCGAAGCAGAGAGCGCGTGCAGCGCCCTCTGCAGGAGACGCGGTGTTGTTTGACGACACCAGCTCAGCAGCGCCTGGAATGAACAGCCAGGGCTTCTACGCTCCCGCTTACAACATGGCGGGACCCTCGAACGACATGCAGGGAGCGCCGGGAGTCAACAACCTGTTCGCCGACCCGATGGCCAGCGCCGCCATGATGTATGGCTCGTCCTTAGCCAATCAGGGGAAAGACATGGTGAACAAGGAGGTGAGGGACGTCAGCATGACTGATTCAGCCGTTTATAGCTTCAGAGATTTTACTGTTTTTAAAGCTTCTATGTTCTTCATTAATCTGCTTATTATTTATATTGGCAATATAAGGCAAATAAAGTTTTAGTTTCCACTAAGAGCATGTTTCCCTATTTTTCTTTACAAAAATATATTATGAATCCAAGTGATTTTTGAGAATTTAGACGACTTTCATAAATTAGGAAGACGATACTTTTCTGCAAAACTGCCAGAATGATGTATTCATTAAACTATAGATTATATCCATTTCTTTAGAGGTGACTGGATTATTATTTTTTAAATTAAGTGTCTTGGAGATTATCTAGTGTTCTTAAATTTACAGGTAATAAAAAGTTTTTTCATGCTCTGTTTCCATTGGGACTGAAACTATTAATCAGATTAATTGTGAAATAATCATAAACTAATTTAGTACCATAATAGATTACTTGTTAACTGGGGTCAAAGAAGGGTAATTTCCTGAAAGAACAGAATATTCAGAGCAGCTATTTGCCCAAAATTATACAAAAATATATACATTTTTTAAGATAAAAGAAAAAATAGTCTGTAATTATTTTCTACCTAAACTCTTCAAGTGGCTTAGACTTAGTTTCACCTGGTTCTTATTCTGTAAAAAATATCTACTATTAAGCATTTTTTGCTATCCAGTTATTAATCAATTAATCTGATATATAATCACCGGATCGTTCCTCCACCATGCTGATGTTGAGTCAAACAGAAATTACTTTAAGTATTATTTTTAGCTAAAGATTCTTCCTTTGCTACAAATTATCAAGCTATTTTATTGTATTTTGGGCAATAAAATGCTTATTTTTCTATTTAAAAAAGGAACCATTTTGTTTTTATCTAACTAATTGTTGGAATAATTGATAGATAGATAAATAACTAAAATAATGGCCACTTGTTTCTCTAATCCCCATAGAACTGTGAATCATCATAATTAAGTTCCTGAAATAAATTTGCTCTTCAGTAGTAATATAATATTTATTGGATGTATATTACATATTAGTACAACCAAAAGTAGTTTCATTTTTCAGAGTTATTCAAAGGACAGCTGATTTTTAAAAAGAAATGCTTGTTAATATTTACCTAAGGTTGAAGATAATGGTTGAACCTTCATGATTACTTTAAACCTGCGCTGTTCTGCTTGGTTAGAAGTTTAAAAGCAAAGGAGTTTACTTCCTTTTGTTTAAATAAATGACTCATTTCTGTCCATTCATCTCTGCAGACTTCCAGTTTGTGTTTGTTAATGTTTACACTCTGCATTTCAGATTAACAGATTCATGTCTGTGAACAAGCTGAAGTATTTCTTCGCAGTGGACACCAGATACGTCCTGAAGAAACTCATGATCCTCATGTTCCCCTACACACATCAGGTAATCTGATTACACCTGGCCGCCCTCCACGTCACGCCCAGCGATGAAACAAAACGCTCAGTACTTCGTTATCCAGGGTTGTTTTATTTTTCAATGTTTATTACACTGAAACAAGACAATCTGCCTCCTTATCACTGCTGTTTATGAACATTTATGGGATGTGATTATTGAGTATTTAGAAGCACTCAGAGTTTATTTACCCTTATTATGAGATGTAACATTTTATAAAGTATAAATGATGCAAACTCTTCTGAAAAAGACAAAGATAAAATGTTTTCTGTCTTTTAAAACGTTACAACAGAAGTTTAATCAAATCTGTATTAAAGATTTCATGAACTTCTGCTGATATTTCTGATCTTCATAACTGCATTTATCTTATAAATCTTATAAAAAGTAAAGATTTACTCCTGTAGCAACTTTTACAGACATGCAGTTGAAACCAGATATTTAGATTCACTGAATAAAAAGACTTTTTCTTTCTGCCAGTCTGAAGTTAAATCAGACCAAACTTTTCTTGTTTTTGCTTAGTAACACCCAAACAGATTAAAAGACTGAAAGATTAAAATGTTTGTAAACTTTTGAATTAGAAGAAAATTACAAAAAGATTTCTTAAAAAATATTCCCGCCAAGTTTTCTGGCATTTAGCAAATAGAAATAATTTTGGTAACTCTAACTAAGATAAAACAAGAAAAGTTTGGCCTGATTTAACTTCAGACAATGACAAAAAATGTGTGTATTTTTATTTCTTGTATGTAAATACCTGGTTTCCATTCAGATACTTATTGTACAGCCGTAGTTTAATTATTATTCCTGAGTTCAGTATATAAATCTCCACATGGTTAAATGTTGTCAGCAAACAGATTATATTTTACATTTTTATGTTGATTCCAGACTAAATAATCTCCCTTAAATCTGCTCTTTTATCATAAATTGATATAAAACACAATAATTGCAGTTTTGAATAGGAATTCCCCAAACTGAAAAGGTTGGGCCGATTTTTAATATGGCTGTTATAGCAGATAATTGATATTTACTGATGTTACATTAATTACTTACATTTTTCTGTCCTTTCAAAAGTGAAATAAACAAATAACGGGGTTAGATTGTACATCCCTATATATATATATATATATATATATATATATATATATATATATATATATATACAGTACAGACCAAAAGTTTGGACACACCTTCTCATTGAATTCAATGAGAAGGTGTGTCCAAACTTTTCAACTGCAACTTTTTTGGTCTGTACTGTGTATATATATATATATATATATACATATATACATGTATATACAGTATATATATATAGAGAGAGAGCGAGATTAATTGGGCTAAACCTAAATGAGTCTGTTTATTATTCATAAATTGTAGAAATTTTGGTTTTGTATTTAGTTTATGGAGAATGCTTAAGAACACAGTGATGTATCAAACACAGCAGATACAAATAAGTTTCTGCGGTTTAGTTAATGTTTAAATTAATAAATAAAATATTACAGAAAAACAAATAATTACAAAAATAATGTGCTACAAAATGTTTTCCTTTTTCAGCAGAAATCTTCAAATTGCTTTCAAATATGTTTTCTTGTCAACTAAAATCACCTTTTATTTTTCACATCGTCTTGCTAAATTAAGTTTTCTTCTTCTGTGGTGGTTTTTTTTCTGTAGGACTGGGAGGTCCGGTACCATCGCGACACTCCACTCACTCCAAGGCAAGACGTAAATGCGCCTGATCTTTACATACCCAGTAAGTTGTGTGTAAACACACAATCAGGACCAGAAAATTCTGCGATGTTTGTTTATTTAACATTTATTCCTCTTTCTCACAGCCATGGCTTTCATTACTTACATTTTACTGGCTGGCATGGCTCTTGGTATTCAAAAACGGTGAACATTTCTCTCTTTTTTCACTGTTTTTATGCTGGTTTTGTGTCAGATGAGCTTAATCGGGATTGTCTGTTGACTGTGTGCAGGTTCAGTCCAGAGGTTCTGGGACTGTGTGCCAGCACCGCCCTGGTTTGGATCATCATTGAGGTTCTGGTCATGTTGCTGAGTTTGTATTTGCTGACCGTACACAGCGACCTTTCAACCTTTGACCTCATCGCCTACAGTGGATACAAATATGTTGGGTAAATACACATTTTAATGCTCATATTTTAAATGTATTAAATCAGGTATCCATCAAAACGCTATTATAACCTCTTTTATAGTCACATCTGAAACGATTAATCGATTATTGAAATAATTGTCAACTAATTCAGTAATCGATTAATCGATTTTTAACTGCGATTTGATGAAAGAACAACCCACTCAGAGCCAAAACTGTACAACAAAAGATATATTTTGGATTTAAGACAAAGAAAAAAAACATTTTTCTGTAAATATTTTCCTCAAGTGGCAAAGTTTTAGCTTCACTCAGTTTGAATTCTGTAAAACAAAAACACAGAAAAAACCTTTTGATATCCAATATCAGTCAACTAAAAAATGATGTTAAGTCAAACATAAAGGCCTAAGCTAAAGGAAAGCCACAGTACTGAATAAAATATTTATTTCCTTATTTTAAAAAGAAGTTGAATTATTTGTTCATTTGGATTTTAATTTGTTTCTAATATTGTATAAAAAAAAACCTTAATGATAAATTAAAAATTTGCAGAACACACCAGTTTTAAAAATCGGATTAATTGATTAATCATCAGAATAATTGCTAACTAAAATAATCGTTAGTTTCAGCCTTGGTTCTATTATTATTTCTATTGCTAAATAAATTAAATGTGTCCTAAAATATCTAGTTAATTAATTTGTCTTTGTGTGTTTGTATTTCACCCAGAATGATCTTCACGGTGATGTGTGGCTTAATGTTCGGCAGCGACGGATATTATGTTGCCCTTGCCTGGTCCTCTTGTGCCCTGATGTTCTTCATTGTAAGTATTAATACCTGCATTTTCACATAACACACCAAATATGGCCTTAAATACTAAATACAAACTTTATTCTATTATTTTAAGTGTTTAGAAAATTAAAACAAGTTGTAGTAAGTGTTTTAGTCTCTTTGTGTTGTTTACTGCAGTGTTATTACATAATAATAACACAGAAGTTGTTTAACCCGCCAACCAGGCAATAACTGAAAAATGTCACCAAAGTGGGCGGAGCCAAGATACACGGAGGGGCGTGGCCAAGTGAGACGTGACAAGTTGAAACGTTGTAACCAATTGGAAAAGTTAACTGCAGGAGCCATCCCTCAACCTATAGACGGCAAAATCAAGACAGTTTTTATGCCAAATTTACGCAAAAATGTCACAATTTGCACAGAATTATAAAGATAGAACCCTTTAACAACCTATATGGACAGTTTATCTGAAATAAAATGTTGATCTCTGGTTTAGTTACTCTTTAATATTTGGTGTCGGCCAATTTCTCAACATGATTTTGCTAAACTCTTATTTACTTTGGTCACATTTATTGTATTTTAATATGACTGAACTTACTGTAAAGCTGCTTTCCTTCACTTTCTTGTATTGTTGTCAGAAAGCAACTAAAACATTGATACTTAGAAAAGGAAAAAGTAATAAAATTTCATAATTTTTGGTTGGAAAAGTGATTGTTATTTTCTAGCATTATGCTGAACGGCTTTTGATTTATTTTTTTTGGCAGACTCGGGTTACGTTTTGTGACTTGGCATTTATAAAGGGTGACAGATGGAGTCCCGCAAGGCTCCATTCTTGGGACACTTTAATTCTTCATGATTTGAATCTAAAATGCAGTGTACAAATACAGTCACTGTTCCTTTAAGACAATGTTTTCAACCCCGGTCATTTTCAACTGATTGCATAATTTTAAAGGCACTGCTGATTTTTAGTTAGATTTTCATGTGAGATTATCACAAAAATACTGTAAATGGCAGCAAGAAATACAAGAATATACAGACTTTTGTAACAGAACGACAACATGAAGGGCAAAGCTCCAGAGTTTGTCCTTTAGGGTAAATAATTTGCTTCAGGTTCTTTTTTTTTTTTAGTTTATGAAAGCACACACATGCCATTTTAATCTGCTTAATTGCACTTTGGATAAATCCATCAACCTCTGGACAAATTCGGTGCATCTCCTCTCTAAAAGTTGTCAGCAGTTCTCTACTTCCCCCCAGCTGCACTTTTTCTGTTTTACATGGATAGGAAATCTGTGTCCTCTTCTGGCAGCTTCAGGTATTGCATTTGTATATTGATTAAACCTGCTTTGAAGGGATAACGTCAAAACTGAACACTTGTTGAGATCCAGCCAAGCTGGTTAATGCACTGTAAAATATCAAAGAGCTTAAGTTTCTAGTGATTCTTTGAGAATCTAATCTCTGCTTTGTGTGAAATAAATTCCTTAATTTGTAAGAATCTGGGCAAAAGTCTTAAGGAATCTTATTTCCAAATACAACTCTGGGTTATTATTGAGTAAATCCAGAAATTTTACTTTAGGAAGAGTAGCAATACTTCATAACAAAACTACTCAAGTGAAATTAAAAAGTACATTGTAGTAAAAATATTCCTAAAAGTAAATTTTTTTTCCCCAAAAAAAGTTCTTCAAGTATATCTACTCAACTCTGGGTATGATAGAACAGATTACATACAATAAATTTATTTGTTGTTTAGTTTATATGTCTATTTATTTATTCAACAATGAAGTAGCAAGAAGTGCTTTTGGATTAAAAGTGCTGCTTACTAAAAGTTTTTGATTAAAATGTGATTGATTGATTGATTAATTACAAACCCCGCAGGTTCGATCTCTGAAAATGAAGATCCTGCCCTCCATCTCCTCGGATTCGATGGGAATGGGATCGAACTCCAAGCCTCAGCTCCGCCTCTACATCACCGTGGCAACCGCCGTCTTCCAGCCAATCATTATCTACTGGTTAACGTCTCACTTAGTCAGGTGACCGTGAGGTTAGGAGGTTATTGACTGTTTGTGCTCTCGCCCTTTTACTGTTTTTGTTGGTAAACTGAGAACATTTGTTTGGTGTTGAGCTGCAGCGTGTTTACGAAGCTTTTCCGCTTCATCGAAACGAGCAGAACATGTGAAACGAAGCGCCTCTCTGTCTGCTGCGTGGTTGTAAAGTAACGCTGGTAAATTATTGGTATTTTTAAACACCTAACTAAAAGGGCTCCAAGGTTTTAACATCAGATTTGATTGTGTGCAGATTAGCTTTCATATCATGTCTCTGGACATGTTTCTCAGTGTTTAAACCGAACGGTACGCCCAGCTCCTGTTTCTTTTTTTTTTATTTATCTACATTTGACAAAGTATCATAAAGTTTGGATTTTGTGTGATGAAAAAATAAACAAATATATAGCTTTGTGTATCTAGTTTTTTTTTCTCTTTGTGGTAAGATTTCTCCTGTAAAGATGTAATAAAATCAGATTTGATTTTATAGTGCTTACAGGAAGTGACAATCCAAATTAAGGGAAGGTCAATGGACGTCCTGGGATTTGTTCTCCACTCATCTGAAAACCAAAAACACTAAAACTAAAGGGAAAGGAATAAATTGTTTCGGATTAGCGACAAAACATCTTAAAAAACAAGACTGAGTCCAGTTTTCCTTCTGCTTTGAGTTCAGATTGCAGTAAATATTTGTTTGTTTAAAAATGTATATGTTTTATCAACTTTATCCCTTTTGAAATAAAGAAAAAAATAATTTTATCTGTATTTTTCTGACAAACTCGACATTTTTAGCTGGACAATTGTACTTCATCCAGCCTCTGTATTTCTTGGATTTGCTGCAGGAACAGCATGTTTGATTCTCTCTTATAATTTTTTTGTTGTATCAAGATATGGGAATAAGGATCCAATTTAGTACCACATATGAAAGTGTTGAAAATAAATGAATTAATCAATTTAGACCACCATGAAAGTCACATTCGTCCTCTGCGGCTTTGTCACTTTTGCTGTAAACCTGATTGCTACATCTACAACACCTTTTTTATTTTTATTTATTTTTTTCTAGAAAATCAAATGTAATAATATAAGTTACATTTAATTTCTCTCCGGGATTAATAAGGTATTTTTTGAATTAAAGGATTACTTTTACTTTTAGATTTAATGAAAACAAATCCCTTCCATTTAAATCCGGCATTTTGCAGAAAAGAAAAGAAAACATTTCTTTTCTTGTTGGGGTTGTATTATGACTCTTCCTACGGTTTGTAGCCATATTTAAAGTTTTTTACACGTATTTTATTTTTTTCACTGCGGCAGCGTGATTATGCTCGGGGTTGCGCACGGGAGCGCGCAGAGCGTTCTCTGCGGTTTCCATGGTTACGGCAGATATCAACAGGGCACGGAGGAAGAGGTGTCCGGCTGCGACTCTTCACGTTTTGACCCGTCCGGGTTCCGCCTTAAATATTCCTCCCGAACCCTGGACTTCGGATGAGAGTCGAGCTCCGGTTGACTGATCTTTGTTGGTATCTGGTGAGTAAAAAATTATTATTTTTTGCTTTTTAAAGAGCGAAACGCACCGACGGGGGGGTTACCTGTGGGGAGAAAGGCGGCTTTCTTGTATAGCTAAATGAAACTTTATATTGTTCCGCCATTTGCCTCCTGCCCCACAACAGAGCCATGTGGCTTCATACAAAGTTTTAGAGCGTCATAAATGCAGCTTATCATAGTCGTGGTTAGGCTGAAGCATATGAGTTTATTTTCGCATCATCTTTAAAGTTCAAGGTTTAGGTTGATGGGAACGTGAGTCTGGACTTTGGCCAAAGAAAGATGCTCATCAGAGGGGAACGGCTGGCCATCATGTTACTGATCTAACCTGGGAGGTCAGAGAAAATTCTTAAAGTTGTACTTTAATGTAAACTACAGAAGATTTTAGGTGCTAGATTAACACAAAGTACTGCGTAAATATATATTTAATACATTTTACAAATAGAAATAAAAAAAAAACATGCTTTGCACACCTAGATAATAGAAAATGACCTGACCAGCCTAACCTGTGTCTTCAGAACAAACGCACCTCAAAGCATAATGCTGCCACTACCATGTTTCACAGTGAGAATGGTGAAACATGCTCAGGTCACATCTTACAAATCTCCTGGAAAACTGCATGTGGTTTCCACTAAGTCATCATTTAGAGATGTCAGAGAGGGAGCTGAAAACAAATGCACACACCACACTTTTCAACTATTTTTTGTAAAATAGCTGAAAAGTATTTAATCTCACAGTTATGCTTTGTGTTCATCTATCATATCAAATTCTAATAAAATATAAAGAGGTTTTTTATTATTTGGTATTGTTTTTTTTTATTATTGTTTCAGGCCAGTAAAAAAAAACTACTGGCCTAATTTTGTTGATTTTAGCTGTGTCCTCAAAAAAAATAAAAAAAAGTATTGTTTTTACATTTATTTCTTCATTGAAGAAGATGACTCTTTATTCATTTCTATGACATGAATATGATTCTCAGCATTTTTTAAGAGGGTACTATGGCACCCCGTTGCCCCCCCTTGGGGTCACCACTATTTATAGATGTAATACAATTTAATAAAAATATAGAAGTTGCCACATAAATCTAATTTCTTTTGTACATAAGACTTATTGCATTTGGGACTTTTAAAATAAACCACATGTGCTGTTTACTGCAGGTGAGCTTTGAAAAGCTGCACAATGTACATACAAAAAAACATATTCTGTATTTAAAATCTCCCAGATGTTCAGGTTTCTATTTAATTTTATTTTAACTATTGTTATTTTAGTAGTTGTTTATATTGTTTTTATATATTTTTAATGTGGTATATTTTGTTACTGTGCTGCTGTAACAAGAGAATTTCTGCACAGTGGGATTAATAAATTATTTTTTCTTTCTTTACTTCTCTTTTCTTTTCTTTTCTCTTCTTTCCTTTTCTTTTCACTAATATTCCATTGGCTTGATACCTGTTAGTTGATTTTTGTTTTGCCATATTTGCTTAAGCCGTCACTGAGTAATTTTATGAGATTATTTTAGAAAAACTGAGTATCTTTAGTCAGAGGCTACTTCAAATTTGCTGTAATGCAGACTGCTGCAGGAGATCTTTCCTGCGCACTACCATCACCATCTACAACATTTATTTTTAATAATTTTGAATTAAAACTAGCTACGGCAACATGTGGGATCAGTAAAGTATTTCTGAATTTCTGTCTTTTGCAGCCAAGCAGCTGAATGAGTCTGGATCTGACAGAAATGAAGAACGGCTCTCACACGCTGCCACCTTTCTCCTCGTCTCTCGCTGCTCTCGGAGACTCTCTGACCTTGACCTCCTCACCCCCGTCTCTCCCTCTGTCACCCGTCTCGTTCCCTCCCTCCCCCATCTCTCTGTCTCCGGCTGCAGCAGAGTCCGCTCGTTCGTCCTCTCCTGTTTCAGACCTTGCCGCCTCTCAGTGCCTGGGACAGAGGGACACGTCCGACCAGGATGACCTGACCTGTCTGAGCTGGCTGCACCAGAGGGGCGACCTGCTGCCCCTGCAGCCTCTGACCAAAGTGACCACGTTACCCGGGCAACACCCCGGGCAGCTTCCTCCTCCTGTGGCAGCCTCCTCCAAGCCGCCGTACTCCTTCAGCAGTCTCATCTTCATGGCGATAGAAGATTCTCCTCAGAAGAGGCTCCCGGTGAAGGACATCTATGGGTGGATCGTGAGCAACTTTCCGTACTACAGGACGGCCACCGGCGGCTGGAGGAACTCGGTGAGACACAACCTGTCGCTGAGCAAGAGCTTCCGTCGCATTCAGAGGGACAAGAGCCAGGTGTGTGCACAATTTCCACAAAAGTCAGCTGAAATTATATGACTGAACCCAAATGTTTATGTTATATAAAAGTAAGCCTGTCACAAAAAGCTGTAAATCAATGAACTGCATTGAAACTATTTTAATTTGCCACGTCTTTCTCTCTTTCTACTAAAAACTGGATTAAAAAAGTCTTCAGTCTGATGGATTTGTCTCAATTAGACCATTTTTATGAAGGAAAATTTTGTTTACAGACTTCATAATTCATTTTATTAGTTGTTTTGTTTGCTTATTTGGAATATTTAAAATGTCTTCCAGTTCCAATGTTAAAAGTTCCATTAAAATGAAAGTTTATTGATCTTTGAGAGGTTGAACTTGCATTATTATGTAATTATCATTTTGTTACTTTAAAATGGTCTCAAGACGACAATATTATCGGATATCATCGGACAATTTATCATCCAGCAAAATTTGTTATGGTGACATGCCTAAGGGCAATTTAGTTTACAGAGACATCTTAATAATTTTATTTATAGTTTCAGGTGTGTTTTTTTTTTTTTTTCATTTCTGTTTTATTTATTGTTTTTTGTTGTCATGTATTATTTTGGTGATTTTAAATATCCTCCAGTTCCAGTGTTTAGTGTTCTCTACTAAATTAAAGTTTATTGCTCTTTGCAAGGGTAACATTTTTATGCCATAAAACACATGATAGACATGTGATCAATATCAACAGATAGTACACCTGATAGAATATTCAATATTCAATACATTCACTGAACCGCACAGCATTCTGGGGGATGTAGACAGAAGAAAAGCTTTAGCTGCTCAACCTCCAACAGCTAGCTAAGTAAGGTTGGTGGAATCAACTAAATCATTCGCTCTTTGGTTACCTAGCAGCTCACTTGCTCTTTGGTTACCTAGCAACAACCAGCTGAGTAACTTGCGCAGCAGCAGTTCCAGGTTCTGCCATTGTGCCTCATAACTGCTTAAAAATAAAAAAAACAATGATGTGAAGTGAAAACTGTGGGTTAACAGGAAAGGTCATATGTATTTCAGATATTTCAAATAAAAAAAACTAATCAATAACTAACAGTTATCAATACCGACTGATATGACACGCTTATATCATGTGTTTTTCTGCCATATTGTTCAGCTGTAAGTATTACTTGAAAATGATCTCAAACCATCAATATTATTATTTACCACAATAATTACTGGAAAAATTTATCATCCAGCAAAATGTGTTATGAAAGTGTATGTGTGTGTTTTGCTGCAGTCGGTGGGGAAGGGGTCGCTGTGGTGTGTGTGTCCAGAGTATCGGCCGGCACTGCTGGAGGGTCTGAGGAAGACCCACAGCTATCACGGCACCAGCAGCTGTCTGATCAACAAGCCTGCACTGTGAGTTCAATCAAAACATGAGTAATTTAGGGCTGAAACAATTCAGATTGATCAGATTAATGATAAATCTATTACTGAAATAATCAACTAATTTAATCTTATTGATCATTAACTGGAGTATAAGGACTAAAAAAAGAGGCAATTGGCTGAAAGAACAACACAGAGTAGCAATTACACCACACTGATTAGAAATATTTCCATCCATCCATTTTCTTCCGCTTTATCTGGGGTCGGGTCGCGGGGGTTGCAGCTTCAGAAGGGAGGCCCAGACTTCCCTCTCCCCAGCCACTTGTTCCAGCTCCTCCGGGGGAATCCCAAGGCGTTCCCAGGCCAGCCGAGAAACATCGTCCCTCCAGCGTGTCCTGGGTCTTCCCTGGGGCCTCCTCCCTAATATATATATATATATATATATATATATATATATATATATATATATATATATATATATATATATATACAGTATATATACAGTACAGACCAAAAGTTTGGACACACCTTTTAATTCAATGAGTTTCCTTTATTTTCATGACTATTGACATTGTAGATTCACACTGAAGGCATCAAAACTATGAATAACACATGTGGAAATATGCACTAAACAAAAAAGTGTAAAACAACTGAAAATACCCCTTATATTCTAGTTTCTTCAAAGTAGCAACCTTTTGCTGTGATTACTGCTTTGCACACACTCTGCATTTTCTTGATGAGCTTCAAGAGGTAGTCACCTGAAATGGTTTTCACTTCATAGGTGAGCCCTGTCAGGTTAATAAGTGGGATTTATTGCTTATAAATAGTCATGAAAATAAAGAAAACCCATTGAATTAGAAAGGTGTGTCCAAACTTTTGGTCTGTACTGTATGTATGTATATATATATATATATATATATATGTACATTTTGCATTTAATATGAAAAAACTTTGTAAATATGTTCTACCCAGAACTTCTCAAAAGTAGTTTTATGTTCACCTAGTTCAAATTTTGTAAAAATAAAAAATATCTCATAATATTAAGCAGCTTTTCTTTCCAATTATTAACTGTTTAATCAAATTTTTAAAAAACCCAAATCATTCTTAAACTGCAGTGACGTTAAGTCAAGCAGAACGGACTGAGCTTTTCACCTACGGATGTTAGAAGAATTTCTTTAGCTGCAAATGCATCCAAGCAATAAACTACAAATGATCAACAGTAATGCTGTTATTACATTTTAGACAATAACATTTTAGGAATTATTAGTTTATTTGCTTTTATTAATGTACTTCGAACATTGTATAAAAATGCTTTAGTGGTTAAATGAAAAATCTGCAGACTGTGCCAAAGTTTTTATCTGATTAGTCGTCAGAATAATCGAGAGAATAATTGATTACTAAAATAATCGTTAGTTGCAGCCCTCCTGTAAATGCCAATTGATTATTTATTCATTATATTACTACATTATATTATTCTTCAAATTTATTTAACTTCAGAAAGGGACTCAGTCCAACTTCAGTCAAGTTTCTTCAAATTCAATGTAATACAGACTGCAACAGGAGGTCTTTCCTGCCAACAGCCATCACTATCTACAATAACTCTTTGAAGAATCTGAATTAATATGGAGTTACAACATTTTATTTTCCTTTGGGATCATTTCACTATTTTTGAATTTGAATAAAGAGAAATACATGGATGAGTTACTCTTGATGTTGTTTGGTCAGTAATCCTTTAATCCTGGAAATATTCTCCAGGTGATAGAAGACCGACTTTGTAACTTTATGTGTCTGTGAAGGTTCATTTTCTGAGTCCATCAGATTTCGGGTGGTAAGAAGAGTAACAAAAAAGAAAACCACAAGAGGGCAGTTTGTTGCTCTATTTTATTTAGTGGTTACAGAGTAAAGTGGTAAACTTGTCAGATTTGTATCAGTGGAAAACATTTAAAGTTATAATTATTGAACTAGTTTTCAAAAGTATTTAAAAGTATTTTTAAAAACATAAGCTGTTTTGTTTTGTCACTCCCTCCAGGTACAATCTAAGGACTTTATGAGTAATTTTAAACCAACCAGCTGTCGTGTTTTTATACCTTTTTTGTCTTGCTGTTTCGTTTGCAGGTTAGATGGAACCAGCTACGAGGTTCCTTCAGTGTGCGACACGGTGGAGATCTCAGGTCGGTACCGACACCAGGGTCACGTTTCTAAGAAAAGACACGGACCGACTCGTTAGTGTGCCTTTCCTAAAGCCCGGAGCTCTCCGTCAGGGAAGAAGCAGCTTTCTGTGGCATTTTTATGGCGCCTTTTTTTCAGCGCACGCCATTGTTCCCGTGTTTGTTTTCTGTTGCTGTAGCAATCGCCTTAGCAACGGGCTTCGTCATTAGTCCGCATTGTTTTGCGCCTAAATCTCTGCGGTTTACGCAATAATTTGCTTCGTTACGTGTTTAATTACTGCTTTGTTAATCATCCTGACTCTTAAATAGATTATTGATGTTACGGTTTTAGTGATTAATCTCTCTTATTTTTTTCTTTACCTCCCACAGACTCTCTTTCTCACGCCCTGCTCCTTTCTAGTTCCTCTCCCCAAATGCACACGCCTTTCTCCGAAGACCTGCCGTGCCCTTTGACCCCGGATCACGAGGAGCTGGTCACCATGGAGCCGCACGAATACCAGCCGCACGAAGTCAGCGAAGACACCGAAAAGGACCCGCTGTCCGACAGCGGCTACATCGAGCTGCATTACTACGAGTCCGACCAGTGCCAGTACCTGGTGCTGCCCAGCGAATCCGAACTGGACCTGGAGACTGTGGAGATCCTGCAGCTGGACGTGGAGGCCCAGGAAGCTGCCGGGTCCCTGTTGGACCTTGCAGGTGGCGTATATTAGCTCAATTAACCCAGATGTTTCAGTCATTAACACGTGTTTCCCCTTTAGACTTTATTGTATTATGAGATGTTAGAATGGAAAGAAATGATGTAAAAATCCTCCTGTATTCTGGCACTTTGGACGCCCCAACCTGAACTCTTATGGAAACAGATCAGAACAAATGTTTTTAAAACTAGAAGTATTAAAATGTCAGTTTTACAGTGTTTGCTGTAATGTTTCTAACAGTTCGAACTAGGGGTGCACCGATTGCATTTTTCTTGCCAATCATGATGTTTAAAAAGGCTTGACCTGCTCATACCGATTTTATTTGGTCTGAAAAATCGCTGAATATTGTTGGCAGCAAGTATTGGGCAAAATTAAAGAAATCTGGTCCGATTCGGTGGTGCAGCCCTATTTCGAGCTCATCAACCTCAGGGGTGGAAAGAGCGCTTCCAAACCAAGACGACGTACTGTTACTATTACGTCTTGGTTAAAGTTTCTTATAGTCAACCATGAAGTTTAACAAATAAAACCACATCAAGACACAAACACTTAGTTGAAAAATTGCATTTCTAATACACAGTTGTAATAAATTTATGTTTTTCTGTTTCCTTTTCTGAAAATGGTTTCTAAAAGTATTTTGGCAATAAAGTATATTTAATTTATTATGTGCTTATTAATCATAAATGTACTGAGGAAGTATGGAGAAGCATTAGAGGAATAACAGTAACGTATTGGTAGCAATATTTATATAAATAATCTCTTTTCTTTTATCTGATCCTGTTTGTTAGAGATAGTTTAATGTTTTTGATGTCATGTATGTTTTTAAATCTCAGATTTCCTTTCTTCTTGATAATTTTAAGACTTTTAAGCTAAACTGTCATTAAACAGCATTAGTTTCTTTGTGAGTTTAATACAACCACTGCCATTTAGTTTAAAAATAATAAGTTGGGGTAAAACAGATCTTTTTTGTTTGTAAATTCAGTGTTTCTCATTTTCTGTTCTGTGAAATAAAATCTTTATTTTGTTTGGTCAAGATAATATTTTTGTCTTCTCTTTTTTCATAATTTCAATATTTTCCCAGAAATTAATTACAGATAGCTTGTACAAAACCACCAAATTAACAAAATAAAAAAGACTTGAATTCATGTGTGATTTCACCTTCTGCAACTCTCCTTTTTAAAAGTACTGTACCTTTTTCTAAAACACTATTTCTAAAAGTATTTCAGTAATAAAACATATCCATTGTTACAAATTTATCCAGGTAACAAACATTTTTAGTTGTATTCCATTTCAAATATTCTCTTTATTTTCTATTCAATTTGGCATCTATTCAAACTATTTATTTTAATTCACTTAAGTATTCATTTTCTATTCCTGTTTTCATTTATGTTCTCTAATGTCGATATTCCTTTAAAATGTCAGTTTTTAGTTTTCTGCTTGTCAAAGATATTTTTAAGTTACTCTAAATTTAAATGTGCATTTATGCAATAGGAAAATTTTATTTCTTGCATTTTTTAAAATAATGAACAAAGAGACTTTATTTATAGTCTAATGTTACCAATGCAGTTTAAATATTTATAAAAAAATATTTTTTGGATTACTTAAAACAAGCGGGGGAAAAAAAATCAGAAGATTTATGATGTGTCGTGATGAATGACGTCACTCCTACGTTGGTTAAATTAACAACAGCAGAGGGCGCTGCATCTACGTCACAACTGTTTTCTCTTCAATCGAATTCCGGTTGCTAGGATACCGTATCTGTCACCTTTCGGAAGTGATTTGGATAAACGCAAAGTATCCGCACCTACTTTACATTACCTGCTCGGTCGTTGCGTAAACATCGCCCTCACTGAATAAAAACTACATTTCCCATTTCCTGTCGGTGAATTTCACTCGAAGGGGCTTGTAGTTTTCACCAGAGCTCGAACGGGGGAAGGAGGTCACACAAAAAACTACATTCCCCATGTGACGTTTCGCGGACTGAAGCCGGAAGTGGGCAGTCTAGTTGTGGAAAAAAGTTCTCATGACTGTTTTCGTGTCAGTGTGAAAAGTTGTTCGTTTCTCGGCTCTCCTGAGTGTCTGGAGACGCTTCTGGAAGACTCCGCAGACAACACGGCACCGTGAGACTTCAGCTAAAACAAACACGTATGTTACTTTTTCACTTATGTTCCTGTGAACGCAACATTGTTTCTGGATTTTTTTTTTTTCTAACTCTGCGCTCATTTAACAGCTAGTTCTTTGTTTTTGTCTGAACTCTCGCAGTTTTAACCGCTGTGTTAGCTCAGTTATGCAGACTCGAAGACGTTCGCGTTAAAAGTGGATTTCAGCTCAACTTTACTGCGCCAAACTCACTCTGCTAGCTGTTGATGTTGCGCAAAAGCAGTAATAAATTCTGATTGTGCTAATTTCTTGCATCCAGTCTGTTCTGGACATTCATTGCAAAGAAATGGCTGGCATGCTGCTCATCAACGCCACACCCTCAAGGTGCTTGAAAGTAGGGAGTGACCTCCTTAGTTTGATGACGCATCGTCTCACCTTCTTGTCTTAATGGAGGACATGGAGGACATGGAGGTTTCCCCATTAGGTCTCGTAACAATGCGCTCCTTTGATGAGGAAAGAAACATGAACAGATTATTGGAGGGCATGCTAAATCCATAAGCTGCAGGCAGAGCAGCATGACACAAATATGAACAGCCAGCAGCCACATCCACACAGAGCTAAACTTTGTATTGGTTGACTTACTGGAATAGTATTTTAATGCCCGCAGGGTGAATGACGGAGAGCTATTAGCAGAAAATGTTGAAACATGTTTCGATCTGGACAGAAAAATGCCCTATGGTGGGTTTTATTTAAGATAAATTATCTCTTCTGCCAGATGTGCTGACTGGAAAACATTCAGTTTGATTCAAAATTGCTCATCGTTCAACTATCATCAAAGTTCATTTTTGAAATAAATGCTTAAAATTAAAAATGATATGAGTGATTGCCGATTATTTGTCCAGGCATCAAATTCAGGCACATTTTTTCATTGATTCATCAAATTTTGATTAAATTTTAATAAAATAAACATATGGTTTTATGCACTGTGGAGGATAATGTTGTAACCATGTAACCTGCTTGTTAAAAGCACAAAATTTACATCCATACTGTACATTTTCTCACAATGAGATCTAATGAAAACTTCAGAAAGTTTGTGGAGCTTTAAAAACTACGAAAGCCAAATAAATGAGACAGAAATCAATTATTAAAATTTTTTGTACAGTATTGTGGTGCATTTATAGACCACTTTTACATACATACAACACTTTTATTTTGTTAAATGATAATCTATTGTTTTCTTGATTTATTTTCTGAAAAAGAAATTACAAATGACAGAACATATTTTCAAAAAGTGGCTTTTGTCAAATCTTCTGTGAGGTGTATGATGGTGTATTAAGGCCTGGCTGTAATTTATTTGTTGTTGTTGTAATTATTCAGTTATGAGAGTGTAGTTGAGTTTTAGCAGAATACAAATGCCAAAAATTACAAGAAAAAAATAGTTTTAATGATATAAAAAGCTTGTGTAGAGTTATCATGATCTGATGTGACCACCTCAGTGTGTGTAGTTATTTTCTTCAAAATAGACTCAGTCATTTGCTCAATCATTTCAAAGTCCTGCTACTGATAATATTTTTTATTTTTTGTGCAGGAGTTACCATAAAATTACTACTTCATTCTTCTAATATTGCAACTATTTTTCTGGTAATATTAAACTGTATGCTTGTATTATTTAGACTTTATTGTTGTATGACTGTATTCTTTACATATTATAACTTTATTCTAATAAGTAAAAAATATTAGCCTGACCTTTAAATTGGGTTGACTTGTTGACCTGCATTCAAAGTGTAAATATTTATTTTAAATAAGTTTGTCAAACAAGATGGCGGCTCTGAGTGTGCTCACATCACTCCGAATTAGGGCTGAAACGATTAATCGGATTAATTACAATTAATCGGTTATCGAAAAAAACCATTGATTAATTCAGTAATCCATTAATTGTTAACTAAGATGTACAAACCCAAAAAAGGCAATTTGGTGAAACAAACACATCACATTTAGAGCAGTAATTGCATCAAAACTGTACAAAAATATGTAATTTTGAATTTAAGATAAAAAACACTTTTGTCTGTAAACATGTTTTTACCCAAAACTCAACAAGTTGCATAATTTTAGCTTCACCTGGCTCACATTTACTGAAGGAATGCTGTGGTGTTGCATGTTAGGCTGTAAAATGCATCTTTTATTGCATTTCCAATATTGTATAAAAAAGGTTTAAGTGGTTAAATGAAAAATCTGTAGAATGTGCCCATTTTCTAACCCATTGTCAAATAATCAATAGACTAATCAATAACAACAATAATTGTTAGCTGCAGCCCCAGTCTGAACTATGAAAACCTCAGGAATGCATTGGTAAAGAAAAATGGAGATTTTCCAAAAAATTACATCTTCAAAAACTTTATTAACCAATAAATCACCCAGCCCTAATGTTTATTAGCAAGAATTTTATTAAATGAAACCTTAAAGAAAATATTTTTAATTTTTAAAGGTAGTTGATGCCAAATGTTAGTAAAGTTTTAAGCTTATTTAATGTTTTCATGTAGAGCTTCGTAAAGCTTTTATTTGACGATAATGTTTTTTTTTGTTTGTTTGTTTGCAGAATGGGGAGTGATGCGCGACCGGTTCAGATTGTGGACGTAAATAAGGACGATCACTCCTTCACGTTGAACACCGAGGCTTTAGCTCAGGTTCTGCTGGACCCGGAGGTCCGAGACAAACATGTGGTTGTTCTGTCGGTGGCCGGCGCCTTCAGGAAGGGGAAAAGCTTCTTACTGGACTTCATGCTCCGCTACATGCACAGAAAGGTGAGCCCGAGGTGTTGCCATGACGACACCTGTCGCAGTAAATCAGTTAATCTCGTGGGTTGTAATTGCTGCGACATAGCTGCAGCCACACAGTTACCTAAAAAAGTAATAAATAATTCTTATATTGTGATAATCGTGATAAATATTGTGATAAAACTTTACGTCCACATCACTGACCTCTCTTCATTTTATTTGTTGTTTCAGTTGTTTTGTTTATTTTCGATATTTAAAATGTCTTCCACTTCCAGAATTAAACGTTTGTCAAAAATTAAAGTTTGACTTCCATTATTACGCCATCACCATTATATTACCTGAAAATTGAAATAAAAACAATCATTTTATCATTTGTCATGATAACGTCTGGGACAGTTTAATGTGACAGGTCAGGTCATGATCCGACTGGTTTCTCCAGAATCTGGGAGGCATGGATGCATTAGCACAGCATGAAAATATGCATGTGACCAAACCTGTTTGCTGATGAATAATAATTTTGATTTTTGTTGCCAGGTTTCATAGGAAGTTTAATCAGCATATACTAGTTCCCCTGTTTGTTCGTATGCGTCCAACAAGCATCACGCTTTGAGATTGCGATTAATAAATGCTATTGATTTTTAAAATTTTTTTTCTCTCTCTCTTCCATTAAAATGTTTCCTGTTGCACCATTTTAAATTTTAAACCGTAGCTTCCAGTGGACAGTAAAACAAGCTGTTCAGTGTGGAGCTAATCAGAACCTGAGAGCTCTGCTCTCCACTTTATTTGTTATAAAACACTGGAGATGTCTATTTATAGCACAGGCTGTAATGATAGTTGGAGCTGCTGGCAAAATGGTGGGAAAAAAACCCCAAAACACAAACCCAGAGGGAAGCTGTTTCTGCTCTAAAGTTTTATCTGAATGTCTGCTGCATGTTTGGTATTTACGGTTTAACTTGTGTGTCTGCAGAGCGACAATAACTGGCTGGGTCGGGATGACGAGGAGCTGACTGGGTTTTCTTGGAGAGGCGGGTCGGAACCAGAGACGACAGGCATCCAGCTGTGGAGCAAAGTTTTTACAGTTCAGAAGAGCGACGGGACGGAGGTACTGACGTCATCTAGAGATACCAATTTACTTCTCATCTCTGTAACAAACAGCAGATGTCACTTAAAGTTTGATTTTTAGATTATAGCACACATTAAAATGAGCAAATAGAGAGAAAAAACATTTACTGTTAACACGAAATGTTGAATTTAAGAAGAACATCGCAACATTTTTCTTTTTGGGAAAAATAAACAATAGTTAAAATGGATAGAAAACTTTATCTCAGGATTGTTCTCTGTTGTACTTTAGTACAGGTACATTTTATTAAATAAGAATATATATGAAAGTGAATTTATTTCAGTAACAAGTAAGTAAGTAAAGGTTATTTATATAGCAACTTTTACAGGTCATCTTGAGGCACCTTGGGCTTGAGCTTTTTGTGTTCTGTTGGTTTTAATATTTCTAAAGTTTGTGCTTCTTTTATATATTTCAGCCAGTTAATTGTTAACTATTATTAATTATTAACTGTGGCAGATTTAAAATCCACTTAATTAGAAATGAACACATGTTCTGTTGGGAACATCCTGAGGAAGATGTTTCCTTTTAGTAGCAGAAAAGTTGAGATGTTGCTGGATGAGTCTGTACATCTGTGTGCCTTTACCTGGTTTCTGCAGGCTGTATTTAGTTTGAAATGAAGTTTCCCTCTGTTTGGGTTTTTACCAGAACCGCTATGGCCGTTTTTGTTTTGAATGTTCTTTCTAAATGTTTTACATCTATGTATCTAGACTCTATTAGTCAGCCTTCCTTAGAGCACACAGCCATGAATGTATCAACTCAGCTTATGTCAACGAGCTATTTCTGAGATTTATTACACTTCTTTTTTACTAGTTCTTCAAACTAAAGACCTAGCAATTTATTATTTTACTTCAAACTCAGCTTTTTACATCTTTGAGTTTATTTTGTGCAGTAAACAAACACAATTTTATTAATCTAAATTGACATTAAATTCAAATTCAATTCAAAAATACTTTCCAAAGGGAAACTAAATGTTGCTGTGACTCATATTAATTCAAAATTCTTCAAATGGGGATAGTATTGTCCACGAAGATGTTTTTATAGTTGGTCACACACTCAGTCATGATGTCATTCTCCATGTGGCTGGCAAAGAGCAATCCAATCAGCAGCCTCAAAATAACCCCGCAGGGCTTCTTGTCACCACTTTTTAACAGTAAATAAATATTATTAAATAAATACAGTTTATTTCTTTACTCTAAAAGTAAAAAAAAACAAAACAAAGTCAGTTATTACAGAAAATAACGTCTGCTGCTGTTCCTTCTCTCTCCTGTAGGTGGCTGTGGTGTTGATGGACACTCAGGGAGCGTTCGATGACCAGTCCACAGTGAAGGACTGTGCCACCATCTTTGCTCTCAGCACCATGACCAGCTCAGTCCAGGTAAACATCTTACTCTGATCATTACTGATTAGTTTGTCATTGTTGAGTTTTCTGACATGAATTCTGGTTTGGTAGATCTACAATCTCTCACAGAACATCCAGGAGGACGACCTGCAGCAGCTACAGGTCAGTCTGGGTTTGTGTTGTTATTTTTTTTAACTTAACTTTAGAGATGATTCAGTTTCATAAAAGCTTTTCAGAAAGAACAGCTCGTCTTATAGTTCCAACCTAATTTTACTATTTTTATTCCCACCTGAATCTTATAGTTGTAGGACTGCTGTAATAAAATAACAGCTGTGTTGTGATTTTAAAGACATCTGTGTATATTTTTGTTACAGAAGCTAGGAAGCTAACCACCATGTAATGAAATAAGATGCCAACCGTACAGTCCAGCCTGCCCTCCCTAAAGCATAAGGGAAAGTGGAGGTTGGCCTTCGCAGTTTAAATTTATCTTGACGCCTTTGTAACTTTGTAATCAAAGGAAAACTATCACGCAAAATTCACATTTTGCACATTTTTGTGCTTCCATTTGACTCTAAACTGGATCTATAAACAGTCTAAACACTTAAAAAACAAACCCATTTAGTTTTTGGCAATAAGTTGGCATGTTTTTTGATGTCATTTCAAAATCCTCCCGATTAAGTCACATTCCATTGGGACTGCACTGTTACCTAGCAACCCCAGCCGAGCTCAGCCCGTTACCAAGCAGTGTTCCAGCATATTTAGTCTGCTGGTTTTACCTCTGTATACGCTGTACAATGGCTGCTGGAAAAGACAAGTGCTTTGTTGTTGACTTACCATCCATAAACCACTTGGTGCATTTTTGTTGTGCAGGAGGCGCCACTTCTGCTTTTCAAAGATGCACAGTTGTATAATTGCGCAACTCACGTGTGAGTTTAAGCGTTGAGTTGGGGGGCGTGGCCAACAGCAGCTTATTTGGATTTAACCAGAGAGGTTCCAAAAACCAGAGAGTTCAGTTTGGTTTCAGCTGCTGGAACCAAAGTTCAGTCGGCTTTTCTCACCAGTAATTTAGAATATCATCAATAGAGTTAATTTATTTAAATGATTCAATTAAACAAATGAAGCCCATTATACACAGTAGATTCAGTAAACATTGATCCATGTCAGTGTTTCTGAAGATTGTGGCTTTTAGCTAAAGAAAACCCAGAATTTTCACATAATACCGTTTTTGTTTTTTTTATATTAAAAACAGATTTTTATATTGGAGTGCTATTTGTTGGCCGTATTGGAGCATATTACTGAAGTTAATTGTGACATTTTGCATCATTTTGGTGTTTTCTCCTCTCAGCTGTTTACAGAATATGGCCGTCTGGCCATGGATGAGATCTTTCAGAAGCCGTTTCAGGTACCATGAATCACATTATCCAACACACTAACTAATGATAGTGTGGTTATTGTTGCTAAATATAGATATGTTTTTTATCTCAACACTGTTCTTTTCACCCCGCAGTCGTTGATGTTTCTGGTCAGAGACTGGAGTTTCCCCTACGAATACAAGTACGGCTTCAAAGGTGGCAGCGAGTTTCTGGAGAAACGGCTGCAGGTACCAGTTTAAATGTTTTTAAAATGATTTTAAAAGTGCTGCAACATTTCTAGAGTGCTGTGTGTGTATGTTCAGGTTAAGGAGGCTCAACATGAGGAGCTGCAGACTGTGAGAGAACACATTCATTCATGTTTCACCAAGATCTCCTGCTTCTTATTGCCCCATCCTGGCCTCAAAGTTGCCACCCACCCCGCTTTCCGGGGACAACTGAGCGGTGAGACGGGTTTAGCTTTGATTTTAATAGAGAAAATCCAAACGTTGCTGATTCTGCTGATGAGTTTTGATAACAACTGGAAGTAAAGTCTCTAAAAATGTTGAATAAATAGATATGAATCGTATCTATTTAAGTTATTGTGAAGAAATCTACACTACAGACATTAACTATTCTGCAAATCAATTAATAGCATAATAAAATAACATGAGTGTAGTAATTTCCAGTTGTTAAAGAGATACTAACTTTTAATATCGTTGAAAAGCCGCCATTTTGAGAAATTCTGCAAACATTTAACACCCAGTAGGACGTATTTAGCTTTCACTACCTGCCCGTTTTGCCTGTTTTCCCGTCTTAACTGAATGATTATTAGTATTTTTTTAAATGCAATTTTGGTTACAGAGACTTTATAATCACTTTTAAAGTTATTGCTTTGTTTATTTTGGATGCTTAAAATGTCTAAAACGTTTTACAGGTCCCGTGTTAATTTTTTTTTTTAAATTAAAGATTTTTACATGCATTCATAAGCCTTTACAATTAGTATATTAGATGAAAATAGTCTCAAAATAACAATAATATTGTTTATCGCAATAATTTCTGGGACACTTTATCGTCCAGCAAGATTTATTATCTTGACAGCCTAATAAGAATAATCCATAAAGTAGGATTTTTAGAAAACACTAACCCTATTTATTTATCACATTTATTGATATAGTGAAACTACAGACAACTCTTAATTCTTTACAAAGCTAAAATAATATATATGTTTGGAAAAATATTCAAAAATTGTTTAAGATTATGGAGCAAAATGTATAATTTAAGGGAGAAATCACAGTTTAAAATACGCAAATTCAGAACAAGTAGAAAAAATGTTTGTCAGTAAATGGAGCCAAACTGTGATAATTTAAATATTGAACAATGAAAGCAATGATAATTATTCCAACTCTTTTAACAAAACCACTTCAGTTCCAGATTTTAAAAAATCTAAATAATATGCACATATATTTATATATATATTCAGAAAAGCAAAGTGTTTCACAAATAGCTTTAAAAAAATGCAAATATAAACAACGTTACAATAGAAAATTTACAACTCGGTAGGAAAATTTTATCTCAATCACAGTTTGTCAACGAAAAGACATAAAACTGTTCAAATTATCATATAAACATATAATTACTACTGAATATAATATATAATATTGATTGTTGGCATTTTTGTTACTGATGTTTTTTGGTGAAATTTAAAGAAATAAAATCTTCATCTGCTGTAATAAAAACTAAATAGATACTATATCGATTAGTTGTTTTATATATGCATTATACATGTAATAAATGTAAGATTACTTGGATAGATAATGAGTTTTTACATTATCTTTCATGCTGTAAGTATTTTTTTGCACAGATTAACCAAATAACAAAACGTTTAATTTGTTTCCAGATGTTGCCGTTGAATTCAAAACGCAGCTGCAGGCTCTGATTCCCAAACTGCTGCATCCAGACAACCTGGCTGAGAAGGAAATAAACGGGAACAAAGTGACCTGCAGAGGCCTGCTGGAGTTCTTCAAGGTGAAATCCCCCGGTTCTCTGCAGTTCTGCTGAGGCCCGCTCCGTTTTTCTTACTCCGTCCTGCTTTGGTTTCCAGGCTTACATTAAAATCTACCAAGGAGAAGATTTGCCTCAACCAAAGACGATGCTCATGGTACGTGTCGACATATTGGCAGGGTTTGTTTTCTGCTGGAAATCCTTGAAAATGCCTGAATTTCAATTAGGTGTTCAAGTTCTTGATTTCTCTGTGAAGACCTTATCTTATTTTACATTTGTTAGAATTACAAAAAATATTTCTACTTGCTAAATGCCAGAAAACTTTTCGAGAATATTTTTAGAAATTGTTTTTTTTTTTTTTGTTACTTTTATTGTGTTTTAGCTTTTAAAAATCATTTACCGTAAGATTTGTTTGGATTGTTTCAGTTTATGTAACATTTATTATTCCTAGTGGCCCAACCACTTATTGATTGTTTTGTATGCGATTGATTTCTTGATATTCAAACTGCACAATTTGTCTAATCTGATATTTGATTAAAAGTCTAATTTTGCAAAACATTAATTATAGTTAAAACCAGATATTTGAATAAAATAAAAATACTTTTTTATTTCTCACTGTCGGAAGTTAATTCAAGCTAAATGTTTGTTATTTTATATTTGTCAGAATTACAAGAAATATTTCTATTTGCTAAAAACATCTGGAGGACATTTTTTAGACTTTCTTTGTGTATTGTGTTTAAACATTTAATTTGAGCATGAACGTCATTTACTTTAACACAATTTGTTTGGATTGTTTTGAATAATGTGATTAATTTCTCTATAAAGTCCTTGAAAGTGATGGATATTCAGATTACACAGTTTGGTGATATAATGTTTGATTAAAAGCCAAAATTTGGAAAATGTTATTTATTGAAATCAGATATTTTCATACACCTTATAAATATTTTTGTAACTTTCTCAAACCAGTCAGAAGTTTAGGATGTGTGGAAGAGAGACATTTCAACACATAAAAATTAATTATTGTTTTATTTTTCCATGTTCCTGCTGTAGGACTGTAGAATACTATCATGAGACTATTAATAATGATGGTAAATTATATAAAATAGTGTCTTTTTTTTAGTTACTTTGTATTATTTTTATCTTCAAAGTCTGGTGCTGAAAAAGTTTTAATTCTTACCTTAAGATGATTGAATTTTGCTGTGGGAAAAGTGTACAATCCGTGTGTTATGGAGCTGAACAGGCAGTTTGAATTATTTTGTTTTTTTCTTCACTATGAGCAACACATGTGTTTATGATTTTACTAGGCCACAGCAGAAGCCAACAACCTGGCAGCCGTAGCAGCAGCTAAAGATCAGTACCAGAAGAACATGGAGAGGGTGAGTTTTCTGCCACGCATGAACCACATCATGCATCTCTAAGGTTCCGGTTCTTTAGCATGTGTTTTGTGTTTTTATCCCGCCTTAGATATGTGGAGGAGATCTGCCATATGTGGCTCCAGAGACGCTGGAGGAGAAGCATAACTTCTTCCATGGAGAAGCCATCCACACGTTTGCAAACACAAAGAAGATGGGAGGACAGGAGTTTTGCGATCGCTACCAGGCTCAGCTGCAGAGGGAGCTGGGCGAGATGTGGCAGTCGCTTAGCAAGCACAACGAGGTGAGGCTTGTTCTTTATTCTGCATGAATCTGAAACCGCTAAATGGAAAGTTTTATTTTTGAAGTCCTTATCTAGTTTTATATTTTGTTTTCAAAGGAAACAAAATATAAAACTGCATTCCCTTTTAAGTGACTTTTAATGTTTTTTCTTTGGATGTTCCCTGCTTTTCAACCTGATTTTTTTTTTTAATATTAGTTTACCTAAGGGTGTTTTCACACCTGATTTGGTTTGATTTAGGATCAAAATTGCAACATTTGTTGCATTTTCAGCTGCTGCGGTTCGCTTTCACACTGCACTGTCTCAAACTAGCCAAACAAATTGAACAACCTGTTCCCCTCCTCGCCTGTGGGGGCGCTGCACCAAGAACCACTGAAGGAAATGACACAAAAACCTCAGAAGACACTGAGCACAACTTTCTTCTTTACAAAATGTAAACAAAGTGGAGTAGCGTCAGATTTTAGCGTCTGTTGGATTTTTCTTTTGTCTCTGGTAAAAAACCACAAGCCATTTCTCCTGCCAGCGCTAGACGTGCGTTTGTTTTGTTGTATTTACCCAGAATGCCCTGCGCTATAGTCCACTTTCTGCTTTTGAAAGTGGACTATGTTTTTGAAAGCTGTGAATTCAAACCGCACCAGAGTTCACTCTTTTGGTCCACATCAGTGTTTGATTACTTTCACATCTCTGCAAACGAACCAGACTTTCTACACAAACAAACGGGAGTTTGATTAAAACGGACCGAATGCGGCAACAGAGACATCGAGCTGGTGGTCAGAAACAGCTAGAAACAGAAACTATCCCTCAAAATGACAGAAAACTTTAAAGACTATTTTCAAACTCATTTATCATCATCAGCTGCAATTAGTAGAGAAACATCCCCTTACCGAACTTCAGTAATAAAAAATAAAAACGTGTAAAACAAAAATTTGTTGCAGTTTGTTCTGCCGTGTTACCATTTCATCCGTTTTTATTCCTAAACAAAACATTTTGTGAGCTTAAATCATTTTGGGTTTTTTTATATTTCATTAAATTTTATTCTGTGCGTTCCTTGACACTTTTTCCTTCAACAAGGAAATAAAGAAAAGAAGACCAGGAAAAAAGAAGAAATATCAAATTATGGGTCATTAATGGCAGGTCTCCAGCTAACTTGGGAATTATCTTATGACATTATCATCTCTGGTATCTTTTTTTTTCCATATTTAAGTCACAAAATCATAATAAATTATTTATTTGTGATCTCCTAAAGTGGATAGAAATCAGGATATAAATGCTTTTTACAAATGCTTCAGTTTTAAAGCCTATTTAGGCCAAAAGGATTATTACTTGTGGAGCGATCAGAGGTTTGTAGAGCACCCAAAATTATACTCAAGTAAGAGTAGCACTACTTCAACATATTTTTACTCAAGTAAAAGTAAATATTGGCCATCCAAGAAATTACTCAAGTAAGAGTAGAAAAATATTTGGTAAAAAAAAAAGTATGTGATCAAAACATCAATCATTTCATATCTAAAAATGACATCATCAGACGGACCAAAAGTTACATGGAAATCTTTGTATTTTAAAGACCTAAATGAAAATAATTCATATACAAAATCAGGCAAAAGGAACAATTTTCCAAGTCAGTTTATTTCATTATAAAACTCATAAAACTGGAATAAAAGCTGCAGATCAGTGTCTGGTGGATTTTTGGTTAAAACATGTTTGTTTTTATTCAGTGAAGTTACTCAGTGGATGGATTATCCAGAAAGTAAGAGTAGAGATGCTTCATAATAATGTTACTCTAGTAAAAAGAACAATGTAATAAAAGTAATTAAAGTGTTACTCAATGTAACTGAGTAAATGGGTGTTACACATAAAACGTGTAAAAATCTGAAATGAAAAAGGAGCCAAAGTCAAAATGTTTCCAGAAGACATGAAAAAGTTTGATTTGGTTTTGTTTCATAATGTGCTGATTAAATATTTTCTTTGTTAAAAAGGCTAAGAATCTCTTCAGCGCCTTCCGGACTCCGGCGGTTCTCTTCGTGCTGATTTGCCTCCTCTACATCGTGTCGGGCGTGTTGCTCTTTGTCGGCCTGACGACCTTCGCCTTGGTGTGCGACTGCGGCCTGGGGCTGCTGATGGTCGCCATGTTGGTGTGGGCCTTCATCCGCTACTCCGGCCAGTACCGGCCTGTGGGCGGAGCCATCGACCAGGCTGCTGGCGTCGTCCTAGAACAGGTTTTTGTTTTATTATTTATTGATTGATTGATTTTTGTTTAGAAAACATATTTGTTTACAAATAAAAATCAAAGGATGTGAAATGTATGCGTGGGTTGGTATGAAAACAAAAAGCAAAAAGTTGATATTAAAGACAATTTATTATTTTATTTATTTATGAGGACTTGGAAAAATGCTCAACTTTAAACCAATTCAAAATAAAAAAATTTTACGTTTTATACACTTTTGAGTTAATGAGGAGATAATTTAATGTATGTGGCCATGACAAATTTATTTTATAATTATTTAGAAATAATTTCTAAATGATTGTCTTCTTTTCCTGCTCTTTCCACTCAGGTAGAGTCAGTGTTATAAGAGAATGTTTGTACATTAATGATGAAATTTGTTAAATCGAGTGAATAAACTAATTATTGATTGTTTAACTCAAGTTGATGTTGGAAGTATTTTTAGCTGCAAATGCATACTATGATCAAACATACACTCTAAAATAATGGAGTGTTGTTGACTTTTAGGCAATAATGTGATTTATTATCTGTTTATTTGTAGTTTTTCATATATTTCTATTATTGTATAAAATAAGTTTAAGTAGTTAAATGAAAAATGTGGAGAATGTGAGAATTTTTCATCTGAATAATTGATAGAATTGTTAGTTGGAGCCCTAATCTCCATCTTTGTTTCACTGTCTCTTTATCTCTATAGATAAATAGATAGAAGGTGAAATTTCATCCAATCTAACAAATAATCTTTGTGTAATTTTTTTAAGGCTACGGAGATGTTGAACAAATCGAGAGGAGCACCAGTGAGCGTCAAGAAGAAATCCAGCTAGAGTCCCAGGGGTCTCTAATCCAGACAGATGGCACACAAACCCAAGCACACTTCTAGCACAAAAGCCTTATCATCATCATCATCATCATCATCATCATCATCATCGTCATCATCATTGTCATCGTCATCATCATCATTATCATCATCCTCACTGGCCCTGGGCGACGAGTGTCCCATCCTGACTCACCAGCATCAGACGCAGCCTGTTAAAGTGCAGGAACATCCCAAAACAAAACCCTCTCTACAAGTTTACAGTTTGTCTTAACAGAAAGGTCAATGTTTACCTTCACACCTCATGGAAACATTCAGTTTTTTAAGCTTTACTGAGCTGAGACGTGGGTCCACTTTGTAGTTCGTCTTAAAGATACTTCAAAATGCAGCTTTAAAGCTTTTACATAAAGCTGCTTACTGCCTGCTTATGTAGCTTATTTTTTATTTTTCTTCCATTCCTCATAGCCTCAAAAATATTCTGTTCTCCTTGTAGATTTGCTTTATAGATGTTACAAGCTAGCATTCCTTGGAAAGATAAACTAGCAGAAAAAGAAACACACTTTCTTGGGAGATTTGTGTCATTGACACTAAGTTTTATTTTTATTTATTCTTTTGTCTGTTACACCCTTGATGGAAACATGCTGGGCGCTACAGAATAAACCAGACGCAGCTTTTTCAATTCTAGCTGAAAAAGAAAAACAGTTCTGGAATAATGAGGTCAAATCACCAGCATACGAAAGCAAACGATTTGTCAGCCAAAGAGTTAGCTTTAAACGTCCTAATATAATGAAACTATACTGTTTTGTCTTCTACGAGTTGGTATAATAATTTACCTGAACACAAAGCAACCACCGTCTTTAAATACAAAAACACAAAATAGAAATTCTGATTGTTGCAAATCTTATCATCTTTGCATCAAACGTCGTCAGTAATATTTATATTCACACGTTATAATCTGAGCTTTCAGGGAATACTGAGGAACAACTCTTAGCATGTCTCTGTGTTGGTATTTAAGCTTTTTTAAGCCTGAAAGTTTCTTACTCATAAAAACCGATGTATTTGCAGCTTGAACTGTCTGTGTGAAATGTCCTACATGTGGAGCAGATGAATGAAACCGACAGGCTTCATTGTTCTGCATTTGCTGCTTGACTGATCAGTTTTGACTTTCAGTTCTCATAAACTGGATTTACTTGGTATTTTTGCAGCAAATCAGAAGGAATTTGGTGGCGGATTAAAGGGCTGCTATTATTTGCAACAATGTCCTCCATTCCCTGAATAGATTAAATAATTTTTTAAGTATGATATGATTAGAGAAGTGAAATAGAAAGCATTAGGTATTTTAAAAATATCCAGTGTCACGTGGAATGGGGGCCATAATGTGCACTTTAACACCTGATCATATTCTGTGTACACAAAGATTGAAACTAGGGCTTTATTCTTAGTGAATGCATGAAATTATATATGCAAGTCTGAAGTGTTCAGGGCCAAAAGTGACTATTGAGATGATTTTTCACCATTGTCGTTCTTTGTGTTTCTCTTTTCGTTTTTGTCCACTAGAGGGAGCTTGTGGACGTCTTACAGGCAGTTATTTTTGCACTTTTCCTCCTCTTTGGTGCTTGTTGCACACAGCTCATTCCAAATGTGGGAAACAAATGCATGCAATATTGTAGTAACGGCAAATGTAACAATCTCCTGCATTGATCTGATGACCATGACTTTGACATAATGCCGTTTTATAAACAATAAACAGAGGTTCACACAGTTCCTGCTGTTTTGTTAGCTTATACCTGACCTTATTTACGCTTCATTTGCACAAAAGTCAAATACAAAAGTGTGATTTGTATCACTAAACTGCACAAAGTAACAGCATTTAATCATATTTTGAGATTTATTTACATGTACTGATATTCTCACTGGACAAACAGTGGAGAAAATAGTAAAATTAACATCTTTGGGGGATTTTAAACATCATTAATTAGAATTTATTGTGACAACACGTCAAAAGTCTTCTAATAAACCCATAGAGCAAATGAAAACTTGTATAATTGAAGCCAAATATATATTTTTTTCTCTTTCTGACTACATGCTTCCTGTTTAATGTTGGAATTACAAAATATATTTGTTTGCTAAATTCAAAGATAATGAGTGAGAGAATTTCACTATTCCCCACAATTTCAGGAGTTAACTTATGCTAACTTTAAAATGAAAATAAAAAGCTAAAATGATAGGTCTAATAAACCTTTTGTCATATGGACCAAAATCAAGAAGCCAAAAATGATCCACAGATCAAAAAAGGACAAAAAAAATAATTAAAATACTGTTTTTTTTTTAATCTACTCAACAATAAAATTAGTTGCAGTACTTTATTTAAATGAGAAAAGCAGTCAATTTTTTTGTGTAAAATGTAGGGGTTATTTATTGTATATCCAAAACTTAAAAGTACTTATACACCATAAAAAGATTTTTCAAAACTAAAATCACAAAAACATTGAGATTTCTTTTAGTGCCTGTTTAACAATAAACTAAGCAAGAAGTATTTTAACTTGACAAATAACGCAGTCACATTTTTGAGGGAAAGAGATGTGTGAAACTTAAACATTGTTTTGTTTGCCTAAGACAAAGGCATTCAGTTGGTAATTTATTCTGGAAAAAAGAGTATATTCTCAATAAAAACAGGCTTTAGGCAACTCTTTCTCCTGAAACACCTGCTATTCTTTGCCAAGTGTGCTAAATTAATTAAAAGCAAGTTTTAATTAATCAAAATTTGCTTTTGAAAAAGTCATTTGATAGATGCTATTTAAATTAAATAAAAAGTAAAAAGGCAAACACATTGTTATTAATGGACAAATACTTTCGTGTTGTCCCTGACATTTTCTATTGTAAGATTTGAATTTGCTGGCATAAATAAAAAGCCTCCGTCTACAGAAACCAACCGTCAGTTAGGGGCTGCAGAAAATCAATCCACGGACCACAAATGGCCCCCCGACCGTCCTTTGCACAGCCCTGATTTATATAACAACCTTGTGTTGGCGTCAGTCGACTATTTTGTTATCTGATGTTAACGGTGCACTCTTGGCCCACCGATTTCACTATTTTCAAGCTTAGTTAGCTAAAGGGGTTTTATGGTATTTTTTATACGTTTCCGCGCAGATAGCCTCTCAATAATTTATTCTGCTCAGGTCCCCAGGATGTTCAAGTGTTTGTATCCGCTCTACAAATATCTGAATTTCGTGAGTCATCCATGTTTTTTATCATCCGGCTCCCGGCTTCCTCCTCCTCCTCCTCCTCCTCCTGCTCCTGCTGCTGCTAGGTATCCACCTCTCTCTCAACCAAGCGCTGACTCTGCCTCTCTCTCCCTCCCTCCGCCATTCGATGCTCCACAAAAATCTCGTGCAGCAAATTTCGTGTCCCTTGTTTCCTTATATGGTGTTCGGCGCCGTTGCCCGGCCCTCCTCCTCTGCGCCGTGAGTGAGGCGCGTGCACCCGACCGCCGCTCATCGTTCGATTTCCATATTTGGAAGTGAGTTCAACGAAACCCGCGCAAAGGGGAGGAGAAAGGAGGGGCAGCGGAGGGATTCCTCCCACTGCTAACATGCTAACCGCTGCCTAGCCCCGGCTGGCTATAATGACAGCAGAGAGGTCCATTTAAATATCAGTCTACCCTCTCGCCATTAATGAGATAATTAATTGCACGTATTCACTTACAAGAACAGTTATAATGCTGATTAAACCAACAGTTACACACATAATGCGTAGTAAGATTTTATAGCGAGTAAAGAAAAAGCAAATAAATAAAAAACAACTGGGGAGTACATGCTTACTACTACTACTACCAATAATAATAATAATAATAAAATGATAAATAATAATAGTTGTTGTTTAACACATAAATTGACATTTTTACATTTACTAAAATAATTTACTACTTACTTGTTTAAGTAGTATGGGTTATATTTGCTTTGTTATCACAAAGCCCGGGAAATTATCAATCGATCAATCAATTAAGTTTATTTGTATAGCGCATTTTAGCAACAAGACAGTTCAAAGTGCTTACATCATAAAAATACAAAAATTATTTTAAAAAAATCATAAAAACAACATGCAGTCACCAACTGAGAAACCAGAACAAACATTACATTTTGTCGAGTGTTATTATTGAAATGTATTGAATTTAATTCATTTCAATTCAGTTTATTTATTTAGCGCAAATTCACAACAAATGTCGTTTCGAGGCACTTGATAAAAAATATAAATAATTATTCAAATTAAATCGTACCATACATACATTTTGATTGATACTTAAACAGTACTGTAAGCTAAATTAACTATTCAAAGTAGTTTAATTTTAGTAGGAAGTAATTTATTGGGAATACAGATGCAAAATAAAAACGCACATTCAAAAACAAATAAAAATATTACAGGAATATACACAAAAAAAACCCAGCTGTAATAAATGTGTCAGTATAATAAACATCAAAGATCAAACTCAAGACAAAGCAGTCAGATTATAGCCATTAGTACGCATGCGCTCACGCGTCGTGCACGCCGCTACTTCCGGGAACGCGCTTATACGCGCGCTCCCGCAGTGTATAAAGTCGTTTCGTCATCGATCCATTCAATTTCTCTCAGACGCTGAACTGTTCGCTGCTCTGACAATGGTAGGTGTTTTTTTTTTTTTACTGGTTTTGTTCACGTTTTAAGTAACGTCGCGGCTCCCGTTCCCCATTTGAAAGTACACGGTGTTTTATTCTTTTAACAGGTCAAATTTGTGTTTACTGGTGTTCTTGCTGGTTTAGCATCATACTGTCCTGACCGGCTGGCTGCCGCAGCAGCCACAGAGCTTAGCTTACCATAGCTAATGCTGCCCTGCTGGTTTAGCCGGTTATGCTTTCCCGAAACAGTCACATGTGTTGTGAACTTTTTTTTCCGCTTCAGTGAATAACCCCAGCAGGATACTTTCTTTCTGCCGTAATTGGGAAGATAAAATACCAATTGCCCTGAAACTGGCGCCATTTCGGCAGTCTCGGTGTGTTTCGCAGGGAAAGGTCTGAGGTAACGTTCGCGGCGTTGCCATGACACTGCGCCGATGTTTTCACTGCATCGTGTTTCTGTTATTACACCTCCAGACTCGCCTCGCTGGCAGGTGCAGCGGCGCCTCATCTAGATATAACCGTGGCGTTAGCATTCTTAGCTACTGGTATGACTGGCGCTAGCTGAGATTTCTCCTTCTTTGTCTCTACTCCGCCTCTTCACGCTCAGTTTCTGTCACCCCCGCGCTGCAGACGAAGCCAATTTGAGCCAGTTTGTTTCTAAGCAAAACATACGGAGTATTCCTTAGCAATGTTTAATAAATAAGTGATATTTGACAGTGTGTCTGGGTAGTTTTGCCTTATATAGCAAGCTAGCGCTCACATGTGCTGCGTTCATGGCCCCACCCTGAATTTGGTGCAAAGACCATTTTGTCTCCCACTGCTTTATAACGCCACTCTCATCTTTTCCATGCTCTTTTGCTCGCTGTGAGCATTTTTTTTTTCTGTTTTCTTCTGAAATGACGTCCAAAATAATCTAGGTTATGTAACATTGGTGTTAGCAGAGGCTAAAGCAGACTGCCGCATCTTGTTTTGTAGCTGCGCATCCTGCCAGTAACATGAAGGCCCACCACATCATTTTACCAAAATAGAGATGTAGATTTATAATGCATACTGTATTAAAGGGATCAAAAATATGGAGTTGAAATTTTACCTTACGGAGATGGGATGATTATACAGAAATTTTACACAAGTTAGAGTAGAAATACTTTGTAATAAATTACTCAGTACAGCATAGTAAAAATACTCCTAAATGTACTTCGTTCCCCCCCAAAAAGTTACTCAAGTAAATGTAACTAGTGACTCAAAGTGTGAAAAACCTGACTTATTTTTTATTTTCTTAAAGATTTAGTTCTGATCTTCTAATGATCAACAACTCGCCACCCTAAATGTAAACAAAAGATTGACTCATTTCTGTCACCCACTGGTTAATTTACCACATCAGGCTTTGAGTGTAAATGTTTCATCGTCTTTGGTTTCCAGTTTCCATCTGAGAACCCACAGCATTACACAAGTCTGTATATTACAGGGCCAATTGTTGAATCTATGCAGAACGTATCTATCTTGTGAAATAAAAACAAGTTAGACAGGTTGGTTTGGTCGTAGCTGCAACAAGGCTGGTTTTAACGACTGTTGCGTCCTGCCAATTGGTCTGTAAATTCCTCAACCACACCTGATCCTTTATTTTTGTTTCATTGTCCTTACAAAAGAAAATTGGAATCAATTAAAAATGAAGTTGGCAGGTCAGACCTCAAACCAAACTCAAATTCTAGCAAATTATGTTCAATTTTACCATTTCTCAGATATAAAGGTTTTGTTTTTATTATACGAAGGGAAAATGTTCTAAATGTCCAAATTGTCACACTGTATTTTGGCAGATCAGATGCCAGCCTGTCCTCTGATTGTAATAATATTGTAATAAACTTAAAATATAAACTACAACACACTTATTCTTTTCAGTCAAAATGGGGAAAATAAAATAAAAAACCAGGAAATCTGTATCCGTCTGGAAAAGCTTGATCAGCGAATCTAAGTAATGTGTGTTATTTAGTTTCAATTCAGTTTTAATGCTTAAAAATCATTTTATACTTTTGAGTTTTTGTTGCAGACGTTTATAAACGCTGACTCAGTTTAACTTGTTTCTCTTCTGAGTCTGACATGAGCAGAAATGATGAAAATGCCCGGTGTTGAAGGTGTGAAGGCCTCATTTTAACTCCAGCAGGCGATGAAGGCTTTGCACATTGGGACTGTGGATCTTGAACTTTGAATTGTGTAATAAATGGTTAAGATTAGATAAGCTGAGAGCAAAGTGAAGCTCTTTTGAACAGAGAAAAACGTCATGTTCACTTTTTAAAAAAGGGTATTTTCTTAAATCTAACAAAGCAGATGAGTAAAAAAATATGGAAACTAAATAAAATGCTAATTTTTGTGTGGAAAAAGTCAGTTTTATATTTAAGCTGCCTGATAGGAAGATTCTTATCCCTTTAATGAAACGTTCAGGAAATGCGGGAATATCTGCACCTGGATGATGTAATAAATATTCAGGAAGTGTTTACTTATTAACGAGTCTGCTGGTTAATGATTCCCACTACGAGCTTTTAACACTCTGAGCAAACAGAGGCAAGCTGCAGTCTGCTCCGCTCCGTCTTTCCTGGCCTACTTCCTCCTCTTTGTGTTTTTTCCACTGATATGTTTGTCGTCTCGCCCTGAGACGGCGGTTTCTCCACATGAAGTGGCTAAGCAGAGTCAGGAGACCTGACTGAGTGTCTTTATGGGCCGTTTGGGACTGATTTGGATTCGGGTTTTTTAAACAAAGGCTTTATTGTTGTTTTTTTGGGGTGTTTAATTCCCGACTGCAGCCTCTCACACATGGACATCTTTACTGCAGGAATGCATGACACAAAGGAGCTTATGTAATGTTTTATACCTACCGGCCGACTGGGAGTCACAAACTTATTCAGATTTAGACATTAAATATTTTGATTTATTTATTATTATTTATTGATTAAGTTGTTCGTTTTTGTTTTTAGGTTGCTTTTACCACACTACGTCTGTCTATGTCAGAGTTTGGTAGTAACTAGTTACATTTACTCTATTACATTTACTAGAGTAACTCTTTAAAAAATTTACTTTTATGAGTAATTTTATCACAAAGTATTTTTACTCTTACTTGAGTAAAATTTCTGGATTTTCTACCCACTGAATGAAAAACAAACCTGTTTTAACCAAAATTCCCTAAATTTAAAACCGAACTTAAAACACACCTTTTTAGATCTGCCTTTTCAACATGACACAATTGGTTTGCTTGATTTTTATATAGATTTTTACATAGATTTACATATAGATTTTATATAGATACATTGTTGTGTATTTATTCTACCTACTTTTAATTGCTATATTTTATTGTTTTTGCTATTTTTCGTTCTCTGTACGGTGTCCTTGAGTGCCAGAAAGGCGCCTTTCAAATAAAATGTATTATTATTATTATTATTATTAAAAGTTCATCAAACACAGACACACACCTGCAGTTTTTGTTAAACTTTCATAAATGTTTCTCTTTTTTTTTTTTTTTTTATTGAAAGATTTGGGAAAATTTATTTTGCCTGATTTTGTTATTTTTTTTGTCACTTATATGAATTATTGTCATTTTCATCCTTAAAATACGAAAATTTCCACTTTACTCTATATTGTGCTTCATCTGATGATGTAATTTTTAAATATTAAATGATTGATAATTTGATCAGTTATTCTGTACTTTGTTTACTTGAGTAATTCTTTGCTACTTTTTACTTTTGCTTGAGTAAAGACTTGTTGAGTGTCTCTCCTCTTTCTGGAGTATTGTTTGGGTTCGGGTCTTTCTTGGCGCCAGCTCTGCTAACGGCTAACAGCCCGTCGTGACCACAACGTTTGCTGCTCCAGTCTGTCTTATCAGTCGCCGCCGTTGGGAGGATTCGTGCCGCACGTGACGGTCACATGTCGTCCTCTCAGGTTCCTCGGCTCAGTCGTCTCTCTGTTCGGTCACAGCTGGGAAACGTAAACCTGCAGCAAACGCTTTAATCAGCACAACTTCCCAGAGTTTCTATTTTTAAAAAGTTATAAGATAGATCCTAAGGATCAAAGAAAGCGTGTCTGTGTATAAATTAACAAACCAGGTTTCAGGTTTTCTTCAACAAAATATAAATGTTAGCATTTTTAAGGATTTAAACATAACATTTTCTGTTTGAAATAAATAAAATAAATGCTTCAGGTTCCTTGATTGCATTAGTTTTATCTCCAACAGTAACAGCATTTAATCATATTTTTGAATTTACTGATATTAATTTATGCTTTTGTGAAACAGTGTTATTGGAAATGTTGGTTTTACCATTTTTTTCTATTTTATTTTTTTAATTTATCAAGACAATGATACATCAAAATTCTTACGACGTTCTTCACTGTAAATAATAAACAATACAGTAAATGGGTGATTTAAAAAAAAAAAACCATTTTCCATATTTTATCATCAGAAGACAATAACAAATTTACTGGACAACAAATTGTCCCTGAAGTTATTACAATAAGTGATAATATTGTTTTTTCCAAGTGTTCATGGTATTAAAGTAATAATAATGCAAGAACACATTCTGAAATATGAATAAACTTTAATTAAAATGAATATTTAACACTGGAATTGGAAGTCATCCTAAATGTCCAAAATAAATAAAAAATAGAAATTACAAGTAAAATGAATTATGAATTCTCTGTGAACAAAATTATCTTTAAAAAAGCCCCAGACTGAAGAAGTTTATCATTGTTTTTGGTAGAAGGAGAGGAATCCTTCTGATCTATCATGCGATCAGTTGATTGATCGCGTCGGGCCCGGCTTCTGTTAAGGTGTCTTCTGTTGACGCAGGCCTCCGGTGTGAAAGTCACGGATGAAGTGATCGCCGTCTTCAACGACATGAAGGTCCGTAAGGCTCAGGCGAACGAGGATGAGAAGAGGAAGAGGAAGAAGGCCATCCTCTTCTGCCTCAGCAAGGACCTGAAGAACATCGTTCTGGACGAGGGCAAAGAAATCCTGCTGGGCGACATCGGCAACACCGTCATGGACCCGTACCAGGACTTTGTGAAGATGCTGCCGCCCGACGACTGCCGCTACGCTCTGTACGACGCCACCTACGAGACCAAAGAGACGAAGAAAGAGGACTTGGTCTTCATCTTCTGGTGAGGATCGTTGTCGCTGAAATGTTTTCAGAGAATCGTGGCGATGGATTTAAACCTTTCCTCCTCTTCCTCAGGGCACCGGACAGCGCTCCGCTGAAGAGCAAGATGATCTACGCCAGCTCTAAAGACGCCATCAAGAGGAAATTTGAAGGTGAGCAGCCGCGCGCGGCAGGAACTTTATCCGGTTTTACTTCTGTCGGACGGTTTCCAGGATTTTCTGGATTTTCCTACTTTAAACATGTTTGGTTGGTTTGTGATTCTGAATTCATGGTGTTCCGAGTCGATTCCTGTGTTTATCCGACATTCGCTCCACTTCAGTCCATCTGGGTAACGACATCAAGCTAGCTGAAGGTTTAAAAACCGTCAAAATGTTTCTGTCTGAAGTTTAAAGTTCTTGGTTTTAGATGCCAGAGACAGTGGGGTTTTCTAGAGATGTGGGGCAAAATTATTTGTTGTTGTGATGATGATGATTCAATCTATAGGTGCAGGGGAAAAAATCGACATTATAAAGAATTGCAATTCTTAGTTCTGGGAATTATGAATAGATTCAAAATGCTCAGAAATAAATTTTTTAAATGCGTTAAGCTGTACATCTTTCCTAATTGCTAGTTTTTATTTTTAACGTATATATTTGTTCTTTTATGATTTTGTTTGATGTACTTGCTGTTACTTGATTACTATAAAGTGTTTACAGAAGCGCCATGAAAATGTATTTATTACTCCGTAATACTGCATTAATACTAAAGTGTCAAGTATACATAATACTTCATTATCACTATTTTGAATTATTCTTTGATATTTGTTTAAGAAAAAGCCAGGCAGCTAAATTTTGATGGTTTTAGTGGAAATTTACTCCTTTTCTTTTTATGCTTTTTTCTGTGTAAATGATATGCCGTTTTTTAAACCCAGTTTAGTTTCACACACTTGCAGGAAAAACATTTGAGTTTAAAAAGTTGAAAATTTGTTAGAAAATGTTCACCTTTGTTCTAGAAATTTCTCAATTTTTTGAGTTTCAAAAGTCAAAAATTTTTAGCTTTTAAAACTCAGAAAGTTTTCGAAGTTTTTTGGTGAACATTTACTCCTTTTACTCGTTTTACACGTCCTGTAGGATTGACTGGTGCATTTTGTTTTTAATTATCTTGGGAATCAATAAGTAAAATTTTTTTAACCACAGAGATATTAGTCAGAATAATCAGGTGAAAACCTCGCCTCTCATTAAATATCCCCAGTTTTTGACGGGTCAGTGTATTTTTTTATTTTTCTCCAGGCATCAAGCATGAGTGGCAGGTGAACGGTTTGGAGGACCTGAAGGAGCGACGCACGCTGGCGGAGAAGCTGGGCGGCTCGTCGGTAGTCACCCTGGAAGGATCTCCTATATAAACACGCCTTTCCTCCTCCTCCTCCTCCTCTTCCTCCTCCCGCGGCTTCGGTCGAAGCCTCTCAGACACATCTGTTGGGTTTAGCTGTTCATTCCAGTCGGGTTGGAGAAAACGGGGCAAAAGGAGAACCAGCGTCATTTGTGGGACTCCTGGGGAGGGCGACCTGGGGTGGGTTTGGGGTCAAGTGACAAAGAAAAGCAAACAAAAAAACACAAACAGGCAGACTGTTGTTCCAGTTCATGCAACATAAGGATTATGAACAAAACACACCTAAAGATACTAATGATGAAGGGTGGTGATGAAGACGATGACATTTAAATGCACTTACTCACGTTTCTGGACAGGGTTTTGTTCTTTCCACTTGAAATATTTCAGAGAAAGGGACAGTTCTTAAAATCATGAAAACTATTCCAACTGCATTTTATTTTATTTTTTTGCCAAACTTCTAGTTAAGTTTTGTGTGTAGTTGACACTAGGCCTAGTATGAACTAATTCACTCTTGTTTGCACAAGACGGATGAAAACCTTCTCTGGGGGAACACGGTTAAATATTTTTTTGTTTTTGTCATTCCATTTGGTTTTGGGGGGTTTTTTTGGTTTTGTTTTCATGCAATCCCTAAAACTTGAGTGATTCCGTTTTATTTCCTGTTGTGTCGGAGAACTCGGCATTCGATGTAGTGAACATAACATTCCTCGTACTTGTTAAAAAAGGTTTCCTCGTTTTAAAAAGCTTTGTGGTGTTGTTGATGGTCTGACGCGGCGCGATGTGTAAATGACGGACAAGCAGACTGAAGCGAAGGGTGGATGTTTTGTATCGTCTCCTTATCTCTAATAAAAGCACTAAACTACTGACTTCTTCTTTTTGGTTCTTTTAAACTGGATATCAGTCCCTTAATTATTTAAAATACATTTTCTATTTGTGCTGCATATTGTGTAGAAACTGTGACAAAAGATGTTTAAGTGTTTTGGAAAAATCCATCTATTAATCTAGCGATCAGTTTGGTTATCAATCAGTCATTTTATCATTTGTTTTCAATCCCATCTGTCTTGTTTCTCCGTCTGTCCATCCAGTTCATAAATTAGTTTGTCCTCTCATTCATGCATCGTCTTAAACTACACGCTCATTTTTACTACAGAAGGAAAAGCAATAAATTTTTCAGTTTGAAAAATAAAAAAATTTAGATTAATCTCAGAAATTTATAGAAAAAGAAAATTTCTGAGTTTCAAAAGTTTTTTAACTTTTGAAACTGAGGTATTCTTGTTTGTTCTAGAAAATTAGTCTTAAAATGATCTTTTCTATATTTGTACATCTGTAACTGCAACTAATTATTTTAGTAATTGATTTATTCTGATTAGTTGGATTGAATTCTCTAGAATTTCTTTTTAACTGAACTAAAGTCATATAATAGAAAAACATTTCAAAAATACAAATTACATTTTTAAAATAAAATAGAACACATTAATAGATGCAAATAAACTAATTTTATTGCCTAAAACTCAATAATGTAGCATTCTTTTAGAGAACACTTGATCATAAAGATTGAATGTCCAAAATACTTTTAACACCAACGTGGAAAAATACAATTCAAGGCTGATCTGTGTATTTTTGGATTAATCAATGAAATGATAGAAAAAGGTAGTTTTTAAATTATTTTTATTACATAATTTCATCTGGGTAAAGCTAAAGTTATGCCACTTGAGGAGTTTTGGGTAAAACATTTTTACAAAGGTTATTTTTTGAATCTTTAATATAAATGTTTATGGGGGGAGGAGGGTTGTACAGTTTTGCCTTTATTACTGCTCTGAATATATTTTTCTTGGTCTTTTTTTTACTCCAGTTAACAATTAATTACAAAAATTAGTTGACAATTATTTCAATAATCAATTCATCACGATTAATTGTTTCAGTCCTATTTATACGCTTTACCTACTGTCCCAGTCCATATACCTCCTGCTGTTTATACATTCATCCTTCCATCTCTGGGTATTCATATTTCTGTTTATATTATATCATATTTCAGTCACAAGAGGAGTGACTGTGGTTAAATATGTTTTAAAGCGTGTTAATTCTTTAAAGGGAAGCATTTTTAATCGATTAATCTACAACATCAACGAGGCTCGTTCACACTTGAGAGCTGCAGTATTTATCATGGCCACATGGGGGCAGTCGAACTCCATTTTACACCAAAAGGACTTCACACAAACAATTAAAACTCTGTTTATTAAAATATCTCAAGCATTCGTGAAAAAATAAAATTAACATTCTGTCCTCAGTCAACTATGAGAAGTCTAAAGTGTCCGCCGAAATGATAGGAAGCAGTTTTATTGTTTATTTACTTTTCAGATGCGTGCAGGAGGGCGGAGAAGGAGCTGTGTTATAAATGGAAAATTGCCAAAATCACCAAAGCGGGATGCAGATGAAAGAGGAAGGGGGATTATAATTTATCCTCGGTAGATTACAGTAATCGACACGCGGTGCTGCTGCACCAGGAGAAAGTGTTTTTTCCTTATTGAGGAGGTTCAGCTATTATTGTGGAAACATTGACATGAATCTGACCGCGGGCAAAAATCAGAGCTGTGATCTCACTGGCAGATTTATTTAACGGGCGCAGAGGTTACCAATTAAACACAGGAGAGGGAACATGGAGCCAAATGTAGATTTTTCCCTGATGTAAACACAGACCTCTATGGAAATATTTCTGTTGCACTCAGATGTTTATAAGGTGCGTTTGTAAAGTTACACTGTCAAAAATTAACAGCAATAATCTGGGTTATTTAATCTAAGAGAAAGAAAATGAGGGTTCATGTTTTCACCATGTTAACCATTCATTTATAAATGTCAGTTTCAAACTAAATATTAGCACACTGAATATTTAGCTTACTAGCTAAATACTTAGCTTGAAGCTAAATACTTAGTTCAGCACTAAGTATTTAGCCAGCAAACTTACAAACTAAATTGCCAATTTCCCTCTGAGATTAGTAAAGTATCTTCATTCAAATACTTGGTTTGAAACTAAATATTTAGTTAGCGCACAAAATAGTTTGCATCAAATTAAGCATTTAGTTAGCAAGCTATTTAGTTTGAAGTCAAATCTTTAGTTGGCAAGCTATATATTTAGTTATTTAACTAAATATTTAGCTCCAAACTATGTGCATAGCTTGAAGCTGAGTGTTTGACTTAACTACATGTTTAGTTAGCAAGCCAAATATTTAGTTTTAAATCAATTATTGAGTTGGCAATCTAAATATGTTTAGCTAGCAAGCTAAATATTTAGTTAGAAGGCTAAATGTTTAGCTTCAAAATATTTAGTTAGCAAGACAAATATTTAATTTTAAGTCTTATATGAGAAAGCTCACAAGTTAAATATTTAGTTTGAAGCTAAATGTGTAGCTTGCTAGCTACATATTTAGCATGCTACCTAAATATTTAGTTTGTAGCTAAATATTTAGCTTCAATGATTTAATTATAAATGATTTAATGACATGATGAAAGTATACAACTTCGAATATCAGATCATTTCTGTGTTTTATAACAGGCTAAATAAAACAAATTTATTGCTGTTAAGTTTTTACTGTAACTTTGTTAACATCACCCTATGGATGTTTTCTGCAGTAGCTAACAGTAAAGGTCACCCTGTATTATTTTTAATTCACTTCGGCCTCGGTTGCTTCAGTCCTGCCTGCAGTCCAGCCGGTTCCCGTGCACCCAGTAACAGATCTGGGCGAACTTCAGCGGCGTGATGCGGACAGCCACGTTGTAATCCCGGTTCTCTCCGTCGATCTCCAGCCACTGGTGTCCAGAGAAAATCCCGATCACCTTCCTCTCCCAGCGCTCCAACGCGTCGTCCCACACCCGGCCGTACACCCCGGAGCCGCTGGCCCCGGGCCGCGCGTCGCAGTGCTGGTAGATTAGTTCGCTCGACTCCTCCTCCACCGGACAGAACCGGTACACCAGCTCCCCCGGGCGGTCGCTGTCGAACCCAGAGAAGTGAATGCGGTTCCCTGCCAGGTCGTCCGAAGAGGGCGCTACAGAGAGCCGCATGAAGGGGCGCCGGTGAGGCCAGCGCAGCTCCAAAAGGGCGTAGTCAAAGTCCATGCTGACCTCCTGCGGGCCCTGGATCCAGCCCTTCGGCACCCGAGTGCGCTTCACCCGAACCCAGCGGACCAGCGGCTTCTTGTTGGGAATCAACCCGGCTTTGGTGCCATTTACGGACGGAGGAATCAGGAAGCCAACCCTCAACTTCTGGGCTCCATGAACGTAATCCTTCCCGTCGTGCACGCAGTGGGCCGCGGTGAGGACGTGCTGCTGGGACACCAGGACGCCCGTGCATCCGGTGGAGATGCGCACCGCCGTGGAGAAGGGATAATCCATCAGGAAGTCGTCACCCTGGATGTTAAAACGCCCGTCCGCTCCGTAGATCTGCCGCTTCATCCTGCGCTTCAATCGTCTCCTCCATCTCCACTCGGGCGCGTGAGTCGGGTGAAGAGCATCATCATCATCCTCCACCTCCACCGTGGTGAGGGTGCGGAAACCGTCCGCGTACAGCGTCTCGAAGGCCAGTTTGTCCGTCATTTGCTCCTCCTGCTCCGCTCGGTGGAAGCAGCTGGCGTTGCAGCGGGTGGTGAAGTCCAGCTGGGCCTCGGCGCTGAAGCGCGAGCGGGTCAGAGGTGTCGGTGCGTGCGGGACCAGGGTGGGCACGTGCACGGGTTGGTGGTGGGGAGGCTGGAGGAGAGAGAGGGTGAAGGGGAGGAGGTGATGGAGGAGCAGGTGAGTTGAGACGGTGATCTCACGTGGCGTCATAGTGGAAAACACTGAAAAGATTCACAAAATGATCATTTAAAGGGGCAGTGTTGTATTTTCCGAACACAATGACATTTATAGCATAATCAACTGTTGACTTCAGTTGTGTGTGTGTATATGATATATATATATATATATATCTCAAACATGACTTGAAAGAAATTTGACTTCATAATTTAACACCTTCAAATTGGACCGCTGACTCTTTAAGAAACTTCTTCTCTTTCTGACTCCACCTTTAGTACATGTCATCACAACGTTTCTCCATTAACCCTTTAAGAACAAGTCAGGGTTTCCTCCAGCAAACTTGCTAAGCGCGGAGGTTGAGGCGTTAGGGCAGTCACTTATTTATGGCCTACTGTGTTTTTGAGTTAAATTTTTTTTAAATTTGATAGGAAATTTGAAAATATCACTTGATAATTATGTGTCATTGGAAGATTAATACTTGAATACTGACTATAAAGTCTTAAAAATGCAAACATTAAAAAAAATAAGTTAAATAAATATGCAATGCTAAGCCTGGTGGGGGCCCAAGTAAAGCCTGGTGGCCCGCCAGACTTATAATACACTGGGGGAAACCTTGCAAGTAACTTATCTGATAAGCTCAGAAGATGCACAGTTCCACCAGGTGTTTGCTAATTGCTGCTACCGCTAGTCTGAAGAAGCTGAGTGGGGCAACTTGGGGGAGGGAGCTCTTTGAGAGCCATACTTGGTAAAAGCAAGCGTTTAGGCACTCCCGAATGGTTGCCATGGGAGATTAAAAGATTTCTCAAACATACACAAAATAATCAAGGCAACAATCCAGGTATGTTTTTGATGAGGGAATAACATTGTAACATGATATAAACCTCAACAAAGTTTATTTGACTGCTCCTTTTAGCCATATTAACAGAAAGTTGAATGGAAGGAAAAAATATGAAAACAAAACACATTTACAAGGTGCATCTGGCCTTGCAAAAGTGATTGCAATCCTTGACCTTTCCCATGTTTTATGAGTTAAAACCACAAATTTGTAAATAATCTAATGTGATTGTCATGCTTTTGTTTTCTGACCACTTTACTTTGGTCATAATTAATTAAATTAAATTAATTAATTAAAATATTACTGTACTTATGCAAAGAATTGCACAATCAGGCTCTGATGCATTGGAATGTTAGAAATTGATGTTTTTTATTGTAACAACAAAATCTGAATAATTTAAACCATTTTTTTCTGTATGTTCAATTTAGGGCTGGGTAATAAATCAATAACAATACATATTGTGATAGATGATCAATATCCACAGATAATACATCTAATAGTTTAGTCAATATTCAATACATAGTTTCCACAAGTCTGAACCAGAAGTTATCTGCAGCACTGAACCGCCATCTTGGTAGTCAAGTGCCGCTTCAAGACCAGCAAAAAAAAAAAGAGCATTTAAAAGTAAGTTTAAGACTTAATAGTTGTAATGTCTTTTATTGTTTGAATTTAGATACGAATGAGGCAAGAGCTAGTTCTGAGTTTGTGGCTTGTTGTTGTCATAGCTTTTACAGATACCTATCAAGATGGCTGTCAGCTACAAAGTTACTGGAAGTGTGACGTCATATGAGAACTGTGTATATTCATATTGAACATAGTTCTCATGTGAGGAACCAGGAACTTTGTAGCTGACAAGCTGCCATCTTGGTGGATATTCATAACTACCTGTCATCACAGTTGCAGTAGCCATGACAACAATAAGCAAGCCACATTCTCTGCATCATACGAGTCAGTCCCAACAGCAGCAAAAAATATTTCTGTCACACATTGGTCAAGAGTGTCAATATACTTTCTTTTTGTTGATCTCGAAGCCATGGTTCATCTATGCTTTGTGCTGCATTTGCCTACCAAGATGGCGGTTCAGATATGTATTCACTGTACTTCAACCCAGAACTGCACAGCATTCTGGGAGATGTAGGCAGAGAAAAGACCTTAGCCGACCTCTCACAGGCAGCCAAGCAAAGTTGGTGGCATCAACTCACTCACTTATTTTTGGTTACCTAGCAACTCACTCATTCTTTGGTTACCTAGCAACAACCAGCTGAGTAGCAGCAGTTTCAGGTTTCACCACTGTACCTCATAACTGCTTAAAAATAAAAACAACAACATATTTTTTAATATTTCAAATATTTGAAACAAAAAAACGAATTAATAATTATTGATTTTGACTCATCCATATTGTCCAGCCCTAATTGCTAAACTTCTGCAAGTAGGTGCAGCTCACACGTTTCAGTGTTGCAAACCCGGCCTGAAGTTGGAGCGGCGAGACAACAATGACCCTTTTGTTCCCCGCAATATAGATTACCAGGATAATAGGATTTCACCCGATGGAAGCAAACAAGCGTTTTAATGTCTGTTTGGCTCAACAAGCAATGAACAAATTCCAGAGAAAGGCCTGTAATAAAGAGCCGACCAGGTAAAAAGGGTGCCATTCATTAACAGCGAGGCTTTCAGAGCAGATTAACAGAGAAAGGAGACACTCGATCCCCGCTGTGGATCCCTGGGCTCGCATGGCATGACTATAGACTATAGCAGGTGTGCAGAAAAGTAAAAAGCAGCAAGTCGAGGCAGGGCGGCAACACAGATCATTACTCCCGAAACAAGACAGGGTGGGGCACGTCCACACACCTACGAGCTGCCACACACAAGCAAAAATAAAAAAAAAAAATGCAGATTTTCTTTTTTTTCCAGGTATAAACTGATTTCTTTCGCTTTTGAGCTGACAGAAAAATTGTCTTCCTTATATTTTTACATTCACATGCTGATTCTGTTAAAAATATTTTGATAAAACATGCAGCGAAAAAAAAAAACAAAACATGAATTTGGTTTGGGGTTAAATTTGCGTCATAAAGATGAAATGAGCAATATGAAGCTCAGTTTGACTAGGAATGCAAAATAAACGACAGCAATTTGTTGTATTTTTCATGTATGATCTTTTTTTAACCTCTAAAGAAGCAACCAAGCACCGACTTGGAGCATAAAACTTAAAGCTGATTCTGTTTTAGAGTAAATCGTTTTATTTCGATGCCTACCTGCTGATTAGAGACTGTGGATCGGTTCACATCCCGGTCAGGTTCTCCTCTCCATCAGGATCATTTCTCCAGGGTTCCCGCATTATATCCGCAGGCAAGTTTCTCCTCTTCCTCCCTTATATTCCTACTCTCTCTTTTCCTCTTTCCTTTTTCACTCTGAGCGCAAATGAAGCGCCAGGTGCGCAGTGAACGTGCGGAGCTCCTCCGCAGTCTGTGCGGTTCAGTCACTGATGCGCGTCTGCATGATCCGCTCTGAACACAGGCGGGTTTACCCTGACCCAGACCCTCCCCATGGTCCTAGCGCCCCTCTTTTACATTTGACCCGTCAGTGTCCACCTGGAAAAGAAAAGACTTTTTCAAATATTTAATCCAAGCTTATATTTATTGCGATAACTAGAGATATCGGGAGTATTGATATTAAATAAGGATTTACTCCAAATGTGACTTTTGTCTTTTCTATTGTTGACTCAAATGTCTTGTCATACATTTGCTCCTGATATCTAAGTATTTTTTATATTTAGTTGTGTTACAACCAACTTAAGTGAATTTTATTGGGATTTATGGCGTAAAATCAAATAAAAGTAATTAGTCACACTGGGGTTTTTTTTTAACAAATATTCTCACATAAGTTCAGTTTAGTCTGGATAATTTATTTTAATAATTTAAAAACTACATTTACTCATTTAGGTAATTTTTTAATTATCTGTAAGGGGACAAATATTTTTTCAATCTGAAAACTGATATGTTTATGTCAAATTAAAGTTTTGACATTAACTTACTTTTAAATGGGTGAATAGTTGTAATCATGAACTTCACAACACATTTTTTGTCCTTTTAGATTTTAGGCTCATTCGTTTCATTACGTCAAAGACTTTTTTATTTTATTTTATTTTTTTTAAAGGTTTTGTTGGCTCTAGTGGCCTCCATCTGAAAGTAGTCTGACAGGAAACAGGGCAACCAGAGAGGGGGAAGACATGCGGCAAATGTCGCCAGGCTGGGAATCGAACCTACGGCCACCGCTACAAGGACCAAGGCCTCAACGTGAGTCATGCTTTGCCCCTGCACCACCACAGCACCCCAAAGACTTTTAACCTCAATGTTTATTAAAAATCCCCAAAATATTCCAGGCAGATTAAGATTTTACATAATTGTTATTCAACCAAGAAACTCACAAAAGACCAAAAACAAACTTAAAGTCAATTTAAAAAGGAGTAAAAGTGCTAAAAAAGGATTTTAAAAAATTGTTTTGTTACTTTTCAAGAGAAAAACTTCATGTGAAGACCAGTTTACTTTTGTCAGTAATCATTGGCTAAATATTTATTGGTATCACACCAAACAAACCAGCTTTTTGTATGTTTCTTCTTGTGTTTTAATGGTTTTACTTCCCTTCTTCACCCTAATCTTTTTCTTCTCCCACAGATTCACTGTCTGGACTCTGACTCCTTCCATTAATTAAACCTTAAAATCTAAATAGAGAACTTAATTATTCACAGCTTTTGAAATCATTACATTTGTGTTCCCTCTGTAAAGCTCCAAAGTGCTGATTTGACATTTTTACTTGTGGAAATGTATCTTTGCTTGTACATAGGAGGCATTGAAACAGAGAGAGTTTCACGTTCGCATGCCTCAGTAACAGATTATATGTATTTGTGATAACAGGCCTTTGGCATTTGCTTTGATAGCCAACAGCTACACCCAAGCAAGAAAAATCTTGTTTCTGGCACGACTGAGCTTCAATTATGGCTCCCGCCAGGAGCTTTGATAGATTCACGTTAAAGACCAACTGTAGCAGCTCAGAGATCATCGCAGCCTGCAGGCAGAGGAGTGCTGCGGCACGTCTGCTGCAGCATTCACCCCGTCCTTTGACCTTTAGTCACCTGAGGTCTGATTGGTCCATTCCTCTGCAGAGTAAAAGGGCTCTGGGCGAAACCTGTGCTCAAGTAAGAGAAGAATTATTTTAATGTATTTTTACTCAAATAGGAGTGAACAATAGTCATTCAAGAAATTAAAAAAGTAGGAGGGTCCAATTAAAATATTGACATTGTCGATATCAGTATTGAATTAATACTTTACAGATTCCATCTTGCTTTTTTTATTTTACTGTAGATTCTCATCTCTATCTCAAAAAAGATTCAGCTTTGATTTGGTTTTCTATTGTTTTATTGTCTTATGGGTTATTAAAGTGTTTTGTAAACATATAAATTCTGTCCTAATTCAAAGGAAAAACAACAGAAACATGTAAAGATCAGCAGTTTGATGAAACTTAATCAGTCGCAGCAACATTAGCCCTAGACTTGGTATTGCATCAATAGCACAATGTAAAATATTGAACATCTCTAAAGTAGGAGATCTAAATGAAAAAAAGTATTTCTACTTAAGTACAGAGTAAATGTATAATTATAATATTTGATTTAATTTGTGAAAATGGTGTAATCAGACTGATAGAAATATGAATATATGCCCATTCAGGTATTTTTCCAAATAAAAGAAACATCTTTACAAAAAAGCTAATTAAGGCAGAGGAAGCAAAAAAAAAAAAAAAAAATCCAAATATTTTTTTATTATTATAAAAAAAGTTAAAAAGTTGAACTTATTTTCCAAATTAATTTTTTTCGCAACACAAAGCTACGAAAAATTACACAAAGAAATGTATATATGTTAGAGTAAACGTACTTCAAGGAGAAAGATGGATGGATGGATCAATGAATGAATGGAAGGATTGTATGGATGTGTGCATATATATACAGTATATATATATATATTTTTATATATATATATATAAATATAAATATATATATATATATATATATATATATATATATATATATATATATATATATATATATATATATATATATATATATATATATGACACATGACAGAACCTTTGCAGTCCATCTCCCTCAGTTCATCATCCTGTAGAAAGCGCATACATCCCATCTGTCTCCTGTCTGTAGGTCGATTAGCAGTTCCTTGTCAAACTCATGTTTCAAGGTTCATTCTTGGTTCACTTTTCATAAGAGCCACCTGTGGAACGTAAAAAAAGGGTCTTAAACCTGTTAAATAAACATCTGTTGGTAATATTTTTTTTCATTTCCGAAGCGATTTGTTCTGCTTGTCAGTCTTAATTCAAATGTTCAGGCTTTACCTGCTCAGTCTTGTCAGGGGTCACTGGCTAGAGAGCAGAAGCGAGCTCCCAGTATGCTTTGGTGGTGTGAAAGTGTAAACAAAAGGTTTGAGAGGAAGCTGATCTCAAATCACATGGTGGTGGAATGTGATACGGTGTAATTATAACACCATTAAGGCAATGAATAGAGAAGAAAACAAGCTTGTCTTACCAGCTCAGCTGAAAGTCTGAAATCTCTCAAGATCAGTTTGAAGGAGTATATTACTTTAGTAATTCTCAAAATAACAATATTGAAATCTCTGGAGTGAGATATAATTTTAGTTCACGGTCACGATGAAGGCAAGGATGTCATGCATCCAAAGCTAACGGTTAAGCTAACGGTTTAGCTGTTAGCTTAACCATTAGCTTACATTATTCTCAGAGCAGGGTTGATTCAAGAGTAAATTTCCACCATTTAAAACGGTTCAAATATAAAACATTTACCCACCTTCACTTTGCTTTGTTTAAACCGTTCATCCTAACCAGTGTCCATTATGTTAACTGTTAGCTTACATCTTGCTATGAGTTCAACATTTAGATTGAATTTGTAGCCAATACTAAATTTACAGTTAGATATTACATTTACAGTAAACAAGTTCACAAGTTTGAGATCTTCTACTTCTCCAACAATTATTTTTCTCATGCTGGCCTGGTGCTCTTGGGGGCCCCCTGGTGGTGTGGAGAGCCTAAGCAGAGCCGTTTAACTTGCACTTGCCTTGGCCAGGCTCAGCTTACCAGGTTTTAATGTCCATGCTTTCAAGTCACTTAGACAAAATTATATTGCATTTTCTTTTCTTCACAATTACAGATTTATTTTGCTTTTAACTGTGAGTCACAGAAAACTCACCAAAGCCATTCAGCATTTTGTGAAATAAACAAATTACTAATTGACTGTGAAGCAAAAAATAATGAGGTGTTAAAAATAAATAAAGAAAACACCTGCTGTATCCTTTATTTAGACGACTTATTTTGTGATGAAGGAGATTATTTTGAGTAGAAATTATCTTGATTCACACGTAAGAGTCTAGATTTTTTGAAAAACGTCACAACTATGGTATTGTTGAAATAAAACCCATTTACATAAAACAGGTTTTATTTTAACAATGTAATTGTGAAGTCTGTCAAAAAGTGTTTTATTTATTCTTCAAATTCATTTTCTTTACTCAGAAAGTTACTTCCTCCTGACTTTTATTGTTTCCTAAGTTTTGCTTCGTTGCGCTTGACGGTTGGTGGTTGCCATGGCAACAGGTAACGGTCAGTTCTTTCCCTGTATTCTGTTGCCGTCCGTGTTTTCTTTACGAATATACTTATTTTAACATATATTTTTTGACAGATTTTATTATATGGGTTTCAAGTTTAAGTTTGCCGTGTTTAGTATATATTTATTTACTGTTATGACAATGATTGCTGTGCGTTTTAGCCGTGTTTAATTTTACAACTGTCAATTGTGTCAACTTTTCATTGGGAGCCATTGCTCTGTAGTCTGTTTAGGGTTATTTATTGTGTTTTATTTTATGTTATGACTGATGTTAGCTACCAACTTGATTTTTTTTTATTTCTCTGGACCTTATAGATAAACAATGAAGGATTACATTTATGAAAATGAAGAAGACGAAGTCATTTGGGCGTTTATGTCAGAGCAGATTCTCACTTGATACCAAACTGCACTTATTTTGCACAACTGAGGCTGTAAATCTGCCTCGCTGTCGTGCCTCTGGTACCAAAAATGATAGAAAATCAACCCAACTGAGAACATGTTGGCTCCAGATGAAAGGAAATTCCTGGACCAAGAGATGATCTTATGACACAGATACACTTCTGCTCCGATTTGATGGCATATTTTCCCCCCAGTGCTCTGCAGATCAAACCGGCCACGTTATAAATTGTGTTTGATGTGACTCCAGGTAGAACCGGGGTTCTGTTCGCCATCTTTCACTTCATCAGGTTGACACACTGTTAGAAAGTTTATGACAGGACCACACGTCGGAGAACCAAAACACATTCAAAAATAACCGAGGACAGACTGAACTTCCCCAGGAATGCGAGTAAACGCTACCGCAAAGGTGTTTTATTTGATGAATTCTCCGTCTGATTGCTTGAGACGTGGAAAATAATTTGCCTGGAGAGGAAAATGTTAGCGCTACCATGACTACTGTGTCTTTCCCACAGCAATGCATCCTGATGCAATCCAAGTGTCGGGTTTGCTGCTCATCCAGGGGAGTGAGAGCACTGCCATTAATAAAGAGAGGGATCAAAAACGCCATTCAGGAGCAGATTGATCCAGCAATTCAGTCACAGTTTGGTCACAATCGCTTATTTTCCACCATAATGGAGCCTTATGTTACAAAATGGCTGAAAGATCAGCCATATTTTAACCTGCAGTTGGTTTTCAAAAGAGGCCCATAATTTGACATATTGATGGATAAAATAAAAGTGTTTGTGGTTCTCTACACTGTTCTGTATTTTTATTTATATTAAAATTAGTAACAGCACAAAAATGTATTAAGACTAAGAAACCAAAAAGAAACAATAATATGATAATTCAGGGCCTGCATCCATATGACACTTGGAGCGCAGAATACAAGAGTTATGAATTCAAAGGCGTTCACAGAATGGAGACAAACCATTTACTTTAAAAACCGACAATAATAATAATGTTGAAAGACAGTGGTAATAAACTTAACACTACTTACTACTAACAACCACACTATTTGAAAGATTTACACTTGATCATCTTACTCAATGGCTCACTATAAACCCTGAGCTGTTTATGCCTTTTTCCAGAAGTTAAATATAAAAAATTCAGGTTCTATGATTAAACCAAGACACAACAATTTGATTTCTATTTTTAGATGTTAGAAGAAAGAGAATTTGCTTGAATTACCTAGTGAAAGGAAATATGAAAAGCATAATTAAAAAGCTACTATGAGGAAATTGCCCCCAAACACAGAAACACTGCAAAAACAAGTCACTTCCAAGTTAAGTTTATTTGTATGACACGTTTCAGCAACAAGGCAGTTCAAAGTGCTTCACAACATAAAAACATGACTCATCAATTGTGAAACAAGCATTAAACATAACATTTTATTAAATACCATAATAAAAATCACAAATGCAAACATCAAATATCTTGATCAATGTTTAATTTACTCTAAATAGGTGGGCGTTCAGCCATAATTTAAAGGAATCCAGTGTTTCAGCAGCTTTGCAGTTTTTTGGAAGTTTTTTCCAGATGAGAAGAGCATGAAAACTGAATCTTGTTTCTCCATGTTTGGTTCTGGTTGTGGGGGTGCAGACCAGATCCAGATTTATTACCTAACGTAGGCATTTGGAGTCTGCAAACACTCATTTGGAGTGACGCAAACTCCAGAACACTAATACAACATAAAAACGCTACAAACAAAAAAAATGGTGCAATCACAGAACATGGGAGCAAATGCCTACAATTAACAAGACAAATGCAAACAAAAAATGCTGCAACCATAGAAAAGAGAAGCAAAACGGGAAAATCAGCTGCAAATATGAAAAGATGCAAACTTGCTCCACAAAATGGAAGTGCAGAATTTTTGTGGTTTTTTTTGTACTTGTATGTTTTCGAGTTTGCATCATTCATGTGTTTGCTCTGAGTTTTGCTGTTTACTATGCATCATCAAAGACAAAGGATTTCCAAAATGGCTGCCATCACTTTGCGGTGAGTCTGGTCTTCAGTCAATGGCAGATCTGGTGATCAATATGTTGCGTTTGAGATCATACTCTGGATATGATCTTGGTGTTTCAACCCAGAATAAACCAATTTGAAGCACAGATCTAAAATGCATCTATTTTGTTTCCTTCAAGCTTCAAGCTTGTTTGTGGAGAAGTGGCCCAGGGGAGACGATGGGCTACACTTTGAGACAAATCATCATCAAAATTAATTTAGCCTTTTAACAAGAGTACTAAATGGTGAAGCATTTTTCTTCTCCTATCAAGATTTATAGCTTAAAACCCAACCGAGCTGCCTCTGGGTACAGTTTGCCTATTTGAGCCTGGTTGAGTTTTTGGCTATAAATCTTAATTTGAGGCAGAAAATGCAGACGGCTTTGCCCTGTTTTATCCTCCAGGACTAGACCACACTTTGTTTTAACAATTGGAAGCCAAAAGGTTAGCAGACTGGCATTTTTCTTTCCTGAGAGACACTTTAATAATATCTTCTGTTTGCAGCTGTCTCACTGATCATAAATGATTTTGTGGTGCCAGTTTGTGGATGGCATTCCTTTTAAATGAGACACAGCGGCTTTCCACCAAAAGCAGATGATAAAAATACCAAATTAAGCTTGTGGTGAACAGCCAACCACAGCAGAGAATAGTGATTCGATGATAGTTACATTGTACCGCATCTTCTGCACGTTTAAAGCCCTGAAGGTTCCTCCTGCTCCAACCCAACCCTCCTCAATGTCACCACTTTCACTGGCCCATATTCTTTCATTTTCCAAGATTATTCCTTTAATAAAGCCCTCTGAAGAAACAGCTGCCATGTTCATTAACATCTGACCACTTCTCAGAGAGCTGTCTAATTAGTCTGTCAGTGGTTTATGAAGGAGGAATGGAGGAAAACAAATTATGGAAACTGGAAGTGTTTGACTTTCCTCATACGGGTAGCTGGATTCCAGATACTATGGATTCCAGATTCCATAGTATGTACAAGTGAATGTACATACTATAAAACTTACACAGGGTGGGTTCAGTGGCTATATTTTTGTATATTATATTGCCAAAAGTATTTGCTTACCCATCCAAATTATCGGAATCAGGTGTTCCAATCACTTCCATGGCTACAGGTGTATAAAATGAAGCACAGAGGCATGCAGACTGTTTTTACAAACATTTGTGAAAGAATGGTTCGCTCTCAGGAGCTCAGTGAATTTCAGCGTGGAACTGTGATGGGATGCCACCTGTGCAACAAATCTAGTCATTAAAATTTCCTCGCTCCTAAATATTCCACAGTCAACTGTCAGATGTATTATAAGAAAATGGAAGTGTTTGGGAACGACAGCGGAGCGGGGTTAGCAGATGCTGAAACGCGTCGTGCGAAGAGGTCGCCAACTTTCTGCAGAGTCAATCACTACACAGACCTCCAAACTTCATGTGGCTTTCAGATTAACTCAAGAACAGTACACAGAGAGCTTCATTGAATGAGTGTCCATGGTGGAGCAGCTGCATCCAAGCCAAACATCACCAAGTGTAATGCAAAGCGTTGGGTGCAGTGGTGTAACGTACTGTACGCCGCCACTGGACTCTAGAGCAGTGGAGGCCCGTTCGCTTCTTCATCTGGCAATCTCATGGACGAGTCTGGGTTTGGTGGTTGTCTGACCACATTGTGCCAAGTGTAAAGTTTGGGGGAGGGGGCATTATGGTGTGGGGTAGTTTTTCCAGAGCTGGGCTTGGCCCCTTAGTTCCAGTGAAAGGAGCTATGAATGCTTCAGCATACCAAGACATTTTGGACAATTCCATTCTCCAAACTTTGTGGGAACAGTTTGTAGCTGGCCACTTTCCTCTTCCAACATGACTGTGCACCAGAGCAGAAAGCAAAGCCCATAAAGACATGGATGGCAGAGTCTGGTGTGGGTGAACTTGACTGGCCTGCACAGAGTCCTGACCTCAACCTGATAAAACACCTTTGGGATGAATTAGAGCGGAGACTGAGAGCCAGGCCTTCTCGTCCAACATCAGTATGTGACCTTACAAATGTGCTTCTGGTAGAATGGTCAAAAATCCCCATAAATACTCCTAAACTCCAAAACCTTGTGGACAGTCTTCCTAGAAGAGTTGAAGCTGTTCAAGCTGCAAATGGTAAAACAGCCTCATATTGAAACCTATGAATTAAAACGTGAGTCAAGGCAGGAGAGCAAATTCTTTTGGCAATATATATATATATACAGTACATATATATGTATATATATATATATAATCATGCTAGCTCAGTGCTCTTGGGGTCCCCTGGTGGTGTGAGGGTCCTAAGCAGCTGCTTAAGTCTCATATACCTTGGACTGTTTATTCAACAGGACTATGATCAGAAGCACACCTGAATAGCTTAGAAAGGAGCAGCCTAGTCAAAGTCTGGACTCAAAGCTGATTGAGGCCGAGCAGGTTGTCTGAAAATAATCCAAAATGACTAAATGAAAACAACTGGGCTAAAATGTGGCTCACCATTAGACATCAAAAAATGTTTTACGGTTGCTTTTAGAAGCTTTTTTCCGTTTGTAACTTACAGCTTTTTGTATTTACTCAGAATATCGGGCTTTGAGTAAAACTTTGTTTGATGTGAAACTTTTTCACGGACCATTAGAGCTCAGTTGGTGTCGTTTTCATGCCAGTGAGTTGGACCAGTGATGAAGAAGGCCTTTCACACCTGCTGTGAGGGCCCCGCGACCGTTTCTCAAAGCAATTTAGCGATTTATTAACAGGATCACAGTGTTTTTCTCTGCTCTCTTTAATCGGATAATTGGCTTGTGATTCAAACAAGCCGTTTTGGGTTTTGAAGAGGTGGAACGAATCTCTCAGAACGACCCGGTAGGTCTTGACCTGCTCTCGGCTGGAGCCTTTCTGTCACTTCAGGCTGGACTTTTCACAGAGCAGCTCAAAGAATGTCCCCATTCTGCTCTCCAGCTTCAGCTGCAGTGTTTTATGTCCCCCTTTTTTCCATCCAGATATATTTATTGCTTCTTTCCTTTAATTTTTTCCATCCAAGACATCTGATCCCATCTGTCTGTCCTACGTTTTTCCTCATCTTTGAGTCAAAACAGCGTTTTTTTTTCAGTTTTTGCTTGACAAAGTGCTTCACGTGTGTCAGGAATGATCTATGATGAATACTTCCTCCTTCTGGTGGGTAGTTTCCCCTTTCCGCCGTTGCTCCCTGGTCCTCCTGCAGGTCCTCCTGGGTATGTTTTCAGCATAACTTCCCTTCAGCATGATGTCATATTAGTTTGGCTTCATGAGCTGTGAGAGGACAAGGGGAAAAAAAGGAGGGAAAGCACGGTTTGCAAAAACATGAACTCAGGAATGCAAACTGACTACGATGAAGTCCATCAGGAAAGAGGAGGGGAGTCTTTCCGTATCTTTAACCAGTCAGGGCAGGAAATCAGAGGGAGTCTTCTGCAGGAGTTGGGAAGCATCCCAAACGGTTTGCTGTTCTTGGCGCTTCTGCCACAATGCTGAAATGATGTGAGCTTCTTTAAAAGAAAATTATTCCCCTCCTCTTCTAATGAACTCACTCTTAAAACTGTCAGTTTGCACCAGCCAGATGTTGACCACACATCTACATTTGCAATTTCTCTGCTCAGTTTTGCTGAAGAAAACAAGGTGTATTCTAGTATTAATTTCATCATATTACTGCATATTTTACACAAACCCGGCAGATTTTGATTCTGATGTCAGTCCTTGACTCTTTAAACACTTTGGTCCAAAAGAGAAATTACATTAAAAGCAGTTAAACGCCCTCCAAGTTTCTCACAATTGATCAAGTTACAGCCATAAATTTAAATGTACTCCACTGGGACTTTATCTGAAAGGTGAAAATAACTTCAAAGTGAAAGAAAATGTGTAAGGTTCCTAAATAAAACTCAGTGTGAACAATTACTTTCAGAAGTTAACAGAGTGAACCGTGAAATTTAGGCCATTCCCACACCTGATAGTCCAGGAGACTATGGGGTTCAAATGGGGTTTGACCAAAATTGTGACGTTTGTTGCATTTTCAGCTGAAAGAGTTCACTTTCTCCCAGCACTGAGTCAAACAAACCAAACCCTTTGAAAAACCTGTTCCCCTCCTCACCTGTGGTGGTGCGGCATCAAGAACCATTGAAGGAAACAACATTAAAATCTCAGAAGAAGACATTGAGCGCAACTTCCTTCTTCACTAAATCAAAACAAAAATGGAATGGCTTCATATTTTAGCAGTTGTAGGATTTCACTTTTGTCTTTGGTAAAAAGCCACAAGCCTTTTCTCCTGTTAGTGCTAGACTCTCATGTTTGTTTTGGTTATATCTACCCAGGATGCCTTGCACTGTAGTCCACTTCCTGCTTTTGGAGCGGTCTCCGGTCCGCTTACCTCCACATACGGATTCGAACTGTACCTGAGTTTACTTCGATCGAACAGAGACCGAGACCAAAAACAAACTTTGGAGTTTGTTTTTTTGGTCTCCGTCAGAGTTACGTATTCACACCTCCCCAAACGAACTCCAAAGCAGGAAACAAACAACAGCACAAAGAATTCTGGGTAAATGCAGCCAAAACAAACGCGCAAGTCTAGCACCAGCAGGAGAAATGGCTCGTGGCCTTTTACCAAAGACTAAAAGAAATCCTGCAATTGCTGAAATCTGATGCTACTCCATTTTTGTTTACATTTTGTGAAGAAGGAAGTTGAGCTCATGTCTTCTTCAGAAGTTTTCCTGTTGTTTCCTTCAGTTGTACTTGAGGCAGCGCCCTCACAGGCGAGGAGGTGAACAGGTTTTCAAAAGGTTTGGTTCGTTTGACACAGTGCAGTGAGAAAGTGAACCAAACCAGCTGACAATGTAACAAATGTTGCAATTTTGGTCCCCAATCGAACCGAGTCTACCGGACTATTTTTAAAGACTCAATATTTAAAGCAAATCCATCCTGGTTCTTTGTGATCTATTTACCACTCAACCTAAGTGCTAGATGAAAATATCAGAGCTGAAATATTTGTTAAAAACTCCTGAATGACAAGCAGCAGAGTCTGGATTGAATATTTGAGATACTTTAAATGAAAACCAGGAGGGAAACATTCTTCTGGGAATGCTGGGAATCTCACGAGACATCTGAGACAGTTCAGAAATGTCCCACTGTTTCTGGATCTGGACTGGAGACGGAAAAGGATTCAGATCTGTGGAGCAGAGGGACAAATCTGCTGAAAGGACTCGGTAAACAGCTTAAATATTTACAGCCTGGGAGCGAACATTCCTGCTGACACTCCTCTGTGTCAACGTCTACTGCTGTGAATGAGGCAGGATGACTTCAGTGTCCTCATTTCGGTGTTTCAGCTTGCACATTACCTTGGGAGAAATCCACATTTTAGCTAAAAAATTGAAAAAATACCTCCAGTTTATATAAATATTGTGTAAAAGTTTAAAACATATTCAGAGGAACCTTTTGTATCATCGTGAAGAGGTCCAACAGTCCACTGGACCTCAGCTGAGCAGTACATTGATCCTCTGGAGGGTCCTATCCAGGAACAAAGTGGTTGCTAGGTAACAAAGACACCATGATTGAAGAGAGGTATGTTTGTGTCCACGTTTATCCAGCGGGCTTCGAAGACGCAATGAGAAACACTTTTTACAGCCAGAGTTACGTTCAAAAGTATGTTAATAGTCCAATTATATATATATATATACTGTATATATATATATATATATATATACAGTATATATATATATATATATATATATATATATATATATATATATATATATATATATATATATATATATATATATATATATATATACAGTACAGACCAAAAGTTTGGACACACAGGTGTGTCCAAACTTTTGGTCTGTACTGTATATATATATACCTTATATATTAAGGTGTAGGATTTTGCCTTTACTTCAGAGACACGTTGGAAGCCATTATGTTGCTCTCTAGTTAAGTCGACATTTATTGCTGAAACCTGATCTGCAGACAGAGATGACATTACTGTTACTGTTTCAGTGAGCAGTCAGCTATCTGATGATAGCTCTCTTGTTCTGGAGGCCAAGATCTGAATGTTCCTCTCGTCTCTTCAGCCTGCTGAAAATAAATCCTGTTTCTGCAGATTTATGCTTGAATCACAGAATCACGCCAGGAGAAACTGCAGCTGTCAGCCAACGTTGAGCGGTGGCTCTTTTTTGATGAATGACTCGCAAAATTGTTTGTATATGAGTCTCAGCAGCAGGCTCCACGAATTGTGAAAAAGATCTCTAGACACATTTTTACTTTAATTCATCTTCCATAATGGACAGTTTCACAGATTACTGAGCTGATTTTATTAATAAAAAGGTCAAGTGATTCAAGAGGAGTGGTATTTTCTTTAGATATTTATGAAAATAGATAATTTGTCTTCTTTTTTAAAGGCAACCTATTTTGCACGTTTTTGTTCTTCTACTGCCCAAGTGCTTAAAAAAAAAACCACCCAGTCATTTTTCCCATATGTTTTTTGGTATCCGGAAAATGAGCTGTGTCAAAAACCTTCAAATTGTTAAGACACATTCCACAGGCACTGTGCCGTCACCTAGCAACACCAGCCAGGCCCAATTTGTTACCTAGCAACCCCAGCTGAGTTCCAGCGTGTTTGGTCAGCTGGTTTTACCTCTGTATGCTCTGTACAACGGCTGCTGGAAAAGACAAATGTTTTGTTGACTTACCATCTAGAAACCACTTGCTGCATTCCTGTCGGTTGTGCAGGAGGCTCCACTTTTGCTTTTCAAAGATGTATGGTTGTATAATAACGCATCTGTTTGCAGCCATTTTCACATGTGAGAGTAAACGTTGAGTTGAGGGGGTGTGGCCAGCAGCGACTTATTTGGATTTATTTCTAAGATTGCCGCTTATCAGGGCCAGGCTAAGAAAAAAAAAATTAAATAAAAGGGAGAAAAATCATAATATTACAAGAATAAAGTCTTAGTGTTACAAGAATAATACGTGAATAAATGTTCGACATAATATTAGTAGAATGAAGGTTACTTAAAGACGAATACTTCATATTCTATCTAACATTTTCCATTAGTGATGCACCGAGTGCAGCTCATAACATTTTTTTTTTTGAAAAGTTGCTAAATATAGTGACAAAGTTGCTATGTTGGCTAAGTGGATAAAATTGGTTTCTTGTGTAAGAATCGGTCGATTGCCAATCTCACAAAATTAAGTTGGTGCAACCCTATTCTCTATATTAAGATTTTAATTTGTCTGTGATGATTTGAGTCTGAATTAAAAGTGAAAAGTTTTCATCTCCATCAACCAAAATCCAAATTTCTTAAATTACAGATAGGGGCGGCACAAAACCTGGACTGGTTTTGTGCCTGGATTGGCACAAAACCTGCCATTTTGGCCATTTGTGGCCCCTGGACCTCATTTTTGACACCGCTGATTTAGTTAATAAGGCAGAATTTGTTGGTCTGTCCCATGAAACTCGTCATAGTTTGTGGTTGTAATGGGACAAATTGTGACAAAAATCAAGGGATGTGGATAGCTCTGTAAGGTCTTGCGTCCATATGTTTTGATTTCTGGATTTAATCTCTTGAATCAAGCCGATCCGTGTTGCTGTTGTTCTCAGCTGACTGCCGCTCATGCGATCCAGATGCAACTGTAACAAACTAATTTGCTGCCAGATGGGGACACTTTGTTCTTATCAGTTAACATGCAGCATTAATTTGCTGACAATGCTCTCCTACAAAACGAAACAGCAACTAAACATGATCGCAGAGAGGATCAGAAAGCCAACATTTCCGAGGCGATTCCCCAAACAGCCTCAACATGAATGTAAAGACTCAACATTTTTCCTTCATAGCAGATTTAAAGCCGGATTCCTCTGCAGAAACACAAAATCTTACTAAGTTTTTTGGCCTAATTTCTAATCCAAATATCTTGAAATACGACAACAATAACTTAGAAGTAACTTGTCAACAAAATATAGACTCCATGCATGTAATTGTTTATATCCGGAGATTTTGCGCATGCGCACAAAGCTGGAGGCCAAAAAGACTATTCTTTTACATGCCATCCATGTCCCGCGGTTGAATGATTCCATAAACTAAATGAAACTTGGAAATGTTGGTATTATTAATTTAGTATTGTGCGCCACAGCAAAGAGAAAAATAGCCGCTAAAGAATTACGGTACTCAAAACCGCGTTTTTCTCGCTCTGTGTAGCGGCTACCGTACTCGCAGGCTCGTTGCCATAACAACTGACAACAACGCCATTTTATGTTTTAGGATTCAACACTCAAACATTTCCCCCAATAATTTTGTGTGTTACATTGAGAACGTAACAGCTGAATGGGAGATAGGGCCGGGATTTTACGCACGACGTCACTCTTCAAAGGGAGCTTGTTTACGCCAATAATTCATTAATATTAATGAAAATGTATTAGTTCTATTGGCAGATTATTTCACTTATAACAAGACATTTTTCTCTTGTTATAAGTGAAATAATCTGCCAGTGGAACTAGTATATTTTACTTAAAACAAGCTCCAATATTTTGCAGAAATTAGTTTTGTCTTGCTAAGATATGAAATACTTGGTAAAAAAAAATACTTGGTAAGATTTTGTGTTTTTGCAGTGTGCTCAGTGTGTTCAATATTTGTTTTCCAGCATGTCTTAATGTTTCAGAAAGTCAATGATTTTTTCTTTCTGGATCGGACGTGGCTTCTTTCTCTGCATTCTTTCCCTCATCAGGAATCCACTGAGGTTTGGCCTTTTTTTTCCTCTTTTTTTCTGGAGCCGTTCCCGGTTCTTCTGTGAATAGCAGGCCAAGCGATTCTTGTCCCTGCGGGCTCTGAACTCGGAGTAGCCACAGACTTGGCTGTCCCAGTGCTCAGGGCTGCTCAGCAATCACTGTTTAATCCTTTAAACTCTGCATTTCACTCATACAAACAAAGCGCTGGATTCCAACGGAGCTCTGAATGCGACTCAGAATAACAATCTGTATGCAGATCAGACACCAGCTTCGCTTTATGCGCCTCCATTCAGCTGCAGACAGATTGATGAAGCTCATAATTGGATTCCAGCGTGGCACATTTCTACTCGTAGCTCAGATGGAGCTTATTGTTTCTGTCCAACGCTTGATCTGCGCCCGATTGTGGTCTATAAATTCAGCAGACAGGACATGCAATGGAGATTTATAACTCCTAAAGAGGCATCAGAGGACGGACAAAGCATTCCTGGGACAAGAGCTTCATTGTAAAGTAATCCGAAGGTTACCCACAGCCACACAAACAAAAGGTTCAGACGACCTGGGAATCTTCTGTTGATCACAAAATGATTCTCTGTTTGTAATAGCAAAGGGAAAAAAAATAATAAAATAAAAGACGTGGCCAAGAAAAAGTTGGAGCACCGATCAGAAAAAAAGAGACCAGAAAATGTTGATATCAAATGATTGTAAGAGTTGTATCAAAATTTTTCAGTCATCCATATTTTTTCTTAATCTATGCTCTCTAATTACTAGAACAATTCTTAAATGTGACCCATAATGTTTCCTTGAACAAGTTATTACAAAACATGTTCATCAGACTTTTTGATCAAAGTAATTCTTAGATAATAATGAGAATTTAGTCTGGTCAGCTGTTTTATGGGCTCTCGTCACTTTAAATTCAAATAAACTCAACCGTTACACTCACACTTGAAAATGGGTACATACAAATGCGCAATTATTCAACCTCACATCTTTGAAAAGCAGAAGTGGAGCCTCCTGCGCAACCAACAAGAACGCAGCAAGTGGTTTCTGGATGGTAAGTCAGCAACAAAAAGGCATTGCATGGTGCATACAGTAGTAAAACCAGCTGACCAAACATCCTGGAAATCTGCTTAAGTTGCTAAGTGACCTGCTGGGGTTGCTAGGTAACAGTGCAGTGTGACTCAACAAGGTTTTGGAAATGGCTCATTTTCTAGATACCAAAAAAAATCATTATCTTTGTTGCCAAAAACCAGCTGGAGGTGTTCTGTTTTCAGAAGCAGTAGAAATCCAAATGGAAGTTAAAGAAAACAACTAAATGTGAATTTAACATAATAAATCAATGTATTATGCTAATCAATTTAAGCTGTTTCAGTCCTATCAGTAAGTAGCTCTACCACAATAAGGCGTCCCTCAGGGTTTTATTCAAATCCTCTGTTGTTTCCTTTGTACCGGTCCATCTGGATTAATAAGAACATCATTATTCACTCAGTTAAACACATTACACAAAGATTACACAAACGTTTTCAAGCTCAAATGTTTCAAATGTTTCAAATTTTTGAATAAAAATAAAAATAAAGTTCTAGGAAGAAATGACGCTAACCTCATACTTTCTGTCTTTGATCTAAAGTCTGGGAATGATTATTTTCATTTGAGCAAGCAAATAAATTCTGCTTTTTGAGGATCTTGAGGGAGCCAGTATACAAAATTAAATGATTTATTTTATATTTAGACCAGTTGTCTGTTATTTTAACTCTGATTCTTATATTTTGGGCATTTATATGCAGTTTTTTACATAGATTTTCCCTGTTCTGCTGTCTTAAAATGTATTATTTATTTTCTCTGCATGTACAGCACTTATGGAGAGTAAAGAGTTGTTTAATGTTAAATTTGACCTTGACTTCTACCTTTAAAGTGATTTTTGGTGATATTTTCAGGTTTTCTGGAGGTCTTTCAGAGGTTTTCTTTGAACTAAACGTGTTTTCACTCATTTTTAGTGCAGCGCCTACAGAAAATGCTGTTTTGTTTGCCACTCTAAATTAAAGCTTTAAGTCAGAGATAGCTCAGCCTCTATTTATTAATTTTCTGCCATTTCCAACAATGTCCACTTGTGATAATCAGAAAAAAATCGGAAAAGTTAAAACTCTGAAATCCTTTGGAAATATGAAACTACTCTTTAGTAAATCACCTACAGCCAGAAACTGCTTAAAGCAAAGCATGAAGAAATTATTTTAGGTTTAAAACTCAGTTTGGGTCTGAATCTTTCCGACAGCAGTTGTTATTGATGATCTCTGACTCATGCAAGACGAAAAGCAGATCTGATATTATAGGCAGGCTGCAGAGCGGCTGACGACGGTCCGAGATCAAGCTGAGAAAGAAAGTGTCCATAAAGACAAAGCTGGGCTGCAGATGTGTGTCCTGACGTTCAACTCCTGCCTAGATCCAGATTCGCTATGCAGCTCAGAATAAAAACGCTCTCTGACGCTCTGCACCCATGTCTTCATCATATATGAGCATGTTAACACGTTGCTGCAGGGTTTTAACATCATGTTCGGTGGAAAAATATATAATTTTGCTGTTTTAGCTGTGAATTTGTAAAGAGTGCATGGAAAATCCAATTAAAAGCAACTAATATTGAAACAGATTTGCATGTAAGACTAACAAGAATTAAAATAACTTAAAGACATTAATCTTTGGATTTCTTCAAATTTAGTTTCTCACATTCACTGAGATTATTATTCAGATGATTTCAAGATTGTGACATTTAAGTTAAACGACTATTAATTGGATGAAATATTGGCACATTATGCAGATTTTTTGTTTAATATTATAAATACATAAAAAAAATTATTCGGTAAGAAAATAAACATTTCATTGTCCAAATTGTGAATGCTTGATCATTTGTAGCAAAGGATGCACCTGCAGCTAAAAAATATACTTATAACATCAACAAGTGAAAAGTTTAAAAGCTTGACATAACATCTGTACCAGGGATGTCCAAAGTGTGGTTCGGGGGCCATTTGCAGGCAACAGGATTATTTTGTTCGGCCAAACTGTTTGCAATTCAAGAATGGAGCGAATTTGTGATTAATTCAAGATTTTTAAAGACAAATAAAATCTTCTTAAATATTTATTTATTTATATAGATACAAAACAAAGTATTTTAATTAACTATGTTTCCATTTCTTTGATTACACTTAAAAATAATGTTTACCTGTAATACAGCAAACCCTTTGAGGCCTTGTTTATATTCTGGATCATTAATTAATTACAGATTCCTTTTGTACAAAAATTTGACTGCTTTGCTTTATTTGCAACAAATGTGTCAAGAAATAAATCCTTTCAGTTAAAAAAACAAAATAAAATTGGCCCTAATGTGCTCTCTACTTCACAATTTTGGCACTTACGGCAAAAAGTTTGGACCCCACTGATCCATACAGTCTAGTGCTGATCTACCGATTGTTACATTAATGCCAATTGATAATTGGATAGCAAAAATGCTGTCCATTATTTTATTTTATTTTTTTACTAAGTGAAGCTGCCACTTGAGGAGTTTTGGGAAGAACATTTTAGGTTTTTTATCTTAAATGCAAAATGTATGTATGTTTTATAGTTTTGGCTTAATTACTGTTTTGAGAATGTTATTCTTTCATCAAAAGGCCCCTTTTTGAGTTTGTATACTGTAATTAATAATTAATCAATTACTAATTTAATTGACGATTATTTCAATAATCGATTAATCACTGAGATTAATCGATTGAACCTGAGGTCTTACAGCACCTTCCTATCAGAGCAGATTGATTAGAAGAAACTCAACATGAAATAATGACAAAGTATTTATAAATATGTCCTAAAATGCTTTAAATGAAGATGTAATACACTATTTCACCCTGATCTTCACGTTTTGCTGAGTAAATTTATTCGTCTTTGTTCTGTGAATACGACGTGGTTCTCTGCGGTAACCAGGGAGCAGGCTGTGTTTTTGTGTTGCCGTCACTCTCCTCCTCTGAAGCCTGAGGGTGTTCTTGAACTCTGAGCTCCTGACTTGACAGAGTGTTGAATAAATGTCAACTTTAAGAGCCTCAAGACCAAAGCAGCTCCACTCACTGCCAAGTTGCTCCCAGTAAACCCACTGAGCAGCAGAGCTGAAACCAACTGAGGCTGCTCTGTCAGCCGTCATTAGACTCAATGGTTCCTGCTTACGCTTTAATTATCTCTCTAAATGACAAAAGTTTAATTGAATTTTCAGGAAGTAAAAAGCATCGTGGCGCTTTCATGAAGGCTAATTTAGATGCAGAGGTGGGTAAAGTATACCAAAAACTGTATTCAAGTAAATGTAGCGCTACTTCGACATATTTTTACTCAAGTAACAGTAAAAGGTATTTAGTAAAAGGTATTTAGTAAAAAGTATTTAGTAAAAAGTCTACTCAAGTGCTGTGTAACTGTAATTAATCATTTAATAATAACAAAATATTAGTCTGTCTGATACACAATCAGACAGACTAAAATATAAAGTTAAGTGGAATTTTTTGGCATTTTAAAGACAGAAAATGACAACATTTCATACAAGAAACAAAAAATTACAAAATTAGGCAAAAGAAAATGTTTCCAAATCGGTTTCTTTCAATAAAAAAACTTAAGAAACTTTAACAAAAACAGCAGGTGTGTGCCTGTTTATGGTGAATTTTTGATTAAATCGTCTTTGTTTTTCATTCAGTGGGTAGAAAATCCAGAAGTTTCATCCAAGTAAGAGTAAAAAGTACAGCGTGGTAACAATACTCCTAGAATTGAGTAACTGTAACTACTTACAAATACTACAATAGTCATCAACAGACCGTCAGAGGCAAAAGACATGAAAATCAAATTAAACTCAAAAGACGGTACGACATCAGATAAAAAAAACAGACAAATGAGAAAGGAAACATGGAAAGCTGATCAATGTTTGATGTGCAAATCTGAGACATAAAATGAAAGCCAAAACAAAACAATAAAGGCAGAACAAAGAGTACAACAACCATCAAACCAAAAGTAACGCCAATGATTAAAGCCTTCGTAAAAAAGCGGTCGACAAATCATCGTTTCATCACAAAACTATTTTGTTTTCTACAGAGAAAAGCACCAATTGATCTGATGTGGTAAAGGAACAACATGGCGCTTTTTACTTTGATAGCATGACTTTTCCTTCATAAGAAAGAGGTAGGTAGAGTAGCAATACTTTAACATATTTTAGCTCAAGTAAAGGTAGCTGTCCAAAAATTACTCAAGAAAGAGTAAGAAAGTATCTGGTGAAAAGGCTACTGATAAAAAAAAATCTGATTTAATATTTTAAAAAATGTTGGACAGAAAAAAATATAAAGTTACGTCCAAATTCTGGTATTTTAAATATTGAATTAAAAATAAATAATTTTATGCAAATGTTCTGAATGTTTAATTTAATCAATATCAAATATGCCTCTGTAGGAAGAAGATTTAGAAACATGGAGTGAGTAGAAAAAAAAACAGAAACAGTGAACTTGGTAAAAGTATAGAACAACATATTGAATCCCCATGTTTAATAAAAATAAGAAGTCTGTAATTTATAAACTAGTAATTTATAAACTTGTAGGTGTTTCTCCTGTAAATCAGGAGATATGACAGATTAATGCAGGAAAAACCACAGAATACCCCAAAATTATATTAAAGTAACAGCAGCAATACTTCATAATAAAGTTACTCAAGTTAAAATAAAAAGTACTACTTAATAAAATTACTTTACTGTTAAAGTTACTCAAGTAAATGTAACAGAGTAAGTGTAACTAGCGGACTCTGCCTGTCAGTCACAGCTTGCTGATGCTAATATACCTCCAGCCACAGATTTTTGTCATTCCTTCAGACACATGAAGACTCCTCCAGCAGATTCGCTGCGGCTCACTTGGACAGGAGCGAGGCCAGGTATCCTAATCCCACCGACCCCGGGGATTCCCCCCTCACAGACCCCATTAGTGGGGATAAAGTCCGGAGGGGCTCGGCGGGCTCGTGGTGCGCAGCAGTGACCTCCATCTGATCCCTGACTAACTGGAATTACAGCCCCCCGGCTCCAGCGGAGCAGTGAACTGTAAAGCATTGTGATGTCTTAATTAACAACATACACACAGCAACAAGTCTGGGAAGAGGCGCCTGTAAATCTGAAGTGAGCAGCAGTGTTTACAGATATTACGTTTCCTGAAGTGTCTTGAAGCTCTGCGGTTTGACAAGAGAAAATGCAGATAGGTGTCAGCCGAAATTATGCTCAAACATGTTTAAACACGTTCAGTAACAGAGCTGGACGAAATGGCTTAGCAATGAAATCTCTGATTTTTTTCACTCCAGATCCGATCTCAATCGATTTTATTTTAATGCAGATACAAACAGATGTGGGCAGAGTCTTAAATAACTGTACTGAAGTAAGAGTACCACTACTTCAACATAGTTTTACCCAAGTAAAAAGTAGCCAAGAAATTACTCAAGAGTAAAAAAGTATTTTGTGAAAAGTCTACTCAGGAACTGATCAAATTATTTAAGAATTACATCATCAGACAAACCAGAATATAAAGTTAAGTGGAATCTTTTGGTATTTTAAGGACGAAAATGACAATAATACACATAAGTAACAAACAATAAAATCAGGCAAAAAATGTTTTACAAATTAGTTTGTTCAGTGACAAAAACTTCTGAAACTTTAACAAAAACTGCAGGTGTGTGTGTCTGGTGAGTTAAAACATGTTTGTTTTTCATTCAGTGGGTAAAAAAAAATCCAGACGTTTTACTCAAGTAAGAGTAGAAATACTTCATGATAAAATTACTCAAGTAAAAGTAAAAAGTACAACATAGTAAAAATAATCCTAAAAGTAATTTTTTTTCAAAAAAGTTACTCAAGTAAATATAATTGAGTAAATGTAGATAGTTACCACCCAACTCTGGATACAAATGATAGAAAATATTTTGTGGATTTTATTTCCAGCATCACTCCTATGATGGAGTATCAGGGTCAGGCTATGAGAATTTTCAATTGTGAGAATATAGTCTTAACATTAACAGAAAAAAGATGCAATTTTACCAGAAAAAGTGTCTTAGAAATGCAAGAAGAAAAGTTGTTTTAATGAGAAAAATGCTTATTTATCAAGATCTAATGGAAAATAAACAGTTGTTTGCACAATTGTTTAAAAATCCTCCTACTGATAATAATTTTATGCTAATTTGTTAATCTGAGTATTTCCATTTACCGCATTATCTGTGAAATTTATGCTTCACAAGGTGCTCAATATTCCTTCTTTTCTTTTATTTTTTTGTGTTAGCATTCTCTTAAAATTGCTTCTTTATTCTCCAAATATTATGGCATTTTTTTCTGGTAATTTAATAAAACACACTTGTCAAAGAAAATAATAAGCCTTAGGTGCTCTGATATAATTTCCCAAAAACAAAAAAAAATCAATTTATTGCCCAGCACTAGTTTCTCCTTTATGACGCCTGGAAAAAGATCAGAGCAGGTGGAGCCTCAAAGTAAAAAACTTGACTCACTTGAACATAAACTGCAACAAGGTGAGAATAAAAAAAATTAGAAACACACGAGCTTGGCTCATGATTAATGAAATACTGAATAAAACACAAATTACACTAAACAAGCTTTTAGTGTCAAATCCAAAGTGCAGGCCAGGTACACAAACAATACGTAGCAGGAGGCTGAGCGTAATGAGTGAGACTCCACAACACCTTGGCTTTGGTTCTTGGTGTAATCACTTTAGCATGTTTCCATTCACAGTTTGGGCTTTTCATTTTGAAACAAACAAAAGGAGAAAGTCTGGTGAGAAGCCAGTACCCTCAAGTGACCGCCTGCCCTGGCCAAACAGTGAGGACAGCACTGCAGGAGCCAAGAAGGAACTGAAAAAATGTGAGCATGATGTGGGAGTCATGCTCTGAATCAGAGGTTTCCACAGGCGTTTTCATTGTTCTGTCTAATGCTGATGCTTAACCTTGTTAAGACTTGGAAAAGTCAGTGGTGGAGGTATAGACTCAGGTTCCAGCAACTTGGTGCCAAATCATAAAATATTGTAAAAGAAAAAAAAACGAGGAAATGTGCTGTTTTCTTGCAGCAAGTAGGTTCTGAGTTTCAATCCCAGCCTGAGATCTTCTTGCATGATTTTGGACAAAGATAGGTTTAGGTTTGTATGGAATAAACACAACTTCTTTCCAAAATGATGAGTTTACTAACAAAAAGAAAAGTCAAACTTACTTTAATAATAATAAAAAAAACTCACTAAACTAGTAACCCTCAACTTAACTACGAAGTAAAATATAAAGGAATAATGAAACTAATAAAAAGTAGAACCACAAAAATGTAAAAGAATGGAACCAATAAAATGAAGAAATTATGTCAGTATGAACTGTCAATGTTGAGTCGGAAAGAGGAATTTAGATATGAGGCCAAATTAGCTTTCAACAGATTTTAGATTATATTGGAGCAAAAATATAATGTGGATTACTCACAACAACATGAAATGATTCTTTGAAAGATGTATAGTAAAATAACTGTCAAGTATGAATGTGAAAGCTTGAAGACAAAAGTTTGTACTGAAGAATATGGAAATGAAGCCAAATGAATTCTAAAGTAAGAACATTTGGTATGTAGTCAAACAACTGGTTTAATGAATTAATGAAAGATTAATCATTACTTAGTATTTCCAATTAAAGCAATATTTCATTATTTCACTAAATAAGAAATAAAAAAACTTTGAACAATTGACTTAATATCGCCGCAGTTGTGAATCTAATTTTGTATTTTGTAATATAAAGATGGCGGATTTACGGTGTTGCCTCTCACAAGATGGCGGTTTAAACGGACGTACGAAGATCGTGTTTTGCTGTTTCAATCCATCTCTTTAAGCACCGTAGATATATATATAAAAGGTAATTGTTTGTGAGAGCCAGGGCTATGCTACGGCTGACCCAGCAGGCGGGCGCTACGTTTGAATCGCCGCAGCACTAGCTAGCTTTAGCATCAACCGTTACGGTGTAGCTTTTGAGAAAAGTGGTATTTCACAGGTATTACTGATCTTTTTATGTAGTTTAGTGAGACGGAAAACTCTGGTAATATAGAAAAAGCTCATGTTTCATTATGAAAATGACTATTAGTAATTATATAAAATTAACCTCTGACTACCCGGAAGGGGGCTAGCAGTGAGCCAGCAGTTCTTTTTTTTTTTTTTTTGTCTCGTCATGTGATCATGCGGCGACACTTTTTTTTTTTTTCTCCTGAAAATTGATGATGCGTTCTAGTTATACTCGGAAATTCTGATTTACCAGTCGGAAAAGTCAACTGGAACGCTCTCCGAAGTCGGATTTCTCACTGGGAAACTGGGAGCAACTCCGACGTCGCGTTTCAACATGGCCGCTCCTCACATCAACAGTGGTAAGATGCGCGGAAACATGTTTATTTGTGAAGACACGCATGTAGACGGGCGTCTAAAATCAAAGTTACGTGTTGCAAATATAAACCGAAAAAACGAAAAGTTGTTTACTTATGGAAAGTAAAGCTTAAAATTATGTTTGTAAGAGCTATTGAAAACAATGTTTATGGGTGTCGCCATGTTGAAATCAGGGCTTGTTAACTAGAAGGCTGAAGTTTGACAAGTCAAAATGTCCATTTCCCAGGTAACTGGAATGCAGCGTGAAAGTGGGTCAGTACATTCTGGGATTAACAGTTTTATACCAGTCTCTTTTATGGCTGGAGGCCCAACACTGGAGTTTGCATGTTCTCTCCGTGAACATGTGGGTTCTCCCTGGTTATTCCAGGTTCCTCTCACTTTCCAGTTCATTAGTAAAAATAAAACTGGACATTTTTGAGATCAGAACAACCTTAGATAATCAGACCAACATGTTATAACATTGTTCACAATGAAAGAAGTGGTGAACGAAAGGCTAATAAAACCCTTTGACTCAACAGCTCATGAGACTAAGCAACAGTCTTAAACAATAACTCTTTCTTGTGTCCATCTTTTACATACAGGAGGAGTTCTTTGGTCAGCTCGAAAGAACTCACCCAAGCAGCATGATCCAGTTTGGACTAAGTTTCAGATTACCTCACATTTTGACTCTTACTTTGGCGAACTTTGGGGTTCAGAGTCTTTTGAGTGACTGCAGAGTCCTCATGTTCTGTGCTTGCAAAACCAGCACAAATCATGGCACAATAGTGTGTTTTCACATACCCTAGAAAAGATATGCAATGCTTGACGTTTGCTGTGAACCTTTTTTTAAAAAAATCCCCATTTTGTCTCTGCAATGAAAATGGATGAACGAAGCTGTTCTGACTGATAAAGCTTTCTCCTAGCAACATTTCAAAACATAGGCAATCTAGTCTACAATTTTCTTCTTCAAAGGCTTCAAACTGTAAGAAATCTGAGTGATTTTATTCATTGGACGGTGCAGGAACATCTGATTGTGAGAAAACACGCAGCTGTCTTAAATCTTCCATGAATGTCTTCCAATTTTACCACGATTCTCAAGTCTGAGCCCAGTTCCCTATAAAGGAAGCTAACACCAGCTAATTTGATCCAGGATCTCTTCTTTTTGATCATGATTCATATGTCTATAGAACAGACTAAAGTATTAAATTCTTAATTTGGACCTGAGGAAAGTTTCCACAGACTTTAGAATAGAATTCAACTTTATTGTCATTGCACTGTCACAAGTACAAGCAACGAGATGTAGTTGTTTCTGCATGTTGTTGCAGGTTTTTTTTGTTTTATTTTTTGGCAGCTTTTGTTTTTGAAAAACCAGCAGAATATTTTGTCAAAGACCCTCAGAAACCTGACCATCTGAAATATTCTTTGAAGGAATCTGTTAATTTTGCGTGAGTTTTGAAATTGTGAAAAACTTGCAGGACTCATTTGGAGGTATACAGATAATCAGTCAAACTACAAGGCTGTTCAAAGTGGTTTACATCATAAAAAAAAAAAAAAAAATACAAAGTCATAAAAAACACCATACACTTAATTGGGAAAACCAGTAAGAGAAAGTACATTTTGATGAGTGGCATAATTAAATCATCAATACTTATTAAATATTTTGGTCAATGTTTCATTTATCATGATTCAAAAACTCTGAGCAGGTGGGTTTATAGTCTAGATTTAAAGGAGCTCAGTGTTTCAGCTGTTTTGCAGTTTTCTGGAAGTTTGTTCCAGATTTGTGGTGCATAGATTTATTTATTTCAAACATATTTTTAAAAACAAAAACAAGTAATCAGTCTTGTTGAACATGTAGGTTACAGCGGGCCAGATTTGGGCTCTGGGCCATGGAGATGTTTACATCTTCATTCTGAGCAGAGATCTCGTCCTGTTCTCAGAACTGAGCCTCTCTTACAGTCATGCTGCATTTAGGGCCATCTGGAGAAACGAACGGCCCAGTAAATGGAGGCCTCCCTCCGTAGTGCAGCTCAGTTATGGAAACAGTGATGCCGCATGGCTTCCCTAGCTATCTGACCTCGCCGGTCATGATCCCTGCGTTTGGGAGAAGACGGACTGCAGCAGCTTCTGGAGTCAGCGTGAAAGCTGCTCATTTGCGAACCCCCTGCTGGGTTAAATCAACCCCTGCATGAGTGTGTATGTTTTCACGCTGGCCCACTGAACTCTTTCATTTCATGCCATCACAGGGCCTCTTCTGTGGACCAGTGAACCCCTCACAGCTGATGAACAAGACCTGATATTTCTGTGGAAAAGACGCAAAGAAATATTTCATATTTTGCTGCTAAAAATGTGTGACATTTTGGGAATTATTAACTGAATTTACACCCAAGTTTGAGACAGAAAGTAAACATTTTCGGTGTGATGTGTCCTTTGAATTGTTTTCACAGCTGGTTTTGATAAAACTGGACCTGAAAGATCAGAAAATGGAGGGGAAGCCAGGATTTACAGCACTAAGCACATGATAGAAAATAACGCATATATCACAGCCCCCCGTTGGTTCAGGCATGCAGGTATTTTCTCTCCATCTTGTGTGGCATCAGCTTGTAAAGGGAACAGAAGCGTCACAGACTCCCAATAATGAGGAGAGAGAGTAGCAAATTAAATGCATGTTACCATCTTTTTAATGCGTATCAAGCTTTTGTGTGGTTTATTTTATAGGTTTTAAACACGTTTTCTTGTTGACTTTTATGGGATTTTTGTTCAATCGGGTTTTATATAACATCACTTTTCATTTTGTGGGTTTTATTGTTGAATTTTATTCCCTCACTCTCAAGTTTCTTTACTTTTGACTCACCCTGCGTGCCTTGCTGCCTCCACAAACCGGACTAAATATGTAATCTACTGAGATTTTCTTATAGAAATACCTTAAGCGAAATAATCTAGTACTTTTTAAAAATCATTATTAAGTAATGATTGATTTAAAACAAGCTGCTGTATATTGCTGTAGATACTTGTTAGCTTTGTATATAGCAGTTTGTATTACAGCAGTTCTGAATAGGCCTCTGACTGAAGACGCTGTCGTTGTGTGAAAAGGATGATCAGAGTTGTCTGTGAAGTTATTTTATTAAAAACCCTTCTCTGAAAAATAATTTTTGGAGGTTCTATACCAGCACAGAACCGACCTTGTCTGCTCTGTCTCTTCTTCTAGACGGCTTCGCTGTTCCGTCTCTGATCCACCCGACAACTGCAGAGTCATCCGAGTATTTCTGCAGATGACAGGAGTTTGTTTTGTGCTGAAGTGCACAGAGTGAACTTCAGAGTTCACTCTGAATTGAATTGTTTTCACAGCTGGTTTTGATAAAACTGGACCTGAAGGATCAGGTCCTCACTGTGTGAGTACAGTTCCCTGTGGTACTCCTGTGCTGCTAACCACCTGGTTGGACACACAGTCCTTCAGTTTCACAAACTGTGGTCTGTTTGTCAGGTAGGTATTGATCTAGGTGATTATTGAGGCCTCTTCTTGTGTCTGGAGTTTTTGACAAAAGATCCTGTTGAATTTTGTTAAATTTACTGGAGAAATAAAATCTCCACATAATTCTTCTCCTTTAAGTTTTTTTGTTTTAAAACCAAGACTGCACGCTAACCAACTGGCTCATTCAAGGTTTTCCTTGACTTAAACTCCTCACTTGTATGGACATCGATGCTGCATTAGAAACAAATATTTAGCATTAGCCAGAAGATGAAATAAATATGATAAATAATATCTGGACTTCATAAAGTGATGCTAATGCTGCTCCCCATATTAACCATATCAGCGGTTATTCTGTAGTTTTTGCCGTCATCTAAGACTGTTGAGAATTTATCAGTCATATAAGCTTCAAAACTCAGGATGTGGGTTTTCTGCTGGTACTGGTGTGGACTGGGAACCAGTACTATGGTTTTCATACTCCTCCCTCCTGGAACAAACTCCCAGTTTCTATTAACAGGCTTCTTGCGTTTTAGTAAATGACTTAAAACTTTCTGTTTTTGATAAAGCTTACATTTGCAAACTTTTCCTCTTTAATGTCTTTTAGGATTACTAATATTATTTGCTGTTGGTAAATGTCATAATAATGAGGAAATGTTTGTTTAAACTGAAACATTTGAACACACTAATGTTGCTACACCTTAAGACACTTTTGGAAAACCCAAATGATGATGATGATGATGATGATGTCATGGCTTTAATGTCAAACACACTAACTACTCCCTTGTGACATCAATTGAAATAAAAAAGTATTGTGAGTTTCCAGAAGTCTGTTTCATCTTTACGCACAGTTTCCAGATGCCTGAAGGGGCAAATGTTGATCTGTTCAAACAATTACTGTAAATCCAAACATAAACAAAATCTTACCAAGGATTTTTGGAATACGTTGTAATGCAAATATCTTCCTTCCTGCCCGCAGCATCATCATCTGCGGCAACTATTTGATGAAACGTAATATGGATTGAACATTTAATTTAGGGATTAATCAATAGTTGACAGAATTTTCATAGAATTTAGTAATTGATTAATCATTAACTGGAGTATACAGATGTTAAAAAAGCCGTATGATAAAAGAATAACACAGTCAGAGCTGCAATAAAACCAGGACTGTAAAAAAATATACATTTTTCATTGAAGATAAAAAACAAAAACATTGCAAATATGTTCTATCCAAAACTCTTTTTTAGCTTCACCCAGTTCAAATTCTGTAAAGAAAATCTATTAAGCACATTTTCTGTCATATTATTAATAAAAACAACTAAAGATAATTTCATATGTCGATATTAAAAGTATTTTCTTTAAGATGCTGATGCATCCTTTGCTAGAAATGACTAGCAAAGACATTATCTAAACTCTAATGCTGTCATATTGCATTTTAGGCAATAAATGCTATTTCCTTATTTAAAAAAGAGAATTTAAGTGGTTATATAAAAAATCTGCAGAATGTGGCAATGGGTTTATCTGATTAATCAATTAATCGTCAAAATAATCGTTAGTCGCAACTCTAATTTAATTAATTTTCTGATTAATAACATTCTTCTGAAGTGAAATTAGTCGATTTGTTTTTCTGTCAGGTCATTTTCAGCGCCGTTAAACATGAAAAGTATTTTTTGAATAACATTTGTAGTCCTATTGGCCAATTTGAGCATCTGTTTCTGCAGATTTTCAAAGTCCAAACTTTTTGGACCGACGGCCAAAATCCCCAAGTTGAAAGTATTCAGGGGCCAAATTCCATCATCCATTCATTTTCTTACACCCTTGTCCCTAGTGGGGCCCGCAGGGGGCCTGGTGCCCATCTCCAGCGAGAGATTTCGGTCACGCTGGACAAGTCGCCACAAGGAGCAAGATTTTTCTTCCCAATTAGAAAACAGAAATATCATTGCGAATTATTTCTCTTTTACCTGGACAACAGCGAATAAAATATTTTATGTTTGCCTTTCCATTTACAGTCACTTAACTTTTTGGGCTTATTATTTTAAATGTAAGCCTATGAAATGGTTTTAGTTTATTCCAAGCAACAAAAATGAAAATTCAAATTTACTTTGTCAAAGGGAAATTAAATGTTGTTGTAACTCAATTTAGATTTTTCAAAAAGTTTCTTTCACAAACTTAGCTTTATTTAGCCAAATAAAATGGATGGATGTAGCAAAGTTTGTTTTTAAATAAAAACTGACCAAACTTATTATGAGATAGAAATAAAATGATAATAAAAGAAAAATTATTTGTATTATACTTCATATTTTCTGCTTAAGAAGATATGAACTCTTGATGGAAATTACAAAAAGTGTTGTAGGGTCAACCATTCAGTCAAGGGCCACACAAAATCAATCCAGGGGCCACATTTTAGCCACCCCTGGTCTGAGGCCTTTAAATAAAAATCAGGAAGTCTTTTCATTTCGTCTAGACTCTGGCTGCAGGCGCGCTTTGAGTCATGTCAGCCACAGAAAGAAATTCATCCTGCAGAGGTTGCAGGAACTGTGGGAGGTTTCGGTAGCCGACAGCTCAACAAATCGCCTCCCTGGACTCTTGTTAAGACGCAGCTGATCACCTCTGTGGTCAACTCCTGCTCCGACTCCGTCACTCTCTGCAGAAACACCCAGGAAAAACGACTCCAGATAAGTGGAAACTGTGGCAAACGTCTCCTCGCTGCATTGTGAAAGAGCCGTTTGTTGAGAGATTTGAGGATTGTTGAGAATCTCTGCCAGAGTTAAGTAGCAGCAGACCAGAAAACAGCTGCTGAAGTTCAGCTCGGTGGAAACTTTTAACTCCTCAGCACGCAGTGATGACAGCTTTCCATGCGACGCTCAAACTGTTAAATTATGTTTTTATGCCTCTAAACTTTCAAAAACCAAATACCACGCTGTAGTATTAGGCTTTTATTCCTAGTTCCGGACTACTTAAGAGATTTTTTAAACACCTTATTTAGGATCCCGCATTAGGCTAACAGAGGGACACTGCCACCTACAGGCCAAATAGAACAATACACCACCTATCTGAAGAGGACATTCACTGAATAAAATCAGTTAAACAGAAACTGATGAGTTTTGGATTGACCATTCAGTCTTGGATTAAGTTTGCAGCATTAGTTTTTGTATTAATGGACAAAGAGGAGTGATAGTTTCTTTGCTACAGTTCTGGTCCTGTTCCTCCTGATAAAAACAAACAAAAAACATATTTAAAAAAAATCATGAGCGCTTCAATTTGTTTTTGTTTTTTATTTCTTATCTTCCCTACAACTTTCTGAGGCGTCCTCTTTGAGAAACTGCTATAAAGTCTAATATGCACCACACTGTGTTGGTCTCACATGTAAAATGAACTGAAGTTTGGAGTTGTAATCATGGCTGTAACTATTATTGTAGTAATCAATCTATTTATCATTTTGATAATTGATTAATCAGATAAAAAAAGTGCCACATGCTACAGGTTTTTCATTCAACCATTTAAGCTTTTTATGCAAGAAATGCATTAAAAAAAATCAAAAATAATTCTATTCCTTTTTTTAAATAAGAAAACATTTTATGGCCTAATAGTAAATGTAATAACATTCCTTTAGTAAATCTGAAGCAAGTGAAGCTAAAACTCTACAACTTGAGGAGTTTTGGCTGAAACTTTAGAAGCTGAGGTGTTTAAATATTAAATGCAAATGTTTCGTACAGTTTTGAATCAATTGCTGCTGTGAATATGTTGTTTTCAGCAAATGACCTTTTGTTGAGTCAGTTCACAATTAATCGATTACTAAATTAGAAGATAATTTCAATAATTAATCACAATCAAATTTATCATTTCATCCGTACTTTTAATGTAACAAAATGTGAAAAAAATAATGTATTATACATTTTTGAAGGAACAAGTGAGGAAATGGGTGATACAATTTTGAATAGGAGAATTTTATAAATTGTTGAACCAATTTAATATCTTTAGAAATGATCTAAGATCCCAACCAAAGTCTATTTGCGACATGATTTTCTGCTAGGTTTCCCTCAGTGTACTGTAAGCCTGGCAGGCCACCAGGCTGAGCATTGTTAATTTATCTTAGTTTTTTCAATTATTGTCTTTTTTAAGACTTAATAGTTGGTGTTTGGGTATTAATATTCCAGTATTCCAAAAATGCATAACTATCAAGTAATATTTTCAAATTTCCTGTCAACTTTAAACATTTTTTGACTCAAAAACAGTGGCGGCCGGCTGCATGAATGACTACCAAGCGCCACGAGCTTAGTACGTTTTCTGATTCTGTGTTGAAAATTAAAAACCCAAAAACTGAAAAAAAATGAATCTGAACCCAAAGAATCTGCCTTATGTAAAGATTTATTAATTTATAATACAAGCTTTTATGTTGACCACATTGCATTTTAGTTTTTTTTTTTACATTTATTCATACTGAGCTAAAACTTCATAGCAGTGACACTGATTGACAAAAACACAAACCAAAGGACACTCAATGGAAGGAATCGAAAGGTTTCCGCAGCCTGTCACAGTGCACCACTTCAAAATAAAAATCTCACTAGTCCTCACACAGTATGCAACGTGCATCACACACCCTCAGACAAACTCGCACACAAACTCAACAAATACCTATACACAAGATAAAAATTGATATATTTAAATTTCCTTATTAATGATATTAATGAATTCCACAATAAAAGGCAAACATGAAATATAGACGGTATCCAAAATGAAAGGGAGGCGAAAACCTACCCTGCTTTCCTGTTTTCCCCCCATCCATCAATATTCTGCCTCGTTAAGAGCCTCCATTGGTTGGAAGGAGAATTAAACTAACACCATCTCTCCCTCCCGTCTTGTTTTTCCGCTTTTGTTTCTACTCACCTGCCGTTATTACAACAAAATACCAAACGAATCCGTGGATCCAAAACAGTTTCTCTTCGCCAAAGCTTCTCCGACAGAAACGAACAAACGCAGGCAGTTCAGTTAGTTCTGCAGAAAATTTTTGGCAAATTTTCTACTACGTGAGAGAAAAAAAAAAAAAAAAAAAGAATAAAAACAATGTTGAAGGAGGAGATTAACCAATAAACACTTCATAATTAGACAGGTTAAGTGCAGCAGGACCCGGGGAATTGTCCATGTAAATAGTAGAGGCGGCTCAGAGCCCACAAAATCCTTTATAAGTCCGTTAAAAAGCTGTGAGCTTCCGGGTCTTTAACACTAAAAATGCCAACTTTTTAAAAACACCTCATGGGTGGCAGAGAGCGTGTATCGGTGAAATCTTAAAATTAAAAAGAAATGGCTACAGGAAGTAATGCTGACAGTAAAAATTGTGTTGGTGGGGTATATTGGCACGAATAAAAACAACAACAACAGAAAAAAAATGCCTCAGATCGGACAAGAGTTCAACCGAAGCGTCCCCGAAATGGGACTTTCCTGTGATTTCTTCCAGATCTGCAGGCGAAGAGGCGAGCAGCAGGAGAAAAAAGTGAGGGAGTTTGTGCATGTTTAGGTGCGCGTTATGTTTAGTTTGCACGATGTCGGGGTAGGAGGAGGGAAGGGGGTTTCGGATGCTTTACAAGAGGAGGCAGCAGTTGCTTTCTGTGGTTTTTTCTCTGTTCCTCTGACCTACAAAGACAAGACAGGAGAGACGTGCAGATTTAAAACCTCGAGTCGATGAGAAGCTCCAGCCGTAAACAGGATGAGCAAAGAATCTCTGCCTTAGTTTGTTCCAAACATGAAAATATTTACTAAATATTCCAGTCAACAAATTAAATCTTGGAAGGAAAACTCTCTCGGTTTATGACAACACTAACCATGAGAGTTGGGCTCTGGAAGAGTCTCCCTGGCAACCAAGTGCATGACGGTTGTTCGTCCCGGTGGCAGTTTCAGAGCTTCAAACAGGAAACAAACATCAGTAAACTGTTTTATTAATTATGCTTCTCTATACAAAACATGTGCATTACATTTTTTGCACAAAATTACTTTTAGATGATGAGATTTTAGCCTAGCCTTTGAAAATATTAATCATCTGAATGAAATGTTTTTAATCCGCATGTAATTGTTGAAAATTCAAATAACAAATTATAGCCGCGTCGCCTCAATTTCACTAAACCGGGTTGTTTTAAGTTTTGTTTTATCATCAGTAAAACTCATTTCTGGGCCAATAATCAATCAATCAATTTATATAAATATATATATAGAAATCTCTCTCTCTCTCTCTCTCTCTCTCTCTCTCTCTCTCTCTCTCTCTCTCTCTCTCTCTCTCTCTCTCTCTCTCTCTCTATATATATATTTATTTACATTCAGTATTGAAACGTTTCTGCTTTATTTTATCACGTTACACCTTGAATGTTACAGATTGGTAAATCAGACTAGTGATTAGTCAACCAACAATCAACCCGTTCATTTGACTTCGAGCCAGTGAGCGCAGGTGGAGATCAGGCGGAGAGTAGCGGGGTCGAAAGGTCAACTGCTTAATGAGTTTAAAGAAAACAGATGATCACATTCATTTGCTCCTTAGACCGCTTTGGCAAGGCTTGGCCGTTAATTTCTTAAATCACAACCTGCTTAGATAAAGGAAGACTGCAGCTGCAGCTCACTTCATTTAGCTCAAATTTAAAGTAAAATCCGTCGTCAAAAATGTTCCTAAAGATTTGGTGCAAACCGTTTTTATTTTCTCCATTAGATGAACATTATTTGTTTGGTTAGTTTGTTCATTTTTGATCATATTTCCTTCTGTTCTGTACCTCTTACTTTTTTAAACAGTTTTAAGCACTTTGGCTGTATGAAAACTGCTCTACAAATACAGTTTTATTGATTGTCGGTGTGACTGGGTTGCATTAGAGATGGTCTCACCTCCCAGCGTAACGTTGCCATGAAGGAAGCGCCCCTGGAAAATGAGGCGCAGTATACTGGGACTGCTCACCTGCTCTTCCTCCCATCCTGTCACAGAAAAAGAAAAAACAAAGTGTATCGTTCTTCTACACCGTGTGCACATTTATTAGACTAGTAAGTATTTTGACCAAGAAATTGAATATAGGGCTGTGCGAATATGGCATGAAAATAAAATCTCCAACTTTTTGGGACCATATCTAATTTTAATCTATTTTTTTCTGCTAGCAAGCTGCTGCTGTGCAACCATACGTCTTTGAAAAGCAGAAAGTGAGCCTCCTGTACAACCAAATGTAGCAATTGATTTCTGGATGGTAAATCAACAACTAAACACTCGTCTTTTCCAGCAGCTATTTTACAGTGCATAGATCCATAAAACCAGTTGACCACATGTTCTTGAGTTCCGTTTGGGTTGCTAGGTAACGGCCTGGGCTTGGCAGGGGTTGCTAGGTAACGGCGCAATGTCCATGGAATGTGACTTAGCATTCCAGATTTTTTAAACTGTTTTTAGAAGCAATTCAGACCCAAATGGAAGAACAAAAATGTGCAAATAGTGAATTTTGCATAACAGATCCCCTTTAAAACATTAATGTTTAAAAAGGTTTATTGACATTTACAATTAACTGGGAAATTTAAAAAACTTTTTTCCCCTGGGGCCAAAATTGGCAAATTTAAACAACTCACGGGCCACAAAATTTATTAAACTAAAAATGCAAATGTAATTTTTCTTTGACTTTAGTTTAATTTGCTCAATAAGTTACATTTTTATTACATTTATACATCCTTAAAGTTTCGAAACATAAAAAAGGCTTTAGACTGTTGCCTTATTACAAGATAAACAGACAATTTAAAATATTTGGGGTCATTGGTAGATTTTTATTTTGTTGGCCAAATTTTTATTCTTCTTGACTTTTGATCAATCAAAAATTATTTCAAGGGCCAAAAATGGCCCCTGGGTCACACTTTGGCCACACCTGGTGGAAATGTGAAAGTGTACTAGATAGAAATATACTAGATTATTATTTGGTGAAGTGCAACATAATTTACAATATCCCACACTTTGGATTAAATGTACTTCAATAGAAGACTTATTCACTGACCGCCTGCATCTTATTGGATAAAACTGACATACTTCATACAGATAATGTAGACTATTTTCACTTTGTATCAAGAATATGTGTACGCACATGTTATTCTTCAACAATATAATATAAAATATACAGCGTTCAGTCAACTGACATTTGTGTCATCAAAAATGTATAGCAATATCAGGAGGATAACTGAAGGTTTACATAAAGGAAATGTTCAAATTATAGAATCCATACAACGTACCTGCAGGCCAGTGGTCAAACACATGCTTGGCGATGTCTGTGGCCGAGTCGTTTGGAGAGAAAGTGAAGTCTTGTGTTTTGCCGCTGACCAGGATAAGGCGGAGATGCACCTAAAAAAAACAACAAATGAAAACATCTCAGTGCGTCCAAACCCAGAACTCGTAGCATCCGAGTCAAACGGCGTTCATACAGATGCAATCTTCCCAATTATCAGCGTTGAAACTCTTGCACTTCCTCTAACCTCTTCTGGCATGAGGTGACCTTCCGAAAGCTCAGAGGAGACGGGCATTCCAGTCTAATTAGATTTATCCACAGCAGATCTCCTCTCTTTGACTGGCTGACTTTGTTTGGAGGGGGCTTACGGTGAAGTGAGCCCTTGGTGCCAGAGACAACAACAGATGAGGGTGGGGTTAGGAGGGAGAACATGGCCCCTTTGGTGTCAGGGTGCTGCCGCTCCGCTCCGGACCGTCAGGCTAATGCGATAACCCCAGGTGTCCCAGACAGCGCCGGGTTATTAATTTAACATGGAGTCAAAGGCTGATAGTGGGTTTAGTTGAGAAGGGTTTGTAACAGAGAGGCTGAATTAATTCATCAAATTTTTGGCTTTTGAAGATTTAATTTTTGGGTTTCCATAGTTCAGCGTAACGTCAGCATGCCTAAGGTAGCCATCTTGTTTGACAAGCGAGTTTTACAGTTTGTATTTAATTGGACTTTGAATTCTGGTCAACTCAATGACAGAATATAGGGATCAGACAGGGCTGTTCAATAAATCAATAATCTGTATCACAAAAGGCACGTAATCAATATCAATAGATAATACGTCTGATATAACATTCAATGTTCTTTATAGAGAATATTCACTGAAATTCAACCCAGAACTCACTCACTCTTTGGTTACCTAGCAACTCACTCACTCTTTGGTTACCTAGCAACTCACTCACTCTTTGGTTACCTAGCAACAACTTGTAGAGTAACTGCCACAGCAGCAGTTTCAGGTTTCGCCACAGTGCCTCATAACTGTTTAAAAATAAAAAACAGCAGAGTGGAGTGAAAGCCGAATAAAAAAAAAAGAGAAAGGATGATGCCACCAGTTTGGCAGCATTTCATATATTTAAAAACTAATCATTAATTATAGATATTGATTGATATGAAATGCTTATATCGTGATCCGTTTTTCAGCCATATCGTCCAGCACTAGTAGCGTCAAGCTACGATTATTTTTTTATCATGAGAATAAAGTGACAATATCATTACAATAAAATTTTACAGTAAAGTCGAAATGATACTAGAATAATGTCACAATATTAGCAGAATAAAGTCGGAATAAAGTAGCAATTTTATGAGACCTCCAACCCAAAAACATAAAATGAAGAATGTTGAGCATGTTGTGAAGTTATAATTTGGTATCTGTTTTACAGATAAGGAAATACTTCATCTTTTAACACATCAGCAACAAATTATTGTCAGTATACAAAAACTCTGAAACAACTGAGGTAGTGAGGGTATTTCGAAGACCGAACCACATGATGTGGATAACTATCAAAGCTTTTCCCCCTCATTAATTTTTATTTTCTTTTGATTTTAAAACATTTTTCTGGTAAAATTGCATCTTTATGAGTCTGGTTTATAGCTTCATAAAAGAATCCATCATAAAGCGTTTGTTATTGAGAGCGACCCAGGTGAAAGCCTTTCCTGACATTTGCCACTGATTAGCAGGCGGTCCATGAACTTTCTTCTTTTGATAAATCACAGCAAGCAGAACAAAGCGACTTAGCTGAATGAGTGTGACGTCAGGGAGAGAAAGGGGTCGACCCCGCTTCCTGATCTGTTTACAAACACAACCCACCGCCCCCACACCGTCTCGCCCTGAGGGTCCCTGTGAACCGGATAACCTCGCCGTTTGGTTGCACGTGTGTGTCATCATCATCGTCATCAACAGGCTTTGTTCACTTTTATCCCCAGCGAAATAAAAACAAAGTCAAACCTGCCTGGTTGCCCATGGCAACAGCATACATCACAAATTCCTGAAATGTTTTTCTAATCCGAATAAATGTTTTACAACAGAAACACGCTTATAATTGCCTGTTTTATGGATTTTGGAGCCCTGAAGGAGACAAAGGTTTGTGTTTGGCTGTTTTTGTGAAAATATTATCAACCATAACTTCCTAATGGACAGCAATAGAATATATGTTAATTTTTTCAGATGAAACATGTGAATATAACATAATATTACCAAGTAAACTCTTTAAAAAAACGACTGATGTATTGATGAAAAAGAGATTTATATCCTTTTTTTTCATTAAATAAATCTAAATTGAGAACTGCCAGCATTATTAAACAATACAAACATTTGTCCCTATATGTTAATGCACTTTTTGAGTAGGCCTGTTGCAATATACAATAAATCAATTAATTGCATAATAAATTAAAATGAGCTCAATAATTTCCATTTCCATGATTTATTGTTTTTCTCTTTTCTGTCTACCAAAAACTGTATGACAAAAGTCTTCAATCTGGTGCTTTAGTCTCAACTATCTCTTCTTTTAAAGGACAATTTTGTTAACAGAGACTTCATAATTTATTTTATTTGTTGTTTTGTTTATTTATTTTATATATTTAAAATATTATCCAGTTCCAGTGTTAAATGTTCATTGAAAGTGGAAGTTTATTGATCTTTGAAAATCAATAAACTTCTTGTATTATTATTATTGCATCACATTATATTACTTGGAAATGGTCTCTAAACAACAATATTATCGTTTATCAAAATTAATTCTGAGACAATTTATCATCCAGTAAAATTTATTATTGCGAGGCCAGTTGTGAGTAAAAATCAAATGGAACAATAATATTTACAATGCATTTTCTGTTGGATTTAAAACCATTTCTACAAAAGAACCTGCAGAATGTTCAAATTTATGCATTAGCCCTTGGAAAAACAAAAACAATACATCAGATTTAGCCAAAGACAAATCAGTAGGTAGCAATTCAAATAAAAAACAGAAATGTTCTGGTTTAGTCATTTGAAAAGATCCAATATAAAGACATTTATATTCCAAATTCCAGTGTCGCTTGACTAAATAATCTGACTTAACATGTGACAAATATTTTGGTTGAAATTGGGGGCAGCACACAAAGAGGGTACAATCAATTGGTACCTAAACCTTGAAAGGAAAGTAGGCCAGCGTTTAACCGAGATTAGACAGATGGTGTTCACGGGAACAGCCGTCACGATCCCAGATAAGTGTTTGTGGAAGTTGGCTAATCCACAACCCCCCTTCCACGTCCGACCGAAACCCAAAACACTTAAATTATCCCAACTTGAGCTGCTGCTTGAAACGCCATGGCAATCATACACAATGATGGCTGATTAAAACATCTTTTTGCTCACTGTTGTTATTGTTCAGGTTGCACTCACCAAATCATTATCCATCTGGGTGGTCATGGCTCAGACAGGAGGAAGGCCGTGGAGCAGAGAGGACAGGACGGGTGCGCTTCAGCTGCTGGAGACGGGGCCAAAGCCCTGGCACAAACAACACCAACACTGTGAGGCTGGATCCCACAGCCTGGCACCAAAACTGCACCGCACTCACACTGCGACCCGCTGAGCTGGCATGCTGCTAACACTACAGACAACTTCACTGCAGTGTCAGTCAAATGTAATCTATTAATCAAACAGCTGATGCAGCAAAGCGAAATAAAGTTATAAAGAAACACGTTCGCGGAGCTCAGCGGCTTCTGCCAGATTCCAGCAGTTAACATGCAATAAAACTAGCTCGTAGGCTACAATTTCGTTTTTAGCAACAGTAAACCACCATAGCTACTTATTTGCTTAAACCGGAATGAATATTTATAGGTTTTTGGTGCAAGAAATCGAATTTTGTCAGAGCATACCAATAAGCATTGTGTCCTGTCCTGACAAATCTCGACTTCAGGTCTATGCTAACGGTAGCATTAGCTTCTCTGTTAGCTTAGCTGTCACTGATGCTATCGCTGGCTAACCAAAACCTGAGAAATGACGATGTTTCTGGGCCTTTGGCCTCACCTGCATCTGATGAATCGGATAAAATCTTTCATTCAGTTAAAATCAACGATCGACATGAAGTAGTTTAACGACGTATGTTCTCGAAGGACTGCAGATGGATATCGTTAGGTTGGTTCGGGTTTCTTGGATGCTAATGGACGGGAAGACACCGGATGTTAGCAAAGGCTTATGGGAATTGAAGTCTACAATAACAAAGCTTCGCTCTGACCCTTAAACTGCATTTTACGGGAAGAGGATTAGGCACACTGTAAAAAAAAAAAAAAAAAAAAAAAGAATTCTGACTTTAATCTTAGAAATGTGGGATTAAACATTCAGATGTTTGATCTCAGTGGATCTCTGAGATTCTGAACAGTGTGATTAACGTTAGCATTATTTTTTTTGAAAAAAGTCATGTTTCTGAAAAAAAGTTTGAATTCCGAGATTAAAATCAGAATTCTGTCTTTTTTGACAAAAGGGCGTCCGCCTATTAAAAATTTAGACATCTAATGTTTGACCAAAGGTGGGTAGAGCACCCAAAAATTTTACTCAAGTAATAGTAGCACTACTTCAACATATTTTTACTCAAGTAAACCTAAATTAACCATCCAAGAAATTACTCAAGAGTTAAAAAGCATTTGGAAAAAGGTGACTCAAGTATTGATCTGATCAAAACATCAATAATTTAATATTTAAAAATTCCGTAATCAGACAAACCAGAATGTAAAGTTATATGAAAAGTTTGGTATTTTACATTCAAATTTAAAAACACTTTATTAATCCCAAAGGGAAATTAAATGTTGTTGTAAATCATTAATTTAGATTCTTCAAAGAGTTATTGAAGATCAAGATGCCTGTTGGCAGGAAAGCTCTTCTGCAGCAGTCTGTACTGCACTGAAAATAAGGACCAAAATAAAAATTATTATCATAAATATCAAAATCAGGCAAAAGAAAACAGTTTTCAAATCAGTTTCTTTCAACATAAAACTTACGAAACTTTAACAAAACATGCAGGCGTGTGTCTGTGTCTGGTGAATATTTGGGTAAAACAAATCAGTTTGTTGGGTAGAATATCCAGAAATTTTATTCAAGTAAGACCAACAAAAACACCCAAAAATACATATTTTAAAAAAGTTATGCAATGTAAAGTAGAATAAATATAACTAGTTACAAACCAACATCTTTGAGTAGAGCTTTCTAGATTGGACAATATAACTATCCCCAGATATTTGAATCCAAAAATTCTAACTTACAGGATCTTTAATCCATAATGATACTGGATCCAATAGAGAAATTTGACTGACATGAAAGAAAAACTCAGACTGGTGGTTGGTTTCCTTTACGTCACCACAAGTGCTTTCAGGTTAGTGTGCCAGGAACAGGCAGAGTGGGTCTGCACCTGGCAGCCAGACACCTGGAGCCAGTGGACCGTCCCAAACAGGAAACCTCTCAGTAGCGCCGTCTCAGGCATGACTCAACTAACGAGGAGCGGCGCAGGTTTAAAAGCAAATATTAAAGATGGAGATTAAGTGCAGTTTCGGTGGGGCGTGTTACTGTTCATCTCAATGGACAGGAAGAGTCACTGGTATGCAAGATGAATCAGGATTACGACACAAAAAGCTACTCAGAGGTTAAACCACAAACATATGCTGTTAGATTAACATGCAGATAAACTACAGTCGTCACTTCTTAGTGTACAAAAGTGGAATATTTTTCAGTATTATAGAGGCTCAAATAACAAAATACTAAAGATAGACGATCAATGAAGACTAACTATGACAATTTACTTACCTTTTCATGGGTTTATCCATCGATCAGAACTGGCTCAGAGATGAAAAGAAGTGCAGTTAAAAGTTTAGCTGGTGCTGAAAATCAAGAGAGGATCTGCCATTCTGCTGGGGTGTATGCTGGATTAAAATTAATAAGCCATTACCCCTTTTTCAAATCCAGCATGTGGATTTTATTGATTTGCTGCATAAAGAAAAGCATTAAGAAGTACTGTGCAGCATAGCATTTAGAGTACAATCTAATTTGCAACCTAGGTTAGCATTTCAGTTATATAACAGGCAATTTAAAACAGCAATAAATGACAAAATATAGGCAATAAACAAATAAAGCCAAGCAATTCATGGAAAAGTAATGTTCTAGCGTCACCAATCTGTTATTCCACCTTCATTTTTTTTTTAAAGTGGCATATTGGAGAATATTTCCAGCAGTGACCTTTTGAGAACAGACATGTGCATGCATTACTGTTAAAAGTACAGACATTACCTGGAGAATACTAGCATGCATAGATAGATAGATCATGCACATCTACACAGGAAGTGCAGAATAGTGCCTTAATACAGCCCCTATATAGCATAATTAAAAAAATGGAATGGCAGTCATTCTTAAAAATATTTGTGGGAAATGTTATTTAACAATAATCATAATAAAGCACATAAATATATGCCATTATAATGATTATTGTCTTCTGTATTTAGACCCTAAGCAACAACAACAATTTTGGCTTGATATTTCCTGAAAACTTTGTGTGTGTTTTTTTATATAAAGATATTTCAAAATATACATTTTTAATATATTGTTTTTTTTATTTATGACTGTTTTTGTAGTCAAGTTAATTTAATAGTTGTTTCTGTTCACTCTTTATTCCCCTGTTTTATATATGTAATTTTATTTGTCCTATTTTATGGCAGTCTTAATAGTCTATATTTAGTCATGTGACATAAATCACAATAATTCGTAAATATAAACCGGTACGGTCTAGAGCTCCGAGAGCAATTACCGCTCTAACCTGTTTAATTGCCAGTAATCATCTTAAACGGACAAAGTGTACTCAGCAGTCTTTCATAAACAGTTACATAATACAGGTACATGTCGCCTCTTGGAGCTGCTGTTTATGTCTGACACATGGGGGGACTCCGTTTCCCAGAGTTCCGCAGGGCGCAGGCGCAGATCGCGTTGCCTAACAGTGGTAAACAGACGTCAGAAGGGAGTCTTCGCCTCGAGTCAAAACAAAACAAAGCAAAATAAGTCAAAAAGAGAGCGAAGAAGCGGATATTTGGATCGCTACGACGACAGAAAGTTTCTCAAAACTCGTCTAGGATCTGAAACGGCTGCTCGGTGGAGCCTATCCGAGGTTTTTCGCGGACTTTTTCACGGATTGTAAACTCTGGAGTAGCAGGAGCTTAAGCAGCTAGCGTTACGGTGGCTATCGTGCTGTTTGGAAAGTGCGGCGGCGACTTGGAGCCGACAGACCCGCTGACGACCGACCTCCGCTGAGTTCCCTGGAACAAACTGTAGGATTCCTTCACCGAGTCCACGAAGGCGACCATCAGTCTGGAGTTTAGTTTGGAGCGGGGCGGTGTGTGAAGTGTTTGACCGCCGTGTGAGGCGGCAAGACTGGGAGAAACATGGCAGTTGGTGACATGCGCCTGGCCGCAATGTGGCGCATGGAGCGGACCTAAGGCACGGACTTCAGGACTGCGTTTTTTTAAAGTTTTTTTTAACACTTCTTATTTTTTTTACTACAATAAACTTTATCAAGGTTAGAGTAAAGCACATTCCCTTCTCCTTTTGTCTATTTTAGACATAAGTTTGGATGTTTAAATCCCAGCCGGGACACAGAGACAGTGGACAAAGTCTCAGGATTGTTTGCACAAAGTCGCTCCTTGGACATTTTTACTGTTAACTCTAATTCAGCCGCGCTGGTTAGTGACTGCTGATTTTTATATTCCTGCTACTTTTTGTTTGTTTTTATTTGCAATCGTGCTCTTCAAACATAAAACATGTTTTTGACGGAAAAGTAAGAAAAAAAAAATCTGGAAATTTGGTATAGAAAGATATTTTCACTCATTTCTAAAATATTACTTTGGTGGTTTTTAAAAACTTTGAATACTTAACGAACTTTTTTTTTTTTTAATATGAGCAGAAACCTCTGTAGATCCAGATGTTTCGGTTCTCATTCACACTCCTTCACTGTTGTTTGTGTTTCATTGAAACAAAGAGACTTCTTCTATATATATAAATCGGAAGGTTTATGATAGTTACTATTAAGGAGATTATTTGGGTTCCCTAATCTCCAATCTGAGGATTAACAGAGGCCATTGGTGTGTCCAGATTATTGCGTCTCCTTTCTAGGCCCCTTAGTTGAAGCCCCCCTGTTGTGACTGAGGTATATATTTATGTCAAAAACTTTTTAATTTACATTTAAATATTAAAAAGGTAAATGTTTTAGGAGAACAGAACTTTGTCAGAGGGAGTTTAGAGAACCAGCATGGAGGAGTCTTCAATGCCCCCCATCGATCCCGACTTTGAGCCGCAGAGCAGACCCCGCTCCTGCACATGGCCGCTCCCGAGGCCCGACATCTCGGCTGTCAAAGTAGAAGGGGCGGATGGCGCCGAGTCCGCCGCCGGGACCCCGCCCGCAGCGGACGAGGACAAGCCCGAACCGCAGCAAATCATCTCCGAGCCTGAGAAAGCCGCTGCCGCCGCGGCGGCGGAGGAGGGCGGGGTTGTGGCCGGCGTGGGCGGAGCCGGAGCGACGCCCCGCAAAGGATCCTCCAGGCGCAACGCGTGGGGGAACCAGAGCTACGCGGATCTGATAAGCCAGGCCATCGAGAACTCGCCAGAAAAGAGGCTGACCCTGGCTCAGATCTACGACTGGATGGTGAAAACTGTGCCTTACTTCAGAGATAAAGGAGACAGCAACAGCTCTGCCGGCTGGAAGGTGAGCCCTAGCAAAAGTAAACAGCCTCTTGCGCATAATGACTTATTTTTTTGCACAACAAATCAAAACAAAGTCAAAACTACAAGATAATTTAAGATTAGGAAAGATCTATGGTTGCATTTTATGAGATTATTATTGTTTTAGATGTTTCCCACCCTGAACAACTGATTACAATTATTGCATTCCCTCCTTAGCATGCATTCAGCTGCAGCAGAAGCCTGTTAATCATCCATTCATTTAAGCCATGTGTGCAGCAGCAGGGAAACACCTCAGACATGAAGGGTACCACGATTAAGTACAGGGTCCCTATGCAGTCTGGAAAACGATTGACTTTAATTATTCTGTATATGCTTGGAATAAGAGCATATGGGAAAATATTTAAAGTAGAAATATAAAACTATATTATCCACACAACTGTATAGAACAGTGGTGTTCAAAATATTTTGTCACACAAGCCAAAATTGTCAAGTCAAAATTACTTGTATGCCAAAAGAATTTCTAAAACTACAAAAAAGTAGTCATTGTATTTCTCTTTTCACTACTCAACAATAAACTAAACATACAATTTTTCTAATTAAACGGGTAGAGAAGGTCAATTTTTTATAGGAAAGGGAAGATCAAATCATTGTATAGCTAAAAGTATATTTAAAAAAGGACAACAATAACAAAAACATTAGGAATCTATAGATAGGAAAGAATTTGACAAAGTGAAGTAGCTGTTACTACATTAACAATTAAAAAAAAATTAATATGGTACAGATTTAAGATTTAAAACGCAGACGCTGTAAGAGAGAGCGAAAATCTTTCAGTGAAATAAGTTGGGGAAAATGTGGATTTCTTTTTTTTACCTTAACAAAATTAACTGCTACAGACTTATGATCCATACCACCTAAATAAACATCACTAATATGCTAATTAAGGATCAAAATAATAATAAAAAAATCACTTCAAAGTTGAAGTTAATTGAAACTGAATTTAAACTTTAAAAGCCAAATCAGTTGCACTGTAACATAGAAACAGGATTTATTCCCTTGATTAAATCTAATATTATTAAACTCTTTACTATGCTGGGGAGGTGAGAAACTGCATCCAGGTGTAAGAATAAAAATAATTTTTAATCTTCAGAAGTTGCATGTTGCTTGCTTTTCCAAGCAAAGCACATCTAGCATTTTTTTAAATTTAATTTAAGAGCAATACATGCTGAAGAACATGTAAAAGTTGTTCTTTGAACAGCTGATTGTTTTGTTCCACCTTTAATTTGTCGCCACTCTGTATGGAAAGCCATGCAGGCCAAAACAGACGCAGGAATTAGGAAAAATTGACTCCTTAATTTTGGGATATCTGTGATTGGCTAGAAAATTGCAACCTATATTGGAAAAAAATATTGATCATCTAGTTTGTTTTCAAACTTAGACTTCACTCATAGCACTCTGGTTTTAAAAAGTGTGGACTTAGAGTAATGACTTCCTGTTGCTAAGCAACAGAATTTGTGTTTCTTGAATGTTGTGGAAAAGTCTTGTGAACATCTTTCAGCCAGCTGGCAGGCAGTTTCTCTGACATCTGGATAAGAAACAGGGCCATGAAGAAGGCTTTAAAACTTTGGCCCGTTCTGCAGTGGAAAAATATTTAACTCTGTATCTTTGCAGCCATAACAGGAAACCTCCATGACCTTATGTCCGATAGGGAGGCCGCTGTGTTCTTAAAACGCCTCTAAAGATTTCACACCAACCATCTGCGTTCTTTATTTTAATTTTTATGCATTATGAAGGTAAATTTAAGAAAGTAATTTAGATTTTACTGGATTTCTGATTACCAGGTCCAGATCAGATTTTTCCCTCATAATGTTCCAGATTCAGAGCAATTATTCTGACAATTACTGAGCCAAAAATATTTTTACTGAAGCCTTTTTGTACAATATTATAACTAAATTAAGAGTCAAATCCATCCATTTTCTTTACATTATTGTCCCTAGTGGGGTCAGGAGGGCTGCTGGTGCCTATCTCCAGCTAACGTTCAGGGCGAGAGGCGGGGTTCACAGAGGCAGACAGGACAAACAACCATGAACACACATACACTCACACCTATGGAGAATTTAGAGAAACCAATTTAAAAAATGTCATGTTTTTGGACTGTTAGAGGAAGCCGGAGTACCCGGAGAGAACCCATGCATGAACAGGGAGAACATGCAAACTCCATGCAGAAAGATTCTGGGCCGGGAATCGAACCCAGGACCTTCTTTCCGCAAGGCAACAGTGCTACCAACTGCTCCACTGAGCAGCCCATATTTATTGGATTTTTTAAATAATAAAATAAACATTTATTGCCTAACATACAGTAAGATAGCGTTCCTTTAGTTAACGCTTTATATTTGAAGCAAATGATGCATCCGCAGATAAAAAATACTCCTCATCTAAAGTCAGCCTTTCTGCTTGACTTAACATCAGTACAGTGTAGGTCTGATCTGGTGATTATTTTTTGCATTAACCTAAGAAGTAGGAGATTTTTATTTATTTATTTTTTTACAAAATTTGAACCAGGTGCAGCTAAAACTATACAACTTGAGAATATGTTTACATTTTTTATTTCAAATGCGCAGTATATATATTTTTGTACAAATTTGGCTTAATTACTGCTCTGAATATTGTTTTTTTTAGCAAATTTTCTTTCTTGACTCTGTATACTCCAGTAAACGATTAATTGAGGGATAATAAATCAATAACGATATCCGTCGGGATTGTCACGTGATCAATATCGATAGATAATCTGATAGAATATTCTCTGAACTTTTCACAGTGGAATCAACTAGGCCTGTCATTCTTTGGTTACCTAGCAACAACCTTCTGAGTAACTGGTGGTTACCTAGCAACAACTCGTTGAGTAACATGCCCAAAATGTATCTTGTGTGCAGCTCCACAGCTAAATATATTTATCAAATTTTTGGCTTTTGAAAATTAATTTTTGGAAAAATCTGGATTCTTTTTTCGCCAATGAACTCCTTGGGTTCCCAGGGTGTTTTATAGCTTTTGCTGTTTTGGACTTTGATAGAATATTCTTATTAATATATAGAATAATCAACTAACTCACTGTTTGGTTACCTAGCAACAATAAGTTGAGTAACTGGCACAGCAGCAGTTTCAGGTTTTGCCACCGTGTGTCATAACTGTTTAAAAATGAAAACTGTGGATAAAACAGAAAAGGTCACGCCAACAGTTTGGCAGTATTTCATATATTTAAAACAAAAAACTGATCATAATTATTGATATCGACTGATATGAAACGCTAGTATCGTGATATGTTTTCAGCCATGTTGTCCAGCCCTTTTTCAGACGTAACTGAGAGTTTTTTGTTTTGTAAAGTTTAATTTTTCTGATTTTGCTCTTATTCTTTTTTCCCAGAATTCAATCCGCCACAACTTATCACTCCACAATAAGTTCTTGAGGGTTCACAATGAGTCCACCGGGAAGAGCTCCTGGTGGATGCTCAACCCCGAGGGTGGGAAGACGGGGAAAGCCCCCCGCCGCCGAGCCGTCTCCATGGACAACAGCAGCAAGCTGCTGAAGAGCCGCATACGAGCCAAGCAGACCAAGAAGCAGGCTGGAGCGGCCGGTGGTGGTGGCGGCGTGCTGCAGGGAGACGGCGGCGGCGGTTCTGCTGGCGCTGAGAGCCCCAACTCGTCGCAGCAGTTCCCCAAGTGGGGCGTGAACAGCAGCAGCCCGTCATCGCGTGGCAGCCTGGACGATGCTGACATGTGGACCACCTTCCGCCCACGCACCAGCTCCAACGCCAGCACCCTGAGCGGCCGCCTGTCGCCCATCGCCCCAGGCCAGGAGGACGATGACAGCCTGCCTGACGACGGCCTGCTGGGCCGCTACGCCTCCAGCAGCCTGACCCCGACGCTCACAGAGACCGTCATGGAGGAGCTGGACCTGATCGACAACCTCACCCTGATGACGGCGCAGCAGGGCTCGGCCAGTCCCAGCACGGCGCCGCCGGCACCGCCCACGCCACTGCCCTCCGCTTCCACCTTGCTGCCGCGCGGCTCCGGCTTCACCTCCTTCCACCAGGCGCACTCTGCCGCCCAGCCCGCCGTCTCCCTCAAAGAGCCGCCGGCGTCCTTCAGCAACTCCCTCTTCAACCCCATGAGTAGCTCCAGCGCTCACGGTGGCGGCCACTACGGCGGCCATGTTCCCTCCAGCCTGGAGGTGCTGCTGACCTCTGACTCCCCTCCGCCCAGTGACGTGCTAATGGCCCAGGTCGGCCCGCTCATGGCGAACTCTGGAGGTCTGGGTCAGATGGGTTTGGGCGTGCGAGCCAAACCCGCTCAGCTGCAGCTGAACAAAGCGCTGGAGGCGAACACCGTGGCGCCGATGGCGATGCAGACCCAGATGCAGCCGCCGCCACAGCAGCATTTCCGCCACAACCACCAGCAGCATCAAATCGGACTGGGGATGATCCTGTCCGGACTCTCCCAGGACCCGACTCCCCTCTCTGCTCTCAAAACCCACCAGGTGCAAACCATCAGCGCTCATCACACCGCCCCCGCTCCGGCCCCAGCAGCCAATCAGAGCCTGAGCCTGCCGGCGGTTGGTCCGTTTGGCGCTCCGACAGGGTTCCAGCCCGGTCAGGAGCGACTGCCCACGGACCTGGACATAGACATGTTCACCGAGAACCTGGACTGCGACGTGGATTACATCATCAACAGCGACCTCATGGACGGAGACGGCATGGATTTCAACTTTGACCCCATCCTGCCCGGAGGCCAAGGCTACACGGGGCCGACCAACACGCAGGGCTCGGCCCACAGCTGGGTACCCAGCTAATCCAGCAGAACCTCATCAGGTACGCCAACTCCTCTGCTTTACCTTACAGACGATTCTTATTTAAACTGCTTAAAGAGTAAAAAGCTGCAGAATCACCACAAACTGGAAAAAAGCAGCTAAACTTTGAGTTAAAATCGGATTTTTCACAATCCATCCGCCTTGAAAAAATGCATTTAAACCAGCTAACATCACTTGTAATGTAATTCCTTACAAACATTTTCAAATGCCTTGAATCTTTTAATATTTTGCCATGATATTACCACCTAAGGCAGGACAATAAATCAATAACAACATCTATCACGATAGACAAGTGATCAATATCAAGAGATTCAATAAGTACACTGAACTCCGAACAAGAACTGCACAGCATTCTGGGGCATGTAGGCAGAGGAAGGACTTTAGCTCTTCAACTTCCTCTAGGTTGTTGGAATCAACTAACTCACTCATTCTTTGGTTACCTAGCAACAACAAATTGAGTAACTAGTGCAGCAGCAGTTTAGGCTTTTGCCAGTGTGCCTCATTACTGCTTAAAAATAAAAAACGATGACGTGGCGAAGTTCCTTCGTCTTGTTCGCACTTTCTGTGTTCACTAAGTAAACTGTGTCAAAGCAGCAGCTCGTCCACATCGTCTGACATATTTTCCTTCTACGTCTCATGCGGTTTCGGTCCCGACAGCAGCCATTTTATTCATCTACATTTCTCTCGCACATTGATCCACATATTTATGATCCAGTGAGCGGTTATGACTCACTCTTGCATCGATTGTGTCTTGTCTTGCAGGATCTCACCTCCAGTCAACTTAACCTCACTAAAACAGCAGAACAACTGGTGCACCGCCCCCTGCTGGATGAAAACAGCCAATCCAACGTCTGACCTCACGTCACTTGCCAAGACGTGCGGTTACAGGGAGGCTACTGCTTTCTTTTTATTTTTCTCTAAATGATTTTTCTTAATAACACTTGGCAACAATTTGGCTGCTTTCTTAAGAACCGGAACTGATGACTTTATTATTATTATTGTTATTATTTTTATTTGTGTAAAAAAAAGAAAAAAAGAAAAGAAAAAAAAAGATATTTTTTGGAGTGTAAAGACAAATCATCAGAGGTTGCATTTCATGTCATGTTACGCCGCAGCAGCTGTGGAGATGGTACGTCCAGATCAGGCTGGCGCTGGTTCTGAACACTTTATTTTTGTTGTTTTTTGGCCAGTTTTGCACCAGCGCTCGCTCGACGCGTTGCCGTGCGATCGACTGAAAGACGTGCGAGCGATCAAGCTGCACAGACCCCAGAGAGAGTTGAGATCGGGAAGACTAACGGACTGGACGACCTTTCGGTGGCTTTACATCGACCCTGTAAATTTAACTCGGTTGGAGTTGTTTTCCTTCTGTTTGGCATTTTTTGACAAGTGTGCTATGATAGAAACCAGCTAGAGGGTGTTTTTGTTTTCTCCTAAATTCCTGAGGTGCAGTTGAACTAACAAAATGAAGAAATCGAACGTATGTGGGCATTTCAAAGTATTACACGCCAGGATGCCTCCGCTCTCTTATCGTTGTTGTTTTTGGGTTTTCCTCTTTGAGTCTGTGCATTTTCAAAGCACTTAGGTTTCCTGCCGCACAGGGACCCCAAACTGTAAAAATTTGTTTATATCGTTTCAACAAATAATAATAAAAAGAGTATATAATCTTTTAAAAGAGACAATGAAATGAACACGTTGCACCTGTACTTGACGGCACGCTATGCAGATTTCTCAGGAGACAGAAACAAAAGCTTGAAGGAAATCGAAGGTTTTTGTTGTTGAACGTTCTCCTGGTACGGTTCCTTGGAAAAGTATTCATCCTCACTAAACGTCTCGCGTTTTGTTACAAAAACAAACTGCAATGTGTTCTATTGGGATTTTATGTGAAAGGTGGAAAATTTTTCTTTGCAAATATCTGAAAAGTGTGGCGTTGAATTACCTTTTGCAGTAGTTCTAGTAGTTCGCTGGCCGAACTGTTTGGCAGTTCGGCCAGCGTGGTTCAGAGACACTTGGCATTTGGCATATTTGCACATTTGTTTTTGTCGGCTTCTGTTTTTAAAAATCCAGAAATTATCATTTTTTTGGATAAATTTTAAAACTCCGATTTTCACGTTTTACTGTGTACGTCCCACAAAATATGCAAAACAACCCAACACTTTTTCTGTTTCATTTACAAATTAATTGACTTTTGAGGAAAGTTTTACAAGATTTTAAGGTGTAAATTATGAAACATGGCCTAACATAGATGCATGCCACACTTTTCATATTTATTTTCTTTACCTGATCACATTTTTACACCACTTTATTCTACTTTTTCACATAAAATCCCAATAAAACATTTAAGTTTGTGGCTTTATGGAAAAGTTTCTAAAAGGATGAGTATTTTTGACAAGGCGCTGCAAAACTGCTTTCCTTTATTTTTTTTGTACGGAGCAGGAGCTTGTAAGAGTTTCCTCTCACACTTTAATTTTTAAATACTAACATGAAAGCAATTAAATGACAGTGTGAGAGGTACCAGAAAAGAATATATTTGATTATAGTTTTAATATACAATTTAGATTGAGATGATAAATCAGATATTAATACGTATATTACTAATGACAAGTGATGTGTTGTTTTTTTTACAGTGGAAGAAGCATTCTCAGATTTTTAACGGTGATTTTTCTATACTTTTATTTTTGTAAAGGACAAAATGCATGTGGATTTTTTTTTTTTTTTACATAACCAAAGGAACACTAATATTTGCATGGCATTTAAAAAGCGCTTGGGCCTGACACAACATCTTCTGTGTACATAAGCTTCGCAAAGCAGACCTGTAATGTGATTTTTATTTTATTTTTTTTATTGGGAAGATAAAGGAGGCGAATACTTGATCATGTCAGCTACGATTCCCAGCCACCTGCCTCGCGCTTTTTATTTGTTTTACTCTGAAAATCTGCCGGTTCTCATCTCAAAACGAGTTACCTCTCAGAAGCAGGAAAACAGCTGCGTGCAGATGTAATCGGATATTTATTTTGCACAAGACTGGAAACCCAACATGCCATGTCTTTGATTTAATTTCCTCTGAGAAAAAAAAAAGAGCTGATCTAAAATTAAACTTCCTGTTTTGTTTTTTTCTTTAAAGAGTATTCATGTTTAGTTGTTCAGCCATGCGAATCAGTGCTAGTTGTACTTTTTTTTTTTTTATATCTGCCAATATCCGAAACACTAGAGCACGATGTTGCTTTGTAGCAATACTTAAACCTATCATCTCCCGTCTTTTAACATTTTGTTTTTGTTGATTCTGTGCTCAGAAATAAAACCCACCCTGCATCTTGAACTCATTTTTTCACAGTAGGATTGTTAAAAAAAACACAAAAAAAACAAACAAAAAAAAATGTTAAAGAACTCTCCTTTCCCTCCCCACAAATGTTTTATATCTTGTTTTTGTTTTTGCAAATGATGGTGCTAGATGATATCAGTGCAGTCGGTGCATATCAGGGCCTTTGTATTTTGGATTATAGTTAGGATGCAACCAGAACGTTTTGTTTTTTGTTTTGTTCTTACATGTACAATTTAACTCTGAAGCAAAAGTCAAACTTCTTTACTTATGCATGATTTTTATTAAGTAATATCAGTAATTATTTTAGTCATATATGCAACCAGGCTTGTTTTTGTTTAATATCTGATAATTCCCAGCTGAGGCTGCAGCAGCTTCTCTTTCTCCAGTTTACGGTCGCTGCCTCTGTGGTGTTTATTACCTGGCTTGTATCTCCTCCAACGCTGACACAACTTTCTGCTTGTTCTTATTCTTCTGTTATTGTGAGTAGCAGTTAGGTCCTGTATGTTTTTAACTTTCCCCCCCATTTGTTACAGCAATAAAAGTTGGCGTAGGGGAACGATGGGTTGTGCAGAAGCCAATTAATGTTTATGGTTTTTAATCATGTGAATATTTTCTTTTTCTTCTTTTCCCTCCTCTTTGTTTTTGTTTCTTCTTTTCTTTACACTTTGTAAAGTCAGCCAGAGATAAAAGTAGAGATGCAGAAATCAATTCAATAAAATGTTTAACCCACTTGGTTTCACTCATTTGTGACGCGGCAGACTTCAAGATCTGCCACCAGAGGGCGCTGTTGCTTCAGCTACTTCCGTTAGTTTCTGAGATAAACATGAGGACGGTACGTTTAGATTTACGTAAATTTGTTTTATGCATAGAGTTAACACTTCAATAAAATCAATAATTGTTTATATCAACGTAATATAAATTTACATTTTAAATCAAACAGCGTCTAAGTAGAGTCGAGGTTTCTCAAATGCTTTTAAAGTTTACTGCAGTTTTATAATACAAATTGTAGGAATTTATTGAGGAACAAGTTAATTTGGACTTATTACAGCTAGAAATTAGTGATCAAGCCTGAAATCTGGGTGTAGCGATGGACTTGAAGCTTCAGACACATAAAGACAGTTACAAAGTCGGCCTTTTGTCACCTGAAGAACATTTCTAAGATTAAAGGATGAATGTCCCCAACAAGATTTCGAGAAACTCATCCGTGTGTTTTATCTTTTTTCAAATGTATGGACTAGACTTTAATCAATGGGGCCCAAAGTGGGTCCTCAAGGGCCGTCATCCGGCATGTTTTAGTTCTCTCCCTGGTTTAATGCAGTTGGATCCAGTGATGGCTCGTTAGAAGGCATAAGAAGAACATTGGCATGCTGAAAAGGTCGTTACTACCACCAGGGACAGAACTAAAACATGCAGGATGCCGGCCCTCCAGGACAGACTTTGGGTACCCCTGGAGCTGTTGCATCAACCTAGCAGACCACTCAGCTCTTCTGGTTCTGGTCTACTCTACACCCCCAGAACCAGAACCAAACATGGAAAAGCAGTATTCTGCATCTAATCTGGAACATTAATTTGTAACAAACTTCCAGATTAATTAAAGTTTGTTACTTCCATTAATCTGTTACTTCCATCAGTGTTTCGGCAGTTTTGACTTCCTTTAAATCAAAGCTAAAAACACATCAGTTTAGAGTTGGGATCAATTAATAATAAACAGATTATCAATTTGCTTGTTTATTGTATGTTCCTTTAAATTGCCCTGGTGCTAAAATGGATCTGAAAAGCAAAGCTTTATGCCAGTCTCGGTGCTTCTTTCTCTCAATCCGTCCTCGATGTTTTTTTTGTTTTGTTTTGGAGATAAGTGGCCTCAAGTGGCCTTCTTGACTCACACCTGCCTGCTTGTTATCCTTGAGCAAGAACTCTTTGGACTTTCTTGGGAACTCTGAAACTCCAGTCCTTGATTTGATAAGTGGCTGATCTGGTTGCAGCAATATCTCTGATAAATTAGCATGTTTGCTTGGAGATAAACATGGTGGAACTTGAACTCAGTGCAAACTTACAACATAAAAACTGAAGCTGCAAACATTTTTTCCAGCTCCATGTGAGAAAAGTGAAAGTATGCAGGTGGGAGTTGGTTTCTAAGGAAAGACAACAGACGGTTTATTTTGATACATTTTTTTATAGAAAACATGTTTACATTTTCAAAAATTTTTTTGTCTTTGCACTTATTCTCTTTTTTGTACTTTTTGTTTTAAATATAGCTGTCCATTTTTTTAACATCCATCTGTGTCAAAGGCTCTTGCTGAGATGCTGGGACTTCGCAGAAGGTGAAAAAAACGGGCGTAATATTCATCGGAAATGACGCCGGCCATCTTGCGGGGGGAAAAGAAACATTCGTTTCTGCCGCCGATCGATGCCCGGGTCCAGCCTCCAGCAGTAACAACCCTCCTCTTGAGCAGCGCTCCAGTTTTTCCAACCTAAAGGCACCTGTGTTATAACAGCGCTTTTGCTTTGTTTTAAGTCGATATGCACTTGTTTCTTCTGCACGTTGCTAAATCTAACTACAGTCTGTGAAACGTCTACTTCTACTCAGGTTGCAGCGCAACGAGCAGGTCCTACAGTCACACTCAGAACAATACGAAGGGAGTAACGCCAAAAATTTACAGAAAAATGTAAAAATAATAAGAAAAAAAAGACTGAAAAAAGATACGTTTGCTCATTTTCTGCTTTTCAAATTTAGATGAGTTTCAACCTAATTAGACTTGAAAAAGTACAAATGCAAAAGCCCAAACATGCAACTCAAACACAAATTTTCCTTTACCAAACTCTTCTGTAACGTGTTGCCAATAACATTCGATATTAGGCGTGATCCGAGTGGCTCAGCTTCTCAGAGGAGTTTGTTTGCAAACGTCCACCATCTTTACATTCCTTCTGGCTCCACATAACGCAAGTAGGAAGGAAGGAAAACATCTCAAATCGAGTACCTTTTCAGAAACCTGGGGCAGAAACGCAAAAACAGGAGGAGAGGAAAGGTGTCGGACCCACACACTTTGTCTTAATGTCTATTGATGAGCTACATTTCATTATAAATATATAAAGTTTAAAAAAGTGCTTATTAAAAGAAACTATAGTGATGTGATAACTTCCAGCAGTCACGGCTGTTTGTTCTCGATCAGCATCAATACGAAATGTCAGGGAGCGTCACAGTCCAAAAAACATCCTTCAAATTGACAAAGATTGTCAAAAAATAAATCAACAACAAGCCCCTGATCTCCCATTAACATTCATTCACCTTGTACGACAAAAAACTTTTTTTTTTCTTTTTTGGGAAAGCATAGTTAATACAAAAGGAGACTTGTCTAATGAAAAAAATAGGAGTGTTGGCAACTGATAACACAACGCTGCAAACAAGCAGCTTCTCACAGACTCAACTGGAACACAAGACAACAGGGAAATTTTAAAATAACTACTAATAATTGCACGTAACCTTTAGAGAGGCAGGATGTTTTCTGAGAAAGGTGAGAGATGTGGCGGGGAGGAGCATAATAAACACGTTAAATCTGCCGCTTCCCGCCTCGCATCACCGCTGCCTGCAGTTCAACGTTCCTCGTCCTCTCAGGGTCTCTCTGTACCGGCGGGCCGTCGGAACCAGCGCTTCAGGCGATCATATACCGTGTGATGGCTCTCATTGCGTAAAGAAGCTCCGCCTGCAGCCGGGCCTCCATGATCAGCAAGTTGACGTGTATCTGAGGGCAGAAGAAGAGTAAGAGACAAAGCTTCTCCTCAACTAAGCCTGTAAGCATATCAAATTCAGCTGGACATAAATTGTCCTGATAATTGATAATATTGTCGTTTTGAGACCATTTTCAGGCGATAATGCAAGAACACACCTGCAGTTTTTGTTAAAGTTTAGTTTTATATTGAAAGGAAAATATTTATAAAAAAATATTTTGCTGCATTTTGAAATTATGTTATTTTTTTCCACATAACTTTATATTTTGGTCCATATTTGGTCTTATTATGTAATTTTTAAATATTAAATAATTGATGTTTTGATCAGTTCAGAACTTGAGTTGAATTTTTAACCACTTTTTTACTCTCACTTGACGAATTTCTTGAACGGCTACTTTTTACTTTTACTTAAGTAAGCAAAAGTTGAAGTAGTGCTACTTTTACTTGAGTACAATTTTGGGTGGGAACTAAAAGGAAACTTTACAGTCAGAAATTAATCTCTGAAATAATTTAGAGAATCAAAAGAAACAGAACCTGTTGGTCGACTTTGAAAAGCTGCTTCTAAAGTTTAATCTTTGTACAAATTAACTTTGTTTTTTTCAGGCAGATCCTGTAAATGCTGGTTTCTGTAACGGGCCGGTGAAATCCTGTCTTACCCGTTCTGAGGCTTTCAGCAGAGTCCAGCTCAGCGGACACACCGGGGTTTTAGTGACGTCTGGAAAACAAGCCACAGCCTTGATGTACAGCTTCAGGTCTCGCTCCAGCAGCTGGTTCACCTCCACGTAGTCATAGTCATCATAACTGAGGACAAAAGTCGGCAGATGTTTATCTAGTAGATGAGCAGGAGCAGCTCTTGTTTTAGTTGTAATTCGGCGTGCTGCTGGTCTTACCGTATTCCTAACACATAATGGATGTAATTCCAGATGGCTCTCTTCAGGTCGGAGCTGTGCAGCGACGGGAGCGACGTGACGCTCCGGAACCTGTCATCCAGCAGGTGACCGATGTCCGAGTACAATCTGTTGATCAGGGAGAAGCCGTGGACTTCCCAGGAGTAATCCTAAAAATAAAAATAATGAGACAAATCCATCAAATGTATCTGTAGTGGATTAGTTTTTAATTTACAGAAGACTGAATGATGAAAACCATCCAAAAACATTTAATAAGAGATATAAAGGCGTAAACCAGGCTGACGATTTTTTAAAAGCAGTATTGTATTTAGGTTTTCCATTATTTGTATTTATGAATAAATTAGAGGAATAAAAATACTTCACAATTAAAGTGACAGAAGATTTTCTCATTCAATTTATTAATTTATTAATATTAAATATTATAATATATATATATATATTTTATTTTTACAAATTTGGGTTAATTTCTGCTCTGTGTTTGTTGGTCTTTTTTACATTCTGAATATTCATGTTAATTACTAAATTAGTAAGTTAGTTGACAATTATCTCAATAATCGATTAATTCTGATTATTTTAGCCATAATAGAAGATGAGAAGGTAAACAGCTAATATTAAATGCACTTCATTGTTTTTGGGATACAGAAGGTTTCATATTTTCAGATTTTTATTTGTGACGTCCCCAGAAATACATAATATTGAAAAGCACTGAATTACTGATCAAACAGATTCTGGCTCAAAATTTGCATCCAGCGTCGGCGCTGACCCGCTCTCGTTTACCGACGCCTGGCCTCACCTGAACTCTGAGCACCTGGAGGTGATCCTCGTCCCGCCGGGCGAACTCCTGGTAGCAGAAGTCGGGGTCTGTGATGAAACGTGACGGATCGGCGAAGCACAGCATCTCCTCCTCGTCTTCCACATCTAAAAAAAGAGAGTCGGTGACAGGAATGGAGGGGAGACCGTGGCTTTCGCTCAGATTTCACACCCTGGAGCCGTCAGAGTGTAAACAGCTGCTCTGACCGGTTGTTTGTTTATTTCTACTACCTGTTTGCTGGAGAGTCTGTGCCTGCAGGAGACGCTCCTCTCTCTTCTCCTGCTCCTCCTGGGACTTCTGGATCCTCTCCTTCAGGCAAACCATGTCGCAGCTCGAGTCCAAAGACTGTTGGCACAAAAACGAACCCAGGGTAAAAATACTTATTCCATATTTACAAGAAAACAAAACACAACATATCTTGTCCTGTGATAAGAAATGATCTAATTTTATGTGTAATGTCACAAATGAGACCGAATGTAAAAAGAAAAAAAACATTTATTAGCTAAGGAACAAAAAGCCTTTGGCCAGGATTATTAAATAGTTAAAGGGTAAAAATGAACCAGGCTTTCATGTCTCATGTTTTCATTTACAAACAGCTTAAACCAGTTAGAAAACAATAAAAGTTCAGATATGTCTTTCCTTTCATACGATTACAGCTGAACATGATGCTCTCGTGTTTAAATGTGTTGCTTCATATTAATTTGCAACAGTTTGGATTTAAATAGTTTAAATGATTTTACACATTTAGAGTTCATTATTAAAGTTGAATACATAAACTAAAAACTGGAGTACATTTTTTTTTGTTAAAACAGTGTCAGACTGCTGCTTCTTTATTATTTCTTCTTATGAAATTGGACATAATTTCAGATTTTTGTGTAACTTTTGTGAAAGTTGACTTAAAAAAATGAGTTATTATTGTTACTAGGCCTCATATAATAACAAATTTTGCTGAACGATAAATTACCCCAGAAGTTATTAAACAATAATATTGTTGTTTTGACACAATTTTCAAATAATATAACAATAACAGATAATAATGCAAGAACACATTTTTAAAGATTAATAAACTTAAACTTCTAATGAACATTTAACACTGGAACTGGAAGACATTTTAAATATCCAAAATAAATAAACCAAACATATAAAATTAATTATGAATTCTCTATAACCAAACTCGTCCTCAAAAAAAGTTTCAGTTGAGACCGAAGAACCAGACTGAAGACTTTTGTCATCCAGTGTTTGGTAGAAAAAGAGAGACAACTATAAATCATGGAAATGGAAATTATTGAGTTTGTTTTAATTTATTATGTGATTAATTGATTAATTGTTACAGGTAAATTTTTTAAGCTACAGAAAGTTAATTATTAGAAATGAACAGATATGAAAATTTGGGCCGATATTGATGCAGCTGTTGTGGCATTATTTACCAATATTTTATTTGATCAGATTTCTTATTCGATTACTCAACTAATCGTCAGAATAATTAACAGATTACTTGATTACTAAAATAATTGTTTATTACGCCCTTAATGAACATTTTGAGTCTCCAGGCTGAAGTCTGGTTGGTTTACCCGTCGCCGTGTGATATGTTCGGAGGGTTGCCTGAGCGACTGAGGCACGTTGGCGTTGCCGTTGGCAGCATCGAAGGGGCAGAAGGTCGGCGGGGTGCCGTTGGGAGATTTGGCGAGGTGGGCGAGGTCCGAGTCCGTGTCGCAGCCGAAGACGAAGCTGCAGAGCGAGTGGCAGTGGGCCAGGATGACCACGGCCTGCACCAGTTCGGCCAGCGACCAGCACTGCTCACCGGCCTTCAGCAGCGACTGGAGACAACACAGAGGAAAAACAAGACGCTTAGCGCACCGCTCTGATTAATCTGACTGGCTGGAAGGAAAAAAAAACATGTTTAATACATTAATATAGAGATTAAAAAGGTACCATTTGAAAGTAACAACCTTTAAGGAGGTATTAAACATACTTTTTATTAAGCAAACATGATCTGATGAAATATTTTGATTTTAAATGTTGTTTTTATTATTTGTTAGCAGAAAATGATCATAATTAGGAGAAATAAAGGTAATAAATCTATATATAATGTGATGGACTTAATGAAGTAAATGGACTTCTAAAAGTATTTGAGTTTATTGAACGGGTCTGCATTATTGGAGTGAAAATTAATAAATTATTAAAAATAATTAAGGCTAGTTAGCATGTCCACTGATAACAGTGGATAAAAGGTTTTCCTGGAACGGTAAGATGTTTTTTCACCATTGACACATCCAGCAGCGCATACATAAACATGACTGACAGCGCTAAGATCCTCCTCCTGGCTCGGTTGTTTTTGACCGGGAATGAGTCGTAGCTGGAGGAGTTTGATCTTTTCACAGATTATCTGTCTCATGTTAAACTGTCACAACATGTTAAAAAGTTTTAACAAACATGTAAAAATCATATTGTTGTAAAAGTTACACACTGCAACTTTAAATTGAACTTTTATTCAACAGTTCATTTCTTCTTCCTGGAGAAAAAAGTGTACACTAACAGATTATTTATCTCTGCAGCTCCTCCAGAGCTACCATGAGCCTCTTGTGTCTCAGTGTTTTCATTCCAGACGATGGATTTAAGTTTAAGTTAGCTTAGCTTAGCTGTCACTGTCAGACCAAAGGGCCCTGAATAAACTCTGCGTACCTGGATGTGGGAGCCGGCGGCGAGCCAGGGCTGGTGAGCCAGCACCTTGTTTATGTGGTCAAGCAGGCGAAGACGAGGTGGAGCCGCTTCCAGACTCTGCAACCACAGCGGGTCCCCGCCGGCCCTCAGGAACTGGGCCGAGTGCAGGCACACCAGGTAGCTGCAGTGATAACGGGCCGCCGCCTGCAGAGGAACGTTCAGAGGGGAAGTTTTAAAAGAACGGAGCAGCTGAAGCGGAGCACTTCCAGCGTCAGCAGCCAGGTCACCCACCATGATGGCGATGTAATGGCGGTACGGCAGCGGCAGGGGGCCGTCCATGTGCAGGATGTAGTGCTGTGTGCGCAGGAAGCTCTCCAGATACTGGGGGTGGGACGCCATCTGCTGCGACACGGCGTCCACGCTCCCCCTGCTGACCAGTGTCTTCATAAACAGCAAGGACACGCGCTCCTTCTCGCCGTTCACCATCCCCTGCACAAACCAGAACAAACAGACGACAGGTTGGTTTGTGGCAGGGAAACGGTGGAACAAAGGACGTTCCACCCATTGTTACAGAAAAACGAGGCCGAGGAAGTAACTATGAAACAAAATCCAATCAGGAGGATCTGCTTTTCTCACTGTTAAGTCAGAATAATTCATGGACTGACATTATTTTAATAAGGATAAAGATTGTGATAAATAAAGCTATTTATAAATTCAGTTATTATAAGAATATATATATATATATATATATATATATATATATATATATATATATATATATATATACTGTATGTTACTTGAAATAACTTTAAGTTCCTAATTTAACGCCTTGTCGGCCTCTGTCTTTTTAAAAACTCCTGCTCTTTCTGAAACTCCGCCTTCAGGAAGTCATCACAACATGGCTCCTCTATTAACCCTTTAACGGCGTTTTTACCAGCGTTTCACTGAGAAGTAGCTCAGTTGATGTGCAGCTCCACAAGGCCTTTGCTAATTGCTGCTGGCTAGTCTGAAGGAGCTGAGTGGGGGAAACTTGGAAGCTGCAGCTCAGAGGACCATACCATTATAACATAATGTAAAAGCTCTAAAAAGTTGATTTTACATGATACTGCCCCTTCATAAATTGTGATTTATATCACTAAACTGCACATAATGAGTGTATTTAATAATATTTTCTAATTTTCTGACATTTATTGATGTTCCCATGGAACAAACAGTGCAGAAATCAGCAAAAATAACATTTCTCATAATACCCTCAGTTTTGTTTTTTTATTTACCATCAATATCCAAAATGTATCATGGCAATGATAAGAAACTTTTCATGATAAATGCTGAACGATACGATAAATGCCCACCAATACTATGAGATTCAAAAGGCATCCATAAGCTCTTCCTCTAAATACAATGAACAGACGTAAACATGAGCAGCACAGCGCCGTCCTCCCTTCACAGACATTACGGCCCTTAGATTTATAGCCAGGAACTTCTTGGCTCGAGATGAAGTTGGAGCGTCCAGCACCATGTGATGGCAGGCTCAGGCTGCGCTTTGGACCGGAGTCATGTTCCACACCTTAAATCAGAGGAAGAAGAGCGGCGTCGCCACGGGAGAGTTAACGCATTCCTGACTTTCTTTTTCCTAGAAATTCAACAAGCACCCAAACAACATCTCAATAGACGCAAAGTCAGATTGTGTTCACGAGTGAGAGAGGCTTCTTTAGCTTGTTTGATGTTTATCTAATGAAGTCGAGACGCTGGATTAACTTGTTTATTTGAAAGCTGGAAGTAAGAGAAGCACAAAAAATGCCGTTTGAAAAGGGGCTTTACACTGAGGAAGCGAAGATGAAGAAACTAATATGAAAACTGAGCGGAGGAGGCCTGAAAGAGGGAAGCTCGGCGAGGATCGAAGACGTGGAGGAGGCCAAAGACTCAAACATGGGAGCGACTGCACTGACGGGCCCGGGGCCAACAGAAACAGACCTATGTAAAGCAGGAGGCTGGCCGGTCCTCACCGGTAGACATTTATAAGCTTGTTTTTCTTCTCTCTACATAATATAACGGCTTCTAGGAAAAGGTGTTCAGGAGCCACAGATCCAGTTCCTCTGAACAGATCAAACGGGTTCACTTCAAATGTAGAAACTTTACAACTTTATCTGGATCTGACGGCCTGTCCTACCTTTGATCGTCACGATTAAACCAGAGTAACACTACCTGAGTAAATAAATAAAAAATCTGCAATTTAATTTATTAAGGAAAAAAAAGCTAGCAAAACCAACCTACCCTTGTTAGAAAGAATAAAAGAAGCGTTTTGGGCCTCCTAAAATGTTACTTCTCTATGGGTGGAGGGGAAAACAGTTAAAAACTTTCCTGTTTCATAAAAAAACATTTCTGTGTTGACGGTTAGAGGCTACCATAGTTCTCATTTAACGTCACACTTCCGAGAACTTTGTAGCTGGCAGCCATCTTGGTAGGTATCAGTAACTAACTCTCATGACAGTTGCTATGATAACAACAAACAAGCCACAAGCTTAGAATTAGCTCTCACCTCATTCCTATCTAACTTATAAACAATATAAGTACATTACATCTATTACTTGATTACAATTTTAGAGCACTCTTTGTTGTTGGTCTCCTAGCTACGGTTCATCTATGCTTTCCGCTTGCCTACCAAGATGGCAGTTCAGTGGCACAAATCACTTCTGGTTCAGACGTATGGGGTGATTACTTTTTCATCCAAGGTTTCCGATGGCTTAATAAATTAAGCAAATTAAAAACTGTACTTTATTTACTCATATTATCTTTGCCTGATATAAAAATAGTTTGATATGATACCAACTGTGGAGAAACGGGGCAAATACTTTTTCACAGCTCTGCTTGTAGGACGACCGGTGCGAACAGAGAGTAGCAGAGCTTGTTTTTGCACCTAAGCCCCGTATGGCTCTTTAGTATTCAGCAGCATGTTTATCTGGCTCAAAGCTCCATGTGGTATTTCACTTCTCCTTGCAGGGGATGATGGTTCCTGCCTGATCCTGCAGTAAGCTCCACCTCATGACCCAAATAGTTCTAAAGGACGCTCTAAACAGCTCGATCCTTATGAACGACACTTTATTCTTATAGTTTCATACAAAGCAAAGTAACCAAGGGGGGGTTTGGAGTTAAATGAAACATGCTGAGGCACAGACCCTGACCTTCTCCAGGCTGTCGGCGCCCACAAGAAATAGTGGAGGAGGAGAATGTGGAGAGCACAGGTGGCTGCCAATCAAAGGCCTATAAGAGCTCATTCACATGGGTGTTACTCCTCGAACACAAGCGCTACTGATTAGCATGCCTAGTTGCTGAATCTAGGTTACTGCTCCATGGAGCGCTAGCTGGCCGGATCCCTGAAAGAAGCAGTGTTGCACCAAGCAGCATTTCAGAGGCCTGCGCTGCAGAAAACACGCCTCATTTCTCAAGGACCTAACATGTCGGGAGGCACGGGCCTATTTTTATTCCTCCTCATGGTAGAATGGGCTCAGATTGCGATGTTGAGTGATCACACTTCCATTTTTAGGGTAAATGATACATGAAGCGGCTGATTGAGAAATTTTCTGGCAGAATTCACAGTGGCTTGCGAAACTATTCTACCTCTGAGATCTTTCAATGTTTTGTCACATCAGTGTCTTTTATTGGGATTTTAAGTTATAGATTTACACAAAATGGAGCATAATTCTTCAGTAAAAGGAAAATAATCCATGGCTTTCACATTTTGACTCAATAGCTGTGTTTCCATTAACTATAAAATTGTGCAAATTTGAATGACAAATTAAATTCAGTTAAAGGAAATGCAAATTAAAAAAAAAATGCTGATAAAGTTTTTGCTCCAGGATGAGGTGTTTCTTGAACTGTGTCAAAATTAGTGTTTTTTTGCAAACCTGCAATGAAAACACTTTTTTCGCATCACACAAGTCATGTGATCAACAACCGGATGCCACTGCTGTTACGCTAACTCTGGTGTAAAGCACCTCTTGCTTTTGTATAGATGAATGCGTTTACACACTATCCCTGTGAAATCAATCGTAAAATGAAACAGGAAGTCAGAAAAACCAGTGGGTAGCCACCAGCATCAACATGCTAGTTGTTAGCCTCTCCAATCCTATGCAAATGAGTAGTCTCTTTCTCATTTGCCAGTGCCAGCCAAACATTAATCTGATCAATATCTGGCTTCAGAATAGCCAAGGAAGTAGCAGCTGTTGGCAATGGTCTCATAAATTTATGTACAATAACTTTCAACTAAAAGTAGCAGAGATCTACTCAAAATGTGTTAGTGTAGTTGTTAAAAGAAAAAAACTAAAACAGTTTAAGCAACAAATCCTCCAATTACAAGAGTCCATGGATGTGATTTTGAAATCTAACAACACAAGTGTCAAAAGTTGGTCTTTCACCAAGTGAGGAGATTGTCTTTGTCATCACTGGCGTCCCACGTAATTGATTAGGAAATTGGAGGGTTTTTTTTGGTAATTTCTAACATGTCTGGACAAAGTCTGACAGAGACGTCCTTCAGAAACAGGAACTACAGTAAAGTTGAGCATTCACAAAGCAGGAAATGACACATCCTACTTCTTAAACAACATCTGTCTGCTGACAGCAGCAAAATGAAAGATGCAGTCATCCATTTGGGAAAAGCTTACATGAAAGTCATTCTTACTGTGTTTAAAATGAGTTTTAAAAAGACAATTTTGATCTTTACTGGATGAAAACAAGCCAGACATTTTGATAAAGCATTCCTTACTGCCTGCCTACCTACTTGAAAAAAAAAAAATCACACCCACATAAGAAAAAAAAAAAAGAAGAAGTGAGAACCATGTGTGGGAGGATGCATAAAACAACAAGGAGAAATCATCTAGACACCTGTGTGTGCATTACAAAACACACTCTGGTTACCAAACCTAAATATCTGTTGTGATTTAGTCAGAATAATAAAGTGTTTAAAATACTCAGATCACAACAGACTTAAAAAGTTTCCAAACTCTGAAGAGGTCATCAGCACAGAGCTGAGAAAAAAGTAGGTCGCCTTCTAGATTTCCTGTCACAAATGTTTCAAATCAAACAGGTTAAAAGATAACCTGAGTCAATAAGTAAAATTTAAATCAAATTAAATGTGTGCAAATAAATTTATTCTGTGAGGGGGCTGATACTTTTTTTTTTTAATGACATTGTGTGTTGATCGGAGAGGTTGCATGAGGCAGCAGAGAAATAAAAAACATGGGTGACGTCACTGAGGGCAGGATAGGTAAATGCAGACAAAGACAGGCTTTGATCGCTGGCAGAAAAACAGCAGCACTGTGCAAGCTGCAATATGAAGTGGAGCAAGGGTCCAAGATGACACACAAAGAAGTGGAGGAATGATGCAAGCTTTCTTTCTAAGAGTGAGTGATGCAGACACAAGAGGGGGACATTCAATCTGCATTCTGACTGATCCTGGAGAGATGGTCCATCCTTATCAGAAAACATCAACACCCCCTTTCCTCCTTGCCGGAAACAAGCACTCGGGACAGATTTTGGCTTTGCAACCTGAACTCAAGGAGTAATGCAAAACAACCCAGCTGCAGCCCAGAGCAGTTTGCACAGAGCAAGAGGAGGAGGGGGGTTTGGAGCAGTACTGCCAGGAGAAACAAAGAACTAAATAAACCCACATTCATCAGTGAGTGATTAGATCTGACTGTAAACAAGGTAGGCAGGTAGAGCAAGGGAGATTTCACTGATAACAGGCTATATTTATTGAAGTTTATTCCCCAACAAGAAGCTCTTTAAAAATGAAATATGAAATGATGTGTCATCAGCTTTGAGGAACTGTGAAGACAAAGGAAAGTGGAGAAAAAGTGGCACATGCTTGAAATGAAACCAGAACTGCAGCTCACATTGCTGTCTGTTTTATTCCATTTCTGTACAAGACATGTTTTGCTCCACAATCTGCAGCAAAACATGTCTTTGTTGGACTGCGTTCGGCACAGCGCCCCCTTTCTGTTGCAAAGCGGAAAACAACACTAAGAGGAGAAAAACAACTTTGATTGGCAGTCCAGTTCAGGCGAAAATACAGCACAATAAGGACGCGCACAAGGGCTGCCGTAAAGCTGAGAAATCTGTCTGTTAACGTGGTTTAACACAATTATCACCTTATTTTATTCATGCATTTAAAACAGCAGTAATTAAATGGCACTGCATTACTTCACACCACACTGAAACACCTTTTTTTCTCCTCAAACCCTCAGATGATGTCACCTTCACCTGCAGCTTCATCCACATAAACGTCCCCAGCCGTTTCTCGTTTATCTCCAGCGCGATAAAATTAAAAATATACTCGGCCTCTTATTTTAAAATGACACTGAGGGAGGGGGGAAAAGAAAACGGTACAGTAGAGGAGACGTTTCTGTCTTTGTCCGGCCACATCGAAACTAACCTCCCAACATCTTATACTTGTTTTCTCTTCTATAGAAACGGCCGTTTTTAGATCAACTCTCCGAGTTAACGTTTCAACGCAGATGGCTCGAGCTTTACGTGACATTTTAACGGCTGGTGATGAAAAACCACTTGAATGGTGAGTGAGCCAGAAATAAACCAAATAAAAATCATCTGGTCACTTGAAGTGTTTAATCCGAGTTTCTGACCCATTTCCCGAGCAATAGATGTTAACGTTACAAGTTCGGTTCGCCTATTTTCGTTTGCTAGCGCTAGCAAACTACAGCCGCTACAGTTAACGTTACTGCGCTGAAGTTGGGTTCCGATTCGGAATGACAGTAAAAGGCCATTTCGCAGCTTTCTGTACTTTTAAAAAATGAGTTATAATTTCATTTTAAGGTATTTAAACTGATCAAACCTGAACTGAATTACTAAACATCGCATGAAGACTCTTTAAAATACAGTCTGTGATATGAGAAACTTAAATTTTGTTTGTAAGAACACAAAAAATTAAAACTTGAAGCAGTTTTTTATATGTACATCAACTTAAATAGCCAGACTAGTCGTAAGAAATGTAAATTTAATACAGAATAACATTTTCAAGCTGAACCTCATGTACATTCGTTAAAATGCCAAAAAAAAAAAAACAACTTAAAAATGTTATGTTTTTGAAGACCCAGTAATAGCAAAATAGTTTTGTGAATCACAAAGAATAATTGTGTTCAGGTTTGGCCAGTCTAGATACAGCATATTACACACTTAGGCACATAAAACCTCATCAAAGTAGCCCTCATGTATGTCAAGAAATATAATAAAGATTTCACACATCAAATTGAGATTTGAAGGCAGTTGAACAATGAAGAATAATTCATCCTCTGTCTGATTTGCCTAGTTATTTTGAGCTTAATGTTATAAAAGCATTGATATTTTAAAAATTTGGCTAATAGAATAATTTTGCATATTACAATTGGTGTTTTTTAAGCTCTGTTCAGTATAGAATACTTTAGCTCAAGATTGAGCTTCCAAATTGTTGAAGTTTTCAAAAATAATCCAATATAGAGTGGAGCTAATACTAAAAAAACACAGGTAAAACACATCATAAACAGTTTCTTTACTTATTTGATTACTGTAGTTCATCATAGGCTTGGCTATTCTATTAGAAATTTCATGCTTGTCCTAATTTGATAATACAGAATAAAGTTTTCTATATTAAATAATATACAACAGGTGTTAAATAATTCAGTAAAGGTTTGACTGTCTAACCACTTTGGTTTTAATGGTTGACCGAATCTAATTTGGCCCCAATGCTGCAACTTGGAAAAAAAAAAAAGGCATTCAAATGGCCCTTTTTGTTGTTTCACTTATAGAACAAAGGTTTCATGATTATTAAAACGTGTCCTAAATAGTCTCCGATCAGTGTTTTGTCTGTTTATTGTGGTTTTTATAATCCATTTACTTTCTTATGGTCTCACATTCATAATACGTATTTCGCAACATCACAACTGTGTTTTTAAAACGGGTTCATCCTTGTAGCATAATCCTTTCTAGGTTTGACTCGTCATAACCATTGTGGTTTCTGTCTTATAGATGGGCTTACTTATAAATAGCTTTAAATGGACTTGTTTGTGTTTTGAGTGGTAAAATAAGGGATTCACAAATTAAAACTGTATGAAACCCTGAGTAACTTGTAGCCAGAGTGACAAATGTCAGTCCTGGTTTAACCTTCCTGACAGTTGAGGCTTTCACAACTTAATGAGGTGCTAAAACTAAAAAAAAAAACATGAAGTAGCCCTTTTTGGGCTTTGTAAAGACCAAAAACAGCGCCATGAATTATAAACTGTTTTTGAAGGCTGTGTAATTAACGTAGGTTTCACAGTGATACGTATGTTAGATTTTTATCTGGATATCGTCAAAGATCAGATTATCCTTAAAGATGCGGAATAGCCCTTTACACAAGTTCCAAATCGAAGGCCAACTTCAGCGTCTAGTCTTACACTTTGTTTCAAAGTTTCCTATCTGAAAACAAATTAACCAAACTAACCTCCAGTTCAACTGACAGCAACGAGAATATGTAATTACCGATTAAAAGAAAATTGAGGCTTTGTTTTAAGCGCCTGTAAAGAGTGGAGCCGTTTCCTTGACAGAGAGACAAATGAATGAACGGTTTTGACTTCCCAGGCTTATACATATAATCCCAGCCTTACCTGATTCTGGACCCGCTTGCACTGCGATATTAGGGGGTACTCCATTTTACTCGTACAGATGATCATTTTCCAAAAACGGCGTCGTCCTGCATGGATCCGGTTGGAGCTGCTAACAAAAGGGAGCGCTTCTGCCGCTGGCCCCCGGTTCCGCCTGTCTGAAGCTGCAGCCTGGACTGAGGAGAGCAAAGCTTCCCGGAGCAGCGCTGACAGCTCCAGTAACAGCCCGGCCAATCACCGCGCAGGAGGCGGAGCTGCTGGTTAGCTACATGCTAATGAACATCTGCAAAACAACAGCGGAGAGGCAGGGGCACGGCCAGACTGTCAACTTTTTACCAGCTCTGTGTGGGATGAGCTTCTGTCTCTGCATCTCTGATCCGGTTTGTTGTCTTGGAAAAACTATTGCAACTATTTTATTTTATTTTTTTTACTTTTTCACGATTTGTGACAAACATTCCAACATTTTTACGGAGAGTTTAAAGCTGAAATATGTAACTTTTACAATAAATGTGTTTGTTTTTGTTAAAGTGATCATTATGTCGCGATATAATGATAAAAAAAAAACATGAGCTCCTCCGCCTTCTCCCAGTACTAATTGCTAGCATGGGCGGAGCAAGAGGGGGCAAAGGGTGGCACTGGGCCCTTATAATTCCTGCACACTAGTTGGAATCATTGCAATCTACCCAAATGGGGGGGTAGATTGCAATGATTCCAACATTGCTCCCTGCTAGCTCTTTGTTACAGTTGGCTCACCCCAACAAGCCTGCCAGGAATGCTAAGGCTAATTAGCTTAACCACTGATGATGGCAGATAAACATTTTTTCTGTTGATTGTCTGTCTAATATACTGTCACAACACAGTGACAGTTTAAATAATTATGGTAAAACAATATTATTGTTAAAGTTACACATGTGTACAGTTGAAGACAGAAGTTTACATACATTGAATAAAAAGAGACATTTATCTTATTTCTGGCTTGTGCAGCTAATCGAAACAAGAAGCAAAACGATTCCAAATGTATAGAAAACTTTATATAAACTAAACACGAAAGTGGAACTGAAGATCACAAAAGCCATAAACCCAAACAGATACCAAGTTCAGTTTTTATATGGATTCCCAGCAGTTGGTTCTTTTAGGAAAGCTGTGTTCAAAGTTCAGTCAGTTTTTATGCAGGTAAAAGTTTCTGTCTTAAACTGTATTATTATAACTCATAACAGTGCGTAATGATTGACCGTTCAGTCACTGGACAGTTTATGTTGTTAAATGTAACCTTTATAATAAAAAAAGCTTGAACAAATCTAAACGAAGATACTTATTAAAAAGCTTTAATACTTAAAAAGCACTATTTTTAGGTTTTCCTATTTGGATTAAAGCAGCTGCACTAGTCTGACTCAGACACCAACACTTGTTGGTTTTTGCTGGAGAGTTACTTTTAGGCATAAGAAATATGGCCACAGAATTAATAATAGAACTAAAGGCCACAGAAAAAACCCTTGCTCACTGAAGGCAGAGTATGTAAAAACTAAAGAACTAGAAATTTATGTTGCTATTTGTCATATCTTTATGGATGACTATAATATTTTAGAGCCAGAGAACCTCAAAATCTCCAAATTACAAAATGCATATAAATTTTTAGTGGCCACTGGAACAATAGGAGTTTTTTGAGGCACAGCAACTAAAACAGAAAGGGTCCATCTTAAATGGATTGTGACGTAACAGTTCTCTACAACAGTCTGGCTAAATGGATAGATTTCTGTTGTTTTCACTACAAAATATATGTTTTGGGTAGATGGATCGCTCAAGGAAAGAGTAAAAAGCAGAACATGAAGGCAAATGTAGCTGTTATTTATATATTTATTAAGTGATAAAGATCTTTATTTCACCAAACATTAGGTGTAATCCAGCAGCATCGTTTATTTCCTCTGTGTCTGAGCCAAATGAAGGAAGGGGAAATTTGACTTATAGAGTTTGAATGGTGTGAAAGAATAATGTTTTGATAGCTACTTTGCTATAGTGCATTTAAGCCCTCAGGTGTATGTGTACTGAATTAATGGAGAAATGTGAGACTTGCATAAACATCACACAGCTCCCAGACATAAAGCATTACAGTGAGAGATGCTTGGGGCATCAGAAAAAAATGCTGGTCAGAATGGGAGCAGAAATTACATCTGAAACAAAGCACATTTGTTAATGTTCTGAATTATTTTTCATCATTTTTCATTTCTCACTATGTCCACACTTTTAAATCTCTGGGTAGGATGTCGGTTTGTTAGATTTATAAGCTACTGCTTAAATTTGCCTTGATCTCTTTCTCCAGACTGGACAAATCATATACATCTTAATTTTCTAAATTCAAATTCGAGCTGGAGACTTTGCGAACACTAGATTTGTCTTCAGTGAAAAAGAAAAGTTGTAAAACAATTATATGTGGCATTTAAACGCTCTTGTGTTGTAAACTTTTAAATCTTTCCTTCTCAGCTTTCACCAAAGTTGTTTTTGTATGTGTATTTAAAATCTTAAACCATATGCTCAGACTACTCCTTCTTCAGACAAATTTAGAGAAACATTGTACAGTTGGGTGTGACCAGTGATCAGTGCACTGACCAAAACACGCAGGAGGAGCTTTCACCTGCAACATATAATTATATTTAGACAGTAGCGTGCTTTAAACTTTACCCCGTCTTGTAGGTGGGGAAGAATTTAAACCAGAGCCAACACCTTAAACCTCTACATCCAAAACAAACTTGGGCAAAACCTCCCCACAATGGTGACGGCATGTACTAAACCTAACTATAGTTATAGAGAGTATTTTACAGTAAAAAACAGGCTGAGAGTCATGTGATGTTTTGAAGAAAAAAAGCTAAACAAACAAGGTTCCTTTGGAGCTCTTCTTTTCCTGTGATATCCACTGTTGACCTGCCAGATGTGATTTTCTCTGCCCGGTTGAATCGTGTCCACTTGGGTCAGTCCTGGCTTGTTTTGATGAAAGAAACATTTGTATGGTTTCCAGAAACCGGTTGAGCCAACAGCTCAACCGGTTCAAATGAAATTGTTTTCAGAGAACATAAGTCACAACCTTTAGATCAATTAGATGCACTGACGGTCATCTCTGATGGTAATCAGATTCAAGCAGCTGCAACAAACAAATGGTTGTTTAAGTATCAAATTGGACTTTAATTTCCGTTTGAAAATTCAGATTTTTCTTTTTTTTACTTTAGAAATCCTTACCGAAAACAGAAAAAAGGATAAACAAATTGTTTAGCGATTGTTTTTTAAATAAATTTCCTTCCCAAACTCACTGCTTGTTTGAAAAATTGCTCAGATTTTTATTTTTTTTTACTAACATTTCAGTCAAAGAATAAATGAAAATTTGGCCATGAAATGACAAAGGACTTGACTATCTTCCTCTTTCAGTAACTGATATATAAAAGTGCTAATCTGGACCTTCTGGAACCAGGCCTTGCTCTCTCCTCTGTATCTTAAGCAAGGCAAAGTTCATGACTGTTATTAGGATTATTTCAACAAGTCCAAACACAATACCTGTTTTCATAATTACACAAGGTTGTGTACAAATGAAAGCATTTTAATACAATGGATTCACGTTTTAAGGTTCTGAGGAAGAGTACGTTGTGTGCTCCCACTGAGCAGACCAGTAAGGACATATCAGGACAGCGTCTGTCGAGTGGAGACTGGGACGAAACCACTGGGAAAACAACAGCTGCTTTACTTGCTTCTACTTGCTCACTGGGAAGAGCTGGGGCAGAAAACGAGTTGCACCCTCTTGCTTTGCAGGGCTTTGCCCCGCTGACTTGCTGCATGCTAACAGGCCCTAATGGAAGAGAAATGTAGCCAGCCCACAAAGGTGGCTATTTCTTTTATTTGTAGAATGCAATTTTCACTTTTGTAGTTTCGACTGAATGTTTAAATGTAGAGTAAAACATAAAGTATTTGCCTTTTAATTGTAAAAAGCACCATAACTATTCAGGGAGTTTTACTCAAAAGCAAACCTGGCTGCACTCTTTCATTAAACACAGCAAGAGAATAGACAAAAATATAATAAATAAATAAAAATGCAATAAATTTAGGACGTTTTATGCATCTTTTGTAATATGGCAAATGTGCAAAATGCACAAAATAAGACTATTCATTTTATTAAAACATTGCATGTTTATTGTTGAGTAGATAAAACATAAAATTCATAATTTTAAAGCTTTTAATAAAAAAATAAAGTGTTTGTGGTGAGCAAGACATCTGCATGATCTAATTATAGTGGAGATTTTTCAGTTTGTTTCTTCATTTAGTGAAAATCCAGAATGCCTGGTTACAGAGGCTGAAGCAGACGTCTGGCGCTTTAAAACAACAAGAATATAAAAGCAGCTTGTGTGAACACTTGATGAAATCTTAAACAGTTCTCATATTCCGATTGGAGGAGAAATTACACCCATTATTTACTGTCTAAGTGGAGGCTGGAGGTGGAGCAGCACCAAAAATCTTCCTGAGTGAAACAAGTACTCTAAATGGAATAAGTTAAGAATGGATTTCTTTACATTTGCATCAGACAGTTAGTCTGACCAGAAACAATTTACGTTTCATTTTCAGTAGCGTTTCTCACAGGAAGATAATTAATGGCACACAGCCTCCAATATCTATTTACCACATATGCAAATGTGACAAAAGTTTAAAGGTTTTAAAAAGCAATCAGATAAACAACCATCTTGTTTTTGAGATTAGAAACCCCCTTCACACCCAGCCCCTCTTGGAACAAATAATCTGGATTTACACTAAAAGAAGAGAATTATCTACTGCACATAAGATATTAGCTACTTATAACTTTCTTACAGGACTTCACTTCACAAATCCTCAATTATCCCTTTAATATCAGTTGGTAAGTATTTATTTTAAATGTGTTAAGGTTAAAAAGTTTTTCTCCAGAGATACAGCATCAAATAATGCACTGCATGCGCATTCGAATTGCTTGAACACGGGCTCATTAGAGAACGAGACACTTGTCTGTGTCCTTACAATTTGATTAACAAACATCATGTGAATCATATTGTGTGTCAGACTGGACCAGTCTGAACCAGACTGACTAAATCAAGAAAAAAACAAGACTGTTGTGAGACTCAACCTGTTTATGGTGAGGATTTTAATTAAGAAGCATGTACTGCTGACTATCTAATTGACATTTGGTGGACTTTATAATGGATTGATGGATTTTATAATAAAAAGCAGAGAGTTAAACATGTAAAACTAGTTTTGTTATTTGTTGGAAAAGGAAGCACTACGTACTCTATGAACCGTCTGCATCCTGTATTTGTCCCTGAATTGAAGCTGTGAGATTGAGCACATTTAGTTTGACTTTTCAGAACTGCTCTTTTCATAACCTGTTGGGTGATTTCTGTGAGCTGTGACTAGTTTGAAGAAAGGAACTGAAGAAAGCCGTACGTCCCAGAATTACAGCGAGTCCTGTTCCTCTGAAATTCAGCTGCCAACAAAACAAGAAGGGACTTTCCTGTGAGGGAAACCTGTCAGTTTTCTGATTTATTCCTCTTATACAATATTCTTGACAGTTTAGTTAGCGGAAATAACTAAATACACCCTGAAGCGGGTTTTAGACCTGTTCTATCAGAAAGATTTTACTTTCACATAAAGTCACTAATTGAAAGGATGAGATTCTCAGTCGAGTGTTAGTGCATCTGACGTCTGTGTAGCAAGAGCAGACGAAAATGTTTCCTGTTGTGGTTGTCACTGTTTATAGGTCGAAGGGGCAAACTACAGTACGTGCAGCTTTTCAGTCAGCTGTGTTTCAACATCCAACCCGTTAGAAGTTAACTCATCAAGTGCTTCTTATGTGGGTTTGGGAACCATTGTGAAATGCATCTTCTAATTGGGAATAAAAATATTAAAGTTGTTAAATGTAACTCTAGATCAAAGCTCCTGAACATTGGTATCTGTTTTTGACTAGAGGAAGATTAAGTTGTTCTGAAAGGACGGGAGATAATCAGATCACAAGGTTATGATTTTAACACCCACTCACCTCTTCCGGCATGTCAACAGTGCCCTTTAAAAGTATTTATCCTTTTCACTTTTTCCTCACAAACTTTATGTATTTGCCTTTATATTTAGAACAAACATCTGAGCTACATCTGCATGTCTTTTGAAGCATTTCTCTATCAGTTTTCCTGGGAAATATTTTTGCACAATCTTCTACAACTCAGTTTGGTTGGATGGAGAGCATCTAAAATCCGTCAAACTAATTTTCATTTTGGGCCATATAGGAATCAATAAAATAATATTTAAGCACACTTATCTCATAGGTTCTATTTTTGGAGTCCACAGAGCCACATAAAAACTTCTGGTGGGTCATATTTGGCCCACAGGCCTCAAGTTTGACAAATGTGTAATAGATGAATGTCTCTGACTCAATGAAATTCAAAAGTATTTATATATATCCCAAACGAAAATTGGATGTTGGGGAGTCAGGGATGTGATCCTGCTCTCTGTTCCTGCTCTAATTCCAGTGAAATCTTTCAACTCCTTAGTTAGTTAGTTAATCTAAACTAGTGGTGTCCAAACCTTTTTACCCCTAGGATCAAAACTGGCAAATTTAAACAACTCACAGGCTGCAAAATTCATTTAAAAAAATGCAGAAATTAGTTTATTGTAATTTTTTCTGTTTTTATTTTCACCTGCTCAATAATAAACAACATTTTTATAAAATCTTAAAGATTCAAAACATAAAACAATGCTTTGGGCCGTTGCCTTATTAAAGGAAAAACAGACAATTTCCAAATTTTGGAGGTCAACAGTTGTTTTCTATTTTGTTGGCCACATTTTTCTCATTCTTCACTTGTGGTCAATGGCCAATCAAAATCAGTCCAAGGGCCATGAATGGCCCCCGGGCCACACTTTGGACATCACTTTCTCTGAATGTGACATGTAGTTCCAGAAGTTTAAATGTTTTGGGCTCATCTGACCAGAGCTCTTCTTTCATGTTTGCTGTGTCAACTACACAATTTACAGAGGACTTCATATAGTTTCCTTCCTGCGCTCTTCCTTAAATGCCAGATTTGTGGACTGCAGAATCATAAACACTTTAAATTTCTTCCTGTCTGCTGGGTTCCTCTGTCTTCATGATGTTGTTTGTTCTCTAATGTTCTCTAAAAAAACACCTGTGGCCTTCACAGAACAGCTGAATTTATGCAGAGATTAAGTTGCAAACACTCAGGTTTTATTTACTGATTAGATTATTTTGGAAGGCTGTTGGTTGCTCGACATTTTATTTAGGGGTATCAGAGGGAAGACACTGCTGTGTGAGGCTTTATTAGTACCAAACATAGTTTTTGTCAAGACAGGTTTTTAGTTAACTGACATTCATAAAGAAGTGCACAGTGTAGTTTAGATGATCCAAATAGCATTTTATATTATATTAGACTTGTTCACTGTGATCAACTTTGATTACAAAGTTTCTGAAGTAACAAACAAATCGGATTAATGCAAAAGAGCTGACCTGCAAGCAAAGATAGATTTCTATCTAGTGGGAAAATATAATAACGAAAATATTTCCTGAAGTCTTCAAAGTAAAATATTTGTGAAGATACCCTCTCTCCCAAAGCAAGTAAAATGCTCGTCACTTTACCATCAAGCAATGTAATTTGAACATTTAACAAAAAGGATATAAGAGGTTATTTAGTCTAAAACTGAGCGTTATCATTAGTTCTGACCTTCTTTGTTTATGAACTCGGCTGCAGCGGTCAAACTCAATGACAAAATGCACGAACTGCATAAAGATTTAGAAGTTCAGTCACCTTACTGATGGTGATTTTACATTCGATTTAATGCTTTACTTAACAGTTTCTGCAAAGCTTTGTCATAAGCCCTCAGGCTGAGGAAGTATTTAACTGTAAAGTCATTTTAAAATGGAAATATTAAAAGGCTGAACATTCATAGGATGACAGATATACATATAATTAAAAAAACACACCTGTAACATTATAAAGTCATGATCCTTCACAATGTAGAGTCAGCACTTTCATGTGTAACATAATCCACAGCGTTGTGGAGTTAAAACGTCACTTCACTCCAAGGGCTTTGTCTAAAAAGTTTGCAAAGTTCTTCGGCTGTCCAGGCGGAAACGGTTGCAGAACAGAGAGGTCCATGTTCTTCAGCGTTTCTGTCAGAGTGCTGGACATAAGCACACACCGTTAATGCTGGTTAGCTTCACATCGTTACGCTGCAGACAGGCGTGTGAGACGGACATACCTGCATGTGCAGTACAGCAGGTGGTGGTCCATGTGCAGCTGCCGGGCCAGCTCCAGCTGGTGGTTGTCCATCAGTTTGTCATTGACCACAACTAGCAGAGGTTTTACGGCACCGAGAGCCTCCAGACAACTTCCTGCTCCTGAAAGGAGGTTTTAAAAAGTAAAAAAGAATTAAGATTGTGCTATTTGTTTGACTTAGTTTTAATTCCTACAGTAAATATTAGAACCCATAAGTCAGGATTTTAATGTTTAAGGAAGTTAATATTTTGCACATTTTATACTTCCATTTGGGTCTCAACTACATCTAAAAAGAGCCAGAGTGGTTAAAAAAACAAACAAAATAAATAAATAAATGTTTTTTGGTGTCTGGAAATGAGCCATTTAAAAATCCTTTCGATTGTTAAGTTAGAGTCAATGGGCACTGTGTTGTTACCTAGCAACCCAAGTGGAGCTCCAGCATGTTTGGTCAGCTGATTTAAACCCTGTATGCACTGTAAAAAGGCTACTGGAAAGGACAAGTATTTTGGTGTTGACTTACAAATACCACTTTCTGAGGTCTTGTTGGTTGTGCTGGAGGTTCCACTTCCGCTTTTCAAATATGTACAGTTGTATAATTGTGCATCTGTATGCAGCCTTTTTCATGTACGAGTTTAATGGTTGAGTTAAACTATTAAACTCAACCAATGGTTTAGTTTAATGGCCACCTGCAGCTTGGTAATATTTAAAGTGACAAGGCCCAAAAACAGCTCATTCTGAAAGAAGCTCAAATTAGAGCAGACAGGCCAGACTAAAATATCTAGAGTATGATTTTGTGCAAAAAAAATAAATAAGAAAATAAATTAATGACCATGTTTTGTACAGTCTATAAATTGTACAAAACCTATCCTAACTTGTTTAAGGAGCCATTATAGGTCACCTTTAAGTTCCTATTGTGGAATATAAACTTTATGGGTGTTGTTGCTGATATCGTTTAAGTACCTTGTCTTTGTTGTTTCAGTCTTGTTTTCACACTGAGACAGAGACATAGTCAGTCTTATAGGTGCGCAGGCTTGTTTAATATTATTCCCCTTAAGCACCGGGTAATAATTAAAACATGATTCTGCGAATCTGAGCTGACAGACTACGTTAAAGAAGCACAACAAAACCGCTATATTTTAATAATCGATTGTTTGTGTAGAATAACCAAAGTGTCATTTAAATGAGACCTAAAATACGCAACTCGTGACCGTTTTGCTATTCTTTGTTTTGTTTTTAAGAGGTCTTTGCCCCTGAATTACCTGCATGGCTGATGACAAGATCAGCTTGCTTCATGTCTTCTGCTATTGAGTCTTTGAAGCGAAAAGCCTCCACGCTGAGGTGAGCACAGCTGTCGGCATCTGGAAGCAAAGATCCTTTTCCGACCTGAAGAACCAGACGCTCATATCCCCGAAACTTCAGCACCTGAGAGAGGGAGCGAGAGAAAAAAAACACCATCTTAGTATTAAAACATAAAATTCAGCTATGTACCAGACTTATAAGACGCCTGCTCACCTGTGTGGCCTCAGAGGAAGTGACGCTTTCGATCAGCTCATCAAAGCGCGTGCTTCCGACGGTAACGAACACCGTCTTCATGTCTACTCCGGTTTTAAACCCTCACTTTTTACCCCAAGTTAAGATTTCAGCTTGTTTATCTTCATCTTACAGAGCACAGACCCGACTTCCGCTGCTTCCGCTTCAAACGTCATCACGTCACCAGCATCCATGAGAGACGCACAATGTCGCCATCTGGAGGCCGGAGGCCTTAGTTGCAGCCACTTGAAGTTAGGAGAAGGAACAAAAAAATTCTGAAATAAAATTTAAACGATGTATTTTCTTTTATGGGAAACTGTCGTTATGACGGTACCAAAACGAAATTATATTGTATTTTATCCTGAGGGAGGTGTTTCAGGGCAACAACGGCAAGAACAACCAGACTAAAGAACTGTTTCTACCCAACAACTGTTACCCTGAACACCACCACAAATTCATCCAAACCCTGATCATCATTTTCTTAACATTCTGGTTGTTTCTTGGTTTTTTCCCCCTGCTATATATGTTTATATATTTATTTAAGAATATGTTTAAAAATTATATTTACTTACTTGGCCATTTGCACTTCAAGAGTTGCTATTTTTAAAAATGTTATGTTTTCTTGCACAATGAGAGTAAAGGAATTCTTATTCTATTTTGTACAACTAAACTAACTAAAACTGAAGCTGTACAGTACAGTCTGCAAAACTCTCTGCCATGACTTTTTGTGAAGTTGTGGTCCAGTGAAGACTTTGAGTAGAATACAGCTCACAATATTTGCATGGCTTCCAGTACTGATACTCAACTGCCTATGAATCGTCAAGGCTAAGGTGCTACTTTAGATTTTTATTTGTTTTGACATATGGGACAGAGGACTGTCTACCCTTATTTTGAATCCAGCTCCTACATGTATATGTGACATTGCATGAGTGCCTTGTCACTCTGAAGGTGTCCTCTGTCCTCTTTAGTTAGTGCCACGCTGTCACTCCAGACTGACAGCTCAGAGGAGTGGTTGTGATGTATAGATGGCTTGTACCTGCTGAATGCAGGTGCAGCTGCTGACGGAAATCCAAGCAGCAATCAGGGCACGGGTTTGTACTCGACACTGACAGCAGGGCTGTGTGTGGGTGGATCGTCATGGTTGAGGATTTTTCTGTAAAATACAGAAGAGCCAGTGGCTTATACAAACACATTGGAGGGTTATATAGATGTTTCTGCTGCATGTGGCCATCAACCACAAATTTCTATTTCTATTACTGGAGTTCATGTGATAGACAAGCAGAAAGAAGGGCTTAATTATAAAGTAGAAGTAATGTCATGTTTTTTTTCTCCCAAGAATGGCAAGCATTTTGTTCACATTCTATTCAATCAGTCGATCAATCAAATTTACTTGTATAGCGCATTTCAGCAAAAGTCAGAAAACAACATATAGTCAAAACATGAGAAACCAGTGACAAACATTACATTTTGATGACTGCCAACATTAAAATAATCAGTACATGAATATATTGTTCAATGTTCCATTTATTATGGTTCAAATGCAACTCTAAACAGGTGGGTTTTTAGGAACTCAGTGTTTCAGCTGTTTTGGAGATTTCTGGAAGTGTGTTCCAGATTTGTGGTGCATAGAAGCTGAATGCTGCTTCTTCGTTTGGTTCTGGTTCTGGAGATAAAAAGCAGACCAGAACCAGAAGACCTGAGAGGTCTGGAAGGTTGATACAACAGCAGCAGATATTTCATGTATTTTGGTACTAAGCTTTTCTGTGATTTATAAACTAACAACAATATTTTAAAGTCTATCTGCTGATCTACATAGAGCCATTATAACAGTCATTACAGCTTTTGCTAGGTGTTTTAAATTAGACTTAAGCTTATTGTATTGCACTGAGGCTAGAATTTTTAGCATACATGCATAAATTGTCAGTGTTTTGTCTCACCCCTTATTTTAGTGTCGAGGTGGTGGCCTGCTGCTGTCGCCCCCTTGTGGTCGAGTAAAAATCGGAACTGTTTTTTGTTAAGATGACACTTCAGTAAGCAGTTTGTTTATTTTTTACGTTTTATTCTGAAAACTTCGTCCAAGCTACACTTTCACAAAACCTACCATTTTGACCTGCATATGACCAAAAGCTAAGAATCATTATTTTGGCCTTGGTGCACAACCATATATGGTCTAATTTTCCTCATTCCTGCTGTCAAAAATGTATTTTCTCCAACAGAGATATGTTTGTATAGTGCAAATTCATTGGTATAGAGTTTAGAAGTAAGAAGTTATATTTGAGTAATTTAAAAGAAAAACTTAAGAGTAGTTGTTATACTTTTACTTGAGTAATTTTTTTATGAGGTTCTCCAGTAAAATTTCTGGATACTTCACCCACTGCGAGTAACTTCACAGAAGGAAGAACAAGTTGGTTTTAACCTAAAATTCATCAGACAAGTTTCATAAATTTTAAATGGAAATAAATTGATTTGAAAATATATGTATCTTTTGCTCGATTTTGTTCTTCTGTAAATTATTTTCATTTAGGTCTTTAAAATACCAGAACAAAGCAAAATAAGTACATGGAGTAACATACATGTAGGCTACATGTCCGTAATGGCTTGCAGAAGCTACATTAGCTAAATTAGGTAGTTCGGCAGTAAGTACTGCTGCCGAACTAACAGTAGTAAATGTCACTGATATTTACTGGTGGGTAGACTACTCAAAACTTTTAATCGAGTAATCGTTGTAATGTGCTTATGTTGTTTATAAGTTAAATTTGAGGCGAGAGCTAGCTCTAAGCTTGTGGTATGTTTACTGTTGTCATAGCAACTCCATAGCAACTGCCTGCCAAGATGGCTGTCAGTTACAAAATTCATGAAGTGACGTCACAAGAAAACGCATGTTTTTATACTCACCGGAAAACAGCTTTGCTAGCTTCTTGGTTGCCATGGCAATATGAAACAAACGACAGGTAAGAACCCGTTTCACCTCGAGTTATTTCTTGGATAGCTACTTTTCTTACTTGAGTAAAAATATGTTGAAGTAGTGCTAATTTTATTTGTTAATTTTTTGGGTACTCTGGTCTCATTATCTAAATTCTTACATCGTTGGCTTATAGTCAGGGACGAATAAACTGCACAGTTCTGCTTTTGGAAAAACCCTGGATAACATCCCCATCTCTGGATAAACGTTCACTGTTTATTTTATTTTTTATATCTCTGTGTTGTTTCATTGGAGCTCACTGACCTCAGTTTGACACCGCGGGCCAATGCCAGTCCGGAGAGTCGGCGGTGATTCTCGCCGTGCGGACCCAGATTAACGCAGCAGCACTCGGAACAAAAGGGAAACTTGTTTCCGTCGAGGAGTTTGGAGATCAGTCTTTAAAATCACTGTAAAACTATTCACATTTCACCCATAACTGAACCAACTCACGTCGATAAAATGAAAGAGCAGCCTTGGTGTTCCTCCCACTATTTGATGGGAATGCTGCAAGTTCTGATCTGAACAGGCTTCCGTTGTCTTGAACAGACCGAATCTGCATGTTTTCAATCCGCATCTCCTTCGCTGCACAAAGAGATGTTGTGGAAAGAAACAAATAACCCATTAAAGCTAAAAAATGCGGTAGGTTCCTGAATTCATGCTGAATATTTTGGTGCACATATTTGTAAAAGTAAAAAATAGCCATCCAAGAAATTACTTAATAGAAAAAAGTATCTAGTTAAAAGGTTACTGAAGTACTGAGTAACAGATCATAACATCTGATTTAATAGTTAAGAATGATATCAGATAGACAAAATATCAGACAGCCAAAAATGTACAGTTAAGTCCAAATTCTGGTATTTTAAAAACTAAAGCAGAAAAAAAAAACTAATTACAATGACTACAAAATAAGAGATTCAGGTTTTGCTTTTCCAAATCCTAAAAAACCAACAATGAAACTAAAACAGTCGGTAATGCAAATATATTTTACGTTAGAATGGGGTGAAATAGTTCCAGAGTCAAATGGCACAGCAGATAGAAAATAATAACATAAGAATAACAAAGATTGTGCAGAAAAAGTCTCAGCTTAAACTGTATTTGTTTGTGTCTCATGCATCTTTTTTTACTTCATTCAGTGAATTTACTCACAGTGGGTAGAGTATCAAGAAATTTTACTCAACAGAGTAGCAATACTTTATAATAAAATAAACGCCTAAATGTTCATGTTTTTCTAAGAAGTTACTGAAGTAAATGTAACTAGTCACAGTTTACAGATACGGTGTAAATTACTTCAATTATTTTCATTTTATTAGCCAGAACAATGAATTAAAGAACCTCTTTAATAATTTTCTTTCTTAATATTTGGCAGAACTGGCATTTTCAAGCTGCATTACTTTCAAACATTTTGAGTATATTTATAAAAGGTTTTCACAATATGTTGCTGGAAGTTTGGCTCATTTTTCCTGGCAGAACTGGGCAAACTAGGTCCAGTTTGCCCAAACAGCTTTCCAGCTGTGGCCACAGATTTTCTAAAGTAAAAATTCCAAGAAAAAAGTCAGAATTCTTAAAAAAATAGATAAATAAAAAATCTGGTTTTAAACTCAAAATTCAGAGAATTTTGACTTTAATCCCAGAATTATGCAAAAAAAAAAAAAAAAAAAAGAGTCTGAACTCTGGGTCAGAATACGGAGCCCTCTAGGGGACATGGGGATTTTTTTTTCTTTTGCGTTACCACGCAAAACTTTTGCGTTCCCTCGCAAAACTTTTGCGTTCCCTCGCAAAACTTTTGCGTTCTCTCGCAAAACCTTTTGCGTTACCTCGCAAAACTTTTGCGTTCCCTCGCAATACTGTACTGGTCAGTTATGCAGCATAATTGAACACTGTAAGCCTTTCTTACGGAGGGTGCCGTACTTTATGCTTAATATAAGGTTATGTGAGGTTTTTCCATGAATGTTAGAATCTTTTTGTGAAATATCTGAAGTTTTATATCTTTCTTTAGGATAGAAAGGCGCCACAAACCTACGATATAAACAGAAACTTTCCGTAAGTAGGAAAGAAATAAAAATACATCCTAATTTGGACTATTTCTGAGTTATTATCGCGGGTAATAAATCATCTGACAGTTTTGATTGCGTCTCTGTTGTGTTCGTAATCTGAATGGTTTAAAGAGCTGCTTTCAGTGCCGCTCCATCTTCGCCTTAACAGACATAAACATGCAGGAAAAAATCGATTTTCAATTTGTTTTTTGCACCAAACAGTTTTTATTATTAACAAGTTTTTATTATTAAAAACACAACAAAGTAATGATGGTAAAGGGCCGCACTGGGTTAACTCGGGGAATCTCATCTGTCTGTGTATCAATCAACTCTAAACCTTTTCTTTGTTCTGTCACAATTATCGATTTATTCCGTTTTGATGATCATGCTCCAAACTTTGCCAGGACTGACCGCCCCGCTCACCCGCTTCCTCATACACACAAAGCCAGTATCCTTCCCATTCATACCTGGTGACGTCACTCCCACGTCGACACACTAAGTGTCAAAGCCGCGTGCTCCTGTCATATCAATAATTACTCATTTCATTCATATGGCTCTTACAGAGCCTCCGTGAAAACTTGTTTATTATTATTAACTGTTTGGTGCAAAACACTGATTGAAAATCGATTTTTTTCCTGCATGTTTATGTCTGTTAAGGCGAAGATGGAGCGGCACTGAAAGCAGCTCTTTAAACCATTCAGATTACGAACACAACAGAGACACAATCAAAACTGTCAGATGATTTATTACCCGTGATAATAACTCAGAAATAGTCCAAATTAGGATGTATTTTTATTTCTTTCCTACTTACGGAAAGTTTCTGTTTATATCGTAGGTTTGTGGTGCCTTTCTATCCTAAAGAAAGATATAAAACTTCAGATATTTCACAAAAAGATACTAACATTCATGGAAATACCTCACATAACCTTATATTAAAGCATAAAGTACGGCGCCCACCGTAAGAAAGGCTTGCAGTGTTCAATTATGCTGCATAACTGACCAGTACAGTATTGCGAGGGAACGCAAAAGTTTTGCGAGGGAACGCAAAAGTATTGCGAGGGAACGCAAAAGTTTTGCGAGGGAACGCAAAAGTATTGCGAGGGAACGCAAAAGAAAAAAAAATCCCCATGTCCCCTAGGGGGCTCCGTATCAGAATTCTTAAAAAAAATAAATTCTCAGATTAAAGTCAGAATTCAGATAATTTTTACTTTTATCCCACAATTCTGAGAAAAAGAAAGATCTTCATATTAGATTCAAAATTCTGAGAAAAAAAGTCTCAATCCTGGGTCAAAAATTTGGACAAAACTATTGCTCATCTGATGAAGGTTTCTACTTTTTTTTATTGGCTCTAGTGGCCTTTATTTGATCGTGAATTGACAGGAAAGAGGGTAATGAGAAAAGGGGAAGACATGTGGCAAAGGTCGCAAGGCCAGGAATTGAACCTGCAACAGCCGCATCAAGGACTAAGGTCTCTATATATAGGTTGTGCTTAACCCCAGCGCCACCACAGCACACCCACTAATTCACGTTTTAATAATATTCTAATATATTGAGTCAACTGTAGGCAGTGGAAAGGCTAATTTTTAACTGAAAATCAATTTACTCCACTCCGACATCCGAAATAATCAGCAAGTGCTCGTGTCTCATTTAAAGATAATACTTTATCTGTGTGTCATCACAAAAACAGAAGTTCCAGCATGTTTATTTTCAAATAATTACAGTGATTTATCTTAGAGAAAATAAAAAGACAAATGACAAAAGGGTGCAGGGGGGATGAGGAGAAATTTAAGGCTCTGTTAAATTCTCTGCTTAGAAACAACAAAAAAGATCCCGATAACTCAGAAAAAAACTCAAGCTAGTATAAAATTAAGCTTAAAACTAGCTACCCACGTCATGTTTTAATAAATATGTTACTGTAATAAAAAGAAAAATACAAAAAGTTAGAATCAGATGAACTGCGCCAGAACTTTCACCAGACCACTTTGTAGGGGGAGTTATTTGTAACGAGAAATGAGCGCGTCCCGAACGTAAAGCGATGCGCGTTTCTCGTCTCGGAGTGTTGGACTTTTGTCGTTCCAAAAACCTAAAAGAAAAAAAAAACAAAAAGTGGAAGCGGAAGACCGGCGTCCGGGCTAGCCTTGAGTTCAGGCCAGAAGCAGAAAAATAATGGCTCATTTTAACATTTTCACTTTGGAGCAGACGATACTCAATTGTCCGTGACGTAAATATGACCAGTTTCTCCGTTTTCACGAGGGTCTAAAACACCAAAGAGAAAAACATAGCTGAGGTTTTATGAAAAGAAAAAAAAACAACCTCTGAGATAAGATGATCAGCACACCTGAGCAGCACACCGGTTTAAGTATGCATGCTTAAAAATCTAAATGTTCCATTATAATGAAATACTTTATCAAATTTCAAATTTCAGACATGACACAAGTAATATTAAAGAATATAATAGTGATTAAAGCAGCTTTAAAAAGATGCTGCAACCTCACAAAACACTTCTGCTTAGTATGTCAGGAAACCTCCATCTATAAGGACAAAAGAAAATATTAAAAATAATAAGACAGAAATTCACAGAGGGCTGCTCCATGGAGTCAGTCCGTATGACTGAGTTCAGGCTCGTCACGAAGGCCGTTGAGGTTGCAGCAGAAGCATCTTCCAACACTTATCAAAAATAGGTCTCTTCTGTCTCTGTGACAGAGCGTTTTACCTGAAGCGGTAAGTTTTAGTCAACGTCAGATTATCCTCAGGTGCTCCAAAATGCCCGCAGGGGTCCAAATGAACGGATTCTAATTAGAAAAAAGAACAGAGGAAGAGAGGAAAATAGATTAGGAAATGCAACAAGTTTGCAGCTGGAAATAGACGCCACAATGAACTTCCTGTTTTGGACCATCAGGATGTGACGCCTTCCTCTTGCTGCCGTCTCCTTTCATCGCTCTCAGCTCTTTTCCTCCCTGATCTGAGCTGCTCAAATAGCCGTGTCCTCATTTCAACATACTTTCAGAGATCTTATCAAAACATGCTCAGCCAACGGACAGCAGCACCACCCACTCCCACTCCCTCTCTCTCACACTTATCTGTCCGCGTGTCACTTTTTCCTCTAGTTTTTCTGCACAAGCGCTGCGGGAATATTTCATCATATTTTGTAAAAATATAAATAAATCAGTGAGGATCCGACTCACTGATTTAAGACCACTATGAATGCAATTCAAGACCTGTATCACGACAGAAATGTGCAAAAAAAACCAAACTCAATATTTTACATTGTAACAATGCCGCCTTTTTTGCACAGAAGGCAGACAGCATTTTATGGGATGGCAACAGAAGTAAAGCCAGTGTGAATTTGCAAAAAAAATTAAACTCAAAGAAGCTAGCTAGCAAGTAGAGGTATAGAAAAAAAAAACTCTTTCAAGAATCACAATTTGTAGTCCTGAGATTTTTTTAACATAAAAGCTAAAACCAAAACATTTATCATTACCTCAATTTAGATTTTTATTGACAGATAAGAGAAATAAAAATGAACACAAGCTGTAACTTTTTGCAGATTATTTATGGGACATATATTTTTGTGTGGAGAATTTAAAAAGGAAGATTTCCCTGTAAACCAAAACAAGATTCCTAGTTTTGCATATAATGTTTGAGTTATTAAACACTTTAATATTCTGTTGAATATCTGCTGTTTGTTTTATTTGTGTATTTAAGTATTTTATTTACACTTTGTTGCTGACTTCAGACAGTTTTTTATTGTAAATAATTAGCTGGGATTTATATTTATTTATTTTATATTTCCTTTGATGCATTAAACATATTGAAACATCTGATTTTGTATATATTTACATATGAATATATTATTTATTCTGATAACTGTTTATAAAGGAAAGTTCGTCAAATCCAACAATAATGTGGAATATCGTCTTTAAATCATTAGAGGTATTTCAAAAAATATATTGTGATATAATATTTGGAAATATCTAAAGCCACGACAAAACGTAAAAGCTATGATTAATGCATTTAAAGCCAATTAAATCCTTTTTAATGAATATTTGACACATCAAGGCCCAAATTTTAGGCACATGAATTCCAGACATTTTAAGGCTCCGTAGACGCCCTGCCTACCTCTTCCTCACTGCACCACACAGGCCGTGCAGCACTGCTCCTGCTTCTCCGGCAGCGTGGAGTAGTTCATCTGTCGGACGATCTCGGCGAACAGCTCGTCCACCATCGTCTTGCTCTTGGCGGACGTCTCGATGAAAGGGCAGCCCCACTCCTGAGCCAGGGCCCGGCCGTCCGAGCCGGCGACCTCGCGCTCCGACTCCAGGTCCACTTTGTTGCCGACCAGGATCAGCGGCACTTTCTCGAAGCGCTTGACTCGCACTATTTGGTCTCGCATCGGCCTGATGTCCTGGAAAACACATGAAGAAGTTTAAAGGTTTAAAAGTGGTCTGATTTTCATCAGGTTACATTTAAAAAAAAAAAAAAAAACCTCATCAGCTCCACTGTTTAATTGTTAAATATTAGATTAATATGTTTTCATGTTAAATATTTTCATCTCACTAATTCTTATTTTTTAAAAACTATTTAATAAAGGCTGCAGCTAACAATTATTTCATTTATTGATTAATCAATTGATTATTCTGATGATTCATCGGTTAAAAATTTGGCACATTCTGCTGATTTTTCACGCAATATTAGAAATACACTAAAAGGTGCAAATAAAGGAATAGATAATGTAATGCCTTTTTCAAATTAGAAAAATAAATATATTCTTGCCTAAAATGCAACACAGCATTCCTTTAGTGAATGCTTGATCATTTTTAGCAAAGGATGCATCTTCAGCTAAAAATATTATCATGTGAAAAGCTCAGCCTTTTCTGCTTGACTAAACATCAATCTTTTTACATGTTGATGTTGGAAGTATTTTTTTTAGCAGCAGATACATTTTTTGCTACAAATAATAAAGTGTTCACTAAAGGAATGATGTGTTATTGCTTTTTCAGAAACAAAATGTTTATTTTCTTCTTCAACAAAAGACCTGAATAATTTATTGACATCTTTTTATGTATTTTAAAACTGCATAAGTTAAGCTTTAGATGTTGAATGAAAAATCTGCAGAATGTGCCAATTTGAAAAATTTGATTTCTCAATTAATCATCAGAATAATCAATATAAGTCTTGATAACTAAAATAACCGTTAGCTACAGCTGTAAAATAGAGATGAAGGTGAGATTAATGACAATGACTCTGGATAAGAAATAAGAGAGAAATGATTATTAAACATTATTGTGTTCTGTCATTAAACTGCAATTTTATTCTGTTGAATTTATACAACATTTACCATCTTTAAAGTGATTGGTTGTGAATGTTTTATAGAATAATGAATATAAAATTGGTCTGATAAAGAAGTTAAAATGTTAAATGAACAGCAAGAGAGCACTACTGCTGAGTAAAAACAGACAAGAGCACAAAACTTATCAGTACAATTAGCGATATTAATTATTATTTCATTTATCTACCAAATTTTCCACATATTCCACTTCTTTTGGAAAGCTAATACTGAAGTAAACCCATTTAATTTAAGCTCCAAAACACTTTGATTACTTAAATAAATGTGTTATGAAAGAAATGTACAAAATTTGTTACTATGCATTTAAATTTTTCAGGAGTTGATCCAAATTATGTTTTATGTCCTTGCTGTAACTTAAAAACTGACCGTATTTGACAATTAGTACAGAGTGGCTAGGATTGGTGTTTCTGTTTAAGCTGTCTTTTAGAGATGATTTAATCTCTAAAAGAGAGATGAAATCTCTCTAAGAGATAAAATTATGGTTTATAACAACAGAGTGTCTTCAGAACCGCTGTAATACAGACTGCTACAAGAGATCCTTGCTGCCCACAGCTCTCGGCATCCTCAACTTGATACATCGTTTAATTTCCCTTTGGGATTAAAACTATATTTTTAAATCTTTTAAATAATAATGAGAATATCCTAAAAAATTGGTATTGGCCAGAAAAAGGCTGATCGGTGCGTCCTTAACTGCAATGACAGGATGTTGTTTTGTCAGTAGATGTTGGGAATTATCCTACTTTTTTCTGTACATGTGGTCAGTTTCAACATATATATTCAAATAATTCACAATTACTGAGTCTGTATGGATTAATTATTAGTATACATGGCTGTCCTGCTTACCTGGAAGGACTGCTGGTTGACCAGGCTGTAGACCAGGATGAAACCCTGGCCGTTTTTGATGTACAGGTCTCTCATGGAGGCGAACTGCTCCGTCCCCGCCGTGTCCAGGATCTCCAGCACGGAGGGCGACGAGTCCACCTCGATCTCCTTCCGGTAGAAGTCCTCGATGGTCGGGTCGTACTTCTCGATGAAGGTGCCGGTGACAAACTGCACGGTGAGCGCGGACTTGCCGACGCCGCCGCTGCCCAGCACGACAACTTTGTATTCTTTCATTGGGGCGGTGGAGGCTGGCTAACGACGCAGCTATACTCCCTCCATAAACGCTGCTCAGGCCCGAGGAAACTGCTAACAAGTAAAAACGAAATAAAATCAGCCCTGCTCACTCACATAAACCCCACTCCGACACTCATATTTGTTTTCCCGTCTTTCTTTCTGTCTGGCCTGTTAGCGACTGAAAGTTGATGTCGGTTAACTCCGATGTTAGCTCACGGTGAAGCTAGCTCCTGTCTGGCTGACTTCCAGCTGAGCCATCCCGGAGCTTCGAGCCTTCACAGCCGATCGGATGCAACACTCAAGTCGGCCTGGACTCGCCGGAGAACTCGCCGCCTATCTACAGACAGCAAGTCACGGTGATCCGCGTTTAGCCTCCCCTAACCACAGCATGCCACTTCCCTCACCCACACATCAACCCTCCGGTGTCGCAGCGCTGCTTACGTCCGGGGTCCAGTCTGGGGCCTGGTTCTGGTTCCGGACCCGGCCCGACAATTTGGCAGCTTCGCGTCCTATCGACTAAGGATTTGTACAGTTTTCCAGCGGTCCATTAGCTGCGGGTTTTTAGCTTCTTCGGCCTTTGTTGGGCTTAGTGTGGAGGAGTTTTTTCCAGGAGAAGGAAAATCTTTTTCCTCCAACTGGTTTCCTGAAGCTAACAGTCTGCTTCCGCATAGAGGCAGATTTCACAATAAAAGCCTCTGCAGACCTTCGTGCCGAGTTGCCCGTTACACCGGAAGTTGGGACGCTGATTTGAGAATGACGTCACCCCCAACATAACTTGGGATTTGCTATTTATGCGAACTTTAATTAGAGATACAAGCCAATAACTAAGAATTTATTTACTTTTTTGTATTTAAACACATTTAAGGCACTTTTGTGTGACATTTGTAGGACATTTCTGAACTACATTTGTAGTTCAGAAATGTCCTACAAATGTAGTACAGAGACTTTTTTCTGACTATAAAAATAAAGAAACTACAACTTCTGAGAATAAGTGAACACACATCAAAAAGACACACAAAGTATTACAATGGATCCAAATTAACCGTGTTCTAGTTGCCAGTCTTAAACACTGTACCAATAATTTTACGTCAGATCAGATTGACTGAGCCAATCAATCTCACTTATTTATGATTTATGATTGAGGGTTAGTGAAAAACTTCCAACTTTCCCTCTTGATTTCTGGTTTCTGGGGATATTCCAGTTGATTTTTATGACTCAGAACTAAAATGTTCCAACTTCTAAGCAAAAACAGATTCCAGTATTGCAGGGGAAATCTAAGATCACATCTGGGTTTGACACCAGTAAAAAGTCAGAAAAGTAGAACTTTTAGCCATTACTGCTAGGTGACCAGGCTAACGTCAATTAGAAATACAATGAAACATTTTATGTCCTTAACACTGTAGTTGAATTTTTATATCTAATTGATGGAAATGATTGATGGGAAATCTTTGACTTTTCCATCTTTTGGTGTAGTTCCAGTTGATTTTGCTAATTGAGAACCAAAGTATTCCAAAGTATAAGTACAAATATGTTGTACTTATAAATTGCCACACTACCTCAGAAGTCTAATGTCTATGTCAAGTTGCTAATTGTTATGCTGTGTTTGATTTGCATCAAAACTTGGATGAAGGAATTGCATCACACTCAAATTCAACATCTTCTGGTTGCTTGTTGAAAAAAACAAACTAAACAGTGGAACTGGGCTGAACACTCATCCCTGAGGAACTCCTGAGCTAAGTTTGAGGACGAAGCTTGACATTATGTACAAATGACATAATTGATTTTTTAAAATGTTACATTTTGAAGTGTAACATTCACCCATACATATTGTATACACAGTACACTCTTTTTTTTAATTATATCTGAAGTGGTGTGGATCAAGGCCTATTACTATCAACAACTAATCATTATAAGAATGTCAGACTCCTTGGATGCTAAAAACCCCCCAAACATTATTGATGATTTAAATTTTTGGGCAGTGCTGTAAATATCAGATCATCTGCATGTAAAGCAAGCAGATAAACAGTGAAAACCACAAGACTACAAGAGGATTACCATGATGTGTTTTATTTAAGGTCAAACAGAAACAGCAGAACTGATTATAGGCACATTAACTCTCAATACCTATACAGTGCAAAGTAAATTTGCGTGGAGCACAGCAGCACATACAAGCACCACAAGCAGAAAGCCGAATGAAACAATAAATGAGTTAGAAACAGCAGTCAGTCTGTCCTAAAGCGTCCGGGAAAGATTTTCTTATGGCTTAGTCCTCAACAGCTTTAGGCCTTCTTCGTCTCCAACAGGCCGACATTCAGTCTGTGATTTTTGTACTCAACTTATACCAAAACGCGATGATGCACAGACAAGACTTAGAAAAAAAACACCCATACACACATTCAGTTTACCGTTGTTTGTGAATTTAACAAAAAAATACACTTTGTACTATGAAGGCACAATAACAGCAAACAGACAATACATAAACTTGAGAAATTATTCACCTGTAAGTGGTAAAAATAACAAAAAAAAGCCCCAGTGTGAAGAGGCTGAGAGTATGAAGAGAACCATTGAAGCTTCAGGGAGTTTGCTTGGATCAGAGATCCATTTCAACACTCAGCAGTCGCAGGGCTGTGAACTAATTCAGATGCATGACTCAATCAATCCACAACATGGACCGGAGCCATGGCAACAAAATCACTCGCTCCAATAGCAATGCATTCGCTTGACATGTCAGTTTCTGATAAAATCATGTCTGTGTAAGAATGCTTCTGCAGAAGTAAAATCAGAATTTCAAATTTAAACCCTGTAAGCACATCCGGCACACGCTCTCCTCTTATTTTCCTTCTGCTCATCCTATTTTTTTCTTTCCTTCTGGCTATTTTCAGCTTCAGGAGGTGATTTTCCTACATGTTGTAAATAACGACATGGATTTAAGGGCAAAGATGGCACTGATCTCCTAAAGTTATTGCAGACTTTGTGGTTATCCACTTGTTCTTTTCAATGTTAGAGAATAATGAAAGAAATATTTCTCTGGAGCAAACCAAACACAGTTTACAGTTGACACAGTTTAATGCGTGTCATCACCAACACACAAACAAAAGGACAGATACCTCAATTGTTTTCACACTGTAATAAAACAATAGACACACCGCTAACAATACGCTGATTGGTTATTTTTAATCATCTCTTTTATCTGTATTATTCAAAATAAATTTGGAGTATTTATGTACATAAGTGCAAACGAGGTGAACATTACACATTCTTGTACATGTTAGTCAGGACTGACATCATCCAGCACAGCTGGACATCAACATCAAGAGACTTCTGGACTATTTTTGGCCCAAACTGAAACACGACTTGCCAACAAAAGCTCTGCAGCGGCAGACTGTTTGGTTTGCAGAAGGTGAATTAGTTTGACTTTACAGTTTGTCCAAAAAGCCTCTTTACCTTGTTGACAGAAACGTGTTTGCTTTAAAAGTCCTTTCTTGTTTCTGAAAAAACCATAATGTACAAGAAGACAAACATTTATGGCCAACAAAAGCAAACAAAATAAAACCTGACCTGACTTTGGAAATCACAAGGATTTAAGCGGTCTATATAAAATGTTCAAGCACAATACAAGCTAATTAGACATTCCTTTTCTCAAATAAAACAGGTAATTAAGTTTATAAGAATAAAAATGATATGATAATAGAAAGGTAGCCATGTTGTCATTTTCTTGCCATTGATTTTTCATTTATATTATTTTGCAGTTTGGTGTGAATTAGTTTTTAAAATATAAGGGGTGACATTTATTTAAATGTGTCACAGCTTCAAATGGTGGTCAGAAAAGTAGATCACCAAGTAGTAAATTCAAGCAGTCTATATTTAATATTTAATTTGATGTTTTGTCACTGAAGTCAGTGAAGGTAGTCTGAAGTTAGATTAGCAAGAGGAGTGAGTTTTTTACTTTCTTGGCATGAAAATCCGTTTTTCTCAGCTGTTTTTGTTTACTTCAGAATGATCTATGAAAAGATTAAATTGCTCATTTTGAGGTAATAGGCTTGTAAAGTACATCCAGTTTGATTCACTGTGCAGACTTGCAGCACCAGCCACAATTATTGGCACAAAATCCTTGAAGTAAATCCTCGTTTTGGAGACTTTGTGAGGCCAAAATTTACTGATTTCCTCAAACAGTGAGCTTTGGGGATTTTCTTATCTTCTTTACTGTCCTGTGACTTGTCATCAATCCAAGTGTTTCTAACTTTTAACCATTTTTCTGACAGTAAATATGAGCTAATTTAGGAAAAAAGCTACTTTCTTGTAGCCATTCCTGTCTTCTTCTAATACACAACAACTTCACTTGAGTGGCATGTTCTCTTGTCTTTCCCATGTTAAACAGTGTCTAAAAGTGACACTTGTCATTTAACATCAGGAAAAAATATTTTTTATTGACTTAAAAATATATAAAATAACAAATTACAGCTATTTCATAGGAAATCATAAAGGTAAAAATAATAGTGACTGTTAAAAAACTAAAAGCACTTAAATTAAAGGAATAATTTTTCTAATGTTTCCAGTTGAAAATTGTGACATCTTTTAACACAGGTCTCAACAATTGTGGAGGGTGCTTTTTATTTACTTTAGTAAGTGCGTTTTATTCCTCAAATAATAAAAATATCGTCATTATAGAGCTGAGAAGACACTCTGTTCAATTTGACAGCTTAAGGTCAGTTTAATCCAAGTAAATTAAAAGATATTATTTAAAAATTAGAAACATTTATTGAACATTTTTACTGAAAGTTTGTGTTTCTCTGTCAAATGTAAATGTGGGAAACTAATAAGGATCATTCGGTGTTTATGGGCTAAAAATCAAAAGGAAATTGCAGTTTTTCTGCAGTTTCTCTGTCATCTGCCTCATAAGATGGGAAAAGAAAAGAAAGAATAAAAATGAAAAAATGAATGAATGGAGAATGTGAAAGCTGCAGAGCTGCATGAACTGAATTTTATATTAGAAAAAAGTGTGCCACATTGACTTTCTCTTTGTCTATCAAATATGCAGATTTGTTTTTAGTGCACCTTTTCCCACATTAAAAACAGATAGAAAAAACAAGCTCCATTAAATATGGGACCAACCAAAGAAGACATGCTTGAAATGAAGTTTTAGACCCATACATAATTTTGTATAGACGCATGTAAGTTTTTGAGCATACACAACTTCACATTTAAATTTAGTCTTAGTTTTGGCAATAAAACATTTAATTAAAGTCTGATCTGCAAAGCAAAGTTCAAAGAGAGACGTGCGAGTTGACAGAAATAAACTTTGGACACGTTTCCAAAAAAGTTTCTTACAGATACATAACCTGTTTACGTCTTTATAATTAGTGTTCTCTAAAGAAATTATTTTCTGCTGCATTTGCACCTCAAACAGCACAACTCTGATCTAAATTTTCTAAAGGTGAAAAATATTTCTGTTTGTAGCCACACCACGTAATGACATTAAATATAAATCTATATAACAATACATACATTTCTATACATCGTAACACAGTATCATCATGGTACCTCTGAAATAGTTTATATATGGTGATAGTAACATTTCAGCATGCCTGTCGTTCAGGGGGGCACATGTATAGTTTTTTTTGCATTAGGTACATTCACAACACATCAACATTATTCTAAAATGGAAATGCTGGAACATCTGCAGCACTTAAAACCAACTAAATCTGTGTGAAATTAATATTCTCACATTTGACCCCCACCACTCACCTCACTGGTTTATGTATTTATTACACTGACAATAAGACAGCACAGCTGTCTCTGAGAAGAAACTAGACGTGGTTTCGTACATTAACAATTTACTAAATGAGCGATGCATCTTTGAGCACTCGTAGTTCTTACAGTGTTTCGACAGTGATGGTTTAAGGAGACTTGAAAGAGGCACATTTGAACTTGAATGAAAATGCTTTCTGCCCACTTCTCCAAGTTCAGTCTCACAACAAAGAAAGCAGTTCATTTCAATGAAAATAACAGGTGTGTTTGTATTTTTTTTTTTTACCCCTAACGTCTGATTTATTTTTTCCATTTTCTACCTGTTCTTATCATTCAACTCTGATGACTTCTGACAGAAAGAACACAGCAGTAGAAAAGGTGATGATATAAAGTCGGACACGACATTTTCAAGTTCTAAGATTTCTCCCTGAAGTGCCTTTAAACAATAAATCTTGTGCCACTTATTTACTTAAAAAGCAGCATGAAACTAATAATACCACAAAGAAATTTCTTTTTTAAGATGGATCTCTGCGTTCAACATTTGCACATTATTTGTATGAATTAACTTGGGTATTGCGATAAATGGGCAACTTCTTGCATATACAGACTTTAGGCACAACATTAGGAAACAGATCCAGCTTCCGCCTTGTGCAATGGCTGACATCAGATGGGAAGAAAAGGTGTCAGTGTTAACAGTTTGCAATATTTGAGCTGACTCAGGATTATAATCAATTTATTATAAGATTTATGTAGAAGACAGAAACAATTATGAGTTCGTTAAATCAAATACTGAAAGAATGAAAACAAACAAACCCTTTCTTTTTAGTTGTTGCACTATAAAACCCCACAAACAGAATAGATCCGGCAATAATTATTTAAGGCAGTTTGTTTTTCAAGACCAAAGTCCGAATTTCCCCTTCACGCTGGACTAAGATCGGACATCAACGTTCAGTATTGTGGGATTGATAAGGAGGATATAATTAAGAACATGATGGTTAAAATCATCAGCATTATTGTGACACTATTGGCAGAAAAGTGTATCACTAGCTACAACCAATTCCTGCTAGCAAATAGGCTTCTTCACTAAACTACTGCAGCCAGTTGTGACAAGGGGCGCACCACCTCCAAATTGTGTCTATCCTCATTTGTGCTTGTTGCTGGCTCCAATTTAAACTAAACATTGGTACAAATTTGGCTTCAAAGCTCACACATTCGATATCAATGAACACGTTAGCATTTTGGATGAGATTTTTGCTAACAAACTCTAACTTTTATGAAATAGTAAATGTTAGGTATATCGCAAGTAATAATTGTTTATTAATAATGTTTTTGCTTTCATTTTAATTTCATAGTAAGCACCTTTTCCTCAAATTTTTGCTTTCTGTTAGAGGTCGGTTTGTCCGTAAATAGTAATGATATAATTATCCTAGATTGAATTAAAGGTCAGAGAATTAAACTCTGTCTTCTCTCCAAGATTACACCAAATCTCTATTGAAATGCCTGTAATATTAATGGGCCCCCAAATCACATTTTGCTTTAGGCCCCCCCAAAAAAACCTAGGACTGGCCCTGGATTGAATTTTGTCCCAAATGTTTTATTGTAGGCTGGTCTTAATCTGGTGTGAAGGGGGTCTAAAAACCTCCTATCTGCCTCCTTAAGTTATACTGAATGCAACCTAATTTTACATGTTTAATGATGCCTCATTTGGTGCTTTAATCCAGATAACAATATTTAAAATCAGGCAAAAACCTTTGAATCCTGCAAATTCCTGAAACCCAACTGTTAACACCTTCATTGTTTAATACAATCGTCCCTTGTTAGCAGCCACTCGCTGATATGCAGCAAACTTGAAATTGGTATTGCCTTTAATTTCACATGTGGACATCTCTTTAATTGTTGCTGTTTAGTTTTTTTTTTTTAATCCTTTTTAGAAACCAGGTCTTCTCTGCAGCTCAGCAGGAAAAACTCAAAGGCACAAACAAATTAACAGCTTCTTTCTGAAGTTTCATCAGGCATCGGATGAGAATAAACTGAATGATACACAACACATGGTACAACACATACTAGATTTGTAGCCGTCTTGAAACATAAATGTTCACATGTTATGAAACATTCTTTCATTTTTAAAACAAGTCATGGTTGAAGACCAGCAGCAGGTCCGTTTGCAGCTCCAATGTTCTGAGTATCCAGAATGAACTTTTCTTACTTTGGATCGGTCAGGTGTGTTGGGCTGCCTCAGATAATGGCTGCAACCCATAAAGGGCTTTTAGTCTTGAATGTGTGTGTGCGTGTGTGGGTGCGCACGTTTAAGGTGTGGTGTGTGTATGGCTGTCAGAACGAGGGAGCTCTATTGCTCATCACGTCAGGATGCATCGTTACGGCTGCAGTGAAGCAGCTTTAAGTTCAGGCTCGTATTGCGTGAACCATTGCAGCTTTTTTTAAATTTTATTTTATAAACATTGTATAAGAAGTTTCACACTGACACTCGGTCGGTGCGCACTGTGGGCGAGGCACATGTTTGCTGCAGAGCTGCAGGTTTTCAGGGACTCTAACTGGGGTTTCGTGAAAGGCTTACTGAGTTTATTCCCACTGGAGCCGCCACCAGCAGTTTGGGGACGGGGCAGAAATGGTTTTCCATGGGAACGCACTGCAGCTCCACCGGGTCAGGGGTCAGAAGCTCGGAGGAGTCTACTGAAAGAAGCAGAAAGCAAAGAAATTGGGAGCAATGAGATTTAGTGATTATGTGCATTTGTGAAGCTTCAACTGCATCTGGTGGTCATACAGATGTTGGCTGGTTTCCTGCAAGTGTACCAATGTGTTTCCATTGAGCTTTTAGTTGCGCAAATTGGAATTACAAAATTACATTTGCTTAATGGAGACATGGCAATTTTAATAAAAATCAAGTTTTTTGATAAAAAGGTTTTGAGCTAGGAGGAGGTGGTTTGTCAGCTGTATCAAAATTAGTGTCTTTTTGTCGCATCACACGAGTCACGTGATCAGCAACCGGAAAAGACGAAGAAGATGACAGGAAGTGGTAGGAAGATGATGGTTTTTTAATGACTTATCGCTTGAATAAACCTATTCATGAGTCATTTTACTTGTATTTCTTATTTAATGGAAGCACCACAATTGTGAAATTGTGGGGATTTTTTTTGACATTCGTGGAATATCGACAAAGTAATACGTCATAAAACTTGATACAATGAGACGGTGGCAGAACCAAAGAACCGCACACCACTCTGAACTCTGGCTACGTTCACACAGCAGGTCTTGATGCTTACTTCCAAGTTTTTGCTGAAATCAGATTTTTCATTTTTTTGCATAATTGTTCATACTGCTGAATGATGCGACTAATCAGATTTTTGTGTGAATGTTTTACGACCCCAAAGCGACCCACATGCGCAGAAGAGGAACTTATACGTGACACAGCAGCAAATCTTTTCATGGAAGTGATAACGGACGGAGCCGTTTATGGATCAATTTTAAAAGTCTTTACAGGAACGAGAGCTGACAGGATTGTCACAAAATCATTACACAAACAAAGGAAGCTAATAAAAATAAAGCACAACTAATAGTGATTGCCTTTTGTGGAGAATTGACAGCAATGTCTGTAGAGAAATCTGTTTGGATGTTCAGTCAGAGTCAAGAGTGGAACAGACGACTTTTATACGTTAATAATTATGACTTTTTCAACCAAATCTGAGTGACTTGTGCTTTTTGACTGATACGCTTTGGAGTTTTAGTGGTGTTCATATTTTTATAGATCTTTTCTTATGTATTACTTTAGCTATTTTGTTTTATTCCTGTTCAGTCCAGTACATGAGCATTTACAAATATTTTTTTTTTGGTTTGTAAAATGAATTAAGTCAAGCATAAAAATGCCCCAAACTCAAGTGATGAGTCACTTTTGCTTACATACAACAGATGACTTAGTTAATGTTAAACAGGATTTTGGGTCTTATTGAAGGCAGGTTGTAACAAGAACATTACTTTAAAAAAAGTTTTTTCTTGGCTAAAAACTTGGCATACAGTCGATGGTTGATAGAAAGATGAGGAAGGATGACGGCCCTTAGTTACACTTCCTCTTTTTATATAAGTAGTCAGAGCTTACTCACAATAATGTCAGATAAAAGGACATGATTGTCAAACTTCCAAGAAATCTCTTGAAAGATCTTCAGAAAACCTGGAGAAATATAGATCAAGAATGCTTTAAAAAAATGCAGTAACGTACATCTGATCCTTAAACATTTGGACAATAGTGTAGTTTTAGATTTAGAAATTATTTTACGTAAATAAGCAGGCAGATAAAAATAAAAATCCATTTTGGAAATGATGTTACTTTTATTTAAGAGACAATGTGTAGTGCCGTGCAAAAGTATTTCATTTAGTTGAATTTGTTTTTAGATTTTATCATGTTACAAAGACAAACCTTAATGTATTTTCTTAGGATTTCGTGTCATAATCAGCCACAGACACGAGGTAGTGGGAAAAAAAATGCTACCTGGTTTTCACTTTTTCCTATTTCCAAATAAAACTACACATAACCTCAGCTAAAATAGAAATTTTCTGTGGAGGACTGGGAGATTTTTAGAGAAATTTTGAACAAAGAGAATCATTCAAGAGTCAAGATTAAGGTTGTTACTTTAAATTTAGGCAAATCTTGATAAGATGAAGCAAAGAATCAAAAGTCTACATCAACTAAAAGATGTCATTTCTCGAGAAAATTAGAAATGTTTCTGTTGAGGTTTAATGAAACCCTGTTAGGTCACAGAGTAAGATAGATGTGGTGTGGTTAAAAAAAATATAAGAGACTTCCTCATGAAATAGTTTCCCACTTTAAGAATTTCCTGTTTTAATTGGCTCGTCTGACAAAAGACTAAAAAGGGACGACAGATGAAATGTGAACAGAACTCAGTACAAGCAGATGGTTTCTTTAACTAAATAAAAAGAGACAGTGAGCTACAAAGCTAAAATAAAACAGAACTGAAATGAAAGAGCAAACCTGATTCGAGGCGGCGGATTCAGCGAAAGGAACATTGGTGACGGGGGTCGAGGCCGACGAAACAGTGGAGGTGGCACCGTGCATCATGGGAACTTTAATTCAGGCGAGTCAGACAAAAGACAGAGGACGGGGAATGTGGGAAGGGAAGGAGGAGGAACAGGAATGATATGGTTTCATGGCAAAATGTGCAGAATAAAATAAAAAAATAAAATCATGGGATATAAAGTGATGAAGATGAGTTTAAACGGATATCAGGAGACATGCAAACAAAAGAAGAGAAAGAAAAATACATATTTCATTAGCTAACCACTTATCAAATAAAATACTAACCAACAAATAGTTAACCCAACAAGGAGGTACACGACCATACAATCTGATCAGACTGGAGAATCTGATAATTGTATTCAATGAACTGGGTATGAATATGGAAAAGAGCCACTAAAAATACAGATTTTCAGCTAAAAGACAATGTAAAGATGATCTGTTTGGCTTCTTCTGGTGCAGAATTATGATGCATGTCTCATGTCAGTTATGTAAAGTCAGATAAGATAAAACATGGAAACTTTAATTCAGACTGCAGACAGTCAGAACATCTACAATCAGACCTGAAAACAAATAGATAAGTATCCAATTTAGTATTACACATGGAAATGGCAAAAATCAGATTTTTTGGGGAGTGAAAATATTGAATTGAACCGTTCAAAGTGCTGTGAAAAAGTTGGATATGCGTCATATTTGTCTGCTGTGTGAACATATGTTAACTATAGTGCTGATTATCATACGATGCTGGATGTGCAACAAGTCCAGTTGTGAAATCTCATCGCTAGTTACGGTGTTTTCATGAAGATTCATTTCCATTGGGAACCAAAAGCGCAATATTTGTTACAATTTTAGCTTGTGTGGTTCTCTTTATCACTGCACTGTGTCAAACCAACCGAACACTTTGAACGACCTGTTCCCCTGCTCGCCTGTGGGGGCGCTGCACCAAAACCCAACGAAGGAAACAACACAAGACCTCTAAAGAAGACAGTTTCTTCTTCTAGAAATGCAAACAAAAATGGAGTAGCACCAGAATTTTGCAGTTGTGGGATTTCTCTTTTGTCTTTGATAAAAAACTACAAGCAATTTCTCCTGCTAGCGCTAGACTCAATGTTTGTTTTGGTTGTTATTACCCAGAATGCCCGGCTGGCGCTGTAGTCCACTTCCTGCTTTAGGAGCGGTTTCCGGTCTGCTTAGCGTTCTTACATACCAAACAGAGTTCACTTCAACCAAACCGAGACCGAGGTTTTTAGACAGACCAGAGTTTGCTTGTTCGTCCCAAATTAAAGTTTGATTGCGCATTCAAACCTCCACAAACAAACCAGACTTTCTAGACTTTCTAAACAGAGCTGGTGTGAATGCACCCTAAATATTTCAGCTCCAGCTGTTAGTGGTGTTAGTTAGGGGTCTTCAGATGAGCTGCTCAATCCAACCCTTACGTCATCAAGTCATTAAAGTTTGGAGGCTCTGGACTGCAGAAGAATGGAGGAGTGTTCCCTGGCATGACGAAGCTTGCTTCAGTCTGACAATGCCATGGGCGAGCCTCATCTGGCAGCAGCACTTGCCCGGCTGCATTGCATCAAAGGCGGAGCAGCTTACCAACATTTCTTTAGAGAATTTTATGCTCCCAGCTTTGAGGGAGCAGTTTGGGGATGGGCTCTTCATGTTCCTACAAGAGCACAAACTAAAGACAATGAGAGAATCTGATGTGGAGGAAATGATCTGGCCTGCATAAGAGCGACTTGGAGATGAATTAAAGTGGACACCTTGAGCCGGACCTCGTTGTCAGCTATACCTTTAAACAAACTCAGAAAACCTTGTGGAAAACCTTTTGAAAAACAGCAGAAGATGTTATAGCTGCAAAGTGTCGACCAACATCATATTAAACCATAAAAATTGAATGGAATGGCCAGCATGAACGCAGATTAGTGAATACTTGTAGGAATAAAGTGTATTCCTCACTGTGACGATTCATTTACCAAAGATAACACCAGAATTAAAAATAAAACTAAACAGCTAGTAGAAGCACCTTTAGTCTTTAAAGTAGTTATTTTACTTTATGACTTCATCAGTCTCATTTTTAGCAGCATTGGGTTATTGCTTAAATGACTTGTCAGTTTTAGCTGTCAGAGAATTTCATATTTGACTCTACAGGACTTTGGTATACAGACGAATTCATGGTCAGGGCTGGAGCAACGAAACAAGCCCAAATCATCACCCATCCACTACCGTGCTTGACAGTTGCAACAGGTTTTCTCCAGTTTGTAAGTTTCCTCTACTGAGCTTTAACACTTAACATGCTTCCTGAGGCCTGCAGAGTCCAACATGTCACTGTGTGACTTCAGAGTCAATCTGCTGGTGCATGCCCTCCTGCGAAGACTGGAAACTATCATAAATGTTAATCTATCTCATTGTAAAATTATAATATTCAAATTGTTTGGAAATGGCTTCATATTACTGGTTAGTGCCTAACCTCATTGGCACTCTGTTCAGAAAAATCTGAACACTCCAGACGAACAAACTGCCTCTATATTTACATTCACTGACAATCAATTAATTACTTGAATGTGATTAACAGCGTCTGGTTGCTAATTTCTCTATAAAATCCAAAGAAAGCATGAGAATTCATTTTTAATGAATAATTTCTGTTTTTAAAGGCTGTTGAGATCCAGATGAAACTACAAAAAAGTGAATATTGAATAATAGATCCCTTTTAAGCTTTGTTCTTTCTTCATGATTCAATTTTCTTTGTGAAGTGCACCAGTCCCTCCTGCAGTAAAACACAAAGCTACCACCTCTGTACTTCAGAGATTGTCTTTGTATCAAAGACAATCCTGTTTTGTCCCGTTTTGATACAAATGTGGCCAAGCGCTTCTGTTTTCATTTCAAAACTTCTTCCTTGCTGAGTGGCCTTCCAGTCTATGCTTGTACAGAAATTATTTAATTGTGCAAAATAACTTTTTACCAACCATCAGATGTTTTGCCTCATGTTCCAGGGTGAATACATGAATTTAGCACCAAAGCACGTTCATGTCTGGGACAGAGACTCCCTTCCTGACCAACATGGCGGCGTGACGTTACCATAACGTTTATGCTTTAATTCTGGCACCTTCAGGCATCCATTAAGTAGGGCGGGGCAATAAATTGATTTAATTGATTAATCACATTTTTCTGTTCTTGAAGATTACATTTTTGGGAAATCAGACTTTTCTTTTCACCAATGGGTTTGAGAATTACCATGGCTGAGAATTACCATTAGCCATTACCATGGCTGACAAGCGCGTTTTACAGCTTCAATTTATTTCAACTTTGAATTCAGGTTAACTTACAAAGAGATGCTGCCTTAAAATACTATAGATGTCACAGTTTTTCAGAGTCATATCATATCCGTCTCCTCCATTTAGAGGCTTTTTTTTTTTCAAATGTGACGTTTTTGCTTTAGCATGACCGGTGGACCCTGATGTTGTTGCTGCACTGAAAGACTCACCAGTGGGGATGAAGGCTGGTTGCTGGAGCTGCATGTTAGCCAGGGCTTGCTGGTAGTGGAACATGCTAGGGTTGAAGACTGCAGCTGCAGCGCCGTTGCTCTTCTCTAAAATCGGCCTCTTTGGCAGCGTTTGCATGCCTCCTGGAGCTAAAGCCTGGGCAGGTGGAGAAATAAAGTGTGAAAAAGACAGAAAGGATTTCAACAGACTTTGTCTGTACAGAATATAAATACTTAAAATGTATTCCAAGCCCTTATTGTTGTCTCTACTGTGGCTCCTGAGATTGTAAACATTTTTACAGGCACAAGGGGGCGCTGCAACCTAAAATGTGAACTGAATGGATGCAGGCCCACACCAACATCAAATAAAAATTAGAATAAAAGCAAGTTTTTATTCTCCAAAGGGGCATTGCTTCTGACTGCACAAAAGGATGACCACATGAGGTACTAAAATGAACAAAATACAAATAAATTATCCACATGAGATTAAACTGCGTTTGGATGTAACGACAACATGACCCTGAGATATATTTAGCTATTTTGATTTATGTCAGGTCAAATAGTTTATAGACAGAACCAGCAAGCAGAAATTTAGTATGTAGCATTAGGCAACAAAAACAACAAGGAAAACAGAATATAATCTTAATCCAGTGATCAGGAAGTTTTGTTTCTTGTTTACATGCATGTGCTGGAAATGTATAAGTATTTATTATGATTTAGTGATACAGTGGAGGACCGATTTCAGTAAGAAATGTATAAACAGTAGCCAAAAGTTTTACTCCAGCGTTGCAATACTTCAAAATATTTTAACTCAAGTAAAAGTAAAATGTAGATGTCCAAGAAATTAATGATAAAAGAGTAAAAAAAAGTATTTGATAGAAAAGTTACTGAAGTACTGCGTAACTGATCAAAACATAAATCATTTGATATTTAAGAATTACATCATCAGACATAACAAACTATGATGTATATGGAAATGTTGATATTTTAAACACCAAAATAAAAATGTTTAAATTTTGTATTTATGCATAGCATAAATACAAAATAAATAAATTTCTTTCAAAATAAAGCTTATGAAACTTTAACAAAAACTGCAAGTGTGTGTCTATGTCTGGTGAATTTTTGGATAAAAAAACAAATTTGTTCTTCGTTCAGTGAAATTACTTACAATGGATAGAAAATCCAGAAATTTTACTAAAGTAAGAGAAGGGATAGGGCTAACCCTAACCCTAACCCCTAACCCTAGTTACAATCCAATTCTGAATGTTACTCAAGCAAAAGCAAAAAATGCAGAGCAGCAAAAGTACCCCTAAAAGTATTTTTTCTCTATAAAGCTACTCCAAGTAAACCAAAGTAAATGTAACTAGTTACTTACTACCCAACTTGAATATTTCTCAAGTAAAAGTGAAGAATACAGAGCAGTAAAGATACTCCTAAAACTTTTTTATTTTCAAAAAGGTACTCAAGTAAATGTAACTGAGTGAATTAAACTAGTTACTATTGTTCTCAGGTTCAAGTGTATATCTCAACATCTTAGAGGATGGTAGAAAATATCTCAACATCTTGCATGGTCACAAAGAGGGAGTATTTCCAGTCGCATTCCAGGGAGGAACTCACCAAGGGAGCAGGCGCTGTGTTTTGACTGGCTTGGTGCTGCGAAGCCTTGATCCTGGCCTGCAGGTGAGCCGGAGGGTGGAAGTACTTGCACTTGTCCCTGCTGCAGCGGCCCTTTATGTAGTCCATGCACACAATGACGGAGTTCTCGCTGCAGTCCACCATGCCAGCCTCCAGGGGGTGAGCGTAGCGGCAGTCGCTCTCACCCCGTGTGCAGTTGCCGCGCTGGAACTCTCTGCAAACCTGGCAGGGCCACCGGGAACGCCGGTCAACATCTCCCTTTCATCGAGCTTCGACTAAACTTAGAAACGCAACAACTGCACATGGGCTGCATACCTCCAGCTTGTCTGTGCGAGTGTGCTTCTGCGCCGAGGTGCCGTTGCCCATCGCTGTGAGGCTGGTGGGACTGCCGGGGACGAGGAGGGGCGTGCTGGGCAGCAGGTCCGGCATCAGGCCCACGGCTGGGCCCATGTGGCTCAGATATGGACTGAACGCCATGCTGGGACTCGTTGCCAGGGATGGAGTCACTGGAAAGGTTGTCTTTAAGTGAAAGGAACCAGAGACAGCGTTAATAACAAAGCAAAACGAATATGAAGTGCTTTCGATTGTTTCAGGTTTAAAGAAGCCTACAGCTGAAATTGCATAAACATTTTCATTATTGTGGAGAAATCAGTTGATCAATCCTGGGTAGAAACTCAAACATTTACTCTTCTCACTTGTTGTGTTTCTATTAGAAATGTGCACAAGGGGATGTGCTGTGGTGGCACAGGAGTTAAGCACAACCCACATAAAGAGGCCTTAGTCCTCGACGCGGCTGTCGCAGGTTCGATTCCTGGCCTGACGACCTTTGCCGCATGTCTTCCCCTTCTCTCATTACCCACTTTCTTGTCAATTAACTATCAAATAAAGGCCACTAGAGCCAATAAAACCTTTTAAAAAAAGAAATGTGCGCAAATCTTTATCTGTATACTGTTAATGTCAAAAAAATATAATTTCACAATTGTGGTGTTTCCACTAAGTAAGGAACACACGTGAATGAGACTGTTCACATGTTAAGTCATTAAAAATGTTGGCAGCGACGGGTGAGATATATGTTTATAATTCAGCCATGGTGATAGCGTTCATCATTTATCAGCTATCAGAGGAGACGTTGGCGTCTAATTCAGGCATTGGAGCCTGAATTAGACTTGGGGCAGCTACATATGCAGCATTTTGGGAAATTGGTGATTTTACAGATCTTGTATTTTGTATTTGCATAATTTTATGGTTAATGGGAAACGCAGCTACTGATAATCGTTGTGCCACGCTGAGGTAACAACACCACTCTTTGGTGTAGATGATGTTACTGAGTGAAGCAGACTCAAAATTAATCATTGTAACAGTGAGGTGTTTAAAAATAGTCAGAGATGGAAAAAGCTTTTTAGACCAGAGTATAACAAGTTGTTTCCTCACAACACCAATGAAACTAAAACATGTTGAATCCCTTCACAAAAAGGCTGAAAATACTAATAAGAAACTTTTATTGTAGAGTCATTGAACTATGGAGTTTAAGAAATTTTTAAAAAGTTTAAATTTGCTGCTTAATGTACAAAAATATTTAATGGTTTAGGTATAAAACATTTAATAAATAAATTGTTAAATGTAAATACCACAATAGTGGGATGTATTCAGAAGGCCATTGCATCTGTGTAAATTTACCAACTTGTGTCAGAAAAAAGTTCTAGTCTCTGTTTTCAAGAAAAAAACTAAAAAGTTAAACATAGTGAAGGTCAGATCAGAAAAGTAATCTCACCTAATCTGCAACTAGGTGGGATTACCTAGTTGCAGGTACGATGAACTAGGAATGATGAACTAGGTACAAAGGCACAATGAACTTTTTTCATCATGTCTGAAAAAAGTCATGAACTTTATAACTTCCAGCCCATAAGAGCCACAAAATCTTAAACAATAAGTTAAACTCTGTTTTACAGCAGTTACACATTTCACATGAGCTAAACAAATAACATAAACAAAATCAGGTAAATCTTTCAAGGTTTTACAAAAAAACAATTCTGAACGATGCAGTTCTAGTTTTGAAACATCCTAAGTTTCTTCATGTTGTGTTTAAATTAATATTAAACTTTCAATATGATCTTAGTTTTCAGCTCTCCAGGCTTTCCATTTGCTTTCTGGACTACATGCGATTTACCAATAAAGTAATTTGACTTCATTAAAATTTGTGACACTTCAAATTGCTCCAGCTGTTGTTGAATATGCAGGAACAAGTGGATATTTATTCAGAAAAGCTGAGGCATCATTATTAATGCAAATTAAAGCAGCGCAGAATGAGAATTCTTTAACTAAGTATTCTGAAAAGCACCACAGTATGAGAGAAATCTTAGATCCGTCTTGGTCAGCGTTCATGTGTGTTTTATTCTCAGCTGCTCACAATCGGCTGCAGCTGTGCTCCGGGCAGCATGAACTGCATCTGTTGAGCCAACATGGCCGCCGCGGCCTTCTGCTGGATCAGGTTGTTTCTTCCATTAATCTCCAGCTGGGTTTTCAGGTGCGGAGGTGGGTGCAGGTATTTACAATTTTCTCGTGTGCATCGGGCCTGAGGAGGGAACAGAAGAGAAGGAGGCAGAGGGTGAGAGAGCAGAGCGGAAGAAAAGAAAACAACAAGAGTGAGAAACTAAATGGATCAAAGCTGGATGCAAACGACCACAGAACTCTTAAATTAAGCAGGAAATTTTATATTATTGTTAGAACTCAATTCAGTCGTGCACAATTTAATTACATAAGTAGTATTTTCATCAGTCCTTCCAGTTTCTCGTGATTCAATTCACACAAAATCAGCAAATTTTCTGCACAAATTGCCAAAAACATCGGATTCAAGTGATACTCACTCCCACCTGCAGGTGGCAGTATTTATTGCCGCTATTACACTGCAGACTTACTGGATGTCAAGTCATACTATGTGATAAATATAGCGAGTTGCAATTGTCTGAAAGCATATTAGGGCCATTGTAGATATTGAAAAAAGAGGAGTAAATTTCCACCCAAAAATCTAGAAAAACAGTGAAAATTTCTGAGTTTGAAAAGCTGAAAATTTGCCAGAAAAAACTAAGAAATTCTGAGATTAAACTCAGAGATCTTCTGGAATAAAAATATGGGAATTTCTGAATTTGAAAAGTCAAAGATTTGACAGAAAAATCTCTGGGATTTTGAGATTAATTTCTTACATTTTCTAGAAAAAATGGAGTTTCAAAAGTAAAGAAAAGTTGACTTAAAATGCAGAAAATTCAGAAATTTTCTTCTTTTTTTCTATCCACAGTGGCCCTAATACTCGCTGTAAAGTTGAGCTATTTAAGTTCTTTAAAGGAAAATTTTTTTCTGTTTTCAATCTGTCTGTTATTTTTTCTCATCTTATGTAGATTTCAAAGGGGTTTAACTAGAATAAAATACTGCAAATATTCCTTGCAAATATTTCTAAGATACTACAAAAACAATGATTCTGGTTGCACAAAATATTTAATAAACAATTTAATAGAAAAGTTCTGTCTCAATTATATCTTATTAAGAGTTTGGCTTATTTTTAGAGGTTTTCTAATGCGAGAAATGTAGCAAAATGACAGAAAAGAAAACATTTTTAATGAATGTTAGACCAGGGAACTTTCAAACTAAGTATATCTAATAGATATTTGAAACAGGTTTATATTTTTTATCCTAACACAGGAGGAAATTAAACCCCCAGGGTTCAGAAATAAACACACATATAAGGTGAAGTGCTGCGTGAACACTGCAGATCGTCACAGGTAGAGAAGAAACTGCAGTCTTCCTCTAACTCCTGGGCCAACAGCGCATCTCCACCGCTGCAGAAAAGCAGTAAACCTGCTAATCTGCCTCCTCACAGCATCAACCGGCCGAATAATGAAGACAGCACTAAAGAAAGGGAAAATTAAAAAGTCTGACGATGAGCTGAGGTCATATTGCGGGTAATCTGACAGTGATGGATGGGGACACATAAAATGGTTTAGCACCATGCAGGAGGACTTTGCATGACAACAGGAGACACTGCAGAGACTTCGTTGTCTGAATCCTTTCACATCAGAAAATAAACACACAGGTGAGCCTGTAGTTGCATGACAAACGGTCCGACAATACGGAGGCTAACGCGAGCACCCGCAGCCGAGATGCGAGCAAGCTTTGCGTCAGCAGGCTTGTGTGCTTAGGGATGAGTTAATAATGAAAAGAAAGTCCCAGGAGCCCAGCACTCCTGCTCCACCTCGGAGGGGACAGAAAAGCGCCTCTTAACGATCTAATGCTTCGCTTAGAAAAATAAACTACATCAGTGTCTGAATTGGGGATTTGGCAGACGTAAAATGGGTTATGTGGCTACAAAAACTAGAGAAAGAAGCCTGTGGAAAGCGGTGCTGAGGAGAGGTCAGGAATCTCCTTGTTTTGGTTGCCGCGGCAACGCGCTATGCAACACAGAGGAAGGCCGCACACTGACAGAAAAGAGAGAGATGGGAGATGAATAAATATGATCTCTGGGACTGCTGCTCACATTTTATGCCTTTATCTAAGACATAACAGCAGGAAAAACTCAGATGATTTTATTAATGTTTATTTAGCTGGAGAAAATAAGATAAAAAGTGCATCATTACGTAAATAAAAGCGTAAATAAAAAAGGATTTTGCATGTTTGCTGTATTAAAAGAAACATCTAGTTTTCAGATAATTTGGGGGAAATTTATTCTCAGTTGTAATAACTGGTTGTGGGTCACTTTCTTACAAAATGCTTTCTAATATTAAGCTATATTTAATAAATTCAATTAAAGATGATTTGGCTCTTTAGTAAAAGACATGTTACTGTTAATACTTAGTAAAAGAAAATTTGTTATAAAATGTATTTTGTATATATATATATATATATATATATATATATATATATATATATTAGAACTAGTTCCACTGGCAGATTTTTTCACTTGAAACAAATTTTTTTCATGTAATAATAATCTGCCATTGGAACTGGTATTTTTGTCAGTATTCCAAGAATTATTTACTCAAAACAAACTCATAAATTTTGCTGAAAAGTTACTTGTAAGTTAATTTAATTTTGTTGTATTTTAAGTATAACAAGATTCACACTAGAAACTAGAGAAAAGAATACTTGGTAAGATTTTGTGTTTTTGCAGTGTAACTTTGGAGAAGGATAAAAAGGAATCTTAAAACCACTAAAAACTGATGCCACAGTTTGCTTACATTTTGTGACGAAGGAAGTTGCGCTCTGTGTCTTCTTCTGAAGTTTTTGTGTCATTTCATTCAGTGGTTCTTGGTGCAGTGCCACCACAGGCAAGGAGTGGAACATGTTCTTCCAATTAGTTTGGTTTGTTTGATACAGTGTAATGTGAAAGAGAACCTAAGCAAATGTTACAATTTCGGTCTTTAAACTAAATATAACCTATATGAACAGATTTGAGATTGCGACTGAATCTGCTGTCTGATGATGGACAAACGGGATTTCCACACTAATCACATGAGATGACAGCAGCACTCCAGTTAACAAGGTAAGAAGAACTAAGTGGTTAGCTGCTCCCTCCCTCCCGTTGAAGCCCATTCAGGCAGGGCCGGCAGACCTAATGGAGAAGCAACGGGGAATGACAGCGGTTGGCTTGTGTCGGCCTGGAGATGGCACATACGGGAGGGAAGCCATTAGCAGATAAATCCATAAAATTAACATGGAAGGGAGGGGAGGAAAGAGTGATGCAAGGGGAACAGAGAGGTGTTTCACAGTTGACCAAAAACAGAATCAGCTGAGTGTAATCATCAAACACACAGAGGCTAAGGGCTCTGTTTCTGGAAATGTTTGTTTACTGCAGCCCTCATGAAGAAGAGACTGGTTCGACCTTCAGCTGGCTCCAACCTCAGCCCTCTCCCGAGACGGTCAAATGAGGCTTTTAATGGTTCCTCGCTACCTTTGATATATATATATATAAAAGAGACTCCCTCTGTGCAACCGGTACAGAACCAGGCTGTTGCTCTGTGCTAAAAACAGCCATGCCACTCAGAAAGATCAAACTATCCAATGGGTGTTCAGTCCTGTGCTGTTGCTAGGCCCCTTCTCTCTGTCTCTCTTCTCCATCTCCCCCCTCTGCTCCGTAGGACATAACACAGAAAAATGGCTGAATAATAAATTCTAACTCAATAAACCAGGAGACAGCAGCTGCACTCAGACAGAAAGCCCCTTGTCTGGGTCTCGATTCTTCGCTGTAGAAAAGCTTTGAGAAAAATCCCTCACAAGGCTGGGAAACACAACAACAGTCTGCTTAGAGGCTAAAATAACTGTCTTTTTTTAGCTGATGCTACCTTAAAATGTTAGTTATTATCACTACAGAGTGGCTTATACTCATGTACATGCAGAGTGTTGATGTTGTGGTTATCAGATGGAGGAGAGAGCAGCAGCATTGATGGAGAAGCAGATCACCAGTAGATTAGCATTGGTCGTTTAGCTCAAACAACAATAAATTCTACTTGAAAACACTAATATTGAGCTAAATATGTATATGGATTTAATTAAAGTCAAATCTGTCATTTGATAAAAACTATGCTTTGCTTCGTCCAGGGGGTCTGAATTCTCAACTATTGAGAAACGATTACGTCCTGGAGGCGTGGACTCCATTGAAGATTAAATTTCACCCAATCGCTAACGTTTGGCCATGACGTTTGTAATGGTCTCACAGCTAAGAGAGAAGAGCCGATCAGAACGAGGCGGCTGCTAACGCTAACTCTGCAAGCTATCTGCAAGCGTGGTCAATAAATTAATTTTCAAAGTTAAGAATGAAGCTAAAATGTTTCAATAATCAATTCATCCCAATTAATCAGATTAATAGTTCCAGCCTAAGTTATGTTATTTAATGTTTGAGTCTACTGACTTTAGGAGTTTGTATTTCACCTCCTAGTCAGAGGTAGTATATTTAAAATGCATCATTAAACAGATCAACGCTAAACCTCATGGTTCATGGCACTTATATCTGTACATTTCAGGCTGGTTGCTATGCTAGTATCTGCAGTACAGTATTTTAATAACCTGAGCCGAGGTCAGACACTTTAGTCCCACCAAGTTTGTGTCTGAAGGATAAATGCTTATCAATGAGTCACAACTGAAGTACAGGCATAGAAAATCGAAGAAGTAAAGAGGAAAACTCTCAACAACTGAGCTCAACCTGGCAGAGAGAAGGCGTTTTCTACTGCACTCCCTGAAATTAGACCTAAAGTAAATTGACAGACAGTATATAACTAGTATATGGTTTCTTTCACAAAACATTTACATCATAATCCCTCAAAAACAAATCCCTCACTCAGAAATAACCAGAAGACCCAATCTTACATAGAAGTTGCTAGGTGACTTAAAAATAAAATCTCGGATTTTTTTATACCAAATCCAATTTTAATCAATTCTCTCCCCTCACTTTCTTTAAAAAAAAAATTACAAATGATAGAAAATGTTTTCAAAAAGTGGCTTATTATTTAATAATCCCTTCTGTGAGTTATACAATGGAGCATTAGGGCCAGGTTACAAATTTTTGAAATTGTTTAACCATGAGAATGTAGTTATAACAGTTATAGCAGAATAAAATTTAAATTTGACCAGTAGAACGTTTTAAAATTAGTAGAACCGCAACTGGGGATGGACAATAAACTAAAAATAAATACGAAACAAAACAAAAAACAGTGATCAATATACATCTGATAGAATATTCAATAATTTCACTGAACTTTGATCCAGAACCGCACAGCATTCTGGGGGATGTAGGCAGAGGAAAGGCTTTAGCTGCTCTCACAGTCAGCTAAACAAGGTTGGTGGAATCAACTAACTCACTCTTTGGTTACCTAGCAACTCGCTCACTCTTTGGTTACCTAGCAATTCGCTCACTCTTTGGTTACCATAAATAAGAAACAATGACAAGAAGTGGAAACTCTCGATACAACAGCTTCACATATTTAAAACAAAAATAAAAACTCAATAATTATTTTATTTATGATGTTGGGTTGTTGCATGTAGTTTTATCCTTTATAAAGTGGAGCTAATCCCAGCGTTTATCATCAACAACATCAACAGGTCAGCAGCCCTACATGGGGAGGACACAGAGACAAAAATATTAAGAAAAACTCTCCGTCATGCTAGCTAACATGGCGGAACAAACCAACCACAACCCCCAGCAGCAGCAATGACTAAGTGGAAACCTTATATCTAAATCAGGGACTTTCTGGCTGTGAACAGACAATGCTAACCACCACACCACCATCCAGACCCTGTTTTCTCTGTACTTTCCTTATATTCATCAGGGAATGATCTTTAATTGTGTATTCATCCTTTTGAAATACATGATTGGCCTAAAACATCAGGACAGATAAATGGAGCTTTTATTTTTACAGCATGCATCCTGCTTTCAGTTTCGTTTCAATGCTTCCCATTCGAGAAACAAAAGAGACGTTACCCACACATTAATCAAAGAAACAGTCCTCCAATTTTCTCCTTATTGTCTACAACAAAATTTAAAAAAGCAGCCACTCTATAATCAACTCTGCTCCCAACAAACCATTTAAATACAATATATAAAGTATCCATGTTTCCATCTTCAATTATCTGCACTTATAAGCAACAACTCTATTTAATTACAGCTATGTTTTATAGTCTGCCAGATTTCTGAGAAAATAGTTTTAGGCTCAAATTCACTTCATGTGAAAATATTTTTCATGCAAAACCTGCCTTGTATCTTCCACAAAATGTAGAAGATATACATTTTCTATATATATCTTTGGGTGAAATTTATGCAACTATATTTAGTATCCTTCAAAATATAATGTTCTATTTTTGTACACGTTTGTACTATTATGGTACTATTTAGTACCATAATGTTGTTAAACACTGGGATATTGACAAAAATATGTTTCTGATAGGTCAGTTTACAACAGTTGAGTTAAAGGGAGGAAAATATGTGGATGTGTTTTAGGGCAAGACCTTTAAGTTGCTTCTTCTTTGTGAAATATCATGAAAGTTACCCCAGACATCAGTTCAAGAATCACGGACCTCAACAAGTTTGATTCATCGTTGGGTGCAATTTCCAGGTGCCCGAAGGTCACACACTCATTGGTTCAAACACATATATAACCAAGTCCAGGACAAACACCATGGGAATAAACAAACATGACACCTTCCAGGAAAAAGACGGGTTCTGTGTCCCAGGGATGAAGCAAATTCAATGTGGAACGTGAAAATCAACCCCAGAACCAAAGCTGGTCCAGTGCCAGCATGAACTGAAAGGCCATTCAGCGAGAAAGAAGTCAATACTCCAGACAATTATAAAAAGAAAAACTAATTAAAGACAAAGGCCCAAATATTTGGAGGCACGTAATGAGGTTTGATGAAACTTAAGTTGAAACATTTGGCCACAATTTCATTAAAATCTAATCAAATCTTGTCATTGTCACTTTTTACAAAGTAACAACAGAATAAAAAATGTGTGCAGTCGACTTAGCAAGGTATAGATATTAAAATGCGGAAATTATTCACAAAACAAATAATAGCACTAAAATTATGCATGATATACAAAAGTCCAGCTATGTAAATAAATAGCAGTGGTTAAGATAAATCTCTATTGAACATTATAAGATTATATAAAGATGTTTTATTGTTAATTCAGGGTATTTATTGCTAATAGATAAAGCAAATTAGCACTGTTATTTAGATTTGTCTCAATAACATTTTGCTGGATGGTAAACTGTCCCAGTAATTATTGCAATAAATTATAATATTATTGTTTTCAGACTATTTTCAAGTAATAAATTGATAATGGCATAATAATGCAAGTTCGCCCTCTCAAAGACCAATAAACAATCATTTTGTAAAGAAAACACTGGAACTGGTAGATATTTTAAATATCCAAAATAATAAAGTAAAGAAATAATAAAAACACAACTGAAACCACAAATAAAATGGATTAATAACCAATAGGCAATTAACTGCATATTGTAACAGGTTTATTGTTATTTGCTTTCGAGACTGGGAAGACCAAATAAAGTTTGAAGTACGGAGGTGGCAGAATAATGCTGTGGGGCTGTTTTGCTGCAGGAGAAACTCAAGAACTTCACATCAATCAGAAAGTTCACGCTTGGCCACAAATGGGCTCTTAAGATGAACAACAACTAACACTGCTGAATGCTGCTTAGGGACAACAAAAACAATGATTTGGAGAACCCATCATGAAGCTCTGATCTCTAGATAATTTGTGGGCAGATCTGAAAATGTGTGGCTAGCAAGGCTACCTATAAACCTGAATCAAATACACCAGTTTGGTCAGGAGGAATGGGTCAAATTTCCAGCAATCTATTGAGAGAAGCTTGTAGAAGGAAAACCAAAACACTTGAGTCACACAGTTTATAAGGCAATGCTGCCAAAAGTTGCTCTATAGTTTATTTTAAAGGTCGATTATTCAAGATTAATCAAGACTAATCTGATTATTTCAGCCCTAAATCCAACCTGACTTAAACCAGGAAAAAATAGTCACATTTAATGCGAGACCATGAGAAAAAGATGGTTCTAGTTTATTTCAATAATCAATTAATAACGATTAATCTGATTAATTGTTTCAGCCTGTATTCCATACTGACCTAAAACAAGAAATAAATCATCCAATTAATATCAGACAATGAGAAGATTGTTCTAGAGTTTATTTAAGTAATTTATTAATCATGATTAATCACGATTAATTGTTTTAGCCTTAAGTCCAGCCTGACTTAAAACAAGAAAAAAATGGTCAAATTTAAGGTCAGTTTATTTCAATAATTGATTAATCTGACTAATCGTTTCATCCCTATTTCCAACTTGACCTAAAACAAGAAAAAAATAATCCAATTTAATTTCAGACAGTGAGAAGATTGTTCTAGAGTTTGTTTAAATAATTGATTATTCATGATTAATCACAATTAATCCGATTAATCGTCTCATCACTGACTTAAAAAAAGAGAAAAATAGTTCAATTTAATGTCAGACAGAGAGTACAAGGTTGCTCTACAGAGTATGTAAATATGTGGCCTGAGTACTATAAACTTTCCCAGACGACTGAAGCCGACATGTCTGACACAGAACTAGAGGAACAAACAAGCTGTAATGCGGCAGGAGCTGATGCGTGTGTGATGTGCGCTGCGTTGTTACCTTGAGCGAATCAAAGCAGGCGATGACTCGGCCGTTCTCCACATGGCAGCTCCGGGAGGGATGTGCAAACTTACAATCGGTGTCAGACCGCGAGCAGGTGCCTCTCTGGTACTCGCGACACACTTCCAAGGTCAGCCATTTGGTGTCTCGTCCCATGGTCATGCTGACAGCCATCTGAGATGCTCACAGACACTGAGCAAGGGGTGGGAGCGAGTGGATGGAAAAAAATGGTCTAATGCAAGCAGGGCTGACTAATAGTGATTCAAGAGAGAGAGAGAAAAAAAATCCCCTTGGGGAAAAAAAAAGCAAAAATATTTTTCCTTCAGAGCAAATAGGTAGCAAGTCCCTTTAGACTGGAGTATTTTGGGGGATGTTTATTAGCTGTTCCTGGGAAAACTGTCAGCTGAAGTTTTACTGGGTGAGATAGCAGGGGTTAACTGGGAGCAGAGACCAGCTCTGTCTCAAGAGAAAGAAAGAAAAACGTTCAGAAAACATCACCATAGTCCGCTCAGATGCGTCTCTTTTACATTCATGTCAACATGGTCAGAGCAGAGGAAGTCGCCGCAGCTTTGTTGTAGTTGTTATTCTCTGACAGACAGAGGGGGAAAAAGCAGAACCTTACACCCGTAATGTCCTTGTAATGATGAGACAAAGCTTCAGCTCAGCTCTGGGAATGTGGGGACTGCAGCTCAGCAACGTGGGATGGATGACTTTGTGGCTGTCAGGACAAAATATAGCCTCCATTCAAGGCCAAACGAACACCGAGCCCTCTCTCCTGCTGTAGGACAAAACCGTACTGTAGGCACTTTGGAATCCCGCTTCCTCCTCTTACTTGAGTCTGCTTCTCATCCCTCCGTCTCCGTTGCCTCTGTTGTCATCCTCACTGACCTCTCCGCTGCATGTCTTTGCTCGCTGTCTCACTGTGAATTGCAGAAAACAGAGAAAAAGCGATCGTTTAGGCTGGAAACTGCTACGTCTTTAGGATCACGCTGCAGGAGAAGAAAACAAGCAAAACAGAGGAGGGAGGGAGGCAGCAATGAACAGGAAAGGGCAAGCTATGTCTTGATTAAGTGATACAGATAGGAGAGAGAGAGAGGGAGGGAGGGAGGATGGAGGGAGGTTGCAGGCAGGACAGAGACGTCACCTCAACTCATTTACTTTCTGCCCTGCGGAAACTGGACATCAGCGCGAGACGCGGTGAGTAATATTGTCCTTGACGTGGCAAAGTTCAGTCGATTCCCCCAAATGAAGACGTACGGAAAAGACGACACAGCGTAGTTCTTCACAACTACAGCTGCTGTGTGTAATGCAAAGCAGCAGCCAATCACGCTGCGTTTTACAGCCAAGCAAAGCATCTGACTGATCAATGAGGAAGCACAGTAGAAGGAAGACTCCTCCTTGCACAGAGCCTGTCCTTGTTCCTCACTTTTTCACACTGGAGCCAGCACAGTCATGACAGTCACGTCTGAGCCACATGCTAATATTCAAACTGTGCAGCAGCTCTGCTTGCACACAGGAACGGAGGAGTTTCTCACGTCTCGCTCAAACATACTGCAGCGTGATGCAAGGATGATGCATGCAGACCTCTGTTCTGCTCACAGTCAGGGAGCAAAGTCACGTGGCCAGACACTAAGTGAATACAGATAATAAGACACACAAGTGCATGACGAGGGAAATGTTGTAGCTTCATTTTTAATTTAAAAGATGAAATGTAAAGGGAAGTAGAGCTGACACGATTAATCGGCTTAATCGTGATTAATCGATTATTGCGGTAAACTGTAGAACAACTTTCCCCCCATTGTCTGACATTAAATTGGACATTTTTCTCTGTTTACATCAGGTTGGATTTAGGGGTGAAATGATTAATGTGATTAACCGATTTTTGAAATAATCGTCAACTAATTTAGTAGCTAATTAATCATTAACTGGAGTACACAGACTCCAGTTAATGTTTTCTGAAAGAACAAAATATTCAGAGCAGTAATTATTCTTCAACTTTTATTTAGCCAGGATAAAACTCCTTGAGATCAAATATCTCTTTAAGAAGTTTCATCTGTTAAAAAAGCTATAAAAACACATTACAATATCAACATCACAATTAAGCCAAAAGTGTACAAAAATATACAAATTTGGCACTTAAGATAAAGAAAAAACTTTGTCTGTAAATATGTTCTACCCAGAACTAAATTTGCAGTTTTACCTTCACCTGGTTCAAATTCTGTAAAATAAAATCCTGTTAAACACCTTTTGCTATCTATTTATTAATAGCTTAATCCAAAATATAGTAAATTATAATATATTTCTAATATTGCATAGAAAAGACTTAAGAGTAAAATCTGAAAAAAGGGGCCAGTTCATCCGACTAATCATCAGAATAATCGATTACTAAAATAATCATTATTTGCAGCCGTAAAGGTAAGGCAAAAGCGTGGTCAGTAAAACCTTAAGCAGCTCAATAAAGGACGGAACAGGAGGAGAAGAGGGCGTTGAAGCAGATATTATCAGCCTCTATGTCTGATGGAAGCAGACACAGACGGAGGAAGCAATGGGGGGGACCACAGCGAGGGAACGAATGTGTGTGTTTGTGTGTGACGGCATGCAGATACACAACATAGATGGGTAATGCTGCAGCAGGAAAACGAGACCGATGGATGAGCAACACAAAGTCACGTCCCAGGCCAAACAAGAGAGGCAGAAAAGAGAGAAGAGCAGGTATAACAATTGCTTCGCTTGCTGAACCATTAAGCTTATCGGTGCATCCTCCTCCTCCTGAAAAGCCTACAGATCAATACGAACTTTTCTCTGGGGAGGAACCAGACAAGCGTTCCTCCTGCAGCTTCGCCCGTCCTGCATTTATGTCCACGTCAGTGTCAAGAGTCTGTGCTTACGCACACCCTGACGAGGCAAAAAGCATCCAACATCATCAAAAAGCTCCTTAGCAACACTCCGGACACCAAATGGTGCACAGCTGCCATTGCAACCGCTCGTGGAGAGATATGCAGCAACACTGGCTCCTCTCCAAAGCTATCCTAGTTTACACTGCAGCCGGTACCTGTGAAAATAAACAGGAGTGACCTTTCACTCACTGATAAAGCGCTCAGGAGTCACTGCAGCTTTTGGATTAAGGATTTTTCACTTAGATTCACCAATGCTTCCTCAATTTACTTCAACTGCGCAAATCAAGCACTGAAATATCTCTAAAAATGTAATTGTTGTTCATTAAATGCATCACACCACATTTATGTGTTTGTTACACATAATTGATGAATTGAAACTTAATTTACTTTTCACTTGGCAGACACTTTGGACAAATTGAGACACAAACACCATTTTTCCTCACTTTCTGACGTTAAATCAGACTTGATTTCTTGTTAAAATTACCAAAATTATTTCAATTTACTAAATGCTACAATGATTAGACAGAGAATATGTCAGAGATTTATTTGTTAATGAACTCAAAAGCAGAAGTTTTCATACAATTCCTCAACATTTGGAAGCATTTTGCCTTAAAAATGTATGATTTGGGTCAAATGTTTTGGGTTTCTTTCCACAAGCTTCTGACCCGTTTCTGCTGACAGAACTGGTGGAACCAAGTCCAGTTTGTAGGACTGAGGTTCGCGCTTTGTGATGGCCAAAACATTGACTTTTTTATCCTTAAGCCATTTTATATCTACTTTAGCTGAATGTTGTGTTATTGTCCATTTGGACCAGAGCTTTAACTGCCTTGTCGATGTCTTTGGATGTTGCTTTAATTTTTCCACGTAATGTTCTTGCCTCATGATGCAAAACAGCCCCACAACATGATGCTGCCACCACCATGCTTCAGTTAGAATGGTACAAGCATCCCCAGTTTTCTTCCAAATGTAACAGTGGTTCTCTTCCTGATATCTTGGCTGATTTATTTTATTTTCCCCCATCATGTCAAACAAGAAACCAGTGTGCTTCGGGTGTGGTCTTAAAATTTATCCACAGGTTTGACTCTAATTAACTCAAATGTGTCAGTTAGCCTAAAGTGATGACATCATCACCACGTTTGAAGCAATAGTCATCAGTCTGTATGTAAACTGATTTTGAAGTCATTAAGAAATAAATATCCTCTCATTATTGTGGTATTTGGCATATAGAAATAATTTTAATAATTCTAATTGACATAAAACAGGAGAATTTTGGTCTGATTCAACTTCAAACAGTGACAAAAAAGTGTGTGCGTCTTTTATTCTGTGTATGTCCAACTGTATTGATGTTATTCTACAAAGAGCAGCACAGAAAAAAAGACATACTAAGATGCTCAATGGGACACTTTACTTGAAAACTAAAAATATTTGCTTTAGTATTTATAAATAAACGTCTGAGACAACATTTTTATACCAGCAATAACCGAGATTATATAAATACATTTTGTAGCAGAATAATTATGATTTCATGATCGTTTGATCAGATTAGGTTCCCCAGTTTAGTTTATGTTTTCGCTGTAAATGCTGTGAAGCTCTGGTATTTTTACTTGAGAATATCATGCTGCAGAAATCTCATACCAGACTGGAAATCCTCCAACAGAATTAAAAACAAAATGAACCCCATAAAATAATCGTACTGGTCCATGAAAACCGTCTATCAATGATCAATGCATCTATCACAGCAGACATGAGAGATGAACAAATCTTTAGATAAATGACCGAGCATTCAGTTTGGAACATGTTGGTTCATAATGATCGAGTAACAAAGCTCGATTGTTTCTGGATAATTAACAATGCCTTTATTATGCAACCTCACTCCTCAAGTCACCAGACAATGAAGAAAGTTTAAATATTACGTTTACAGTTAATTTAGAGCAGAAAAGCAGCATATTTTTTCCTGCAGATAAAGTTCTTCTTTCAGACCTATTGAGATGTAACACTAACACATTTTTAACTTCAGTAATAAAATAAAAGAGCTTATTTTCGTCCAGTTTTTGCTCTGCAGTCTAAAGAATAAAATGAATAATTAAACAGTGGAGGGCGTCTGGAGGTTATGGGAGTCAACGCTCAGGTGGAACCTGGCTGGGTGGCACAAGGTGGACAGACCAGAGCAACAGTAGCTGACGCAACTGTGCAGCGTCCTTCATCAAACACGGAGCAGCAAAAGGCTTCCGACAGCGTAACCTTCAGCTGAGCTCTGACGTCTGCATTATGGCTGCAAACTGAGGGCCACCTAAACAGGAGGGCTGCAGAACGGCACCGAGGAATATCCTCATTTTCTCTCCAATCTAATCTACTGCAAGATTTTCTGAAAAACGTGTGTGTTTATGCTTGCTGTGTGTTTGTGTTGAGCATCTGGAGGACAACGGTGGAAATAAGCTCTTTGTTTCGTGTTTTTATCTTTGGTGACGATATTTGATTGTCGTGATGTTAATGATGTTTATTTGTGTTATTGCCAAATAAACACAACTCATTTTTTCCCATTATTAATAAAAATGAAGAAAAGGAATAAAGATAAAAAAAGAGAATCAAATAAATTAAAAAATTGATGACAATTCAAAATATTTTTGAAGGTATGGCAGAATTATCATGGGTTATTTTTTAATCTTTTCAAGTTAGTCATTATATAAATTTACTTGTACAATTTGAAATGTTTAGCCTTAAATGTCTGAACAAGTAACAAAACATTTATTTATTATTCTAATACATAAAAAGCAACAATGTTGACATATTGTGGCTTGCGAAACTATCAATGGCTCTTGATTCTTGTTTATAATTTAATTTACAGCCTCAAATAATGTATTTATTATTTTATTTGAATGAATTAATGAAAACAAATGTGAAAGGTTTGGCTTGTATTTGCTTTCACTCCCCTCTACTTCAACGTCCTTAAATAAAATACAGAACATCTAATCGCCTCAAATCAGAGCATATTCTTTTAAAAACTGATTTTTAAATCTCCTTATCAATCACATTTGTCTGAGCTATTTAGAAAGGCAAAATTGACACAAATTATAGTTCCTTTAGGTAGTAAAGACACCCAGTCAAACTTAAAGCTGTAATTAGATCAAGATTAGATAGATGCACACCACACTTTTAAGATTCATCTGTAAAAAACTGAAAAATCTTGAAAGTCATGTGTGATTTTTCCTCCCACTTCATGTTGACATGGTGTATCATATAAAAATCCCTAAAAACCACCATGACATTTTTAGGATGTAAAAATCTAAAAATGTTCAAAGGTCTATAAGATACCATGAACTGTAAAACACAACAACTTGAGAGGTGGGGATTCTCTGGTAAAATCTCATCTTCCTAGTTTTTATTCCCTTCATTGTAAACAGTGCCAGTCAAATTTTCACTTCTGGTTTGAAAACATTTGGGTTTTTCTCTTATGTCCATTTTGGTTTCATACGCGAATACGACTTCCCTGTGGGAGTTTTTTATTCAAATTGGAGATACCTCACTCCAAAAAGCTTGGTGAATTCCAGTTTTAGAGGTGAACGTGGTTGTGTAACAGCAACTAAAGCTGTGAAAACACGACTTTAATCTTCATCTGCGTTATCTCAGGGTTATCATTCACTAGCTTGAAAACATGTTTTCAAGGATGAGAGCAGAAACAGTCCAACATCAGTCACCAAACGATTGATTTAAAAAGCGTAAGGAAACCAATCTATAAATCACAGTGTGAGAGAAAGGCAGCAGCTTAAATGGAGAGAGCAAAGTAATTAGGTTAAGTATTGGTAATCCTTTCAGCTCGTTAAAAGCACCACAGCTTTAAAACACACCACCATGAAACGCGTTACTTCGACAAACAAATCAGCATCACCTAAGCATAAAAATAAATAACTTAGGCTTTTACAGTGTTGGCGCAAATATACATAAAAACTGACCATTCCGAAAGAAAAAAAAAACATTACAAGCAATAAACAGCAAGATAACTAGATGGTGACCAAGTTGTATATGTGTGAGAGGAGAAATGAAAACTGGTTGCGTGGGAAAGGTGACTCCACGCACGCCTGTCAGTGTGAGCCTGTTTGTCAGTTTATCTGTGTTTATATTAAGTAAAGAAAAACTAGCCAGACAGGTACAGAGTCCACAGCCGGGAGGGAGTGTGAACTTGTCTTGACTGGCTGTTTTGTTGAACCAGACAAGATAAAGGGCAAACGACCAGTAGGGTTGCATACAGTGTATGCAAACCAATAGAGACAACACAGAATGCTATGGCGGTTTAAGTCTGACCCCTTACAGGACAAGCAAGGACAGGACTTCATAACTCCTGCACTTGTTGTACGTACAGACACGGATAGCGAAAGCCTGCAACCCTGCAAGTCAGTAACGAAAACGCAACCTGCACTGGATCTTCATTTCACCTCTGAATGCATTGAGCTCTTACTTAAAAACCTAAACGTGGTAACTGCAAAGACAGCTTATGCTACCTCATAATAAAACAAAACCCCTTTTTACTGGCTTGGATATGGAAATTTTTCACCACATCATTTGTATCCAGACAGAGAAGTCTCAGACCTCCCAACCCATGTTTAACAAGAGCGCTATGACTAATTTGCCTGAATTACGCCCATATTTAACAACAAAAGCCAGCTTTTGCGCGGCCATGCAACAGGCAGGAGTTGCACAAGCGAACAGACGGAAAATACGAAAACACAATTTCTTTTTATAAATGCGTCAGAGCGCATTAATAATGCTGCAAATGCACCAGGCGTGCCGCGGCCGCTCACCTGTTATCAGTCCAAACAGATCAAATGTCTTCTTTCAAATCAACGTCGACTGAAATGAGCTTCTCGGTTCGGTATTTCCCGCAAATACTTCCTTATTTATCTGTATGAGACTATAACAGCGCTGCACTGAAGCGTAGGAAGGATGGCTGAAATAAAACGCGCTAACGAGAAATAATGCACATTAAAAAAATCAGAGCGAAAAGCGCGATGCAGCTGCAGAGGAACAGGGAAGCGGCGGCAGAAATGTCAGCTGTAACTACAGTGGATCGGCAGCAGAGCAGACTGCTCTCAGCAGATAACAGATTTGGCCAAAAAAAAAAAAAAAAAAAAAAGACAGAGGGAGGGTTTATCAAATGGGAGGAGTTGGAAGACAGGGGAGTGTTTGTTTATTATTTATCATGAAGTCACGACTAAATGAAAGATGGTGCAAACTGCAGGTAATAGGATAGGTATGGAAGTCCATTTCCGCCAATTCATTCGTCCTTCTTTAGTCATATTTAAAAAATGCTACTGAAAAACAAACCTGAGAGACTAAACTTTATTCCAGTTCAACAATGGCATTAATATTCATGTTTATCTAAAATGGCTTCATGGCCAGTCATAACGTGTAATGTGGTTGATTTATTGAATATATCTGTAGGTATTGTGAAAATACTCGTTTTCTAAAAGTTGGGAGCAACAGAATCAAACTTTAAAAATCATTTGAAAAATTATCAAGGAAACAACCAAAATCCTATTAAACTATTTTTTCAAAATAAGTTATGATTTCATCCAATTTCTTTTGCTTATGTACTAAGGAGATTTCGTAACATTAAAAGAACTTTACCACCTCCTGCTGGTAAACCCCAGACTTGCAATTGAGAAACCTATAAAAGCATGAGAGTAAAACAGTAGTTTGATAAATGTAAAAGCATAGTTTATATAAAAAGAGACAAATTCCATTGTTCTACAACATTAGCAGATAATGCCACAAATTGAGGTACCGATGAACTAATTTTCCTGTTCTGCTGTTGAAAAGACACAAACGAGTACATTTCAAAATATTCAAGACAACATTTTGGCAAACATAAAGATTGCTGATCACAAACCTGTAGTGTTTCCTGAAATAAGAAAAACTATTTTCTTCCAAGCTGCATTTTCTGAATTATAATGTGGTTAAAGTCCAGAGAAAACATGCTGAAGGCTGGCGTCATGACGAAAAGAAAAACCTTCCTATTTTTTGACCCGATTAGAAAGTCTGTTACAACAATCTGTTTAAAGGAGACATATTATGCAAAATTCGCATTTTGCAAACTTTTGTACTTCCACTACTTCTAAAAAAGGCTCAAGTTCGAAATAAAAACTTTCCAGACAGTTTTTGGCAATAAGTTAGTGTTTTTGGAAAATGAGTCGTTTTAAAAACCTCAAGATTGTTGAGTCACTCTGCGCAGTCACAAGCGGAGATCCAGCACATTTAGTAAGCTGGTCTTAACGCCGTATGAGCTGTACAACGGCTGCTGGATAAGACAAGTGTTTTGTTGTTGACTTACCATCCAGAAATTACTTGCTGCATTCTTGTTGGTTGTACAGGAGGCTCTACTTCTGCTTTTCAAATATGGCATTCCCAGAATGCTGTGTGGTTCTGGATCAGAGTTCAGTGAAATGGTTGAATATTCTATCAGATGTAATATCTATTGATACTGATCACATGTCTATCACGGTATATATTGTTAAGGGTTTATTGTCCAGCCCAAGATGTAGGGTTGTATAATTGCATCTGTTTGCAGCCATTTTTACCTGCAAGTGTTTCACCAGCTTGTTTGGATTTAAAGTGACAGAGGCTTTTCATTCTGAAAGAAGCTCAAAATAGGCAGAACTGAGCAGGCTAAAATCTCATTAGCTAAGAATAATTTTGTGCAAAAAATGTTACAAACATTGTTTGTATATCCTATAAACATATCCCAAACTGTTCAAGGAAGCATAATAGGTCGCCTTTAAAATAAATAAATTAAAGTCACATTTAAAACATTTCATTGTCACAAAAGAATAAGAGAAGAAGGCATGTACTGAAAATAACCTGAATTAGCAAAAACTGACAAGGCAGCTCTTGGTACAAAGACAGCCGTCTGCTACCACTGCTCCACATTTCCTATGTAGTCCTCCATGGTGCTGTTCTCATCTACGTCCCACCAGTCTGACAGAAGCACTTCGGACTCCAGGCTGTCCTCCGTTCGATGCTCTTCGGTCGAGCGCGTCGTTTCAGTCGGCTTCGGCTGCCGCCCTTGTTTTGCTGAGAGTCTCCCCCGGAGCCGCCTCCTCTCCTGTTGCCGCTGCTCCCTGGCCTGCCTGCGCTCCTGCTGTCTCGCCACCTGGAAGCGCTGCAGGAAAAGGTCACGGGCGTACTCATACAGCTCCACGTCCCACCGGTTTAGCTGGCGAATCCTTTGCTGCTTCTCGGAGGGTACCTCAACGCTGGAAGCTCGCGTCCCGTTCAGCTGCGTGAAAGGTGCGATGAACTGTAAGTTGAAGGTTCTCTCGAAGAGGTACTGCGTCTTACGCTGGTACTCAGTCAGGCCAAAGAAGGCCATCCCCTTCAGGTTGCGCTTGGCGCTGTCCAGAAGCACCGCCCAACGTTCGTCTTCGCCCATGGAGGAGACGTTGTAGCAACCCACCAGACTGAGATCTGCCAACATGCGGGTCTGTCGGTTGTTGGCCAGGTTGTAGGGGCAGTCCATGAACTCCTGCAGGTTGCAACCCGACCAGTCGTCGCCTGGATAGCAACTTGGCAGCTCTGACAGCGTTGGTGAACGTCCGTCGCACACGTGGAGGGAGGCTTTCCAAGTGGCTCCGCGTTGCACGTGACGCCACTCGCTGAGGTAACGCGAAACAGGATCTCTTAAGATCGTAATGTAGTAATAGTTTCTACTAGAAAGAGAAGAAAACAGAAATTAGTGTTCGCAATTAGGACAGTAGCAATAAGCAAGAAATCAATTAGTTGTATGATACATTAAAACAAACTCAATTTGCATGACTTATCGTTTTTCTTTTTCTACCAAAAACTGAATAACAAAAGTTTTCAGTCTGGTGCTTTGGTCTCAACTTGTCCTTTTATTGAAGGAATATTTTGTTTACAGAAACTTCATAATTTATTTTATTTATTGTTTCTGTTGTTTTTAGCTTACTGCTACGTTTGACATAGTTGATCATGATACTTTATTGAGTCGACTAAATTATTGATTAGGTATTAGAGATACTGCTCTGAGTTTGTTCAAATCTTGTCTAAATGATAGAATTTTTTTCTGAAACTTCTAGCAATAATTCTTCCAGTTCAGCTTCTCTTACTTCCCCAACTATTATTTTCCATTTATATCCAAACCTGGAAGATAAAAATTGCTCAATAACGTGAACTTAACGTGATTTTCCTCCAACCTCGGCTGGTTTTTCTGGGCCTCTCTGGAGTCCATGCGTGATGGGACACAGTGGGTCAGCTCAGTCCAGTCCGCATGAAGCCCGCAGCTCCAGCCGGTGGAAAACCGAGAGAAGAGCCAGGTTTCCTTCTTACCCGGCCGGAGGCAGGTGCACTTCTTCTGGCCTGCGTGGCACTCACAGGGCCGCTCCAGCTGGATGTTGCGCACCAGGTGCCGGCCAAAAGTTGTGCCCCCCGTTTTCTGGATGTGCAGAAATACAATGACATCATCCCCTTTGATGTTGAAGTCCACCTCTCGGTTTAGGTCGGCGCTGGTGAAGTTGAATCGAGGGACAAATCGGGCCAAAGCGCCGTCTTCTGCGATGTAGGGGTCCTTCTGGAGCCCGTCCTGCGATTCACCATCGCCGATTCGGATGCCAGGTCCGCCCCTGAGGGTGAACCAGGCCCCCAGCTGGTGGAGCATTTGGCACTCGGAGCTGCTGGGACAGGCATACTGGATCATAAAAACACCGAAAACCGCCACCATGAGCAGGAAGAGCAGGAGCCGCTGGTGGCTGCTGGTGGACTTCTCATCCATCTTCCCGAACCCGATGAAAAACCATCCCTCGGGTCCCCGTTTCAGAGCAGCAGACAGGAAACAATAACAATGCAGCTAAAAGCCGAGAGCGAGCGGCGTTAGGTAGCCAAGTAGTCAATCACAGCGCAGCGCTTTCTGGGTCCATCTGGGTTTCACCAGGCAGAACCGGGCGGTTCTGTTTACTCTAGCGGACGGATTAATGGCATAAAAAATATCTTCTTAACAGGGCTAATGCTCATCTTCAGCACCAATCGATTCTTGACCTTTCTTCCCGTGAGTCACTGCGCGTAAACGTGCGTCATCCCGCTACGTCAAAGTGGACTTCATTTTCAATGTAGTTTTCTTTAGGGGAAAAAAGCAAGGAATTGCCTACAAATACGTTTTAAATAATACAAAAATGAAACAAGAGGTTTCTGAAAAAACATTTTTTAACAAAACATTTAATTAAAAATGTTCAATATTATGCTTTAGTTGGAATAACATCGTAAAGAGAAAACCTCATGTAGGCATGAACTGACAAAATGTATATAAAAAACAGTTTAAAAATGAAATTCCTGTTAATACATTCACCAGAGGTGTTAAACATCCATGTACTTTTGAAATAAATGTCTCCAATGAAGCTTGGGTAAAATGATAAAAATTTAATTCTTATGATAAGAAGAAATTTATCATGATATCAATAAATAATAGATGTTTATAAATGCATAGATCTTCATCTGATGTTGCATATATGCAAGTTTGTAAACTTGAACGGCAGAAAGGCCACAATAAACAACTGAATGAGTGATTATGTAATCTACCGGATTATTTTACCTGAAAACTAAAAGATTCCTTATATTTCCTACAGTCAGCAGTGGATAATTTTTATTTATTTCAGACACTGTTCATGTACTCTGCAGGAGGGTGTGAATTAGGACTGTAATGAGGCCAGGAATTGGGTTTCAATTAGTATTTTTAGGAGTAGTTTTACATTGCTGCACTTTTCATTTTTACTTGAGTAATTTTATTATGAAGAACTACTACTTTTAGTAGAGTGAGATTTACTGTATCTTTTGTGAGTTACTTAGTGTTACCTAATATAACAGTGAGTTACTGTAGAAGTAGGCTCAGCAGCTGAAATGCTATAAAAAAAATAGCATATCAGTTTTATATTGAAAAAAAAAATGGATTAGGAAATTTCTTTCTTATTTTGAAATTAGATCATTTATTTGAACGATTTTTTTTATTTCAGTATTTAAAATACCAATATTTGCACATAAATGTATGTTTTGGTCTGACTATTGACATCATTTTTAATATTGAATCAGATTTTACATTCAGTTACTACTCAGTACTCAAGTTGTTGTTTTTGATCAAATACTTTTTGCTCTTACTTAAATTATTTCTAGGGAGCCGGTTATTGGTTTGACTTGAGTATATATATGATTTCATTTTGCTTTTACTTGAGAACAAATATGGTTCCATTCTGGCTTAATTTCTGTGCTGGAATCTGAGGTAGGGTTGTAGTTCTGACAAGGAGCCAACAGGTGGCGGCATTTAACAATCATGACCCCAGATTCAAGTCACAAACCAAAACCAAACTGTTTTTCTCTGATTTATCCTGCTGGCTGTACAGTTCATACAGATGGAGTTTTTAAACAAAAGAAGAAGACAACGTCATCTGTGATTGGCCTTTAGAAAAAAAAAGGAAGTGACGCACCTTTCTAGAACAAACTATTAAGCGGGAATGAAAAGGTCCATACGTACCGCCTGTTGAAACAGAAAACGAGTTATAGATTTAGATATTTTGCACGGAGAAGAATAAATGAACACCGTATCAAGACGGAACTGAAAGGTAAATAAAGTCTAATAAGTAGGAACGTCTGTGGACGACTGGGATCCAAATTTGGTCGATCAGGAAACTGCAGACTTTGACTAGGATGCAGAAAAGCAGTGGGAAAAGGAGGTCAGCCATTACGTTTGGGAAAATGTTTGATTAATAAACAGACTTTACGCAATAAGTGAGTGTAAAATAACTGAATGATTATAGAGGCATTTTGATTTTCTGATTGCATAATCGTAACACTTTATTTGAAGGGGCGTTCATAAGAGTGATATGACAATGTCGTAAATACAACATAACATCTGTTATGAACATGAAGGAGTCTTTATGAACGTTTATGAATTTTACCGCGAAGTGTCATTCGGTACATGATGACAGATTTTTTTTTTCTGATAGTAAAGTTTATTTTTGGTTTCCTCCTTTATATCTGTAGCAGGAGCATAAATGGCATGAAAAACAGAAAGTGTAAGAAATGAAAAGTGAATAAACTATTGTCATTTCCAGAGTTCATTCCCTGTCCCACCGTGCTACTCATCCATCCATCTCTTGCATCTTCTCCCTTTATATTATAAACTTTATATTAAAAATACTAATTATTTATAAACTATGAATAATTTTTGTTGTTAATTTCAAACACACCTTCAGATGTAGTACAGTGCTTCTGACTGATGCACCGTCATTTTGTGTCTTAATAGGTTGTTTTTGTGAGTGTTTGATATTCAGCTATGAATCAGCTTCAGCAGGACGTTCTTGCAAGGGAAATTTTACCACCAGGGGAGGATGAAACTCAAAGGTCAGGCCAACATCCGATCAGAATAACGGCTTATTTATCTTAATCTGTGCTCAGCGTAATTATGTTGGTGAACAGAGTTTGTCAGCTGCAAACATGTTGTAGGGGTTGTTTTAATTTTAAACAATGCTTTATATCATTCACATTTTCTGTTGTTCTGAAGGCCAGCTGTCCAGCAGCACATTGAAAACACTGCTGAACCTGAAATTACTGGACCGGTTCCAGCTCCTGACCCAAGCTGTGTGTCCGTGAAAAGTGACTGGTCCATGCGGTCTCCTCCCTATTTCAGTGCATCTGAGAGGTATAACAGAAAAAAACATTTTATATAAAAAGAAAAATAAATTTTTTGTTTATTTTATTAAAGCTTGAAACATACAATGAAATATGTCAGAATTTTGGTGTTTTGTTCAGAATCAATGCCAAAAAACATCTTTCAGCTGTTAGCAAATTTTGATACAATTAAATGCTTAATTGTCTTTGTATGACCTGCAAACTTTAGTTATTCCAAAATGTTCATACAAGTGTTATAAAGAAGTGGATTTAATAATCTAGAGTTGTTGTTGTTGTTGCTTCCTCTGTATCTTTTGTTTCTGTCATTAATTAGTAAATTTGTATAAAAGTACTTTCTGTTATGTTAAAGTTAACGTTGCTATCCAATGTTTTTCCTCAACAGAAATCATCAAAGAAAAGGTTTACTTTCCTTTCAACCAAATAACAGTGACGGCCATCTAAAGGGATGTGAACCTTCTACAAAGAAGTATGCTACTGAAAACTGTGTTCATATTCACAGATTTTAAAGTGATATTAAACTCACTGTATAAAAAGAACACATATTAATTCAGTTAACTATTTTACATAAGGATAATTGGTGAATATATCTCTGTAATCAAACAAATCTGGATTTTATCAAAGTTATGTGATTCATTACCACAATAATAATAATAGTTCAAGTGTATTTAATATATGTGCATCCATTAGGAGGAAACTGGACTGTTCAGACTGCACTGAACCTGATCTCGAACCTGCATTGAAAAATAGTGATTCACGCTCCAGAGATGGACTCCATGATGCAAACCACAGGTGAGGATTGGCTTTAAAACCTTGATCATGTGGGATTATGATACTCCCAGTTGTAAGGTCTAATCTTTGCCATTTATCATTATGTGCCAAGACGAGTAGAGCCTCTTTATCTACCACTTTTTTAAAATAAAATTTCTCTCTCAAAAATCAATCCCCTTCAGAGTTCCTGACAGTCTTCCAGACATTGTTTATTGGTTTGCTTTGACGTAGGGATTACTTAATTGCAATCCCTATACTTGACATTTCTTTGATTATTGTGCTGGTTTTCTGACCAGCAAAATGACCAACAAATAATCTGCATAGTGTAGTAAGGGAAGGATGAGAGAGACGGTAGGCGAGCTGATGGTTGCTATTGACTTTCTTAACACCACAGAAGAGCCACAGACTGATCATCTTTTATTGATGCAGTAAATCATGCAAAAGGAGCCCCAACCAATCATTGAGGGCTTATATTATACAATAGATGGACATACAGTACTGTTAAATAATGGTGGTGTCATCTAATATTCTTATTTTCTGACTAGCTGAAGTTTCTGTATATCAAAGTTAAAATAACTTAATACTCTGAATGCATTATTTGTGTATATTAGTTTTACTTTTTAAATTGAGAAATAAGTAAACTTTAATAGTATTCATAGTAGGAGGAAATATTCTCATCTTTTAACCTGAAATTTAAAATTCTTTGAACACATGCAGAATTGTTACTCAAATCTGTTTTTAGACTTCACAAAATGTCTAAATGAAAGCAAATACAAAGTAATGATGAGGGTTTGGATGATACTGGAATCTGAACTGTTTTTACATTGATTTCTTTTCAGATTTGAAAATGAGAGCATGAAGTTTACCAGGCACCAATCAACCCAGCAGCATCTCAACTCCATATTTATGGTCTGTACATCGACACCAGATCTGTTTTGATTGCTGTACTGACCAAAAATCATTTGGTTACCAAGCAGAAGCAATGTTTAAATGTATTTTGTTTGTTTTTCTTCCATTTTATTTAGCCCATGTAATTAATTTTCTAATCTGTTTCAGGTTTTGGAGGAAAACATTGTTGCTTTTGTGAGGAATGAATTGAGTCACATTTCTAAGGCTGTGGCTTCAGGTTGCCCAGAAGACGGTCAAAGCAATGTGAAGGATGTGTCGAAGGGTGAGGATGAAGAGCAGAAGAGGAGCAGCAGGGAGGCAGTTCTGAAACTTGCCATGAACTTCCTGAGGACGATGAAGCAGGAAAAGCTGGCCGACCTTCTACAATGTGGTGAGGATTTAATGTGTTGGCTAAATAATAAAGTAAAATGTTTTTTTTTTCTTTTTTGACTGATTGGCTAAATATTCTGACTCGTCTTTCAGGGACTAGTGCTGCAGTTGGTCAACGTAAGCTTAAATCTAAGCTGAAAAAGAACTTCCACTGTGTGTTCGAAGGGATTGCTAGAAAAGGAAACCAAACCTGTCTGAATCAGATTTACACGGAGCTCTACGTCACAGCGGGCGGGAGAGCGTCAGTCAGCGATCAACATGAGTTCATGCAGATCGAAACCGCGAGCAGAAACCCAGACAAAGGAGAAACCAAAATCATGCACGAACAAATTTTTGAGAGTTCTCCTGAAAAACTTCGGCCAATCAGAGCGGTGATAACGAAGGGAGTGGCTGGCATTGGCAAGACAGTCCTGACACAGAAGTTCGCTCTGGACTGGGCTGAAGACAAAACCAAACAGGATGTCCACTTTGTGTTTCCATTCATGTTCAGAGAACTGAATGTGCTGAAAGAGAAGTTCAGTTTGATGGGTCTTGTTCATCACTTCTTTACTGAAACCAAAGAAATCTGCGACTTTGAAAAGTTCCTGGTTGTTTTCATCTTCGACGGTCTGGATGAATGCCGACTTCCTTTGGACTTTCACAACAACGAGATCCTGACGGATGTGACGCAGTCTGCGTCAGTGGATGTGCTGCTGACGAATCTCATTAGAGGGTACTTACTTCCTTCTGCTCGCCTCTGGATAACCACGCGTCCTGCAGCAGCCAATCAGATCCCTCCTGAGTGTGTTGACATGGTGACAGAAGTCAGAGGGTTTGCAGATCCACAAAAGGAGCATTATTTCACTAAGAGAATCAGGGATGAGAAGAAGGCCTGGAGGATCATCTCCCACATCAAAAAAACAAGATCTCTCCACATCATGTGCCACATCCCCATTTTCTGCTGGATCACAGCCACAGTTCTGGAGGATGTGTTCAAAACCAGGGACAGAGAAAAGCTGCCAAAAACTCTGACTGAGATGTACATCCACTTCCTTGTGATTCAGACCAAAGTAAAGAGCTTGAAGTATGACGGAGAAGCTGGGTTGGATCACTGGAGTCCAGAGAACATAAATATGATCAAGTCGTTGGGAAAACTGTCATTTGAGCACCTGCAGAAAGGAAACTTAATCTTTAATAAATCAGATCTGGAAAAATGTGGCATTGACATTCGAGCAGTCTCCATTTCTTCAGGAGTGTTCACTCAGATCTTCAAAGAGGAGAAGGGAGGTTTGTATCAAAACAAGGTGTTCACTTTTGTGCATCTGAGTGTTCAGGAGTTTCTAGCTGCTCTTTATGTCCATTTGATGTTCTTCGACTCTGACGTCAATCTTCTGGAAGATGAGAACTCATCTGAGTTTGAAGATTTCTACCAGAGTGCTGTGAATATGACCCTCAGAAGTCCCAATGGACATCTTGACTTGTTCCTCCGCTTCCTCCTGGGCCTTTCACTGCAGAGCAATCAGACTCTGCTGCAAGGCCTCCTGAGAAAGACGAGTGTCAGTACACAGATGGATATTAGCCCAATTACCATTGAAGTTACAAGAAAATACATCAAAAAGAAGCTAAATGAAGGTCTTTCTGTAGACAAGAGCATCAGTTTGCTTTACTGTCTGAATGAACTGAATGATCATTCCTTAGTGAAAAAGATTCAAGAGTCTTTGGCCTTCGAGCAACTTTCCACAGATGAGCTGTCACCTGCAGACTGGTCAGCGCTCGCGTTCCTTTTGCTGTCCTCAGAAAAAGACCTGGATGTGTTTGAGCTGAAGAAATACTCTGCTTCAGAAGAGGCTTTCTTCAGGCTGCTGCCTGTAGTGAAAGCAGCAAACAAAGCTCTGTAAGTACCGCTATGACTATATCAGTAAAATTTACTAGTACACTAACAAAAAATAATTAATACAAGATATGAAATTGTGATCAAGTACTTGTTGACATAATTTACAAAAATACTACATTCTCTGATGTTAGCTTTTTGGCCTTTCACATTCTCATCTTGTTAAAAAATACTTGATTGTGTTGCAGTGTGAATGCAAGTAGGCCTGTCACAATAAGCAATAAATCAATTAACTGCATGAAAAATTAAAATAAACTCAATAATTTCCATTTGCATGATTTACTGTTTTTCCTTTCTACAAAGTACTGGATAACATATCAATCTGGTGTTTTGGTCTCAATTAGCCCTTTTTTAAGACAAATTTGAGACTTCATGATTAGTTTTATTTGTAGTTTATTTATTTGGATATTGTCTTCTAGTTCCAGTTAAAATTTATTGATCTTTGAGAATTTTTTTTGCATTTTTATGCCATTACCATTTTATTACTTGAAAATGGTCTCAAAACAACAATATTATCGTTTATCGCAAAAACTTCTGGGACAATTTATCATCCAGCTAAATTTATTATTGTGACAGGCCTAAATGCAGGGCTTTTCAAGCTGCAGCATGTAACTTCTATTTTTAAAAAACTGTTTTTTTCACATATTTGTTTAAGCTATCAGTATGTCCTGACAGTATACTATAGATAAGCTCTGATAAAAATCAAACTCTTTTCCTCCCTCCATGTGGTTCTACTGCCATCTGCAGAAATTTAGTCCCCTATGTTTTTAATTTTCTTCAAAGTACACATTCCAAAGAAATAGCTTATTGTATGAAATAAAATAAACAAAATCTGGAAATAATTTATAAATTATTTATATTTATGTATAGAAATTGATTTTACTCTGACATTTTTAAAAACTTTTCTTTTGAGGCTGAGTGGTTGTAACCTGTCAGAAGGAAGCTTTGAATCGTTGTCCTCAGTGCTCAGCTCCCACTCATCTGTCCTGAGAGAGCTTGACCTGAGTAACAACGACCTCAAGGACTCAGGAGTAAATCAGCTGTCAGCTGGTCTCAAGAGTCCTTATTGCAAACTGGAAACACTCAGGTCTGGTTTCATATTTCTGTTCGATATTTTTCATTATTTTAAATAAGATATAAAATTGGCAGGTGTACTTTATTTCACAAATAATAATTAAAATTGCTGTGAACTGCCATCTTGGTTGTCATATCAGATCCAGTGTATTTTGTTAAGTACTTGTTTTAAGGTGATAAAAACATTATTCTTATGATTCTCTAATAGAAAACTAATGGGTACAGTTTTTACTGAACAGTTGTCCAAAATGTCCTTTTTATGTCAACAGGTTGAGTCTCTGTAACCTCAACAAGAAGAGCTGTGAGATGCTGTCCTTTGTGCTCAGCACCAAATCCTCTATTCTGAGAGAAATGGACCTGAGCAACAATGACTTGGAGGATGTGGGGGTGAAGCTGCTCTCTTCTGGACTGGAGAGTCCTCACTGCAAGCTCCAAAAACTCAGGTCAGATTAAGCAGTGTTTTCCAACATGAGGTTAAACAGAATGATGCAATGGTACTGATGTATTTGAACACTGTCATCGATTATTATTCTCTCTTTCAGATTAACTTTAAACCCACATTTGACCCAAACACTGTTAACAGACAGATAAATGTGTATTGCTCAGGCTTAGTATGAAGCGTCTTCTTGATTAGGTTGTGGTTTGTCTGCAGGCTGTCTGGCTGCTTGGTAACAGAGGAGGGATGCAGGTCTCTGTTCTCTGCGCTGAGCTCCAACCCGTCCCATCTGACAGAACTGGACCTGAGCTACAACCATCCGGGAGAAGCAATAGTGAAACTTTTCTCTGCAAAGCTGCAAGATCAAAACTGGAAACTGGATGTTTTAAGGTATCAGTTGGATGAATTTAATTATTTTTATGTGTTAATATTAGTAGATTATTATTGTTTTACTGTCATTGTCATTAGTTTTTATTTTGTTTGTTATATGACTAACATTATGTAAGTATAGTATATGGTATATATACATTAGCGAGGAGTTGGTAATTATTCTGATTGTTGTTATGAGAGTCAGTTTATAATTTTTTTATGTAATATAATTTACGTGTTTCTTTATCACAGTAAATTGAACAGGCATATGAATACCACATGTTTTTAATTACACATTTCTGATAATTACTCAATTGCTAAGTGATGTATTTTATTAAATTGGATTAAATAAGTGTTCACTTCCTCTTACTCTTTTTCAAACAAAGAAGTAGTGGTAAGCTTATTATTTTGTTCATGGTTACTTGTTAAAAAAAACAACAAAAAACCAAACCACTTGTTGAAGGCTGTGAGTTTTAAAAGATTTATCTTCTCGACCATTTTTAGAGATGTAGCTTTGTGCTTAAAGAGACTGAATTGCTTTGTTTTTTTTTTTTTGTTTTACAGGATGGAGCCTTTTGGAGAACAATGGTTGAGACCCGGCCTGAGAAAATGTAAGTGTAGTTTTAAATAAACTGCACAAACTTCCTATAGTTCACCTAAAACTGTACACTGCAAAAACACAAAATCTTTCCAATTAGTTTTGGTCTAGTTTCTAGTGCAAATATCTTAGTGTACTTGAAATAAAGCAAAGCTAACAAATAAATGTTCAGCAGGATATAGGAATAAGTAAGTAAACTTTTTATATAGCACCTTTTACAAGTCAGAAACTACAAAGTGCTTAACAAAAGACATAAAAATAGGAAATAAAACAGAGAGACGAAAGGCTTGTTTTAAGTTAATAATTCTGATTAAAAAGTATTTGTTCCACTGACAGATTATTTCACTTATAACATGGTAAAATGTCTTGCTAAAAGTGAAATAATCTGCCAGGAACTAGCACTTTTTAAAATGTATATTAATAAATTATGGACCTAAAAGAAGTTCCTATATCTTTCTGAAAAGTTACTGATATTTTTACAAGAAACTAGGAAGAAAATTACTAGGAAATATTTTGTGTTTTTGCAGTGTACTGCAAAAGTAAATTAACACATCATCGATTATTATTCTGTCTTTCAGATTACTTTAAGCCCACATTTGACCCAAACACTGTTAACAGACAGATAAAACTGTCTGACAGTAGGGTCATACATGTGCGAGAGGACCAGTCATATCCTGACCACCCAGAGAGATTTCAGGACTGTCCTCAGCTGCTGTGCAGTGAGGATCTGACTGGTCGCCATTACTGGGAGGTGGAATGGAGCGGATGGGTGGATGTTTCAGTGAGTTACAGAGGAATAAGCAGGAGAGTGGAGAGAGCAGACTGCAGGTTTGGTGGGAATGAGCAGTCCTGGAGTCTGAGCTGTTCAGATGGGGGTGGGTACTATGTTTACCACCAGAAAAAAAGATCATTTATCTCACACTCATCCGCTGCGCCCAAGAAGGTAGTGGTGTATCTGGATTATCCGGCTGGAAGTGTGTCGTTCTTCAGAGTCTGTGATGATGCTCTGATTCACCTCTACACCTTTAACACCACCTTTACTGAACTTCTGCGTCCGGGGATCGGCTTTAGATTCAGGCTCAGGTCCAAGACTGATTCCTTTGCATCGTTATGCTCCCTGTGATTACATTTTGCAATGACTGACCCGACGGCTCAGTCTACAGCATTAACTCCACCCACTATGTATTGATTTATATTTGATGTCTGTGTTATTGTTTATATTTTTTAACTTTGATATTTTGTCTTTTAGTTTTTGTACTTGCTGCAGTGTCAATTGCCCATTTGAATCTGAATCAGCAAATTAATCATTCACAGAACTGAAATACATACGAGTATTAGGGCCACAATAAGAAATGAAGAAATAAAATAAAGTCATAATATAATAATTTTATTCTTTTAGTACTAGAGCTTTATTCTCGTAAAACTGACTATTCTTTTACAATTTTATTCTTGCAATGTGACTTCATTCTCATTATTTCATTAACTCTGTAGCCATAGTTTAAAATAGTATCCTAAGTAATATTGAAAATATGTCATCAGCAAAAGTATGAAACGTGATAAAATCTATTACATTTATTTTTAACAAGGTCAGCAGGTGAAACAGCTGGAATACTTTGTGTTTTGCGTGCTGCCCTCTGGCGGACATTATGTTGAAAGACATCAGAGCTGGAGAAAAAAAAATGTTTACTGTATAAATGATCAAAGTGACATTATTTAGTTAGGGGGAAAATCTAAAAATCCCTTTAGATCTACTTTGTAATTAAATTAATTTATGTTTTTTGACCAAGCTTAATCTTGTCCGGATCACTGCACAAACAACTCTTCACCAGTTAATGCAGTAAAGTGTAAAGAAAATGTAAGGAATAAATAAAAATTTAATTCTGTAGAAATATTTTCTCTCCCATTTTATAGTTTCGTTTTTTAGTTTTGTTTCCCAAAATAAATGTTTCAGCTGGAATGAGCACACATGTTGGTCAATAATATTGATTTAATTCAAATTACCATGTAAAAGCAGAGTGGTTTTATGCTGAATCAATGATAAATTTCTTTTGCAACATGAGCATCAATCTGTTATGTAACAAGAGCAAACATAATATAGTGACTTTAAATTAAATCTCACATGTAATCACATTCTGGCAGAAGCAAATTCAGAACTGAAACAAGGCTCATGAAGTGTTTATAAAGATTTATTTAAGGACACTTTAGGCTTTTCAATATCCAGAAAAGCAGTTAAACATATTTACACTTATTTACATGAGGATAAAGCTATGTAAAATGTTATTATTTCCCTTCTGCGATGGTAATGTTGATTTAGTGGCTGAAACGTGTTGATCTGCTGCAGAACTTAACTAAAAACAATGTAACTGTGCCACTGTGGCTCAGTTACATCAGAAAAGTTATTAGAAAGTTAAAATTAACTGAAGTAAAACTCACTTTTCTTAATATAAGAAACACAGATACAGGTAGAAGTAGACAGTATCACAATATTGAGTTTGATAATCACATTGTGTCAAAAATGTCACATACATTAAAAATAATATTTTTTTTCTCATTTTAGTGAATTCTAAAAATTACACCTCAACCCTTTTTGTCTAAAAAAAATCCCAATTAAATCAGTTATTATTCAAAATTCATTAAGAAAATCCACGTGTCTCAGTACTTGCATGTCTAACTTACATAATGTCACTAAAATAACATTTTCAGATTTTCTTGCCTGCTGCATTTTTTATCCAACAGATCATCACATGAATGCCATGTAACACTGTGCAATAAAAACCATTATGTTCTTGTAATTTCCCCCACAGACAGGAACATGTGACATCATTATAAAAACCTCCACATGTGCAAACTCAGCTCAGATTCAGCTGCAGGACTGATCCATAACAGACTTTACCATCTTCAAGGAACAGAGTTTTTTTTTTTTGGCAAGCAAAACGTTTTGTTGACACCTAAGTTATCCATCTGTCAGTTTACTTTTACGTTGCAACCTAAAAAGAGCTCAAATGCAATTAAAACATGAATCTAAAACTCAGATTTATCTTACTATGAAAGAACATTGGGTCATAAGGTGTAATTGTGTTTTAAATAGAGGAAAATTTCCACAGAATAGCTGAACTCATAAAATTATTGGAGAAAAGTAAAAGCAACACGGATGATCTTGAATAACCTTTTGCAGTTTTTCCTTCATTTTTACTTTTTGACACTTTTTTATCAAACTTATTGAACAAGTTTGTCCAGCCAGGCAAAACTAATGTGTCCTATGCTTCAGTTCATGCACTCCAGCCAATTAAACTTTCTCAAAGACCTTCAGGCTACACTTGGCCTCCATAAATGTATTTTTATCGTCCCTTAATAATTTACTAAGTTGTGCAACAATTCTTTGTGCAATTTCTTTTCTTCTTTGCTGTTACAGCCGCTCATTCATTGATTATTTAAACATCAGAGTATCCCATTTGCAACAAATTTGTTAAGAAATAATTAAAAATCATTTAAAAAAAACTTCCAGAAACGTTTCTTAGCTTATCTAAAGTATCGTATCTGTCTTCTTTAACACCTGTGTGTGTGTTTCGGCGAATTACAATGTTAAAGCAGAAATCTGCGCATGAACACATGCATAACTTTGGTGATCCGAATAATCAGATTCAGATTATTAGACCGTAAAACATCACTCTTAAAGTAATCTAACTGTGATAAAAACGGTTAATTTTGGCTCAGACCTAAAACATTTGACTAAAAGCTGCTGACTCTCGGCCATTATAAAGTGCTCACAATCTCTCGTCTAAAGCAAACTGGCTCCGGTTCGCTGGGTTTCTGGCCGAGCGTTTCCGGATTCCCAGCAGTCCTAATGACTCCTGAAGAACTGTAGAGAGAGTTCGTACATCAGGAACATGGTGGAGCTCATTGGGAAACCTCGGATGGCGTTCACAGAAGCTCCCCGGAAGAAAACCTGCAGAGAAAACAGTTCAGTTCTAATTTTAGGAACTGCATGTTGAGCTTTCAGTTTGGGTTTTCCATTGGTTTTTATAGTTCAGGTGGAGAGTCATAGATGCTCTTTCCACTCTATGAAGACACATTTGCAATTTCATGAGCAAATCTAAATATTTTTTGTTCTTGCATTATTATGCCATTACCATTTTAATAGTTGAAAATAGTCTCAAATCAACATTATTATTGTTTATCGCAATAACTTCTGGGACAATTTATCGTCCAGCAAAATTTGTTATTGTGACAGAAATAAAGTATTAAAATAAAATACCTAGTACTTTCTTTTACACTGTACTTTCTGGACTTTTGGTTGTCTTTCTGAATCCATGCTGTGGGAGAAACACCAGGTCCATGGTGAGACATGGACATGCAAATAAAAGGAAAGACACTCAAGCTTTTATAAGCTTCCTCAGCAGTGTCCTTTAAACTCAGCTCTTCACTAAAAGGTCTTAAAAGCACCTTGTAAGCAATTAAGCGCATTCTAGCAAACCTTTATGTTACATCATGAGGTAATAGTCACAGGTGATATTTGCTCACCTTGCTTATCTTGTCTGTGTTGCAGAATCATGATAGGTTTTATAAATCCAGCTAAAAACGGACAAGCTCCAAGAATTGCACACGGTTTTCTGCCTGAACATGTAAAAAGAATTATTCTTTGACATGCATTCAGTGTTTGCGTCACTTAAATGTCTAAATGTCAATCTTTTCTAAATGTCAAATATATTCTAATTCTAAATGTCTATATATATATATATATATATATATATATATATATATATATATACATATGGTGAAGTGATAGATAAAAACAAAAGTTTACCAAATGCAAAAGTAATTGAAGTGCCTTTTGAATAGATTATTTTTTTATTATTTTGAAATTTGTAAAGCAAATTCAGATCATAGCAATTAAATATTAATCAGTTATGTTATCTGCTGTAGTTTTAAAACAGATTTGCCTTAATGAAAGTGACCTTGCTCAATAAATTTGGCAGAAATATTGAAAAATAAGTGATAGAGGAAGACTTCGTAAACCATTTAGAAATGTCTGGATGTGCGATAAAACATGAAAAAACAGAAAACATGAGCTAATTATCAGCTAAATCACATAGACCTTAAGATAAACTTTAATCAAGTGGAAAATATACAAAACGGTTACATGATTATTGGCATAATCGTGCCCAACATATTTTCATGATAACATAACAAAAATAAAAACTCAATGAAGCTTTATTTTTTAAAGATAAATCTAGTTTGATTTTTCCTGTTCAGACCAGTTGGTGGCAGTAATGCACCTTATAGTTCACCTGGTAGCCATCATTAAACTCCAGAAGAAGGGAAAAAAAGCAACAAAAAAAGTGAAAGAAGGTTGATTAAGGTTAATTTGGGTTTTCTCTGTCATCTCATTAAAAATGACTTTATTTTGTGTAACCTCAGCTTTTAAAATCCTTACTTAACCTGTTTTTATTTGCTTTATTCGGCTTTGTGATTAGTTTCCTCTTTGTGTCTGAATGGGTTTTTATCAGCTCTGAAATCAAACAGCAGGACTAAGATAACCGGCTTTTATCTGATTAAAATAAATACATTCAGCTCGTACAGAGCGACTTGTTATTTAACTTTGCAGGACTCTGACCCGTTTTAACCCGAGTCATTGATCAGCGAGCGTCATGCTGCACAAACAGTCCAGTCCACTTTCTCAGAACATCAATGATCTTCTGGTATTGATCACACGACTGCTGCTGTTTTTATCAACACAGATGCTTTGACGTTTCTCCACTGACACAACAAACAGTCCGAACATCTGGACGCAGCGTTCAGCGGCGGACCGGGCCAAGAACGAGGCCGAGTTACAGCCAGTCAGTCACCTGATGAACACCCCACCATTCAATCAGCACAATGTCACCAAAACACCTCCTGTTTCTGGAACATCTGCCTTCTTAAGTCGTCACTTGTTTTCCAGTTAGAGTTGTTTTTCTTTTAGTGAAGTTCAAAGGATAAAACAAGGTTTCAGGGGAATTCACACACAGTTTGTCTCCAATTGGGATTTTAATGTGTAATTAACCATTAAAAGGTCAGGAAGTAACAAGTTTAATGATTAATGCAGAATGTTTCCAAGTGAACTGAAGCATATCCTGTAGTTCGTAGTAAAGAACAAATACAAAACTAAATGGTGGCTGTTTTATCCCCAGTTTAATGACACAAAACCTAAACTGGAATATTCTGCTGCTTAATAATATAGTTAAATATATTGCAGAGTATTCACACCCATTAAACTTGACCACAACCAGGAAGTTACATTTACAATAATCTTTAATAAATTAGTAGATTCTAGTTTGTCAGATTAAGAGTACCTTTTAAAAATAACTTTAATGCATTTATATTTTTAAAAATTGTTTTTTTTGTTTGTTTTCTGATGAAATATTGTAAATGTCACGTTTTCATGGAAAGATCATCATAATTAACAAAAATAAAGACTTTCTAATATTAATTTTTCTGTAATTAATTTATATATCGTGTTTCACTTAATAATAAAGTTCCTAAAACAATATTTTTATATATTGAATGGTTCTGGATTTTTAAAAAAAATTCAGGCAATTAATCAACAGAAAAATTAGCAAGAAGAAAAGAAGGTGTTCTGGTCAGATGAGAACAAAAGTAAACTTTTTTGGGGAAAAAGAACAATAGATCAAAGAATATTTATTTTTGAGTGGTCTAGTCAAAGTTCACACTTAAACTCAATTGGAAATTGATGCAAAGATTCGGATCATCTACATAGATCTTCTACATAAATCTGTTAGAGTGCTGCATAGAAAAATGGGCAAAAACCTCAGACTTTTCACCTTTTGATTTGTGAAACATTTCCAAGTGCTTCTTAGTACTACTTGGTACTTTTTATTGGTCTATCACTTCAACCCAAAACTTTATTATTTGTACAGTAGAATAAAATAGCTGTAATGTGATAAAATGCGAGGAGACTAAGTTTTACTAACTGATCACGGTTCATCTGCTCACCTCTGCTCCCTCGGCTCTGTAGCTTTGGACGATGCAGTGTAAAACTCCCTTATACTTCTTCTGCAGCTGGGCGTCGGCCTGCATTCGGCTCTTCACCACGTCAGCTGGCGTGGCCGTGACCCAGGAGATGGACCCTGAGGAAGACCAGAGAAATCAGACCACCAGAACAAACACAGTGACGGCTCTGGGTTAAACCAGAGGACATGCTTGATACAGGAAGCAATTCACCAAGGAATTCAGAGTATATGCTCATTCATTCATTTTCTACTGCTTATCTGAAGCCGGGTTCAAGCAGAGATTCTCCTCACTTCCTCTTTTTCCAGTGGTTTTCCTGAGATCCTTCACATATAATCTCCACAGGAAGTCCCAGATCTTGTCCAAGGTTTCCTCAGGGTGGATCAGGACCGGAAGGTATCTTCCTCAGAAGTAGAAGCTTGAAATGCATCACTACTAGTTTTGATTTCCTTTGCGTCTTGAAGGGTAAATCGTTCCGTAAAGAGGGAATACTGTGGTCTAATTAGTCCCCACCCAGACAGGTGATGACTAAAAGGTGCATTGACAGGTAACACAGCATGTTTAACTCCGTCATTTAAAGGGGATCTATTATGCATAATTCACATTTTGCACATTTTTATACTTCCATTTGGGTCTCAACTGCTTCTAAAAACAACCTAGTTGTTTATTAGCAATATGTTAATATTTTTTGGTGTTTGGAAAATGAGTCGTTTCAAAGACCGCCAGATTGTTGAGTCACATTCAATGGAAACTGTGGTGTTTCCTAGCAACGCAGGACTCCAGCACGTTTGGTCAGCTGGTTTAACAATAGCTGCTGGAAAAGACAATTGTTTTGTTGTTGACTTACTATCCAGAAACCACATTCTGGATAGTAAGTTCTTATCAGTTGTGCAGGAGGCTCTACTTCTGCTTTTCAGACATGTATGGTTGTATTATTGAGCAACCATTTGCAGCTACTTTCACATGTGACCGTGAATGTTGACGTGAAGGGGGGCTGAGAGGAGGGTTGCAAAAAATAAAAAAAAGAAAAGAACTTGGCATGTTACTTTTTACTTTGAAGACAAAATTTTATTCAAATATGACAAAATGCTTTAAGAAAAACATTTTGGATCAAGTTTAAATGCGAATAAGTGGAAGACAGTTGAGATTAGTTCAGTAAACATGATTGGATTCAACAACATGGCCTTGTATTTTCTGACAGTTCTGGTCATTTAATGGGTTTGAATTCTGGTATTTTCTGATTTCTCTTAAACTGTCCATAATTTAGACCGTGCTCCAGTTTTTGCTTCACTTGGACCCGTTTAAAAGGAGAACCTGTTTGGGCCTCACTGATTTAGAGCAGCTGACTGAGCCCCCCGCTCCGCCACGCTCTCACTCTGTCACGTGTTCGCAGCTGGTCGGCCTGCATCTGGAAGCAATCCTTCGCTACCACACGGCGTTTATCTGCTCTGCACATACAGCACGCATACACGCCATCCGAGGCGCCTGATTGGCTGTCAGCTGACACACCCGTTCTTCTTCATGGATCTGGGTCTGGAGTTTTTCTGACTCCAGATTCTTAGTCTTTCCATATGTTGTTTGTTTGGAACTACATTCCCTTGAAATGGAGGTCACTGCACTTTTAAAGCTTACAGGCTGCAGTCATGTGGATTTCTGAGTTATGAGAGAATCACGAGCAAAAAATATGATAAAGCATCAGGATATAAGACTGAGCTAAAATGTAACATTTGACAAGATTCTGACAAATGTGAGAGCAAATGTTGGCTAACGTGAAAAATACTAAAAATCTTGGGGTGTCATAGAGGAAATGTCTGATTTTTGTGCTCAAAAGTAAAAATAAAAATATTTTTCTTAAAAATGAAACTGCAATATCAAAATGCACTGTAAAAACCCAAAATTTTACCAAGTATTTTTTGTCTAACTTCTGGTGAAAATATCTTATTACATTTGAAATGAGACAAGCTAACTTATAAGTAACTTTTATAAGTTACTTTATAAGTAACAGAAAGATAGAGAAGCTTGTTTTAAGTAAACAATTCCTTAATACTGACAATATTAAGGAAAAAGTACCAGTACCAGTAAAAGTACCAGTAATAAAAAGTACCAGTTCTATTGGCAGATTATTTCACTCATAAATGGGAAAAATGTCTTTGAAATGAAATTATCTGCCAATGGAACTAGAACTTTTGTCATCCATATTAAGGAATTATTGATTTAAAACAAGCTCATATTTCTTAGTTACTCTTAAGTTAGTTTTGTCTTATTCCAAGTGTAATAAGATATCTGTACTAAAAATTAGAGAAAGATAGTTGTTAAGACTTTGTGTTTTTGCAGTGTGTGTGGCAGTATTTTGTAATTCCTGTGAGATTATAACCTGGGACATTTTAGCCATCAAATTTAGATGGTAGGAAATTTTAAATGCTTCACAAAATGATGCATAAAAGTCCCTTAATTAATCTTATCCTTAACATATCCAAAGCTAATTTAAGAGAAAATTTTTCAAGTTCAGCAATGCTGTAATATATGGAAAATAAAAATATTAGCATTATATAATCAAACTGGGATGCAAAGGTTTAAAATCCTATAAATATTCAACATTTGATCATTTTGATTAGAAGTTGATCAAAGTATCTAAACAAAAGAGCAGGAAATAATATTAATCTGTGCTTTATAGCCACTTTTGGAAGTGGACAGTTTTATCCATAATAACCAGAAACTACAAAAAATTTAATCATGCATAAAAGTTAAGATGTTGGAAGATAAGCAATTAATTTTTTTCTATAAATAACGTGACATTAATGTGCCTGTAAATATGAATGTCATGAAGTGCGGGGTGTGGTGGTGAGGCAGACGCTGTAGACCCAGGTACGGAGTAAAAATGGTGGTTTTAATGCACAGAGTTACAAACAAAAATCCAACACAGTCCAAAAACCGAGGCAGCACTGCTGAGTGGAATCCAGGGCTCAACGCAGGTAGCAACAAGGCATACGAATGGACTAGACGCCAAATGAGACGAAACAATGACTAGGACCCGACAGAGACCCAGGTGACACTAAATACACACGGGGTAATTAGGGAACGAGAAACACCTGGGAAACAATCAAGGGGAAGACAGGACAACACAAAGACTCGGGGACACAGAAAACTCTAATTAAATACACAGAAAACACAGAACATGACAATGAATATATGTTAAATAATACATAGTTTTAGGGGACTTTGGTTGTTTGTTCAGGAGACAGGAAACCGAAATCATCTGGTAATTGGTAATAATTAAAAAAGGGAAGGAGGATTAAATAAGCATGCTTCTTCTTCCTACTCACTTTCGTTGCTCTATTTTGTTGTTGTTTGACTATTTTGATTGTTGCTACGTTGCTGTTTTAATCAACTAAAACACTTTCAACAGCTGATCCTTAAGAATCAACATATTCTAATCCAATCAAGCCTATTTTGTGAACAATTTGAATATTTCAATTTATTTGCAACATCAGAAACCCGGTTATTCATGTGTCCTTAAATCTCTCAGCTGCATATCCTGCAGTCTGGTTCAGTTGTTTTCAAAACACACTCCTTGCATATGAAGTTGAACATAAAGAGCAGGAATGTGCGGTTAGACCATGCATTCCTTCAGACCATGTGTGCACATTATTTTAAGATGTTAGGTTATGGCAATGTGAAGGGAAAATGCAACTTCAATTTAACCTTTTACTATCACTTTTTTCCAAATGCTTACAAAATGTCTAGTTTTTGAAACAACTTTCATCTCATTTTAACCTGGACGTCTTATTAGCTGTTTTTTATGTACTTTAATTGCGTTTCCACTGACCAGATAATTGACATTTTGAAAATAAATTCACTTAATGAAAAGACTTCAATTTTGAAAAAACTCTTGTTAGATTTATCACCATTATTTATTGATTGCATTCAACTGGATTGAATTTAACTTCTTCAAATACCTTTTAGTCTTTTGACCTTTTAGCTTGCGGCTACTTTCATAACCAACTTGAGGTGAATAAACAACTCAGAATCCAAATCTTTATAGTAAAAGTTAGTAGTGATCCCACTATTTACCTGCTAAACCTCCGGCTAGCCAGATGGAGCAGGGGTGAGGGCTGGACGAGCTGGAAGGGGTCAGCAGGTCACAGAAGATGGCGTAAGGGATGAAGTAGAGTGCGTATCCGGGGACGTCCCTCAGGATCATGGCCCCGGCTCCCCTGTAGAGTCCCAGTATGCCCTGGGTCTGCAGGATGTTGCTGATGCAGTGGATCGGGCCTCTGTAGAGTCGCTGGTTGGGAATGTCAACGGAGCGAAGCGGGATGTTGGTGCCGTTGGCCACATTACCAGCCAACTGGAGGTTCTCTGGAAAAAAGACACAAATATTTTTACATTAGTTTAATAGAAGTAACAGGGGCAGACTGTGGTGCCACAAAGAAAGAGAAAAGAAAATTTTATTTATTTTGTGATTTAAAGAATAATTTTAGATGTCTAAAGTGCCAGCTAGAACTATAGAGCTCACCTCATTATAAGCCACAAAGTAAAAAAAAACAACTGGAAATGTACATATATAAGCCGCACCGGGCTGTAAGCTGCTGGTATCTCCGCTGCTCTCGGTTTTCCGCTGCGCCCCTAATAAATTTGCTATTAAGGACGCAGCCCTGCGTCTCCAACGCCGAACAATGGGTTCGTTCACGCTGAGCTTACGTACAGCAGCTATTGATCTGTGCTGCCAGATCGATAGCCTTCAACTTAAAAGCGGCATCATATGAACTTCTTCGTGTGGTTTCCATGATGAGGGGGTATGAGTTTGAAAACATTTCTCCGTCGTGCCTGCAGCTAGCTTGTGCTTGTTCTAAATGAAAATCAGCATTTTCTTTGATCTCCTATTTCTTGATTCACTTCCCGCTAAAGAGCTCCTAGGCGGCTGAAGAAAAATCCACAGAAAAGCCACACCGGACTGTAAGCCGCAAGGTTCAAAGGGGGAGGAAAAAGTAGTGGCCTATAGTCCGAAAAATACAGTAATAAATATTTTGTCAATATTATGCTAATGTCGCAATTGTGTTTTTTCCAATTAAAATGCCATGTGAATAAGTTATTAAAAAACATGCGGCGCCATCATCCTCTAGCCTGCTGTCTTCTTTGTCTTATACGGTGAATGGAAACACAGCTAATGTTTCAAAACATGAAACAAATCCTAAAATAAACACACAATCTGAGTAACTATGAATCAATGGAGATAAGGAAGATGTATTCTAAGCAGAAAAAAAGCTAGTCAAACCAGGAGGTCACAAAAGAACAACATCTACCTGCCTCTTTTAGGTGATCACTGCAAAAACACAACATTTTACCATTTTGTTTAGTTTCTTGTGCAAAAATCTTAGTACACTTAAAATAAGACAAACTAACTTACAAGTAACTTTTAAAGGAATTGACTTAAAACAAGCTCCAATATCTTATTGAAAAGTTACTTGGAAGTTAGTTTAGTCTAATTTCAAGTGTAGTAACATATTTACACCAGAAAATAGCAATACTTTTGTGTTGTTGTAGAGACGGATAGTTTGGACTTCTTAGCTGCTTCAAAATCAGGATAATTTGATTAAATTAAATTAAATTGCGCTCATTTGCACGAGGATATTAATGTAAAACACATCAGCAAGTTTTTCTCTGAAAACAACCATAGCGTTTTCAACAACTTTTTTGTCAGGTTACCTCAGCACTTTTTCAGAGTCACCATTAAAAATCTGACATAATTTTACCACATGACCAGCTGTGCACCACTGCTTTAACAAGCTGGAGTTTATTAACCACTAAGAACCATCACTTCCGCGAAGCTGACGTCCAAACCGTGTCCTCAAGTCTGACTTAACTTTGCACCACTATAAAACAATAAAAGGGATTTTAGAAACCAAAGCCAAAGTGTCTTTGAGGAACAATTAGACGAGGTCAGGAGTAAAAGGCGGGAAGCGGCTATAAATGTTTCATCTACCATTTTATCTTTCAATTGACCTAGATCCACCCTGAATTTATTGGTTTACTGTTTAACAGATCACGGAAAAACCAAACTGTCTGCCACAGATATGACCTTGCAAGACCTGATAATGGTGAGACTAAGAATGTATACGCCCTCAGAAAAAAACTCTAATATTTAAACTTGGACATGATATAATAAAAATATTTCAAAGAGGAAGAAAATAGAGTTTATGGAAAGGGGGACATTTCATACACGTTCAGTTTTGAAACTGGCTCTGATGAAACTGAAAGTGACATATCTGGAGGAAAAAGGGACCAGTCTGCAAATTTTACAAGATTGCTGCCAAGAAAGAAAGTAGTTTTTACATTTTCCTCAGTAAATTACAGAAAAATAAAACCTCCAAACAGGAAAAAAACAAACACAGAGATTTACCTGCCAGAACCATTTGTGTCTGCATTTGCAGTCGGATCTTGACCAGGTCCACTGGAGCGCCGAGCCCCACTGAGATCAGTCCGGTCAGCATGCTGGCCACAGTCAGGTCCAGCATGCCGCAGGGATGCCGTCCGTCGCCATAGCGATACTTGCTTATGAGCCTTTGAGTGTTGCTGAAGAAGCCAAACACAACTGAGTTGTAGACAGTGATGCTGGCGAGCGGGAAAGACATGCCCTTAAAGAACCCCATCACCTGAGCGTCGCATTAAAAAAAGAAAAGAAAAATCAGGACTTTTGGTCCATTTAAATAAAACAAAAAATAAGTGGAACAAATAGAAAGAGAGGCAACAAAAAAGGTTTTGAGGATCAAAACACAGCTGTCCACAGAGCTGTAATTATGTGCAGTAAACCAATAAAACTGGTGAAAACCGACAAAAAGAGAAAAAATAACCAGCCACGATGTAATGAATACGATGGAAATCAACAGATGTTTATGTGCCGTAAGATGGAAGTCACGTGAAGTTAAAATGGCGGCTGAGAGGAAGTTCAAAGGTCAGGTGTTTACCGTCTCCTTCCTGTAGATGGAGAGGATGCAGTGCAGCGTGTTCTGGTTGCCACTTCCTGCCTGGAGCCGCGTCTGGAGGACGAAACGTCCAGAAATTAGAGAGGAGCATCCAACCAACCAACCAACCAACCAACCAGTCAACCAACCAACCAACCAACCAACCAACCAACCAACCAGTCAACCAACCAGTCAACCAACCAACCAGTCAACCAACCAACCAACCAGTCAACCAACCAACCAACCAACCAACCAACCATCCATCCATCCATCCATCCATCCATCCATCCATCCATCCATCCATCCATCCATCCATCCATCCATCCATCCATCCATCCATCCATCCATCCATCCATCCATCCATCCATCCATCCATCCATCCTTTTCCATAGAAGAAAGTCTAATTTCTAAACTGTAGGAACTTTTCCACCTTTTTCCAGTTAAATACCAGACTTTGAAAAATGAAATCATTAAACTTTTTTATTCAGAAATGTCAGAGACAAATACTCCCATTTTCTTTTCTGTAATGTTGAGTAACGTCACTCTGTCTGAAAATGCATAAGATAAGATAAGATAAGATTTATTGTCATTGTCATCAACAGATTATAACGAGATGGAGATTTGCTCGACTCGAGTTAAGATGCAGGTTATGTGTATATACATACTATACAAAGATAAAGAAATAAATAGTACAAAATGAGAAATAAATAGACATCAGAAGATGGTTGCAGCGCCTGGAGGTGTCGCAACAGAATTTACATTTTTAACAAAGTGGTGTCAAGAGCAGAAGTTCTTATGCCTTTGAATTTAGTGCCATGGTTGCCATCGGGTAAAAACTGTTTTTTAGGCGATTTGTCCTGGTTTTTATTGCTCTGTATCTCTTGCCTGATGGCAGCAGCTGGAAGAGACCATGGCCAGGGTGTGAAGAGTCATTTAAAATGTCCAAAACTTTCTTGTGGAGCCTGGAAGTGTAAATCTGTTCCATAGTGGGGAGGGGGCAGCCTATGGTTCTCTCTGCTGCCCTAACAACCATCTGGAGCGCCTTCTTGTCCGCGGATGTGCTGCTGCCGTACCAGACACACAGACCGTACGTGAGCACACTCTCTATGGAGCAGTGATAGAAAATGAAGATAAATGTTAACCCTGTTTGTTGAAAAGAAGAAAGGATTGTTGTTTGTCCCCTCCATACTTTTTGTAGCTGCACATAAATAAAATCAAAGCAACGTGTCTAAAAGGTTTTAGTGCAATGAGGTAGAAGTTATTGAGCAACATGTGGTAGTGTCTTTATGGAGGCTTTTACCATGCTGCAATCAGGAGGAGACAGTTGTAAAGATTGAAATACGGGGAAGTTCAGTCTTAATTACCTTCACTGTGTCCAGTGGATGTCCTACGACCACACTGGAGGCGCCTGCAACCAGCAGAAAAACACAGACAGACACAGTGAATACAGAATGTACCAGGAGAAGAAGAAAACACAAGGTATCTTGTTGTTGAGAGAAAAACACGTCCTGGTAACTTTCTGAGAGTTTTTTTACTTTTTAAGACAAAACATGCTCTCTCATCAAAGAGAGAAGAAAGAAGTCTGTTAACTTACTACATTTGAATGGTAGCTCTGTGATGAAACTTGTGATGAAAACATGGAGACTATTAGACAGCAGCACAAAAGAAATATTAGCAAACAAACCATTCAAAGGGAGAGTTTCCAACCCTGGGACCAAGATAATGACATGTTCTGCTAACCCAGTGGGCCCCAGCAAACATATTTAGGACTCAACATAAAGCTTTTACATTGAGTGTAAAAGCTTTATGTGCTCAAAGCTTTTCTAAGCTCTGGGAGCGATGCTGCACATGACGCTGCTGACATATCTGAAGATAAAGCCTTCTTTTATCGCCCTGATGGGTTGGTATGTCAGAAAGTATGAATATGAGGCCCATCCACACATGCAGCAAGCTGTTCCCGATGCCGTGCATATGAGCCCACAGAGAAAAACCCATAAATCATCCGTTAGTCTCCTGTGGATCTACTCCAGGGTTTTTGTTTCCCTGGAAGAACTAAAAATAACTCAGAAAGATGCAACGTTGTAAAGAAAGAGCAATCCAACTGGGGCCCTCACTTTAAGTTTAGCAGTAAAATGGGAAATGTCTTAAATACCAGAACATTTCATATTTTAGACACAAGAAAAAACACCAAGAATGAAATACTTCCAAAAATAATTCAGTAACACAAAAGTATTATGTTGTTTATTTGCCAAAAGTTTCAAAACTTAAAGTAAAATTGCCACAAGTTTTGATTAAATAACATTTTTATGATTTAGCTTTTAACTCCTTAACTAATAAGTTGACAAAATGACATCCTTAAAATGAGAATCTCAACATATTCGGAGTTAGTTCTGCAGTCATTATTGTATCTGAAGCACGAAGAAAGTTAACACAAACAGCTGTATTTTTCATTACCGTTGGGAGTTGATGAGTAATTTAAAAAAAAATCAGCTAAGTCCACGTCTCCAAGACTTTGTGCAATCAGAAAATCCAGAGGAGCTGCAGAAAAGTGTAATTTGTAACCTGCTTGGTAAAAAATTATATATTTTTGTTCTCTACTTCATCCGTAAGAAAGATGTGAAATTTATCAGAGAAAGCAAAGTATCCATGTTTTTCTCAGTAAACATTTTTCTTTTGGGCCTATTTCAATGAGATTGAGTGTCAGTAACAAGCAATATAATTCACTTAAAGAAAGAAATCTAATCTAATAAATCCATAAATTAAGTAACGCTGAGTAGAATTACAGATTAAATATGTACTGGATGGATGAAATACTTGAGATTTGCCAAGTGAGGTACTGTAAATAAAACAGAAACACTTTTTATATATTTTTTGGCCACACTACAGAAGCAACCAACCTGAACAACAAGATATTTGTGCAGTTGCAGATTATTGATTTTACTGTATTTAAACCAATTAACTTTTTATCTTCAAATTTTTGCAGCATTTAATTTTTTTTGTCTGTTTTTTGTTTGTAGTATACAAAATAATATCAATATGATGCAACACCTTTTTAAAAATTGATTAAAATTAATTTAATTAACTTTATTATTGCATAAAGTTTTATTTTACATGATTGGCAAACCAAATACTTTCTGTTTACTGGACAAACAACCACTTGATTCCAGATCCAGACCTACTTTTCTATTTGAGTTACGCAACGTATGAAAGTAAGCAGTAGGGCCCCCTACTGGCCACATCGTTAACTGCAAGCATTTGACTAAAAGCGGATTTCAGAGCAACAGGAACAATTGGTACGCAACGAGTAACGCACAGTCAAAATAAAAAAAATTTATATAAGCAAAAATTAAACATTTTACAACTTTATTTAATTTTTGGTAATAAAAGGAGGAAAGGAGAAAGCTTTCCAGTGTGGTGAAAACGGAGGAGGGAGGAGGAGGGTTCCTGTATAGACCCCCCTTTGTTTTTACAGGATGTGGATGCAGTAGTTTTCCATCTTAAAAGTTGCTGCTGGACATTAACGGAAGATTGTGCAGGTGTATGAAGCAGGTTATCTTACCTCTCAAATGTAATTTAGCAAAAATAATTCATGGTTATAGAAAGGAAAAAATTTGAAAATAATTCCCTTCATCATTTTCCTCCACTGAACAACGCGTTTCTGACCCAACACATTAAGCAGAAGAGTTTATTTCTCACCGCCGATCCATCCTGCGACGAAATCATCCAGACGAAAATTCTTTGAGGTCATTTTTTAAACTCAGAAATTCAGCTCATCAGTCCAGCGCATCAAAACTCCGCCAGAAATCCTCCGTATCTGCGAAAACAGGCGAGCATCGCTTCTTATCAAAAACCAACTGACTTCACGCCTTTCTGGGAAAACAAAACTATATTTTAGGCACTGTCTGAATCGATAAAGAGAGAAAGACGCAGCGTTACGCAGCCAACCAATCAGGATTAAGTGTGGGTGTGCGGCACAGCTCCAATGCCCAATCAGGGGCGTGGTTTTGAAGCCGAGCAGCCAATAGGAAGGCCTTCATGGTAATGAGCCATGAGGAGGAAAACAGAATATCAGAACCGTATTTCTGTTAATAAAGATGGAATTTGAAGTTCGTCTTAGAGATACGGATCTTTTGCCTTAACTAACCTGAAAGAACCGGTTCTTTCAGCTCCCGAACAGATTTTTTTTAACGTAATATTATAAGTACTTACGTCAAAATTCAAACTAACTGTATAAAAATATATTTTTTTTCAAGATGCATTGTCAAAAAACGTATTTTCAGTGTTTATATTATGATATTATGAAATAAATACGATAAATGGTGTTTTTAAAAAACTTTAAAGATCTGGAGACAGCCTGTGTCTCACAGGTTATTTATAAAAAACCTTTTTATATCTTGAATATACACAACAAGTTCACTAATAATTGCATACAAACACATAGGATAAAAAAAAATATATTGAATATACTTAAAATTTAAAATTGAAGGTCATATTTACTTGACAAGCAGATACAATTTGTACCTAGAAATAGACAATAAAACTATTCTAACACAATCCAACCTCATATTACAATTAAATTCAGTTTAGCAAAACGTTGTATATGATTGGAAGCCCAGCTGGTCGCATTAGGTATACATCAAAACACAAAGCTCTTGTTTTTAGGTTTTCATAATTGGTAAAGCTGATTTCCTTTTGTGTCACAAACACCAATACCAGGTATTTCACAAGCACCATCTACTGTTCATATCAGTGAGTCGGCACACAGAGTCCGACACACAACCAATATCAGCTGTAAGCTATAATCCAGGTTACTGTCTGCTGTCTGACACACTGAATATTTTTACAGGAACCAATGAAATGTGTTCCAGCCTTTTAGACGCTTCTTGTAAGCGAGAAGAACCAGCCGAGTGCCTGGAAATAAATCTGTTCTCGGGTCACATCCTGGAGCTGAGGGAAGCAGCAGGAGGCCAACCTAATATTTAAACCAGTGAACCTGCAGAAAACTCACACAGCCATGGGACCAGACTGAAACCGACCCACACTGAAGTTCAAACTCTCACTAAGATGGCACATAACAGCTTAACAGCAGAAAAGAAGTTCTGATCTGAGACCTTATTTCTTTTGCCTTCCAGCTATCACACAGACAGGATTTGTGTTGATTTCTTTAGCTATTAAATGAAAAGTCTGACTTGTGTGTCGTTTTATACTTTTAAACATAATTTCAACATTCACTTTTATTCTAAAAACCTTAGAAATTCACTTTACACCTATAAACCTACTTTAGCTTCCAGAACGGGAACACAGGCAATAGCTGCATTCATTCCTGTGGAATTTAACTAAAATCAGGAACAGCCTGACCCAAAGCAATGCTAAAGAAACACTCCCTGACCCAAAGCAATGCTAAAGAAACACTCCCTGACCCAAAGCAATGCTAAAGTACCACTCCCTGACCCAAAGCAATGCTAAAGAACCACTCCACACATTCATAACACCCAGGCTGAACTGTGCTTCCCAGAATTTCCAGTCTGACCACTGGAGGCAGATTTTGTAGTTTTGAAGCTTCTCTGCTAAAACTCTGAGTTTTATTTTACCTATACAGGCTAATCTTGATTAATGTCCCTGATGGCACCCCATAACTCTTTATCTGTTTTTACAACATAAACAAAGACTATCACAATCAATAAATCTCTTATTTTTTTGACTCCTGTTCTTTGGAAGCACTTTAAAATAAATATTCGCCTGAAGTACCTATAAATAAATAGTATCCAGGTTGAATTTATTACAAATTATGACAGAAATGTTGCCCAGACATCTTCTTTACCAGCTGAAAAATTCTTAGAAACAAAAAATTGCTGCCTGGTTTTACTAAAACTAGAGAGTGACACATGGTATTTAAGGGGTTAATTGGTCTGTAAACATATAGTCTCTATAAAATAGCTGAAGTTAATATTTAAGACAACCACTGAAGGACACTCCCAGCTTTCCTCCACTCAAATCCCAACACAGAGATAAGGCTGAGATATCAAAAACGTCTAAAGAATAACCGGAAATAAACAAGATGTATCTGTTTTTCCTCAGGGCTTTTAACTCTCCTATCTAAAAGCAGGACTAATAACCATCCAGGCAACTTTTAGAAAGCTATTAGATTTAAAATGTATAGTTATTTTTCCTGTTTAACCCGCTTTAGTTGTTTCTTTTGTTTTGCTAGAGAGTAGTGTAAAAACACCCAAAGTTGTTGTGAAACCAAAATGTTATGATGTTTGTCCTCAAGATATTAAGAAGGAAAAAACACAGCATTATTTTCACAAACCTGCAGATGATTTGGCCATATTTTGCAGCCACTGAGTCGACCATGAATACCCCAATATACCAAAGTATTCTGGTGTTAACAACACCACAGAAACACAAAATCCTACCAAGTATTTTTGTCTAGTTTCTTGTACAAATATCTTAGTACACTTGTAATTAGACAAAAGTAACTTACAAGCAAATTTTAAGCAAGACACATGAACTTGCATTGAGTAAATAATTCCTTAATGTTGATGGAAAAAGTACTATTTCCACTGGCAGTATATTTTACTTATAACAAGAACATTTTCCCCCTGTTATAAGTTAATTAATCTGCCAGTGAAACTAATACCTTTTCATCAATATTAGGTAAATTATTGACTTAAAACCAGCTCCTTTTTCTTGCTTAAAAGTTACTGGTAAGTTAGTCTTGTCTTTTGTCAAGTGTACTAAAGTATTTGCATAACAAACTAGGCAAAAATAATCGGTAATATTTGGTGTTCTTGCATTTTTCAAAAATCTATTTAATTAATTTTCTTTCTTAATGCTAATTTAGCTAATATCATTTCCTCATTTCTCTGAAATTCCAAGTATTTACTCTAAATTATCACTTAAATAAATTCAAATCTCAGTTATTTAGGAGACGGTCATTTATTTCCAATACCGTCAACTTCCTTAAATAATAGACCAAGTCATTTTTTCCCTAAATGATTGTCTGGAAAGAAATGATTTACGCCATTATTATAGGAAGGTGACAATATTGCAGTTGGACTAATGGAGAGACCTAACAGTAAGTGTAGCTTGTTGGCTGCTCTAAATAATCTTAGGCAAAATGTTTCGCATGATTAAATATTTCACAGGCTTATCATGTCAACTACAAAGTAAATCTTTAACCAAACTATTTATTCCTGCTGTAAAGGAGATTTATAGCATCTGAAGAGCCTCTAAGCTGTCCAACATAAAGCTGGCAGAAAGTTGTAAAAATATGCAGAGCATTAGAAAAGTTTTCCAATGTTTCATGGCGTTTTTGAAAGAACAGATAAAATCCTGAAATGTTTTTAGTCTTTACTGTAGGAATGTTTTAGATTTTTGTGTCTTCCTCCCCCCATTAAACTGGATTATTTAAGTTTAAGGGTCTGTTGTAGTTTAAAGGAACAGCTGGTTAAATGAAAGAATATAGATTAGATAAAACATACTATCAAAAAGTTTATTCAGCAGTCAAGTTTTCTGTTTACTTTTATTTTCTAATCTTAACTAAATATTAACTCGCCAATAAAATAAACCAACTTCTATCGTCTCAGATGACTTTTGCTCTTTTGTTTGACGTTATGCGATTTCATAATGCACATAATTAGTTTCATAATTCAACACATTTGTTCATTTGAGCCAAATGGGCAGCACAGAGAGTGTGTCAGGAGTGTTTCTGTGTGAGTGTTAGTTTGCTGATGATGCGTCTCACGTTTCCTCAGTGTCACATTTCACAGAGCTGCTCCTGATTATTGACTCGGGTCAATAAGGTCAGAACCAACCAGCAGCTGAACCCAGAAGTCCGGCCACATGCAGAGTTTATTTCTTCTGTTAGACACGCTACAAATACTAGAGCCATCAGTTTAACTTCTCAAAACAAAATTCTGAAATACCGGCTTTGGAAATTTTATTCATAATTTGTTCAGCTTAATTTGTAAAATGCATTCCACTTGTTAGAATAAGCCTCAAAGTGTTCATTAATTTAGATTTAGCCGCACATCTACAACACATTCCTCAAACATTTGGTATTTAAGCAGTGCAAAATAAGAGAAATTATATTGTTTATGGACTTAGATTTTAAATTCACTACCTGAGGTTCTGATTTCATAATTGTTTGAGAAATCTTAACATTTTTCCTCCTTCTTTTCATGCGTATTTGTGGATAATATATTTTATCATCACAGCGCTGTCTTTCATTATTGTTCATTATTCATTAGTTTCTACTTTGTACAAATGTTATTTATTTAACCTCTGTTTAATTTGGTGTCTGGGGACTCGTTTGTGGGTTAAAATCTCTTAAAATCTGATGACTACATATGGTTTTGCACAATACCTATACTTCTAAAACTCAATTAAAAAGAAAAATGAAAAGCAAAGAACAGTTGTGGAATTGAGATTTTAAATTTTGTCGGTTTTCTGGTGCTCAAATCCATCACAATAGTTTGTTTTTGGTTACGAGCTTTTAATCTGTAAAATTTTGGATAATTTCTTTCAGACTGAATTTAATAAGATGCAAGAGAAAGAGTTCAGAAATGTTATCCAGTAAATGTAGCATAGACTTTAACAGAAGATTGGGGCCACTGAAAAAACAAACAAAAAAAATCTCACTTTTTTCTCAGAATTTGACTTTAATCACAAAATCTCCTCTGAAATTAAAGTCAAAATTCTGAGTTTAAAGTCAGATTGTAAAATTATAGTGAGATTTTCTTATTTACAGTGACCCCAATTCTCTTCCACACACTTGTGCTCTTCTTACCCCACCTGTTGCTATCAGTTGTTTGTCATTTGGCTGAACGTTTTCATCCTCATGTATCTTTTATCTAAAGAAAAATCAAACAATCGGCAAAAAGGTTTCATCATAAAATAGGACAACATTCAGTTTTTGAAAGTTACATCGAACCAAAAAGTTAAAGATTCTCTTACAGTTTGCATGTAATTTTGCATATCACCACTTTCCTAAAATAATGGCTGAAGGGCATAATTTTCTTTGGTCAAAATCACTTTTGGAATAAAAAACAGGTCATTATTTTAGGAAGGTAACAATATTTTGTCAGCACTGCGGTTCAGATTCAGATGACACACATTAACCAGTCAGTATGATTCCTGCCCAGTTTTATCAACTGAGCCCAAAGTTCAGGAGTTGATAATAACATAAGAACTTGCTAATATCCCAGCAAAACAAGAGCACATGGTTACCCTGTCTGGACCTTGTTTGGGTCCGGCGTGAGGATGTGAGGTGTGTGTGCTGAATCTGAGTGCTGATTGGTTTCTGATGTGCAGGTGTGACGTATAACAGCAGTGCAAGTGAGGTTGAGTTTGTCCTTTCAATAAAACGGGGTCATCAACAAACAGTGGTTGGACGCCACGTGCTTCAGCAATACAAAAGGTTATTCTCGACGGGAGGTCTGACTATGTTAAACTACTTCATATTTAATAAGTTTTCAGATGGCAACGGATTCAGGAAAATCTGCTATAGTTCGGTCATGTTTTGATTAGTTTAACCCGGGCAGTCCTTACAAGCTACATATCCGTACGGCAAATTAAAGGTCAGGAAAGAACTGCACACATTTCCTGCAAAAAGCACATGAAAAAAAGCAATATAAATACGTGACTGACAGGTTTTCACTGTGGGTGAGCATCAGAGTGGCTGTATAACCCATCATGAGTACTTTTCATAATATTATGAATGAGGTAATAATAATGTTTAAATGTGGAAGCACCTTATAAATCAAATCATTAGAAAATCAACAGGATCATTCCTTAAAGCTGCAGTATGCAACTTTTATTTTAAGGATCGGTCACCTACAGCTGCTATTGCCCTCTGAAGAAACTCTCCACCTCCAACCAAAAACAACCAATCAGAAGCAGGGGGAAGGTCTTGGCGTTGTCAATCACCCTTGTGAACATGCTGCTAAATGTGCTAATGACACAAAAGCAACTCATCATTACAGAAAAATTCTATATCTGCTGTCATTGGTGGGTATGCTAATTATATTAAGTATTAGGCTTTGCTGTCGCAAAGAAACTGCAGAACAGCAGAGAGCAAGGGAAAGGCAGGGGCAGCACATACACAAGAATGATTGACAGCCATAAGACCCTCCTCCTGGTTCTGATTGGTTGTTTTTAGTTAGCACTGGGAGAAGCTTGATTTTTTCTTTTTTCACAGCTTATCTGTCTCATACCATTCTGCAATCACATAGTGACAGTTTCAATAAATATATAAAAAAACCTTTATAATAAAAGCTTCATACTGCATAATGCTTTAACTTGGTGATTTTGCAGTGTGGCAGCTCACCGAATCCTTTTATGGAGAGTGAATCTTTAAAATCAAATATCCTATAAACCATAAAAATTATATTCTGACTACTTTTTGAGCTGAGAAAAAGTCTGAAATTGTTTTTAAGTTGTTATCGAAAAGTAGCAATAACAACTTGTTGTCTGAGGTTTTTTGTTGCGCAGTCTGCATGTCCTGTAAGAGTTTTCCCTCAACAATCCAAAAACTTTCATGATAGACTCACCTTCTGTTAGAGATGCTTGGACTGGGCAACTTTCAGTGCCTTTTGTCATGTGGGTCAAAATTAGCGAGTCAAAACTATTCGCTGGCCATAAAAATAAAAAATAAAAATAAAAAATAAATCAATAAAGTAGTGTCTTTTTTGTAAGAAAAGGTTGTGATTCAAAAATTAGAAAAGAATTTTGCATGTTTGCTGTCTAGTTTTTACTTTTTTTTGACTCGATTTAATAAATTTATTCCCAATATGGGAACAGGATTTGGGTCACTTTCTATTAAAACATTTGTTATATTTAGCCAAATTGAATAAATTAGAAAAAACAGATTTGGGTGCAGCAAAGTCGGCTTTTCAGTAAAAGTTGCTGTTATACTTATTATAAAAGCTCGGTCATAAAAAATACAAATACTTTATGTTGTACTTGACATTTTCCATTGTGAGAAAATCATGGTGGTAATAATTTTACCTCGATCACAAATAAAAAGTCTCCAAATTTACATCATTCTTGGGTCACAACAGTTGGGGGCCCCACAAAATTAGTCCAAGGTCCTCAAATGGCCCCTGGGCCACACTTTGGACACCCCTAAACTACACCATTCTGTGAATTTTACCCAGATGTCTTGTAGTTTAGCTTTTACCTGCATACTTTTCCTTGTGATTCCATCTGTTATAAAACTCTTATTTATACACTTTATTTTAAAATCACAGATTAAATGTATTCATTCAACACACAGAGTTCATTTATTCATTCATTCATTATTTCAGCAGCTTGTTTCTAGATTCTCTCTCCACAGGAGTCAGAAGGACTTGATGTGCTCACAAGATTAGATTTCAAAATGTAAAATAAAAGCTTGTCTAATGTACAGCAGGATGATTTTTTAAAACTGGTTTCCTGACAGGAGTGGGAGCTGCTTGTTACATCAGACAAGATTTAGTAACAGAAACTCCCTAAATGATTTAATTCTCCTGTTTTACTAACAGTTCTGTAAAAAAGTGACCGTCATGCTAACTTAATTGTGATTATAGCAACACATCTGTTCTTGGGTTGTGATAAGATGATAAAATAAATATATCATGAAGTCATAGTGGAAGCAAACCACAGTGACCTGAATCTGCAGGTGTCTGTTTGTTCATGTCAAAGGAACATTTTGTCTGTAGAGAAACTGTGATCAATGATTTTCTCTCGGGTCAATACACGAATCTTTTTTCCCCCCCAAGTTAATCTTTTTCATGTTTAGGATTTTTTAAATGTATTTTTACAGAGAATTAAAAGAAACGTAAACCCTCTTCAGTTATTACATTTAGGGAAATCTTGAAGTTATTTAAAAAAACTCTCAATCTTACCAAGTATTTTTTGCCTAGTTTTTAGTGCAAATATCTCCATACACTAAAAATGAGACAAAACTAACTTACAGCTAAATTTTTAGCAGAAGCTTATTTCAAGTAAATGATTCCTTATTATTAATAAAAAATAAGTAATTCCACTGACAGATTATTCCACTTCTAACATGGGAAGATGTCTTGTTATAAGAGAATGTGTGAGTGGAACTACTACTTTTTCAATAATATTAAGGAATTATCTTGCTAAAAAGTTACTTATAAGTTAGTTTTATTTTATTTCCAGTGTATTAAAATATTTGCACTAAAACTAGATCAAAAATAGAGTTTGTATTTTTGTAGTGTCGGGTTAAATACTAGAAATACTTTTTTTTATTATAAACAATTTAGTTTCTGAATTATTCATTATAAGCCTTGTAATAAGCCTTTTTCAGTTATAAAGCTTTAAAAATTGTTCTTTTCATATCAATCTGAGACATAAGTTTGAAGCCAGGCTTCCTCTCGGTGCAGAAAGCATGGTGCTCACGTTTCCACGAATCAACAGTTTGTAGGGTCAAAGGTCGGAATGTTTCAGAGCATTTTATAGAAACTCCCAGAGCTGCATTTAAACGCTGCTGAGCATTTTAAATTCTTCATGCCTCTCAGGGGTGGACATGAACTGTTGCTGACACTAGGGGGCAGAATAGGTTCATGTTTAAACACCGGTTTGGAGCATTAATTACCTTCCTGTCCTGCCTTTTCAATGTCACACTTTCAATTATGGACGACCTTTTTTGCCTTGCACGGCAGCCTTCGTGCATTTCGATGGATTCCTAAAGCAGCTCCGGTAAATATATGTGACCTCAGAGCAGACGCTCAAAAATGAGGAATTACTTGGAGGCTGATGGAGCCCTTAACAAAACACAAAGGGCATTCAAAAGGTCTTGGCTGCCTCTTTTTGGAGCTTTAAACTGCCTATATAACATAACTGGGGACGGAATGAGTAAATTCATATATGATCATATAGTTTTAAAATTATGATTTTTATTTTTTTTGTTTGCGTATAGCAAAACAAAACAGAGACAAGCACTTTAAAAATAATCCAATATTTAAACAGTTCAGAGTTTTTTTTAAACCTCAGCACAGACAAAGCATGCTATAAACACACTTACGTTATTCCAAATTATTTTTTTATTAGCAGAGAAAATAATAAATCTGTAGAGAATTATTTAATTTAAGAATATTACTCAGCAGAGGCTTTGAAAGTACAAGGCTGAGGTGATGAAATACGTAAGAGAAACATTAAGTTTGTTGTGACCAATCGCAACAACATTACATACATGGTATAAATAGACACAAATCGTTTTTCTTTCATTTTGGGTCATTAAATTAAGATAAACTTTTGCTGTTTTAGATAAATAAGGAATTAATTTTATTTGTGAATCCCAGAGTTGTGATGTAAGTCAGGTTGACTTGGGTAGATTTTTCTTGCAGACAAGAGAGACCAGGATGAGGGAAAGCACTATTGCCAACTTAGCGACTCTGTTGATGTATTTAGCAACTTTTTAAACTCCTCCAGTGACCTTTTTTTTTTTTTAAAGCAAATAGCTAGAAAAATATATTTTGGTAATCCAAACTGACCTAAAACAGGAAAAGGTTAGTCTAGTCTAATTTAAAGCTGTAGTATGTAACTTTTAAAAAAAAAACAAAGTTTTTTTTTACTTACTTGTTGAAACTGACAGAAAATGCAGTGATGTATATTTCTGGACACCACTACATTTTCTGTTGCAATAAAACTTTAGGTTTTACGTATTTGAGTTGGTACAAAGACATTACTCTGACTAAGATGTTGTGATTTAGTTACACTGACTTCTATGAAAGCTGTAAACACAAAGCAACTTCAGAGCCATTGCACTTTATTAAAGAAACACTGGGACTGTGTTCGGTTGAGGAGTTAAATCAATTCCACACTAAGGATCTTAAGAAGATTAAGTTACAATTTTTTATGCTGTGCATGCTACGCCATGCAAACACATATTGAGACATGGTGCGCCTGCAGAATGCTAATTCATGCTAAAAGCAAGCTAAACATATGCTCTGTTTTGTGTCTGTAGCTGCACTATTAGATCAGTCACTGGAAATGAATCCAGTCAAGCTGAGAGACTTCGGTGCCAGAAGATATCACTGCAGCATATGAATTAACCTTCGTCTCACTCATCAGAGCCATTTAGGACAGGAGTTATGATTTCACATCAATGTCCAGAGCTCAAGGTGCCCACATTGTTTCCCACTTAACAAAATTAGCAGACTGAATTTCTTCTGGAGTGTTTCATTATCATCCATTTGAGGCAAATAAGCAGACACTGAGCCAATTATGCTGTGAGGCATCTTTTTCAGCTCATCAAAGGAGGAAATTTGAAACATTTTCATTTTTCATTAAATGATAGAAAACGACTTGATGTCTTCACTGCTTATATCCCCCCCCCCAGCTGATCATTTTTCTCCAACATATACCTCTTATTATTCCTTTAAATATTAGACTTTGTTTAAGTTGACTATTATTTACTTAGATTATATCCTGATCCTAAATGTTATATTTCCATATTCAACATTTCCCCTCACTTTGTTTGATTTTCTTAGAGTTTCAAGCCTTGAAAATGACATTTTGCATGTAGGCAGAAATAACTTTTTCACACGGAAAGCTTCGGAGAAGAAAAGATTCGGTTCAGTCTGGGTTTTGAATTTGCTATTCTACAATAAATCCTGCAGGTGAGGTGGGAGTGTTTGACAGGAGATTGAGCACACACTGAACCACTGAGAGCATCTGGTGGGAGCACAGAGCTGAAATCAAACATTATTACAAACTGAGAAACACACAGTTCTGGGAGCTGGCTGAAACAACAATGCAATTTCAAATAACTGTAGGCCAGCGCTTACAGTATTTAAGTTTTGGCCACAAATCACTAAGAAAAAGATATGACATTCTTTCCAAAAATCAAAAATACAAATTGCAGAGATATAGGCAATGTATTGGAAATGCAGAACTAATTCATGTAAGCACAGACCAACTGGTTCACAACAGACTAGGGCTGCAGCTAGTGACTATTTTAGAAATGGATTATTCTATTGATTTTTCTAATTGAATAAAAAATATATGGCACATTTTGCACAGCTTTCATTTAACCATTTTTTATACATTAGAAATACTTTAAAATATTTACATAAACAAATAGAATTCAATTCCTTCTTTAAATAAGAACATAAACATTTTACTGCCTAAAATTATTTTAGTGAACCCTTGATCATCAAAGGATGTATCTGCAGCTAAAAAAATCCTTCTCACACCAACATGTGAAAAGTTCTGCTTCAGTTAACATCAATGCAGTGTTGGACTGATCTATTGATTATTTTTGGATTAACCGACTGATAATTGGATAGCAAAAGGTGCCTGATATAAGTTTTTTTCTTTCCAGAAGTTGAAGTTAAAATTATGCCACTTAAGGGGTTTTAGGTAGATCATATTTACAAATAAAGAAGTTTTTTTTTTTTGCAAAATGTAGATGTTTTTGCACAGTTTTGGCTTAATTTCTGCTCTGACTGTGTTGTTCTTTCAGAAAATATCTGTATACATCAGTTAACGATTAATCGATTACTATTAGTTGCTGATTTCAATAATCAGTTTATTACAATTTATCCTATTAATCATTTCAGCCCTACAACAAACCCACCAACTGCTTATCAAAGACGATGCAGCATCCAGAGAGTGACAAAAATGGGACTACAGTTAAATTAATATATTGATTAGAAATCGACTTCATTTGAAATAATGAAACTCCTGGTAAAAACAGCAGCAGCATTAAGACCTCCAAGTCACTTAATGAGGTGTTCTGATTATTTTGCATGGTGCAGAAACCGTAACAGTCACTGTTTACAGGATCTGGGTTTGCAGCTCTGCATTACATTTTGTAACTCTGCTTGTCTGCAATCCAAAAGCCGAAGTTGATTATCTGTGAGCCAGTAAACACTCACGCCACACGACTCACAATACATTTAAAATGTGTTGTGAGGCTCAGCCATGTGTGTGAAAGTTTAATGATGATGTATGTGCAGCACTCAGCTTGTGGATGCACAGGTTTGTTCTCCAGCTCATTTTGGCCAAGACAGCGATTGTATTCACTTCTCTGATAGTCAGTTTTGTGGAATTAATTGTTTTTATTGACCTTAAATAGTAATCAGCTCAAACATTATTTATTCTGTTTGGATCCTGATGAGAGCAGAGAATGAGAAAATCTGTGGGTGTTTTTTTTTTTTTAAGCAACCGTAGAGTTTTTGGGCTTCCAGCAGCTGTAAGAGAACCAACAATGTTTTTATTTTTTCCGGTGGTTTAATATTTTTAATGATATAAGCAGCATTTCTTGTATGCAGCATTTCACAAAGCAGCTGTATCCCTTGAAATTTCAATCATTTTGTCACATTATAACCACAAACTTCCACACATTTTCCTGCCATTTTCTCTGATAGATCAATGGAGTAATTGATAAATGCATTACAAAACAAAAAGCTGAAAAGTGAAGCATGCACATGTACTCATCTCCCTAAGAACAAACTTTATTGGAACAGCTTTAGATGCATCTCTTTTGGGTTATATCTCTGCCAGCTTTGCAATTCCAGAAACTAAAATTATTGCCCCTATTCCCTATTTTTGCTAAATAAAATCCCAATAAAACTGGGATTTTACGACATTTGCAGACGTAAACTGAGACAATGAGGCAAGGTAGAATGTTTTCTTTAGGCAGCCACGTGGTTTTTGTGTCAACTAACAGCCATCTTTAAAGAGGACCCATTATGCTTCCTTGAAAAGGGCAGGATAGGTTTATGAGTGGAACTAAACATGCTTATTACATTTTTGCACAAAATCAATCTTAGATCATGAGATTTTAATCTGGTCAGTTCTGCCTATTTATAGCTCTTTTCAGAATGAGCTGTTTTAGGGCCTCTGTCACTTTAAATCCAATTAAGCTGCTGCTGGCCATTATCCAACTCAACATTTACACTTGCATGTGGAAATGGCTGCAAATAGATGTGCAATTATACAACCATACATCTTTGAAAAGCAAAAGTGGAGCCTCCTGTACAACCAACAAGATTGCAGGAAGTGGTTTCTTAATAAGTCAACAACAAAATACCTGTCTTTTCCAGCAGCCATTGTATTGCAAATACAGCTGTAAAACCAGCTGGCCAAACATGTTGGAGCTCCACTTGGGTTGCTAGGTAACGATGCAGTGTGACTCAACAATCAGGAGGTCTTTGAAACACCTTATTTTCCAGACACCAAAAAACATTAACCTTTTGCCTAAAAAAAACACTTGAAGGTTTTTAAGTGCTTGGGTTGTTTTTAGAGGCAGGTTAGACCCAAATGTTTAAAAATAATTGTGCAGAATGTGAATTTTGTGTATTAGATCCCCTTTAAGCACTTTCCCACAAAAGCTACAATTTTCTCATTATTCTTTTACCACATAGACCACACAGACTTGAGTTATTTTACAGCAGAACAACATCTTAACAAGCGAGAGAAGCATCATCTTAACCAGAGATAAAAATGTTCCTGACTCAAAGTGTAGCATTTTCAGAGAAGATGAAGTGTGTGTGCGTGTTTGAAGAGGCAGTGAATTCGTCCCTTACAGCTGATGTCAATCCCTTAAACCAGGAGACGGTGTTAGAAAAGAGTCGCCGTGGGCAGATCACTGACTAGCAGAGGCGCCTCTGCAGGGTTACGATAGACAACTGAAGGCGAAATCGCACCCCGACTTCCTTCTTTCTTTAGCTCAAAAGGAGGCAGAAAGCTTGACTTTGATTTATACAGCTGCACAGAATAATGGCTCCTGGAAAATAGAGCAACATGAAACTTTCCTCATTGTGTTTGGCTGTTTAAAAAGGAGCTGGAACAGTTTTACAGAAATTCAGCAAAATTACATAAGGGTGTAATTGGGTAATCTCCAATCTTAGCCTTGCAGGATTAGCACAAGATCAAAATGTCTAGAAGGAGGGCTCTGGGCAGAAAGTGTTTGCATTAGAGAAGAAACAAGTGAGTTCAGCAGAAACCTGCTAAACATTAATGAAACTTCTGTTCACCAGTCAACTACTGTACCTCCCTGTTCAAACTACTGGGAGCAGAAGCCATGATCATTAGACATGTTGCAGTCATCTTTACTGATAAATGTAACATTGTTTATATCCTTTGTTACAACAAGGTGAAACATCAGCTCAGCTTAATGGAGCTGAAAGTGGTAAAATCACAGTTTTATTTGTGGTGAAGGTGTGTTTTGACAGGCAGGATCATACAGAAAACTGAAATGGATGAACATACAGAGTTCAGCTGAGCTGTGTTTGCACTGAATACTCAGTACACATCCCAGACATACTGTGTGTTTTCTAAATACATGTAAAGAAATTAGCATATATTTGACTTTTTGTGCAGTGTCACATGCAGTGACATGTCAGGCTCATGACTGATGAGGTACAGATTCCTGAACGTTATTTAATAATACTTGATTAATTCTATAATGTACAACAATGATAGCAAATAAAATGGTGTAATTTGATAAAATGTGGAAAATATCAGGTGCCATGATTATTGGATCTTTGTGTTTTTATTTATTTGCTGATTTGTCACTCTTGGTATCCCATATACAGTCAACTCGTTTGTGTTAATATTGCCAGTGCTGCTGTACTTGAAGCATTTTTATGTAATTACATTCTGATCTGAATTGCAGTCTTCCCACAGCATAATGCGACCACCACCATGTTCTTGCTTCCAAGCAGTAGAAAGTTTTCTATTGGAATTTACAGTTATTTTCATTTTCTAAGAAGAATCAATACATAATAATAATAATAATAATAATAATAATAATAATAATAATAATAATAATAATAATAAAAATGCACAATGAACTATTCAGCTGAGAACTTGGAACACAGATGATCTTTAAAAACATCAATTTCAATAATTCTTCAGCTGCTGAAGTTATTTTCCCCTTTTGTTTAGTACACTTTTTTTTTTTTTATCAACACACAATATCCTGTCAGGCACTGGAGTGAAAATCACTATAAAGCAGGGAAGGAATGAAAACCCATTAGAAAGCCTGTACTATTGATCAAGCTGTTTGAAAAGGTTACGAGGAAATTTGCGTCCTGGAAGGAAAACAGAAAGAAAATGAGGTAATTTTAAACTTTTGTGTAGCAAAAACATTTCAGGATAATCCCACAGTTAAAAGTTTGAGCAGATTGGCTAGAAGAAAGTTAAAGACTTCAACATTTCTCTAGCAGTTTAAATAAAATTCCATGTGTGTAGTTACCTTTTGCATCCTCAGTTGAACTATCAAACATTTTTAAAACATTAATCCAAATTTTGTGGATTTACTTTTGGGTTGGGTTTTTACACCTTTTAAACTCAGGTCAGTTCTGGAAGCAGGGAGCCTCATGCGAGGTCCAGTTTTTCTGTTTTTGGTGATTGTGTGTGACAGGAGGTCTTATGTAAAACAAGTTTATTGCTGCAGCCTCCAGGAGGTGGTTTGAGGGTGAGCATCCTAAATGTGGAGTGACAGAAGTAAAAAAGAAGAGGCTTCCTGTCCTTTGGCATCAGTCCCTGACATGTGTGCTGGCAGAGATTAATGTGTTGACTCTCTGCGTGGGTTAGCCATGAGGTTGGAGAGGAGCTTTTTTATTTAGGACAAAAAAAGGATTGAAGTTTAGTTCAGGTTTTTTCTTGAAGTTTATTGCATATTTACATTTAATGTCAGTGAAATTCCTTGACCAATAAAGCAGAGACAGAGATGTTAAAATTATTTTATCACTGAATAAAACATATAAAGATGCTGTTCAGATCTTTAATAAGACTGAAGAAAGAGCAGTTACTGTTTCAATGAGAACTGAAAATGTGTTCTTTAAAAAATGTTCTTATACAATCCTGAAATTTGGCACTTTATAAAACAATTATGAAAATGAATTTGAAACAGTTTTGAGGATTTTTCACTTGCCAGTCAAAATATCTTAAAATTCTTCAAAAATAGAAAGCGATCCAAAATGAGGACAAGTCACAAACAGCTGGTTGCTCACAGAGAGTTGTATGTTAGAGGAAAGTTAAGTGGAAGAAAAAACATTGGTAGAGAAATGCACGTAAATCTCACTGTGGATGCAATGAATCCATATAACATATACTGTATGGTCCACCTTTTAAACTGAATTAGTGAGATAATTTTTGTTTCTTGGATATTCTAATTTAGTGAGATGTACCCGCACATGAACAAAATTATAATATTCAAACATATGTGGAGGACTACTGGTGTCAAACCATTTACAGTGGTTGTAAACATAAACAATGGAGTGAATGCAACTTATACAGAAACTACATACGCTTTTTAAAGTATGTACAACAGATAAAACCTTTGAAAAACAAATTGGTGCCCAGTTTACCTCCTCTATGTTTAAATGATTGATTCTGGGTCATAACTTGCATTGTGTCCATTGAGGAAGTCTTCTTGATAATGTGCATGTATTTTATTTTTGAGAATAATTTCCTGCCCTACAGATTGTTCTGTATCAGCCTCAAACTCAGACAATAACTGAAGGTTTCACTCTATTTTTGTTCAATATATTTTTTATCCTGTATTTGTCAGAAAGTCTTTACCTGGAGGCAAATAAAGATTAAAACAACTCTGGACTACAAAGAAAACAATATAAAACGCCAAACATCCTGGAGCAGAATATTTCCTCCATGTTCATTCATATGCTAATCTAATAAGATGCTCTCAGTCCACTTATCGGTAATTCTTAAGCTTTTGTTTTTATTTCCAACAAGAATATTCAGTTAGAAAACTTAATAAATATTGCTCTTTTGTTTCAACTTTATTTAATTCTAACAACCACCAGTCTTTCTCCTCAAATTCACCTTTCTCCATTTTACTTTTTTGCCTCTTTTATCCTTCCTATCTGCTTCAGAACACCTCCTACTTTTAGTCTGCTTCTCCTGCTCTCCACCCATCACTTCCTGTCTTGCTTCTCCCCATTGCCCTGAAGACCACCAGGATGAATAATGAATAAAAGAAGCTTCTTTTCTCGGTTCCTCCAGGTAGTCTTGTTTTTGTGTTTGGATGTGTGTGTGTTCTCGTCTGATCTCCCCCCTCCACCGACACCGAGCCCGTGGACACAGAAAGTTCAGCCTTTGACTTGACACCTGAATAGTAATCAAGAAACAGACATGAGCTTTCCAAATCTACCACTGGTCAAGGCTGTCAGAGCCTGTGACTGCATGCTTCAGAGGAGAGCGAGTCTGTTGCATGACATGGATTTCTGTTCTTGTGCACTTCTGTTTGAAAAGTGAGATTTTAAATCTGATATCCAAGCAATAATTGGATTTGTGACAAAATTCAATTTGACAAGATATAATGAACCTCACTACCCACACATTCCTGCCATAGCAGGTGAAGCAGAACTCAGTATAAAAGGTGACTTACTCCTTGAACACCTGTAAAAATATTTTCACTGCATTTGTCGCACAAAATGTTTCTTGTATAATGAGATTATCTAAGGGCCTCTGTCACTTTAAATCCAAATAAGCTGCTTCTGGCCACACCCCCCAACTCAACTGGCTGCAAACAAATGCGCAATTATAACACACATCTTTGGAAAGCAGAAGTGGACCCTCCTGCATAACAAACAAGAATGCAGCAAGTGGTTTCTGAATGGTATGTCAGCAACAAAACACTTGTCTTTTCCAGCAGCCATTGTACAGAGTATACAGCAATAAAACCAGCTGACCAAATGTCCTGGAGTGCAACCGTTACTGATGCTAGGTAACGGTGCAGTGCCCATCGAACATGACTGAACAATCCAGAAGTTTTTGAAACGTTTCAATTTAAAGACACCAGAGAATATTATCTTATTGGCTGGGTGTTTTTTAAGCTGCTTTTAGAAGTGGTTGAGACCCAAATGGAAGTATAAAAACGAGTTCAGCACATGAGCATGGTGGTCAGAAATACTGACCACCATGCATACACGCTGCAGATAAACTGAGCAGCGTGAAGGAAGGTTGTCCGTCCGCTGTGTGTTGTGTATCGAGCAGAAAGAGAGCCTTCATCATGGCAGGCTTTCATCATTATTAACTTTATTTTATCCAAATAGCAGGACAGCATACATAAAGCTGCAGCACATGGAGCCTTTAGGTTCCACACTAATCTGATCCACAGAAACAATGAGAGGTAGGAACCAAAAAAGCACAAGGTGTTGCTCTAAGAATTCAAATATATTTGAAACTTATCTGAAATATATTTCCAGCAAATATAATTGAAATTAAACATATACTAAAGGTTACAGATACCTACAATGTAAGCAAATGTCTGTTCCTGCATTATGACTGTTATCTTTGACATTCAACTCATAATGAATTGCTAAAATATGTTTGAAATTGAGATATTTTGAGATTTCCACTAAGCAAAGCAAAGTTTTGTTCTTCTTCAAAGCTCAGTCAAATTATCTAAAGTGAAACAGAAATAAAGTCTGCATTATTTTCTGCAGGGTAACTCCATACATCTGGGTGTGGCTCTCTGGATTCAGGAAACATGAATCAAGGCAACATGAAGCCTTCCAGAGCATCTGCTGATTTACAGTTCATCTAATCCTGTTCAGCTGATAACACGGAGGGGAGCAGGGCTCCTACACTGCCAGGGCTAAAGGTTTACTGTCCTCTGAGGGACTTTAAATGTTCCCATCATGGTCCTGGGAGGCTGCGGCTGCCTGAAGGTTCACGTTTTCCACACATAAGGTTCCCATCAGAGACAAAACTCCAGCACCACAAAGCTTCTGCTTGAAATGTTCATATTTTCCTTTAAAGCAAAATAGATACCTGTAAAAAGGATAAACCTTCAGCTCCTGTAAAAAAGTACCTGGATAAATCTTCTGTAATTGAATCTTGACTGTAAAAGAGAAGTATAAATTGTATTTCCACACCTGGCATTTTCTTTGAGTAAGAAAGTCTAACTGATACAAACACTAGAGATATATTTCAGGAAATTATTTTCTCCGAGATTCATAAAAATGCACATCTAGTTAAAATTTTAGATACAGCTATGCTCAGAGACACAGAGAGAAAGAGAACTAGGCTAAAAACTATTATTTCTACTATTTCTTTTCTTCCTTCTACACTTACTGGGACTCTTCCTAGATTTAAACTAAAAGAAATCTGCTACATGATGGGTAGTGCATTGCTGGTCATTTTTCTCTCAGCCCAGCTAAATAAAACTTGTTTACAGCCGCATGTTGCACAATCTTTTGAAAAAAAGACTCTTTGTAATGTTTGATAAATATCTACTAAACAAAAAACATTTTATTTTGCTTTTCAGACTTCAAAACAAAGAAAGACAAAAAATTAGAAATAAAGTGGATGGAGGCCATTTAAGAAGAATAAACTACAGAGAAATCTACAGAGATTTATGCATCTCTGTAGCTGCTCCTTTAGAAAACTAAATAAAAAACATTTAAAGGTTTTAAAATCAGACTGAAACTTTGCTTCAAGACCTAATCTAATTTTATTCATTATGTTCAAGTGTTGCACAAGATATGACGCAACTGATTAAATCAGAAATGTAAATCAGAGAAACTTCACAGAAGCAGCTGATGAGGGACTTCAGTCAAACTCTCCCATTTTAGAGATGATTGTTGCCGTAGTTGAACAAAACAAACTAGTATTAAATGTATTGAGTTTCAGCAGGAGCTTACTTTCTCCATAGTCCTGATAAGCTGCACAAACAACTCCTGAACCTGCCACGCAGACCGTACCGTTAATCCATTTCAAGGTTGATATAATCTGTTAATCAATACAGCCTTAAGTCGCCTGAAAAACAAATATGTCACAGTGGACTTAGGTAATGATCAGGGCTGATCGGATGCCATCCCGGGCGAGGACATCATTGTTTTTTTAATGTGTATTGTACCGTTTGTATTCACTTAGCCTCACGTGCAGGTGTGTGTGTGTGTGGGGGCGTGCAGGGGTGCGCGGGCGCGCTTAGGGGTGTGTGTGTGTGATGTGAATATTAAGTTTTTCTCAATGTTCCTGTGGGGTCAGTTTCTGGTCTAGAAATAATCAGCGCTGCATGGGTTTGAATGGAAATCAGTGTGTAAGATTTAATTCAAACGATGAAAGAAAATAAAAAGCAGGTGTACTGGATGGGGTTTTTTGCAATGTAATGTATCTTCCATAATAGTGGAAGGAATAAAAAAGGAAAAATCACAATAAAATCAACAGGATTGTTTTGATCTTTTCTGTCTGACTGCTGGTGTTGAAGTTGTAAAAATCAGGAGGTAAAGTTGTATGTTCTGGAAATCCCCAAAAGCATTGTTCAACCTATCATCTCAAAATAGAAAATGTTTATCAGAGAACCACTCTAGAGGCAACAAGTAACTCTGGAGGAGCTGCAGAGATCCATAACTCATGAAGGAGAAGCTACTGACTTGATAACTGAGTTTAGCACCATAAAAGATATTTTTTAAGGAAGACAGCAAGAAGAAAGCTCTTGTTGAAAGAAAGCCATAAGAAGTCCCATTTGTCGTTACAAAGCACGTAGGGGAGTAAACAAGTGAAATTATAATTCCCTGAACAGTAGCTGAATCAGATTAAAAAGGGAATTAAAAATAAATGATTGAACTGTAATGTTTGCACCACCTACCTCTAGAAGTGAAAGTCTCTAATTTTACTCTGGATATGATAATGATTCTTTAAAAAAAAAAAAAGCCAAGAAAGCAAACCAGAACCAAAAGATGGAGAAGCAGCATTCAGCTTCTATTCACCACAAATCTAGAACAAACTTCTGGAAAATTGTAAAACAGCCAAAACACTGAGTTTCTTTAAATCTAGACTAAAACTCCACCTCTGCAGAATCAATTTTGTACCATGATAAATGAAACACAAACCAACATTTTGATGTGTAAATGACGACAATCGGCAAAAGGTAGTGTTTCATTTGTTGATCTTTGTGTTTTTATGATGTAAAGCACTTTGAACTACCTTGCTGCTGAAATGTTTTATACAAATAAAACTGATTGGCTACAGGTAGGTATCAGTCTTCAGCACAAAGCAGGTAAGAAGCTACAAACAAAAAAGATCCTGGTGGCCAAAACTGTTCCTCTGCAGAGATAAAAGGCCAGTGTGTGTTTATCAGTTTCTTCAACATCTTATATCATTTTGTTCACCTGCTGAGCTTCCTCGTGTTGTTTGCCATCCCAGCGTGAGAGGAGGAACAAGTGTGAAGACTGAAAAGCTCAAACGGGGATGCTTCATACTGAAGAGCAGCATTTACCCATCTGCTTAGCAAATTATGCATCTGGTTGATCTTTTCTACTCTTTAAAGACCTTCTTGACACCTGAAATAGTTGGAAAATGAAAACGGTTACCAAGGTAGCAGATGGGATGTGAGGAGTGAAGAAATTGTGTGTTAGAGTAGAAATCAACGCTCTCCAACAAGAGCATAAAACTGAACATTTTGTCCTAAAAATGATCAAACAGAGTTTTATTAAGTTATCTGGAAGAATATCTTTGTTTTATTTCTACTTCTGCCTCTGGCAACAAGCTGGAATCACGGTGTTCCCTCTCCGTTCCCTCCTCAGTCCTTCCCAGATGGCAGAGGAGCTAAGGTAATTAGCATAATTTCAACTTGCAGGGGTTTTATGGAACAAGCATCCTAAAAATCTCTGCGGGAGGTTGGTAATTTGATTTTGGACAGATTTAAACACATGCAGGTCAATAAATCTAGTCAGTCATCTGGACACTGAAGTGATTAACCGCTGAAGGAGATGGGAAGTCTTCTCAGAGCTCTGTAGGTTTTGGGAAAATAACGCACAATGAATCCTAATTTTACCTGCAGACAAGTTTCTACTAACTGTGAACTGTGAGCAGGAAAGACATCCTGTAGAGGTCTGTATTACATCTGTGGAGAAAAAGCCTCTGACTGAAAACATGCTGGTATTGTATGAGAATTGGATAAAGAGAAAAAAATGAAAATGTATGCATTCTTAGAAACAGAAACCTCTTAAAGTCTTTCAAGTTAAAGGGAGTTAATGCACATTGTTGTGAATATACACTATAAAGAGACGCCTAAAGTGTTTCAATTTAAAGAAATCAAAGAATAACAGTTGTTTTACTGTTTTACTTGAAGCTAAATTTAGATTATATACATATATATCATGTGACGTAACCAGATCCTTTTGGTTGTATTTGAATTTAACTCTATGACAGTTTCTGACTTCAGGACAAAAGCAATTCCTGATTTTCATTTCATCTGTTTGTGCTATGAAAGGGCAACTGCTGACTCCACAATTAATCAGATAAAAACATGACATAAAAAGCAGCTCATATATCCAGAAGCTTTTGATTCATTAGTGGGAAATAAGCCACCCTGAGGAATCTTCTGGATAGTTCATGAAACATCACATATTCTAATGAACTCTTTGATTTAAAATTTAAATGTTATTTGAAACAATAAAGATTTTTCTTCATTAGAGAAACAAATATCTATAGAGGAAATACTACTGCCAGTATTTAATATTTGAATCTATTTTAACCTGAGTTGGTTATGATATATTTACAATACTGTTTCAATTTTATTTTTAGAAAATGGCTTTTTTTATGGAAAAGGATTAGATCTATTGCCAAAAAAAAAATCAGACTTTTTTCTCAGAATTTTGATGCCTGATCTCAGAAGATTCAAATCAGAATTCTGAGATTTAAAAAAAAAAAAATAAACTTTTTAGAAAAAAGTCTGAATTCTGAGAAAAAGTCTGAATTTTTTTGTCTGTGGCCCTAATCCTCTTCTGTATTTTTTTTAATAAAATGTGTGCCACCTTTTAAAAATACATTAAATAAATACCAATAAATGTAATACCAACTTTTTTTTAGGTTTTTATTTTGTAAATGTAAAAAATCTGAATAAATAACACAGTAAGTAAGAATAAGAATAATTAATTTGCGACAAAGTTAAATTGTGAACAAAGGGCATGAAAAGTAATTAAGTTAATTTTGAGGTTAAATGTCATGTAATTTGCGAATTCATTTTGCTTTTAAAATCATAAAGGCCTCTGATCACAAACAGCTGTAGGCATAAAGTGACATATTTTATCCTTTAAGATGTTATCACATTTAATAAAAAGATTTGTTCATCTCTGGTAGACGTCGTAGACCTTTTGATTTGAAGATGTGTCTGTGTTTACTTACTGGCGTTTAAACTGACCGGTTTCTGAGCATGAGAATGAAAAAATGTCTGTTTTTCTCTTCGACTAGCGATGCTAAAGAAAATGGCTTTATAAGAATTATTCCTGGTGATGTTCCTGTTCTTTCACAGAACAAAGAAATAGTTTTTTAATGTTTCAAAGATGAAATGAAACATTTCTGGTTGGAGTTCATCAGTGCAATATGCCAACAAACTAATATTTCACCGATTTTTGTTGCTGCACGTTTCTGACCTGCTGGCTTCGACACATCTTGTGGGTTATCACGCAGAGTGAGACATCAGGGTCTTGAAGCATATAAAATAACAAGCTGACTAACTCATAACTAAGATATTTCTGATTTTTAAAGGTCAGCATTAGTTTCTTTAATCCTCGCTGGGTACCAAGCTCTGAAATAACCTCAGCTTCACCCAATTCTTGCTCTCCACTAGGAGGAATGAAAACATTTACAGTTCTTGAATTACATTAGAAACATGGTCTTGTCTGTGCTCAGTTTAATTGGAGCTGCTGGTCGACCTTGAGGAGGCCAGGTTGTCTCCACGCTCGCTGCTCCTGCAGACAGATTTGAAGGATGAAAAGCTGAAAAGCTCCTGTTTGCTGAGAGCAGACGTCAGGAAACAATAAGAATAGGTTATCTGCGGCTGTTGCTGGCTCTGAGGAGTGGTTGGTAGCTGCTTTAGCAAACATTAAAATCCTTGTTGGCATTTGGCTAGTTTGCTCTTGGAAGAAGCTCCAATCTTGTTTTGAGGAAGTTACAAAATGCCCTTGGATGTTGCAGGCCTGTAAGTATCAGCAGAGACAAAGGAAAACAATCAGTCACTCGGGACCCGCTTTAGAAAACAAGCAGAGACTAATTAGTTTTGTAAAAGCAAGTCTTCATGTACTTACAGAGGCTTTTTGCAGGCGGGGGTAATCTCTGAGGAGAGGGTCTTAAGTCTCTTTGAGTGTGTGCTTCTACTGCTACCATCTTATTTTAACGTGGAGGGTTTGTCCTTAAACTTTTGTGACTCTTTGCTGTTTAATTTTCCTTTTAGTTAATCCCCCTCTTTAAGTTATCCTGAAAACTGGCTGTGAACTGTATCACCATCTGATAAAATAAACTGCTTAAGAAACTGGCTCCATGTTGTATCAGTTCCTGACTGTCTCCCATTTCAGTTAGCATCATCACAGCTCCACACTGATCTTCCTATGCCTGGGATACGTGGAGAATATCGACAAATACCACATGTTAGACAATGTTTAACATGTCTAACATGCCGGGCTCACATAAGCTACTAGATGCAGTTAGTCAGCATGGTGTGTAGCGCTGCTCACTGCCTTGTCACCATCATATCACACTCATTTCAGACACTGCAGTGCTGAGTGGCATGCTATGTATCAAAATAGTGTTTTAGAAAACAAAAAAAGTTCTGCAACTCACAAAAACATTCCTGCAAACATGAATTCCTCAGATCATATCAGTTGTCCTGTTGTTGTTTTCTTTCCGCCGGTGTCTTTATGGTGGATGTTGTCATCTCTGAAGTATTTTTTTTTTGTAACAGTCTTACTGCTGTGGGTTGAATGATGTGTTTACTTCAAACTTGCAACTTATTGGCAGAAAGCAACTCAACTCTTTGATGTTCTTCAGGAGGATCAACATGAAAACTGTGCTGCTGACCGTCTCCTCAGTTTGCTCTCATCTTGCCTCTCTGAGTGGTTCTCAAGCAGCACTACGCCTCTTACTGAGGTACTACAAATTGTCCTAACTAATGCAAACATCTGAACTGATATAATCAGCTTTCTTGCTTCCTGTTAGCCACTGGCAAAGAATATAGACCACCATGCTATCTTAAAGGCACCTTTTGTTTATTTCTTATCTGCATATTTCATTTATATTCCATTCTTCTCATGTGTTGTATTTTTTGCTCGGTATTCAACATCATTTCATAAACATTGTTTAGTGTATGTTATTGTTTGGTATCAACATGATTCCAGTTCTGCAATTTTATTGTTGTATTGTGTAAAGAATGACTGTGCAATCGCAGCACAATTATCTTAGAAAAGTAGGTGGAAAGTTATGATTCAAGCTTTGTATTGCACAGTAGTCAGATAAAGAAAAAACTAAAACAGGTGAGCAAATAGAATATGGTACATTGCAAATAAAATAGCTAAAATATTATCCATTTACATAAATAACTAAACATTGTTGATGGAATGAATCAAGGCAATGCCCATCTGACTATGCAGTTAAATTTGTCAGAAAAATTTAATATTTGTACATTTGTGAAAATCACATAAATGGTGAAGACTTGTATTTCCTGAGGGCAGAGTGAATCATGTTTGAGCCGATTAGACATCTGTCTATCAGACAGGACGGAGGGCATGCAGCCTCTTTAAGGCTCAGTCTCAAAGGTCAGAGAGTTCAGTGATGTGATCAATCTGACAGGCCTTCAAATGATGTCACTGTCTTCAGCTGCTACAGACAGTTCATCGCAGAAACCATCTTTAGCTGATCATTGGTGAGTGAAGACTCAATCAGCTGTTTAATTGCTGTTTCTATCAGAAAGTCTTCGTTGAACTTTCACTATAAACCTTTGCTGTGTTGCTTTTTCAGCCACCTTTGAACTTTGCCAAGTCTTTCTCAATTAGTTGCATCATTCTCAACCGATTATTGACAAATATTAGTGGGAAATATTATGCATACTCTTGTGGTTTCCATAGGATTTAGCCAATTGCATCGATTAAATTATCATTTGCATGTTTGACCACATCGATAAAAGCAGGAGTTTTGCTCTGGAGCATAGAGTTGCGCACTTACACCAAGACGGAAAGAAAAGCAACTGTTGTACACCAATATGAAAAGAGTTATGAAGCCATTTCAGATCATTATTCTGTAAGCTTGTTTCTGTGTGGAAGAAGGCAAACTCAGACTTGTTTGTCTCAAGTCTAAGCTATCTATTAAGTTTAAAATAATGGGAGAAATAGATCCCAAATGATATTCAGAGAAATTAAATTACATAGTTATTGTAATTAATTAATCTCAAATAGCTTTCTTTCTTTTTCCCCTGCAGTTTTCCTAAAATAATGTCCAAAATGAGTGAGGCACTGCCTCAAGAGCGTTATTTTACTATTTAATTCAGAGGAGCACATTCAAAATTGAGGTTAAGATTGGACTTATTAGTTCTTAGCCAATATATTGTCAGAAGAGCCAGTAATTTTAATTCGAGCACACCAGAAGATGTGTTTGCGTGCTTTAACATGTCAGACAGCAATTACCGTATATCTTCCTGCAGTCCCGGCACTCACAAAAACTAATTTCTGCTCCCTTTGAAAAGGTTCAAGATGCCTTCATTCCTAAGAAAATGTGTGAATTTGAAGCTGCTATCAACAGTTTATCTGGATCTGGCCAAACTAGCAATTAAGTAGATAAGTGTCATAGTAACCAACAAATAAACGTTGAAAAAAACTTTCTCTATAATCCAAATATCTGCTGAAAGTTGCCACCCCTGTCCAAGGAGCAGGAAGCTTGATATTTTGTTTTATATTTTTATTATTCGCAATTTAATTTTTTCTTTTCACTTCTCTTCTTTTGCTGTTTATGTTGGAGTAAAAATGTGACTTTCTGGACTTTCCCTGCAGTGTTGACTTTGGTCTATAAGTTTTTTGTCTTATTTTTCAGACATGTAACACCGTGCACAACACTTTAATATAATGTTTTGGATTTTTGATCAGTCTAAATACTTCAGACAAATGTAATTTCACAAAGACTACAAAGAAAACTTGTTATTCTTGCTTTTATCTGTGTAAATTATGTAAATTCCTCTGATTCTTTAAAGAGGAAACTTTCCTGTTCTGTGCCTGCACTGACATTCAGAATCAAAATAACAACTTATTACATTTACTTACAGGTACCAGAATAAAATAGTAAAAACATTTGCAAACCTTTGAAAGCCACATGTCATTTTCCATTCATTTCACTTCCACATTAATGAGACCAAGCAATGCAAAGTAAAGTTCCCCCTAAATACATTTATGTTTGTTGCTGTTATCTGATAAAATGTCTTGAATACTTTGAAAACTAAGACAAAATACTGGGTATCTGGATAGTAACTGAAACAATAACATGGAAGCTCAACTTGTGCTTGACCACCATTGGTTTGTGAGGAAGAAACTATAACAGATGTTCAGATTGGTTTTCTGCCTCTGTCTCTCTTTGACTCTGTTTCCATTAAAGCTGAAAACTGAAGTTTGTACTTCAAGGCTTTTACTGCTAATGACAATAATAAACAAGAATGAAATAGTAAATGGTGTCTAGATATTCTTATTGTCTGAGTTTTTGCCACCAAATCTTGCATACTGGGTTTCTTTTTGTAAAGAAAAGTAAAGTTTTAACATCCCAGCCCACATAGTTGCCTTATGGTGCCAAGTAAAAAGCCCTACTGTCCTGATGATGCAGTCATGCAGCAGTGAGAGTCCTCCAGTAAATTACCTTCTCTGTAACCATTCTGCATCCTGTTTTGCCCAGCAACATACTCTTGGGTTCGCTGCAATGTACAATATGAAATAGCTGCTCTTAAAGGAGCTTTTATGTGTCGCCTTGAGGGATGCTGAGCACAGTAATCGAACATTTGCTTGGAAGATGCTGATGCACTTTGTGACACATCTCAGGGCAAAATGAACTGCATGCATTTTGTTCAACTATAAATATGCAAAATGGAAATAATAAATACTATAGTAATGTTAAAGGCATATTTTATTGTTTTTCCTCCTAAACCCAGAATGAGGTATACCCAGAGGTATGAAAACTTTTTCAGCCGTATAAATCATTGGGGCTTTTATTTAATCATCAAAGTGATAGATGTGGTTTATTTTTACATAAAGAGATATGCAACTACACATGCTCAATTTCCTGCCGCTTAATTACTTCAGTTGGACTAATTTATAAATTTCCTCTATGCCCATATAAATAAATTATAAATAAATTGTGTAGAAAGAAATTGTTTTATCTTGGAAAATCTATCTGTGGCACATTTTTTTTCACTGCACATTTGCTTAAGTGACTGTAAATATTAAGCATTTTAGATGTTTTTGTCCCACTAATACTAACAGTCACCATAGAGCATATACATGCATTCAAGTTAACATTTTTTCTGAATTTTGAACTTGATTTAACCAACAAACCTAAATATGGAAAGATTTAAGCTCTTCTTTCTTCCAGATTGAATGTAGAAATGTAAAATCTACAACAAGATGATCACCGTTAAATTTATGAAAGACCAAATTATCAGTGGATCACAACAGATCAATTATGTGCAAATAACTTGAAGTAAAAATCCCACAATTTTCCCAACACATACTTCAACTTCTTTATTTGTATCTAGAAATTCTGGAGGTGTACTTAGTATTTCACAAACGTTTAGGTTTTGTTTTGTCCTCAGCATGGTTATGATCACTTCAGGTTAGACTTGAATAATTTAAAACCTGGAAATCATTTTATGCTAGGTTTCTTAAACAAATACTTGCTCCTTATGCATTTACCACTTAAGCAGAAAACACAGCACTCATTAGTGTAATCCATCAGAAAATCACATAATTACCTCCCCAGCTGAAGAAGGTACTCTTCAGAGGAAAAAGAACATCTTTAATGGACTTCAACGCATCACACTGCAGAGATGCTGTGTTTTGCCAACAGAACAATGCACTAAGCACAATTATTACTATAAATAAAGCTCAATACTCAGACAGCTTACTAGTTCTTACTTTAAGAGGTTATTCTGTCTTGAGTGCCTCTTCTCTAAGCCTTGCGGACAACAATGCTGCTGATTCCTCTCTGCTTTTGTAATGTTGACACTCGTTTTCAGGATGTCACTGCTGAAAGCTAGCTCTCCATCCTCTTGTAAGGTACAGACATACCTAAAAAAAAGTGTTTATTCTAATTAATGAAACACATTTGCTCATGATCTCTACAGACAGATGGACCTATGTTTCATCTGGGTGCTTTAATTATAACATTTAAAGTACCTTTTTTTTTATTGCGTTATGTTGAAACTTTTTCAATTTTGCTTGCAACAGTGCTCAGAAGACTTTTATTCACATAACTTTAAAAAACCCTGCTAAGTTTTCACTTAAAAGTTTTTTTTTAACTTTAATTTTCCTCATCTGCTGTGGAAGACAGCCATATGCTTTCTATGGGAGTAACAACTGATGAAGTGAACAGTGTTCATTTAGAGAAATTGTACTCGATAATAAACTAATAATAATAAGAAAAATAAATCAATCGCAAATGCTTGTCTCAGAAAATAATCAGGATCCTTTTGCAAGATTCAAAATATTCAATAAACCAGAAAGTTAGACAAAAGAGTCTGAAGCTCCAAAAACCAGATCACGTTTGTTTTCAAGCGTGCTTAAAATCGAGTTCCCGGTGCCTCTGCTCTGAGATGAAAAGCAACGTTCCTCCTGTATTGTTTGACTGCAGGACACCGTTCTTCCTGTCGGATCTCCACACATTCAGATTCAAACCAACAGTCATGCTGCAGTGTAATTGCCATTCAGCAAATATCTCTGCACGCTTTGGGTGCTGCATGCACGCTCGTAAACTCCCCCGCTCGGATGGTTGCTCAGAGACAGGCAGGAGTATTACTCACCGTGCCGTTATAGCTCACGAATAAAGCCAAAGAGTAATAAAAGTGATCCCTAAAAATTTCATGTGAGCTGAGGCAGCTACTGACTGTGGGTGGTGAAGTGTGATATGTGAGTGTGTGTGTGTGTAAGTTTGAAGTGTTATATTAAATTATTCTGGTCATTAAGCTGCATCAGCACCTGTGTGTCACGGCTTTCTGCCCCCCGACTGTTTGAGTGGGTTTTCTGGCTCTTCATGTTTTTATGGGAAAGCCTGCTTGTTTGTCGGAGGAGGTCTGTCTTTCAGCAGATGTTAAAATACTTGTGTTTGCATGAGGAGGTGAATTATTTATTGCTTTTTAGCAGTTAACACATATTTATTCAATACACAATCCTATGTTTCTGTGAATTTATTTGGATGCGTTTTTGGTTTTAGCCTTGACCCCTGACCTTCTCTTTATGCATTCAGGTGAACGTGACAACATTTATATTTCTTTTTTTTTTTTTACCCCTCCAGGGGGTCTTTTGTGGGCTCTAGTGTCCCTTATATGATAGTAGGCTGACAGGAAACAGGGAAGGAGAAGGCGGAAGACATGCGGCAAATGTCGTCGGGTCCGGGAGTCGAACCCGCGACGGCCGCGTCAAGGACTCAAGGCCTCCAAATATGGGTCGCGCTAACCGCTACGCCACCACGGCACGCCCACATTTTTAATTCTTTTGACCCAATACGGTGTCTACATTTTTTTCCCACTTGACTTTATGCCAGTATGACGCTTCATGTTTCATAAGCACCCTTCACACTTCATGGAACCAATGGTAAAATAAAAAATCTCATGTTCAGAAGTAATTTCTTAGTTTATATTTAACTTTTTTAAGATGACTTGAGTATTTAGGAACCTGTAATAAGTATTTTCTGCCTTCCTTTTTCACGGGATGAATAAGATTACATTTACAAGAGAGTGTAATTTGACGGTCAGGGTTTCTATTTTTTCTGAAAGCATCATACTTCCGTCCTTTTAGTCCAGGTTTAGTTATTGTCTTATTATTGTTTTCCTTTGATACTGTAGGTGTTGCTCGTTTGTTGTGAATTTTTCCTAATTATTTCTTTAATCCGTCAATCTCTCAAAGACTGCTGGTGAAAAACAACCTGGCAGTGTGTAGCCAAGTTAATTAATGTGCATTATCAGGGTTTAAGAAACTATTACTAATGTATCTATAATATCTACGGAGCGTTTTATGTATATACCAGACTGAATACCAGATGTTTTATTTTGACTGCAGCTAAAAGGTTTGTTCAATAATAAATAAGACATTATTTATTCTTTATCATATCAAATCTGTTTATCAATCAGATGCAGCATTTTCTGTAGAAATAGTTCAAGTTTTATTTAAAGATTTTCAGTCATCATAGGAATGATGATGCTAAATGTTTCAGTAGAAGACAACTGACCTTTCACCTCTCATCTTAGACAAGAGAACAACTCCAGCTGCTTTCTGCCCAAGCACTTCCTGTTTACACATTATTCTTAAACACAGAAGCCACACATTTTGGTTTGTTAAACTACTTTCACTTAATTATTTGAATTCCTCTGTAGTCCTGTTGCAAGGGGCATCATTTCTTCACTTTCTTGTATTTCAGCATATCGTAATCATTTAGTAACATTTCACGACACCAGAAATCACTTCTTGGCTTTTTTTCCCCCCTTTGTTCCTTTTCATTACTTCATCCTTCTCTTACCGTTCAACTGTTTCCATTATTCCACATTTCACCTTCGGGCACCTTACTCTCCTGCTGGCTCTTGCACCAAATCTAGTTTGAGGTTTTATTGTCCTTGAAATTACGTTTGCAGCAGGGCATGCTGCGCCGTACAGACAATAAACAACATTTACCAGAACATACAGGACAAACACAATGAAGTGAAGTCTGAAGAAAGTAAGAGACGAACTGACAGAGAGTGTTTAGTATTCATCTTATTTTATTCCTTTCTCACTTAGTTGTTGGATTTGGCGTGTTGAATACGGGGAGGCAAGAAGCCAATAGGCCAGTAGAATTAAAACTAAGATAATTTAATAATTAACGATACTGATTAAAAGTCCAAAGTAGAATTAAAATTGAAACTTGTGTTAGAAAACAAAGGTTGAAAACCAGTAACCTGAAGCATTGACTGACAGAACCCAGTCAAAACTGGGATAAGAAACAGGTGAGATTCATCAACACAGTAGAAACAGCTGAGAGGGACAGAGTGCCTCATTTCCACCGAGCGGTACCGCACCATTTCTGTAGATGCTATCGGTCCATTGTCTTAGGTCTATACGACAATGTATCACAAACCTGAACGTCCATTGTCCCTCAGTTGGACCTTCAGTTAAAGAATATGGGTTAGGGTACCAATAAGTGTCTTTCTACACTTTGCTCAGTGCACAAGCGTCCAACTTGAGGCGTTGTACGTCTTTTCAGCCTGAACGTGCTTTAGGGAGACATGAAAAGAAACAGAAAGAGAAACTCACAAAGCCGAAAACTGCTCAAACACCAAGCAGAAAATACACAGACTTTGGAGGGTAGGAGGACATGTCCTCTGCACTTTTTCAAAGGGCATTTTTGGTCCCCTGCAGTCTTTAAATGTCCAAAACCAGTGTCACGCTCTATTAAATGGTTACTAGTCAAGCACTGGGATCAAGACAAATACAGCCGCTCCAGCATGTTTCCCTTTACATGTTACCTAATAGTAACTGAGTCTTAATTAAAAGTTCAATTGTTGCGTATCTAGGTCTGTGTTTTTAGGTGTAGGGTATATCAGGACACAGTTCAACAGGAACAATGGTACTCAGAAAGAGTCGTATCAAAACAGGAATCCACCTGAACAAAGAGCTAAAAGAGAACCAGACAACCAAAACAAATCAGAAACTAAGATCTATAAACCAACTAAGATCTATAAATCTGGGCTGGGCTCTTTATGTGAGTAGGTTTTATTAAAAAAGAATGCCACATGTAAAAATACAAGAGGGGTTAAAAAAACAGCTCCTGAACTTTTACTATTTTAGCAAAATGCTATAGGTGGATGAACATGCCTTTTTATGCAGCTGCTCTGACATGGCAACAGGTCTAAAAGTTATGTATTAATTAAAGTGGAGGTTTCTTGTGTTGGACCACTTCTTTTTAATTTTTCAATCATGCTCAGCTGCTAAATCTTTCCATTTCTCTTTTCCATCCTCGGTCTAAACTGGGGAAAACCTATTAGATCTTGCAACACATTCTTCAAATGCATACCCACACATGGTCCACACAATAGAATACTGGATGTGAACCATAAATCGCTGTCCCCATTATAGTTCTGCCAGTAGCTCTTCCATGCTGACTGCACAACGTCTTTATAGTGCGGTTTTGATGTATATGCGGGGCCAGGCCTGGCAGGCGGGGCCACTGACAGAATGAGGTTGGAAAATGAGCAAGAGGGAAATATGGTAGCGCAAGATGAAACTATAGAACTAGAAGAAAATGAATAGCATACAGCAAATCATTAATTAGATTTGAAAATCAGTTCTTTTGGGTTTAAAAACCAAAAACGGCGTAAAAGAACTACTAGAGATTTCTCAATATGTACAAAATGCAAATGTACTGCAAAACACAGTCGATCATAGTTGTCTTAAAAGTTGTCCTTAGACTTGAGCTACTTTTTTATATTAATTTTCCATCTGTAAATCTCACAAAACGTGGAGTGATATTTATACATTCAGCTGAGCATATTTTGAGCCCAGCCCATGAAAAATCCATCAACCATAATTTTTGTCACCACTTATCTTATTAGATGAATGTAATACTTGGATAAGGATGTCAAACTATCTCAGGATGTAATTATAGGTGCTTGGAAGAGAATAATGGAAAACAATATGGGCCCGTCTGAGTGGATTTACTGATAAACTGGGGGCTGTTTCAAGGTTTTTCTGATTGTTTTACGAGTGATATATAAACAATTACATGTTTTTGAGCAAAGTCTTAAATAAAAAGGTCTTTTTATATAGGGGATCTGCTATAAAGACAATTTAAAAGCGACAAGAAAGTTCAGACGATGGAGCTGAAGCTAAGCAAAGCTGCTGATCTCTTTCTACCCTCTAAAGAATGCTTGGGTGCTGCTGTTAGAGATTAATTTCTCACAATATATAACAGTTATTTTCTCTGGATTCAGCTAGAGTGTCAACAGATTTCTAGAAATGCGTCAATATTCTCTAAACTACAATAAATGTTCTCACTCTCCACTGTCATTCTGTGTTTGTGGGAAAAACACAAATTGTCTTAGAAAAAAAACAAAACAAAACAAGGAACATAGGCACAAATATATTGCAGCTAATTTGCTCTGGGAAGTTCAGGCTTGTTCACACAGTAAAAATTACAGGACATAAAACAAACATTGGTGGGTCTCGATTAAAATTTCTGATCGAGTTAATTGCATTAATTAAGTACAATTAATCACATTTAACTGAAAGCCACATACAGATAAAATAAGCAACATATTGAATTAAAAGACCCTTTGCAGAAAAGTTTCATGGTTACACATAGCTAAGATTGAGACACTGGGCTGAAATGACAAGATCTGTACCAACAACACCGCGCCACCCGGTGGTGGCACCATCATGCTGTGGGGCATTTATTGCATGGCAGAAAGTGATATTAATAAATATGAACTACCTCCAAATTCTTTTACTTTTTCACAAATCTACAGCTGCAGAATAGACACTGACAAAAATTAAATGAATAACTCATTACCAATTGTTTTAAAAAGGATGAAACAAGCTGATGTTAGGTTTCTAGAACGGCCTCCTCAAAGCTCTAAGTTCAACAATGCTCAAATTTAACTCAAATTTAAACAATGCTTTAAAAAAGTCACCAAATCTCCCAAAAAGAGTAGTCAATTATCCAATCAAAATAATGCTAGAAGCTTGTTCATGGCAACAGCTTCTGAAGCAACAAATTTATCTGAGGTGTATATTTAAAGCTTTATGTATGATTTTAACACAGTTTCAATTTCTGGAAATTCACAATAAAATTAAGCTTTTGCACCTGAAACTAATGATGACGTAATAGAGGCGTTAAAGACAGAATAAAGGACAAAACTTATGAGATTATTCAGAAATTTTCTAGAAAAATTAAGGACATATCTGAGCTCCAGAAGTCAATAATTTATAAGAAAGGATTCAGAAATGTTTAGATTAATCTCATAAATTTTGTAGAAAAAACTTGTACATTTCTGAGATTTATTATATCTGATTAATCTCAAAATTTCTGAGTTTTGTGGTGGAAATTTACTCCTCTTTTTTTAATGGCACTATTACGCCATTGTGGTTTCTTGCTTTTTGTAAAAATCAAAGTTGAAAGATTACGCTACACTCTTTTGATTTGATAACTTTAAAAACATTTCACAAACAAACCCAAAAAGACAGTAAAGAGGAAATACTTCAGATTAGGTTTTTTAAAAATTATTTTCCAAAATTGCTGATATTACAATAAACAATCTTTGAAACATCACAGGTTAGTTCCAATAGATTATAGCCAGCAGGGGCAGGAAGTGTTAAAGGTGATGAATAGCTGCGAAGAATAGAAAACTCTGCAGGACATAACATGAGAAATGATTGAAAATTTCTGTGAATATTTTTGAAAAGATGATAAAAAAATGACAAAGGCGATTTAAAACAGAATTGAGGAAATAATAAAAAAGAAAGAAAGATGAGAACACTGGAAAACGACCGAAAAGAATTGAAACGAAGGTACAGACATGATGAGTTTATGAGACAGGATAGTGGAAATAAGGCAAACAAGAGAAGAAAGTTGGATATAAGTTGTGAGTTGTTGAAAGGCAACCCCCCTCCCCCCCAAAAAACTAGGGAGATACAATTTAAAGACATAAACATCTAAGAGGTGAGAAACAGGAGAAGAAAGGAGCATGTTTGAGTGGCAGGTGCAGCTTAGACACTTTGAGAGAAAATGTGCCGGAGATAATGGGAGACGAGGAAGGCAGAGAGGTCAGGAGAGGACTTGGACTTGAGGAGGAATGATGAGAAACAAAAGAAAAGGCTGTTAAGTGAGAACAGATGCTGCAGTCAAAGTTATCTCGCACTAAAACAGAGTTGACAGGTTTCATCAAGAGGTTTTTCTCAGAGGTGAATCAGCTGAGGGGGCGGATCCCAGCAGGGGCCAATCTGGCCCGATTCCTAACAGAAGGAAACATGTGATATGTTTTATGTCATCATTTTGATCAACTTTCTTCCAAGTTTTAAAGTCAGGGAACATTTCCCAAAGTGAAGAGAGTCTCTGAATGAGGGAGTTTCCTGATCCCGCAAACACTATCGCTGAGTGTGTTTAAGCTTAATTTATTTTAGTTTTCTCTGCGGTCTTCGCTGTGCCAAAAGTTAAAAATATCTGCACATCTGTACCAAATGGTTAGGTGTATAATCTGTCAAATTGACTGATGGCCTTCAGATTTTTCCGTCACTGCTTTAAAAAGAACTTGTCAAAAATGAAAAATATCTGTCAATAAATATATTCTGTAATTATGCTTAGTATTTTTTTCTTGCTGTCTGTGCCTGAATGGTTGCCTTATTATCCCTGGCATTAGTGCTTTAGTTAAAAATTTACTCAAATTTACTTTTAAACTTTAAAAGTTAAAGTTAGGCTACTTTTAGATAAATTTAAAAGATGCCATGAGAATCAAGAAATAGTCATTGTATGGAATAAATAATTAAAACCAATTAGTCTTAATGCAAGGCAGTGCATTACAGATTAGGGTTGGAGTTTTCTTCTGCTAAATTAGAAATAGTACACTCACCTGGAAAAATACAGTATATATTTCTTTTTTTTTTCAAACCTAAAAGTAACCATATGCCAAGAAAAATCTGTGATATTTCAATTTTAAAACATACAGATTGAAGTTTCAGGTGGGAACATTGAACTTCAAACTCTTATTTTTTAACTATTCAGAAAACATTTACTTTGCCATTTACATGCTAAGAAGAAAAAAAAGCTTGTAAAACGATGAAGACAAATAAAAATAAAATCCCAGTCCGCTGTTGCAAAGGCATTAACACATTTAGCTCAACTTGAAAACACGGCCAGACTCTTTTTCTTCCACAGTGAGAAAATGATTTATTGGAGAATCTCAGAAGCTGACAGACAAAATCTTTGATCCATGTGGAGATTATTAAATATGTTCCCTTTTTCTATTTCACCAGGGTTTATGACAATCAATCTGAATTATTTATAGCTTTCACCAGAGTAATACAGAAGAACGCAATTCAGTCTAAGCCTTTGTATGGCTGTGAATGTCCTCTCACATCTCTCCATTAGTCCTGTGTAATGTGCAGACTCCTGCCATGCTGCATTGATACACAAATCTGTGTTCTCCCAATAATAATAAAACTCCACACACCTAAAACATTAGCAGCTGACAAGTGAACGCTCGAGCACATGCGATCAATGGACTCCTAAACTTTAGAATCAGAGCTGAATGCTAAATGAGAAGAATAAATTTCCCATCTGTGCAGGACTGGAGTGCTGCTGTAAGCTTTTTCAAGACAGCAGTCGCTCTGGACAGTCTGCGTCGAGTCCAGATATAAATAAGGGGCCAGCATGTTGGCGAGGACAGCTATTGATTACCGAACAAGGCTGGATGACACTGCGGCCTCACTGGAATATTCTGGCAAAAACGCAACCGGCAGACAGGGCCAGAAACAAGGCATTACGAATACCTGACTAAAATTGCTATGTGGTATCATTATCATATGTTCAGTTCCCGGTGATGCAGAAATTGATTCTTTTCCGCAAATTTTGAAGATTTAGTGAGCAAATAATCAGCTTTTGGGGTTGAATTACTGCCGGCTCTTCAAACATTTTAATTTCAGTATCCTGAATCATACATGGATGTTCCTTATGATCCAAAACAACCAGGTCAGAGAAATCCAGAATCTAAAGTAGAAAAAGAAGGCAAACATTGTGCCGATCCTAATGTTTTGTTTTGTTTAGCCCATAGAACCGTTCTAGCCTGATTGAGGAAGCATAATAGGTCACCTTTAAGCTTATGTTTGCAGCGTTTTGTACTAATAAAGCCAAAACCACAGTGTGGGCTGATATCTGCTAAAATAATGCTGAACGTCGATTCTGGAGTGCTACAGAGTTTTTGTTTGAGCCATTATTAATTTGCTTATTGTTGATTTCATCTTGCAACACAATGCAGTCACAAATAAAAATCTGTTGCATATTAATCTATATACATGTTATTAAAATGTTGGAGTAAATCTTTAAATGCCAAAACCTACAAGCAGTAATCATGCAGCATTACAAACTTTCCATGCTGACAGTACCTCTTTATTCATTTGAGAAAGGAATCAAAATAAATGTCATCCAAACCTGCATGCTGTACATTTTCCATACATACAACCTAGAGATGCTAATACAGCGGGAGGGCATGTTGTTCCTGACATGTTCCTTATGCAGTTTGTCACAACCTGAAAATATATACGGTATATACATCTCATTGCCTCTGCAAAACATTCACTGAACATTCATCGAAGCATAAATAAGTAGATAATCCAAACTACCTTACCCAGAGGATACGCTGTCTTATTTCCTGTCACTGAAACCTTTATCGTCATGGTTTGCTAAGCCAAATAATCCGATGAGTCACTAAAACTGCTAAAGTTTGTGGTCCAGGTTATTCAAGAAGCTGAAGAAGACACGTTCAATCCTTAAATTAATAATTATGCATCATTAATTAGTTGAATTACATGCTAAAACTATAAAAATAGACAACTCTTACCCAAGATTCCTATTTTTTACATCCCATTTCTGTGTAGCAATCACAAAAATACATACAAATAAAATGCAGCAATTCCTTTATTAATTCTAATGAATTAAACAAAGAGTTAAAACGAAAAGTTTAAAACAGAGAACAAAAGCTCAAAATATCCTTCACACTGAGGCTCTTAGCAGCGTTAAGGCAGAGGATTGAAGAGCTTAACTTATTCATACTTTCTATATGCTAATGTGTCAGGATAAGTGGGATGTCAGACATGCAAGAATGACTATGATGGGTGACTTTAAATGTTCTGTTTGTCACGATTCTTAATGTTTTAAAATAAAAAATAATGTTATCCATATGGAGGCAGTGACAACAAAACCAAACACTTATCACCTCCTCCTCTACGTTTCCTGCTGTTCCAGAAGCAACGCCGTCGTTTTTATGGAGTGCCGTGCCACTGGATTGCAAACATACATTTGTCACACGTCGAAGCTGTTTGATGCCGGAACCGAAGCAAAACAGAAATATAGCTGTAGTTTCCTGAGCTGTAGGGTCAGAGAGCTGCAATATGCAATATGTTGCATCCCCTCTAAAACAATAGGCTGTGGTTCCAAAGATTCGACTGGCTGCCAGGATGCAGCACGGCTGCAGAGAGGTTGTTTAGCTTCCACAAAACTATTTCTGACAGATTAAGTTGTGAGAGGATTTGGCTGGTTGCACAAGCATTTATAGAGACTAGAATGAGTTCTAGCAGTGTGTGGAGGGAGTCATGGAGTAAGTGTGTTGGTGTGTTTGACCTCAGGTTGGAGATTAAGGTCACAGCCTTTCTGTCAGGCAGCGCAACATGAGTAATGTTTTAATGTGAACTTATTATCTCTGCCTTTATGGACAATCTGTGCCTGGAGATGGAGAGGAGGCCATTATTACCTGGACTGACTCGACTCTGGACAAGCACAAATTTTTTTACTAGGTTGGTGTTGGATATGGGGGAGTCAAGACCAGAGAGACAAACTTTCTGTTTTTACTGCTACAATCAAGGAAGTTTTTTAAAATGTGTAAATCCAGAGAAGATGAAACGCATCAGAAAACATTTTCCAGTGCAAACATAAGGGTATTTTTCTGTCTGTACAACACACAGATGGGACGGATGCTAAGGGAGTTAAATTCCCCACCTCCACCTGTTGTCAACAATCAATCTGCCTACAGCTACAGCTAAGTCAGTCTACATTTATCTCTTCAGAGTTGTGTCGTTTGTCTATTTAACTTGTTACCAATGATGTGGGGCGAGGTTCTGGTGAGGCACCGACTGAGTCAGATGTACAAGTACATAAAATGCACATTTTTTTCTCAGGTCCCTCTTGAAAATGAGATCTAGATCTCAAAGGGGTTTACCTGATTAAATAAATAAAGGAAAGGAAAAATATAAAAATAGAAGCTTTTATTTCAGTTTTGATAGTAATTAATCATTTAGTTGTCTTAAAAGTTGCTTTATCATGCTTTAATGAATTTCTGTTAAACAACGATAGTAAGGAAAACAAACAAAGCTCAACATATGGTCAAATTTGATTTAAAACATGTTTTTATAGGAGGGCTGATCTCTGTTTTTAAAAAATTGAGTATGGTTTTACTTTTATTTGTATATAAAGTCAATGCGTCTGTCCTTTCCATCTCCGTCACTTTTCTAAAAATCATTGTTTGCCTTCATTTGTAAAAAATCTGGCTGCTTTAATGCAATTTATCTCCAAGGCGGAGAGTCGTCTTGAGTCGGTTCTGTCCCGTATTTATTTCTTGTACTTATTTCTTGTTTTCAGCTTTTCAATGTGTAGAAGAAGAGTATATGTTGCTCTTAATGCCTATGCGGCTCAGCACTGCCCCCTATCAGTGTGACATGGTAGTTTCTGCTTCACCCTGCAAATTTTCATGCCGCTTTAATGCCCGATCAAACAGACCAAATATGTCACACACGCAGCAGTCACTAAAGATATAAAGCAGACTGTGGAGCATCAACATATATAGAACATGTTTAAACAATCATGTACAATGGCAATATAAAGAGAGACAGCGATGATGGCCAACATCTTACTTCATTCACTGTGTGTAGCACAGCGCCCCCAGAGGTGAGGTGAGACACAGCACTAACAATGTTATGAGAAAGATACAGATACAAATATATAATGTAAATATGAATTCTGAAAAAAATTAGATATGAATTAATTACAGAAAACAAAACTCTGACAAGCAAAGCAGATAAATTCAAAGCTAAGTAGCTAAATAAATAGTGAAATAAAAATGGTTTAATAATTTATGCAAACTCCCACAAGCTCTAGGTATATGAAAAGCTTTACTTTTATTACTAAATGTTAATGATAATGCCTGGACTGGACTTACTTTTTTCCATCAAACCTTTGCTTTGCTTTCTTTCCTAAGTTGCTCAAACAGTTTTTCCCACGAAGAAACATATTTGCACACACATTGTGCAAACTTTGTTGCTTCTTTCTCCACTTTTGGAGAGCTAGCTTTACTTTATTCGAGTCCACCACTGAAGTTGACTTTGCAGCTGTATCCGCTGGTTTCTGTCTTATCAAATGATTGCAGATTCTGCTTCGGTTTTGATGACGAACAGTTTGCCTGAGGAAGTAGTAGATTCATAGACAAAACAAAATGAGCAAAGATGTATCATCCAGACTGTACAGCAACTCACACAATGACTGTGTATTTTCATTTGATGGTTCTCAAGCTGCTCCAGGTCGCCTCAAGCAGCTCCATTTGTCTCTAGTAAGCTTTTCAGTGGGGAACCAAATGAGAAATCTGGGTTTTACCCTGAGACCAAGCAGAGGACATTTAGCTTTGCCCAGGGCAGCAGCAGCTTCATGAGAACTTATTACTTTCATCATCTAGAGAGTCATCACTGACAGTTTGCTTCCTTCCTTATCTTTGTCTCCCACTGATTCCGCATGGTTGTGTGTGTATTCTTGATGTAATCTGTTGGCTTTTCAAAAAGTTTTGAAATAGTTGAGTTATATTCCAGTCCAGGAAACCAAATATTAATGTAGAACTTGGCAAGAAGGAGTATTAGCTTCTCTGTTCCTCGCCAATTACTTTATAGTCTAAATAATCTTTTAGACAATTTTTTTTTTTTACAGTTTTTGAGCACCATTGACTGGTCTCTGACTATGATATTGTCAGAGGCCAGTCATAGTGATCTTTAGGAGATGTGACCTTCCTCCCTTTGAATATTTTGCTCTTGCAATGAAGAGTTTCTTTTTGAGTTTTGGCTTCTTCCTTTCTGAGTGGCCTTTCAGTCAGTGTCTGTACAGGACTTATTTCAGTGCAACTCTTGAGTCAGGTTCAGTCATTTTCACGTCTTCTGCCTTTGTTTTGGGTTGATTTACACATTTTACACCAAAACACGTTAATATCTGGGATACAGAACGCGTCTCCTTCCTGAAAAGTTTAATCTTAGTGTCTTGTTCTCACTATACTGGCATTCACTTTGCTAACATAAATGAACTTAATAATCCCAACTGATGTGAATTATGGAAAGTTAGTCAAATTTAATATCAGACAGCAGGGAAATAAAGGTTAGGTGTCATTTTAGATGAAGATTTAGCTGACTGGATAGGATTTACAGTACAGACCAAAAGTTTGGACACACTTTCTCATTGAATTCAATGAGAAGGTGTGTCCAAACTTTTGGTCTGTATTGAGTACAGACCAAAAGTTTGGACACACAGTTGTGTCCAAATTTTTGGTCTGTACTGTAGATCATGTAAATCAGTTTTAAATTAGGTTTTGTAAAGAACAGAGCAACTTTATTTAATAAAAAAGATAATAAATGCATTTTTTTCTGTCAACAATAGCCTTATTTTAGTAAATGTGTTTCACTGAACTACACCTGAAAATGTACTTTTTATTTGTCACAAAGCTATAAATTCCCATAGTTGAAATTTTTATTTTCTTTTTAATAAACGGACAGAACCATTTTTGATGCTTTTTTGTCAAAGTTCCCGTGTAACCAGTCCAAACCCTGATAAACTCACATCATGATCACGTTTTTTCTCTTTTATATGGTACAGATATGTTTTTGCACAAAATATATTTCTCCTCTGTGTTCCTGGAGGTTGTTCTTTTCAGCAGACTCTTTCTGACCTTCCTCATCTTTGGCTTCATACACCTGCTAACTAAATCGCTGCACGCTGACTGCAGAGTTAATGGAGATCAGATGCCCTCTACACTTTTTCCTCCTCCTCACCAGAGCTCATGTACATCATAACTGTTCTGACATTTTAGACATTTGACTCTTCGGATTCTCGTTTATGTTGCCCTTAAGGTTGGAGTGTATGCAGACTTTTTTTATTTAATTAAGGAAAATGTCTACTGTAGATAAATTTAGATTTTCAGCTCACATTTTGAAATTGAGGACAGTCGTTTTATGTTAAACTTAATGGCGAGAATGTTGCAGAAATGATTAATTTCTTTAAAATATGTGCAAAACATGCTCCATGTTTTGGGTCAACAATTTCACTTTGGATCTTTAAATTTCTCTAAATGTAGCAGGAAACAGCTGTGCAGGTTTTCAAAAGACAAGAAAAATAAAGAAAGTTTATATATATATATGTATATATATTTCATGGACAGTTTCTTGGACAGTTGTTCCCCCTAGTTAGGAATATGTGCAGCTGGAAAATCTTTTTTATTTCTTACATTTTTAAATCTGGATAGTTGTTGTGATGCATCAAATAGTAACAATGTAGTGTTTTTGCAACTGGAAGGACCGAGGAGCATCACAAAAACTCAAATCATACCTAAACCATGAAGGAGACTTCATGGATGCAGAGCAGGACCAAAGAGAGAAGGAAGAAGTTCAAATCATCTCAAATCATCAGGCCAGCATCATATCCCAGACTCCAACGTCTTCCTGCCCAGCTCCTCTGCCTTCTCCCAGTGCTCACTGCAGAAATACACCGCTTAGTAAGAAACTACCAGTCACAGCCGGGAGGAGGGAGTCTCGTGTACTTGCTGTTCACACACTCTCCCTTGCTCTCTGCTACGCTACAGCTGGTCCCCCACAATGGAGCCGGTCACAAATGCTAAGGCTAGTTAGCATGGCCACCATTGACTGCAGATAAACAATTTTCCTGGAAAATTACTTGTTTCTCCACCATTAACACATTGATTAGTACATACACAAGCATGATTGACAGCGCTAAGACCCTAATCCTGACAGGGTGCGGTGCATTTCTTCAGACAGTAATAGTAGCTTAGAGAGGAGGTGGATGAGATCGATATTTTCACAGATTATCTGTCACAACATGGTGACCATTTTAGCCATCGTGGAAAAAGCATTTTTGTAAACGTTACATGCTCTAGCTTTAGATTAAAGGTTGCAATTAGATTTTTTTTTCCTGTTAGAGATTATGCTGTAGCAATTAAAAGATTAATTTATTTAAATGCTTTTTAAATCTTTACCAGGGCTGCCAATAATAGAGGAGAAGGCTTTATGTTCTGAAGTGAAACTGCTAGCTTAGAAACTGTGGACACAAAAGATAATCCTTTGCTTAACATCTTAAAAGTTTTTAAATAAACGCGTTATTAAGACAGAATTAGACTTTATGAAGATTAATGCAATAAAAGCTTGTTACTCCTTGTTGTTTTGTGCCCGCCCCTCGCAGCCCAACACACCAGCCCTTCCAGTTAAACGCTCTCCCAGCCTCGGCCTGCGCCTGCATTGCAGAGGCTGTCCAGACGCCAATTGATTTGTAGCCATTGAGGGAAAACTGATTCGTTACCGAGAGAACGGACGTCAGCAATCGCCCTCAGATTTTTAAGTGAGCAGTAAGACTTCTGAAGAAAGAGGCAGAGACAGCAAGAGAGGGCAAGACATAAGGTGAGGCATTTACAAAATGGAATACCTTCTCTTTGTAATTTTCTATGCAGCATAAAAAGGCAGCTTGTGCATCACGTCTGTTATCACCGCTCCTTTCCTTGTGGCATTTGAGAAACGACTCTGCAAAAAAAGAGGAACCCCCGTGAATTTTAAGTAGCCGGGAGTAATACACAACCATCATGTTTTTTGGGGTTTGCGTTATTTTTTTTATCAAAGCTCAAGTTCCCGTGTTGCATTGTAAACAAGAACAAGGATAAAGCAAACCGATTGTGAGGGCTTCTGTTCAGCTGCTGGAGCCGTGTAAAGCTACCGAATGCAATCAGCGGTAAAAGCTTTATTTTCAAGGTAATGAACCCTCCTCAGGGTATGTGTGATTTATGCTCCCTATTCAAACCACTCTGAATCACCCAGAACCGCCTCTGATTCAGTTATGACCTTAGAATACCTATCTGCTCAACCTCCTACAAACAGAACAAAGATATTCTTTTGCTGCAACAGAAGCCACCTCATATATTTTTGTTTTCTGTCAAATATGATCTAATTAGTTGATGAAATTGAGCCCTAAACGGATTGAAAGGCGTACTTCTCTCAAGAGTAGTTTAATTCATCTCCTGACTGTAAGGAAGTGTAAAAGCTCAAGGTAGTTTTACAATACATATATTTACAAATCATACCACCATTTCCCTTGATTTCCACTTATTCTACATTAAACAATAAAACCCAACTAGAGATGATTCAACTTATGGCATTTAAAGGGAAATATGCCATACCTTACCCTTTATTTTGTTAATATTTGGTTACATTAGTTCCACAAATTGTAATGCATTTTGAGTCGCACAAAGTGGTGATATTTGTAAAATGGAAAGAAAATGTTTTTCAAAAATGTTAAAAATTTGCTTTTGTGTTAATGTCTTTAACTACTGTACTCCTAAATTAAATTCATTGCAACCAATTTTCTACTATTTATCCTTTTGATAACTCATTTTAAAATACTTTTTTACATTTAAAATACAGTTTTCTGATGAATATGACAACATAAATGATAAGAGATTCAGATTTCTGATGAGCTCTGAGAATCAGGAATATTAGTTCTGAGGGAAACTGTAAACCTGAATAAGAATACAGCACAAAAAGTCATCAATGTTACAAGTAAGAGATGAATAAATATTATATTAATAAGTAAACAGAAAAGTGAAATAAATATAAATCAATTAAAAATACATAGAGAACAGAAATCTTAAAATTAAGGAAGCAACTGAATATGGAATACCAAGAGTGACAAATTCAAAAATGGCATGAATACTTTTGCAAAGCGTCTTATTCCATATGTTTCAGCTGAGAAAGAGATATACTCATGGTTATAAATCCAGTGAGTTTTGTAACACCAGCAGGGATTGTTCAGAGAACTCATTCAGACAAACCGTCCCTGTTGGTTTTTATCGGATGAGCATAAAAAGGTGATGAGAGTTTGCTGGATAAACGGAGCTTATTAATCATTAGCATCATTACAATGACACAAAATCACACAAACATGCATGTTCTTTAAGAAGATCTTAAAGAACAGGATCATTGTGCCAAACAAGCAAAATGTTAGAACTCTGCTACTTTATGGATTAAACTGTGAACGGGTTTTCAGAAGGTATTTAATGTGGAGTAATCAATCAATCAATCAATCAAATTTTATTTGTATAGCACATTTCAGCAGCAAGGCATTTCAAAGTGCTTTACATCATAACAAACACAGAATCACAATGCAATATAGAATCAATCATTACATCAATAAATTTGTAGTTGATTACATTTCAAATACAATTCTAAACAGGTGGGTTTTCAGTTGAGATTTAAAAGAAGTCAGTGTTTCAGCTGTTTTACAGTTTTCTGGAAGTTTGTTCCAAATTCGTGGTGCATAGATGCTGAAAGCTGCTTCTCCTCGTTTGGTTCTGGTTCTGGGGATGCAGAGCAGACCAGAACCGGAAGACCTGAGAGGTCTGGAGGAATTACACTTTCCTCAAATTAAACATAACTCATTTTATCTTTCTACTGTGAGCAATATCTAAACTGCTACTTCAATTAAGCCTGACTCATCTAGAAAAATGTAATATGTCCAGTTGCACAATAAATGTTCATTATTGAAAAAAAAAGACTGGTTGCTTTCCATCAACAATAACATGCACTGTGTGACTTTCTGATCACCTCTAGATGTTGAGTTGTAAACAACATCATAACATAAAGCTACTGCAAACACAAGATTGATCAAAAAAGACATTTTTATACTTGTCTTTTAGGCTGGCAGGGTCTGTGCTTGGCAGAAAATGTGCCACTTTCAATAGCTTGCATCACCAACCATAGAGCTGTAAACTGTCAATGGAGTCCTTGATGAAAACTGATGTTCATATCATGTCTGGAGAGCGATAGCTCCGTTTGAAAGCAAGGAAACAGCCAGAAGTTGGCCAGACATGTGTGCTGTGATGTATATCAACCAAAGCATCAAAAGCCTTTAGATATTGCAACATCAATATTCCTGCAGGATACAGGTGTCTGCACCGAAAGGGGGGAGGGGAAAATAGAAGGGACTGGTTGTCTCCTGTGGACCTCAGAGTCCTGTCAGCATTGGGATTTCTACACTGAAATGATATTGCAGATGAAAACTATCATATTCATTTATGGTGCTCGCTTAGAACATCAGTTTATAATATTCAAATGGTTTGAAACATCAACAAAATCTCAAGTCAAATATTGCCGTTTTTTAAATAGTTACAGAATGAGGATTAAAACTGTAAAGTGGCCCCTGGATACTCAACCTGCATAAAACCTTAAAGTATCAGATATGAAATAGAATATAGCTAAAGCAAAGGTAAAATGTAATTTTCTTTTTCTTAATAATGATCATTCTCTAATGTGCTGGTGGTCATTTTAGAGTTGAAACAATGCTAACATGCTGTTGCAGTGTCTTGTACTTTTCCCCCATATTATTGTTTTGGATATTTTTAGTTTTGTTGCACTTAAAACAATAAATATTTGCTGTTATTAGGACTAGTGGGCTTTTTAACCCATAAAAAAGTGTTGATCTAGACCAGTGGACTTTTTATTTTTATGTTTGTTGTCCTCCTTGAAGGTGAAAGTGTGCTCCAGGTAAACAAAACAACAGGTTTTACTTTCAGTAATGTGCTCCTTGGACCTTATATTATTTGTTCACTAATATTCACTAACAAACCTGTCAGGTCTTAAAAGAACAAAAATGATTTAGAGTAAGGTTCAACATTTTTAGATTAGATGACCTTTAAAGGGAATTATTTTTAAGAACATCAGAGTAGCTGAAAACAGCACAAACGTTCAGACTTTCTAAAATTTATGTCTAACTTTCCTTCCAGTTTGTAATAGTGTGCTACTTTGTGTTGGTTTATCACAAAACATCCCAACATAATATTGCAACATCAATCATGCAATATTGATGCAGGCTTGGAGCAAATTTTGTGGCTTTAATGTCACAAACTGAAGAAAAGTTCCAGTTGTCTGAATACTTTAATCAGGCTCTCTATCTCCTTTCCATCTTTAGGGCCCCAACAGTCTGCTCTCAGAATGATAAAACATTTAAAAAGCGTAATTATTCATCCCTCCATTATTTCCAAATGTCTCTGTTAAAATTAGATTCTTCCAGACTGCGGACGCTTCATGTTTTACCTCAGGAGGGCGGATGCTGTCAAAGCAATGAGACATGAGCAGAGAAATATTCAATCCAAGGTTTTAGATGACTGCTAAAGCCCTAAATGGTGAAAAATAAAACATGACTTTGCAGGCTTGGAGCGAAGAATTTAAGCAATTTTTTTTCCTGTGTGCTCCTTTAATGTGACATGAAAGCTCATTTACAATAATATTTTACTTTACACATGAAGTATCCATTTATAGTCTGGTGATTGTTATAAATTGCATTGTTTGAGTTTGCCTCCAAGTTTACATGGTGAAAAGTCTTACTGGGTTCTTACAGTGATGTCAGAATCCAAGTAAAGTGAAAGTTGAAGTTATATTGTAAGACAGGGCCGATATAGGAATGCAAACCCGGGTTTATCCAATCACTGGCTGCAGCTTTTCCAGTCAAGTTCATGAGTAAACACCAGCAAACTCTTTCAGCCTCTGTTTGTGTTCCTTCCTCAGGCATTATATGCGTCAAACCTACTGAAAAAGTGTGAAGAATGTTATTCGTGGCTGTGGGCAGCTTCAGGTTTGACACTAACTCGAAGACATTGCAGAGCGGCGCTCAGACATCAGCTGCAGCTCTGTCAGCGGGAAACGGGAAAGAAAAATGGAAAAGCAGCGAGAGTCAGTCGCCAATTACAGGATTCTGACTCACAGCTGAGCCATTAATCAAAACTTTGAGCTCTGTCAGAACTCAACATCAGAGCCCAAAGCAACAGGCTTCACTACAGATAGATGGATCCTCCGCAAAGATGAAAAGGTAGATATTTTGTGGAGAGGTAGAGAGATATATGGACAGACTGAGAGTAATGCAGCTGATGAGCAGCCATGACAGATTTGAGAAACTGGCCTCTTCCTCCTAATTAATGTCAAATATCCAGCTTGGCTCCATCTGCGGCCGCCGGCAGCCACTGTGCTAGCTTCAAAATTCACAGCCACCGTCAAAAATCCTGGTGACAAATCCTTCATCAACCGCACACCCTTCCAACTGCAGTATGCTTTCCACTCCGTTGCTTATTGTTTATACTCGTTTAGTACAGTGTAACCCCTCATATTCCAATGAGACAAGAAACAAAGCATGCACTAATAAATTTTATTCAGTCTTTTTAGTTTGTTTGGAGGAAATTAAACTTAAAATTTAACCAACTCAAACTTGTGAAACAAAACAAATTCTGACACTCTGCATGACATGACATTAAATGTTTGAGTCAGAGCTTTCTGTAGCTATGTTTCCATTTACAATATAATAGCACAAATTGAAATTATGAAAATAAGTTTGCTTAATGGAAACAAGGCAATTTAGAAAAGCCTCAAGTGCTTCGACAAAATATTATTGCACAAGGATGAGGTTGTTTTCTTCAGCATCAAAATGTGTATATTTTGTAACACTTTTTTCACAGCACACAAGTCATAATCAACAACTGGATGTTTTTACTGTCTGGAAAAGACGAAGAAGACAACAGAAAGTGGTAAGTGGATGATGGCGTGGCATGTTTTCTTAATTACTTATTGTGTAAACAAAGTTATTCACATGTTTTTTAAATTGCCATTCTTATTTAAAAGAAGCACCGCAATTGCGCTTTTTGTCGGAATATTAACAAAGTTTTGCACTCATTTGTGACAGAAACACAGCTTGTGATTTACCTGACAAGTTTTAAACCAGCAGCATTTTTAAAAGCAGTATAACAGTGACAAAACATTTAACACCATCTTTCATCAAGGGTCCTGATTAAAATCGTTGTTTTGTCTTAGGAAGGCACTCTGGTGAAGAACCAGAGTTCATGGAAATGATGAATTAATCAGCTATTCTGAGGACAGCCTTCTTTACTACTTTATAAATTACCTCTGATGGAAGATTAAAGCCTTTTTTATCACTCTGCAGATCCAGGAGCTCCAGTAACCTCCCTTTCCAAAGTCAGAACCTGAACACGCAGCTCTGACCCATTAGAATTCAGAATCTGTTGGGGAATACATGAGAATGTTAATCATGTAACTGTGGAGAGTCTGGGATAATTAAGCATGTGGTAAGGTGGAGAGCTCCGTCCAAATTATTTAAGATGCAGGATGTCCTTCCACTCCTTTATCTCCTTTTCTTTCTGCGTTCGTGTTCTCCCTCTCATGGAAACACTGGCTGCTTTTACACACTCAGATAATTGCACAGCTTATTCATTAATTAAAGCAACTGAATTACATTTTCCACTACAATTTGCTACTGAAACATCACAGTCACAAGAGAAGAGCATGGTAGTGTTGGAAATGTAAACCTCTCCTGCATGTCTATTAGGGTTTGGGACACAACAGTGGTTAGAAATTACAAATAATTCAGAACCTTCATTGTTTCACATTTCATCTGAGGTTGTTTGTCTCTGTATTGGCCTGTTCACTGTGTAGTCTGACTCATAGCTAATGGCAGCTGGAAATAGGCACCAGCTCCCCTGTGACCCTGGATGGACAAGCTGGTTCAAAAATTTATTGATGTATACTATTTTCTTTTCTTTTATTGTAAAGTTTCCATTACTGTTCAGTCATTTTTTGTTATAAAACAAATAAGGATGGTGTTCCCTGAGTTTATTATTCATTCAGTAAGCTTAACCTCATTCAGACATCATGTTACATGAATACAGATAACATTGTTACCAATGTAAACCAAGTATTAAGCTTACACACATAAAATGCCTGTTTAATCACGTATACCTGGACACTCAAATTAACGTAGGCCCCTTGAACGCACCTCATTGCTTTGCTGTTAGCAAACGGGAGAAATACGATCAACTTCATAGCTGCACTTCACACTTCTTAACGAACGGGTCAGAAACTGGACTTAACTGTAGCTTCACCATAACACTTGATATTAGTCCTTTAAAAACTTACGTCCAATGTGAAGGAGGCGATGAGATGAAAAAAAAAACTGGCGGTAAGCAATCTGTTTACTTGCTTGTGTCACACTGAAAAATGTCCGTATTGAACATTACTTCCGCTCCACTGAGTTCTGAACCAAATGCGTTAACTTAAGGAAGGTTACAAATAATTTAAAATCATATTATTTATGTTTTTGCTGTCAAGCAGATACTAAATAAGGTAGAAACTGGTACTTGAAAATAGCAGTATAATATGTAATAGGGTTAACGCTGACCACGAGATGGTGGGAAAGTCCTTCCAACATAATCCTTGGTGTGCCTATGTATTAAATATGCATCAACTGACCTTGGTGGGATACATTCACCACTTTGGTTGCAATTGGAAAGGAAATGCTTTAAGGTGAATGCATGACAACAATACAAGGGGCTAATCCATCACACATGACAGCAGTAGAAAAAATGTGATTGGTCCTTCTTGGGCCTGTTATCGTCTTGGATAATTGAAAACGAGTCAAATAAGATGGATTTAAAATGTATTTTGTTGCCTAATTAAAGAAGTCAGATGACCATTTCCATAAAACCAAGCCACAACAGTTAATATTGATACTAAATTACACTGTGCAAGTTTATTTAGATATAATTTCTTTGCTGTCTACAAAAATGAGACATTAACACTGAAAATGAGCTACAGTCCTGTGATCATTATCTGAACTCCCTCTCAGATAAATAGCTCACTGTTGAATGTTTTTCTGTCGTAATGTTTGAATCCAGCTGTGCTGCTTTAATAAGCCGCTTCCAGTGCCCCTTGAAAAAAGGCTGGGAGAACTAAATATCTCAAAAGTTATTAAGCATTAATCCAGTTGTTCTATGGTAATCTCTGTGAAATTGAATTCTTTTAAAACCGACAAATATTGTTGCTTAGATTACAAATGTTTTTAGTCTGAGGTAGAAACATCTCACATGCCAGATATCTTGTATTTGCTGTTACATCTTTGTTTGCTTTATTAAATGTGATATACATATATATATATATATATATATATATATATATATATATATATATATATATATATATATATATATAAACATATTTTTGTAGAAGTGTGAAGTAATTTCAAGCTGCACATCGGATGTTGCACATAATTACTGACTGGAATAGTGACATCTGGTTGGCAGCAGTTGTTGTTGGGGCAGAGCTGCATTGATTTGATGAGTCTTTATTGGTCTCTAAGGGCAAAGTAGGTTTGCTAAAGCAGCAACTAGATATGCTCAATAAAAAATAGAAAAATAGTGCAGAGAAATGCGACATATGACAGACAAAAACCCATACCAGAACAATCCTTCTTCAGGTTCCACTGGATTTCAGCTGCTTGCTATAAAAGATCAGCGTTGGTTTGCTGAAATGGCCAGTGGAATCACTTAAACTTTGAACTTCTGCTTGAGACTATGGATAATTTAGTTTCATGTGTTCTGGGATTGCTCAGACTTCTCTCAAATATAATTTTCTTGTGTGGATAACTGACTGAATGGGCTGCTGCTTACTGGGAAAAATCGAATAGTTGTCTTCCCGAGGTAATACTAACATTGCTCAGAAAGGCCTAAAGGCTGGTAATAAACCTGGAGCAACATAAATTGGGATTTTCCTTGCAACTAGAAACAAATCAAACTATAAGCTTTGGGAAAATGGTTCCAGATTTTTCCTGGAAATACAAGGCTCTCTTATGAGGTATTGTTCTATCTGTTAATGCCACATAAAATATTTTACACCCACTCTGGTCTCTTGTCTTTAACAGCTATACTGCAACCAAAAGTGATGATGTTTTTGAACATGTGATGCACCAAACAGATCCTACAAGCTAAGCGGAAATCCTAGATACTGACGGGAAATACTGCAAAGGAAAAAACATTTTTTTTCTGTTTCCAGTGTGAGTGATGGATTTAATTAAAGTATCAACACTTACCCTGGTAAATTCATTATCTTCTTCTCTGCTTTTATAGCCCTGTTGTTGCAGACTCATTTCCATTTCCTCCACCAAAGGAAAAATTCAGAATAATTCAGCAGGGAGACGTGTTTCTGTTTTAAATGTGATGTCTGCATCTTCAGTAGCCAGCTGATGGACATTTCTTAAATCTTTTATTCACACTCAGGGCTGAAAAGTTGTTTTAGACTGAGAGAGATAGTCAGCATTAATTACATATCTCTGATGTCTATTTGCCCCATTAAAATGCCAAATTTCACATTAAAAAGCACAGCCTCATCAGACTTAACTGTACTCATTGCGTTTCTGCTCTTATCTAATGCATCTAAAAATGAAAACAGTGTCTTTTTAAGTTCTTACTCAACATAAGGTCACTTATCTTGATAAGACACATTGAGTTCTGGATTATTGATGTAGATTTTGTCGTAACGGACACAGCAATCCTAAGTACTCCTAATTAATTAGTTACACGTTATGAGCCCTCAAAAATTAAGAATCAATAAATACATTTTTTTAACCTTGAAATCTTTGTACAGTGTCAGATATGCAGATTTAGATCTTAAAATGATCTAAACCTGCATAGATCATTTTAAGTAAAAAAACAAAACAAATTTTTGAGTTAATTAGTTAAATTTACTCAAAAATCTGTAATCAAAAAGTGAATCTCTGCCTGAAAAGTCCTTTTCTGCACTCCTGAGAGTTTTCACATCAGCAGCCGTTTAAATCAAACTCCAGTCCTCAAGGGCTGCTGTCCCAAGTCCAGCACTTAATCAAATACTGTAACTGAATTACCCCCTCATACACTCAATACTGTATCACACCTGCAGTAGATAACTCCCCTAATGGCCTCAATTTGGACATGTGGGCCAAGACTGAAATGGGTTTTTCACGTCTTTGAACAAAATCTTCACATTGATTCCTTTATGAGAAAAATAATTTTTCAGCTATTACGCCTTGATTAATTTCTTTGGTCTGACTCTCACTAGATTTTTGCTACATTGTTCAGTCACAATTTCTTATTGTTTATCAAAACTGGTGACATTAGGAGGCTTATCTATGGTAAGTAACCTACTTCAAATAAAACCAGAACCATCCATCTGAGCTGCTGTAGTTAAAAACTTATCCTGCATTTACTTTAAAATAATTATTTGTGGACGTTGCTGTTATTTGGTATTCACACTCAATTTCAGTTTGACGACATTATTTGGCGCTTCAGTCCAAAATATTTTAGACCACACTTATTTTTAGATTTGTGTTCAAACCCTTAAAATAAACACATTTTTTAAATCACAATAACAATTTTTTTTTTTTTTTAAAATCCAACATTTAAGAGTCTTAGCCACCAGCCATGACGTTGCATGAGCAAGTATCCATCTTTGTCACAAGACTCACCATCAGTCATACATGCTATTTACATGCAAGCTGGTTGTATTTTTTTTCTATAGGAAAAAAACTTTCTGTCTTGCTATTAGAAATACCTTGGACATTAACTGGAACTCTTCTTTGAAATAAACAGAAACAAGCACTCCAGGCAACTCTGGTGTTAAATAAAAAGAAAATAAAAGAACAATTGGAAAATATGTTGGAGGATCAGTGGTGGTGTGGGCTCCCTTGAAGCCTTCATAGCCTGAAGTGCATCATATTGAAACCTTTGAAATACATGGAGATTTTAAATAAAAACCTACTGACCTCTTCTTGAAAACTGAATATGGGTTGTGTTTGTTTTTTTTAGCAGGATAATGATCCAAAAATATTATACTCAGCCAGAAGAGAGAAAGATAAAGTTGGAGAGGGCCCAGGACTCTGATGAGGAGAGAGTATTCAGAGAGGAAAGGTACGTTTCTCTGTATGGTCCGGCTTTGTAAAATGTTTTATGGGGAAACTAAGTGCAATCCTGTTGGCAGAAGTGGGTTGTATAGGGATGCCAGAAGGTGAGTCACAGTTGATTTAGTTAAATTAACTCAAATCAAGGTTTAAGATCTCAAACTTAGGATGTTTTTCCAGACACTGTTTAGAAAACCTTCTTACCATACAGACAAAACTTCATGCACTTTATGTTGATTTATCCCATCACCATCAACTCCTCCCTTTGGGTATTGGTTAATTATGGTACTTTGTAAAAATACTTCAGTCTGAGCCCTTTAATGCTTTCATTGCACCAAGTGAAGCTCACTCCTGGACTTCAGAAAAGCAAACAAAGAAAATTACTAATATCTTCACTGCTATATTCCTGCTGTGCAACACTCAGGAGTGAATTAACCATAATAGTCCACCAGAGCTCCTTCATGTAAAAAGGCCTCCCCACAGTGTCCAATGAAAATCAATTTACCCACAGCTTGATGAATTCTCAAAGGTCTTTGCAGAGAGCTGGACAGAGCACATTTATCTCCCACTGAGGCACAATATGAAAGCCAATAACTTATTCCCCCCTGCATGAATTAGTAAACATTGTATTCTATACAGGGGACTCTGACTGCTGTGTTGTGAACATTTGATGGTTGCAGAGGGGTTCTGGATTTAACCTGTGATCCTGAAGAAAACAAATCAAGGAAGAAAAAAGATGATTTTTAGCTGACTGAATCCTAGGTTAATTAAAAAATCCATCTTGACTAGTGAGGAAAGTTATTTTACTAACTGCACAAAAAAAAAATCTGTATAAATCACATCACACCTAAAGCATGGGTCATTCATTCATATCGATAGGGAGCAACTAAATCCATCATCCCGAACATGAAAGAACCAGAAGGCACATTTTCATCATGTTTTCCAGCCTTTGAAGAATGTTTTGAATTTGAGTTTTTACCTGGAAGTGATTTGTTCCTTCTTATCTGCACATCCTTTTGCAATATAAAGTTAATGAGTAAAAAGTTGGAATATTGGAAATCCTTTCAATAATGTTGAAAGGATGTTTCAAAAACATTTTCTGCATTAAACATCCAGCAACGAGATGTCAGATGTGATTTTTGTGGGACCCAGTTTACACGACTTTTCTATGAAGCTACAGCCTGTCTTTAAAAAGATGTGTAGAACTGCAATGGGGGCCAGTCTGGGGGCCACAGCAATCCAAAACCTTTTGTGTCTGTTCCCCTGGTGATGCTTCTTATCATATTTCATTATAATAAATGGCCTGAAGGCAGACCAGCTCCAAATCACAGTGTCTCCAACTGTATGTCCTGTTGGATGGAAATGTTGGGACCTTTTTATAAGAACTAGGTCATCAAATATGAGGGAATTCAATTTTAAAGTAATTTCAATCAATTGTGTGTAAAAACGCACATTTGCCAACTTTATATTCTAGTTTATGTCAGCTGACTTATTCAAAGCACTACTTTTACTTGTTGGTCTCATTGCAAATTAAATAATCTTCCAATCATTGTTGGTTAACTAATAATGCTTTAGCTCACTAAAATGATTGAAAAAAAAAAAGTTTTCTGTAAATAAATAATAAAATATCTTATTTGCTTCAGTGTGTTGAAATAAGAAAAACTTACAAAAATATGACAGATTAAACTAAACATTTACTGTTGCTAATCTTTCCAAGCAGAGGCTTTTTCTTTTACTTGTAATCAAATTTAAAAAAAGAAAACCTAAAGACCTCACAGATTATTTAGTAGTTGTTGTTTCAAGTAACAGTTTTATTTTAGACAATCACTCAATGTTCTGTTTCTAACTGATTAATTTTTCAAATGAGGATTTTTATAATAAGAGAGGCACTTCTGAGTTTCGAACTTTTAGTTTCACATTGCCTGAAGGATCTTTGTTTAAATTAGACAAGAATATTTAAATGTTTTTAATTTCAAAGTGTAATTACTAACTGAAAAATGTTGAATAAAGTCTACTCACTAATAAAGTTGGCTTGTTTCTGTTTCGAGTTATTTTTCGTTTGAATAAACATAGCCTAGTCTGTTGGCATTTGTTCAATTCAATTTAATTCAAAAATACTTTATTTATCGCAAAGGGAAATTAAATGTTGTCGTCATCGAAATATTTTCAAGGAGTTGTGGATTGTGAAGCTGCTGGCAGAAAGGATCTCCAGTAGAAGTCAGTGTTGAAATACATCTGAAAAGGCCTCTGACTGAAGACTGCTGCTCTATGATCATGACAACATGCTTTTCTGTTCTGCAGTGTAGCCATCAGAATTGCCTGAGTGCCAAGGAGAAACCTAACAGATTGACTTCTCCTGTTTGACATGCTAACAGCTCAGTTTCTGGGCACCAGACACAAAATTATCCACTTTAAGGTCTATTTTAGATGCACTTTAAAATGCTGTTGTTAGTTAATAAATCACTGAACCGCTTAGCACCATAATACATTAAAGATCTGTTGTTGTTGAATCTACCTCCCAGACCACTCAGGTTTCCTGGTTCTGGTCTGCCAGAACCAAATATGGAGAAGCAGCATTCAGCTTATGCACCACAAACTTCCAGAAAAATGCAGAACAGCTGAAACACCGAGTTTTTATAAATCAAGACAAAAAAAGCACCTGTTTATCAATCAATCAATCAAATTTTACAGCACATTTAAGCAACAAAGCAGTTTAAAGGGCTTTACATCATAAAAACACAAAAATCAAGAACTGAAACATTACATTTAGTAAAATGTAATGTTGCTTTTAGAGTTGCTTTTGACATGTAATATTTGTTACTGGTTTTCTCAATTGCTGACTGGTATTTTTTATGACTTTGTATTTTTGTGTTTTTATGATGTAAAGCATCATAAACTGCATTGTTGCTGAAATGTGCTATACAAATAAACTTCATTGATTGATTGAAATTTTACGACAGGACTAGAGGCATAAAATATATTTTCTCTGAACTTTTAGCAGCAGTTTAAAAACCTTTTCAGAGTCTGTTGGATGATGTGGCACGAGCTAATGTTGGAAAATCGTTCCTCCAAGGTGAGGTTTAAAGGAGAGTATCATTTACATGTCAGGAGTAAATCCAGACTGCAGAGGGAAAGCAACTCTCCTCTCTGCAATCCGACAGACCCTCTGGGTGAGTGTCGTCTGGACCTCAACCCTGTAATGCATATTTATATTGTCAGAACATCAGAATGGGCACAGTCGCATAATGACCACACTCATTAATGACACCATCAGTGTTGCAGATTCTTCATCAGCATTAGTGCCTGGCCTGAGGCAGTCAGCTTCCTGTTTCCATCCAAATGTTTTGTTATTCTCCGCACACTTTCCATCCCAGCAACAAGGCTCAGGCGGCCAGGTTTGGCATTATGGCCACGTACTGCAGCTGAAAGGAGAGAGCATAAACATCAGCTCCATATGATTGATGAGCAGAATCAAGCAGCTGTTGCTATGTCACCATATCATAGCAGCACATCAGTGGGAGGGGAGAGCATCCAGGCTGACCAATGACTAAGAGGGAAAACTGCAAGACAAATAAAATTGCAAATGCACTTGTGAAAAAATAGTCCCAGGACATCAGTTCTGCAGAGGACGCGAGGACAATACCCTCGTAAAATACACAGTAAAAGGCTAAGAACTAAAAGGGAACGGCAATGAGAGAGAAAGGAAGCAGCTGGAGGAGGATTTGGGCGGTAACTGCTTAGAGTTCAGACTAATTAGAAAGGCTGGAAATGAATAAAGCAAGTTAGGGAGCTGGCATAAGTTCAGATGATCAGTCCACACACAGCTCTGCTCCAAGACACTTGGAAGGTACGTGAATGATACGAATGAAGACATTTAATTTTCCTTTGGGAAGAATTAAGTATTTTGGAACTGAATTGAATTTGAATCTCTGTGTGAATCTAGGAGGCTGCACAGAACTGGAGAGGCATTAAAACTTTTGGCTGTTTAATTAAAGCTGTTCAAAAACATTAAAACACCAGAAGTCGACATGTGGCAGAAATGACGATAAACCATTAATTTCTTTTGGTCAATTTCTGCTGTTGTACTTTTACTCCATTGTTTTATACCCACAAATGTGGCATTTGACATAATATCAAGAAGAATTTCTTTTTTAAAGGAAAGGAAAACATAGTTTTGCCTCTAACACATTTCAACGAAGACATGATTTTGGAGATTCATAAAATTTGGGGGGAAATATTCTATAGACTGACAAGAACCTTTTGGGTATGATCATCGTATTACATCTGGTGTAAAACATACACAACATTTCAGAAGATAACTACAATCAAACATAATGGGGTTACTGTGGTCATCTGGGACTTCTTTGCTGGTTCAAGACTCAGATGTCTTATAATATTTGAAGGAACTCTGAATTGTGTTTTTGAGTTGAAAATCCTGCAGGAAAATTCATGGCAATCATTTTGTGATCTTAAGATGAAGACAACTTTGTTTATACAGGAGAAAAATAATCAATACAGCAGCAATTTCTCTGCATGTCAAAGTAAAATGTGGAGGTTTTGGAATGAAAACATTTTCAGTTGTTTCAAAGCTGCATCTCACCAGTGAATGTTGTTTTGTGTGACTTATAACTACATACATGTGCAGGGGGAGTCAACATTGGTACTATTGAAGCAAAAATATTCCCATGCAAAGCAAAGAAAATGTAAACTTCCTATTTGTCGCTCGCTGCCTCCAGGCAGATGTTGGGAGAGGAAAGTAAAAGAGGGGTTGTCCACAAACAAACACCTGAATGACTTTGTGCTGTGATGGTGTGTGCACATTGTTCACATGTTTAGAAACTTAATAGCAGTGGAGCTAATGGCCATATTGATTGCATTTCAATTGCAGAGCCAGAAGCCTTACAAATTAGACATTATTAGCAGATCTATTTATCATCCAGGAGGCGTACACTGTCAGGTTGGAGATGTCTGAACAACACATCACATTGGCTTAATTCAATAAAAATCAATTGCAGATGCGGTGGAGGTCTGTTCATGAACACACAAGAGATTTGGGTTTCATGAATTCCCATCTGGTGCTTCTAGAGCTTTAATTAAGTTGAGGTCAAATAACAGCCCTTATAGAGTTTTTCACTGCGAAAATGAAAGTGCCTGAAATAAGATTCTTCTCAGTAACAAAAGTAGACACAAATACAAAGCCTACTTTACAGTTTTGCTTTGAAATTTCAGACAAAGGAACATATAGGGAGCTGGACCATTCCCAGAGCAGTGTGGGAAGACTTCTGAAGATGTATTATTTTAATTATTTTGGTTACTTTTTCAAAGTCTTCTTTTTGTGTAACCAGTGATTATTTGCAGTATTAGACAGGTAATGGAGAGAGCAAAAACTGGGAAGACATGCAGAATAGGAGTCAAACCCTGGAAGGCTGAGTCAAGGACTAAGCTTTCCATATTTGAGGCATTCTGCCCTGTTTAGTCCACTTTATTCGAACTTTAGTCGAAGGTTTGGTTCATTTGCAGAGGTGTGAATACATAATCAAATTACAATTCTAGGACCAAAAAATGCGAACTCTAGTCTGCCTACAACTAGGTCTCTGTTTGGTTGAAGTAAACTCTGGTGCGGTTCAAATGCATATGTCATGCCAAGCAGACCTGAGAGCAGGAAGTGGACTGTAATGCAGAGCATTCTGGGTAAATACATCCAAAACAAACGTAAGAGTCTAGCGCTAGTGGGAGAAATGGCTTGTGGTCTTTTACCAAAGACAAAAGAGAAATTCTACAGCTACTAAAATATGACGTTCCTCCATTTTTGTTTACATTTTGTGAAGAAGGAAGTTATGCTTAGTGTCTTCTTCATAGGTTTTTGTGTCATTTCCCTCAGTGGTTCTTAATGCAGCGCCACCTCAGGTGAGGAGGGGAACAAGTTTTTCAAATGCACTGCAGTGTGAAAATGAACTCCAGTAGCTGAAAAAGCAATTCGGCAATTTTGGTCCCCAGTCGAACCGAGTCTACCGAACTATCCATCCATTTTCTGCACACCCTTGTCCCTATTGGGGTCGGGAGGTGCTGGTGTCTATCTCCAGCTAACGTTCCAGGCAAGAGGCGGGGTTCACCTTGGACAGGTTGCCGTCTGTCATAGGGCAACACAGAGACAGGACAAACAAAATACTGTAATTTTGTTTGCTTTTGCCATTAAGTTTAAATGTGACATTTAAATTTTCAATAGTCTGTGTTTACTTTTCCTTGTTTTCAAAGGTTTTTCTTACATGTAAGAAACAACCATGCACACACACACATAGGGAAAATTTAGAGAGCCCAATTAATCTGACAGTCATGTTTGGAGGAAGCCGGAGAGAACCCATGAATGCACAGGGAGAACATGCAAACTCCATGCAGAAAGACCCCGGGCCGTGAATCGAACCCAGGACCTTCTTGCTGCAAGGCAACAGTGTTACTAACTGTGCCACTGTGCAACCCTCTACCAAACTATCAAGTGTGAAAACACCCTAACTCTTAGTATGTGCTGCCCATGTGATACCTATTTTAATTGAACTGAGAAAGTTGTTCAAGTATGTGTTGGTTAGTTTTTCGAAGATAAGGCGATTGTTAGCATTTTCCTTGCCAACTCCGGAGCAGGACAAAAGCAGATGTCATGCACTGAACTCTTCTGCATGGTCCCCTAATATCTTATAAGACAAGCTGTCATTTGCTTAAGGACATTTCAGAAAACAGCTCGACTCTGTTTGAACAGCATTTTTAAGACAAGCTTTGAATCATCGCTGTGCCCTTCGAGTACAGTTGTCTCAGTTAGCCAAGCACATATCTTCTGCTCATAGGGTTTTCAACCAATAATCTGTTTAATTTTAGGAGATGTTAGAGTTTTTTTATTTATTTATTTTTTATCCATTTAAACTCCAAGCATATATATATATATTTTTATATAAATATATATATAATTTATAATAACAAGTCAGGAAAATTATCCAAAGAGTTGATTACACTGCATTGAGTACAATTTCTGCTTAAGGATGGTATTATCTGTCCATAAGGGCATAGGTGGCATACTATGAAACTGAACGAGTGTCGTGGTCGACCTTGGATCTAGAAAGATAGTCCAAAACCGGCTGCCAGATACTACAGAACTTATTAGAGAAACCCACAACATCATATCGTAGCTTCTCCAAATGGAGAATCTCAGTAACTCTCAACCACATTTTAAACTGAGGAACCTTGTCAGTTTTCCAAAGTCTCAATATTACTTTTTTGGCTATTACCATTCCATACACCACTGTCGTGATGTTAGAGTTTTTATACATGAATATAACTTTAGTAGTTTACTACCCAGAAATTCATTTTTTACACATTTTGAGATTGACGCCTATTGTTTGTTTTCTGAATCTGTCAACAAGAGACTAACCTTCCTCCTATATTTACAGAGATCAGTGACACATGCATGACTCCTAACTGAGCATGTGAGACTCACGTCACTCACTGACTCATTCAGTCATGACGAGAACCATATCATGATACTGCTGCAGTATATACAGATATGTCTTATGCAACCTTCTGAATCATCCACTTCAATCTGTACTGGATAACCGATTCTCTAGTTATGACAAACTGTGCCCTATGGATTAAAGTAACTTCTTTTTTCATCTTCCACTTTTTTTAAATTATGTCTTTGTTAATATTTTTTTTAAATTGTTTGAAATTGTGTTGCAGTAGAAAAATGCTGAGTTCATGCCTTTGGTGTCTTTGGATGTAAGCAGTCTTCTGCATTGTGTGAACTTAAGATGAATGAGCAGGAGGTCAAAATCAGACACATTCTCTCCTTTATCCTGCCCATCTCTGGCAACTACACGCATTTCTTGGAAACACATATTGACCCCCTTTGCACACTGTAGCTCTGATCAATGTTGTGATTACAAGCTAAGGACATGAAGGCAGACGATGAGGCAAGCACATATGGGATGGATCAGTCACTGTGTTAGCTGCAGAGGGGAAGCGCTCAGCAATGACACCCATGGAGGAGCCCTAGCTCCCCCTGGGCAGAAAGTCTGATAAACGCATTGATCTTTTAATAGAGAATTTAGTAGAAAATAGGATGAGCGCTAATGAATTTAAGACTTCTTTTTAATAAAACAAACACGATTACTTATTTAAATTACAACAAATGAAAGTCATATGTAGAAAATATTTTTCTACATTATTAGATTTTCCACTGATTTAGTGAAGACATCTCAATAAATTTAATGTGTAAAAAAGTGACAAACGAAGTCGTTATCTCATCTACGACAAAGCCCATAATTATTCATTTGTACAGAGAGAATGCAAATGTTTTGGTATTTTATTCACTACACTGTAAAACCTAGCAAGTTCAGTCAGGGGCGCAACTCCATATTTTTGAGGTGGATGCGAACATATCTTCGGCGCCCCCCCATATATCGAATGATGACTGAGGCCTGCTCTTGCTTTGAAATATCAGGTGTGCAGTCCAGTTCCACTGCAAAGTACTTAGAGGACTTGATCTTGGCAGATATTTTACTCAAAACACACTCTGATATTGAATCTAAAAATTCATTCTGAGTGCACCATGTCAGATATCCAGTGGTTTGTTTGGAGGCAGCCTTTCTAAGATGCTCTGCCAGTGTTACATCATATCGTGCTATGAGCTCAAGGATTCCCAGAAAATTTCCATTTTTAGGATTTCCTAACTGAGAATTTTTCCCCCTTAGTGGCAAGTTTCTCTCTGCAAGGAAAAGTATGCAGTCGATAACTCTAGTCAACACACTTCTCCAGTGTGCTTTTTCAGCTACCATGGTTTTCTGCAGTTCACTATCAATAGTCTTACCTAGGCGTAAGCGAGATGCCATTTCTTTCCACGTCAGATAAGCATTTATGTGAGAACTACTGGTTTCATGGTGCTTCAGTGTTTTTGAAAGACATCGCCAGTTATTATACCCCTCCACAAGGCATGTGTCAAGAACTTTAGCTTCACCAAAAAGCTTACATGCAAAACAATAGACTCTGTTAGTATTTTTAGAATACAGTAACCAATCTCGTTCAACTTTCTCTCCATTAGACAGTAAACGAAAACAGTATGCTTTGGAAAAACACCTCTTATTCTTCTCTGATCTTGGATATGGACCATCAGAAACTTTCTGTGGGCCATTTACAACCATGTACTGCCTAAATGTGTCCCCCATTTTGTGTGGTAAAGGCCATTCAGATGGTTCTTCTGAATAAAGCCTTGTCTCGGCTCTCTCCTCCGCAGCTCTGTGCTTCTCTCTCTCTTCATCATCTAGTCCTCTCTGCTCTTCCTCTCCCTCATCTGCACCTTTCTGTTTCTCATTCTCCTTTCTCGTGGTTGACTCACCATGACTGCCTGCACTAATTTTCCCAAAAAAAGAACACAATCAAAGATGGTCATCAGAAACTCAAACCATCATGGTATATAGGTTTTTGTTGCTTTCCTAATGCCTACCTGATCTCATCACTTGTCTCCTCTATCACTGACCTCATGTCTGTCTCCTTCATCCCTTGTCTGTGGTGTTCTCCACTAAGTCATGTGGTCAAAAAAGCATTATTAGTTGTAAAAATTACAGATCTTACCGTTTTTAAAAATAATGTTTAAAAATTTGTGCTTGAGATGGACTAGTTGCTCCCTCATTTCCACCTGCATTAGACCAACCTGTTGCCTTCCTCTGTCTGTCCTGATTCTTCCTCTTTCATCATCTTCTCTTCTTTCTCTCCACCATCACAGCTGAATGACATAAATTTTGTGTTAAATAGGCTTAAAAAATACAGCAGTCAAACTACAATAGAAATTAAACTTTAATTTAAATCATCTCCTTGTTGGATAACAGTTACTGATTGGACATTACATCTGATCTGACTTATCAGATACATCACAACACCACTGTAGTGGTATTGAATAAGACATTTAAACTCAAGTGTCCCCCTGCCAAAAAGGTTGGTAAAATAGGTCACCAACCTTTTTGAGTTTAAGGGCTTTAGTGACTCTGATGACTAATTTGTCTGATACACACATGAACTTGAACAACTCATCTTTAATTAAAGAATCCATAATACATATGAGTGAAAAAAATGCACCCAGGAGGGCTAAGTGTTGGACCATAGCTGGGCACTGCCGCCACAACAGCTTTAGCTTTCCTGTGTTAATATTTCCTGAGTTTTATTTCGGTCATTCTTACTTAGTGCGCGGTTATGTGTCTGTGACAGGTTTATGTATCAGATATTCATAGAAATACAAAACAAATCGCGTCCCTTAATGGTTTAATAGGGGAGGCAACTTTTAACAGCAAATATGGGACGATTCCGTATTAGGCTAGCTGCTAGCTTTAGCTAACTTGATTATTTACAACCCTCCTGTCCTGCTAATACACTGACGGTACTTACCTACTATCTTTCAACCACATTGAAAGGCTTTTTTTCATCCCGCCAACATCTTTATCCTTCTCCCTTTTCCTTTTTCTGTTTTGCGCCCCGGACAGCTTTATTTTCTGCCGCTCCATTTTGTCAAGTGCACTACGAGTGGTAGTCTAAAATTAAAAAAAAAAAAAAAAACGCGCCTGCGTACTCTTAGGGGCGCGTGCACAGCCACCTGCATGGGAAGGGAGAGCGACAGGAGGGGAGGTGAAGGAGCAGAGGGGCGCCTAATCAGTGCTGTTCCCCTGTTATTGATCATTTCATTCTGTTAATTATAGAAAATGCCAACAAGAAAAAAACATTTTTCGAGACGGGGTTTTGGCGCCCCCTCTAGTGCAGCGCCCCTATGCGTTGCATACCCTGCATACCCACTTTTTGCGCCACTGAGTTCAGTCAACCAAAATGTTTTGGTATTTTATACACTAGTGATGTCAGGATAAAACAGGAGGTATACAGATTGGATAAATTAAAAGGGAAGTTGGTCACTATTCCATCTATGTTTCATCTATGCTCATTTATAGTCATAAGATATAGATCTTAATATAAATTAAATGACTGCAGATACAACTATAAAATGTTCACCCTTTGACTCAAAAATAAGGTGAAGTGTTCAAAAGGGTAAGTCCAAGTTGTCAGTTTGGAAATGTAGTCAATCAAGGGAAGGCAGTTGTTTAATGTCTGGAAAAAATATATTTTCTGCTCAACAGAAGTCTTTACCAATCAGGTTAGGGTCTGCACTGTGACTGAACCATTGCAACACGTTGACTCTGCTTCTTCAGTTGTTCTTTTTGCAGAATTGCTGCTGTATTTATTATCATTATGCTGCTGCTGATGACCCAGTTTAGTCCAAGCCTTAATGGTGGGTAGGGGTACAGCCTTACATTTCACTCTGAAGTTCTTAAACAGAGGAGTCTGATAAACAAGCTAAAAAAAAAACCCCTCATCAACATGACTGCCAGCTAGTATGAGAAGTTCCAAAAATGGTGCTGCACATTATCACCAAATATCTTCTCTGCAGACCAGTCTGTGAAAAAAACATCACTCCAGAAGTCTTGTGGGTTATCCAGTTGCAACGTGGAAACCTTTGGTACTGCAAAGCCTCTTCCTTCAGTTCTTCACTACAACTCGTACTTATTTAGTCTTTTTCTGTTTGTCCTGTCACAACGTTGGTATTGTTGCATTTTGGGCCATTTCAATGAGCATTGCATACACAGAAATTGATTCTCTAGGGTCATTGTATAAGTCCTTACACTCTGGCATTGAGTTAAATCACAACTGTTTGCTCCAGAGCAGCAAGCACTTGTGTTCATAGAAGTGGTTACCCTCGCTGAAGATCAATCAAACACATTTCAGCAGCACCCAGCAGCTATTTTTTACTGAAATCCTGAACATAAAGGTGTTTTTTTTTCATTACAATGTCATGTGCAGGTCAACATGGCTCATCAAATATATACTTTTTAATCATTTTTTTATTTTTTTTATTTTAACAACTTTTAACAATTTAACAAGCAGAGTATGTTTTGTGACTTGTGAGTTGACTAACCAACAAACCGTTAAATGTTTTAACTCAGAACTGCTGAAATTCAGCATAGCAGAGCACATTTTAAAGATCTCTTCGAATAAAATCTTTCTAAAGGTCAACGGCAAGTTCTTACTGTGGAAGTCTTTGTGTTGCTCTGCAGCCATCCAGCTCGGCGCAGTGATGTGAGTGGACACGAGGCTGTGATTAATGGTGGTAGTAATGGTTTAGTCAGTGCACCATATGAGCCTGGCTAACAGCTTGACTCAGAGCAGTGATTGAAGTCGACAGTGGTGTCACCTCAGCGACCTCTGACATAATGTTCCTACCTCTCTCTACCGTTCTCTTTCTTCGACAAATACACATTTTGTGGCTTAAATTACTGCTGAGTCTTTTTTATTTCTTATTTTCTTTCATTTCTTTCAGAGTGAAAACAGTACTTTAAGAAGAAAGTGACATTTAGCTGAAATGTGTTTAATAAGCAATATACAAAAGTGATGAACAGACAAAGAAATAAAGTTTAGTAGTACTTTATTACAACTCCTCTTTATGGTGATGTTAGTTAGTAAACAAAATCTAGAAAATTCAGCAGAAAAGGTTTAATTAAACTCAAGTCGTCGAAAATTTATTTTTGCAATTTCTCTTTAAAAAGGACAATGATCATGTTCAGGCGAGTGCAAAAGGACTCATGCATGAAGAATAAATAAGATGAGACAATACTAAAATTACACTATAATCATAATCATGTTACATATCAATTAAATTCTGATGCAGGTTATTATTTGTTGTTTGGTCTCCACCATTTTCTTAAAAGAAACTGTATAACATCTCCGTCTTGATCAGCTAATCTGCAGTTTGTTGCTCTGCATAAAGTTTACAGATTTTTTTCCCTTTCTGTGAACTCAAATTCTTCCTTTCTGACTTCAAAAGCTTTCTTTCTTCCACACCTTCACGGTAGATTTGCACATTGACTAACATGTATTGCCTGGGTTTTCATTTCTTTTTTTCCACAGACACAGTCCTCTCTTTGATTGGATTCACTGATTGCTTTTAGCTCGACACTTTTATTTTCTTTTCTTTCAGTTTGTTGTTTGTGAGCCGACTTGCTGCCTTCAGCTTCTCCCTGTGGACTTCTCCTATCCTTGTCTGCAACCTGATTTATTTGTTGTTTTTTTACCCTTCAAGGACACAAGTCTTCTCTTGTCTTTGTAGTTTTTGATTTGCATTTGGATTCATGCCTCTTATTTATTTGGCATGTTGTTAGCGCTGTGCTGAATAAATAAGAATGTGAATCTCTGTTGTGGCTCCTGCTGTGTGTTTGTAGGAGCGCTGTGGTGCAGCTCCACTGACTCCACTTCTATTGTCCGATTACTTTCAAGAGCAATATTTTATAAAGCATGTGATTGGTTTATGCAGTCGCCTGAATTGACCTGTGAAATGGAAACCACTTGACCAAGGTGTTGTTTAAATGTTTAAGTTGCAGAATAAAATTGCCAGCTCATGTACACCTCAGCTGAAATACAGATTCTGGCATCAGTTAAAGGCTTTACATTTACAGTCATACTACTGTATGAATGAATATTTGGCTCAAACATGTCATATATTACCAGTTCTTGTGGACATGGAAGCATTGCATCTCTTTAATTACACAATGGTCTTGACAGCGCAGGAGTCTTTGTATGTTGCATGAGCAAAATGGTTAAAATACAAGCCATGTGAGATTGTGCACAGTGCATGCTGCTGCACCCAGGCCTTCAGTTCAGATCGGACTAAATACATCGCCAGCCACATTATTGGTGTCTAGGGTAAAAATGGGTAGAATGCCATGAAAGACAGACAATTCTTTCCTAGGAACTATGAATACAATGTGTCAAAAAGGCTAATTTCTTTTACTTATTCTTGACTTTTAGCAAGACAAAGACCAATATTTATTTTTCTTCCTGATATATAGAGTGAGGAGAATAGGAAAGGAAATGAAAACATCTCACTGCTCAGAGAAAAGAGTTGTATATTTGGTGCACCAGCCTGCAAAACATCCCTGAGATGTTATCCTACACGTGAATCATTGGTTTGGGAACGAAAACCTTTTCTGTCCTACAATTATAAACATTGTATGGTGAATTGTGATTTTTATTTATTTTTTTTAATTAATTTGTGAACAAGATTCTGAGATATTTAACTACTCGCTGCATTCTTGCTGGCTGTTTCGGAGGCGCCACTTCTGCTTTTCAAAGTTGTACAGTTGTATAATTGTGCATCTGTTTGCAGCCATGTGAATGTAAACGTTGAGTTGGGGGCTGTGGCCAGCAGCAGCTTATTTGGATTTAAAGTGACAGCTCTTTCCGAAAGAAGCTCAAAATAGGCAGAAATGAGCAGACTAAAATCTCATCACCTAAGAATAATTTTGAGCAAAAAATAAAAATAAAATAATGAACATGTTTTATATAGCCCACAGATCTATCTTAAACGGTCCAAGAATAATAGGTCACTTTTAAAGATAGAACAAGGAAGAACACACCGAACTAAAACATGCAAGATGACATTTTCCAGATTTCTTTTGAATAAATTTAACAGACATGCAGCTGATCTGTCTGACAAGGAAAAATTTTGACAGAGGTTAAGAAGATTGGGAAGGGATCTTTGGCACAGATGGAAGAGGGGATGGGGTGCCGTACGGCTGAATGCTCTGGAGCCCATTATGGATCAGCTGGCAGATGGAGGGGAGTGCTGATAAGAAGAAGAGAAGTGGATGGTTCAGAGTGGAGTAAATGGCTGGGGTACTTTCAAGAAGTTTTGGAAAAACAACATTATTGAAAGCTTTTATTGAGGAAGAAAATGTAAACTTTAATGGGATACTGGGTTTGATGGGAACAATGTGTTGGGTACAAAAAGCTCAGGGGACAGTACATGCAGCAGAAATCTAAACCAATGAAAGATTGATAGGTTTGTGGGATAAATCAAAGAGAAAGATCAGCAATGATCAATAATGCTCATTAAAACACTACATGCATAATTTAGGATCAGCTATGCTTTATAGAGATCTTTACATGAATCTGTTACCTGCTTGAAACTGATCCTGACCTTACCAATCCATAAATAAAGCAATTAGAAACTGACCACCACTGAATGATAAGATTTTTTAAAGTTAACTATTAACATCTATCACCCAAGAAAAAAATCTGTTCTAAAAAACATCTAATCATTTTTAGCGTTTTTTATTTTGGTATCTGCTGTAAAACATACGCCATGTCTGTTGGCATGAGGTCTTCACCATGGAAACAAGCAGTGAGTCGAGCATTTGTGGTAAAAAAAAAAAGAAAGACAGGTCATGATGATTGCATCCTCGTGATTTTTTTATTCTCCCCATGGCTCATCGGTTTCAGCCCATCACAGTCAGCAGAGAGTCAGCGAGAAGATGGGAGATAATATCTGCTGGGCTCCAGATGTGATTGACAGCTGTGGGTAACCGCTCCACAGTGAGTGGGCCTCCAGCTGGACACATTCTATTATTCAGACCTTCATACATTTTTAATTATTTCTGAAAACGTTGCTTTTGTTCAAAATATAAAATATGTATTTTAGAATTCTGATCTGGTCCCACCAGAAAAGAAAAAAGTCGACTCCTGCAATCCATAATTGTTTTAGTTTTAGTATTAATTTTCCCTTGGTTTAACTCCTTTCCCCTGTAAGTTTTTTTTAATTTTTTTTTTTAACTTTTGTAGTCAGTAATTTTTAAGGAACACATAAACTGTTGCTTTTCTCTCAAAAAAAAAAAAGTTTATTGTGGTTTGTTTTTATTTTTAAATGCCCTTTGGTATCAGTAGAATAAACATAAAACTAGATCTGGAACAGATCAAAGTCTATTCATGTGTTATATTTGCCCAATCAAAGTCCAGACCTACACAAACTGAGAACCTGTGGTAAAACTTGAAAATTAATATTCACAGGCGCTCTCGGCCCAGTCTGTCTGCACTTCAGGTGTTTTGCAAAGGAAAGGCAAACAAAATTGAGTTTCTATGAGTGTAAAGATGAGAAACATACCCAAAAAGAGTTTTGCAAATGGCAGTAATTCTAAAAATTACTCACTCAGTGGGTTGAGTGCAAACAAATCCAATTGCTTTTTATTTTCTTTAATAAAAAATATAAAAACTATGTATCTTCTTCTATCTATTTAAGAGTGATGTATGCTTATTACAACAAATCCCAATAAAATACCCAGACGTTTGTGGTTGTTGTGTCCTCAAATGTGAAAGTTCAATCAGCTATACTTCAGCAAAACACTGTAGTTTACTTTTTCTTGTGATGCAGAAGGAAGATCAGTTTTGTTTATTTAAGTGAAATTGAGGGTTTAAGGAACAGAAGACTTGTAAATCATTCATGGGAAAATGACAAGCCTGTTCTGATCTGCACAGAGGCTTAAATCACACCCTGAATGCACTGCTTGAACTGTGGATGTTTTTAACCGTCTTTACTGCCAAAAGTGTGAGAAACACCATTCAGGGAGGCTGGATCTGTTCTTATAGTGCATGCACTGCTACACCACTTAATATCAAAACACTAGTTAGTAAATTGCTTCTCCAGATGTTTCATTATATGGTCTTCTCTCAGTTGGAATAAGATGCTCATGATAAATGACTCATGTTCAAGCAGTTCTGCCTCAGAAAGCTCTTTTTACATTTTAGAGTGTGAATATTACATGTATTTAAAATTTAGCAAAACATTAGTGTCTCTATTTGTCTTAGATAACACATCTAACAACAGTTTCTGTCTAAAAAACAGAGATGCATCTGCAGGTAGGTGTTCATTAGATCTGAGTTTATATGACAGATTTGGTGGTTTCTGCAGGAAGACGGATTCACAAGGTTTAGCTCGTCTCAAAAATATGAAACACATAGCATGCTGTTCAATGTTATTCTTTTCTTCTGGTCTGCTGACGTGCCAGATTGAATGATGGCTGAAAAAGAAAGTTTTAAAAGTTTGAGATGTTTCAATGTGAGAACTACAGCTTTACACACGTCCACCTGAAAAGCCATAAAACATTTAAGGACATAACATTGTTGCAAAGCTGCAATGAGCCTTAGAAGTAAGTTTAAAATGATGTTTGTATTTAACAAAATCTTAATTACTGTACCTATCTAATGATCACATTGGTTCAAACCTTTAAACTTTATGCTTACGATTTTTCCCCCTGTACAGTAAAACACATTGGATTGGATTGTCTATCAATGGTGCTGTACAGATAAACTAGCCTTGCCACATTTCTAAGACTGGATAAACCCAAACTGCAAAACAAATAACCACATTCTGTAGTGCCATATAGTGACAAACACTTAGAAGAACGTTATGCATTAAGGATCAAGCTAACTCTACACTGATGAGCTTCACAAATTTCTGATCTCTAAAATTTGAAAAGGGTTGATAAGATTAAAAAGTACAAGATGTAAAAACAGCATAGAAACATTTTGCAGGATTGTTGTCCTAGCAACTAGTTTACCTTCACAACAAAATATGTTAATCCTAGAAACAGAAGTAAATAATTACATGAAAATGTAAGCATTGGCAAATAAGGAAAGAAATATCTAAATAGAAGAAGAGAAAATATTGTGTAAAAAATAATAAGGAAGGAAACATTGTAAGGAAGTTTAATGAGAAAATATGGAAACATGAAGCTAAATAAAAGTGTATGAATGAGACTAAGAAACTAAATATAGACATAAAATGCTGAATTTGATTAATCTTTAACCATTTTACCTGCTAATTAAAATGATTTAATGGAGAAATGTTAGAGCATATAGAGTAAATGCCAACACCATGAAAATGGAGCTGCAAAAAAAGAAGAGAAACAATTATGCACGAAAAGTTAAACTCCTGTGGCCTTTTTTCAAATTGGATTCAGTTGATTTTGGTTAGAACTAATTATTCTGTAAGCTTTTAATGCCAAATAATGTTTTAAAACCTTTGGAAGAGAAACTGAAATAATTCAGACTGTTTTTTGTTCCACTGATGTAAAATATTCTGGAAACCATCGGGTCGAAGTATGATCCACACAAAGACGCCTCAGTGAGTCCAACCTCAGTGACAGCTTTGTATTAATGCTACAGTAACATATAGGTTTCATTAAATCTACCTGCATTCATTTCACACTCTGCTTTCACTTAGATAGCCTAAATACTCATTAAATGCAGCCATCTGTATCCAGAGTCTCCATGCTTTTTTAAAATATTAATTCTTGTTCTCTACACCACATGTTTTGCCCTTGACTGCAGCATTTTTTACAGACCATGAATAAAAATGGACGCCCAGGTTGGATACCGAGGCAGCACACACAGGATCAGAGGCCATCAACTTAACATAATTTAATAGACATTGGTTAGTGCTTAAAGTTTAAGATTCAGAAAGTTAGACTGAGGACTTTTTAAGAATTCATCCATTGTGTAAACCTTCTTATCCTTGTAGTCTCTAGTCCATCGTAGAGCAACACAGAGACAGACAAGAAAAATGATCTTGAACTCATGCGTTCACACCAAAGGCCCATTTAGAATATTCAATTAACCTAATGATTTTGGTCAGCTGATTTCAGCTGCTGGAAAAAAACAAGTGATTGTTGACTTACCATCCAGAAACTACTTGCTCCATTCTTGTTGGTTGTGCAGGAGGCTCTTCTTCTGCTTTTCAAAGATGTACGGTTGTGCATAATTGCACATCTGTGTGCGAGTGGGGGGCATGGGAAACAGCAGCTTATTTATATTTAAAGTAATAAGAAACCCTAATGACACCGGTGCTGTTCTCACAAATAAATAAACAAAATGTAAAAAAGAATGGAATACAATACAAATTGTATGAAATGTAATTTAATGTTTAATATGAAAAACCAGACATATATAAGACTCTCAAGGTCTAAAATGGAGACCATTAAGTTGATGACTTTTGAGACCCTGCATAAACCTTGTGAAACTACTGAAAGTGCTGAGAGGGCAGAGATGGTCCATACCTGTTTCTGTCAGAGAATGCACGACACCAGGACAAAAGGCAGGGAGTAGAAGTATAAAGGGAAGCTGTCCTCCTTATTTATTTATCTACAGAAATAACAGAGACGAAGACACAATGGGAAAGATCAATCTAAAAACCTGCATGTACATGGTGGAACTGTGTGTTTCCAGGATGTTTGCTGCTTCAAGTGAGCAAAACAGGAGATGTGTTGAAACTTAATTAAATGGTGGACAACAGGTTTTTTCAAACAGCTTCAGTTTGAAAAACTGAGACAGTTTCATCTAAAACTGATGAAACAGTTTTCCAAACTGTTCAGCTACTGCCTATCTAGAAAAGTAGGATATTCTGATGTTTTTTCTTTTCTTTTATGAAAAGTTGTTTCTGTGAGTATTTTCTCAACATTAATAAATCACAATATTTTTCTTTAGAAATTAAAGATAGTGAAAGTTCCATCTCATCTGGCTAATTTTAGTTTTTGTCCCATACCAAGCAAAAGATTAGACAGCAGTTCATATTACCCAATTTATAAATAGTAAATTTCTTCAGGAAGTGGAAGCACTTAATTTTTATAAACCCTTTTATAAAATCTTTTGTTACCTCATTAATGTAACTTAGTTCTGCAGTTTTGTCCAAAATTGTGTAACTGAAATCACTCTGAATTACGTTACTCTCTGAATTTAGGTGTAATATTAGATAAGACATGTTAGCATTAGCCTTAGTCCTTAAAGTCCTCCATATAAGAATATCTTGTGCAAGCACAAGATATGTGTTTATTGAATACTGTAGTTATGTCAAGTACCAAGTCAGAAATCAGTTTTAGATAAAATAATTGATTCAAAATGAAGCTTAAGTTAGCCAAAATAAAGCATGTTTCCAGTACATTAATATAGCATTAGCTTGAACCTAAATGTTTTGAAATTTCAAGGTTTTATAGGTGTTACATTTTTCAATTATTTCTACTTTCAGTATCTTTTAGTATTTTAAAATTCCTGACTGTCTAAACCAGGGATGGGCAATCCAGGTCCTTGAAGGCTGGTGTCCTGCAGCTCTTAGACGTCTCCCTGGTCCAATGCGCTGCAATCAAATAGGTGAATCACCTCCTCAGTGCAGTCAAGTTCTCCAGAGTCCTGCTAATGACCTCATTATTTGACTCAGGTATATTGAAGTAGAGAAACATCTAAAGGTTGGAGTTGCTCACCCCTCCCTAAACTGAGATCACTCTGACTGCTGTCTGCTGTAGGCAGAATACGGACTACTCATAACAGCCAGACACTTAAAAATTTGATTCAGTCCCTTACAAATAGTTGACATTGGCTTTGACATTAGCATTCCTTCAGCCATTTAACATTGTTGAACAAATAAGATCAGGAAAGTCTTCAAAATATCTCAGCACCTGGCAAAGTAAGTGCTGTGTCATTGGTATTGATCAACCAGCCTGACTCCCCTCCCCTTCCTAAAGCTGTAATGAATTGCAGGCAAGAGTGAGGGGAGAAATATGACCTAATACCTCTTAAATGTTCTCTGAGGTGTTTGTTTTCGGAAAGGACCTGTGCTCTTTCAAATGATTCCAGTCTTTGTTCATTTCTCTTCTGAAATCTTTTTAACTTCATCCCTGACATGCAGAAAGCAGCTGCCTACCTGGAAGTCTTCATAGAGAGCGGAAGTGTTTAAATCTGCGCTCACATTCGTTGCACTTCCCTGCAGCAGCAGCCTAAATCCAGAGCCTCACAAACAGAAAGGTGCTTTCTGCCCATTTCAGGCTCAGGCGCTGCTTTCCTTTCTGCCCAACTCTCATGGGCCGATGATAGATTGCTCTCTCTCTGCCTTTGTGCTGGGAAATTGCTTTGTTTTGTTAACAGTCTGCCTCTGTTCCAACCCCAACAGAAGAGATATGGAGCTTCCCTTCTACACTTATCTAAGGAATATATTTAAAATGGACTTAAAACTAATTACATTTCAGTGCACAGAGGGGGAAAAATACAGGAATGAGTTCAAAGTAGAAAGGCAAAGCAGCAGAGAAGGTGAACTTCTGTTTATAGTATAAACACATGCATTATAGATGTCTGTAAATAAGTGATACCTGTGTGAGATTCTCCTCTGTGTCCTGCTGTGAGGAATATTGACTTAAGTTTTATGATTGCATGATTCTTGGGGAAAAACAGACTTCTAATTTAATTATAAAATTTTGTGACTTTTCATAAATTGCTCTATTTTTATTCTTTCAGTTAAGGTAAATTCACAGGAATTTAATCATTTCTGCTTTAGAGACTAATATCATGATGCTGTTTCTCAGCTTATTCTCTCCCTCCCTCCCACTAAAGGATTCCTGTGGTTATATTTGTTGACTGTGATAGGTTTATTTTGTCATAACCTGCAAAGAATCAGCCAGAGACAGAGATTAGGTTTCTTTTGATTTCTTTTCTGCAGAATAGGAGAATTGAGAACAGACGCGACAAATCGCTGTCAAACACTGTCTGGACTCAATTCTGCCAGATCTTTCTTTGCATTTCTCTTTATTGTATAGAAAAAGGAGGTTGGGCTTCTCTTCACACAGTCACACAGAGAATTGACCAACCGTCTTTACATTCTGAAACCTCCTATGGACATGCCCTTATAAGGGCATGTGGCTGACCACAACTAATCAGTTACAGATGGAACTAATAACACATGAATGTTTAACGTTTTTAGCTTCCAAGCAAACATCCTAAACAAAGTTAATAATATACTACAAAAGAAAGAAAAGTTAAGTAAATATAAAAAGAAGAATAATATGAGAGTAATAATATAAAAAGAATAATATAAAAAGAATAATATGAAAACATAACTTGTAAAATAAACTCATGAGTAAATGAACAGGAGGATAATTTTTCTAGCATTTCCCACCTGTTTTTCATATTATGCATGAAGTCTAACACAGACATCAGGAATACATCACTTGCTGGCACATTTTCAATGCATCCATCATAACGTTAGACATCAGGGTGCCCCTTAGTGATAGAGGCAACAAGTTGATATTGATATAGAACATGTCCAACAGTTTTGGCTATCAGGGATTTTAGACATGGGATTATGCAGGCAGTAAAAATACAAAACAAGAAAAGAATAATAAGAAGAGGCATCATTAATTTCAACAGCAGGTGCCACCATGGTCCAGATATGAACCAAGAAAGGAAATCTCCTTGTGAGGGAACAGCATCCTGTAACATGGCTTGTTGCAGATTCTTTAAGGCAGACATGGCTTCAGCAATATGAGTTTCATTAGCATCAGTATACAAATACTGAGTAGTCACCAACATTGGTTCCTGCTTTAAGAATTTTTTTGCATATCTGTCATCTGTCGTTAAACACATTCATGATAACTTCTAGTTCTGCTAACGGTGTTTCATCAACAGGGACAGACAGAGACTCTTTTGCTTTGATTAAGAGTTCACTTTTTTCACTTATCTGTTTAAGAAATGGCAGCTGCAGAGCATAATACATTGGTTTTTCAGTTACTGTGGCCATAACGTTTTCAACTCTTACAGCTTTCATTCCTCCCTTTGTAGGGAAAATTGCAATGCCTAATTTTCCCATCAAATCGCGCCCTAAGAGATTAATTGGGCAGCTAGGTGAAATTACAACAGGGGCGTGCAGCCTTTTTCCTGTCTGAGGATCACAGATGTCAATAAAGTGTGACATCCACTCCTGTGAAGTTTGACCATTTGCTGATTTTACAAATATAGGAGTATTGGAGGATTTGAGTCCTACACTGTCTTTAACGCAAGTTTTACAAGCTCCAGAGTCACATAAGAAAGTCACAGGCTGACCATGGACAGTCAGAACAATATACGGCTTTTCTTTTAACATATTTAATAGTTCACATGCCCCATACACATTAACAACTTGAGTCTGAACTTCGTTTTTAACAGTTGATTCATCTAGTCACGCCTGATAAGGTCGTGAATTGCCCCTGCGACCTCTCCTCCTCCCCCTTTGGTGTGGCGCCTGTCTCTGATTAGGACATTCTTTTGACCAGTGATCTAGTGACCCACAAATCCAGCACCCCTCCTCTGTTTGTGGTATTCTATTTCTTAACTGAGACAACCCCCTAGACCGAGGGCCACCTCTGCCCCCCTGAAAACCACCTCTATTTCCTTGAGGGGGTCGGGTGCTTTGAAATGAAAACACTTCCTCTGGGTCAGAGGTGGAATCTGCCCAGAAGATGTGTGCATCTCCCCCACTAGAACTGCCTCCCTTTATTTTTGCATGTTTCTCTGCATGCCGTGCATACTCCATTAACTCATGAACGGTGGAGGTGTTAAATGCTACCAGATGTTTTCTAATCCATTTAGCAATGTGTGGGAGAAACCCGGACATTAACATATTTTTTAACTGCTGTTGGTAAGGAGAGCCGTTGTGATCACTGAACATAATGCCGCTGTGAAATTTATATTCGTTTTCAAAACGGATTTTAAAATCATCGACATCTTCCCCTGATTTTTGTTTAATTGAACCAAGGTGGGAATAATCTGCATGCCTAGCAAAGACCTCCTTAGCTCTTTGTTGAACTTCATCCCACTGACGTTGCAGTTCACCTCCCATAGTAGTTTGGTATGGTAAAGCAGTTCCTGGAGAACGGATTGAATATCCAGTATAAGTGCCCCGGACTTTTGCCCAATCTTTCCCTAAAGAAGATTGCAAGGCTTGGCCAAATTCATATCCATTTAATCCATAAGAATTATAAATCCCTTCCATATCCATGATCCATTTATCAAGATCTTCTTTTGGAGAAGTTACACCTTCTACAGCTTTTCTGGCTTCTTCAAGAGACCACGGACGGAAAACTAGTATTGTAGGTTGTTTATTTTCCTCTCCCGGATTAGGATTTGCAACCTGAACCATTGGATATAACTCTTCTGATGGCTCAGACAGTGAAGGGTACAACTTTTGATATGAGCTAGAAGAACCCGGAGTTTTAGAAGAATTATATGGAGGAGGATTTTCCATTTGTACATGGATTTTAGCAGTTATTGGGGTTGTTTTACTGCGAGTGGATTGAGAGGGACCCAAAGTTTCCTGTTTTTTTTCTATTTTTGCAGGCTGGCCTGTTAACACCCCCCTTAATGCCTCAGGAGCGTCCTCCTTTGGGTCAAAGGCTGGGGGTGGGGTTTTTTGTGCACATACTTGAGCTCGAGGTTGAGTTTCATTATCTTCTGGTCTAACAAACAAAGCTTCGGTTTTTCGGCCTAATTTATTTTTAGCACGCGCATTATGTCTATTTTGTGCCTGGGTTAACCACTTACGTGCAACTACAAGTTCCTTTAATTTTTTCTGTTGTCTGGTACCAGTTTTTGAACTAACACTTGTTTCTAATTTACACACCACAACTTGCCATTGTTCCACTTTCAACACACCATTTACTCCGTACTTCTTTTTCCATTTGGCGAGGTACTTTAAGTTACCTGGCTCCATCTCACACATAAACTTTTCATCCCCTTTAAGACTTTTCACCTTCCCATGTGAAGAACCCATTTTTTACAGTGTTTTCGTCCCGTTCTTTATGACACCTAGGGTGGACGCTATAGAACGGGGGTTGGAAGTGGGGTGGTGGTTAAATTCTTGTTGTGGCAATCCTCACTTCGACTCAACTCAATAAATGATTTGAGTGGAGGATTCTTGCTACTCAACCCCAACAAGGCCCACCACTTGCTTTCCCACCGTTTTTTTAAGGTTTCACAGGTTTCTTTCCCTTCGTGTGTGTGTTTTATACTTTCCCTTCTTTATTTTCAAACGGGGGACTGAAAACCACCCGGATACCACATTATTTACTTACTTGGCTGATTCCTGCTCTGTCTCGGTTCTGAGTCCCGTCAATCCGCCGTTGGCCGAAAGAGGTTGACCTAAGACACTGGCCCAGCGAGGAATTTACCCCCCGGGACTTTCAGGTTAAAGAACCTGACTGCCGGCAGTTTTCAGCGCGTCTTTTCTCTGTCCGTCAGCGGCGGGTATGTTGGGAATGCCGGACGAGCCTCCAAAAATGATAGGTTTATTTTGTCATAACCTGCAAAGAATCAGCCAGAGACAGAGATTAGGTTTCTTTTGATTTCTTTTCTGCAGAATAGGAGAATTGAGAACAGACGCGACGAATCGCTGTCAAACACTGTCTGGACTCAATTCTGCCAGATCTTTCTTTGCATTTCTCTTTATTGTATAGAAAAAGGAGGTTGGGCTTCTCTTCACACAGTCACACAGAGAATTGACCAACCGTCTTTACATTCTGAAACCTCCTATGGACATGCCCTTATAAGGGCATGTGGCTGACCACAACTAATCAGTTACAGATGGACCTAATAACACATGAATGTTTAACGTTTTTAGCTTCCAAGCAAACATCCTAAACAAAGTTAATAATATACTACAAAAGAAAGAAAAGTTAAGTAAATATAAAAAGAAGAATAATATGAGAGTAATAATATAAAAAGAATAATATAAAAAGAATAATATGAAAACATAACTTGTAAAATAAACTCATGAGTAAATGAACAGGAGGATAATTTTTCTAACAGACTGTTCCCTTGGTATTTGAACCTAGTAGTTATTAATCAATAACCTATATTTTTCTTTGTTTTCAAACACACAAATAAGTAAGAATACTATTAAAATTGGAGGCGAGCAATTTGGTTTTGTAAACCGCTGATCAATGAACAAATGAAGCAAACGCTGCAGTCAGACACTCTCATTCACTTAGCTCAGACACAGGAAAAAAAAATGTCAAAATGAAAGCTTTAGTTAAGTTAAGCAAAAATGGTAGTTGATTTTTAGCAAGCAAGAATGCTCTGAACTGGCAGAGAAACAAAAATAGATTATAAAGAGCCTTTATTGTCCGACAAAGGGGAAAGTGAGGTGTAACAGCAGCAAAGGATTTAAAGGTTCACACCAAAAGTTCTTCAATTTTGACTACTTATGTGGGATATTCAAATCAAAACTGCATTAAATATGCATGTTTAATGTTGAGTCATGTCTTAATGAAGGCTATAGATTACGTCAATGCCGAAATCATATATTTTGTTTAGTTGGATGCATCTTGTACCTCATTGCTTTAGCACAAGTCAATTGTTTATGATATCATTATTCTGTCAACCAAACAACTACAGGGATAAATGAAATTGATGTGAACTGAGTGAAGGCTTTTACTTTGGTTTCATAGTGAAATGTGGGATAAGTATGAAACTAAAATCAATACATAAAGCTTGCTGCCAGTTTGACAAACTGCTGTTTGATTCTGTTGGATTGATCCGGTTGCACCCTGATGGAGGCTATATCACACGACCGGGAAGCACATACATCCTGTGATGTAGTATGCATGAAACTGCAAACATGAGATGAAGTCCTCTTTAAACACGCCTGATTTAGGATGATAACTAAAATCCCTTTGCAAAATTTGATGCTAAGCTGTTCTACACTCATAAACACAGAGAAAATCAATGCTACTTTCTCCTACTGTGAAGCTGATCTTGCACTGCTGACTTTACAGGTTTTGAAAGCCTGCAGTCATAGGAGAAACCAATTTTAAAATGTCACAGGTGATTCACTAACATATAGATGCAGTCTGGGGTGTATGAGGGCTTAATTTCCTGCTTTAGCTTCACAGGAACACAATGTTGGTTGTTGAGGCAATGCTGAAGGAAACAATAGCTAATAAGAAAACAGGTTCCACTCTGAAGTGAGGGAGGACTTAATTTCTTCCCATCTGTCACTTTATTTCTTACGCTCTGCTTTACTGTCATTTCATCTTTGTTTTCTCTGTACCTTGCATCATTTTCATCTCGTTGTCCCTCATCCTCTTGCCGCACACGCACAATAATCACCTCCTTGTCTGCACGTCACACGGCAAGAAGCACTCCCCACAGACTCATTCGTAAAAGACATGAGTTACTGTAGATGCTGAACCGGAGAGGGGAGCGGGAGAACGGAGAGAGGGGAAGAAATGAGGGACAGAGTAGAGGAGCTCAGGGACATCAGCCAAGTGTGACAGTATAGTCGTATTTCTTTCTCCAGCCGTCCGCTGTAGACTCTGAGCTGAATACTGAGCGTGCTCACTGCAGAGCCTGAGGACAAACCAAGTCTTCAGACCGAGAGGAGCTGCACAGGAGGCCGCAGGAGCTGCTCTGCCGCAGAGCAGCAAGTACGGATCTGTCTGGACCAGAATCTGCAGATCATGCCAAAACTGCCAAATATTAGCTGCTGCTAGCTGTCCGTTATGTTTGGCTGTAAAATATCAACCTTCCAACATTGTGGGCTTTTCTTCTTATGTTCAGATCTGGACGGCATTGGTAATGGAATTGAATACGAGTATTTTTAATTGCATCAATTCAGATTCATACCTTTCTTCCATTGGATGCTGACATTATGGAAACAAACAGTTTCCAAAAAAATAACAACAAAAAAAAAGATTTTAAGGTAGTTTTACTGACATTTTTTTGTGAATCACTAAGATTATTCAAAGAGAAAACAGACAACTGTATTTTTCTATAAAAAAAACTACTAAGAAAGATCCAAGAGCCACTTGCTGGAGAACTTCACCACTAATCTGAGAGATTTGCACCCCAATCCTGACACCACAGATCCACCATAATATTGTCAATTATAATAAAAGTCAGGTAAGGTAATAATCCATTCCAACTATTAGTTTTCTTTTAAATGTTTTTTTTCATTCCGTACTTTTGTTTTACTTGGGATCAGTGATAACAGTGACCAATGGCATTGTAATAAACGACATTACTTTTTTTCAGTAACAAGTAAAATTTTTAAAATATTACAACTTTGTTTCTGTTCCTGGCAATAAAATGTGGCGCTGATGTAAACCTATGGGAAGGAGACTTGGACGGTGAACCACAGCGAGCGCACATCAACAAAGCAGATAGAGAGAGACAGGAAACCCCTGCTGTGGACAGAATGGGACAGAGAAAGCCCAGATAATGTAAGGTAGCGTTTTTAGCTGAAAGTACAGATGTCATTTTTATGTCCCAGAAATACCCACAATGTGACTTAAACTACGTTAACTGCTAGAATTGTTGTCTTATCCCCTGTGCTCACAGACCTTCAACCACTGGTTTGACAGACTGTCAGATGCCTTGTCAGTCCATCATTCTGCCCTCTGGTGGCAGTTCTAGATGCACCAGCTCCTTACAGATCAAAACATTTATATCCGGATCACTGGTCTGCATGAGGACCAAATTATTATTCCTTCTTGATGGTTACTTGGTGCTATTCTTGGTGCTAACTGTGGTAAGTGAGCCGTAATAGTAGTTAGATAACGTTTTATGTCTGTAGCTTATATTTAGCCTACCTTTCTCTAACATAAACCTTGCAGCTGTCTTCAGATTTTGGAGATCGCAGCATATTAGTCATCAGCAGAGTCATCCGTTCTGTTTTCTGTTGACTGTGTAAATATGATCAGAACTGCTAAAGTTCACTGGATTATCTGCTTCTTTCTTCTAAATCTCAAAGGAGTGGATCAAAATCTGACGCCAGCTTTCTTACAAACGTAGGGTGGTTTTTCATCATAATTATATCTGGGTTAATTAAGAACTCGGGTTCTCTGTTCATCCGTTGAAATCTTAATCTAAAAACAGAAAACGTCTCTAAACGTTTCCGTCTCTAAAAACAGAAAAACGTTAACCTGTGTAATTCTCTCCTCTCAGAGCTCTCTGTTCCGTGAAAATGTCCATGCTGTCTTATAATGAGGAACGATCTACAGCTTTTTGGCTGATAATTGCAGGTCTGATGCCCCTCCTACAATTTATGATGTGTAACATTTTGCATAATTAATTGGAGGGCTCTAGCTGTAATTGAATAGCTGCAAGACTATGACAGCAGCTCCAACACACACTGTTGAAATGCTAATTGATCTCAGAGAAGGTAAACCAGAGATTTATGAGACATGAACAGTGAATCACACACACATATCCTCCATTTCCGCTTAGGATGGATTCTCAGTCAGGGCGGTGTCCAAGTTACTGCAATCAAAGCATTGCTATAGCTTAGAAATTTATATCAAATATTAATTTGTCCTCATACTGTAGCTGCTCAACGTGTTGATGTTGGCATGCAGCAAATGGTGAGGGAATATGAAACAAGCAGGATAAGCAACTTTAAATTGTATAATGTTTATTATACCATTAAGCATCAGAATCTACCATAAATCAACCCGTAGGAAGGTTTTTTTTAACTTTTCCATTCAGTAGTCTTGTTTAAATAAAAAAATAATGAGATTTCAGTATATTTCTTAGGATTTTAATTAATTAGGAATCAAAACTAAAGTAATATTTCAATTAATGCTTATAAAATAAATCTACAATGGTTAATCACTTACTAAATCAAGAATTAATCAGATTACAAACTAAACTTACATATATATTTTTTTTATCAAGGATTAATTAAAACACATATAACAGACAAATACAAACATCAGCAATTCTGCCCTAAAAATACGAACCAAAAGAAAAATAAATTTTATCTTCAGAGAATAAAACAAATTTTTTTTTCTCTGTGTGTATGAATAACAAATCTGGAACAAACTTCCAGAAAACTGCTGAACAGCTACAACTCTGGGTTCCTTTAAATCTAGACTAAAAACCCACCTGCTTAAAGTTTCTTTTGAGATATTATTAATGAAACACATTAGTCAACATTTTGATGTGTAACGATGGAGCTTGACAAAATGAGATGCTTCAATTGTTGACCGTGTGGCGTCTGTGACTTTGAAATTTTGTGTCTTTATGATTAAAGCACTTTGAACTGACTTGTTGCTGAAATGTGCTGTACAAATAAACTTGGTTTATTGATTGATAACAAACTTAAACTTTCAAACAGAATAACTGCATACACCTGAAGTAAGATGAAACGTATTCAAAAGTAACTTTTCAGCAACATATGAGATTGTTTTAAATAAATAATTCTTGAATATTGATTAAAAAGTGCAAGTGGAAGATTATTCACTTTTAATATGTGCAAAATGTCTTACTTTCTATATATTTTTAAACTTGCTTTGAGAAGGGTCTTTTTTGCTGTGCAGACTTGACGAACATTCACTAAAACAGTCTGCTTAGACATGTCTGCAGACACAGAGATTTTCTTGCCTGATTCATCAGTCAGAATGGGTTTACCTTTAAAATCCAGTTGTCAGAGAGTGCATTAACCTGACTAACATAAAGAGTGTCTCCTGCCCTCTGTTGTGAAGCTACTTGTTGGGTATGAATGGATAAAAGTGGTGAAAGGGCAAATCTAATGAAGGAGACTTTGATATGACAGTTTGGACCAGGGGGACGCCCTCCTTAACGCATCAAGGGGGATTGGTCACAAAGACCGTCGGGTAAGAAGTGCAGAGGCAAACATGACACTGATTAATGACGTGAGAATCAATTAGCTCTCCAGCTCTCGCTTTGTCCTGTTTGGTTACCAGCGCTCAGACGATCAAACACTCAAGCAGTGACTTTGAAATGAAAACAAGACACCTCAGGAAAAAAACAAAGCTGGCAGGAGTGGTGTGTCAAAATACAACCCATGTCTCTGCCAGTTGCGTGAGCTGCGTTGTCATCTGTTGTTATGCTCAGTGTTTCCACAGTTAACTCATTATAAATGGGCTGCGGTCCATGAGTGTGAAGGGAGCAGATGGTAAACTCTCAGCAGATCATGAGTCTACATCCTGAACGTCTTAGCTCCATGAGCAGAAAGGAGGAGAAGGAAGCAAAGGGCCCCTTGCTGCCTGCTTCAAGGGAATCCAAACGTGATGTCACTCCAAATCCCGTCAGGAAGGCAAAGCTAAATCTGCTGCTCGCGGGCCACAGTCACACAGACTTAACAGGATGGGCCTATAAATAGGACAGCAAGAGATGCAGCCTGTGGTGCTGTGGATGGGGACCGGGTGGCAGACGAGTCTCCCTCGATGAGGGTGGTCGTTGGGAGAGGAGAGAGGATTCCCCTTGTGACTCCATGCCAAAATGCTCGTCCCCAATGTCACGCGCTCACAGTGACACATTCGGGTGGATGAGCCGCGAGGCACAGCAGCAGAAACACACAAACGCACCACCGGTTGGCTGAGAATTTGCAGGTTGGGAAAGTGGCAAATCAGAAAACAGGATTATATTTGTTCTTTCCTCCTCCTCCTCCTCCTCCTCCTCATCATCATCATCATGTTTGGCTTTAAGGTGTTCAGGTAAAAGCACCTCAGGTTAGCAAAACCTTATGAACTCAGCACGTGTTTTTGGTTGTATGGTACATGTGCTTAAAGAGACAGGACACATTTAGTTTCATATATATATTCTAAATAAAGTTTTTGTTTTTCAGTTTCATGGCATGTATTTAAATTTTAGACATAATAAATAAAAATGTTTTTCCAAAATGAGCTATTTATATTGTTTCGTGGGTTAGGTCAGCATATCCGTCAGGGCTGAAGTTTTTTTTAACCAATAATAGTCTTATATATACACCATGTATACCAAGTTACAGCTACTGCTTGATATAAAACAAATATTTAATGAGGGTTTTTGAGTATAGTGAAGATTTCTAATTTGATCAAAAGACATTTTATCTATATTTCAGTCCTAAATCAGATTTAGATTAGGATATTTCTGTTTTAACCTTTAAATGTTCCTCTTTTGTTTAATCAGTGTGGCTTTTCCAGCCTTTGCAGTCGTCATCATGGTGTAATGATTGGTTCGTTAATGAGAGGAATCGATGGGCATTCAGCCTGTGGACTAAATGCCAGGCTGCTTCTGGATAAAAAGGTGAGGTTACCAGTTGTTATTCAAGCAATGTTTGAGGATTCTATTAGTAAAATTTAAAAATAATTCATGTATTAATGAATATATATATAGTTATGCTGAAGGAACACTTGATCTAAACTACTGTGTTGTAGTTCTGTATGTAGGATTGTTGTCCAGTTGAAAGGTGAACTTCAACCCCAGCCTCAAATCTTTTGCATCCTCTAACAAGTTTTCTTCCAGGACGGCCCTGTCATTAACTCCATCCATCTTCCCATCGTCTCTGACAGTTCTTTCAGTTTTCTAAAAAAAGATGTATTTATTTATTCCTCTGGGTGCAGTAATTTCATTTAGATTTACATGTAAACATATTATTAGACTGTATGTAAAGTCTTGTATTTAGCTGCATCCTTCTTAATAGGGATTAGCTTTCCTGTCAGTGGTAAAACCCCCCCCGAAACGAAACAAAACAAAAGCATCACCACAGCATGATGTGCTGCCCCCTTTGCAGACTCTATATTCAGGATAATGGTTAGTTGGTTAATTATCTAAGCATTTGCTTGGTTTGTAGAAAATGGTTTAAACCTCCCTTTTGCCACTCTTGTTCTGTCCAATCCTGCCTCTGAACTTAGGTAGCCTACCATGAGTTTGCTGGTTTGCTGTTGTGCCATACACTTTCCATTTGTGGTTAATGGATTGAACAGAACCCTGTGATATGTTCAAATACTGGGATATTGTTTTGCAACCCCAATTTTTTGATAATCTATTAAACGGTGCTTGGCATATTGTTTTATAGCATAAACCTGCACTAATGTGCTTTAAGTCATCATCACTGTTCTCAAACAATCCTTTGACGCCTTCACAGACAGCTAGATTTATACTGAATTTAAAATACACACAGGTGGAGATCATTTCCTGTTTAGCTGAGCTCTGTGGGCAGTTTTTGTATTGGATTTTATGTAGGGTGTCAGGGCAAAGGTGAGTCTAGTTAAACTAGTTAGACAAAGCTGTTTCCACTGAGTGGCAGCTCTGTATCCTTTAAGAAGTCTCAGCAAGTGGCATGATCTGGCAGACGGATTATGCAGATTCACAAGCGTGCATCACAGAGCAAAGAAAAATGGCTTCCGGTGGCAGCATGAGTTTACAGGAACTTCAAAAGGAATCGCCATCTTGTGCACTTTCATGTCATCGTTGGTCGGCAGAGTGAACTATGTGACTGAAGAGGTGAAACTCACAGGGGTTCATGCTGTAAAAGGATTAAGTTCTTTGCAAGGGGAAATCTTCTCTGACAAAGTTACACACTGCTCTCATTACAGCATCCCGACAGGAAAGTTTACCAGTGGGAATCAAATAGAGACATACGATTCTGGTATCAGTGAAGCGTGTAAAAAGCATCAACAATAAATTCAGCTTCTAGTAAAGTAGCATAATCTCACAGTGGAAAAAAAATTCCAGAGAATTAAACATTTCAAGAGAAAATATGCACTACTAACCAGTAGTAAAATTATTGGTAGCCGTACTATTTTACCAACAGGACAGCATTTCAAGCCGCAGTATGTAACTTTTAGAAAAATCTATTTTTTATTTTTACAAATATGTTGAAACTCTCACTTTGTCATGACAGTATAGTATGAAACAGATAATCTGTGAAAAAATCTAGCTCCTCTGCCTTCTCCCAGTGCTCCCAGTACTAATGGCAGAAATACACAGCTCCGTCAGAATCAACCAATCATAGCCAGGAGGAGTTCTTAACGCTGCCAATCACTCTCATGTACTCGCTGAAAAACTCACGGAAAAACAAAGAATCGTTGATAGAGAATTGACTAGTAAACAAAAAGTTTAATCAGCCAGTTGCATTTATTCCACAGGAAATGATAGGGATACAGATATTTGTGCCACTGCTGATTTAGGATCAAATACTTGTTTTAAAATCTTTTTTTTTTTTGTCACAATTTCCATGTGAAATTGTCCTTCTGTAATAAAATTCTGTGTCACTTTACAAATTTTTAGCAGCAGCAGGGATAAACGCTGTCGGTACTGGATTAGCTCTCTTGAACAGGCTCATATTTTGGTTTTCTTTTTGTCTAATAAAACAGAAACACTTTTTTCTGATAGCTAAATTGCGTGATCCATTTACACAGATATTTCCACTTGGATTGAGAAAGGATTTCGAGTCAGAACCTTTCTCCGCCACCCTGATAAAATTATGCTCTATTCATTAAGCTAGAATGTAAAATAATAGATTAAACTTCTGCTTCAGTAAGTGAAGTGTAATTCATTTGGAGTTTCTCAGACCCTTTTCATTCTGCAGTGACACTGTTTGGTGTAAGGATGAACCCTAAAGCGATCTGCTTCCAGTTGTTCCCACCTGAGCTCATGATATATTTCCACACATCATATTCACACAAACAGGAATAGGAAGATCAACAGCAGATTATTTCTAATCAAACACAATTTACAACTACCTGCCTATTGTGCCTGTCATTTCCTACACTAACAGCTCAGAGGTTTGACAGCAGCTACTTTTCCATTGACCATGTTCATCCATCCATCCATTTTCTGTACACCCTTGTCCCAACTGGGGTTGGGAGGGGTGCTGGTGCCCAACTCCAGCGAACGTTTCGGGCGAAAGGCGGGGAACACCCTGGACAGGTCGCCAGTCTGTCGCAGCCGTTGACCATGTAATAGCACAAATAGCAAAAACATCAAAAACCTTTATGCAAGATTGTAGGTCAGTAATCCTTGAATACTGATCAAAAGTAAAATTTCCACTGGCAGCTTATTTTACATATAACATGGAAAAAATGTCTTCCTATGAGTGAAATAATCTTCCAGTGGAACTACTACTTTTGATCAATTTTCAAGAATTATTGACTTTAAACAAGTTCCTATATCTTACTTAAAAAAGTTACTTATAAGTTAGTTTTGTCTTATTCCAAGGACGCTAAGATACGTCCACTGGAAACAAGACAAAAATACTTGGCAAGATTTTGTGTTATTGCAAAAGGGCCATGCAGCTTGGGTCAGCAGCAGGTCTTAGAAGTGCTGTCTTTCTACTGTGAGATGTGCTTGACCCTTGGTTTCTGCTGAAGAGAGGATTCCTTGTGGCAAACAGTTTGACTGAAAGGAAACCTGACAAGGCCGTGATGTGCGACACGTTTGGAACGAGTGCTAGAGCTTACGAAACACCTTACTTACCACTGTTGATTCTAAAGCAGCAGGCGGCTGGTCAGAAATGCTGCCCTGTTTAAATTATTCACTAATGGAAAGTGACACGAGTGAGCAGCTGACCTCTGCGGCTCTGAAACCTGTTTTTCACCCTCAGCTGCTGTCTGACTCAATGATTGGTGCGCAGGCAAATGGCGGGATGTTAATGATGCTTGAAAGCAGACTTGGAAGAGCTTCAGAGCATCTGTATTCATTTCCTGTTGCAGAAAGGATTCAACTTTTCTAATGTTGAGACAACCCCCCCCCCCCCCCCCCCCCCCCCCCCCCCAACCCCAAAAAAGTGACTCTGAACAGAGACTTTATGTCAGTCTTTATCCTTGTGTTATCAGAGGAAATATTTGGAACTGAACATGAACTTGTACAAAAATGAAAGAAAAAACAGATTTTGCTCGCTGTTATTTGTTGCAGAAATGCAAATTTGTTTGAATTTTGCACAGTATGCTTTAATGAGCTCTGTGACTTTCATGAGGTCTTCCCAATGGACACAGAAACTGTGTTAGCTAAGATCAACAAATTGCCTTGGATAGTCGCTGCACCTTGTAATACTGCAACCACTAATTCAGAGTTTTAACCCACTGGGGTTGAAATATCAAAGGACTAATTACTAATTTTTGCCTTGACTAAAGGTTAGCTTTTAACATTTCACTGTGTAGTTTTCTGATTAAAAACTTAATCTCATCTCAAAGAAGTCTGTTGTGATTATCAGCTACAGCTGAACTCATTCTTTTTTATACAGCTTCTTCATAGAAGTTATTAATTTTATGTAAAACATATATATGAAAACTTTAAAAGTCAGATTTGTCGTGAACTGAATTTATACTTCAGCAGAAAAGAAAAGAGAGACTAAAGGAAAGTAAACTTGATTCTTACAATCCTTTTAAAAACAAAGTACACTCTCTTTCAGCCTAAAAGTTTTATTTAGCAGGATATGATTGAAATTATATTGCCTTTTCCAGATTGAAAATGTTTTAATGCACTAAAACATACAACAAATGATAATGCTAGGGGCACCCTTGTTGCTTCCACAGTAGCATTCAGTAGGTAAAGAAGCAGCCAGGTTATTAGCTGATTTTCTGCAGTGTGAGCATCTATGTAAAAGCAGGAGTTTTTGCAATGTACTGCTCCAGAGTTTACAGAGGATTCACAATATCGAAGAGAAATTATATCAGCAATGACCTTAGATAAGTAACTTGTTGCCTTTCAATCTGGAAAGGATCATAAGGTTATTTCCAAATAAACTGATGTTCATCATTCCCCAGAGAGAAAGTCTATTCACAAGTGGAAAACGTTTATGACAGTTTCAGTGTGCTGAGGGAATAAAACACAACAATATCTTAAAAACAGTGAAGTGGGCCACTCCTCTGGGAGAGGAGTGCTTTTTCCCACCTGGAATATTTTCAACAGCAAACTTAGTCCTTCTTTCAACAGAATTGTGTTGTTTAGTTGTATTACAATATAATAACGTTATTATTTACTTAAGATCATAGTGAAAAGGCATAGCCTGGTTGCGCACATTTTCACTTTGTAAATGCAACATTTGCCCCACAAATAGCTTTAATGTTATACTTTCCCCCCCAGCATAACTCTTCAGCTAGAGGTGGGTATAGCACCCAAAAACTGTACTCAAGTAAGAGTAGCACTACGTCAACATAGTTTTACTCAAGTAAGCAAAAAGTAGCTGTCCAAGAAATTACTCATGTTAAGAGTAAACAAGTATATGGTGATACTCAAGTACTGAGTAACAGATCAAATAATCAATCATCTGATATTTAAAATGTACTTAATCAGACAGACCAAAATATAAAATCAGGTAAAAATTTAGCTACTTTAAGGACAAAAATGACAATAATTCATATAAGTAACCAAAAACAAGATCAGGCACAGGATATTTTTTCCAAATAAGTTTCTTTCAATAGAAAACATTTGAAACGTTAATAAAAACTGCAGATGTGTGCCGGATGAATTTTGGCTAAAACATGTTTGTTCTTCATACAGTGAAGTTACTCACAGTGGGTAGAGGAGCCAGAAATTTTACTCAAGTAAGAGTAGAGATACTTCCTAATAAAATTACTCAAGTAAAAGTAAATAGCATACCATAGTAAAAGTATTCTTAACAATATTTTCATAAAAGTTGCTCGAGTAAATGTAACTAGTTACTATCCAACTCTGCCAGTCACCACAGGTTGCAAGCAGTTGCACTAGTTGCATTTTTTAATTTATCCTTATTTTCCCCCTAAATCCTGAGCTCGCTTTTTGTGTTCTGTGCAAACAGGATGAATTTCCCACACATGGCACCATTTTCTGCTTTCTCCTGCTCTCTGAGACCTCTCTGTGTTCCCTCAGCTTGGCGCCTTAAAAACAGATGGCTCTCCTACAGTCCAGCATCCCCACTGTGTTTGCAGATGATGGCAAATTGAGCTGCAGTGGAAACAATGCAGCTTCATCAGGGCCACGGTATCTTGTCATGTGAATACAATGTGGAGATGAATAACAATATGATACAATGTCAGACAATGACAGACGCTTCTCTGGGAATCAGTTGTGTCTCTCTGGAGATAAACTGTGTGTGGTGGGAAAATGTGTTTTATACTGTAAGAGATAGGACTTCAGGGGCATGAAAGGAAAAAGCAGGGGAATCCTGATAACAAAGTGATTAATGTGAAAACATTTTAGATTCGTTGCAGTGCTGCTTTGCATTTTTAGCTCAGAGATGTGCACCAAAGTGACAGAAAAGTGTCTCAACTGCACATCTTAGTATACGCCTCAAACAGTTTCATCCATTGTGTCGTTAGATCAATAAAGCCAGCAGACGTAAGCAGAATACAGTTTTATTATTAATATTTTAAAGATCTTTAGCGATGACCTTGTCAGAATCAATGCTTCTGGGTGATATCCAACAAACAAATGATTTCAGGAATGTCCCTTCAGGGAGCCATGGATAGATATTTCACAGCAGGTGAGGTTGACGAAGGAGTCATAAGGACGCATTACCTACACTGTAAAAATTCCATGTCATGTGGAATTAAACTCTAGATCTGATATGTTTTTTGTTGAAATGCATAAAACACAGACATTTATGTTTTTTTTACTGGAAGATACAAATTAATTTATTTTTATATCTGACCAAATTGTTTGAATTTTTACCTTAGTAAAGGAAAACTGGAATCACAAAAGTAAAATTGACCATGAAAACAAAAAACTGCATCAATCAACCAAAGCTGCCATTTCACACATTTATAGATCATAAAAATATTAAACAAATAATTTAGATGCATTTAGTGATCAGATTTCTCAACCTGCTGATCACTGGTCAGAGCAGATCAAAGAGAAATTGATTGATTGGGATCATATCAGGATAATTTTATACTAACCAATGCCCAATGGTCACATTTTTAGAAAAACATAGATAAAATCATTACATTTGTATTTAGATTTAAAAAAAAAAATCAATGTCTAAGTGCGTCAACGATAGTGAAACTCTTTACAAGAAGAAAACAAAATGCTGCAGTCTTGTTCATCAAAAAGCCATTTGGTTGTAATCTAGTATACATTGAAAAAATCTTTCACAGAACAACAAGAATGACTTGGAGTAATTTTTTGGAAAGAGCAGCTATTCTTCACAGAGGAGCTGCAGCATGTTTTTCAGGGTGGATGGGATTATTGTAAAGACAAAAGTACTGGAAGGAGGCCTTCTGGCGAAACATAAACTTCTCCCCTCTCACAGAAAGAAGTAGTGATGATTTGAAAATTTGAAGAAAAAAAAAGTCAAAACAAAGTCAGTCCTTAAGATGTGATTGAGCGCTCCACAAAATCAGCTTGCAACAAAATTAAAGCAACACTGATAAAGCGGAAACATCTGATCGTTTACTTTGCTACGAGACAATTCACATTGTAAAGGTTGATGGAGCTTATCAGTGGCATGCAAACAGCGAGGAAACATCAAGCAGATGAAACAAAAATCGCTTGCAGATTGATGGTTGATTTCCGTAAATCTTTTTGGAAAGCTGGAAGTTTGAAACTGTGCATGAAATGTAAGGTTTTTTTTATTTTAGTTGAGTGTTTTTTTATTGAAAAATGTCTGGATTTTTATAAATGCAGTTCTGCATTTTTCTCCAGTCATACCTTACAGAATCCGTCAATACATTGTCGTCTGCTGATACTTCAAATGTCTTGCTTGTCTATTACATTTTTTTGAAAAAGGTAAATGTACAAAAAGAAAAACTATTTTTATAAGAGGGGAAAATACCTTTACCTATCTTTCCATTCCCTTCATACCTCCTCTTTCTGGATCTTCTCCCACTGGGACGTTGCTGGAAAATTCTGTGATCAAATGATCTACTTCCACCTCAGCAGACTCGTTTTGACGCGAAGGAGCAGCAGTTCTGGTCTGAACTGCCTAGAGCTGATTTACAAAAAAAAAAGATGGAGCTGCTCATCATATCGCAGAGAGTTTGGTCACCCTGGAGAGGCTTACTTCAGTTGATTGCATTTGGGATCTTGTTTTGGCTATGATTCATATCCGATGAGCCCAGGTGAGGGTTGGAATGTAGGCATATCAGAAAAAGAAGAGCTTTACTTTTCAATGTAGCTTTTTCTCTGTGTTTCTCAAACTTCAGCCTGATAGCCCTTTTACAAAAACCCATGGACCACTCAATTTTAAATTAACCCCACAATAGTAGAACATTTTATTATATACACAATTAAAACCTTAGTCTCTTAACTCACTTGTAGTTTTATTCTTAGTTCTTAATGAAAGGGTGATGCTGCTTCGTAAATGTGACTGACCACAACAAAACGATGAACAAGTCTACTCAGGTCATTTTGAGTTATTTACAGATTCTGAAAGTGTGAATTCATAGCTTTCCAATGAAGGAAAACACATTGAAATCAAAAAAGAAATTGTTCTTTCCTAAGTGTTGTGTGAATTAATAACATTTTGGGGCCATTTGCAATTTAGAAGCATAAAAGAAAAAAATGACTTGAGTTGCTTTGGCAGAAATAAAATATTTCTTTCAGCCCAACGTAAATAATAATTTTATCTTAGGTGTTAAGATGCAGTTAGTCAGTGTGGTGCGCAGTACTGCTCACCGCCTTGTCACCGCCATATCGCATTTAACATGGTCAATGTGTTTCTATAGAACACATCTTGGTGCCATGCTATGTGTTCTAGAAACAAAAGTCTGCGACTCACCCCAAGAAACTGAAAAATATTCTTGCACACATGTATTGTTTTCTTCCCACCGGTATTTTCAACTTTTCTTTTGAGTGTACTAGTTTGAAACCACCTATCCATTATTTTAAACACAATCCTTTTGTAAGCTAACTGTTATGCACCACACTTTGAGCTCACTTCACGCAAAATAAATGCAGTACCATGTGGACCACTAGGGGGCACCCTGGGTCCAACAGAGGCCCGGGGACCACAGTTGACATTCCCCCTTTTGTGATTTGTTAAAATGAATTATTAGTCTTGAGATCAAGCAGTAGTATTATGTGATGTCCAACCAGTAGAACACAGTTCTGCTTGGTGATCACTAAAGCTAATATATTTGGGGAAAAAGGACCATAATTCATCTTTTGATATTTTAATTGTATTGTTTACATGCTGAAAGACTTTACAATGTGCAAGAAAACAACAACAAAAAAAACAACCTATAATAATCAGCAGTAAATTTCCTATATTTAGTTTAGGTTAATATATTACCTCACTCCAGTAACATTTTTCATCCATCCCCGTAAAACACCTTGCTGACCTCCACTTTCCTGCTTTGGTCATACAGCAGATTGATCAGGAATGATCCATACAATTAACCAGGTGTCAAAGCTTTTAAGTTAGTGTCCCTCAAGTGCAGAACTGCTGAGTCAAAGAGCTGCTGACGAGGGCAAACAGGCCACAGCCAGATCAAGACATAAAACAAACAGGGTTTATTCTGCATGACATGCCATAAAATAAAGGTTTATCCTCATGCAAGTTAACTATTTCAGCATTATTTTTGTTGTTTTACCTGATAACTGTGCAAACAATGATTTTTTAAATATATTTTTTTAATAAATTCAGTATAAAGTCAGAGTTTGGGTTTGTTTTAGAGGAGATAAAGCATTTAGATTTTTTTCTTTTTTTCCATGAGAGCAACTGCCACAAGTCAGCGCTGGTCCTTAAAATAAATAGTAGCATTCTAACTCCTTCCTAAGAGGTCTTAAGGCATTTTTCAAGATGGGTTCACACTGTGCCATTTTGTCCCACATTAGACAAAATATTTGATCTTGAAAAACTTGTAACAAAAAAAAAAGAAAAATATTGGTTGTCATTGGTCAGTCAGTGACCAATGACAACCATGCAACTGAGGGAGAAATCATGCAGCTGGTTTATTCTTCTAAGAACCAAAATCCAAGAAAAATATAAATCAGAAATTCTAAAAATAAATAAATAAATAAATAAATAAATATTTGAAGCAGTGTCACAACAAATGTTTGTAACTCATGCCTTATTATGAGTCACTAGGATTTTGTGATGGTTTTTGTGTTTTTTCTCTCCCCCATCAGAATCGTAGATTTTGTTGTACTACTTTAGTAAGATGTACAAGGAATTTTTGATGTCTTATGTATGATGGTAAATGTCCTTTCTCCATATCTCTCAAGGACTATAACTTGACATCCAGTAAGGCCAAAGCAGCAAGAAAAAAATACTGTCACCTAAAGGTGGGAGTTAGCAGTCTCTTAAAATCAATGTTTGTGACCAAATTTTGCAGAAAATTTTCAATAAATGAACAATTATGCATTTAAAATGTGGGAACCTATTGATTTTGTATGAACTTCTGCTTGCGAAAAACTGGAGGGACTTTATTATCACCCTCTTTTTCCAAAGAGGGATGGATATTTTCCAAAATAAAGATTTTGTCTGTAAAGACTTGAAGAAAGTATGTTTTTTTTCAAACAACTGTTTGGTTTATCCAGATAGATCTAAGAAACACAGATATTTAGAAAACATGGTGGGCTGTAATTCGCACATGCCTATTGACTACAAGAAACCACAACATACAGCTGGTCTTATTTTTAACATTTTGGAAGTGACTCAGTGCTTTGTTATTACTAGAGGCCAAATAAATGTCATCCAGACCAAGTGCCTCACTAAGCAGTGTGTTTTCTATAAAATGTGGTTCGAACACAACAACAAGAAACTGTGACTATGCTGTAACTTGGGTTACAATCCAACTATGGCAAGATGACAAAATGATTATTGACCAAAAATGAAAACAACTTAATATGGTCACATTTTTTTTATTACAGCTATCATAAAATGCAACTGTCCTCTCCTGTCTTTGATACATATATATGTTTGCTTATATCATAGGACAAAGAAAGTCACATGAAAAGTTATATTGAAGTTTAGATATATTTTATTTTGGTTGTGATATGGTTAAAATACGCTCTCAGAATATGTGACCATCTTTTCTGATGTTCAGCTTCTTAACAGCGCCTTCTGGAGAACCAAAGTTTCCTCTCTTGCAAAATATTTTTCTTTTCAGGTGCCTGCACAATTGGTGGTGTTTGTTTTTGCTTCCTGTGGGGTGAAATGAAGGCTAGAATTGAAGTATGACAGTTTGTGTAAAAATCTTAGCTGCATTTCCACACTTATTTTTCCTAAATCCCAGACTGACACAGACTGCAGTGGAATTGCCTGAAATCATCTGTCAAACAGTGTCGAAGTTAGCTATTTTTGAAGGAGTATTTCATGACACTTTCTTACTGAAAGTTAATAATTGATTAAATTCTCATATGAGTTCTGTAAAGATGGATGGCAAACAGTTGGTTCCCCGACATTAGCAGAAGGAAAAATCAATTTTAGTCTGGTTAAAGTTTATAAAGTTTATATTAAGAATCTGTTTACACCCGCCTTGTGCTATTCATAAACTGACATGCAGTATAAAAATAATGATGTGTTGTTGGGTGATTTCGTTGTTTCTCTGGAAACCACAGCTACCATTAGCAAGAGGACGACACTAAGTGATGGATTGAAAAGGTTTGTTTCTTATAGAAACTAATTTTTTTGAGACCATTGATGAATAGAAATCTAAAGATTTTTTTAAAAGAAAAAAAAATACAAGTATTTTTTATGTAATTTATTTCCAAGAAATTTCCAAATCCCAAAGAATCCCTAACTTCCATTTAGCAGTTTAAATTTGCTGAAGAGTTTTGGTGTTTTTTAAAAAAAAGAAAAAGTACAGCCAAAAATAATCTAAAAATTTCAATTAAAATCAAAAAACGTGAAATATGACAGATTGAAGAATATCTTAATGAACAATCCAAGTTTCATTGTTCAACTGAGCTGCAGTAAAAAAGTCACTGAGCTCCATCCTACATTCAGATTTTGGTTGAGCAAAATAAATGAAGGATTAAAAGGTTATTTAGTAAATAACTTGCAATTAAATATTGTTGGCACAGTTTAATGTTTGGGTTTATATTTTGATCGTAGTTTAAGCAGGAAAATAATTTTCTAACTAGATCTGCCCTGATTATTGACTTGAAGCTTAAAAACCTGACCGTATTCTGAACAGTGAAGGCTCCACACGAAGCACCATCAAGGTCATAACAGCAATCATCTGCATGCAAGCTCCTGTTGAGTAACACTGAAAGCTAACTAAATCACAAACAGTCAGGTGCATAAAAATCAGAATCAGCTTTGTTTGTTAAATAAGAACATTGACTTTGGTTCCACTTTCATTTCAACGCATTTTAAATACATTTATTCATATTTCAAATTTGCAACTCAGGTGGTAATAAAAAGGTTTTTGTTTAAATAAATGAAGTCAGGAGAGGCAGAAGGAAGTCCATTCAGGCTGTTGGAGGTTCAAACATAAAACATGCTGGATTTATATTAGAGCTAAGGTAAGGAATGTATTTACACTTTAATATGTAAGGAGATAGTTGTTTTTGTAATGTTAGCTGGAGTAACTGTGTTAATCCTTAATTTAAGATGTTAATAACAGCATAAAATGTCAACTTTGCTAAACCTTTACTCTGTTCTAAAGAATTAGAAGTAAGATCCATCCATCCATTTCCATTTTCTGTTCACCCCTTTGTCCCTAATGGGGTCGGGGGGGTTGCTGGTGCCTATCTCCAGCTACGTTCCGGGCGAGAGGCTGGGTACACCCTGGACAGGTCGCCAGTCTGTTGCAGGGCAGAAGATCCACTCTTTGTAATTTATTCACTCTGTGTCTTGCAAATGAAACGTGGAGTTAGGAATATAAAACCAGAAATTATTCTTGAAAGGGTTTGCTAAAGGTGCCATATAAATTTCTTCCTTGGCTTCCATCATAAAATATTTATCTCCCTGTTCGCACATGCAGCATTCATGCCATTCCAGAAGTGATCAGTAAAATACACAGAGGACTGAATGAAGAGTGTTAAAGCTTCATCCCTGGTTCCTTTTTCACCTCTCTTTTCTTATCTCTACAGAGACATTGTAAGTGCAGTGAAATCGTGTCGCCATCAGGCAGAGTAAATTACTTTTGAAAGCAGTCATTTTTCAGTTATGCTGATATTTGGCAGGAGTAAGAGCTCTCCAGTCATTCTGTAGCTTAGCCTTGGCTGCAGTTGTGGAGTGCTGCTGCAGTTAGTGCAGTCTGTTATTACTTCAACTTAAATTAGACTTTAATGTCAGTTTATAAGTACCATTTTTGGGGTGCCAGTGATGAGTTATTGTAATCTTGCTTTAGGATTTTTTATTTTTTTTTAATTTTGTATTTAAAACAATTAATAAAATTAAATAATCACACAATTTGATTTTTGTCATTACAAAAATAAATTAAAAACAAAAAACATTTCTATATGCATGAAAAATGTAAACAAAAGTGTTATAATTTTTTTTCTTAAAAGTATAAGGAAATGTCAACTTACGTAAAAGTTCTTCATGTGGTTCAAAATATATTTTTTTAATAAGAGAAAAAACAGCAACATTTCTTACCTACTCATAAAAGCCATGAAGGCAATTTGAAGTGGTTATGAAATAAATATTACTAACCTAACCTTTGAACTATTTTTCAGGCTGTCGGATCGGAAGATCTTCAGTGAGAGCTAATAATCTTTAGAGGATTCAACAGTTTACTGCTGAGGCTAAAGCTAATTCAAGGACAGCAGGACAGATAGAAATGAATGGATTCAAAATTATACTCATAATTAACTGAGAGAAGTCTGAGTTTTATCACCACAGATCAGAAGAGAATTGAGTTTCTACTGCCTGGGGTAACATCTGTACCACAACTGACTTTTGTTCAGGTCTAGGAGTTTAAAGGAGATCAGATTGTATCCAAATTTTTTATTTTTGCACTTTTTAATGCTTCCATTTGAGTTTCTACTGCTTTTAAAAACAGCCCAATCACTTACAAAAAAAAAACCCACTTACCTTTTCTTCAAACTCACTCAAAATGATACATTTCTTAAGATCATGGTAGAATTTCCAAGGCATTTTTCAGCTGAACTGGTTATTCTGGGGGTTAAACAGAATTTAGAAATGACTCACTTCCATCTTTCTGGAGATGTTTTTCCTGAACCAAAGCTTTTGGTTGCATTCGCATTCTGACTTGAATTCAGAAACATTCTGTTTGAACTCCGAGGTCAAAATGTTTGTATTCCTTGTAGGTAATTTATTTTAAAGTCTAATTTTCTAACTGGAAACTCTTAAGGGTTTTCACAAGCTTCAACCTGCAAGTTCAACATCTCTGCTTTCAGTATCTCCACTGTTATTTTGTGTCATGCTACACTGAACCTCTGCAGATTTGCTGACCAATTTTAAGACGCTTTGGTTCGGTTTGTACTCCAGCAGTGTGGCAAACAGAAAACCTTCCTCCACGAAGTGTTTAGATAGCCATATCATGTTTATTCTGCCTGACACTAAACAACTGGGAGAAATCATAAAATCGTTTATGAGGTGATATTAAGATTAACAGAAACATCTGCATATAAATATTCAGCTTCACTTTCAGTAATATTTTCCTTTTTTCTAAGGTCTTTAGCACTTTTACGTCTATTGGTGATGAACCCCTTTCATGCTGGCACACAATGTTTTAAACAATTTTCTCTCCCCAATATGTTTGATGGTGTTGATGCTAGAAAATGTTCACCTCACACCACCACAGACCCAACACTCTTCCTATTTTCTCCCCTCTGCTGGATGAAAATATCAGGGGAGCTCAATCAGAGTGCTGATAGTGAAATGCCACTGAGCGGGCTTGTAGAGAATGCACCTGAGAGGCTTTGTGATTTATTGCAAGGCGAAGCTGCAGCCAAGTCGCCAACTCTAATTAGAAAATCCCGTGCAGGCAGCTGAGTGCAGCAGCGAGTCTTAAATCTCAGGGCCGACAGCCTCAGACGCAGCAGCGTCCAGGTTTGAGAAAAGAGCAGCCTCTGCGTCAGTGCTGGAAATGTCCTTGTTTTATGAAATGTGTGTTTAAACCCGACTTTGAGGTAATGTTTTTCTTTTGTGTGGTGTAGCTACTTTTTATTTTCTAAAGTTTTTTCTGGCCTGGCTCTGAACAAAATATATAAGTTGACTTTTTCACTTATATAAAAAAGATCCCACCTGAAAAAACCAGATGGGAAAGCCAGATCCTCTATAGAAAACCACAGAATCAGATTTTCTCTCACATTTCTAAAATAAATCTTTATAATCACAACTTAGTATATTTCTATTCCACAAAGAAATGAAAATTAAAGTTTTTAAAAGAGAACGAAAATCAAATTAAACACTGACTGACATAAACAAAGCACAGGCTGTAACAATATAACTTAAACAAAAGGTTGTATTAAAAATTATTAGTATTATTGAAGTTATTAACTTAAAAAACGCACCATAAATTTAGCAGGAAATCAATTTTCAAAACCAAGCTGCCTTGTCAATTTAATAAAATTACTCAATCAGTTCAGCTGGATCTCTACTGTTTACTTTGTTTCTTAGCTGCTCAATTCTAGCTCTCACCAGACCAAACAGGCTAAAACGGCTAATAGAAAAATATTTTTTCTGTTCCTGTAAAACAAACTGACCTGCCAGTTGGATTTTCAATTAAAACAGTTTTAGTGCTTAGAGAGCTGGAGCTAGAGCTTAATTTATTAATGGCTCTTTAAACAACATGCGGCACTTGTGGATGTTTCACAATCCTGACCAGCACCAACAGGGCTGAAAAACAGTTACACACACTGGCTACAGAGGGATTTGTTAATAATTCCTGTTGGTATCAAAAGGCTGATAATGTTAAATAACTGAATTGGAAATGACATTTATGGTTGCAGTAGAAAATATTAGCTTTAACAGCAGTTTTATGTGGGGAATAGACCTAAACTTTATAAATAAACTGCAATAGGATGAGAGATAGTGAGGCTCATGCTTAGTGTTTTCACAGTTTAATCATTTCTATGTGGATTAATAAAGAAATTACTTTCAATGATTTAAACGTGGCACTCATAACTTTTTTATGAAAAATTTGACTGGTTCCTTGCAGTTGTTGGTAAAATCCTTTTGTTTTAATTTAGATTAGTTGTTGAAAATAATGCGCATCATAAGCCGGTGTGCGGAAAGTGTTGCAATAACTTTTCTGGAGAGCCGCCAGCGTGGTGTGAGCATGAGGTTGTAGCCTTGACACCTGCATGGTGGATCCTGCTATGAATTGTTTTAAGAGCGAGCCATGCAGGTGCCGCTCCCCTGCCTGACTGGATGAATTTCAATCAAACCATCAATCAGATTTTGTTTAGAGCAGTTTTAGTTAGTTAGTAAAATGCACTAAAAATACTAATCAGTTGATCAATGAGGTTGTATATCTTTCTGAACTTGAAACTATATGGAAGGAAAGAAAAGAGGCAAACTTGGGGCGTGCCGTGGTGGCGTAGGGCGTAGCGCGACCCGTATTTGGAGGCCTTGAGTCCTCGACGCGGCCGTCGCGGGTTCGACTCCCGGACCCGACGACATTTGCCGCATGTCTTCCCCCCTCTCCTTCCCTGTTTCCTGTCAGCCCACTGTCACATAAGGGACACTAGAGCCCACAAAAGACCCCATGGAGGGGTAAAAAAAAAAAAAAAAAAGAGGCAAACTTTAACTTTATAACTAAACTTTGATTAGACTGAGGAAGACAACCAATAAATGGTACGAGACCCTCTGAAGTTTTCCCCCCTCACTGCTTTGTGATGTTTCCCCTAATGGACTGAACCAAGCTGCATCTGAATGTGTTCAGTCATTGGCTGCGTTACCATTTACCATATAATTGTGCAATTTGACCTTTGAAAATAAATTAGCTGAATGGAAACATGCCAATTTTGAAAAAACTTGTTTTTTAATAAAACGTTTTGGCTCTAGAATAAGATGTTTTTTGGCAGGATTAAGAGCTTTTGCAACGGAAATACTTTTTCGGATCACATGAGTCGTGATCAACAACCTGATGTTACTACTGGCAGAAACGATGAAGAAGACGATGGGAAGTGGTAGGAGGATGATGGTGAAGCGTGTTTGTTATGACTTATCACATGAACAAGCTTATTCATGTGTGATTTTAACTGTTTCCTATGGAAAGGAAACACTACAAATGTGAAATTATGAGTTTTTGACATTAGCGGAATATGGACACATTTTTACATATTTGTAATGGAGACGGAGCTATTAACATCTGTTTTTACATTCATCTTTGAGAAGCACTCTGAGCTAAAGGTAGCCTAAAAAAGTACTTTTGATTAATGAAATCATCTTCTATCCTGTTATGGTTTATTGATGTTTTTTTGCTGGTTGAACTTGATTTGAAATAGTATCTTTGTAACTTCTGTTAGTGGACAGATTTCTCTTTCAATTGAGTTATATTTCTACAGTATATCAGGACACCAGTGTTGTTGTCCGTGTGTGATATGATAGAGAGAAGCTGCGTCGTTTGTCTTGGACTGTAGCACAGGTCGCAACGCTTCAGTGACACCACAGAGAAGGATACGTAAGAGATGACACACTGTGTGTTTTACTGTCACTTCTCATTCTCTCTCACACACACTACCAGTCACAAAGAAAGATTTACACAATAACACAAACCACTCACTGATGCAAAGCTGTGACTTTCCTTGTCTCTCTGAATGGCAGCAAAGCTGGCAACTTGGCAAGTCTTTGAAATTATATTTAGATACGTTTTGACAAACACGGACACACAAAACACTCAGATACAGACATGGCCGACAGCCGCTGTTCGCTCTTAAAACTAAAATAACAGCAGTATCAATGGAAGCGCTGCACGCCTGCTGGGTTGTGTTTTCATGTCAGCTGGCAAACAGAGAATATATTTAACTGTCTATCCCAATGCACACACACACCCCGTCACATACAAACACACACATACTGTATATCCTTGTGTTGTTAAATAATAGTCTCACAAATGCAAATGACAGAAATTTTCCTATTCAGTGATATGCTTATCAAAGCTGCTGTTGTATTTTTTAAATCAGAACATGAATAATGTTGACTCAGCATGAGCTGCAGCCAACAAATGAGCTTCCATTTGTGAGGAGTATTTTCAGTCACATCCTTATGCTTATGGATGTTTAATTCCTGCCAGGATGATGGCAGACTACGACTCTGAAACAGAAAATCAATGTTCACTACTTCTTCTGCTGGCTGATTGGCTCGGTTGAAATCAAACCAGCGAAATCAAGCTCAATGGGAGAAATCCCAGACAACGCACCGAATGGAGATGACAATCAAGCAGAATTGTGTATTTCCTCCTCACCTTCAAAATTCTTTTGAAAAACACTAAACCTTATACCCACAGGTCTCAAGCTCCAGTACTGGAGGGCCACTTGCCTGAAACTTTTAGATGTGCCCCTGCTGCACTACACCTGAACAGAATAATTAGGTCATTAGCAAAGCTCTGGAGAACTTATCTGCATGAGAAGGAGGTAATTAAGCCATTTTATTCCAGTGTTTTGTACAACCTGCAGGACAGTGGCCCTTGAGGACTGGAGTTTGACACCCCTGCCTTTTACAGTTGTTTTTAAAAGCTATGCTTGTGTGCTGACTTAGCCAACATTTAAACGTCTTTGATGTGTGTTTCTTAAGAAATGTTTGTTTGAAAATGTGTGCTTTTTAAAACCATACATGACTAGTGTTCATAAATGAACTTGGCTTGTTCATCCTTTTAATTTCACATTTTATTTATATCACTATAAATATATTGTGAATTTAATTACCTCAACTGAACCTTTTGCAAGTTGGCCCTGATTTATGTTTGAGTTCACGCTTGTATTGTTCCAGACATCAAAATGAAAGTTGTACTGAGCATAGACTTTCTCTTTCTGGAAACTGAACAGAGGATACACTTTTTACAGAAACTGAGGCTTTGTCAGCATATCAGGGAACCTCAGAGGTTTGTAATTAAAGAGCTATTTTAACCCGCAGCGTTCAGGACTAAAATGACCTGGGGATTTTTAAGGAGCTGAAAGATTATTTCCGCCCTGGGTCTACTGCTATTCATTGAGATTTAAGGTGAATCAGCTGAAGGCTGTTTCTCCTCCCTGACAAATTTCACCAGTGTTGGAGCTACTGCAATCCTCCATCACAAGTGGTCAAAAAAGCAAATGTGTTTCCGCTCTTTAGACAGTAAACTGTTGTAAATTTCTCTATGTTGATTTTAGTAGATCACTAGAAAGTGACTTCTGTGAGAGATTATTAACATGTGCCACTTTTTTGTTGTAATTGAATGTATTTGTCCCTTTTGAGCCACAACAGCTTGTGCACTGCTAATGTCTCCTCAACTGACCGAGGCTGAATAATTGACTGGGCCAATTCCTTTCCCATCCACTGGCACACATGACTGGGCAGGAAGTGATGACAGCACTAAACAGCATTAAACATAAACGATCTGGCTCAGTGATCTGAGCTTGTTCTACCTCACAGTTCAAATATATACTTGTAATATATATATATATATATATATATATATATATATATATATATATATATATATATATACACATATAGACATCTAAAAGGTTTGATCGTACAGTGGTTGGCGTTGAACCAAATCCAATTTTACTCACAAACAGATGTCAGACAGGAAATCTCGCAAAGCCTCTCGAGATTCCACGCGATTCACTTAATCAAAACACGTTCAGTTCATCTCTGGCTTCATACTGCGATGCCACGTCAACTTGACAAGATATTTAACATACTCCATTTGTGACAGCTCCTCACCTCTGACCTAAACAGAGCACTCCAACTTTAAGTTGGTTTTGTACTCAGAGGAGCTGAGTCTTATCTCCGTTGCCTCACACTCAGCTGCAGAGTGCCCCAGTGCATGCTTAAGGTCATGCCTTAAAAAGCCAGAGAAACCAAATTTCTGTTTCATCCCACATCCAGATAAGAGAATGAAAACTTTTCTGTATTCAGACGGCGTAAGTCGGTTCATCCCCAACATCCATGGCCTTTCTGAAGCCACATGGGTACCATCCGAGGGCATGCTGATCTCTGACCCCTCTACACCAGACAGCTTGTAATATTACCCAGCTAGAAAGTTCAGCATGTTTTACTGTTGCGCCTGCGGTGATTCACAGTATGAGCTAAACACCTGAGACAGACGAGGCCGTTTAAAATATGCAAATGTTCACCTTGGACCAGCCTGTTAACATGTTCGCTCTCATCTGCATTCATCCACCAGCCGGTCCACCTGACACAGCACCAATAAGATCTTTATTGTGTGTCACTGCATGACCTCTGCAGAGGTAATTTGCTGCCGATTACGCTCTTTTCCCAGCTGTCCTGGTTAATTAATATGAGCTGCTTGTGGAGAGTGGTGCAGAGGCTCTTTACAATCATTCCTCCTGCTTGTGTCCTATTTTTTTTTTTTTACCAATGGCAGGTCTCTGTTCTTGAATATAACTCTGGAGCAGTGAAAGAGTCTTTCCAGAGAGCATGCTGATCTTCTGTTTCCAACACATCTGTCAGTCAAAAGTTTTCTATTAGCTTAAAGGCACTGCAATCTAACATGAGATATTGGTCAGTGGAAACGGACTGCAAACATTTGATGTCAGTTAATTAAAAAACAAGTTTTGAAAGTCTTTCCAACACTTTTCATCTCTTTTATTAATGCAGTCAATCTTCACGTACCTGTGAATCCAAAGCAATTTAATCTGCAACCCTACAACAGAAGTCAGGAGTTAAATAATTAAATATCAACTCATAAAGCTCTTAAAATACCTGATGATAATTAATAACATGCATCAGGTACATCTCACTATTTAAAAGGATAACTATGTGATTGCTCACAGTCTGCAGGTTGGACTGGGTTCACAGTGAATCCAATTAAAGACGACTTTGATGGCTCTGTCTTTGCTAATGAAGCTCCTGCTGTGCGGCTCCCATCTGTTCTTTGTACATAACATAATTAGGGACCTTTGTTAAACAAATAAGTATTAATTATGCTCAGTATCAAAATATTATGTACTCCAAATAAACTACATTACTTTGAATAATTCAACAAATTAAAATGCATCTTAATTAAAACAGCTTGTTCAGATGCTGGACTTTGAATACAGTCAAACATAATTTTACTAGACTGATACTTGAAACAAAAAGTTTAATGAAAAAGTTAAACTATTTCATAAATAAATGAATTCCTTAGTTACAAGTTCATTAGTTTATCTGAGAAAGTACAAACTCCAGAGTACAAGTTGTTAGTTTTTCTGATTGTGCTTTAGTTGTCTTTGAAATATAAAAATAATAAAGTGATATTTTCACTTTTGTTCTGATAGTCGCTTCTCAACAGATGGGGTTAAGGTTAATTAAATCCTTCTTGATCTTATGAAACATTTCTTATGATTCTTTGGTTTGTCTCATTTGTGGTTCTCTGTGTTGTTTATTTATATTCACTTATGTTTTGTCATATTCTACTCAGCTCCATCAAATGACGCCATACATGTTAAATCCTCTGTTTTAGTTTCTTTGATTTTTTCTGACTTATGTACTTTGTGTACATTGGATTTTGTTTTCTAAGATCAGCGTTGCTCTTCCCCCCTTGCTTTTGTAGTTTTCTTGCTCCATTCCATTTGTTCCCAATCACCTGATTTTCTCATCTCCATTTATGTTTTTCTCCACTCATTAAGCTCACTGGTTTCATTGTCTTTTGCTGGTTCCTTTTGTTACTCTGCCTGGTCTTAACCTGCAAGTTTTTCTTCTATTTATGTTATGTATTATTAGTTCTGCCAGTATCTTTGCATTTGAGTATGTTTATTAATTGATTTATTTATTTCACAAATATTTCATTATAGGTGAAAATTATTGTTTTACTGAAACGGTTCCTCTATGGTCCCAAATTATCTCCATTCCCAAAAAATGCAATATTGTTGTTAAATAAGTAAATTCCCACATTTCTTTCCACCTAAAATGGCTAAAATGACACATAGCCATCAGGTTCACATGAGGAGAATGCTGTTAGCTTTTTGGAAATGATTTGCCTTATTTAAACCTCTGACATTAGTTTGGTGTGCTCCTGACTGCTGAATTAATAATGAACACAATGGTGAGATCCACAGAGCTGTCTTCAGAAAGTCTGGCATGTGATTTTAAGAAGTCTCGAAAGAATTTGATATTAGGCACTCCGCTAAAAGTGCAGGGCATTTTAAAATGGCTGCCAACGTGCACAGATCTGTCTGCCCAAACAAGCTCACCCTGAAAAGACTGCAAAATGCAAAAAAGTTTCCAAAAGTCACAAGATATCATTACGAAACCTACATCAAGTTCTAGCTACTGTTAATGTGAAGTTGCATGCATGTATAGTCAGAAGGAGACTGCACAAACTGAAGTTTTATGGGAGGTGTGCAAGGAGGAAACTTTGACTCTCTAAGAAAAATCTTTAGGCTTAATTAAAGAGACCCTCATCCTTTGAAAAGAAAAATCAAACCAATTGTACAGCATGGCAGTGGAAGGGTCATGGTTTGGAGATGCAGCACATCAAGTATCAAATGGTCTTTGTAGGAAAATCTGACCACGTATACAAAATTAATCAAAGCTGAAGCAGAAATGGGGCCTGTGAAGTGAAAGTGACCCAAAACATGTGGGCTGAAAATTAAGAAATGGAAATAAATGGAGCTCCTGATCTCAGTGAGAGAGATTGGAAATGGGATGAACATGCAGGAATGCCATCAAACATCTTACAGCTGGATGTGGGAGCAACTTTCCTCTGATTTCAGAGACTGGCAGACGGCTACAGCAAAAGCCTCAGAGAAATTGTTTCGAATAAAAGGAGTAATATTAGCTATTAGGGGGCTTTCAGTTTTTCTTCAATTAAAATTAGCATTTCTTTGACCTCTGTCAACAATGCTCAGTGTAAATTTTTTAAAGATGTACGTCATGTATAATTTTTTTACTAATAGGTGAAAGTTTATATTGTGTATCTGTGTGTGTGTGTATAAAGACATTTAAATCATTTTCTGAGAGCCCAATATCTTCCGCTACAGTCAACAGATACCGCAGGGCAAACAAGAAGCTTTCAATTGGCTCAGTCTCTTCTTCATAACCACTAAACAGCAAACATACAAAAATAAACAAGCATAAACACTAAAGCATCACCGCCTGTTTGGATTTTATTTTAGGTATTGAAAAGACGAAAGAACAATGTTGATCTAGGCATCTGCTGACAAGTCTCTGGTGCGCAGTCCGTTTGAGTTTACTGAGAGAGTTTGAAACGACAGAGAGACTCATTCTTCCAAACTGGAAACACTATAAAAATATTCCTCTCAGTTTGTACTGCAAAGGTCACTGATAGCTTTCTGCTTGGATTATTTAACCTTACAGTCATAGTACCATCGTGCGATGCTTCCACTACCATAGGAATGATCTGCCAGTTGAACTAGCACTTTGCATCAATATTAGGAAATGATTGATTATTGTTGTAAAGTTGCTTGTAAGCTAGTTTTGTCTAATTTCAAGTGTACTAAGATATTTGCACTAGAAACTATAATACTTGATTTTGTGGTTTTACGGTGTGTTGAGCAGGAATCTCATCAAGTTGAAAGGACAAAAAAGCAGAAACATGAAACACACAGATACACTGAACCAAAAGTATTTTCTGTTGAGAGAAAAACTGGTAATTTGATATCTTAATCTGAAATTCCTCTGGGTGTATTATAATATAATTACACTTTAAAAAATGCAGAAACAGAAGTTAGTTATGCTGTAAGCCTCTATCCATGTCCCACACTCCTCTACTTATGTCTGAGAAGTGTTGTTGAATATTTTATTGAGTCTGACCTGACATAGCTTTGTTTTACAAGCAGAGTCCTTCTGAAATGCATTTACTCAGAAATATTAAAGACAGCTCATCTTCACCCTAAATAAATTTACCTTGTGTCATTTGCTTACACATTAAAAGATGTCTTGGCATTTCATCTTCAGTCTATAAATGCCATTTGAATCAAATCCGAACACCGTTTTTATTTCTACTACATATAAAGAAAAAACCCTGCTTTTTCAAGTTGCTTTGTTGTCCAATAAACTGCCCAAGCTTTCCAGTTGTCTTCTGCTTGGGAGTATGTTTCATACTGTCATATCCAGTCAGCTCTAAAATTACGTTTGCTGTTTTTTAACTATTGAAGCCCATGTTATGTCTTCACTGGTTAGGTCAGTAAAGTTTACCTACCCATCAAATGTCATGCAGTTTAACTGGCTGTTGGCCTGCAGGTGATTGCAAACAGAACACGGATGGATACTTGTTGTGGTAACTCAGAACAGATTTAGAATAACACAAGATTAAAGTGCAAAACAAAACATCCGATCTGAGAAATTTTATCCAACCTCAGAGGAAATTTGCTGCATTACTAAATATGCATGTTTTGCATAAAGTAGCACATCACACCTGTGGTAAATATTAAACCAGACTGGACACAAATAAAAATGTGTGGACAGCTGGTTGGCTTTTAGTGCATCCTAGTAGCAGATGTTGAATGGCTGGGTTCTGACCGCCATGTCTCCTTTATGGAGATTGATAATGGGCGTTTTGCAGCAGCTGCAGAAAGTTTGACCTGCGCTGAATCTGCATAAGGCTTAGTCATGTTGAGTCACACAGGTCACACTGACTAATGAAGCCATCACGGCTGAATTTCACAGAAGAGGCACAGGAAGGCATGGCGGATCCCACTAACCGTGTGTCCTTCAGGGTCCTATAGCTTTCAATTAAAAAAATAAAACTAATGATCCAATCTTTCATAGAAAAGAATGAAAAAAGTTAGGGCTGTTCTCAAAATGTGTATTTGTGTGAATATTTAAATAAATATGTGGGGCAAAACTTATGTTAAACAAATTGTTTTTATTATCCAATATAACCTTACTCAGACTTTAGCGAGCTTTTAAAAGTCCTGTTGGTTGGTCTCCTAGTTAGAAAAGATGATGCAAGTAAAATATTCTATTAGCAGCTAAAGTTTCTGCTAAAAGGTTAAATAGTGAACAGCCACAACAGGTCTTAATGTTTGCTGAGTCTGAAAATCTGCTTCCAATTGTTTTTGTTATTGCAAGGCCGTCCGTACTACAAATTAAATGTGATTGCAATCAGACTTCTGTGTAAACATTTTACAACCCCAAAGCGACCCGCACTAGAAGAACATACAGTACAATACACATCACAGCAGCGCACTGTTTATAGGAGTAAGCTAAAAGAATCATAAGATGAAGGAAGCTAAGAAACAAGAAAAATTACTGTTGACAGCTTCTTTCAGCCATGTTTATGTCTGGATTTACTGTGTATGTCAGATTTAGGTGGCATTTGCGTTTTGCTTGAACGTAGCCTAAGACTGAGGCTTTGATTCACAACTGGGTAAAGAGGATTGCAACTGAGATGCAGATAAAAAAAGTGACATTAAACCCACAAGTTTAATGTAATAGTGTAGAATGTATTCCACAATACAATATATAGTCAGAAAATATTGGCTTTGAGATATCCAATCAGGAGCTTCAACAAGCATACCAGGAATGTTGGAAAATAAATAATTTATACAAAAAGCAAAAGGCTAAATTCTGCTGAAAAGGTCCACATGTTTGTTTCACGTGTGTCCTGTTGCCCAGAGTCTGTGCGTGACTCTCGCTTTTTCTCAGGCAGCATCTCTGTGCATTAAGTCAACCTCCAGCTTCTCTGGCTAAATTCCTCCAGATCACACAAAGAAGGAAAGTATAGTGCTGACCAGAGGCCATGTTATAAAAAGAAAGGGGAAAAACTGTTGAGTCACCCACAAAGAGCCTGTGTTGATGGCTCAGATTATACTGAAATAAATCTCTCAGACTAACAGTCAAAAGATGACAAGGTTTGGAGGCTCAGGGGACCAAGGAGTTGTCATGAGCTGCTCTTTATTTCTGGACCTTATTAACCTCCTGCATGAGAATGTGAGTCAAGGTTTTTCAAAAGGATTTTGTTGCATTTTTTGAATCCCAATTACCAGTCACACAAGCTTGTTGCATTTCTTTTTGTTTTAAATTTCGCTTCACTGTTTCCTCCATGAGCGATGAACTTCTTCGGAAGGTGAAGATTATGATTTTTTTTACTTGTATGCTACATACAGCCAGGACCAAATGGTTAATGACTGTTTAACATATAGCAATAAAAATACTTAAGGGCAAAGTTTTATAAATGTGAATCCTTTGGGGGCAGATGGGTCAGAAAAAATAAAGTAAAAATATTTTTTTTCATTCAGAAATATCTCTAGGCAGATTTGTAATGGTTTTTTCTTTTTGATTTTTCCCATCCTGCTTTTAAAAATTGCAGACATTTTGTTATTAGTCTCTGTTTTGGATGCCTTTTCTTTGAAATCCTTCATCCTCATTGCCATTTTTCCACCTCTTCCTTTGCTCATCATTTCTGTTCTATTTTACATAGTTTCCTTCTACTACACTTTGTTTTTCTCTGTCACTCTGTATTCATGCCAGTCTCTTCTTTTCTCACACCATTTAATAAGATTAATTTTTTATAGCCATGACTACTTAATATTTTAAGCTATTTGAACAATTTCTTTCCCAGATATTTGCAGTAGTTTTTCTTTCCTGTCTTTTCCATTGATCATTTTTGTTGTTTTTTTTTTCATTATCTATGAAAGTTTTTTCTTGGCACTTTTTGATTTCCCTTGGGTAAATTCTTTTATTGGATATTTATAATTTTCTTTCTATTCCTCCCTCATGTCTTTGATCATTTTTATTTCTTTCTTGTCTTTCAACACTCTACATTTCCTGCATTTTGTCTGTTTTATGTGTTTCTTTCATTCCAGTAATGTCTTCCTGTCTGCTCCCTGCATCTTATCTCTTTCCTTCCACCCTTTTCTCCTCTGTCTCTTCCTGTCATCCATGCCTTTGCTCTGATTTAGTTTTAACCTTTATTTTCCTTTGCGGTTAATATTCACCTGAGCCCACAAGTGATGGCTGCTTTCCAGGTACATTGCTTAAAAGCATGGACGGTAGAACATTTTTACAAAGCACCTGATTTTGTCCGACCTCTACAGATGATTTCTCTCTCATATAACAAGGAAAAAACGGTATGAGATTAAAGTCAGTGAAGTGAGCTCACTGTTATATTTTACAAATCAGTCTGTAGACTAAAAGTAACTATATGAACAAGAGACCTATTCAAAACATACCTGCCCTCATAAATGCTGATTAATTTACACTGGCTATCATTTGATTCTTCCTTTATGTAGAAGCTTTTCACAATGTTGAAAATAATGTGCAGCATTTGTAGAAAAAGAGAAGTATCTTGCAAAAAACTGGAATAAATTGTTCTACTTTGCATTTCGTGTCATTGACATCTTGTGAAATTTGAGAACATTTTCACTTGCAGATCTTATTAGATCCTGTACCTATATCAGTACATGCTCCAGTACAAAGTACAGTGTTAAATATCAGTGCTCATCTCCAGAGGGCCATTGTCTTTAATTAAAGTGTGGTTATCTCCTTCATTTTGCCCTTCATCATTAGCAGAGTCTCTCCTTTATACAGACACCTCAGGTCACTGTCAGGTCAGTGCACACAGCTGAAAATGAAGACAAGTGTTTGTGGTTCACCTGCAGATTTGTTGGTGGCAGGAAAACCACGGGTAGCTAATAAGATGCGTTAGCAAACTGCTGTGTTCCTGCAGAGTTTCGCTGGTTGACATCAATAGGCACACTTAGAGCAGATAACACAAAAATGAGGACATTAAATTTAAATGAAACGGCAGGTTCCACAAATAACATTTGCTTTCAGTTCCATTGCTATGACATTTATTTCAAATATGCTGCAAGGTTTCACAATATAATCAGAAATATTTCACAGGTTAACCTTTTTTAAAAAAAATTGTCTAGGACATTTTAAGTGAACATATGTGAGAAGACACTCTGACTTGACGCTTTTTGACCTTTGAATGCCCTCAGGACATTTTCAAGAGTTCTGTTATGTTTGATTAAATCTATGTTCAAACTGGCTTTGATTGAAGCTTTGATTGAATCTATTTGACTGCTACATTCTGTGAATTTACTTTTTCCTTCCTCTTGATGAGGATTTCTTCACTGCTTCTTTTGTTCAGTTTTAGTCCAGATCTAAATCAGAGGTGCACAAAGCCCTCAGATTTTTTGCGCATGACGAAAGCAAACAGTTGCAGTTGAAACATTTCGTGCATCTTTATCACCAGTGTCAATATGCAGCTGTAGTTTTTATAATAGAAATTACAAAAGTGCGCCAGTTTATCATCTGAAAACTTCAAATTTGTGGGAAAAGTAAACATTAAGAAATATTCAGTTATATATTCCTAATTAAAATTATACTATCTGTTGATGTACCTAAAACCAGTCTGTTATTGTAATTCCTATAGCTTCTTACCTACAATAGTAAAATAAAAATTGCAGCTAAACTGACAAACACAGACAAAACGATGATGTAGCTGAGTGAGGCATGAATTTTACTGACAGAAGCAAAGGATTCTGCAATGTGAATGATAGCTTTCATGGCAGGGCTGCCCCAACTTTGAGAGACAAGGGCGATCTGGGTATTCAGCCAATCACTGTTCTTGGTTGAGGTGCAGTCTGTGGCCCGTGATAAGGCCATTAAAATGCCTGGCTGAGGCCAGATGGTCTGTCATTGAGAAGACAAAGAGGGAGAAGAACAGAGGGAGCGAAGGAGGTAACATCATACGGAGAGGTGGAAAAATGGAAGACGACACAGAAGGTTGGGCTAATTTGAAAGATGAAGAAAAGAAAAACTGAGGGAAGATGAGGAAAATGTTATCATTCAGATTTTTTTTACACCTCCTGTTATAATTTCCACATTAGATAAAAGGTCATTTAAAAGTGTTTGCTTTTTCCTCTTTGAGAGGTTGGAAGAAATGCATCTTTACACATAGTTTCAATTAATGTTTTATGACTGCCTCTTATGACTCTGCACTGATACATTTTTTGATACAAGTACCTGTAAAACATGTTTTAATTAGGCTCCTAAAATATTTACATTGAGATCATGATGGAGTTAAAGTTGAGGCAGCTGGAGGATCATGAAACTGGAATCACAACAAGCGCATTTTTGTCTGGAACTGGAACAGCCAGACGATGCTTTGTGCCATCAGGCAGAGGTGATATAAGTTGATTTCATTTAACCTCGGATTCCCTTTCTGCTACCTGCTTTCCGGGCTGTACAGCAGCCCATCTGCAGCCAACCTGAGACCTCTCATATTTCAACCTGACATTTCTAGATTTAATTTAAAACATTTTGAACCTGGGAGATTAAAATTTGGAAAATAATGTTTGAAGTTCCAAATAAAAATGAGTTTAATGTTTTACATTAGCACACGACATGTAATTTTGGTAATAATGGCAAAATTACCAAAATCAAAAGGTATTAAACCAACATTATGAATTAAAGTGTTATTATGGTGGCCAGTTTCACCTGACAGTCAGTCTTGAAAGAAAATTTATCCATTATAGGCAATCAATATTGACATCCAAAGGATGTTTCAAACATGTCTTCTTGGTTTTAGTTAAGGGTTAAGACTGTTAATGAGTAAATTTGTTTGTTACTGATGACATGCTGGAGCTGGAATACCTGCTGCTTATTTTTGATCAGCAATTATATAAACTTCCTGCTTTTTTAGTGTTGCAGTGAAAGTGAGTTGTAAACATATGGAAAGCCAAAAGTGGTACATCAAGAATGCTTCAAATAAATATTTATTTTCTTTTCAAAATGAATGAATCATGTGAATCAGTGTTACAAAGAACATAAGATAGTCGTTGTTGCTGTTGTTAATTTTATTGCCGAGTGCTTTTACACAGAAGTGCCGTCCGGTTAAACTGTAAATAAAGTAAGAAAAAACAAAACATCAATACTTAGTATTGCAGAATTCAATCAACACAAACTTAAACATAGATTTATTAGCTAGGCTTGACTAACCAGTTATAAGGCAAAGTTTACTCTTAGAACACTTCGTCATATAATAAACATCGGCATTCAACTATCAGTGCAGCAAACACAGCTAGCATTTGGCTAATTAGCGCTAGCAAATTCAGCAAGCTCAGCTCAGAACAGATAACAAAAAACTAATCTCCCCACAACTTACAGCATTAATAACTCACCACGTAGGGCAACACTCATGAACGCCAGTAGGATGTGATTTTATGGTAGATTCAACTTGTTAGCTTCAGCTAACGGCAGTCTCGGTGCATTACTGGCCTGCCGTAAGTTTCTTCTCTTGTTTCACCTCCCCTCCCATACCAATGCAAAGCAACTACAGAGCCCCCTAGCGGAATGGGAGGAGTGAATCCAACAATCAGGTTTTTAATCCTCAATATTTATACGTTTTCTATTTTCACTCAAGGTGGAGGGGTCATTAAATTCAAAACTTTCAATTTATATTAGTCTAGGGTAAAACAAAAACTAGAAAAAATATGCTTGTTTAGTTTTGTGCTATTTTAAGACTCCTTTTAGTTTTGGATTCAGTCAAGAAGCATTTTAGTTGACATTTAGTTTACTATTTAGTATTATATTATACTATTTAGTATAATATTTGACTATTTAGTTCAAAGTCAAATACTTACTCTAGAATATTTCAAGCTTTAGAAGGACGTTTTACAGTAATAGTATTAGTAATAGTAATAGTAATAGTGTAGTTTTAGTTGTGCACTACACAAATCGTTATGGAATAGCAGAAATAAGAATGCCAGTGTTGGGAGAAAGCCATAAATGTCAAGATTAGTATTCAGTAAAATCCAAGCACAGACAAACAAGAAGCAGAAGATGAAAATAACCATTTGATAATAATAAGGGAGAAAACTTACTAAAAAAGCACAGGACTTGGAGCATGGAAGAAGACAACTGACATGATAAAGTAGAAACAGAAAGAAGCTGTGAGGAAGAATGAGAACCGATGAACTTATACACTGACAGAGAGGTGAAACTGAAAAAGCAGCCAAACAGACAAATCAGAGGCAAATGGCAACAGCTGAGAGAAAATGTAGGCAGAGGAGAAGAGGCGACAGAAGCAGCTTTGAAAGAGTGAAAATGACAGGCCGGGGGAAGGTAAAAGATAAACAGAGAGATAAACAGGAAATCTAAGAAGTTTTAATTCAAGGAGAGAAGAACAACAGCAATCAAAACAAAAAGAATAAAATCCAAAAGCACAAACACAGCAAACAAATAAATATACTGACATGCCAAAATGTAAGAAAGTGAATGAGCAACAAAGAAATAAAGACAGAAACCCAAAACTCAAGAAGAAGAGGTACTGTTTGTAGTTAGCAAGGTGACACATCAAACATGTTGAATGAGGTTCCTTCTTCTGATGAAACCAAAAACTAGCACTGTTCTTTACCCTGAACACACCATTCCACTGTGAAACATGGTGTAAGCAGCATCATGCTGTGGTGATACTTTTGTTTAGAAAGAAGAAAGATTATCATAATTATGAAAAGATAAGAGAGACTAAATACACAGCAGGTTGCTAAACTTTTAAGGCGGACTTAGCGCTACAGTGGTTTGCACCATTTTGAAGTTTTTTTCTTCTTCTTCTAATTATGTGACTGTGAATAAACCAGATTTAAAGCAGGGCTTCACTTGGAAGAGATGAAGAAACTTCTGAGTGTGAACTTCTTTTTGAAATGGGGATATTGATGCATTACATTGTTTTCAAGCTTCACCTGCTTTATTAATATGTTTTCCAGGTACATTTATATTTTGCTATATCATTGCTATACTGTGTAGACATGAATGAATATAAGTTTGCAGCTGGACCGGCAGCAGCTCAACTGAGCTGAAGTAAGTTATGAATAAAATTGAAAAATACAGAAAAAGAATGCTAATGGGCTTATCGGAGGAAAAAAAATTACTCAGAGAAATCTGCAATACCTCTTTGCATCTCTAAATTACATCGGGGACTGTTCTGTCTCTCTGAGGGACGCTGATACACCACCAGGCAGACAGAGACTGCTAAGTAGCAAAAATGTTGACACCATTTCCTGCTGCAAAAAAGAAAAACGGAAATAAAAATCACACAACAGATGACAGATGGAGCGACTAACATGATTAAAGTCATAAATATTAATATTCTGATTTGTTATCCTTTTTCTCATATTTCATGACTTTGTTCTCACAGAGAACATAAGCAATGGTTTCAGAAAGTGCCATAAAAACAAAGTAAAGCAGCTATGACTCCTGAGTATTGAGAGCAAATGGAAAGAAATATGAAAAGTAATTATGAGAAGAAGTCTGAAATAGGAGTTGGATGGTTGAATGTCTTTTAGCATTTTTTTTATTTAAATATATTCATGTTTGTTCTTTACAACAATCTGAGGCATAATGAGGAAGAAACAAGTTTCCTTTTTTTCATACGTTATGTTATTTTTGTTGGACTAAAACGATGAATGAGCGATGTGGACTTTTCCACAACAAATTTTTCCATATTTATTGTGGTTTTTATTAAGGTAATAATAAAAATATTTACATAACTTCCCTACAATTCTAAGCAATTGTATGGCTGTGACTACGTGTCATTATAATCAAAGCCCATTAAACAAATAATTTTCTTAAAGTATGACTAAACTTCAAATAACCTTTTTTGCATATAAGCTGAATTTGGCCCTAAGAGTGCTACCTTTCGTTATTGTGCAAATTGGGACATTTATGTGTAAATGTGTTTATTTCTGCAAACATCATCTTACCAGAATTAGTATACCTAATTAAAATCGTTTTGTTTCCAGACTTAGCTTTAAGACATAGTTGTTTTTTTTTGTTTAGTAAAGTTAAACTTTTAACTCTGCTAATCATAAAATTTTATGATTAGTGAAACTCTGACTCCTTATGAAAACTGAAGACCGAATGGAGCCTTTGAGTTTTAGGTTGTTGGTTGATTGATTTTTGATTTTGTTTCACCAATTTTACTTGTATCTGATTTTAACATCTAAGACAAATTGTTAAGCTTCAACAAAACACTTTACCGGCGTTGTTTGATCCAAGTGTCTTGAATTTACTCCTGTCAAAGCTGTTTATTCTGTCTCTCGTCTTTCTCTGAGTGCTTGACTTTTTGCTAGTGTTTCACATAGTTAACCCTTCCCATGCTGACTTTATGCTGCCGGGGGAAAAAACAAACATCTGCTGCTTAAGGCTCCAGGCAACAAACTTACAGAAGACAAATGTTTTTCACTCAAGAACACATCAGCCACACCGAACCGCTACATACCAATAAATGCCAGCTCCCATCTATCAGACACAAAGGCAAATGGGTTCTGATTTGGCCTTTGGCCTTGTTAGAAAGTCTGTGACAGGCTGGTAAAAGCAAGTGTCATTTTTTTATGTTGTAAAGTGCTGACGCGTTGGGGACATTTCAACAGCATATAGATGCTCTTTAGATGGCTGATTTCTTAAATGACTTTGAAAGTTTTTGTGGAGGTCAGTCAGGGTCACTGTCATGGACATGATGGAAGGATTTAGGTAAGAGGCTAGAAAATACTGAAATAAAAAATGGCAAGCAATTCACCCCACCGGTTGACAACCCAACTTTTAAAGACAAACGTTTCATGCTCATTGTTTTTTTGTGTGTGTGTGTTTCTCTCCTGTATATTCTCAACTATATATCTGTCTCATTCATTTAAACCTGTTTGTTGCTTCCTCATAATTCCTCTTTGCACACACAAACCCCCGCCCACACACACATATATATATATATATATATATATATATATATATATACAGTATATGCCTCAGCTTGTGCACTATGTATTCAATGCCCATCTCAGTAGCTGCATTTCCTTTGACCTTATAACACAGCACAGCACAAATTGGAAATACAAAAATAAATGTGCTTAATAGAAACATGTCAATTAAACAAAAACTATTTTTTTTCCATGAAAAGTTTTTGCGCTATAGGATGAGGTGGCTTTTGGCTGTATTGAAATTAATGTATTTCACAAAACTGCAAAGGAGACCATTTTTTTCCAATGTGGTCAACAACCAGATGTTACTGCTGACGGAAAAGACAAAGAAGATGACAAGAAGTAGTTGGAGGATGATGGTGCAGCATGTCTTTTAATGGCTTATTGTGTGAGCTAAGTTATTCACATGTGATCTTAATTGCGTTTTTCATTAAATAAAAACGTTGCAATTGGGAAATTGTGTTTTTTCAATATTAGCAGAATATCGACAGTTTTGTGCACATTTGTAATGGACAAAACTACTCTTTTGCAACTTTTTCAGCCCTACCTTAACCCTTTGCTTCATAAGTTAACATAGCAAGTGTGAAATTGACAACTTTTTGACAATAAAGAGACCAAAAAGATCATCCAGCAACCCAATATGGAAGTCACTGCTGCAACCCCCACCCCCCCCAAAAAAAACTCATATGACCAACTAAAATCACAAGGTATGAAGCAGGATTTATGCAATACATATGCAAGAATTATAGATTTGTGGATAAAAATGAGAGAAAAAAAACATTCTAAAAGTCATTGTTACTTTAAATATTTTCTGCAATTGTTTGTGTGTTTGCTACCCCCAAAAGCTAATGCTCCATGGGCGGCCAGGTGTGGAAAAGTTTGGGAACTTCTGTACTAATGTTCTCCAGCAAACATCTGAGACCTCCGAAGAGCTGTCACATTTATACTAGGATTAAATTACACATGTGAACCCATTGCTCTCAGTCCACATCTGTTCTACATTTTGCTTAAGGATAATTTAAAGAATTTTTTCATTTGTAAAACAAAATCTAAAGCAATCATTTGTTCTGCTTTATCAAATTGCAAGTTACGACTTTGATGCCCTGTGTCTGTTTCATGACAAAATGCGAAAAGGTTTCCATTAATGCTTTCTCAAGGGAGTGTAAGAGTTAAATATGATGTTAATACAGAATTTAGATGATATGGGGATGAACATAACCCCACTTTCACAGTCTACACATTGCCCATATTTGGACCTTCCACCTGCTGAAATTCCTCCTGCTAACGTGCGGTGGAGAAATTACATGTCAGCCACGGTGTCAGAATGATTAATTTGCCTCTGCATCATGGCATAGTAATCCTCTTCGCAATGCTGCGATCAATCACAACAACGCCCGGCGGGTCGCTGTGGCACACACCATACAGCCCGAATGAATGCTGAGGCGAGATGGGTTCCTCCCACAATACAGTCACAACAAACAGCTTGATAGAGTCTGCCTGCCTAGCAGGAGCAGAGGCGAAAGCTGTGGAATGAGATAAGCATCATGTTTATATTCAGCTGCTCTGTTTCTCAATGCAGAAAAAAAGTTTGTGGCAAAGGAGATGGAGCTACAACACATGCATTTGAATGTCAAAATAAAATTGAGAAATAAAGAGGAAAAAAGAAAAACAGGGGGCTGCGAACTACATCGTCATTTCTACTGTTTTCATGTGTACACTAAAATATTTGATGGTGGTTTAATTTGAAAATGAAAGTTCATTTGTTGCTTTTGTGTTAACTCAGAAATTAAAGTTCATCAAGTTTATTAAAACAGATGCACATTTTGTTCCAGTAGCTCAAAAATCTTCAACTAAGTTATTATACTTTAACTCTAAATCAAGACAAATAATCATTTCACATTATGGAAGAAGAATTCCCTCGGTTGAACAAGGACACATTTCTGCACTATTTTCACTTACATTATCAAGTTATAACTAGTTATTAGATGTTAGAAGAATTTTGATCCTTGATTTAATGTGCATTAACAAATATCTGATAATGCATCTTATGAAACATCACTGAATGTGAGAGGACAATGTTATCATCCAATGCAAACTGACAGCTGCTTTAAAATGAATATTAGGCTTAAAAACAAACTTTAGATCAATATGACCCATTTCCATCTCACTCAGGGGAGATACAAAAACATGTCTCTAAGCACCATGGGAAATGGTTCCTACTCCTGCCTTTTTCTTTCAGTTTCTTTTTTTAAGTGATAACTTAAAAGCCCTACTTTGCTCTTGGAGAAATGACAAAATTAATAAAAAGTTAACACAACTTGCTACTGTCAATTTTATTTTTCACAAACATACACAGTTCAAAATCTAAAACTTACAAGATTTATTTTGAAGTTAATAGACAACTAAATGTGGCTCAAACATTTCACAGTTTACAGCTTCGTTAGTTATCTACTGAGGTTAATTCCCAGTTTCTGTTAGTTCTTACTGAGCACTGACATTATCCATTCAGCCTTTCTTGGATCAACCATTAGGGTTGCATCCAGCTGGATTGAGACAACATCTGAATCAGGGAACAGCGTCTTCGGATATAAAACTTCCCACATTTTTCTCGAGATGGAGGCTACATTGGATCTTTGAGAAATCTTAATTAATAAATTACACATCTTAATTTGCTCAAACATCCCCAGGAGCTTCTTCACCATGATCCTGTAGACTGCTTACTTAGCTTTCTGTGTTGTGAGCCAGTACTTAGCTCTGTAATGAACATTTAGGTGCAACACTGTCTTGTTGTAAATCATTCTAGTGGCTAGTGTTAGGAAAGTTGTTTCCATCTGACAGCACAAGGGACAATAGTGAATCATAAGTCAAGTCAGTTTCAATGAAATATTCTGTTTCTGGAAAGTTGATCCTAAATTACTTTTCCTTTAAGCATTTCAACACTGGACTTGACACCAGTCTTGACTGGTGACAACATTATCACATTCTATGATAATGTTTTGTAAAAACTTGCCCAAAGTCAGCTGAGTCCAAAGTTTGTCTAACTTTGTTTAGACAAAGGCAGCAATGTTAAAAATGCAGCAATATCTCCTCAAACCACTGGACTCCACCTGCGATGTTGTGACTCTTGTTCTTGTCCTTTGTTTTTCTGTTGGTCAGGAGTTGGTTTTTGTCTAGATTCTCCCATGATATTCATTTATGCCCATTCTCTTAATGTTGAATCATAAACACTGACCTTAGAAGAGGCAGAGGTTGACACCCCGAACTTTATGAACTTTTGGAGAAATGTCAGTGACTTTTTAAAATTTTTTTCTTAAATTTCTTTACATCTGGACATAATTTGCAGCCTTTTATTTACTTTTATTTACATAAATGACATAATTTCATATTGCCAGACAAATTATATTCAGCTGAATTTGTGATGCTACATATATGACAGTAACTGGGGCAGTATTGCAAGTGAAATTAAATTAATATCTCTAAAAAGAAAGAGGTTAATTACACTTAATTAATAATATTAAAATGTGGTGAATTTACACATTTTATACCATATCAGGTTGGTTTGGATAGCTTTACTCTCTCAATAAATGAAATCAGTATTTGAAAAGTCAACTTTATATTTACTCAGGTTATTTTTGTCTGACATTAAAATTTATTTGATGATTTAAAACTTTAAACAAAACATAAAAACAGAATAAATCAGTAACGGGGCATATACTTTCAGTCTATCATGTTACTACTAATATTAAAATGTTAAAGTTATGTTAGATGGTTAATTTTTAAACTCAAAGCATAAGTTGGAAAACTGCTATGCACCAATCAACCACATTACTGAACAATTTAAATTGCATATATTTTCCTGGTTGCCTCTGATTAATGAGCAGCAGGTTTTTTTTCCCATTAAAGTCCCAAACTAAAAATCTCCATATTATTCAGGCTGTAAGCTCACAAACATCATGTCAATTGTACATTTTGTTTAGAGGATTTAATCCATAAATGTGAAAAACCAGAACTGCTACCTCTGTGGATTATGTTTGCTGTTAAATTAGAAGTGCATAAATATTAGTTTCAATTAATTACTGATAATTAGTTTACCTCTAGAAATAAATGTGTTTTTTTTATTATTATTATGTGATTTCTCCATTTTGTGTTTGCATTGAAAGGAAACTGGTTTCCACTGGTTCAGCTTTGCTACTGGAGTTTTGCATGTGGTCTATTCTGTGGGAAGGGCAGCAAGGCCAGAGAAAGCAATAACAGCACACAAAATAAAAAAAATAAAACTCCAGAGTAAATATGACCTGAGTTCAGATGCCTGAGGCTCAGCCGTCCTGTGGTCTAACAGCACACCTCAGTGACTGGGATGACAGGACATCACACTTCTAACCAGATCACAGTGCGATGTGTCCCTGTTTATTCTCATGACACAAACACACTCTGTAAAATACAGCCCGCTCTAACCATCCGGAGGCAAAGCTCAGCTTTATCGCAGATAAATTACATATTGATCTCACAGTGTGGATGGGAGGGTGGGGGAATAGACTGAGTCGGTGTACTGACTGAGTTTTCTCTCTGGAAAGATGTGATCAAATTCCTGCTGTTCTCCACCACCCATGCAAGCTGCCTGACGGCCTCCTTCACAATGCAGCAGCAGAGTGAAAGATATCAAACACTCATATTGTCTGTGAGTTTGAAACAATCTGCAAAAATCCTCAGAGCTTTTTAGGAAAACCTCTGTTTTACTCTAGAGTGAAAAATTTTCTTCACTGAGTTTTTTTTGCATGTTTCTGTTTTCTTGTGTAACTCTTGCATAATAATTTTGCTCGCAGATGTGCAGACATAGTATAATGCCTGTCAGTCAGATAGAAAACTATCAGTAGCTGTATTAAAACATTCAAAAAGGTTCAGAATTACTGCATAAACTAAAATTTTATCATTGAAATGAAATTGAAACAAATGAAAGACTAAATCAATGAGTTCCCCTACAAGGTTTTCACTCAGATCCAAGCCCTTTTAATATGCAAATAAATCTTAGCACAGAGGTTTGGTGCATTTGTCTAATATTTCAAAGACTTATTGGATCAATAAGCCAATAAACAGACTAGTTGCAGTTTGCTTCTGTTAAAGAGATGAGCTAAATAGACATTGCCCCAAGATATGCACATCAAATCCGCAAAATCTGCAATGTCACAGTGTTAACTGTGAGTTTAAACTATCATGCTCAGTTAAGAGCCCAGGCAACTGGTGGCTGTAAAATAAATTTGACCCATTTGTGATGCTGTAGATAAATTATGCTGCTAAATGTTAAGGAAAGCAGCTCCTCTTTTCCTCAAGCACACCTGTAAGTATTTATTCACAAACATATTTACATTATAGTATATTTTGGGTCTGGTAGTGTGGTAATGATTCATATCATTTGCAGAGAACAGGACTTCCGAAAGGATTAAGCTTATAATAATAGCTATATTGTGATAATCATATAACAATATGTTGCATGGTACTGATCATCTTGAGCAGTTCTTGGCTGGATCGGATCATATTCACTTGCTAGAAGTAAGAATTGATCTTAGCAACATTCTGTGTAATGTGTTTTATTTTTCTATGTTTCTGGACTTCCTTAGTCTTGAGGACATGAAGTTTTTCAAGTTGACTCTTCACTGATTTTCAGTTTCTCACATCGACAGAAAATGTGGTAAAACATTGTTTCTTAAGCCTAAAAGAAGGTGAAGCCTAGATAAATCCACATTAACTATAATGTTTTGAACAAATTAAATGTTTTTTTTCATGTGTGACTAAAATGGTTTTTAGCGTAATAAACATTGGTGACAAACCGCGTTGCAAAGTCACTATTAAGTGTCCATAATATAATAGGTTTGAACTAATGTCATGGCTGAAAATATAGTTTCAACCATATATGGGTAGATATGTTTGGATGACCATTACATGCTGAGTCTATAATTGCAGCACACCACACTGAAGTGTATTTAAGCCCCCATGCTGCTCACCTTATTCGCAAGGATAATATGATTAAGAGCTTCCTATAGTGCTTTGTGTAGTGTGTGTCGGGGTGTGTGTGTTTGTGAGAATTTTTGCAGCAAAACTGGCCAGGAGCCAAAAGTGCCATCTTAATATGTGCTTCCTGCTCACCTCCCTGCAGGTCTGGAGCAGCGCGACGCCTGCGTCATGCAGAGCCTCACCTTCAACCAGAGCCAAATAATGGGCCAACTATCACCCTGTACAAGGTTACATTAACACTCTGAGGTGTCCAATCACATATTGGACTTTATGCACTTAACAGGCTAAGAGTTAAGCTCTCAAATGGAATGTCAGAGAGAGCAGCTGTCTATGTGTGAGTGTATATAACACGTAAGCTTTTTGGAGCGACTCTAATCATGCCAATTCTTGTAAAATTTTTGTTTTTAACAGAGTCCTGTAATAAATCTGTACGCATATAAAACATTAAGACCTTAATATATGCTACCTACAAGTTAAAGATGATTTATAGCCGTATAAATTACATTAGGCACTTAGTTCATCAACTGTATTTAATGAGGAAGATCCAGGTATGAGCCATTAGTACTAATACATTTCTCTCATTAAGTCTGGTAAGTTTAAAAGGGGAGGAGATGATGAAAGAGTGGAAGTGTAGCAAGACAATGCTTAAGCGATGCTTTAATATTTAACACGAATGTATGTATGTTCAAAGGATTATTAACTAGAACAGATTTAATATCAGGATAGCAGCCGAGGGAGGCGAACCCAAGTTTAGTGTTGTATTCAAAAGATACTGCTTAGTGACTTATTTAAATCCTGATAAAATGTGCATGAAATATTTTCAAAGCTCAGCTACAGAGCATGAATTATGAATCGGCATAAAGTCCAAAATTATGTTATTAATTACATTTTATCAATATTTTTCCTCCGTATAGACATAATGTTAACATTTTGGAATGAACAAACCAGAGTCCCAAATTTAATCTTACACAAAACTCATTAATCCTTTAGTATATGCTTCAGCTAACCAAAGCTCTAATGCTGCAGAATATAAAGATTTTTCTAGAATAAGTCTGTGGGACATTTAAATGGCATTTTGGGTAAGATTCTCTCTCTTTATCGTCATTATTTCTAAACATTTGCTTAAAAAGGTGGACATGTTACTTAATTTATCCACCAGATGTGAGGCATCAGGCATAAAATAGAACCACTATTGTAATCATATGTCTTTATTTCCTTCCTTGCTTTATTGTGTCAGCCAATAAAATCACACCAACATATGCTGGCGCTCCTTGGAGATCTGATAAAATAACATGTTACAGCAATTTGGCTGTGAGCATCAACTCCAATTTTTTTTATATATAGTTTGTGTGCAATATGAAGGTATGTAATTTATGTGATTTTAGTAAGTTTGTTGTGTGCTAAAAGGGTTTCTATTTTTCAGCAGTGAAGTTCAGGAAGATCTGCATAATCTCCATCTTCTACCCGGTGTCCACTAGCATGACTAGGCATAGAGAATGGATGAATAATTGTAACACTGTGAACATTTTGTATCATGATTATTGTATAAAAGTTAATTACTATGGTTTTGTTAGAACGGTATAAACTACATATTGGTTCTGAAAAAAGCCTGTCTTGAGAATGAGACCTTTTGTCTCAGTGAGGTTACATCTAAAAATAACAATTAAATAAAAATTAGCCTAAAAACACTTTACATTAAATTTGCTTGATAAGAATTTGGACCAAATTGGATTCTACACAAGTGCATAGCAATTGAAACTGTTCATAAACTGAATTAAGGTTTACATTTGTTGTGATTTAGTGCAGGAATGAATATTAAGGCAGTGAGATAACACCAGATCACATGCCCATAAGTTTTTACTAATAGAAAATATTGTGATCTTTCCAAAACTATAAAGAAATATGAGAACTGTTTATCTATGAAGCATTATGCATGATGCACCCAGTGTTATGATTGTTTGTAGTAATTTTACATACAGTGTTAAGTGGATTAAATGTATTCGTTCATATTGACCACTCAAAACGTTTTATTGTAAAGACATATTCACAAACACATGTATTTAAATGCTGAAACAGATAGGTAGGCATGTTGGAGTTAAGTGCCTTGCCAAGGGGAACATCAACACATGATAAGAGGAAAGTGAAATCAAACTTACAACCTTTCTATTGTTCAACGACCCATATTCATCCCTTTGTGATAAACAAAGGTGACCCATTTAACAACTTTTATTTATTCAATTACAATGTTTCATGGCCAACATCTCTCTGGAACACAATGCATCCTTCATTGAATAAACTGCTGGCTTTACAAGCAGAGAGGAAACTGCAAGCTGTTTTAATCAGCTTTAAAATGTTATATTTGAAGTTAGGTGCTCGGCATGCATGATTAAAGCTCTGATTGTACACTTTCAAAGGACGTCTTACAACTGTTCTGCTGTATTGATGTTGTTCACAATAAAAAGGACTTCAACCAAAATCTTTTTTACAATATATTGACTTAGAAGTAAATGCAGACCCTTGGCTACAATGCCAGTAATTCAATAAATCTGGGTTAAATTTAATTAAAACTGGTCCTGTCTATGTTTCCATGTCTATGTATTAATGTGTTCTTTAGATGATAACAGATGACAAACAAACCAGATAATTTTGAACACTGCATGCATTTGGTTAATAATCTTGAATTAGCTGCCTGGCAATGTGTGGCAGAGGATTCAACTCTTGTGATCTTTCTTTCTGTAACAAAAAAATCTTTAAAACCCTTGTGAGTTGTAATTAAACAAAACACGGCCACAGTGCAGACTGAGGAATTCCTCCTGTATGTTCACTCGCTTCCTGCATCTTTGACATCTGGGTGACTTTAATGGCAATCTAGATTTTTAACAGTAATGCTAAAGAAAACACTATAGCAAGCATAACTATTTCAATCAGTTTCATCTCTATACAAGAGATGTCTCAGTAAGATAATAGAGCTGAAAAGCTCTACAAGCAACAACTGACTGACCAAATAGTATCACTGATGACCTGGATAAGCTTAAAACTCATCTTATAGCACAAGTAATACATTAAAGGTCAGACTGTGCAAAACCCTTGAGCCAGGAAAGTAAACAAATGGAAAAAATAGAAAAAATGAAGAAAAAAAATGCATGTAAGACAGATTTTGAAAGTCTTACCATTCCTGAAAGAAGTAAAGCCATGTTTCAGCTTCAGTTATAAGTCAGTTGTTAGTAAAAGAGGATTCTGAATCTGTACTTTTGCCCTTTGTTAAGGTTAATTATACAAACACAATGGCATTTTCCAACTAATCAGAGAGGAAATCATCCACAAAACCAGAACCATTATCCAAAAACATTAAAAGTTAATGGAGAAAAGAGTGAAAAAAGCACTCAAGTCTCAAGTAAAAGGTTCCATCCACTATTAAGAATGGAGACTGGTGCTTCAGCTCAAGGTTGGAGTCAAAGAAACACCATGTTCCAGTTCTGACAAGGGAAGAAAAACAAGAGAGAAGATCAAAATGTCCTTGTCTTTTGTCAATGTGAAGCACTTTGTGTCAGAATGAGTCTGTGGAAAACAAACTCCATGCTTCTGTAATCTGTAGAGCCAGGTAACAATTTGGTAAAAAAAAAATTAAAAACACAAAGTACATGTCACCAATAGAATTTATTCTACACTGTTTTAAACATGCAAAAGCTTTCTAGCCCAATAAAATTGTGAAAAATTAAATGCTAAATTTGAATTGAAGCTACAAAGTTTAAAGGTTCAACTCTGCAGTACTAGTTTGCCCTATGGCAATTATTTTATTTAGCACTGTCATTGTAGAATTGATATTCACCCTAGACTTTACCTTTAAAATCCTGTATGGTCACATAGCCCACCTTTTCCAAGGTGCACGATCTGTGCATATGTAGACTTTTGGATAAAATTGAGGATATTAAAGTTAGAATTTGAGATGAGGATGCAGTTCCCTGTGTATCTAAATTGATTTATAGTCTTGGACTCAGAGTTCCTGGTCAGATATGACAATACAGACCCATTAGATCATTGGAGACCTTTTCACTCTGTTTCTAGGGTCAGAACCAAACAACAGAAACAGTAGTAAATATTTTTCCTTTTCAGCTCTGAAACCAACTCCTAGAAAATCTAAGATTCATAACTCACACAAAAGAAAGGAATGAAAACATTACAGTTTCCTTCAGCTTTCTTGTAAAGGTGAAATATTGTTTTATTGTGTCTTAGCTTTTAGTTATTTTAAATCATGTCATTTTAATATTTTTGGAGGAGAAAATGATATCAGGGTTGTTCTTTAGAACATGTTACTTCTGTTACATTCCATCCTGCAGGCCAATCTTCTCATACAAGAAATACCTTCATGCATTTAGACGAAGCAACATTTTTTTTTGTTACGTCAATTTTGCTTCGTCTAAATGCATGAAGGTATTTCTTGTACGAGAAAATTGCCCTGCAGGATAAACAATACAATGCAAACAAATTGCTGTGTAGATCTTGTTTGCCCATACTTCCTTTTAACAAATAACACTGTTTTCTTGTTGAATTCTTATATGGAATTTGTTTGAGTATTTTTTATGTATTTTGGTTTGGATAAAACTGATGTGCCCTCCTATAATAGGCTGGAGTTTCTCCCTCTGGGTACTTTTAGATTATGCATCTCTGTTTTGTGTAGACTCATGATCAGCTAAACTGAACCCTATGCATTCTTTGTTCTCATTCTGGTGTTTTCTCCCCTAGTTTGTACAATAAATCCCTGAAATCATAATCATTTCTGCATCTGTTTTATGGCTCAGTGGCAGGAGCATGAAACACAGAAGCACTAACAGTGTCTGGCTCATGTGTTGTGGATTTAGATGTTTTGTTTCACTGCAGCAGATGGATGTAAAACAGGAAAACACAGAACCGTAAAACTGCTGGAAGTTTTTACACCCAACTGCTGCGACATTTAGAAGCCAAATTATGGTGCAGCCATGTAAAAAAACTGCGTTATCACTAAGAGACTGTGTGTCTGTGTTGGAAACAATTCTTCTTTTATCAACCTCATTGACATAAAGTCTAGTCTGAATGTTTCACATTGAGGATTCTTTTGTCAGAGATGAAGTAAATTGCCTTTCTGGTGTCACTCGGTGTAATTCCTGGAGGTTTTCCACATTATGGCCATGTGAAATCCTTTTCCTCCATCTCCTCTTTCCTCCAGATGATGTTGTCAGCCTTCTACTTCTCGCTTTATGTCCTCCAACACACAAACCCGGAGCCATAAAATGAGAGCAATAACGACATTTTACAGCACAGCAGCTGTCACTGTTTTCTGGGATGCCTCCTCATTTGGCAGCTCAGAATCTCTGTAATGTCATTCTGTCTGTCACTCGCTGTCTGGGAAGGAAAGAGCAGACACATTTTTACAGACTCGATCCTTTAGAATGTGACGGCTCTATTTGCAAAAGCCCTGCTGACTTACAAACCAAAATGTAAAGACCTTGCTGGGTAGATTTTTTTTTCTCAAAATTGCAATGAACCATTTTTTACTGTCTCAGTTTCAAGGTATAATGAGAGAAAAAGCTGTAGAGATAGGGAAATCTAGATAACGATCTAGTGGAGGGATTCAGATTTTGCCTGGTAGTGAAGATAACTGCTTCTGCATAAAAGAGCCAGTTACTGAAATATGTTTAATATTTTAAAAATCTTCTTTCCATTCACCTGGTCATTCATACTAAGGTGATGTTAAGCAGTTGGCCAGATTAAAGCTTCATGATGGAAAAAGACAAAAACATGAAATCTATCCTGCTAGCATCCTGAATAGGACATTTTGTTGCTGATACAGATCTGAGTCCTTTAGAAGGAAACATCCAAAGATAGAGTCACAATCTGATACTTCATTAAACTTGATAAAAATCAATTCTATGTGTATGCCTGAAAACTTGGAAGCCAGAAAGAAATCTGTTACCACTTCCATCCTTTTAGCTGTGACATTTTCTCACTTCAGCCTGCATCTTTGTCAATGTTAAAGTCATGGATAATTTTTTTTTTAAGCAGAAAGCCCAAATCCACTCAACAAACATGTGGAACTAATTAGATCAGCATTGTTAACAGTTAGCCAAGAAAAAAGTGGTTGTGACTGACAGTCTAGGACTGCAATAACAGATATCAGGAGGTGAGTTTAATCAAATTTGAGTTTTACATTAAATCATTTTCAAACAATAATGTGCTGTAGATGTACACATTAAATAGAAAATTTAGACCTATTCATAGCAAATTCCTGATGCAGACATTTACTGTAAATGAGGAAACATAACTGGGATAAAATGTTGCCACTGTTTCTATACTGGACATTAGATGTGCAAAATACATAACCAATGAATCAAGGAAGTAGTTTTATTCTATCTATGCATACAACAAAGAACAGAATGCATTTCTTTACTCCTCATCTTACTCAGAGCAACATATGGTTGTTAGTGAACCCCCTTCTCTATTTCAGCTGAACAGACAGCAGGAATTACATAACAGCTTTACTCTCCGTCTATTTACTTCATGTCCAAAAGCAGTTCACAAACACAGAGCCTTGTTCATGTTTGCAAAGATAATGAAATGAGGTTTGTAAGCTGTAGCTTACCCCAGCTCATACAGGTGAGCCTGAGTTAAAGCTGCAGCACAAGTGGAGACGGCCCAATGAGTTCCCAACAATACATGTGAATATTTATGATTTTTCTTTCGTTTGGAACTTTCTGCAAGTGTCTCTGCACCAAAAGTGCAAAGATGCTGCTTTGAGATTTCACATTTTATTTTATGGCGTTTTTTTTTTTTAAATGACTGAATTAAAGTTGCTCTCTGAACCAGCAGTGACAAAACTGAAATGAAGTGCAGGAATAAACCAAATGATTCAGCTGAGTGGGGTGAGTACTGCTGAGCTGTAGAACAGAAACGGCAAGCACGTGAAAACAAAATCATTCCCTAGTAACACAAAGGCAATTCAGCAAAGTTATCTTTAGCCTGTTGGAGGCTTACTGTACAGTTTTGCTACTGTAAACATAATGTGTGTGGTGTCTCTGCATGACTGCCCTGTTTTCCTCCATCCCTAAAAACACTCAGCAGTCACCAGATGTCCTTTGAGAAATAGCGGCCAGAAATTAAAATTAAGTTGAAGTCTGCAAGTCTGTACAATATTCTGACAGAAAAGGAGGATGAAAACATAAGTTTTACCCAAACTTATGTTTTTGTTATTGTATGTGGGTTTAATCACAGATGTAGTTGAGACCCAGAATGAGAATGTGTGGAGAAATATGTGCAGAGGGCATTGGTAAATGTGTGCATGTGGGCATTGCAGCAGATGGGGAATCCATCATCGTCAGGCTTCTATTGATGTGAATGTCAGAGTCAGTGAGGACCAGTCACACTGACGCACACCACAAAAGCACTCACTGTAATTAGACACGCAGCGAAATGCAGGTACTTTCTGCCAGAATCTTTGACTGCAAACGCACATGAATACAAATTTGTTTGTACAGCAGTGACATCATTCGCATCACAGTGACTCGAAGAGTTTTTACCTAAATATTCCCACAGCTGCGTTCAGTCACTTTCTAGAGCGCCATATTTACCATGCAGCATTTATTTCATTAGAGGGTGTGGACTCTGAATATGTTGCAAGGGAATGAAATCCATAAAGGGCTAGGGTAAGTTATATATTCTTTGTAGTGTTGTCTAAATATACAGTACATTACAGTATAAAGAAGAGCTTTTAAAAATAAGCCTGCAGTCACATTGATATTAATTTCCCTACATTGAACTAAACAAAACAGTTTACACAGTAAAATTAGTGTGGAAATAGGCTCAATTTCTCCAGGGGAAATATTTAATGAGTATTTATTTATTAAACTAAATGCTAAAGAATACAAAATGCCATTTAAAGCATAAAAAATAGGACGTAAGTGCCATTCCATCCTCAGTGACTCATAATGTAAACAAGGAGCTTTACTTTTTGCGTTTCATATGTTTTCTTCTTTCTTTTAATTTGAGAATAAGATTAGCAGAAGGCTTCCTGAGTTTAGCTGCTCATCTCAGCCTTTGGATACATCTGTTCCACTCTGCCCCACGGGAATACATCTGGGCTTCGGCCTTTGTGGGACGAAACACAGAAAATGGGAATCAGAGAATGAGCAGGAGTGACAGCAGGAAGACGTAGAGGAAAAATCCCTTCTGCTTTGATAGGCCATACATGTCCGGTCTCCGACGTCAGAGACTTAATGTGGCTGTAATTCAGATGAATGCACCAGCAGTCTCTAACTGATGGACTCCAACTGACCCGATAAAGTTGAAAAGTAGTCACGATGTAAATTGGAATAATTAAAGCTGCAGCACATTTCTTGTGCTTTGTCAATCTATAGGGGCAAGGATTTGGTTAAAGCCAGTGGTCCTCAAGGCCCATTGTCCTACATGTCTTACGTGTTTCCCTTCTGCCTGACTGTAATGAATGGGTGATTCACAGGCTTTTGATGCACTTTATGGCAAGCTGAAGAGATAATACCATCCTTTAAATCAGGTGTGTTGGACAAGCAGCACATGTAGGATGACAGGATTGAGAAACACTGGTTTCGACTCATTTGTAGTGGAGAGATGGTGCTATGAATTGGAGAAAAGTGGGTGTGCATCATTTGATTTCTAGCAAGTAAATGCATTGATTGATTGATTGATTGATTGCACACCTGTTTTAATGACCAGTGAATACATGCTAAATGCTCACAGTGCTGTTTTGTTTCCAATAAAGACAATCCACCTCTTGCACACAACTTAACTTTTCCCTGCTGTGTTATTAAAAAAATATACATGAAAACAAGTAAAAATTAGAGCACAACAACCAAATCAGCTCCACAAACAGACCTTAGACTTGCGGTTCATATATTTTTTATCAGTCAGTTTTCATTTCTTATCTTTTACTCGTCCATTCTTAAACAGCTAAGGCAAATGTACAGTAATTACACCTTTCTCCTGGCAATAATACAAGCCAACCAGCTTCATGTAATATTCATGTTGTCTAGCATGATGTGCTGGATTTTTAATTTAGAGGTCATTTAGTATTCACATTCTGCTACCAAAGACACATAGGTGTGTATGGATTCACCTGCACGTTGTGCATGCTAGTACATTATTTTGTGTGTATACGTACAATATGTAAAGAAACATTTAAGTCCCTCATACACACAACTTTGAGATTTTTATTCTTTTTTTTTTTTTTTTTTTTACCTGGATCCGTATGGCTTGATATTCTGACTCCTGTTAAAACAGCGTCACAAGATGTTCAGGTCAGTCTTCTGCTAATCTGCACAGTCTGGTTGGCCAAATAAAATTAAAAAAATATTTTTTCTTGGATGCAGTTTGTTTAGAAGCAATTAATATACATACAAAACATATTTGAAGCAAGCAATACACACGTATTTAAAAAAATGTTTTGATTTAAGTTTGGCTGCAGTTGAAATCTTGGACTCATTTTATTAGAGGTCAGACAGTTGGTCTGGCAATGCAGATTCTTTATAAAGGAACTGGTGAAAATGATTTTTTTCCCCTGAAGTCCTTCAAGCCAAGTCACCATGACCCAAGGAGTTATCATAGGTCAGGGTTTGCTGACTAATTTTTTTCTTGTTATCTCATCTGACCAAAAATAAAAGGAAAAGTAAGCAATGCCATTCTGTTCTGGATATAAGTTTTGATAGCATATTATTTGAAATGAGGGTCTGATGCAAAATCAAGTTTGTTTTAGCTTTAAATTGGGTTGTACCTTCATTTCTCATCAAAAATTCATTCATACATGTTTGAGAAATCCTTGAATCTCCTTTGGCAATCATTAAGGGTTGCTTAAAAGCTTGCTCATACAGTGCGCCGCCCATTTACCCAAAGCTCCAACTTGGAGCTTCAGTCTCCAGCCGAGCTTCTGCCCCACAGAGAACCCCCACCCCACACAGCTCCATCAGACTAGCGGCAGCAGCAATTAGAAAACACATGTTAGAACTGTGTGACCGTTGAGCTCATCATACAAACTACATCTCAGTCTAGAGAACATTTGTAAACAGCATCATGGTGAAGCATTGTTGTAATGTGCTGCAGGGAGAGTGTCGTAAAGTGTATGAGGTTCTTAAAGAGACGGAGGCCAATTACAGCTATCATGAGAGGTCACTTCTTTTAAGTGGTTTTTGATACAGCATTTTCATAACTGATAAAAATTTTATTTTATCAAATTTTTGATAAAATCAACGATGTTACTAAGTAACATCGTTGATTGTGCTATGGCTTGGCACTATGTTGCTGGAAAATATATAATGCCTCTCCTTTTTAAACTGTATTCTGAACAACATTAGTCCTAAACATGCCAACTAGAAAATCTGGAGCCTTAATGTATATATGTAAATTGTAAAATAGGAAAGTTATAATAGCTGTTTGAAAAATAGCAAAACTGAAATACTGACTTTAAATTGTAGAAAATACATCAGTTTGTTCTTGTCAACATGTCAAAAACACATCAAGCACAGTTCAGCAATAAAAAACAGCAGATTTTCTATTCCTAACTTTTTATTCTCACACTGCTTTCACATACAAACATCCACTGACATATTCAAGCTTCAGCTTGGATTCATACTTACATGACCTCTCTCTCCATCTTTGCCTGAAGCAGTTCAGGTGTGGATATCTGTGAGCACTTAATGACACCATAGTGGAAAACATGAAGCACTGCAGGAAGCTTAGAGGAGGAACCTGTTCATCCTGGTAGAAAGTCAGATTTTTATACATGGTCTTGGATAAGAGCCCTGTATTGGATCACTCTGTAAATAATTCAAACAGTTCAAGTTTGATTCTTGAACCCTTCAGGAACATGAATTATACAGAGCATAAAGTGATCCATTTGGCAGGACATCTTGAAATGTGAACATTCCCAACTGACTTTAGTTTAGACTTGAATTTCTGACTTTCATCAGCATGAAGCATGCATACTTTTAAGTTTGATTGTAGTTTTTTATGAGTCCTTTTTTTTTTTTAACAAATAATTCAAATATTTGACAGAAATCTTAGATACAATCTGGACAACTTCAGTGCATTTTATTACAATCTTTATAACTTTCTCTCTTTCAATTGTGTTCTGGTTTGAAAGCTATGTTAATTTTAATCCTCAACATACATAAAAATGTATGAAAGCAAACAGTAAAGACAAAGATAGCCAAGAAATTAGCTAAAAGTTGCCAAAGATGAGCCTGGCCTACCTGCAATTCAGTTAGTTTATAATAACATGTTAAAAGGTTACTTCAAGTGGTAATGTAGAAGGATGAGACATGAAGAAAAGAGCAATGCTGTCCATGCTAATTACTATCAAAAACATATTAAAAGATTCTCTGGTGAGAGTGGTTATTAATTTAGTGCAGGGGTCCTCAAGTCCTCAAGGGGTCCTCAAAGTCCTCAAGAGCAACTATCCTGCAGTTTTTAGATGTGCCACTGGTACAAAACACTGGAATGAAATGACTTAATTACCTCCTTGTGTAGATCAGTTCTCCCAGCCTTGCTAATGACCTAATTATTCTATTCAGGTGTGGTGCAGCAGAGGCACATGTAAAAGTTGCAGGGCACCGGCCCTCCAGGACTGGAGTTTGACACCATTTAGAGAGATCAACAGACATCACCAATTTTTTTTGCTTGGCAGAGGACATAAAAAGTAAATAAATGCATTATAAAAAATGATTTTCCTCCCTGTTTCCTCCCCTCCATGGTTTGCTTGCTGCCTGTTGGCTTGACGATTGATCCAACTGTTGTAGCCAAGGGATGAAGTGTGCTGTGTCCTCTACCTTCAGCTCGAGGTTGTTCCTTCCCTGAAAACCAAAATGTCAGTTGTTTTAAAATGTTTATCCTGTGGCAAAAAGGGGCTTCCAACAGAGAGAACGTTTTCAGTGGGTGAAGCAAAATTCATCCTTTTCACCCATTTACTTTTCTTGACCCATATATCCTACACAGATGATTATGCTAAAAGTGCTCACTAAATCTTTTTTCCAATTACAGTTTCCTTCTCAGTAAATTGGAATATATGTTCCAATGATGTTCATTTGTCACATTATTAAGCCCACATTTCTGTATTAAAAATACTTTTTAATGGTCTGATGTAATATTTCAATCTTCTAAAAAAAATTACAAAGTGAGAAAATAATGAGTTTTAAGATAGCTGATTATCTGAAAAATAATGGAAAGTTTTTATTTATTTGTGTCATACTTTTAAGATTGTGTAAGATTGGTGTTCTGGTTTTTCCATTAAAGTGTCTTGCTCATTAAAAATATTTTTGAAATAGACCAAATGTTTCTTTAAATATGTACAGATTCCATCTTCCAAAAGTTGCTCTTATAACTCATCTGTCCATTTCCCCTTTCCCTCTTTCTGCCCTAAGCGTAAACTGTTGTGTGAAGTGCAATGTCAGGCCCTCCTGCCACTGGTCGATTATGATTTTCCTGGTAGAGCTCTCAATAACTCAGCAGGCCCTCATGCACCATGAGACTGCAATTAGGTCGACTGACAACTGCATTTTTCTCCTCAGAAATAAAGTGTCGCGTTGAGTTTGTATTAATCTCAAAGGACGTTTTCACTGATGTAACGAAAGGATGCCCCCCCGCTGAGCTTGCTGCTGCCGGTTGCTTTCATGTAACAGAGAGGCAGGAAGAGGATCAGATGAGATTGTGTTACTAGGTTTTTTCTTTTTATCAAAGAAAATTTGTGAAACTTAGCCAGTTGCACTTAACAGATGCCATAAACTATACTAAAGGCCAAACTGTCTTTTTTTTAAAATAAATGCTCAAGACATCAGAAGATAAAGTAAAAAGAAGTGTAAAGCTCTTCAAAAAGACCAATGTGCTATTTCTCAATTCCAAGCAAAGTGATTCATGTCTGCATCAAAATTTTACTAGTTTTCTGTTCCTCTGCTCCACATCTGCACATAGCTTCATAAAATTCAGCAACCTAGTATTTAAAAGTCCCACTGAAAGAAAAACACATAAAACAGATCTTCACCTTGATTCCAGCTTCGATGCAGGACAATAAACTTGACTGCAATAAAAAAGTGCTGCCTTAGAGACACAAATCTCTGATGAGCAAACGTTGCAGAAAGAAGCTCCATTTACATTTTAATAGAGCTTCTTCCTGTACTGTTTGGAAAGTATAACATGCATATTTATTTACATCTGCATATATGAAGCACATTGCTAACAAAATAAGCAATGGCATATATTTTATGTGTTTGATTATAGAGAATCTATTGAATTATTCAAGGCAAAGTTTTACATCACACAAATCAAGTACTTGAAATGTGAGCATTTTGGTTGCATGTTTGTGGTGCAAATACATCTTCAGTGGCTTACATGGTTCTGTTATCTTTAGTGTGCTATTGTTTTGTCTTCTCCAGTGGGTGGGTTGTGGTCAAAGCCAACTACAGCTAACACCTGTAGCTGGTGTCATTGGTGCATCTGAAATAGCTCATTTTCAGAATCAGCTAAATAAGTTGGGAGGCAAACAAGAAATTCACTCTTTTGGATAGGACTTCATTCTAGTCTTCTAGCACCTTGGATATTTTGCCTTTCCATTCTTCAACCAATCTTCCATGCTTAATTACCGAAATAAGAAATTTACTTTCATCTAAAAGCAGGATTTTGGACATCTGGCCATCGACCATCCATGACTGAAATTAGAAGCATATTATCTTATTTTAGATAATATGCTTCTGATGTTTTCTCTCATGATTTCCTTAACACCAGCAATGCGACAGCTGTAGTCCCTGTTCTTGGTGTTGTGGGTCTCCAAGCTCTAAGCCAGTCCAATGTGGTTGTGGGTATTTCTATGTGACATTAGGAAACAAAAACATTTTTCTAAGACTAAATAGGGCAGGAACAGTTCCTCTACAGATGTAGTTGAGAGTGCTAAGCTACTGTCAAGGGAATGGATGACTTTATTCTATACAACATAATCTGCCTAGTTTTGTTTAGCAAGTCAGGAAAATGCCATTTATTTAATAATTTGCAATTCTTGCTTATAAATGATAACTTTAATGTTTTGCTGATATGATTTACAGTGTATATAGAAGTCATTTCTTCTCACTGTGCCAGTTCTTTTTTGATATCTAGCCCTCTTCCCATGACACTCAGTGCTTCATTGTTTCCCTCTACAGTAGCTGGTGATTATCTGTGCTGATATGGAAAAAAATCCTCAAGTCTTTTTCAGTATTTCAGTAACAGATAAATGTTGTCGAGACAATGCTTTCCGTATGAAACTGAAGCCTTTTATGTGTGCTGCAGGCTTGGTGTTGACCATTGTAATGTATTCTTTACAAACCAAACAATCTGATAAACAGTCTCTAAAGAGTTGATGACACAAGTCCATGATGTCCAGTTGCTTTCTGCTGGATTCTGACTCCTAAAATTCAGTTGACTGCAGCATTACAGTATTTGTAGATGAAATGAACAACTCAGCAGGGAGCCTTAAATCATACATATAGTACCTCTTTTCCTTTAGGCTCCAGCTATATACGCGTCATAAATAAGATGTGACTCTGGAGTGAATGAATGGCAAGGTTTAAAATCTGTATTGTACATTATAGAAAAAAAGTTTCAGTGTTTGTTTAAATTTTTTATCAGTTCTCTTCAATATTTTTATACCCAAGTTCAAAATATGCGTGAACATCGTCGACAGGAACATGGCTATTGTTTTAGACGCGTCTCAAAGTTTTCGAGCAGTAGAGGTCTTAAAGAGCATTTGAAATGAGAGCCAAAACTGAAGGTGAAAAGACTGAGGGCAAACTGCTAATCAATTCAGGAATTATGTTTCTGCGTGTTTCCATAATCTATGATTTATAAAATCATAAAAGATTCATATGATTTCCTGGGAAAGGCGACTAAAATCTAACAGTGGAACATCATCTGCACCATACTGAAACAGACTTGATTCAGTATTCATGAACACTTCTAACAACCAGAGAGTCACTGCTGCAACTGAACCCTAGCATAAAAATGTTTTATTACATGCAAACAGTTATAGAAGCTGTTTGCATGTTTGGGATGGACTCAATGGAAACGTACCAGTTATAATTAAAGTTTAATTAAAAAAAATATATATAAAGAAAGTAATCCATGATGGTATGAGGAGTGGATCTATGGAATTCAACCAGGAATTAATTATTGAAGAATTTGTTTCTCCTGACTTGTTTTTGTCATTATCTGTTGGTTTGTGTTCTTTCTGATAAATCTACATGTTAACCTGGAACTGGGTTGATCAGCGACAGAATGGGAGACAAACTATTTTATTATTATAAGTAAAACTTATAAGAAACATCTAATTTTTCAGCGTTATTTTTTTTAGCTTTAATTTAAAACGTACAGGTTAAAGCAGATGACCAGAGACATTAACTCTAAGTTTGTTCTTATTTTAAGTGTTTACATTGAGATTTATTTACTTTAGGAACCTGTAACCCAGTAGCTTCAAAGATACCAGTCTGTCTGCCAGCATCTATCAGTGACTGGCCAACCAGTTTGATTCACAACAACATTTACAACCTGCTTTGATTTAAATTACCATTGCATGTTAAGGTTCAGCACTTAATTTTTATTTATTTGTTATCTCTTGTTGTATTTGGGTAACTTCTGTGTGTTTTCTTTAGTTAGAAGGTTGTTGCCAAATTATTTACTTGCTTTGTGTTTGTTTATTCTTGTTTTTTCATTATGCATTTGGTTTTATTTCTCTTAGCAATGTGTTAGCCTTCCCTCCTTGGTTTTCAGTTCCTTTTGAGTTTTAATTCTGTGCTCCCTTTGTGTTTATTAGTCTCTCTCCTTGAATTTACCTGCTTTCTTTCTGCTTCAGCTGTACCACATGTCTTCTGATTGGTTCATTTCGTTCCTTGTTTCTTTCCATGCCAGCACATAAGCTCTCTGGTTTTCATTGTTCTTTGTTGGATTCTTCTGTTAATCTTCCTGAACGCCATGTCCTGTGCCTCCCCTGTCAATTTTCCTTTTATTTAATTATTAAAGATACTCTGTTCTGCCACAGTCTCTACACTTAAATGCTTTACAACACGACATCTCATTTAAACATAAGCTGTTCTGGTATTTAATTTCCCCCCCACCTATATTTAGGATTGAAATTTTGCACCAAATTTGAATCTCAAATTGCTTATTTTGAATGATTCCTATTTATTTACAGTGCAAGATGCTGAAAAACAGCCTGAACCAAGTGTCCTTGCTGATTGCATTAGTGATTATTTGAATGCTCTTATTTTTATTCTGAGGTCTGGGGCTAAATTAGACGCTGCAGCTTTACTAGTTAAGAAATCATATCCATATTCAACTGCTCTTCCGCTTCCTTGCACCACGTGTGTATGGGTGCACTTCTGTGCATGCACGTTGGCGTGTGCCTTGATGCCAGTATCACTCAGCCTTGAGATGCCTTCAGTGCCTGGAGGCATTAGAATCAGGGTCACGTTCCAGCGGACAATTCGGACAAAATGGTCTTTAGGAGGAGAAGTCTGTGTGTGTCTCTGTGGGTTTTGTGTGCTGTGTTTGAAGGCAGCATAATCATATCATGTAAGACTTCATTGGAATATTAAAATAAACATAGAATATCACATTAAGTAAGATGAAAAGATGCAATCATGAAACATAAGACCTCTTCAAAGATGATGCCAATTTAGGCTTGAGCAGGACTTCCCCTCTCTGCTGTCTTTCCTTTCTTTACTTTTCTTTTACACATGTTTGGCATCTCTTACTTTATATATGTGTTCCTCAACTCTGCTTTTATTGTCTCTAAATCCCAATTGTGAGAAATCAGGACACTGTTGAGGAAACTTCCTGTAGCTTCTTTGAGGCTCCAGGAGTCAAAGTTTGAACACTAGGAAGTCGAGCCCAAAAGCTGAATTGAGGGTTTCCTTTGCAATAATGTGGCCACGGCTCTTTTTATGGTCTGTTGTGGTGACCAAAGAGCTGAGCTAAAAGGGAAAGCTCTTCACCTACTTATCCTAGGTAATTACCTCCAGCTGTCCCTCATCTCCTGATAACTTCACCTCTCTACCTCTCAGTCCCAGTGTTATGTGCTTGATTCTCCCCCCATGTCCTGCTCTGGTTTCTTCATGTTTTTTCCTGTAAGTCAGCAACTTTACAATTAAAGTCCTTGTTCACTTTAGGAAGATCTCTCTGCCACCTCCCACACTATGACACTGCCCTTTACCCCTTTAAATAGCTCATAGATTATCTGAGGTGCTAGCCTGTCCAGGACTTTGATACTCTGGCAACTATTGATACTTTGGCTCGTGTTGGTTAGCATCAAGTCTTGCTGAGCAATGAGATCAGCATCGCCACAATGCTTATCAGTGAAGGAAGCATGATGTTCCCTGGTCGGCTGCATGGACTTAAGAAAACACTATAGACCAAAAATTACAAAAGACATGGCTCCTCAAGTTACTGCTGACTTGAGGGAAACCTTGTACTAGTGCCAATAGCTGAATTTCCATTGACCATATAATTCCACAGATTGGAATAAATTTGCTTAATGGAAACCCGCCATGCAGTTTAGGAAACAAACGAAGTTTTTCTATAAAAGTTTTTAATACTAGGATGAGGTTGTTTTTCGGCTGTGTCAAAATTTGTGTATTGCACAAAACTGCAATGGAAACACTTTTTTCGCATGGCATAAGTCGTGATTAACAGCCGGATGTTACTACTGGCGGAAAAGACGAAGAAGACGACAGGAAGTGAGGATGGTGGCACAGCGTGTTTTTTAATGACTTGTCATGTGAAAAAACGTGTGTGATTTTTATTACATTTCTTATTTAATGGAAACACAACAATTACAAAATTGTGTTTTTTCAATATTAGCGGAACATCGACAGTTTTGTGCATATTTGTAATGGAAGTGGCTACTGCCATCATTACAAATGTCATGCCAGTGTTTTTTTTTTTGTCATTTTCAGGGCCAATGCGAAACATTTCTGTATCTTAAAGACTTTTTTTGGTTGTAATATTCAAAACTAATTTTGTGTTTTCATTTTAATCAAAATTAAAAGAAATTAGTCTTTTAAAATGATCTCTGTGTGTAAAGATTTGAATGTTTGACTCTGTATTTAATTTACCTTTTGACTCAAGTTTTATTTACATTTGTTTATGTTACTACAATAACTTCAGCATGAGAGGGAACACAACCAGCAACCATTTGCTAATTAAGCAAAGTATTTTGCTTTTTATTACGGAATTCAAAATAAATATGAGAGTTTTAAATATACAAATTACAGTAACTGTAATTTAAGCGATTTTTACTTTTCCCTCCTCTTTGTCCCCCCCTCTCAGGGGATCCCTGTTGGAGGCAGAACTGGCCTTCAGCTGCGTTTTTGACACCTTCCTGGACCAATCAGCTGCAGGCTTCAGCAGCGTGAAGACCAATGGCAGCATCCTGTGGGCGTCTCTGGCCACACTGAGTGCGTATTTTGGAGTTTGGTAAATGACTGCAGCAGGAAAATACAGTGTCGAAGCGCACAGAGCTGGCACTGCTGTGTGTATGTGTGCGTGTCGGTGCGCGCCAGGCAGTGGTCACCTCTCCTGCCATGGAAGAGGGTCCACATCGGTCGGACACACAGGGCTGCATCTTATTATAAAACTCTGCTCAACAGCGGGACTCTGTGCTTTTGTTGGGATTTAACGCGCCCGGTGCGCCGGTGGGAGCGGATGCGGAGCACAGCAGCGGTCGCCGGCGCGTCTCCAACTTGACCACCACCAGACAATGGGAGCAGCTGAGCCGAGCTGCTGCAGCGCCAAGTACTACTACAACTGCTCGCCCCTGGGAGATAAGTACGAGGAGAAGAGGGAGAACCAGCAGCGAGAGGAGGGGGTAAAGAAGGAGAGGGAGAAGAGGAGGCAGACGTGTTGTACCTGCAGCAGCAGCAGCGCCGGGACTCCCACAGCAGCCGATACGCACAGATCCAGAACGACGCTCCGGCTGCCTCAGGGATCCATGTGAGACGGAGCCTGCAGATGTGAGAGAAAGCTCTCTTCTGTGTGCGGATTTTGGGAATATAATACATTCATATTTGTTTCAGCGCTCCAGGGACAAGCGGACGCCGGTTTCTGCAGTCAAACAGCCACTGAAGGAATATGTCTCATTTCTCTGTTAACTGCGGCGGAGCGCACAGACCGGACCTTAGAGTCATTGCGTGTATTTGTGTCAGGTATTAGCAGGCTGCAAGCGGCTGCTGTCCTCTGAAACCAGTGACCCCCCTCCCTTCCCTTCTTTTCCATTTTTGTCCCCGGTTGTCCCCCCTTGAACCAAAACCTGGACGAGCTTCCTCCTTACGGTCCCTCCGGCTGCCTCTGTCCGAGGTCCTGAACACATTTTCGGGCTGGATTCAGTGGATTTTCTGTTGCGGCGGCGCTGGGGGAGTGAGGACGGACACAGGCATGATTTTATGGAGAGTGAAGTGATGGCCATCCCGCGGCTCGGCACTGGAGAACACGGGATCTGAAACGGACACGCACCCACAGAGAAGCAGGACATTCCGGGCTCACCTTGGAGGTCATAAACCATCGCCCAAGCCCCCCCTGTCCCCGTCACCAGACCTCCTTCTCAGCCTTTTCTGAAGAGTGTCCAACACCTTCACAATCCCCCTCCAAATAAAATGAGACTGGCAAAAATGTGCCGACTGAACGCGCTGGGGATCTATTTGTGGGAAACGGTTTTATTTTTCAGGTAAGCACAGGCATGGAACTGACTTGATGGGCGGGGAAGGAAAAGAAATAACCAAGAGTGCGTAATTTGTTTGGGGATTTAATGAAAAGCAAGTGAAATTAGCATTTTTATTGCCTTGATGCGGTCTGGGGCATGCATGGAAATTAAAGCTGGGTTCAAAAGTCTTAAAAGGAGAAGAGGGAATTCGGGGGAGAAAAGTTGTCAAAGTTGCCTGTGGGTTGTGTGAGTTATGGCTGATAAGTATGCGGGTCCGTGGGAAGCACTCCCTGTGATGAAGTTGCATTGAAATCAGACAGGGTTTGTTTTGGGGCGGGAAGTGCGACCGCTAGTGGTTGGATATCGTCTGGGGCATTAGTTCCACATTTTAATCTTCTATAATTTTATAGGATAAATTTAATCAAAACACACACACACAGCAATGAAGTTAATCACTGAATCGTTTGTGCTCTCATGTGATTCCTCACCCCTCAGCTACCTTCCTTTTTATTTTCCTATGACACCCCATGACCAAGACTAACACAGCACAAAACTAAATGTGTGAGTTGGCATTTGTCATTGGTTGGTATCACAAACAAGCAGTTTGATCCAATTCCTTTAATTTGCATAACTCGTTCTTCTGTGGGAATATGCCAGTACAGTAAAATATTATCACAAATTCAGTTTTATAAGTTATTTTCATTTTACATAGATTCATTACTCATTATTTTCTTGTTTATGGTTTGCAGCTAATGAAAACTCAATTTGGTTTTGCTGAAAATAACAATATAACTTCATATCATATCATAAAATTACACGGGGCTGTATTTGAGCCTATGAATTGTGTGGAAGGAAGAAGTGTTTTAGAAAAACTTGGCATGTAACATGCATAGTGGCTTCATGCTATACAAACAACTTCTGTAAAACCAAAGTTCAGCTTTTCATGACAAGACATGACCATTAAAATTAACCAAAATAAACACTTGAACTACATCACTCTGATGTTATGAATTTTATATATGTAGAAAAAGTATGGAGAAAAGGATACAGTGAAACAGAGAAAGCAGCAGAAAGAGGAGACTGTTTATGTATTATGCCAGAAAAAGAAATTACAAATACTGTAAATGTGGTATGAATTCCCTAAAGACCCAAACAAGTACTGGAGGGGAAACAAGTAGAGGTCACGTTATTGTGTTGTTTCAAATGCTGTGAGGGTTTACAATTTGCTCCCTTAGTTTAGTAGAAACTTACTGGTGAAATTTGTAACAAACATAATCTTTTGTAAAACATGCAATAAATCATTGAGTCAGCTCTATAAAACTGAACAGTTTGGCAAATTTGATGAATTTCCAATTCAACTGATGGAACAACTAAATTATTGACAGAAAAGTCAATGAATTCTCTAAACTTTCAAAGTTCAGCCTTAAAACTCGGTTTAGTTTAAATTGTGAAAAAAGTCATTAAATATTATACCCACATCTTTATATGCATCTCTAAACTTTTCACTTCTGGTGACATAAATACTTGCATTTCCCAACCTAAATTGTACTACTTTTTTTGTGTGACCATCTGTAAATGACAGTCGAGCTTGAAGGTGTCTGTTGTCTTGGTTTCTGAGTGCACAGTGAATTAAGCTGCGTTTGTTGTAGAGAGTGATGCTGGTGATGCAGCAGTTTACAATTTGTGGCAGATTTATTGAGCTTTGGTTGTTGCTGGGTTGTTTTTAAAGATTTTAACTTGTTTCAGTTCATCTAAGAAGGTAATTTGGTCTTTTTACAGACATTTTGCAAAATGGTGACATTAATTATTTAATGTGAGAATTTGGGAGTCTGTAGTTGTTTAGAAGAAGGCTCTATAAAGCCTTATTAACTTACAAAAGCCCAGTTTTCCTCGTTAGATTTTGAGTTTCATCAAATTTCCTTTTTTTCTATGATTGGTCAATCCAGTTGTTGATATATATTTTTATGCTACCAAAGAAGGAACCAGCTGGGCTTGCTCAAGATCACTAACCAGAAGACAAAATATATTGTAGAACTTGCTGCACAACTTTTTCAAAAACATATAGGTTATTTTTAAGCAAACATTTTGGCGTGTTTTCATCATTTTGACCCTGCTTGTATGAAGTAAAGAAAGTAGTTAAATAAATCAATAAAAACACTAATTTCTTAGAGCATTAATGAACATGTGTAGATATGAACTCATTTATGGAATTAACTTGATTTATAGATAATTTTGGCTGCATTTGATAGAGTTGGACTTGATTCTTTATGGCATTGTGAGTTAATGTTTTTAGAATTTCCTCTGAACAGGTTCTTAGTAAAGTCTTATAATATGTGTGTTAAAGGTGTAGGTGGAGAATGGAAGACGTATGCTACAATGGACAGCATGGCATTGTAAGACACAATTCATGACACATTATTCTCCGTTATCAGTCCTGTGGGAGATCAACCAGTTCTGTTTTGGGTAGATACTTCAGTTTTTCCTCTCCAATTACTAAATACTGTCACATCTCAGCACTGAGGCTGACTACACTTCACTTTGGCTTTAATCCTGCCCACAGCTGCTGATTGGCAAATCGTCAGTCTTCATGCTCCGCTCAGTGAAACAATGTCTTTCCAACCGAGAAATGAATGTTTCATGTCATGATGCGAGACAAATCATCCATCTCAGTGTAGCAGAAAGACCCAAAGGTCTGCATTACTTCAACCTTTGTCTCCGTGATGACACAGACAAAGGGATCAGTTTTTTGGTGGATTCCCTTATATTTGGTATCCAATTATAAATAGTGGTGTATTACAAGATAAGAATTTAAACTTTTATTTTCTTTATTTATTTAGTTGGAAGCTTATTTTTAAAGATCTTATAAAAAATTGTGCACATGAAGCTAATTTTCAGCTAAACAATGGCTGCTGAGATGATATCTCTTAAAGTTTTACAATTTTTAACACAAATAATCAAATTTATCCACATTGAGAGTGGTTGAGTTTGATGGCAGGAGAAAAATGAATGTTAATTTAATGAAAACTGAAGGCGAAAATGGAACTTGTTGTTCTAGAAAGTCTTCAAAAGCCATGTTGATTAACCAGGATGCTGCAACATTTAATCAGAGACAAGGAAACAGAAAGTCTTATATTAAATATTACTAAACTCTGATCGTTTTAATACACTCAAGTAAAAAAACAAAAAATGCTTTTCTTACATGTGTTTTATAGGATTTGTTTGGGATCCTAGAAATTGACAGACTTTTTTTTTTTTCTCACTGTGGGATTTCATTGGCCACTGAATAGCTTGATTCATTCTGATTGTTCCTTTAGAGATGTTTTTAAAGGATTGCCAATAAATTTGGCTAACTCTGTTGGCAGGAAATTTCCATCATAAGCTGCACTCCAATGCCTAACTATTTAAAGTGTTTTATCAATCAACATTTTTTAAAAAACTTTTGACAAATCGTAATGAAATTGAAGTTGATATGTAGCAAACTAATCTACAGTAGTTAAAAGTAATAGGATATTATGAAGAAGTCAATCTGTACAGGAAGTGTAAAACATTTAAAAGTACTTTTAATATTTCTGCATTGTGCAGCTCGTACATTTAAGACTAACAATCCCAATATAACCCTGCTTACCTTCATAATATCATTTGGTGGTGATTTAGAGCTGCTTTGAATTTAACCTGCAGGTATAACGCACATTTTTCAGTTCATTGCATCACGTGGATTTATTCTCGCTGCACAGCCTCTGAGGTATCTCATTATAAAAACTATTAGAAGCATTTTTCCACCAGCTGCAGACTTCCTCATTTTATGGAATTAGGCAGCCATTTACAGCTGGAACGGGGGGTATTTTAGTGGTCTGCAGGAGTTCTGCATTCAGCGTACACACTGATTAGTAATGAACCACCGTCAGGTATATTGCTGTCTCAGCTTCTCGGCTCTGGACTCTGCAGTTTTCTGCCTAATTGATATCTCTTTCCCCTCCATCCCAACCCAGACCCCTTACACCTCATTCCCCATTCTGCCTTATTACTAAACATCGATTAGCCCGTCAATGACTGAGGCCAGACCTGATGAATACACATTAAATGCTTAAACATTGCTCTCTTTTTCCTCCCTCTCTATGTCTGTGCTTTTTTTTTTTTACTCATTAAAGAAGCTGAGACTTTAGAATTTAGATACAAATGTTCACCTCAAATAAAAATTTAATGACATACCAGAATTTAGTACAGGAATTCTTTCAAAAAAGGCATTAAGGAGATGAGATAAAGCAATGACTCACTTGTAAGATCTTTACAGTGAATGTTTGATCTTCGCCTTCTTCCGTGTTTAGTGAAACATTTGTAGGAAAGACAGTCTGCATGTTTTCAGACTCACTCTGAAAAACGAAAATTTACAGCTTCATTTTTTCATTTCATTGCCTGATTTTTAGCGCATACAATTCATTGTTGTATTTTAGTCCACAGGCCCACAGTATTGCAGTTCCTCTACCATACCTAACATTGAACATTTGGTGCACTTAGACTTAGACGTTTTCTTCCTTTGTTTTACACCAAATCCAACTGGAGTATTTGTTGCTCAAAACCACCATCTTAGCTGAATCAGAGCAAAGCTCACACAGTTTCAGTTAAAATCGTAACAGGAATTAGCCAACTTTAAACATTTGCAGTGTGTTTGTGTTGTTAGGGGACAAATTGCTTTTTCTTCTCATTTCCTGGCAGACAAATGGCCTGTAATAGTTGTTATGATGATTTGGAAAATCTCAGGATGCTGTGTTTTGTTGTAGCTCTCAAAAATAGTGCTGTCAACATTTTTGTTTTGTCACAATTTCATTTGTTTTAATATGTTCACAGTTACTTGCTACCATGTCCCGGTGCATTTCTCATTTCGTCTTTTCATTACTCTCAACTGCTTGCCAACCAATTTCCAGTCCATTTACTTAGAGAGAATATTTATGGTATCCATAACAAAAAAGTATGGACTAACTAACTACACATGAATTTTTATGGCTCCAAGTATCTAAATCAAAATCAAATCAAAGTTTATTTGTATAGCACATTTCAGCAGCAAAGCAGTTCAAAGTGCTTTACACAAGAAAAACATAAGGACATCATAAGAACATAAAAATATTAAGAGTCACCAATTGTTAAATGAGTAGCAAACACTGCATTTTACCAAACTCCGTAGTCAAAATTATCAATACACCAAATATGTTGATTAATGTTCCAGTTATCATGAGTCAAAAGCAATTCTAAGCAGGTGGGTGTTTAGCCTTGGTTTACAGAAACTCAGTCTTTCAGCTGTTTTGTAGTTTTCTGGAAGTTTATTCCAGATTTGTGATGCATAGAAGCTAAATGCTGCTTCTCTATGTTTGGTTCTGATTCTGGTTATGCAGAACAGACCAGAAGCAGAAGACCTGAGAGGTTTGGATGGTTGATACAACAACAGCAGATCTTTAATGTATTTTGATGCTAAGCCGTTCAAATTTATAAACTAACAGTAGCTTAAAGTCTATTCTTCGAGCTTCAGGTAGCCAGTGTAGGGACTGGCTACCTCAAACTGTGGGGATTTGTTCTATTTTCCTGGTTTTAGGCAGACCTGTGAATGCACTGTTCCAGTAATCAGTCTGGTTCCTGCAACGTGATTAAAAATAACCATATGTGACCATCTACCACAATGGTCACAGGAAGATTTGATGTAAATACTTCAACATTAATCTGGGTAATTTAATTTGTGTGTTTTTCTGTTTTGTTTGATTGGGGCACCAAATAATTACTGTCCCCTTGTTTAGTGTAAAGGGGTTTTTATCATTTGTGGTTCTTTAGATGAATTTAGACTATTCATTGGCTAATAGACCAACAATACTTAAAAATCCTTTTTTTTGTTCAAATGAGAAGCCAGAATGTGGGACTTTTGAGACATCCAACTTTTCTGACCTAGGTCAATACAGCAGAATAATCACAGTGGATTATTTTAATTGAAAACTGTAAAAACACCAATGCACCTATAGTAAACCTATAATAAAATAATAAAACCTATAATAAAATAAACACATGTTGAGGTTTTTCTGCAATCTCTTTTAATAATCATATGTTTTTAGGATTGTAGCAGGCGTATTCAGGGAGGGTCAGTTACATGCCTTTATTGATGCTGTGTTCAGAGTTACTCAGTGTATCTAAAATTATGTGTCATCAGGATATAGTAAGATATTTTAGAAATACTCTACAATATCAGTGAAGGGGAACCTGAAGAAACAGAACAAAAGTGGACCAAGAATGGGGCCTAGAGAAACCACATTTATGTTTAAAATTTATATTTTCCAGCAGCCTCAGTATGCTTAGTAAGATCTAATCCAATTTAGTAAAGTACATCACAATCCCAACCATATCTATCTTTCAGCATCTTATAATTAGTAACATCGTCCATACTGATTTCACAACACAGGACTTCAAAAGGAAATGTTAACATTTAAAAACCAGGCATTTCCAGCTCAAAACATCACACTAGTTGGTAACAGTGGATTAAAACTCAAATATTTTGAGTTAGCAACTAACTTGTTGCTCAAGAAAACAGACATGTAGCTTTTGAATTTAGTTTTTATATTTGTCTTGTTATATTTTACTGTTACTGGCTGTACTAACATCCAATCATGTGGCTTAATTTCAAATTCAACATTTTCAGAGTAGAAACCAGTATTGACACTTTGCTTAACCCTGAGTTGCATTGTCTACTTTTATTGACTTTTTACCCAAGAATGATGAATCAAATGTGTCTGGAATGCCAACGTACCCGTCAATAAATCAGGACTGACAAAATGATTGTCAGGCCTGTGAACAGACAATGTCATTGCTCCGGCAAGAGGTCATTGTTGTTGAAAGGGCAATTTTTTTATACTTGCTGATATCCAAAATTTAGTTACGAGTAAAAAAGGAGTTCCTACAAATGCCGCATATCTACGTTTTATTATTCTGCAGGGAAACTGCATTGTATGGCTTCATCATCTTTGAACAGATATAAAAAGCGATAAATGGAGATCTTTACATTTTCTCAGTCATTAAGAAATTTAACTATATCTGATTTGTTGCACCACAGAGCATCACCAGGTTTCGAGAACTCTGCTTCTCCTTTAAAGGAAAATCCAATGATCGTTTCTCCATTTGATCAGGCGCTCTGCTCATTCCTCATCCTCCTCCCTGTGATAACGCAGATTGATCACCTCTCTCCTTTCTGGGTGCTTGCACAGATCGTTACTGTACTCTAAAGCAGGCAACGGCTCTCAGTATGCAAACTATTCATCTTTATGCTAAACAAAATGTGCAGAGAGTGACCTTTTCCTCTATTGATATCTATATTCAATACGACTCTTTACTTTGTCAAGTGGAAACAGATAAACGTGCAATTTAAATGGTTTGCATCAGAGACCGAAATATTCATGAGTTTTGCCTTCACCATTCTTTATGTTTAATGCTATCAAATAATTGTTGAAGTGTGAAATCTATGTATTTCTTCAGGGACATTCCATAAATTTCTTGAAGCAGAGTGAATATTCATCTAAGCCTCAGGTCTTTAAACTCTCCTTGATTTGGCCTTGCAGAAACAGCTGCAAGTGAAAACTTCCTCTCTTCATAATGTGGGCTCCTATCATGTTAAAGCACAAATTAAATTCTACTCAATTCAAAATTGTGGTGTTAAGTAAGGTCATTTATAGATTATTTTTCACTGAGAATTACTTTGTGTTTAACATTGTATGGCGTTAATATTAAATGAAGTCCTTATCCTGATTTGGCTCAAGGAATATAAAAAAAAAAATGGACAGATTTTTTATTCCTTCTGTTTAATGGAAATGTTAGGCTTCACACTATTGTAAAAGCAGAGCTGTGTGAGAATAGCTTACTGGACTGTCACGTTACCTGGAGTCAGACTTTACTTTTAGCTGTGGCATTCATTAGGGTTGTGACTCAGTGTTGGCTGTCATCTGTATTTACAGGCACATTGCATGTCTGCCTTTGTTTCAATTAAGAGACAGAACAACTGTGTTTTTTTATGTTCAAGAACAAGTAGATAAACATTTCCCATTGGAACAAAGAGCACAGAAATGTGGCTGCTTTTTTCCCTCATATATCATCATTTTTCAAGACATTTATTCTTACAATTGTGTTCGTGCTTGAAGATTGCAAAAATTATACTTGTCCATGACTGAAATTGAAAAAATGTGATACAAATTAGGGAGGAAAAAGAAAGCTAGTGTCAAGCAGCCAAGAACATGGCTGAAAGTTCGTGGTGAGTGATGATGTTACATTTGTAACACTGAAACTGGGCATGAATGCATGATGCAATGGCCAACCAAAAGGAATGTAGTGGCAAAGTCTCAGGCTGGAAATTTAATTAAGATGGTGATTTATGTGGTGATACATCTAACAGACCAGCACCCTACCTTGGGAGTTAAAAGAGCCCAGTTTTCACTTGTCCTGTGCTGTCCAGACTCCTACTTGACCATTTTCAGATATTTTTGATTGTGTTTTGAAAAAAAAAATCCAATAACTCTTTAAATTGGACCTGTAGGCGCTTTCTTAACAGGAACCTGTCACAATGACACATTTTGTTTCCCTTTCTATGTTTGAATCTATGAAATGTAATAAAGATGAGACAGTTTGATACACAGAAAATACGACTTCAGCTGTCAGGTGAAAACTTTAGTCAGGGGAAGTGATGAGCCTCTTTCTGATTGTGTGTCTGGCTTTTAAAAAACTGGAGTTTCTTCCTTTCTTTTTTCTCAAAGTTTAAAGCTTAATACCATCACAGTTGGTTTAGTGTCATGCTTTCTATAATCAGACAGCTTTTCACTTGTGCAAAAGTAAAGTTTAATTAGTTTAAGTTTTTATAGTATTTTTAATCTTCTTTAGAGGTTGCCTTTTATACAAATAAATGACAAAGTAATACAATTAGAGAAACAGCAACATTTTACTGAGTCATTGCAGATATTTTCCTTGAATATTTATTATGTGCTGGGCATTTTTTGGCAGATTTGAAAAGCTTTAAGGAGTGTCAGAGAGAACAGATTTTCCATAATTGTATTCAATAAAATCTTATATATAGTCAAAGTGGTTTTAATAATGACTATCTGCTTTAATATCAGGAACGAAAGAACAAATTTGCACTTTCAAATTGTTGAAGACAAAGCTTGTGTGCTCGCTTCACCTAAAAGGTTTTGGTTCTGTGACATTCTGATTATTGTCTGCCAGACTGAAAGGATTTCTTATTTAAAGTAAAACTTCAGCATTATTTAGAGCAGGAATCTCCAACCTTTGACTTTGCTTTGGTTCAGCAAGATTAAAAAGTTAAACTTTACATCAAAAAAACATAATATCCTCTCAAAGTAAAATGAGAAGGGAAACAGATGTAACATGCCGCTATTCTGAGGAGGGAGAAAGTCAACAGTCATAGTAAAACAAAAGTACACCCTCCTTATGTTTAAAGGTTTTATATGCCATGACATAATAGAAATGTGTTGTATGATTTACATCTGATATAAAAGCTGAGAAATGTAAAAGATTCCACACTGTCATTATTTAATAAACAAAGATAAACCCAAATTGAAAAGGTAATGTGAAACATTAAGTACCACCTTGACGCTCTCTTTGGATTTAAGAGTGCAAAGGAGCAGCCAGGTGCTTGATTAATTGATCATCATTAATGGGATCCCACATTTGTGTTATCACAATGTCCAGGCAAAAGGATTTCTGCCCTATTAGAGATGCCTATGTAATGAGAAATATTTTTCACCATAGACAATTCTCAGAGAAATGTCAAAAACATGACGGCTCCATCTTCGACTAGGTTTCAGTTAGCAACTTAAATGTAAAGTTCATGACAGGATAATTGGAAAAAAAAGATTTGTTATGGAACAGAACATATTTCTCTATTAAAAAAGGCAGGTGTGGACAAACAAAACATAAGTAGAGATGTTTGATTAAAATGTAGAGCACAATGTTTGGAGAACAAACAAACAGATGGTCTCAAATTTGACTCTCAAATACTTTGCTACACATTTAGTTTTATGGTAATATTTTTTTCTTGCTCATGGGAGACAGCATTATTCATGTGACAGATAGTTACTCTGGCCAAAGATGCTGAGAATTTGTCTTTTTGATTTCACATTTCTTGCTTTACGTTTTTAGGAGAACACAGATCATTAAACTTAAATCATACATTAGGATGATTTAAAATAGAACTAATCATCAGTTTTCATCATAACTGCAAAACAACGTCTGTGTTCTGCAATTGCGGTGTTTCCATTAAAGAAGAAACGCAATTAAAATCAAACGTGAATAGGTTTGTTCATCCAATAAGTAATTAAAAATGAGTTTTAAAAAAATCATCATCCTCCAAACACTTTCTGTTGTTTTGTTCTTCAACATTCAGTTGTTGCTCATGTGACTCGTGTGATGTGAAAAAAAATGTTTCCATTGCAGTTTTGTGAAATAAACCAATTTTAATACGGCCAAAAAAACAACCTCATCCTATTGCGAAAACTTAGCAAAAAACTACTTTTTTTCAAAATTGGTGTGTTTTCATTACACAAATTTATGTTCAAAATGTCAAACTGTGCAATGACATGGTCAATGAAAATGCAGCTTTTGATAGAGTATGCAGTTTTGCAGCTGTAAGGCCTGTGTACCTGGCAGTCATTGGTTGGACTAGTGGAGGGCTTGACTGAAAGAGCATAATTTAAGCAATAAATTAATGTTGGAAAAAACAGTGGGGAGAAAAATTACATGAATTTTGATGTTTATAAGGTCAGATAACTATTGTTTCAAAGTTAAGCTTAATAAATTCAGCTTTTCCTTTTACTGCATCTGTGTTTAATAAATATTGTAATGGCTTTTTTATTAACTTGTTAGATAAAACATGTTCATCTTTTTTCTTTTACTGTGCCATAATTTATAAAGTTCTCCGTGTAAAAACCATCAGAAATATCAATGATTGATTATTAATATGTTTGACAGGCTTTTGTTTGCAGGGAAAAATTCAAAATGATGGTTTAATCTGCACCTTTTTTAAATCCCAGAAAAGGTGTCAATTTGATTCTGAACTTAAGGCTCCACAGTTCACCCAACGGGGTCAGACACAGAACCCAATCATCTGTGATGTGTTCTGGGTTTTATGTGTGCCGCTGAAGGACGGCCCGGCTGGCCGGCTGCCCTTCTCAGAAATCTTCCCATGTCAGTTCGCATCCTAGTTGCGTTCAGTCAAATTAAACCAACCGTGTTATTTATGAATCTGCCCTCGGGCTGTTTCATTTGTTCGGCAGCAGTAGGGCCAAACATTTATCACCCCCATCCTCCATCATAACAAATCATAACATACGCTGTATATACATTATTTTTCTGTGATCAATTTCCCCCCCCCCCCCCCCCCAAGTTCTGTAATGAAAAACAATCGACTGCTCTGAGAAGTTTGCTGCCACCTCAACAATAATTAACTTCTCGGCAGGTTCATTTCCAAAACCTGATATATGATGAAACATTATTGATTAGGAGACTGTGACACATTTGCACCTTAAATTGCAAAGTATATTATCAATGACCTCTCTGAGCTGTAACCAAGCTGAAATGTTAGAGCCTCCACAGCAGCACAGGAATCAGAAGATTCCTCTAAACTACTGCTCAAGGTTTTATTAATCTAAACGTGTAGTAATATAAGGGATTATGAACAGTATGTTGATTTTGTGCGAGATAATTAGCAAATAATCGTAAAAACAAAAAAACCCCACAAAAAATGTGGTGAGATGCAAAGGGAGCAGCACAATTACGTCCAATGTTATTCTTACACCTTTCAGATTTAGATTTAAAATATTTTTTATTAAATTAAGAAGTTTATTTAATTAAGGAGTCAGGTATGTTTCAACGATAACAAAGCAATCGGTTTTTATTTGTACATTATTTTAGAACATAGTATGTCGAAAATGATTTATAGCAGCCTCAATATTCGAAATTTTTTTTATAAGTGCTGTTTAGATTCATGGTGGTTTGCACTGGCATTTTGACAGTTTATCTTTAGGGATGAGCTCCGTGTCTCTAAGGTGGGAAAGCCTCTTTGCCATCACCCTAACCTTTAGCTCCCACCACAGATTCTCTGCCTAGGAGAAACAATCTTGGACTCTTTAAAGGTTTTATATCATTTCCAGTAAGAAGAAACATGTTGGTAAAATTAAACCTGAGTATTTCAAGGATTGTAGTAATTTTAGACTTTTAGCTGTATGAAATGCCTTCTGGGACTTAAACCACAACTTCATTAAGGTTTCTTAATGAAGTTGAGTTACAGTTTTATAACCTTCATACATAAATTACAGTCTTTGTAATAAGTTCTCTTAAAGTTTGCTGCCTTCCTGTCTGTGAGAAGCACAATTAAAACCCTTTCTAAGAACTTGAGTTAGAGGGATTGCAAACGTTGCTTGTGAATATGTTGACCCTCTTACAAACTCTAAGACCCATTTCTGATGTAAAACTCAGCCAGAACCTTGATCATCTGCACACTTTCGGTGAAGCTTTGAGGTGAATGTTTGGAATATAGTGGACTCCCCATTAGAAGAGACGCAGTTCCTCCAAGGCTTTTTAGCTTACACAGAACATCTGTAGAAATCATGTACTGGTTTATTTTAGTCTCATGTAGGTTTTGAGTGCAGCACGGTGTCAGCACTTGCAGCACATCCATGACATGAAGCCCCACAAAGCAGAATTTTATGCACTAGTCTCAAATCAGAGCTACTTCCAATCTTGAAGTTAGCTCTGTGCTTGCATAGGGGGATTTTTCTAGTGTGTTGCTGTTTTCTCACAGGGTCCAGGAGAGATGTGGCATGATTTAAAATGCTACATTTGATGTGGGAATGTGGTGCTAACCTACATACAACTCAAGACACTGTCTCAAGGACACTGAAAATGGAGTAGCTGCTACTTAGAACACAGCAGCATCATGTTTGCATTTACACTGATCAGGTTTTGAAAATTTCCTACTATCCAGACACATTTTACATTTCAAGTTCATCATTGGTTATGTAGTGATGTTGCAGTACATAATTTAAACTGTGATAATTTAATAATTCAATAAAAACTGCTCTGATTTGGTCAGGTGAAAGAAGAAAACATTTCAGTCAAATGTCACATAAGAAATCGAAACTACTAACGGAGCTGTTGATGCCATTAACACTTACATTTTTCCTTAAAGTAGTCCGTGATCAGCGCCTCTGTGTTTTTTGTGGGTATTCTCCACCCACAAACAACCAACTGGTTGCCAAATTACGCCTGCTCACTTTTCATTAGGTTCTGATGGAGATTTTTTTTTGTTAAAGGAGATTTTTCTTTCTACTGTCACCACACGCATGCTAAGTATAAGACACTGCTTCAAAGCATTATACCAGTTGGCATAATACTGAGTTTCACTGTAGTGTTTATACTTATGGTCAAATTGTAGTCAGTGTAATGGACTTTAATTGATCTGTTTATGCAATTAGAATTAATTGACAGCACTTCTGTAAATAAAATGGATCTATCTGTTCTAAAAAGAAATATTTGTTGTGAATCAGGGCCATATAATTAAGCTGAGTTGAATCGAATTTAATAATTATTTTATCTTTGGATGTGTTTAACTTAAGTGTCACAGCACGTCAGTTCCTGTTAACAAGTGTTGTCAAATTTGGAAGCAAGCAAAAATGATGAAGTGTAAGAAGCAATTCACAAAGCAAAAGAACAAAGTTCAAAGAACAAGGACGATGACTGGGTTATAAAAAAAAGTTAAAAAGTCAGACGATGCCTGAAAGAACCCATTAAATTCATTATTAGAAAGAGGACAGAACAGGGCATCTTGACAAAACTGTTACGAAAGGGCAGATTACTTAAATTAACCAAAGAGCGAGTGCATTAATCAGGGGTAATAAAAGAGGCCAAAATTACCCTGAAGGATCTGAAAGGTAACACTGCCGAGATCTGAGTATCACACACACGCCCACACCTCCCTACCCTACACACACACAGACATCAAACATTATTGCAAGCATCAGATTCTACATTTTCATATTTTGAGGGGAGAAAAAAAAAGATTCAAGTGGATTGATAGATTATCCAAGCCTGTTGAAAGTCATTTATAATAATAGAAAAACATGACCTTATTAAATTTAACTACTGTGTATATTTTGTAGAAACTAGTTTAGAGGTTACATTAAAATGTTCTTAAACATTTCCTTCCTTTGCAAGCATCGAAGTGGTCGAATCTGTGCTTTACAGTTTTGTTACACTTAATAGAATTTGAATCACATTTAGAACCAGATTTATACCTTCAAACTGACAGAAGGCATCTTATTTTACCTATAACTGTATTTTCATAGGAGACAAAACTGTAACTCATTTCTGCATTGGAAAAAATGTGCGCACATGTAAACCTTACTTCTGAATGTTTTTCATAAATCAACAGAACACATTTTTGTAAAACAAAATGTTTTCTTTTTTTCCCCCTATATTTCTTGTGTTTCTTTCTAATTTTCTGGTCAAAAGTTCTTTTAAGGCTTGAAATCATATTATGTCTCATATTAATACCTCAACTAGAACTGTTTGGACACTGTGGACCGCCACAGTAGAAACCTGTATTTCATATCTAAAACTGTAGATTTGAGTCAATTTCAAACCAGTATGTGTCAATCTGTAGGTGATATGTGGCGATTTAAGTTGGTTTCCCCATTACAGCCTGGATGACAAATCTGAAAATTGCTCTGTTTGCAATATGTTGGAGTGTTGACTCATCACAATCAGAGCAGAAAACATGGACTAAAATAAACCTTTGTAGCAAATAAACACAAAACAAAAATGTGAATGGAGCTCATTACTTAAACTAGAGCTATTCAATGAATAGGTCAAAAATGCATTTTAAAAGTCCAAACAATGGATGTAGCAGTGGTAAATATGATGCAAGTTGAAGGCGTTTGGTGTTTGTAGTGATGAGTTAGTGTTTTGTAAGAGGCAGCCGAAGTATCTGTTAGTGCCAGGGATGTGTTGCAAAATGCCAGGATGGGATCAATTAGGATTTCAAGTCTTCAGAGGCTTTAGGAGCATAATGAGGAACACTTAGGACTAATAATTAGAGCGTTGCATTTGCCCACATCTCTCTATAGCTCTTGCTCTCTGAGACTGGCACTAGACGACTCAGCTGTTTTTCCTGCTCCTGTGCTGTCTCAGCACTGGCCACAGGTCTCCACAGTAGCCTCGGCCAGCATTGATCTGAAATAATTAAAGCAAATCCGAGGTTTGATCGTTGAAAACCCAAAGAAGAAGCTGCTGGGGGGGAGAATTATCAACATAAGCTGCTGAAGAGACTTTGAAAATCCAGCAGCTAAAATTCAACAACGCTTGTTTCAGCCTCTGGAAACCATTCAAGTTAAACTGTGTTTGTGTATGCTAAGAAGTCAATGACAAACACTTTTAAATCTTTAATTACGCCACAGGAAACTGCTGGACTGCTGTTATATGAGAAACATTTTTACTTCTTTCATTTGCAGCCAGTCATAAGAATAAAATGCAGGTCAATCAAACCTATTTATAGAGAACTTTTCATACAGCCAAGTGAAACCCAAAGTGCTTTAACTGTGACAAACTTTTAACCACTGGAGACTCACAATAAAATGACTAAAATGAAAATAAAATGGTCAAAATGAAACTAAGTGGTCAAAATGACCATTTTATTGTGTGAATAAAATGTGCAATAAATGAAGTAAACAGACGAATAAAAATGATAATTTTATAGATAATAAAATAATGAAGAATTTAAATTGAAGTAAATCAATTATGGAGTTAAGGAAGTGTAATGATCTAAATTAGCAAAAAAATGCTGCTGATATATGTATATTTTAGAAAACATTAGAATGAAACCCATTCATAATAAATATACAAAAACAAGCAATACAATCTGGTGAAGAATAATATTGATAAACCATATAATAGTACTTGCTATGACATGAACTTAAACAGCGATTAATAGCATATAAGTAAATTATTTATTCATATGCTAAATGCGAAATTAATGAATATCTGTGGACAAAGAGCTTGCTGGTTTTGATAAATGGATGGAAGACAGAGGAACAGTTGAGTTAATGGTCAAATATACCCCATATGATCAATAAATGGATGATCAGATTATTGCATAGAAGGATAAATACATAATGCAGCACAGACTCAGCTGTTTTGAACATATTATAGAAGATTTTTTCATAAAGTGAAGAAGGTTGTGTGTTCAGGTGAGAAATTAAAGCCAATCACAGCAACCCAGATTCATCAACGACTCAGGTTCCTGTAGCTTTGTGCGTCTGGTGAGTTAAACATCCACAGTTAGGAGCTTTCATTTCATTTCCTCTCATTTACCTGAAGTGCAGTCGGTCTGAGAGGTGGGAGGAATATTCAGCAAACTGATGTTTGCATGGTGCTTACAGCAAAGGCAACGCAGGCAGGCTTTTAAAAGGCACCAGTTGGATCGGTTAAGCCAAGTAATTATGCAAATTGAAGACACCTGGCAGATGTTTGGCTCTGTGACCCAGTGAACATCAAGTCTGTTGAGTAGCAGAGAAAGGAGAAATTAATATGGTGGGAATGAAACAGCACAACAAGCATTTCATAATCAAGATTTTCCTCTCCAAATACTCAGCTTGTTCCAGTAAAATCTTTCTTGTTAGGAGCAGGATGCATCCATAATCAGGTTACTCATATTTATCATCACAGAGATGTTATGCTGCACTTAATAAGGTTTGAAAGAAAACTAGAAACAGAAGTTTAAAATGCATCAGTTTTGCCACTTGTTTAGATTAAAACTGGACGTTTAGCAGTCTTGTTATTTTGAGATTCACATATTACCAAACATTTTCACTAAAACCATATTTCATTATTTTTGTTAACATTTCAAGAAGAATGAAGTTGGGCTCATGTTTTCTCCAGAGGTTTTTGTATCGTTTCCTTCAGTAGTTCTTGGAACAGCGCCACCACAGGTGACAGAGTGAACAGTTTTCTCAGTTAGTTTGGATCATTTGATACAGCGCAGTGTGAAAGCGAATAGCACCAGCTAAAAATATAACAAATGTTTCAATTTTAGTCACCAATTGAACTGAATCTTCCGGACTATCAGGTGTGAAAACAGCCCAATTCTCCTCTATTGCATGATGGAGTTAGAGTCAATGGAAATGGTTTTTTAAATGACTTCCACAGATAAATGGGCAGCAACATCTGCTTCTCTGAGGTCATTGATGCTGTCGATCAGCAGCACCCACCACCTGCTTTCTCTTAAATCCTGAAAGCAGCAAGATTGTTTTTAAATTGTCAACACAATTATTTTGTTGACAGTTGGCAATTGAGACAATGGGTTCATCTCTGTTAAAGAAAGTGCGGAATATGTGCTGTACTTTTGTTTATATGAGGTTAATTTAAATAATTTCAGACTCTGACCAGTTCATTTTGTACTTTTGTACTTCACTACTTTTCACTCTTTGTTGCAGCCACAGAGATTTTTGCGAGTTGAATTCTTGCATCATTCTCTATGGCTGCAACAAAAAACTAACAACAAACCTTTTGTAAAGAATCCTAAAGTGAAAAGAAGCCAGCTTGCTGGGCTGGAGCTCAAAAACATATCTCACAATTTATTTTGGATCACAGTAATCTCATAGCACTGGAGGCATTTTGTTGGAAAAAGAAGTGAAACATGGCAAAACAAAACTAAGACTCCAAACCGATTCATCTCATTTCTATTGTTGTAGAGCTGAAAATCCTTTACCTTCCCCATCTTCTGTTGTTTATGATCCTCTAGGAACTTTTCCCCTCAACACTCAATGCTTTGCAACTAAAACCTGAATGAACTTGAAACCAGTCATGCTCTGCTGAAAGAAAGGCTGAACCCCCCCACTCCGTCACGCTGTCACAGTGTCAGTGCTATTCAGCCTGAAGCGTTGTCCCACGCTTCACGTCCTGCGGACATTCCCTTTGTGTCGAGGACACGCAGCTGTAATCCCGATCTGTGACTAATCAGATTGGGCTGTCATCGCACCAACAGTGTGTTTGTTCGATGCTAATTTGAGAGCCATTTCACACGGAGCTTATGCTTCATTGTGCCGTCTGTGCCTCGCCGAGCTCAGCGCTGAACAACAGAAATTAGTTTTCTGGAAGAGCTCGATTCTATCACTTTTGTGATCATCCTAAAGAGGATTAAACTTGGATTTGTCACGCTGGCACAAGATAATCTCTGATCCACCTAATTTGTTGTGTGTTAAAATAGAATCTGATGCATTATGAGTCTGATGTCTTCTATAAGATCGACACCGACTTGCAGAGTTTTATCCGATCATTAATGATCACTGATCATTTTTTCAGGCCGTCTACACTAGCACTCTTATATAAATATTTATGTCTACAAATAATTACTGCCCATCTCCACTAACTCTCATTAATCAACAGTTTGACCTCGGTGATTCCAGCAAGATAACCGGATAATCGCTCAAAGAAGTGTGCTTGATTTAATCTCAGCTGAATCTAATTGTTTGATTATTATAATTATGCTATAATTCATTTTAATAGACGTAATTTGGTTAACGAAGTGGATTAGCACTGCTTCATGTTTCACACACATTTAGGATTACAAACATCTGGATGTCTGCACATTTTGTTTCTACAAAACTGAAAATTTAATTCTTCTTTGCTTAAAATTTTTGAGTTTTGTTCATATTAAGCCATAAATATGAATATTATTACGGTAAATGTCTTTCTTATCCCCTGCTTGTAACTGATGCACTTTGCCTCTCTCATTGTCTTATCTTGTTGGTATTCTTTATTTTATAAGAATACCAAAAATTGTTTGAAGAGACTAATTCAGGTAAATCCCCTGGACAGCCGTTGAAGCTGAGTCATGAATGCATTTTAACTACCTTCTTTCCTGCTTTTAAGGCATTAACGCATCTTGTTCCAGAAACTTTATGTGAGCCTTATTGCTTCATGCCAAAAACAGTTCAAAACGGGTGTTTATGACCATTCTCCTGCTGGAATAGGAATTAGAGTCCAAGTCTCAACCATTTAGCTGTTGCTCATTTTGACTGATACATTGGCCTGAAAAATTTGTAGAACTTTTGCACTGGAAAGTAACCTCATTAGCTGATAACTTCAAATAAAAAGTCTCATTAGTTTAATTTCATGCAAAATATAAATCGATAAGAGACATTTTTGGTAATATTTAGAGGGTGTTTACATAACACACAGAGCAGTGTTTGCCTGCAGACTCATGACCTTCTGTTAGGACAACCAGGACAGCCAGAAGGGACATCAGCAGATGACACACTGGAGTAACACCCCCCCCCAATCCAACATCCAAAAAAACCGTATGACTAGGCTTAAAAAATATTACCTCCTTTTAACATATCTGTTGTTCTATAATAAATAACTGGGTTGTGAGTAAAAACACTTGATAGTTTACTTTTCTTTCACACTGAATCCAACTGAATCATGTTTAAGTTAATATGTTGTCACTCTGTTTTTTTCTAGTTTTTCTTGTGCCTCAATTTATTTGTTTGTAATCACATTATTTATGCAAATGTTTCTATCTCAGTCTTTAAAAGACCAAAATTGCATATATATTTTTTGTCAGATGACATTTCTAAATATAATGAGATGTTTTGATTTACTTCAGTAAAAATATACGGAAGTAATGCTGCTCTTACTTGTGTATAGTTTTTGGTTACTCTACCCACCCGCTGATTTCCTTCATCTGAATATCTAAAGCGTCTTCTCGCTGCCGTGACTGATGTGCCTACAGCGTAACCAGCCTGTGATCTTGCACAATCTTCATCCTGATTTTTGTCATATTTCCTGAAATGTTAGCACTCAGATATCGCCTTGTTTGCCTTTCATGAAACTGTGATGAGAGACACATGTTGGAGCTGCACGCTGGCATTTAAAAAGCTGCTGGCTTGTCAAGATGGAGGTATACAGCTAAAGGTCAAAACTGAAGACGTTTACAGGCCAAAAATGTTCAACACTCTCTGGATCTCATAATGTGCGCCTCCATCAATATTTAGCATGGTTAGGACAAATCGTTCAAACACTGAGGCTCAGTGTTAGCTCTGCTAAATCCATCGAGGCTGATGTTAACTAAGACCTTAATAATAGTCATTAATAGTACTAAATTAAAGAACTAATTAATGTAGAGAGACACAAAAAACATTGTTGATATGGCTAAAAACATACAGCCATCACTGCAGCATCCATCATAAAGTCAGGAGTGCATTTGTGAAGTGAAGTTCACTTAAACTTTTCAGTTTTGTCATCAACATCATCAGTCAGCAAACATCTGATGTAATTATCTGCATTGTGATTTATGGTTATGACAGCATCATCAGCATCACTGCTATTGTTGAACAGCAGAGGCTCACAGAAAGAGCTCAGCATCATCCTTCAGCTGTGGACAGCTAGTGAGACATTGTTTGTTTGTGACTGAATTTCAGCTGGATGAGATATAATCTGCAGCAGTGATATATTTTTACTGCCAGTTATTAGATTTCTTTTTGTTTTTGTAGGAAAAAAACTATTTTACATTATGATAGCATTCAACATTCTACTACATTTAACCCTACAGCCTTAAACATTTACTAGAGTTACCAGAGATTTCACTTACCATACATGCTTAATCAGTTTTGACACACATTGCAAATCAGCCAATCGCATCACAGCAGTTCAGTATATCAAGATATGATGAAGATAATTTGCTCAACTTCAAAGTGTCCATCAAGAAAGCTGATTTAGCACCCGTTGCTCATGTTCAACCACAGACGAATGACACTGTTCCCAAACTGAGGCAATGTCAAGGCAGCAGCAACTGTGTGGATGAAAATTCCCTGTTCATGTCAGAGTTTAGGGCAGAATGGACAGTCTGGTTCAAAGTGGCAGTAACCCAAATTGTCATTTGTTACAACCAAAGTACCAAGTATTTGATCTATAACTGTGCAACTTCGAAACATGTTAGCTACAGAAGCAGGAGACCGTGCTTGGAGTCAATCCAGTCAGCTAAAAACAAAAAACCGGGCGCTACCGTCCAGTCAGGGTCATTAACATATGGCATTAGAAATAATGTTTCCCATTTGCAACATTCAGATAATGGACTGTATTTTAGTCATGCAACCTTTGAGAATGAATTAATAAAAATTTAAAGTACTTGTTTTGTGGGTTATATACAAATATTGCACAATTCAGTCTAATATTGATCATTTCTCCTATTGGAAGTTCAAAAATATCTTTTCCTTCTCACACTTCCAAAAAACAAGGCAAGAGCAAATCAAAGGCAGATTTTTACTTCTAACTGGCTTTAATCCTCTAAGCACAAATGTGTGTCTAAGTACTTGTTAGTTTTCTTTTAAAGCATTTTGCAGTTTCAGTCCTTGACATTTATGAAGATGATGTGGGGCTCCATGCAGCGAACCTCGGTACAGCAAGTTGAAACAACATAATAACACCTGGATGTGATGAAAAGGAGCAAAGGGACCAATGTTTCTCCATGTGCAAATCTGTGAGGCTTCAAGTGTGAGGCTTGTGTTTGGCATCTTTCCTCGGCTCGAAGATATGAGTGTATAGTTTTCTCCTATGAATGGTAGGGTTGGGAATGTATGTAGAGACAGAATACCACATTTATAAAGAGAAAAGATTTGTGTGTCTGTCACTTTTTCTTATTGATACTTGCAGACTGGGCTGAGTTCATTACACTGGCCAATTGAATCAGGAGACTTGTGACTTCTTTTTATTTCAACGAAGGTCAAGTACGAACAAAAATAATCAGAGATTAAAAAGGCCCATTTATTAACCACAATGGACTGGTGCAACACCTTCATTTTTGAAACCATAGCTATGATTGATCTATCCATCACTTCATTATTCATGAACAGAACACAGACACACTTGGACTCCTCAACTTGACCAGACTCAGAGGGGATTCCACTTTTTGCCATTTGACTTCAGCCTCGGATGATCCTTAAGTTGGCAACCCTTCCTGTTGACCTGAAACTACTTGAACAGCAGAACTGAATTTACTTGCTCCTCTTCTTCACACACAGTCTTTCCCCTCTATCTCCTCATTAATCTCCAATATTTGTTTCCCAATGTTTCCACTGATAAGGGCAAGCTGGTTGCAATGTCAGATCGGGTGTGTGTTTGTGCATATATAATGTGCATACAAATCTATAAAACCTATGTATGCACATCATAAAGGTTTTTGTGTACTTGTAATAGTGTGGTTATTTGCTTTGTTTTTACACACAGATGCCCTTTAGTGCTAAGACTAACGAGGGATTTGTCCGTTTTATTTTGTTTTCCAATCATGTCCCCTCCATATTCCCCATTTTCTCCCAGCAGACTATGATACTGATCAGCACCTTCCAGATAAAGCGACAGCACTGACTGCATTGCATGTTTATGAATTGCTAATGGAGCCATTTATCATGCCGTACGACACGATTTACCATATTGAAAGTCACGCTTTGCAGTTTTACATTTAGAAGGTGAAAATTTAAGCGCAATCGACTGTATCAAGTGTCATTTTAATTTATGGGAGATTAATGCGGCGGCTGTGCTCTCCTCCCTCGCACTCATCAGGAGTTACAACTAATGCCTGCATAATCACCATTTTTACATTTAACTTCAACTGCACTCTGTGTTGCTGAAGGCAGTATATTTTCTTCTGCTGTTTGTAGAACATTAGAGGAATAACTGTTGTTCGATGTTGGCTTAATGATGATTTAGTTCACTTTGGGAACTTTTCAAGAGCCAGTAAATCAAAAAATTCAAACAAAAAGAAGTGAGAGACTAAGCTCATGTTTTTCCACTTCATTGCCTGGTTAAGATAAAGTCTGGAGATCTCATGCTCAGAGAGTTAAGGTCAGAGAGATTCAAAAGAGGACAAGATCCCATTGTACCCTACATTTATCTTTTGCACTTAGAAACGTTTTACTATGGCTTCAATATTTAAAGGAATTGTGAGACTGAATTGTTTATTCTCATGTGTATACTAATAAACACAAAACAAAACTGCAGTTCATTTTGGGAAACATAAAATAATTTCATTATACATTTGAGAATTTGTTGATTAATTTGTGTTTTGGCCATGCAGCTGCTCGAATGGAGTGAGGACAGTTCTTATTATGTATTTTGGTCTTCTTAAGATAAATATGTCATATGTTACCATGTCACACAGACAGATTACACATTAATAAATGCCAACAATAAACTCATATCTGGGTTTTAGTACCAGATGCATAAGAAGATGTGCCTTATAGGGAAGCATGTCTGATCTTTTTCCTGTCAAGATATGGTAAAATCAAAGCCAATAATGACACAAAATCTTATAAGACAAATAATAACTTCTTATCCCTAAACGAAAATTATCCCTGAGATGGAAACACATCATTCAGGTCAGTTTACATATGGCACCATGGCAATAAAAATTAAACTAAACATGCAACATTTTAAGAAAATACGCTCAATGTATTGAAAGAACTCTTTAGAAAGACCAATTAATCTAAGAGCTGTGTGTTTGGACTGTGGGAGGAAACTGGAATACCCGCAGAAATCCCAACATGCATGGTTGGAACATGCAAACTCAATGCAGAAACACAGGCTGGGATTATAACCCAGAACCTTCTTGCTATCAACTGTGACATCATGGAGCCTGAAAGGCAAATAATTTTCAACGAATGTCGTTAAGTCGACTTTCACTTAGAACAGGATATGGCTAATTCTTTCTTCACAAATGCTTGATACATAACCTTTATCATTTTAAGAAAACATAAAACAATCCATCTGTGCTGGTGGGCCAAGACTGTACCATTCTTGAATTGCAGTCACAGGCTGCAGAAAATCCTTCAGAGGGTCACAAATGGTCCGCAGGCTGCACTTCGGACACCTCTGTGTTAGGCTGTCTTTACAGGAAATGGGTCAGTACAGAAAGTTATTAATAGTCCATATTGTAGTAGTGCGTGCTAATTCTCTCAGTTCAACAAGAGCAAGAAGAAACTCAAACTGCACTTTAACTGACTGTTAATGTAATTTTATTGAAATGTTTATATTGCTTTTATTTAATTTTGGTGTTGGGTTTAGTTCTAAACATCTGTCCAGCAGAATGACACAGCTTTGTCCAGCTGTGTCATTTACAGAAAGCTGTCCCCTTCATGTGGGCAGAACCAAACATGGATGTTTGAGTTTACTGTTAGAGAGCACCTAATGGATTTTGGTTTGAAATTTTATTAGCATTTACTCACTGAAAGGGAAAAGTTAATTTTAGTTTCTTTTAATTCAATCAATTAGAACTAAACACTCAGCTATGTGACAAATAAAGGAGATCTAATAAACACTATTATGAGTAATGGAAATCAAAGTTATTCAGGTAGTGAATGAGTTTAACTCCAAAATTCAAATCATTCTGTTGTTCCTCTTTGTGCACTTAATGGAAAACTTCTGCAGCTCAGCCGTTAGTGTCACAGGTGCATTGTAATGTCTTAGATGTATTTAATTCATTTAGTTAAAAATAAACTTATAAGAAAGCCTGCTGCTGGCTTTTTACCTGCAAGGCTTTCTTTGCATGAAGGAGAAAAACAACATTACGATTCTTCTTGTTTCATATTCAGCATTAAATTCATCGATTGTTTTGGTTTCGAAGTCTGTCCTCTGGCTTTGTCCTTGCTTTGCTAAAGTTTTATTTTAGCAAGTAAAGGCATAGCTTATATCTTAATGTTTTTTGTATCAGAAATAAATGTACATTTCAGAAGTGTATTAAATAGATTACTGTCACATCTTATGTTAATCTTAAAAAAGTCAGAAATCCAAAATATTTCCTTGATTTGATCAAGAAAAGTGTCCAAGATCTCATTCACAGTTGAGCAAGTAAAGTGTAATGGCCATATGTGGAAGAATTAACAACAATTATAATTTTATCCACCTGTCAAAATATAAATCAAAGATCTTAATTTCAGAAAAGTAAAGTTTTAAAGTGTCTGACTTTAGAGCAAAACACAATGCCACTATGCTTTGATTTGGGTTGACACTAATACAAGTACAATTCTTCAAAGTATGCATGACAATGCAACATTAACTATTATTCACAGTGTTAGCATACTTTATCATATCCATTATTTTAGCTAAATAAAAGTTTGTTACTGTTACTTTATCTTAGCTGTCAGTTATTAAAAAAAGGTTTTAAAAGCTTAAACATGTTTTGTCAGCCGCTGTCCTGGTACCAACAAAAACAATCATAAATCTCCTCAGCCACAATGAAACCGCTCCAGGCTCACAGATCCCCAAATCAGGTGAAATCCAATATATTTTTATGCTCTTGTCAAAGAGAAACCATGGCAAAAAGATAATATTTTAGAGCTTAAGTTTGAATTCACAGTAATCAGAGAAGTGTAAAAATTTTTGATTCTGTATGCATGATTTCCTTTTTCAGATAGATGACCAAAGTAATGTGTCAGGTTACAATGCTCAGCAGGGTGCAATTCTTAAACAGAAAATCTCCTCACTATGTTCTCTTATGTGGCTGAAAAGGAAATGAATATCCCAAAGGTGTTTGCTAAAATTGACGCTGGAGGAGCAGAAATCTCCCAACCGAGGTCATAGAGTTCCTGGAGACAGTAGCAAAGTCCAAATTAGGCAAGAAGGGGGCCTTTAACTTGATAGGTCACATCATGAAGGTTCACGTCCCACATCGGGCGTGATTCTGGAGTTTGCATGCTCTTCACATACGCAAAATTGATTTCTCCAGGTACTAGAATTATGCATGTAAGGTTATGAATGAATGGATATATTTTAATCAATTCAATTTTAGGCTTATTTTGTCTGCAATCAGCAGAGCAAATGGGAACATAACACAAAATAGGGTTTAAATGACTTTTCTTTTTTCAAATATTGTTCTTCAATGTGCCATTTAAAGTTAAGTGTTAAAAAGTTCAAGTTTCCTAGTTGCAGCACCAGTGCAGCAGGTAGAGCCAGTTTCTAAAATGTCACGTGCAGACTTTATGACAACATAATCTAAATTGTTAATTTAGGACAACTGATATGAAAACTTAGCTCTTAGTCTGCGTACTTTGGTTGTTAATAACCCCACGCTCAATTAAATACAAATTAAATACATTTTTCTTAATATATTTTTTTCCTGACATCTCCCACTGTGTTGCATTCTGTCTCTAATCAAATTAATCTCTGTTTTCCAGTTTAGCAGCATCAAAAGAAGCTGCGGCGAGGAAAGCTGCCTCCCCGATGCCACCGTCGGAGTTTCTGGACAAACTGATGGGGAAAGTCTCGGGGTACGACGCCAGAATTCGACCGAATTTTAAAGGTAGGATTTTGCCACCAAGACTCAGTCGGATAAGGCAGGAATGTAGCCAAAAATTCCTCTAAAAATTCCTTCTTGCTTCTGCATCTATTAACATCTCCAAATGCATTTTTAGCAAAGATTATCTCCGGTGGAAGGTTTGTATTTTAATTTTTTTATTTATTTATTTTTTTTACTGAAAAGTGGGACAAACAGTTTTTACATCACTGTTAAAATTCTGTTCTCTGTTTAATGTTTTTGGTTTTAAATCTCTTGATCTCTTTTGTTTGCCCTTTGCAGTGTTCAACAAAGGTAATTCTGCACATTGCCCAAATTGCTATAGACAGAAATAAGTCAGACCTTAAACCTAATTTTTCTTGCATATTCTTGAGCATAAATCCCTGTAAATGCACTTTGAGCCCCACTATAGTGGCAAAACAGCATTTCCATCAACATATTTTAGATCTAAGCTGTTATGATGCTAGTTGGCTACATTCCTTGGTATCCACACAGTATCCTGAGTGCTTGTTTTGGTGGTCAAGGTAATGTACCTCCTTCCTGCCAGCGTGCTGCTGAATATGATCTCATGTTGAGGATGCTGCTGATGATAATATAAAATATAGTGACCTCTCCCTGAATGTTAGCCCCCATAAAGACACATGTCAGAGGTTTCTTTGATCAACGCTCTCACATTAGAAACTGTCTGAACATTGAACAGGGAGGAACACCTCCTTGTTCAATAAAGCATTTATTTAGTGTGATGTGTACAAAAAGATTACAGAGCATCGTGCAGAGATCGATTCAAATGCCATTGTAGAGCAACACAGTTTAGGTTCATGAGGTGAATGTGAATTTTTTTCTCCTTTTTGTCAGATAATTTGAATGTTTATCAACCATATATTATTTATTTCAATGCATATCATTATGGCATTTTTGCTTCTCATGATTATTCACTGGAGGTACTTGTACTTTGGCCTTCAACAGCCTAATAATCCTAAAAATGTTATGATCTGAAGGACTCTTGGTTCGCCCATCAGAATCAAGTGTCTATGTTAAAAGCTAAACCCATTTGGTACCAAATGACCTTCTCTGAAGGAATGGTCCTAGTTGAATGTAATTTGGGAACAACAAGCGACAGGCTATCTCTCTGGTTACAGTTCAAGAAGCTAGAACATCCCAGGACTTCACTGGTTGCATAACAAGTGATGATGTTATCGGTAATTACAGATTTGTCCAACAGTCAAAACAGTAAGTGAAGGTCAGAAGGGTTTTGGGGCTGACCTCAGGTGTTTACATTTTCCTGGCACTTTGTGCAAACCTTCTACAACATACTGTAGTTGTTACATGTGCACCCCTGTCTGTCCAAAATGGAGAAAACCAGTTAAAGTTGGTACTTCAGTGGTATTTCCTCTGTATGTTAGACATTTCTTTTTCTATTTTTAATTCTTGTTTAGAAGAACTAACATTACTCAAGAAAAAATTTGCACTAGTACTGAACTAAAATTGGAGCACACATTTAATGACTTAAGGGCTATATGTGTGCTCCATTCTTAGCACTCATTCTTTAGTGTTCAGAATGAGGAGAAAAGAGTAAAATCAGGTTTTCTTATCAAGCCCTAAAGGTCCACAGTTTGAATGTATGATTCTTTCTTTATTGCTTCTGAATTTCGCTTCTTTTCTAACGCAGTGAAATAAACTTTTTCTAATATGTAGTACAGTGGGGATGGTAACACACAGGATTGTGCGGTTGGGAACCTCAGCTTACGTTAAGAAATGCTGCTGCAGAGCTTTATTTTCCCTCTCCGTTGAGCCCATTATGTTATAACCTATTATATGGTGATCTTTCTAAGTGAGATATCTCAGCTAATGCGAGACAGAATTGAGAGGGGCGGAGGAGTTTTGGCGTGACTAAGTGTCTGTTATTAAACCTGCTGTGGCTGCACAACAGCTGAACTGACTCCTAACATGCAAAGAATTCATTCAGGTGTGTGTCGGGAGTAGGTCTATAAAACCATCTCTAATTCTTTCCCTTCTGACTGTCAATAATTTGCCCAAGTCACTGCTGCAACAACGTATTGTACATAAGGGTAGAAAGCAAGCCTGAATTCAGATTTATAGCTTTAATGATTTTTATTTTCCTCATTTTATCTAATATAAAGTTTATAACAAATGAACATGAGCATGCTGTGTGTGCTCAGAATAACAAATATTTTCCATGGGTTGGTTTGTCATGAAAATGACTTTTATATGCAGCTTTTCACAAAATTGAGTCTGGAGCTGTTAATAGACAGAGTCTGATGGGAGAATCTGTCATGGATGTCAGAGAGGAAGATGAGCATAAACTCTGTGACTCGTTAATTTGCATCAGTTTTCTGTTATGTTTGTGAGCCATTCCCTGCACAACACACCACTTTTTGAGTGGAATAGTACAATTGTTGTCCTAAATATTTCCCAGGCGCTGACTACAGTAATAATAATATTCCATATTTATATATTTTTTATGGCTAAATGAACATATAACCCTCCAAAACATGGGAATGCTTAAACAAATAAACAACATTTGTGCATGATACCACTTACAAAAAAATCCCATGAAATTCACATGTGGTTCCCATTTTCCACATGTGATAAAATATTTTGTTCATGTGATCCATGGTTTATTCAACATGTGTGTGATCACATGTATCACATGTGATCACATATTTCTTACACGTGCACCACATATGACCAGATTTTTTTCCATGTAAAGATTGGGTGATTATACTGAATATGTAATAAAAATCTAAATAATTTTACATGTAAAAATCACATTTGAAAATCATGTACCACATAAAAAATGGACATGTGGTTCACACAAATTTTCACGTTTACATGTGCTTTTGGAATACTTTGTGGAGAGAATCCATGTGATTCCCATGTTTTGATATGTGATTCCCATGTTTTCACATGTGCCTTAGTTTATGTGCATGGGATACACATAAACTAAGGTGAAATAAATGTTAAGTTATGCCAGAGGCATAAACTTAAACTTTATGACAAAGTGACACTTATATTTATGAGTTAATAGAAATATTTGATGATAATGTAAAGTATATACAGTAGTTAACTTAAAAAGTAACCAACTGGTGTGAAATAAAAGTTTAAAATGCTTTATAAAATAAAATAAAATAATACAAAATAAAGGGTTTAAAGTTCTGCTAAGTCTGAGCAATATATATATATATATATATATATATATATATATATATATATATATATATATATATATATATGTGTGTGTGTATATACTGTATATATAGTGTTATTTCAAAATCTCGCGAGATGTTTTCAAGCCCAACCCCCCCCCCACTCTGGACAGCTGAGGACGGTTAAAAAAATAAAGCGGATATTTGAGCGCTTTCGTTCTCTTTTTATGGATAAAGTGGACTTGAAGAGTTGGCTTTTTTTTCCCCCCGATCCAAAGGTAAGAAATGTTTTACTTGAATTGAATCTCGAGGTGTATCGAAAATGTTTTCACAGCAATATAAACCTGGAAAGTAATGCGTACCGGTGAACTTTTCCTTAGTACTAAAGTCATGCTAAGCTAGCTAAACGTTAGCTGAATGCTGGCCGATCTTACAGTTTGAAGGCATTATCTTGAGTCCTACAGCTCCCAAAACAAATTAGCGGATTTGATGGTACGATGCTTCACTACTTAAACGTTACCTCGGTGTAGCGACCTCTTGGAATAAACAGCCAGACGCAGGGAGTTCCAAACGGGTGCAGTTTAATCTTGACTTTTCTTGTCATAGACACCGTGAAAACTGTAGCATGAAATAAAAGGATACAGAATTGTTGGACATGCAATTCTTGTATAAAATTAACATATTAATGTTCACATATACAAAAAAGAGAATACGTTGTGTCCTTAGCTCGTCAGCATACACAGTTTCGTTTTTAAACAATAAACCAATGACGTTCTACTGCTTCTTAAATAAACAAATAACATTTCTTATCACAAATCACAATTGCGCATATTCATACCTCAGTCTGCTTTCCAAGGGCGCTATTTTAACGATTTTCTTTGGTTTCCTTCAGGATCTAACGCTGACTCATCGTGCTTAGTAAGAACAGGAAGTGCCGCATATCACAAAACACACGAAGAAGAAATCTACCGTTCTTCAAAATAAAGGCATAAATTAACCACTAGGTGTCACTGTTGGACCAATGAACAAGAAGGCGAATTTTACCATTTAGTAGCCATTTACACTAGGTTATTTTTTTAATGGGGGGCACAGAGACCTCATCACCTTCAGCACTGGAGAAGGAAAACTCCCCACCTGAGCATCACCACCCACTGCACCTTCACCTGGCACATATAAGAAGACCCCTATACAAGCCTCCATTGCCAACATGTGTGTGTGTTCTAACCATCCTTGTAGACATTAAGGAGACTCAGAGGGATCACAGTCGAATGCTACAGTTACTCCTGAAACAATGTGAAGGACCAGTCGCTGAGGTTTTACCTGAGGTTCTGTTTTCCCTCTCTGGACTGGCACTGATGGTATTAAACCCGTTTCTACACATCTGGTTTTCACAAGTTTTTTGTCTGGGCCTGATTTGGGGCAAATCTGTATGGTGTCATGCTCGGATGTTAAAAGTTGTTTCTGGTTCTCAACAGTTTCAATCAGAAGTAAATAAATTGTTATTTTGTGCACATATATACTTGTCTTGGAAGTCTTGATTAATAGCTACAAGTTTACGTTAGTATGCAGTTATGTCTTATAAAATCATATGAGATTGACATGTGACCTCATATTCATTGTGAAAAGTGAATAATATGAAGAAATTGGAAATTTTCATGGTAAAAAAAGGTGGACCCATTATTTTTTATAATTGTATATATTTTTAACTGTTTCACACCTGTTGCATGTGTTGCAAATGTGTATACCATGTGATCCACGTGGGTTTCACATATCTCATGTGTCAATGTGTATCACATGTGATACACATATGAAACGTAATGCACGTGTGATACACATGGGATGCACCTGTGTATCACATGTGATTTCCATGTGTGTCACATGTGCATCACATGGGAATCACATGTGTATCACATATTTCCACATGTGGAAATGTATGTATGACATGGAATCACGTGATTTTACCACGAAACATTCCAAAATCACACATATACATGTGCTTTCACATGTGATTCACATCACTCACATGTGAAAAGTTGTGTGAACCACATGTGTGGTTTTCATTTGGCACATGTGATTTTCATGGGATTTTTTTGTAAGGGACATATTAAGAAATTCATAGGAGATTTTCAATGTTCAGTTTTTTTAAGGATTTGATCTCCCAATGCTAATTTCAGTCTATTCAATTTCTCTCTCAGTAGGTATGCGGGTTTGTATGCATATCAGCAAGTCTGCAGCTGCTGTTTTTGCTCTAATTGCTGATTAACGATTACGCTACTAGCTGTGCCAACCCCTCAAAAACAGCTTAAATTATCTATTGTATATTACTTTAAAGAATTGCAGATGGTGACATAAAGTAAAAATATGAATAATTTCATTCATCTACCTTTTCTTTTATTCCTGTTAACACATCCAGTTAGTTAGTGTAAACCCAACAATACTCTAAAAAGAGATTGGTTCATTCCAGTGATAAAACACACAAACACAAGCTCTGTGTTGTGGTTTGAACAGGAATATTCAGACCTCTAATGTGGAGAAACCAAACATTAGCTACACAAACATGCACCAACACAGCAACACAAACTAATCAGCGGTGCAGTTACATCTCAAGGACACTGGACACTTTTTTAAAAGACAGCAGCGTGTCCATTTTGCACAATGAAAGACAGTTTGTTTGAGGGAGGAATGAGGCAATCCATCTTAAACATGAAAACAAAACACCACTCAGATGTCATCTTTCTAAGACTTTCTCTGCAATCCTATTAGTGTGATTGTTCTGACCACAGCTTATAGGCCTGTTGCTTCCAACTATGCTTAGAAATGAAGATTCATTTTGGATGAGAGGGGAAAAGTCTTCATGAAACATAAGGAGTCCTGGTGCTACTATTCAAGCACTGAGGAACGTATCAAGTGCTTATTGTTGAAACTCTTGACAACTTTTGAGAAATCATATTGTGTGTGAGAGTTCTACGATTTTATAACAAAAGAAAAATTGTCATTGTCCTAATTGTGAAACCCTTTACTCTGTAGGATTTCCTCAGAGAAGGTAGATAATTATGATTTCCAAAAGGCTGAGAACATTTACAAATCCATCAGGTTTTATAAAAAACAGTGGTTAAAAGCTCAAAAGACCAAATGGAGCAACTATGCTGCAAAATATTCAACCTTCCTGTTATCTGTTTTAAGTCTTGCTCTTTTTCAATCTCTTACAGCCTGAAACAACAACTGAAGTGGTAGAAAATGCAGTTTCAGTTCAGTTTTAAATACATCTTACATCTACAGTATGTTCTTCTGCTGGCTTCATTTTTAAAACCTTACAGTGAAAGTAGTTGACACTGAGTCTTTATTAATCAAAAAAATGTCCAACGCATGAGTTTGAAATTCTAGTCCTCATGAGATGCACTTTAAGTTCAGTTGATGTATGTTTCTGTGTAAAGAAAGGCACTTTACTGCTGAGGGTATTAGCACCTTTAAAGTTGATCAAGTTTCAGAATTTCAAATAATTTGAGTTCTCATTTTGCCTTATTTCAGCATTTATTTTCCTTGTAAGCTGTAAACAAATTTGATAGAAGGGATTTGCTCATTATTTGTTGCAAACTTTTTATTCAATTTATTCAAAATCAGATTTAATTTGACTTTGAACTATGAGTTTATGATTTCTTGTCTAGAGCACAAATGTCAAACCCCAGTCCTCAAGAAGTGATGACTTTTAGATATGTATCTGCTTCAACAAACCTGAACCAAATAATTAGGTCCTTAGCTGGATTCTGGAAAACTTGCTGCCTACTGAGGAGGTATTTCAGTATTTGATTCAGACGTATTGGACCAGGGACACATCAGAGAGTTGCAGGACATCCCTGATCTAGAGCATTAAAAGTAACACTCATCTATTCACTGATCTCATTAGTGGGTTGCCTGTACATCCCTACAAGTATTTGTTAGCTAGCTCAATATCTACTTCAGTGAATCCCAACCAAAGGGAGAGCTGGAGATCTCACGGGGGGATAAACCAGACTTGTGTGCAGTGTCTAGTGCTATTGGCGGCTCCTTTTTGGTATAGGGGCTTTAAAGAGGTGTTTAGTTCACTTTTAACTTGGGTCAGTTCTGACACTTGCACAAATTTGAATCAAAATCCTTTCTCTCCCCTTTTTACCTTAAACTGGTGAATTTTATTTGGCCTTAAGAAAAGGTCTAAGGTGGAGACTTTACTTTCTTTAACCCCTCTTGGAAACTCACTTCTTAATTTTATCTGTAAGAAAGCAAATCCTTAAGTTTCCTAAGTTTCTTGCAGAGCAATGTGGCTGCCTCCTATTGGTTCACATAACACTTATAACACTTTGCTTCAACGTCAAACTCTGAAAAGTCTCTCTATGTGAAGAAGAAAACTGTTCTTACATTTTTTAAATTTTGTATCCCGCTAGGAATCACCAGGCTTAGTCATTAAGGTATTATAGCATGAGACCGAGAAAGTATAATTTAATTTGATAGTTAGTGCTCAGCAGGGGACGTTGTTTTCTTGTTAAAATATATACGTATATTATGTTTATTATCAATTCTGCAATTTTAAATCTACATGTTAAAATCACAAATTTATTTTCCTAAGTGCTTTAAGTGCTTCTTCCAGCCTACACAGTTTCCCTTCTGGTGAAATTAGCACCAGCCGATTTACTTTTTCTACACAGCTACAGCAGAATTAAGGCAGCGAAGGAAATGTGAGAGGAAAGAGATGAGATTTGCCCAAAGCTACGACTATAGTACCAGCGTGAGAGGAAATTACAGTGATCATGACTCGGGGGTGTCCACTGTGCGAGCAGAAAGCTTCCGATTGATTTAGCAGGTTCCTCTGTTGGAGTACGGAGAGGAAACACTGCTGACACATTCAGGACAAGCCATTTATAATCCATGAATTCATCCATCCTTTCATTCTCTCTCTTCCCCTGCTTTGTCATTCTTATAATAGTATGCTCCCCTCCTCGTTTTCTACTCTCATCCTTCATTCATGTTTGGAAATTCTCAGTTTTTCTTAAACCAAAAGCACTTTTTTGTTCTTTGTTCCTGTTCCTTGTATTTGTTTATTTTTGCACTTATTTGTGCCCTCATTCTTTTTGCCATAATAACATTAAGTTCTCCTAACGTCACCCTCATCTCTGTCCTTCAGACAGAAAAACAATGTGATCGACACATAGATGTCCAAATGCATCTCCTCTTTCCATCCTCCAGATAACCTTCTTCCCACTAGTTATGGATTTATGGCTCTTTGAAGGGAACCAAATTTTCAGGACCCATTCACTTCAAAGAACTGTTCAAATGATCAATATTTCTAAGCCATTTTATCTTAATATAGTTTTATTTTGATTGTGGGTAAAGTTCACAAAAAAGTTAAATAACCTGGATTAAGTAAATAACCATAGTATATTATTACAGAAAAAAATAGATGTATATATTCCCATAAAACATAAAATTTCAAATTATAAATGTCACATACCTTGTAGGGTTTTTTGGGGTTTGTTTTTGTATAATTGTTATGTGTATTAACATCTTAGTGCTAATTGCAACAAAAAATATATGAAACATACAGCAAACAGCAGAGGAAAAAGTGGACTTGAGTTGTTTTGGCAGAAACAAAACTCCTCTTCAGCATCATTAAATATAACAATTAGGGCAATGCACTAATGGTAAACAACATTTAATGAAGATTAACCAAAGAGCAACAAGCAAGAAGAAATCAAGAAGAAGGGAGCCACCATGACCGCCCTCATCCTCTCTGCCCTAAATGAAGCCTAAATGACGTTCCTACGTCGGTGTAGCAACCAGGTCACGCAGACTGCCGCCATGACGAAAACAAACAGTGAGCCCTTTCTTCTGTTTCTTTTATTTGCTGATTAAATCAATGCATTTTGTAATTAAGTAGAGTAATAAGGGCTACTGCAGTGTGTGCAGACAGCATAGTAAGCAAGAAACGGCTTTCACTAACTGAGACTTGAGTCCTATCACTCATGATAAAGAATCGGATCGTTCGTGAACGCCACATAGCTACTCCCCACCCTTTCTTCACCTTGTTTGACCATCACTGAGTCCTTAAACAAATTGGAGGACGAGCAAAACTTCAGCTCTCTGAACAAAATGATGCTGCTCAGCTCCCGAAAAGGATCACTAATCTGCTCTTCTCTGTGATGATAACTCACAAGATGCTGTAAAGATAAATGAGTTTGTATGGGAGTGAAAGATAGAGGGTCAGGGTGTTTATTGGTGGCCGTGTTCATGTGCTCCCCCCTCCCTTTGTGTTGGATGTGTCTTGATGAATGGCACAGACTCATGCTGCAACTCCCCTCTTCCTCTCTGCCATAACCTCGTCCTTCCTCATCACTCAATCTGAGCAGCAGCAAGGACGACGGCAGCGACCATGCCCCCAGTTTTAGGCTCGATCAGAAATAGATGAGCTGGCTAACACTGCCACTACGTAACTCCTCTTTCTCCTTCAAAATCTCCTGCAAGGCAGTGGCCAGTGCCTCAAAATACGCTGAACATGTTGGCTGGTCTAAACTTAGTGCCGCTCATGTTACAGTTTGAACTTATTGAAGGAATAACACTTTGATATTTCAACAGCTTATAAGATATATATAGAACATCAACATAACATTACATGAGATTAATCACAAGTGATTCAGGATAGAAAGCTAAATATATCCATTAAATAACATCAACAAAAAAGCAACTTAAAGAAAATAAATCCTGAGTTGAAGGAATAACTTAGATTTTTTTTTCTGAAAGGGAATCAATTGAAAGGTAATAAGTAGTCAGCATCTTACCTACACTACAGTTCTCATAGTCAATGTAATTCATATAAATATAGATGAGTTTTACCTGGAGCAAGATGCTATCCACTTGTCCAAACTGAGGAAAAGATGGTGTTATAGCTTTTCATTGAGTTTTAAGCTACCATTTTGTTAAAACGTTATTGCATTTGGTTAAATTTATGGGTACCAGAGTAAAAAGGACTAAACACAAATGTAAGGCACACTGTGCAATATGAAAAGTTCTCAAACTTTGGATGTTTTTCATTTGACTTCATAATTCTGTGCTACTTAAACTTAACAGCCACATAAAATACACTGAAGTTTGTAGTTAAAACATTAGAAAGTGTGTTCAAGAAGGAGGGATAATTTCGCAAGGGACCATTTATACACTACCAGACACATTTATTGCTGCAAAATGCTTAAAAAGCCTTAAAAAATCAATCTTTAATTGCAGCAGCATGACACTAAAATAATAATCAAAAAATCAACCTTCACTTGCATTCAAATGGAAGAAAACAATCCATTAGGAGAATTTTTTTTTTTTTAAACAAAACACCTGCTATTAACAATCCTTTAAAATAAATCTAACTGAAGCGTGGACTTTTGTTTAATTCATGTTTTAAAGCTGATCAATGTTTCTTTGAAGTTCTTATTGGTAATCCAAGGCTTTCAGGTTTTCTTGAGTATAAATATGATAGATGTGATGCAAAAAAAGTCTTTTGGCCACTAACAGGTTATGGACATATATTTATTTTGCCACCCAGTGAGGAGAATTGTAAAAATTAAATCTCCATGGCCACTAAAATCTCACTCCACTTAATTTTTGTTTAGATTTCTTGAAGAAGAAAGTTCTTTTTCTTCTTCACAGATTTTTGTGTTGTTTCCTTTAGTTGTTCTTGATGCAGCGCCACCAGAAGTGAGGAGGGTGAACAGGCTTTTCAGTTAGTTTGGATCGTTGGACATAGTGCAGTGTGAAAACGAACTGTACCAACTGAACATGTAACAAATGTTGCAACCTTGGTCCCCGATCTAACCAAGTCTACCAGACTATTAAGTGGAAAAACACATTAAAGCTCAATGTATATAACATAAAAACTCTCTCAAAAGCAAAGAAACAGAACAGGGAAAAGTCTGATGTGTGAGGATTTGATTTGTGGCACCACTGAGCAGCCACAGTGGTTTCCCTCTTTCAGCTGTTATCCTTTCTTTCACTCTGCTCCCTCAGCTGATTTGCCAATGCTCCCTCCTCCCGTTTGCTCCGAAATCCCCACGATGAGCGTGAAAAGAAAAAAAAATCCCTCTGAAAATCCACCGCTGTGTCACTTTACCACTGAGGACTGAACAAGTGGATATGAGTCCAGTATTAACAGAGAGGGAGTGTGATGCTCTTCTTTTACCCTTTCTTTTTCACAGCTGGAACACTTGTTTCACATAGTGTCTCCTTTTCTCCTTGCCAGAGTTGAACATGTCGACGTGGGACGGTAGTTATTAGCTGTCAGAGCTTGACGTTCATTTGGTCTTATCAGCACTTGTTTAATGGCTACTTAATGGGATTAATGGACATAAGGTAATGAGTGTGGGATAGGGGACTGGCTGCAGGGGGGAAATGAATGGTTGAGGGAGCAAGGAAAGGGAAGGAAAGGCAACAATGCTAATGGCTTACAGACTTGGAGGGAGTTGCTTCAGAAAGCAGTTTGGTAAATATGGCAGATGGCAACTGTGCAGCTCTGGGTTTCACATGAAAACACAGAATGTTTTGCCTTTATATTCATACCAGTGGATATTGCATTACTCGGTTCTATTCTGCAGCAGCTTTGAAATGGACACAGGAATTTCCACACCTTTCTCCTTCTTTTATGTTGTGAATCACTACAAGGAAGGACACAAGCTGAAAGCTGCAGGAGAAAGCAGACGTCCATGCCCAGAGGAAAGGTCCAAATGTGCTTTCAATATTCCACAAAACAGACCTCTCTTCTCTGAGCCACTAAATTCGATCTGGGAAAACACTGAACCAAACAGGGAATTTTAATGTCGTCAGAGCTGTGACACTCCCCGGAGTTATCACAAAGATATTGATCATGCTTCATCATCTAGCAGGAGGAGACAGACTGGCAGAGGAAGTGAGGTGAAGAATATAAAATAGGTTAATGGTAAAAGGAAGCCAAGAGTCTGGTACCTCTCAAAATGTACTTAAATGTAAGAGGAAAGGACACCAATCAGAAAGGAAATTTGCACAGATACAGTTAAAGTAGCAGCTTCAATTTTTTTCAGTTCCATGTTTGGTATCAAGATTTGCTACAAATACCGCCTATCATTATTGTTTTTTTGTGATCTAAAGATAGTTGAAACATGGGCCCTCTTTAGCTTGAGGCGTGCAAAGCTAATCTGGGATGTGTAAGAGGACTTGACAGCTACATTACTCTGCCTTCCTTCCTCAACAGTCCACCCATCCACAGCTAATAAGTTTAAGAGAAGAGGAATACAGCTTTATTAAAGGCCATTCAGTCCTCCGGTGAATCCGATCACGCTTCTAATTACTAGCTTGAGGGAAAAAGTGGCCGCAAGCTCCCTGCATTGTTTTAGAAAGACTCGCAAAGAGATTTTTATGAGATTGTTTACTGTGATGACACAAACAAAAAGCTGTTTCCATGTTTTTTAAGTGATAGGAGACAGTAGAAATAATAATAATAAAAATATTATAGAAACACACCAATAACAACAACAACAAACCCATGCAAATTAAATTATTTCCTTTTGAGGTCAGTCTCCGCCTCAAGCTGAGGGGTTCAAGGAGCTTTGTGTTTTGTTTACACGTAATCACATGGTGGAGCAGGAGTCGGATTGATGGACTTGGGCATCGCCTACTGTAATGTGCAGCACGTCAACTGATTGTTGTGTCAAAAAACAACAAAAGAGATTGGCTATAAAGATCAGATCTCAGCTTACCGGTTTGTCTATGTTCCACTCCTCACCTGTGGTCGTGAGATTTAAACCCTGAGAACAAAGCAAGCGTCCTCCACAGGATGACTGGGCATCTAACCAGGATGTCCACTGGATATCTCATTTTCTGATTTTTCCCTTTGTGGGACAATAAAGGCTGTTTCTATTAAATTCTACTTTATAAAAGTATCGGGTCAATGTCGTGACCATCTATTTTAATCATTTGATGTCTGCCACGAAGCAGCAAAAGTTACATAAAAAACAATGTTTTTTGTGTCTCGTAGTGCAGAACCATAGTTTAAAATGGACAGTTTTCTGCAAGGCTTGGTGTGTGACATAAACGTCTTATTTGGTGTCAGATCCATTTTTAAGTCGTATCTACTTGAACTTTTTAGTAAAACATTCTGAAAGGGATCAACTTCCTGTAGGTTTTGAACCATGACTAAGAGAGATTTTTATGTACGAGCTTATACTGCAAGTATCTATGCTGAATTTGATTAAAAGTGGTAAAAGTAGAAGCAGGGGATAATGTCTTCTTAGGGGGAAGCATCCATTGCCTGTGGCTGTCAAACAACTATGGTTAGCAGCTCTTTAAGGTCTGGAAGCACTACCTATAATGAAAAGAAATGCAATCTACCAAGTGTAGCTCCTTTGTTATCTTGCACAGAGTCAATGTTTTTAGTCACATCTACATCATCTCTGTACAGCCAGTAGTTAGATTGTTGTCATCACTGTAAATTGCCTCAAGCGATGAGCATTATACAGCATGAAAAAGACAAAGTAGCTTTGATTTTTAACACTTAGGAGACCGAGGCTTGGGATGTTCGACAGGCTGCCTGACCACAAGGTTAAGCCTGGGTTTAGTCTGGACTAGGGCTGAAACGATTCATCGAGTAACTCGATTACAAAAAATCCTCGAGGAAATTTATCTGCCTCGAAGCTTCGCTAAATTTATTGTATTGTAATAAGCAATGCTGTTAAATACGCAGCACACTGGTCTAGCCGGAGGGTTTTTTTGTTGCACAACGCTACCACTTCCGTTAGCGCCTGGAGCATATGTGCTAAGTTTGTAGCTATGGAGGGAACCGGAGAATGCTAAGAAGGAGAACCCCGAAAGCGACAAAAAATGTCAAAAGTTTGGGAACATTTTAGGCTAAACAGAAAGGACAACACAGCGCAATGCATCCACTGCAAAGCAGAATTGGCGTACCACACCAGCACGACATCAATGTTGCAGCATCTGAAGAGAAAACACCCGCTACATGCATCCAACTCGTACACGGTTGCCAACAGGTAACGTTTATGTTCTCTTTGCTAACTACGTTGTGTGATAATCTGCCATGTTATAGATGTAAATTGAGGCACATTATTTTGCTAACGTTACATCTAAACATAGCGGTTACTTAACCGGGTGTAGTGTAAATTGTATGTGAGGGTGGAACTGAGAGAAATTATGCAGGACTTAATGTAAGTTTGTTAATAAAAATACGCAGCAACAGATTACAGGCATAAGCTGAAAAGCATTTATTTATTGGTGTCTTTCCATCCTGAAAAGTTACAGTCTTTTCTTCTCGCTACTGTTATGTATGAATTAGAAATTTTTGATTAATATTTTTTGTAGTAATTCTATATTTGTTTATACCTAAGCAATCAAGAATAAATAATAGCATCGTTTTAATAAAAATAGCAACATTTTTGCATTTTATCATGACTAGTTAAGGCTGCAGAACTCTGTACAAACTCAAACCTTTACATTTTGAGTAAGTTTATTTTTTTCCTAACATATAGATTACATTCTGTTTTCCAATATATCCAACCAGTATTCTCTGGTTTGCCTTAACTTTTCTATTTAAAGCTAATGAATATTTTTTTACTCTTTTGTGTTAGCACTGAAAAAAGCAAGGAATTTGTTGCACCTTAGACTTAAAATATATTGTATAAAATGCAGTATTTACTATTTTGTCTAAACTTGTTTTATTTTTAAATCAAGTATTTTCTTTATTTATCTTTTCTGTTTGAACTTTAGAACAAAAAGCAAGAGATTTGCTGTACTACTGATTTGAAACTTTACTGGAGGTTTAATGTTATTGCGTTATTATCAATAAAATGTTAGAGTTAAATGAGTTGTTTACTTAGTTCTTTTACGTGTATGTGTATTACTCACTGAAGATAAATACATAAACTAAAAGCTGGAGTATAGACATTTTTATAAGCATATTTGTGAGCCTGCCACTTTATTATTTGAATATAATTTAATATCTTAGTATAACTTTTCTTCAGGTTAAAGCAAACTACTGTTACAAGTAAACTTTCTAAACTACAAACATTTAACTGTTAGAGATGCTCAAAAAGGAGATATTGGACTGATCTGGACTAACTGGTGTTATTGCAGATTTGCCAATAGTTTATTTTATAAATTTTTTTTATCCGATTACTCGATTAATCGTAAGAATAATCGATAGATTACTCGATTACTAAAATATTCGTTTACAACAGCCCTAGTCTGGACACAGAGAGATTTAGGAATGGGTTCGGATAGATTATAGAGTTTAAGTCACCTGCCTACAAACAGTTTATGTTGGCAGTGAATGCTTTTAATACATTATAAAAGCCATTTCCTATTTTAGGGGTTTGACAGTGACTGATTGCAGTATTACTCCCAGACTTCTGCTCGGTGCTGTTGCCATCACTCTCTGTAGCAGTTGTCAAGTAGAGTGAGCCAGATTTGGTCTGGTTCAATCAGTTCAGCTTGGAGGTAAAATAGAATATCAATCAACAAATCTAAGCTCCAAAAGTTAAAATACCTTTGAATGTTTGCTAAGTACATCTTATGACAACTTCCAAATGTTGAGAGATTTGTTCTGCTTGACAAACTTTTGGTAGATGAGTATTCACTATATCTTACTCCAAGTTTATAGACGACAAGCAGGTTTGATTGTGTTGTGGGTTTTGATAGGACAACTGCTGATCAAAGCAGCAACACAACTTTTTGTCTTTGCGCCTTACACTTTCTGGAACTTTCCAGACAAATCCAATAAATCCAATAAGCCACCAATCTTCCATGACACATCGGGCAGAGTCCGCAGTCGAGCACTAACTTTCCCGGAGTGAACAAAGGGAAAATGCCTTGTCGCTGCAGAGCAATGAATCGTTCGGCCTCTACTTCCAGTTACTTGACATTAGCAGGCTGGCATTTCTCCATTATAAATCAGCCTCGCTGCAGTCCAAAAGTTCTGAAACTGAGATGATGTGGCCCATTTGTGAAAGGTTACAGATTTACATCATGGGCTCCATTTCAGCCAAATGACTTCAATTTAATGATGCCCAATAAGAGCGAAAATAGGGTTTCACTCCACATTTGGAGATCATTTATGAATTCTGTGCTTTTATTTTATCTGGATTGAAAGTATTGGAAAGGACAAAGAATTGATTTGAGAATTTTAGTTAAAGTTGTGGTTGAAAATGTAACTTACCATTACAATGCTGCTATAAAGAATACAGAAATAAAAGTTTTCTTTAAGGCAATAAAAAGCCAAAAATGAAGCCAGTTTGACATGTAGTCTTTGCATCCCTACCCTTCCTCCTCGCCCTCCTTTCTCTCTCTGGCCTCCTGCATCTCCTTTAGTGCATTTTGCTAGTCTTATTTAAGCTCCTCTTGACAGAGCCGCATTGCAACCCTCCTCCTCCTCATCTCAGTGCATTGCCTCTCCTCTCCTGCCCGCTGCAGTATGGCAGTAGATTGTTTCCTTACAGACTCGTTGCATCCCTCCTCCCTGCTATTGCCTTCCCCACTATCCCTCTCAAGTCTCCCCCTCTGCCACACACTCACCTTCGCTGAGTGTTGGCAGCAGAGCGACACCTTAGATAGTCGAGCCTTGCTGTCTTGTTCGCTCCGTGATAGAAGAAGATGTTGTTTTCCTTAATGAGGACAAACAACGTATAGTTGGTAAGGTGGTGTTAGTATTTGCTGTGTTTAATTCTGATCTGTTTTTTTATTAGACCCCAAAGGCTCGAAAAATGAAGCTACTCACAAGAAAGGTACTTTCCTTTTCTTTTTCAGTTTTTTTTATTTCTTTATTTTATTTGTTTATTGTTTTTGCTCCCTTTCTTTTCTTCCCGGGCCATCGTTTTTATGTTTACCAGTCACTCACGCAGTAATGGGGAAGTTTCCAGATGTTGAGAAGAACAACGAACATTGGGAAACGCCTTCCTGATGTAGATGTAGATTGCCTTGTGTGGTTGCACTTTATATGAATTAAAGTGGTTAAGAATCTTTGTGACTGGAAATGTCAGCGGTTTTTAAAGCTTCTGTCTACTTGATTCGTTGTGCTGATGCATACACTTTTCTCCACTAATGCCTGACAATTTTTTCCTATGGTTTGAGTCAGTTATTTCCTAAAAAGAAAACCTGACAATTCCTGGACATTTAATCTTTTTTTTATCTCAGTCAATACAGATGACTTTTTTGCGACTGTTTTAGCTGGAATGGAAAAAATATGAAGTTGTTATGACAATATTGTTTTTTCTGATTATAAATCTTAGACACACATTTTTTGGCGTTGAAAGTAAAGCATTACCTTAATGTCTCTGTCCATCTTCCCATTGCATACATTGTTATTTTGATGGGAACCTCAAGATACCAGTTATTGTTAGTTTTTAAAAATGCTGAGTCAATAAAGTGAAATGAAGATGCAATAAAAATTGTCTGCTCTTCACCAGATTCTAAAGTAATTTAGATTGAACTCCCAAGTATGCAAAACAAAATGATTCCACACCGTTATTGTCTAAAAACAAAGCTTAAGTCCAAATAGAGAAGCTGTGTGTGAAAAACAAGTTCACCATATGAAGGTGAAAATATATCAGCATTTACATGGAAAAAGAAACTGTTGCTACATAAGAATTTTAGGAGGTTATGAGGCCATTTCCAAACTTAGAGACAAAACATTATTGATAATGGAAAGCAATTTAAGACATTGATTCATCCTCCCAGTGGTGAACGTCCGAGATCTGAGAATATAATGCTAAAAAAAGTGACTACATAGTAAGAGCTGAATCTCACACAGCAGTCAAAGGCAACGAAAATCCATTTTTTTTGCCCATTTGTAACCCATATCCAACTTTTCACGGCAGCCTGAACAGCCCAATTATGATTTTTTCACCCTCCAGAAAATTAGATTTGTGCCACTTTCAAATATGGGACCGAATCTGTTACATATTCTATAGTTTCCCCATCATCTGCAGTCTGAACGGTCATGATACATTTCTTGCGACTTTTACATCACCGACATCATAATTCTGCACTAGAAGCCAGACATGGTAAATCCGGACATATAGTGGTGACAAAAAGTGTTTTTCCTCGTTCCGACTCTCTGTTTTATTGCATCTTTGTCACACTTCAGTGTGTCAGAGCATCAAATCAACTTAAATATGGATCAAAGACAATACAAGTAAATACAAAATGCAGTTGTTAAACAAAAGTTTGATTATAAAGGGAGAAAAAAATCCAAAGGGTTGACTGAAAAGATTAAGAAAATAATCTCTCCGTTCTAAACAGATAGAATTCTGGGGTCAGTGTGGTGGGAGATTAACATTGCTGCCACAAAAGAAAACATTGGATATAAGAATATTAAAAAAATTCCACCTTTATGTGACACTGTTGAAATCAGACAGAAAAAACTACATTAAGATGCTTCTAAAAGGATCATTATGTGTACTTAGGTTTTCCACACAGCTGATGTAATTTTTGCCTAATAAATTAAATCTTTTTTTTTTTTTTTTTTTTGCACTTGTTAGACTTAATCAATTTAAGAACCTGGTAAAGACCAGAGTAATATAAATTGTTCTATTGAGCCTAAAATCATAAAAATTCTCCCTGAAATAATCATTGTGTTATCCTGTCATTCAAACAAATCTAAAACAGCTAAATATAGATAAATTAGGGGCTGCATTAATGTGATTTACATTTAAATTCCTAAGCTCTGCAGGTCTAATATGTTTTTCAAAGCTGCGACATCCTGTGACACCAATCTGGACCCTGGTCATTGATCCTGACTCAGCACAACCTCTGTTAAGCTAAAATGCTTTGTCCAAAGCAGCATTTGGATCAATGTGGCCTTTTGCAGGGTGAAACAAAACAAGCCAAAGAAAAAGAGAACGTTTCAGAGAGAACATCTTCTGGGCGACTTTCCAAACTCTGTAAGCGTCCTCAGTACTGAACATAATGACTTTGGTTTCCATTTTCAGAAACAGTGACTCATTTTATGTTAAAACATGGCACATAAAAGGATAAAACTCTACAGGGTAATAAATTAAAGGTTGTAAAATAATTCACTCTGAGTGAAAAGGAAACGTGATCACATCATTGTGTAGTCATTGGACCTCATTTAGTCCTGAATGTCCTAGGCTAAATTTAGACCACCTTAAGCCATGAGTTTGATTTTTGTTACTTTGCTAATTTGCTGCAAAGATTTGATACATTCAACATTTCAGATGGACCGTTCAGTAGGTCATTGTAAATTACTGGCAGTATCATCTGATTTAGTTTGTCTCATTGCTTTAAAGTGGTGCAGGCAATTCAAAGAAAGGAATCCTGTGATAAACATGAATCCTGTGATAAACATGCTCAATCATGTTCAGTTTGATGAACAGAGTCAAGGTCATAACAATAAAAAGGGCATAATAAAATCCTGAACCACTGGACTAGCAAAACTATTTTTGACCTTTATATAAGGGCAATTAAAGCTGGATATGGAGCAAATTGCAAAGGTGATACATTGCGATGCCTGTTTTATGGCAATGCTCTATAAAAGACCATCTGCACAGTCTAGCACACTAAGGGTGTATTGAAAACCATACGCATGTGGTCCACTTGAATGGACCAGAGTTTGTTTCCCCCATTGGTCTGGACTTGTTGTGCAGCTTTGAATACACTCAAGAGAATCCTCGAGTGTATTGGGTCTTAGATCAAACGAACTAAGACCAACTATTTGAGGTGATTTACGACGACTTCCAAGCAAACGCTGGTGTGTTTATCGTCGTATGAATAGACGACCCTTGACCCAAACCAGCTACAGGAAATATATGTTTCTTTTGGACTTCACAAGCCACTGTTGCTGGACGTCCTTTGCTTTCTTTATATCGATGCAGGTTGTTGGTCAGAGGGCCCAGAGCATCTGGTCTCATCCTGCTTGCAGCTAAATTTGCTAACTTCATCCCAAAATTATAAATATTCTGAAAAACCAGCACTGTATGAACTGCTCTTGACAAAATGGTATTGCAGTTATAACAGTGGACCAAACAAAAGCATCCAAGGACTTTCCTTTTGTAAATGTACCCTAAAAAAGTATTAAAAAAACATGCACAAGAACAGGCAGTGTGAAGGAAAATATCATTTGGGCCATGGGATTAAATCAAAGATCAACTTTATCACGATCTGCTGCAGATATTATCCTTTTGTGTCTAATTACACTGAGTGAATAATGTCTTCCAGGGAGAGTATTGGTTTGCAGACTAAAGACCCCAATTACCTCCTGAGCTTATTCTGTCGGCCACTGCTGTCAGCTTCACAGGAGAACACGCTTTATATTAGCAGGCAGCAGCCTGTCTGCCTCCAGGCAGTCGATATGCATAACTTACCCACTGGGTTGGCAAAGGAAGAAAAAATAACGGAAGCTACAGAGCTAATAAGTTAATTTCTCATTTTAATGTTCAAGCAGCAGAAGCAAAATTATATCTTAAGAAGTCTGGAGATGTGAGAGGACGGGTGTGGATATCAGTCACAGAATAAAGGCTGATGAAGGTAGTTCACAGAGCTGCAATGAGTAACATTGTTTCACCGGGTTAAGGAAGAATGTTTCTGGGTTTCTGTTTTATCTTAAAGGGGCAGAATTATGTGTTCTTCAGGCTATTACAGTCATCTTATAGCATAATTAAGTAACTATGGTAATTTCAGTGGTTATAAAAATACTGTATATGTCAAATATGACTTAAAAGAAATTTTGCTGCCTAATTTAATGACTTAAAAATGAGGCTCTGTCACTTTAAAAACTCCTGCTCTCTCTGAAACGTTCAGGAAGTCATAACATCGTTTCTCTGTTAATCCTTTAGCAATGCTTTTATCAGCGTTGCACTGAGAAGAAGCTTGTATAATTAGCTTAGCAGATGTTCAGTTCCACCAGGTGTTTGCTAAATCCTGCTGGCTAGTCTGAAGGAGTTGAGTGGAGGAGTTACGGAGGACGGCTGCTCTGTGAGGCAGAAGCTTGGAAACTACAGTTCCGAGGAGGAGCTGTGTCTTAAAGGCGGAGCCAGGTCCACCAAGGTGTTTTGCACAGCTGGATGGTTGCCATGGAGATTAAAGAATTCCTCAAACATGCATGAAAGAACCAAGGCAACACTCCAAGTATGTTATAACATTATAACATGATGTAAAACTCAAAAAAAGTTGACTTTACATAATACTGCCCCTTTAAACCAATATTGATTATGTACTTTCTGATTTCATTTAGTAAAAGATTTTATAATAATTAATTTAACAGAAATATTGTTTATGTGTAGATGACAGCTGGGTTTAGAATTGAAACAAAGTTACAGTCCAACTGATTCCAACTGAAATGTTGGAATCAAATGTGGATATCAGTTTCTTCAATACAAGTTTGATGGTTTTCCAAACAGCAGTATATTGTTCATGAAATATTCATACACTTTTATCCTAGCTGAAAAATCTAAAATCCATTTTGGCAGTAGTTTGGAAAGTACCAAACTAGAGTTAGTTTGCAAGCAAAAAGCAAACGCAAACAGGAAGACATTTCTATAAATGGGAGAAGGTGTGTTGAAGGGATTTCTCCCCGAGCGTGTTCAGCAGAATCCAGGGAGCAGGTCAGGCCCTTGAGTCGCGCCACAACCACTCCAAGCAGCAGCCGTTCCTCCTGATTAGAGACTGTGCTCTGCTCCTTCTGTTGTCCAATATTCAGCACATTTTACACGCATCTCACCTTCTCTCACTGGCACTTTTATGTCTGCAATGTTAGGCCAAAGGATATCTGATGACACAGTCTGGGCTCTCCTTCCCCCTTTAGTGCGCTGCACACAGCCTGCAGATTCAATCCGGTTCTGCAGATTTATGCTCGTGTGTGAGTCCTTCTCCATTGAGGACAACCCTGTAATACGGTTGCAATGAGCTTTAGAGAAGTGACTGCAGCAGGTTGGAGCATACTGTCGTTATTCAACTTTTCATTGAGAGAGGAAAAAAATTGCTGCTATGTAGATTTATACTCATCCAAGTGGCCTGCCTTATGGCGCAAGTCTTTTTAATGTGATTGCACGGTGCTGCAGAAAGCTAACACTGCAAAATGGTTACTCAAGGCTGAAGCACATTGCATTGTTTAAGTGAAGGCAGAGCTGAATATACACTCACACAGATTTATGCTAGCTGAAGTGGCCTCTTTCAAAGAGTATATTATTGCTACACAGTGATGCAGAAAGGAGTTGCAGCTGTAAATGTAGGGCTTAAGACACGTTCAACAATTACAGAATTTATTTAAAGAGACATTTTAACATGAGTAGAGAGTAAAGACTTTTCAGACTTAAGCACCTAAAATTTTTCACTGATATACAAATTTATAATGCAACATATTTGCATTGTTTTTAGAAGCAGCAGCCAGAAAGTAGCAGTAATCTAGCAAACAAATAAATCAGGTATTCTTAATTTTATGTATCTGAATACTCGTGGCATCAGTCAGTGTGTGTAGGAAGCACAGTGTGCATTTTAGAAATGAAATTGATTTTAACTAGCAAAGAAAACTACTCAAATTAAATCAACTGCCATCACATTTCATGAGGTTGGAGCATACAGAGAGGGATCTTTAGCAACTCCTCCTTATATAAACTTTTTAGACAGTCTAAGTGCTGGGCCCTTTTATTCTAATTTCTCTTCAGCTCACCATACAGGTTTTCTATAGGTGTCAGGTTCGGACTGGTGAACCATTTTTGGCAATCTGTTTTGAGTCATTCTCTTGCTGAAATCCTAACCCATTTTCAGTTTTTGTGCAGATACCATCAGGTGTTTTTCTAAAATACTCTAAAAATAACTCCCAGATTGTATAGAAGGGCAACAGGCCCACACAATCACAAATCTTACAACCTAAATAGCAGTGAATGTATTGATCCTTTAATCCTGGAATGTTGGTTGCTGAAAATCTCAATCTTAATCTCATCTGAATAAAGAGTTTATTTTTGGAGTTAAAGAGCCACTTGCATTTAGGAAACTTTACACCAGGCATGTAGATTGTTTTTAATGACTTTTATGAATAACTGGTGACCCTACCATGCCACATTTTGTTGCTCTTCTCTAGCAGTGAGATTTGGACATTTATTTACCACCTTTACCATCCTACTAGCTGTGACTAATGGCAAGATTATTTGTTCTTCCTCAAGCTTTGTTTGCCACACTTCCAGTTGTTTGAAATTTAATTCTTGCTCTGTAGATTTCCAGCACTCATCTGTTATAGACAGTCAGTACGTTTCTCAATTCAGCAGCTTAAGATGCTGCAATATGTGGAAACTGCTTCCATATGCTGAATGAAGATTTTTTTTCTGTGCATATTTAGACCTTAACATGATCACTAAGTATTTTATTCACCCTAACATGTGCACTTTGGTTACCATATGTTAATCTGAGAATGGGTTTGGAGAAATAGTTTCAAATCATAAATTATGTCTGATTCCTGAGACAATAAAAACATAAAATTAACAGCTTAATAATAGATGAAAATTAGGGTTATTTCTATATATTCTTAGAAGTCAAAAATGGCTTTAATAAAACTGATTGGAGAAAATTGTGATTTAAATGTTCATCTTAAATTTCTATAGGCAGTTACACATTTATGCAACAATAATGTCTTAACAACAAATTTCTGCTTTAATTTTTTCACAGACCAGACATTTTTTAACATTTATTGTGTTGAGAACACATCTTCTCAACACAATAAATTGCAGATTTTTGCAGATAGGAAGGAAAAAGTTCTAACAAAGTCAACAGTTTGTCCTGTGATATACACTGCTCAAAAAAATAAAGGGAACACTTAAACAGGTGTTTAACACTTAAAGTGTTCCCTTTATTTTTTTGAGCAGTATATATATATAAAAAATACTTTTAATTTTATGTTAGAAATAACTGAAATAATATCGCCAAAGTCTGTGAAGGTGCAGGGACTTTAGATTTGGGAGAAGAGGAAAATGAACTTGGGAGGCTCAAAGTCTTCATGTGCATTATTATTTACTCCTTCAAGATCAATACTTTAAATCTCCCCTTTTCAAGGGCTCACTGTTGAGATTCTCCTGGCATGTACGGCAAATGCAGCTTCTTGGTTTTTAATCTTTGCCTCAAGGCAGAAAGGCTCCAGCTTTTTCAGGCTGGATGTGCTGCATGTGTCTATAACCAAATAAGGAGAAGTGAAATTGCTTTACACCATGATAAACTTTCAGTTTAAGGAAAAATAATCTAATTTACAAACTTTGAAACTGATTAAACTCATAAAGTATTAATGTGAATCTATTTCTTTCATGAGTTATTCATTTTTATATTAAAAGGAAAAAAAATCCTCCCAGTTTGATTAAAAGCTCTATTTAACTTTCAGTAAGAGAACGTGACTTTAATTTAAAATGAGCTACAAGTTGTAAATCCTAGTGCTTTCCATGCTTTATTTAAAGTTCAGAAAAATATTGCAAAAAAAAAAAACTCATTAGGAAATGTCAATAGAAAATTAAAATCATTTGATTAAAATCAGTGAAGTCCACAGACTCGTGAGGAAAACTCAATTTCTTTCTAGCAGTAGTGGCTGGCAATCCATCAAGGTTGTCTTTCTGCCTGTGACAGCTGCAATGGGATCCGGGCCCCCTACGACCCTGAGCAGGACAAACCTGGAATGGAAAATGCAATGAATAAATGAATTATTCCCCCCTAAACAAAAAAGAAAAATGATGTAAAAATACAACCTTGTTTTGCCAAAAGAATAGTAGGAAGTTGGTCATTTAGAGAATGTTATATGTGCAAAAATGTGTTTGTTTCTCCCATAATCTCTGTCTGGTGTCTGTTCCTCTTTGGATGATTAAAGGCATCTGACTAACAGGAGTATTCACACCACAGCACTAAATCACTTGCTGATTTATTGAGCAGCTGACCACAACACAAACAAACACACTCCCTCAAATGGACCATCTGTACAAGCATACAGTGTGGAATACAAACAGTTTCCATACCAGAGACACGAGCTGAAGTCAAACAGAGGAAGAAACCCGAGCAGCTTGAACACACACTGCTTGTACCTCGACTTTTAAATCTCTGGCGTGAACGTTCCTGCACACTCTTGACACATCACTGCCTCTCAGTAATCCACTGGTATAATGCTGTGGTCACCTCATGTCCGCCACAACAGACCTGTTATTGATTTTGTCTCAGTGCTGTCTGGTAACTGCCAGCCTGTCATGTCCACCCATCAGTCAAATCCCGGCCAGGACACCGATAATGGCTTCTTAATAATTAACTTCAAATATACTTACTAGTCTCCTTATCATTATGAAATGAGAAGCAAAGGATACACAGTAGTTTCTACTGTTTTTGCCGCTGCAGCTCTTGTACCCACTGTCATCTGGTGAGGCGGAGCTTGACTCTGCGTCTGCGTGGCTCTCCTCTCCTGACGAACAAAATAAACCAGTCAATCATGGGAAAAAAACTCTCTGAAACGCTGATGTCTTCACAAGAAATAAATAAACAACTGAAAGCTTCGTTCAACAGGTTTGTTAGGGCCAACAGGTTTTATGAAATGGGAGAAATCTTTTCTGTAATTTGGTTGATTGGAGGCACAAGGATATGATGACGACTCAAAAACTAGAGAGGAAGCTAGCTAGCTAGTCGTAGCCAGCCATGTCTTCTGACTCTTAAACATTTAAATAAATCAGTAGAAGGTGCTTATTGCTCTGTGTCCCAAATCAGATTTTCCTTTGATACAGATTTTCCCAAATCTGTCCCAAATTAGAATCAGATGAAACAAAAAATGAAAAAGATTGTTTCTTTTTTTTTCGGAAAAAAATTAAACAATCTTCATTCATCTCTAGTAAAGCAGTGGAATGTGGAATTTGCAATGAAACAAAGCAGATTTCATAAAACATTTTCAAATGTGGAATTGTTGGTGGGTTTGAGATATTGAGCTGCAGAAAATCTAAGTGCACTTGGACTGAAGGTCACAAATTTATGACCAAACATTCTCCTTGAAGAGAGCAGATTTGTTTCACCAACTATATTGTAAGTCGTCTAAGTCCTGAAGAGACAAATCCACTCCACATCACACTACCTCCAACATGTTTGGCTCTCAGTAAGATGTTCTTTTTTTAGGAATAATTTTAATTTATTTCCAAATTAATGGGAAGAGAAGCTTCTAAAAAGTGCCACACTTGTGTCTTCAGTCTATTTTTCCCAAAACTCTTGAGGAACATCAGGATGTTTTTTAGGTAAATGTTAGATGAGCTCCTGTGTTTGCTTTGGTCAAACAGAAACCCTTTTTACATGGCAAGTTTCCAAAAACATTTTTTGTTGTGCATTGGACAAAATTGGCTTCACACCATAGTGGAATGGAAACACAAATAGCAATGGGAAGGATGTAGTGACATGCCTGGCCTGTAGGAGGCGGTGAAACTTTGTTCATTTTCTGACCCAGAGGCATTTTATATAACAGTAGGACACATAGAGTGCACTGATCTGAAGCATGTAATCTGTGTCTTTATTTGCTGTTTCACAATGAGCAGATTTTGCCGAATGATCTAAAGAGGTACAGCAGCACAGACAGAACATGGATATGGTCCGCCATTGTTGATGTGTTGTGTGTGGGTGAAAGTGAGAGCGCTAGCACAAGATGGCGTGACTGACACAATCGTTTCCAACTGTTTTTAGTTTGAGATTACAGGGAGATGATTTGTATTGCAGTTCTAAAAGGTTTGACTTGTTTTTGACTGGCCAAAATGCTTTTACCATACAAACTAGAGACCAAAATATGACAAAACATCAGCTTTTACTGTCCTGGTGTTATTGTGTAAACAGTCCTACTTTTGGAACTCTTCCATGAATGCAGGTTTTTGCATTCATGGAAGAGTTAGTTAAGCATTTCTGGTTTCTGTTTTGACATCCTGGATGAGTCTTTGATGAGCTCTTGGCGTAACTTTGGTCAACCGGCCACATCTGTTCCATGTTTTTTCCAGTTGTGCATAATGGCTCTCACTGTTGTTCATTGGAGTCAAAGATTATTTAAATATGTATTCTTGTTATATGAGTCTGAAATTAAAATATTTTTTCATACTTCAATGTTTCACATAATCAAACAAGTACTTCTACTTTAACAGGTACCAATTTTACTTTCTTTTGAGCTTGATTGGGATCCAGCCTGCAAGTAATCTGTTTTATTCGCATTTTTCAGGAATGTGCTCAATTAATTGCAATTTACAGTTACAAGCCTGATATCGCAAATTAAGATTCACAACACGGACTAGATCCATTATATTTTTAGGCAGTCGCTGATTTCCACATTTTTGAGTCGTTTTTATAGCTTGCCCAGATCATTAGGTTCATTAATAACCAAACCTAGCCTACAGTGGAATTATGTTTATGACCACAAAGCTTTAGATTACATTTAATGACAGTTTTATGAATTGCCGTGGGACAGTGTAGGTGTATAATAGGGATAAATAAACAGAGGAGTCTGGGAGAGAAAGCTCATATGCAAGCAGGCACACATTCCTGGCAAAAACATACACAGAAATATTCTCAGTGCAGACAGGGTACACACAGTTTCATGGAGAAACGGAAAATGCTGGCAGGCATGAATGCCAATTTTAAGTAAATATGCATAGAAACACACACACACCCGCACACACACAAAAACATACACACAGAGCGAGCCTCAGGTGTTTCCTGACCAAGCTGCCATCCATCCATCCATCTCTCCATCCTCTCCTCTTCCTGCCTTCCTCCCACTTTGAATACATTTCATCCCATAATGAAACCTGAACACCCTCTGGCTGCAAGAGAGAATATGAATGAGAAGGGGAGGCAGAGTTACAAGAGACAGGAAAAAAAGGGACAAAAAAAGAAGAGAAAGAAGCATTATTGCAAAAAGGCACGAAGAGGGAGGAAAGCACATCATAATGGCATTTCTACTACTTCACTAGGGAACAAGATGAAGTTTTTTTCTAAAGTTCACTCAGTGGAAGTAGTGATGATGGATGGCTGAATATGACGGCTGGAGAAACAACTATTCTTCATCTCCCCAATCCAATTAAAGTACGACAGGGAGTGGTTTTCCTTTGCTGCTCATCAGCTGCAGTGTTTACCAGCTTGTTTAAAGGAAGAGGAGATTCTGTTCGAAGAGCCAGGTACTTTCAGTTTTTATGCACAGAAAAAAATAGGAACTCTCTGTGGAAATGAAGAGAGATGCAGTGAAAAGAAAGGTAACAAAATCTACATTACAGAAAGATCCAGACAGGACTTTTACAAGTGGTCAATTTACTTTTACAGCAAACAGACAGAGACTATATGAGGAAGAAAATCAAGCCTTGTTGAAATATTGTTTAAATGTTACATCAGGAGACAAACTGGACTTTGATATTTTGCAGCTTTTCAGCATTTTTATGCATCCTGGATGCTTATTTTTCTCTACACTGCAGAGAGCCAAAGTAATAAATATTGTTTTAAACCTAGGGATTCATGACATATCAGCATTAACATCAGTATTGGTCCATGCGACTCATTTTTTAACATATTGGTATTGGTAACACAAGAAAAACTAGGCCAGTATTGACAACCAATGCTCATTTTCCAGCTGTGTATGTGTTGACCATGTGGTATTTATTTGGACATGTGAGGGTATTTAGATGAAGCTTATTTATAATTTTTTTTAATGGTGGGTTGGGAATTATAGCAGCAATAATAGTACTGGATATCAAAATAAGCCAAATTTTGATATTGGTGCTTTTCTAAATAAGCTTATGATTTCAAGCTTTTTAAGAAACTACCCTTGGCTAAGGTTTTCTGTTTTTTTTCCTTCTCAGGTTTTAGAAATCCTAAAAATAATAATGGGCAATAATTAATAATCATCTCCTTCAGATACTGAGACTGAAGGAAACACAAAAAGACGAATGCTTCATTGTCACTGCCCAGCAACTTTAGTGTCATATCTTAGGAAAAACATGGCAAAAAAAACTATTTCATGTAATTTAAGATTATTTACAGTTATGTGAAAATGTGTTTGCCCCCTTCCTGATTTCCAATTTTCCTTCATGTTTGTCAAACCTTAAAAAAACCTTCATTTTAAACGTGTACTTTGTGTTTACTTGGGTTGTGTTTGATAAATATTTAAATTGGTTTTATGTTCTGAAACACTGAGGTGTGAAAACATGCATAAAGTAGAAAACCAGGAAGTGGGCAAACACTTTTCCACACCACTGTATAGAACACTAATTCACAACTAATTCAATCTCAAAGGACATTACAAGGCAACAGGTTCAGATTTATGGAAACCTATTTGTTTGAAGTTCAATTTAAATCAATCTAATTTATCCCAACAGTTGTTCATTAAATGCCCACTAGTAAAAAGTTATCTGTGTAAAAAGCCCAGCTGGTTGCAGTGAGTCATTCACTTTGCAGCAATCCTTCATCCTCAGCAAGCCTCTCTGACAGAAGAGAGTCATGATTTCCTTTTAGCAACAAGAAACCTCCAGTAGAGTGGCTACAGCAGGTACCATTATGTGAATCATGACATATGGTTCATATACCGTGACCCGCTGACCCTCTTCCCTCTTTATTATTAAAAAATACAACTACCTCAGACATAATTTAACATAAAAAATGATTTTGTTGCTTTAATGACAGCATTAATAAAGAAAAACTTGGGGAATAATCATTGGTTGTGCTAAATGTTCTTAGCAACAACAAAAGCAACACAGTCAGCAGGCATCATTTGGTTAAATGTCAATAAAAAGTAAGTACACACATTCACCTAAGATGCTGATTGTGTGATTGTGTCCTTTATTTTTTATGAACCCATAAAAAAATGAAAATTACTATATAGCACATAAATTTACCTATATGACAGAAAAAATGCTAGCACCACAGTTCCTTTAACAAGGTACTCCAAGTTTTTATCAAAAGTTAATAGGTAAAATGGCATAGCTAGCTGACCAGCTAAAAAAAACTTTACTCTCACATTCATATCTGAATGTTGATGTTAAGAAACTCTACACTCTCTTACTAACTAACTTGACCTAAGCTTGGATGAAGGCCCTCAGCAAAATAATTTAATTAATTGTCTACCAAGCAACAGAGCTGGTTGAATTCTGATTGGATGACAATTAGTTTATGTTGCTTTTCTAAATAAACTTAGATATGGTTAGTGTACAGATAAGACAATCACAAATTAATTATTAGTCTCTTTCGGGATCTGAAGGCCTCTCTGGGCTCAGAGTGCTCCTCGTCACACCACATCGGCATGAAACTAATGGAACGGAAAATTAATGGAAAGGAAGTCCCAACTTTTCAGTAAGCCAAACGTTCTGTATCAGCTATTGAATTACTTAATTCAAACTGGATTAGGGGTTTTCACTGGCTGTAATCCAAAATATATCATTCTTGGTGTAATGAATCTGAAAATACTAGTTTAGCAGCACTTATATAACCTGTAACAAAGCCAGTTATTTTCACCAAATACAGTCCAAGATATTTTAGAACTTTAGAAGTAATCAGTTTCAGCTGATTACTTCTAAACATTAGGACACAGAATAAAAACTTCTAATCCATAATTTTAGCAGTTTATAATATATTCTATGATAGAATCAAGCTAAAATGTTGTTAAAAACCTGGAGCTGAAAGTGAATAAAAACTGTTACAAAATTTATAAAGTATTCAGTAATCTTCAGAGTAACCTCAAGAACTTTTTCTCCAAAGTCTAGTTTTATGACTTTTGGCTATTTTTTTCAAAGCTGAGCCAAAAAACTTTTAGGAATTTAAATCTTTCAGCGTTTGATAAAATGTTAATTATTTCACTGTTTCACCCTGAAGTCAGAAAGTTTATTTTTCCCACATGGACCTGGTATTTTACTCCAATGTTCATGGATGGTTGACAAGAGAAGAATTATCACCTCCTCTGGACATCATGACAAAACAGCAAAAGGAATAGAAAAATATAAAATAACCCTCTGGTTTTGTCTTTTTATACATTTTCAAAATCTTTCTTCCACAGCCTTGTTTGTTCTTCTGTGAGCATGTGTAGTGAATATATATTAGTTCAATAAAAGTAAAACTACCTCCCCCAAACCATATATGCTACACCTTATAAATATTTAATGTCTTACAGCCATTGTAAAAGTTTTTGCTGAGGGCAGCTCAGTTGCAAAAGAGGCAATCCGATGTAATTTAGCCTCTTATTCATGTAATTTGTAGCTACTGACTTTTCTTTTTTCTCCTCTACTTTCTTTTCCTTTGCTTAACTCATTTGTTGATGACAATAAATTCAACTTCAGCTCTCTGGGTATGAGTGCCACTTAGAGAAGCTTAAATTGGGTGTCAGGAGACATAGAGAAAGCAACAATTTCTCCAAATATCTATGTTTTACAACCCACTCAAGACACGACAATGGAACACACTCCACCATACCACCTACACTTCTTCGTCTGAAAACACGAGGTGTGTTTGATTTCTGCTGCTTCATTAGTTCCATTCAGTGGTTTGGGTTTGCCGCAGTGACGAGTTAGTGTAAAATGAAGATGTCAGCACAAAAAGCTGTTTTGTTGACCAGTTAATTGGTCCCTGAATACGGCGCGCGGATGATGAGGGGATCGGAGGATGTGGGTTTGGATGAGCCTCTGGAGACAGATCTGTCGCCAACAATAAATACATCTGAGTTTAGAATTGGTGCAGTGGTGGAAGGACCATTTCAACTCTAACATCAAGTTGATGAAACACAAACAGTATGTGTGCTGTGTTGTTAGCAAAGAGCTTAATAGCAGGATACAAAGTACAAAAGTACAGATAGACAGATAAAAGTTCTGGAGCATTTATTTCTTCACATTCTCTTTCTGGGTTCATTTTAGCTTCACTCTAATGTTTTTTCACATCAAGATTATGTTCACATAACATGGGAAACCAACCCAATTTGCTTTTGTTGCCCAAACATGACTTATATCTGTTTGAACTGCCCTATTTCGATCTTTTCATTCTTTATGACATCAGTCATGATATATGTTTTCTGGAAAATTTATGACACTGTTTGATATTTGTTAGAGGTTTTTCTTTGGTTGTGACCGCAGATTACCTAATAAAACTCACCACAATATGGGTTGCTTGTTCTTTTGTGCAAGTTATGTTGGTTATTATTGTTTTATGTCTGTTTTTCCTATTTGTACTTATGCTTATTATCTTAATGTACATTACTTTAACCATTTGTTGTTTTTAAGTCTGCTTTAAATGATTCAATTGTTTGAATATCACGTCTAATATTATGATAATGTCAAGTCAGTCTTGGTTACATAAAAGATTAGAAGTCACAGATCCATTTTTGTTAATTTTTGTTTTTACATTTTTCACAGATTCAAAGTTTGTAGGTGATAAATGAACCTTTTGGTCCAGCTTGAACTGATGCAAGGTTTGCCGTCTTTCATCACGCGGTATTTCCATAAAGTACTTACATAAAATTAAATATAGTTGTTTATTTCTCTCCTTAACATAATTCAATGGTTGATAATACTGTAGAGATACTGAAAAGGTAATTAGTAAGTACCTGAAGACTCAGACTGTTTAGCTGAATGCTAACCTCAGATGGATGCTACCAGTTACTGCTGGGAACTCTTGACTCGGGTATTTTAAAATTTAGATGCTCCAAAATACAAAAAACAAATGTCCTGCAAGATGTAATCACATAAGTTGCATGGGTTATCAGCTGGCCTGAGGAATCACCACTGCACCAACCAACGCCCCCTGCTGTTTCTCCCACCTGGCGTATAATTCTAACATATGGCATTTGGTAGAGATGGAATAACCTGCAGGGAAGTGAATGCATTAATCCAAAACGCTGCCCAGTATCAGGAGTGTAGTCACAAACAGAAAGCATTAATACGAAACAGAGACAAGACAAGTATTCGGGGGTTTTGTCAAAAAACCTAATTTCCGGTTGTGTTGATGAAGAGATAACAGTAAAACTGTCCCAGGGCCTCAAATCATGTCATGTCATGACAGCTCAAGGATTGTCTCTTCAGGAATCACACTAAGGATAAAATCTTCACTACAGGGAAAAAAAACAACCTCACTGTTTTCCTACACTACACATAATCCATTAACAAAGCGGTAAAAGGAACTACTCTGACATTAATCAGCCTTCCTTTTTCTGAGCATCTCTGTTGAAAACTGTCTGAGGATTGAAACAACAGACAGGATGGTGAGTGAAAAGAAAAGAGTCATTAAGGAAAGAAAAGATTTTATTTATTCACTGATATACAGTCTTTTAAAACAGAAACACAGATAAATAAGACTATGGAGATATTCAAATGGGACATGAATGAGTTTATTTATAATAATTCCTAATGTAAAGATTAAATGGAGGGATTTAATAGAAGATTGCTACTATTTTTAAGATTTTGAACCACTGGTTGGTCTAGGATTGTTTTAAAACATTATGTAATAAAACCACAAGAAACTTCAACCCTTTATTTAAATTTTTAATCATAAAATAATACATGCAAATGGAAATAAATACAGTGTATGAGAAAACAGTCATTGGAATTTGGCCATACAGAGACATTTGTTTGGACTCCAGGGTAAGATGCATAAAAAGCTTAAAATTCATCTTATTACTGCACTGTAATCTCATGCTGTCACATTTAGAAAAGTACAAACTTTAACATGAGTTCAGTGGGAAATAAATAAAGAAATATTTACATTTTAAAGAATAATCTCTGCCAAGCTTGCAGGGCAGAAATCACTCATCTATATTTACCAAGTTTAGAGCATAAAAAGATATATTTTACTCATTCCTCTTCATACAATCTCTCTATGTCACATGTTTTGCCTTGTGTTCCTTCTTTTCAGTTTATTTCTAATCATTTCTGGGCTCATTTGGTCATATGCGTTGGTAATTATTCCAGTGAAAGACCAATTGATGACCCAATTTCATACAAATTTCACCAGAGGTTTACTTAGTGTTTTTTGTTTGTTAAAATAATTATTTTCTTATATTGATTTTTTTCCCCAGAACAAATATACTTAAATAATGTAATTTTTTCCCCTTAATCTTTCAATTCGAGACTATATTGCTGCAACAAGAATTTATAGTTTTTTACACACCTCAACCAGGGATCAATAATTGTACATTTCCATGTTTCCAACAGAGTTAAGAAAAACATCAAACTCTTGTTTAAAAACTTAGGACAATCAAATCAGCATCGAAAAAGTTAAATCAATTACAAACATTTTAGAATAAAACATTTATTTTTATGATATGCATGTTTTTTTATTTTTTTCTAGCATAAATTATCTCTGTGGGATGGCTACAGGGCATTTTTCACTTGTACATATTGTACATATTGTTCCCAGGGCTTTTGTATTTAGATATTGCATTGAGGAAAATCCCAGACCCACCTGGCGCCGGCGACCTCAGGGGCCGTTTACAGCAGCTCTGCGGTAAAAGTGGCTTCGGTGGATGTTGTTAGCAGAAGTGCCGAGCCGAGCCGTTTGTTTCATTCTGCTTTATTGCTGTTGTCACTTGTTTTTAATGAAAGTGGAGCTCAGCTGAAGAAGAAGAAGAAGAAGGGGAATTTATTCGCTGGCAGGACTAGCTTTGATTGTTCTGCCCATTGTGTGTGTGTGTGCATGAGTGAGTGTGTTAGTTACAGGACATTTGATTTAAAAAAGCCTGAGACCTGTTCACCTCACATTGATCAGATACATTTATTTGTGACGTTTGATGTTAAGAACCACACAACTACTTTTGTTTCGATTTGGTTGAATGTTCTCGAAAAGCCTTAGATGGTGGATTTTATATTTGTTGGATTGAAGTAAAGAAATGCATAAATGTGTGTGTAACAGGCTAAATCATATCAGCTGCAGAAGGTGAAAAAGTAATGAGGCATGTAAAAAGCCCGGATGTGCATGAAACAGTGTGTTTACTGTATGCCTCAGGGCATCTCCACATCTGTATGTGTTTACAGAATGTGTGTCTCTGTAGTCACATTTATTATGTGAGTCTGCTTATTGATGGAGCCTGTGTGATCCTCACACACTGAAAAGTATTCATGCCCCTAGAAATTTTTAAAGATTTTGTCACTTCACTACCACCGAACTTAATGAACTAACACAAACCAGTGCACAATGATGAAGTCGAAGGAAGAAAGACTAATTTTTATTTTCTCTCAGAAAACTCCCCCAAAAAACTGAGAGTTCATGACTCAGTAGATTCTCTCTTGCAGGTAGATTGTATTTACCTGTTACAAATTGCAGTTATGGACTATTTATGTTTTATCTATCACATAAATTCCCTCTTAAAACATTAAAGTTTGTGGCAAAAATGTGAAAAAGCATAAAAAAGTTCAATGGTTATGAAAACTTCTAATTGTTTAAGTATTATGTGCTCACAGTACATGCAATATGTCTTTACTTTCAAACAAGAATGTCTGTTGACCGTTAGTTACAAGGACTTGTAGTTACAAAGTAAAACCCAGTAGGACCTTTTGTGGTTTTGTACAAAAAGTCAAAAAGATGCCAATATTTTTGTCCCTCCACTAACTGGATGCAAACACACATGGTGGTTTTACTCTTAGTTAAACTCCACTCCCCAGACAGTGACTGTCCAATCATAACTTAGCAACATTAAATTAGTATGGCAGGTCTGTCAAGCTTCACTTTCCCCCAAATGCACAATTGGTGTGCGCTGAGCCTGGGATAATGATTCTCCGCAAGAGTGAATGAATGAAATTCCATGAGAGATTGAGCTTTTTATCTAACACACAGAGTTGGTATTTTTCAGGCTTGCAAAAGCTAATTTAAGCTACCAGTGACATTTGTTATTCCCAGAAATTCAGGTGCTTCTTTGCTTATCTTAATTTTCTTTTATGAGTTTTTTTGCAATAAAAGACCCACAACTTTAGGGGAGCAATTAAAAACGTCAATGGAGATTTCAATATAAAAAAATCTATTCGACTGTAAAGTTAAACATATAACATGCATATGTAAAGATTCATATCACACATTTTCCATCTATGGCTTCAACTTAGTTAATTAAATAACACTGTTTATTCATACGAGTCATTTTGTAAATGGTAAACAGATTAAGTCTATGTTTATATATTTCTAGTCGTACTGAATCATTGCACTAGAATCACATCTTATGGGGAGGCGTTTGTAAAATTACCCAGTCAAAGATTAGCAGCAATAGTTTGGGTTATTTAGCTTGTCAAAAGAGGGGAAAAGTGGGTGTTCTTTTCTCAGTTATATTTTCACCATGTTTTCCAATCAATTGTAAATTTTGTAGTTCCAAACTAAATATGTAATTTGGAAGCTAAATATTTTCTTTACCAACTAAAGAATACATTTAATTCTGAGCCAGCTACAAAATTACTAAGTATTTAGCTAGTATGCATTTATAATGGTTTATTCTTTATTTTAATATTCAGTGTAGTACAAAAAATGAGGAGAGAAATCAGTGATAAAGATGTGACATGAAACGATTCAAAAGCTGGAGTTTATAAAGACCCAGCTTTTAATTTTGGTAGTTCACTTCCAGTTATCAGCAAGTAAATTTTCATTCATTTCTCTCTGACCTATTTATTTGGCTTGTTAACTAAATATGTAGCTTCAACTTAAATATTTCACTTGTTAACCAAATATTTAGTTTGAAGATAAATGTTTAATTGTCAAACTAAATATTTAGCTGGTTAACTAAGTATTTCACTATCGAACTAAAAACATTACATATTATTTAAAGGTATTTGCACAAAGTCTGTGCTTTAAAATAGTGTTGGCTAAGTATAAAAGTGAAAACAATGTAGTAACTATTCTTACACTGATGTGTTTAGAAAATGAGTGTTCTGTTTTTGTTCACTCTAATATGAGGTTGATGAGTTGTTTGACCCTGTATGAAAATGTAGGGTTTTTTACGACACAAAAGTAATCTAAGCAATTTACTATTTACAGATTTACAAGGAAAGTTGTTGCAAATTTTGGAACTATGTCATTAGACTTTTTTTAGACCACAAATATTTTTATCCCACAAAAATGCATCAAACTCAGCAAGCAAGTTTTCTCTGCATTATCATTTGTGACACATATGAAAAATCATAAACTTAGTGTGCAAATCCAAGTGAATGAAATCTGTGTTTCATTCAAGCTGCAAACCGGGCGTTATGTAATAAAGGATCATGGAAGCACAGACGTGTTTGTGAGCTCATACACGCTGAGGCTAACATAAGAGCAGAGCTACAGAAGCCTGTGACTCACTGCAAGCCTGTCCTCCATGACAGTTAATGAGCTGTGTCTGCTTTCTCTTTCTGTCTATTTCTGCTGCATCCCATCTTCTGTTTTATTGAAAAAGCTATAAAACAGAGTGAGTCTCTCTCCTTCTGCCCTTTACTTGATGGGTATTAAATGAACTGCTGTGGCAGAAAATAAGAAGGTGGGTTTTAAGCTTCCCCTCATCTCTTGTTGTAGTTTTTTTGCATCATACACTTCAAGAAATGTCAAGGAAAGACAAATTGTGACATCGCTCTACTCACCTCCGTCCTGCCACACAGTGAAAGGACCTTGATGAAGGGATTTTGAACAAAGCCAGGGTGCGAGGGACTTGAGTTAGGCCTGCAGACCCCTTCTGAGAGAAAACACTCTGATAATGTAATATCAGGTGGTTTTATGGATAAACCCTCAGACATATCAGAGTTTTTACTCACCGGGTTTGTGCAGGCTTCATACATCAGACAGATACAGTCAGGTGCCTCAGCAGGGGATGTTATTTACCTGAAGTCCATTTGTCTTGAAGTGTGATTACTCCCAGCCTGTTTCTCCTTTCAGTCGGTCAGATTTGTGGGGTGGTTGAAATCTCATCAGAGGGAAAAGGGCTGATTTTCTGTCAGAAACAAAGTTTGTATAAACTGTAATTCACAGCTGATATTGTTGTAATTTTGGATTTGTGGAAAAAGAAGTAGAAAAAAATGTACAAATATGCAATGCAAAGATGCATTTGCTCTACAAATTAAATTAGTTCACAATCAATTTCAAGCCAAATGCTTTCTGTTCTTAATGCTTGTGTCAGTTTCAAAATATCTTTTTTGTGTAATCACCTTTACTTAAAAATAGCTGCATTTTGAACTGTTCATTTTGAATTTGGTTTCTTCCTAATACATAAAGAGCAGTTTAAGATAATTCAATAAACAATAGTCATCTTGTTCATATTTTCTACCTACTTACTTTAATTACATTCAGTCAGATTTGTGTTGTGTAAACATTTTGCTCAACAAGTTTCTGTTGCACAACTTGAAACGAACTCTGAGTTTCATGTCATCTTGTTTCAATTCATCTCTGTAACTTTATCATTATACCATCTCACTATCATGTAAGTAATATCTGCTTTCTAATAGGATGCTGTACATATAACTCACATGAAGAATGACTGCCTCAGGCAAACTTTAATGATTTATTTCCTCTTTTAAGCATACTTCTAAAACCTACTCCATGCCTTAACCACAGTTGTGTTTCCGTCTGTGTGGGTGGGCATGTATGTCTGTGAATGACTCTGACATGATATTTCCCCCTCTTGGCCTCGAGCGTTCGACTGACTGTGACAGGAAGAGTAATTGGCCATCAAAATAATCCAGACCCCTTCCTTCATTCGCAGCCAGCCCCCAGCAAGTGGAATTAGACATCGCGTTGAGTCAGGGACGTTAAACACAAACTCTGTGTCCATGTTTTGCAAGTGTGTGTGTGGGTGTTGTTTGCAAGAGGCATAGTCTGACCTTAAGTTACATCATCATGTATCAGAGGATGACAGTGATGAAGCCTGTTCACTCATTAAACATTAAATTTTGTCATGCAAAGCCACATTTTTACCTCACAAGGTATAAAATAAATATAAAGCACATCAATGTGAAGACAAGCTGGCAAAGTTGTATCTGTCCTTGCTACTCACAGTTAGATACATTATGTCAGCTGAATAGACTGTTATACATCACTTTTGATTTAAAAACTACTCAATGTCTCATTAATAGATTAAAAAAGTCTTCATTTATGAGAATGGTGCATGGTCAGGATTTTATGCACATATAGTCTGGGTATATGCAAACAATTTAGGTTGGTAATGTTGTTTTGCAGTAAAACTTTTGTGGCTTTTACAACATAGCTTTCTAAACTGTTTTCTCTTTTCAGATCTGTGAAAGTGCCACTTAAAGCAAAGTTGTTTTCCAGACATGCTGACATGTTATAGAGTAAAACCCAAAGACTTCTGAAACAATGCAACCATATCACATGGATGCAGAGGTATACTTCTCAGGAGACTGAGATGCTGCCTCGTACTAAGCACACACAGCAACAATGTAGCTCCTCTTCGACCAGATGGTAGCTGGAATTGTTTCTTGTCAGCAAGAAAGCAAATCACCATTTTTAAGGGAAAGATTAACAAAGCTTTAATGACACCAAATTATCAATGTTTAAAACTACAGGAACCACTAAAGCAATCTGGAAAACTCTTTGAAACAGATGTGCACATTAGAGCTGTAGTTGCAAGCTGTAACTATTTGTTCAATCTGATTTCTGTGTATTCCTTCACTTTGAAAGTAACTAACTGCAACAGATTTTCCTTATTTTAGATTTTTGCATGGATGAATTTACACCTCTACAGTCATGTTGATTGTATTTGCATCTTATTTTGTTATCTTTTCCAAAGTTAAAAGAGAAGCTTGCTGTCAATCCAGAAAGAAATAGCACATAGTAAAAGAGTAGAGAAACATTCAAGTCCCAGTTAGGCAAAATAGAAGAAAATAGGGTTGTTAATGGTACAAATTGAACATTCTACCCTTAAAAAAACCCTTTGTACATTTATTTCTAAACTTTAAGTATTCAATAACCCCGCAGACTGTACCATGTTTGTTTTGCTGATTGCTGACGAAAAGCCTGGAATCAAACAGATTTGGTAAGAGACGGGGAATGAATTATAACCCTGATGGTTCAAAACCGAAATAAAATCAGACATAAGCGGTCATGTAGAGTAATAGAAAGAACCCTGAGATTCATACCAACTGCCTTGTAATAAAACAACAGCACCCGTCTTTTGTTCCTATTGTCACAAACTGATACCTTTATGTTTTATCTTAACCTGCTGAAACAGAATTGGTAAAAAGCTATTTTAATATTCAAATCGTAATATTAAAGATATTGCTCAACATGAAACAGTTTAATGTTTTATGTTGAACTGTTGCTTTTCAGTATTCGGTTAAAGTTTTCTTAGGTAAATGTGAACAACCAAACCTCTGCTAAAAAAATGAATATATGAAATCTGCCATATGAAAATTTGTTGTTCATTGCTTTTATCTTTAAAATGATGAGTGATCGGGGCATGGGGTTAGCGCAACCCATGTTTGGAGGCCTTGAGTTCTCGACGTGGGTTCGACTCCCGGACCTGACAATATTTGCTGCATGTCTTCCCCTCCTCTCCTTCCCCCTTTTCTGTCAGCCTACTTTCATATAAGGGACACTAGAGCCCACAAAAGACCCCCTGGAGGGGTAAAGAAAAAAAGATGAGTGATCAGTTTTGCTATCTTAAGCTTGGTATTAAAACTGAGCAGTAATATTTCTTTTGAGTCAACCTCCTTGTTCCTCTCTGCAGCTCTGGTCCACCAGGTAATCCTGTTTGTGTTTGTTCAACTTGGAAATCCAATGATTCGGTGAAGTGTGTTGATTTTCTGCTTACCGTCACTGTAACTCGCTCATCTGTAAACTACCTCCAGAGCCTCATTTGCTCCCGGAGAGAAGAAAGTAAATGTTTTGAACCGACACTATTTTTGAACAGTTGTAGTTTCACATTTTGTTTGAAATTTATTTTGTCGCCATTAGTTTCCCTATTTGTTCTGATGTGTTTACAAGTCACCCAGCTCTCAGCAGGCAAATGCTGTGATGTTGTCAGGTTTGTTTGGAGGTTTTGACTTATTCATTCAGCCATTATTTGAGTCTGTTCTTATAATGTCAGACAGCTACTTTAGCTTTGTTTACTTCCTGCAGTCTGTTGTCAACTGAACTCCGCTTTTATCATTGATGCTGTCTCCGTTTATGATCACACATGAACGTTTCTCTTAAAGAGACATCTTCACACCTCAACCAGAAGCCAAACATGCACTGAAGAGAATGAAATCTGCTGTGCCTAAAAAAGAAAATAGCAAATGAAATGAATTAATAAAATACACGTGTACACTTACAGGCCATTTTATTAGGTATACCTGGCTACTATCTACCTCTATTTGCATTTAAGCAAGGTGTCAGAAATGTTCCTCTGAGATTTTTGGTCTGTGTTGCTTGTATGCTTTCAGTACTGCAGCAACAGAGGTTATTTCTGAAAATAATCTAGTAGGATAACAAATGTGTGAGAGTTTTTTTAAAGTACAGGAAATATTGCAATCAACTCTTCTAATCAATTGAAACTGATTAACTGAATCATGTTTATCTGTTTGAAGACATGCACAACAAAATGTTAAGTATTCTTGCTTTATGATCTTGAAGAAATGTGTTACTTTTTCTGTTTTGAGTCAAACTTCAATCTTCACTTACTTCTAACCTCTTTAGTTTTTGGTAAAACATTTTGAGGCACTGTGGTTCACTTTAAAACAATCAAATGTTTCATGACTGAGTCATTATTTAGGTACTTTTCCTTTCATTTTTCAGATTTCAGTCAGAACAATACACTTACGTTTTAAAACAATTTCCAAAATTGTTACAAATCAACTCAGGACATTTAGTACATTAAAATGCGGGAGAAGAATGAACTGTGCTGAACTGAACCTCCTGGTTTTCTTATGATTATCAGTATAAATGATACCTAATAAAGACCAAAGCAAAGCCATCTTAATGGCTTATTCAATGATTATTTTCCACATGAACATTTGTGTAGATAAAAACAATCAACCGATACATATAAACCTGCATTTAGTCTCACTTCTTATTTTCTTTTTCACTCTGTGTCATTTCTGCAGGTCCCCCTGTCAACGTAACCTGCAACATTTTTATCAACAGTTTTGGCTCCATTGCTGAAACAACAATGGTAAGCTTATTTATTATCACTTCCACTTAGCAACACAGCCTTAAAGCAAAGATTTTCAAACTTGTCACTGGTGTCTGTGTGTGGATTTGGATGCTTAGGCCCGTAATGGAGACAGTCACATTTCACCAGAGCCTCATCTCAGCTCTGGTAATTTTCACTTGAAAAAGGAAGCTAATTAAAATGAAGGCTGTGTTGATATTCAGTGCATCCGAAGTTGCATTTTCACAACATTTTGAAAAATTAAAAGCCTTCTGACCTCTCAGTGTTTGGATGTTTCCTCGCCTCACTGAGCCCACATTTCATTTCATTTGAACGAGCGCATCACTGCCGCCACCATTAGCATAACAACGCAGCGACTGCAGAGCTGGCGTGTCTTTTTACAAGCAATGAAGGGAAAATTTACACCAGTTCATTACACAGGAAATCCATTAGTATAAATATAACAGAAGCATCAACGTTCACTGAGCAACAAGGCTCAGAGCAGATATGCTGTGTGTGTTGGTTTGCAAATACATGCCACTGTCACCCGTCTGAACCCTGAGAAATTTCTACATTTTTCCGATGAAAGCAGTAAATCTTTCAGCTGAATAAACCCTCTGCAGGGATTCTGAGGTCGTGACAACTCCTTCTCCGTGCACATAAATTTTGGGGTTCTAGCTCTGTCAGGTTGGATTAACAATGTGCAAATGCACAGAAATATTCAAAGAATCTCTTTAAAATTTAATTCAATTTAATTTAGCTTATGCACATAGTGCCAAATTGCAACAGATGTCAATTTGAAGCTCTATGCAGACAAGACCCATTCCTATGCAGGTATGTTCAATGTAATTGTGTAAATATTGAGATAGGTTCATAACAGTCTGCATTGAAATAGTCACATATTCATAAAACATGACTCCTGTTGACAGTTGGTTGGACAGTAAGATTAGGAATTACACAGGCTTTTGTCATTTTCTCTCCTATCAGCAAAGTCCTCATGCCTTTTGCTGATCTTAGTCAAAAAGATGGATACTAGGCAGGTACAATAAATATAAAAAAGTAAGTTAAAGAAGTGTCTAGAAATATTGTAGCAGAGTTTTAATGCATATCACATGGGATAGTATGTATATATACTATTATATGTTGCATTCGAGTAGTCTCTTGATATTGCTAGAAAATCTGGAGCAACAGAGATGAAGGCTTGCACAAATGAAAGGACAAGCAACAGCAGAACAGAATTTATGTGGAAAAAATGCTTTTGATACAGAAATCAGCAGCACTTTTACCATGTGTTCTTTCAAGTATAACTTCAGATCTTGTCTCATATTAAAAGTTAGCAGCCATCTTTAAGAAATGAGGTTAAAAATCTATAAAAGCCTTTTAAATGCTGAAATTATTTATAGTCAATTGTACAATTGTACATCACAAGCAACAATTGTAATCTAAATCTACTATTCATTTTGAAGCAAGAACTGAGTGATAATATCCGATATCTGTCCATTTAAAAGTAATTTGCTTGTTAGCTGTTCTGACTGGCTGTCAACCACTGAACCACTGGCAATGCAGCCTCTATCTTTCCCTTAACACCTGTTCAAAAAGCACTTTTTGCAAGTTGAATTGCTTAAATATGCATTCTTGAATTTCTGCGTTTTAAGAAATTTTAAATATATCACAGCCCTAAACACACACAAAAGCTAAAGAGAGACAGGAAGGGTTTTTGGAAGCATTGATTTGATCATGGAAGATATGACACATGTAGCTCATTAGTGTCAGCAAATAGTTAAGCAGATAAAAACATTCAAAGTAAACTGAAGACTGGCTTTTAAAATGATAACATATCACCTTTGATCATCTTTCTAAATTCCCACGCTAAACCTGAGTTTGGCCTGAAGCTGAAGGCCAGTTTATGTATAAACTGCTGTGTAAAAACTGTCCTCTTAACATTGGTCCTCTCAAAGATAAAGGACACACACACGGCGGCGCTGCCGCTGAAGAACAGTGATCGATGGATTCAGTAGAATGGCGCAGTGCTTGTTGAAGTACCGACGCAACACGGCTTCATTTGTGCTTCAGCACTCCCACTGCTTCTTCACTCTGTCTCATCCTTCTTCATCCACCTCTTCTGCTTCTCTGCTTTCTTCTCCCCATTCAAACATCATGTGTGTGTTACGTCTCTTTATGTGGAGAACACCAAACATCCCTGTGTGTTTAATTTACGAAAAGAAAAAAAAAACGTGGACATAGTAAAACAAAAAATTTTGGAAATACTGTAAAATTATGAAAATGTTGAAGTAAAATTTAATGCAAAGCTCACATTAAACCAATAATTGTTTGAATTCATCAAAAAATTGATTTTTAGGACTAATTTACTGGGGCAATAAAAATAAGACATGTTTGAAGTCCAAACTTTAAAATATATTTAGCATAGCCATAATGTTAAAGCTATTACTGAGCAAATACTTTTAAATGCCGTCTACCTTCTAAAAAGTAAGTAGCTTTACACTATATTTTATTAAAAATCAGCCTTATATTATTTGCAAATATTAAATTTTAACATGGAATAAGACTTATAACTGTTCCAAGCAAGTATATGGAAATAAATATGTTTTTATTTGTTACTTATATCTATATTTTCTTATTTAAATCTTTACAGATTTGTATTTGCTATTATTAATTGATAAAAAATAAAACAAAAAAATTTAAATATCTGTATTCAAATGATTATAAAACTTTAAGCCCAAATATTAGCTATATTATGTTTTCTTTGCTTGTATATTTGCAAAAACAAGAACATTTTATATGTTTTTTAGAGACTATTAAAATATCTTAACATGAAAAACACCTAAATCTGCAAATAATCTACAAACTATAAATCATGCAATTAAATTAAATAAATCATGAACTTGGATAATGGTAGCTTTGTTGTCACAAACATTAAACCCAAACTGATGATTTCATTAAGAGATTATTACCTTCAGGTCAGTCTATGTTAACTGTGTCAGTGTTTACTGAATGATCAGGATTCTCATTTATTAAAATCCCTTAATGATCCAGAGAGAAGTTTGCTCTCTGGATCCCTCTGTAAATTTACTTGACATCCAACTGTGCTGCCGGCAAACTGTGGCTCCATCTGAGGCCAAACAGAAAAAAAAGGCATATTTCTGCCTCGCTGTCGTACCTGAGCAGATGTGCTACCATAATGTGCGAAGCTCCATATCCTCCTCTTCCTACCTGAGCAGACTCCAGGAAGCCGGCAGGATGTTATGACAGGCGTGGAATTAGAATATGGCTGCAGATTTTTCTGCAGTTGTTGTTGTTGTCAAAGGAAGTACACGGAAAAGAAGAAGAGGAGGATTGTAGTCCTTCATGCGTGGTTTACTGCCTGAGTTTAATGCAAGCTGAAATGAGTTTGGTATTGTGTAAGTACAGCAATTCCTCTGCTAATGGCTCCGCAGCAGCATTCCAATGGGGGATAATTTTACTATGTATTTTAACAGTCCAATGGCCTTATGTCACATCCTTAGATGGACGGGTTTAATACAGATCTGCCTCAGTGTCAATAACATTTTTAATAACCCGATTACTCAAATGAGTCATCAGCTTTGTCTAAAGCCAAACTCCAGCATGAAATCAGCCATTTTTCACTAATATTACTTTCCCCTCATTAGAATGCCAAATTACTTTTTGCTCATTTGAATGTTGGAATGGAGCGCCATTCGTTTCCTGACTTCTAGCCAACGTGTTTACTGTTCATCCATCTGCAGCCATGACAGGCCTCTGATCTATGAGGCTCCATGCAGAGCCGAACATGTCCAATGTGTTGACCAGCGGGTGAGAATAGAGATTTCATTGTATGGAAAAGTACAGCAGCATACTTTTCCAGCATAGACTTGATACAGTTATTTTCTGAAAAATAATGCAGGTCGGATCTGCAAATTTAGTCACTTAGTCACTGATGCTGCTAAAGCTGCTCTATCGAGCTGAAAAGTTACTAGTTCTGTGTATTTCAAGTGTACTAAGATATTTGCACTAGAAACGTGACAAAAAATACTTAGCAAGATTCTGTGATTTACCATATCTGGTATTACTTCCCTTCTTCTTTTTGTTGATCGAACACATACAGTGACATGCCAATAAAACATACAAAATTTTGTGATTGTAACATAACAAAATGTGAAAAAGTTCAAGAACTATGAATTCTGTAGCAAGGTTCTGTGTTTTTCTAGTTTCTTTGAAGACTAAGAATATTTTTTTGTTGTTTTGAGTGACTCTATTGCTGCCATTTCTACCTAGCTATTTTTTCCTGAGCTGAAATCAAACTGCAGGCATCTTAGTGACTGATGAAGCTGAAATAAGCCCACAGCTCTCCTTCGTTCTTCCCTCCATCAGCACACACTCCTCATCTCTGCAGTGTCTTAGGTTATTTGCCACTTTCTCAAGCAGAAAAAAAGGTGACTCATTCAGAAAAGGTCGAGCTCATTTGTTTCATGTGAGATATTTGGTGTAATAAACAGTGATAAACAGAGAAGGAGCCTGGCCGAGGCTGTTGCGGCGCACACATGTTCAGCTCAGCGGCTGATTGCTTCTTGAAATGCCACCTGCTGGGGCTGCTGGCGTGGCCGTACCTACTCGCTGCGATGGCTTTTTTCTGCTACGCCACACAGCTTAATGACAGCCCAAGCAGCCAGGCTCCATATTCAGAGAATAATTGACAATTAGAGAGATCGAGGGGCAAACTGAATGCCAATTCCACACAGAAGAGACCTGGACTCTTATTGTGAAACAGAGAATGAAGAATGGAGGGTTATACAATAAAGCTCTGAGGGAACCACAGTTAATATGCTATAGCTGGATCGACTGCCCTGCACACATACAAAACAAAGAGACAAAGAAAGGAAATAAAATACAAACTAAAAACCTTTACCGTATGTCTTCTGAGGCAGCAGCCGAAGTGATCTCATAAAGGATAAAGAGGTGCTTTACTGCAGACATTATAAACGTCCGATCCTATTCCAGCTCTGGTTCTAAGCCTCCAAACAAATCTTTAATCGAATGTTGGAGTAATAAAAAATAACATGAAGTAACAGCTGGTGCATTGATCAAAGGCCTAATGCAGTTAAAATTTCTGCATGCAGGAAAATGTAAAAATCGATCCATTCAGAGGGGAAAGTCAAACATTTCTCTCCCTCCACCACAGATCCTCTGGGTGATCCAGAGGCCTTTCCAGAACAGAGCCGCTTGTTTGTCCTGGGATTCTCCAGAATAAACGTCTCTGTCACTTCACAGTCTGGAGCTCTAAATAGTTTAATATCATTTAGATTCTTGTAATCGAGGGAACTAGAACAAATGTATCTCAATTTGCAAAAAGCTAACCATGACAAAGTGGCTAAAGGAAATATGTACTTTTGATGCATTGTGGTCATTACATAGTGGACAATTCTATATTATTTGACTCCACTGGGCCACTCGGCATACTGCCACCTAAAGGATGGGGGGTGCAAGTTCAACTGAAAATTCTGAGCACTTCAAGATGATCTTGACAGACTTTTTATAGTTTGATGTCCTCAAAAAACATCAAACATGTTTTTAACATCAGTTAAAAACTAAGAAAAACTCTAAGTGTAAAAATGTTGAAACACTGCTTTAATGTTGGGAATAAAGTAAAATTAAAATGGACATCATGCAACCTCAACAGTATGCTATTTTTCTTGAACATACTTCAATAATGGCAAATGTTTCTGATGTAAAATGTATTTATTAGACTAATTTTCAAGCTTTTCTGTTAAAAACATTTTTGCAGTTTCTTTATATTTATAGAGCTGAAGTGCAGCAAATGTTATAGGATACTCGCAGCTAGTTGTAAAATGTAAAAACTTTATTGTTTCCTCATTGTGATATTTTAAACGGATCTTCATCAATTTTTAAGTTCTTTCAGACTTTTTCTTTGGACTCTGGGTGCTTTCTGCTAATTTTCAGTGCAGTACCTTTATAATCTACTGACCAAGACCCCTTTGTAAGATTACAGAAAGTTCAGACTGCTCAGAACAAAAGTGTACAAAGTTTTTGCATGACAAAAAAAAAAAAAAATGTGTGCAAGCTGAAATAGCCGGAGGTGCTTTCATCCATAATTCCTAACCTTTAAAGTCGACTCCTTCAGTAACACAAACATGTATCATCTTATCTAAAACTTTGCTTGACATACATCGCCCTACCATAGAAGAAACCAGCCTCTTTTTCTGATTCATCTAACCCTCGACTTGTTGTCACAGTCTATCTCCCTGTCTGTGTTTGGAAGACTAAAGAAGCAGCAGCTCTGTGACCTTCAACTGCCAGGACTCACATCCATCTGCTTGTCTGCTGTGTATGCCTCTATTTCTGTCAGGAACCTTATTTTTGGTTCAGCCTCCCGTAACTGCTTTCTAACCAAAGCAGAGATGCACAACTTCTGTTGTTGTTTCATCAATTAAGATCAAGAAGGAAGAAGAAGGGAAGGAAGCTTATAAAATGGCCATGTGATGATGTATTTTATTAGGAAACTATTCCTGTTGCAGCCCAAAGTGATACACCTCCGTGATCAGCGAAATATCAAACATATATGGACGAACACCCATGAGTGCCTTCTCATCCAGGCGTGAAATCCTGCCCATCACTCTGTCGCTCCAACGTTTGGTTTCTGTCGATGCCGTATTCCATGTGGAGCTGTGGCATCTTGAGTCAGCAGTGCAATGACCTATAAGAAGCTGTTTTTCCCCTCCTTTTCCCTTGTTGTCTCCTGTTCTGGTTTTATAGAGAACATCTCCCTGTGGATGCATTTACAACCTTCTTTTCAAGGGTGTATGCGTTGTAACTTTTGCGGCTTTGGCATAATTAAATTTTTCTGCCAAATCAATTTCTTCTGAGAATGTTGCTCTTGTAGCAGAGGGGAGGATATCATGTTGTGTTATTCATGCTCATTTTGTCTTTCTTTCATCTGATATTTTTCTGGCATCCTCACAGATATTGTTTTCTAGATCCTTCTTTTAAATGCAGCAACTTCACAAGTATCACAAGAGAAATCACCACATACTTCCAAAAATAATTCCAACTATGCTTTAGATGTGAATAAGTTACTACAGGTAGTTTTGCTAAGAAATAGTTTATGCAAATAATGAATAAAATTACGTTTTATGCAAACTGTAAAACAGCATTTGACAGAATAGCTGTTTTTCCAGTTTAAGATAAACAACACAAACCAGAGCTCAGATTAACTCAAGGTGGAAGGATCAACATTTCAGGATTAGAACCATTATCAGAGCAAAGTGGATAATGTTGTAGCCCTACAGCAAGAACGTACTGCCTTCAAATCTAATTTGCACATTCTTCACGTTTTGCTGCCAGTTTTGTCAGGGTACTCCAGTCCTTGAAGATCCACAAACATGAGCAGTTATTTTAAATTGTCCTTGGGTGTGGATGTCACATCGGTTTTTCATAAATTACAGCTTTTCTTACCCATAAACCAGTTTTTCCTCCCTCTCTTTAACCATTTGATGTCCATTATCTTTTCCTTTTGCTTGCAGGACTACAGAGTGAACATTTTCCTGAGGCAGCAGTGGAACGACCCCAGGCTGGCTTACAGCGAGTATCCCGACGACTCGCTGGATCTCGACCCCTCCATGTTGGACTCCATCTGGAAACCTGACTTGTTCTTTGCCAATGAGAAGGGGGCCAACTTTCACGAGGTCACTACAGACAACAAGCTCCTACGCATCTCTAAAAATGGCAACGTGCTCTACAGCATACGGTCAGTGGAGGACGTACCTGGTGCTTCGGACGTTAAATCCCAACCTTTTATTTATGTCATGGTTTTTTATTAGGATTTTAACCCTGCAGAGGGAGCGAATGCCATGCAGGGCATGACTGTTCACCTGTTCCCAGCGATTTTAATTGTAAAAACTTTGCACAGTTTGCTATTATAGTTATCCGCTACGACATGCTGGGTGAAAGAACTGGGAGCCGCTGGAAAAAATAAAACAAAGCTGGTCTGGTAGGAAAACCGAACCGTTACTGAGGTGTAAAAATGCATACCCCCCAATACCTAAGAGGCACTATTGTGAAGGACAATGTGTTTTTGCGAATAACTCCTAGACCATAAAGTTGTCGGTCAAAAACTTTACATCAGCTTAATCGCTGTATGAATACTTTGAATACTTTGGTATATCGTGTCAAAAACACTACCTACTTTAGATTATTCCTCATACATTATAAGCTGGATTAGTGTGAAACCTGGTACATTACACCTGTTACAACACAGTATAGAAAAAAATAAAATGTTTTGATAATTGAGCAAATGATGGAACAGCAAACATCTTAACACTGACTACCACAAAAGTTAATTTTGGCAGTGATGTCATGTTTGCCTTAACGACAGCAAACATGACATTTAAAGAAGGTGCTTTTCATTCTTAACAGTTTTACAAATTCTTAACGAGATGATCCTTGAACAGCGGAGACATAATCAAGTTTTAACATAAAATAGCAATTTTGTACCTTATGCGAATTTTAGCATTGTATTGACATATTAATAAGCTTTAATCTGATAGAAAAATGTTTCCCTCTTAAAAATGTTTCATTTTAGCATTTAGAGCAAAATGATAAAGTCTCTGCCACATTTCAATTGATTTGACCAAGACTGAAAAACTCCAAGCGTAACCAATAAAACTGAAGTTATGACTTGAGCAGATAGTTTTATATTTTCTGACAAACAAGCTAATAAATAAAGAAACCCACTGCTACAGAACCCAGGGCACCCTGCCCTGTCCAAAATGGCGTACAAAGCTAGCAGCCCAATTCCATTCTTTGCATTTTTGGTTTCATATTCCTCCACAGGCTTGATTCTTCCATAATGCTTATCGCATTGTGGGACTGTTTTATGCTGGGCTGAGGACATTTTCAGTCTGTAATTATCTGCAGAACTCATAAATGAAATTATATCAGGTCATAAAAGGCATTAAGCTGCACTCTGGGACTTATGTGTTTCTCTGCGGCAATATCTAATAGACTGCTGATGGTGAAATATTTCTCCATCATATTCTCAAGGTCATCTTGGTCTTATTTTTGTTTATTCTTTCGCTCTTATTCATTATTTCAGAATCTCCGACAGTCAAACTGTAGCCTGTATCTCACAGCTTAAACTACTCAAAATCAGGAGGCTGTTTTATGTAAACCAGAAAAAATTATAGTATTTTGGCATTTGTCACACACAGCGACCAGTTTTTGTTTATTTGATCAATTATGGTTCCTGTAAAATGTATGCACTACAACCCAGTTGACATAGCAACATAACAGGATAATTGCGCCTGCATTTGGGGTATTCTAGATATATTTTGTGTTATAAATATCCCATTAAAAATGTAAACATCATAAAATCTGAAGTATGGGGACTGCTAATTTATAAATGCTGTTTTAAAAGCATTCTGCATTATCAATAATTCTTGAACTCTGACATGAACTTCTGAAAGATGTTTTAAATGCTAGGAATAGGAGTTACACATTTTGTTTTGAACTGGGTTCAGAAACAGGAAAACATCACAAAACACCTGATGGTGTTTTTAATTTGAATTGGAAGCTTTGATTATAAAATCTGCAGTTGTGAAAATAACTATGAAGTGCATTGCCATGCATTTAAGTATGTAACACACCACAAGAACATCTTATGTCAGTGTTAATAAGATATTTTATTTATTCCAGATTTCTTTTTCATTTTGTTTTAAATTGGGCAAAGTAAAAGTCAAGTGAAAAATTTTAAATATGATGTTTGAAAGTTGCTGATTTTGATCAATTTAGAGAAAGATATCCAGATTTTGTACTACAATTTTGATTTTATGTGAAAGTATGTGTAAGTTTTTTAATGGGTGGAAGAAAACTACTGAGCATATGAGTTAATGTGTGTTATAGTAAAAGTGAAGAAATTGGGAAACAACTTAAAGTTGGTTCTATTGGGAGATAAACTCAGCTTTCCATTATTTCCAGCATTTGTTTAATTTTCCTTGTGGCAATTAAAGACTTTGTTTGTAAACATCTTAAAATTTATAAATGTTATGTAACTTTTTTAAAGTCCTCAAAGAGAAGGTTGTATTTTGGTTTATAAAAGCCATTTAGATGTTCAATAGTAATTTATTCACATTTGTTTAATTGTTTAATTTGTTTAATTTCAACTTCATAAATAATTTTACCATATTAAAAATCTTTCAGTATTAGACCATTACTGTTTTTGGGTCCTAAAGTTCAGTTTTTCACTTTTCCTGCCTGTTTTATTCCCATGTCTGCTTGTTTTTTTACTGTGGTATATTTGGATCTTAATGTTTTAAATTTAAATCCAGCAAACTTGTCAGAAAGTTTAGAATGGTTATCATACTTCTAAAAAATATATGATCAGATCTGTTGTTGTACTAGGAGGTTAAATTGGTTAAGTTTGATTGGAAACTTCTGTTTTTTCTTTTATTTTAAATGAACAAGGAACATTGAGGGAGACCAAGGAATCTAATTCTCTTGTGATAATGTAATCAGGAGTGATTGAAAAAAGGTTTGATCCCCTAGGAGAGAGGGTTTTACTGGAACTTTTTTTCTTATTTGGTTCCTTCCTCTCTCCTCGTTTTCCGTGTGGCTTCCTGTCTAAGCCTCTAAGAGTTACAGCCTCCTTCAGCCAACAAACCTTTCAGCCTGTCGGTGTTTCCTCCTACTTGCTTTTACTGCAGCTGCTTGGGGCAGATGAAAAAGCGCAGCAGCAGCCGTGGTAATCTACTCAGTCCTGTTAGTATTCCAGCGGTGCCTCTGATCCGTTATCAACCTCGGCTTTCACCTTCGTGTCCAGCAGTAGCAACAGGAAGATTGGCCCTTTATAAATATCGTCAGAGCTCAGAGACATCTCGCGCTCCTCCTCGCCGCCTCTCATTTTTAAACTTGACATGGTCAGAATGAGCCTCTCTGTTGATCAGCTTCATCTTCATCAGTGACGAAGCAGCTAGGGATATTAAACCATCCCTGGGGGATGCAGGAGAACGGGGCTGATGTGAATGTTGTTTACTCTGTTTTTGATGTTTATCGCTCCACAGAAGTCGGCGTTGACGCCGCTTTCTGTGTTGAGATGAAAGTGAACCCTCTCAGATTGGATGACCAGGTTTAGATGCAGCCGCTGAGCTGATATGTTGTTCAATTTGTGCAAGTCGAGAGCTATATCAGAAGAGAAAATTTACGATTGTTCAGGTGTATGACTTCTGAGATCAAATGGATCATCTATTTTGGACTAAAACGCCTCCGAATTTACACAATATTTTCTCCAAAAGCAGACGGTAATGTAGAAAAGAAAACACAACCTCCTCAGGCCTGCTTTGGTTATTCCATTCCAGATATTTCCATCGTTACACGCGGAAAACCAATCTGAGGCGTGCCGTGAAAATAAAGTAGCATAAATGTGCATTTTTCCTGACTGTCTGTCAGCTGTTTGCCTTCAGCTTAACTTGTGCAAAAATGTCATTTTTTCCCCATGACAAACTGACCTCTTCCAGAGAAAGCAGGAAGTTATTTTCCACGGTAAAAACCTGCCCAACCGGCCACCTCTCTTACTCCACCTGCTGACTCTGTACAGGTGTCCTAACAGGTGTTCTAACTTTCTGTGCTACCCATGAATTCGTCCTACCTTGCGGTAATGCGCATGCACACATCGATGCTATGTAACATACTGCTTACTCAAACATGACTCTAGCAGTTTTGGAAGCGTAGACTTACACTGACAAACTTAGCCATCTATCCGCTGCGGTAGGAAAAACTGACAAGGTAGCATTGACAGTCAGAACACCTGGTCCTCTCTCAAACTTAAGAAGGAATAAAACTGAGACCAATTAAAGTTAAAGTCTAAACACTGAGTTATTCTACCATTTGTTTTGAAAATCCCTCTCATCAAGGCAAACATAACTAATTTACTTGACAATATTTATGTAATTATTGATTATATGATTGTTGATTTGAGGTGTACATTGTTAGTTTTAGTAACTGTGCTTCTTTAGCTGCAAACAAGGCCAACTTCTGCATAAAAACATGAATAAATCCATCTCAACGCGTCTACTTTCCAACAGTTTTGATGGTAACACTGAGAGGACCCACACAATCAGAGATCCATCGGCTTACCAGCAGTTGCAGACTAAAACAAGGACACATATTCTGTTGACATTAGGTGTTTATGTGTTATAATAAGCAGATAGGAAACCACTAATGTGAACGTCTTTTGGAGAAAGTGGGACATCTGCGCTGGCTACATCATGTGAGCAAAGCATACTCAGCATCCTGTCAAGGATTTGTAAGATTGTGCAGACGCGGCAGAGTTTATCTGGTACATCAGCCGGACGGGATGGGAATGTTGTCGCAGCGGGTGTCCGGTCGGAGAGAAACAGAAGGACTAGAAAACGAGGCGTCAACTCAGCTTCTCCTAATTGTCATGATGGCTAAATCTCTGCAGACACGAAAGTGGACCTGGACTGTATTTTTTTCTTATCTAAATTTTCTCTTATGTAGAACAAAGTTTAAATTTGGGTTTGAAATGGATCAAAATGAGTTATTTCATAATCTTCGGGTATAATTTAATAATAAAGAACTTTTGTTTCCCAATTATCAAGTACAATCTGATGTCCTTCTGTTAATTCACAAAAAAGTGATTTTAACATAAATGTTATATACCAATATTATATTTTATATATTTTTTTGTTTTACTTACTTGTTACAGATTATCTTTTTTAGTCTTTTCCAGAACCTCCTGTTCACATTCTTGTCCACAAGACTGAATGAATTCAATTTTAAAAGTTTACTTTGTGGAACCTAAAAAGAGTTACAACTTCCTATTGTAATGTTTCAGCTTAAAGATTTTCCCAAGTTAATTTATGAATCCTAAAAATTGGGGAACAACCAGGTTGCTTTTGAAAACTTTAGAAATAGCAAGTTACTTTCTGAGATTTTTCCACAACTTACATGTTTTTTTCTGGGCTTCCTTTAAAGATATAGTTTATTTCTATACAGTTAAGTTCTGTAAAAGTAACCTGTAAAACTATCAGAAGTTAGGATTTTTAGTCATGAAACTACATAAACCCAGTTTTCCACATCAGTGCAGGTCAGTATTAGATTGTATGTTGCCACAAATATCCATAAGTCTATTTTTGTTGTTGTTTTCACAGCTGGGCATAATCCATTTTACTGAATGTAATTAAATTATTTACATACTTATGCAAATAAGTATGTATTATGTATACCCACCAGCAATTATAATGTTAATTTTTCCACATTATTTCATTTCTATTAATCCCTCTAATTGTTTTTTAAACTAAGCTCTGTGTAATTGCTCCCAAAATATCTGCAAAAAAAAGAAACAATGACTTTTTGTCTTAAATTATTGTGCTGATATTTTTCTGAAAGGATGAGGAAAACAGCTAATTCTTCAGATAATTTGTCTCACTTAAGCTGTATGTGGTTGTTTCTGTGTGCAGAATAACTCTGGTCCTTGCCTGTCCGATGGATCTGAAGAACTTCCCCATGGACGTCCAGACCTGCATCATGCAGCTAGAGAGCTGTGAGTATTCACACCCAGTGAAGCAAACGGATCAGTCAATCAATCACTGCGGTGACAGGTTGAGAGAAGTGGTGAGGATTTCTCTGCAGCCTCTCCCTTCTCCAAACAGGCTGAGGAAAATCAGAGAAAGTACAAAGAGAGGCTGTCAGTATATCTCTGAGAGCTCAGTGAATGTACACTAATCAGCCACAACATGGAATCGGAGTCTGCAGCCAAAACCTCCCCCAGCGCTCCTTTCTCTCTGGGACACATCTAAAATTTCCTGACAGATAATCAAAAGGCTGCATAGTAGGAATGACCCAATTTGAGCAGAATTTAAACCACCTGAAGACCAATGCTCAACCTTGGTAGGGAAATATTAGTTTGTGATGTCGAACCCTGTCGCTCTTATAGGGGACCTATTAAGCAAAAATGCCATTTTGCATGTTTTTGTACATCCATTTGGGTCTCAACTACTTCTAAAATAGCCAAACCTTTATTTTTTTTAAAACGGCAAGCAATTTTTTGGTGTCTGGAAAATGAGGCGTTTCAAAAAACACCCGATTGTAAAGACAAAATGAACATACGCTAATAACCCAAGCAAAGCTCCAGGATATTTGGTCAGCTGCTGGAAAGGACAAGTATTTGCTTGTTGACTTACCATTTAGCAACCATTTGTTACATTCTTGTTGTTTGTGCAGGAGGCTCAATTTCTGACTTTGAAAAATGTTCAGTTTTTAAAATTGAAAATGTTTGCAACGATTTTCACGTGAGTGTAAACATCGAGTTGGGGGAGCGTGGCCAGCAGCAGCTTATTTGAACTTAAAGTGACAAGAGGCTCTAAAACAGCTCAATCTGAAAAGAGCTTAAAATAAGCAGAACTGAGTCGACTAACATCTCATTATCTAGAATGATTTCATGCAAAAAATGTCATCAACATAGTCCTATGCTAACCTGTTCAAGGAAAGATAATATGTCACCTTTAAACTCTCCTTCTTCTGACTGAGTTGGACACTTGGTAAAAAGGTGTGAAGTGTCCCATAGCAAAGAAAACAATTTTATTGTTTATATTGATCATGACTACATTAGGTAAGCCTCTCTGTGGCTCAGCAAGGTGCAGAAACAACATCATCCTCCTCTTTCTAAAATAAAATACCAAATGGTGCAGACATTCTGACCCACTGCTCTCTTCTCCAGTCGGGTACACTATGAATGACCTGATCTTCGAGTGGGACGAGAAGGGAGCCGTGCAGGTGGCCGACGGTCTGACGTTACCTCAGTTTATACTCAAAGAGGAGAAAGATCTGCGCTACTGCACCAAGCACTACAACACAGGTGAGTGGGGCACAAAACTACTGATGGTTCTGTTTAAATATCTCCATCCTCCTCTTTTCCTTTATGAAATACGCAAATGTTTTGGAATTGATCTTTTTATTATTATTTTTTATCTCAGTTTGGGGAAATTAATGGAGAAAACATGTAAAATAAATTACAAAATAAAAATGTAATGATGATATGGATTTAAAAAGGAATAAGCAAAGAGAAAGGAAAAATAAAAAAACTACATTTTAAATTTTCTCAACAAAAAAGTGCAGTGAAATTCTGCAACAGAGATAAATAAAAGGAGTATGGAGTCGGTGATGGTGACAGACTGGGGGCTGCCGCCACGCTCTGTTTCTCTCTCCATGAGATGTGGCTGAAAACCATCTGTCCTGTCCAGCCCACGACTCCGACACGCCGGAGAAAATCCAACAGATTCACAGATAAATAGATAAATATGTTTTAAAGCTGGCAGCCGAACAAAGACAAAACAAAGAACTCATTGGTAAGGCCTGTTCAGGAATGAAGCTCAGAGGGGACAGTCATTGGTTCACTTCTCATCACACTGAACTGTTTAACTTAATGCATTTTGAATATCCTGAAAAAACAAGAAATGTACACACAACAGAAAATATACAAATAAATCTAAAAATGTACTTTTGAATGTTTTGGTTTTCTAACAGCAGACAGTACTGTAGTGTTTCTGGGTTAATATTTCTGGGTTAATTTTTGTGTTTATTTTGTTTGAAAAACACCCATAAATCCCTGAAAGATACTGAGAAAAGATTTCAGAAATTCCAAGAAGAAAAATGTAAATAGACAATGGCTGACTTAAAACTTAAATTTCCATCTTGAATGCATTAGATGCAAACAGAACCACCTGTTGAAGCGCAACTTAATAGATTAGACAAGTTAACAAATTTTTGTGATTCAGTTCTAAAAGTGAAACTAATTTATTATGCAATACAAATATTCTATTCAAATATTCCTGTTAATTTTGATGGTAACAACCTACAGTCAATGAAAACAAAACTGAAGATCAATAAAAAGGAAAACGATTATTTTATACAGTCATGTTATATTATGTTACACACTGATGGAGAAGCTTCATACTTGTCTCAGTGACACCCTCAAGTCCTTGTTTGAAAGAAGCTCTCTTGAAAAGTGAGTGGAAGGAAAAAGTCTAAGACTTGAGAGCATTGATGCCCATTGAAGAATTTATGTGAGACTCACAAGGTGTGGACTGCAGCTGCAGTCAGAGTTTTTGAATTTTCTGTTTTCATTAGCTGTAAGACATAATCATCAAAGTTGACAGACATAAATGTTTGAGTTATACAACTTTCTGTGTAAGACATTTACGTGGATTATTTGTTGGGCTGCACCTGCAGGTAGTTGTTTTAATGTCGATAAATGTTTCTGTAATTCTGGCATTCTTGATTTTTTTTTTGTCCCCCTAAAGACAGTTTTATGCACAGCCGCAAGGGTAAACAGTGAGCTTTTGGTTAATATTTTGTAGTGTTTTCCTTCAATACAACAGTGACTCGATAAAGTATATACAGAGCAGAGGGCAGAAAGAGCGAGCTCATTAGTAGAAGGTTGGTCGGTAGCACATTTATCAAGTATTATGTTGACATGAGCTGTTTGCTCTTACTGGAACAGAGCAGAGTCTGATTTTTCTGTGTACCTGAAACCGTTCCTCTGTTTCCTTTCACTACTTCACCAACATCAATTCCTCCAAAACTGTTTACCCCCCTTTTTCTGCTCTTCTGCATCCCTTGCATCTCATCCCAGGCCTGCTCCTCAGTGGCCGTTCACTGTGTGTGACGATATGTTTGTGTGAGTTTGTGTCCAGGGTTGAGTGTGCACTCAGCTCACTGCTTCCTAATCAAGCATTAAGAGGGAATTAAGGTGTCGTTTTCCTCAGATTTATTAGCTGCAGTCTGTTGTGACCGAGAAAGAGGGAGTCTTTTCCTCATATCCATCTTTCTCCTTCAAGCTGCCACTGACTGTTTCCTTTTCATTTCTTTCCATTCCCTCACTCACCTCCCATAACATCTCCCCCATTATTCCCAACAGACACACATATAGAAATCCCTGTTAGAAATACTAATTACGGTTTCTGCTGCATTGCAGGGGGCTTTTGTTCTGTGCCTGACAATATGTTTGGGGTGTGAAAAAAGTTGTTAACACCTAAACAGATCAGAGACATAATCCATTTTCTTGTGCATCACTTCTATTTCCATTGACATCCTCTTGAGCTGAAGTACAAACTACATCAACAACGTGTTTTCCTGTAAGGTGTTTCTGAAACAAATCATATTGTGCTGCTTTTGCACAAGCTGACAAGATTTAGGGTGGTTTAGAGCCATAAAAAAGTGAATGATTGAAGAAGGCTTTTGTATACAGCCTGAGTTGTTTTGAGTAATCAACTCTACTCCTTCTCTTTTTCATTAGATGCATACAAAGTAATTTCTCTCTACAACTCTTAAAGAGAGCCTTCGGTTTCTAGTCTGACAGAACTCAGAGCAAATCGAGTTTGGTAGGCTGGACTTCAGCTGCTCAGCTTATGGCCTCCCACACGTTTAACTCAACCAGGTTATTATGAAATGACATATAAAGTGACGCTTTTAATATATTTCTGGTAAACAAGTTGCAGTTTTTCTATTTTGCATCTCCTTAAAGCCAGGAATTCGATTTTAGTTCATTAGGATTTTAATTGATTGTACTAAAATTTCTCTATTTTTCTTTATTTCATTTTAATATATTTTGTCTTTGTGTCTTTTATATTATTTGGGTTTGAAGCATCTTGTGATTCATTTTTATTCCTAAAAAGAGGTACACTTGCCTTATTTTATAATTTGTTTTTGTTTCCAACATTACCAGTTTTTTAAAAACTATCTTATCACACAGAAAATACATAAAGTTATCCTAAAGTGCTTAAAAAATGAAAATATTTAGATTTTTTTTCTAGTAAACCTATTTTAAATGGTAGTTTTTATTTTAGCTTTTGATGCGTTAATGGAAAAGAGAAACTCATTTTACTTTTAAACTAACCTGGACAATTTTATGAATGAAAAACAAAAACAATCAGATTTTTTCTGTTGATTAGATAGACTGCTGAGAGTCTGAGTGGATTTTAGATGTTCTTGTATTTTCTCATTGTGCAACAGTTTTTTTGTTGTTGTTCTTTTGTTGTTTTTTTTTTTGCAGTCTATTCTTATAAAATACTACTTTATCTCAGCAATGACTTTGAACTCATTCCAAAAAAGAAAGCAGCCCTTACACAGTCTGTTTATACCTCTGCTGCTGTGGACGATAAATATGGTTTTTAAAATATGCACAGACATGTTCAGAGTGCAGTGTGAAGTTCAGTAGACACACACAGGCCCACCAACAGTGAGATATGGGCTCAGCTGAATAATTTCAATCTTCTTATCAGATGGAAAATATGGACAGCACTTAAAAGCTCCCAAGTGTATCACAGCTATAAATCAACCTCATGAACTCTCCTCCTCCTTCCTCTTCCCTCGCTCCTTCTGCCTTTTAATGTCTCCATGCTCCTCTCATCTCTTTTCTCTCTTTGGTTTTCCCTTGAATCTTCTGCCTCTCCCTTCTTCTCCAGGCTTCAAGGGTTAACTCTTAACTGATGGGGCTACCCTCCATTGATCCTCTTTGATTAAATGGATTGTCAGCCATCTTGCTCTCTGGCTATCTTGCAGTTTATTATGGGACCCATTGCTCATTACATTACCGAGAAAGACTGAGGGACTTTAGCACTGCAACAGCACTGCAATGTAAATAAGCCTGCTGCAGTGTAGGTCGATTAAAATATCATTGCAGATTTTCTTTATGCACGTTTTTTATCTGTGAAACTTCTATTTTCTCATAAAAAGTCTACAACTGACAGCGTATGTTCAGTGATTTAAAACAAAAAGAAAAACACAATTAGGACAATTAATTTGCAGGAAACAAATTATGTTAAAGTCTGGATGAAAAATGCTATTTGAAAGCAGCACATGTTTTTAAACATCAATCAGTCAATCAAGTTTTTTTGCATAGCACATTTCAGCAACAAGGCAGTTCCAAGTGCTTTACATCATAAACACACACACACCCACACCCCCGCACACACACGCCCGCACACACACAAAATACAAAATTGTACATCATCCTCACAAAGTCAAACCTACTGGATAAGTTGGATGTATACACGTAGGAGTTATTAAGTGCAATGTATTTATGGGTAGGTAATTTAATAAGTGAACTTGTTATATTTTTGCAAGTTACTTTAAATCATAAGGTTATAGGTTTTACTTTTTTTTTTACTTTCTAACTGATGGAGTTCTTTCTGTTTTAGTTTTTTGTGTCCTCAGATTACTCAAATGAGTAATTCCCTGACACTAGAAAATGTTTTTAAAACTTTGACATATTTTTTTGCTCATCACATGAAAGGACTAAGTGGAGAGTAGTGCCATAGTGCTTTAGAGTTCCCAGCAGTTTTATTTGTCTGCATAATGTAGCTACTATCAACATACACCAAAATGCATCTCTAAAGCTAAGTTGATTTAATAGTTTTTAAGTCAAAATTTCTGAGTTCTAAAACAGAGAAAGTAAGAGAGAAAAATCTACTGGAACATTCCTTGAAGTCTGGATTTTAAGATCAAAGCCTAAATGTACAAAAACAACTACAATCTATAAAATCCAATATGACTGCTGGGTGTTTAAAGTGTAGTGAAGGTTGAAGACATAAAATATTTATTTGAACTGCTATTCATTTGGTTTCTGGTGGACTGGCCTCACACATATTGTACTGTGAAAAGTTAGACAACATGTATTCCTATTTCTTGAATATTTGAAATTTAAAAAAATACTTTCTCATTTCGTGCTGCTACCAGTAATTAGCATTGTCACGTGGAGCAATTAAGACATCCTAGTAGATTTAATGACTTGCAACTAGACTTTGAGTTTTGGATTCCATGCCAAATTGTGTACAACATATTTTTGGGTAATAATGTTATCACTGTAAAATTGTTGCTACTTATTGTCTTAACTGATTTGTTTTAATATAACTATAGGCCAAAAAGTAACTAATTGGTCTCCTTTTTGTGGTGGTAGTTGAACTCTAGAAGAGGTTTATTGTTGATCAAATTAAATTGAATGTTTTCACATATGATGCCTTCAGAAAATCAGTTACATTCAGACATAGAGCAGTAACCTGAAAAAAAAAAAAACTTGTGCAATGTTTTACAGCTGCTTGGGAGAATGTTTCATGTTTCTTCTGTTAGGCTTTCAGAGTTTCCTGTTTCTGTATGTGATCCCATACTGACTTCATGTCGTTTAGATCAGAACTCCTTGGGCTGCACTATCTGTTACACAAATCTTTGTTCTTTTGGTAGAGAACAGGAATCTTGACTCTGTTGGTGTATTTTGGGTCAAAACTCTGAGGCTTCTGAAGAAACAGAGGGTTTAGGAGAAGCTGAAATTCCTGACTTTGTTCGCCACGAGCTCTGAGACAACAACATGGTGCGAACACAAGCATCAATCACATCTTTAACCCACACAGCCTCAGGCCTGGGAGTGCCTGTGGCACTCTGCAGCACAAAGACACAAAACACCTTTTGTGTTTCTACTGAAATAATACACTCATCTTATATAACCCCAATCTAAAGGAAATATACTGCGTTATATAATTAAAGCATGCCAATACATTGGAAATAAAGGCATTCAAAATTAATTAATTTAGTCTGACTGAACTATTCAATATTAAAAGGTGAAATCATCACATAACTCACCCATATACATATGACATGTCCTGATTTCAGCCACAGGTTCTGACCAGTTTTTTACCAGAACATTGAGAGATTAGAGTACAATCTCTGTCAGCACATTCATTCTGTCTCTAACTTTACTCACTAGTTTTGCTCTGAAGGTTTACAGCATCACAAAGGGAAAACTGGTGGTTTAAATTGGAGTGTGTTTATAATATTACTGGTTGTTGAAGACACTTGGGGCATGTCGAGACCTCTCAGTCGCTTAAATTGTTTAAGCGACTGGGATATTCCTTAGTTTTGTCCTGATTATTACACGCTGCTTCTGTAACCTGCTCTCTGCTTGTAGATCTCAAACGATTGTAGAACCAAATGAAGACACTGCAGTAAGAGTAAGCAACTTTCATCTGAGAGTGTCTGCCACAGTTAGTCTCTTAAAATGACAGCGGTGTCCATTTCTTCTGCAGAGCAGTAGTTATGAGTGATTGTAGCTCTAAAATACATGGTCTTCCACATTTGGCTAATTTAAAGAAATATGTCCATCTACTACTATATATTCCAACAAAAATGGGATGTGCATTTCCATTACAAATGTGTGCAAAAGTTTGTCAATATTCCGCTAATGTCAAAATATCGCAATTTCCCAACTGCAGTGTTTCTTTTCAATAAGAAACACAATTAAAATGACACATGGATGAATTTCTTCATGCCATAATTCATTCATAATTAATGATCTTCCAGCCTGTTGACTCTTCTCCATGGTTTGTGCCAGTGGTACCATCCAGTTGATGATCATGTAACTTGTGTGATGCGACAAAAGTGTCTCCATTGCAGTTAAAACAATAAGCTAATTTTGTTACGACCAAATAAACCACCCCATCCTAACACTGACAATTTTTTTAAATTGCCATGTTTCCATTAAGTAAATTTATTTTTGAAATGTCAAATTGCGCTATTATGTGGTCAATTTGAGCGCAGCTAGTGATTCCAAGTTTAATCAATGGTGCAACCAAGTCTGCTTTTAATCTACATTTGTGGTTTTCTGTTAACTTAAAATGAAATAGGTAATTTAGGACAAACATTTTCTCTAAAATTTCAATTTGTTAAAGAAATTCTTTCCATTAGAAATTGAAAGTGTTCATACAAATCAATTATCTCCTGGCATGCACAGCTAGAAGATTAAGATGTCTTCCAAATCTCCCAATTCTTTAAGGCTACATTTAATAATCTGTGTTCTTCTGTTTCAGGTAAATTCACCTGCATTGAGGCTCGTTTCCACCTGGAGCGTCAGATGGGTTATTACCTGATCCAGATGTACATCCCATCGCTGCTCATCGTCATCCTGTCCTGGGTCTCCTTCTGGATCAACATGGACGCAGCACCTGCCCGCGTTGGTCTGGGAATCACCACAGTGCTGACCATGACCACGCAGAGCTCGGGCTCCAGAGCCTCTCTGCCCAAGGTGAAGAGAAATCAGACACATTTCTACACCTGTTCACTTATTGATGCATGGAGTGACATTAACTAGATCAAAAGGGGGATGACAGAAAACGCACTTGATAAGTTACAGTGAAGGGCAAAAGGAAATCATCAAATAAACAAAAACAATTTTAAAGCCCCTCAGTCTTTTCAAATGGAAGTGGAGCAAATATGAGCCTGTATGATCCAAAGGAAGCTGTAACTCAAACACACTCACTCTAAGTTTGTTTACATTTGGAGCTTTGTGCGCTCTGGAAACTGAACTAGTGAACCGTGATTCCTCTGCAGTTCAGCTGTCATAGTAATAATCACGCACCACAGCTGAGTGTACATGCGGCTCAGTCACACACTCGCAGGCAAATCAGTGTGACTGCTATCAAACACACCTACACATGACGTACTGCATCATGTCAGGCTGGAGGGGAATGGAGGTGGACGTGAAGAACATTTACAAGAAAGGTGGGCAGTTTTTTCTTTCAAGGATTTCACCAAACAGCACAGAGGCACACGGTGCTGATGTTCATCCGTTCACCTGCTGCGTTCTGCTTATCTGAGATTAGGTCACGAAGGGGATGAATCTGGGAGGGAAACTAAACAGTCGTCTCCCCAGCAACACCATCCTGTTCCTCCTGACAGATCTATAGATTGTCCACAAAGTTATAAATAAATGCTTCTGGGCCCATCCACAACAGCTCTGTTTAGTCTGCTTTAATTGAACTCTAGTTTGTTTGTTTAGAAAGTCTTGTTCTTTGGAGGAGGTATGAATGTGCACTCAAGCTCTGGTGTGGACAAAAAAAAGCTAACTCTGGTCCGACTAAAGTGAATTTTGGCACGGTGCAAATATATATTTGGAGGCAAGTGGACCAGAAACTGCTCTAAAAGCAAGTAGCGAACTATAGCGCAAGGTATTCTGGTTAAATACAACCAAAACAAATGTGAGATTCTAACACTACAGCAAAAAATGGCTCATGTTTCTTTTTTTTTTTTTTTACCAAAGACAAAAGAGAAATCCTACAACCACTAAAATTTGACGCCATTCCCTTTTTTTTTACATTTCGTGAAAAAGGAAGTTGCGCTCACGTCTTCTTCAGAGATATTCATGATTTTCTTTCAGCTGTTCTTCATGCAGCGCCACCACAGGCGAGGGAGGGAACAGGTTTCTCAAAGGGTTTGGATCATTTGATACAGTGCAGTGTGAAAGCAAACCGCACCATCTGAAAATGTAACAATTGTTGCAGTTTTGGTCACCAGGCGAACCGAGTTTACCAAACTGTCGGGTGTAAAGACTCCCTCTGGTTCTCTTCCCAGTATGACATGCCTGGAAAACCTCCAAACAGACGAATGTCCAAAGGAATCAAATGACTCAACCTCCTTAGCTGGCTCCTTTTTGATGCAGAAAGGCAGTGGCTGTATCCCAAGATCTCAGTAAATAGACATTTGCTTTTCGGTTTAGCTCCTTCTTCATCACTGCAGACTGAAGCAATGTTCTCAACACTGTAGAAAAAGATTCAATCAGTCCTTTCACTAAGGACCAAAGGGATGTGGAGCTATTCGAGCTTTGAGTCTAATAATGCAAAATGAATCCATCTTTGTTTCAACTTAAAAAATGCTTGCGGTTTTTTTTAAGTGCAAATGTGTATATATTGACATCTAAACAATTATTTCTCCTTTTATTGTGAAATTATAGTGCTGCACTGAATAATCTAGAATTTTTTTTACACGTCTTTACCGTTAGTGAGAGTAAGCCTGATGAGAATGGCCTATTTCCCTTTATGTTGCTGCTTTATCCCTGAATGATTGTCAAGCCAAGGTGTTCATCAGCTGTTCAAAGATAAATGTTTTCCTATCAGTGTCGCAAGGTGAACTTCCAGACTGTGTGTGTGCAAAAGATCCAAAGTCATAATTTAATTAGATTTTATACAGGTGGTTGTGTTTTCTTTGTGTTTGACTCAGGGCTTCACAAAGTGATCAGTGTAGAGATAAAGAGGTAAAATGACAGGACAGGGTGTAAATTAATTAGAGAATAAGCCAGACAGACTTCGTTTAACTCCTGTCTGTCCAAGTACGATACTTCATGTATGACAAACAGGTAGTGAACCATAAAAAGCAGAGCCAAAAAGGCGAGGGCCTCGAAACAAAAACCCAGACACAAGGTTCTGTTTATTTATTCTAATTCAGTCTATCTGATGTTTTTTTTCTGTTTTTTTTTTTTCTTGACCGCCTGCAGGTGTCCTATGTGAAAGCCATTGATATCTGGATGGCCGTCTGTCTGCTGTTTGTCTTTTCGGCCTTGTTGGAATACGCCGCCGTGAACTTTATCGCCCGCCAGCACAAGGAGCTGCTGCGCTTCAGACGGAGACGACGACACATGAAGGTAAACGCTTCTGACTGTTTTCTCCAAGGACAGGACCGTTCCTCCTGTGTGTCAACTGAAAAATCAGTTGGACTTTATTTAAATTTTAGATTTCATCCTGTGGAGTTTGGTTGCCTGAAACAAAGAATCAGTTTAATTCATGAGGTGTTTGTTTAGTCATGTGAAATGGAGAAAAAAAAACTCTCTTCTTCTCCATGCTCAAGTCGTCTGAAAACATTCAGGTCCTCGCTTGATCCTGGCTTTGTGCAGTGCTTATTATTGTCTTGTAGAGAAACGAGTCATCAATGTTTCATAGGCGGAGCGCCGACTGAAGGCTGAGCCGAGCTGCACAGCAAAGAGCTTGTTGTGAATTCACATACAAAAAATATAAAAAAATAAACCTTCTAGTTGTAGAAATGCAGCAAAAGTCTAACCCAGAGGTCTTTTTTATTTGGAAAAGCCATTCTCAAACGTTTTAAAATATATCCTATTAAAATATTAAATAATACGATCATCTAATATTTATTCTCTGTCAGCCTAGCTAATTAACGGACTCCCATTAACAGAATAAGAAATTAGAAAAGCTATACTGTAATTATAAAAAGGATAAACTGTTCAATCAGTAATGGCTCTCCAGTGCTGCACTTTAAATATAAAGACACAAAGACGCTCAATAAAAATATAAATGAATAATTCAAAGTGCAGTATGGTGCATAAACACTCTTAGTAGATGAAACATTATAGTTGTAAACATTGATCTTATTTTGCAATTTGGATTTTTTATTGATTGTTTGGAGAATCCAAGCAACCAGCAGCTATAAAAACAAAAATACAAATTTAATATAGTAATTAAACATTATGAAGGCTTGAGAAGCATGTGATGAATGTAAAAAACTGACATTTTATTTTCAGAGTCACTTCTCTGATCATTGATATGCTATATGTCACATAAGCCATCCTTATCTTTCTCAGTTTTCGAAGCAATAAATCTTATAAACTACTTTAACTTTCATTGACTGTCAAAATGCTCAAGAACGTTAAATCAGATAACATTAAGTCTCATTAAAAAGCTTGGACGCCGTAGTTATTAAATTTCATAATAGTAGTGTAGATGCATATAAACACAATGACCTCTGCCCCCTTGTCTTTAGAGGATTTTCTTTTTCTAAATTCATTGTCATTTCTTTTACTTTGTTTTGACTCTGCAGTATTTAATCTGTGCATTCTGTTTGGCTGGTTGGATTTATCAGTGCAGGCGGCTGTATCGAATAAGGAGTAAAGCTGTCAGGCCTGCAGGGAATATTGATGCGCTTGCTGATTGTGAAGCTGGCAGACATTGTGGGGTGCAGGGCAAAAAAACCCTCAACCACAAGAGAAGAAACAATGCACCTGCACTTTAAAACAAAACAAAAAAATCCATGCAGCTTGGATTTGTGTTTGTGTCAAAGGGAGAGCGAGATGTCTTGTGTCTTCAGAGCCGGTGAACATGCTTACATTTCTAAGTGCTGTTGTGTAATTTGGTGTCAAAGGGGCATGTATTCGCATTTAATTTAACTAAAGCTGCTCAATTCAGTCTGACATCTTGTATGCGAGCATCACTTATCAGTTTTCATGATTTTATGAGAACACAGTATCCAGAAGCCCAAGAAGGTGACAGCTAAATTAGGAAGCCACATTTCAGGATTGGGATTAAGACGGGATTATATCTAGGTTTATGTTGACTGTGTCATTTAATATTATCATATCCATGCATTTTGACTTCACCCTCCATCATTTTACCGGTTGAGGAAATTTCAATTTGATTTAAGCTTTTGATCAAACAACTGTGGGTGTAATGACACATGCAAAATAAGATTCACAAGAACAAGAATTCAGATTCACTTTTTTTTTTTTTTACAAATGCTTCTGCAAACCAGAAAATTATGTTTCAGAAAATCTAGAATTCAAAATTTAATCAAAGTTTGAATATGCTAAGTGCTGTAGTTTTAAGCAGCACTAAACACCCAAATATCATTTAAAACACTCCTTTGGTCTTTTAACAAAATAAGATTAAAGGTTTTAAAGAACATGAATTTGTGTAATTCTAGAATTTATTGATTTCAGTTTTGATCAGAAAAGCATTTCAGAGCTAGAACTACTGATTGTTAAACAGCAATACTATACATTTTGATAATTTTATGACTTTATTCTAGTAATTTTATTTTCTTCATTTTCTTAGCATGGCCTTAATACTCTATTGTAGGCAACATAGAGTGTTGGAAGCAATGATATTGTGATATTACTTAATTTATTCAGCCCTACTTTTAAATTGTTATTTACTGAAGTCAAAGGAAAAGTGTCTGTTTCTAGAGAACATGCTGTTGTTCACAGTAATTATAATTTTAGTGGACATCTTCATAATAATTAAAAGCAGAGTTCGACATCTTCCCATAAAATAAACATGAAGAACTCAGAGAGGCAGTGAGGGAGAGTTGGCAGGGGTGAGAAATATGATAATATAAAAATCTATTAATCCTTAATCCCATTTTCGTTATTCCCAATCCCCTGAGCCCTGACGGCAGGTGAAGTGGTGGATTAAACAGTCCGACTGCCGCTGCACTTTCAGGGAGAATCAGACAAAAAAACTCTCTGTCTGTTTTTACGTCTGTCTCAGGGTCTCTGGACCCGCTCTCAGTTCAACAGTAGGAGCAGTGGGACCGCGGGCTTGGATCCGACAAACATCTGGCACGTTTGCCGTTTTTTTTCTTTCTCTTCTTTTTGGTTGATGATGAAAGCAGGAGGTGAATCCAGGCTGTGGCTGCGTTACATAATAAGGATATTTGTCTGTTCAGATGAGGTCAACATGTGAGTGACTTCACAGCTGACAACATTTTGGTTGTTGACAAATTCTCAGCAATTTTATTGCTAAGCTCATATTAATAAATAGGTGAATTAAGGTTCGTGATTCTTATATAATATTTTGTTAACCATGTGGGGCTGTGGCTTGTTACTCTGCAGAATTAGGGTTATTTCTTTTTTATTTACAGCCAAATTTGACATTTATTGTATGCTATAAAAATAAAAATAAATTCTCTTATTCCTTTTTGACACAGTTTCTTCCTTTTTGTTTTGTTTTGGGGTTTTTTTGTCAATTTTCAGTTTTCATGCTGAAAAAATATCTGAAGCCTATATTTTGCTTAAAAAATATAAAGTTGGCAGCAGAGAATGCCATCACAGTCTTTATATTCCAGCAGTTTGCAATGCAAAACCGACATGTGCAAACAGTAAGAAGCTTTTCAACTTCTCCATGTAAACTGTTGAAACCAGGGCTTCAAGGAACTCCGAAAACACACGGCGGATAGAGGGTATTTGCATTTGAAGCAGGACTTTGCATAATTTTATGGAGTTGGAAAAATTCATCATTCAAAACATTTGTCAAATTCAGCTCCTCTGGTCTTTTCACTCTATTTCAAGCGTAGTTTAATAATAATAAAAAATAAAGAATAAAAAAAGAGAGACTATGATGATGATCTTATATAAAAATGATGAGCACCCTCAATAAGATGTTGAGCAGTAATCCTGACTGTGGAGCTGTGAAATAAATCTGGTGATGGTGAAAACCCCGTCTCTGACACAGCGAGGGAGAGAAAGACAGACAGTCGTTCGGCGTCACGTTCTTAATTAACCTCCCGGGCCAGTCCTTCTAATGTGAGTCTAATGTGATCCATTAGGGACGACTATCAGTCAGGTTTCAGCTCAAAGGAAAGCTTCACCGTAGCATATAGAAAACAGCAGTTTGGGGAAATCAAAGCCCAAGCATGCAGAAGCTGTCAAATGTGTAAAAAAAGAAAGAGCAGAGGAGGAAGGGAAGGCATGTTTTCCTGGAAAATAAACACCTCCAACAAGTGTTTAAGCTGCCTGATCCTTCCCCTCCTTACAGCTGGAGGAGGCAATCACTCTCAGTTTTCATTGAGAGGAATCTCAATGATGACCCTTCAGCATTGTGTAATTGAAGTAGTCTTCAGAGAAAGCAACTCCTGCTCCTCCTTTTGACTCTGTTTGAGGCTTTAAAAAAGACAGTGACTGGGGACTTGAACCAATTTCAGGTCAAATCTGCAGCGGTGAAATGAAAAATAGTAGTAAAGGGTGAAGTAATAAACTTCAACTAAGAAGAGTTTGTCTTTTTAATAAGTACTCTGGGCTGGCTGAAGCTTTGATTAAATTGCTACTGAGATAAACTCTTCATGATGTATTTATTGTGCATAATAGAGGGAGCAATATATATGTCACAAAATATAAAGAAAAAATTGCGATAATCATATTTAGTATAACACATAAAAAAATAAGGACACCAACAGTTAATTTATATATTAAAAAATAAAAAATTAATACAAAAAATATAACATAGGTAGCTTTTATAATATAGTTATAATTAGTATACATAGTGAGACAATGTATAATGACTATACATAGTCAGCATAGCCATTTAGAAACAAAAATGCACTAAAATGCTGCACAACAGCAATAAGAGTGCGCTCATAAGAACATTAAAAGGAACATAAATAAATAAAAGTGGCATAACAACTGTGAGTATTTGTGGAACGGTAGAAAACATACTAATTAATTGTAAGATGTCACGCTATTTTCATCAGATGTAGAGCAGATTCATATCTATAAAAGCACTTTAATGTCAAGATAAATTATTTCATGAAAGGATACCATGCAGGCAAGGCAAAGAAAATTCTAGAGTTTTGTGTGTTTTCTATGGCTCTAGGGTATAGAAATGTACTTTATTTTTCACAAACCTCATCTATATTTCATAAAAATGACAGTGTGGTCTGCAGTTATGTGTATGATGTATATTTCTTTTTATCATACATTTAAGGTGAAATTTAATTTTGCAACAAGGTAAAGAGCCAATAGAAATTCTTTCCCCTACATTATTTTGGGATTCGGTTTTTAAATACAGCATAGAGTTCACTCTCTTTGAAAGGAATACAGAAATCTTCACATAAGCTTCAAAACAATTTGTTTCATTTGTCTTTTAATATACAAAAAATCATTTTGTTTTAATCTCTGAAAGCGAGAGCAGCAGAATATTGCATGCTCACCTGGTTGTCTTGTCCCCAACTAGTACGACCATATTCACTTGGAAAAATTGTTATAAAGAAGTAATTTACCCTCCTAATTACCAAAATATCAGATGTTTACACATGTTCATAATAAGATTTTGATTAGCTTAGTTTTGCTTTAATCTAATTTTAAACTGTACTTTTAATTGCTATTTGGTTCAAGTTTAAGCATGTAAAACTGTTTGCTTAGATTTGTGAAGAGATTTCTCTTCTATTGCACATTACTAAAAAGCCAAAAAGAAATGTGTCCCTTTCCAAATCTTTGAAATTTATGTTCCATCTTCTGCATAAATATAAAAATAATCTCACAGAATACAAATAATCTGTTGTGTTGTGCTTGTTTCCCATCTTTCCAGGAAACAGTGATGTTCAGTTTGTGCTGATTGCAGCTTGGGCCAATAAATACCCATTACTGCTGCAGACTCATTTGAATTGGAGATGAATGCTAATGTACCATTTCCCTCTGCAGACAGAAGCCAGAGGTTGGTCGGTATTGGGTTATTTGTCCATTCTGAACAGGGCTTGAACTTCAGTTTGACCGTGTGGGGGGCAAAGTTGGCAACAATCAAGTTTAACCTTTATCTTGTGGAGACTGGCAGTGACACTGATCCAGTTCAGACTCCTACATGGTTCTGCTGCTATGTTCAGGTCAATGCTTTAAAGAGGAAGTATTATGTAAAATCAGTTTAGTTTTACATCATACTATAATGTTATTCACTCATCAAAAACATACCTGGAGTGTTGTGTTGATTATTTCATGCATGTTTGAGAAATCCTTTAATCTCCTGTGGCAACCATTCAGCTGCCCAAAACGCCTGGTTGGACCTAGCCCCGCCTTTGAGATGCAGCTCCTCCTCTGAGCTGCAGTTTCCAAGCATCCCCCAATCAGCTCCTTCAAACTAGCCAGCAGCAACTAGCAAAGGTGGAACTGCGCATCCAGTGAACTCATTATAGAAGCTACTTCTCAGTGAAATTCTGGTAAAAATTTAAGTAAGGGGTTAATGGAGGAGCGGTGTTGTGTTGACTTCCTGAAGGTGGAGTTTCAGAAAGAGCAGGAGTTTTAAAGAGACATATTGGATACATAGAATTTTTTTAATAACTGAAGTTGTTATAAAAGTTACTTGATTATGTTATAAAATGGCATTAGGTGCCTGGAAAACACATAATACTGCCCCTTTAAGAGCATCATCTTGGTAGATTTACAGGAAAATGGTTTGCAATTGGGACAGACATTGACAGTAACAGCTCATTATTTTCTTTTCGATGGATTTATTATTTATGGGAAGTCTCATGGTGACTCTCGGCCAGGTTAGGAGTGATTTACAGACAGAATCAGTATGTCAGCATGATGGATTTGGATTGTGAATTTACTTGAACATTTCCCCATGCAGGATTTATTTACTGTTGTTGTAACATCAACAGTTCGTCTGCATATTGTCGGAAATCTAAAAGACCTGACTGAACTATGTCCTCGAGCGTTTTGTGGCTTTAATGCACCCACCTGCAAAGTGCACTCTGCAGCAGCGAGTGCTTGAAGAGAAATCAAAAGGACAGACAACTAGGTCTGATTTCTGGAAGGAACAGTGGGGCTTTTTTTTGGGAGACTGTCAGTCCAGATAAAATGCGTCTGCTTCTGACGGCTTGGCTTGAATTGGCAGATATGTAATTCAGAATTCATGCTTCAGTGCCGCTGTCCCTGCCTTGACATAAATCCACTGCTGCACCTCAGCTCATATTTCAGTGTTGAACGTGAGCCTGTCGCTGCGATGCAGGTAGCTGCAGCAGATGAAGTGGTCCCCGTTGTGCTGATTTCTGTGGTTTCTACCTTGCTGCTTCATTGATTTGTTAGTGGCACTGATAGTCCAGAGAGAGAGAGAACGGGCCGGAAGAGGAGAAGTCGGACTGAGGCTGTCTGGTTCAGAAGGCTGTCTAATTAGAAAGACGAAGCAAGATGACATCAAAGGAACAGATACTGCAACCCCGAGAGAACAAAAAGGCAGCAGGGCCCCCCTCTGAGCGTGGAGGCAGAGTGACACCCCCCCCTGCTGGGAGTGCAAAGCAACTGTGCAGGGATCAGATCAATAACGCTGCTCTTCCTAGACAGATCGGGCCGCCTGGCAGCAGCTCGCGTGTTTAATACAGACAAGCTCTCCCTACTGAACGAGAGAGTGATCTTCTTCAGGAATCAAAGAGAAGTCGAACATGACTGCCTCTCACCTGCACTTCAATCACAACTGTCTTTACTTGCAGAATCAGTGCTATTATTGCTGGCAATGCCCAGAATACAAATGTGCATTTTTAACACCAGGATAGGTTTTAACTAAAATACATAACGTTATGAGAATTATCTACTGGATATTAAAAATAATAACGTCATAGATTACAGCATAAACAGCTGCATTTAATATCAAGTTTCCTGAATCAAACAGTCTTATAACTCTTTGAGAGAAAGACGAACACATTTGATTCAAATGTCTGAATTACCACCTCAAAACTAGCCTGGTAAAAATCAGCCCCTTGTTCTACACTTTGCTTCGTCCAGAGGGTCTGAACTCTCAGCTGTTGTTCCATCAATAAATTTCAGTAAATTTGAATATAAGATCAAAAGCAGTTACTGTGTGCAGTTTAGTGATATAAGTCACACTTCAAAAGGTAAGGGACGTCCTGAAGAAGCCAATTTTAAATGGGAATGTTTTCCAAAAGAAGTATATGTGTTTTTTTTGGCGCTATGTTTGTACAGATACCTAAAAAGGCATAATAAATAGTTTTTCATAATCATTTTGATCATTATTACAATGCTAATACAAAATGTGGAGCTAAAATTCTAAGTTCACATTGCCCACCCCAAGTTTCAAGTGTTTGAAGATTCACATCTAACTTTTACCTCACAAATGAGACTTGAGCATGTTTAAGCTACTCCAGGCAGATGGCTGTCCTCCCTGACTTTCTCCTTTCCAACATGAGAAACTGGAACCATCTGGAGAAACTTTGTCTCCTGTATCAGGCTCTGTTTTCAGCTCACATTTCTCTGCGAAAAGAACTGTGGGTTTAAAGAAGTGGTCAGTGGAAAGTGACCACAGATGCCATCGCAGTGTTTGAAAATGACAGCCTCTCATTAGGGAACCTCACTTCCTGATTGATCGACTATAATCGTCTTGTTAGCTGCGATTAGGTGGGGGAATGCTGTACATGCTGGTTTGCTCAAACTGCCTTGATCTCTCCGGCTGTTCGGCAGCTCAGAGAACAAAGGCAGATAAGAGCGCTCAGAGATTAAGAGGCTTGCCGAGCGGTGGGAGTGAAATCAGCCTCCAGACTGACAGGTCGGCAGTCAACTGGTGTGAAACACTCTTGTGGTCTCCAAATTAAACAGGTGTTTAACTGTTGCAGAGGGTATTGCTGTTATCAGGAACTCTTTCTGTACTGCTCTTTATTCTACTTTCTTTTTTACAACTCAGTTTTACCCAAATAACTTCCTTATATAATGAAACCTATCACATGCATTTGAATCCTGACAGTGTCTTGTATAAGTAAGCAAACATGAACTTATGCTAAGGTTTATACAAATGTAATAGGTGAGTCTCTTAAAATTGTAATCTTTGGCCTTATTCTTCAAAATGTCTTTGATTGCATCCACATGTGCATATCATCCAAACGTTTTAACGTCTTAGTGTGAGGAAGTGGACTCACACCAACCAGCTGTGAATGTTAGTGAATGTGAAAGCTCTGCACCGGGGCTTTCACAGTTCTGAACCTCTCAACTTGAAGCTCTTGATGATTGAGAAAACTACTCTTTCCCAATCAGATTCTTTGCATCAGAAGCTCCTCCAGATTGCTGGTTGCACACTTTTACTTGGAACTGACCATTTTTAAAGTTGACAATAACACTTTTATATGAAATCCTGAATTGACAGTTTTGATCTTTCAGCAGGATTCTTCACCTGCTCTTATAACATGACTTTAAATCAGCTGATGGCATTATTTTCAGGATCTTAATCAGCCACTAAATTGAGATCTTGTGAGGTTTCTTTCTTGCATTAGCCTTTTACATGGCATCTGATGCTTAAGTTTTAAAGCCACCCGGTGACCATCAGACGAATTCCCTCATAGAAGACTTTTATATCAACTTCGTGATTAAAAGTTGTTAACTTTGTTAATCTTGTGGGTTGTACACACTGCTATTGTGGAAGTGGAAGGTGGATCTATATAAATACTTTCAACATCCCACTGTGGAGAATCATCCTTTCTCCAGACTAAGTTCTTGATGTATGAGGTTGAAGAAGAGTCAGTGAGTTGAATTCATGATTTCCATTTATTAATACCAAAATACAGCTGGTCTATTTCTCATGCTACCTTTAGGAGCTAGCAGGACAAAATGGCATCAAGCAACAGTAGGTAATCCCATTTGTTAGCCTCTATCTAAGCTACACCCTAAAGAGGGCGTTCCCTAGTGGGTCATATCCTTTAACCCTAGCTTTGAGGGTATTTCCTTTAGCTTTAGCTTTGCAACTAGCTAAAAAAGATAGAAGAAAAACACAGAATTATTTATTCTCAACATCCCCTTAGCCAATCCTGTAGAGATGAGCGGGTGTAGATGATGGATGGATGACTTTAGATTCTTCTGCGTAGACTCATCTTTGTAAAATTCATTGTTTTCAGAAAATAAAGGCGAAAACGTAACCCCCACTTCAGCTGCTTCAAGCTTCAGTGAGCACTAAATTGATGTTAAATTTGGAATTAACGTTTCGTACATGCAGCTGAAAGGATTGTGGCGTCCCTGGATGTTGTTCAGATCTGATGGAGGAACAGAAAGACGGGAGAGGAGAGAAAAAGAACAGCGCAGCAGATCATGTGGATAATCATTCCAGGTCAGCGGCTTGATGAGCCAGAGACATTAACACAGCTCCACTTTAAGCGGGCAGAGACTCCAGTGGAAACCAAAAGAGAGAACAGGAAAAGCAGGGAATGATGGAGCAGTACATTATAACCATGTGTAGAGATCTGAGCAGCCAGGCTTTGATTCGCCTCAGCTACTCAGAAACATCTCCTGAGCTGTAGAATAGGCATTCGTGGAAACTCCATAAGCATTCCAGGACTTCATCCCCCCTCTGATGCATCTCGTGGTTTCAGTGACCTTCTTCTAACTAATTAAATTTGCTTTGACACCAGAATGAATGAACCTTAATGACACAGGTTAATCTGCATTTATGGCCGTGGAATCGCTTCATCCAGTCCACCTATTTTCAGATCGTTTCCATCTCGCCTTGCTTACATAATAATCACATCACTGCAATCTCTTTGCATTTTCTTATAAAAAAGAAAAAAAAAAAATTTTTCAACTTGTCCTCTTTATGTAAATTTGCGTCACCTATTTGCTAACAATTCTTATAAAGTGCATCTTCTTGAAGGATTGTGCAATTTATACGTCACATTTAAGGTAATTAGAGTCTTTAGGAATTTAGGATTAATAATGTATGACTTCTTGTTTACCTGGGGAATAAAAATTACTTGACACAGTGGCCCATTTCTCAAGCTTCTCTCTCTCTCTTTCTCTCCCTCGGGAAAGACAATAGGACATACCTAAGACATACTGTATGTGTTCATAAATTCAGAAATTATGTTAAAAAAAAAAGAAAAACTCTTCTTCTAAACCTGCCTATATCTACATTCAGATTAATCATTACCCTTCATGTCTGCTGTTAAGTATGTTAGAGGATTTGTTACGCTGTGGGCTTGTTTCTCTTGTAGAGCAGGCGAAACAATTAAAAATACAACTTTGATTGTTATTTCTTTCAACAGGACAATGATCCAAAACATATTACTAAAAATTTAATTAAATTGCAGCACATGAATCTTAACCTGTCTCCAAATTCTCAGCAACAGTGAAAATACACCACTGTCCTACACAGATAGAAAATTTAGTCTGTTGAACTGCCGATAAAGTTAAATTAAATTCAAAAAGCAGAATGCTGTCTGTCTGAATGCATCCTAGTTATTCTTGCCTATTATATATTCACTAATTTAAAAAAAAAGAGTCAGACAAGTACATCAGCATTTCAAACTAAATGACAGTCATCTCTTTAGAAGTTTTAGAAGAACTTTTAAGGACATGTAAATATTGTCAGTTGCGTGTTAAAACATTTGTCCTGAAACATCTTAAAAAGCTTCAAATGACCTGAATTGACACGGCAGGGAGATGGAGGACAAGGACAAAGAGTATGAAGGACAGTCGGAGATGAATTTACCAGATTAAGCAGCAAAGGCAAGCTTAAAACATATTATTTTCCTCATCACTCATCTGAAAACTCTTGCAGAGGGAAATTATGAAGCAGGAAAAGGAATCCCTCCTCACAGCTGCTTCAGCAGAGACTGATTCCAGCGCTAGTTGTGGCTGACGCGTCCTCCGAGTCGTGTTTTATGCAAATGCAGGTCTCTGAAACAAGGATCCAAGGGTAATGTTTGCAGAGGAGACGGCACACGCCTGACACCATTCTCTCTCTGCTTCCAGCTAATCTGTTCGATTAATCACATCTGCAACGGCACGGATACAAATGCTTCAATTACGACCTGAAAGCATGACAGATGAGTGAGCAAAGAGGTTCTGTTGCCGTCTTCTTCCCTCCTCTCCCAGTCTATTTCTTTCTACTTTATCCTTTGTCCTGTTTTTGTAGCTTTTTGAAAATACTTTCTTGCTCTCAGATGTTTTTATTAAACTGAAAATATTTCATGTCTTAAGTATTTTTCTCTATTCACTATCTAAAAAATACAGTTTTTAGAAGACTAAGGGGAGAAAGGAATAAGAAATGAAGTTTTTATAGAAGTGTAAGTATATCTTTTATTTAAATCACATTTAGTTGTTTTTTTTTCAAGACAAAAGGATAATAAAACTCATAGTCAATGCTAGATTACCAGCTATATTTGAGTAGCAAGCATCATGGTCATAGTGCAACCTTCATAACTACAGATTTTAACCAGTTGCAGCTTCTACATTATAAACCCTTGTTATGAAATATGTTAGTTGCATATTTAAACTAACAGACTGCACAAGGTACAGGACAAACATTTTATGAAGATGCTTTTATTCCTTACAGTGAATTTACTTTTGTTGTGTAATAATAGTGTGGCATTTGAGAAGTAATTCTATTTCTCTGTAGGTCTTGTGCTGTTTTGATTTCATTTAGTGTAATTATATAATTTGTTGGGTCTTTATTACTTATCTGTCCTTACTGGACACTTTTTAGGTACCCCATAGTAGTGCCAGATTGGATGCTCATGTTCAAGGGGAATTCAACCAGGTGTTGGAAACCTTCCCCAGAGATTTTGGTCCATATTGATATGATGGCTTCACACATTTAATGCAGATTTGTCAGCTGCACATCCATGATGCAAATATCCCTCTCCATCATATCCAAAACATTTTCTATCAAACTGAAATGTTGCAACTCTGGAGGCTACACGAAGCTCATCGTCCATTTCAAGAAACCAGTTTGTGATGAGTTGGCCTTTGTGACATGGCAACTTTTCAGAAGACTGTGGACATAAAGGGATGAACAAAGCCAGCAACAGTTGATATTAAGAGGCTTAAAGTGTGTCAAGAGAATATCCCCACCATCCTGAAAAAGATGGGATCATTGCTCTGATGTTTACACCTGAATGCTGAAGAAATGAGACTCACTGAACCAGGCTAAGTTTGTCCAGTCTGTTATTGGCTTATTTTGCTGAGACTGTGTGAACTGTAGCCTCAATTTCCTGAGTTAGCTGACAGGAGTGGAACACAATGTGTTTTTCTAATGCTGATTCGACATGTTGAGCATTCAAAAAATGGTATTCAACATACCTTAGTTGTAGAAACTTGTTATTTTGGAGTTATTGTTGGTTTTCTATGATCTGAAACCACTCTGCCCAATCTTTTCTGATCTCAACAAGACATATTTGCAGACAAACTGTCACTCATTATATATATTTCAGCATGTATTTTACATTCCCTGTAAACTCAAAAGATGGTTGGTTGCGCCCAATCAGTTCAGGGTGTATCCTACCTTTTGGCCAATCGCTGCTGGAGATGAGCAACACTGTGAGCATAAACAGTTGAGAGAAGAATAGGCTGTTTTTCTGCAACAGAATGTGCAGAAATACATTATTTATATAATTATAACATAGACCTTGGAAGTGCATAAATTCATGTAATGACAAGACTTTTCGTCTTTTGTTGCACACCAGAATAAGACAGAAAAGCAAAGTGAGATTTTTCCAAAGCATTTATCTCCACAGTGATTTACTCCTTCCATCTATTCTCCCATGGGCTGTTTATGGTCCTTTCTATGTTAATGGAGATATTTTACAATGGCTCACGTGATCCACCCTTTGTTTTTTTTCTGGCATTAACAGAGCGTCTGTGTCCGTTTAGGAGTGCATGCACGCTCCTTCTTCCTCTCTTATTGTTCTTCACTGCCTCTTTTCATTCCTTTCTTCTCCTCCACCTCCTCCCTCTCTCTCGACAGTTCTTCTCATTGCGCCTCCTCCTCACGTCCCTCCACCCTCCACATTAATCACATGGCAGGGAGAATAAAGCGGAGCATCTGTAATAGTTTCGCAGCGTCACTGAAGGACGGGCAGAGGTCGACTAGCGTCGCGGCTAATGCGTAGACTCCCTGTGTAGGTGTGTGTGTGTGTGTGGGTGTGTGTGGGTGTGTGTTAACGGTAATAGATGACTTGGTGTGGACGCAAGGACAGAACGGGGACATTGCTTGCTAAAAATGGATGACTACCTTGTGGTGCAACATACATAAGTGTAAATGCACACACCTACAGCTACACACAAACAATTGAATGCTAGTCATGCAATCGCCACATACTGGGACAAGACATTCCCTTCTGATTTCACTTTAGTGATCTCTTTTGGCAATTTATTGGATATTTAGCCTTTTTTCTTCTTCTGGATGGTAGCGCCTGAGTCTAGCACAGGGGTGTTCAGCTGTCGTTTTTTATTGCTGTGTTGATTTGTTGTTGCTGCAGAGGTTTTGCGTCACTTAAGCTCCCTTGCTGCCAGCAGTTGTTTCTGATTCAGGCATCGGACCTGCTAGTGTGGTGATCATAAAATTCTTTTTTCATTTTTCCAGTCCAAAAGGGAGTGGTTAGATTAGATCGGCTGCTGGAAAGACTCCCCAAACTGACTCAAAGGGAAAAAAAGAAGAAGAAGAAGAAAAAAACTAGTTGCAAACATTCAGACTCCAGACGAAAGAGAGGACATTCTGTCACCTGAGGGATTTTCTTTATGTGACTTTTAAGCCTGTTGTTTAAAGGCTGTTTGTGGTGTTTATTCTGGAGATAAAGCTTCCACAGACAGCCCACGTTGATGTTTGCGGCAAACTCTCTGAAACAGATAAGGAAGTCGATGCACCTGCTGTAATGAAAAGGCAGGGTGACAATGCAGATAACATTATCAGTATCTCATTGCCCTTGGGTGAAAATGTCCCGTGCATGGCGTCACCTTCAGTGCTTCTCATGTCAGTCAATCGAATCTATTCAAACACCTCAACTCACATCCTCACTCCAGTTGACTGGTGAGTGAAACACTTTGTGACTTCTAGCAGGAGGACACAGCAGTGTGACATCAGTGCTGTGTGCAGCCTGACCCGTGGTGAGCTCTTCATGCATTAATCCACTCCACAGCTCAACCTTTGCAAAGCTTTTGGCCACTTGTGCGGAGCAAGAGTATACAGAGATACAAAAAATAACAACAACAAAAAATGATGAGAAATTCATCAGATTCCTTTTATTACTGGACGACTTCACTAAAGAACTGTAGTACAGGGCATACCAGACAAAGTGCACACACCCCTGTTAAAACATCTTAGTGAAGCATGAAAAAGACCAAAAAAAAAAAAAGGCTTGCAACTGTTTTCACTTATATTGCAGCTATAATTCAAGGAAAAGATTTATCAGATAAAAATAAAATAAAATAAAATAAAAAAACTGCAGCGATCTTCTTACATTCATTTGCACAGCCTAATACGTTTTTGAGGCACTTTTTGATTCATTTTCAATCATGGTGAAACTCTCCTTGTAGGACTTTCCTGATATTTGCACACTTTTATTCTTTACCTAAAAGCCACAGTTTGGAGCCAAAGATCGAAGGTATCTCAATGTGCAAAGTTATCAATCAGGAGAAAAGTGCTGTGTTTTATTTTCTTCCACCAGATTTGACTGAGTGTGGGATTAGCTTCTTCAGAAGCTGGTGAGCTGAAACATCTAGTGTGATAAAAAAGCAAGAACAAAAGAAATTTGTAAATAATAAAATACTTTTCTACTGTACTACATGTTTCAGTTTATCTAATAAAGTTTAATATCAGATAAAAATAAACTGAATAAAAGTAAAAAGTGGTTTTCAAATGGTGCTCTCATTTCTTACCTTCTGTTTGAGAGCAGAAACATGATGTTATTTTACACAGGATGACACACACCTGCCAAAGCATCTTCTTTTTGGCAGATGTCCTCATTTGTCTCATCAGTCAACATGTTTCCCTAACATCTTTGGGATCATCAAGATGTTTTTGGCAAATATGAGACGAGCTTGTGTGGAGTTGTGAAGTAATCACATTTTTGGAAAGTCACCAAAGCCTACACTACACCCATTCCAATCTCATGCCTTACTGTAAAAGCCTCACAGCTTCTACACATGGAGTCCTTGCACCCTACTCCCTAGTTTTTCCTGCTTACTTTGAAAGCCATTTTAAACACCAGCCAAACATCACAACTTTTCCATCTCCCCTTGGCCAGCAGTATGTTTTACCTTGGAGCAACACTCATGGAGGCTATTTTTGACCATAATGTTTGGTAATGTTGAATTCTGAATGATGAACTTTTCTTCATGTGCCATTCTGGGTTCTTTTGTGACTTTCTGGATGACTTGTTTATGTGCTCTTGAAGTAATTTTGGCTGACCACCACTTACGTGGTTTTCAACACTTCCATGTTCTTATTCATGGGTTGCTAACCCTTTCCTCACTGCATTATATCAGCCCTTCTTGTATTTTTGTATTTATTTGACACCATCCAGCCTATTTCTTGTTGTCAGACAGATTCTATTAAAATATTGTTAATTCATGATTCAACAAGAGAAGCAATTACATTTTTACATAACGTAGGTTGGTCTGGATTCCTTTTTTTCTTAATAATTGATATCTTCATTTAACACTAGATTATACTCAATTTATCATGGATGTTAAACTTTGTCTGGTGATCTAAAACTTGTAAGGGGGCAAATAAATTTCCCAGTCACAAAAAATGAGTTAAAGGAGAGCTTGCTGCTTTGTCTAATCAGCTAATTCTTGTTTCCTAAAGTCAACAAACAATATGATTTTGACATTTTCTAACACCGTAGAACAAAATAACTTCACCTAAATGTAAGAACAGAACTTTGTACAGTTTAACCGTAAAAAGTGCAATACGATTCAAAACGAAGAAAATGAAAGTCAGTGGCATGTAGCAGATGTGGCACATAGCAACAACATCTAACCGATGATGATGTGGCAGCACTGGTCAAAATTCAGCATCAATCTAATACCAATGTGAATTCACAATGATCAGCTACAATGTCTACTATTAACACAAATGACCTTATGATCTTGAAAGCGCCTGAATGCTTCATAGACATTTTCTGGTGTGCTTGAGCTGAGACAAGATGCATAATTGGGCATTGATAAATTAAAGCGTAATAGAGCCTTATCTACTGTAAAGCAGACATGTTTTTGATGTATGTTTTTGTTGTTGAAAATTTCTTTGCTGTGTCCCTGAACTCATAAAGAGCTCTCAACTGTGATGTTTCTTCTCTGGTTCCTAACAGCCTGAGTCTTGGCCTGTGTTGCAGGAGGAGGACCCGGGTGACGGGCGCTTCAGCTTCCCCGGGTACGGCATGGGTCCTGCCTGCCTGCAGGCCAAGGATGGCATGGCCATCAAGGGCAACAACAACAACGCCCCGACCTCGGCACCGCCCGAGAAGAGCATTGAGGAGATGAAGAAGCTGTTCATCAGCCGGGCCAAGCGCATTGACACAGTGTCCCGCGTGGCCTTCCCGCTCGTCTTCCTCATTTTTAACATTTTCTACTGGATCATTTACAAGATCATCCGCAGCGAGGACATCCATAAGCAGTAGCCGAATGGAGGAAATGGGCGACAGTGACGTGAAGCAAAGAAAGCAGCAAAACAAATTAAAAATATGAGACAAAGATGACTCCAAAGCAGATATTATTGCCCCTCTTTTCCAGCCATACCTCTTGTCCTCTTCTTTCATCCTCTTTCTCTTTGGTCAAAGATTTGCTGCTTTTTGTGGCCTCTCCTTTGAGCCCCATTTGACCAAACCGTTTGAAGCTTTTTATTACTTTTTCCTACCTTTCTTGCCCTCCTCCTGAATCCCAGACCCTTTTCCCTGTTTCTTTAAAACCCCTTAACAGTCTGGACCAGTGCAATAGCAATGCAGTAAAATGCATGATATATGAATGTGGCAATATACTGAAGAAGAAGCGTGAAAAAATAAACCTAAACTTTCCAAGACACACCCAGGATTCCGTTTGGGAGTGAACGGACTAAAACAAAAGGAGACAAAAAGATCTTGTATTTAATTTTAGCTTTTTTGTGACTACAGAAATATAATTCTATATGGAAATATGACGTAGGGATGGGGTGGGAAAGGTGCAAGAGGCATATAGCAGTGTAATATACTTATTTATCATAATTGGAAGATATATGGACCATGTCTCCAAGGATGGACATCCGGAACAAAGGATGTTTAACCCCCAAAAAAGAAAAGAAAGATGGCGGTTCAGTGCTTCCACTAAATTAATTGATGCAAGGATCATGCATTCTATATATCTAGATTTGCTTCAAACATGTATTGCAAGCACTTGTCAAAGCTTTCCCTCCCTCCTGCTGCCAACGCCACAAAAACTGCAGAGACACTTGAAGTTTGTCGCTGCTGCTGGACTAAGAAAATAAAATGAATACAAGACACTAAAAAAATAATGGACACCCAGAGCTGATTAATACCTGTGATCAACATCTATCAGTTCTTGATTACTTTCACTCTGCATCTTTGTGGTTTTTTTGTTTTGTTGTTGTTTTCTTTTCTTTCTTTTTTTAAATATAAATACTAATTAATATATGTGCCAACTAAACTTGTCACTTGTGGCTGTGCGACGCTCGTCATCTCTGACTTTTTCACCTGGAGGGAGGGCGAGCAGTTTGATGTCTTTTGTTTTGATCACTGAGATTTCAGTTCGACGCCATTAGCCGAAGAAAGACCAGCTCGATCCTTGACCGGAGTAAAAAAATGCAGATTCTGATTCGTTTTCCTTTGCTGTATTGGTTGGGACTGAAACATTCACATGTTTACATCTTTGAGCTTCCTTGCTTCAACCCTGCCTCAATGTGACGCCAACATCCCCCACCTATCCTGATCCTGAGCAAGAGGACAAACGTCTTTAATCATACATAAAACATCGAACTTTACGTGCATCTCATCCACATGGACCAACTGTAGCTGTGAACTTCATGGAACTGCAACACCTGGATTTATTTCACCACACTGGATGGGATTTGATCAGTCAGGCTGGTAGATGTGATCGATTGATAATTTTGCTTTGCACCAGGCTTCTCTATGCAATGATCAGTATATGCAATTTTAATTTTTACTTCTTCACTGCTCTTCCATCTCAAGTGGTTACACTTTAACGATTAGAGGTGAGAATGCCAAGATATTGACCTCTTTAAGGCACTTTTGGCCCAAAAGCATGCAGATGCCTGCATGAAAAACTGGTCTGTAAAAAGAAAGACTGAGCCAAATCTAACTTGATATTAAGATTTTCCCCATGTTTAATGCACTAAAGATTATTACGTTGGCTAAGTCATTTGCATATTCTACGCAGAATATTCCTAAGTGCTTTTATGCTTTGAAAATGTTAAAAAATGCTACAATTCTGGGAAATTACCAGTTTTTTTAGCAAAGAAAAATCTCAAATTTACCTTAGAGATGTAGTTACTGTTGTAACATTATTTAACAAAGAGATTTATTTATTCTGATGACATAAAATGTCTTTTAGCACCTAGAAAAACAAACAAAAAAAACCACTGGCTTAGCATCATTAGCCAGGAACAGTATTGTTCCTGGCTAATGCTGCTTTCACTTAAATTTGTTGCCAGGTTTTATTCATGACAAGTAAGACCGATCACTCATTGTTATCATGCTCTAAGAATGATACATTGACACACAAACATTATATTTTTAGAACCAGTTTCAGTTTCTTATTTTCTGTATGGAACTGAAAAAACATGGTGCCCTAGGAATATTAGAGCCTTTTGTAGTGTTCCTGTTATGTGCCATATACATTTGAAGAATATAAGGTTCACTTCATAGCCAGCCACATTATATTTATAGCTTATGCAGTTTTTACTTGTAGAACACATTTTCTGGATATCCTAAAATAGATCTGACGGTACAGGTTATCTGTCATTTCCAAAATCTGTTTTATCTCATCATGAATACATCCCAGGCTTTGTGAATGAAGGTATGCGAGACTGATCTGAAGGGCTATGCCACTCATTGACTCCATTCTGATTCTAGATATTAAAATAAAAAGTGCCATAAAAACACACATCACCAAAAAAAGCTATGCATTTCATCCAAAATACAATTTTCTAAAACTTGTTTGCCTGGACCTCTATGAGTCTTGGTTAAAGTTTGTGTAGGTTGTCCATGTTTCATTGATAACTGAAGGCCAGGTTGCAGGGGCAAGACATTAAGCAGAGATACCCAGACCCGTCTCTTCCAAGCTACCTCCTACAGCTCACCTGGGGGACGCTTGGAGTCGAGAAAGTCCTTGGCCAACCCAAACCCTAATTCCAGCTGACACCAAAACCATCTTGATTAGTTTTAAAGTAATCAATTTTCAGGTTGGCTCCTCAATGAAAGCCAAAAACACTTATGGTTCAGATATGACCTACGTTGATATGACATAGGCATATAGAAAAAAAAGTTATTTGTCAGGTGGCACATTTTCTACTGCTTATTGTGATAAACGGTCAATGGAGACTGGGGATTGTAAGGAAATGTGGCTACACAACCTGGCTCTCTTGAACTGAGATTCTTTAAAACAGTTTGAGGGTTATGAAACCTCGGTGCCATTTCTGAACAAATAATCAAAAGGACCACCTTTAACTGCTTCTTGGCTGAATTTGTTTACAAATAAAGTAAGAGTGCAATGGGGTTGTTGCTAACTAAATAATTTTGAAGCCTTTAATAAAACAGTCCATCAAAAACCAATATTGCTTAATTTCCTCAAACTCAATTGAGTTTTAGGATTTTACGTCTAGAAAATTCAGTAGCAAAGAAAAGTACGCACACTTTGTAAGCATTGAAATCACCACAGGTCTGTTAGCATTGTGAAGAGTTGGGTAAAATCAACTACAATTTTTAAAAGACTCATCAAATGATAGCCCACAATTTACAGCTAAGTAGATAGAAATACTTTGAATAAATAATTGCATATAATCTAAAGGTTTTTTTTACTTATCTTACTTGAACAACATGCTGATTTCACTTAAATTAGGATTAATTTATTGACCAAAAGCTTTTTTTCCCTATTAGACACTTTTTCTAAAATTTGCAATTAAAAAACAGTTTTTCGTTTTAGTTACACTGGTCCAAAGTCATGGATAAGCTTCTACCAACAACTATTCAATTCAGTTCTATTCAGTTTACTTGTATAACATCAACGCAGAGCAAATTGAATCTCAAAGCACTTTACAAAACTAAGCGAGTCTATTTCATTTCCAGAAATATATAATTAGATCAGATCAATACAACCTTATCATATAGATGGATTTGAATAACATTTTGCATATTTCTGGGTCCTATTTATAATATAATGCAGTCAAATAGTGAAATTCAGTTTTTGAGGCCTTTTGGTAAAAACAATTAGCATTCAAAGGAAGACCTGATTTAAGTCAAGAACTTTGCAACAATCCTTCCTTTTGACCAAACATGTGATGACAGTGGATGATGTTTTGACAACATCAAGTTTTCAACAATCCAAGCTTCCTCTACAATCACACTAGAGATGTTTTATGCAGGCTCAAAATTCACACCAAACCACAACAACCAGAATTTGTCACTAATAAACTGAAATGCTTAATGAGTGAGGGGAAATAGTAAATGTCAAATAAATAAATATTAAAATAAATCATTTTAATATTATAAAGTCCCAAAACACATGCATTTTTTATGCTTCCTTGGATATATTTCAACATGTAGCCTATTTGCAAATAGTTTTGCAGATGAAAGTTTAAAAACGTATTGTGGGATTTTCAGAGAATCATGAAATCATTTGATCTGTTTAATCAAAGTGGCAGCTTCTGCAAGATAAACAGTTTAGCTTTAACATATTCTAAAAAAATATTAATTCATTATTCAAAAAACAGAAAGTTCAATCTCGGGCTAATCTGGAACTATGGAATTGAATTCTTTATCTCTGCGTGTATTAATGCCTCTGCCTTTCTGAATAAAACTGAAACCAGAATAAGAAACCTCAGAAACGGGCTCCGTCTCATTAGATACTATTTTTTTCTTCTGTGCCATAAACTCTCCAACTTGAAGCACTTGTTTTGAGCCAGCATCCGTTTTCCTGGAGCACTCACACGTATCTTCTTGTGCCATATAGGGGTTGAATATGCAACCAACAAACAATGGGAATACAAAGAAAATGAAAACTGGACCTACAAGCACATGATGAATTTTTCAACCACTTTACATGATTCATGAATCTTTCCTCTGGCATCGCTCCTCTGTGTATCATAACTTCTTCATCATCAGCCTCATATTATTGTATTAGTCATTGATTATAATGTAATGGTTGGAGTTGCAAATGGTATAATATGTAAAAAAAAAAAATGTTGGGTTTATATCGCATCACATTGAAAAAGAATATGAAAGATAAGTTTATCAAACTTTAATTTCTAGGCCGGATTTTAAAGAAGCACGGTTTAATATTTTGATGGTTATTAATTTTGAGGAGGTTTTTTTTGCTTGTATTTTAGTGTATGTATTATACAATCTGACGCCCAGAGGGAAAAGGAAAAATACAGCGAAACCTGAATTGCTGTGAATTAATGGAATTACTATTATTCATTTACTGATCTTCTTTGCAAAAGTTGGAATGGCCTTAATTTTGCTTTACCTGCTTCTATTGTGTCTGGCACAAAGTGCAACTCTTTTTAATTTGCTAAATTTCCGATGCTAATTATGGCGCTTATATAAGCTGAGAGTGCACATCAAAGCAAGGTGAAAAAGTTCTGCGAATTCTGTTTATTTTTCATTAATCTGAGAAACTATATTTTGCATGAATATAAATAAAAATGGCAGATATTTTGGCTTGTACAAAAAATGTGAAGCAATTTGAAGATGAAAAAAAGAATGTACTGTTTCTGCTGTATCTGTATATATCTGAATATTTATTAAAAAAAATATGTCATACTACTAATTCTATTAACGATTAAAGGTTTTCTGGACAAAAATCTCTTTACCTGTTTTTGAACATTGTCAAGATTGTTGGAGTTGGATCTTCTGCTTTCTGTTACTCGACTCAAGGATCTGTGTAATCATTAAAGAAAAAAGTATTAAAAATCGCAAATAAAAGCTTCCTGTCAGGCGTCTTTATTCTTTAAGCACAGTGAGACTTTGAGTTTCTGCACAAACTACAAGCAATGTAAATTAACCCTGTCTGATATTAATATTTAATGTTTATTTAATGATTCAAATTAAAATTTGTAACAAGCAGTAGGCATATAGTATCTAACAAAAGTATTCACAGCTCAAATTACAACCACAAACTTTAATGTATTTTATAAATCATAACACACAGTAGTTCATAACTGTAGAATTATATTTTGGTTTTCCAAATTGCTTCTTGCCTTGCCATGAAACTGATGCTTAATATTTGTCACAAAAAAATTTCAGCACAAAGTTGGCTGAGACCAAACCAGAACATTTTTTGGCCTCCATGCATAACATTGCCTCCTGTGCTTGCTTCAGGGAAACTGATCAGTTTAGAAAAGAAATGGCACTAAATGCGTGGAAATGAATGAAGAAATATTTTTAAAGGCAGTAAGAGACTTGAGACGACAAACATATTCTAAATATTAAACCTTGAGATGGAGAAACTGTAGCAAAAGAGCGACAAAGTCCAGCTGGCAGGAAGCAACACGGTGCAACAGGCACATCACGGAGCTCAATCTGATCTTTTCTTCCAATGCTTGTTGTAAAAGTGATGCTTTCAGTCAGACTAATTTAAAGCTGAAAAGATAAATCAGTGAAGACAGTTGATCAGAAAGCAGAACCAGTGATTCGCAGTGGGTTTGTCGGGACTCTGCCATCACCAGGACAGATGAGCACTTCAGCTCCCTCTGACTCCAGCCACAGAGTAACTGGTTTCCTGCAGAAAATCGATGCTAATCATTTAGATGAAGGTTCTACTAAGACATCTGAGGAGCCTCTTGAAAGTCTGTGCACTCGACTAAGAAATGAAACTCTCTGTAATTCCTTTCTGTTTTCCAGAGCAAGCATCAAAACGCCCAGCTGATTGTGTTTGCGGTCCTGATAATTGGATGTGCAGTAATCCTCTAAAAGGAGGAGCAGGAGTCGAGAGTAGAACGACCAGATGTTGATGGATGTACAAGCAGAGTGAAAACAATGTTAAATTATCCTACTTCAATTAGAATAACTTTAAATTTAAAAACGCATGTCTATATAAAACTGTTTAAAATCCCAGATGAATTAGCAATTCCTCAGCTGAGCTGCAGTACCTATAAGACAACGGTAGGCGTCACTGTTGGACAGAAGCATTTTTTGAGGTTTTCTGTGAAAGTCTGCAGCATTACACAGAAACATAAAAATGTATCCAGATGTTCACATACCTGAGGACCTTCCCACCTGGACATGTTTCCTTTTCATTTGAGTCTTTTGAAATAAAACCAGTTCATAGCCATCTTATGCAGCCCATTAGCTACATACCAAGAAGAAATAATTCAAATTCTTTAGATTCAATGTGTTGAAATGCACTTTATTTTAATTTAGATGATTATGGTTTACAGCTGATGAAAACCATAAACAGATATTTGTCCCTGATTACGTTTGGTAGGAGAACTTGGGACAAAAATCTGTATAAAAATCTTGCTGTGTGAACTAATTAGCATTGCAAACCTTGATTTTAGGCAAACAAAAACCAAACGAGGTTAAAACAGTAAATCGCTTTTAATTTAGTTCTCTCATCGGCATGTGAGCTTATTTTTCAGATGACAAATGAAGTGCATCGGTAGTACAAGTCTGACAGGTTTTGATACATGCTCCATTCAGACATTACTAAAATAAAACTACAACATTTCAGCTCTTTGACCTGATAGAATAAAAAGACAGATCCATCGCTAGATACAACGGTGGCAGCAATACACAGGATTGCCCAAGCAGTAAAAGTACACGTTCCTTTAAGAAACAGGGAGAGAGAACGCGAAACATCTGGGTTTACAAATCCCCAATTCAAGTAGTATTTACCCTTTTCATGTGTTTGTGTTCTGATTTAACAAATTCAAGTTTAGCAATGAAAAATGGCAAAATAAGTTGACTTAAAGTCCAGGTAAAAACAGGTGAAAGCAATAAAAACATCCAGGGCTGATCCAACTGCAGAGCTGGTTATGTCTCCTGCACAAACCGATGTCTGGATTCAGGAGGGAGCGCCATCAGAATGAGAGGAAACAGCTGTTCACCGGAGGAGCGACTCAGCTTCAGGAGAAAATGCAGACAGCAGTTATGGTGGATCCATTCTGGTTTCTCTAGACGATCAGGAAAAAAAAAAAAAAACATTCCGAGAGTTTTTTGGTGGGGGTTAAAAGTTGAGACGGCAAACTTGCAAAGCATTCAGAACTCCTTGTGTGGGAATGCTAAAAACTGTCGTCTGCATCAGCACTCCTGTCTCTTTAAATGAGTCTCAGCATCCAACAGTTTTCTCCCTGAACAGTAAAGATGAGTCCCTGGAGTGTGGAAAGGCGGGACTCTGCTGTGGAACTGGCGGTGGGGTGGGAAGGTTTGTGTTGGAAGGGGAGCGGCTTTGGAACAAACAGACGGATGACTCTGCCGCCTGAATTCAGCAGATGTGACTTGATGTTTAAAAGTTTGACCAAAAACTTGAGCCGAAAACATTTAGGAGACAGAAAAATGCAGAAATAAATCAGAAGTTAGGCAACGCATGAGCAGCAACCCAAATTCCTGACTCCAAATCTATAATTCCTGCCGATGTTCCCTCCTGGATGTAAAGGGAGGTTCTTTTTTTTTTTTGTTTGTTTTGTTTCATTAATTTAGCTTTTTCCAATCAGTTCCTGTTGCAGAAAACTCAAAAACGACAGTTGATCCAACTCCAGGGGGTTTTACTGACGAGGAGCAGAATAGCGGCCCTCTGCGGTCCCGGCGCCCCGTCCAGAACCAAAGCTGGGTTTCTGTGACATGCCGCCACGAGTCGGGGGTCCCCTCGGTCCCCCTCCGCCTCCTATTCGCTCTCTGGGGCCGCCGGGGCCTCCTGGACCACGGGGCCTCATGTCTCGCCTGTCGCCCTCTCTGGCCGACCGGGTTTTCTTCTCCTCCACGTTTAGACGGACATCACCTCTGAACTTGATGGGCTGATGAAGACAACAAATTATATTATAATCCAGATAGAAAAAAGCTCAACCTCCCCTCAGACTAAAAGCTGCGTTTCTTACTCTGTTGCTGAGGATTTTCTGTACAGGTTCAGAATCGTCAAACACCACAAAGCCGAAGTTTGGGAGCTTCCCGCCGCTGTTGATCCGCAGCTCGAGGACATTCCCGTACTCTGGAGGTAGAACGGTCACGTTGTTCCATGAATAAAATAATTTTTAATCCAGTTCAACTGTTTAGGCTTCTGAAGAATACAACCAGACCCTTTCCAGGCCAGTGCCTTACTGAGAAGCTTTGAAACTACTGTACTCTAGAGCCAAAACAATCAGATTAATCATGATTAATCAATTGAAACAACAAAAAAATGGTCAGTTCATGAATAGATTAATCACTGAGGAAATGCTACGATGCATTTTAGCCAATGAAATGCAACATGCTTATTTTCTTGTTGCATCTTTAGATCTTGTGTAAAAAAAAAAAAAAAAAATCCACAGAATGTGCCACATTTTTTATCCAATTGCCAGAATGATTGATTAATCAATAACTAAAATAATATTTAGTTGCAGCCGTTTTGTGCTCTTGCTAAACTGTTAGTTCTATTAAAGCTGCTGTTGAGGTTTTGCTCCAACTTACGTTCAAAGAACTCCTTCAGTTCCGTCTTATCCACGTCATGCGGAACGTTTCCCACGAAAAGCTGGTGGGCGTCTGGGTACCGGACCATCCTGCGGCCCTCCACCTCACCCTGCTCACCTTCACGAACTGAAATATAAACAGGAAATGATTTACAAACAACTTCCTGTCAGAACGTGAATCTAAAGTGTTGTGTGGCATTAGGCCGGCCTGTACCTGGCCTCGGCCCCCTGTTGGGGGGTGGAGGACCGCCGGGCCGCTGTTCTCTCGGCCTCTGGTCCCGCTGCGGTCTCTGTGCTGTCTGGGTCTCTGGCTTTACTTCCACTCTTGGCTGCAACAGAACAGGTTTTTATTAGACCAGGAAGACATCTGATATTTGGATTTAGGAAAGAAATTAATCATTACTTGAATGTGCTTCAATTAGTTATGGGCTAATAAACATAAGTAAGTAAAAAAATTTAAAGCTGACAAAGTAGAGTCCACAGTGAGCTGCTATAGCCGCTCTGGTGAGAAAAGGAATATTCTGCTGATCACAAATCTGTGACTTTTTATGAGGAAGATTTACCAGAACCAAACAATTTGAAAACCAGCAAGTTTTTTTGTTTGTTTTTAAAATCGAGAATGTTTACAGTTCTGCTTTGAAAACAAACTGCATGTGAAGCTACTGAATTAACAGGTTTATTTGTGCAAACATGACTGTCTTTTCTGTTTTGTCAAAACCTTTGAACATCTATTACATGAGTGTAAACAGTCTAATGAGCTTATTCTGAAAGATTATTGATATAATCCATTGGTATCAGTAAATCCATTTCAAATATAAACAATTAACTACTTGATATTTTCAATGCAAGACCAGAAAGTCGTGATAAAAGCTTTTTTCCAAATTATATTTAATCTTCACATGAGTCCTAATCTCTTTATTCATCAAACTGACATTATGCGTTGATCATATCAGCACTATGATAAAAACTCAACATACAAAAAGAATAACTCAAATGTGATCAATCCAAAGAATTTGATTTAAATTAATGAAGATGACCAATAGAGTTGTGAGTTCAACCCACCTGTGCTGTGGGAGTGGCTTTTACATGTGGAGGGAATCCTGAGACTGGGACAGCCCCACTGGGAGGAAGGTTCTTACTGGTAACCAGTGCCCAGGAGAACTGGTAAGGGAATAAAGAGTGAAAATAAGATTTCTAGTTTGGTAGGGCGTTTTCTCCGGTTCTTCCCACCTCCACACCTACCCTGTTTACCTCTTGAGCAGGAGGCGTGGCCTCAGCGGGCGCAGGCTCTGTGGTGGGGGCGGTGGCTGTGGAGGGGCTTTTCTCTGTCTGATCCTCAATCGTGAGCGCTTCTGTCTGCGTCTCCAGCATCACCTCAACTTTCAGCTCCACCTCCGCAACCTCCGCCTCCTTCTCCGCCTCGTGCTCCGGTTCTGGGCTCACCGCGGCTTCTTCCTCCTCGTCACCAGGAGCCGCTGGTTCTGAACTACAAAAAGATCATGTGGACGTTGGTTTGGAGCAGCCATCAGGGATTGTACTAAGGTTTAGTGACGCAAAGAACTACATTTTGGTACTCTATTATAGATGAGCTGCTGGAAAATTAACTAAAGACTAAACTGGTAAACCCAGGAAAACTGGTGAAACCTTACCAAGCTGTTGGGTCGTAGTAGGGGGCCGACTCCTCTGGGGCCACATCAGGAGACGGGACCCTCTCCAACTCCTCCACCTCATCTTCAGACTCTGAAAATAAGATAAAGAATTCGTATTTCTTTTAGCTATGTCTGAAGTCCATTTTATTATTTCTGCTAATTCCATTAAATCTTTTCCAAAATGTCTTATTTTGAATGTGAATTCCATTTTAGCCATATTTAACAGTATTAGCCCAAAATGTACGTAATTATGGTGTGAATGAAAAAAAGGTAAGCCAATATATAGAGTTCAACATGTACCGGTACTGTTATTCTGTTTACAGATATAACAAATTGCTGTTCAGAAAGTTGGTTTCACAAAATGTTACAAATGTTATATCCCCATTATTTTAATTATTTTTTTAAATTTATCATATTACACAATTTCAGCATCATAGAAATCATAAGGCCCCATATTTACTATTACAATCCATCTGAGTCCAATATACAAACAACTCATTGAATATTATAGAAAATTATTTTCTAGTCGTCATATTTAAAAAGTGAAATTAATACATTTTCCTGAAAATTACACAAAACCATTTTTTAATACAAGAATGTTTTTGACCTATACAAATCATAGGTTTGAGCATTTCTCCATTGGTCTCACAATGAATAGTTTATCATTTATTGTACAGATAATAAAGACTTATTATAGCATTGGTGACAGAAGATAAAATGGAGGACTTCCTCAGTATTTCAGACACAACCGCGGCTACAGAATCTATAAAAACATTTTTTCGCACCTTCTGGGGGTTCAGAGTCCGAGTCACCAAACACCTCATCTTGGTAGCGAAACACGTCGTTGTGGACGTAGAATTTATTTGCAACAGTTCCCTGAAATAACAACAATAAAATAAGCACCGTGAAGAGTCAGGACATTTTTACAAGCCACACAAAATCTACAGCTGAAGGCGCGTGTGTCTCAGTCTGGGTGCCAACCTCGGGTGCCAGAACAAATGTCTGCATGAATTTCCTCATGGGCTGCATGTTGTTGGACAGCTCCCCCATCACCTGGACCACCACGCCTTCGTTCAGGGTGGCGTGGGCGTCCACATGTCGGATCTTTGTGTGACAATCACGGAAACTCAGAGCCATCACCCTCTTATGGATCTCCTGCAAGAAAAGACAGGAAGAAAAATCAAAGATTTGAACTTCCACTTAGTAAAGGTTTGATTGATTCTAATGGCAAGTAATTTTTTGGAATACAGAGACGTCTGTATTTGCAGATTAAAGTGATTTTGGTCACATTATCTCAATCTCCTTGTTAGATGATGATTTAGGAAATGATAATAATAGATTCTATAGATAATTGCAACTTCTAGTCGAGTGAATTCTGAATTAATTCAAAATGCTCAAAAATTCAATGTTAGTCTGTTTAATTTTTTGTAAAAAATACAATTTCAATAATTCTTTGACATTTCTTTAAATATAAACTGATTAATTTTGATGCAGCCTTATAGAATTGCTTTAAATAAAAGTTTTAAAATTGCTCACAGTCTTTTCCCCTTCTCAGAGAATCTCTAAACTGTTTGAATAGAAAAATTGGTTTCTGGATTAAAAACCGCTCCTGAATCGAATCTTGACCCTAAAAATCAGAAAGATTCACACCTCTATCTGTAGTGCAAAAGGTAATTCTATTGTGATTTCTCAATGTGGAAATAAGTCCTAAAATGTCTCCTGTTGGGTGAGGCCACTTACAGCTTGGCCGTAAACAGCCTCCAGTGGTTTGCCGTTGCTGTCCAGGCCGCCGTGCACGTAAGACGAGTTCTTTCCATAAAACCTGAGGAAGCAGCCAAACAAGTTACTTAATAGGAAGGGAATTTAGAAAACAGGATTTCTGTCTGGTCAAAGAGCAGCAGCTGGTGGTACCTGTGCAGGTAGTCTGGGGCCTGGTTCAGGAGTGTGTAATACTGTCGGACAAACTCTCGCCCGACCAGCTGGGCACTTGGCTTCTCCATCACCATTTCTTTGGTCGACTGGAAATCTCTGCAGGAACAAAGCGGACAAGCTCGTGAATAAGTAAAGAAACCAGTTTAATAAATGAGCCAATAGATTTATGTTTTAATTAAAGTTTTGGTCACAGCAATATTAAAATTCAAATTGCATCAGACTGTTTGGATCCTGTTCTGATGACTCATCTACACTGGCAGCGCTCATCTGCAATCCCAGGAGTCATTTCCAGTGAAAATCACCTCCTATTTCACACAAACATGTTACGTCTGACTCAATATGGCGTCGTTTTTTTTTTTATTTATTTACTTGTTGGGCCAGCGGCACTCGCTGCGTTTCATCTGTAAAACTGACTGACAGCCGTTTATAACCACATCCTGGTGAAAACCATTTATAACCTGAACAAAATTAACATTTCTTCTCATGTTGCGTGAGAACGCAACTGTAAATGTTTTGGTCAGACTTTTTTTCTAGCTAATTATTTCAGTATTTCCTCTTGGGCCTGAGGTGTCGATTGCAATTTCTGTCCTAAAGCTACAGAACAAAAAAAAACTGCAAACGCTCTCCAGCCAGGAAGTATTTTAATTTTACATGACCACTTTGACTTTTACTGAAGAATTCGTTTTGCTGTGAAGGAAAAGAAAAACAAAAAACTCTTTAGTTTAAATTGCAGTTCTGTTCACCTTTTTTAGAACCAATAAGTTTTCCTTTAAATTCAATATTTGCAGTATTTCTCCTCAGACTCTAGTAATGCTGATGGAAGGATAGCTCGCGAAAAACGAGGCATGCTTGAACAGAACGACATTCTTCTAAGCTGCAAAATGCAACCACAGCTCAGGCTGCCATTAAGAGCAAGTTGATACCCAGCGCAATATCTGCTGGTTAAACTGGAGAAATTACATTTACAAGAAAGAAGAAAATCTATCCTTGTGGTTTTTTGTCAGTATTATTAAAGCAGAAACCATTTAAGAGCTTTAAGCCGAAATCATTTTGATTTGTGAGCTGGAAACTCGTTTGGGTCCAAAAGTGTTTTTCTCCTAGCAGGGATGACAGTTTACAGACTACACAAGGTTTTCAACACCAGCAGTTCCATTACATCCACATAAAATAATGCAGACATACTTTTTCTTTTCTAGTGGTCAAAGTCAGGCTGCAGCTTACATTTCAATCTATACATTTTCCCGTAATATTAATAATGATGCCAGAACCTGAAAAAAAAAAAACTTTGCTGCACCTAGGAATTGGCCGAAATGGACTTGACATTTTAAAATATTTTGTAGCGTTTTGTCGTCATAGAGTGAAAATTCAAGACATTTTAGCTGCAAATATCATAAAGTCCAAACCTCGCAAAAGAAAAGCTGCTCTTAAAATAATAAAAACATGTCTACAGTGAGACCACTCTGAAAAACAGCAGAACAATTTCAGATTTATTATGAACCAAACGTTGCATTTATAAATCACCTCAAGCCGACAGCAGAAGTGGTTCAAATAGAAAACCAAACAAAACAAAACAAAAAAACTTAGTTTGTCAGTCGTAGTTTTAATCATGCAGATTTCTGACAAACCAAATGATACCTGCCCATCCCTAGTTCAAACATCTATGAGGTTAGGGCCGGACAATATGACTGAAAAACGCATTTCATATCGGTCAATAGCGATAATTATTGATCGTTTTTTGTTTTAAATATCTGAAATAATGCCAAATTGGTTATGTAACATTTCCTGTTTAATCCAGTTTTCACTCCACTCTGTTCATTTTGTATTTTTAAGCAGGTGTGAAACACGGTGGCAAAATCTTAAAATGTGCCGACCCAGTACTCAACAGCCTGTTGCTAGGTAACCAAAGAGTGAGTGAGTTAGTTGTTGCCACCAACCTTACTTGGCTTCCCATGTGTGGTTGAGCAGCTAAAGTCTTTTAATCTGCCTACATCTCCCAGAATGCTGTGCAGTTCTGGATTGGAAGTCAGTGAAATTATGGACAATCCTACCAGCTTAATCTACTGACATCGATTACGTGTATCGCAATATATATTGTTATTGATTTATTGATCTTGCACAGGTCAGATGTTCCTGTATTTGTATGAAATATGGAACACCTACAATTGTTTTCATATTTTTTTCACTTGAACCAAAGGACTATTATGCATTTTATGTTCTCCTAATGCAGCCGCCCTAACACCTTTGAGAGCAAAACACTTTTCCAGCGTAGTCAGCAGGTCAAACTGCTGCATCTTTAGATGATTGTAGTAGGACATATGTAGATCAGAGCAGTACTTTATCCACTGATGACCCATCGCTACAGGAAGTCTGGAGTCCTACCTCCATTTCCTCCAGTGTAATATTAACGATTCCCACCATTTCAACAACTTAAAGATACAAAATGTTATTGAATTGAAGTCCCATTACTTCACAGCTTGCTTCATCACAATCGATCCAGCTTTGCGTAATGCACCAGAAGTCTTTACAATTTTCGCGCCGTTTGTTTAATGCACTATCTACGATGTTTTACATGGATGGATTCCTGAAGCTACTCATTAACTGCAGCATTAGTGTAGTGCATGTTCAGCTAATCTGAACACATTCTCTAGAAATGCTCACAGTAAGGCTGGGGAGCTAAAGCCTATCAAACCTTTGGAGGGTAGACAACCGTTCTGTTTATTTGCTTAAAGAAAATAATCGTAACTCCGCAAAACGACTAGTTTCTATGCACCACACGCTGCTAGAACATGTTATTCAGTAACCAAAACGAAATGTTCTTGTCGGCAACAAAGCCAAGAGCCATCTGGTGGTCTCAAGGACCCCTTCCTTCACAGCCAGCGATCATCACCTGATCCGTACGGAAAAGCGCGTTGGGACTCAAGTATAGTGAAATATAGCATGTTTCCATTCTTTTCAATAAGCTTCGACTCTATTTATCCTGGTTTAAATGAAATCAGCCTCATTTCCTCGGCGTGGTCAACAGTGTACGTACAGCACGCAGACAAAGGCCGCGCCATGCCGGTTGTGATGGAGCCGCTCACCCCGGCCTAAACACACGCAGGCCCCGCATACTGCGGGGACATCGGGCCACTCAAGCGGCCGTTTCCAGATATAACCTGGCCTCACTTGGCACGATGCCGCCATCAACCAAGGGGCTTAACAGCAACAGCTGTAGCCGCCTGCGGCCCCCAAACCTAGGCAGAAGGATCCTCAGCAGCACGTGTCCTGGACCGTTCCCGGCCACGCCGTCTGCTGCAGGCGGCCAGAGCTTCCCCGGTAGCGAGATTAAAACTATACAAGTTAAAATAAAACCCTACTTATTAAAACGCCACCAAAAATCTGATTTGGGACACGATGAAAATGATAAGACGGGAGAGAGTCACGATTGAAAGGCTAAATAGGAGCTAGAGAAGGGCGGTGGCTACTTCCTGGAGTGCAAAAGCGAAACTAATGGATTTTTCAAACGCTTAATTCATGTTGAGCGATTCTATCACTATTTTAATACTTATAGGCTTAATTGTTTATAACCTGCAACACTATAATTTTAGAGCACTTTAACAGGAGCTTAATGGCTTCCTACAAAAAACATGCTATTAACCCTCGCATGAACCCCAGAATTTAGACAGAGCCCGACCCAGTTTAGTAAATAACCTCGATAAGCGAAGAAACCGAGGTTGTTATTACAAGACATAAACAATCTGTAGATGAAATTAACTTACCAACTGGTCAGTTGTATTAAAAACTGCTGCCTTTTAATCGGTTGATTCTTTGAATTGCCGTAAAGGGTGTCGGAGAGCTAGTGGCTTCACAACGTGCTAGAGTGCCCGGATACCGGTCTCACCTCCGCAACCGAACAACAAAATCCCGCCTCTTAAAACATTTCTAGCAAATGAAATTCGATGTTAAGACTAATAAACCAATCGCTTGAGGGGACCACAAGGAGGGGCGCTAAACAAACCCAATCCACACGAGCGGAGGAAGGTGCGATGGTTTTGGGAACTGGCACACACCGATATTGTTGAGTTGCGGTGCACCGGTGGAGTTTTCCCGCTTGGGGGCGACAAAAGCATTCGGTCAAAGTTAAATACGTTCAGCTCTTCACTGAATGCGAAATGTTTGTGAATCCAAAAGCAAATGTATCTAGACATACGCGGTCTAAGAAGAGACAATATAAATTACAGTATATCCAGTGACTGCAAATAATATGTAAATATCCAATTTTGAAATATAAATTTCAAAATTGTGACTTTTATTAAAAATTAAAAATTACTAAGCTATATAAGCTATTTAGGTGACCTGCTGTACCCTGCCTCTCACGATCATAAGCGGATATTAACAACGGATGGAGGAATTTTCTATTAGGTACATCATCAGGTTCAAAAAGTTATATTTATCCAATAGTTGTATGTACTATATAAAGAATTAAATGCATCCAGCATTAAAAAAGTGGGTTTCAGTTGGAAAATTACTGAAAATCAGCAATGAAAATGTTATAAGAGTACTGACTTAAAATTTAATCTGCAGTTTTTTAACGCAAACTATTGATTAGTATTATTGTAAAATAATTGATGACAGCATCAGTACTACCACTCTGAACATAACATGACATTTTCCCATGTTAAGTTAAATAATCTGCCATTATGAAAATGTGGAACAATTATGTTCCCATGAATATTGACTTAAAACAAGCCCATATTTAGCTGAAAAGTTACGTGTAAGTTAGTTTTGTCTTTTTTCACATGTACAAATTTGGTGAAGCAAATTTGCTACAACAAAAATACTTGGTTGGAGTTTTTATTTATTTATTTATTTATTTATTGCAGTGCTATTTCAGGTCAAATGTTGTTCAGTTATGAAAATGGCCTAGTCAGAGCTAGGAACTAAATCCTGGTGAGAATATGTGCTAAGACTAAACGAAAGATAAATTCATGTTATATCCCTTTACATTTCTTAGAATGAATGATAGAAATATCAGGAGTAATTGCCAATATAACATAATTTCAGTACTGCAGCGACATTGTTTACCTAGACTTTAATTGATTTTTTGATTTTTATCAGAAAAAGTGAGCTAGAAACATTGACATGAGTTTACGTTTGATTCCTTTATTGGTTTGCCTTCTCTGCTGGGGCAGAATGAAGAAGTATTTATTTTTTTCCTGCTGTGGCAGAGAGGAGGCACTGCATGCTTTATGGACGAGCCCCAGAAGTTGTTTCTCATTCCTAACCCTGGAGTCTGGATGAGCGGGTGGGGATGGTAACTGGGTGCTCTGGCTCTCCCTCTGCTGTCTCCCAGGGGACCATATGCAACCTCAGTCGACCAGAAGAAAATTAAACACAAAAAGTAAAGAATGCTGGAGCAAAGGCACACAGAAACTCAGCCTAATAAGGCAATATGTATGAGAACACAATGTCCTCACAGACAGACAACATGAACACATCCTGTTTTGGATGTGTTCTGTAACATTTATGAATATAATACTATGCTATTTGGACTTTTAGGTATTTTATGACACAAATTACAATTCAGTAATGATTCATTTATGTTTTTGAAGTGATCGTCAGTACATTTTATGCAATCAATGAAATTTAAAGTCTTTATTATTTGATGAATGACAGTAGAGTAAAATTGTGACAAATCACAATCTGACATCATAATACTCAAATGGAGGACTGGAGCTTATGAAAATCATGAAATGAAGTTCTGGACTTTGACTGGACCATTCTTACACTTGAAAATACTTTGATCCAATCAATCCTATTGTAGCTCTGACGACTACATAGGTTCATGACTACGATGAACCTTTGCTCTAGTCCTGCAGCTTCTAACAGGTTTTCACATGAGTTGAAGTTTTTCCATCACTATGGGCTCCTTGGTGTCTTCTCTGGATTTTGTTCATCTTGATTGACCTGTTATATGGATAGCCATGCCTTCGTGAGTTTGCAGTTGTGTCACATGTTTTTGATCTTCACATGAAAAACTGAAAAGCTCTCTTTGAGATGTACAAAGTTTATGGTTTTATAACCCAACTCCACTGTAACCCTTTCCACAATTTCATAAAGAGCAGAACAGACAGGTGAGTCTGGTGTGTTCTTCAGTCTTCATGATGCTGTTTGTTCACAAATGTTCCTTCACAGAACAACTCCGTCTCTATATAAATCAAATTACACACAGGTCGACTCTAATTTGTTACTCTAATTACTTTTTAGAATATTTAATTTTACTTAGAAGTATTAGAATATAGGGGTTGAATACAAATGCATGTCACACTTTTTAGATTTTTGTTAGAAAAATTTTGTCAACCATGTGTCATTTTTCCTCTGCTTCACAGTTAGTTGTTAGTTGCTGTGGCCTTGCTGGCACATATTCCGTAATTCCAGTAAAATTGACTTTTTGTGAATTTAAATAGCAGAAGTATGCCTAAGGCTCTGTGTAGATCTGGTCATAATGACGGTGACTGGACCCGTTTCTGTGGCTTTCTAAGATGTGTATGCTTGCTTAATTTGGGAGGGATGGAGAAAATGGTTATATCAACTGTCACATAAAGATGCCCTAAACCTGATTGCAAAAAAATAAAACTGATAATTTTATCATTTTATTAAAATTAAGATAGATTTACGATACCCCTAGAATTTAATATAAAATGTTTAAAAATATTATTCTGATTTAGAGGTTTGCAAAACAGTTCAAAACAGTTAAGCATGTATGCTGCATAAAGCAGCAAGATAAGCTTTCTCATGCTTGAAAGTCCAAAAAATTTCAAAAATGTCACACATGAAAAACAAAGTCTGGCTTGTGGTGCTGTACAGATGTCAAGTCAGATTATCTGGGTAAAAAAGTCTTTTGCAGAGAAGACTGATGGAGATATGGAGCCATGCTCAGATGTTTTTGAAGACATTTATTCAGGAAACGAACTAGACCGAGCTCTTTAGGTCACAAAAAAAAAAAAAAAACATGGTGAGAAAAACTCTCAGCCTGCGAGGTTCCCCCCTCATTAGCAAATCATTTTTTAAAACTTATTTTCAAATATAAGCACACACACGCACTGCTTTTAAGAGCACAGATTTGTCTGGAAATTGATAAAAAAAATTACAACTTTGCAACCAGTAGTCAAACTGCTAAAAAAAATACACAAAATGACAGTAAAAATGAAGGAGTCCACCACCAAAAAGTGCAAAAACTGAAAAGTAAGTTTAGTAGGAAGCAAGCAGAGGGAGCATTTATTTAGAAACTTTATTTTTGACTTAACAGTTTCATTCTTCTGGTCTCAACTGGTCCCAAATAAAAAAAAGCCCTGAACACATCATGGAACAGACAGCATATAAAATATCAATGTAAATTTACATCGGAGGTCTTTAGTTTTACGTTATTGGGTTTTTGTTAAAAAACAAACAAAAGAATTGAAATGTTCACAAACACATGATGTTATTGCAGACTATGAACTTTTATAGTTTTGGAAGGTTTTTTTTTAGTGGTATAGCTGGAAAAGATAATTAATAATAAGAAAGTAACACAAAACTTGCAGTTAGCACCTTAATTGTATTCTCTTTATTAACTTATGGATCATCAACACCTTGTCCGGTTAGTAGCGACTAGAAGTTTCTCTCAAACTGTTGCTGCCCATCAGAGGAACTTAGATGATGAAGTCTTTGTCCACATCCTCTGCAAACACAAAGAAAACATATCGATGAGTTAGAGTGTGATGACAACGTAAAGATCAATTCACAAGTACTTACAAACTTAACTCCTAAAAGCCAAACATCAGATTATAATGGAAACCACGTAATAGTTTCAAGACAATAAAAACGCACATATTTACATATGTGGTGAAAAGGAAGTATGTCCTCAATTAATTCCAAACGGATTCCACACTGTTATAATTTATTAAACAAACATAAAAACTAAATTAAACTGCTGTATGTTAAGTACTTTCTTGCTGATTATGTGGTATTTAGGAAGAGAAGTGCCAGCCATGTCCTGATCATTAAATGCACTTAATCAATATGTTGTAATCAGTGTGATCTCCTCTGTAAAAGTATAAGTTTTAGCAGCTTGCTGCTGTGGTGAGTACGGGTACCGTAAGTTAATACGCTGCTAAGCAGGAAAAACATCAGCAATCATCTTTAATAAGCAACTGTTGTTGTCCACCATGCTGAGAACAGTTATAAGGTAATTTAAAAGTAATTTGAAGTCCATCACTCAAAAGATTATCTGCAAGTGAAAACATTTAAAGATAGCTGCCAATCTTCCATGGGGTGCCAGCAGATCCTCCTCAGGGTCAGACCATGCAATGTTCAGAGAAATGATGAATATACTCAAGAGTTCTTAAACTCTACTGGTTGTGAAAAAAAAAAATTAAGGCGTTGCAATGGCCTAGTCAAAACCCAGAAAATAACAAGATTGAAAAGATTTGTAACAAATAATGGCAGTGTGGAATCTGTTGTGTTTAACGTTGAGGTTAAAGGGAAATTTTGCTGTCTTTAAATTAAAATTTCATCAGAGTTTAAATTCTAAAGATAAAACATAGTCTAGAGTTCAGGCTGTGTCAAAGGTCACAGGTTAATATAAAAAATTAAACAGGAGCATTTTGTCCACCAGTCACTCACGCTCTTTGATGCCAAAGCAGGAAGCCCACTCCTCCAGGGCGATGTATTTGTCGCCGTCGGCATCACAAGTCTCGAAGAAGCGAGTGGTGCAATGCTCCATGGGAATGAGGGGAGCACGCAGGGGGGCGAGCTCTGAGTGGGTCAGGTATCTGATGAAAAACAAAAACAGCATTAATCATGTTTTATAGTGTAAAAACTTGACTCAATAATACCAGGGCAGAAATGATACTTGGATACACTATGTATATTTTCCCCTCCAATACAGTCATTGAACATTCAGCAGGGAAACTAAGACATTCCTCTCCACAAATACTCTTTGAAATTCCTTCATGGGGATCCTAAAGCAAACCCAGAACTGGAAGGACATATTCTTAAGAAAAGCATCTTGATCAGCCGCCTGAATGCCCTCAAAGGTTCATTTCAGAACAGCTGCGTATCTCCAGCTCCAAACAGTATGCATACAAAATCCAGTCACCTATGGGAAGCTAACTTCAGCTCCCCTTACCTTCCCCCCAACCAATAGGAGACAGAATTTTCCAAAAACACTAAAATACTCCTGGATGGTGGTAATAACAGGGATATTAACTTAAGTTTGCTGCACAAAGCAACCATATCAATATTGGATACATTCATTTTTTCCTTTTTTTATATTGAGAGGTGATAAGTGTATTAGTGCTACTGCAGCATAGCTGAAGGAGCCAAGTAGATCTCCAAACACATTCCATCAGCATGTTTTCCACATCCTTACCCATCGACGGGGTGCTGGTCAAGCTGGCCGAACTGCCAGTGGACGGGGAAGATGTACATGTTGTAGTTCTTCTCGAAGTCGCGGGCCAGGAGGTCCAGAGAGTGCTCACCAGCCTGCAGCCTCTTCTCGTTCTCAAAGATCTTCTTCACCTGAAAAACAGGACAGGTGTGGTTTTATATCCGAGATTCCGAATGGAAAATCAATGAGCTATTTAAAATGTACTTTTAAGAGCAACGTGGGATGTTAGGAAGTTAATAATTCAGTTATTTTAGTTTTTCCCCTCATTTAAAAGCAAATCAAACATCATTACAGTTAGCCATCTGCTTGTATCTCTTCATTTCTTTAACATCCTGATGCAGCATATCAAGAATGAGTTACAATATCAGAACAACAACAGCTTGGAGGGCCATTATTTTGAGATAAACTCTCGCTAAACTAAGAGTTGATTCAGGATAGATCAATACAATCCAGCCGGCCAGCTGAAGTGGTCAGGAGAGCAATTAGTCTTTAATAATCAAATCTCAAAATTAAAATTTTTTCAAGCATGTTAGCAACTATTTATGCAGCAGATTAGTATTTTATACCCTTTCAAACATGTGAGAGTGTCACATTTTTGTTGATTCCAACTATTTAGTGAGTTACAGGCTTTCGCTCAAGAAAAGTTTGTAACAATGGCTGAAAAGAAGAAAAGCACTCATGCATGTCTTTGAATGTGCATTTTCTCACCCTAAGCTTCTGCTTCTCGGTCAGCATGTTGTTGTCCTCGTCGCGTTCGTACAGAGTCACCAGAACGTTCTTCAGCCAGTCCCTCATGCGGAGAGGGAACTCGCTCAGCTCGTTGTCCAGGCAGGGCTCGATGTCTGCACAGAGCAAATAGTTATCATTTAATACAAATAATTAATATAAACTTTAAAGCATATGCTTAACATCTTGGTTAATGACTTAAGGAAAACTATTTGTATAAGACAAAACATTTTACAAGTTTTGCAAACTTCAAACTGCATTTGCCTTTAATCAGTTTGATTAAAGACAAATGTTTGTTTTTTTCTTCATCTTACATGTGAGCTCATATTTAACTATTTAACATGACTCAGATCTGTTTGCCCTCAACTATGCCACAGACTGAATACTGTTTTCTTCTTGTAAGCTGAGATGTGCCGTGATCTCCGTCCAAACCCCACAGCCCTGACTCATCTCCCTGAGCTGCATGTGTCATGTTCAGAGAGAACAGACAAAGAAATGCAGCCAGCGTGTCTGGACAGAGCCTGCAGAATCCGACATGACAGTCCAACCCACCCATCAATCTCAGCAGAGAGTGCAGACATGAGAAGAGACAGTACTCAGCTCCTTCACTTTTTCACACATGTGAGAAGAAACTACATTGCACATGTGCGCAAGCAAGACACTGGTGAAGCCAGCAGGGTGTCAAAACAAATAGTAGTCCAATCCACAAAGTGGCACAAGAGAAAGAGGCATAAATTCTAGTTAAGGTTTGCTTTTCCTTTACTTAACTAATATCGGCAGATCTTAAATCGTATTGCATCCTCTTGAGTTATACACTGCAGAGAGTGTTGCTTTAAATTATGTTATACAGTGTTGGAAGAGTTCAAGCACTCACATTTGCAGGGTCCAATGTAGTCCAGGTGCAGCTTGTGGCCCTTCTTGGTTCCCTCCAGAGCGCACTTGGTGGCAAAGAAGTGGCAGGAGGAATCAAAGGTCTTGTTGTCAGTGCCGCAGACCTGGAAACAAAAATCAACTCAAGTAAAAATGCAGTGGTTTGTAAAATAGATGCTAATTTTATTAGAGACAAATGTATTTTCACACAAATTTTTTTGAGCCCTTTCAAACTGAGAAGTTTAGAAAAAAAAATCCATCTTAGGTTTGGATACATTTATGCAGTGCAGAATTATATGGTGACCCATAGTTTCTACAAAAAGGTCTTTAAAAAATACATAACTGAAGCATTTTTATTTATTCTGCTTTTCTTTTTTTAGTTCATCGAGATGCTGTATGATCCAAACTTGTGAAATCCTATAGGACAAGACTAAGTGTTGCACTTTTGGCAAAAGGTTATACATTAATGATATATATGGCTTGTTTATATGGCTTATCGTTCTCTGTATGGGTTGTAAATTCTTTGTTTTTTGTAGTTTCTTTTTTTTTTTACCCAAACAAAAGGAAGACTCTTGGTGAGAAAGAGGGGAAACAATGGATAAAATCAGAGTGTGTAATGTTTATTTGCTTTTTCTTTTACAAAAAGGGTTTAGTACCTCATGTTGAATAGATATTATGTATGATAGATAGATAGGTGATAGACAGGTATCACCGGTTAACTCACATGCTCAAACTCTCCTTCGGCAGCAGGGCAGGTGGAGGGGTCCTGGCACACACACATGGGGGTGTTGCTGTCATCAACCTCACACACTTTGCCCTTCTTGCAGTGGTAGTTCAGGCAAGGATCTACAAGAAAAAACAAAAATATATTAATGCAGAAGTTAAGGACACAATTTTGTAAAAGCTAAATAGCTTCAGCAAAATTGTTCAATATTTTAGGTTCTTAATTTTTACTTTAGCTGCTGCTGTTTGTGCATTTTGATTTATATCCCAATTTAAATTACTGAATCAGTGAACCAAAAGTTTGAAACTTGTGAAAGTTATTATCCATTGTTGTTCAAACTAGATATATAATTTTCAACTCTACTTTTCTGAAGCAAAAATAGTATTTTCCCACTAACACAGTAAGACTCTACGACAAATATATAATAATGTAGCATCTATGTCTGATCCATGTGGAACTCTTTCACAATATTAGACAGAATGTACTGTTTATTTGACAAAAAATTACTTTTAATAGAAAAATGTCCAATGGTTATGACAAATTCCAGCTAAACAGGGATGTAATGAACAGCAGCCAGACAGGAAACACAGATGAGTTCTTTGGAAAAAAAAATCTAGGATTAAGACCAATTTCTCTTCAGAAAAACAGTTTCCACATTTTCCCCCCTGGATTATGAAATAACTGGAATCCTGGACTTGAGGAGTCGAAGATTCTAGGTTGTTCCTCAGCTTTAGGACCAACCCAAAGCTGAGGAAATTGGACACAATACATAAAAGTTTATGCCATAGTTGCAAATGACACCCAGAAGAATTTTCTTTGAATTAACCGAAGAAGCATCAAGTATTTACTTCCCCTCCAACCACTAGCTTTGCAGTATTAGCTTGAAAAACCTTTAAGGGCTAAATGACATGTTGAAAACTAAATGTTGACAGACTTTTCAGAGCTTGAGATGCTGACGACATTGAGGAAAAAAGTGAGAGTTACAAAATGACTGAATGTGTCGCTCATAAAAATCCTTCTGGTGACAGATGTTTGGAGAAATGGGGAGGACAGTCTGATGTGAACTAATGCTGATCACTGATTACAATGTCTGTCTAAATGCCGCCACGCTTCTTGAGTTTTTAATTACTGTTACTGTTTCAGTCTGTAACTCAGCTATTTTCTTAACTTTCTTTTCTTTAGTGAATAAATCATCATTTAATTGTTTATTTTTTTGAAGTCAATTTTGAGCTTTATGCTTTACTGTCACGACTTTTGTCTTGCATGGCTCATTGTGTTATGCACAGTTGCCCACAGTTCATTCCAAACCTAACATCTGTACTGTTCAGCTATTTTTGGCTACATTGCACTTACTTTCTGTCCTTAATGTTTTTTAAACATATTTCTCAGTCTTGGGCATGAAAACAAATAAAAAATTATCATGAGCTACATACTTGAACACAATTGGAAAAGAGAAAGTGCAGAAAACGTGAAGTATACTCTTTAATATGCCCTAAACTGTTTTAAACAGCCTGTAGCCTCTCCAGTCTTCAACTTTTGCTGCTTATTAAGTTTTCTGCGGTTGAATTGCCTCTTTAAGATGGGTGGAACATATAATCACAGGCATCTGCATGCAGAACGAGGCAGTCTGTCATTATGTCTGCTTAGTGTGCCAGCTTGAGCCTCGAGCGAACCCTGCAGCCTCTGCATAGCTGCACCCAGTCTTCAGAATGCAGCCGAAATACTTTAAGGTTGTTTATCAAAGAAGGCTGCTGCTGTAGACAAAAATAATTAAAGCAACCTTTTGTGTCAAAATTAATCCTCTTAGACGTGTTTGCACAAAAGTATAATCATGCATACTGGGGTGTACCTAGATTTTTAACCCTTCATGTAGAGAATTAGGCTATGCTAAAAAACTCCCAGACATTGTTTACACTAATGCAAATGCTTTATTTGCATTAGGTGTGAACTTGGTTCCTAACAAGCCATTTAGAGTTAATTTTAGAGGATTTGGCTTCCTGCTGAAGCAAGAGATGTTTATGGTTTAGATAACCAATCTTCCTATATTAACAAGTTACAAACTTACTCTCAACAACATCTTCAATCTCGATGGCTTCATCAAACTCTCCAACCTCCACCTGCACTGGGTTGGTTCCCACCTCTGTTTCCTGGAACGCAGCACATGTCAGAGGTCAGGCTTTGAACAAATGATCAATAATCTTTTGGAACATCTAGTTTCAGATTCATTTCTCCATGGTTTCCTCAAACTACTCATTGTTTGCCTTCAAAAAGGCTTGAAACATCACCAGTCCTCCCTGAAGGCCAACAGAGTCTGAGAGACCAGAAGATCCAGCAATAAAAAACAGCTGGATCCACATGTGGTCAGGCCAAAAAAAAAACAAACCTAATGGTTTCCTGGCTAGCTTAACCAGTGGCTAAAATTAACAGCTGTGGGATCTCTGGTCCCGCTGGACCTCTGGAGCAGGAAACCATAAAACGTTCACATGAAAGCCCAAGATTTTCTTTTGAATAAATTTGTCTAAAATCCAGCACTGCTAAAAACATATTATGCTGTTGAAGCTGGTATTTTCTTACAATAAGGAAAATTACTGAACATGAAGCAAATTTTCCTTATTGGCAATTGACTAGTAAAAGTGTTTTGAGGTGCAATTCTGGCAGAAAGATTGAAAGCTGCAATTTTTACTTTAATACCTCATCTGGTTACGGAACTGACAATAGCAACACAAACTCAACTTTCTGCTGTTTTACTTGGTGGTTAAAGTCCATTAATGACTTAATTACAGCATGTTAGTTAGCTGCTAATATTTACACAAAAGTTCACAGCTTTTACAAGTCTGTGAAACAGTTCTCTGTCTTCAAATCTAAAAAATCCAAAGTTGTGTCACAGATGAAATTTAAGAACAGCTGTGGGGTTTGGAAAACATATCACAGACGCCTAACAGAAGAAATGTCTCATGAGGAAAATAAAGTATTTAAAAGTTTATACCAGTTTACAGAATCAGAACAAATGAAATGTTAGTTTATGTAAGTTAGTTATTCATTATTTCCCTTTGTTGCTATTATTGTGTTTTGCAGAGAAACCCCACTAAATAAGGAATTAACTAGCACTTTAATGACAACCAAGTCATTTTCTGTGCTTCAGAGAATTTCTGCGGTTCTCTCAAGGGCTTTCCTGAAATATAATATGAAATAAAATTATAGAGTTTAATTCAAGGTAGAGTGAAAGAAATACATTGAAGAAGAAATAAATTAAAAAACAACAAAAAAATAATCTGGACTGACCTCAACAACTGGCTCTTCAGTAACCAGCTCCTCCACAACTGGCTCCTCCTCAGCCTGCAACACAAAAACAGGAATGATCTGATTACAGACACACAGAATGTCCGCACAATGAAAAATTGAATATACGTGAACAAGACAACAGAGCAACTCTCAGTGGAGGAATTGGCCTTGGAAAAATTGTTAATACAAACAAACTTTACATGGGAAAGCACACCCACAGTTAGAACTGCAGAGGAAGTCTATTAAACAATGAGGGGTGATCACGGGAAAGAAGACGTCATCAAGAACAGTGAGTACAGACCGGAAAGACAGTTATTCCTGGCTCTGCCTCTCAGACCTCGTTATAAGGCGTTAGGTTATCCTGAGCTATACCTGTAGTTATGCTGCTACATGTTTATTACCACATTTCCTCTCATTCTTCTCCTACTACTCTTCTATTTGCATTATTTCAACAGTTATTTTTATGTTTTCTCTCAGTTTTTTCTCTCCCTGGAAGCTACATCTAGACTGGCGTTTTGTTTGGCTTTGATACCTTTATGAAGGAGAACATCGGCTGACATAATGCTGCTATCAACAAATCTTTCTACCTCTTTAGCTATTAACTTTTTACTTTCCATTGACATAGAAATTACTACTATATCAATTCTTCTGTTTCTTTTTGTGTATTTGCTCTACCTTCTCCCACAGTAGGACATGGTAGATGGTCACTTTTACTGAGTCAGGTTCTGGTTCTGTTGCCAATTTCTTCCTATTAAATAGGAGTTTTTTCTCCCCACTGTTGCTACATACATGCTCCAGTATGAGGATTGGTATAAAGCCATCGACACGACACTAAATGGTTGTCGAAGACAAAGTGCTGCAAGTCACTTACTCTATGTGTTTCGTTAGACAGAAAGTTTGTAGCTAATTTCAGTAATTAACTGAGCTTAATGCACTGTTGGATAACTACAATCAATTGAAATGTGTGTGATTGAATTTAAATTGTTGTTTGTAAAGTGCCTTGAGGTTACATTTATTCTGGAATGGCACTATGTAAATAAGCTGAATGGAATCAAAAAGGGAAAATGCTCACAAAAGGATAAGGACTAGAAATGGCCACAGAGACTTGAACTTACAGGAGCAGCGATGGCGTGGCCAGCCAGGCACAGGAGGAAGACGATCCACACCCTCATCTTCAAAGACTGTAAGGAAAGAGAGAGAAACAATTCAATTTTTCTATTTGTCATCAAATTAAAGAGTGCAGGAGATGCTTTAGAATAACAGATGACATAGAGCCTTAATATATTTGTGTAAACATTTGCAGTTCCACTTCTTTATTTGTTCCAGATGTTGTTTTCAGAAGTTGGCGTGCATTCAGGGATAAACTTCTCAGAGTTTTTGTGTGAATACAAATTTCCCTAACTTTGACATCTTAGTTTATAAAGTATAGAGATGAACAGGTCATTCCTGATCTAATGACCTGTGCAGCTAAAGAGGTCAGATGACAGGAGATCTGATGAGTTTCCTGATGGAAGGAATTTTGACACTGCAAATAAGATGTACAATAGCAAGCAGATTCTGATTGAGTTTAAGTCTTATAACTATCTGAAAACCCAGAATCTAGAATCTGATCAAAAGCAACACATTAAAAACAAAGTCAGCAATTCTTAGTACTTCTTGGTTGTTTTATGACAATCAGGTCTTTAAATCTAAGAGTTTGCTCTGTCATGCCATGTCTATGTTCAGTTTTGAAATCTTTTGTATCCAAACCTTTCTTTCTTCATTGTATTTTAGGAGGAATTACTGATTTGTTCTGTTTCTTTAAAGTATTTGGAACAGTTGAGGATATTTTTGATCCTCGTTTGTCTTGGTTTGTTACTCCCTACATCTGCTCTTCATCAGTCCTTATTTAATAATCACCATTTTGATTTCCTGCTTATGTTTTCTGGTTTCATGTCTTGCTCACAGTTTGCTTTAAGTTGCAGGATTAAAGATCCCCAAACCATCTTTCTCAAACAAATTGAGAACACATCACATATTATGTGAGTCCAGACTTTAGAAATATGGATTTTGCAAAATATCAAGATGCATTTAGTGATGGACATCTTTTTTTTTACCCTTAAGTCACATACTAGTATTTCCCACATCCAGTCAGTCTGTTTCCCTACTCATGTAATGTCATAATGTATCATCTACTTTGGTAATCACTAAAAAAGTTTTGTTGTTTTTACATTGATCTTAATTCAGAGATCATTTACTTTTTAAATGGCAAAAAAAATAGACAAGTGATTTTGAACACACATATGGAAACCATTTGAAAAACTGAGCCTGCTAAAAAGAAACTAGCAACACAGTTCAAGGGAGGGTTGTACAATTACGGTAAAGTGAGGTGATTAAGAATTACTGCAGATAATGTCACACATGGGGATGTTCATTGAAGCTTAAGATATATTATATACATGCTCTTTATTAAACACAAAAATAAAGTCAGTAAAAAACATGCTTGAATCATGTTGCTTGATTTGAATCTGCTTATAGGATTTATTTTAAATAACTTTTCTTATTGCAATTATAACAAATTGTAATATTAAAAGAGACACTAAAGATTAAATGTCTAAAATCATATATATGTACTGCACAAATTGTATGACACCTGTCAAATTTTAAACAACCCACTTATCCACAACAACACAATAAACAGTGTTATAACGGTCTGTGGTTACGCCTTTGTTCAAGGAACTCCATTAGAAAATAATCTCATGAGTTCAAAGAGGATTTTTGCATTGTGCTGCATTAATCAAAGCACATAGTAGCTACTGAATGTGTCAAATTAAGCTTCAGAAATGTTTCTGCACACAGACTGTGTTGACATTTGAGTGGAAACTATCATGTCAACAGGCTCCTGTCTTTATGTGCACTTTCAGTCAACATTTTCCCTTGAACTGAGGCAACATGTTTTCATTCCTAACTTATTCCACTCAGGTCTCAGCTTCAAAATAATGACCTCCAACATGTTTTCTGAATTTTCCTTTGTATTTATATTTGTAAAAAACAAATTCAAGTAGTACCTGTAATGATATTATGGTTATGGAATTAAAATATAACTGCTTTAGAAGCCACTTAAACTAATATTCATTACCACTTGTATGAGATTTCAGTTAGTTTTATCATTTGCTCCAATATTTTTACAAAATTATAGAAACTGAAATGTTTATACAATTTTTGAGAGAACACTATTCTGTTGCAACTTTTTAAACATACATAACTTGTTTAAAAGACAGTTAAAACTAAACTTTTTGTGTTTGCTTCATCTTCTACAAATATTGTGACTGCAATTGTCTGTTGTTTGTGTATTATCCCAATTCCTTGATAATTACAACATAAATTAGACTTCTATCAACAATTTCACTCAATTTATTCTAAATCTGATCTTTCAGATGGATTTTCTGCACAAAACACAATATAGAGACACCCTATTTTTAAGCATGGTAACTGGTTGTTATTCAGTTTACAGTTTCTTGCCTTTTCACCACAAAATCTAACTTTAGACCTACATTTCGGATATTTTTTTATCTACGACTACAGTACTATTATCGAACAGAATCTGTTTGAAAATATCACTTTATTAATTAAAAAGAACATAGTGCATATGTTTTGTTTTAGCTGCCATGAGAAAAGTCTTTGTCTGAGAATCTGTTTCCCCCCTCGCGCGTCCTGTCTGAGCATTCGTTGTTTGAAACTCAATGAAGAGCTTCTCTTGATGTAGAAGAAATAAAGGTTCCTTTGTTTGGTAAAGGAGTGTTGCATTGCTTAGTCTTTCTCTCTTTCTGGATAGATTATTCCCTTCTTCAGCTCCATGAAATCAGCTTCCTCCCAAACATCCAAAAAGGTCTGTTAGGCATCAAAGAGTCATGTTAGCAGAGGCCACGTGTAAAAGTCAAAGTCCGAACTGTTTTAAATAAATAAAAATATCTGAATTTAAAAAAAAACAAAAAACATAGACAAACAGCCTTTCTTTTAGTATTGTTTTGTTTTTCCTTAGCTGGTTTAAAATAATTTTTATGCAGTAACAGAAGCAGTAAGACAGACAGATCTTAACAAAGGGAAGATGAATAAAGTTTATGCTTTTTTAAACCAATACTAGAGTAATTAGCTTCAGTTTTGACATCTTCAATTGGAAAATTCAACTTTGCAAAGTTTCTTCATGATGTGGGATTGGTTTCAAGACTGAAGAAGCTCTTTGCTGAGTGGAGTTAAAGTATTCATAACACGAAGCATCAGAATAGGTTGACATGTTCAGACTCATGCAGCAATATTTTGTTTGCACTCAGTAATCTGTTGTCTGACAAACCTTCCAGCAGAGTGAAATTCTGACATTTAAATGAGAGAGATTTGCTATGCTGTTCTGCAAACACACTCAGCTGTGTCTGACAGGCATGTTTGCTTTGGGTTTAATTTGAATTCTTTTCTGGGAGTGAGTTGCACCTAGAGACAGCAGAAAAAGACAGCAGAGTCATGCTGTACTGCAACAGTAACTATACGGTACCTTCGTATCTAATCTTCAAATTACTGAACTTGTCCTCTTCATAAAATGAACATTGTGGTGGAAATAACTAATAACAATATACATAATCCGTTTTCAAAATGCACAGCAGTTACTACTACAACCATCATCCCTCTACCAACACAAGACACAACAGTCATTTACAACCAGTTACACCCAAAGCACCTTAAAACACAATAACAGCTGAACACAACAGTATAACTCAAAACCTCTGCCACGGCCATGAATTTTTATTTTGTTAAACCACTGTTTACCTTCATCCTGCTTATCTACTGTTATTGGGTCCTTCCACATAAATAAATAAAAAAAACCTCTTTAAATAACAACCAAAACAACTTTTAGTCAACTTTCACTCAATTAGTACTTAAACCCATTGGAAATAAAATAAGGAGAAGATGTTGGGGGAATTCCTACCTGTGACCTTTAAACCATGAAATTCCCAATAACGGTGGATGCTAATACTATTTACTATAAAAATAAATAAATGAATAACATAAATAAATACATGCTTCAGTCTGTATATCTGCTTTGGCCTCGTGTCAAAGAAAAAAAATCTTCAAATTAAGTTTGAAATCTATAACTAGGATGGTAACACTAACATTACAATGCCAGTAGCCGACTATACTAATAGTATTATACCTTCCAAAATTTCCACCGTAAGCCACTCAATAAGAAATTGTAGTTAAAATGTTGAGCACCACTTTAAAATGATTGCCTTACACACTTTGCTCTCTTTTGCTTGTGCTTAATGAAAATGAAAATGAGCCTTCAGCACCAGTTGTGTACATAATTCTAACAAGGTGTGGATTATAAAGAAGTATCAACAATAAATTCAAAACTGTGTAACTGTAGATTTTTCCAGTACAATTCTTCCATATTTTGCGCTGCTTAAGCTAAAAGTACATTTATATGACCTAAGACCTTCAGATTGGTTACCAGTGTTGTCTTGAGTGTTGTTCTTAAAGATTTATATTGGTTCTTGGTTTAACCAACAGTTTACTATACAGAACGTCTAATGCACCTTTATCACTATAAAGCAAAGTGTTTAAAGCAAGTGTCTGCTGTTTGAGAAGGTCCATAAATACCAAGCCAGGAAGTCAAAAACCTAAAGCTTAGAGGTGGAAAATTACAGAAACTTTGGCAGATGCTGTGTCCAAATAACCTTCACAAGTGTGCCTTTGAAGAAGCAGAGCTAACAAAAAGCTTCTGGCGAAGGAGAACTCATTGGCAGATATCAATAAGAAAAAAATATCAAAACGTACCCTGGAAGAGGAGAAAACAGAAATGGTGTCATCTCTAAAGTGTGTGGCGTCAATATTTGACTTGGAGAGGCCTGATGTACTCGTTATTTAGTTTTAAAAGATTCCTGTTTAGTCGAAGAGTCAGGACGGAGGAGGCGGGACTAACTGACATAACAGCAAAACAAATTATTTTATTTGGAAAGCTGCTCTCATAATCAAACAGGACTGAGGCTAAAAGGGAAACTTCAGGCTCATAAAGGGGCCCCTTCTCCCCACAAATCTATTTAATTTGGGTTAGTTAGGTAAGCAAGTGTAAACTTGCTTTGGAGGAAAACAGCCTGAGCTTGAACTGTCACCAATTCACTTTTCTCCTCTAGTTTTGCAGTAATATCTGTTGCTTTTTCCACTGGAGCTTTGAAGGAATTCGTTCTCACCCTCCTCTGTGACATAACAGGCAGGTTTTGGAGGATAAACAGTCTGTGTGACAGCAAACAGTCTGGACAAACAACACTGGGAACAGAGAAATATTTGGAAAATCTCTCAGAATGAAGAGTGATTTCCTGTGTCTGCACCAAGCCCCAGAGGTGGATGGGATAAATTACAGAAATACTCTTAAAATATAAGGAGTGTGTGATGGTTGACTTGCATTTCTATGACATAAACAGCCATAGCTTAGATTTGATCCTGAAAATGTCTCCAGTAATTTGCAGTCTTTTATATAATGTTACTGGCTCTTTATTTGTACTCTGCCAAACCTGGCGAGTAAAATTCCTACATATGACACTGTCTGTCTGACCAAACCAGAACATGGATGACATCTTTTATGACATCCTCCACCATCTGGATGGATTTTATGGGGCAGCAGAAAACAAACAAATCAAAGAGGTTAAGCAGGTCAAACAAGTGCTTGAAAGTCTGTCAAGACACATAAGAAGGGTAACATTGCATTAGCAGGTGTCTGGCAATTAATTTGAAGAACATTTAATGAGGTTGAAATTGCTGCATGAAGAATTTGGTCCCCTCTCTTGCTGAATTTGTAAGTTTGCTCTCTTAAGGAGAAATGATCAGTTTTCTATTTTAAAGAAAGAACACAACAGAACAGGGTGCTGTGGTGGTGCAGGGGCAAAACACAAACCACATATTAAGGCCTTAGTCCTCGTGGCAGTGGTCGCAGGTTTGATTCCCGGCCTGGTGACATTTGCTGCATGTCTTCCCCCTCTCTCATTACCCTCTTTAATGTCGAACTACTTTCAAATAAAGGCCACTAGAGCCAACAAAACCTTAAAAAAAGTGCAGAACAAATACTTAAAAGAAAACAACAATTGTTGACATGCACACCACTAAGACACTTCTTGTTGCTGGTCACCAGATTTGGGTGGATCTTGGGAGTTTTTGTCTTCGAAGAAACTCTATAAATCATTTGGAGTTTTTATGCTGCTGCTAGGTAACTTGAAGGGTCAGGTTCATCCAAGGATTGTCCATAAGATGGATCACTGCATGACCTTAATGTAATCCTTCTTTGACCACTGTTCAGTTGCCTTGGTGTTGTTTTGAGTCATTGTCAAGATGAAAGACCCATCTGTGACCAATCTCCAAAGTTTAAAGCAGTGCTAACAAAGTGTCTTTAGATCAGAAACATGCTCCTCCTGTGTAGTTATGAAATGATGATCTGATGGAGGCATGTAGCTCCAGAAAAAGAATGAGCGATGGTCAGTTTTTATCAATCGATTAATTAGTTTTATTCTTCTTGATGACCTTCTTGCTGAAAGTCTGCAGCCTTTCTCAGACTTGTTCAGATTTTTTATCTTGATGTCATTTGAGGTTGGAATAGAAGGAGCTAATTTGAAGTACAGGTGTACTTTATAGACACTGCCAAATGCAATCAAAACTGTGTTATCCGTTCTCAAATATTTTGATAGGAAAAGTTATATTTAAGTAAATTTTACCCACTGATTTTAATATAAATCTCATATTTTACTGTTTTCTAAGTATCTTACATTGCCAACACCTTTCTTGTTTTGATTTTCCTTTTCCTTTTTTCATAAATCTTAGTTTTTGGTTGTGTTTCTGGTTCAGGCAGCTGAAAAGGTGCACTCCTGTTGGCCTGCAGTGACTAATAAATTCAATTTTCCTCCCTTGAGATTATTGGCACACCCATTGAATCGTCTGGACAAAGAGCAGTTTTCATGAAAGGGACCTGTGTGAAGGTGGAAGAGAAAAGTCAGGATCTTTGTTAGCCTGGGCTGTTTGTCACCTGACCTCTTTATAACTCAGATTTTCCCTTCCCCCGTTGGAGCTAATCGGATCAAATCCCATGTCTCTGGAATCTGAGAGACCCGGCATACGTAGCAGACTTTTCTTCTACCACTTCACAATTTTTGTAGCAATAAGTTGTTAGGTGTGCCTCAAAACCATAATGTGATTCCCTGAATTGAACCACTGGAATACTAAAAATATTCCTTCAATTTGATTAATATATCCCAGTTGTGTGTTTGATCTGAACCTGAGATTGTTAAAACTTTTCTCAATGTGGATTCTGATCAAATCAAGTAATCAAAAAATATATTTGTATTTCTGTCCTATAAATGAAAGTTAGTACATTTACTCAACATAAAAAATATCTTTATTTTGTGAAAAATAATAAAGCATAAGCCTTTTAAAAGGATAAAAAAACAGAAACCAAATAGCAGCGGTAGTGTATTTTTAAACATTTAATTCAATTTGATACCACAAATAATGCAGATTAGAGATTTCTCTAATTTGTTTACAAATCACAAAAAAATAAATAAATTCACTCTGCAGCGCCTGGCCAAGGGCGTAAATCCCATCTCATTATTGGGGGGACCATAAACAGAAAAATTTCTCAAGAGCAATTTTGGGGGGTTGGCAAAGTTACAGTGAAAAGTAACGTAAGATATGGTTTAAAAAGTTTTAAAACCACATTGAAGCTGCAGGACCAAAAATGACTAGTAATCAAAACTGATCTAATCTCTGCTACACCTTTACAAAAATTTAAGGTGCTAAATAAAAAAGCTTTAATGAGTAACTGCTCTTAATAAAATTTCTCATAAACATTGATGTATTGAAATAGCTCCCATTACAAGTTATGGGCTATTTAAATGATAACTTGTGAAGTTGCTTTATTTTAAGCCTTTTTTAGTTTTGCCATGTCTTGGATGATTGAGAACCAACAAGTAGATAGAAATGAATATGTGGGGGGTATTATAACTTAAACATAACACTTCACACCAGGGTTTATATAGAAAAATATTCAGATTTTATTTTGTGGTTTTAAAGGCTCTATGTTGAAGACAGTGCGAAATAAAGCCATAATTTTCTGTTTCTTCTATCTGTTCTCGGCTCCCAAACACAGTTTAATTGCTTTGGTCTTTAAAAGGTTATTTAAATAAAACAAATAGTTGTGCTTATGATTGGAAGTACGTAAATGTGCACAAAGGTTCTACCGTAGTAGTTCAAATTTCATCCAAAAATGTAGAAACAAACAGTTCTAGCAATTTGCCCTAGAATTTTTCTGAGGAAATCAGATCAAAACAAAAATGAGTCTCTATTATTCTCTAATCTATTTCCATTTCGTGCCTTAATTCTTCATGCCTGCAATGTTTTTCCTCTTATTTTCCTTCTCAGCGGAACAATATCCAGATTTTTTCCTTTCCACGTCAGCCTAGACTGCACCATAGTCCTCCTTCTTCCTGTCAAGAGATTACAGCTTTTCTGGATCAGTTTTCCACAGCATCCTTAGCTCCAACACCACCTCCCCTTCCTTTTCTCCTCCCCTCCTTCTCTTTTTCCTCCTCCAAACACTTCTGCCCAGACCTGCCACCTCAACAATTAGGCACCGGAGACTCAGTTTCGGCTTCGCTCTAACTGATGCCAACACATTACTGTGCTTTATTCCCTCTAAATGAGCCTTCAGAGAACTCTTAAACAGGTGTGACGAAAGAGGAAAACAAGAAGTGTTTCTAAATGAAGAAAAGGGAGGAAATTTATCTGGCGGCATAGAAAATTTAGTCCGTTGTAGCTTGTTTTGGTGTTAACATTTGTAGTACAACTACTTTTTAACTAAATGCAACGTTAATCAAATTTTCAGATACCTACATGATGCAAATTTTATTACAAAACCTTCTAACATATGTAGCTACAACAGCGATTGTCATATGATATTTAATCATTTCTGAGCTCAGATAAAGAGCTGTGATCCATAAAATGTCTTGCCAAATCAGCTGGAAATCATGTTTCTAACCAAACTAGGGAAGCTATGTTTTGTCTGACACTAGACTTGTGCATGAAAATGACTTTCTGAAAGTTTCTACATGGTTGTAAGACAAAGAAAATGATCAAATTAAAAGATTTTTAGGTGTCTGCTTTGACTCACAGCTAACAGCTGGTAACTGATCACCGCAGAAACCCACATTCCTTTACATGGGAGTAATCAAGGAATGGAGTCATAGAGGAGATGGAGGGAGGGAAGGGGAAGAGAGGGATATCTGTGGAGAAATGCTCCCATTTCTCTGCCTGGCTTAACTAAAATGTTATCCCTTTTTATCCCTCCTTCTTTTCTTTCCCCAATTTTCACCAGCAGAACTTGATACCCTCTGCAAAACTGGGAAATCTCAAAGCAACAAAGAGCATGGCACTTAATGCATCAAACTAAAGTAAAGAATAAAATTAGCTAAGAAAGGAAAATAAAAATGAACTTGCAGAAAGACTTGCTTGCATCCCTCCTCCCCTACACCAGTGTCCTAATTCCTCTTCCCCCTCCTCCTCCTGTTGCCGATGTGGCACACAATAGCTCCACAGTCAATAATCTCCCAAATCACAGACTGTGTACACATAATGAATGATTTTCCTGGCAGATGTTTGAACAAAGAAGCCATTTTCAGCACATTTCAGTTTGAAATGCTTGACAGTAAGTTAGTTTGAAATAAGTTTGCCTAATCAGAAAGACATTAAATTAGAACTGTAAAGTAAGGAAATGTGGGCAAATATAGAAATAAGATTCTACCTACTTTAGGAAAACAGAAACTCTTTTGAAGAGAATTTCTTAAATCTTACAACGATGAAAACAAAATTTCCCCACACCCATCAGTGGCCAAACTTCACCTTTAAAAGCAGTTTTACAACTGAATGCCAAAATAATTGCACAAGTTGCAGAAAGCTTTAACTCAGAGCTCAAATAAGGAGAAATATCAATCTGAGGCAGTAACTGCTGGGCAGAGTGAGACCTCTTACCTTCAGCTTTGCAGAGCAAGGACGCTTGGAGAGAAGTCAGCCGTGTGCAGGGCCCCGGGAAGATCTAACTGCCTCACCAGTTCACTCAGAAGACATTTCCAGTGGGACGTCCCAGTCTGGACACAACTCTTGCCCCCCTCCTCCCAGTCTCCTCCTGCACTGGTGGGATGGGCTTAAAACTAACTCTCCGCTCCCTTAGGCAGGTTGAAGTTCAAGAGTCCGGCTTGAGAAATTCACTTAAGTTTCTTTACAGATGTCTGAGGTTGAGCATATTTTATCATTTTCTGGCAGGTCTATCTATAAAATAGACAAAAAAATGTCATTTAGTTACTTCAATTTCTTTGATGCATAAAACTTTTAGCGTGGCTCAGGAAAAAAAACTGAATTATTAAACATAAACAACTCAGATTTAAAGTGAGAACATTCTATCTGCTGTGTGTACATCCAAAAAATATGAAAATATGAGCAACTGTTAAAGGCTGCAATTTACATTTACCAACATAACACCCCAAAACCATCAGTACTCCCACATCTGTCCATGTTCCAGCTCACAGCAGTCTTGTCTGGTTGATGCTCATCCATCAAATGCAGCTAACAGAAATGTTGTCTTTCATAGTTTCACATTTCATGGTGTCTTTGTCGCTTTCAGTGATTGATTTGGGAAGGCATCAGTGGGAAAAATACAATATCATCAAGATCAAGGAACATACATTTTTATTTTAGCAATAAAAATGTGAAAGCGTTTAGAGATGAGTTAGGTAATAAATTGAATACTAAGCTCTGACCATCTCATGCAGCATTTTAAATAAGAATGAGACCAAGAGATCCGTGGTAACTCTGGAGGAGCTGCAGAGATGCACAGCTCAGGTTGGAGAGTCTGTTAACAACTTATCTATTCATAGTGCACTTTACAATGTAGAGGCTTTAGGCGAGAACAGAACAAAGAAAGAAACTGTATAAAGAAAGCTATCAGAAGTCTCCTTTATAATTTTCCACCAACCATGTATAGGAAAGATGTTGGTTGGTAAACAATAAAACATGGTGGCAGCAACATTGTAATCATGCTGTGGGGATGCTTTTCTTTATCAGGCAAGCTGATCAAAGCTGATAGCCAGATGGAAGGAGTTAAATACCGGGGAGAATTGGTATAAAACTTCCCAATATCTTAAAAGCAAAGCTATAATGACAAGGTTAGAATGCCTCAGTCAAAGTTCAGACCTTAATTAAATTGAGAATCAGTGGTGAGACGTAAACACTGTTTTTCGCAGATTTCTTTCATTCAGTCAACTGAGATTGAGAGAATTTGCAATGAACAAAAAGAAATAGAAAGGTAAATCAAATAATGTTGTAACTCATACAAGTTTCTTCAAAGAGTTGTTGTAGCTCCTGATGGCATAGGTCTGTCTCACATCAGCTCTTAAAAAACTCTGACTGAAGACACTGTCGTTGTGTAACAATCTGAAGAAGACGTTGCTCCCAGTGGTCCACAATGATCGTCATTTAAAGCAGAATCCTTTTTCCCCATCATCTCTCGAGGATAGAACCAGCTTTCTTTATCAGATTGTTAAGCTTTCCCTGACTCAGAAGCTGCTGCCCCAACAGATGAGGGCACATCTCTCTAAATTGTCCTTTGGCATGAAGGGGTGTGTGTGCGTGTGTGTGTGGGTGTGTATTTGTGTGTCTCTGTGATGGGCTCTCCAGTTTGAACCCTGCCTGTTGCCCAAGGACCGCTGGAGATCTGCACCAGCAACCCTTCAAAGAAAATTGGACTTAGAAAATGGAAGAACAATATAAAACTCTTCTGTGTTTTAGCTATAAAGGTGCCAAAAAACACAATTTGTGACATTTGTTTTATGAAATACAAAAACAAATATAAATGCATAATTTTTGCAAGTAATTTCTAAAAGTAATGATTTTACTGTTTTTTACTGTTTTACTCTTTTTTTAAGGCTACAAATGCATGTTTTTTTCTTGGTTTTATAAAAATTTTAGACATTCAGTTCAAAAGTAGAGATAAAAATTTGGTTCCATAAAATCAATCATTTAAAAATCAATTTCTTAAAAATCTTTACAAAACTTAAGTTATCTTCTTCAAAGGTTTGTGTGGGTTCTGCAGATGTAGACAATTTTCACTTTGTAGCACAGAGGGTAAAAATGGCAGTAGAAGATTGTAAAGGCTGTTGACCTCTGAACTAAGAACACCGGACTTAAAGAATCGCTGTGCAGAACCTTGACACATCCATTCTTCCTCTTTTATCAATACTAACTAGATCTGATGTTTTTATAAAATGCCTTGAATTGACAGTTGTTGTGAGTAGTGTTACTTAAATGATATAAGCTGAAATTGTCATCAAAGGTAAAACCATGATGTGAATTAAAAGGGGAATAATAGACAAACAAGCACCGAGGAATGTGTGGAAAGTCTGCATTGTTTGGTTGAAGCTGGTTAAATCCTAGTGGGTGGCATGACTCTGAAAAGACAATCCATGTTCTTTTTGATTGTTTTTTGTTTCATACAGCTCAGTTGGGTCCTCATCCAGTGGGCAGGGGGTGTAAGAAAGCTTTGCATTGGTCTAATTTCAAGGAGCTCCTGGGATGCTGACACATTATCTACATGTCTGTATTTTCACTCTGAGGGGTTAGAGGTCCAATCCTAAGCACTTACACAAGACGAGTCATGAAGCTTTTCCATTGAGTTTTCCATAAGCATTAACATATTTACTCTGATTCAGAAATACCTCTATGAACATTCATAGAACTTGATTTCATAAAAACAAGATGGAAGAGCTAGCTGAACTGTGAATGTTGTTCCTTTCTTTAAAGATCTTCCTTTAATTTAATAATCCCCACACCTTTCAATTGAACATCAACAGTGTTCACTCTTACTGCACATAACAGTGAGACAAAGGTCATCGTGTCTCTGCTTTCCAGCACTCCAGTCAGGCCAAAATAAAATCAGCTGTTCCTCAACACACCACTGTGCATTTTTTTACTGCTATGCTTCTTTGTTGTTTCTTTGTTCAGTTGACCAGGTTTTTTTTGCCAGCTGTTGACCAGACCACAGAGAATGTCACAAATCGTGCAGAAAAACCCACAGTTGGTGCTGTGGAACCTATTTTTCTGTGGAAACACACAACACCGGTTCTAAAATACATCCAGGAACCAACCTGCATTTTTACAAAAGTCCTATCAATGTACTTATGCTTTGGATCAGTTCAGCTAAATGACCACCTTAGCATGTGATCACTGTCTACAGAAGCTTGGTAATGAACCCTTCATTTAATTCAGATGTGTTGAACAAAACTTCAGCTTTGTTTACCTCTAATCAGCTCTTTACAAACACATTAGATTAGCCATCCAGAAAAGCTTTAGGAATGCATACAGACTGTGATGTTCCATTTCATTGCAGAACAATGCATGAAAAGATATGCTCTTGAAAGTGCAGTCCCACTCTAATATCTCTTCTGCTCTTTTTTGCCGGAAGGGCAAATAAACCTTGCAGACTTGTTGCTGACAAAGTCTGGATCCTTTTCCACGTTGTTTTAGTTCTTCACAGAAAGACCTGGATTACTGATCCACAATCCATGTTTCCAAGGAACCTTCCCAGCCTAAAAAATGTGAAAGTGTCTGAAATCTTTGTAAGCCTTTTCATCCACAGTAAAGTTTAGGTTTGCATTGAATGTTCTGGGTAAAAATTCCCAGTCAAAAACACAGTGTTTCTATTTTAGTTCATCTGGGCATCATAATTATTAAAATCCCCTAACTTTCTAATTTTGTATTACAAATCTTAATGTTTCTGTTTCAAAGCCTCTGGAGGTTTATATTTATTTATATGACTCAGTGAAGTTTTTTAGTCCTCGGGGGAGCTATTATTAAACTCACCGTCTATGGAACAATTAGTTCTCCACATCTAAGTTAAGTTAGCTTAAGTTATTTTATTAAATTAATGTTCAAACACCTGTCTGAAAAGGACAGCCACACACTTCCCCTGACTCTCACTCTGAGCTTAGGGGTTTTATTTGTTGTTTTTATTTCCTCTGTTGGAGTTTTGTGGGCTGCTCCTGTCTGTTCCCACAGACCAGACCAGTGCAGATGTGAAGAACAGCTGCAGGATCAGGCAGTAGGAAGAAGGGATGAAGTGAGGGAGGGGGTGAAAGCTGCAATGCAACGTGGCGTTTTTCCATTCTGCCGGGAAATCCAGCTGCTGATGGAGAGGAGGTGTTGTTAGAACATGACTCTCTTCTCTCCTCCCATCTGTTCTGATCGCCTTTTATTCTCCCTTCTCTCCTCTCACACCCTGCTCCCTTTGCCATCTCGTCACTCTCTCATGTAAACGTGGCAGCTACGCCTGACTGCTTAACAAGATATTTAGCAAAATGCTGCAATTACGCTTTATTTTTGCCTGCTGCTGTTTTATTGTTTAAGTGCAGCTCTGCAGCTTGAAGTCTGTTCAGATCCTAAAGTCAGTAAGATTAGAGGTGCAATGTGGCCACAAGGCAAAAGGCAGTTCAGGCAACTGTATTAAGCACAATTAGGCTGTCCAAGCCACGTCAGTGAGTTTAAAGTGAAAATGAAATAGAGGAAAATGAAGACCAGATGAAGCTGGAAGATCATACTGAGAACATCTGCTGAAAATGTCTGATGTTTTTTTTCTTTATCTTTTGTCTTTGTCATCCAGATCCAGATAGTGACTGGCTGATTGATATCAGTTTCTAAGAAGGGGAAAGTCTGGAGGATGGTGGCACAATGCCACGTTTTCTCAAAATCATGTAGTTTTTTTTAATTTAAGCTTGACTTTTCTATAAACTAAAAAAAATGAATTGATTAAATTGATTTATGTTTCCAAACAGTGTGTGATGCTAAGACGGAGCCTATTTTCAAAAAAAAAAAGAAAAGAAAAGAAATGGGTTTCACAGCATTGGTTTAGCTCTTTGGTTGACACATATATTTCTGCAAATTTCTGTGCAAATTTCTGTTTGCATTCTTAAGATAGAAGCTTATTTGTTACCTGTTTGAAATCTAACAATCCGGTGGTCCAAAACATTGAGCAAATTTATTCAGTGTCAGATGTTTTTGCCTAAAGGCATTTTTTTTTTTGCTACTACAATCCAGAACATAAACATTTTGTGGTTTTGATGATGTGAAGCATGCTGACCAGTTCTTCTAGCCACACCCTGTGATCTAACTGATCCTCTGAGGATGATTCTGGAAACCTGACTGTAGGCGTCCCTTACAAATCCTGGAAACCTGTGGTAGACTCCTCAGCGGCGAGCTCTTGTGGAGTGTGTTGGTGTAATTACAGCCTGAAACCTTCCATCAGGTGGAAGTGTGGCGACTCTGACAGACTGTTTTCAGGAACGTCTAAATCCCAGACCTCCTTTGAAAACAAAACATGCAGCTACATTTCATCTTCACAGTGTCTCTGCTTAATTCAGGTGTGAAATATAGAAGTTTATAGAATTTTTACAAACTTCTTACTGGATGGTAAATATATCAAGCTTGAAATCATGAAGAATCTTTTCTAAAACTGCTTCATTTTTGAGGTTTCTATGTTAAATTCATTTTTAGTTTGTTTTCATGCAACTGATCTGAGGCAGTGAGAAGCAAACATGTCATTTACACCTCAAGGAATGTTCCTATGAGCAAAAATACTCAGAACATTAACATGTGACTTTATTTCTGTGTGTGTTTGTTTAGCAAGAATAACAGAAAGAGAGATTGAAGAAGCAGGCTCAGAGTGAATAAAGGCAAAACATCTATTAAGCAGAAAAGGGCTGTCGCTCTTTTTAGTAGCAAATCATTCTAGGAGCCAGAGGGTCTGAAGAGAGGTTAAAAATAGCTTTGAAGTTCTTTGCTGTGTTTAGATTCTTGCTTTGTTCTAAAATTTGAACATTTATGCTGAGGAGAACAAAATTATAAGCATATGTCCGGAATCCTCCTGCATTTTTAAAATAAAAGTACATTTTCAACTCCTTGTTTGATTATAAATGTTTTTAGTCTGTTTTATTTTTGTATTCATGCAATGATTTGGTTGCCACCAGGTTGTGAACTACTGGAATTTCACTTCAGATAAGAAAACACACAGCAGCTTACATATCGGCATTATTTCTTACACAAAGATGAGACTAAAGCAGCAGGAGGGAAAGAAACAGAAAGGTGCAGTTGATTAAAGGCACTTTAGTATCTGAATATCAGCAGTAAGACAACATCCAAAAACTGCCTGAAAACATCATGAAAGCAAGCAACCAACCAACATGCATTTGCATTTCATATTCATTCTGCTTTTAGGTCAGTTGAACCACAGTGTTTCACTCAGGACATCCATTTTCCACCTGTAGCCCTGGGATCTGCAACTATAATCCACTGGCATTTTCTATGCTTTTAAGTCTTGGTATAATACATTCATTGTGTATTTCTCTATTTTAATGAGTTTTAGTGAGATGTCAGTCTCACTCACTTCGACACATTACTCTGTCACAGGTTATGTGAAACCACAGTTTTTCCTTCAGTGATGTTGTTTCTATTTATTTTTTAAATTATGTTTCTTCTCTGGTGACTTACTGTAACCCAAGTGAGATGAACAAATTTTAAGGATTTTTTTTGTTGTTCATGATCAATAGATGGTTGTTGTAAGACCCAAATGAAGGACACGGAGCGGGCCAGTGAAGATTTCATGAAAGAATATGGAAAAACAAACTCACAAAAATCTAAGAATGAACTCAAGCTACCCAAACAACTCAACAACCTCGGATCCCAACAGTTCCTTGCAATTAAGATTCTTCAAACATATTTCTTTAGATTCTCACATGTTGATAATTGATGAAAATGTACAAAAATTGCAGGAAAAATTCCATTTCACTATGGGTCCATGTCCAACACACAACATCTAAGCCAGGCACTAAGCTGCAGTCAAAAAATTCTTACATAAAACAGAATAAAACAAGGTTTTGTCTCTTTAGAGGTGAATTCATCAAACTGTACCTTTTTTATCATCAAACTCTACCTGAACTTTCCACATTCACCTTGTTTACAGTGATTTGCCAAAAGATAAACATCCTTTCAAGAGAAGAAAATCATGTTTGTGTTTGATACATTGTGGGTGGTCCATTGCCTAAACCAGGGGTTCCCAAAGTAGGTCCTCGAGGGCCGGCATCCTGCATGTTTTAGATCTCTCCATGGTGGTAGTAACAACCTTTCCAGCATGTCAATGTTCTTCTTAAGCCTTCCAGTGAAACATGATTTGATCCAGGTACGCTAAACCAGGGAGAGAACTAAAACATGTAGGATGCCGGCCCTCAAGGACCGACTTTGGGCACCCCTGACCTAAACATTTTATGAAGAACCGAAAAGCAGGCTGAAGGACAGAAATGAGGTCAGAAACAAGCATTTTAAGCAGAGAAAAAATCTGTTAGGTAATAAAAAAAATTACAACTATAAGCCAATGATTGTATAGATTGCACAAAAAAAGAGAGACAGATGAGGAGAGAGGGACTTGGTGTCCAAAAAAAAACCCCAAAACAAAATCGGAAGCAAAACAGAATAAATAAAACAAAGGACAGCTGCAAAAACAAGAATTCTCAAAATAGATTAACTTTAAATGTTATCTTCCCAAATTGGTCTGTTGTTTTTCCTTTTACGTGTTGATTTTGTTTATGTGTTTATTATACATTTTGCTGATGATGGTCTAGGGAATTGTTTTGATAGACAGAATTCCAGTATCAGTGTCCTCTTCTCTGCGCTCATGGATGATCCCAGATTAGGAAAAGGTTTTCATCTTTGGAATGCAAATCAAAGGAATCTCTGCATCTGAAACAAGTCAAAACAAGACAGCTGCATGAAGCAGTAAAACATGAAGATAAGAAAAAATACCATGTGGCATTGTGATGTTTTTAGGATTCCCTCAACATTGTGTAGATTTTCATCAACAAAACCTTAGATACAATTGAAACCAGATGTTCATATATCCTTCAGCATTCAGTCACATTCTACAGAAACACTTTTAATAACCTAATTATTTGATCCAGGTGTGTCAGACATCTAATGTTTTGCAGTCGCCTGCCATCACGGACTGAAGTTTGAAACATGTGACTACAATGACTTTTCCTTATTTAGGTCAGGTATGATTACCAAAATGATTTATTTTTGGTAAATGGCAGAAGAAGGAGCAAGACATAATAGCCTGGACACAATGCACATTAAAGTCTGACAATACTCCATTTATAACAGTTCATGGTGAAAAGATAAATGATAAGTCTGCCAAAAACAAAATAACTTCATTTAGATGACAAAATATTTTCAAAAATCTCACCTTTTGAACTAAAGAGAAGGTGGTAGCTCTATGAAAAAGAAGTAAATATTAACCATAAAGAATTTCTTTCATCAAGCACAGGATGATTAATTCCACCAAACAGTGAGGCAATCTACAGCTGAGACTCCCACCAAGACGTAAAGCCGCAGAGACGACTGAGTGTTTGCTCTTGTCCATCAAGCTGCGCGTTTCGCTGACTGGCTGTAACCTTCTGGTGATGGGTGAGTTGGTTTTGGCACACAGGGCAGGATGTGACACCTGTAACTGCACCCTGAGCCACCTTTTCTCAACCTCTGAGATACATACACTGTATGCAGTATCATGATATAACCTTATACCACCGGTCAACTGAGGATTGTGTGCTCAATACAAAAATACCAGCATTAGAACAGGTACAGTGCATTGCAAAAGTGCGACTACCCCTCAATCATATTAGGACTTGTTGTGATGGGACAACAACACAACATATGAGCAAAGCTACCATGGTGTAGACCTGAGGGGTCTCAGTAGCAGCATTTCCAATAACCATAAACTTACACAAACTGAAATTATGAAAATAAATTTGCTTAGTGGAAACACAGCAAACTCACATTTTCCGATAAAAAGTTTTTGCACTAGGATAACGTGGTTTTCCAGCCATGTTGAAATATATGTATTTCTCAAAACTGGAATGGAAATTTTTTTTTGCATGACACTAGTCATGTGACCAACAATCGGATGTTACTACTGGCAAAAAAGGTGAAGACAACAGGAAGTAGTAGGAGGATGATGTTTTTTGGGGGGTTTTTTTGTAAATAAGCAGTTGGCTCTAGCAGACTCTCACAGCATCGCACAGTTCATAAAAAGGTTGTGTGTCATTTGAATGTGTTGAATCCATAGCTCTTCAGTAAAATCACTGAAAAAAGGAGAGATTGTGAACAATGACGTAATTTTTTGCATTGTCTTAAAATTGTAGTCTGCCTATGGTTTTAGCAATGGGAGCAGATGAAGTGAACAAAGTTCTTCAGTCCGTGTTGGCCAAGTTTCCAAATACTGAATAAACTATAAAGCCTTCTCGTTCGGCTCAGCACTTCAAAGTGACAAACTGACGCATTAAATACATCACTGACAAACGTTGGCGACTCTTTAGCGATTTCTACCACGCCATTTTTTGTGCTCAAAACATCAGTTTTTAAACTCTTTGTTTTCTGTTCAAAAAATTAAAAGCTGTGTGTGAAGTGAACTGAAGCTTTTCTCCGTTTTGTTTTTGAACCTCTTGCACAAGATTGAGAGGAATTCACCTTTCAGTGATGTCAAGGAAATTCATACATTTAAGCTGAAGGTACAGGTTCTCCCTGTGAAATCAGAAGCTATCACAGGCATTACAATGACACTACATTTGTGTGCGTAAAAGAGTAAGATGAGGGACCCAGTGACGTGCTGACAACCTTGTTATCTGTGGAGTTTGTGCTGTACACAATGAAGCTCTGTTCTCCTCAGTGGTTGGTTCAGACTGAGGCCAGCCAGGGACTCTTCAGCCACTGCAGCCTCTACAAAGGATTCAACATGTTCACCATATTTCCACAAAGGCTGAGCAAGCATCAATTATACAGTATTATCTGTTTGTAGACGTCAGGCCTCAGTAAAACATTTTGTAATGACTGTAAACAGGAGATGGTCTGTTTAAATTATCATTCATTTTTCATACAATTTCACAATGGCTGTCGTACGTCATCAGGCTCTTTTTCAGCAAAAAAAAAAAAAAATGACCTGGAAGTAAAACAGCAAGCAGGATCAGTTCAGTTATTTAAAATCACCTGAAAATAATGGTTCAGAAAGCATTTAGAGGGTTATCTTTATGTTTTTATCCAGTGATGAGACATCTCAGAATCAAATGGCAAACTCAACTATGGCAGGCCTGGGACCTCGAGATGCTAAAGAACAGAAGTGCAGCATGAACTTTATTTATCAATTTCAGCATTAATTGTATGTGAAATACTTACAAGATGTGCTTGATACAAAGCAGCTTAAAATGTCTAGCACACTAAATATCCAGTGCCTTTCAAAAAACCAAACAAACAAAAATCCCTCACGTCCGTCCTTGAATTTTTCACACTTTTTCACATTACAACCATAAACTTAAATGAACTTTATAAAAACCTCTGAAAGAGGTCCTGATAAGCAATATTAATGCTTTCAAAAAAAGAAAACAGTTAAAATAGTGACAAAGAGAAGGAAATCCACCTCTGCCAGGTGCACACATAAAAAAAACACACACACACAAAACACGTATCTTATTGCTTTTTAAGGTTACACCCTCTAATCTGTTCTTTTCCTTGGCTGTCTGTGCAAACAGCGTGATCATCTATTTAAATAGCAGAACCATACAGTACTGCACTTTATTTGGACTTTTATTCTTCTGCTGAATCCTTCATCAGTGCTGATATTGTCTTTTATGAAAAGGCCTGGATCTGGATTTGATTGCCCCGTTCATCCTGTCTATGGACACCATGGTTGGATCTTCTGTATTATTTTTTCATATTGAGTGGCTCTCACTGAAAAAGGTGCTGTTCAAATTCTTCTGTGTGATACATAAATTGCAATATTTGTAGTGGGATCTAAACCATTCTCTGGCTTATTTTTTAAATTTAGGATACTGTATCTTCCACATATAAACTTCCATATCAATGTGATATATACAGACATTAGCTTAGAGGTGTTAAATAATGCAGTTTATCTTGAAAGAATCAAGTTAACATGTTTTACAGGGTTTTACCTCAGACATGTTTTATGAATTTGGCAAACCTCTGGATTGATTTATATAGAACACTGGTTTCCCTCCGCAACCAATCTCTGTCCACTTCAGAAAAACTCAAACATCTGAAGTGGGAGGCATTCTTTCATTAAAACATTTCCCACACTTGAAGCATATTTGTCCCACAGTGCCTCCTGGTGGTTGAAATGTAGATTCAAGATGACACCTTAGCTTGATAAACGTCTCCTAAGGTTAGGTTCAGTGCAAACATAATGAAAAAATCATAAAATTAAAACAAGTCAAACTGTATGTAAATGGCAACACGTCTGTCCTGAAAAAACCTGAGAAAACTGCTTTCACTCCAAAAGTAGTGGTTAGCATAGATCTAATAAAATACAGGGACAGGTTTGACACATAATTGATTTTATTTCCATTGTGCGTGAATATGACAGTCTGAGAATCAAATTTATTTACTTCAGGAGAAGGAAGGTGGTAATATAAACACAGATACACAGATGCCAGTAATCGAATCTACATGATTATGATTTATACAATGTCTGATGACTTGTAGTGTAAAAAAGTGGTAGTCCTTAAACGGTAAAACATGGTTATCTTTCCACCCCAAATTATAACTATAGATATTATCCACGAAGCAGTGTCGGATAACATTTGCTGTCAATAATACTGAGTCAATGTAAAAGCAAAAGGAGCAACAGTTCATTTTATTTAAAACACTTACAGGGAATGTTCTTGAACTGCTCTGAAGGAAGACTATCTGGATCGTTTAGCAGGTTTAAGAGAATGTTCACCACAAACAGTAACAGACATTCTTTAAGCTTCAACTGAAAGTCTTCCAAACTGCAGGGGGTGTCCCACTCTGGCTCTTACACTAAGGCCCAAAACACAACGTGAAAATTATAGCAAATTGGATAAAGAACAGGATTTCAAATACAAAATTTTATACCACCACAAAAACATCCAACAATCAATCCAGGACAGAAATTAGAAGTTTTTTTTTCTTTTTTCCAAACCTAAATGCATGATAACATCCTCCACCAAGAGCTATTTGCCAACTGTCAACTTGAAATGGGGGAGCTCAATCTGAGAGAGCTGGCCTCCCAGGTCTTTTCCAAGCATATGGGTTGATGAGGCGTGGCATCTTTGGGGTCTCCTGGTAATTGATTTCAAGTCTAGCTTAATTCTTCACTTTACAGCAGCAGGGTTTCCTAAAACAAAGCATAATTCAACATTTCACTTTTAAGTAATGAATACAGTTTAAACAGTTTCAGAAACATTAAATGTATGCAGATCTTTTGCAGACTATGTTTTAATTCACAAACGCATCAAGAAAAAGCTAAAGGTCTTTACAGCAATCATTAACATGAACATGGACTTTAACTCTATTGTCAGCATAGTGTCACCTGTTAAACATAGGAAGCAGACTCCTTCATTTAGTGCCGTTATACTTGACTTCCTTTCCACATTTCTTCAGCGTCTCCATGAGAACATCCACATCCTTGTCTGACTCAATCCAAACCAGCTTCTTGGGCAGGTCGATCTCAAACTTCACATCTGAGAGCCGAAAACAGAAGTAGAAACATTGTTCATTCAACAGACTGGAAACAAACAGAAATTCCTCTTTATATCTGCTTCTCTTTCTAATATGGATGAAAGATTTTTCAGCTCTCTTTGACCTGACTGTGAAGGAGGTTTTGAAGAATAGATTTTCTTTATTTTGTTGAAAAGTCACAGCTTAGAATGTGGGACTGGAACAAAATTGAAAAATGGAACTGAAATTTGGCTTCTAAGCAATTTAATGACCAAGTCAAATAAAAGTGAAACAAACAAGCTGTTCAGCATCAGGTGACCGACCGGCTGAGTCAACATTAGGAGCAAAGAAGTCACGAGTGGAAGCAATACAAGCTGCCTGTAAGCATTTCTTGATCTGTCTCCGGCATGCAGGACCCGTTTGAATTGATATGAATTACCTTCTCACAAAACTCAAATTAGGATTTGTTTGCACAGAACTGTAAGTTGTCATAAAACTAAGTAGAATTCAATATCTTGACATACGGTGCGTTTAAAACGTACCTTACCATTGCTATGCCTAAATTTCCCCAATGTGGGACAATAAAGAGTTTTGCTATTCTAAGAACTATTCACAACAATGGATGTTTTACCATTTTATTGCTTTTACAAATCTGTCATGATCAGCAAAATATGGATATTATGACAAAAAATCCTTACCAAAAAAAAACAAACAAAAAAACAGTTTAATGACAAAGTGTAAATTAATTTGTACAAAATAAATAAGAAAAAAGATGTTACATAGAATAAGAGAGCAACAACTGTCAATGGATCTTTAATATTGCTATGAAGGAACTTTGGCACAATCTGGTCTGCAGAATCATTCTTAATTGGAGAGTTTTCAAGCATGAATGGCTTGTGATTAATGCTACAATGTTTAAATAAGATTTAAATCCAGACTTTGACTAGGCCACTCGAAAACTATAATGGCTTTCATCCATTCTGAAGGGGGCATTCCAGAGTGTTTTATATCATTGCCATCCTGCATAACCATTGCAATTATATTTTCACACAAAGTCAATCATAGAACATATCCCTAACACTATTCCCTGTTTAGACATAATGCTTTGTCATTTCTGTCTTTTTTGTTTCTTCTCCTATTGTAACCAATTCTGTGTCTTTTGATGTTATCAGTTTTTTATTTTCCTTTTCATCTCCTGTAAAACACAAACTTCCTGCACAACATTTTTAACATCGATATTATTTGTAAATGTGTGCATTTTGTGCAGTGGATGAGTGCCAAAAAAATTAGAAGGAATGAGAGGAGAAACCAGAAATGAAAGTTTAACAGAAGATGACAGAGATGTGTCGGTCTTACCTCCAAGCTTGTTGAGGATTCTAGTAACAGCTCCAGAGCACCCTTCACAGGTCATCGCCACCTCAAACTCGTGCTTCTGTGACAGACAGAGAATTTATTTAGCTGTAAATTTAGAATTTCATGATGAATAGAAAACTACTGCAATAAAGTCTCAGAAAAATATTCTAAGATTGAAATGTAGCAATTTTCAGCAAGAGGTTAAGGAAATTTCTTTCGAAGTACAACTGAATTTCTGGATTATATTGACTCTTTGATAATTTGTTGAGAAGTACATTTGTGGTTCTTTAAAAACAGGTTAATGATTAATTAAAAGTCTAATGAGAAGATGAAGTAAAAAAAAGTTACCATTGTGGCTAGTATGTGCATTTTATTTTATAAGAAGTGTAAAACTGATCTGATTGGAGGGGGGGATCGGACATTCCTGAAGTAAGCAATGCAAAATAGAACAAAGCCTAAAAATACAAATGTTTTCAATTATACTGGTCCAGACATGAAAATATTTACAGCAAAATCCAAAAATTCCTAGACATTATAGCAGCCCTGTTCCCCTTACATGAACCAACTACAACCCAGAATATAATCTGCTGTGATGACGGCAATTCTTAATCATACTTAATGCTAAACGAACTGGCTTATTATTTTTAATGGTTGTTACATAACCCGTGACTAATAAACGGTCCGGCTGAGGGACGTATGGAGTCTTAGTTTGTTGAAGGCTAAACTAAAAGCATTTGCCACGTACTAAAGCTAAAACACGTCCAGGAACAAGCTGAAATTACTTAAAAGTAACTCACAGTCATATTGTCAGTGACGTTTCGCGCTTAGCGAGCTGACCAACTACGGGTTTTTTATTTTTATCAACTTGGAAATGTCGCCAAAGAGTACATAAACCTGAAAAACAGGATACTACCTGTAGGATTGACTACTTTCAAGCTAACTATAGCAGCATAACAGGATATCCGGTATTGAAAGGGCGTAAAGTAATAAAAGACAATGTACTATGAAAGATTTTGGTTTGTTTATAAAAAAAATAAATGTATGTTAAATTTTTTAAACATATGTTCACATGTTCATATGCCAACATTACGTGTTAGCATATGAAGTTCAAGCAAACATCCTAAATTAAATAAAACAACGTGACGTAAAGCTACACACTTCCGGTTTGCCACATTTTCATTTTATTTTGAAAAACTTGACGGAAACCATTCAGTTATGTAAAATAAATAATATTTGTCCAACATTTCTGGCCAAAATCATTAAAGTTTTGATTTTGTATCATGGTCTTAAACTAGTATCTCTTTTAGGCACTTTGGGTTAATGGTTCGCCTGAAAATTGTTTTTAAATTCTCACTGACCATATCATCCTAACCGTGTCTCTCTATGGCCCTGATCCTAACCGCTTTTATTTTTCAAAATAAAAGCTTTTTAATATGACGTTGCAATAACATTAAAAACGATTATTATTATTATTATTATTATTATTATTATTATTATTATTATTATTATTATTATTATTATTATTATTATTATCCATCCCAATGTACCCGGTTCTCCCTCTCTTCAGCGGTCAAAACCAGGAACTTCTTGTTGCTTTGGATATTAAAAAAGTATTTTTCTTTAATCGAAACATTTGCAAAAACCAAACAAACAAAAATAAAATGCAGTGCAAACTCTGTAACATTTATTTATTTAGCTAGTTGTGCCAAAATCTGCTAATATTATAGGTATAATTTTCGTTTCCCTCACATGATAAGAAACGGGAGAGGTTTCCGACTCTGTAGCAACAAAACGTGGAACGTCGTTGGTTGCGTCGGCCGGGGACTCGTGTCATGTGACCTCACGGCTGTTCGTTAAATAGGACCGACTCTAATTTGCAATCTGTGTACAGCACCTCGGCCAGCGCTCCTTTTCAGCAGTGATATGAGCGTAGGAGCTCCTGCGGTCAGGTCATCCAGATAAAGGCTGAAGCAGGAAAGCAGAGGGACGGAGGCCGAGATATATCATTAAGGTATGCCGGTGTGTTATGATGACCCGCGCTGCTGTTTGCGAACTCAAAGATGGAATCGAAACCTTCAGCTAATGTTGGCTAACGCTATCTGGTTGCGGTACATCAGTTTAGTCCCTCTTTACCTTCTTGATGTTTTATTAAGTGACAATATCTGAAGCTGGTAATTCAGTCTATCTTATATTTAAGTGTACATCCCACCCTGGAGACTTCCTAGCTTTGTATTACCCCGGTACCTTTAGCCCGGGGCAGTTCGTTGTCTCAAAACACGATTCACCTGATCGTTTCCCCGGTTATCAGCTTCATGTCCGCTTTGACAACCTGCACGTCTTCCTGACCAAAGATTACCGGCAATATTGATAGGATTACCGCGTTAATCTGCATACGGTCTGCAGCTTGTATGTCTGCTTGTTCTCATGAAAGGAGAACGAACGACTTTCACTGGAAAATGCTTCCGACTGGAACTGGTCTTACACTTGGACAAAGTTGCTGTGGTTTGGCCGCACCCTAATCTGACAGAGTTATCTGTTTTAAGAGTGGGCTATAGTTTCTCTTTTTATTTTGGGACGTTTGACTGCAAAGATCAGTGTTTTCACCCTTGTTGGGTGGATTAATGCACCCAACAAGGTACCTTCTTAGTCATTTGACTAATTTGAGTCGTGTGACTTTCAGGAAGCAGGATGATCTTCAATAAAAATAAGACTGTATCATGGAAAACGTTAAACATGAAAATCAAAATGTCCAACATGATTGTATTACTGTTATTATAAAATAAAAACAGCAATTCCTATTTCTGAAACACTTCAGCATTGATGATTTCATCCATTTTATAATTGTTGTATAATGTTATGTATACCATTTAGTCATTTTGATTTTCATTCTATCCATAAATGTAGGATAAGTAGTCTGCTAAGTAGCAGACTGCGTTTCAAACTTTGCCTTAGGACAATGGTCTCAAACTCCAGTCCTGGAGGGCCACAGTCCTGCAACCTTTAGATGTGCCTCTGCTGCACCACACCTGAATAGAATAATTAGGTCATTAAGGCTGTGGAGAACTGATCTACACAAGGAGGAGGTAATTAAGCCATTTCATTCCAGTGTTTTGTACCTGTGGCACATCTAAAAACTGTAGGACAGCGGCCCTCGAGGACTGGAGTTTGAGACCCCTGCCTTACGACGAGTAATGGATGGCCTCCACACAGCATGATTCTGCCGTCACTTCTTTTAGTTTCCACTTAATCCACTGCTTTTTGCAATCATAAAACCTACAAGCTTTTACAAATTTTGTTTTATCATTCACTAATGATCTGATGGTGTTTTTCCTGTAACCTGGGTTATGGAGTCTTCTAAAATCATTTAAAAATAAAAAAAGGTTTAAACGCTACATTTCCGTCTCCCTGGAATTTTAAATTTTATTTTTATTTCACGCAGGATTGTTTTTATACATTCTGTCATGCACATACAGACTTGCCATACCAGGGTCCTCGACAGCTACTATCCCTTAGCTGCAACTTTAGCTGCATCTCATTTCCAGCACAACTGAATAATGGCTGAATTCCCTCACCAGTATGTTCTTCACCTCTTTTAACCAGCCATTCATTTAATGCGTGTGTTGGAGAGGGATGCATGTAAAAGTTGCTGTATAGCTGCACTTAAGTAGTCTTTAGCTTAGAAAATACTGTTTTGTTACACAGGAAGTTGTGGTTTAAAACTTTCTGTTTGTTCCTGATTTCTTAACGGTTCAGCTCACTAAATATGTAGACAGGTTGTTTCCTAAACCTTTTGTCTTTTTTGCAGCTATTAGCAGACAGGTGCACAGCAAAATCTTCAAACAAAGTCCTGTTTAATTATACAGCAGATGCCAAATGGGATCTGTTTGAATTTCCGTCCATTGTGCTCGTCTTGCATAACATCTGGGTTTATTTGGCCTGGATCCTCCCCGATAGTGACTATAGGAGCCTTAAAGATGGGAGAGGCACTTAGAGATTAGCTCTCTATTTCAGTGGATCAGATAAAGTTCAATGCAATTGGTGCCTGGTAGGAGGGTATTTTTCTTTGCTATTTGGGCCAAAATGTGAGAAATATTGGACCTGCTTGAACAGGTGCAAGCTTGGTTTCCATTCAAAAATGAAAAAAATAAAGTTTTGCATGAAATCTACTAAAACACACGTAATATTTCTATTTTCATTGTGCTTTGATAACTGGAAAAGTGCAGGTTATTTTGATTTTACCTGCAGATGAAACATAATTAGAATGCAGTACAACAGTGGAATTTTTAAAGCACTTCTTTGTCAATTTGTGTTATATTTACCAAGATCAATACTTCCTTAGCATTTCACTGTTTTTCTCTGCTTCAAGAAAAAAGTAGTGAAAGGTTATAATTTACTGTGTAGGTGTTTTTCTCTTTTTAATCATGTTCTGTTTACATATATTGAGTCTGTTCCAGACACATTCTGTTCAGTCATCAAGTTTTTTTTCTCCACAGAAACATTTAAATATTGAATAAGGACTGTCATGGTCAGGTCAGGTGCTGAGCTCAGCATTCTGACGACAACAGTTCTGGCATAAAGAAGCATGTGAGGTCCACACTCGCGTTCTGTTTACATGTTCAGTTCTGACAGGAAGACGTCAGAAACTTTGTTCTAATTATTAAGAAGTTCTTTTAATTCATAGTATAGAATTTTGGAGTTTTTTAGACTTTTGAAAAGTAGGACTTTTATGTTTTTTCCACTGTTTTTGCATCCTTTCTAAGCTGCAGTTATTAATGCAACATTTCACACAATCTGCCTTTGCGCTGGAACTCCTTCATGTTTTCCTGGAGTTGCTGCATCTAACAGCACAATCATCGCCATGTTTTCACAGTTAGAAGCTGTCGATGCTGAGCCGTTTATCTTTGCTGCATCGGGATCTGTGAGGCTGGGAGAAACGACACCTGTGCACCCGCGAGCGCCACCCGACCCACCATGATGGCATCCAGCGACGTGGATAGCAGAGCAGAGGGTAGGAAATATGTAATCAATATCATAAAACTTGGAAGGTATAATATTCTTTCTGTTGCAGTATGAGACAGAATGAACTTGGTCACAGACAGATTACATGTAATCCCACTGAATCATCAAAGCAGCTTTTATTTCATTTCTGAGATCGGTCTGATGGCCTGGCTGGCTGGCTTGTGTCTATTTGGCAGGAGGTCACAAACATTTGTTTCATTATTACTTGTGTATCTCAGTGAATTATATTATCTTCAATAGATAATTTATTTAAGAAACTAACATATTTAGCATGCTATGCTACCATAAAATATCATGATAAAATTCTAAGTCCATGTCGCTCACCCATTTTACCATACTTTTTCCTTCCACTTAACCTTTCTTGAAAATATCGTGACACAGCACTTTGAGAACAGACACCTTCTTTAGCAATGGCATTTTGTGGTTTAGAGTCATGTGGATGGTGTTGGTGAGTGTTTGTTGAACAGTCTAGTTATTAGCCTTCCCCATCACATAACAATTTTTTATATTAAATACGCTTTTTAATGCTCCAATGTGATAAATACAAATTTTCTGAATTTTAGCTTGTCATTACCAATAAGAATGACAAAGACAAATGGAGCATTTTAGGTTTGCATGTTTATTAATGATTAAAGACTCAGCATCTGGTCAGTGTTGTAGATTAAATCTCTCAGTGAAACATTTCTTCCTTTGCTTTTGTGGCGTGAGTTACATGAGACAACAGTTTGATAGTGAAGTTAGGCCTAAAATGTTTTTAGTAGGGTGCCTCTAAAAAGAATCTTTTTTTTCCATTCTATATTAATTTAACTCAAAACTTTTTGAGAAAAAAATGCAACTTTTGATCTTGATGCAAATTTTATACACCACCTTTTGTAAGGCAGTAAACTTAATTTACTCATTTCAGACCTCTGACTATTCTTGTTGTGCTAGAGTCACGAGTATCAATGTTGCTGTCTTAATAAGCAGGTTTCTGACTGGATGGATCTTTTAAAGATGGGCCTTCCTTTCATTTTAAAGTCCATCTTCACACTGAGATGACGCATTCTTTGTTCCAATATAGCTAATGAACTGTGCTGATTTTCTGGAGTCTAGCTGCTGCTGCGGTGACCCGTTTGGTGTTTTTAATGAAAATATGTCGGCAGGCATGCATCAGTCTGCAGCTGCAGAGCTTCATATCGTTGTTCGTTTTCATCACGACCAAACAAAGTCTTCTGTTTCTTGTTCATTAGAGTCAGCTGCCCTCCAAAAGGACTGGAATCTCTGCATTAAACTGGTTTCTGATGAAGTCATGAGGTTTCAGTTTATCTATTTTTATGAGCACTGACCTCAGTGCACACTTGATATCAAACAAATGAGGTGATAAACTTCCAGCAGAATGAATGTATCTGTATTTCCTTCCCTCTGCATGTTCAGTGTCTAAAAGTATCTTCAGTTTTGAATTGAAACGTTTGTGTGGGATGTCTTGTGAATCCTAAATAGAATGGATTATTTCCTGTAAATAGGTTTGACACATGACTTCTCTAATATGAAAGAGTTGTTTGTGGTGAACCAGCTCATGCTGCAAGCAAGACCTCGACGCAGTTGGACGTAAAGATGTGAAGAAACATGGAATATATTTCTGTTAAAGATTTGTGCAAAAGTTTACATACACCCCATCATTGTCATGAATGTCTGATTGTTGGGAGAAGTGATCAACTTGCTTAGCAACATTTCAGCAACTAATAGATTTAATTTTGTGCTTGTAATTTATGTATTTAGCATTCACTAAAATTGATTGATGCATGTTATCAATTAGTCATAAAAAAAGCAACAAATTAAAAGCCTGAAACTAATGACTTTCATTCCCATTATGTGTGGATGGAAATGTTCACACAGACCTTATTTTCTAGCTTCACACACTTAACACAAACTGTGTGATTTACATGCAAAAGGGAGTAATTTAAGAATAGAATAAGAAAAATATAATAGTGTTACGTGTTGTTGACTTTACACATAACTATGAGTATAAAGTTGACAAATATTTCAATATGTATTTATTTTCTAGAGCTCTAATGTAAATGTCTTTCTCTTCACTTGTTCCCTCCGTGTGGCAGGTTCTCTCTTCTCTGATCAAAACCCATCAGAACTGGACTCTCTGTTTCCGTCTGATCCTGAGCCATCCAGACCGCAGCGGAACTATGAGCGGATCGGGGAAAGAACAGGAACCTCGTGAGTGAAATACATTCAAACAGTTCACTAAGAACTGTCATTCAGAACAGCTTCTAAACTGTTTTTTTCTGCCATTTTTCAGTTTCTGTCAGACTCTGATCCACCTTCTGAAGGGGAACATCGGTACTGGTCTGCTGGGGCTGCCTCTGGCTGTGAAAAACGCCGGACTGGTGGTAAGCACAAAGATGCTATTGTTCAATCGTTCCAGGTAAAACCAGAGGCCTGGCCTTTAAAAATTAGATTCTGCTTACGTCCCTTTCAGCTGGATGAAAGACGGAGACGCAGCAGCGGCACTTTCAGAGGCACCTGGTATCAAAACAAAACATCTACAAGTTGCAAATTGTGGTCAATGCAATAAGAAATCTTGCTTGTGCAACAAGTAAAGAGAATTGTTATTCTTTGAATTGTTGACTTAGTCATGATGCTGTATATGATTTGTTTCGTCCTGGTGGTGTTTGATCACATAAGCTGTTTTAGTATGGGTAAACTCCAACTGGATTATTTTATCCATGAACTTTTTCTGTTTTGGTCGTCTGAATGTAAAAAGCACATTTTTTTATATCAGAGCTTTGTGTTTCAAAGCTCTATGAGCTACTTTTATAGGGTCCTGAAACATCATTGTCACAATGCTTCAGAAAACTAATCTGTCCTGTGCTAATGGATAATTTTAAAGTAAGAAGAATTGTATGCCTGCTACAAAACTCTGGCTTCTTGGGAAAATATTGCAGCTCTTTTTCTCTTTTCCTACAATAAGTGGTTTAAAAAAAGTTTTTAACAATTCAAACTTGTTCATTCACGTAGTATGCTGAACTAAGTTTCTTGTTTAGGACAGTGGAGTTAAGTTCCCAGAGCATATTGAGTCTACCCTTCAATCATCTAATTTGTATGCTTTTAAGCACAGTGGTGTGTGTAAGTGGCTTCCTTGTTAAAATAAACCACGCCTAAACTTCTCATGTTCTGGCTTTATTGAAGATGAGATGAGGCTGAGCAGGACTGATCATGTTTCAGCTCTCCAGATTTCAAGTCTGTTAAATTCCTGTCTGCATCTTGAGAACATGAACTTTTGAAATACTGAATGGTTTCCACATAGACTTTCCTTAATGTTAAGTTTTGTTTAGATTTTAGATCTACACATTTAAGTTTGTGTTAACAGTTTGTGATACAGTTAAGTATCACTTAACTTGCAGCAAGGACCTACGAGAAAATACAAGAATCCTAGCCTGGGTTGTTTTTACATGGAGTTTGCATGTTCTCAGTATGCATTGGTGGGTTCTCTCCTTGTCCAAACACATTACTATTAGCTGAATTTGTTATTTGGTTATTTATTTAATAATAATACTTGCTGTTCAGTGTGTCTGCGCATTCTTAAGAATTAGTAAATTCATGTATTTATTTTTTAAGGCCTTAAAATATCTTAAATTCATTTAAAAAGGTAAGTTGGCCTTTAATTCATGGGTCATTGGTCCTAAATTTTGTTTTGACAGAACTATTTAATCTTGTGTATTCTGAGTATTTTTTTTTTCTCACTGGACTTTTCTGTCAGTCAAAAGTTTGAGTTGCACTCAGACATCATCATTTCATTCTGTGACTCCTAACAGTTCAGGCTACCACTAACTCACTGCTAACATACCCTTTCTAGATAGTTAGAAAAAACTAGCTAGGTATTTAACTTTTTTGCGTCTTTCATGGATAAGTGTAAATCTATCGGCGGTTAGCTGTACAATGTTTAAATGTTTCTGTGGAGATAAAGATCTTAAATTCCTTTAATAATGGTCTTAAACTAGAATTGGTGAAACCCTGGTTGTTATTATTATTTATCTAGCTCGGTCTTCTTGTTTTCAGCTTGGACCAGTCAGTCTCCTGGTTATGGGAATCATTGCAGTCCACTGCATGAAGCTTCTGGTGAAATGTTCCCACCACCTCAGCGCAAAGTAAGTAAAAAACATATTTCAGCCGCAGGTTAAAAGTCAAATACTGGCGTTTAAAGTTTGCTTACATCAAATATTTGCTTGTGTCAGGTTTTGCACAGGAGGGTGGAGATCAGACGCAATTTAATGCAATTAATTTAACCCCATAAGTGATTCCACTTAATTAAATATGTACACACCTTAAAATGATGATTGGGTTCCATGCTCAACTCAGAGTGCAGCTTTTTTCTCTGTTTAGATTGTGTTAATTTAACTTTCTGGTCACTGTAACTGAAACCTAAAGATGCATTTCCTCTCTGTATCAATCGTTCAGTTCAGGAGACTTGTTTGGTTCATTGTGTGTTTTGCCAGCTGCCGTAGACAGATTACTTTCCACTAGGTCTCTATTTTCTGCTCAGTAATCAGGAGCCCTTTGGCAGCTCATCGTGTGCTCTCACACTTTCGTCAACGCTGCCAGACAAATCCCAAACACCATGTATACGCTGAATGTAATCAGCTCGACTAATCAGAAGCTGGGAGTTGTGCTGCTGGTGTTTTTAACATTTCCTGCCGCTGAACCATTAAGTCCCTGGGGGTCCTGTATGTTAGTGAGCTGTTGTTGTGTCTTCACTAGTTTGCAAGCTGCAGCCCATGCTCCCTCTGTTCACCTTTGCAGAGTTCATACAAAGATCTGCTGTAGCTCTGCCACTTGGGTTAAAGGAGATTAACTGGACCAGAAACATGAATGAAGACAGTCTTCTAGGAAGTCTAAAAGGAAGTCAAGAAATGCTATCAGTCTGAAATTGTGCAACAACTACGTTCATGGGAACTTGACTCTTCTGTTTTCTTTAACGCAGAGTCATCACTTCCTCTCATAGACACAGATGGGTCATATCGTTGCAAAAAACTGCGTTGTATGATTAAATATTTACCTTTATATAGGTGGAAAAAGTATTGGTCCATTGGTTTCCATTTCTTGGTTTATTGTTTCCTTCCAAGCCTTCATTTAAAGCTGTGCTGTATTATTGGGTTCATTTCCTGCCAATTGTTCCATACCTTTCAGCTACAGAGCAGCATTTTCTACATTTAGTTTTCACTTTCTTGCTCCATTTCCTGTTTTTCCTAGGTTGAACCGGCCGTCTATGACCTACGGAGAGGTGATGCAGTACGGGATGGAAAACGTGTCATGGCTGAGGAACCGTTCACGATGGGGAAGGTGAGAGGAAAACAATCAGTTACGATGTTGATATCTTTACTCAAACCCAGAAAAATATCCCAGGCAAGGTTTTCCTATTAGACAAAAAATAAATGTACTTTCTTATCAGAAAACTTTGATTAAAGTTAGTGAAAATTTGCAATAATAAAAAAATAAAATGATGAAATAAGCAGATGTATGTTGAAAAGAAAGCACACACTCTTCTATTCCCTTCTAAAATCTAGGGTTTATTTGTTAGTGCATAATAAAAATGATTTGTCTTAGGCATAAACCTCAGTAGAATTACTATGGTTTCATGGTATTTAAGTATAAAATTTGTAACAAAATGTTGAACATGATGTAAGTATAATTACTTTTACTGAAGACAGAAAAGAAGTGGTAGTTCATGCTACTAGAAAATTAGAATACCTTATTACACTGTTATTTTTATTGTCTTCCAAGGTTTCAGCAAAATCTTATCTTGAAATTTATTTGTAGTTTTAAAGTGTTTTTGCAAAAATAATGTAGTTATTGTCCTTGTGTTTTTGAAGAGTAAAACAAATGTAACAAACTAAATTTAGTTAGTCCAAGCAAAACAAAGATCGTCTAAAGTTGTGAAAGCTTTAAACTTGGTAAATAACAGCTGTTAACAACTGACATCTGACTGTGTGCTCCTCCTCTGTCTCTTGTTTCTCAGTCGGACGGTGAACTTGTTCCTCATCATCACTCAGATCGGCTTCTGTTGCGTCTACTTCGTTTTCCTTAGTGACAACGTCAAGCAGGTCCTGAACGCTCACACACTTGCACACCTTACAACACCTGCTTTTACATTCAGAACTGTCTCTCCTGCTGGTCCCACTTGAGGATATTTGAGGATAATATTTGCCCTGTCGGCATGACATTTCAGGTCACCTTGTCCGCTGATATTAGACCACCTGGACTACTGGATTAGAAAGAGCAGAAATGTAGACATACAGAGCTGGATCTCTTTACTCAGATTCAAAACTTTAGGTTCTCTCAGGTCAAACAAAGACACCTTTACTTAGAATGGAAGTTTACACAGTTTGAAAGGATCTGTTTGCAGATCCTATCATTCAAAGGTTATACAAGTTAGAAGGTCAGTAACAGCTATTGGCTTTGCCTTAACAGCAGGATGTGGTGGAAAAACCCAGGAAATGCTGGTTGAATTCCTCTTCAGGTTACAAAGAATGTTTGGATTTTGCATTATAAAACAATAATAATTACAAATATCCTCACACTCTCACTCATTTATGTAATATTTATCCCTTTAGCTTTAACAAATACATTACATTGTCCTCATCAGTAGAAAACATTATAAAACATCTTAATGTGTGCCCATTTTCCTGCTCACATGTTTAGATTTCATCCTGGTTGTTAAGGGATTAACATTTAGTTGAGGAAAATCTGAATGTAATCAAGTAAACTTGTTCAAAGGTCTCAACTTTTTATCTCCTTTTCTCAAAAGCGTGTGATGAAATATGGTTGCCGTGACGTCACAGGAATGAGTTCACCTTTGACTTCTGAACTTTTCACTAATCGATTTTTTTCTCTGGAATTTTTTTTAACAGTCTTTAGAAATCAATGCTTGATCATTTTGTTAAAATCTTTAGGAACTAGTGAAAAATGCTTCAGTATGATAACCGCTGATGTTTCTGATGAAGAAGCATGGTGTTTAATTCTTGTTGTGTGTCTTCTCACCACTAGAGGGTAGCATCCTTTCGTTAATTGTCTAAGAGAGGTACCATTCTTGAAGACATACATGTTTATATTTTTAGATTTGGATTGGACTGCCAAAGCATTATTCATCAATAGTTCTTCAGGGTTTGTAGTTTTTCTTTGGGTTTTGTTTTTTTTTCTGTATTTCTTTGTGAGAAAAGTACAATTATTTGTTCCTGGTTTAAGATGGTTGTGCTTTTTGACTTGTTTTTTGTATAGAAGGCATTTCTTTGACTCGTTTTTGAATCACTTTTTGTTTTGTTTTCCAGGTTGTGGAAGCAGCCAATGCCACCACCTTCAGCTGTCAGGTGAACCACACCAACCAGACGAATGTCCTGGTTCCCAGTTTCGACTCCCGGATCTACATGCTCTTCTTCCTGCCCTTCTTTATCCTCCTGGTCTTCACCCCCAACCTGAAGTTCTTGGCTCCCTTATCTCTCCTTGCAAACCTGGTCATGACCCTGAGTCTGGTTCTGATTTACGTCTACTCCCTCATGGTAACCACCTCATTTATCTTTTGTCTCCTGTTATGATTCATGCAATCTTTATGTCAGCTGACTCTCTGGGCTATGTTTACACATGTGGAAGACAAACAAATCAATCTTAGTTTGAAACGGCGTGTGACAGAAAATTCTCACACTGACTCATCTGTGCAGGCGTTGCAGTTGCATCGCCGCTGTAAACGCAGATTGTCAGGAGATGCCAGGATTTGCATATCTTGGCCTCATTTCAGGTTTCTGATATATGCATTCCCTCGAGTCATGAGGATCAGTGGAGGTTCTGCTGGAAGATGAATCCTTTCAGGACTCTCACAGGACCCAGACGTCCTCCATCCATCTGCTTCAGAATGGACTTGATTGGGTCTGTTTAGATTTAAATAACTAGTCTTAAAATAATAGCTGTAGATTAAACTCATTCATTATCTAATACAATTTGTCCCCAAAGACCTTTCAGCCCGAATAAAGGAAAATTCAAATGATTATTTTAAAGAAAATGTTTTGAGTTTCCTCTCAATTTTCCCTTTGCTGTTAGCAGACCAGATGCTAAAAATGAGATTTTTTTATGTTTTCTTTTTCATAAAAGGCATCAAAACTGAAAATTTCTTTTTTTTCCCCTGACCACACACACTTAAAAAAAAATCTAGAAAAGGTTATGGACATAAGCTTTGATGCAAACAGGTGGGTTTTAAACTTTTTATTTTCTGTTGGATACAAGCTTTACTTTCCTTTAAGCCTCCAGCATATATTTGCTTTTATGATCTTGTAAGTAAAATGATTAAAAAAGGTTAAAGTCTGTAGAAATCTGGATAATCCAGTAAATGCCTTTGTACAAACTTTAATTTATTATTTATTTTGAGATAAAAAGGCATTCCATGCAGGAATATAGTTTATTCACTCTTCATAATCAGATCAATGGTGTCCTGATTTAAACTTTATTTTCAAACTGAAGCACAGAATCAGAAAATGTCATACTTGGAATTGAGGCAACAATTCCAGCAGCTTTGTGTAGATGCATTTTCACAAGCTGATTTCCAACATGATTATGGAGGAAATATGCCTGTTCAGCTTGCTTCCTTGTCAATTAAATCATTATTTTACTTTTCCAGACTTAAAAAACCTAAAATCTAAGCTAATTTAGAGAGTATGATTATATTATTCCCACATGATGAGAAGAATGTTTTAGTCCATTATGAGGAAAACTGATGTGCTCTAATCACAGAAATTTAATCTTATTCTTTTATCCTCCATCTGCAAATGTTTTTTTTTCAGTGAAGTCGCAGGAACGTATTGACTGCTGCTTTGAAGGACATTTTGTTCAGTTTTGTTTTCATTCTTATTCTGAAGGTCTCAAAATAATTATTGTACATCTCTCAGCTGCTCATGTTATGTTTGTTTACTTAAAACTATTCTCTGATTATTTCCCCCTCTCAAATCTGGATCAACCATTTAACCAACATTAAAACTTCCCTCTTTCTGAAAGCTTTCAGTTTCATTCAAATGAAACCTAAGAACCTAACTTTCTTTGGGAAACAGCCACAAAGTAAATATTGCAGTGATTTAATATCTTGATTCCTAAACAGCAAGATATATCCAGATCAATGAGAATGTCATTAAGTTTGTCGGTGTAGGGGAACGTGGATTTTTTTCACTCTGCTGGTGCCGATACAATAGAATTCTGTGTGCGATAATATGACTCATCTTTTAGCCTATAGGAAGAAAAGATCAATATTTTTGTGATTACATTAGAATCAATACTTCAACTTGAACTTTTGTTCATGAAACTTTTCTTCCGAACACAAACTCCCAGTTTTCCGTCTCTCCCCGCTGTCCGGCTTTGTCGTTGCTAAGCCAATTGGATTTTGAGCTTTTTTTGAACAACCAGTAAAGACAAGAGTCTCCAGATTACATGTTTCCTGGCCTTCGACCATTTCATCATCCTGCTTCTGTGCTTTGCAGATATATAGTACTCGTGTTCGCCGAGGAATGGCCTTGCCTTGAGACGAAGCAATTTCTTGCATCAGAAACCTCACAAAGATTTGGGACTGAGATATGTGACCCATAAGCTGAATCTGCATCAACAAAGTTCAGCAAAACTGAAGGACACTGACTACATGAAGTTTTACGTTTACTTTCTCAGTTGCTCATTTTCACTTCTTTATAGTTCATATTTGTTGACATGTTCTTGTTACACCGAAGAACCTTCCCTATTTTGTATTTAATGATATAAATATGAAGTGATAAATCAATGTTCATTCATTTGAGGAGTTTTAACCCAAGTGAGATCAGAGTTGCTGTATAACGGGAAATATTTTTGAATTAGGGCTGCAACTAATGATTGTTAATGATTATCAATTAATCTATAGATTATTTTAACAATTAATAATCAATTAATGGGATAAAGAAATTGGCACATTCTGCTGATTTTTTTTTTTTTTCATGCAACCACTTAAATATTTTTTATGCAAGATTAGAAATACATTAAAAGATAAAAATAAATATTTAAATTATTTTTGAAAATGTATTAGTTTTTTGCCAGAAATGCAACAACATAGCATTACCTTAGTGTAGGCTTTATCATTTGTAGTAAAAGCAGCTAAAAAACACTTCTGACATCAACTTGTGAAAATCAATTAATGCATTACACGGCTAATCTCCTGTCTAGTTTTTGTTTTGTCTTTGATTAACCGATTAATAATTGGATATCAAAAGGTGCGTAATAGATTTTTATTTTTACAGAATTTAAACTAGGTGAAGCTAAAACTGTACCACTTGAGTTCTGGGTAGAACATATTTACAGATAAATGACTATTATTTTTTTATCTTGAATGCAAAATGTGTCATTTTTTTTGTACAGTTTTGACTTAAGTACTGCAGAATGTCTTTTTTGGGTCTATAGATGATACAGTTAACAATTAATTGATTTCTAAGTTAGTTTATGATTATTTCAATAATCTGTTCATCATTATTAACCCGATTCTTCTTTCTGCCCTACTTTCAATACAAGAAAGTATTGACACTGACAGAGAACATGTTTTATAGCTAGCATCATCTGTCATTCTCCCTGTTGACTTTTTAACAAGTATTAAGAGTTCCTCATATATTATCCAGATTTATTTATTTTTTTTGCTGCTGCAAACAGAGCAGAGTAATTGTGTTAAATAATTGCTACAAGCAAAGGTAATTTGCAGGCTTCAGCCAGCAAATGAGTTCAGCTGTCATAAGGTGGGGCGTCCTCCATGCACAAGGTCTTATTTTAACGTGACTGCCGGTAATCTGTGGAGAGGACCCCTTGACTGCAGATTTGATTTGGGTAGATATGAAACAGTTGTATGGTATTTGACCATAATGAATCACTAATTAGCATCCAGAAAGCCTTTGAAAGATGATATCAAATGTCCGTACATGCCTGAAGTAAACCGTTAATCTTTCTTTTCTTTTCTTTTTTTACCCTAACAGAACATCACGTTTCCTATTGATCTACCAAAAGTCGGCAGAGCCAAGGACTACCCTCTGTTTTTTGGGACGGCCATCTTTGCCTTTGAAGGGATTGGCGTGGTGAGTGACCAAGTCGTGATGACAGAGTCAAAGAATAAGAAATGCTTCAAATTTTATTTGCTTCAGGTGTTTTATGCAACCACATCTATTATTTATCCATAGTATCGTCTGTTTAGAACACAGGAATAGCAAAAATTGTTTTTTTTCCAAAGTGCTGTTTTATGATTACAAATGTACCAACCAGAGTAACATTGTGAGTAGTGACATTTGAACAATGCTGCTTTTTTCTATTCACAGCTAATGGAGATTGCGTGTTAAAGTTTGTGTGTTAAAAGCAGGAAGATATAGAATAGAATTGCGTTATTCATCCCAGCAGGGAAATTATTTAATTATATAATCAAATGTAAGACTTTGAGTGAGAATGACAGGGTCCAGATTGTGATGTGAAGGTAACTGGGTCAGAACATTTCTAAAACTGCAGCCTTTGTTAGGATTTCCTGGTTTACAACTGTCCAGACAAGACTGTAGCTCAGATTGCTAAACAAGGTCATGCTGGTTCTGATTGAAAGTTTCAGAATATACTATTCATCGCAGTTTGATGCCAATAGAACTACAAATAATAATGATATCCCTGATATTCATAAAATCATTAAAAATGCTTATTTGTATCCAAAAAACTAAAACCTCAGGATTCACTTTTAAACACTTCTTAGTGCTTTGTGGCATTTTGAAACCAGATTGTTATTCCTTTGTCATCGTTTGAGTTCAGCAGCATTTCTTTTCTGCCATGTTTCAACTGTTGCATCACATTTCTGACCAGCCTTCAAGAGTCTGTAAATAAGTAATTGCATGTTGCGCACAGCTTTTTCACCTGACTGTAGTTAAAATAACTTTACAAAAAGGTGAGGAGCATTTACTCTTATGTTCATTCAGGTAGATGTTGCCTGAACAACAGGACTTCTGGAACCATTTCCATTGTCCAGATGGGGCTGAAGTGAAGATGTCTGATCATAATTCCAAAAAAACCCTAAGAACAAATATTATTGTCAAATAAGACTTGATAATAAGATAAATATTTGATCAATCTTATTTATGGTAAATCTTATTAGATATTGTGATTGAAAGGTGAGGATTTGGCAGCCATGAAATTAACCTTGAACTGCCTTGTATTCTAGCATAAAAGAACAAAATGATCTATCCAAGTCCAAGTGAAGACTGGCCCAACATCTTCAATGGGACCAAGAGCCCAAACAAATGAGTTAGTTAAAGTATACATGCCAATCAGGTTGAAGGTCTGTGGTGAGACATTAATGCCTCGTTTCCACTAAGCAGTATGGCATGGGTCGGTGCTGTTTGGTACGCTCGTTTGTCTATTTCCAGTGTAAAAACGGCCCATACAACTGACCTGTACTGCACTATTTCCAGACCTCCTTTAGTGGTAGGTCCATAGAATAACATTATGGGTAAACTGGAACTACTGGCGTCACACAACATGGTCCACTGATAGGGCAACAGAAAAATGTTGCTGCTTGCGCCATCCACAAAAATAATCCTAGAACCTAATGCCAAATCATTATTTCCTGATGCCCAAATACTGACAGTTGAAACATATTGGACTTTCTTTGTTCATGGTGACTATAAGTAACCCTGTTCAAATACACAGGCATGTGGTGTGTCCACATGTGTTAGATTCTTCTGCCAAAGCCTTGTTTGGGATTTTAATTGGATGTGATCCTGGCAAAAATATCTAGAGGACAAGATCACAGGCCCAAATGTTGTTTGTATCTTTTTTTTGTAAAGCCTGCTGATCACATAGGTCTCTGAGGGAGCTGTGGATATGAAAACAAAACCTTCATTTGTTTCCCTTGCCACCAGCACAGTATGAAGGGATGAATATAATGCTTTTGAACATGTTGAATGCCATGAAATGGAGCCATAGGCTTTTCCTGAAATGTCAATGCAAATTTGGGCTTTCCTGTAATGTCCAGATGCTGAAATCAAGAGATCACAACCTGATAATAAGCAGACTCCAAAAACATGTTCACTGGGTTTTCACCTGCTGAGCCATCGTTTTAATTTTCCTGCCTTGTTTGTGTCTTTGTGCATTGGAAGGTCCTCCCTCTGGAAAATAAAATGCAGCGGTCGCAGAAATTCACCCAGGTTTTGTATCTGGGTATGGGCATCGTCACGTTCCTCTACATCAGCCTCGGCACCATAGGGTACATGTGTTTTGGAGAGCACATCGGCGGCAGCATCACTTTAAACCTTCCAAACTGCTGGTAAGATAACAACAAGAAGTTTAGAGAACTTGAAGAATGGGCTGCTCTTTTCCTTTTATCTGCAGTAAAATATCCGATCCGCAGTTTTTAACAGAGTCTAATATGATATGAAATGTTTGTTTAGTTTAAGAGAGGAAACATTTTACATTAACAAACACAAATTGCTTTGTAGGTCTTTACTTTGGGAATGCTGACCTTGTTTAACCCTGAGAACTTGCTTTTAGTGACAAGTCTAGATAAAATAAATAAGCTGATGGAAATATGTCAACAGTTTGGACAACCTGGTGTAATTTTAACGTTAAACATATCTCTGATCAGAGATGCCTGTAAAGCCCCTCCACCCTCCCAAGGGAATAAATTATCCTGGCAGTAATGGTAACATTGACATTATGTTATTAACATTACCACATTTCTGTGGTGTAAAACAAAGTTTTACTTGAAACTTTTATTTTCCCCAAAGTTCAGCACAGACCGACGTAAAAGCTAATGAGAAACCCTCGGTAATTATAAATAAAGTTAGCTGGATAATCAGCATTTCAGAAACAAAGGTGTCATTTTTCTGGCCATCAGTCTGGTTCCCTCTGATGGAAGCGTGCCCGCAGTAACGAAAGTGGAACCGAAGTCTCAGACAGAATTTGTTTACTCATTACTTGTTGCTATCATCACAGCTGCAGGAGAACGACGCCCATTGAAGTGGCTTTTGTGACTGGACTGATGTTGCGTTTTAGTGGAATAGATTGGCTGTTCAATGAGGTTGAAAACTCAAAGATTGTAATTAGCAGCATCTGTCTCAAAAGGAAAGCAGAGACCAAGTGATGTTTATAAAAACTACACATCATAGAGTTTATAACTTTTATTTTGTGTCAGTATTTTTAAGGAAAATTGAGGTTTTGTGGTAATATTTGTGCTGATTTGTGTCTGCTTGCAGGACGTACCAGGCAGTAAAACTCCTTTATTGTTTCGGCATATTCATCACTTTCGCCCTGCAGTTCTACGTCCCTGCAGAAATCCTCATCCCGCAGGTTTTGGCCCGCGTGCCGGAGAGATGGGAGAAGCCGGTCGATCTTCTGCTTCGCACCCTTCTGGTCATCATCACATGTAGGAACTCTGTTATTTTATTCTTAATGTTAGGGGTGCACAGATTTATCAGTGACGATTCCCTCATTTTTGGGATTGGTGATAGGCCAATACTTGCATATAAACCTGATCTTATCCCCCACTCTTCTTCACCTCAGCAAAGGTCTAAAAATCAACTACTGTCCTCTTCTGCTCTCCCTTGAGAGATGCTTGACTGATATACTGGCCCAGCAGGTCATGTTTATTTGTTTGCAGGTAACAATATTTACCTCACTGTTATCAACTCAATGACTTTCTTGCTATATTTAACAACATTTCAGACAAAAAAAAAAACTGATATCGACCAAAATAGGACTCGGCAGGTCAGGCTTTTAAAGATTGGTAATCAGCGATCAGCCAGAAAACTGCAATCGGTGCACTCCTATCTGAAAGTCATCTTTTGCATCTTAAAATGACTATTTTATTATTTAAACGATTAAGAATATTTTTTTCTTTTCATAAAATAAGCCAACAGTCACTTTGAGCTGCTTACAAAACATTTATGACCAGTTTTTATTGTTACTGCCACAATAAGTAATCTACAAAGTCACAGTCTGATTCCACTCACTAGTCTGAGTGGAATAGTTTCATATTTTGATGGAGAAGTTTTTCCTTGAAGTACCGTGCCTTGCAAAATACTCGATCATGTTCAGTGACTCCTCTCGAGCGTTCTGTATTTCCATCAAGAACATTGAATCACACTTACTTTCTCTTACTACTTCTGAGGCAGTTTTCTCTTTATTCCTGTTGTTGGATTTTTTTTTTTTCGTTAGGTTTATTTAAACCAAATTGGAGCAAAGACAGTCAGTTTTCTGTTTTACTCAGCAAACAAAGCTGATTGTTTGTGATGAACACCTCAAAGTGTTGAAGTCTTGAAGCTTTTAAGATTGGGGCCTCCTTTCAACAACCCCCTCTTCACTTTAGCTGAAACGCTCTTAAGGAAGAAAAACGGATGTGTTCTCAGAAGGTTGTTGGTTTGATTGTAAAATAAAAGCAGCCTTTCATTCCTCATTGAGGAGAGTTTTTAGCTGATTGACTGCTTTACCTAAATGGGTGAGGGAGAAGTATTGAGCGACTTCAGCAAGCCCCTTTGTGACTAATTACTTCCAGGTGATCCCACAAGTCCAGAGCACTTGGAAGAGCCCTGCTTGTATTTTCATCTGTATTTGCACACAGATCGGCCAAATTGATCAAAGAATGGACTTAAAGGAAAAAATAAATGAAATGCATTTGAGAGACGAGGTTTAAAAGAGAACTAAACTGTGGTCTGTGTAAAATAAATTATTTTTGATGCATTTTTTTTTCAGACCACCTTTCTGACTGGTTTAAGTTTTTCTATAAAATCAGATTCTGGAACCACTGATGATAACCCAATCATTAATCTGTGACATGCAGGATTCCCTTCTCTGTGCTTTGCTGTAACTCTTATCTAAGGCGGCTGAAATGTAATAAGTTCTAAGTTTTGAGTTGATATTGTAAACGTTTGTGTAGTGGAGATGCCAAGGTGTTTGATTATTGTGTATCAGAAGAAAGTGTTGATGTAATGTGAATTTTCTTCCTTTCCTGTCAGATACTTTTACTACGTTGTACATCAGTTTTCTGATCGTTTTTATAGCAGGGCCCTCCATCAGCTTGTAGATCTCAAAAGTTTAAAAGTATTACACTTATTTTAATCAGAAGTGCATCGGTCCTACTTTCAAACAAAATCCTTGCTATTGCTTTTTGGGGCCAATTTCTGTAAATTAAAACAGGAATATTCAGATTTTTTTGTCTCAGATGATGATATAAAGTCACAGTCTGATGCAATGTCCAATTCAGTTCCATGCATACGCATAACCCCTCTGACGCCAATGAAAAAAACCCAATTCATGTGTTCTGTATTGCATTAGTCTGCAATTTTCCATTGGGGTTATGTAGATTTGAAAACAGATAAAAAGTTCTGACAACAAAACACCTAAAAATACTCATAGCTTTATGATTTTTTTGATGATGATGGTAATTATGCAGTTGTGTGACTTAAACAAAGTCTTGTACCAAATTAAACTGTGCATCTAAGTTAGCATGCATGTCATTTGGTGGTTAGAAAGGCTAAAAGGACAAATGCAAACTCTACATCTGATGTTTGTATCAGGACTTTTTTTTCTTGCTATCAAACATTTTGTTAATGGAGGAGCAGAGTTTTAATTGTGTTCTTTTATAAAAGAATGTGCATCTTCAAACATGACTGGACATATAAAATGGCTAATTGGTAAAATTGTTTTATGTCTTGTCCCTGCTGATTCTCTGTCAAGGGTAATCCAGGCTTTAAAAGTTGCATAACTTTCCACAATCCTCTTAAAACCTCATTTGCCCATCCCTGAGAACCTGACAGAAGTGAAAGTGTGTTTCTCAGTTCAAATTCAGCAATGTCGTCTTCTTATCTGAGCCTGAGCTCATTTATGTCAGAGCCATCCTCTGGTTGGACCAGTAGGCCTTAATTTCAGAAATGATAGCCTCTCTTTGCTCCAAGCTAAAGTTGAGCAGAACCATTCATCTTTTTCGAAGCACACAGCTCACAGCCCATCATCCATAATGCTACAAAAGTGCATTAGTATAAATGACATGAACATCTTCCACATCTGCGAAGACACAGTTATTTTTGAATGCAAAAGGTGTTTTGGAGCAACATTTTCTCTTGAGTAACCAACCAAAAATGTGTTTACACTGCAGTAAAATTTTTCTGGACTTTCACCTCCAAAACCAGAAAATATACTTTTAAAGTTTTGAAGAAAAGCACTTTGATATAACTGCAGCCTCTCACACCCCAACGGTAGTTTAAGTAGAGTAAGTGAGAGTGAAGTGTGAATATAACCTTAACAAACTGTGCAAATGACTAAAATTATCTTGCATTCCTTAATATTTTACTTCTAAACATCAAAGCTTTCTTGTATTTTCCTAAAATGATTTTTATGTATTGATCTTTTCAAATTATATCAGAAACAGAAATAAAGGAAGGAAATAATTAAAACACAATATCATTGGCCCTTTTTCAATTAGGGGGCTTTTATTTATTTACCCTTTATTTAACCATGTGATTTATTAACAACAAATTTGTATTTATATTAACGACCTTGTGGGGAGGTCGTTCTTTTTTTTTGTGTCTCAAATAAATTGGTTTCGTCAATATTTTAGATGATTTAATCTGATGAACACATAATGTAATATTTGTTTGACTCTTTAAAAAAAAAAAAAAAAGGCAAATTGATGTGAAAATAAAGTACTCAGCCACCCACATATGTGGCAAATTTTTGCTGGACAATGTGTCAAGTTGATGGAGATGAAACTCCTATATTTTTCCAACAGTTTCAGGCTCCAGTAAGCATTTCTCTGTATCAGACGTCGAACCTCAGTCAGAGTCTCTCAGTAGGTAATACTATGCTTATTTCAAGTGTCAGGTAAAAAGAAGACGTTATTCTTATGGAAACAAAATGATAAAAAAAAAAAGATTGTTCTTCGGCGTGATTTTCCAGCTGCATTCAGTCGATCCTCGTCAGAGCAGAAGCTGTAATGTATTATGTCTTTGTGGAAGGTATTCATCTGATTATCTGTAAATGTCTTCATGTTTGTGTTTTTATCAATGCTGGCCTTTGTTTCTCTTCCTCTGGACTAATATTTGATTGGCCGTGCATCTGAAGGAGCCCGCATGTCCTTCAGAGCTGGCTTGTTTGCAGCATTGCATGCAAGTGTGCGTTTGCTTCCGGGAATCGGTTCGGTGGGAGAGGTGGCGAGTCAATGGAAATTAAAGTCATCAGCCTAACAGCCACATGTCTTCTCCACTTGCGCTCACGAGTGCATGCCGAGAACTACGTGTTCTCATTCCTGTCCTGTTTTCAGGCAGCAGAACACACTACCCTGTAATGGGCCTCTAATAGTTCAACGATTGCTCTTGATTACCATCGAGTCAGGACTGCTGATTCCTTAACACTGCTGTCACTTTGCTTCTCTACTGTCTGATGTTTAAAAGCTCATTCTCCACGTGCGGTAAAGTCAGCAGGGGTGTAGGTGTGTTTTCTCATTAAAGGTGCTACTGCTAAGAATTTAGGCCTGGTCCGTTAATTAGAAAACCCCTAATTATGCACAAACCTGTACCTTGCATGGGCTGTTGTATGAATGCAAGGTCGACACATGTCGGGATTCAACCAAAAGATCTTAAGAGTAACTACACTTAATAGATTAGCAGATATTTAAAAGTAATCAAAGAAAAGTTTTAATCTGATTGATGACGATGAAATGATTTCTTGTAATCTCTGAAAAGCAGGAATCCAAATCTTTTTGGACTTTACATAACGTGAACTTAGCCTGGTGGTTCTGGTGTGCGATTTGAAAATGGCTTTCTGTTGACGGTAAATGTCAGAGGTTTGACTGATGTTCCAGGTCTTTTTCTCTCCTCCCAGATCCTCTATGATTTTACTTAGGATCTGTTTTAACGGGCAGAGCTGTAAAACAAACCTAGCTGTCACTCGTCGCTACAGCAACAAAGCCCTTTCTTTCCCTGCCATTTGTTTCAGTTTGAGCTCAAACGGGCAGATAAGAGGTAAAAGAGAGGACTGCCCTGAGCAAACACTCCCCCGTCTCTCTCTGCTGAGCTCTGATTTGACTTGCATTTTCCCTGAAAAGGTCAGTTCGTTTCAGTGCTCTGAGATTTCTTTTGAAGTGAGGACTCTTTTCTAATTTGCCACAGATAGGTTGAGAAACGGAGGAGCTTGCTGCTGATGCTGTTTTGAATCAAAGAGGCTCTGAGTGGCAGCGGTGGGATTGAAACATGGCTTTACCTTATTCTGTGTGTCTCTACACAAGGTTTGACAAAATTACCTGAAGGCGCAGTTCTTGAATTGTCACATGAGGCTAGGTAGAACTCTCAAAGACAGAAATATTAGGGTATTTTGGACATTTAGTGGCAGATAGAAGATTGCGATAACTCCACAGGAGCAAGCTTTGATGTTAATGTTTGAAGTTGGGGTTGATAATGTATACCTTTAAGTTTTTTTTATTCTCTTGCGTGAATCCTTTAATCAGGCTTTGCCTCCTGTAGAGATGGGAGCGCTGTGTCATTGTTAAATTATTTTTATTTTTTTAAAAAGCTATATGTTGCATTTGTGATATCTGCCAATGAGTCTTTCACATCACTGTGGAAAACTTTTGATCGTTTGTCTTTGAAGAAAGGTTTTCATTTTGAAGTGTAGACCACTTTTTGGAGCTGATGACCTGTGAAGGTAATATCTCTTTGACCTTGTATCTCATCTGTTCTTGAATTTATTTAAATTTGGTTATAAGAAAATACTAATGTGCTAAATATTAATGTGACCAAAGCTACTTTTCTGTTTCAATTAAACCACATAAGGTCAGATTTGTAAAGTTAAATCAAAGATAAAATGAAACATAGATTTGTTGCAAATATTACATCAAACACAGCTGCAGTTTTAGAAATGTCTCTTGACCCAAAGTTTGACTGGTTAAGTCAAAAAATTGCCCAAAGGAATGAGTGTCAGTTGAAGTTGCAACAGCATCATAGGTTCTGTAGCAGAGACTCAGTAATTATTTCTGGGTTTTACGTCTCACTCTGCTAGTGTCCATATAGACAGTTTAGCTGAGAGCAATTTACACCAGAAAACCCCTCGTCATCTATGGGGCCTCAAGCAACAGATTGCACCAATTTCACCATAACCTTTTTATGACAAACAACCCATTTCTATGGGAGTAAGGTTCATGTGTAGCAGCAGCAACACAAAGTGTATCCCCATCATAACTCTTCTTCAAGGAGATCTAGGATAATCTAAAACAAATTGTTTCCCATAATACATCTAAGCACGTAACAGCCATTCGTCTTCATGAGCTGAGAAACCAGCTCAGCATTCTGTGCCGGTTTTGGTCGTTTTTTTCTCTTCCCTTCATCTGAGTCACTTTGCCACGGGCTTGAGGTGAGCAGCTTGCGTGTGCTGCTAAGCTGTTGATGGGAACAGGAGAGGACACATGAGGATGTGGCGTGAGCTTCCTCTTTTCTTCTTCTTGTGCTGCTTCTGGAGCAGTGTCACTAAGGTGACGTTCCAACTGGAAAGGAAGCTGCTTGTTGGACTGTAGTGCTGTCATTTATTTATTTATTTTACCCTTTCAAGAATGTGATGGGTGCATTCACCTTTGCAGGTTGTGGAGCATATTCCCCTCTGTGTTTTGCCCTTTTGCCTTCTACATCCTAACTTTCTGACTTTCTCTCTTCTGACAGAGGCTGGATTGCTTGAATCTAAAATTATGTTTAAATTTTACGAAATCTAAAGATCTTTTTGAAAAGATTTCTAATCTGCGATTGGGCCTGAAGAGTAGTTGAATATTCATGGTTTGGTACTAGGGAAGACATTTATTTTTGATACATTTTGTAATGATTTCCTGAAAAGAAACATAATTTTCTTAGTATGATTTCCTTAGTACCACCCATTTAAATCCAATTTACAATACCACCATGTTCAGTTGATCATATAATACTAGTAAGTTTAAAAACCATGAGTGTTGGGTTGTAAACAGTTTCAATACAAATTCAAAGAGAGAACACAAAGGTAATGGAAACAACTCCTTAGTTTATAGTTAATCCAGAAAAGTGACATGACTAAACACAGGAGCACTATTTCCAGAGTACTTTCAGTGGAGAAACGAGGAAAAAAAAGTTTTCAAAAGGGCAGAACAAATTTAATGGCAGTCATAAACTATGTAGGTTTTTATCCAGAATAGGGTAAAAGCTAAACACTAAAGGAAAGGGAATGTTGAGTTAAAAAAGAGAACACAATCGAAATTCCAGCAGTAGCCCATCAATGTCTTTATCTGCATTGAAGAAAGCATGGCTAAATACAGAAGCACTGTGCAAAGAATACTTTCTATAGGAAAAAAAAAAAATACTTACTATGGCTAAACTTAACTCCATCACTGGTTTATTCTAGAAAAGAAATGTAACTAAACACAGAAGCATTGTGCCAGGAGTACCTTCTATGTAAAGAAAAACCAAGAAAACACAAACATTTTCAACAATAGTTGCAGATGATGCATAAATGGAAAGTGATGAGTCAAATGAACATAGTGATTTATGATACGTCTATTATAATTTCATCGTTCTACGGTTAGTAATCTGTTTATATCATATTCATGTTTCTGTATTGTGATGGCAGTCGTTCACACTCGTTCCAGGAAGATGCCAGAAGTAAACTTTAGAGGTGAAACCAACTCATTCAGTTGTTGGCAGAATAATTGAACTCAGCACGGTTTTGCAAAGCACCTTATTGTATTGTTGACACAAAAATCTGTCCGCATAATTTTCAAAAGACAGCAGCAGTAAGCGCTAAAGGTCATATCTGAAATATTTATCAGATCACATCGCATCTGAATGTTTCAAACTAGACCCATCTCTAAATGACGGCCTCTGTCCCTAAACAACCCAACCTTCTGGCTCAATTATCATGTCACATGACACAGTCAGCTAGAGGATCTCTGTCATTACCAAGAATCTCCTGCAGGGTAGGGAAGGTCAGACTCACACTCCAACTCTAATTTTACCTCTCGTCCTGCTCCTCCTGTCCTTTCCACTCCATCCTCAGATTTTTCTGCACATATTTTGCCCTCAGGTTTCTTCCCTGTCTATAATAAAGAGCGAGTCAGCTTAAATTTTTCATACACTTTGTAAAGTATAAAAAGTGCTCAGTATACAGAAATCTTAATGTATTGTAATTTGCTTTTCAGTTATTAATACATATGCTGCAACTATGGGCTCATTTTCAACCTAGCAATGTTCAAATCGTTTTATTTAAATATTTATTATACCTAAGATTACCAGTATAAAGACTTCATAAATGCCTGATAGTTAACTTATGTATTTGTATATCAATCCCGTTAGTGTTTTGTTTCGCAGAGCATTATACAGATTTGCATAATTTTAGTCTTCAAAATACGTACATCAAAAATCCTTTGCAGTCATATGCCACCTTCAAGGAAAAACTTTGGCTTTATGTCAGGAACACATTGTTTTGCTTTAGCTTTTGTGTTTTAAATATACAAGGTCAGTGTGAATAGCAGATGTGCACAATAGGATAAAGTTTGTTTGTAAAGTCAGAGCAGAAAAGTGTTTCAAGGACTTGCATCAAGAACTTTACCAGCATTCACATCATCTTTCTACTCCACAATTCCTCTTAAAACTCTGCAAGAGTTCATTTCTTCTCACATTGCAGGACATACAGAATGGTAGTTTGGAAAAGTGCTGGCTCTGGTAATTAAAGCTTCTCGTACCCTTTCTGAACCCCTCAGAAACCCATAGTGGCACCCAAGGACTCTTAAAGACAGATGGGTCAGTGTGATGTGGAGCCAGGAAAAGGACAACAGTCCATCTCTGATCCTTTTTGCTCGTTTGTTCTCAGCCTCGTTTGTTGAGGAGATAAAGTTGAGAGTCTGCTGGGAGAGTCTTTGCCTGCAGAGCTGAGCTCTTTTTGTCTTTATTGTCTTTGTAGTATTCTCTGAGGTCCTTACAGCCTAATATGTTTGTTGTTCAAAGAAGAATCAGTTCAGCTTTTTGTTGGACTTTGTTAAAGAACAGCAAAAGCTTTCTGACGAAGTGTCCACTTTGTTTGCTTAGTCTTCCGTTAACTGAACACTCCAAGCATAAAAGATTTTCCTGCTGACAGAGAGGGGTGCTCATGGTTTGAAAAAACTGTGTTTTGATAATGACATTATCAAAATACTGTAATCGGAGAGAGGAATATTTTTCTGTGGGGCTTAAAGTTAGTGAGTCGGAAAAGAGTTCTCTGATAGAAAATACAACAAAGAGTACATTTACAGAAAATTGTTTACATATATAATATCTACTTATTGTAAAATAAATTTGGCACAATATTCCACAATGCTTCAAAATGGATACTGTCTGTCAGGGATTTTTTTCCTCTCCAAATGTCATTGAAAGTTTCAAGCAGCAGTAATCATATAATCATAATGAACATAGTGGTTATGTCCACTTTGAATATACAGTCCTTGGTCCCAAAAAACATATTTTCCCTCAATATCTAGGAAATTCTCAGTCAACATTCATTTTTTCACAATTTAAGATCTAAATGTACAATGTTAAAATTAGCATGTTTACTCACATTGCAAAATTTGAAATTTCGAGGAAAACAATAATGTTTTTAAGGAAATTTACTCAGATTATAAAGTCAAATACTTGTAGCAAAAAGTGACAGTTGCCTACAATGATTAGGCATTGTACTTAGGAGATATGCAACTGGATATTTTCCAAAGTGTAAGTCATAAATTTGAGTTTTTTTCCTGTATCAGAACATCTCCTGGGTGCAGACTCACCATGAATGCCTTGAACGAGGTCAAGAATTGTCTGATTGCCAGATTTTGTCTACAGGATTTTTACATTTCCTGAAATATAATCACAAGAAGTCAGAATGCAGTAATTAAATCGTTTTGAGTTGAAAACTTCTTTTGATGGTTCAAGAGGAGATTCTTTGTCTCCAAGCAACGCGAAGAGAATTTTTTTGTGTTTTTCTGCCTTTTTTATTAGTTTTGTGTGTCATTTTTCTTTCTATTCTCAAAAATGCCTCCTCCTAGGCAGACTCCCTGAGCTTGTTACTGGTATTTGAAGGGCTCCAGCACATCTTTTGTGTTTGGCTCTTTTATTTGCCATCTTGCATTGCAGGTGTCACACAATGAAATGTTCTGTTTCCAGCAGATGACATGGCAGCCTACAAAGGTCTTTTGATGACATTTTCATGTTGTACAATGAAGCTCACAAAAAAACGCAGGTCATGGCGCTGTGGTACCAGAGTGTGTGCTTTTTGTGTATCAAAACTTTGTTAAAATATCGAGAATGATTTAATAAAAGCAGGTAGAATTTTTTTAGTTTTTGTTTGTTTACACCTTGTGGTGACAACCAGTTGAAGTAGACCTTTACATGGCATGTGACTTGTGTATAAATTAATTGTTTGACAGAAATCCAAACGTATTAATTCACTTACAAGAAGAAAACTTTTTAATTTCTTAAATGTCTTGTTCATTTGTCATCTCTGTGCTCATGACCATTTTTTTCTCATGATTTGATGTGACCTTTTTCAATCTTACTCGGGAAACGCAACCGCTTCCGCTGTTGCTCGGCATTTTATTTTTTTCAAGCTGTACGTCATTCTTTTCAAAAACATGGTTTGCAGGGCAGATTGGATGTATTGACTTGTGAAACAACCCTCCAATCAAGCAGCAGACGTCTTTATTTATCATTCTGCTCTGTCCTGAAATACAATTTACTGCAATCATTTTCCACAGTTGTCATGTTTGCAGCAGAAGGTAAAAATATGTCCTGCATTTGTTTGTAATTCTTACCTAAGGGCAGTGCAGTGGCTTCTTCATGCGGAGGAAACGTGCATCATTTTCTCAGTTTTAGATTTAAATTCAAATGGCTGCTCAAGGCTGACTGGCTCTTTATTTAAAATCTTACTATAGATGTTTGTCCTTGCTTTTACTCCACATGATTGTATATTTTAATATCATTAATTTTTTTCCAGACTGTAATCTATTAAAGGACAACTGAACATTATTTCAGAAAATCTTCCCTCATCCTAACATTATTTTAAAAGTGCAAAATGCTACAAATGTCCACCGCCCAGAGCTCGTCACATACAGAAAATCCTGAACCATTACTGTACATTGATTTCTTTATGGAAAGACGTTTCCATTCCCAGTTGTCAGATTTACATGCTGTTCAGCTTTGATCAGATACAGTTGTTTTCCTGAGCAGTTTGTTGGTTCTCTTGTAGCAGGGAGTTACATGTATATCGATTTTGCTCCTACAAATGAATTCAGAAATATCACAAACACAACACCTAAAATCCATGATTTTCATTTGCATGTAGTTGCCGTAAAGTTATTTTGTACCTCTAAGAGGAATTACTGGTTAAATAAAAATAAAATGTATCCCCATCACAGCAGGAACAGATTATAGCCCCTCCAGCAAACTGCCGCCTCCTGATTAAACAAATCTTCACTCACTGCTTCTGTTACCTTGTATTCCTGTAACTTCAAACAACCACCAGCCACGATAAAATAAATTGGCAGCTTCAAATTGATAACTGGGACAGAGCATCCTGTTTCCACTGCCCCGTTGTTTCAATTACTCCTAGAACCAGCCCCACGGCTGAAATATTCATTGTAATTTTCTAAGTTGTTTTCTAAAGAATCATCTTCTCCTTTCTGCAAAAGTCTGTAATTACACAAGAAGATTTTGTCTTGAAAAGCCTCTTTAGGTGGAAAATGAGTTTGTTGTTTAGTAAATATATTTTTATTTTGTACCTAAGCTATGACTGTTGATGTTGAGGAGGGCTAAGTTTATACTGAATATAACAGAACTATGTGTTTGTGTGAGACAGGTTTTATGCTTCATTTAATAGAAAATGAAAACAAGAATTTAAATTATAGCTTACCTGTTAGATACTGTTTTGTTTTTTTAAATCATGCAATACAGCCACCTGTATTTTTGTCACCCTGATCAGAACTGAGATATTGTCAGTCCTTTATTATAACCTCCCCATGATCAGAGTTTTCCTCTTGCAGTGCATTGTGGGATTAGCAGTCTTTACACATGCCTCCTGTGATCAGTCTTTCATGATTGGAGATTCAACATCATTAAAACGGATGGAAATATTTTTGGTTAATTCCTTGTTTTTCTTTCCTGCCAGGTATTGACAAATGTTTCAGGAAGACATTTTCTGTAAAACTTGTCATGCGAACGATTTTCTAAAAAAGAATTGGTGCAACTGAAGAATTTCCCCTAAAGCAAAACTGTGAAGTGTTTAATCCGGAGCGTCTCTGGAGAAGTTTTGCTACCTTTGTCAGCTCATCTTAGTGCAAAAGAAACATTGACTAGTGACTCAACACAGTGATGAGGGAGGTGAGCCAGAGGTTATATTGTTAGTGAAACTGAGGAATGGAGATGGGGTGAAAACAGACTATTCATTCAGAGGGGGTGAATTTGAGGCCAAGTAAATGATCATTGAAGATCAATCTCTTTTAGCTGAACCATGTTCTCTGCATGCGTTAAATCTAGCAGAGAAATAATGTATCAACATATTTATTTCAGTTTTCTCACCAATGCTTCCTAGTTCATATCGTATTTATTTTAAAAGTTAATTATAACTGTATTTAACTGCTTTTTGAGTGGAATATCTCTGGATCCAGCTTGGAGTTCATTACTGTTAATGGCATGTGGGAACAAAAAATGAACTCATGCTTCTAATTACTATGGCATAATTCAGAAAACCACAACAGTAACAGTACAACAGTAACACATTGTTTGGTAGCCAGCAGCAAGGACTTCAGCATGACATTGAAGGATTAATATTAGATGGGGGGGGGGGGGGGGGGAATGCAAAAGTTCACAATGTATGTTTGCTTCTGGCAAAGTCATTCTGATTTTTCTATAAAAAAGGAAGCCTTTTCTACCAAACTGGTTCCAGTAATTAACTCTAAATCTTGCTTCATTAAGGCTTTGCTTCCAATAATATGGTTTCAGTTGATTTTTTTAAAATTTGCATTACAGATATGACAAAAAGGGAATATATTTAGAGTAAAAGAAACCCGTCTGCATTTAAGTGTTTTTATTTTGGACTCACTACCATGTTTATCATTGCTTGGTTTGGACATACTTCTGTATGCACTGTGCAACAGTTTATTAATCTGAATATAGTCCACCTCTTCAGGTTTTTATTTATGTCATTTTTATATGGCCATGATCAACTCAGTTTCTAATAGAGTTAAATCCAGCTAAGAATCCTTTACATCAACAGCAAAGTCTTCTATATAAATGTTAATGCAATTACTCAGGAGGTTCTCAAGTCCCAAATTAGCTTTTGCCCCATCATTAAGCACCATTACCTCTAAATTGCACCAAAGTTTGTCAATAAAGGCTGAGTAAATGTCCTGATTTACATAACAAAAATGCTCTCTATTAAACCACATACTTTCTGCTCCATCAGGTTTTCTCTGAGATTTGGAGGTTCAGCATTGTTTCAGGAAATCTCTATTCAGAAAGAGCTTTTTTCACTCAGCGTGTCATTCTTAACAGTCCTGTTTGTCATTATTATTATACTCTTACCGACTCTTCTCAAGAAATAGTAGCACTTAATATGAGTAGACCCATTTGGCTGTAATTGAACTTTCATTTTAGCGTCTTTTTACTTTTCTTTAAGGAAATGTCTCAAAAGTAAGGTTTGAATGAGAATTCAGCCTCCTAAATAAGACTGATCTTCAGAAGTCACTTAGTGTCATCTTTTTTGAATTAACATTAGTGAACAATGGCACCTTTAAGACCAAGAAAAACACCAGACAGATCAGGGACAAGAGTGTAGAGAAGGTAAAAGTGGGTTTTGGTCATGAAATAACATCCCTACCAAGACTTAATAGTTGACCCTACAGGCTGTGCAAGGAGAGCAGAAAAGCACATCAGGGACCTATGGTTACTCTGGGGGAGCTTCAGATACCCACAGCTCAAATGGATAAATAGTAATCCACAAATCTGGCCCTTATGGAAGGGTGATGGAAAGAAAGTCGTTGAAAGGCAAAAAAAAACAAAACTGTTTTGCACAAGTCATGTAGGGGACATAACAAATCTTCTTCCACATGTTTGTACAAAAAGTTATGTGTGGAGGAAATCTAAACTGTATCCCAAAAATACCAGCCCACATTGAGACCCACTATGACTGAACCGGTTTGGTCACCAGTTTCTGAAAACTTATAATGCTGTCTACTGGTGATATTTTGAAAAGCTCAGTGAAGTTTTCAGTGACATTTATGCTGCCAAAGGGTCCATGAGGAGCACACCCTCCCTGAGCTCATTAATATTAGTTTATGCAGGTACCAACTGCTCCGTTAAAAGACGTGAGCCTTTCAGGCAGACTGAGAAAAGGTCCATGTTTTAATGACTTTCAGTCCACTATGCAGCAGATCAGCCAATGTTGGGTGAGCGAGATGAAAGTCTGTTCAGGCCTGAAAGAGCTAGAGGCAGCTCCACTTGTTTCTGGGTGGTGGCTGCTGGTGGCGAGGTGAAGAAATTAGACTGCCTCCAGTATATTTTGGTTGTCTGTGGAGAAAAGAAAGCTAAGAGCCTCCCTACCAATCTTTAATCCAGCCTTAGAGCATCCCTACTGCCAGCCGTGGCATCGTGGCTTGGGAAGTAATTGACTCTGTTTGCCTGTAGAGCTTTCTCTTTCTCTCTCTCTCAGTGGATTTAAAAACCTGTGGGCCCAGTTCAGAAACCGCCTGCTGACAGTTTAAAAGCTGCCAGCTCCTCTCCCTTTCAGTCTCTCCTTTATTTCCTTCTTCTGGCTGCTTAATTGAACTGGCCTGACCAATCGGTCTGTTGATGCTGACGGGTGGGAAGAGGAGGAAAAAAAAAATCCTTGACTTCAAAATTTAATCTTCTTTAATAGTGCAGCATTCAAAATGTGGAGTTGTGAAAAATATTACTCAAACACTTTCTCAGTGCAAAGGTTGTGGATTTTAATGGTTTCAAGGAAATGCACAAGGAGGTTTCTTGTGTTGCTGCCTGGAAACAAAACGGAAATCAACTAAAGGGAGGAAGGAAACAAAACCTGTCTAGAATTCTCCACCGAAAAATGGAAAGAGGAACCACAGAATTAAAAAAAAAATCTATTTATCTAAGATTTTGTCACAGGCTGCAGAAATGCTGGATCTGTGTCTTAAGTTTGAGAAGAATTGATTCAAATACTTGCAATTGAATGGCAAAGGCAGTGATTGTCTTCATGAACTCAGATCATGTATTTCACGTGTAAACTTTTCCTAGGGAAAGGCCACTTCTACCGTCTTACACAAGCCTCACATGGACGCATGGATTCAGGATCCTTGGCCATGAGAGACCTTGTTCCATGTGTGGCTTAGCAGCTGAGAATTTACCTGTTAATTACCCACTGTCCTTAAGCCACTTACCTCCCATGTTTCCCTCCTTTTTAAAAAGTTTTTGTCATTCATGCTGTTCAGAGCTCCCTCTTGTTATCCCGAATCTGCGGTGAGCAGATCGTAACGTTAAGCGTTTTCTTCTTTGTTTCTGTAGTTCCTGAGCTTGTGCGGAAATATTAACGTGCTTGCGGTATTTCGACTTCAGCACTTTGAAGCTGTCTGATGATCCGTTTGCTGCCTCTCTCAGGGGACAGCAGCAAGCCTTTTAGAAGCAGCCCTGTGGTTTATTTGCTGTGAAAGGCTCAGCATATTCTTTAAGTCAGCTGGTCCTCCCCTTCGTCCTCCTCCAGAGTCAGGTCTGCCTTCTTTGATGCCCTGGAAAGCTTTAAATCTAGGCTAAAGAACAGCGTTGGACTGCGTACCCTGAGCAGTGGCAGATTTGCTCTACATGAACATTTGACACTGGGGAGTTGTGCCGTGCTTGTTACATGAAAGCTCGACCTTGCTTTTTGCTTTTCAGTATAACTTGATAGACCTTAACATGCAGTGGTGAGCGATTGATTATAGTTCAAAGAGGCTTTTATGTGCCTGGTGTATGAACAGAACAAGAACACCTGCTCTGGCCCGTCCTCTCTGCTCACCACAGAGGAGATGCTAACGGACACTGTAGAGCAGTAAGACTTCTCTTTTCCACATGTGAATCGTTTACTCATGTGCAGAGAGGAGCAAACGCACACACTTCTGCTGTGACGAATGCATCTCCGCGTCAGAGGAGGTGTTTGTGCTGTTGTCTCTGTAGCAACCACACAAGGTGACTCTGATCCCTGGTGGTTTTAGCAGCATGGTCTCCGCTCCGTCCGACACGTGAAAAACAATCCCAACAATCACAGTTTCATGCTCACCCAGTGGGAGTCCCTCCTCCATTCTAAATTTGTCGTTTTCTCCCTTTCATCGTCATCTGTTTGACCTAATCCATCTACCTTTTTTCATCAGAGTGCATGCCACCTCATTTCTCTTCTGCCCCTATACGTTGTATTCCTGACTCCCAAGTTCTTACTTTGTGGCAGAAACCTAAAAATGAGTCACTTGTACATTGAATTCAATCAATCATCTGGATTGTCAACTACATATGATCGTTTTAAGTCAAATGGGGGAGAGAGAAACAAATGGGGAGTAATATTGCATTCTTTGAACACCAAATATCAAAAGAGCTGGAGAGAAATTGGAGGATCTACTTGGGAAGGCTGAGTTTGTATTTATGTGCATTACAGAAATGCTTGAAGTTGATATCAAAAAGCATTCCACCAATAATGATGCTGTTTATTCTTAGAGGCAATTGTAAGTGTGGGACTTAAGTTCTGACGTCAAACCTGACGGACATATAAAAGAGGACAAATTTCTCTTCTAGAAACTACCCTATCAAAAAGGTGCCCACAACTAACACAACATTCTGGGTTAGATGATTTATATAACATTGAGTTGTAAATAGGCAGATACAACTATTTGAGCTTCCATTCAGCCAGTCATCCACTCACTCACTGAAGGTAGCAAAATGGGGAAAACAGATTCAGGAGGAAAACCCAGACAATTTTCTCTAAAGCAACACTTTCCAGGTCATTCTAAGTGAGGTTGTTTAGGCGTCCTGATCAGATGCCTGAACAACCTCAACTCACTTAGAACTGACTTCTTTTTCCACCTCATAAATTTGTTACCATCTTTTAATGTTGTGAAAAAGTTGGAGCAACTCTTCAACTCCAGTCCTTGAGATCTACTACCCTGCAACTTTTAGATGCATTCCTGCTCTAACAAAGCTGAATCAAATGGTTCAATTCAGCATGTCATCAAGTTTGGGATGCTTCTAAGGGTGTTTTCATACGTGGTAGATCGGTACACTTGGTTTGATTGAGGACCAAAGTTGCAAAATTTTCAGCTGGTGCAGTTTATTTTCAAACTACTCTGTGTCAAACAAATCAAACCCTTTGAGTAACCTGTTTACCCCATCACCAGTGGTGGCGCTGCACCAAGAACCACTGAAGGAAATGACACAAAACCTGTGAAGAAGACACTGAGCGCAATTTCATTTTTCACAAAATATAAACAAAAATGGAGTGGCATCAGATTTCAGTGGTTGTAGGATTTTTCTTTTGCCTTTGGTAAAAGACCACGACCCATTTCTCCCACTAACTATAAACTTGAGCGTTTGTTTTGGTTATATTTACACAGAATGTCCTGAGCTGTAATTCGCTCCCTGCTTTTTAAGCGATCTCTGGTCTGCTTGGCATTCACTGTGTATTCAGAGTTCACTTCAACTGAATCGAGACCTAGGTTTTTACTCGGAGCAATGCTCGCTTTTTTGGACCACCTTAGAGTTTGATTGCACATTCACACCCTCCCTAACAAACCACTTTCTAGGAAAATGAACTAGAGTTTGTTTTAAAATGGACTAAACAAAGTTTGCACTCTAAAAATTACAGAGCAATAGCGCTATGGGACTGGATTTGCAGACCTTTGATCATTTCAGCGTTTTGGGTCCTAATTGGGTTTCCAGGGGAAGAGGTCAGACTAAAAGCAAACGATGGTACACTTCAATGATTAATGAACCTTGCCCATATTAGGGGAGAAGGAGCATCCTCCTGAAACATGATGTAGGACCAAGGTTCAACACCAAGCTCCTGGTAGTCCAACCTTGGCTCCTGTGACTTTCCCTGGTTTACCATAAAAAAGTAACTAGAAAAATTTGCTACATGAATCCCCCAATCTACGATGCCAAACGTCTCCTGTTTAGCATTGCATCCAAACAGGAGATGTTTGGATTCAATGCTGCCCGAGTGGCAGACTACTAGCAATACATGCTAATTCGTGACTTTTTTCTGAAACTTGAACTTCTGCATTAATGCATCAAGCCATTAGCAGAGCTGCTATGTGTAGGGAAAATATAAATAAAAATATAAATTGGTGTTGAAGAACTTGCATAGAACTGAACGGTAGTAAATAAGTCTTAATTGAATGTTGACGTTATTGTTGTCAAAATGACATCAGAGCAGAGATGTGCAGAAGTCTGATTCACGCCTCTCATTTCATTTGCCTTTCAGCAAGACTTTCTTCTTTCTTTAAAGTTGTCTTGATCAAGAGTTGTTTTCATGCTTTCTGAAGCTCTTTTCAACTCTTTTCTTTGAACTTTGACAGCTTTTTTACTCTTTCAGCTCATTTTCAGAGCTTTAACTCTGACCTATGACTCATTCAGACACTTAAAAACTCAAGGGGGATGAATCAGAGCTGAGTCAGCACATAGATAATTAAGCAAAGAACCAGTTTTACATGGATTCTTTAGGCTGTGTAAAAAGTAACATAATTTATTTATATGTTTATTAATTGAACCATCACCTCTTTCACAAAGATGAGCCCCCTTTTTAAGGTAGTTCTTTTTTACTTTTAAATCACCAATTAAGCCTGATGTCAATGCAGATCTGAGCTTTCAGAAATGAAACCGCAGGAGGTTTTGAATGAAACTCATCTGGGTCAATATTAGTATAAGGATTGATGATGTCAGTTGGATTGACTGCAGAAGCCTGGCATTGCACTTACACAGGAAATACATGAGGGGTAGAAATGACATCTGAACATACAGAATTTAAGCTTAGGAAGCTACAAGTTTAACACACAACTTTTGTTTTTTAACACCATTTGATCCATTTAAATCCTGATAAATACTAGTATTGTCTTACATCTTAGTCCTAAATACTCCGTTTTGTCTTAAATCCTAGTCTGAACACATTTTTACCCTCTCTGCTCTCCAGGTGTTCTCGCCATCCTGATACCAGAGTTGGACCTCGTCATCTCATTGGTCGGTTCGGTCAGCAGCAGTTTCCTGGCTCTCATCTTTCCACCCATCCTGCAGATCCTTACCTTTCACACGGAGGGTCTGTCGCCAGTGACGACCGTCATCAACCTGATCATTAGCGTGGTGGGGCTGCTCGGTTTCCTCTTAGGAACTTATGTTGCCGTCGTAGAAATCATAGCACGAAATAATGTCAAACACGAAGATAGATTCTACGCCTACATGGTGCAGTAGAACAGACTGTTGGGTCTTTCAGGCCAGTTTAAACCGTTCTAAGGAGCAGATTTATTTTATGTTTTTATTTGCTGCTGTTGTATATATATTTTAATGCAATTGTGTCACAAATGTACGAGTGTCACGTTACATTAATTCCAGCCATTAGTTCAGTCCAAAAGTCATTATAACTATCGTAAATTAGAAGATCACTTCATCAGATTATGAAGAGTATTAGAGGTAATTTATCATATTCACAGCCTAAAAATATTCATGTAAATTCTCCAGTCAACACATCAAACTACCTCAATAGTTATTTTTGGTTTTGACTCCCACATTCAGAGCTGATTCTTATTTGTTTTTCACCTCAACCCAAACATCTTCAAGTTTGCAGCTTTGAGTGGGTTCTAATCACCATCTGACATCTTGACAGGAAGAAAACCTTGATAAAAGACAAATGCACTTTGATTTATGCCTTATTAAATAAAACTGCACTACTTTGGCAGTTTTCGGTGACACATTGAACAGTTTAACTTAAAAAAATAATGTTTTGAGAACAGATTATGGGTTATAAACCAAACCTCGCATTATTTGTGCAATAATTGTGCTTTTATCTTCACTTATCAAATCCATCGATGTATCTCTGGTCAGATGTTTTAAAGATAAATATATTATGCCAAATTGTGATTAGGGGGATATTTGGAGGATATTTTGCAAATGTACATAGAATTAAGTGACTTAATGCTTGCTAAGATAAAAAGATGTAATATTTCATCCAATGCAATATTACTATGTCGAAATATTGGTGAAAGTAAAGAGAATTTCTTAGCGTCGCTATAGTTTAAATTTTATTTAGGTAAAGTTTGAACACGTGTTTTGGTTCCTTCTACAGTTGTAATTTTTTTTCTATTTGGGGATTTTTACCATTGAATGTTAAGCAAAACCATCACATCTTAAGCTTATTCTAGTTTTAATCTCTGCACTATTCAGAAGGTTTTTGGTTCAAGCCACTTTCACTTTCACTGTACTATGATTTTCAGATGTGCAGTTTATGCATCTCAAAGAGGTTTGTAGTTATCATTTTTTCACCCAGGGTGGCTCCTGTTATTTATCTGGGTTCACACTGTGTGATTATTAGGCATTTTCAGCCAAAATCTAAAAATAAGAAAAACTCTAGAAATGTTTTTATTTTAATCCAAATCTCATTTAAAATCAACCAATGTTCAAACTTTTCCTGACCAGAGATGACAAACATTTACAATCTACAGGTTCAGGTTGTAAAAGTTTTTTTTCTAAAATCTTGACAAACAAGGATTTGATCAGAAGACAGATGAAAAAGCTCAATTATCTAAAACTGTAGAATAAATCTAGATATTAAGCCAAACTGTTTCAGACTTGGGAGAGATGATACTAAATTATGTAGGAGCTCTTCTGTGTCTTGAAAAGTTTTTTGTTCTTTATTTTTTTATTATTTTGTTTTAATGTTTTTACTAAGTCTTATTTTTAAAAATTTTTTTTATTACTTGTACCTAACTTTTACAGGTTGGTTTAACTTCAGACAGACTGTATATGAAATAATAAAAGATAATTTTTCTGCAATATCTAGCAGATAAAATGCAACATGTACTGTAAGTTCACTGAACAGCTTCTGTACTGTTGTGCACGTCTTCAGTGTTTATGTGACGGTATCAACCATAGAAATGTTTCAGCTTTTAATAGAAAATGTTTGGAAATCAATAAAAAAATCATATCCACAAGCCTTATGTGTGTAAAGAACTATAACTTTTTGTGTGCGTGTGGATATATCACTTATCTGTTGCACACGTAAATGTTTGCTCATTTGCAAAGAAAATGTTTGAAATAAAGTAGCCATTAATCTTCCACCTGGAAGGACTTTGTGCTAAACGGGGAGCAGCATTATATCAGAGGATTTCCCAAGGACTTTTTTTCTACCTGTAATATAGAGTATTGTGATTATAATAATTTTTAAATCTCTTCAGCAGAAAATATGTCAGTGAAATAAAAGTCTACATCTCAATATGAGCTTGAAAAGGACTGATTTCCACATCTATCTGCTGTATGGTTTTTAATGATGGAGTAGATGAAAACACTTTTTTTTTTTTTTTTTCTTTTAGCAAAGTTTTTCATCCCTTTTGCAGAGTAAACAACCTTGAACAACCTCCCTGGTCTTTGAGTTACACAGTACATTACTTATATTTTTCAGTCATAATTTAAAGACTTCAATGTAGATCATAAGTGGTTGAAATTAGAGAATTTGCATCTTAAATTATATATTTATATGAACAATTAATGCTCATTTTAATGTTCTTCCTGCAACATAATCTAATAAGGCAGGTAAATATACCTCTAGCTGCATGGTATCACAACATACAGCTGAACAAAATTATACTGGATTGAGATCTAACGGAGATTTATTATCTTCACAGGTTCATTTTTAAGTTTTTTTTTAGTTATATCCATATCTAAAATTTAAGAAATAAATTTAAAGCTGAGCTGAAAGAAAAACAAGCAAAATGTATTTAATTGTGTTTCTTACTTTCAAGATTTATTTTTTTCTCTCTAAAATGACATGTTAGTTGGTCTTAAAATCAGCTAATAAACCACTCTGACAGTTAAATGCTTTTAGCTTAATTTGTTTAATATATTTATATATATAATGTGGCTACAATGGTATGATGAGCTGTTAATTCTGCTATCACAGATTTTTCTCACTAAACTCAGACCTTTATAACCTGTAATTACTTCACATAATCTTTCCTTTTTTCCCATTCATACATACATAGGGAGACATCCAATGTCCAAACCCTTAAACTGACTCTACTACAAGCTCCAACCTGGAAGATGGAGGAAATGCAGGATCTTGTTTTTTCTTCCATGATGTGCATGAACACTACATGCATGTGTGGGTTTGAACATATCTGAGCTAAAGAGCTTCCTTTTCAGTTCAGCTCTTTCTTCTCCAGAACAGAACAAAATAATGCCCTCACGACTACAGGCACACACCTTTTCACAACTCCACATTGAGATCTTTTCCACAAACTTCAAAAATAGTATCAGTGAGTATGTGCAGTTCTGACAGAGTTCAACGCACCCTAGAAACAGCTTAGACTTTGGCAACAAAGAGACCAGATGAAACACAACTACATTCTCCAGTACCTCTCACATCCAGTAACAACAAGGAAAGAAAGTCCATGATCTCTTCTAACACAGTAGCAGAGTAAACTTTCTTGGATAGGCTGACAAGTTGAATGCTTTGATAGCTGGAAGTCCCTCTAAAACTCCATTAATCATGATTTGAACTCCATACATTCTGCTTATGTTTTTCATCAACCTCAAACATTCTGAGAAATACTTTCATTCTATGCTTTTATCTAAAAACATCTAATCATTTCTGCTTCAATCTAAACATTTGATATGTAAACATTAAAACCAAAGGAAATGTTTAAAACAATGAGTTCCTCATGATCATCATGGTGCAATTTTTTGTGTTATGATGTAAAGCACTATGAAATGTGCTGCAGAAATGTGCTATACAAATAAAATTTGATTGATTGATTGATTGAATTTTATCACAGAACGCACCATGTACGATACATGCAGGCACTGGAGTCGAATGCTTTGTAACATTCATCTGCTCAATTTACACATTAGTGTCAACATTAAAACATGTCATGTTTCGGCCATGATGTAGAGAATCGGAGTTATTATATACTCGTTTTCTCATCTCCAGGTCAAAACAGAAACTGACTGGAGAAGTTATTTCAGAGTTGTCGTAAAACAGACGTGTGTGTGACAGAGTCTTAGTGGAAGGAAATGACACCTCTTAATCAGAGCGGTCATGTTGTAACGAGATCTAATGCTGCTGAATAAATGCATGAAGATGCTCTTATTGCTCTCACAGTTCTGTTACATCTGAGAGGTTAATAGACTAGCGGAAGCCCGCAGAGAGTCTAATTCCTTCCTTAATTTGTCAGATTGTTCAATTTCTCTTTTGCCATTTATTTTCAGCAGGTCTCCAGTCTATCTTCCTCAGACAGTCAAGATGTATAGATTATTAAATAAAGTGTCTGGTTTGGATCTTATTTGGTCAACAAAGACTTTAATAGAGATGAAAAATAAAAAAAAGTAAATTACATCCGCTTTAAGTTGTATTTAAGATTCAGATATAATTCACAAAGTTTGTGAAGTTGCATTGTAAACAGTTGCAGGGTAGCTGTTGAAAAGAATGAGATTAACATAAATTCTAAATGTTTTCACTTCTAAACATTTTTTTGGACTAGTGGCCTTTATTGAACTGTAATTTGACATAAAAATGGTGGAGACTGAAGGGGGAGACATGCAGCAAATGTCAACAAAAGACAACCATACCAAGCACCACAGCCACTGCAAACGGTTGCTCTACCAACTGAACCAGGCAGCGACCCAACACACAAACATTTTTTTAAAAAGATTTTTAAAGATAAAGCAGTTAGTGCAAGCTGTTTTATTAGCTGGAGTATCAAAAAGACTCCAAAGCAATGACATTTTAAAGCGTTTAAAAACCTTATTTTATATGGCATAATTGACGAGAACTGTAAAATTGTTCCATTAATTATTAAGAATATCTTTGGGATTATCTTTCCGCTCAGGGTTTAGTTAAATTATTTGTTTGGCTTTAGTTTCTCCTTACTGTGATTTTATAACTAATATTTTCTCTAATTTAATTTGAGATTTTTATCCTCATAAGAATGGTGAAGCCAAAAAAGAAAGTTCATTTAGAATATAATGCAACCTGGGTATTATACACTTTCTGGCTAATCTATTCGGTGGATCTGTTAATTTTGTGCTTGTTGAAGCAAATAGTGAATCAGCCACAACTCAACACATAAAGTGATGTAAGCGTCTCTTTATGTGTGAACACTTGGGTCAAACTGAGCTACTTTACAGAATCCATCTGTAGAGAGAGGAAGAAAAAGATTTACAGTAAGTGACTATTAACGAGGAAAGGCTGACAGACGTTGTAGAAGAAGAATGTTGATGTCAATCATCATTTATTTTCCAAGGAATGTGCAAAACCATCTTCAACATTGTAGCACAAAATGCTGGTCCCTATATCAAGACTATTCCCACTGCTGGGAGGTCTAATTTAAAAAGATTTATTTTTTACTTAAGAAGTTTGTTTCTGACAGGAAATTATATAGGAATGACTCAAAGCACAACAAAATGATGTAATCTTGAAAAAACTCTGTTGGCATTACAGCAACCAAACCCCAAACAAAAACACGTCGCATTGTGCTTATGAATAGCCGAAGACAGCATATGATTAACCTGGGGGTAAGCAGTCGCTAATGTGGACCGATGTATTCTGCTAACAGCACAATGCCTGGCAAATGAACTGGTTGACATGGACCGTGTGAATGCTTACATTTATCTTTAAGTTGCTGCATAAATTTGTACATGTGGCTTTTGGTCTGGTTTATAATTTTCTTAAGATCACTTATCTGAAAGTTTTACTGTCCCCTTCCCTGCTGCACTTTTTCCTGAAATGAAAAGTTTGTGCTTCTAGTTTGTGCTCGTTATCATCCCAGCCAAACAAATAATGGGACAAATCGATGACACAAATTCAACACACAACAATTTATTGTAAAGACACCCTCTTTTTTATGACGACAATGAGACGAAACAACTTTTCATACACATAATGCAGGCTTTTTAAATCCAGTATGTACAATAATTGCACCTCTGCATGGAACCTGAATTACTCGCCCACCACAGATTAGAAACAATTGAATAGGAAAATCACAGCAGGATGATGCGGCTCCGATAACAATCATCTCTGATGCTAATTCCTCCTACAGAAGACAGTTTTATATATACATATACGTAGTTTGAGTCTGCGGTGTAATTTTACTCAAAATAAATATGTAGATTGAAACCTGCTCATGTAACTCCTACTCCAAAATTTCTTCTGAAGCTCTGATGAGTGATGTAAAAATAACATCCACAGACAAAAGCAAGTTCATAAAAGAATATGTGGACAGACTGTGCAAAGTGTTGTATGCTAGAAAAAGAATATTAACAGCATAGTTAGTCTTTTACAATGAAGCCAAGCTAAAAAAAAAAAAAGAAAAGATGTTGTGGGCCCTGCTTCTTTTGCTGACTGGAAGTCTGTTAAATTCTACATAGAAAAACCAAAACAGATTCCACAAGAATAAATTATTTTATAGTATTATTTGTTCATTGTAATCTAGAAAGAAGATTATAGAATCTTGTCAAAACAATCTAACTCTAAAATATCAAGATATAAATTACAGATCTGGGCGTTTCCTTCGTTTCATTGCTGAAGATGAGATTTGGATTTCAGGATTGTGATTTTTTTTTTTTTTTGCAGAACTTTGATTTAATTGCAGAATAGTCTTATAAATCTGACCCAGAATTCTTTTTTCCCCCTGCAGCAACAAAATGAACATTACATCTAATTACCCCTAATTTCTTATTTAGGCAGGAACTCGGGCTCATTATTTGCTCCATCTACAGAACAACAATTTAAACCTTAAACTTGTAAATTATTTTCTATACTGTGAATTTTTAAATGGTGCACATATCTTCTTACACATACCCTGCTTTTAATAAATTTTACATTATAGGCCCCAAAACATCTATTCAACAGTGAGTGTTGTCCTGTATTCCACAGGATTTTAGTTAAAAGTCCAGGCATGAATCTGCTTCCCGCTGTTACTCTGGACTCCTCTGAGAATGTTGTTTTGGACGGAGCTGAAATATTTTGAAGTTGGGCGAGCAGGCAGCTCTGTCGGCGCTGTCTGGAGCATGCAGCCTTTATTGAGAACAGGGAGATAAGGAGAGCTTCCCTGCGGACGTTCGGCTTAAAAGATCCTCAGCTCTTTTTTTCCTCATCTTTAGAAAGCTGTTTTCCATTTCAAAACTCCAAGAGCCGGGATGAGCAGAGCATAATGTGTGTTTTCTGTTTAAGAGGATGATAATTTCCTGCAGAGATGGTGGGTGACTCACCATGAGCAGAAGGGGGGGAGAGTACTTCTCTTTAATTGAAAAGCGTCACCCACACTGAGGAAATTTCAGGAATTTTGCAATGTGCAATGAAAAATGGTTTTTGTCAATTTGTTTGCTGTTACATAAGCTGTTAAGAAGACCCATGCCATTGTTGAAGAAGCAGCGAACTGACATATTTCCCTCTGTGGGTCTTAATGAGAGAGAAAATTCAGATTAACTCTGAAAGGATCTCACAACCCACCCATTAGCTGCTGTTCTAATTGCCTCAGTTTCAGACCCTAAGTACAAACAACCAGTGATTAGAAACTTATTTGTGTGTGGTACCTGGTATCTGCTGTCTTTGGCTCACTTCCAGAAATGCCAGATTTCTCTTCTGGGTTAAAAACCCAAAATGTCTGATTGGAGATACTGCGGGATTAAAGACTCTAAAGGCATTGTAGAAGGCATTGTTGCATAAAGACCCACTCTTAGGTTCACAATATGGAACAGAGAATGTAATTTGTAATTAGTGAAGATGATATAAATGAGAAAAACCTTCACTGGTGATTTAGGAGGCACTAACTAATGTTGAGCCACTATTTTAGATGCAGTTGTGAAAGACAAACCCACTAGTGACATTGACTTGTATAATTAGCATTTTTAAACAAATAAGTAGTTTCCCAACTGACAAGAAGAAAAACTTTGTATATGTGTTTACTGGGTGTTACTCTAACATTTAGAAGTTTAACTTCAGGAGCAGATATTATCTTCTTTGTTTTATTAAAATTATATAAAGTTTAAGGACTTTGTTTTTATTCATTTTGTACATTTACATAAGGTTTTTAAATTGTCAAAAGCAGTTACTCAAAGCAGTTACTCCAACTCAACTGCTTTGAGTCGGAGTAGCCCTGTTGCTTTGGTAAATTGTGCTTTATTTGGGCCATTTTTTTTTTCTTTTCTGTAGCACCTGCTCCACATTCCCTAGTATTACTTGTTACTTTGACGTTTAGCTACGTTTGATTTAATTATTATTTGTCCAATGCTTGTATGCTGTTTGTATGTTGCTATTTATCCATTCAGCTACCTCGGTTTTTCTTTCTTTCTTCTCTGTGAGTGCTAAGTAAATAATTTCCATTTATCTGAGATACAAATAACCTAAAATCATTTTAAGAATAAAACTAGCAATTAATATTGCTAGTTTGTAAACAAATACATGTTGATAGTCTAAACTTTATCAGCTAACCAGATGATATGCAGAAAAAAAAAGAATGGTTTGATTCAAGTTGTGGATTTAGCTTGATTTTTCAAAGTTCTTCCCTTTCCAACATTTAAAATCCTTCCTTTTGTTTTCTCGTTATTACCATTCTTTCTGTATTGCCTGATCTCTTATTTTGTCACATTTCATCCTTGCTTCAGCGTTATCGCTTTTAACAGCAGTAGCCAAACTTTTCTTCACTTTCCTCCTCCTTCTCTTTATTTTAATGACTGCTGTGTGTTTCATCTCACTCCTCTGGCTGCAGCACTGATCTGCGCAGTGTTGCATCAAATGTTTCTGGGAAGCCTGCAGGGAATTGTCCTGTCTTGCAGCATGATGCTTTAGGCTTCTGCAGATATAAGTGTAAGAACTTTATCTGCAGATGTTTGTTTTTTTTCTTTTCTTTTTTTCTAAGCCAAGGATGTGGGATAGTTGGAGGGCCCATTATAAAAATAAATCAAACTTCCCGTGGGAAACATGAAGCTAAACTTAAACGGAGGAAACCACGCTAGCACAACTAACTACAGTATATTCAAGTGTAATGAATCAAACCAAGATTACTTTATCTCAAAATATAAAATGATTGAAAGAGCAAAATTATTGGATGGTGCTGAAAGAGACCACAGTAATTTTAGTCTCCAATCGAATCGATAATACTTTTCTCCTGTAAGAGTACCTGCTCTACTTAATGAGTCCATAACACTCTTTTGGCGGCACCACTGAACCTATGAACATTCTGGTTGTGAGTTGAGGATTTTCCATCATGATGCATCGCTCTGTCACAATTTCTGCACACAACAGTGGCATTTCAGATCTGTAGTCAGCTCTCAAGAAGCAGGTGGATAAACAAGCTACAAACTGTGACAAAGTTCTAATATGACAAGCATGAGTTCACCCAGAGATCACCTGGTTTAGAAGCTGATATCATGCATTGAATTATCTTTGTCCAGCTTTTCTGTCATTAATTACAAATTTTCTCCTGTAAGTTCTTCAGCTTTCAGCTGAGAACATTTCTCAGTTCTCACCCTATCAGGTTTTTCTCTTCGAACAGTTATTATTAGGATGGGAGAATAATGCGTCAAAAAAGCAAGGCAGGAAAGAACTTAAACTGTTCCTCTCACCAAAGTTTACATTTTAGAAGTTACAGTTCATTGCATTACATAATTAGCTGGAGTTCATTCAGCAGCCATATGATGTTCTGCACAGCATGACACTGAGCTGGATTAGACTCTTGATTCTACTTTCAGTCAGGCTGTGAAGTGCAGACTTAAGTGTTTAGTCTCTCAAATGAGTCTGTAGATTTTTTTTATAATTAAGAATTAACTCAATGACTTGATATGAGATTCACCTGCATGGGTCGACAGACATTATCATTTGAATTTGCTTTTAAAAGATCATCTCTCTGTTTTATTGTCTAGTTGTCAAGTCATTCTTCAGTGCTATCACTGCCCTGTTTTCTTTCCATTCCTCTATTTATCTTTCTCCTCATGTGCCGTCTGAATTCATTTCCTCGCCTCACCCCCTGGTGGAGACGGTGCTTGACTTGCAGTGTTGCTTCTGGCGACAGCTTGGCTGTCAGATCCTGCTGTTACCGCAACCATCACCTTCAGACTACAGAGGATGGTGTTGGGATGGAGTTTGTACAGGTATGTGTGTGTAACTACGGCGAAAACAGACAGCTGTCAGGTTTCTGTCGACAAAAATCACAGAGTAACACGACATTGGTGATTTCTCTGTCCTCTTCAGTTAGTATTCTGACTCACAGGAAAAACTCAATGGCTAACAGCATGACCCTGACTCAGTTTTTCTCCTTCTCTTCATCGAGTTGTGCTATGAAAACAAACACCATTGCAGACAAAACATTTTTTTGCACTATTTCACCTCTGCCAGTGAATATTTGTCAAATTAAAAGTATGAAGTGCTAAGACGTACAGTACTGCCAAGCTGGGGAAAAAGGCAACAAGGGAGGCATTTCACAGTGAACGTTCATTTATTAAGACATGTTTTCCAGGATTCAGTGGGTTTCTTTTGTCTCATCAACATTACAGACATTCAGAGAAAACATTCTTCATGGCGATGTGCAAAAACAGCGTATGAAAGGAAAACAGTTACATTCTTAGACTGAATACTGATAGCTCCTATTGCAGCTGGCTGGCATTGGACCACACATACTGACACAGTATTAAATTTTCTTTTTTTTTGTTGCTGCTGCTGTTCCAAATACACAAAACGTCAACAGAGCTTGGCTCATTGCATTGTTCTTCAGCACTAACAAGAAAAATACCTTATTAGTTAATGCACATAACTACAGGTAAAAGGCTGATTCTGTATTTTTGCATCCTCAGTGGGCCAATTAAATTTGCAACTACCCTCATTGGACTCCTCCAAAAAGCCAATACAGATGCCTCATTTACTTTCTGCAGAATCTGAGGATGTTAATTTACCATACATGTATCTGTTCCAGGATACATTAACTCAAGGAAAGGTCATTATCAAAGCACTTTACACTTTGATGAGCACTTACTTTAAAGCTATAAGGATTCACTTTATTGTCATGGTTGAGTTTATTTCATTATGTTTATGTTATACAGTCCAGTTAAACCAAATGATGCCCACTTATCTTAAGCAGAAAACAAAACTATTGGGAGAAGCTTTTAAATTTCTTGACAGAATAAAAATTTTTTGAGGTAAATTCGAAGCTGAAGTTTTGTGGTCAGTTTCTGTTGGTCATCCTATCATACCCCAAAGAGGACAAAATGGCTTTTCATGGACTGTAGATAATGAATTATTAGACCAGTGGTATCCTATCTATCTCTTTTCGATGGCCAGTGTCTTACATGTTTTAGATGTTTTCCTGGTTCCATAGAGAGGATGCAATCAGCAGGCTGCTGCATAGCAAAAAAAGTCTTCAAATAAACATATCAAACATGTAGGATGGTGCCCTTTGATAACTGACACTAGGCACCTATGCTTTAGACTACAGTGCCTTACAAATATAATCATATACCTAAATCCTTCTCACTTAAACCCCTTCACTTTTAGTGACATTAGAACCACAAACTCCAATGTATCTTATTGTAATTTCTAAGATACGCCAACATAAAGTAGTATATTATTGTAAAGTAGAAGGAACACAATACACTGTGACAAACCAACACAAAAACAACTTTTAGTTGGTTTACCATATAAAATTCTAATAAAATCCATTTAAGATTGTGGTTATAATGTGAAAACTAATAATAAATGCAGTTTTAAAAAAACAGTATCCTCTTCTACTTCTGGTGCAATGTTGGATTTTCTATATTTGGGGGGGAATTTCTTGACGGATGAGATTTATTATTTTTTTTATTTTAATTAAAAACTTTTACCCACAGATACCAATACAATACAAGCTCAGAATGTAACACAATTAGACTAACACAGAGCAAGTGAAGGCAATAACAGGCTGAGGAAAGACAATTGTTAGAACTGATAGTCATTGGAAATGGTGATCATGGTGAGAAAAAACATGACAGAATAAAGATATATTATGTTAGTATTGAAGCATGGTAACTTGGACAGATTATTTTAGAGTGAGGGTCCATAGCAGGGTGTTAGCAATCCTCCCAAGCGAGGTTATCCAGTTTCTTTGGAAAGGTAGAAGAAATCAACCAAAAAACAAAGATTTATGGTTAAGCTAATGGATCACCTTGGAATAAGACCATTCCCATCATTTTGTGAAACGCCTACAGTGTTTTCAAAGATTTGCAGCCTTTGGAAAGGGTGAATTTGATGTTGTGATGCCTGATTTAAATGCGTAATGAGGTCATTTTGGAGCGTTAAAGAGCCTGTTTTTTTCACCTCACTGATTTCACTGACATAGCTTTATAGTCTTTTTTTAGTAGTGTTTAGGGAAATGACTTGTTTAGTTTCCACTATTTTTGTGGCTTCAATGAAAGGATATCTATAGCTTCCATTTAGTCTTGGGAAACATAAAGACCACATTTGTTGGTTTAAACCAGGGGTCTCAAACTCCAGTCCTCGAGGGCCGCAGTCCTGCAACTTTTAGATGTGCCTCTGCTGCACCACACCTGAATAGAATAATTAGGTCATTAGCAAGACTCTGGAGAACTGATCTACACAAGGAGGAGGTAATTAAGCCATTTCATTCCAGTGTTTTGTACCTGTGGCACATCTAAAAACTGTAGGACAGCGGCCCTCGAGGACTGGAGTATGAGACCCCTGATCTAATTGAAAACACAGTAAATCAGTCACCACTTGTGCAATTGGTATTTAAGATGTGTGCTATGTTTATTCATGTGGATTGAACTTTTAAATTGTAGAGTAAGGGCTTTCACTTTGAGGTTTCACATAAAAACTTAAACTAGGATGGGAGCCAGCAACAATTTGGCACAGACAAAACAAAGTCCCCTTCCAACTGATTACCCTGTTGCCAATTTAGGTGTCCTTAGTGGACCTTTAAGTTGGGGAGGAACTGGTCCCAGAGCAGCCGGATGAACACACACACACGCCAATGCACAGAAAGGGAACTCATTAAAATGGGAACTAAGCAGTCAGATTATCAGCAGCAAAACCCCTTATAGTCATACATGCAGAACTTACACTTTCTATGGGTGTTAGATACACAGTGATGTGGTCAGAATACCATTCAGAACAATCACGGCTTTATTCCTCATTTTTATCTGTTTTTGGTTTTTTATTTAGCATGTTTCAGAACCCCCTGGGTCAAGGGTGTTAGAAAATGGATGGATGTTTCAGAACCATATTTAAGTAAGTATTCTTGCTGCTGGGAGGATCTGATGTCGAACCTGATTACACAAGTGTTTATGCAAAACATAAATTGTTTATTTAAATGAGTGTGGAATTGTTGAAATTTTTCTCTATTGCTTCAGATTGGCAGAAACAGAAACTTTTCTGGTCTGTTATTTACATATCAGATTATGTAAGTGGTGGACATTGACACTTCTTTCCACTGTAGTTGGTCTTGTTCTAAGTAGAAGGAGCCAAATATGCAATCCCTTCAGTTTATCATTGTAAGTTCTAATCAAAAATCTAGTCAAAGTCCGGCATACTTGAAGTGAATGAGGCAATCTTTTCTATTTACGAAATTAATAAAAAAGAAGTTAAGATACTGTGACTGCCATTAATCCAACTGTCAGACTTAAGTAAAGTCACTGAGCCACAATGAAACAATAGCAGTAGAATATAAGTCATAACAATATTGCAAGGCCAAAGTAATGGCAACAGGAGTTGATTTTAGAGGCAAATCTCTGGTTTCTCTTTCCTTGTTTGCATTGCCATATTAGTTTTCAAGCAAATCTTCACAAAAGGGCATGCCATGCAGAAACTGTGCAAGAAATCTTTCATCAGGATAATACTTAACATTTAATTATTACCAAGAGCTCAATAAGTTCAGTATACGTGGCTTTACTATGAATAATTTTAGATATTCATTCATCAATGTTGTGCTGAAAAAGTGTATAAACTGCAGTGTTTTGTTCCAACACAGGCATTATGTTTTTGGGAGGCAAAGAGGCCATTTAAGTCAAACAATGTCCATGTTGTAATGCTAAAATCATAGTGGTTGAAAGTACCTGCTGCATTAATCATCTTCATCAGCAGCAAGCTGCCAGTCTGCTCTAAGACCATCAAAACAGATGTAAGCTTTTTAATTTTGCAACAGGCTGTTATAGGTTTAATCACACAGGTAGGTAAATTGCTATGCTTTTCATTACCTCATATCTCTTTGAAAATTTCACTGACAGGCTCCCAGTCAGCTCATCAACTGGATTGACACAGCTGGGTACCTGTTATGCTGAAAAAACAGCATGGCAGGTGTTATGTTGTAAAGTTTGCTCTTGTAAACAAACTTTATAAAAACATAGATGGTTAATATCTGTTCTAGTATGCATATTAAAATGTGCAGTTTTATCTGCTTAAACCAGCTATAGGGACTTCTGACGTCCTCTTTGTCATTAACCGCTCTGAGAATTTATTCCGTTTTCTAAAAATTTACTGCAAACTGGTTTTTACCAACAGGAGTAAGAGGAACCTTTACCAATAATTTCATATTTCTATGCTATATGGCATAACACCCTTTTGGATGGAGGCATTGGGGAACACACACAAAGGAGTGTTTACAGGGTTACTGAACCCTGACTGATGTGTTGCTTTGAGTGCATTGGTTCTAGCTGTGTTATGAGGGTGATGTGTTGTAAGCTGAGAGAGCCAGGTACCTCAGAAAAACAATCTCAGAATCGTCCAATAACAGAGATGGAAGGCAAAAAGCAGAAAGAGGGACATCCCTTCATCAAAAATGTTCATGAAATAAGAGTTTTGGCACAAGAGCAAAGCTGAAGTTCCAGGCCAGGCTTACAGGATGTCAAGTTTGATGGTTTTCTCTACTTTCAAACTCTGGTGGGACTAATCCAAGGACTGAATTAAACCATCCAAAAGGTTAGCAGCAACAATTAGACTATTAAAAGATCTTACAGTGATACAGTCAGCAGTTGCATGTTCATTAACTTATTAAACATATTTTGTGTCACTGCTAACTATCACAGAGTTGGGATAAAGTAATACGCAGATGAAAAAATATCCAGATAAAGCTGTAACCCGCTCCTTAGCATTGCATATTTGCAAGGTGAATGAATCAGAACCTCAAATTTATTCAGCTAAATTATAAAGCCAACACTGCAAGTAAGACACTATTCTAATATTTGGCTTATATTTAAGAAAACTAGTAAGATTATATTTGCAATATTTAAAGTCAATCAAAAGGCAAATTAATTGGTCAGCTTATTTTCTTGTTATGTCCCCAAATAAAAATACTAAAATTACAGACAAAATTGTACAAATGTCTGTGGAATAGCACCTAAACTACCTCTTAGAAAAGGGACAAGTGTTACAACCAATGCAGTCCATACTTTATCCAGTAATCCTGGGTTAGAAAATTGGACATTTGCATATAGTTCAGCTACTGAAGTGAGCTGAGTTATTTAAGATAACTCTGCTAAATTGCTTAGCTTTTTGATGCATAGTCCCTTGAATGTAAAAGTCATTTGTTCATTAGCTTTTTATGTTTTGCAGTGGCAACGCATCCCTTACAAACAACCTCTCTGCCCAATAATTAGTTGATTAAGATCTGGTCATTTCACATGTTGTTTAAGAATTGCTGCTCTGCACTTAAAGAAGCCAGTTGGGATGGTTTGGGTATTTCATACAGAATAACTGTATGTCACCTAAATCACCTCAATTTGAGGTTCTTTTGGACATTTTCCACTGAGAAAAGGCCTTGAATGAAGCCCAGAACTCCCAACCTGCACCTAAACAACAGGCAGCTTGTTTTTTTACATTGAAGTCGATTCTCTTTATCATGATCACATGAAGACTATATTTCTGTGTTTAAAAGCCAGTATTAAAACAGGCACCTGTGTGTTTACTTCACCGTAAAGTATTGGAAATCGATATCTGAAATAATTCAAATCTTGAGCTAAATTAATGAGACACAGCTCTGTTGTTCTGCTTTATAAAATATAAAACTGTTTAAAAAATTCCTTTTTTTGAATAAGTTTTTCTGCAAAAGAAAGTTAGTAAATCATTTCAAGTCAAAGTCCTTTAAAGTCTTGTTCTTTTCTTGCTCTCTTTCTTCACCCAAAATAATTTTATTTGGAAATCAGCACAATTATAACGAGAAAATTTAATCTTGAATATTTTATGCTTTTTCTTTTTTCCTCCAAGAAGCACCAATTTTGCAGATTTTTTTTTTGTTTTACCACCTTTTACCATTCAAAAAATTATTCACATAAGCTCACAGTTTCTGAGAAATTCAGCAGCATGTTCTGTGTTAAAATTAATCACATGGAGGAAGATGGACATAACATTTGGATGTTCCAACATTTAAATGAATTGTGATGCTGGTTAAAATTTGAGCAGCCAATAACTTTTAAAATTCAACAATGAGTAATAACCCCCTTGCCAAAGACAGTCATGAGGAGACAAATTACTAAGAGTTACTTTCAATCTCTGGTCTCAGTTTGACTCGCTACATTTTAAAATCTCTGTTTCCCTGAAGGCAGCACTGATAACTTTCAGTATGGCGTCATTTATTTTACCTCTTCTTTGTCCTCCTCTTCACCTAGAGCTGTTTTTCTCTTATAATACATGTTCCTGCTTCTTCCTTTCACAGTGTTGTTTGTATTAGTCCTCTTTTCTTGTAGTATTTTATTTCTTTTGCTCATGGCTTTTTAATAATCGTTTCTTGGGTGTTAAAAAAACACTTCTAGCTCTGGGCATTTTATCTCAGCAGTGAAACTTGAAGATAATCAGGACGATCCTCTTGTACTCCTTTCTGAAGTTGTGGTTCAGAACGCCGTAGATGACGGCATTGAGGCAGCTGTTGAAGTATGCCATGAAGTAGCTGGCTGTGAACAGCCACTCTGGGATGGCTCGGCTCAGCCTGGAATCCAGCGCCACCACCAGGCCAATCAGGTTCAGCGGCGCCCAGCACACGGCGAATAGCACGAACACCACGAACATAGTGAGAAAGTTGCGAAGGTCGTGGGGTTTAATTTTGGGCCGCGAGTCTGGCTTTACCCTCCGTCTGACCTGGATTACCAGAATCCAGATGCGCAGGTAGCAGTAGGTGACAATGCTCATGGGCAGAATGAAGTGCACCACAACCACTGTGATGGTGTACAGCGAGCTAACCGACTGCGCGAAGGTGCAGGAGTACACCCGCGGGTCATACTGCAGCGACTCCACAAACCAATTGGGCACGATGGCTAGGATTGTGAACGTCCAGACAAGCATAACATAGCACATAGTGTTGCTGCTGGAGAAAACTTTGTCATACTTGAGGTTGTGGCAGATGTAGCAGTATCGATTGATTGCGATGCCAGTTATGTTGAAGATAGAGCCGATGACACTGAGGCCCATGAGGAAGCCGCTGATCTGACAGTGGATGTAACCTGCAATCCAGCCATTATGGAAGATGGCTGTCAGGACCAGTGGGTACGGATAGATGGCCACCACCAAGTCAGCAAAGGCCAGGCTAACCACAAAGGCATTTCCTACAAAAAACAGAAAGTGAGGAAAAGACACAAGTTTAATAGAACAAATGCTTTATACAGCTGTATATTGTGTAAACATTTAAATTCATCTCCTGTTTTGTTTTAGTCTTCAAAAAGCCAGATTTCTACAATCTTCTCTAAAGTGGTCTTAATAATTATTTTCAAGGAGCTTTCAAAGTTTTTTGTTTGCTTCATAACTCATTTTTGGTTAATTGTCTAACAGTTGTCAGGTACATGCTTTTTGGTTGTTAGGTCATTGACTATGACCTCAATTTTTCCCATTTACTTTATTTCATTTTTTTTAACCAGTTCCCTAATTACATAAACAACATAAATTATTTGTAATAGGTGGAGTTTAATTTGGTAATTTAAAAAGCACACTCAGGTTCTGTTTAAATAAATCAACTCACTTTCTTTGGGCATTGACATCTCAAAAGTGATATTTTTGATGAACGTCAAGAAATGAGAGTAATGAACAGACTCAGTAGTTGCAGTGCTTTTGTGCTTGTTTCTTTATCTAAATTTGTGCCAAGAAACAGAAGGCTCCCATTGAAGTTCATTGAGCAGATTGATTTTCAGATATGGCAGCTACACAAAAGAAAAATATTACCTTTCAAGCCTTTGCAGGCAGATTTTTGGGGGTGGAAGGATTAATAGACTTCTATCACTTTTTTCATTCTATCATTCTCTAAGACAGCAGGCAGCCTTTTCATCTGTATTGATTTTGCAGAAACAAATATTTACATGTTCCCAGATTCATGTAGGTAACTGAATGTTGTGGTAAATTAAAGAACAATAAAAAAACAAGTTTTAAGATACTTGTTCAACGAAGAAATACATTTGATTACATTTTATTTATCGTTTCTGTCCTGCAAAGGTCTTAGAATTCCTCTTGAGGATCTGAAGAGTTTCTAAGCAGAAGCATGTTGGGGTTTCCCTCGTGGACTAGTTGCCTGATAAGCGAAGGACATTTAACACACGTAAGGGCCAAGTTTCATGGTTCCATGCAGCATTTATGAAACAGCATCCATTGGCCAGTCACAGTGTACACTTGGGAATTGTGCACAGTAGTTATTTACAAGACAAAGAAGAACGTTCTCCCACATAAAACTTTATAGTCTTTCAACGCAGACTTTAAAGGAGCACTAAACAACAAATCAAAACTTGGAATGTAATTCGTCACATAAAGTCCATGGTTATGTTGTATTTCATAAGTAAATTATAATAGGATAGTTCCCATCATCTAATAGTCACATTTGGGGTGTTTGATCCAGAAAATCTTTCTTGTTTTCGGGGACAAAAAAATGATTTACCAAACCCATTGCAGAAATATATTAATTAAACCGATCAATGCTTTACATTAATTAAGTGGATAGATGAATGGATCTGTGTAAAATATAACTTGAGTGAAAATACATTTACAGAATAAACTGGTTGTATTACAGCATATGAGTAAGCTCTGCATGTTTGAGGTGTCCACATGTACCCTACTTTAATAAACTGAGCTTTTCAGATGCAATAATACAAAGGAAGGAACAATTGAAATGCAGGGCTCTTCAGTAAGGGCAGCAGGTAAATGTTAAACCCATAATTCAGACATTCAAAGACTATCTTTCCTATGTGTGAGAGCGAGACCTCTATAACACATCAGGTGAGCTTTTTTTTTGTTGAAACATACTGTATTTGCCTAAGCAAACAGCTGCAAATTGGAACAAAATTGAAACCACCTGCGACTGTGGCTGGTAAAGCTGTGTTTACATCTCCCCCAGCGAGCAACAACACATTACATTCATTTTTGGTGAAGTCAGCTTGAGCTGCCTGAAGTGGTTAGAGAGCTCACTGCTACACTGAATAGTGTTATAGTGTTATAATACAGTTATATTCATTATTTCTAACTCTTGATGGCACTATTAAAGTGCACTGATGAACTTTGAAGAGATTAATTATGCAGAGAAGTTGGAGATCCTGTATATTTTTTCATTAAGTTATTTTCTTGCCTACTTTTTGTTTTTTCTCTCTCTTTTTTACTGGTATGCATCTTGTTTTAAAAATACAAGATTTTGCTTGTTTGATTTTAAAACATACTAGAACAAATGTGCAACCCAATCTTACTAAATAACAAAACTTCACATTGTGGAAATGTTGCATAGAATGTGTGGAGATCAAGGTTTCCAGTGTGCTGCATCCTTCCTTACCTCTGTGGAAGGGTTAGACTTTAGATGCAACTCATTCCTCGGCCTTTTGCTTTGCTTAGACTGTTTCAAATCGCTCTCTATTAGATCAACAGAGGGCATCCAAAATCTTGTTTTGTTACCTTGTTTCAGACTCAGTGGAATTTTTTTTTTTCTTTTCTAGACATCATAAAGACATTTTACTAAACACAGAATTCCCTGTGTACATTCCAGAGGCAACTGAATCAAACAACACAGAGCAGAGAAAAACAAACTTTCAAGAATAAAAGGAGGATTTTATCATGGATGCAAACACCACACATTTAAATACCTGAGTCACTGCAGAAGACATGAAGTTATTGAAAGCCCCCAAAGAAGTGGAAAGGAAATACATATGTACAAATTTAAAGCTAATATGAACATATATATGTACTAGGACATCTAATTTTTTCTTTTAATATTTCCTAAAAGTGCAATATTTCTTGCCAGAAATCTCAGAAAATGAAATGGTCATTTTGTAGAGGTGATCACCCTGTGGCACTAAGTAGATGTAATAAAAGCTCAGATTGCTTTGATAAATGCCTTCAGGTCATCTGCCGTTTTGCGTCTGGTGTCTTTTATCTTCCTCTGGACAACAACCTATAGATTTTCTTTGAGGTTCAGGTCAGGGGAGTTTGCTGACCAATCAAGAAAAGGAACACCATGCATGGTCATTGAACCAGCCGTTGGTATATTTGGCAGTGTGGGAAGGTGCCAAGTCCTGCTGGAAAATAAAATCAGCATAGCCTTACTGCTAGTCAACAGAGGGAAGCAGGAAGTGATGCAGAATTTGCTGGTAGATGGCTGCATTGACTGTGAACTTCAGAAAACACAGTGGACCAACATCAGCAGGTGACAAGGCACCTCAATTCATCACTGACCATGGAAACTTAACTCTGGACTTCCAGCAATGTGGATTATGTGCCTCTTTATTCTCCTTCCATACATTAGGACCATGATTTTCAAATGAAATGCAGAATTTATTCTGAAAACAGTACTCTGGATCATTGTGTAGCAGTGCAGTTCCTATTCTCCATAGCCCAGGTAAAAGACCTCTGACATTGTCTCTGGTTCAGGAGTATGCTGACATGGGGAATACTGTACAACATTTGTGGTATTCATGGAATAGATTTTAATTGACAATCCTCTGAAGGCTGCTGTTCTCCCTGTTGCTGGTGCACCTTCCATTCAATTTTCTGTTAAAGTGTTTGGATAAAGAACTCTGTGAGCAATCAGCTTCTTCACCTATGACCTTTCGTAACTGATTCTCCTTGGGAAGGCTGTCCATGTCAGCAGTTTTACCCAGGATAGTGTAACCTACTGACCCAGAGTGAGAAACTGTTTAAGTGCTCAGGAAACCTTTGCAGGGGTTCTGAGCTAATTAGCTGATTAGGAGGTAACCCCACAAGTTTCCAATAATTAACCTTTTTTATCACAGTATTCTAATTTTCTGAAACACTTCATTTTTGGTTTTCATTATCTGTAAAGCATTATCATCAAAATTACAACAAAAAAAAACTTGAAACATATCAGTCCATGTGTGAATATATTGTACTTTTACACAATATTCCAACTTTTTTTAGATGTACTTGTATACGTCTATATTTCTCATTCTAATTTCAACTTAGCAGTTGACGGTGGCGAGTCTGTAAGGAATACCAGGCAACTTTTTCTTCTCAGTCCTTGTGGAAATCTACAGCTTTTTTTTGGCACCAATGTCCAAGTCCAGCTACCTGATGTCTAAGATATTCTTACATGCACTCTACATACTCCATGTTTTTACAGTTTTTGAGGAGTCTCTTAATAAAATGGCAAATTCAAAATTTTTCTTTCTCTAAGTTGCATTTTCTGGTCCTAACTGTTCCTATAAAACTTTGGATTTTAGACCCCAAGTAGACCTCTAAACGTGACCAGACTGACTAAGTCTAATTATGAGCTGTGACTAAATAGTGAAGATAAGCTGTTGCTGAGCTGAAACGCCTCAGTGTGTATAAGGAGCATCTCACCTCTCAGCTGCTTCTGTAATAAATATGTTGTGGTGAAAGCTTTTATCATAGCACACAGAGGGAGTGTGGCCATTAACCTTGGCGGCCTTAATAAGACCTTGTTAAACCTAAATTCAGTGTTTATCACCCCATGACTCCATCTTCATTATGAGGAATCCTCGCTGTTAATATTCCGGATGATACTCTTTGTCTGCTGCAAATCACAAGTTTCGAGCAAAGAGCTGTGGCAAACAGAACAGAGACAGGGGACTTGTTAACCACCAGTCAATTTGTATTAGTTGGTGGTTCTGTCTTTATTACCATGCTTGCCCTTGGCAGAAAAGATCCCATCCTCTGGTGTTTGCTGAACGTAAATGTTAATAAGACAGAAATAAAATGGTGACATCGTTAACGGTTCAATTCCCTCAGTAGTTGGGATTCATTAGAGAGGTTCTTGCTGTAAATACTTGAGACAAGATGCATTTAATGGAAATGCCATCTCTGCTGTTACCCTCTTTAACTAGGAACATTGTTAAGATAATTAATGGCTTAGGTTTCTACGACAGTATCATCTCTATCTATCTATCTGTCTGTCTGTCTGTCTGTCTGTCTGTCTGTCTGTCTGTCTGTCTGTCTGTCTGTCTATCTATCTATCTAAAGAAATCTTTAAAAAATCTAATACTTCATCAACTATGCATCTATCAACTGCAGCTATGCAGAATAAAAGGACCTTTTAAACAAAAGTTTTCTTTTCTCTGAAGCAGCCAAAGTTGTAAGAAACCATGCCGACGTACAGCCTTGACAACTATTGATCAAAGCCACTATAAAAGATTACACAAGAGTCTGTCTTTTAAAAGCCAAATGTGAAAGTGAAATGGGTTAAGACGTTTGAACTGTACTACACTTTCCTGAACCTAAATGTAGAGATTGATCTCCTCAATTGCACAATCTGCAGTTAGAAACACCTCAACTATCTAATGATAAATGAAACAGAGCCTGCTGTTAATCATCCTGTTCATTAAGACAAATGGAGACTTCATTGAGAAAGATCTCTATCTGAGCGGGGTGATCTTTGCCTTTTGAAGGCACTGAGAAGTTACAGTAGTTTCAAAGTTATTGCTTTTTACACATTGAAATGCAAATTTATGCATAGGGATAGACAAATATCTAATCTGATCATCTGCTCTGTGGAGGGAGAAGTGCTATGAACGTTTTTCCTTTAGTGTTTCCAAGTCCATATATTTGTCTCACTGAAACAGGGAGATGCCAGCATGCGGGGCGCTTCTAGTTACCGGAGAGAGGCTGTTTTGAAATGTGAGTCTCTCTACACAGCGAGTGTTTCAGTTCATTCTCCCGGTAGTGAGAATGTGGCACCGCCGGGGTCTTTGATCGTGTCGGCAGCTCTGACGGCTGCTTCTGGTGCTGCTGGATTCCTGTTGAAGTGGAGCAGCAAACATGGCTGTCACCTTCAGACACACTTCAGGTAGCAGTTTGGAGGTAAAAATAGCCGCTTGTTTGTCAGCTTGTGTCTTTGGATGTGGATTACTGCATGGAGCCCACAGTTTGGGGTTAGAAAACTGAAGTCAGTAGCGTCTGAAAAGTCATCCGAGGCAAACTTAAGAAAAAGGTCTGCCAGGATTGCATTTTTAAAAATTTATTTTCTACTTTTCTCTCTGAAACTGTAGCTTATGTGGTATATTGAAGGGACACTTTGTTGTTCCATCATTATTTTAAAGAACCACAAACTTGAATGTGTTTTATTAAACTGCTATATTATGTAAAAGATCAACAGAAAACAGTGCACAAAAACAATACTTGGTTTTTACCAGTTATACCAATGAGAGCCTACTGAACATTTCACATTTTGCTACAAAACAGTGAAGGCCGTTTGTTGAACACAGTGTGATAGCACCAACTTTCAATGGAAAATATGTGTTTCAGGAGGGTTTTGGCCCTGTGACATTTATTCAGTCACATGACAATGATGCAGCACAGCATGTTTAACTGAAACAGAGAAGCAATGTAGTGGGTGTGATCACTTTTAAATGGTGACGAAAGTGGAGGAAAACATATAACCGTATTTGCCCATGTCATATTGATGACATGGGTAAATATGGTAAATACTGCCATAACACCAGTATAAATATCTAATACCATGATTGACTCAAAGTTTCTTGCCTGTGCATCCCTAATAATTACTTTTCTATACCTTAGAAAGTTAACCTGTAAAAATAATGGCTCTATAAGTTAAGTCAAAAATTATGCAAACATTTGGAATAAAAGAAATAGGTAGGGGAGGCTATAAAAAAATTTTTTATAGCTTCCCCTAGTCTTAAGTTTTGGTCCTCATCATTCTGAGTCAATTTAATAGATGAACTGTAACTTTGCAGAGGATTATTAATGCTTGTGTCCTGTGGGATCCTACAGCATCTTTGTCATCTTTGTCATACACAGAAACACACACCAGTTATGTACTTTATGAACTCCGCCACCATTGTTGTGACTGGCGATGGTATGAATGAAATGTATTTTCCGGTTCGTCAGTGCTCCATGCAGCTGCGCTCCACTCTGCTGCGCACTTTGCCACTTTGTAAAGAACTGCTGCAGGACTGGCAGTCTGTTGTCTGTTCCATCTAATGGATAAGAATTAACCACGAGGTAGCAGCTTAGGGAGGACGTCATGTGAAAGAAACGCTCCAATCAGCATGCCCATTGGTCCCCTGAAAAATTATGCAAACCTGAACATTTTCATAAATCAATAAAGTCCCCCCGGATGCCCTGGACAGAACATAAAAAGTGGATGTGTCCGGGGAAAAGAGGGTGTTGATCTAACTTTTTGAGCGAAATGTGAATTTAAAGCAACTCCAATGAGGTTTTCACACTCTGATCTCTGCCTAGTTTTAAAACTGAGCTGCTGCTGTTACAACTTCATCCTAAAGCAGTTCAAAAAGCTAAAGCTTATGAATGCAGACCATGAGCCTACAGAATACTAAGAAACAGTGCCCACATGTTTGTTTTATTTATTTTCAGTTTCTCATTTCAGTTTTGTAAGCTTACATTATCTTAGAACACAATATGAGCAGGCTAACATGTGCCTGTGTGAGAGGAAGATTTCCAAGGAAAGTATTTGCTCCCTTAACACGGGTGGGTGTCCTTCTGTCTGAGGCTCTCACTGTTTCACTCACTTTAAGCTTCTCTGAACGCAAAATGAAATGAGCAAACAGCCCCTCCCATGACATGACAGAGCCAAGATGTGCTAAGATGTGGACTCAGCAGGTCATCTAAATTTTAAACAGGCTGAATAAAATATGGACATGAAATGCTCAACCAGTTTAAAAGTAAAGCCACATAAATCAGTGGAGAATAGATCAGCTCAAAATTATCATCATCTTGACACTAAAACACTGTAATTTATATTTCAATTTCCTTGTGGCTGACATTTATGGGAAATCTAGTTTTATGACTGAGACAGAATTAAAGTTACAATGGATAAACCAGGTCCAGTAATGCTCTGTCAGCTGCAGTTAAAAACAGACATACACAACTCTTTATGTTTCATAGTAATAAGTAATTATGCAAAAAGAAATCAAAACGTTAATTACATTTAGTTTTTTTATGTAATCTAAATTTACACTGATGATCCTAAATGTTTCATTTAGGAGCATCATTTAGGTGAGCATCAGCATCACCTAAATGTTTCATTTAGGAGCATCAGAGCTGCCAGTAAAACACAAAGAGAAAACAAAACAAGCTTAAACTTGTTATGCCACTTTTTTCATCAGTTTTAATCTCATGGTATAAAACTTTAGCATTTAGAAGCTTACTTTAGTATAAAAATATGAGGACATTTTAAAAACGTCTTTCTTTCATTGTACATGCAGATGCACTCACACTCATCTGCTGCCCATTCTCAGCAAGCTCTGCAGTGGTGGCAAAATTATTGTGTAGCGCCCCCCACTGGAGGAGATGCACAGCAGCTGCTTTGTGTGGAACCAGAGCTCCATCACAAGCCTTCACACTGCTTTTTGCAACATCGTGTCTCATCATTATTTTCTCCCTCTTATTCCCCCCCTCCCCCCTCCCTGTTTCATTAGCAGGTATGAGACAAATGCATTGGCACAAAAAATAAAGCAATTATCTAATTGTTGAATTCAAAACAGTCACTTTTCTCTGTAGTGGATGGACAGAGAGTAGTTCAAGCAATGAGGTTTTTTGATAAAATCCCACAGAGTTTACCAGAAACTCCAGTGGCATGCTCAGCAAGCTTTTGGTCTGAAAGACACATAATAGAGTTGATGGGAAGATGGACACAGGGCAACATGACCCTTTCAGATGCTCTGAAAGGCTTGAGCCTGGGACTGAGGTTCACTTGCTGGTTTGAGACAAATGCGTCAGCACAGAAAACACAGTGATTATCTACTTGTTAATTCAAAACTTTGTCGCTTTGCTTTCTAGCCTGAAGTGGATGAACAGAGAGTAATGCACACAATGACATTTTTGGTCAAATCCCACAAAGTTTACCAGAAACTCCAGTGACATGCTCTGCACATCCTGCTTTTTGTCTAAAAGACACATGATAGAGCTGATGGGAAGATGGATTGAGCTAAACACAGGGCAAGATAACTCTTTTAGAGGCTCTGAAAGGCTGGAGACTGAGGCCGACATTCACCTGCAAGAAGGACAACATCCCAAACCTTATAGCCAGAAGTGCAATAAAATTTATATCAAAGCATGTTCAACTGCTCGATTGGCCTAGACATAAATTTAATGGAGAATTTTTGGTAAGACTTGCAAATCGATGTTTACAAGTCACTGATATTTATTATTTTAATAAATATATCTATCATTTTTCTTTCACATCACCATTTTGTATTACTCTGGGTCAGGATAAAATCATATAATCAAACCTGTAGTTGTTACACAACAAAATGTGAAAAGATTCGAAGAGCATTAATATTCTAACAAGTCACTCTAAGCTCAGTTCTGCTTCTAAATCAGTGGCCCTAAACGTAGGGTGATAAACTTAGAAAATCTTAAAACGAAGGCTAAAAATAGGGACTCGCTTTATTAAAAAAAAAAACAACAATGCAGAATACAAATTTAAACATCTTTTTTTGGTGAAAATTGGAGTTGAGAGACATTTTCACTCCTGCTTTGAATTCATGTTGCCGCCTGTCACAGGAGGACTTCAGATCACAGAAACTGATGCTAACCAAACGGACGCGTTGCATCAGCAGACCAGCTGTGCTGCTGCAAGCAAGTAGCTAAAGAAGCCTCACAGCCTTTGATCCGTGCATGGCTTGAGTCATTAGATCATTTTAGTAGAACATAACTGAGACTTAGGAACACTGACGAAAGTCCAGAAAAGCTAATGAAACATGTTTTTCCTTCTTGTTTTTCACACTTAAACAGCTCAAAGTGAATACTACATAGACATTTTAAAACAGATATAATTTGTTTGCAAAATCAAACATTAAACAAGAATAAGCAATCAAAGGCCTCGTTTACATAATTGATGACCAGCTTTTTGCATATTTTAACTGATATTTTTTTCAACTATTTCTCTTTGGTTTTTGGTTTTCTAACGTCACACATCCATTAATTAAATGATCCCTGTCACCTATTTTTAAGTCTTCAATCACATTTTCATGGTTTTGCTTGCAAAGAAGAATCTCAAAGTTTTGATCAAATCCTTATCTAGTCCTAAAAATTATATTTTATGTGTTTACATGCTGTCTAACATTTTACTCTTACTACTTGGTGTCACAGCGGGTGATAAGCGGTCATCAGTTGTTATGATAAAGTGGCTTAGGCTACAATTTCTGTTTGAATGGAGGGTGGTTTATAAAAGCAGAATCCATTTTCTATTAAGTTAAAAGCAGCAAAAAATGTGTTTAGTTTGTCATGATGATATTTAACATCTCTTTGTTGCTGTTTCCTGTCAAGTCAGGCTTGTAGATGTATGTCAACCCTGTAATTATGTCTGAAAAGCTACATCTTCTCTAAAAACTGAAATAATATATTACAATTGGTATTGTAATATATTTGCCAATGTTTTGTGGTAATTAAGCTTGATTATAGTGTATAGTGTGCAATTAAACTCGACTGTAATGGATATAGTGCCATGTTGTTGATGCATAATCTTTTTTTCTTTACTATCAAGCTTTTATTGTAGATTTCAAACCCGGACAGCTGCGTCAAGGACTAACAGCCCCTGTAAATGGGCTCTGGCTGAACTTCAGAAGCCAAGACTCAACAATCCAACTTCCTCAATGCACTGCTGTATATACTGTTACATCTTCTTTTGTACCACTTTGATTAGAGAGGATACCAGGACATAGTTCACTTTGGTCTAGCATTTTAGAGCAAAGTAACGTTTGTAAAACAAACATTTGTTAAACGTTTCTAAAGAATGTTTTATTTTTTTCACATATTTGTTATAGTTACTATGTCTTAACAACATGAGACAGATAATCTGTGAAAAAATTCAAGCTTTTCTGCCTCCTGCCAGTGATTCTACTGCCATCTGCAGCAATACACTCTACAGTCAGAAACAACTAATCAGAGCCAAGAGGAGGGTGTTAGAGCTTTCAATCATCCGTGTGTAAACAGTGCTCACACCATCCTTCTTGCTCTCTACTACACTACAGCTACAGTAGTTTCCCACACTGAAGCCTGCCATTAATTCTCCGGCTAGTTAGCATGGCCAGTTTTTCTGTAACGGTGAGTTGTTTCTCTGCCATTAGCACAGCTGCAGCATGTACACAAGTGTGATTGAAAATGCTGAGACCTTTCTCTGGGCTCTGAATTCTTTTTTTCATCAGGAGCGGTGGATTTTTGCAAATGGCAGTGCAGGAGGAGGCGGAGGACCTTGATTATTTACTTCATAGTGACAGATTTAACAAATATGTAAAAAACATATTTTTACTTACGTTACCTACTGCAGTTTTAATGTGGTGTTTTTTTTCTGAGCAGTGGTTTTGGTCATCTGATTTACATACATTCATAGAAGCAACTTGATCTTCCTGAGGAACAAATCCAGAACATCCAGGCTGTTAATGGGGAGAACAATATGCATGTTGACCTTCTGACCCCGTTGTCTCTACACCTCAACCTCAAGAAAGCGGAAGACAATGAGTGGTGTGAAATTTATTTATTTATTTTTTGTATGTATTTGAATGAAAATAATGCCAATGTAATTTGAGAAATTGTTCATGTATCAATCAGTTTAGGAAAAAATAAGATGACATGAGCTTGTAGAATAATGTTCCACATCTGTCATAATATTCAAATTGGGATGACAGCATGTGATTTATGGTGATGCAATGAGGAAGGTGAAGTTTCTTTATGTTTCTTTTCCACTCATGGATTTCTTGTTTGAATCACACTGAGAGATTCATCTGTAATGACTCATAGAATAGAATAGAAAATTTAATTTTCTTCTCATGGGTGTTGAATATTAAAGACGTGAGAAGGGAACCACAAAAAGTCTTGCAAATAAGCAAAATGAAAAATATGTTGAAGCCCAAAATTAATCTCAATATAAAAGGTGCAAAAACCACAATCTAATAAGGTGGGAGATTAAATACAATTTTTAATGCATTGAGATATGATCTATAAATGCTAATACTTGATTATCTTAATGTTTTTGTACTGACATCTTAATTTCAAGGAAGGCAAAAGTCAGAACTCAGAAATGCAAATGCACAATTATAGTAAGCTCATATCAAAGTTATGAGGGAGTGGCTGAGAAATAAGACAATGACTTGGACAAGACCTGTACCCTCTAGCAACTGTGTAAAACTAAAATTAATTATTCTGAAAGAACCTGGGGAACCATATTACATAGTTTCAACTAGAGGCAATTAAAATACAGTTGATTGTCACTGTCAATCCTAGGATCATCAAAAAACCAATGTCAAGTTGGTTGACAGTATGGTCTGCAAAATTGATTCTGTCAAGTTTAGAAATCTGAACTGTAATACTTAGTAGGCTTTCAAAAGAAATGCATCAATGCTCTGCAAAGAGTAATAATGTAGCCATAATACATTGGGCTAGATGGATTCCCAATACCAACGATGAAGCTCAAGCTGCTGGTTTGGTGTTTGATACCTGCAAAATTAATAGTGATCAAGATGCTTAAACTCAGAGAGGAGGCGACATGATGGTGATGGAAAAGAATTAGAAAACTGAGGAAAATGTGGCTTAATCACAACCTATATTGTCATGTTAATATTCCACAAAAATATCAGTATTGACCAACTTCCAACTAATGTGCAGCCCTGTTCCTTAAGGGTGCATTCACACCGGCACAGTTTATTCTGTAGTTTGTTTGTCTAGAAGGTCATTCATTTGGGAAGTTGTGAATGCGTAATCAAACTCTGATGCTGACCAAACAAGCAAACTCTGCTCCACCTAAAAACCTAGGTCTTGGTAAGGTTTAAGTGAACTCTGGTGCGGTTTGCATGCATATGTGAATGCCAAGTGAACCAAAGACCGTTCCAACAGCCGGGTTAAATACTGTCAAAACAAGCACTAGAAAGAGAAATAGGTTATGGTCTTTTACCAACAACAAAAAAATTCTACAACCACTAAAATCTGATGCCTCTCTATTGTTTACATTTTTGTTTTGTCAAGATGGAAGTTCATGTCTTCTTCAGTGTCATTTCCTTAAGTGGTTCTTGGTGCAGCACCACCACAGATGAGGAGGTGAAGAAGTTACTCAAAGAGTTTGGTTCATTTGACAGTCCAGTGTGAATGCAAACTGCAGAAGCTGAAAATGTGACAAATGTTGCAACTTTGGTCCCCAATCGAACCGAGTCTACCAAACTATCAGATGTGAAAACACCTTAAAATTAAAAAAACAACTCTATTCATTTATAGTTTTTAAAAACATATAGTCTCTATTCAAACATTCTGAAAACAAAAAGGCTCTTTGACTAGACCCAAAGTTATTGGGCCTTGATCCTTGTTTTCCAAAGATTGAGAATCTAGTACTTTTAAATTCCAGACTCACACAGTTTGTGCAGCCTAAACTCAAACAAACCTGGACTGGGTGGCTTCAGGGCACAGACTAATTTTTACCCCCATGACAAACAAACTGAAGATATACATTGGTGGGTCTGAGAGTTAAAGATGAGCATCACAGCTCTGACTCAAAGGCCTCCAGCAGGTGATGCATCCTCACCTACACTGAGAGCATAAACAGGGTTACAGCGAATGATGAAGCGTTGTGCGCTTAAAGGAAATTAGACAAAATAAATCACGGAGGCTCGGCAGCAAACATGAGCGTCTGACTCCTGGAGCTACAGCGACGGCGGCAGGATGAGGGCTGAGCTCAGGTCAGCACCATTGGACGTGACGTCAGGGAGGACAGAGAGGCTGCGACTCTGTGTTGGAAAAGCTGCCGGGACGAGCCTTCACACCAGAGAGCATGACTGCTGCCTTGTTAGGCTCTCTGCCAGCTGTTGCTGTTGTTATCACAGCATTTCTCGTCTGCTCTCCATGGGTCACAGAGTCTTACTGTCATCACTCCAAATAACCGCAGCTAAGAAAAGCTGAAACTATAATGAGAAAATAAATTACCAGCACTCAAAGTATCTACAGGTATCATTTATGTATCAAAATGCTTGAAAATATACTTTTTTCACCAAAAAGAAATTCATCAAACAGCTTAAAATGATGACACTTTGCTACACAGACTCAAACACAATGAAACTCTGATTTTTAGAGAAAACCCAAAAGTTATGCTGGAAAATTCCTATTTATGTTCGCAGAGGTGCAAGAATCAATACAGAGATGGCAAGATTGTTTTATATCTCTTGTTCTCAGTTTGTAAGTTGGGTTCAAGGTCTAGGATAGCTTCAGAAAACTGTCCAAAGAGAAAGAATCAAACCTCCTGCATGAATGCACAAAACGAGAATTCAAGAGACTCTGGAGAGCCGACGCTCTCATCTAGTGTGCAGTCATGCCTGCATTTCAATGACCTTTATGTAAAAGTCATCTGAAAGAAACCTTTCCTACATCTTCACCACTAGGTATCGAGTGCTTGCAAAGAACAGAAGAAAAGATATTCATCTCAAAGTCCATAGATTTTACTGTACCTCAAAAGGGTTAAATCTGATGGAGAGAAAGACAAGCACTGAAACTTTTATCAGTGAGATTCTGAGGCAGGAAGATGATATAATAACCAACCCAGAACTATGGATATTAGTCTGAATTATTGCCTGATATGTTTATCAGCAATGCCAAGGTAATTATTGGTTGTCTCCAGGTTTGAAAAGGACGTAACAATAAATCCTTAATTCACTCATGAATGAAACAGTACATGTGTCTGGATGATTTTAGACATAAATACAGTTATACCACTGTGAAAAACTATGTGCCCTTTACAGATTGTTTCTGTTTGTGTTTTGCTCAGAAAAAGCTATCCAACCCAACGTTGCTCTGTGTGACAAATTGCCCCCTTGTCAATTCATGTATTACTGTTGACCATATTTTTGAGAAGTTTATTTCCATTTCTGCCACCTAACCCAGGCCTAACTGCTAGTTCTTTGAAGAAGGTTAATTGGTCGCAAATTGCAACACATCATGCCCTGATCTAGAGAGATTCAAGAAAAATCCAATATCAGCTTGGATAACATGACAAAGTCAATGCTAAGAAGTTTGAAACTTCAGCAAACCTCAGTGAGCTATTATCTAAAAATTGAAAAATTATGGAAATCAGTGGTGAAGTTTCACAATCTTCAGGAATGGCCGGCCTGGCTAAAGTACTCCAAAAGCAGCTTTCATCAAGATTCGATTTCCACCAAATTTTAAATCCTTCTCACAGGAGCTTGCCTGAAAGTAAAATTCAGACTCACTCATTGTTCCGCCTAGTGGTGACATGAAGAATTAATTGACATGCTTGTTTTGGGTGTTGAGGTGGTGAGTTGCCAGGGCTGTTCGAAGCTTCTTGCAGCTTTAATTTTTCTTTATTGTCAAGGTTGTGCCAGAAATGGTCTTTACATTAAACTGAAATATTTATCAAAAGTTGTGCAGTTGTTAAAGGGCGATAAAACAGCTAATTTAAAGGCTAGTAAGAAGCAGGTATCACATATCCAGCGGATATCAAAGGCTGCATTATTTGAAAACCCAGAGGAAGTTTCCAGGAATGTCGCTTTCACTTGTGAACAATATTGTCAATGTGGGTTCATGTTTCTAAAAACTAAAAAAATACTTTTTCTGTCATTGTTCTGCTTCATATTAATTGTACATTTGAAATAGAAAATCTGTTTGTTTTTTTATGTGTAAAGATCGACAACATGTTTCTGTTGACAGTGACCCTTAATATTTGTGTCTTGAACTTTTCCACATTTATGTTACAGCAACAAACTTATGGGGGAAAATTAATCTGAGACCAAAATAAAATGTGCACCTAATTAAGAGTTAGTATCCTACCTGTTTTAGATCCCTCCCTGGTTTGATATATTCCATAAGGGTGAATTACCAGGCTCCTGTAGAGTTTGATGAAATGCTGAGGAGGTCATTAACTTCTGAATAAAATGTGTTTGAGCAGAGAAGCAACTATAATATGGACACCTGCCTCTGTAGAGGTTATTTGGGCTGCCTCACATGTGTGTTAGACAGCAGAAGACCAAGGAACACAACAGATAGGTCAGTTGTGGTGCAATTGAAGCAGGATATAATGATATTCTGAGCTCCCAACATGACAATAGAGCAGCAGAAATAGAAAGAAAGAAAGATAATATAGGAAAAGTTTGACAAAAAGTCAAAAGAGTAAAAAAAAGTCACAGCCGCCCAAAAATACTGTGCTTGCGAAGTAAGTTTTTACATCTCACAATGTCATTTTCCATAGGGAAAATATAGTGTTGTCATGATCATTTCAGGCACATGTCCAAACAAGTTAGATATGAATAAAAATGTTTTATTCCTGTTGACTGATATTTACGTTATAGAGGAAAAAAATCCTGAGAAAAATGTTAAATGTCACCACATTGTGTACACTAAGGTTCATCATTGTAAAAATACATTTAATTCAGAGTTGTTGCAAATAGTTACACTACTGATGTTTTTAATTTGGAGGTGACTATTTTATATGAAGACATAATATTAATCATAAGAAGGAATCATTATGGATAGAGTATAATAATTCCAACAAAAGCTTTATTTTCAACACTTTAATATCAGAGACTTAGGCTTCATTCTGCTGTGGCAAAGCAAATCCTATTCTTCACACATCAGGTTTTAATTTCTATTATTCATTTATTAAGACTTCTGCAGTTTTAGGGAGTGTTTTTTGCTGTACCAGTCCTGATTTTATCTGCTTTTATCATAAAACCTTCTCATCCATCTGCTGTTGTTCACTTAACAATAAAAAAATATATATTTAAAAGGATGCTGTGATGGATAGATTCACTTCTTTAAAGCCTCTAAATCTAATCACATCGCCGGTCGGTGTGTTTGCTCGTGTATGCTTAAATCTGGTCCTCGCAGATGCCTCCAAACAATTCGGGGCCACCTTCTGCAGAGAGCTGACTGATTTACGTAATAATCTTCCCAGGCAGAGAGCTACAGGGCATTGTGGAGATGTTCAGAGGGAGCTCCAAGGATGTAAAGAAGAAAATGAATGTCAAGGAAGAATCGTGAGCTTATTTTTCAAACAAATCCCCTCAGTTGGTGGTATTTCTATGTCAAACCGACTGCCCCACTGTTTTCCAGTTTCTGATTCTGCTCTGCAACAGGAAAACAACCATCTGCTGAGTTTTATTGTACGTAACTTTGGGAACGAGGTATACTCGTTAGTCTTAAATCAGATAAATTTCCATTTGTGAACAACCATAAAAATGACAGAAATAAGATGAAGAATGATCCTGTTTTCATGAAGTAGCTTAAAAATCACAATCTTGAAGCCTTGTTCTGTGACTGTTGATAATGGCAAGAAAACGTGCATCAGGAATTGGTTTAGAAAGAAGTTGGAAAATGTTCAGCAAATTGGTTTCAGTAATGATCTGGGTCAGAGCAAATTCATTTACATTTACACCCTATACACAGATGGTTTCATTCAGTCTCAACGTGAGGAAAGCTGAAACTGAGATGGGTTGCACAGACCACCGGTGCCTACGGCAGACCACTGGATGTCTTTATCCCATTCTTCATTCACAGCAGTGTTCTTGGTTAGAATTGAGAGGAAGCCCACTCTCTTGGATGAAAAGCAAGCCCACACACAGACTGAGTCAGGATGCCCCAACGTTGGCATGACAAAGGGCTCATTGTGGTGCCCACCTGTGCTTTTCCACATAAAAGATTTTTTTACAGTAAAATTGAAAATCCAGCAGAATTTGTCTACCCTTTCAGTTGTTTTCCAAAACTATTCATGTCAGTGTTTATGCAAATATACTTACATCGGGCAGGTTTGCCCAGCAAACTCTGTACTAGCGTACTAGTGACCTAATGATGTGAATAAAAACCAAGGCTGGAATGTTTTAAAGCCTTTTGGACAAGATTGTGAAACTTTGACACTATTTATCAGAAAGCCTTAATGTTCATCAAATTTTTGCCATTCTGCATTTTCCCACTTCCTTTTTATCTCCTCATATAAGTTAGAAGTTAAAAACAATAAATATGTTTAAGCCAATAGTACCAAGCAGATGGTACTATTGGCACATTATTGCTTTCCACCAGAAAAGGTAGTTAATTAAGCCAAGACATAAAGATTGCAACTAATGTCAGAATACAATAGGAAGATTTTAAACTAATGATATTCCACAGAGACAAATCCATTTAAATTAGTTTCTTTTTTCCCAAGATGATTCCTTATGAATTTTTCTAAAGAAAATGAAAATGTGGTTAAAAAAGCAAAAGGCTAGCAGATGTCCATGCAAAGAGGTAGTTGTAAGGTTCTGATGGATATTTGTGTCATAAAATCAGTTTTCAGGAGAATAAAACGGTTTACTCTAAATATTTAACATTTGAAATAGAATTGTATAGATGCAGTCTACCCATATTTACAAATAGTGAGTTTTTTTGTTTTGTTGTTTGTTATATCAAATTGGAAACAGCCCCAGGAAGAGTCACAGATTTTTATTTTTTTCTCTCAAGGTTCAGTCTAGTAATACATTTCAGTTGATAAAAAATTCTTTACATGTCTTCCTGTGAGGTCAGCAGCAGCAGCAACAGAAGAGGCGTATTAGAAATGCATGGTCATAGATACTATTGGGTGATATTTTGAGTTCATCAACCGGCCCAGTCTTTTATGGATTACTCTATCCAGGCGGGACTGTCCTCTGCCTCTGAAAAGGTTGAGCGCCGCTGATCTACTGGCCAGAGGATCAATGAAACAGTCGGACTCATTCAGATTGATTTCCATCTGGAACGCAGCAGCTCGTGGTTTCAGGCACAGCAAACGAGTTTAATTTGGCGGGATCTGGCAGTGAGCCAAAACCCATCCATGCCAAACACAAAGCGCTCCTCCCTCCTCCTTCTCTGATTTAACAGCGACTTGAGCTGAGTGTTCTGACCCGTTGAATGTAAACCATTTCAGGTCACGTTCTCCTGCAGAAGATGTCAGTAGAAGGAGAGATTGCACATTATGACTAAAGGTACTCTGACAGCTTTTCATAGATCAGGTGGCAGTTACATGATGAACAATAGCAATAGTTTCGCTTTGATCTGATAATATGTGTCAGTTGAATGATAAGGAAGAGATGATGAGAGTAATTCAACAGCTGCATCTTGGAGAGAAGAAATGAGGCAACGGAGAGTCATTGAAAAAGGAAAATAGGACACCTGAAAGGACGACTGAGCAGGAGAGTCTTAAAGGGATAAATTAAATTGGAAGAGCAAGAAAAGACAGAACGGAAAAGAATGAGCTTAATTGAAGGATGAGCTGAGGAGATGAATGAGGGGAAAATGTGGAGGACAAATGAGAGGAGAGGACAGAAAGCAAAGCTACAGGATGAATATAAAAAAGAAGGAAGCAGTCCATGAGGTTTTCTAGTTTTGGTTGCTACATTCCTGGCCTGGGAATCAAGGAGTACAGAGACAGAATCCATATAACCAGAGCAGCACAACCATTAAAAAAGTGACACATCTGGGCTTTTATCTTTATCTACTGCCTTAGAGGCAGTTTAGCAGTATTAGAAAAATAAGATAAAGACATGAAAAACTCCAAGATTTCACCCCTACCCTTTGCTGTCATGGACGGTTATCTCTATATTAGCTTATTTATTTATTTTAGCACTAAAATAAAACACATTTATTGAAAATAGTTTGCATTTGTTGGCTGATAAAACACTGTGGAAGCGCATGGAAGTGCAAACGGAAACACCTGTTGATGTGGCTGAAAACATTCACTGAATAGTCAAACTATTAAATCTATCTTTTGTCGTTTTTAATAATAATTCAGTGCTGTTTGTGCAATTATCAAAAATACACGTTCATACGATGAATTTGGATCAAGACAGAGCAAAATGTATCAACTTTTTTCTACGTGTGGAGAGAAATTTCAGAGGAACCCATCAGCTTCTGTGAAATTTCCTGTCAGACACTTTTCTTCATGGAGCATTTAAGCCAGTTCATAGAGGAGAGCTGACCTGTCCAGTTGTGAGGTGGATATTTCGCATCTGCCATTTTCCCTGCTTTTGCTCTCTAAAGAGTGTGATCGCACAACTGCTGAGCAACGCAAACCTTTTGAACAGAGACTCACTGATCAATCAGCCAGAGATCACAACTTTTTCCTCATCAGCTCTGTTCAGTTCCTGGCTGCTCATATGCTGATATTTTTAACTGCTGAATAAATGCACAGAAAACAATGAAGCCCCACTTTTAAAGTAAAAATGCTTCAAATATAAAAATCTGATAAAGTTTGTGGACATAATTTTGATGCATAAATATGAAATATCTTCTAATATTTTAATTTTCTGTTTCATTCATGAGCATGATCTTTATGATAAAAAAGGAAAATGGGTATTGGTCCCAAAAACTGGGCTCAGCTCTACTATAAAGCTGCTCTAAAACAACAAAACCGTACCAACTGATCTGGGTGTTTTAACCAAAACTCAGGTAATAAATATTTAATATTTATATGCACCCAAATCATATTTTAAAAATCTCTCTCTTAAAGTTAAGCTTCCCCTAAAATATTGTTCCATTCAGTCTTTTATGGTCACTTTTCTGTTTGTGCAGCAGAGGTGTGAATTTAATTGCGGCTCGCTGCATGTTCAACCTCCTGTTGATCTCCATTAACACTGATTGAGTTAAGTGTCTCACTAAGTGCCTCTTGATTTGAGCTTCCAGGGAGGACATGTAGCCTTTCTCCTCCTCCGTTTCTCCTCTGTTGCCTTTGGAATTAGCATGACCATTATTGCACTTTATTTCTTATTTATTACAGAAAGGCATGAATTGGATTTACGTTCCTGTTTATGGAAGTCAAGCCTCCCTCACTATTTGCATGCTGCCAAACTCATAACATTTATGAGTTATAAGTAACTCATAAATGTTGCTTATCATTATTCTGATATTGTCAAATGAACATTAATAGGGTGAGCATCCTTGGTAAGTGATTTAAATATATTTTCTGCTTCAAATCATTCTCGGGTTTGGTGATTAATGAGAGTTAACAGAAGAATCCTTCTGAATTCTTGTTTAATTAGTTGTAATTATTTTCGCTTTACTGTGCAGAGCAGTGGGACTTTTAATCAGAATGGGGTAACTATCAGGTTTACAAACTCATTTGCAGGAGAAGTAAGGTCTGCTTCAGAAGTTTAGACCTTCAGAAATCAACGAGGTGAGTCAGATCCGCTGCAGGTCTTTCTTCATGGCAGACAACAAAAAGGGCAAAGTGAGGATTTATCATCTCCAGACTCATCAGTCATGTTGCCTGGTTAGAGAATGAGCAGCAACTTCCTTTTGATCCAAAACTCCTGGGACTTTATCTAAATAATGTCATTAATTAGGTATACCATTTTGGTGTACATCTACTTTAACTTTAACATTTTTACTTTATCGTGTTACTTACATTTTTTAAGTAACACGTAAAAATATATATATATTTTTAGGAAAATAAAACTTTTTGAAATGAGTCCTACAGAAAAAAAATGTTTCTTGTTTAATTGTTGGAATTCAAATAATTTTACAGGGATTCCTAATGTTATACGAAATCACAAGAGCATCAAATTGGCTGAAAAAGTGATCAAATTGAGGATTTTTCACACCTCTCGGTTCATTCAGTTCACACTGTCAAACAGCTCCCTGTGTCCGTGTCTGTACCTGCTTTCCTGAGTTTTCTGTTCCTGAACACCGACACGATCACCAGCAGGTTCCCGATAACATCCACCACGATGGTCGTGATGAGGACGCCGGCCAGCACGGTGGCCACCCACGGGAAGGAGTGCTGCTGCTGACCCGGGGCACCCTCCTCGCCCGCCGCTGCCGTGGAATTGCGCGGCTCCAGGGTCCCTCCCGCCATGGTGGGCTCATGGTCCTCCAGGGACATCAGTTGCGGGAGGTGCCTTGGATCGACCAGTCGCATCGGGTCGTAGCGGCGGAAAGTGGGTCCATTCAGCATAACGCACGAAGGTCAGACTAGGCACAGCCGGAAAGGGTGCGCATGGCTGCGCGCTCGGCTGCGGTTCAGTTTTTTACGCGCCCGAGCCTCCAAAGGTAGGACAGGATATTTCAGAAGACATTACTTTTGTCTTTTGTTTATCCCACTGGACACCCACGGAGGATCAACGGCAATCTCGATCTCTAAGGCTCAGGAAAACACATTCTGTGACGGCAAACATCTCCCCAGTCAGTCTGGTAAACACCTTCCATCTAAACTGGAAAACAGCGGCTCAGCTGACCCGTCTCATTCTCCTGCTCTCGGTCACCTATCTGCTCTCCTGTTCATGATCTCCATTTCATTCAGCCTCACATGTGCGCTCCATCAGTCTGGAGACTTCGACATCATTTAAACTCCTCCAGCTTCCTCTCTGAGCGCCTCAGTCTGAGCCCAGCACGTTTACGCGCCTTTAAACATCCAGCGAGATCCGCGCGCTCTCTCACCTTACCTCTTCTCACGCGCGTGCTCGTTCTCGTGAGAGTGCACGTGCTTCTCCGAGGTTCACCAGGTAAACCGCTATCCACCTTTGAGCATATAGACTATACACATTATACATTTTATAAGAAATATGGACACGGTAAAATCATAAAAAGCTATCAAACATAACAAAAAGATCAATAATGTAATTATATTATCAATTTAAGGAGATTATGTTTAAATAATAACATTTGTTTTAAACGTGGGCATTATTATTATTATTTATTTATTTTTTATTATATTTTTATTAATTGTTGTTTTATGTGATATGGACTATGAGTTTGTAATAAAAATCTATCTATCAAATAACATCTTCAGAGCTTTTAGCAAAACAAAGTAAAATTGAATCAGCACTTCAAGAGCTGCTCACTAAGTCTGCTGGCATTGTCAAGTGTTGAGACTAACAGAAATTTAGCTTAGAAATTGTTAGAGATTTTTTGGTATTATCATTTATTATTCCTTCAGATTACATTCAGTCTAAAGAACATTGTGATTTTCTTTTAAAGTGATTCTCTTCCTTATGTGTGTATGAACTGACCTGGAAGTCACTACTGTCTGTTTATCTTCATGTGAAACAGTTAACAATGTGTTTCTCAGACCTTTGATTAGTTATCACACCTAGGAACTGGGTTGCTAGTTGATTGTATCAGAAGTTTTACGACCTTTGTTGTTTTTCCTGACTGTCCCCTAGGTAGAAATTCCTTAGTCGTAAAACTGTGTTTGATTGTGTTCGTTTCGGGGGCTCCTAATCTTATCAGCACCAGCCCCCTTTGCTTTTGTTTTGTGTTAATAAAAAGACAAGCTCTACTGCAGAGTTTCAGAACACATGGTGAACTGGTCAGAGGAGCAGTTCTCTGTGTTTTCTCCTTTTGCAAAAGCTTGGCTATAAAATTCATAATACGTTGTCTGTGGTTCTTTCTTTTATTTAGGTTCGAAAGGAAAAATACCTATCAGAAATATTCCTCCTTTAGTGTTGTCCCATGTTCTTGGTTTTTGGTATTTGTTGTCATTTTTTATAATAAAGTTTGGTACACATCTAGTAAGTTTTTAGAACGTTTATTAATCAATTTACCAAATGAATGAAAGCCAGAATAAAAATAGAAACATTTCATGTCTTCTGAATTTCACTATTTTGGTATTTAGTTTATGATCATGCTCCTGAATCAAAGGAAAGAATGCTTAAGGAGGATGTTATTAGCTTTCTTTATTCATGACAGTTTTTTTTAGATAGAATGCTTTATTGTTTTCATGACACATCTCATTGTGGTCTCATCTTTCCTTTTCCAGACATCCGTAATGGTCTTATGGATTCTTCATCAGTGAACATAGTTTTACTCCAGTTATCTGAAGTCCATTCCCAGTACTTCCTGCAGGATGTCAGTCTGGTTGATTTGGACACAACCTTACTAGCAGGAATATAAAGCAATGACGACAGCGCATGTTTCCCTGGGGTGAACCATGGCTGATCAAGAAAGAAGGAGTTTAAGCACCGCTTCTTTTTAAAGCAACCATTCAGCTCTTCTGTTTCAATGATGCCAGCTTTCCTCTTCTTGTATGAGTTTCTCTGAATTAACAATGAATTCAATAAAAAAGCCCTCATTTCTTGGTAAGGATAAAAAGCAGTGCACATACGGTTTCTCTGGCAGAAATTCTGATTAATCTTTTAATAATTTGCATTTCTTTTGATACAAGACTTCACATTTGATCTCAGTTTGTTTTGATACCTCTATAGGTCATCAGAGTGGGACTTCATTTTCCATGTTTGTTCATTTTATATTCTGAAGTTCACAGGATTTTTTTCTCCCAACTGTAGTTGTAAACACACTTTTACACTTTTATTTCTCTAACATATTTGTCAGGAGAAAATCAAAATCCAGACTTAAGCAGCAGAGCCTTTGAGTGCCTTTTCAGATTAAAAATATCATACATTACAAATGCTGTTAACTCACAGCCAGTTGCTTCATGAACACTGGGATGAGATATTTGTCTCTTAACAGTCAGATACTTGACGTTGTTTTTTTATTTAAAGCAACTCTTCACTGTAATTGTGTTTGAAGAAACCCCAAAGCTGTCTCTGTTTAGCTCAATTATCCCATCTTCACATCACTTTTTCTATTCAGTAATTGTGCTAAACATGTGGGCAACACTTTTTGTTTATATTTGATGCTGTTTAGTTTCTGAAGGGGGTGCACAGTGGTGCAGTTGGTAGCACTGTTGCCTTGCAGCAAGAAGGTCCTGGGTTCGATTCCCGGCCCAGGATCTTTCTGCATGGAGTTTGCATGTTCTCCGGGTACTCCGGCTTCCTCCCACAGTCCAAAAACATCACTGGTCTCTCTAAATACTCCATAGGTGTGAGTGTGTGCATGCATTGTTTGTTTGTCCTGTCTGTCTCTGTGTTGCCCTGCGACAGACTGGCGACCTGTCCAGGGTGACCCCGCCTCTTGCCCGGAACATTAGCTGGAGATAGGCACCAGCACCCGACTCCACTAGGGACAATGGTGTTAGAAAATGGATGAATGGATGGATAGTTTCTGAAGATGATGTTTAATAACAGAATAAAATCTCCGTCCTGTGTTGTACAAAAAAATGAGCATTTGTAAAGGGAAATTTTTATGTGCTGAATAGTTAGGGTTCCAAGCTGGAATTGTGGATTTAAATAAAAGTGTAAAGAAAATGCAATAATACGCCTGTACTCCCTGAAGTAGAGCCAGTGACAACAAACTTTATTACTGCTGTAAACATTGGGAGTTTGGGATCTGTAGAAGTCCAAATGTTTATCTTTGTGTGCCAAAATATCATGCACAGATGATGGATGGTTTCTTGTCACATCTGTCACAAACTAACTTCTGTCTTTTGCGTTTCTGGCAGAAGGCTTCGAAACATTTAGGGAATTTTGGCAGATATGTTATTTGAAAGAACCCACTGATGAATTAATAACCAAAGTTTAAAAAGAGGGGTTTATGGAGCTCTACAGTCTGTCTACTTTTAGTGAAATTTCTGCAGTTAGTCAAGAAAATAATTAGTAAGTAAGTAAGTAAGTAAGTATTGCTACTTGGTTTCAGAAATAGCTGATTATGTTTTGGCACACCTGAAAGAGTTTGTGCAGAGGATGTGTGAAAACAAAGTGCAACTGTAACCCAACATCTTATAGAAGCAATTCTCACAATTTTCTTTTCTGTGTGACTTTCTCAGGCTTGGGCTCACATTTGACTCAAGAATACTTTGATATGCAGAGGAGTTAATGGTTGACTTAATGACATGAAGGGGACCAGATCTGCAGCTGCAAAACAAGCATAGGTGGGAGATGTGTTTGGCTTTCTCCAAACATGATACTGCCCATTATATGGCTTACTTTTATCTCATATCTCCAAAGATTGTTGTTCTGAAAATCATAAGGTTCTACTTTGTAAACCTATGTGCTATATGCAGTTATATATTTTAGACATCCTTCAACCACTGAAAACTCTTCAGTCCTTTTCTAATTAACTTATCATCCACTTTAACATTTAACTTGTTGACTGAGGCCTGAAACAACTGAGAGCTTTTGAGATTTTTAAAAGTTTACTAAGCATTGCATGTTTTGACATTGCATTCAATTTGCTGGTCCATCCACTCCTGGAAAGATTAGCAGCAGTTCTTGAAATGTAAGTTTTTATTTTCTAATGGCAGTGTACTAGATAGTCCATCTATTGAGTTTGTGGATCTTCCCCGAAGTCTCCTGTTAGCAAGAGACATCTGGTACACATTGGCAGAAATCATTATGTTCAGACTCTCCTCTTCATCTTGGCAAACATTGTACCTAGTACCTCTGGAGGTGGGATCCCATGGTTTTTATAGGAGTCAAGGTCTTGATCAGCAAGTCCCCATTACGCCTGATTGGTATGATTTTCCTGCTCTGAATTAGTTGTCCTTTTGCCTGTAGTCTTGCTGGAAGAGCTTAAAATTCGTCTTAGTCTGACCCGTCTCCTCAGACAAGATTATCTTGAGACACCTCACCAGGAGCTACAGCCCAAGAGATATCATCATTATGCTTTTATTTTTGATCTATTATAAGACACTGAAAGGAAAGGCGTTGTTAGATTATTATGTGCTTTAATTAGTTATCTCATTCACCATTTGATCTAAATTCTAAAGTGCATCATTAAAACAGTTATTTAAGTCTGATAGATGTGCATGGAGTTGTATGTTTTAAGTTTGTGTGTCCATTTTCCATCTTCTGAGCAGGCAGTTTGTGTAACCACTTCTTTTGTCTTTGTCTTGTTTTCTCATCAGGCTCGGAGCCATCTGCTTGGCAGCTCCATTGTGCACCTTACTTTACTTTCAAACTCATTCTGTCCTTGTCACAGGAAACACGCCTCATCAGCCTGTAGACTCAGAAAAGTTACATGGTCACTGTAATATGTTGACTTAATTTAGCACCTCTAGGCTGCTGGCGCTCTCTCGTGTGACTTCACGTTGATTTGCAAAGTGAGCCGCACAGGGCAAGTAATCTATAAAGATACATACAGTTTGATGGATTTTAACTTGAGCTGTCAGCAGCAACAACTTCTCCTCAAATCGGATAGTACAATGAGGTTGGTCAACTGATAAATCTGTTGATGTTTGTTGATAATTTCTTGAAACTGTGACATATTATCATCAGATCTTAAAGGACATTTTCAGTACATCTACTGTGTTTGTTGCACACAGCAGAGTTTACCAATAGAAATGAAGTTTTCTGAGCTTCAAACAACAGTTTCCGTCTTGCTGTGGTGCAGGATTACACCAGTATTCTTCTTTTATCATATCAAGCTGCATCAAAGGGTATGTGTGAAGGTTGTCTTTGTACAGAGGGCTCTGCACCACTTACTGTGACATCCTGTGCAAAAATGTTAATCTTCAGGATCATTCTGTATGCATATTTAAGCAAGTAATCACTGATCCAATATCAAAAATCTGTGTATTCCTTACCATCGTGAGCCCCAAGATGATTTTCTTAAGATGCACTGCAGCTTGTAAGTTTAATGTTTAATGTTTATAATATAACTTACTAAGTTATATTATAAACTGACTGTAAATCACATTTTGTCCTCCCAGCGTTCCTTTCCAAAACACCTTATCATGAAATAAAATACTAGATCTTTGACACAAATTCACTTTGTCTTTCAGTCTCCTAGCAACCATCAGCCCTGTGGGTGTAATTTGGAGGTGTGTGCACTTCTACCCGGCAGTGAACAGCATGGCAGCAGGGATCCAGTGCATACAAGTTTCTATGAGCAAAAAACCTGAGATTGTGGGCAGAATAGCATGAATTGTTCTTTGCACCTATGTGACGAGATTGGGTGCTGTATGGGATGCAAACAGTAGTTGTTGTACAAGTAGCATTGTAATGTCTTACCTGGAGTGCTCATGGGCTAATGTGGCTATCATAACATTATAGCTTAATTACTCAGCTGGTATGGTAAGTTTTGCTTCAAATTATTTGATGGCCAAGCTTTACAGGTGTGAACCAGACCCTAGAATTAATATGCCACCTCTGCTGCCATTTCAGTCGCCCATAATTCATCAAGAGCAGGGGTCTCAAACTCCAGGCCTCGAGGGCCGCAGTCCTGCAGTTTTTAGATGTGCCACAGGTACAAAACACCGGAATGAAATGACTTAATTACCTCCTCCTTGTGTAGATCAGTTTTCCAGAGCCTTAATGACCTAATTATTCTGTTCAGGTGTGGTGCAGCAGAGGCATATCTAAAAGTTGCAGGACTGCGGCCCTCGAGGACTGGAGTTTGAGACCCCTGATCTAGAGTCACAGACTGCTGAACCAGGATGAAAATAAGCATCACAATGGCCGTAGTGAAGTTTTTTTTTATTTTTGGATGCTAAAACTTCTCTGGAAACGTTCACACTCTAATTTTGTCAGAGTGATGAATGCCACAGGCAGTTTAGTGGCAGCATTAATTGTACTGAGTTTCTTTTGGACTTCAGTTGAAATGACAGAGCTTTTGGGTGATAGATGGAAAATACATTTTTTGGCCTCATACACCTGATTCTGATGAAGAAGCATTGCTGTTATGTTTAAGACGGAACCTTGCACTCCCAAATGATACGTGTTTTTTTTGTCCCATCACACAAGACTGAAGCTTATTCCCACATATAATTATCTTGTGGACACAAAGTATAAATTATTCATCTTCTTGTACACAAAGGAGCTTCCACAGTTGGCTATGAATTTTGTTTGCTGTACAAACTGTGGCTCTTGGTTGGAAACATTCATTTGTGCCACGGGGTGTTAAATCATGTTCGCTACAAGGTGAAATTACATTTTGAAGTCTCTCCTTCCCTTCTGTCATATCATTTTATACTCCCTATAAATACAGGAATATAACTCAAAATTCTAATCAGGACTATATAATATCTGGACAAATCCATGTAAGATGCATAGCGTGTGTACTATGTTTGCCAAGAATTTTGTTTTTGTTTTTATTGGATCGCAAAATAATCAATATATGAGAAAGTGGCGGCGCTTCATACTCCACAGCAGGTTTTCAGTAACAAGAATCAGGCAGTCCTGTTAGAAAACCTTTTAAATACCACTCCTTAACCTTGATGGAGTGAATGCGGAAGGCACCGGTTATTTTTAAGACAGTAAAAACACTGAAGTTAGTTTTGTTGAATTGCTGCAGAGTTGACACAAAGGCTGAAATCATGTTGCTACGCTGCTTCTGTTATCAAGACAGTGGAAAATTGCAGAAGTAGAGCTTTTCCATTAACAATATTAGCATTTTTTCCATTTGGCACTGTTTAACATTTCCTCTCAAAGTGTGGCAAAATAAAGATTAAAAGATAAATTAAAAACAATTTCGACATAAGCTCATTCAGAAGCTGTGGAAAAGATCCATCCATCTGTCCATACATCTTGTACAGTTTCTCTTAGAAACATTGAGCGGAACATTTAGCATAAAAGCAAGCTCCACCAGAATAATTTGTTTATCAAGTATGAAGCTGATAACAGGTTGTAAGTTAAAGAGGAATCAGATTTGTCTGGAGAGAGCTAATGAACTGAACACATTTTCAATTGATTCAGGGCTATAGCAAGTGCAGCATCATCCTCTCCTGTCCCCAGTAAAACCCATGCCCCATCTTCCATTTGACACCACAGCTTTCCTGTCACATCATAAATGTTTTATTATCCACCAGCTGAAGGATCCCTGTACTCCTTCAGTGGACAGACAAACAGACATTTAACTGAGAACCAAAGGGCATCCTCCTAGTTTCTGGGACACACCAAAGCATTTCCAAGCAAGTAAAGCTTTGTTTTTCTTTTCAAGGAAATCCTTCCTGTAAAATCTACTGAAAACACTTCCCTGTAGGAGGCCAAACCACCTCAGCTGGCATCTTTTCATCCAGGAAAGCAGTGACTCTGCTCTGAAGTCCTCCATAACAGCCGAATTTACCAATCTATCCCTAAGGTGAGCCTGGTCACTCTGCAGGGGAAATTCAGTCTTTTATATTTGTGACCTAATTGTTCTTGGCATTACCAACAGCTTATGACCTTAAGTGAAGTTTGGTGATGACCTGATACAATAATTACTTATAAATTGGTTCTCTGCCTTCTTCATCACAGATCTGCACAGAAGACAGCTCCAGTGCTCCTATCTTCTCATGCTCTAAAGACCCAGAGATACTTAGACCCCTTCAGTCGAGGCAGTTGCTTCAAGTCAAAGGCCTTCTTGTTAATGCCCAGAATATTTTCTTCCAAGCTGTAGTTTTGGATAAAAGACTGAAACCATCGTAAAAGTCACATCATATTTTTCTCAACTGAACCACAAATAGAACAGAAGTCTGGGAGCCCTATAAATAACACCACCGCATCTGGGATAAATGTGAAGGACTAAACAAGGAGATGGATCTGGATCACTGGCAAGGGTCCAATTCAAAAAGAAGGAGGAAGGTAGAAACTGGGTGTGGAGAGATGAGTCAGAGCCCAGAGAATCTGAATGATTCATTTCCACATCAAACACAACATTCACCAAGTCGTTGGATTTTTATCCAAGCAGACCAAGAGCTCTCGTCTTTCTCATCTGACATGCACTTTGTTGAATCACTCAACTCTCATCTTTTAATAACGAGTTTCAGTGTGCGTAAACATCAACAAACAATCACACTTTTAAACATTCAAAAAATTTAAATGCACCAGTGTTTTATGGAGAATCCGTACCAAACTGTGAACTTTAATCCTGAAAGAAGAAGCACATTCCTACATGAGATCAGGATGCAAACACGCATACAAAAAAGAAAGAAAGAACAGCAGCAACAAACCGGTTATTTGGCATTAACATATTCCATCTCTCCATGCATCGTGCATAAATAACTCCATCGCATATTTCACCGCACGTTCACTGTCAGCGTGTGCTTGGAGGTTTATTTAGACCCTGAGGCACTGAGGCAAAAAAAATCAGCACAGAGATGAATCTGTGGATGTGAAACTGATGCATGATGACCAGCACTGTTTGACATGCTTAGAAAAACAGACAACAGAAAAGGTCAGGCCATTCAAATCAATTTTTATTTTTGAGGTTTGTTTTAATTAGTGTTGGGAATTTACTGTCAATAAAACCAGATGCTTAATTTCATTGCAATGTGTGTATAACTTGAGGGTGAGAACAATCATGTTTCATTTATTTTTCTAAAGAATCTTCAAGATACATCAGGTAGCCTTGAGCCCTCTCTCAAGCTCAGGAATCACTTTCATATCATCAGTGTCAAACTTTAGAATTTTTAAAACATGCTTGGACTTCATACAAAATTCTCCATCAACTTGCACCACCTACATCATGTAATTCCTTCAAATCTAAAGATAAGGGAGCCAGCTAGAGGTGACTGTCAGATTCCCTTCACACGCAGCACTTTTGGATGAACTTTCATGCCAGTTAGGGACAAAAATCACTTTATTGTTTCAATATGGGGAGCGTTACCTCCATATCACCTTCTATATAATACATGCACTTAATACCAGACACTTTTTTATCATGAATGCTACCCAATCACCTGACTCCTGACCTGAATATGTAGGAGGATTTTGCAGACTCCTGGGGTCTTTAAGGTCTCAGTTGGCTCCTCATTATATGTGATAATGCAGAATAGTGGCACAGGTGTTTTGAGCATGCACCAAACATCCATTGAGAGGTTGTGGATTACTATCACGGGGTAAGCATATCTTGGTTCTGGATCCATTGTTTTTCATGCATTTGCATGACTTAGTTGGCCAGAATTTGAAGCAGGACCCACCATCTTGGTCAGGTTGCACTGGCAGCTCTCAATGTAAGTTGTTGTAATAGTTCTGGTGACACAGTTGCTAATGGACGGCATCTTAAAGCACTCTATAAACTATGCTTCATTTACTTTCTCATGCAATTCAAGAAGCCCTTGTTTTCATCATGGTAAGCAGGAATTAGTTGGAATAGTGGATGGGAAAATAGGAATGAGAAATGCACTTTGTGTTTAATAAAAGCACAGACTGGAGTGGTTCACACTTAAAATTAGCTCTGTTGAGTCTGAGTTCATGCTTCTCAACATGGAAAAGGTGGACTGCTGTCTCCACAGCAGGGTCTCATCTTTGCCTCAAGCTTGGTGGATCTTGGTGTCTTATTCTCGAGTGATGGAAGGCATGTGAAATGAATAGAATGATTAGGACAGACATGTCTGCCTCAAAGCCCTCAAAGAAATGAAGGCATGCAAGATAATTTCATATATTTTTTATAAAAGATACAAACAGCTCTGAGGTGGACAAGTTGCACTTGTTGAAGAGTTATTATGGCACTTTTCACATTGCCAAGCACTGACAAACCAAATCAGCCCCACTGGGTTCCCAAGTGCAACTTTTGGAATAATCTGGAACTGTTTTTCAATCCATATGAATAGATATCTTATAAAAATTGAGGCAGAGCATATGCTGTAGAAATGCAGGGTTCCAGGATAATCAAGACAACGTGGATCCTGCAGTTTTCCTCCTTTTTCTGTGAAATAATGATACCTTATCTCTGCTTCCAAGCTGCTCAAATGCACAGAATGTTGTTCTCATGATAACGATAAACACCAGCAAGCAGAAGAAAACGTGCTAGAGCTCACCTCATCAAACATTGTATAACTTGTTGCCAATTAACAAAAAAACTATTCTAAGCGTCATCACCCCACAAATGAAAAAAAGTAGAGAAAAACAAAATATGCATTTATTGTTATTGGGGCGGATTTAAGTAGAGCAACAAATGTTGGTTGAACATTGAATGAACTCTGTATTGAAAAATGTTTAGTTGGTTTTGGGCATACGATGTGGCGGCCTGACTTTGGAGAAGAAGAAGAACCTCAAGGCAGACCCAGAACACACATTGTATTCCAGCAACAGACTATCACTAGGGAAACGGATGTCTGCAATTCCCTTCTGCATTCGTCCCACCAACCTTTTCCCGGTTAAACATTAAGAGGATGTTAAAATGCAATATTTTATCTTCTGGTTTAAAACAAACGTTAAAATGCAAAAAATGTTTTCTCATATCGTGTTTGGGAAAAAAGAAGCTGACATGACTTCAATAAGTCTAGCCACTGACATGCTCATTTATCCAGACAAGATTTGAATTCCGGTGTTCTGGTGTTCAAGGAACAGGCTTGCTACAGGAACAACTTGCATTGGTTTCCTCCAAGGGCACCGAAGCATATGGAGAACTAATTGCAACACTGTTATGCAGAAGCACATGGTAAAAAGCTTGGAAAATTCTTGTGATTTTCTCATTTGAATGAATGAGGCGCCACTTTTTAATCCAGTTCTCCTCACGTCCAGATGGCAGTTTGGGGACAAGGAGTCAGTGTGTAATCAAGGGCCAATGAGTCATTCATTTTTCAAACCTGCTTCATCTTGTTCAGGGTCACTGGAGCCCATCAGGGAGTTGCAGGGCCCCTGGATGGGCTCCAGTCTCCTCTGACTATCCAAGATGTTGCCAGGTGAGCGCAGGGGTACACAGACATGGACCACCATGAACACAAATGCCTTTGAAGAAATGCAGCTGAAATGGAAACCTTCTCACTAACTTTGCACCCCCAAAACCCGAAAAAGAAAGTTAGAGTTTAGAGGACTGGATGCAAAGTTATGAGTTTCTTGCATTAAGCTTCTGTAAATTGGTTCATTGCATACTCTTATATATATTTTATTTACGTTAGGGCAGATTGATGCAGTAAATCCCCTGTTGTTTCCATTGTCTTTAGTCCCATAGTGACAGAACAATAAGTCACATTTTCTCAAATCCCTGCACTGCACTGTGACAGGTACAGAGCAGTGAAACTCGTCTTTTTCCCTGCCCTGATACTTCCCTCTTTCCTCTTGGGTCTTTACTGCCCACAATCATGATTGCGCTGCACAAGAATAGCTGGATTGTTTCTAAAATCCCCAATAAAGCACCGGATTGTAGCTGGTGTTTCAAATATACTCTGGGAAACAGGTATGCGTATGCAGATACGAGTGTATTCCCACATGGCCTCTGTGTAGCTGTGTGAATTAGATCAATGCTCTTTGGTTCACAGCAGGGAATACTCTGATATTCAGGAATCCGTGCAGTACAAGTATGTCTGTGTATGATTGTTTTAGAACAAATAACAGAGAGAACACATTTGTTCTGAGACAAGCAGAGTTCAACTCTGCATATTTATGAATAGTCATATCATAAATTATGTATCATGTACCTATGGAAGTGTATTATTATTTTTTTACCTTACATTGTACACATCAGACACATGTTTGTATGGACTCTTCTCTAATTGAATATAAAGAAAAATCTGAATAAATGAGTATAAATGACACAGAGTAGTAAATAGTTTAAAGCATATAATTAGACTTCACATTTACCTGCTACTGCAGCTCTGTGGGCACAACAGTCATCTTGTGATCGGAAGGTTGTAGGTTCAATTTCAGCTTCCTCTTGTCAAATGTGCCTGGACAAGGCACTTAAGTTGCCAACCAATCTGCATATAGGTGTGTGAATGTGACTCTAGTGGAAAGTGTTTCGAGTGGTAAAAAATGATTGGAAAAGCGATATATGAGTTCAGTCTACTTACTTTTCTGCTGTCTAAAAAAGGTTTTGTGCCAAAAAAAAGGACAATGTGAACCATTCAATGTCCTAAACATCTGATTTTTAACCAAAATAACAAAAAATTTCTGAAACTATAAAACACAATTAAATTATGATTTTCCATATCCTGATTTTTTGGCCAGAAATGTAATTTCAAGACACCTTTCTTTTTTTTTTTTTTGCCATTTTAGCAGTTTTAGAAATATACAGTATATACATTGAACAGTTAGACCCCCTCTAACAAAAATTACAGAGCATCTAGCATCAAGAGCTGTTGAGTAATAATCAACGGAAAAAAAGAGGTAATTACATTAATTATACAGTTGGTGTCAAACTCCGATGAATGTTCCATTTCATCCCGTATTTATTGTATTCATTAGTGGCAAGTCTTAATGAAAAAGTCCGTCTCTCCATTGCGTGAATTTCCTCAATTATGTCCCTCCAGTCCAAACATGATGGTGGTTCCAAGTCAAGCCACCTGCTAGTTATAGTTTTCTTTGCACCTGCTAATAATATTAATAGGAGATATCTATCTGACTTCTTCAGTTCCTGTTGTAAATTACCCAAGAAAACCACAGTAAAATCACAGTGTAAATTTAAGTCCATTTTAGTATTGATTTCTTCTATCAGTTCAAGACACCTTTCTAACACAAAAAGGTGTGTTTTAGCCACATGCTGAATGCATTTTTGTTCATAGACGATTATGCAATGTTTGTAATGGCTGGATGTGTGCCTGATTATCTGCAACATGGAAAAAAAAATTATGAGTGTTGTGAAAGTAAACTGATTAAAGATGGTGGAATTTTCCACAGTTCAAAACATTTATTTTTTTTATCAAGTATTGTGAAACAACCCAAAGCTCTTCTCATCCCAAGGCGGTGGCAGATGGTTTTAGCAGTGAGTAAACAAACTTAAACATAAAGTTTATTGGATGAGAAAATGTGTTGCTGATGTCTGTACATGGCCTTACTAAATTAAACCAGTCCATCACGTATATGCATACCTGTCCAGTCTCATGTTTTGGCTGGGAAACTACCGTTTTTCCCCATCCTTTCCCGCCTTGCTCCCATATTAATATTTTCTCGTATTATTTCAGTTTCTCTTCCCCGATCTGAGAATACGGAAACACTTCCCGTATTCTCAAATACAAAACTTGACGGGTATGCCAACAAGATTATGATCAATAGTTGTAGCAGCAACGTACATGCCATCTTATTGCATGTAAGTATTTTCACGTTCCTTCCAACCATGACATGTGTAGCATTAGCCCGAAGTGATTTTTTCAGAACAAACATCATGTTATGGCAAAACTACTTATATACGGCCTTACAGAGTTTAATTTGTGCCTTTCTTTGAAAACAATTCCCTGTTATTCAAAAGACAAAGTCTGATCAACAACGTTTCAATAGCTATAATACTCACTTAATCACTGCATTGTTGCTATGCGATAGATGAAAAAGGTTGTTTTGGTGATGCAATTGTTCTGTGATTTTCAAGTGGTCATTTAAAATTAAAACGAATTATAGGCAGGCTGGGGTTGCCATAGAGTGCTTTAAACCCATGGAATGAGTGCTGGTTTGTTTTTCGCTGAATTGCTCCTCCTCACTGGTCAAATCCCAAAACAACTCTTTATTTTATCAGCTCAAATTGTGGCATTGCACTTTGCAATAACTGCTTTGGTTTTAGTTTATTATTGTCTTGTTAATTTATGCCTAGGTTAGGTGTTTCTTATGTAAGGCCTCACTCTTAAGCAATTCTTAAGCAAAAATAGATTATGTAAACTTGCACAGCATCATCCCCACAAAACTCGCCATTCTTCATAATATTTTATGGAGCATGGTGGGTCCCAGCCTCATCTTCAGCCTCCAAGGCTGAGGATTGGGGCAGCAATCTCTCTTCACAACTACCTCCTCTAGCTCACCTGAGCAGAAGCCAAGGAAGACCCAAGCCACCTATGAAATGTGTTCTCCCTAACAAACCCAAGACTGATTTCTCTTCCTGGTGGAGGCACCCCTACATCTAGAAGATTTCCTTTGGAAGGCATCCATGCATTAGGCCTCCCTACCAGATAGTGAAAGCCAGCTATACCCACTGACTTTTAAAGTGACAAAGAAGCTTTAAGCTCTTCAAGGGCCCATTTGGCCTTTAAGCTCATTAACATTGCAGTCATTCGTTCAGTCTTTGTTCACTTTTTATTATGACAGGTAAGGGGTTGTAGATTTCCTTCTCTAGATCCTTCCCCATTCTGCCTCCTGATCTTCATTCAGACTGAGTGATTCTAAAGCTCCTCCATCTGTGGCAGTATCTAATTCCCAACCCCTTTTCAAGTTATACGGACCATATGGTGGTTTGTCTTTAATCAGAAATTAGATTGTAAACCTCACTTATCATAATATTCATTTCACATTTTCCTTTGCCTGAAAAAATCAAGCTCATATTTTTGGAGGGCAACCCCTTTTCCGTCAGTCATAACAGATCACCATTCCTCCAGAGTCGTATATTGTCCATCTAAGAAATGTTGAGTCTATGATATTTATTCACTTTTAAGCTTTATTTTGTTCCCCACAGAAAACACCTGGCTTGTCAGCTGAAAAACACACCTGTTCCTCTCTAGCTTCGCCTGCCTGCTGTTTGGTTCTGAGGAAGTAGTGTACAGAGGGCTTTCTTTAGGAGGTTTTCTTTGAAAACAACTCCTTGCTGTTGCTGGAAATGATGGGATGCACCCTGAGAATGAATCTAAGGTGAGGCAGTGAGTGTGGTGCTGATAATCGAGCTGAAATATGCTTTAATGCTCCTTGAGATTGCACAGAGCAGCGAACATTACAAGCAATTTATGCTTAAAACTCCCTTGTACTTTCACCTTCTCCAAGGGTAATTTCTGACTTACTGAAAACACAAATAAATAAATATCCTTGCCAAGCACTCTATTTTATGGGCTTAAACACAATAGATGTAATTAACACAACTATAGATCAAATTTTAATTTTTAATTCTTTATTAAAAATCCTTTGAAGTCTGGATTGCATTGACATCAAAGAGACGGTTTTGTCCTTTGTGATGCTCAGCTAAGCCTATTTGATCAGTTTGAGGTTAGGTGATTTACCCGGTCAGTTCAGGATATCCTAATTGCTTTCAATTAAAAATGATATCAATAAATTATGGTTGTGGATGTATAGCCCTCTCAAATCAGTTTACACTCAAGCCTGCGTTTCTTCTTGTTTCTGTAGCTTCATTAATAAAAACACGCATGTTTGGTAAATATTGTCTGTTGCGTCACATAAACGCATTTCTATACAGTAGTAGACTAGGACTGGACTACAGTTCATTACATACCATCAAAATCCCAACTTGTAACTAATTCTGCCTACATGTAAGTGATCAAAAAAATGTATTTTCCTTATATGTCCTTTGAAAGCTGAGTGTCTGTGCTGCAGTCCGATCGTTTAAATCAATTTTAGAATTATATGGCAGCCAAAAATGTAAGAAAAAAAATAAACAGTCAATGGCTAGACTAGACTTGTACTTGTGGTTCCTGTATTTAAGGATTAGTGTCTCAATTTTATGCTGTCTTATTTTCTACATAAATAAATGGAAGCTGAAGTCATTTCCATTAACAGATCTCCACCAGCTCTGGTCCACAATGGGCTGCCATATTTACCTTGCACACCAGGGAGCATGAAGCATTCCAGGTCTGGGGTCTCAGTGGAGGAAGCCATTATTTTCTTGTTTAGTGGAAAGGCCTGATATAATTCCTCTGTGCTGTGGGCTTCCATTGTTGTCTAGAAACTGTTTCACTTGGCAACATCTTCTTTCACAAACATAAATCCTGCTACAGCAAACATGCAGACCAGCAGCACAGGTGGATATACCACTGAACTGATTCCCAGTTCAATTAACTTCTGCACAAAATTAAAGCTAACACTGACTACCAGTTAAAATATTCTATAACTCTCCGTGGAATGCCCTCTGTGAAATGGGATAAAGTGCTGTACAAAAGTATTTATATTCCTGGAACTTTTCAAATTACTTTAGCAAACTTCTATGTATTTCATTAGGATTTTATATGATATATTAAGGTAAATAAGCACATAATTGTTAAGGGAAGAAAAAAATATATGATATTTTAAAGTTTATGCATATGGAAATCTAAACAAGTGTGGTGTGCATATGTAAGTCAGGACTCTTCATTTTAATACTCCAAAATGAAATGCAATGCAAACGACTTTCATCAGAAGTCAACAAGTAAATAAAAATTTAAGCAGAGTTAGGTTATGAAACAATGACTCAAGATTTAAACACGTTAAAAACTGCTATTAAATCCTTCTGACATAAATAAATAAAAAACAATGGGACAACAGCAAAGCTAACATGACAAGATCGACGACCTCCATAGTCAAATCCAGTCCTCGAACTTACAGGCTAACATAACCTACAGGTTACATTTCACAGGATGAAGCTTTCCACTCAATAAGTTTGTTTGTTTAGTTTGTTTGTTTGGATCCCCGTAACTGAACTGTTAATTCCAGAAAGTACAAGGTTACAAGTTGCCTCATAAAATACTCCTTCCTGAAACTAGCCTGTCAATTTATGGGCAGTGCTCCTTCAACGTATCTTTAATGTTTTATATGAAATAAATAAATAAAATCATATACATTGGATATAATGAATTGCTACAAGGGTTCTTTATATGTGAGCTGTATAAATTTATATTTTAAAAAGATATATTTCCAAAGTCAAAACTTTGTCACTGATTAAAAGTTAAGTAAGACAAAGTTTTATGCTGTTAATGACTTTAATAAAGTTTTTCAAAAGAAAAAAAGTCTTAAGAGCTTTTGGTCACTTTTTGCATGAATAAGCTCACTTTTTAAAAAAAATAACTCTCAGGGATGGTTATCTCTTATCTCTGTAGTAGAAGTGACATTGTTAACTCAACCCCCTGAACACACACACACACACACCCACACACCCCCACACACACACACACGCCCACGCCCACATACAGTGCTTGTTGTAAGTGGATAACGAGGACGATACCTGAGGTGCTGAAATAATTGAAGCTGTTTGATGTCACATCAAATACCCTTCACACACATACACACAGTTTGACATGCACTGCAACACACTCATGATAACCTTTCTCTGTAATTATAATGAACATTAAAACACACACAAACCAGCAGGACCACATCAGCCGTGCGGGATACGAATGATCTGCCGTGCTTTCCAGGGACATCAAGCAGACACAGATGTAATAAGGTTTGGCAGGGCTGCATGACAATATGTGCCTGTTTTCATGAAATTAGAGACTTTACAACAAGAGTGGTAGGTCTCTGTTTTAACTTACACCTTTGAACTGAGTAGCTGGGAGGCAAGCGTACATAATTGCTGTAGCTGTCTGGAATCTAATTTAAAACTCAAATGACTCACAAATTACAGCATATTTGAATCCAACATTCATGTAAATTGTTAAAAAATGATGAAAACTGGATTGAAGATAGATGCAGCCAATTCTCAGTTAAAATTATACCCAGGATTGTTTGCTGTCTCTACGGTGTTTGTTGTTTTGTTCACTCATCAACCTTCTTTTCCCCCGAATGTTCTCCAAATATTCCTTCCAATTTTTCAAAACAAACTCTCTTCTGATTGCGTTATATAGGGAACAAGTGATGGAGTGTTATCAGGCCGATAACACTGTCTGCTAACCTTCATGCAGATGTTGACTCCTAAAAGCATTAGACAGCATTAAAATTGACTTTTGAAAGGGTTTGTATGAATTCAAAATGTTATTTAATTGTACAGATGTACTATTACAGCTGTAAAATTAAAGGAAAGGTTTCTTGAGATTTCTGTATACAGCTATAAATACCCCAACGGTAAATTTCAGAAAGATACAAAGTACTTGTTTGCACTGAAAAAATTCTGTAAGTTTGATAATGTCCTAAAAAACTTTGCAAACCAAAGAGTAATTCTTGCCCTTAATCCAGCAAAATAAAACTATTTTAGAGCTCTAAATGTTACATGGCCTTTGCAAAAAGACAACTTGGATATTTACTATATAACATTTGTGGTTTTATTTCCATTTTTAGGTTTTAAAACAAAGAAACACATAAAAGATTTGCTTACTCAGAATACTCTTATTTCTTTTATTATTTAAGGCAGTGAAATATGGTCGCCTGCAAAAGTATTCACAACCCTTTGACTTTGTCATGTTATGTATGCTCTTTAATACCTCAATCTTGTATCTGTTATTAGGATTTTATGTGATAAACCAACACAAATTAGTAAATATCTGTGAAAGGGAACAAACATCATGGTTTTCAAAATATTTTACAAATACCAGGAATGTTACTATACATTTGTGCCCATCACACGTCAATCAGATCCTACGACCTTTCTAGAAAGCACAACTGAATAGAAATGCACTGCATACTGTAATAAATAACTATGTGTATATCCGTATACTCAGGAATATACATGATGCCTATTTTAAGCCCCTGTGATACCCTGTGTGTGTGAATCTGCTGCACAGCGTATCTGACAGAAAGCGAGCGGACGCTACCAGGGGTCACGGCTAGTTCATGCCTAAGGTTCCTCTGACAGTGCAGTCAAAAATTGAAAATATAAAAAGAAAATGACACACGTCAGTAACTACAGTATGTCTGCATGAGTAGAAGACCATCATCCTCCCCTCTTTCACGTACGACCACACTAACCTTTAAATTATCACACTTCATCTTCTGTTGGCATTTAAACTTCAGCCTTTTTAAGGTATTTGAAATGAAAGCCATACTGTTTTTCTCTGGAATTGATCTGAATCTGAGCAAAGACATTTCTATTCTGTCTAAGAGGTAAAACTCAGCAAACAATTCATTAACAGAAACATGAAAATTTACAGCATGTAAATCAAAGGGCTGGGAGCAATTTGGATAAAACAAACATCCTCAGATCTCTTGGTCATTAATATTAATAGATTAATATATTTTGGCAACCAGGTGGGAGCAATCAGAATGGCCAACAGCATTTCAGCTGAGCTCTGACAGTGTGCATTTAGGAAAAGTCATCTTTTTTGACGTTTTACCATCAAAATGTATCAGCAAATTCAAACTGGCTTAGCTTCTCAGTGTAACTTCTGATGTTTTTTTTAAAATACTTATAAAGGATTTAAATATCAATATAACCAGTCATTAAGAAGATTTAGAATAATTACAAAAATGAGAAACAGCAGACGGGATAAGGATCGATGCAGTTATCTTTTTTCTCTATTAAAATTCCCAAACAGTAACAAGCTGATGGCTCAAATTGCAAAGCAGTGATGCCAACTATACCCACTGAAGAAAAGCTGCCAAGCATCAAGTTAAGCACCTGGAAGGAATAGATCAATTTGGAAGAAATTTGGCCAACATTCAGACCGGTGATGGGGCTGTAAATTATTCGATTTGCAAAAAGCTGAGTTATTAGGAAAAATGACAAGAATGTGGGCTGGCATGGAACCAGGTGCATATCGTGTAATTACCTCAGATACAAAATGAAGCAGGGTGGCACAATGTTTACAGGTGAACCCATTGATCCCCACACTCTGCCACTATTTTAGGACAATGTAACCACAAGACCCCAAAACCAAAATGTAAACCTTATTTAAATCCAGCAAATGCTATGTAAAGCTCTGTGATGCATTAGTGCGATGCCATCTGTCTGCCGACCTGTTTAAATGCTGCAAATGACTGACAACCACTTATTGCCTCTGTTTTCTGGATGCAAACATGCAAACTCTTTGTAAATAAAATTACTGACCTCTTATTGTTAGTCTGTAAACAAGGTCTTGGTGACTTACTGTTTAACTGTTTTTTAGTTTGATTATTTCTAACCTAAAGCAGTGAAACCTGCTAAGTTGCTAAATATTACTTCTTCACATCTTACACTCATTAATGAATTATTACATTCACATTCACAATACAACTTATTTGCATCCACAACTACATTTAAATAAATAAGAACTTCGTGAGAAAGTAAATTCAGTGATTAAGTAAAACAAAAACAAAACTCACATTATGTGGAATCATTATGCAATATAATATTTGTAGATTTTTTTGTAGTTGAAAGATCCTGGTTTACAGCTAATGAAAACCCAAACTCATTTTCTCAGAAAATGCTAATTTTTGATGGATTTTTCTACAGAAATGTTGCGTTACTGTCTCAAAAGTTCATTGCTAAAGATGCTTGTTGTTGATTATGTTTCGTAAAGTCTAAAGTCAGAGAAGCCATTCACCAAGACATTTTACAGCACTTAACACTTTTCTATACAAAACAGCTTTATGGAAATATCAATTTCTTTTTCCAGCATGACTTGGTGCCTCTTTACACTTTATTTTAATGTGACTCATTGACCCGCAGATCAATCTAATCTATCCCCTAGAAAAATATATGTCTGATTTTTAAAATGGACAAGATCAACTATGAAGACATAGGAAGGCTGCCATTAAAGTAACTTTGACTTCATTAACAGTTCAGCAGAGCCTTAGGCTAATCACCTTTTAGCCATTCGGTAATCCATGCAAAATGACCTCAGAGAAACTATAGATTACATATGTCAGACAGTACATGGGCTCATTTTCAAAAGGCTGATTTTTGAACACAAATCATTTTTGCTTGGTTTTATGCAATGCTCTAATTTTCTGAGAAAAGAAAATGTTTACAGTATCAAAAAAGTTTGATACTGTGGAGACTCAAACTGAAATAAACCTTAAAAATCAGCAAGCACAACATTTTAATTTGAGGTTAAAATTGTGAAGTTGGGCATATTAAAATGTGACGCTTGATACTTTTACATGCTGTGAAGTTGTTACTAAAAAGCAATCACATAAAATTCGTTACAGGAGGACTACATTAAAGACTGCCAGTGACCTCCTCACCACCTCTTCCTGCAATGTGAGCAAACTGCAGTGGATCCAATTCTGTTTGAATTGCACTAAAAATGAGAGCTATAATCATTGAGGAATTTCAGTACTTTAATCTTGGACACAAGGAGAGTCACTGAAACCTGCAACAGACAAGTAACCTCATGGAATTGAGGGAACTTTACAGAGATGAAGGATTTTTTCTTCCCTTCTTCACTCCCCAGCAGTGTGGAGAAGTCTGTTTCTTATCAACATGGTACCTGATTCTCACAAAGTAACAAAAAGGTTGAGGATATGAAAAAGGCTTTTTGCCTGAGGTAAGCTACTCGATTTCACTCAGACATGAATGAGAGGGAAGAAAGAGGGGGAGCTTAAATGTATTCAGACTAACAGCATAGCACATGCTTTGATCATATATGGAGACAGAGAGGGAAGAGAGAATGTGACTCTTTATGTATTCACAGAATACTGAAAGTGACCTTCGAATACTGAGGATTTAAACCCTTATGTAGTTTTACTGACAACTACTCAAAGTTACATAAAGTTCTCATTCATCCTATCTTACTACAATCTTACTACAATGATGTCATCCAACATCTAAATATCATGTTGGATAACATTGTAAGGTCATTCAAGAGGTTACCAAATAACCAAACACAACATCTACATCAAATTACATTCCTTCATTAAACACCTTTGTTGACTTAGTTTAATATAAATTTTAAAGATGTAGATAATTGTGACTTTGTGTCTTGTGTCCTTGAACATTACAGAACCTAAACTCCTTGTATATTAGACTATATAGGAAATCTAACTCATTATTCTGTTAATGTTCAGGTAACTGCTTTGGTTGGACATCAGTAATGAGCCTTGACTAGGCCACTAACTGGAATGAAAAGATTAACACTAAAAATATGGTTGGTATGTTTTCTTTATGATATTGTCACGAATCGAGGAAAAATCAATTTGCAGTTTGCCAACAGCAAAGCTCTCCCTGAGTGAATGACACAGTTAGATGCAAAACCACAAGACTCAATGACAGTAACATCATTGAATCTACTGAATATTATGGCTTCTAATGACATTGAAACAATCTCTTTTCACTTTTCACTCACCCTAAAGTCTCTAAAGAAGAGTTTAACAGCATAGCTGGCAAGACAATTTATTGCACCATTACAAATAAAGTGCCTTATAAAGGGGTTATGTTACCATTGCAGAAACTTAAAGCATAGGTCTGACTTATTTGGTGCATCTGGCCTAAATTGCTCAAAAATGGCTCCATAACATACTCTGCTCTTATATAGAGTTTGTGTGCAAATATAAGTGTACACCAAATTTATGACTCCTGGTGAAGTTATTAACCTACTGAAATGAATTATGTTCTATAATGAGAAGGAAGATGAAAATGAGGGAAACTTGCAATAACTTTATTGTGGAGCTCTACAAATGCTACAATGTTCAACACAATTATAAAGGACTAAATGCTGCTAACAATTGTCACAGGAATCAGTGTTGTTTTGGTGCAAGGATAAAAGTGTAGTGAAAAAAATAATTTAGCAATCTTAAATTCCAGTGATTTAACCAGTATTAGCCTTCTTGTTATTTATATTGTGGAAATTAACAGAATATTACTTTCAGATCAGTCTGACCTTATGCTCTCTGAAAACATTTAGCCTTTTCTTTAGGAGAAAAACTTCTTTGCCACTTTGTCATCACTTCCAGCAAGGCTGACTGCTGGCTGACTGCTAAGTAATATACCCAAACCATGAAATCTCTATTGTTGTTGCAAGACCATCAAAGGTTTTGTTTTAGTTGTGTAGAAAATACAAGGTTAAGTAAAAGCCTTTCTGTGGTCATGGGACAGTTTTGCACAACTGTCCCATGTCCCATATCTTGGGAGGTGAGATATCTCCACACCTCCCAAGCCTTCATCAGTGAGTCACCTGCTATCCTCATATTCAAATCATCTATCTGCTCAATCCCTTTCTTCAATAAACCTATGAAGCCAGTCTAAGTCATCCAAGAAATCCTCCACAACACGCCTTCAAGAACAGTGTTGGTCTATATTATTTTGACAAAGGTTGAAACTGTTCAGTTGAAATTATTACCCTGGATGCTGCTTTTTATTATCTAAAATGGATGTAGCTTACAGCCCAGCAAATTATATTTGATAGCATGCCTACGTTATATCTGCGTGGGTATATTGTGAAATCCTCAATTACAGTAGTAGTTTGTAAACCGCATGATGCCTGTCATAGCAGAAACACAACGGCAGGAAAAATGCCATGTTGTTTCACCGATACATAATAAAGTGCAAGATCTCCTCGACATCCAATCACCTGTGAGCACTCTGGTCAAACAGGAAGTTTCTCCTTGATGTACTGAGATTAAAGTTAAAACGTAGAGGTCATCGATCATTTGCTCTCACGGCCCTGACTGTGGAACACCTTACCTCTCTTGTCAGTATCGCTCAGAGCGAAAAGTCATTTAAATGTCTTAAAAAACACATCTTGCTCCTCTGGCCTTTAACTGATTGAATATGAGACGCTATATAGTTCTTTGAAATCTTAACTCCTCTGTGTTTTATTTATTTTCATTACAGTTTTATTGTATTTAATTTATAATTGTTTGTGTAATTGTGAAGGACTTTGGTGAGATGCTGTTTTTAAATGAACTTAGTTTGCAGTGTTGTGTTGGTTAAATATTGTTCTCAATATTTTTGCAGCAAGCTAAATAAAGTCTTCAAGTGACATTTATTAACATCTTTAAGTAATACTTAATAATTTAGTGTGTACAGTTATTGTTCCCTGCAAACCTCCAGAACTCTTTATTTGCTGAAAGTAAGTGATGAAGAGCTGCTTCAGACAATATATTTGCATAAAGTTTGCATTCTAATATGTTTTACTGCTGATCTTTCCCTTCCATTATGTCCCAATCAAAAAGAGTTTAGCTTACACCGATACAATGTTTACATTGAATACTTCAAAGAATATGAAATAACAATTTAATGATCTTCAATTTCACAGAAATACGAGACTAATGTAATGAGAATGTATTATTATTTTTCAGGTGAGTATTTTCTGTTGAAATTAGAAATTAACATCCATCTCCTGTAAGATTCATAAGTGATTAAATTTACCAAAGTGTGGAGAGGAGGCACTCGGATTAGTGTATTTGTTTCTAACAAAAAAAAAAAAAGAGCAGAAATTGTTCTTTGTTGTCTTAAGATTAACATCACAATTATGTCTGCTGGAATGGCCTTTGATGAAAATATAAACCAGAGATTAACGAAGCCAGTTATGACTCCAAGCTATTTGCTTTTGGTCAGCATTAATAAATCCATGAATGACTTTTAATCTAGTTCCAGAGCCAACATATCAGTATCAGTACTATCATATCACCAATATCAGTACTCACCACAAACTTATTGGCTAAGTTTGTGGTGAGTACTGATATTTTGCTTGAAAGACTTAAATTTTAGACTGGTTTGGTTTTGCTCTTTTTTAAGTATTGGAGCATAGTTTCATAAAATTCTTCTTAACTTCTATTTTCATAGGTTAGGTGCTGACTTTGTGGGATTAAACACAACTTGAAGTTGATATCGTAGTTTCTAGAATGTGTCTTTTTATTCACCTTTGGAAACAAAAAAGAAGTAAAGCACATTTTAATAAAATCTCTCACAGAGAAATAACAGAAACATGGGGAGGCCCACATTAATACAAAAATAAACTTTATAAATGAATTTAAAAAAAACAATCAAAGCAAAAAAACAGACATTCAAGCAATTTGCATCCTGCACAACACAAAATTTGTATTAAATGTACACGTCAATAGTTGCTTATAAGATTTCTCTCAGTCTTGACTAAACTAAACTACAAGTGAAAAATAGGATCATTCAGTGTGACCATGTTAAAATGTTAACAGGACTGGAAATTCACGTAGTAGAAAACTATTAGAGAAGAAGAGAATAATGATTCAAAATTTGGTACCCAAAATGTGCATAAATGAGTGTTTTGGCTTTGTAACAAGATCAGTTTCTTCCTTGTGTTTAAAATTCATTCATAGTGACGTCTATAACAAGAAGTTAGAAGGCTGTAGAATTTTATTTAGCTGTTCAATACAATAAAAGTAGGCCGAAAGGGTCAGTTAATTTAAATACATGCATTTGATTAGCCTAACATTTTACAAAGAAGAAATTACCCAAGAATCCATATGATTACCCTTGTTGAATCGTAAATTTGGAAACAAAGTGAGGTTTCAGTTAAAGCTCCGAAAAATTTATAGGATATCATAAGTTATTGTGCACAGCCTTGATAGAATCAGCTCTAAGATTAAATATTCATTAACTTGAATATCTTCCTCTTTTATGTGTGTATATTCTTAAAACTTACTGCCTACTTGTATGTTATGCAAGAAGCTTTCCTTTGTGAATAAACAATAGAAGTTAGCTGTGCATCTTTATTACACTTCATGAAGAGAGTTCTTCCAAATAATAGCAGAAGTGGGCAGACAATAACTGTGAGTCATTTACAATAGAGTAGTTTTTAGCTAAGGAGGACATTTTATTTGTTCAGAGTCACTGAAATAACTTCAAATTTGTATCTTCTGGAATGGCTATCACTTTTTAAAAATATATAAACCTTTTTAACGGTAGTGTGTATCTTGGAAATTGGAGTTTTTATTTTAGAACAATCAGTTTATGTTATTGCAATTGAGATGAAATATTAAATGTTGCAATTAAAAAAAAGAAAAACACTGTTTGCTGCTAGTAACATTAACTTTACATATGTACTTAAAAAATGTGCTGTATGCAGCAAAAGTAGTTTTTGACCGAAACAGGAATTTCATTAATCAGAGCGTTGTATTTTCCAGCATTAAAAATGGCTGAACAGGCGTTTCTTTGCTGCTGCGAAACTTCCACATTAAGCGTTTCCGTAACATCAAGGGTAGAAACATTGCTGAGCAGTGGTTAATCCAAAACTTTGAACCAAAATCCATTCTGCACTCATTAAAATCCAGGAGGAAATGTTCATAGACACTAAAGCTACTGAATCGTCCCAATACTGAGGACAGTGTAACACATTTAGAAATACGACATCACAAATAACATCACCAAATCACTCGTTTAAATGAGGATCCAGCCCCCATCAGAAAAAATGTGAACATTATGTGAGTAAACTAATAGTGAAATGCTTATCCTGCATTTCAAGTTCTGAATGTCTTGTTTAACACATTTAAAGTTGTTTTATTTGTATTTTTGCAAATGGGAAATGACTAAAAGCATAAATTCACCTATGATTAAAGTATCACATGATCTACTTGTTCAGTGCAAGACAGGGAGCAGGCATTAACTAATCAATTTTGTACAGAGTGGCTGTCTTATCAGAAATGTGATGAAATGCTTGATATTTAGCTACACATTTTTTCAAACAGTCTTTTCTGTTGAGAGGCAGAGTCTCTCCGCTGGTTAAAAAAAGTGGTACTTTATCTCCTTTTTATTTCCAAAAAGCACAGGATCAAGTCAGTAACACTGTTCATATTTTCTAGGGATGGCACTCAGCAGTTTTTCTTGAATTCAAAGATGAACTTCTGCTGAACTACTTCCGAAGAGGTAATTGAGCAGCTTTGGACTACCTCAGTCTAGTCTGACATGGTAAGACAGCATTGCTTGTCGAAGTCAAATGAATCAGAGACATCTGAACTGACATTTGCAATCTTTCTTTGATGTCCATCAGGGTGGAAAGAAAAGAAGATTGGATTGAGGAATCAGAGCTCAGCTGCAGTAGACCCCCAACCAAGATGTGTACTTGTACACAAAGCTGCCTTAATGTGGAAGTGTGATAGTAGTTCATGTTTGAAGCAATATAATCTTCAAGAATGATAGGGATCTCTTCGTGAAATGATTGATTTTGTCCTAAAACATGACTTCTTCACAGCTTCCATAATCACTCTCCACCATACTCAACCCATCATAGCCGCGGTGGTTTTGACCCGTGGGTCGTGTTTGAGGTTGGGCGGGATTTGGACCCGGTGGCGGGCTGGACTGTTCAGCGTAGGATGGCATAGCCACACTTAAGCGCATGCTGAGTCTTTTATAGCCTGAAGAGACATTGTCGAGGCTCCGCGTGTGCTGGGTGGGATAGTAGCTGATGGCAGTGTACTCGTTCGGGCACTGAGAGCTGGGAAGAGGAAGACCGTCTGGACCCAAAAAGTCGTCCAAGTTCTGATTGCTGTAACACGGAGGCAGCGGTGCCCGGCGATCACAGCGATCCAGAGGGAATGGGAAGCCCCCAAAACGGGAATTTCTTCGAGAGTCCACAGTAGAGGTGGAGTAGGTGTCCTCCACTATATCAAACTGGGGGAACTCCCGGACTGTTGGCCGTCCGTAATAGTCCGGGTCTGCTGGGTAGACTGGAGACAAGAGAAGGAGAACATCACTATTTGTCTTGAAACAACCAAATAGAAGCAAAATAAATGTTGCCTCTGCTCTCTGTACAAACAAAATTAACAAAGAGATGTAGAAAATCATTATGTTAAATTGCAAATTACTGTTGACTGTGTTTGAAGCACTGCATAAATTAAAAGCTGATACACTTTGAATTATCACTTACTATCATTAATAGATATGCATTATAAAACACCTTGTATCATTGCTTGTGTGGTCCACATAGGTTTGACAAAATCAAGGCTGTGAAAATACGCATGTTAAATTGTTCGACCACAGTTCCTATGATTGGGTTTGACAGGCAGAACGGGGAGAGGGAATGTATCTAAAGAAGACTCAGCATGAATCCCCACATTTTACCTAAAGGCAGGCTGACCAAAAAAACCTTCTAAGAAAAGCACCTGGAGAATCCTTCTCATCTTCTTTCAATATTATTACAATTCAGCTGGAAACCTCAGCATAGACACCTTCAGCTTTTTATATAAATTTGTGTCTTTTTTGATGTGGACAAGCTTTACAGAAGTCACTGCAGGCCAAGTCCATCACCAGGAGCAACACATTTTGGGATAAAGAAAAGTTTCAGCGCGCTCCTTCAGAATATACTGCCAACAGCAGAAGTTTCAAATTGTTTTTTTTAAAACAAGAGAGAGCTGTGCTTGAATCATACTTTAGTTATTTCCATTAAATAACCTCTTATAACATATGTCGATATTTTCCTCAAATTGAAATGGGTTTAGGGTTCCAAGCAAGTTTTGTTGTTATATTGTTAATATGTATAAATCTTATGTTTTCAATAACTATTGCTGCAGTTTATTTATTTATTTTTTTACCTCAAAGCATTGCAAAATAGCAATCCTGACTGACCAGCTCAACGCTCCAGACTGAGAAATGGGACCTCTACAGGTCTGATGTGATTTTGATTTTCAAATGATAATTTTGTTTTTGAAGGTTTGAGGCTTGAATTTTGAATTCAAAGATAATTAAATTCTATTTTGTGTAAGAACTAAAAGTAACAAATGTAGCCGTATCTTGGTTTTTAGAGAATTACTTAATCTCTTCTTCATTAAATAAATTAAACCATTTTTGTTTACATGATTACCATAAAGCATTTAGCATAAGAAAAGTTGGCAATCTTATATGTTAATGAACTCTAATACTGACAACATTGAATAGATCCACCATTTTATTTTATTGTGCCATGATTTCTTTTTATTTACAGATTTTTATTCCCTGACTGAATTTGTTCAAATCCAGATAACTAAAGTTAAAATGTGATTTGTTGCCCTACCATCCAAGCCTGCTGATCTGTATAAATGTTTAAAACAAATTACTACACACCTTCGTAGTCCATGTCCCAGTGGCCCTTCCTGATGGAGTCATTGTCGGAGCTTGACGGCGGCCTGACAGGAAGGTTGGGGGCCACGCTGCACACAACCGGCCTCTGAGCCTTTGGGGATCCGCTTCCTGCTGAACTAATTTGGCTGCGGGGCCTCAGGGATCTGAAAGGTGTGTGGTGGTCCAGGTTGTTGGTGGCGTTGACCAGTGAGCTCATCTCGGTGGAGTTGACATCTTGGCATTCTGCCTTCAGGCCCTTAGCCAGACTGGGCTGGAAGTACCTGTTGGGATCAACAAAGGTGGTTTTAGTGAAGTTTGACACTGTTAGCAAGTAGTTCTGCGTTGATGATTAAACATGTATTTGTTTGATGCTGGTCAAGTATTCACCTGATGAACTTTTTATGATTTAGTTTCTCTTTGCTTGGAAAAATAGGAATATTCCTCTCCTAAAAGTTCAGTAAGGTGATTCAAAAAGTGAAACTCTTACTTTGTGAGTGATACATTTCCAACATTTCAGTTTGATAGTTCAATCATGGCTTACATCTTACAAAAATCAAAAAATTATTTTCTCAAACAATTACTGTATGGTATTTGCACTTAATTTGTTGGGGTTGCTTTGCCAGGAATTGGCAGGAAATCAGCTTGTGGCACCACTTCTCCAAAGCACTTGAATGGGCTTTGAGATTTTGTTCCAAATTAATATATATTACAGTGCAATGAATCAGTTTAACTTTCAGTTTAACTTTGAATTACTGAAACAGCTTTCTGATGAAATTTATATTAAGTTACTTAAGCATGTGTAATAGGAAATAAAACCACACCTTTTTAACGAAAAAAAAAATCCTCACCCATTTGAGTCCTGGACACAAACAGGTTTTCTCTTCTTCTTCTGAACATAATATTTCCTGACGCAAACAAAGACTCCAACCAGGAGGACTATTCCCAGCACAACGGCACAGATCTGTATGATTTCCAAGTAGCCAATTTCTTGAGATACCTGACACAAGATGTTAGAGGATGAGTCAGACTTACAGTGGAGTAGAGATTACAATAATTGGTACAATTGGTACAATTATTATGTAAAGTTTCCATAAAACTGACCACTGGCAGCGGGGCACAGTAGATCAAACCATCTGTGACTTTACAGTCATAAGCTCCAGGACAGGAATTAGGCTGGCAGACCTCAATCTCGCTGTGGCATCTAAAAAATGCAGAGAACACAGATTCATTAAAAAACAGAGAGAGGGATACAAGCTTGTTCGAGTCTGGGGCATGTTTACTATACTTGTTGTTCTACATAGTGGAATAAAAAGGCTTCTGAACGTTTTTAGGGTCAGTTATACTCAATTTAAGCATTTCAATTTACCACAGATTAGAAGACTGAATAAACACTGAAAGACATAATGATTTATGCAGCACCTAAATACACAAATCCTTAAATTCTCCTCACAGTTTGACTCTCCATAACATTCAGTTAGAGACATTTGGACAAACTCAAGTTTACTTTCTTGTTTTATATGGTATTTATAGCAGAAATTTGAATCATGTCAACATTAAGAATTTTTTTTTCTTTTATAATATGAACATAATAATATATCTAACCCTGTTCTGTTATTTTTATATTATTATGAAGTATAGATAAAAACATAGGAGGCAAGTTTGATGGACCAAACATCCTTTTAATTTGTTAGTTTGCTAATAAGAAATAGCCCAAAGGCTGTTTTTAAATAAGGAATTATTTATTTTGAATTAAACACTTAAAGAATCCCTTGATAGTAACACTCTTGTATTTGCAAGCTTTCTGGCCAAAAACCAAGTCTTTTCTCTTTAAACTGTTCAAATATTTTAATTAAATCCAACAGCCAGGGGCCACTGTGACTCTGAACAAGAATGCTAAAGCAAAGAGCAGCACAAAGGCTGGCACCTTGGCCAGGGACTAAAGGTTATACTTGGCTAATGACACTAAAAGCTTTACTGCAGCCCTTCATCTTCCTGGTCCAGGCAAGAAATACACCCCAAGGATTGTCAGCGCTCTGACTGCTGAGTGTTACCGTCTTACTACATAAACCTATCATTTTATTTTGCATAAAACAGCCCAGTGCTTGGTTTAACACACACATTTCCCAGATACTGTATAGTCTACTAAATTTACTTGATGTGATACACTAAAATCTTTTAAAGCAACTCTTTAATTTAATTAAATAAAAAGAAAACATTTATTCAGTTTATCTGCAGAGAATTTGGTTTATAAGTAGGGTTCTTGACAGTTTAAAGCTAGGATTTTTGTCCCTTCTGATCTTACATGAATGGACATCTGTTGTCTGTAATTTATCTTCATGTGCTGTTGTGCACTTAACTGAGTGACTTTTATTATGGCATGTGTGATAAAAACATCTTCGCAGTCACAAAAAACCTTCCCAATTCCTGCAATTACAACCCACAGTCATTTTTCACTCGCTCAGTCGAAACGCTACCTGCAACATGGATTGCTCTCAATAACCGTGAGGAGCAAAGCAATTCCACAGATGGACTTAATGAAAGAAAGAATATGCAAATGCCTCAGTAATTTTGTTTGACATCCGCTGGTGATGTGAAAGGAATGCAAGTTTCTAGTGATGAGTGTTTGTTGTTTGTGTGGCGTGTGTTTGTTCATCAAAATTTGAAAGTCCGATTGAATACACATGTAAATTCAAGGCTGTGTGCATCGTTTCTCGAAAGACAAACTTTGAAGCTGTTCTTGATAATTTGGTTTGTGGAATTTTTTCTATTTCATTATTTTCGTGGCCTTGCTGGACCCATGCGATTACCTCCTAGTATGTAATTACAATTTTGTGTGTGAATGCTCTCTGACCACAATTCATCTGGGAGTGATGGGATTGGTGGTAATTAGTTTTATTATTTCAGCTCCTCTTGTTATTTGTTGAGTTGCAACTATTCGTAATATGTTTTACAATGGATAGATGAAAGCAAGGTCTTCTTGGTGTGCTTTAATCTTAATCTCCTCCTGAGAGGTTGCAAACATAATCATGTCTTAATGATAATTAGTAAGGATTGTCTGATTGGCTTTTGCTCAAAAACATCTTCCAGCCCTTATGTAAAATCTAAAACAGTACAAGAGAGCAATGTTTTCAAATAGAGAAATAAAAAAAAATGAGGCAAGTGTGTCTACCTTGCTTCGGTGTTGTCCAGAGAGCAGTTACATATGTAACCCGGAGCCTTTGGTATGCATACCCTGCCGTTGGTACATGGCTGCGAAATGCACGGGTTGACGGCCAGCTCACAGCGGTCGCCGTGGAAAGTTCCTGCACACATGCAGTGGGGCTCTGCAGAATAAATAAAATGCACTTAGACAACTGAGACAAGAGCGACTGATCAAAGCCGCATCGAGCGTCCCCAACAGGCAGGAATTAATCACAGCAAAGGTCAACGTGAACCAGCCTGATAACACAGTAGTGTGTTTGATATTTACAAGGGAAAACACAGTCATCAAAGTAAGTCATTGCCCACTAAAATGAAGAGTTCTAAATGTTCCCAATTACAAATATTAATAGTAATAAAAATATTATCAAGTATGAAATACTTATCAAGTATTTGATAAGTATAAGAAGAATTTGTTGATTCTTCTTATAAATGAAGAATCAACAAAAAATAGAGGAAAACTGCAAAGAAAATGTTTAATGCTTTGAAACTTGTACAAGTTAGGTAAACCAAAAGAAACATTAAACACAGAATTATAAACTGAAGGGGGGAACTAAATACAGCATGAAATTTTATGAAAAACCAGTGTCACAATAGAAACTTCAGGAACCCAAAATACTGACTGAAGTAAAAATGGTAGCAAAACTTAAATAACTTTGCTGGATTTTATCACTTAAAAGCCAAACCAATGAGTCAAATCTCTCTTTGTGGAAGACATTTCCCCTGAAAAAAGCTGTTTAAAATGTGATATAGAAAAACCTTTTTGTGGTGGTGTGACAATCCACCATGCTAAAACTATTTTGTCTTATCAGTGTACACCAATGTTATATCAATGTCGGATCGTTAATTTATGTAATATCAATATTGCAAAATACTGCATGCTGCATTGAATTCAATATTTGTTGACTATTCATGCCACTATTACTTTAGCATGTGGGAGCGAAGGGATGAAAATGCATATTTATTGCATTTTCAATGTAATCAATGTAATATTTAACAATGCTGAAATGATTTCCTAACATTATTCTCATCTATTCTGGACTTTTCTCAGTAATCTTTGCATGAGCAGCGAGGCACTACATGGACAGGTCACCAGACTATCTGGAGACCTTACAGTGAGGCTACCGTATGATCCCCATTACCTGCCATTACATCATTTTGAAGTATTTAGCAGCCACTTGGTAACTTGTGTTGTTTTCCATGACCTAAATAAGGCCTGAAGTAGGAAAACATTGACAACAATCTAATCTGTATTTTATTTTATTCCCAGCTGTTTTACGCAAAGTAAGCTGCAGCAAAACAAAACAAACCTTTAAGTCTGTGTTGTGCAATGACATCTGTCGAATGGCATTGCCCTTACCTTGAGGCATCTTTAGGGAAATAAACACAGCTTAAGATAGTGGTTGTTTCTTACTGCAGCTCTGCTTTTGTAACTGAAGCATGACTAAAAGATGAGTTGACATGATGATGAATCAAATCCTGAGAAAACAGTAACCTTTCATCCAGTGTCCACATAGGCCATTTGTAAAAGAAAACAATAAAACATAATGTAGTTAAAATAACCTACGCAAAGAAATATCACTGTGGGCAGAAGATTATTGGTAACACCTGTACAGAGTTTATGTTCATAGATTTTTTCTAAAGTAAAGAAACCTGCATCTATAGCAACCGTATGTTCTGTTTCATATCTAAGCTGTATAAGAAAAATTAGATATAATGCTACAATTTCACAGTGAAGCTCATCGGAATAATGTTTAAAAGATCTTTTTATGTTAAGTTCACTTGTGCTTCTCAGCTGCTGTTTGGATAAAGAATAAATCAAGCAGATAGAAACAAGCTGTCAGAAATGCAGCCTTTCAGAGACTGAATTTATTAGTACGATCTACCTAATTAGTAATAACATGTCACAAAAAGATATGTTGTATTGCACACAACATTGCAATACATTGGTGTAGTCTTTTACACTGATAGGACAATATTTCTGACTGTGTGAAGATCCATGTTCTTTCCAGCCTGTTGACACTGAACAGCTGCTAAACTACAGAATCACATCTGCACATGTGCAGGAAAACCCAGGGTTAAACATTCATCTTAAAATGAACATGAACTCTTTTGGAAAGAAACAACTTAACTGCTCTAAACACAGTCGTCTATCATGAAGAATGTCTTCCAAATGGACTACAAAGTTCACACAATTGCTTGACTGCAGACCTTTTTGTACACTATAACTTATTTTGACAGCACAGACCTAAGGGAAGACATGGTGGTTTAACAATTTACATGAATGCAGCCAAGTCAATTGCTCACTGTTGACTTGTAGGTTATAGGGCTATGCATTACATTCTCCTTTGTAGTACAATTTCTTTTTTTTTGATGTGACACATAACCCTTTTACATAGTTTTTTCGAGACACATTTATAGGCTTTATAAAAAAAGAACATTAAAAGATAAAAAAGTTTGAAGCATAAAACTTCTATGCAGGAAAAATAAAAGGCTTTCTGTATAAATCTGTGTTTCGTAGTTATTTTGTTTCCTGCTCATTTGTTGATGCTCCTAGAACAACATATAGAGTTGCAAGACAAACTTCTTCTGTTGCTACTTTCAATGTTAATAGAAGGCAAAGCAAAGTTAAGCTGAGTAAATTCATAAAGCACTTTTCGAATAATGATTTAATTTATCAAGAAAAAAATCAAACAAAAACCTCTAAAAGACCTCTCTTATCTCAGTTAAGATTAGGTTTTGCAATTCCTTGCAAAAGGGATATAAAGACTACTAGATCTCCCAAAAATATCCAAATCATTTTCAAGATATTTTAGAAAAATGTCCATTTCTAATTGATTTTTTAATGAGTAGATAGAGTCATAGTGTTCCTGAACCATATAGATTATAGAGTAAAACATCATCTTTACCATCTGCTGCTTTGATGTATAATCCAGCTGGTTATCATGGTCTAAAGATGGGAAACTCTGTCATTATCTGCTCATTCTGTACATTTGTTTAGGTATTCCACTACTTTGTCTCTCTGTGATCTTTAAAACACATAAAGCTACAACTATTTTAAAGTCAACTTCATCTTATTAAAAACTCGTATGCTCATCCTTGCCCTCTAATGGACTGAATGTACTGAATTTAAAGGAGGATGCTTAAAGCTCATGATATCAATCATATATATTTGACCTGATTTACATAACTACTTTATTGAGTTATTATGCTGATCAAATATCATTCAGCAAGTTGCATTTAAACCTACTTGGAATGAAACATGGCTCACTACAATAATGACAACAAACTGAGACATCTAAGAAACTTGTTTATGTCAGGATCTGTGTTTTCTGTGTTCATTTAGAGTTTTTTGTGTCCTTAAGTCTCTTCGTTGTCCTGTCCTCCCCTTGATTGTTCCCAGGTGTGTCTCGTCTCTGTGATTACCCTCCTGTGTGTTTAACTCCACCTGTGTTCCTTGTTCCTCGTCGGGTCCTCGTCAATGTTAGCGTCTATGTTCCGTCAGTGTTTCCTTGTGCCTGCTTCTTGTTGCTGGACTTATTTACAATTAAATTCATCATCACATTCATCTTACCTGGGTCTACAGCGTCTGCCTCACCAACCCGCACCACACCTCATGACAGTAGGACCCGACCAGACTGAACGGTGAGGCTCGCTTCATGATGGACCCAGCTGCATTAAGGAGGTTCCCTCCAAAAGGGCAGAGCGGATCGAGGCGGAGATCCGGCAGGGAGGAGAGGACACTGGCTGAAGCTCTCTCTGACCTGCAGCGGGAGCTCTTCCGGGGAACGAGGCTGGTGTTGGCACCCCCCGGATTCGGCCCCCGTCGATACCTCCATCCGGGAAGTCAGCGACGTGAGCCGCCGGCAGACCCGGCCCCTCGTCGTTTTCCGGAAACACCACCTCCGCTGCCTGCCCGGAGACAGCGACGTGAGCCGCCGGTGGAGCCGGCCCCTCGTCGCTTTCCGGAGCCGCCACCTCCGCTATCAGCATGGAGACAGCGACGTGAGCCGTCGGCAGACCCGGCCCCTCGTCGCCTTCCGGATCCGTCTCCTCCGCTGTCAGCCCGGAGACGGCGACGTGAGCCGCCGGCAGACCCGGCCCTTCGTCGCTTTCCGGAGCCCCCACCTCCGCTGCCCGCTCGGAGACAGCGACGTGAGCCGCCGGTGCACCCGGCCCCTCGTCGCCTTCCGGAGCCGCAGCCGGTTCCAAGGCTCCGCTCCGGCTCGCCCCCGCAGCCGTTTCCAAGGCTTCGCTGCGGCTCGCCTCCGCAGCCGTTGCCAAGGCTTCGCTGCGGCTCGCCCCCGCAGCCGTTGCCAAGGCTTCGCTGCGGCTCGCCCCCGCAGCCGTTGCCAAGGCTTCGCTGCGGCTCGCCCCCGCAGCCGGTTCCCAGGCTTCGCTGCGGCTCGCTCCCGCAGCCGGTTCCCAGGCTCCGCTCCGGCTCGCCCCCGCAGCCGGCCCCGAGGCTCCGCTCCGGCTCACCTCCAGCCGGCGCACCCGAGGCCGAATCAGCCGGCGTTCCAGCCGGCGCACCCGAGGCCGAATCAGCCGGCGTTCCAGCCGGCGCACCTTCCGAGACTCCCAGTGTTCCTTCCGAGACTCCCAGTGTTCCTTCCGAGACTCCCAGTGTTCCTTCCGAGACTCCCAGTGTTCCTTCCGAGACCCAGACTCCCTGCGTTCCTCCAGAGACTCCCAGTGTTCCTTCCGAGACTCCCTGCGTTCCGACTCAGACTCCCTGCGTTCCGACTCAGACTCCCTGCGTTCCGACTCAGACTCCCTGCGTTCCGACTCAGACTCCCTGCGTTCCGACTCAGACTCCCTGCGTTCCTCCTGAGACCCTGACCTTCTGCGTTCCTCCTGAGACCCTGACCTTCTGCGTTCCTCCTGAGACCCTGACCTCCTGCGTTCCTCCTGAGACCCTGACCTCCTGCGTTCCTCCTGAGACCCTGACCTCCTGCGTTCCTCCTGAGACCCTGACCTCCTGCGTTCCTCCTGAGACCCTGACCTCCTGCGTTCCTCCTGAGACCCTGACCTCCTGCGTTCCACCCGAGACCGAGACTCCCTGCGTTCCACCCGAGACCGAGACTCCCTGCGTTCCACCCGAGACCGAGACTCCCTGCGTTCCACCCGAGACCGAGACTCCCTGCGTTCCACCCGAGACCGAGACTCCCTGCGTTCCACCCGAGACCGAGACTCCCTGCGTTCCACCCGAGACCGAGACTCCCAGCGTTCCGACCGAGACCCCCTGTGCTCCACCAGAGACCCTGCCTCGGGGGGCTCGTCGTCGCCGTCTGTGGGCGGCCCCCGGGACTCATCGCCACCTCCAGCACCGCGGACGGCCGCCGGACCGCCTCCGTGGTTCCCGCCTCCAGCGCCGCGGACGGCCGCCGGACCGCCTCCGTGGTTCCCGCCTCCAGCGCCGCGGACGGCCGCCGGACCGCCTCCGTGGTTCCCGCCTCCAGCGCCGCGGACGGCCGCCGGACCGCCTCCGTGGTTCCCGCCGCCGCGGACGACCGCCGGACCACCTCCGTGGTTCCTGCCTCCTTTGCCTCCGCCCACCCTGTGGGTAGTTTTTTGTTTGTTTTTGGACTCTTGGCCCCTCTTGTGTTTCCGCCCACGATGGTGGGTTGTTTTTTGTTTTTCTGGACTCTGGCCCCCCGTCCAGCGCCCCTCCGCCCACCCTTGTTGTGTTTTTGTTTTTTCTGGACTCTGGCCCCCCATCCGGCGCCCCTCCGCCCACCCTTGTTGTGTTTTTTTTTTTTTTTGGGCGTCTGGTAGCCGCCCTTGAGGGGGGGGTACTGTCAGGATCTGTGTTTTCTGTGTTCATTTAGAGTTTTTTGTGTCCTTAAGTCTCTTCGTTGTCCTGTCCTCCCCTTGATTGTTCCCAGGTGTGTCTCGTCTCTGTGATTACCCTCCTGTGTATTTAACTCCACCTGTGTTCCTTGTTCCTCGTCAATGTTAGCGTCTATGTTCCGTCAGTGTTTCCTTGTGCCTGCTTCTTGTTGCTGGACTTATTTACAATTAAATTCATCATCACATTCATCTTACCTGGGTCTACAGCGTCTGCCTCACCAACCCGCACCACACCTCATGACAGTTTAAGTCAATGTTTTTAGTTGGAAAAATGTGAGTGTTTTTGAAAAAGCATGCCACACTTTTTGCAATTATCAAAATATTGTGCATGTTATGCATTCTTCATCTGTGCTGCTATCAGTAAAAAGCTATATTTGGTAAAAAAACAAAAAAACAAAAAGCAACAGCAAAACAACTTTTTAGTTTGTGTGTGAGATATTTACCATTTAAGTGATTTTAGGGAAAGCCAGGCTCATTTACTCACCTCCAGCAGCATTCTCCTGGCAGACGCCTCCATTCTGACATGGTTCATTGTCACAGCCTCCTGCGTTGCTGCAGCACTGATACACCCCATACACCCTCCTGCTTCCTGATCCTGTCAACTCTGCTTCATCACCCACTACAATTAGCTCCTTGTTGAGCTCCAGGCCCTCCAGACAGCCAGTGAAATGATGTGAGTCCAGGCTCAAATCTTGAGCGGAGTCCTGAGGTAGAGGAGCAAACAGTAAAGCGCCATGGGAGTGCATCATTCGGCACGGCTCTGCCAGGCTGATGGAAGCTGGGTGCTGCTGGTCTAGAGTCAGTTTCAGGAAGCTGGAGTTGACCTCCAGCAGGACGCTGTGCCAGCGGCCGTCCGACACCAGATGGGATCTGACCAGCAGTGTGCTGGGGGATTTGTTTCCACATCTGTATCTGAAGTGGAGTTCCCCTTTGGTCAGCTAGGGAAGTAAAACAAACAAACAAAAAAACAAATAGGATCATTTAAATTCAGGCTTCAGAAATTCATCAAATTTAATAAAGAATTTAAAAAAATGCAAATCAGAGTTTTAGGCACAGCATGATTATGAAGAACTGCTAACTTTATGTCATTTAATGATGCAATATGTCTTAAATCATAGAATGACTCAAAGAAGTTAATTGCTATTTCATAATTGGCAAATGTATTATGTTTTTTATGGTGTAAAGCACTTTGAAGCGACTTGTTGCTCAAATGTATTATACAAATACACTTGACTTAACTTTACTTAATGCATTACAGATTGTCTGAATTAATTAAAAAACCCTCTGTAATTTGTACATTTCCAGCTTTATGTAGGGTGTCAACCTACAGGACTGCTCTCATATGCAATGCCTTATAAAATAATTTGCTCCCATACAGAGTTTATTGTTTGGGTTCTTTGTCTCACTTACTGTATATGATTCACATAATTGAAACAAATGTAAAGAGTAGAGAAAAATAACTTGAGTAAATATAAAATTACATTTTTGAACAGTGATTTTATTTATTAAGAGAAAAAAAGATCCAGGTCAACCCGGCTATTTGTAAAAAATAAAATAAAATCATGTCCTAAATGTAACAACTGTTCATTCCAACTTTGGTGGCAAAAGCTCCATGACACCCTCAACACATTGTCTGTCCAATATAAGAAGACAAAAAGACACAGGATAAACAACCAGGACCTTCTTACTGCCAGGAAACAATGCTACTAACTGTGCAGCAATGAAAGTAGACTAGAATGAGCAATCATCTCTGATTTAAAGACAATGTCAAAAACATCTTCTTACTTAAAAATATGTAACATTTGGAAATTAAAAAAAAAAAAAAAAAGAAAACGCTTACAAAATGTTTTTTCATGTTTACCCAACTTTAGAACACTTTCTAGTCTTTAGATGCAATTAGGGGAATCTCTTAAAAACATCTAAGCAGTGACTCCTGTTTCTGTCTTTTTTGAGTAGTCTTTTGTGTTACAAAAATAATCTTTTGCTGATGCGCTGCTCAACTCCCCTCTATTTGACACATTGCACCTAGAGTCAAACAAATATGCTCAGCATTTTATCTCCATAAACCGTAGCCTCTTAGTGTTTCTGCACGCTCAGCGCGCTCAAGAAATAACAAGCCAGCAGCATTTTCCACCTCCTTTTATCTGTTCATGTTTTCTTTATGCAACAGAATCCTTTTCCACACCTTCTGTATTAAATATACAAAAGTAGGTATTTGAAAAATGCTATCATACACGAGTGAAGACTGTGATGCATTATTGACACCGATGCAACTGACTCTCAAAACATTAATTATTCCAATATCTGTTTTTTTGGAGATCTTTCTCATACCTTCATGCAGAGTGATGCTATTTTGCCTTCAGTGACCAAAATAAAGTTTGTTTCATATCCAAGACAGTAATAGATTTCCTGAGCTGAACCTGCAGAATCCCTCCCATGGATGAATGAGGAGGATTGCTCTATCTTTAGCTTCCAAAGGAAGATGCTCTGACTGAGGAACAGCTTAAACATGTGTGAGTTCCCTTTTAATCTGTTGCAACAAGCTTAGTACAACTTATTCATGACGAATGATTAAATAGAAAGGGCACAGTTTGATGCATCAGGAATCTTACTGTATCAGAAGAGCCCATCTAACACAGGTTAGATGGGCAAACTCTACTGGGACTAAAGTTTTCCAGCTCTCCATTTTTTTATTTTGTGACTTCATAAATCACAGTCACAAATGCTGCAAGGCTCCTGCAAGCTGCTTTAATGCTGCAGGGCAAAATTTACTAGGCCGGCACAGCAGAAACGCTTATGTTTTCAGAATGATGGTTATGCCCAGAAGCAGAGGTACCACAGAGTACTCAAAAAATATTTTACCGCTTACGTATTTATCCAGTTTTTGCTTTTTTGTTATATTTAAATTAGGTATGCATAATGTATCAGCATTAAGGTCAGTATTGGTCCGATAACTAAAACTGGGCCAATATCAACAACCAATATTTATTTCCATCTTGTTTCTGTGGGTGGAGGGGAGAGGGTTGGTCATATTTGTTTGTTCATGTGACAGTGACAGTGATGCAGCTCAGGATTGTGGAGTGTTTACCGTAAGCAGAAAAGCAATGTCAGTGCTGTGGTTATCTTTTCACAATGTCAAAAATATATTTAATATCGTAAATATCTCTTATCATCATGACAGCAGGACTAACACCGACTGCTGGTGTCGGCCTACATTTTTATGAACCTGCATCCCTAAATGAAGTTTCTCATCAATAAACTACTTTTATTATTGGACAGAGATAGCTTGAAGGATTATAAAACTATAAAAAAATAAAAATTTAAATTGATGACACCTTAGTGGCAACAACTGTCTTTTAGAATTAGTGATATCTCACAATGAGTCTTTTCCGTCACTGTGGAGGAAATTTAGAGCATTCTGTCTTATTCTTTTATTTCAGGGGCATTGAGCATGCATGACCTGTTTAAAGTCATACAACAGCAACTCAGTCTGAATAAAACCCAGACTTAAAATCCAGGATTGTCCAAAAGCTTCATGTTGTTCCACTGAACTATCCAGAGTCTTTCATATCTTGCTCAGAAGAAAGACCACAAACTGATGGCTGGACCTTCTCTTTTCTGATTTTTTGGGAGAGATCAGAATTATTGTTTATAATAATGCAAGCTGTCCAGGTTGTCCCAGAACATCACACTACCACCAGCATGTTTGATTACAATCATAATGTTCTTTCCTGGAAATTCAGTTAGTTTTACATCAGATTTAACAGAACACAAAGGTTCCAGTTATCCTTGTCAGTCCCCTCATTAAAAAGGAGCACATTAAGATGTTTAATTGGTAAATTTAATATGAGCTTGTGCACGTTTTTTGGTTAGTAAGTAGTTTAAGCCTTGAAACTTCTCTCTCTAGCTATTTTCACTGTCTTTCTTTTTCTTGAATGATGATCAAATGCTGACCTTAACGAAGGCAACTGAGGCTTGCAGTACTTTCCATGATTCTAGTTTTGATAATCAAGTCACTTCTTGAAAAGTCACAAGTGCTTGAGCAAGAAACTCTTCCTGCTCACTCGTCAACATAAATGCCTGAAATAAAACAAGTCAGCTTGTATAACTGCAGCAAGTGAGTGTTGGTCCACTGATTCCACTTCAGCACATATCCACTGCCTTGTTCACTGTCAAATGTGCTAACTGCTCTGCTGTCAGGTCTAAAGTGACAAGTCACCTTCACTTGTTCTTCACAGTTTACTGCTGCTGCTTTTGATTGGAGCCACCCCAGTGTTCCTTTCAAAGGTGCCAAATTACTCTAGAGTAAACTGTGGGATTAAATAAAATAATTCAGCAACAGTGAAACTTAAGCTTTAAAGTCAACTTAAACCCACACAATGCAGCTCAAGTCCAAAGTAGTTAGAGAAGTCGAGCATGAGTTCTTTACCTTGGTTAAAAACTCTGGTTTCTAATGACTTCCACGAATCAGAACAAAACTTATTCAGCCTCAAGAACCTGAGAGATATCTTGCCAATAAAAAATCTACAAAAGAAAATATCTTACAAAACTTCAAGGACTTTTAAAAAGTCTTTTATCCATTTAAAGAAATATGTCTCTCAAAGACCACAACTACTCATTATTCGCCTTCACTGTGCCCGTTTAGTTTCGTACAGAAGACCTTGCACGAGAGCACAAAAATGAATCATCCCTTCCCTGGACAGTGCCACAGAAACAAATTAATAAATCTTGATGACAGTAAAGATTTTATTAGGACTCTCAAAACACAGTCGGTTCTCTCAGTGGGAATTTACAGGAAAAAGGGGCCAAATGGGAACAATGAGCTACTATACCAGAATCGCTGATATCATAAAGTAATGCTAAGCTGGACATAAGTGTAGCTTGGTACTTAAAAGATGCTCTAAAAAAGTTGTTTAGCAAATATAGAAATTTAAAGTGAAAAACTTAATCTTTAGATATGAAATATACATCTCATACATGAAAAGATACATAATCTTTTGTTTCCTACTGATTGACATTAAAACAGACTAAATCTTTCCATATTCACGTTGGTTGGGATTTTCAAAGCCTTGACATTAATTGTGGGAAAAGCTGAAAAGGTTTGAGAACAAACCTGACTCGATTACATCAGGAGGAATTAACAAAAATTCCAACAAACTATTGTGAGAAACCTTTGGAAGAAAACTCAAAACGGTTGCCCCAAGTCATACAATTTAAAAAGTAATTCTACTAAATAAACAGGTCTTCCAAATGTGAAGAAAGTTGAAAAGCATGTCCAAGATGTTTTTTTCTTTAGCAACTAGAAATACTTTTGGAATTCCCAACTGGTGTAACAAAAGAAATTTCAGTCTGAATTAATGTGAGAAAGTGGGATAGAAAAAAAAAAGTGTGTTGTTTTTTCAGATATTGGACGTAAATATTTAATTACAACTGTAAGTGTAATGATCTTCATGTTTAACTGGAAGAGGAGCAGAAAAGAAAAGCTCTTGATAACATCTTTGTTTTAAAGTCTTGAGGCACAGAAATGTCTCAACCTGGTTTCTTTTATATTAAAAGAAAGCATTTTTTCCTTAACCGTAAATGGTTCAACAAAATATTTCTTTAAGTCACGTTGATACAGCTGGGTGTGATGCAATACTTGAATAAACTCACAAAGGGATAAACAGGTTACATATAAAATATTTTAGAAGGTAGCGTACAACTGTGGACTCATATAATAAGAAAATATGAAATTAGGCCAGTATATGAGAAGCTGAAGTCAAGTATTTGGGATTCTGGGCTCGAAATATTTTGAAATCAAGCAATCCCCCCTTACTGTCTGTGTTCCCTATGGAAAACTCCCTTTGATTAAATCAGCAGCTGCTCGATTTTATCTTCCTGCCCGTAAATTTGTGTCAAACAACAACATTACACTAACAGCATCCGAAAATTAGGAAGAGATTTAATCTCTCTGCGGTGGCAAAACTGGAAGAGCAGAATAAATTACCCCCCAGCTCAGGGGAGAGCACAACAAATACATTTCAAATGAATGCAAATAATGAGCCTCTGCCTCCTTTCACTGTAATTATATTACTTCTAGAGTGTTTCTTCTTATTTTGTCTTATTCTGCTTTTGCAACGTTTTTAAACTGAAGTGGAAGTCTCTTGTAGGAATAATAAACATTGACATGTTACTTATAATTCCATGATTGACCTTTTTGACAGTTTAACATGAATGTTGGTGCTTAAAAATTAACAGAGGTTGTTGGGAACCCAAGCAACTTGATTTCAATTACTAAAATCAAGCAATTGATTTTAGATTCAATTACTTCATAAAACACTAGAAAATTCACAGAAATATGAAAAGTAAGTCCTATTTTTTGACGTTCAGTTATAAAACACATAAGGATAAATACCTGTAAAGTCCCCCAGTCGTTTGCACCCCTAGAGGACATGATGAGGCCTTGCTCCTGGAAAGTCTTAAACCTCAGTGAGAGTCTGAAATCCTGGCTGTCCTCATCCATCCTGTGGAGATACTTCAGGTAGGATGTACTGCTAAACTTCAGAGCTGACTCTGAAACAGAAAAAGGTGAATCCAGTGAGAAAAAACATAACTGTTGATCATAAATTAATTTCGATTCACTAGCTGTACTTTTACAAAGTTTATTTACATTTGTGCACATTTTTCTCATTTTTCTACTGTAAAACTAGTGGAATAGCTGGTGGTTTTGGCTTGTAAAGATTTGAACAAATTTCAAATTAGCATCTTCATATCTGAGCCTCTAATGGCCACATGTCCCACAATATGATAATAAAGGAAACATAATAAAGAATTTCTCCATTAAAAATTAGAAATATTTTATTGCTGCTTACATGAATATCAGGAGAAAAAGTAGCAGTTAGTTTTATAACGCTTATGCCTTGTTTCCACAGAGCGGAGAGCACAGGTCTGCGTGGTTTTCTGCAATTAATTTTATATTTATGTATGAAATATCTTACTTCTGTAATTGCCAGAACAGAACAATCACCAACACAAAATTTTAAACAGACTCTCAAACTAAAATTACGTCTGAGTTTTGCATCTGTGGAAGATTATGTCATCCTTCAATACAAATGCTTTTGCTTTATGACATTTTGGTAATTACAATTAACCAGATAATTGATCAGTTATTCATTTTTGTTCATTTTAAGCAAAGGAATCAAAGATGGATTTGGACAGAAAAACTGGGACTTTAGCAGCTTATATTTTTTCTTAAAGCTCCTGATTTTAAGCTCACAAAATATAGAGGCCACAAGCTTGTGACCAAATTTTCAACACGTTTTATTTGTAGTGCTGCGCATTGAGTCAGCTGAGATCCCCACCACACCTGTTTTTGGTCCTGCTTCATTAATGAAAACATATCATTAGAGGATGTGGATGACTCAATGTGTGATTTACGAGCAGCCAGAGGCAGCTTAAACTGGGAATATCACAAACTTGCTATTTAAATGAGGCAACAGAAAGCTTTGACTGCTGAACAGACACTCATGCTCAGAAGTTATGGTGAGCAAACAGGCTGCTGCTGCTTTCAGTTGCTTGTTCACATCCAAACTGCTGCATTAATCATTCTCATAATTCATTATTTGAACAGCTAGTGGCATTTCAGCCAAAAACAATAAAAAAAACCCCACCAGATATGTAGACAGGAAAGTATTGAGTTTATAACATAATCTGTTTATTTCTCATTTGAATCTGTTTGGACTGTGACATTGTGATATCAGACTTGTTAATTCTTAATCCTGATTCATTGATAGCTACAGAGCACTTTGCTGAGAGACTGCTGAATAATGACGGGTACAGAGATATTACTGCTTCCTCATCAAAGGTAAACTAATTTAGCAGATTCAATTTTCTCTGTCTAACGGGGACTAATTAGTTTTCTAATCTGTGATCCATTAGATGCAATGATAAAATTAGGAAGGTAGAGAATGAGGAACATGCATTTTCTGTATATGCCCCTAAAAGCACAAGTCTCATATTGCAAAAACCCCATGTTTTTTATCAACTAATATGATGTTCTAGTTTGCTACTTCAGCAAATGTTGTGTTTTAGAAAGTTTATTTCATCTGAAAACAGAACAGTCATTATCAGTCGATACCGATCCCATACAGAGAAACAGTGCTGAATCAACTTATTTGTTTAAACACAGACATAAATGTAGTGAATTACAAAATTATTAGATAACAGTAAACCAGCACAGCACACTTAAATACACCAATAGTTTCACAAGCTTGGTTAAACATGTAAAAAAACAACACAACTTGAATTTGTTCAGTCAGTGCAAGGCGTATAACAACCAATGTAAAATAAATTATAAAGAAACTGAAACTGACAAAAACAACAGCTACTGTAGTCAAATATGTAAAAAGTAAACTGCAACAAACCTTTGAAAAGTTTCGGAAAGTGCAATGATGAATTCCAAATATAATGTAAAATAAATAATAAAGCATAATGTCGCTCAGACCACAAAGCATAGGACTGGACTGAATAGCTCTGCCCTCGTGGCACATTGTCACTAATACCTGATCTTTAATTTTTTTCAATATTAAGACTGATACAGATATTAATATCGGATTGGTGCATCTCTATTGCTAAATATCAATATAATAAATGACAATACTGTCAGATATATTTTTAAATTACTTTTGTTAAATTCTAAATCTTACATACACTAGAGCCCTGTATTTGCTAGGGTTAGGGACTATAAGCAACCACAACAGATTGTTGAAATCTAAATACTTGAGACCCCTCTGGAAGCTCTTTTAGGCGCCAATTGTAATATTAAATATACCTTATGGCCTGATATGCACAGTGGAAGCATAACTCCAGTAACAACAGTTTTTCTACTGACTTCAAACAGAAAACATATAGTCTATTTCAATGCCAGGCAGTGAGTACATATTGTCTTTTTATACAGTGCATATCAATATCAAGTTTCAACTGTACTGTATATAGGGAAAGGATCATGTAGGGCAGCGGTTGCTGAGGTTTTGCAGCAGCCATCAAATTGAAAGAAGTGGTTAGCATCCAAATTTCACATCGAGAAGGGTTCTTGTGAGCCACACTCACACTTTATTGGTGTCTGAGTGTGTGTGTAATAGAAGCACAGCGCAGGTTGTTAGATTCTGTGTCAACAGAGCGCTTTACTCTGGCAGGAAAGTGCTGGCAGGGTGCAGAGGAGAGATTTCTGCCAGCATTTCATCAAAATAAACCAGCACTGACACAGCAGCCTTTTGTGTGTGGGTGTGGGTGTGTTTGCGTGTGTATGTGAGGACAATATCTTGGCTCAGATTTCTGATAACGAAACAATCTCTCATTCTCTCCATTACCTCTGTCTTAGTCTAATATTTGTTTCCCATTGTTTTATCACCAAATAAAATACATTTGTCCTCCTGTTATCAGCAAATGATGCTGTCAAACCTTTAAACTTGTTACAGCTCTGTGTGACAGCCACCACTACAGAGGCTGGCGGGGAATCTATCTGACACAGCAGTACAGTGAGTATAATCCCAATACAGACCTAATCAGGTCAAACAAGGGACCACTTAAATTAAACATCTTTTGGAGGGATGGAGATGGATCAAACTGTCTGTAAATTATGTTCAGGGAGATGAGAAGTCCTGCAAAATGTCTGTGTGCTTTTCGGTTTACTAAGCCTAAAATCAACAGGCTATTAATGTTATGTTTTTTTCATCATTTTTTAATCTAATGTTAACATAGCACTGAGTGATACGGCTTGCAGATAAAATCTCAGATTTTTTCATAACAGAGACTGAGGAACTCAGTTTTATTTTCCTGCAGTTCCAGTTACTGATCATATAATTACTTGCTTTTTTATCCTTTAAACACGTTGCTTAATGAAAGCAAAATAATGAATGTATTTTTTTTTCTCTGTTCCATTTTCTCCATCACTTTTGGATGAGTCCAAAGCTAAAAACTCTGTGCTTTATAAGATTGCTCAAGCTCATGCAGCGCTCATTATGTTATGTGTGTTGCCACTGTTTTGTACTGGAGCAACTATAAAAGTTTATGTGAACTTTGGGGCTGCACACCCAGATATTCAGAGCGACAGACGCCAAGCTTTGTGTTAGCAAACTTCAGCGTTTCCATTCCAGAACCACAACTTTCTCTGCGGTTCACACGATCTCACATCAGCACCATCTCTGATGGCTGTCTCTCTGAAGCTCAGACACACACTGACACTGAGACAGAGTGACGTACCGTTACAGGAGCAGACGCTCTCCCAGGTGTGCTGCGGTGTGATGTAACCAGCTCTGGCTGTGGTGAAATGGCTCAGCTTCGCTCCTGACAGCAGCACGGCGTTCCTGCAGCCTCTCGCCAGACAGCTGGCTTCCACACATCCGTCATGGCTCACCTTGGGAATTCTGAGACCCAGGGAGTCTTCCATCTCTGCTAAAATACCTAAATCAAAGTGTTCACATTCAGACTGTACGGACTGCCATGATCACATGGCTATGTTCACTCAGCAGGGAAATGCAACCCAAATCTGCCTTTATTTTACCCTTTCGCAGCAGTCTAATGGGCCAATTCCAATCTTTTTACCCTAAAAACTTCCATATGTGTTACTAATTCAGATGTGTATCCAATTGTTTACAAAATGTCAGCAGTCTGAATGGTCACGCTGCAGTTTATTTGGCTTTTATGTCATCAATGTGAGAGATGCATCATAATTCTGCACCCGAGTTAGGATGTAAACAATGGCTGAAGTTTATGATTAAAAAATTATGAAAGAAGTCTGTGTCACAATCCCACCACTCCTGACTCTGACTACACATCCATCCAGAAGTTTATGATTAAAAAATTATGAAAGAAGTCTGTGTCATAATCCCACCACTCCTGACTCTGACTACACATCCAGACAGACTACAGAAATTGCAGCCAATACTACACAAAGCCACTGCTGTTAGTTGTGCTTTCATTTTATTAGCTGACGTTTTCTTGTTGCAATCTCGTGACAATACTATCAACTCCTGTTGATGAATAAACCTTAAAATTGATCCATAAACGGTACCATCCATTATTATTTCTGTAAACAGTGATGTCAAAGTTCTGCTCATTCTGTGCATGCAGGTCACTTTAAGAATGTAAACCATGCACAAGGCTCTTTGCAGTCGGGTTTAATTAGTAGCATGAATTAAGACTTGCTGTGTGAACATAGCCTTATAAAGAAGTAATTCTGCTGACAGCTCACCTTCGAGTTTGCTCCCTGACAGCGACTGAATGAGTCCTCCCTCAGGCCTGCGGACCAGCAGCACCTCCAGGGCCTTGGTGTCAGGCAGCTGCTGCAGGCTGGCCAGATAGAGCTCTTGTTTGGGAAGGCTAAGAGACTGTGCCATTTTGCGCTGGAGGCCTCTCCAGTGATCTCCCAGGAACTCCTCGGGTGACATCCCGACCAGCTGCAGCGTCAGGCCAGAGTCCAGCACGCTCTGACTGGCTGCCCACATGTGAACCTTGACCTCTGTCCAGACAGTAAACTTCCCGTCGCTCACGCTGATGTTCAGCGCATACGAGCCCACCTCCAGGTTTTCATCCGCCCAGATTTTACCATCAGTCAGGTCCACGGAGAACCTTTGGCCCTCTGGCTTTTGTGAAACCATCCCGTAGGTCAAGATGTCCTGGAAGTCCTGATCCGATGCGTGGAGTTTGCCGATGACCCGATTTGCAAATAGTCCTCCGGTGGTAGTAATGAAGACCTCGAGGGGGACAACGGTGGGAGGATACTTGCTCTGCTCAGTGACGTTGATGTTGATCACACAGATAGAAGACAGCGGAGGGTGACCACTGTCTGTTACCTGAATAAAAAAAATGCAATGGTTTCACCCTTTCCTTCACACAATTGCAGATTTTTTTTAAAGTATGGCACTTTTAACAGATATTCCTTTCCTGCTAAACTGATTTTGTTTATTAATTTTTCTTTCCTCAAACTAATAAATCACTAAAAACTAAACTCTTGCATGAAAATGACTTAAGTCTAAAGTGACTCAAAGTTTTAAAAATAATCAGTAAATTATATTACAGGAACTAATTTCATTTGATTAATTCAAATAGGGAGTTAAGCTCAATTAAAAACACATATGTTTCACATGTTCAAAATTTAATTTCTTAGCAAATATGAGTACTACGTAAACAAGGCCTACTCAATCATAGGGAAATCTCCTGACTTGACAGCTGTCCAGCAGACATTCACTGATACCTTTCACAAACTAGAAAGTCACAAAAGATTATGTCTAAAGAAGCTGACTGTTCTCAAGCTGTTTTATCTAAGCAAATAAAATTTCTGCATGTGGAAGGGGGGGTGAAAGTGTCAGAAAAGAGATGAAGAAACAGCAAAGGGGATAACCACAGCCTTAAGAGGATTGTAAAGCAAAGCTCTTTCAAGAGTTTCGAGAAAATTCACAAGGCATGAGCAGCAGCTGGAGTCTGTGCTACATGAGTCACCACACATAAATATATCCAGGACAGGGGCTACATCTGTTGCATTCCTTGTTATGTCGCTCCTGAATTAAAAGCATTTACTTTAGGCTTAGGGGAAAATGGACAGGACTGTTGCTTAGTGGTCCAAAGTCCTTTTTTAAGATGAAATGAGTAACTGGAAATCAAGGCCCCAGAGTCAGGATGAAGAGCTGAGAGACACAGAATCAAAGATGCTTAAGGGTTCAGTGTGAATTTTCAGTCAGTGATGATTTGGGGAATCAAGTCATTTCCTGGTATTGGCCTTCATATTCAGTCCAAAGTCACCCCAGCTTCCTAGAACGCTTCATTCCTCCTTTTCCTGACATCGTTGGTGGAAATGCTGATTTCATTTTCCAGGAGGATTTGGTACCTGCCCACACTCACAACATTACCACCACCTTGTTTAAAGACCATGATAATACTGGAGTTGAAATGCTAGCCAAATTGTCTTATCTTAACCCTACAGAGAAACTGTGGAGTGTTTCTAAAAGACACTCGAGGCTCTCATCTGTTTCTTGATCAAACACAACACCGCATTGGTGGCTCCCCAACGCAGAGAAGCTGCAGACTGCTGTTCAAGCAACCTGGACTTCTTCAGCAGAACTAAAGGATGATCACCTTAATAACACACTGTATTGGTGCTGTAATTTATGCAAAAGAAGCATAAGTGTTGATAGAAACCTTTCATTCACTGCAAGATAAGATTGCCAGAATTAACAGAAACAAACATTTAAAATTTGCCGCATTTTCATCTTTCTAATCAAGTCAGTTTATTTGATTTAGCGAACACAAATTAGGTCACTGAATACAGATGGAAGATGTCTGGTTTTCCAGCAACGGTATGTAACTTTTAGGAAAAGTCAGTTTTTGAAATATTTGTTAAAACTGTCACTTTGTCGTGACTGTATAAGACAGATAATTTATGAAAAAATTCTTTACCCAGTACTTCCAATACTGGATACTGGGTACCTCCTCAGAAATGCACTGCTTGGTCAGACACAACCAATCAGAAACAGGAGGAGGGACTTAGCATTCTCAATCATTCTTGTGTATGCGCCGCTCACACTTTCCTCCTTGTTCTCTGCTGTGCTACAGCTTGTTCCCGACAACAGAGCATGTTAGCATGACCACCGATTACAGGCGGAAGAGATTTTCTGTAACAATGAGTTGCTTCTCCACCATTAGCAAAATGACAGTAAGTTGATTAACAGCGCTAAGATTGTCTTCCTGGCTCTGATTGGTTGGATTTTACCGGGAGTGATGCATTTTTGCAGATCAGTATAGTTTTTTCACAGATTATCTGTCTCAAAAATACTGTCATGGCAAAGTGACAGTTTCAACACATAAGTCAAAAACAGATTTTTCAGATAAGTTATGTTATAGCTTTAAGGTTTCCCTGAGCAAACTTTAAATTTCCTGACAGCAGCTGTGGCTACAAGGTAAACTCAGCAGATTTAAACAGCAGGATCACAATTTCTTCTTTTTTTGTAGTTTTACTGACAATGTGAGAACCGAATTTTCAATGTCAGAAGTGACATGAAGACTTTGACAGAAATTGCAGTGTATTTGTCTCTAGTCCACTAGGTGAAGAGGGAGAAAGCAGCTTAGAGGAAAGAGAGACAACAGACAGAAGTGGAAGAGTAAAAACAGATGTGTAGTGGCCCCTCTTACCTGGATCTTCAGCTGATGGTAGGGTTTGTTCTTCTTCCTGAGAGGTGCAGAAAGAGACAACAGACCACCCTGGTCGACATGGAAACGGCGGTCACTGTTGCCACTGAGGATGTGGAAGGAGAAAGGCGGACCGTTCTTTGGAGTGTCTTTATCCGTCACAACAAGCTGAAGGATGCTACTGCCGATGGACTCTCCCTCCTATAAGAAATGTATTTATTTTTATTTCAGATTTTTATTCATCTTTAAATAGTATGTATTAAAAATCAACAGCGCATTTATAGGAATTTATGAAAAACTTGACCAAAACAAAAAAGTTTATGGGTTTCATTTTAATAACACGTTTGCCTTTCAATTGAATTTAATATTCTGTACTTCACAAAAGATGTCAAGCTTTACTAAAAGAGATCAAAACATGTTCGCTGTGATGAATTACATATTCAGTTGAAGCTTCTTTTCATTGCGTCCTAATACTATTAGAAACCAGTGATCCCTTACAAAACAAAGCCATCAGTCTCAGAACAGCACTCTGCCGAAGATGGATGGCAGGAAAGGTACACAAAATGTGAAATTATTGGGCTAATACATACACCAACCCATGTGCAGTGTTAGCAATTTAAATTAAAGCATGCATCACATTATGAGTCAGGCCTGTTAAAAGAAAGCTGCAGCAGACTGTGACGAAAACGGTCGAATGTGTTGTAAATGTTGAAAGCTGGTCTTGTACCTCTGGCTTAGCTGAACACAAGAGTTGCCATATTGACACAAAAGCCTAATTAACTTAAGATAAAACAAAGTGTTGAGCAGTTGGGATTCAGTGAGCCTAACCTCTGTCTGCATATTTGTGGTTTTATGAAGCGGCGGAGTAACACATTTTATTACCTATATGACCACACCTGCTACAATTTGCTTATAGACCAAACAGAGCCACATAAAATGCAGAAGGCTTTTGTGTTCCTATTTAGGATTAGAGAAACACAGACAGGTGAATTTCATTCAAAGACCACAGTTAAGCCTTTTATATCATGTCTACATCCATACAAATCTTGAATTCCCAGGAACAGACATCCAAACATCATCGCTTCTCTAATGTACTTGATCCTAAACGTCTTTGTAGGTGGAGCAGATTAAAAATGTCACCTGGTCCATTCTGTAGCTTAATACTAGGCTCCCCTAGAGATGAGTACCAGGGCCCCTGCTCTACAACTGGCAGACAACTCCATTATCATTTGACAAAGTGAATCTTGAAATAAAGAGAATTTTAAAGGTAAATGTGAAGATACACTTTATTGATCTGACAAATAGGAAGATGCAAATTTTAAAATAGTTTGAAAAAGTTAGAGGTGAATCAGACTGAAGTCTTCATAACACATCTACATTTTTTTACAAAAAGGCATGTGCTTACCATTCTGGTACAAGCTGCTATAAAATAATAGTTCACAATCAATAGTAATGAAGTAAAACATGAAAGAACAAAAAACTTTAAGGTATTTATGAGGTATTTAAAATTGCTCTTCTTCCCCTCTCTTTTTTCACTCAAACTGAGAAAAAGTCAAACAGCTTTTATTTTGGTCTACATTTAATTACTTTCACTTCAGGACATTCCATTAAGGACCTGAAATAAAAAAAATAAATATTCATCCCAAACCCCGGGGCTTCACTGAAGTTAAAGATAGACTGTAATTGAACACAATGTTTGTCTGCAAGAGTTACTTTCTAGGAAATTATTCAGAATGAGGAATGCACACTGATACAGAGAAAGTGGTTCATGCAAAAAGACATAAAATTCCATTGGGTTTTTAGTCCAGAATTTACCCAACTCAGCTGAATCTGCAAATAGGCTCTGAGCAGAACAATTTAATCCTGGTACATTTAAATGTCTTCAGATTGTTTTCACTGCTCAGTGGAGACAATCTTCCTCAGCGATGAAGAATTTATCTTGATTTATATCTCCTGTGGCTTCCTCTGTGGTGGTTCTGGGAACCAAAATGAATCACTTGTCAAACTGCTGGTTTTAGTGAAGATTTCAAACTCAACTCCAGCCTATAGTGGCAGCTTCACTTCCCCACAACAGATGTGCCTCTCGTAAAAGCAGACGTCTGAAGGTGACAAATAGTCAAACAAAGACTGTAATTAACTGCCAAAAAGAAAATCCAGGCCGCTGTCGACCTGCAGCACCTGTCTGTAAAAATTAACAACTCCTCAGACCGTCTGCAGCCGCATCCATCTGCTCACTGCAATCAGAGCGCCTTCATCAGGCAGAGCTGGCGTTAGCACATGGGAGCATTTCAAAGACTTTGGATTCATCCACAGACGACATTTGGCAAAGTTTGGTCTCACGACCAAGCTTTCCCGTGGCTGGATGGTGTGAAGAGAGCTGGCAAACGTGCAGCAGTCAAAGTGATGAAGAGCTGGCAGATAAAACGCCATCAATGAGTAACAACCACAGCTAGCCAGGAGCAGATTTATAAACAAACATACACAGCCACGTGGAAAACTGAAACATTGTGAAATACATGCGTTCCCAGGAGCTAAAGTGCAGGTAAATTGCCCGTTAAAAGTTTTTTTCCACCTCAGCAGACGTGGCTGTGTAATAAAAGGTTTAAAGCAAAAAGATTGAACACAGTGACAATCACGATAGCTGATCCCTCTGATGTTTGAATTCAAAGTTCAGAAACAAATCTGTGTACTCTTGTTTTGAATCAAGTAAATGAAAGAGATAAACAAAATAAGTCATTTCTAATTTCTCTTTATCACTGGCTATGGTATCTCTATGTAAGAATGTCAGGGAATGTTGGGGATACCGTCTGCCCCTTTTTCTCCATGTGAACAAAGTGAACACAGAATGAGGCACTTGCGAGAGGCAATGCATTCTTTGCTCATCCTCATATTCCCATTGCACCTATTTTTACACAGAGTCGTAAAATATCACACATGAATGCAACTGTTGCTCTTCAGGACACTGGAGTATATATATATTTTTTGTAGGAGGCGGCGGCTTATTCCTGTGTGTTCTTGCTGGAATTCTTTGTCTCCTGACGTATCGGTTCATGACAGTTTGTCGAAGCTGTGCTTTGTGTGTGCAGCAGGGTGTGCAGCCATTTTTTGTTTTTTTAAGCGACAGACATGAAAGATCTCTAGGCACAAAACAGTGGCTGCAACAAATCAAAACACAGTGGGAAAACCTGTTCAAACGTGCATATGGTTCCTGCCAGGGTCAAATCAATAAAAAGTACATAAAAGACAAGCTGTTTAAAAAAATGACTTCTTTCTCTTTCCTTTTCAGGCCTGCAAAAGCTACATCTAAAACACTAAAAGAGGACGACAGAAATCAAGGTCATTGGTGACTTAATGAGTTAAGATGATTTGCATCAACTTAATGTGCATAATATTTTTGTGTCTTTTTTATTTCAAGCCCTTATACTTCTCTCAAGCACTTGAGTACTTTTCAAAAACATCCTTTTGTAGGAGAGCGCTGAATGCAAAGTGTAGGCTGAACTTGTTCTTTCATGCCTGCAGCAAAGTGGATGCATCATCTGGACAAAATGTACGGCAGCCAACATGTGGTGGCCCACGCCGAAAATAACACAAAAAAAATTGCTTACTGTTTTTGAAAGCATGAGAATTACTATGACATGGATGATGGAATATCTGCACAGCCATATCTTTCAGGATTCAGCAATTAGCTGGATAAACATCAAATAAGCCATGTTCCACCAAAAATGTCTGCATGCTTTCTGTGAATAAGCGAACCAAAACTTTCAGGTTGTCGTACCTGCAGCACTAGATTGTGGTTGACCTGAGAGAAGACAGGTGGGTTGTCGTTGACGTCCATGATAGTGATGGTGACGAGGACCGCCGATGAAAGAGGGGGCCTGCCCTCATCTGCTGCCTGCACCGTCAGAGAGTAATGAGGGATCTGCAAAGGAGAAATCAGGGTTTAACAAAACACTTTTTGTTTTATTGTCATTCAATGTTTTTCTTTTTTTTGTATTTCACACACGCTGACCTCTTCTCTGTCCAGTGCTGTGCGGACAGAAATTTCACCGCTGCGAGGGTGGATGGAGAACTGCTGCTGCAGATCTCCACTAACGATTGAGTACCGAAGCAGATTATTGATTGGACCATCCAGGTCTGAAGCTGTTACCTGATAGGAATGAAAGAATAGATAACACCACAGTCAAAGCAAATATATATTTTTTCTTTTTTTATATATCATTATAAAAATATAGAAAAACAACTGAGTTTAAAAAGCGTCATCCAATAAATGATTAATGTGTAATATTTCTGAGCCAAAGGTGATCTAAACAGATTGAGACCAAAGAAAGGACATAACTCTGTTAGCATTTGTATGAATGTATTTTCTTATCATAACAGGCACAAGCTTTTCTTGATGTCTTAGAGAAATAAAAGCCAGAGCACTAAAATCCATCACTTGTGTCATATTTTCTACAGCAGGTCACACCCAAAGCATAACATTTAAGATTTTGAAAATCAGATTTTTTCTCTCACAACTAACAACATTTACAGGAACAATCAGTATAGGATGCACATGATGGATTTTGTATACAGTTTTAATCCTATAAGCTGATACATTCTGATTGCTTTGTTGCAAACCATTAAATTGCAACTGACTTTAATTCTTGATATTTTGCTATTTAATGCAAGACTTAAACATGTTTTGGTTAGGATTTGTTTTCAAGCTTAGACATTAATACAAAGCATTATCTACCAACTTTTTGACCAACGTGGCTTGTTTCAGTGCTTTATATGTTCTTTAATGACCCATACTTTAATGGAAGTTGCTTTTGTTGGAGTTTATTTTGAATAAATTAGATGCAAGTTTTCCTTTAATGTAATTTCTGTTCTAGATCCTATTCATCCCCCAAAAAATATCTTGAAAAAAGGTTTGGTCATAAAGCAGACCCAAAAGATGAAGACTTAGTTTCATCTTTCAGTTTCTCTCTGAATTTAGCTCACTTAAAAAATTTAATCCAACTTTCTGTAGTTAATTAAACAACTGAAACAGCTGGCCATCAGAGAAAAATGTGGACCTGTTAGATGAAAGCGTTGTAACCAGTGAGTCGCTGAGCTGTGTTATTGCCGTATATCTGCTGCTGTCCTGATGAGACGTCATGTGGCTTAATCTGGTTTCTGCTTCTTTCTCACTTGAATGCCTGATCAATATATAAGTTCGAACTGTTGTCAGTACTCTCTACTCGCCTCATTCGTCACCTCCTGTCATGTTGTGTATTTGTGTGTATCACATCTGCTTGCACTGCAATTAAATATTACCTGATTAAATGTTTTATTTGGTTCACAATTATCTGTTTTGTGTCTGTACATGTCATAAATTATCAAATCTTTGCTTCATTAACTTTTCATTGTGCAACCTGGTTTTCTACACTCAAAAATTCTTCCAGATTTCTCATATGAGGTCTTTGTACATGAATTTATTTTGTTTTTCACCTTCCACTTCTTTTTTAATTTTAAGAAGGTTTTCTTGTGTGTTAAAGGAATTACAATATATTTTTTTAAATTACATTATCTATCACTAAATTATAAAAATGTACATCTAATAAGCTTTGACTGAAAACAATGATTCCAGTGCTTATAAAAATCTTCATGAAGTTCACTGTGTACCTCAAGAAAGCATTAGGATATTTCATGTAAGTCCAAGATTTTGTCTATAAATGATAAAAAAGACATTAGAAATTTAAATAATAATGGTTTTAAAATGCCTTCAATTTAAGACAGTATGAAGAAAGCTTGTTAAAATTAGTGCTAAAGCACATATCATATATACTTTAAAGCCCACATTTTTGCATTATGTTTTCTTTTGGTTTAATGTAATATTTTAATCTTAAATGAAAATCATACTTTACTGAAACATCAGTCAGTGTGTACCTATCTATATACAGCATTCCCAAGGGTGAACTGAGTTTCTGAAATAAACTTATCATTATCAAAGGAGTCCGTTATATAAAAAGGCACTTTAAACTATGATACATTCACTTAGAGCTGCATTGTAATTTAATGACTGCAGAATTGCAGTATTTGTAGAATATTAATATTTAGTATTTACATGTTTGCATTTGTCTTTATGTATAAAGACAAATTATGTTTCTCCAGTTTCATTACATTGCAATATATTGGATTTATTCCTTACTTTCATAACCAGACTTCCGGGTGTCAGATCCTCCAGTATCTCAGCGCTGTAATCGCCCTGTCTGAACACTGGTGCGTTATCGTTCATGTCCGTCACATTGATGATAACTGTTGTGATGTCACTGAGGGAAGACTTTCCACGACTTCCCTCCACGGACAGGTAGTACTCCCTGGACACCTCGAAGTCCAGCGCGGCCATGAGGGTGAGAAGGCCTGTAAGATGACGACATAAAGGCTAAGTTTGATAGCAGTCACTTTGAACAGCAGAACAAAAATCTGATGTCTGCTTGATTGACTGACAGAGAGCTGTCTTGCATCCTTGATGACCGCAGTTCACACTTGACTGCTATCATAAGAACAAAGAAGTGCTTAAGGGTTTCCACATCTGCTCTGCTTTCCCTTTAATGTGATTCAATGAAACTTTTAAAGTGCAGGTTCAAAAAGTGAACAACTGGGAAGAAAAAGTAATGAGTAGAAAACTTTCAATCTTTAGTCTTCCTCTATTTTAGACAATTTCAGGATCTTTTGTTCTGATGGTTTTGTGATGGTATTGTTACCACAATAGTACAAGAAAGTGTATTCTGGTGCTATTGTATTTTCAAAAAAATGTTTTCATTTATTTTGTGTATTTTTTTAGAGTGTTAAGTGAGTTCTCCTATTTATATATTAAAACTTTAAACAGCTAAAGATCTCTGTGATGACTTTCCTACAATTGATGGGAATAAATTCAGGATCAGGATATAAATCATTAATTTTATTGCAATATAAACACTAATTGAACTTGAGGTTTACTTGCTATACATTGCAAAATAGTCATGTGTGAACTGCTGCATAAAATTATGAAGATATCAATTTATTTTACATCTTTACATATCTCAACGACCTTCCTTTTATCTGTTTCCCAGCATTTCTTTTGTGTTGCACATCTGAATTGTCATCACAACCTCCTATATAAATTATGCTCTGCCTGACTACACATGAGACGGAAATGCAGAGTCAATATTATATGGAGTGACAAGCATTTTATGATCTTTAAATGGGTGTTCTCGTTGTGAGCGGAATGTGGTTTGGACGATGATATTTTCCATAAGTCAAACACATCCTGTGGTATCATGTGGTATAACTGAGCTCAGTAAAGCTGTTAGTTTAACCTTTAAGGAGAAATAAATCTCTCCACAAATGCCTACTGTCTGTGTGCATGCTGTCATCCTCATGTGAAGCCCAACATCAGTTTATGGAAACAGCTAAAGGAGTTAAGATGTGACTACTGCGTTTGGTTTAAGAGTCAGACAGTTTCAAGTCTTTCTGCATCTGACCTGCTGAATATTTGCTCAATATAAATGATTTGTCTGAGACAAAAGGAGAAAATATGTTTTTTGTTGCTAAAATAACAAGTACAAACCAAACAATCCTTACATTGTCAATGAGCAATCTATGTCTACTGTATGTGCTGACTGCTGTCTTAGTTTTTTAGTTTCTAATAGCAACTAATGGTTCATTGGTCACTATTGATAGCTCACAGAAAGGATAGATAGTTTTATGGCAACATCTTCGATCAAATCTACTTAATTGACACAGCAAAGTTCAATTAAAATGTTTCTATGGTCATTATACTTTTAAAAGACATCATTTAAAATACTTTATACAATAACTTTGACATAAAAGACAATAAAAATGTTAAAAATTGGCAGCTAAATTAGTAATAAAATTGTATTTTCAGAGACCAAACCTGAAACAATATTTTACATTTCTGAACTGATTTAATGATCATTGTTATTAATACATTATTGGCACAAAACAAACTCCTTATTAGTTTTCAAATTTATCAGAAAAAGTATTTCTTTGAGTCAACGAATAACATCATCTCCTATTAAAACATCTTTTCCCTTTCAACCAACATGTTGTTAATGGCTATGACAGAGAATATGAAACATCCTTGGCAAATATATCCACCTCTCGTCATCAGAAAATAACCAAAACATGTTTGCCTTTCTTGGAGCTGTAGCAATAAAGACCCTTAATCCAAAACCATACAGAAAAAAATAGAATTACAGCCTGCAGCTCTAACTCCAGAACATCCTGATCCACTCATTAAATACAGTCCAAAGCACAGATGTAAACAAAAACACGCAACTCTAGTTAACTTTTAGTGAGCTCAAACAAACTCACAGTGGTTTCAGTGTTTGGAGATGGGACACAACTGTGGAGGTTTTTACCTTTTTCTGTTTTTGTTACACTGAGCAAGTGTGAAGCAACAGAACGTCTCATTGTGGGCATATTATCCCACACAGAGTCGGAGCGTACCTACCTGCTGCAGCTCGTCATATCTAGCAGAGTGTGGGTGAAACATACTCCCAGTTTTGGGCTGCCAGCCAGTCTGCCAAAAGACACCTTATTAAGAGAGAACAAAAATAGGCTCCAACAACACGAAACAACCAGCCACCACTCTGCTAAAATCGAACACCTCCATGTTTCAGAGAGTAAATTATTTGTGCCCCGTACAAAGAATGTAGGTCTCAATTTATTGATTTTTCTGAGATAAGGGAGTTTTCTGCAGCTAGCTTTAGTCAAAATTATCCAAGGCGTGTTATTTATTCATTCGTTGTTGTTTGGATTTACAATCCAACTGTGGAAATGCAGGTTGGGATCCTGTTTTCCCTTTTGTATCAATAAAACACATTCTTTCTTTTTTTGCTGAATTCCCACTGACAAGTCTCTGCTTGTTTATAATTTGTACGATCCCAGGGTTGCTCCACTTCTTATTCTTAAACTAAATGTTATTGGAAGAACTGTAAATCAGTTTTCATATGTGTAAGAGAACAACAGCAGTGACATCAAATATATATAAGCTGATTTGATAGAACTAACGCCTACTACATAGTTTGAAATCACTTTACTCAGTGAGACGGTAAAAGTGCGTCCATCGAGCCAAATATATTACTGGCAAGCAGTTTGAATGCATGCCACCCGAAATACAATAACCTTCCAAATACTTCATCCAAACAGCCCTTAGCAATTGTGTACATATTGTAATTTCAGTGATGATCGCGACTGAATACATTGTGCAGCTCCAAGCTATAATGATGAGAAAGAGGTTACTAGATGAAAAACCTGCTGAAATACTGGACAAATAACAAACTAAATCACTTTAAATTAAAACAAAAATGACTTAATTACAAATAGAAGACTACACAAATCTCAACTTTCAAAACCAAGATAGAAAAATCAAACCTGGTCCCTTAACATTTACACATGGCACAAAAGACCTTCTGTAGAACAAATCCTGTATAGAGAGCAAACACCAAGTGCTCAACTAAACAATAAATCAATACTCTTCCTTCACACTGTTCTACTTTATAGTAGAGAATATATTAACTTGTGACTGACTTTCTTTTTCACATATCACTCACAAGATTGTGCCTAAAATAAGAACCATCTTGAGTAAGAGACCAACAGCAGTGAAATTACAAAAACAAAACAACTTGGTGCTAAACTGTAAAAAAAAAAAAAAAACATAAAATAAATTAAATAAAAATTGCTCTAGGTAAAATCATCAGATTTGTTGTAAAGAAATTGAGTGCATAGTATTTTATCTCTGTCCTCAGACCAATGGCACTGCTTCTGGTAAGAAGCCTTTTCCCATACTCTCAGTTGCAGTGGTGGGCCGTCAGGGCCTGCAAGGCCTTCTCTGCTGGCCTAAAAATATCTGAATCACAGACTGATGTTAATTATATTTTGTCCATGAATACGTATTAAATAATTCCAAATGGTCTGTCCGCTTCCTTTCATTGCTAGCCCCCTGGTTGCGCTGCTTCCAGAAGTGTATTTTCATATTTAAGCATTTAGCCAATCACATTTCAGCCACTATTTGTTGCCAGGGTCAAAGAAATCTGCCTGGAGGCCTTCACAATCAGTTCTGCGGGCCCTGTAGCATAAAATAAACGTCAATCAAACTGTTGCTTCAACCAATCAGATTTTGAGTTGGCGACACCAAGGCCCTGTAGCAGACGTAACGTCAGCGTATTCACACGCTCTGATTGGCTAGTCAAAGAGCGTACTAGCAAACTGCATCTGTAGCGAGCTGCACAAGCAAAGATATTGTTGTGTTGATTTAATAGGTGTTTTGTCAACCCACAATGGGTGAAGGAGGAGAAGAAATGGATTTGGTTGGAGATTTACTGTCAAAGACATTTTCAAGGCGGACTTTTCAAGAAAAGCTGGACGTTGTTAAGCAAGGTCGGGCAACTCCGAAGCTAGCAAGCCTGTCACAACCGGGAAAAGGATTTGTCCGCCACTTTCAGTCTACTAACTAAAACTTATGCCAGAAATACGACAGGGCAGGCTCGACTTTCAGCATTAGCTTCGACGGCGATAGAAAAGGACTTCTTCATGGAACTGAAACGCACGGATAATCTGCACAACAGAGTAATTGAAATCTTCTTGAGGAAAGAAAGGAGGATGGATTTTGTGTACAAATAATCAGGATTTTTGGTGAGTAAAATGTTGCTATATTCCTAAATAATATTGTAATTTTATCAGGTTATTTTTGATGCTTTTTTTATGTGTGTCGCAGCTGTAGAAGTTTTATAGCCATAAAATAGTTATTGAGGGTTGGATTGATTCAGACGGAGCACTACTGAAGGCCTAGGTGTGAAATGCACGGCCCGCCACTGCTCAGTTGTAGTTGGCATGGAATCCAAGCACCTGCTGGATGATGGCCACTTAAAAATTTTATAGTTAGGATGGTAAATGTTGTTCATTATGTGCCCTAGATCCACATCGTTGAATCAAGATGTCTCAAAAGTCAGCCTACCTAGAGCTTTTCTGTCTTATGAGTTACAATTCCTGTACCAGATGGTGATATTGTTAGAAACTACTGAGTAGCAGAAATGAAGAAGGTTTACAGTACAACTGTGGAGATATTATACCTTCTAGACACACTATTCCTGTGTACCCTTCTTTACTGGGCTGAAGGTTTGTATACTCCAGGTTAGATCCTAAAAGATATAGAGTCCCAGGCAGGGAGAACTTGCCACTCTCTCCATCAGTATCGTATTTAAATCAGGTGGTAAGTAGTTTATCCTGCTTCTTTCTTCTGAAGTCCACTGTCTGGTTTTATATTGAGATTAAATGTTTTCTTTACACCAGAGTTTTGATGTTGATTGATATCAGGAAATTCCACAGTGGTGTTAGGGTTGAATTGGAATCAAAAGAGTATCAAGAATAGAAGTTGACTTAAAGCACGTCCTTGGGAGGCTCCCATGCTAGTAATTGTAAAACCAACATATTTTACAATTACCAACATGTAATTGTAAAATATGTTGGTAATTGTAAAACTTTATATGCAGTTTTAATATTTTCCTTCTGCTGAGGGTCTAGCGGCCATTAGGTGGCACTAATCTCCAGTTCCTTGAACTTTTTTATTTATTAAATGCTGAGCTGTGATCTATCAACCAGAAGCTGGAGTAATTGCCCTACTACGACGTAATTTAAAATAAGTCTTTATTTTAAAAACTTCCCACAAAGTAAAAGAACGAGGTTTGTACTTTTGTTTATTGTTTGAAATGGCAGCTTACTGGTACCCTGTGGAGAGAGAGCATAAATGATTCAGTGAAAGGATGAGGTTTTTACATATCTGGGCTAAACCACCAGATAACACATCTATGTTAAACATTTTCTAAAGTGAGCTTTAGGGATCAGACTGGAAGCCACAGTTTCACAGCATGTCTCTGGAGTTTTCATGGATCCCTCTCACTGCAGCAGAGGTGTTTGTGCACGTACAGTAATTATGCTAATGTTTTTGATTGCCTGTTATAACCCTGCACTGTAGTAAGCCTTTGATATAAACATACAGCAGCAGCTTTTTCTTTCTCCTGCCAGCTTTCTATCAGTGTGGACTTGTTTCACAGTTTTGCTCCGAGCAGTCTAAGCTCATTCCACACAGCATGAAGTGACTTCCCACAGAGTAGCTGAGTGAGGATTGCTTGTCATTGAAAGCTTCTATGCTTTTACTTCTCACACATTTATTGTGAACACAAACAGTAGCGCTTTGAGAAGCTACAGCAAAGGCTGTTAAAACCCGTAAGAAGCTGCAGGGTATTAATTTGTTATTAGCTACAAACAATAAAAACCAAGTCAGCTTACTTTGCTTTCACTAGAACACAGAGCTAAAAAAAAAGATTAGTACAAATCTGTCTTACATTTTTTAAATTTGCAAATAAAATCTTGTGCTGCCATAAACAGTTGAGGATTTAGTTGTTGAGGATTGTCAAGTTGTTACCTATTTCTGTGGTGATGGTGTGTAGGTGTCGCAAGGAAAAAGATTAGTGATATTTTTTCATTTAAAATAACATTTGATCTAAAGCTGCATATAGTGCTTTGCTCAAGTGTGTTCCTTTATTTCCAGATCTTTATGCACAGACTGAAACTGCTTTGCCAGAAAGTTTGCCTCAGTCCCAAGTCTGTTTGTAACACTTAACAGCTTTTCTTCCAGTATTGCACCGTATTTTGCTCCACCCAAGTCTCACAAGCATTCTCAGAGCATGATGCTGCCACTGTCGTGTTTTATTGTGAGGATAGTGTGTTAGGTGGTGATTTACAGGGTTAATTTTCTGCCACACACAGGATGCTGCATGTAGGCCCAAAAGTTTTTTTTTCTTGTCCCCTCTTCTTCTAGGCCACCTCCCCTTCCTGGGTTCTCACAAACTGCAAATTAAAATTCTCTTATCTTTGTTTCAACACTGACCCTCTTCCATACAGGCCAGATATGCAGGATCTGTCCTCTCAATAGATTTACGCTATGCTTTCATTACTTATTGATGGAATGAACAGTGCTTTGTTCAAAACTTGGGACATTGTTTTATAATCTAAGCCTTTAAACTGATTCACAATTTCCTCTGTAACCTTTGTGGTGTGTTCTTTGGTCTTCATGATGCTTTTTGTTCTATAATATTCTCTAACAAACCTCCGAAGTCTTCACAGAACAGCTGCGTCTATACTGAGATTAAATTACTAATTAGTTCACTTCTGAAAGCAAATGGCTGCACTCAATTATGTGCAGTAGTACCAGAGGAAAGGGCTTGAATGCTAATGCGTACCACACACCGTGATTTTTACCTGTAGATGTATGCCTTTATTTTCCTTTCACTTCACTGTTCTTCACAGTTCTCAGTGTTGGTCTATTACTAAATCATCCAATAGAATAACACATGGAAGATATTGGCAGTTGCATTAAAAAATGTAAAAACTTCAAAGGGCAAGACGCTTTTTGCAAGATGGTGTAAAAACTGCACAGTGGAGACATTGAAAAGTACAAATTTAGGTTCATTCAGCGAGCATAATATTTCCTTGTATTAATTCAGATTTTTAATTCTCAGTACAGCAAAGAATATGTGGTACATTGTCCTCTTTTTAGTCATACAGTCCTTCAATTTGTTTTAAACCTATTTCAGACATAAAATATTTGCTCTTCATGCTGAATTGAAACAATGAACTATTTACCTCTTGAAAACTGTAGACACACAGAACTTTGTTGAGTTATTTTTCTCCTACTCTGCCTTTGAAGATAAACTCACCTATTTGTCACATGATTAGTTTATCTTTCCTGATGATTCAGTGAAATATTAAGCTGCCATGAGGGCTAGATCCAATCCATCTGGCTCCTATATCAGACAAGACAAACTGCTTGCTGTCTAATATTGGAAAAACAACTTCTGATCCACAGCCAGTGTGAGATTTACTGACCACAGCTATGTCCTTTATAGACAACTTGGAGATGCTTGCTTATCATGCAAAGGATCCATAGTTCATTCAAAAACCATATAAATTATCTAGTGTATTCTTCACCAACAGTGGGTGGATGATGCTTTTGAATGATGTTTTATCAGCTCAGCAGCAGATATTACAGTTGTTTTGAGGGTCTTTAACTGTTTTCACATCTAAAAACACCTGGGAGATTCAGGGGAAATGCAGGCTGTCTGAGCTTCTGCTGCTGTTCCTGCATGCCTTTCACAGCAGGAGATTCACACTCACAGCTGGAAGTAACACGGAATAATATCTGGGAGGAGCGCAGAGGTTGCAGGAGAAAAATGCCCCGTGGGATTCTCAGTTTTATTAACAGCAAGCTGGCAAATGAGTCCCGTTGAAAAATATTTTAGTGTTTATTGTGTATATAACATAACATTTTAACAATATAACATTTTAATTTGAATGAATCATTAATGAATTAATTAGAATGAATTTTTGCAACAAAGGAGTAAACCACAGTGGTGGCCAATATGGCCTATAAACAATTTCACAATGTCTGCAGAAAAAAAGGGTTTGAACATCTGTGTGCTCTGTAATTGGATACATTCTAGTGACTTGGTGGGCAAAAATTTTGTTAAAATTTTGATTTATGTCCTTTTTTTAATAATAGCACATATGGTCACGACTGTAGAAATTGCACTATGTTTGGAATATTGTGAGTATGGGATAAAGAGAGCAAAAATTAGGGATTTGCAGGTATTTAAATTATTCATATTATTCATAATTATTCAACAAAAACAATAATGTACTTTTTGCAAAATATTAACTTTTGTTGTTCTTCTAAATTAAAATGCTAGATATAATATACTGAATATACCTTAGGTTGTTAAATTCGGCTCGGCAAAAATCAGTTTTCTTTTTCTGTCAATTGTTTTGAAAGAGATTAATTAGTGAAGCCAAGAGATGACGGCTTCACTCTTTCTGTGTTTCAAACTCCAATAATTACATAAAGCATCACATCAAAGGGTAAACATTTGCTGCAATGTTTACTGTGAACAAAATTTATTCATGATGCTTTAAATTCAATATACAAAGTCTGAAATCTTAAACTATATTTCAACTTAGGTATCACAGAGGTAGTTGTACATTCTCAGGAGTCTCAACAAATTAATTTTTTTCTGTCAGGTTTGCTTGCCCTTCCTATTTAAAACATGAGAAGGCTGAATGCAGGATGTCTTTCAGACAGCCTTTAAAAAAAAAACAGACGTGTTTGAGTAAAACTTTGAATGTTTCTGACTTTTAATTATACATCATACTTTTACATTATATACGTTATTCATAACTTCCCCCAAAGCATTTCACTCTGTTGACATCACAGGGGAATGTTGGCTTTTGCATATTAATACAGGTGGAATACTTAGTAATTTATTTGAGAAAAATCCTAATTGCTATATACCGTTGACAGGATAGTAAAAAAAAAAGATGGGGCCTCCAGCCACCTGGAAGGAAATAAAATCAAAATATTTTTTCTCCGGATCAAAAGTTTCAGCTCCCTGGTTTGTCTTTGTTGTACTAATACAATGCAGATGAATTATCCACACAATGAACTGCTGGCACTCCATTCATCATAACCAGAGCATATTTCAGATATTTATACACCATGGAAGAAAGTTCTCACAGTAGCAAATATGCTATTGTTCCACTCATGAAATATTCTCTGAGTTTTGCAGACCGGAAACTTTCTGATTCTTTTGTGTTTAATTACACATATTTTAAGCTTTTTTCTATTGTTCTTTTTAGAGATATTTATATGTGAAAAGCTAAAATGTATTTTAAAATGAATTAGTTTATTTTGTGAAATGTCAAATCTACATATTTCTTTTGTTCTTTATCATATCTTCTACAGTTTAGCCTTTTTTAAATCATATTTAATTTGAAAGTTTATGAAAATGTTGAATACATAAACAGAATAGTCCTCACAACCCAGTGAAGATAAATATTTTGTAAATTCACCTCAGAAAATTCAGTTTTTAAATCTGTGGACAAAAAACAGTTCTGACCTGTTTGTGAGTCTAGGTGGAAGCGGCCATCCTCGTTTCCTGAGATGATGCGGTACACGATGGGATCCGGACCACCCCCGTCTCTGGTGAGCGCTGACACGCTCAACACCTCAGACCCGACCACCAACGACTCTGAAAGCTGGGCGGTGTACTCCGAGCTCAGGAACACCGGTTGATAGTCATCGAGGGAAACCACATCCACTGTAACCGTGGCAACAGAGTACAGGTGGCGAGGCAGGCCACGGTCGGTGGCCTTAACCTTTAACTCAAATGCTGGTGGGGTGTCAGAGGTAAGAGGTCGCTCCAGCCGCAGGACTCCAGAGAACTCATCCAAAGAGAAGAAACCACGGTCTCCTGCCAGCATGGAGTACTTCACCTCAGAATTGATGCCTGAAAAACAGAAATTACTTAAGCTCAAACCTGAAGAATAAACATACAAGAGAAACTCAACCAAATTTAACCTTTGTGTGCCGAAATATTAGTTTAAAAAGTTTTTATTTAAATATTTTTAAAAAAAACTTCTAAAAGTTTAATAAGGAGTTTATATTTTAAAATGTATTTTAAATGGAAATAAAACAAAATATCAATAATTTTCTGGTTGATCTGATGAGAGTGCTAAATGACGTAAATTGTTGTCTGAGAATTTAAAAATTGTGTAAAAACATGGTGGAGGAGACAAACTTAAAGAAATTAACTACAATTTAAAGTATTATTGAAAATAAGCACAGAAACTGTTGAAAGTTGTATTTTAAGGAGTAAAATATCTCTGAACAATTGTTAATCCTCAATTGTTTACTATTATTATTGAATCACATTTTAAAGACAACTTTCATCTTTATTCGGGAGTTGCTTAAAAGAAAAAGGGGCAGAGAGAGAAAGAGTAAAACAAGCAGTAAATGCCTCTAACTGGGATTTGAAATGGATTAAAATTTTGCAGCCTTTATAAATGGAGCATATTTTCCATTTATGTTTTCACAGATATCACCATCAGTCAGTTGCAAATTTCCTACCCCTCAACCAATTCAGAATGCAAGATAAAATGCATTTCTATTTCATACATTCATGTCACTCTCTTATCTGCAGCAAACCATATAATAGATCATAACTCAACAGATGGGGGCACCAAATCCCCTTTTCAGGTCATGAAAAAAGCAATAGAAAACCTGTTCAGCAACTATTCATAAGGCCTCTGAAAAAACTCTGACAACAGCATCATTCTTGTGAAATAACTTCATTTTCAAGTCCTTATTTTCATCAAGGCATTTCACATAAACATTTAAGCATGCAAACTTAAGTCACACAAGGAAGTTTAGGTGTTCTGCAGAAGATTAACTGGACTAAAGTTTGAAAGATGATGGTTAAGCAGTTTGTCTTTCTGTTGCCATGACAGAAAACACACTTCAGTGTATTCCATTCAAAAACTAAGATTTATTCTCGAAACCGTCTCAATCTTTAAAAGCCAGCAGCTGGATTTGAAAAGTTTGCTGATGCTCGCTCATTAAGAAAATAAATCAAATCACTGAAGAAGCAAACTGGTGCACAAGTAGACAAAGTAAAGCCTCAAACATGCTGGTCTTTATGTCTCATCTGTGAGAAAGTTGTGAGAACAGGTGAAGACAAGCTGCTGCACATCTAAAGGCGTGGCTGAGCTGCCAAAGTATGCCTTGCAAAAAAAAAGTCTGTCCCAGCTGGTTATGGGCAGACTTTTTGATCACTTTCTTTACATTTGCCAGTGCGTCAAAGTTTGACCATAAACCTTTCAACACTCAAACTGCAAACAGACAAACGCATCTGTGCAGACTGGGCTCTGCTACAAGTTTTTAAAGAAGAAAACTTTTTCTTTAGGTTCCCCTGCGGTATTAACTCTGTATGTACCAAAATGGTGTCAATTATTTTCTTAGTAACAACATAAACTATGCATGAATCGTCATCTTTATTAACAGGAAAAACAACATTGAGTGGCCCCCACAATATTGCAGTTTAAGAAAACTTGAGAACACACACTGAGGGTGAGAGGTTCTCTTGTAATTTGATCTTGGAGAGAGAGAGACAGAGAGAGAGGAAAAAATCTAGAATAAACACCATTTGCTACTTCACCCACACGCTGTGAGTTACTTTCCACTGAGGGTGGTCTTACCACATCTGTATGCTGCCATCAACTTTTTTACCTTGGTACAAATAACCGACTGGTACATGCCTCTTGGCCACATACTACTGAGAGGATTTTTTTTGCATATTGACCATTTGAAACTGGATATGGAAACTAAATCTAAAAATGGAAAGAGGTCTCTTAATTTCAAAATAAAGCAAAAGAAAACAAAATATTTTTTTTCCCAAAATAAAAATTACAATTTAAAATGTGTGAGACAAAATGTGTGTTGTAATCATTAAACTTCAGGATATAAGAATGTTTTGGTGTTTCAAAAAGAGAAAAATTTGACTCTTGGCTTTTCAACTACTCTTTCAACTGAAATAAAAAAACTGAAACTTTCTTTCACTGTTGATTAAAAACAAGCTAGTAGGTATTCGAGGTCCTTTGTGTGATCATCAGCAGCTATTTCCATGAACCTTAGATAATCTCCTTATCTACTCATTGTCTGTCAAGGCACCTTACAGAAGCAAAATATCCTGTGAATATCATCTTCTGGATAAGAGTGGTGATTGCAGTTTTAACTGATTGTACAAGACAGTAAAAATCTGTAGATGCAACATATAGATGCATGATTATGTCCCTACTTTCCACTTTGTAACAAACACAATCAGTTTACACTGATGTGAAGGGACCGAACCCTAGATATTTATTCTTCAGAAGACAGTTTTTCTTTACATGACCATATTTAGTATTTAGAGTTTAGTGTAGAGTATTTCACTTTATAGTCAAATCGTCTGTTTTTTTACAATAACTATTTTTACTGTTTACTATAAAATATAAAGTAGTGGGGAGCTTTCCATTTGAATGTGGCTCAAAGTGAAATAACAGTCAGAGGTTTTTCTACAGCTAACTGAAGATATATCAACAGTGACATTCGGTGCAGTAGCAGATGCCAATTACCTTGAAAGCACCTGCAAGTGCAACTAAACACTGGTTTTTGGTTGACTGAAGAGCTCAAGCTTCCTGTTCAAGTTGCAAATCTCAAGTGATGATTTAAACTTGTTCGTATGTTGAATTTAGCACTCGGAACAAGATTAAGTGATTGACTTAAAATAAACTATCCACATACCTCCTCCACCCCTCAAAAAAAAAAAAGAACACACACACACGCACACACACCCCATTGGGTTTATCTGCAAACAACCCATAAAACAGTGTTATGCATCAATATGTTTGGTTGTTACACCGGGATTAAAGAGTTGGCTACGCTCAGCAAGTTATGATTTTCCACAGACTGAGAGTTGGTACTGAAAACACAATGAAGTGCCAGCTGACAGCAGGAAAGAAGAACACTGTTAAAAACAAACAAGGGTGTAAAAAATTTGATTAAGTGATAAATGAACTAAATTTATACAACTCAAAGCACTTTATACTAAAGCTCCAGTTATCCATTTAAACTCAATAATAGGCACACATTCATGCACCGGTACACAAATCAACAGGCAACTTGGGGTTAAGTGCCCTCCCTGGGGCACGTCGACATGTGGCAGAGGGACGTTTGAAACAAACTTACAATTTTCAGATTTTCAGCTCATGAGGTTAAGCGTTAAGAGAGTTAAATCTCTGTGCGGACAGCTGGAATGACATAATGTATCAAGGGGGAGTTTTGGAAGAATTAACTCTGTTGCAAATGGATTAGCATGTCATTATGTTTGGGATCAGCAAAAACATGCTTATACACATACATGTTCTAGACTTACAAAGCCAGGCTTGTGATACCAGGCCAAATGTTTTACCTCAGCATGTTGGGACCTGAGGCACACAATACATTGTTCTCACATAGCTGAAAACCTCCCATTTCTAAAAGTCAGCAGTTGCTCACCTGTGTCCGGGTCCTTGGCGTATATGACAGCGATCGGCGTGCGAACCGTAGTGTTGTCGAACACAGTGACCTCGTAGTGGCTGGAGGAGAAGAGGGGCGGGTTGTCGTTCATGTCCTGGATCATCAGCAGGATGTCGGCCTGACAGGATCGACCACCGCCATCAGTCGCCTTCGTCACCAGGTTGAACTCCGAATACGTCTCACGGTCCAAAACGGCCAGAGTGAACAGCTCACCTGAGGGCAGGTGAATTCAGAAATAGTTAATCACCAAACAAGATCACAATTTTATATGTGTATAAAAAAATATTTTATTCTTATGGAAATTGAAATATGTTTATCTACAGTACTACAGTGCAATTGGCATTTACAGTATCTTTCCAAGAGTTTCTCACAATTTAGGTAATAGTGCAGTGGAAAAAGTTTGGGAACACATCGTAAAATGTAAATTTGTGACCTCCAATACATTTTCTTATTATTTTACAGTGAAAGGGATGATTGTTCTCAGAAGGACTTAACAAAATGAAAACCGTTTGGTTCATCTGTAAAATCAGGAGTACAAATTTTAGGTGAAGATAAATGTTATGGCAGAATGAAAGGAATTGATGTCAGTGATCTGCTGGACACAATTGCTTTGGCTCCTATTAGCTCATTACAGCTGCAGATTGTTGATGTTATCACCATCCCAGGCACAGTGAGAGTGCCTATTTTCACCCCAAACAGACGCCATCATACCTGTTCTCGGATCCAGATGGAACTTATCTGCGTCTGGACCGTGCAGTGTGTACGAAATTGCGCCATTTGCTCCCACATCTGGATCCGAAGCTGAAACTTTGAGAACAAACATCCTAGGTGGCGCGTTCTCCATCACCCCCTCTGTGTACACCAGCTAGAGACAGAGGATGAGAAAAATAATCAGGTGGCGCTGAGATGATGACATGCTGCCACAGTGTTTACGAGCTTCAATCATTTCAGAAGTTATTAGCAGGCAGCTGAAAATGTTTATTTTCAATAAATTAGACTCATTTGTCAGATTAAAAGTATCCTTTAAAAACTGACAACCTTTAAGCAGGTATTGAACATGCTTTTATTGTTCTTAACACAAGAACAATATGTTCAAGAACAATATTGTTCTTAACACAAGTGGTGATGGAGGCCTCAAAGGCCTCCATCACCACTTATCTATCATAATTAATTAAAATGAATTATTAATTTTAATAATTAACTTTACTAAATTTGTATTGATGTTTGGGTTTGACCAATAGCTTGGAATAAAACTTATATGGGTCTCCAGTACTTTTTAAAGCACTCTGTGGCAGCTATATAAATATTTTTTCTCTTACTTTCCTGTATAAGAAGGGAAAAATGTACCTCCCCTTGTATGAGATGACATTCAATGTAAAATAAGACTTTTAAAACACTATTTTAAAGATTAAAGTTTAAAATTCAACTTTTAAATTGTCCTTGGCATCTTTTATGAACATTTAGTGCAATAGTGCAAGTACTGCTGTAGAAACAGCACTCCTCCTTTGTAATCCCAGTGAAAGAAGATCCTAACAATAAATCTGGGACTGCCTAACCGTTCAGTAGATCCTAGAAGTGAAGCAAATTTACTGAGAGGATCAACAAAGTATCTGAGAAGCAACAGCTTTCTGTCAGTGATGCTGTGAAATGACTCACCTGTTCACAAACTGGACTGTTGTCGTTGCTGTCCAAAACATGAACATCAACAGTAACCGGAGCCTCAAACTTCCCATCAGTGGCAGTCACCCGCAATGTGTATCGGCCTTTGGTCTCTCGGTCCAGGTTCTCCTTTACAATCAGACCCCACTGACCTTCATCCAACTGGACGATGGCAAACTGGCCCAATGGGTCTCCGTCTGCAAGAGAAAAAAAAAAGAAGCTGCGTCATGGTTTTGAATCTGATGAATCGATTGTCAATGCAGCCGAAAATATTTTGAGATTCTCCAATTGTTTCATATCTGCTACTGTCCTGCTAATGTTGTTTGAGATTGATTTTTTTTCTACATTACACTTGCAATCTTAGATTCTGTAACTGATTTTGTCTGTTTCCTCATAATGACACACACACCTTGTCGGACATTGATGTGTGCTGGCAAGGGCTGAATTAAGGGTTTCTTACAAAAACAAAAGGTATAACCTCAAGAAAGAAACTGTCTCGAGATGCCATTCAGGTATTGCAATTAAATTGTTTAGCTGTACCACAAGTTTTCTTTGGCAGAGACAAGACGATAAGTGGATTCTGTTCCCCAAACACCAATATTAATTACCCCCGAGCTATAATTTATGCTGATTTTAATTTATAATGTTGACATTAGAATGGAAATACCACAAATTAAGTTGACATTCTCTCAGTTTTTATGGGAATTTTCTTTTTTTTTGTTACATTTTTAGGTAAAAGTTGTGTTTTTACAACAAAATGTAGAAAGTGTATTTGCCGTTGAAGCCTTAACAATAATAAAAAGTCAAATCAAAGCTTGAATTTAGAAAATATGTATATACACTCACTAGCAGATATCCAGTTTTACATCTTTGTGGCTTTTGCATGTTTTTTGTGTAAATTTATAAGCAGTGATATATTCTGAGCTTCCCCCTTGATTTTTCAAATCATCACCTTCAAAAGTAAAATGTTTGCCAACATAAAACAAGCCAGGTTACATATTACTTACTGAAATGAAGAATGAGTAGAAGTAAAGAAGCATTTTGCAAACATTTTTTTTTGTTTTGATTTTTCTTATATTCCGTTGTTGTTTGTGGCTGGGAAATTAATAATTTTGACAGGAACTGCTTCCAAATGTAAAGAAAACAAAAAATATTCATGAATTGTGAAAATAAACAGATGCTGGGTAGATTTTTCTTTAAATTTAAATAACCTAATTGTTCCTACGACATTTCACATGGGTTGGTTTGTTCTTCCAATATGAACATGAACTGAGAGATAAAGGGAGTTGTATAACTCTCACACATATTTTAAGGTCTTTAAAGTTATTTTTATAATCTGCTAGTATGTGACTTTGCACCAGCACGAGGTCAGTTGGCCTAATTTAGGATAGGGGTCATAATGTCTTATATTTCAGCTGACCCAACTGGGGAGTAGAACCGAGATCGAAATGTACGATGATTACAACATAAAAAGTCAAGTTACATAAAATCATTGAAGGAAAAAAAGATTTGTTTTAGTAAAATATCTCCATTACTCATCAAAATACTGGACAAAATAAACTAAAAATAAAATAGGGATATCAAATGGCAACTTTAAAGGCACAAAGTGATAACCCTAAGGTGTAACATGAAGGATGGAAGCAAAGAAACATAAATCTAACTTATCTGTTAAAAGAATGAGAATATGAGTATACAATTCACTGTTTTTGTTATGAGGTAAGACATTAAGTATTATTGATAAAACATTAACAAAGAAAAAAAACTCATTTTAGTACTATTAGTACTATTGTCTTAAGACAAAACAAAGAAAAAACATTTGCCTTGCGAACTGGAAATCAACAGTGAAAATAATAAATTCTTATTGATTTAGAATAAGACAAACCTTAAGTAAATTAACACAGTGTGTGGGCGGTTTTATTTATTAATTTTTTTTTGTGACAACTGAGAGTTTGCCTGAGCCAAACCCTTCGATTGTAAATAATTCCAGCACAAACACTCATCTCTGTGCCAGAGCTCCTTCAGAGAAGTTTAACTGTCTTGGATTTGCATTAATTCAAGGCTCTGTTTGTGTTGTTAGCTGCAGGGCATCCAGTTGGTATTCCTGTTTTGCCACACTGCTCCACTTTGGGATTAATTGGAGGTGGAATAATGTGACTCAGTTGAGGGTGATTAACACAGATTTTCATTTTGCCTTATTAATGTCTTTATAAATCCCACAGTGCAGCAGATCTTCAAAGCAAAAAAGTGATTTCACTGATGAAAACATTTATGCTTGCTTGAACAGATAACCACATTCCACAGTGCAGTGGCATGCAAAAACCTATTGGCCAAGCAAACTGTGAGTCAGATATACAAACCTGTGATATAACATGTCACCAAGCGGTTCTCTAGGGACACGTCAGCATCTGTGGTCGTCATTGAAACAATTGGCTCAAATGGGGTGGCATTCTCCACCACTGAACCGTGGTATACATATTCCGTGAATTTCGGGGCGTTGTCATTCTCGTCTGTCACCATCACCTCCACGAGGACGCTGGACGATAGTTTGACATCTCCTCCATGATCTGTGGCAACCACATTGAACTTGTAGACTCTGAGAGTCTCACAGTCTGTTTCCCGTAGAGTGGTGATCCAGCCGCTTTCTCCTTCAATGGCAAACACCTCATTGATGTCAATCTCGGTGTCATCAGGCAGCGCCTCCAAGCTGTAGGTAACCATGCCATTGGTGTCTGTGTCTGGATCATTGGCTGTCACCTAGAGGTCACAGACCGATTAGCATATTTTGTGCAGAAATCTATTGTGGCATGGATGGTAAAAACTTCTGTGGAGGTTAAAGTAAATGCTAAGACCTCTAGGTGCCAGATGCTGGCACAATAAACAAAGAAAAAAACAATAACTTTCAAAGATAGCTACATTGACTGGATATCTAAACATTTATTTGAATGTATTTTTAAAAGTTTTTTCAAGGATAAAGTTGTTTCCTAGACCTTTATTCACACAGTTTTCTCAAGATTCCTTATAGTATGTGCAGATATATTATAAAGAAAAGGTATATCTATGTTCAGTTTACGTATAAGCAGTAGACATGCAAATGTCACAGAGTCTAGACACCATTTTACGCTTCTCTGTTCAGCAAGAACTTTGGCATTTCCCTGGTCTATTAAAAGCATTCAATACATTGGAAGAAGTAAACCTATAAAAGAAAGCCTAATTTGTCTCACCTGAATAACAGTGGTTCCAGCAGGCATATTTTCTGCCAGGAAGGCTCTATATGGGCTTGCATCAAACATGGGCTGGTTATCGTTCACATCCTGAACCTGGATGCTGACAGAGACCAGCGATGCAACGTCTGTCCCGTTATGGTTCCCCTGAGCAATCACATCTATCTGGTACCACTTTGTCTTTTCATGGTCTATGGTCTTCTGTAGTAGCAGAGTGCCACTTTCCTGGTCCAAGCTGAAAACTTTGTCTTTATTGCTTTCCACAGTATTCCCATTGACCAGACTGTAAATGAGTGGCATGTCAGAGTCGGCCCTCACTGATCCAATCTCCGACCCGATGGGAAAATCCTCTGCAGCAGAGAAGGTGTAGAGTGGTTCTGAGAATTTTGGCAGCGGAACCTCTGGAGGAACCACCTTTAGCTGAACAGGGACAGTGGAGTTATAAAAAGGGAGGCTGCCGTCACGAGCTTTCACTTTAAAGTTAAAGATCTTGTTCTCCATTCCAACCAGACTCTCTTTAACACTGACAACTCCTGTGAAAGGGTTGATTTCGATGATGTCTTCTACAACTTCCTCAGCTTCATCCACAGTGTAGGTCACATCTGCATTTTTACCATCATCAGCATCATAAGCCATAATCTGAATGACAGGAGAGCCTTTATTTACAGTCGATTGAATTGAAACTTGGTATTCTGATGCTTTGAATTGAGGCACATTGTCATTCTCATCTGTGAGAATAATTTTGACTGTGCAAAAGGCCACTTTTCCACCACCATCCTTTGCCATCACTTTTATTGCTATCACTTTCTGGGTGGGGTTTTCTCTGTCAAGCGGTTGAGTTGTAACAATCTGACCGTCTTCGAGGATGGCAAATTTCTCATCAGCAAGTTTGTTGATGATGGTGTAGTCCACACTTCCGTATGGCCCGTCATCGGGATCAATAGCTGCCAGTCGGATAACACGAGTTCCCGCTTCTGCATTTTCAGCCAGCTCTGCCTCATAGATGCTCTTTTTGAAGTAAGGACTGTGCCTGTTGCTGTTAATCATGTCAATACTAACTGGGGCAGTTTTCTGAAACACTCCATCAGATACAGCCACAGTCAAGTTGTAGTAAGGATCTAGATTCCTCTTGCAAACATTGGAAAAGGAGATGATCCCTGAGGATTCATTGATGTTGAAGTATCGATCTTTGTTACCTGAAATTATTTTGTACTTGAGATTATTGAGGTCTTCAGAGTCAGGATCTGAAGCTTGAATTTTAATGACAATGTGGCCACATTTGGCCATTTCATCTAAAGTAGCTTCATACTGAGAACTGACAAAATCAGGAGGATTGTCATTGACATCAGTGACATTTACAAAAACCATCACCTCGCTACTGAGAGGAACAGTCCCATTGTCAATGGCTTTGATTTTCAAATTAAACTGTTCAATGTCTTCATGATCCAGAACCTGCTTTGTGATAATCAATCCAGTTTTAGGATTGATCTCAAAAAAATCAGTTTCATTTCCCTCAGTTTTGACAATCCGGTAGGTCAAATCTTTATTTCTGCCAGAGTCTTTGTCTGTCGCATTGAGTTGAATCACAGAGGTGCTGACTGGAAGCCCTTCGGCAATGTTCACACTGTAAGTTAGCTGTGGGAAAAGTGGTGGATTATCATTCACATCCTCCACTACAATTTCAATAGACGCCTCTGAGAACGCTCCGGTAACAGAGTCAGTAGCTCGAACTGTCAAGAAATGCATTGTCTGGCTCTCATAGTCCAGAGGATTGGTTATGGTCAGAACTCCAGTCTTAAAATCAATGTGAAAATGCTTTGAAGCATTTTCCTCCTCAAGATTGTAGATGAGCCGATATCCCTCAGGGTTTCTGGCCTGAACATGCAGAATGGTGGTGAATGGGGGAACATTTTCAGGAACTCTCAGTGGATAAAGAAGAGTCTGAAAAACTGGATTGGTTCTGTTCCTTACTTGAATAGTGAGCTGAGCAGTGGTGCTATGACTTGGCAGGCCATCATCTGAAGCCACAACAGTCAACATGTACTTATTCAGGGCCTCAAAATCAAGAGGTCTTTGAAGGGATACATCACCCACATCTGGATCTATCCTGAAAAGGTCAAAATCCTCCTCCAGAGAGTACATGATCGATCCATTTTCACCCAGATCTTTATCAATGGCAGTTGCTTGGTACAAAACATCTCCTGGCTCAGAGTCTTCAGAAATCATCATTGAAAAAGGCAAATTTAGAAACTGTGGAGAATTGTCATTAACATCATCTATAAAAATTTTGACTTGAGCTGTTGCTGTTCTGGGTGGGGTTCTGGTGTCTTCAACTTTTACCACTATGTCATAAATGTCTTGTTCCTCTCTGTCAAAAGGAATGCCGGTGGTTTCAAGAACCCCTGACATTTGGGAAATAGTAAACCTTCCCATGGGGTTGATGACAGAGTATAAAAGAGGCTCATTCAGGTAGCATCCTGAGACTTTTAGTGCTGCCAAAGTTTTCACTGTATTTAGGTTTTCTGCAATGCTTGCTGAGTAAATTTTATGCTGAAATTCTAGATCGCTTGGCATCAGCTCAGTTACATTTATGTTGACAGTGGCTGAATCTTTAAAGAGGCCATCTGAAGCTCTGACAGTCAGCTGGTAAAATGACCTGAACTCGGACACATTGCTCACAGTAATGACTCCTGTATTGGGATCAATTGAGAAGGCATTGTGAAGATTTCCCTCAGAGATGCTGTATGAGACTGCTGAATCTCCATCATGGGCCATGACACGTGCAACCTCAGTATCTCTGACGGCTGGGACAATGATAGATGACTCATAAACAGAGGCGGTGAATTGTGGCGCGCAGTCATTAAGGTCCAGGACACGTACAGTGACCTTGGCAGGCTCTGCTGCGTACAGTGATGGTTCCCCGGAGTCCTTCACCTGTACTGTGAAGTGATATTCAGCTTTGGCTTCAAAGTCAAGTGGTGAAATTAAAGAGATGGTACCCATACTTGGGTCAATCTTGAAAACTTTCAGCACTTCAGGTTCAAGGATCAGATATGTCAGCAGAGAATTTGAATCTCGATCTGCATCAAATGCCTGAACGACCAGCGGTGCACTTCTTTTCCCCATCACTATGCTGTTTATAGGAGCTGATTCACTGATTTGACCCAAGTACTCCTTCTGCTGAAATACAGGAGCGTTATCATTCTCATCCATCACATAGATATGGACTAGAGTTTTGGAGATGGCTCCAGCTGTTGTGGAAGCTGTAACTTTGAGCTTGTAGGACTCCCAGGTTTCAAAATCAAGATATCTTTTGGTGGAAATCAAGCCAGTGTAGGGGTTGATATAAAATGTGTCATTTAAGTTTCCACTTTCTATACCATAATGCACTGCAGATGGGCAGGAGGCCGAGATGGTGACCACTGGAGTGCTGGGAGCTCTTAGTTCACTGACCTCTGTTAAATATTCATCCGCAGGGAAGATGGGTGGTGTTTGATCAGAAATGCGGATGTGGATGTGGACAGAGCAGAGGTCAGAACGTTGAGGGAAACCCTGATCATTGGCTTTTACTGTTAGGTGGAATTGGTCCTGAGGCTGAAGGTCCAGGGGTTTGGAAACGCTGATGGAGCCCAGCTCAGGATCAATGGAGAAGATGTTATCAATATTACCTGCAGGGAGGTAAGACATATTATTTTACACATAAAAATACTTCCTAATTTTAGATTTTGATGATTAAGTCATTTTTATATAAAAATAGGTACAGAAACAAAACTATTTACTTTATTTTTCAAGGTGTTCAGTGATAACAATATTATCTCATTGATTCTTCTGTTGTCTTTTAAACCTTAAAAACTTTTCTGGGAGCAGTGACATTTATCTCACACCAGTGGTCATTTTTAACTTCACATGTGAGAATTTGAGATAAGACAATTACAAAGATGGATGTTGTTTGCTGTATAAAACACTAAAACAACAATGTGTTCGATTGCATCAGCTGGCATTGAAGCATCATTCTCTGTCTCACACATTCCCAGGATCTTTGATTACTCGTGATCCGCCATAATCCCAAACAACCCAGTGTGAAAGATTTAAAGACTGCAGATGCAACAGAGACAGCTCCCAGGAGTGAGTTTGTATAGCTAAATGAATGTGAAGCAGCGTTCAGGTGAAAAGAAGCAAGCACAGATAAAATATAAAAATAAGCCTGGGCAACTCACCAGAGTGCAGCGAGTAGCTGATGTCTGCATTGCTCCCCATGTCCTTGTCTAGGGCCTTGACTCGGACAACCTCAGAGCCCGCAGGGGCCAGATTAGAGATGCTAGCTTCATAACGGGGGCTGAGGAAAGCTGGAGAGTGGTCATTACAGTCCTCCACATGAATCACCACCTTTGCAAAATTTTTCTTCATTGGAATCTCCTGGTCACGCACCTGAAGAAGAGAGTTAATATTGCATCGTGTGAAGAGGTAAAAGGCCCCTACGTTTCCAAACCAAACACTGTAGCAAGGTTTTATAGAAAAAAATAAAATAAAATTAAGAGGTTGTCATTCATTATAGCAGAAACAAATTCTTTGTTTTGCTATTTTTTAAAATATTTTTATTAAGCTCCACATTTTCTTAAGCAAAATCTTTAGTGTTTAAATATTTTTGTTTTTTTAATACCTGATATATTTTATCAAACATAAGTTATTTTAACAATGAATAGCTGTTGTTGTTTTGCAACAAATACAGAAAATTAAATTATAAAAACAAAATATTAACATAATCATACATTTTGCCAACTAAATCCCACCAGTGTATCATCAGTGCAAAATTCAAAAAGTCTAATTTTTAAAGCTTTTTGTCATTACAGAATAAATGGTTACCATAATAATGAGTGTATGAATAGAGATCTCCTCGAAGTCCAGCTTCTCTGTCATCACCAGAATGCCATTCTTTGGATCCAGGTGAAAGAACTTGGTGCTGTCCGGATGAAGGCTGCTGTGGATGGAGAACACCAGGTTGCTGTTGGTGTCATCGTCCTTAGCGCTGATCTGCAGGATGTCCTTCCACAGGGACGTGTCTTCAGGAACCCTCACCTTAAGGACAAGAGCAGATAATCACAGAGCAGTGTGAAAAAACTTACTGTGTTTTGATTCTTGATGGTTCTTATAAAGAAGTAAGGTAAAAAGGGAGTAGAGCTGAAAAGAAATATCAAGCTAAAAGAGTCAGCTCATCTGAAGATAGAGAAATAACAGTGTTGTAAAGTTGTCAGAAAACATAGAAAATAGCTTTTTAAAACCTTTACTTGCCGTCTCAAAGACATACCCAGGTTATTCATATTTCTTCATCTTAAATTCAAGAACTAAATGCTTTATAAGGCCTCAGTTTTCCAAATTTTCTTAAGCAATTGAGGAAAGAGCACAAAAAGAGAACTTTTCTTCTTTTTCACATGATGAAATATCAACCATACTGCATGACAAAAAGAAGCAAATTATACACATTTAGCAAATCACGAAATATCCACAAAACATCTTTTTATGGAAGTCTAACAGAAACTTCTTCAGTTTTTATACAGATATTCGGTGAAAAGCTGCTGTAGTGAATCTGCCTCTTTTTTATTTTCTGTATTAAATAGTATTTTTTAACCTGGAGTAAAGCCTGTCTTAAACAGTGATCTCTTTCAGTTTTTCATCTCTTTCTGGATCTATCCACAAAGATCCTGTGCTTAAGGGCACAACTGAGAATCTAACACATTTCAGATTTTCTGTAATGAAATCCACCAAAGCAGGTCATAGCCTTTCTGGATGAAATGTAGACAGGAATTTCAGCTTAAAATAATACTATTTACATCAAGCTTTTGAAAGAATAACACATCATCAATTTTGGTTTTCTTTGACGTTTGCTTTTACTTATATCCCTTAGAAGACATTTCAACATCAATGGTTGTCTAAACTTGTATTTTATTCAATTTCTGCTGACACGTCTCTACTGGTGCTTTACATCTGCTTGCATCTCAACATCCCCATTATTAGCACTCATGCATGACCTTTGGAGGATCATTTTCTGTATGATTAAATATCAACTCTCACCTCATACAGCGGTTTCAGGAAGACGGGTCGGTGTTCATTCATGTCCAACACACGGATGTTGGCCTGCAGATTGGACACAGGTTTGAAAAATGAAAGAAGAAAAAACATGAAAGACCCATCACCTGCATCACTTGATCAGCTGCTAAATATTTATGAAATTAAGGTATCAAGACATATTCAACCTTTGTTTGTTAGTTTGCACCTCCATAACTTAAAAATAGAGGTAAAACAACCTTATAATGTAAAAATCATGTAAAAATGTCTCATTTGATCAAACAGAAATATCAGTGCAACTGTCTTTTTTGTTTACAGATGTAAGAGGAGAAAGGAAAAGTGTTTGCTATGGCTTAAAACAGGCAGAGCAGACAATATAGAAAATTTCAGTTTTCATATAATACCATGCTTCAGATGTCTTTGATCCGGGCACATCAAAGTAAAAGTTAAAAATTTTTTATGGCTGCGGGTGAAAATAATAAGAACCTTCGGAGTTTTTAATTTATGTTTTGGAAATGTGCTTCTTGTGGTTTGCTTTTAAGTTAAATTTTTAAAATATTTTCTAACCTGCGTGGTGGCGCTACGGTGGCCATCTGTGACTTCTACCGTCAGGTTGTAGTTGGAGCGACGAGCGGCATTGAGTTTTCTGGCGATTGAGATTGTTCCTATGTTCCTTTGGATGTCAAAGTCTTTGTCTTCATCACCACCTAAGAAACAAGGAAAAGCAACAAAACTTAAAGGCAGAGCCATCCATCCGTCCATCCGTTGGTATAAGAATGGCCGTGTTTTCGTAGTGAAACACTGCTGTTCTGATGCAGGTGTTAATTTGGTCTCAGCCATGGTTTAGACATTGTCAAGCACAACAACAGACATAAAAATGACACTGGAAGAGATATGAGATGTTTGGCAGATTTACACCATGTTCCAAATTATTATGCAAATTGGATTTAAGTGTCATAAAGATAACATTTTTTGTTGTGCTATTAAATTTATAGATGGTATTGTATGTCAGGGCTCTTTGAATCACTATCATTTATTTCAGAGAGCTGGGTTGATTAGTTTGTCTGGTGAGCTCAATTAAAGGAAATCTACTTAAGAAGGATGTGCCACATTATTGAGCAGGCCACAGGTTTCAAGCAATACGGGAAAGAGAAAGGATCTCTCTGTTGGCGAAAATCATCAGATAGTGTAGTGCCGTATGACAAGGTATGAAAACATTAGATAATTAACAAAAACTGAAGCGTTATTATCGTACTGTGAAGAGATTTGTGGCTGACTCAGAATAAAGATGGGTTTGTGCAGATAAAGGCATAATGAGGAAGGTTTCTGTTAGACAAATTCATCGGATTAAGAGAGCAGCTGTTAAAATGCCCTTACAAAGCAACAAACAGTTATTTGAAGCTGCTGGTGCCTCTGGAACCTCAAGGTGGAGGATCCTCCAGAGGCTTGCGGCGCATGAACCTACTATTGGGCCCCTAGCCAGAGCTCACAAGCAGAAACGGTCGCAGTGGGCCCAGCCGATCATGAAGATTCACTTTCAAACAGACTTGTTCACTGATGACTGCTGTGCAACCCTGGATGGTCCAGATGGATGCAGTAGTGGCCACCACATCCCAACACGGCTGTGACGTCAACAAGGAGGTGGTGGAGTCATGCTTTGGGCTGAAATCATGGGAGAGAATCATTGGTCGGCCCCTTCAGAGTCCCCGAAGGAGTGAAAATGACCTCAGCAAAGTATATGGGCTTTCTGACTGAACACTTTCTTTCATGGTTTAAAAAGAAGAGCCGAACCTTCAGTAGCAAAATCATCTTCATGCATGACAATGCACCATCTCATGCTGCAAGGAATACCACTGTGTCATTGGCTGCTATGGGCATAAAAGGGGAGAATCTCATGATGTGGTCACCATCCTCCTCTGACCTCTGACCTCAACCCTATTGAGAACCTTTGGAGTTTCCTCAAGCAGAAGATCTGAGGGTGGAATGCAGTTCATCTCTAAACAGCAGCTCTGGGAAGGTATTCTGACATCCTACAAATAAATTCAAGCAGAAACTTTCCACAAACTCACAAGTTCAATGGATGCAAGAATTAAGCAGGTGATATCAAAGAAGGGTCCGATGTTAATATGTAACTCGGTCTGTTAAGATGTTTTTGATTGAAATAGCTTTTGATTTTAGTACATGTGACCACTTAATGCTGCACATTCAAAGAATGATGGTTTGTAGTTCTTTATAATCCATAAAATGTTTAGAAAATCTGCTGTGCATAATAATTTGGAACAGTGCATTTTGAGTTTTTTATTTTTGAACAAAATACTGTTCTCATGGGGAGCTTTGTTCAGTAAAATTTGATTTATACTGTAATAGTTCATGACTTGAAAATTATACTGACCATCATTTTCATTGACCATTTAAGAAAATCTGAGAAAATATCACTTGCACAATAATTTGGAACACGGTGTAGATGCCAAATCAAGAGCAGACATGATTAAAGGCAACTTCAAGACATAATATCTGACAGACTGCAGGAATAAAGTATATCTTATCGTCCTTCGGGATTTGACAAATTGCAGGCTCCTCTGCAAGAGCCGTAATTAATATCTCTGTCCTTAATTTTTAAACCGCTCTAACTCCTCCAACCTGAGTCTGAGTGAGTACAAACATTTAGGGATGATGCTACTGGGTTTAATTCATCTTGCAACACTGACTCATGTCAGTCGGTGATAGTTAATAATTATAGCCCATATTTTACTGACAGTCTTATCCAGGTTCAGCTCCCGCTACCCCCCAAAAGAAACCTACTTAATGAGAAAGTCTTAGCAGATGGTTTATCTTAAATACTTATGTTTGAACACATAGAGCTGATTAACACTTTTCTACCTTATTCCTTGCATCTTGAGGTGAAAAAACAACTGAAAAATGAAACATACAGTATACCTCACATGACTTATTACTGGTCTACTGCTCACTTTTAAAAATTGAGTTTCAGAAATTCCAGTGAACGATATTCAGAAAAGTCAGATAGTTAAAGATGCTCTGCTGTTATTTCAGATTATGTAATTTAGTAAAGTTTTAATATCACACAAGTTAATATGATTTAGACATCTTCTCTGAGTTCTAAAACGGGATTTACTCAACTTTCGGCTGAAACTGAGGACAGATGTTATCAAGAGTTCAGAGGAATTGATAGTGAAACATCTCTGCATTAAATCAGAGCAATAGCTGAACTGGCTCAGACATGAGAAATAATCCAGATAGTCTAGTTTATGAACAGATTAAAGCTTATCAGATTCCTAACCAGTCTCAAACGGTTGATATGCTTTATCTTATCTTTGCTGAAGCATGTGTGAGTAAAAGCATGCTAAATGAGTGATTTGTTTGAACACGGAAACAGTTTGTCTTGTCTTTGCAGTTTCTGCAAGCCATGAAAACCTAATCACATAATAAACACTTAAATACGTGTTCAGACATATAACAAGCAGTTCTACTTCGGTGAAAAGGGATTTGAATGCTGCTGTTTTTAGTCTCAGCTTAACAATGTTGCTGCATAATGTATTATTTTGAGGTTAAGAAATATTAATTTGATAAAAGTTAAAAAAGCAACCTTCAAGGTTTATTCAGCAAGTTTTACAAAGTTCTAGTCATGAACCATTCATTTGATTCAGGTGTGTTGTTGCAGGGACTGTCGTGATATAAGTTTGAGGTTGTACCAATATTGTATTAAAAAATGTTTAATGAAAAAATTACAGGAAAAAACTTTGAAAAATCACAAGAAGCACAATAGGCCAGAGCAGCACAGGAAGCGGGAACCACAGGGAAGCAACAGGATTAGACAGGAGGAACCAGGAAGGAGGAACGAGTTGTATATGTATATAACAGGGCAACACAGAGACACAGAACCAACAATAATGCACATACTCACAACTAAAGACAATTTAGAGAGACCAATTATCCTAACAGTCATGACTTTGGACTATGGGAGGAAGCCAGAGTATCCAGAGAGGCCTTCTCAAAATATTAATACTCTTAAACTTGCTACCATCTAACTGAGCACCCACAGTCTAGTGGTAGTGTACAGCTAACAGTCCCTTTTGAAATCAATGGCAAAATTAAGTCTCTATAGGTCAATTTGTGCTTTTAAAGCATTAAAGTGCTGATCAAATTGTAGCACCCTGTGGAAATGAAATAAATTCTTGTCTGGTAGTTTTGGTTGAACTGACCAAGGTAAAACAATGCTTTGGAAACCTAATTCAAAATTTTGTTGTTGACAAAAATTATGCAATGCGGTATAAATCAAAAATCTTCTCTTTGTTTATCGCCTGGCTTAGAAAAGTTTGATTCTCTCTTGTTTTCGCCACTTTAATCCCCATCATGTATGTAAATGTGTTATTTTTGTAATTTGCACCACAGTATTCACAGTTTACTTTTAATCCCGGATGTATCCTGATTTATCTGCGAGGGGGCTTGTTTTCTTTGTCACAAATCTCTTAATAATCTAACACACTGTGATTTTAATCTCCAGTTTTTCTGACTCACTCCCACCATCTGCTTTCATCTCTTATTCTCTTACTTTTCTCCATCACTTCTCTACCACTCTTGTTTTTAATGCTCCATATCTCTTTTTATCCTGCACCCCCCTTGATTTGTCTTGCTTCACGTCTTTCTCTCTCTCAGCATGTTGTGGCACATACATGAGAGAGGTAAACCTAACGGCTGCTCAGCCAGATGGTGTTTATTATCAACCTTTGTCATTTATATCGAGCGGGTATAAAGACAACAATTATTTCAGATTTCTTTTTATCTTTATTCTCCCAACTTTTATTATGCACACTTGGTCAAAGTAGTGTTTGAAACAGACGCAAAAATAATTGGACCACAACGAGGAGTATTTCTCAGTTACAACTAAATGATCAAACTGAAATGTCTAGAACCAGAAACCAGACTGACTGTTATTTATGTGGTAGTGGTTTAAATTTGGAAGCCATTCAAGATTGGACAGACTTTCGCACATCATGACCTGTAGTCTCAGCAGACAGAGAAGGAAATGTTCTGTAGGGACAATTTTTCACTTTGCTGATCATCTCTAGCCAAAAATGATGTCACTGCCACGGTTGGGGGATCCTTTGCTCCTGGAATCAGCCAGGCAAAAAGCATCTTTCATTCCTGTTATTCTGTGGGCTTCAAGGATGATCCACTGGGAGGGAAAATGTGCAGAGCAGGGTTTTATCCATCTACCCTTCCATACATCCTCTAAATGTTTATCTGGGTCAAAGCCCCCGGAGCAACAAGGCAAGCTGAGCAGTTTCAAGCCCATCAGTCATTTTCTAGACAACTCTTGGCTTTACCCCAGCAGATTGGAATAAAGATAGAAGATAATGAAGACCACACCTGTCTTATACCAGGACAAAACGTTAATTTACATATTAATAGAAAACAAAATGTGTGTTCTAAATGTTTCTTGCTCTCTAACCAGAAGATAAAAGCTCTTTCTTTTGATGTTATTAAAATGTCTCTTAACAGAAAAAGTGGATTAGAGAACCCTATCTTACTTTCTGTGTGAGGATGAATCCTTGAAAATAATTTTAAAAACCCATCAGATTTTAAATATTTTTTTTATATCAAACTCTTCCCTTCAAATGATTTATACATCCAAACATCTTTCATATTTTGAAATGTCACAGCCATGAAAACTTTATTGTACTTTCTTGGGTTTTAATGCAACTCAAAGTTACATATAAGTGTGAAATGGAATGGAAAAAGATACATAATTTCAAAAAATATTCTTAAAGAAAATCTGAAGTGTAGAGCGCATTTGTATTAGCCTATAACCTACCAGCTAAGTCATTCCAAGTCACTGCAAAAGGTTTACATGCAATAATTCATAGGACAGTGAGGACAGCAGAAAAGCTGTTTGCCCATATACGATTCCATAAAAATATCCAGATCCAATATATCGTAAACATTGTCTGTTGTTTCTGCTGATCTCTGGAACCTGGCAGTAAAACTTTTGAAGCAGAATAACCTCATCACTGAACAAAGTGCTGAGCTTGTTTTCATCCACTGTTTAATTTATGCTCATAGTGTACAAAATGCCCTTAAAGTTAACTGACATTAAGATGATTAAATCCTTTTATGAAAGTTTAGTTCTTGATTTGTGCTTGAGTAGGCTCAATGTTAAAATTCCATCTATTAGTTATTATAGACTTTTAAAAAAAATATTGTAGATTATGAATTAGCTACAAGATGCTCTTTAGTTAAGCACTTCCAAAAGGAGTCAAAACAGCTCCACAGAACAGCTGAGTTTGCATTAGATGTTCCCTGGAGGGTAAGTTGAGGAGGGTGAGCCAAAATAACCAGAAGACAAACAACCTTTTCAACTGCATCTTCCTCCAGTAATTCCTCCGTGACAGAATGTCGGGAACTTTAATTTCTAGACCTGTCATCCATATGCTTCAGGGTCTGCTCTAGGTTTTCTGACCTGCCTGAACCATTCGGCACAAAAGAGGAGGGGAAACATCCTCATGTTACCCCTCGATCCGAACGCAGGTAATCACATCGGCCCTCCTGCTGATAAAACATTCTTTTCTCTCATTGGATGAGAGAATAAGCCTGGAGTCCTGGTGAGTGTCAGAAGCGAAGATCAATCCGTTTTTTTATTTTATTTTTTTTTATTAAAAGTCTTCTAAAAGTCATAAAGGACTAAAGCTGCTTCAAAGGTGAGGTCATCAACGTCTCTTTTCTGTTTCTGACAGAACATAGCTAGATGTACAGATTAAGTAAATTTATAGCAGACACAGTTCTTAGGCGAATTTTAATAAATTAGGTTTAGTAAGAAAAAGAATATGCAGGTGACAGTTGTAGCTCTGATTCACATTGAATTTAAAAACAGGTTTTTGTTCAGAGTTTCTGACTTACTGCTCTTTAAACTGATCAAAACCCATCTCACACATAGTCTTCAAGGTTGTTGGTCTTTATTCCGTGAGCACTTCAAGAAGAGTGACTTTTTTCCCTCCTGTCCTTGTTCATTTTTCATTCTCTTTAAAGCCCACAAAAGGTGAAACGACGTGTGCAGCACAATTAGAAACAAATTAAAGAGAAATATCTTTTTTCCTTTCTATCATTTTAAACATCTAACAACCCCAATAAAACCAACATCTGCAGAAGATGTCAGGGTCAGGAGTGAAAACATGATAAATTATTTTTAGCTTGAGTCTGGCTTTAAACACCTGATCCCAGACTTCATCTCCAATTTATTTCTCTGGATGTTTCTCCAATAACTGCACAGGAATGTGGCCGAAAAACACTTAAAAACAAAATGATTTTTACTTTATGGTTGTGACCTCCACCCCTAGAGCGTCTGTCAACATTAAATTAATCCTTCTGTCTTTGCAGGTCGTGACCCTCATATTGACCACAGCAGACCCAGCAGGTACCCCAGTCCAGTGAACCTGACAGAGGCCCACATCCGTCCACAAACAGTCATGTCACCATCCATGCTTGCAATCCCAATTTGTGTCGCATACCTATTGTTTTTACACATTCACAGGTAGTGTCTGACTTATTTTGACAGCTAAGGAAGCCTTCATTTGTCCCTATGAGTTATCATGCTGCCAAAAAACAGCGATAGGAATCAGTGTTCTGCTGTTGGAAAGGAGGAAGGCAAAATAGGGCAATACATCCAGGATCATATCAGCCTGGGAGAGGAATCCTGTGACACAACAGCCCTCGTATGCCAACGCAGAGATGAAGGTCAGAGATACATGACTACAGAGCAATCAGAACGCAGTGAAATAAAACAGAAACATGTCAGCCTGTCCTATCATGTTGTGATAGTGGCACAAAGTAAATTAAAGAGGGGGGGGGGACGGAGAAGGTGGCCTGATTGAAGTGATGGGTGACAGGCCAAAAATGATAATTCCAGAGGTAATGAGATACAGAACAAATATCCTGCAACACAACAAACACTTCAGCTCTGACTTTTAAAACCAAACAGTCAAAACAGTTGCAGACTCTGACCAGTGAAATACAAAAAAGTTTTTATCTTTTAGCATCTCATTACTACCCTCATGTTATAAAATGAACAAATTAACACACACAAATAAATTCCACCTTCCATTTGGAGTATTTTTATTTCAATGTATGTAGACATTAAGAGCAGAAAAAGAGAGTTAATCTCCATCTATTGAGGGGAATTCAGAAAGCTTGGATTTTTGTTGCAATTTTATGGTTAATTCAGCAGTAAAATTTAGATCAATTCTTAACTCCACAAAACTGCCAAAGTACTTAAGTATATATGCTAATAGCAGCATGTGCCAAATTATATATATTTTTTTATGTTTGTTAAAATTGCTTTACTTATGTTAATATTGCTGAGTGATACTGACTATCAGTATCACTCAGGATGATTAGGATGCCTTCTCTTTGTGACATAATAAATGTCAGCTGCAAATGTCAGCAGCTCGGAGGCAGCAGAGTGTCCTCTGTGGGATGCACTGAGTCTTTGTTGTGATCTGCTGAGTTCTGGCACCGATCGAGCTTTGCACAGAAAACCAAACAGGAGGAGCTTTCGGCCTTTTCTAGTCACACGCTGCCCTGCTTGGCAGGAAAAATGAAAACGTCTTCCTGTGAGGCTCAAAGAGAGCGGCTCTCACGGAGACATCCGGAGGGCTCATTTCCACTTTAGCTGGGAAGGTTTTCACACCTTTCATTTTCTGGGAGGATGTGTATGACGGTAATGTTCAGGGCAGAGTGGAGTAAGAGGCAAAGGAAGGCGAGAAGAAGGAGGGCAGATCACAAATCTTTCCCCTATAGTGACTTGGCAGTTGATGAGACAAGGATTACTGCTGATTTTATCTCACAGAGATAAACTACCTGGTGATACAGCTGGACACAAGGACCCGTTGTTTCTCCTCTTTACCTATACATTGCTCTGTTCCACCATCATGAGCCAATTTTCAAGGAAATTCAATTAAAGTGCTCAATGAATGAACCTTCCTGTGAAAAAAATAAACAAAATGGCAACCCCGTCAAAGCCTTTTAAAGGCAATATTCTGTAATTTTCACCTATTTATGGTCCAGTGTTTGTTCCTAAATGTCTTTTCAAAGAATGTTCTCAGCTTGGAGGCAGAACATACCAGCAACAGAGTGCAATTAGACACATTGTTTGGATGAAGTGATTTAACTGCTGAAAAAAAACAACTGAAGTTTTATAAATCTGCTTTTTAAATACTGTTTACAGTGAAAGGGCCATGTTTTTAACAGCAGAGAAATAGCTAAACTCACTCTGACCTGATTCTGTCAGACAGCACACAGAGGCAGCAGGATGTTAAGCCAACAAGCAAAAACCACAATTAAAAAAAAAACAAAAGAATGCTATTACGATAATAGATGTACCTGCAGGCCAATACTGTAAACCGGAATATGGCTTTTAAAAACAAACTCATGCACTGACACTATTATGAAGAGCTGGGCTGGTTGTTGGCTAATGATGGCCATCAGAGTCTTTTCACTGGACTAAAATTATTCAAGCCTAAACCTTGCAAGAAGAAAAGTTATAAAAGCTAGTAAGCCAGAAGATTAACTTCCTTTGAGGCATAGAACAGCCGGAAGAGGAGAGAAGACATAAATTACAAATGTGTACTTGCAGTTTAAAGACCTTGGCTGTCTTTACATATAAAATGCATAATTCTAGTTAGTATAATCTCAAAACACATGCATTATAGTAATCTATATTAATATCACAGAAATATTAAAAAGTTTTAAAAAGCTTTAGTTTGTATACCTATTAAAGACATGCAAAAATACTGTTATTGCACTAGCATAATCTTGCACCAAAGAATAAAAACCTCAATCTTACTTTGAGCACATTTATTCGGTGGGAAAAAGCTAATTATTACCACCACTGCTGTTAATACTTTCTACAACCTACTTTCCCATTCACAAAGCACCTAGTTTTCTCCAACAATATCATTCATGGCTGGAAAGTAATAAGAGAGAGAGGTCTTTAATCTCTTATCTTCTTCCATCGATACATATATATATATATATATATATATATATATATATATATATATATATGTTTTGGGGGTTTTTTTGCAATGGTTCCATAGTATATTCTCCTTATGAAGAATATTTTCTGTCCACAGCTCTAGAAATCCCACAAGTTTTAAACTTCAAATTAAATACAAAAAATAAATACAAGTACCACAATAACTCCTGGAAGCAGTGAAGTAAAAGTTGATTTTCTTCCTTTCAATCTTAGGTTCCAACATTACTTAGCATTGCAGCCCTTTGCTGACCTTTAGAAAATATCCTACATCACATTATAAGGCTGTTCATAAAGATGGATGATGATTGTGAGCTGTTTGTTTTCTGCAGCCCAAACCACAGATCCAACAGTCAGCACTCTGGTGGAAGTTGCAATACACTGAATGTCAAATATAAATTCCCTCCAGTCGCAGGAGTTTAATGTCACACAGAGCCAGAGTCGGAGAGACTCGACGTGATCTATGAGGAGCCATTACTAGGTGATCAGTGCATGCTCGTTTCTGGAGCTTCATGCAGTTTGTTTTCTATTCTTTCTTGTCAAATTTAGCAGCCTGTAGAAATAAATACTAATAGTATTATAAAGCCTTGTTTTCTTTTAGCGATCATTAGCCTTGTATCTGAGATGCTTACTCTTCATCAGAACTCGAAGTTCATTCTGCTTTTCTCATCAGTCTTGCTGCTTTGATCAATACTCTGCTGAGAATCTAAGTCTGTCCACTCACCTACAATGTTGTACCACAGGACGTCGAGATGTAGGTCTACTGCGATGATGCCCACCATGTGAGTGACCGGTTCTGTTTCTATGACAGCGAAGTTGAAGTGAGGCTCTTCGAATGTGATTGGTTTGCTGGATGGTGGTGGACGGCGGACCCACTCAATATCGAGTCGAGTTGTGGATGAGCGAGGGGGGATGCCCTGATCGGTGGCTTTGATCTAGAAAGGTACAGAAAAAGTTTTTCACTCTAAAAATGGACTTAATCTCATTCTGTGTGGGCCAGAAAAAGATTTAAAAAAAGAATATTTGGATGATGAATAGGATTGGATTTTAATTAACTGAAACTGAGAACTCTGAGGAGTTCTGTGAAACAATCATGTCCTTGTGGAGACATCTGGAGATAATTAATTTAATGCCAATATAGCTATTTCATGATAAATGTAGCATCATGATGTAGCTGTTTTAAAGTTGGTTTAAAGCAGGTGGATAATGACATTAGAATGTTTCTGCTTGGAATCTGACCTAAATCACTCACCACCATTAAACACCTGTCGTCAGCATATGCTGATATCTGATATTCCTATATTTTTTTATGTTAATAAACAAATTATGTTGTTAAAGAAAATGTGGTCATTGTAATGTTAAATTACAGCAACTTTAAAAAAATTCTCACTGCTACTGAACATCTATTGGACGAATTACAAGATAACAGTAGATTTCCCGCTGTTTCACATAAAACACTTAAAACTCTGAAAATGTGAAAGTCAGAAGATTTTTTGTTAGTTATGTAAAGTGAAAAGACAACAACTTTCTGATGTTTTATGCTCAGCATCTATGTAAACACTGATGCTGACTTGATGACAAGAAGCTTTTAAGGCTTTTATGCCCGTGTAATTATGCCTTTTCTTACTCAATTTCCTAAAACTTCTGACTACAGTGTTAAAAAACTACTTCTACTTGTGACAGTTTGCATCTCATAACATCTCTTGCTCACAGACTTTGACCTTTGTTGGATAAATAGTTGCTACAGTGTTTGAATGCATAAAAAGTTAAGAAATACATAGACCTTTGTTGATAGTGTTAACAGATAACAGTTTGAAAATGACCCTGGTTTTCCAACCTGGATCTCATATTGAAGTGGAAGGAAATAATGCTTAACCAAAATGCATAAAATCAGATTTATAAATTATGTGACTTCTGCAATAAAAGGCATTTAGTGGTTTCAAAGTGAAAGGGGTTAAATTGCTTTCCAATGTCAGGTTGGAGACCTTCACATTTTTATTTACAAAGCATTTGACAGCCATGTATCATTGTGTGTCCACTTCCCAAATAAGCACTACTTTCTGTTGGCCTGCTACATAAAGTCACAGTAGAATACATCCATGTTTTAGTTGTAACATAGCAAAATTTGAAAAAGTTTCCTTTTTAAGGCATTGTACTCTGAAAGTCACACTCATACAGCTAAAGGCTGTGAAATTCCTAACAATGCAAACAACATGGGACACCTACTGTGAGGATGCTGTAGTTCCCTGGCCAGAAATCTCCCTGTGATGTCACCACTCCACTCAGCGGGTTGATGTGAAACCGCTCATCGGCGCCATCCTGAAGCTTGTAGGTCATGGCAGCATTAGAGCCCTCGTCCTCATCTCGTGCGACCATCCTGCAGACTTCCTGTTTGCCATCACGTTTGCGCTGTTCCAGCACTTTGACTTGGAAAAGTTTGTCTGTGAACTTCGGCCGGTTGTCATTGGTGTCCAGGACCTGGATGACAACCGTGGCAGTAGACTGCAAAGGTGGAGATCCGTTGTCTGATACAATTACCTGAAAGAGGAGAAAAGCTAGGTTTAATGTTTTGATATTTGCTCAAATTTTAAACCTAAATTGTTAAATTAGACAGAGCTTTTCATATTTTTGGTTCTTTGGTTATTTAATTTTTTATGTGCTCTGTTTTATTTGTTTTCATATTTGCAATGTGCAGTATAATTATGCTAATGTGTAATTTGATGAAAAAAAAACCTAAGGATTGTACAAATCATCAATTAAACAAGAAGATGAGAACATTTACCACACATTTGGATATTAAATTGTTACCTGGTAATTACTGGTACCAATATAGATTAATTTAAGCATCTCCTTATTTGTGTAGCATTAAGCCTCAATGAATATTCTTTGGTTAACTCATTAATCTGCTGCATAAACGTAATCAAGTTACAAAAAAGTAGGATGTCTTATTTCAGAGCCAAAACATTGATATAGAGGATTAATCAGTCACTTAGCTGTTTTCCAACTCAGAAGCTCAAGATCAATATTAAAAGTAAAGATATTTCCAAACGAGAAAAGTCAGCTTGAACATCTGCTGTTCCTGTGAGTAGAAATGGTCTACCCTGATAGATTTCAGAGTGTGTTGCTGAATATTAAGTGAGTTTAAAAGGACACCTCGATGAATTCAAACAATGATCTGCTGCTGCTATCACACCTCCCTACAGCTGATTAAAACATTCCAACTTAATGCCATGTTTTCTGCACACAAACCTGCTGCTTTTTTACAGAAAAGCAGCAGTTTGCCTTTAACAGTCTGCAGAACATAGCGTGTCATGGATTTATTGATACTGTAGTACCTCACTGCATTACAGAGTAGCAGGATTTTAGTGTAGGTTTGAAGATACTGAAAATGTTCATGGGAGTCTGACCTCGATGCTGTGCTCGGGTTTTTCTTCGCGGTCCAGAGCAGAGTGTGTGCTGATAACACCTGCAAATACAGACACAATCGGTGTGGTTAGTGTAAGTCCAGAAGAGTGAGAGTGGAAATTACACCTAAACAAACAAAGACAGGTGAAAGTTATATGTGCACATTTGTGTCTCGCCTGGGGAAGAAAAACAGAGCAGATCACACCTGAGTAAACACAGTTTATTTTATGGTTACTGTGTTTTCTTATGCAAAACATTCATGTTTGTTTGCTTTAAAGTTTATGTGTGAAATAAAAATATGTTTAGGTTTAAAGGTCATGTTTGTATTTTAGAGAAGAGAAAAATAAAGCTAAGCACCATTTTAGGACACAAAAGGAAACATTTGAGTAACACTAATAAAACCAGACATGCACTTCCACACATAGATGATTAAATAGCATTTGTACCCACAATGTCTGGAAACTTCTCACTATTTAATATTGCAAAACAAAAAGCGTTTTTTATTTTATTTATGTATTTACAGTTTCCAAATAATCCTTGTATAAAATGCAGAGACCTAAAACATGTCAGTACATTTCCATTTTAGATTGAGTCCAAAAGCATTTTGTATTAGTTTATAGGTACAAATTCAATTCAATAGATGTTCCAAGTGGCTATTATATGAATATTATAAACAACAAAAGGAAGGTTTCCTTGACAAGAAAAGCCTTTTTAATTTTAATATGTCAAATAAGGTCCCCCTTCAATAGGGGAACTTTATTTGTTGCCCCCTATTGGAGACAAAAAAAATTGACAGAGCACTTTCAAAGCAGGAAATGTGGATGAACTAAGCACAAACAACAGAAAGACGGGTATTTCTTTTTGCCAACCAAAACCAGTTTCTCCTGTAACAAACTTCTTGTGCACTGGGATTGTGAAACAATCAGAAACTTTATTTCCCCAATATGAAGCAAAAAGACAAACCACGGCCAGCCAGTACAAATAACTTGGGCAAGGATTCAGCAGCAGATATTGTGAGCATAAGGGCATAAAGAAAATGTATTCTTTTACTAAATTGTTTTTCTTACTGTGTGTCAAATGTCTGATGTCCAAAGATGTTAATAAATCAGTAGCTACTCTCTAAGCAACCTTCACTCCATGTGTGTATTAGCTGAAAGTGACTTTGTTCAAACATCTTGTTGTGAGAATACTAATTGTAGACAGCCCTGTGTTTCTGTAAAATTGCCACTGTGGAGAAATACAGACCAACGAGGCTCACGGAGCGGTTCAAAGTTTATAGAGTGCCAGTTTGTTACGTCTCCAAGCTAATGCACTGATGCGCTTGTGTTTTGGGTTTGATCATTTCTTTTTCCATATTTCTCAATTTTAAATGTGGAAATCATAAAAACCACAAGCTTCAGCTTGAAGATCTAAACAATTAAAAAGAAAAGTTAAGATGAAAATATACATTTTTGAAATAAAATACTTGTTTCTCTCTCAACTTCATATGCATTGTTGAGCTTGACTTGTGATATGCTAGAGTTATGTAACTACATTTTTTACATGGGGCATCAGTTAGATGTTTTTCCCAAACTGTGCATCTTAAATATTGTAGTCTTAATGAACTGCTGGCACCTTAGTTTACGTTTCTATGTGTATGGTAGTCTGTAGACTCTGCAGATCTCTACAGACCACTATAGAACATTTCAAGTAAGCTCGGCATCTAGATTAAGTGATTTTAGCTCAAACTAGTATAATTTCTATAATCACTGAATCTCCATCAACTGCATCTACATGAAACATGAAAATACAATACCCATCATTGTGTCAAGTGTTACAATTTTGAGTGCATTAAAAAGAGGTGGTCTTAGCTTTGTAGTTAAGAAGTTAATAACTCTCAAGCCTTTAAAATATGTAGACATTTAAAACAAACACAGTTATGTAAAATGTTGTCTTTATGATGAAACATTTTTTGATTCAAGACTGCAGTGTGCCTGACAAAAAAGTATCTTTGGAAAATGTAATTTCTTGAATATGTTAGTAAAATAGTATCTTTCTTAAAGAAGGACATGAACCAACAAGTGGTTTCATTTTCACCATTTCTCTGCATATGAGGTGTTCAGTAAATCAACTGATAAGAGATGGGAGGCAGACAGAAAATGTGAAATCGTTGCAAGGATGCTGCCCAGATGGCTTTGGCAGGAAACACAGTGGGAACTTTAATCCATCAACAAAATTTATCTGAACTGCTTCAGAAATTGTCTCCCCCATTACATTTTCTGAGGTTAGAAGAGTCAGTCTCACAATTTCTGCTACTTACTCCCTGACTGATAATCCAACAGGAGACAGAGGCAGGGTTTGAACTTTGCTCCCACTCTCAGAACAATTTTTAGGAGAACAAAAGCGATCACTGTTGGAATGTTTACCACTCCTGTTCTCTCTCTAAACAAGTATGACATGCACAATAAGTTATGGATAATTAAAGCTGTTTAATCTCAGATTTTAGTTTTATACGTTATCTGTTTATTTTGTTTTCTTTATTACCTTTATTTCTCATCACAATAATTTACATACCAGGAATTTAATCTCTTTTCCTACATTCTTGTACACTGCACTAAACTAATTGCACAAAAATGTCAAAATTTGTACAAAAGCATAAAGATAAAATTCTAAATAACCTATTTAGACAGTTCATCACCAACAAAATTTTTATTTGGGTGTTAATTTCATTTTAAAGCTATTCAAACCTTGAAATATTGATATATATTGTAACCTTGCTGTGAGCATCTCTCTAAAACATCTCCAAGACCTGGCAGAGGTGTTCCTTGGTCTTTATTTTGCTGTTTGTTCACTAATATTCTCCAACAAATCTCACCTGCCTATTAAGAGCAGAAGAATTCTAAAAAAAATGTGATGATTGGAATGACATACATTGTTAAAATGTTAGAGAAGTATTCAAACTGTATACACAGGGAAAACAACCTTGACATCTTTGCAGCACTCGGCTGTTTGAATTGCAAATGCAAACAGACAAAATGTCAGGATCAACAGCTGCCCTTAGAGAGTCCCCCAAAGTGTTTGGTCAGACAGCACCAAATGAGGTGCAGGCGTTGCTATGTGAAGGAATGTTTAAGGGGTCAAAAGTGGAGTGAAAGGCCCTGTAGAGAGTCGTTCGGCCCTTTTACGACAGTGAAACAAGCCCAGCTGAGAGGACAACAACAAGACAGGTGGGCCACATGAGAAAGCGTGTTTCTCTCGGTAGGAAAGACATGGGAATTGGGGGTAAAGCTTCATCTCTCCCACATTGCCCGTTTTCACTCAGCGGCACTGAAGGCCTGTCAGAACCACGTGAAGATAAACAGCGCTGCCTGACATGTCAGCGCCCAGTTTGTTTGTTTCCTCATCTTTCTTTGTCAGTTCACAACTGATCTGCAGCTCCAAAACTGCCGCTTCTCTTCTTTTTAATACCTGTATCGTTTCGGTGATTTAAGACTGCAGAGCAGGTGTCTAAATCCACTGCTTTTGGTTTGAAAAGGGAAACTCTATGTTAAGCTGAGAATGCAGAAATCCCTCAATAACAAATGTATGCAAATCCAGTCATGCGGGTAAACAAGTGCCTGAAAAGAGATGAGGCAAAAATCATTGCTGCCTGCAGGAAAGAGCGATTTAAAAAGAACAATGCTGAGCTGCTATTCCTGAGCAATAAAACATTCACAGCTTGACTGCTATCTGATCTAAAGCAGAACACCCTATTTTTCATGATTTAATGCAGAATTTGTACATTCACTGCAGTAATTTTCAACACAGAGACTGTTTCAAGGTTAATTCACAAACACAATGTGTTTACGTAGCTTTTGCCATGTTTAAATCTCTATACTCTCTAAACTATACATGCAATATACCACCTGGAAAAATGTTCTCAATTTTCAAACATGGCCAGTGATAAAATGCCCAATTGGTGACTGTTGGAAGGATTTTATAGTTAATTATCATTTATTTGCTTTACCTTTATTTTATAATATCATTCATTTAATTTACCTTTGCATTTACATTTTAATAATGTGCTTTGAGTGTCTTGAAGTGCTTTGAGTGTTTTGAAGTGTTTGCAGAAACTCTGGAAGCGGCCTGCTGAGGAGTGAAAAAGGAGGATACCATGAACGAGACATTCCGGCATTGATTGACCAGAGGAACTGCAAACCTATAGTCTTATCTTATGAAATATATGCTTTTGAAAATTGTATGAATGAGTTGTGTTCATGTGAGTGTGGAGCTGTTTTCTGCTCCCCCTCCCTTCAGGGCTGCACACCGTCATGTAACTAGGGTGTTCCTAATTCTAATAAAAGCAGGGTAAGACTCAGTTGAAGCTTCAGAACATAGGCAGAAATCTGTAACAGGGTTTCAACTGTGCTCTCCCTGCAGGTAAAACTAAATTCTGACTCTTGTCTCTTCTTTGTGTTTGTGTTTAGGTAATTTAGACCTAACAGTGACCATGAGGAAATATTGCCAAACAAGGTGATCAGAAGCATCTGACACCAACTGCTTATGCTGTTGCATAAGCAGTTGTGAATAAAATCTTCAGTTCAGTAGAAGCACTGAGGAGCTGTTCCCCATAAGGTACAAAACTATCCGGACAACCTGAATGTAAGATCTAATTCAGACAGACTCAGAACAGTAAAAAAGTTCAACTTTAGTAGATCAAATAACAACTTACAAAAGTTCAGAATGTTCTCATAGCATAATCTGAGAAGCACACTGCCGTTCTGTGAAGTATTCGTGGGAGTTTCAAAAGCAAGGACACACTGGTTTCTAACTTGTAATAAGAGTCTTTGTTTGTATCTTGGCCTTCATCTGAGCTGCCTGTCTCTTCAGCCACATCTCTACAGATGTCATCCAGAACAGAAAGACACTACATTGTTTCTCCATTTCATTTTACCTGAGAATTTTCACAAGACATTGCTGCACATAAAAAATATCTAAGAAAATAATGTTAAGACGTTTTTTTAAAGACACTCCTCACACTGGATTGAGGCCTCCACCATAACATTAGACATATGGCAAAATGTTATTGGTCTATGGAGAGTCTTGAGGACGTCTTTTGGTGCATGTTAAAGGCAGAGTGGGCTCCCCATTAAACATGATATCCTGTGAGAGTTTCAAAAGGTTCAAGAATAAGGCTCGTGGCAACTGGCGGAGCACATTTGTTCTGCGAGAACTAATCAACCCAGGCTGGTTTGGTCGTGACACAGGTGTCATTTCATGTCTACACCAGACAAGATGAATTACTGTAATATTCTTAAGCTGAGGATACAGGACAACTTTAACAGTCTTCCCAGATTTCAAAAGGACTTTTGATTTTACACTAACTAATTGAGCAGATATTTTTTATTACTGAAAAGCCTGGGACTTATTTCATCTCCATGACAGTAAAGAGGCCATTAAAACATGCTGAGTTCATCCCACAAGTTTTTGTACATTTTATCATAAACTTTAATGTTGGATTTATTAGAAATGTTATTATTGCCATCTTAAGCAGACAACGGTATAATTTTTTGACAAGATGGCATGTGAAATGTATTAATAATAATAAATAATAATAGTAGAAGTAATAATTTAATTCCAATAAGAAAATCTAATTCAGAAATATCAGTAATCAAAATTAAGCCACATCTAAGCTGCTTTATTCTTTCAATATATAAATTAAAACTTTTCAAATTCAATTTTCAATTTACTTTCAAGTTTAATATTTAAAATGTTTTTTTAACAGGCTCTTTCTTTATTATTTACTGTTTTTAAGTATTAAATATCTGAGTGATTTTTTTTTCTTGTTTACCCATTTTTTCTGTATCATTCTATCAGTTAGTTGATAGTGTGACTATCAATTCACTATACCGACTTTTGTTATTATAAAGCTGTCAAAAACCATGTTTTCAAAGAAATTCTGGATTTCAATTGCATGTTTACTCCACATTGCTAGTATTGTAGTTAAGACTACCTAACCCGAGACCAAGTCAAGACCAAGACCAGAATGTATCGCGACAGAGACAAGACCAAGACTTTAAGGTCCGAGACCAAGTTGAGATCAAGACTGAGAGAGGTGTAGACCGAGTCAGACCAAGACCAGCGCATCGCGCTACATGACACAATAAAATGTGAAATACGTTCAAAATTGCTTCTTACATTGAGCTGAAAGATTCACATTCCCATAAAAACACCTAGTTATTAAATACTTAAAGCTGAAATAAATGTAACCAATATCATTATCAATTCAAACTCTTTGTTCTGCTTTGCTTGCAGTGCCACAATCCGCAGCCATCCCTAAAAAGATAACGCCCTAGTCAATTGCCCATATTGCCAATGTCAGAAACCACCACTGTCTGCACCAACAGTAAACACTCAACTGACCAACTGAACACTGACCAAGGAAGCAAGAAGTAAACAAGCACAAGGCACACACCCTGACTGTTCTCACCATCTCTCCCGCTGTAACATCTGCCACCATGACAGGTGACAAAACAATCAAAGAGCAACAAGTGTGCTCTTCTGTTCTTATGTTTTATTTATAAGCTGATTAAATAAATATCAATATATATTTAATTAAATAGAATTATAATAGCTACTGCAGTGTACGCAGAGCATTACAAGAATAAAGAACGGCTCTCAGTGAGGTTCCAGCTATATCTTAAGTAAAGAGCCGTTCAGAAGAATCGGATCGTTCGCGAATGCCACTGTATAGCAGACTTTGGTCACAGCGTTGCCCCATATTCTGCAACATCCTCCGCACAATAATTCAGCGCAATGAGTGACAGCGGTTTTTCTTATTAAATGCAATTTGTCACTGTACAGCTAGCTTAGCTAACATCACGTCCACAGAGCCTACCTTTCTTTGAGCTTCTTTTAAGTGACGATAAAGCTAGACGTAGTGACCACCGTCTGTGAAAGCGAATCAGATTTCTTATAATTAATGCAGCGAGACACTATTACTAAAGCTTAGACAGACATTTGCCACTCAGAGAAAACCACTGCGCATGTCTCGGCGCGCAGCGTGCGAGTGAAAGGGGGCCGATTGGTGACAATAGAAACACGTAATTAGTCACGTTATTGCTTGGATTATGTTTTGCATCCAGCGAAAACAAAGATGTTAACAAATAAAGTGGTCAATATGCTGGCAATTTAGTGATATTTCCACAGTTGTGGTTTAAAAATAAAAAAAACACCCGAGACCGAGACAAGACCGAAACCATCAAAGTGGTCTCGAGACCAAGACCGGTGTGGAGTACTACAACACTACACATTGCACCCACTAAGCCTTGCTTAAAGAGTGGTGTGTAGTTCTTTAGGGATGGAAAAAACAACATTTGTCTGTGTAATTTCCTGTAACTGATAAATTTGATAAAATGCTGCTGGCATTTTCCATTCCGCTTAAACCTGAAAGTGACAAATTCACAGAAACCTCCCATATGAGGAAATCTTTTATAAAAAAGCATCCATATCCAGCTGTAGCAGAATCACCATGATACAGTGGCCAGGACAGGAAGCATATCTGCTTGAACGTATTCAATTTTTCAAGTATTAATAAATAATGAGCATTTTGATTGCCTTTCCTTTGAAAAATGGGTGTAAACATGGACCACAGGTTATACTGAGATGTTTATGGTGTTTCACGTTATTGGTTAATATGTCTTGTTGTTAACACTCATTTTGAGGGAAGACTTGAGTTTCTCACATTTTGACTTTGGAGTTCATGGATGTTGTAGCAATAACATTATCTCACCAGAAATCAATGATGAAAACCAAAAAAGGAGCGATTTAATTGTTTCATTTAAAATACAAACTATTAAATTAAAATATAAGCTGATTTTCATTTTTGTAGTTAAAATGAGCAGACATTTAAAAAGCGACTTACGTTTCTCAAAACTTAAACATTTTATTTAATAGCAAAAGTTATTAACAAAAGATATTTAAAAATAATCTCATCTCAACTTGAGCAAGCAATGTATGCTTTCCCCAATTATGCCCCTATGAAAATGTAATGGATTATAAGATATATTTTTGTTTGTCAAAACTCAACAAAATTCTCAATATGTACCTATTTTATTTGCTTGTTAATTTATATTTGTTTTGTGGTGAAAAATAAGCCAGAGGTGCATAGTAGAAGTTTTGATTATATACCCTAAAGGACTATGTAGCCATCCCAAGAAAGTAATAATTGTTGTTCTTAGAAAACTCCACCAGAAAAGGACATTTATTATTTTAGTATTCAGTAGCTTATTACACATCTGTTGACAAAGTTATGTGGCAACAGAAATAAGAATATGAGCTGAAATACCACTAAGTTGCAGTCTATATTTAAAGTACACCAATGTGTTGCCTGCAAATTCACCTAAACGGTTTTTGGACCATGAAGCTACAGTTGGTAGTGTGCTATGGGTCTTTTCATGGAGTTACTGACAACAAGAAAGCACAGGATGAGAGATTCACCTCTATGTGGGCTTATGTATCAAATGTCAGATACAAAAACGCATCAGAATTCACACCTTATCAGTGAATGAATCATAAACTTTCTTTAAAAGTCATATGCCGTTTCAAAATGTTAATGAAATGGGTACATTCCATACTTGTCTGGCCTTGCCAGTGCACAACTGCTTTATCAAATAATGAAACCTATACCTATACCAAAGCGGTTTTCTTATGAAGCTTTGATTATTAAAACTTAATGTGTGATAATTGTTTAATTTTTTTTAAAGCACAACTCATTCCTGCCTGACACTAAAAGTAATTCTTGGCTGAAACCAACAGACAATGCTGCTGCATAAAATATGCTTCTTAGTCAAAAGCATTAGATGTGAGTCATTTTTATCCTGTCAGAACATGAGAGGTTTCTGCACAACTCACCCCACGCATTAGTAATAGGTGGTTTATCTGTGAAAATAAGACAAGGTGGATCATGTTCCAAAGATCCTGTTTCAACAGGACATTTATTTCACTCATAATAACTGTACCTGCCTAAATTTATGTGGTTTATTCACATTTGCGGAAGTAATACGGTGTTAATTACTTTCATTTTTAGTTATTTTTCTATGTCAGAAAACAGTTTTCACGGCAACTGAGCAGATGAGAGTAGTCACACAATTAAATTTGATTATGTTTTTCTGAAACCAACAAATCTAAACTTCTTTTCTACTGAAAAAATTTATATCCTGTTCAATGTAGAGTTTCAACAAATTAATTTGATTTTCGGGATATGATTTAATGACATAAGGGACACATAGTAGTTTTTTTACCCTAATTTTCCATTGACCCTGTTTCTATATGAGTTGGTGAATTGCTAAGCTTTAAATTTTGATGCCAAACCAAACACGATAGTGTCAATCTGGGAACATTTTGCTTTCATCATATCTGTTGCTTTTAAAGTAAGTTTCAGCAGGTGGTCCACTTGATTTAGCCACTCTCCTGACAACGTTTGGAGTAATTTTACAAAATGATGCTGCCACCAGCATGTTTTACCATAGGGATGGTCAGTATTTGTAGGATTGGAGTTGTGTCATACTCTCTCCAATTTAAAGATAACAGATTGAACAGAGCCCTCCCTGTGACATGTTTAATGCTCATTTTATTGTCCTATAACCCAACAGTTCTTTAAATGTCTTCTTAACTTTCTGAAATGACCTCTCTGCTGTGTTCCTTGGTGTCCATTATGTCCTCTAATCACCAATGTTTTCCACCAAATTTCTTTCTGTCCTTTACAAAACAGCTGCATTTCCACTTAATTTAAATTTCACACAGTTGACTGTCTGCTAATTAGGTGACATCGGAAGGCAGGTACTGCTAGTGTGATCAGTATAAGACGAGCGAAACAGAAATGCATATCATAAGTTTTAGATTTGAAAAAAAATTAATAAAATAAAGTTTTTATTTTGCAGATAAATTAGTTGTGACATTGACAAAGGTAAAATTAAAAGTATTATTAATGCCTTAGGTTTGTTTTTACTCTACAAAAACCTTGCATTTTAACAAAGGTGTTTACACTTTAGACAGCATTTTATAAGACTTCTACTCAGAAGTTAGAGTGAAAGTTTTAGTTTAGTAGCTTTTCCGCAGAGATTTTGGGTCAGATCCAATTAAATGATCTCAGACCAGACATGACGTTAGGAAATCCTCAGGATACAGAAATACACAGAAACACAATGAACGCTTTCAACCAAAAACACTCTATTCTGTTCTCGTATCTACAAGTAAGTGAATATCAAATACAGCTGCACTCAGACAAAAAAAGGCCTTTCCTGGTATGACACAGCGGGGCTGTTTCGACACCTACAGCTCGGCCTGTCTCCTTCTCAACACAACTGGCCTTCTCTTTCTGTAATCCCTCAGTATATTAGCCTTAGGGTGTGGACAAACAGCACAGCAGATAATAGGAGGAGGACAGGACTTGTTGTAACTTGTAATGTCAGAGCTCATGGTGCTCTCCTTCGCCTGAACATCAAAGTCCTCACCAGGTAATTGGGTTGTAACTGTCAAGAGTTTGTACAGATACTAAGGGTTTACTGCTACTTTTTTTAAAAGATTTACTTCTCCATCAAAATCATGAAGCAGTAAGTTTAGAAGAGACTGCTACTTTATTTGCTTCCAAGTTTTAATTTCAACTTTGCTCTCTGTGACACTCCTACCTGCACTGCTCAGACTTGTACAAACAGAAACTTTTCAACAGACCTTATAGTGAATAATAAAACTCCTGCCAGTCTTTACAGCTCCCTGTAAAGACTAACCCCTGAATCAAAATGTGAAACTTGCCTTGGGGATGTGCTGAAACTGTGAGAGATGTCTTTTGAGCACAAAGCAAATTTTAGTAAAGGTGCAAATTATTCATAGAACAGGAGGCCTATATTTTTGCTTAAACTGCATGTGCAATACATAGATAGCAAATTGAAATATGATGCATTTACACCCTTCATACCACAGTGGAGGTAAACTTAATTGTGGAGTTAAACATAAAACTATCTATCCGACAATTAAAACTTGGCTTAATTGTCAAACTTGGGCGATGAACCCAAACACAGCAGGCAAAGAATGCTTGTTTTTCTGCTTGAAAAAGAAAAAAAAAGTTGTATTGGCCTGGTCAAGACCTTAACATACCTGTGGAAAAGACCTGCTATCTAATAAGACAATAAGAAAACAACCCCTAAGAAAACAATGATTCTACAAGAAGCTGCATATATTTTCTTTGAATTGTTTTTACCTGTTTTTGGATCCACGTCAAAATATGTCTTGTGAGATTCCTGCATCTGATAGGAAAGCTTCCCCTCAGAGGACGTGTCCAAATCTGTGGCCAACACCTGGATAACTGAGGTCACTTTATCCAAGTTTTCCTGGACAGATGCAAAATACACTGGCCGGGAAAGCTCTGGAGCATTGTCGTTAACGTCCAGAACCTCTAGATAGACATGAGTCCAGGAGATCAGAGGCTCAGTTCCCAGATCTGTGGCGTAGACAGAGAGCCAGTAATGCTGTACCGTCTCTCGGTCCAGTGCTTCTGCTGTACGAATCACACCTGAAGAGCACAAAAAGATTGAAAACATTATAATCCGTTTTACAACAAATATTCTTTATTTGTTGTTCTTTTGGGAATAGGAGGGGAAGAGAACATTTACCATTCTGAGGTAACTAATTTGTACAAAACTGTTTACATAAAATTACTTAATTTAAACATCAGTCCATCAAAGGCCATATGAAGAACCATCGGTTTAAACTGACTCCACACAGGGTGAGAACAAAAAATGAAAAAAAAAAAAAACAAAGAAAGAAAACAGGTAATTTTTCAGCACTGTTCCATCATGACAGAGAACTCCATTTACCCTGATTTCATCTGAACCCTAAGTGCAGCAGCAGGCTAATGGAATGCAGGGCCGATATGCTGCGGGCTCACCAGGTATCTTCCACATGTGAACACAATGATGGAAAAATACCTGAGGAAGCACTGCCCTGTACGACAAGTTTATCAAAAACTCAGAAACAACATCAGGAAATGGATTGATGTAAAGATCCACTGTGTTTATAAACTTGCTAGATTGCACTGGCAATAATATGCAAATGGGATTTGGTGTTTGTGATTATACCTGACTTTGACCTTCAACTTAGCTGGTAGCAAATGCTGATAAATGTGTTTATGTTTCTCTGCTACATCAACTGTCACTAAAACATTCTCTCTGCAAGCTCTATTAAGATGCTCTTTAGAGATTTCAATCATATCACTTGAACTTTGTCAGAACAAGCAGCAACCTGGAGCTCAGCTTGCAAGTGGACTGTCTTATAATTTCACACCTTTACATGATTTGTGTCTGTTGATTTTTGAATTTGTAAAAATTACATATCACATGATAACGAATGGACAAGTGATGTTAACAAAATGTGAATCACTGAGTGTGGCAATTCCTGAGAATTTTCAACCAATTTTTAAATTTCATTGAAATGAGTCTCTTTAACATTACTTCAGTAGCTGCCACATAAAGTACAAAATATTTGAATATAAATATCTGTAAGTATTAGTTAGTTTTATGCCACAGAATCAATAAAAACTGCCGCAAGTTGTATAGTGGTATGGAAACCATACAACTGGTAGGGATCTGACTGCATGGATTTTACTTGATTGAGAGGATTAGTTTTCATCATCTTTTTAAAGTCAAAATAATAAACACAATATTTAGCATTTTCTGATGTCCCTTCTTGGTCTACAATGAAGAGGTTGTTTTTAACCATTACACTGACCTTCACTACAAAGAAGAAATCCTGACAAAATTAATATAAAATTACCGGAAAAAATTGATAGGTCAACAAAGCACTTTAAAAAATACTCTTCCATCACACTGTATTAAGGTGACACAGTTGTATTGTGTACATCATAAACACAGCTGCTAAGTGAACAACTGCCAAAGAAAACAATAGACGCTGGCTAGACTTCTCATAGTTGAAGAAAAAAAGCAACATAATTATTGAAGATGAAAACATTGGATGACTGTGTAGTTGGGTTTGATTCTAATCATACAGTGACCTAAAGGGTTAATTTAATTGACTAGCTAATCTCTAACTATTTTTAATTTATGTGCATATGCCAGTTGTGATGTTTATGTTGCATTTTCTCACTGCTTTTAAGTAGTTTTTTCTTTTATCCTGTCTTACAGACATGGATTATACTGTAGCATTATGTGGCATCAAACTGCAGGACGTTTCTCTAATTTAGTGTTATTAATGTCCCACTAACTTTAAATATCATCACCTTCCTAAAATAATGACCTAAGTCATTTTTTGTCTCATATGATTTTGGCAAAAAATATTAAAAAAAAATTTAAAAATGCCTTTTGGGAAAAAATGACTTAGGCCATTGTTTTAGGAAGGTAACAATGTGGATAACATCTGGTTGAAGTAACTATTCATAAATATATTGGATTTTCTTATCAATGTGATCTTTGTAAGGCATTCATAGTATAAATGCTTCAGGACATTGCATTTTAAAAACCAACTTGACAAAAGTAGAGTGTTTCTTGTTACTCTATAATACAATTTAACCCCAAACTCAAAATGTATTTAAAATTGAAACATTTTATTAAAACAGCGGAAGAAAGCTCAATTTATTTACCTGTTTCTTCATCAATAGAGAAAACTCCAAGCCCAGAGCCATCACTGATATGGTATCTGACCACTGCATCTCGACCCACATCTTTGTCTGAAGCCGAGACCATTACCATGGATGTCCCCACTGCTGCATCCTCCATCACTGCCGCTTCATACACAAACTCTGTGAACTCTGGTTTGTGGAGGTTTTCATTGACATCCAGAACTTCAATTTCCACAAAACAGGATGATGACAATGAGCGAGGGAGGCCGTGGTCCACGGCTTGAACTGTGAGATTGTAAGCTGGTCGCCTCTCAAAGTCCAGCTCACGTTCCAGGGTCAAAGTTCCAGTAGAGGAGTCAAGATGAAAGATCCCACCCTCTGTGCTCATTAGTCTGTATGTCACAAGACCTCCACTACCTAGGTCTAGGTCTACAGTCTCCACCCAGACAAGCAGAGTTCCCACAGGAACATCTTCTGCAACTTTTATATGATAGACCTTTGGCACAAATTTAGGTGTGTTGTCATTTATATCCTCCAAAATCATCACCAGGTTAGTGGTAGAGAACAACTGAGGACCAAGTCTGGCTTGATCTGTGGCTCTGATCCAGAGGTCATGTCTGGGAGAGTTCTCTCGATCCAATGGACCCATCACAATCACCTCTCCGGTCAGTTCATCAACTCTGAACGTGTCAGTCGGAGTCAGGAAGGAGTATAGGACATTTCCATTCAAATCTGTGTCAACGTCCACTGCTCTGGCTCTGAAGATAACAGAGTCTTTCTCAGCATTTTCAGGTACTCGAATCACATATCTGGGCTGATCAAAAACAGGAGGGTTGTCATTGACATCTACTACGTTTACAGCGAGGAATTTCCAGGCAGATGTTTGTGGTGTTCCCAAGTCATAAACTGTAATGTTCAGAATGTAGAACTCTTTGGTCTCTCTATCCAGGGGGCAAGCTAAACGAAGTTCTCCAGAAAACGTGTCAATAGCAAAACACCCATCTTCATTCCCTGTTGATATTGCATACACAAGCATACTGTTATAGCCAGAGTCCATGTCTGTGGCCTTGAACTGGAGAATGGTTGAATTAAGTGTATAGTTCTCAGGAACATCAATAGAACTGGGAATGCTCTTAGCAATTTTGGGAGAATGTCTGTTAGTGATATGGATATCTGAGAAAGACTCTTCTTCTTGGTTGATTAAAACTGGCTTTATTGACTCTATTAGTTTATCAGTCATCTGTTTAAAAATGCCTGTTTCCAAGCAGCTCACTGTTGCATTCTCACCTTTGTTTGTGACAGTTACTCTTACAACTGAAACTTCAGAGTGATGCTTTCCATCTGTAGCAAGAACTCTCAGGGTAAATGAGCCCTCCTGTGGGGGAATTTGCTTTTTAAGAAAGATTGAACCAGAAATGGAATCAATGCCAAAGATTTGGGCCTCGTTCCCTGATTCTATTATGTACTGGAGCTGCTGCAACTCATCTAAATCAATGGCCGAAATCTCAGCAAGTATGTGTCCCACTGTTAAATCAAGCGGTATTGTGATGTTGCAGCCAACTCTTTCAAACAGAGGGATGTTATCATTCAAGTTGTTCAGGGTTATTGTCACAGGGCATTCGCTGACCTGACTGAAGGGGCTGCCACTGTCCGAAGCCCAGACTCTTAGGTGATACCGTCGTTTCATAAGTTCATAGTCTAGGTGTTCAGAGGTTGAGATAATGCCTGTAAATGAATCTATAGTGAAAGGTAAAGGTCCAGAACTTGCAATAGAGTAGGTAACAAAGCCATTTTTACCTTCATCAATATCTGAAGCAGCAACTTTTAGAACACTGCTGCCAACAGGCATGTTTTCATCCACTGTAGCCTGATATGATGTTTGTCTGAACTGAGGATTGTTATCATTCTCATCAGCAATCTTGACCACAATATGAGTCTCTGCTTCACCATGATTGGCCACCACATCAAATTCATAGCGATTTTTCCTCTCATAGTCCAATTTCTCTGCAGTTATGATAATCCCAGTTTTGGGATGGATTTTAAAATTCAAGCTGTCTGGATTGTTTTTGATGCTGAATGTAACATTTTGATAAAATGAAGTGACAGAAACTTTAATCACATGAGTTTTAGGAGGGGAAAACTCACTTAAGGTGACAATATAGGTGTCCTCTAGAAATGTTAAAGGCCAATAAGGACCTGCTGGAATGTGAATTTTTGTAATTGGAGACAGAAAGCTTGGAGAGCTCCTATCTTTAGCTTGAAGGGACAAATTCAACCCAAACGGACTTTGAGACCAAACAATCCTCTTTGTTGAAATCACTTGGAAGTCCATGCTTTGCACACCTGAAGGGATTATCTCAAAACATTGGTGAGGATCCCCATTTATGATATGAAGAGATTCCACAGGCTTGACTCCTGCTTCAACACGGACACTGATATCTACATCTCCATCTGCAGACACTTTGGGTTTTGGGGGAGGTGTGATGACTGGAAACTCCTTTGGCATCTTTTGTATGTTGACTGTGACACGAGCAGTGTTTCCAAATTTTTTAATGCCTGATATCTTTTTTGTTCTGTCCTCTGCTAATACTGTGAGGTCATATCTCTGCATCTGAGTGTGATTGAGCTTCTTGACAAGGGTGACCACGCCTGTGAATGGATCGACAGAAAATGGATGAGTTCTGCTTGTGAAGGAGTAAAAAAATTCAGCATTGGTTCCAATGTCAGCATCTGTTGCACTGACTTTGACCACACTCGTCTTGAGTGGAGTGTCTTCCCTTATATTCACATTGTACGATGCGGGATAGAAAAGTGGCTTTAAGTCGTTGGTGTCGAGCACATGAATAAACACCTTTGTCTTAGCCTGTAATTCAAAAGTGCTTTCTGTTGCTTCCACTGTGAGAGTGTAGCTGTCTCTGACCTCCCTGTTCAACAGCGCTGAGTCACTGCTGCGAGTTTTGATCCTAAGGAAGCAGAAATCCCCCACTGATAGAGCCTCTGGTTGGAAAAAGTCTTCATCGTTACCTGCAACGATATTATATTTGATGTCCCATAATAGGTCCGTCAGCGGAATACCCATCTTCACAGGGATGTCAACATATATCCGTGGGGCAGAGTTTTCATTGATAGTGGCATTGTAAAGATGGTGTGTGAAACTTAACAGAGAGGTGTCTTTTCCTTTTCCCATTACTCCATGACACTTTGCTACAAGGAGAATTGTCACTAAAGTGAAGAGTTTTGTTCTTGATATTGCCATCTTCAGTACCTCGTTGTCTGACCTCAGACCTGTGAGAAGGAAAAACAGGAGTATTAAAGGATGTATTAAACTTTAAATGAGGAACAAAAGAGGCTTTGAAGCTAAAACAATGGAGTCCTTTGCTCATGTTTGTATCGACTTGTTCATCTGCACATAATACACTTGTAGTCATAACTAATACCCACATTATTATGTATACATGGTACACAGCCACACAACAGCAGAGAGGAGGCCTGTGGCGTGTTTGACTCGTCCTAACTTGCCCATACAGAAAAACTGTAAAACAAGTAAAACAGAGCAGTGTTTCAGGGCCTTCAATCTGTTTCAGACAGGTGGCTTCTAGATCCCTTCCTCATAATTATTCCTTTGGAGAATGAGAACTAGAAAAAATAATTACGTGATTCTCTCTAAGCTTCTACTTTGGCAGAGGGACTTATTGCTCGATGACTTGGTGCCTTGCAGATGACAGCAGAGGGTTAAGCATGGATCTTAATTTAAATGACTGTACCAGTAACAGCTGACATGAGTCACCAAACTGCTGCATTCATATCATATTCGACGCAAGACTCTGAAATGTTAGACAAAGATTTTTTAGATTTTTAAAATTGCATTGCCATTAACTACTGTGACATCTTAAGGTTGTTACAGAATCTACTTTTTTGATTAGGTATTATCACGGCAAGATAACTTTTTTTTGTCAACAAATTAAAAGAAAGGATATGCATGAAGGACCAGAGAGGTACTGAAAAACTAACTTAGTAGTTTCACAAAAAAATACAAAAAATAACAAAACAGCAGAACACCACATGAGCAGGAAAAAGTTAAGCTGTCAAAACATTAATTTTGTGAATTTACAAGGTTTTCTTCTATTATTTGCACACAATCAGTTAAAATGCAGAACAATACTTAGAGAAGATCAAAGATTTGCTGACATCAGAGGAATGAAACACAACTCCATGCATTGTATTCATGGTTAAAGAAAAAGCTACCCGACACCAGTCTAATATCACTGGAGCATCCAGTTATATGAATAAATGTGACGGAAGCAAGCAAAGAATGTTTACAAAAACCTGTGTCTTATTTTAAACCCACAATCCATGTGGGATCTGAAAACACTGCTCTGGTACACAATATGCTGAGCATGCAGGTGTTTGACTGGCGCTGGTGGTTTCAGTAATGGATTCCAGGTATGTGGGATTTTATCTCGAATCGTTTGGTGACAGGTATTCAGATTATAACCGTCAGGGTGCCACTTGGGTTTTAGCTTCTATCTAGAGAATCTTGAAAGCTTAGGGAAAATAGGACATTTCAGATCTAGAGCAGAGAACTTTTTTCCAGATATTTTGTCTTTGCGTTACCATCACTAAGTGTCTTACTCGTAATTTATAATGTTTGCTTGACATTGTGCTCCATTTCAATGATAAGGATTAACGGCATAAATATTCTATGTCATTAATTATACAGTATTGAGACTAAAGTACTAAAGGTAACATATTTTGATGTATATAGTGATGCAAAGCATATTAATTAAGGAAAGAATTACTGTATTTGGTAATAAACAGCACCATATTTGACAGTAAACTAAACCTGATTCAAAACAAGTCTTGTAAAAGCAGAATACATTATAAAACACTAAAGGTAGTTTTAATATTCATCTTGAAATTTGCATTATTTAATGTGTATTGATAGACCTTCACAGAACAGTGATGATAGATGATATATTCATATATCTGTAAATCAACTTTAGATTTAAACTGTATTTTTGATGTACAAATAATGATCAATGGTTCTATACTTCTTGTAATTTAACTTGCCTGATGACAATGCAGGCCATTGAATGCTCTTTAGCAACACAATATCACACAACAGAAATACAAATATTTGTTCAGCTAAGGGTAAATCCTTTAATGAGCAACCAGAGGAGGGTGATTTAAGAAGGAGATGAAGATGGATTACTGTCTGACTACAAACACCGTTCTGTTCAAGTATAATGTACCTAATATCAAACATGTAATGAATCCAACAAATCAGCCCTGTTTGCTTTGTCATCCCTGGCTAATAGATGTTTGCTCTGATAAACTGCAAAGGGGTTAGGTGTGTGGAAGCCGCCTAGACTGTTCAGAATCTTTCAAACCACATTGCTTGACAAAAACAAAACTATTGACTTTCTGTTCTCCTAGTTTTGAGCTTGTCAGCGACTTTCACATCTTTTCATGTTTATTCCTAAAACCTTTCATCAAAATATACAGCCCTGCAGGGTAGAGGCTTCAGGATGTTACTGTTGGTTCAACTCACAAACAAACTAACACCTCCCTCCTTCTGTGTGCTCCAGCAGGCGACCTGCAGCCACATGTTTGGCTCCAGCTTGCTGGGTCACATTTCGACATCACCCCACATGCCTTCCAGCATAGATGGGGAACTGTTTTTGCAGCTTTTCTTCACCCCATCAACGATCTCTGTCTGTCAGTGAGAGCATGATTAGCTTGTACTTTCTGCTGTGTTGAAACCTACAACAAACTCACACACTGTTAAACACAATGCAGGTGAGTTCTCTGAAGTTTAAAAGCACTTGTTCTGCCAAAAACTTTTGACATAGTGGATGACTACCAGTAGGTTCAATATTTTTAATTTTATCTTTCATATCATGTATAGAAAAATACTCATTATAGATACACGTATGCTGGTAGATCTTGCAATCGACCTCTATTTCTGTGCAGTTTTTGAAAATAAGGTATATTACGTAATTCTCAATTTTTAGGGAAAACATGAATTCACTGCAAGTGCAGCTTTCATAACGTACTGGATGTTATAAGAAGCATCAACAGCTTTCCAGATGATATTTGTCTATGATGTGAAATAAAACCACTCAAACAGTTACTGAAGCATGTATTATGACTTAAAATGCTGGAGGCAGATTAATATTCTGCTTCTAAATTCTGAGGTAGTCATGTGAACTAGACATTAAGACATTAATCGTGGGGTTACCATTTTATCTGTTATTCATGTGTGTGTTTTGGGAGGGAAAGAAGGATATTTATATAATACAAGTACGCAGAAGATGCATACTGAAGCAAATGGCCCTACATTGGTATACATTTTTATTTTCTATTCTTTAGTTGACTTTTGTTGTTTCTTTAAGTTTTGATGTATTATTTTACTGGTTGTAATATTTGAACTTCTATATACTTTTAAGTCTTAATCCTGGAAGTTTAGCCAGGGACAGAGATTGCAAATGAACTATTGCTAAAAACCTGTATACATTGCATTCACTTTATTAAGTGGTAATTTTGAATTTATTTGTCCTTGTTAGATGAACAAAAATAATGAAAATAATGAAATAATTTGAAGGGCAGAGGCTTCAGGACACATGGTATACAATTATCGCGGGCTATATTACATTGCTTTAAGCATTCATTGATTTGTTTTCGGCTAGGCCATGTCTTAACTTGGGCAATTTTTTGATCTGCATAAGTGAGGAAAATTCTGTTACTTAGTCAAATTAATCAATGCACTTTTTCATTTCAAATTTTTGCTTTTGTTTGCCTTGAGTGAATATTAGAATTCAAATTTATCTTGATGCATATGAAATGCTTAATGGCTGAGCCTCATCACCTGCATAGAGTTCATAAAAGTGCAGACTTAATCTTATCAGGTCCTTGTTAGAGAGCACTGGAACATTCCATCACTGTATGGCCAGTCAGATGTTAGCCATTCAGATTATAGTTTGCTCCTGTCATGTCAGTCAAAATGAACTATACTTATGAATGCTGAATTGTCATTCCCTCTAAAACTAAAAGCCATTTGACTATTTAGTACATAAACACACAGACTTTTCATGTTGATGATATTAACCATTTCACTGACATGAATACGTGCTTTTAAGGAAAGAACTATCCTCAAAAGCACATTCCAAGAACATCTAGTTCCTCCAGCAAGTTTGAGTCTCCCCTTGTTCTTCAGTTGGGGCTTGGAACGAAATCCTCCAAAGTGAGACATGCAGGAGTGCAAAAGACAACCTGATGAGCTATATTAAGCACCAAATCTGACTGATGATTGATGAGAAAGTGCAGCAATTCTTCTCTGAGCTCCTAACATTATCTCTAATTCACAGTTTTGCCACCCTACAGAGAAAGCTCATTACCTGTAACTGGAGTCTAATTCTTTGGTCATGATCCAAATCTCACCTCTTTCAGTGATTGTTGAGATGTAGATGAACCAGCTATAGAGCTTGTTCTTTACCATGATGACACATCAGTTATAGACTCATTGCTGCAGATAAAGCCCTGATCTGTCTACATTACTCTTGCTATAACTAGTGGAGAAAAAATTCATGGAGGAGGACTGGTAGAATAAATAATTGATGCCACTCTACTAGTAATCTATTACAGAAGAATATTTGTTCAGTCTGAAGTGAATACTTCTATTTCATTTTCATTAAATGTGTAAACATTGTACATTTGTTATACACGTTTAGTGCTTGGCTAAAGTATGTTTATTGGTTTCCTTTTTTGAGAATATCAAGACTTATGACATTTGCCAGATGTTTAGATGAGTTACAAAAAAGACACCTGCCTCAGTGTAAAAACTTATTTTTTGTAGAAATAACTTCTGACATTTGAATGTCAACGAAATACACCTGAACTGAATTTTTGTCTTTTGTGTGGTTTACTTTTATTGTGACTATGATTACTGTTCTGAAGCATTTAAGCATTTTATTATGCTAAAGATGAATCGTTCTTGGATAGTAGACATATGAGAAGCTTGATCTTTTTCAACTCCAAAGGACAATTTGTTTTGCACTGTGGTCTAAGACTTAATGGTTCAGACAACAATTTTAATTTATTTTCAGTACTAAATAAAAAAACTTGTATGGCATTTTAGAGTAGAATATATTCAGAAAACAGGTTATCAATGCAAGCTTGTTCTCTCCATCACAGAGCTATAGTGCATTCATTGAAAAGCTGTCCATTTCCTGTGCGATCACAACCACTTTAATGAGATGAATCAAGCATCTGCTGCATGCCTGCAAGTCTGCCACTGAAAACCCAGAACTTTATGACAAAACTATAAGATGGGGGTAAAGGAGTTTGTACCTTACAGCTATCATTATCTCTGTCTGTGTTCTAAAGAAAACTATAATATGTGTTGAAATAGTTGATGAATAAAAAACGTCATGGTCTTCCTTTTGTCCCTGAAAAACTATAAAGCATTATGATTTTTGCTGCTGCCTGTGTTGTGCAATGGTGTTTATCACATGAAGCTTGTTCCTGGTTTTTTTTGTTAAAAAAAATGGAACAAAGTGATTACACCCCTGTCATTTAGAAGAAAGAAGAGACGACGACTTGGCTCTAACACAATATATCAGTAATCACATCAAAAAGCTGCTTTGGATCAGGGTGTTTTAAAAAAATAAAAAAGCGAAGATAAAACAAGTCTGGTGCATATTTCTATAAAGTCAAATTGAGATTCATCTGTATATCTTATTTCAGTAAAACTCAACTATTATTTCTCAACTAAAAATATAATATATACGTACAGTAACTCTATTTTTTGTTTTTTTATATATACAACACTATAGTTTGTATAGAAATGTGGTATTAGAAACTCTATTGATTTCGTGCTAAACTTTTGTAGGAAAGTGCAGGATACATGCACACACTAAGATACAAGGTTGACTGAATAAGATTTTATCATAGCAGTTTCTTTTTCCTGATTTGCATGCCAGGTGTCTTCCAAATTTGCATGGCAGTTATCAAACCAGGATGAGTTACATTTTCACTACTGGTTGAAGATCATGTAGGGGACAGAGCAAACATAAAGAAGACGGTGCTTTGGTCAGATGAATGCCTACAAAATCATCCGGAACGCTCCATCCCTACTATCAAACTTAGTAGTAGCTCAATGTGAGCATATGACACATTTTCATATTTTTATTTGTAAAAAGATGAACTGCTTGGACTGGATTTTTTTACGTGCCAGGAATTACTTTCTGTTTTCCTCTTTAGAAAATGACAGATTTGTTTTTATATGTTATCCCTCATTGTTTTTAGTGTAGTCATTAATGCGTCCTCTTCTGTATTTGCATGATTGTCAAGTTCAATTTCCGATGTATCTATTATAAAAACAACACCTTTAGGCTTTACACTGGTACAATCCCTGACAGTAATGAGTTTGTGATGGAATATTAGGCCATGAGGGATGAGGAGCATTCACTTGGTGTCAGTCTATTAACTGTTCACTTTTTTATCAAGATGAAAGAATAAAGCAACATTTTCTTTTGAATACAAAAGATGGGCAACGCTTTTCATCTCTGGTGGGAATCACAGAGAAAAATTACCCCAAACTGTCATTCTAGACAATTAGGTGTTACAGTGAGGATTAATGGCAGATGGTTCCAATCAAATTAGAAATTGTTAAAAAAAAAAAAAAATCATGCAGATCATCAACATTACAGGCCATGTTCAAGTTCCCTTGTGTCTACAAATGTGACACAAGGGAAGAGTGGTTAAGCTACAGCAAACATTAATGATACAAGGAAGAATTTCTAACCAAATGTTAAAACTGTTGTTCATTAAATATGTTGCTGATTTGGATCAAAAATCTAAAAATGTTCCAGTGTTGTAAAAAAAAGAAACTTTTCTTCCGCTGTAAAGAACCTGTTATAATTTCTCTGAATTCCTACATGTAGGTTTAGATGCAAATTATCAGGGGCTGGTTAAACTCACTGCTTTCTTTGGAGTAGCTTGGGTCATTCTCAGCTGTGTGGGAGAGCCAGATTTAAATCTAACTACAGATACCCATATTATGCAACATACTGTGCCATGAAAAAGTATTTTTCCTGTTATAAATTAAATTTTCCTTTTTGCTTAAATGGTTGCCAAAAAATTTAAACATTGGACAAAGATAACCATAGTAAATCTATGAAGAACCTTCCAAATAATGAGTTTCTAAAAGAGCTATCTAAAAAAGTCTGACCCTCTGGAAATATAATCGCTCCCCTTGGTAAATCATGAATCGGCTGAATGGCCCCATTTTTCTTTTGACAGCTATGTTCAACTTCATTAGCCAGGCCCAGGGCTTACTACTGGTAAACCTGTACAATCCAGAACTCAGATGAACAGAATTTGCTTGGCTATTGATTCTGGTTTCTACAAGTTGCAAGTCAAAAATTTTATGTATTATGCTTAATTTCAGTGTCTGAAAGGTTTAAGGTTTAATAACTGTAATGCTGAATTTAAAACGCAGGTGAAGAGGCCATAACAATAATTTAGCCCACTTGTGACAAATGCATGATTTATTCTTTATTCATGCTTATAAATACCTTTTAGCTTTTTTTTTATCTAACAAAAGGCAGATTTAGTAATAAAGCTTATATGGATTTGGAATTTTTGATTATTACACCCAAATGTCTTGCATCAACCGGAATGCAGAATAACATCTAAAGCATCATAGGCTTCAATTTTCTCTCATAAAATCACTGTTCAGGATTAAACAATAAGCAAGAAACAACATAAAATGTGATAATATCAGGGACAAAATCACTGCTAACACCTTCCTTTGTTTCTCACATTTGCCAACAGTCACAATTATGGTAGTTCTGTGATAGTTTGAAGACTCTTTTCTGCTTCAGGGCCAAGAAGATTCATTGATGGAACCATGAACTCTACACTACAAATGATTAGTTACAGTCAGCAGATCACAACCTCAGTTTTGAATACATTTGGGTTTGTAAAATGAGAGTGATGTGGAGCTTCATTGTCTATGACCTTAAAAAAGCCAATCATAGTTAAAAACCTTGCAATATTGCTAAATCAGAAAGATTCTCACAAAGAAGACTGGACCAGAGTTCCTCCACAAACAATTTAAAGACTGATGGCTAGTTATTGCCAACAGTTGAAAGCAGTTGTTGGCGCCAAGAGTTGCACAACCAGTTATTAAGTTTAGGGGGCAATTACTTTCTGACACAAGGCCAAGAAGTGAAATTTTCAATTGAAAATAGTGTTTTTTTACTCAAACTGGCAAGGTGTGATAATAAAAAAATCTTCTAAAAATTATTGTAAATGAGCTAAAAGTAATTCAACAGTAATGATGATCCTAAACTGGTTGATTCAAGTAAATATTGGGATTATCCAGATTTTGTCCAGCATTCATGTTTTACTTCAGGAAGTTAATGTTTCAGCAAATCATTTTGGCTTTTTCAATTGTTTGGCTTACTGCTAATGAGTGCACATTAAACACTGTTCACAGCCATCATAGTGTGACTCAATTGGTTCAACTGAGTGTGTTGTTCTCTGCTATAATTATTGTAATTTTTGTGTTCCTAACGACTGTGGTTACTCCTAGTTGTACAATAATTTGCCCATCAGGCATAAGATAATTGAAGGTACTGATGATTCTGTAAAAACAAACATACAATAATGCCTGATTATATAAGCACATAAAGAGGTCTCCCTTCTTTTAAACAACAAATGAGACTGTGTGATATTTGGGGGTTAGGGCTGGACAAGTTTATCTGTCTTGTTTTTTTGAGAGAAATGCCTTCAAGCACTCTGTTCTCACTTAATTACTTTTTCCTGCATGATTCTTTTTAGTTCATGGCTCTGACCTCTGACTTCTGAGCAAATTACTCCAGTTGGCAGTAAGACTTATTTTCCTGTTGACTTTATCAAAAAGATGACATTGCAACCACTTTGAAGGTAAAATCTTAATGGTCAATTTTCCATCTCTGTTTTCCTTCAATTAAAAATTTGGGTCATGTTTTAAAGAAGTAAAATATGTTTTTGTCTCCAAAACCATAAAAACTTAACCATATCGCATAACCTCAAAGTACCACATTTTTTACTTTTTTTTTTTTGTTTTACTTTCACAGTCAATGCCATTGTTGAAGTTCACTGAGATCAGACTTCTTGGATTAAGTTAGGGCGAGGTTATGATGCTAACCCCTGTCTGGAATTAGAGAGGGGCGTGTCATTCGCTTTACCTCTCTCACACCCACAGTAAGTAAGGCTTTAGCTTAAGCTTTGAGGTTGTACTGTAATAAGTCTCTGCTTTTCTGGTCCAAAAGCAGTTAACAAACAGCAGGAGCTTAAGGCTTCCAACCAACTCCTGAGCATCTTTACAACTCAATTTAATGTATTTGGTTTTCATATAAATGTTTTTTTTTTTAGGTTTGAATGACTCTTATTTTGGACTTCATTGCCTTTGATTTTCTTCTGCTCTGATAAACTCTGCATAAAGGAGCCGCAGAATGTTACTGTCGACACAATATCTTATGAACTGTGAAATTGAAAATTTCAGGAAAATAGTCCAGGTAGGAAAAGCCTGTCAGGTGCTTCATCATGCTATCAGGATGGCTCAATAAAGTTTTGCAGGTCATACATCAAATCTGAGTCAAACAACCTGTGCAGAAACAAATATGACAGGGTTTAGCATTAACTCGGCTCTTTCATATGAAGCCTTAAGCATATCCTATCAATACAAACTCCAAAGATCAAATGTTTTGAGGACTAGAATAGCTATATTAAGCTCTTGGGTACACACAGTTTTATGAAATCCAAGGCATACGATTTTGATGACTCTGATTTCTCAGAATTATGATATGCAATGACTCTCTTTTAGCAATAAGTTAACAAACAGTTACATTGTCCCTGAAATGCATACAAGCAGTGGAACATTAATAAATCACACAATTTATATAACATTATGGCAATTAAGTTTATAAAAATAGAGGACTCTTGGGGGCCCCCTTGTTTGGTTTTGGGCACTAGATAAGTTAGAACATTATGATGATGGAAAATAATAAAAATAGTGATGGAATCATGAGTCAGTAGAAGTCTATCTAATGATTGCATTATGTTTTCTTAACACTGTGTTGTCCTACACACAGTGAAGAGTTGTTGGTCCACATGTCAAAAACAACTTAAGATTTGAATCTGGTCCTTAACCAATTACATTGATCCCAAAGTGGTGTCAGAAATGGATTAGCTTCAGATTGTCAGAGTGGACACCAAAACGGCTGGGCTGCAGGTTTGTGACGTTTCTATCATGCCCAGACTAGAGTAGCATAAATAGGGGGTATCCTTTACGACAATACAATTTTATCTCTGTGTGAAACGGACTGCTGGCTACAGTGCTAGGTCATGTCAAGTGAACGGTGAGGGGTTGAGTGGAAAGGTCGAGGATGTTCCTTTGAGTTAAACGGACCCCACACACAAATAAGCACCCACGCCCAGTCTTACAACGAAGGCCATAATTACAGAAAGGGTCAAGAAATGCCTCTGCAGGATTCCCAGTTAGCTTCCCTGTCATTCATTCAGATAATTTTGACGACAGGAGTTGAGCTGGTGTGGAGAGGGTAGACAGGTCTAGTTTTAAACTACTGAGGTTTTCACGTGGCTGATTAAATATCCCCAGTTTAGACAGAAACACAGGTCAAAAGTCCAGCAGGTTCATCTGATGGTGTATCGTTCTTTTTACTGCTGGCAGCTTTGCTCATTCTTCATCCACATCTGGACTTTTTCTCAAAAAATCCTAACAACCACATTATCAGCCATCAACCAGTTTTAGTTTTCCCTTAAAATCACCTGTGAGGCTAGTAGAAAACTCTTGCCCAGATCATGCTGTGATCTGAGCAAGTTAGTTGTAATATTTCAACAATTGTAAAAAAAAAAAAAAAGTAAAATTCCATAAGTGAGACTATAACCATGAGCAACTTATCTAAACTAAATAAAAACTGTGATTTATTCTTCAAAAGGCTAAACAAAGCAACATCTGGAATTTCTTACAAAAGATGTTTTAACAAAAAGAGCAATTGGTATCAGGTACATCATTTGTCGTTATTAAAGTACTGAGATGACCATATTTCGAAGGTCATCTGATTGTCCACTCATCACACACACACCTCTGTTAATGTGTGTATATAATGCAAGCAGACCTTGCAGGAAAGTGACAGAAGCCAGAGAATACACTTTCACCTCTAGACCAAACCAACTTCTGAATTGAAAAAAAGGTTAATCTTCTCTTGTCGCTGCAAAAGATTTGTGCACATGCTCCAATCTGATTGAGCAATTCAGTTTCTCACAAAGTGAACCAAGTAAAAGTTGAAAAATGAAAAGCAAGGAGGAAGACGTTTTAGATGAGTGGAACTGCGTGCGCTGACTTGCGTAAAATATGTCAGAGCTCTTTACTGTTCTCATGCAAATGTCGGGTTTAAAGTCCATATTGTTCATGGAGTCACCTAAACATGCCAAATAATTCACTGTGATCTTAAAAAAGCATCTTCAAGAGAAACCAACATGTTCGGTTGAGTAACATTTAAAAAGTTTTGCTTCAGTTGTAAAGCACCTTCACTGTTTATACCTCCTCCAGAATGGTGTTTAGTATTACATTACAACTAAATAGCAGTGGCTTTCTTCATAATAAACAGTGTGAAATGGAGTGTAGCAGTAAACTTACCTGAGGTCCAGTTAGGCGACTCTTCCAGGAATACTTTCTCCCTTGCAAACGCTTCAGGAACTTAAAGAAAACTCTGAGGGCATTGTGATAACCAACATACTCCCACAGAGCTATTCTGTGCAGTCCATTGAGAAAAAGAAATACACTCATGTGAAGTTGTTCAAGTTGGTGTTAGCTCCTTCAAAGTTGCCGCAGAGCTACTAAGACACTAAGACATCTCAAAACCTCCCTCAGGATCTCCATCCACTCCACCCACTTTTGACTGTCCCTCCTCTCACACCCTCACATACACACACACACGCACACCCGCGCTCCCTCCATGTGCCCAGATTGTGGGCCTCCCGCTTTTCTTGCCTGTGGGCTCAGGCCTTTGGGCCAAAGCCAAAGCTTCTGTGGATGTGTACATACTAGCGCCTGTGCATGTGTGTGTTTATGTGTCTTTTAGCATTTCTCACCTTGTAATTCCCCTTTTTCCGACAATTAATGTGTGTGTGTAATAGTTTCTTTACAAGAGACCCACTGTATTGCATTATTGCATAATGTTAAAGCACACTGACCTTGCATGTGCCTTTACAAGGTTTATTTGTGTGATTGTGTGAACTGATGGTCTGATGAGATGCCTTCGTCCTTGCATTCCCTCTGTCCAACCACGATATTTGCAGCACTTAAGACCACGGAGTATTAAAATGTTATATTCCACTGAAATGAAAATAAAATTTAAAAAAATTCTGTCTTCTTTCCGGTCATTCTCATTATATTTTTGTACCTAATTGTGTTAAGATACTAGGGATAGGGACATGTGTGCATCTGTTTTTATGTGGCTTACTGACACATTAGCCTTTAACTTGAAGTACCGAGTGCTGCCGTATTGCAGTGTGAACGGATCACTTTCTAAGTTGTGCAGTATGATGGTTGTGATGGAAGAGGTGTTGTTTAATTCAGCAAGAATGAGCCGTGTGATCTGGTGAACTGATCCTATTAATATACTAATTCTAGAGATTTAGTACACTGAAATTATCTGCTGTTCTCATCACTAGTTTGCAAGCAACTTGGTACATTACTGCCACCTTAAGTTTAAAAATGTGTTATTGGCAGGTGAAAAGAGAAAAATAATGATTATAGCATTGTATTTACCAGTTAAAAGTATTTTCCTATTGGGGTGCTGTGGTGGCGCAGGGGCAAAGCATGACCCACGTTGAGGCCTTAGTCCTTGTAGCGGTGGTCGTAGGTTCGATTCCTGGCCTGGCGACGTTTGCCGCATGTCTTCCCCCTCTCTGATTACCCTGTTTCCTGTCAAACTACTTTCAAATAAAGGCCACTAGAGCCAACAAAACCTTAAAAAAAAAAAAAAAAAAGTATTTTCCTATTGAGAAATAGGTTTGCAGCCTGTACACACATAAAATCATACCAAGACATCAATACATAGTCAAAACAATAGTCTTTTTTGTAGCAATTAACTATTTGAATACTCTGTACCTTTTGTATAGCAGACTTAATTGTAAATAATTTAATTGAGAATTAAATTAGGCAAAATGGTTAAGTACTGGCCTGGAAAACAACTAAATTCATTTACTAAAGTATTTTCCTTTTAGCTTATAAACACAAAAATATTGAAAAACCCTCCTTCCGTTGTTGAGTCACTACTTTGTCAGGCAAAAAAGACTCTTTATATTAGAAGAAGCGGTACTGAAAATTGTGCTTTTTGTTCACAAAAGTAAACTTTTCATGGAGGCCACACACAGTCACCTTTTCTGAACTGATGATTGTGGGTATTACTATGATTAAAACCTAATAAAGAAGAGGGTTATTCACTGTTTGTCTGTGTTTGCAACAGACTCATCAGGCTTTTGTGTTGCTGTTGTGTAAACCCTGCAGGTAAGCATTTCACACAGCTCTCTAAGTCCTAGCTCAGGGCCATTAATGGTTAGGAATGAGGGGGGAGAACAATGGATTTTGTGGGAGGTGTATCTTCTGTGTTTATCATGTCAGGCTCAAGAAGCATTAAGTAATTTTGTTCAGATGAAGACCTGAAAACCTGAATATCCACTAACAATGACCTAACAATGACCACTGATTACGTTCTCTAGGTCATCAAAATAAATTAGGGCTTATGAACAAGAAAAAATATTTTAGATCTTTTGTGATTCCTAGAAAAAAAATTCTTGTGACTAATAGACTAATTATGTGTATAATACTCATTGCATCAATGGACTAAAAATTAAATGCTTGGTTTATATAGAAGGTGTCCTCTACAACAAGTCTGAAAACGTTTGAATGCATGACGTGACCTCAAAAAAGTTGCTATGATTTTCAGTTTTCAGCACTAAAGAACTGTCCAATTTTCTGAGACATCTAAAAAACAGTTTTGGGTCATTTCAGAAAAGCAACATTAGATCAAATGTAGCAATCAATTCTTGGTCCTAAATAATAATGAAAAACGGAATAAGACTCTTCTTTTCTGCAAGATGCAAAAAGACAGTAGATTTTGTGTTAACTAATCAAAGGCAGAAAAGACAAATCTGAAAATCATTTTATATTCAAGCGGTGGGTTTTATTCCATTAAGCTCTCCATGTAGAAGTTTTCTGCATAAAGAGGCTTAAAACAACTAAAAATAGAATCAGCTAACCAAGTTCATCACAGTTTCAAAAGTCTCGTCCTTCAACTTTCCTGGATTAAAAAAGAGATGGAAAATTTTGTTTTTTGTGATTTGAAACAAATATTGATGTGCAAATAAGACTTCAACAATTCTCGATACCCTGGAAAAGAAAATGTAATACAATCTCTAGGAACGAAGAAGTTCATGACCAAGAAAATGCAAAGAAAATTACCTTCAAGTTTAACTGTAAGAGAATGAAGGTGAGAAAGGAGATAGTGTTCCATCATCTGCAACCGTTTGTGTTATGAAGGACCTAAAATTGTATTTCAGGTATTGTTAACAAATTTTTAACATGAACTTTTAGCAAGTACAGTGGAGCTAAAACTGAAATAAATCAGTGTATTTTCTAAACTTCATTGTATCTGTTTAGCATACCTTGAATGGCATTGATGTTATTTGTTAAGATAGAGAAAAACAATTATATAAATGTATACTTGTGTTCCTTCATTGGTTCAAGCAATTTAGAGTCAACTTCTCCTCGAGTGACATGGAGCAGTCAAAACTAAATTCATGCCACTTGATAACAGAGATGATGATTATTTCTTTGTTTTTTCTGTGTGAAATAAAACTGGAATCAATACTCAGCTTATATCAAGAAACCAATTGACTAATGTGACACATAATTTGTTTCAGTGGGGACATATATAAAGTAAGCATAAAAAAGGGTTTGAGGAACCTTGAGGAAGTTAATATGACTTCATATTTTCATATTCATGGCCCATCTCACCCCAGTGGCTTTGAACAGTGTTTTATTCTCACATTTCACAGAGAGTAGGCTTCAGAGCAAGCTTTACCCTTTTAATGCAGAAATTAGAATGTTTTGCCAGCACAGGATGTGGATGAAAGTGGCTCTCCCATCTCAAACCTCATCAGTGGGCAAGTGTCACTAAAACAAAAGCTCAACTATTTTACATAGGTGAGAAGAAAAAAAGCCCTATAAAAGTAAAAATGCTGAATAAATGTCTTTACATTCCTCACAAGGTCAATTGATTCAACACTCCCCAGTGACAATAAATGAACTATTTAGTGACAATTAACATTTAACTTTAGACAATGCTAAACTCTAGAGTTACTTTTAAACCTCTGTAATCAAAAGAAAATGGTTGGAAATAATGAGACACAGGTCTATAAAGTAGGACCTAAATATAGAGCTAAATAAAAAATAAATGTAACTTAATTGCCAATGTTTTTCTTTATGGAAACAAATTGAAAAGCACAGATCTGGAGAGCAACTAAAGAAGAGCAGAAATCTCAGTGGAGACTGAGAATGACAAACAGTTTGTGAATTACAAGCTGATGAAGAAAGAATGGCAATGAGAGATGTTAGAAAATTGTTGGGTGAGTGGGGATAAACAAAAACAAAATGGAAAATGGGAGACAGAGGAGAGCAGGCGTTGATAAGAAATCAAGTTGTGTCATGAAGATTGAAAATGTGGGTTACAAAGAGGTGGACAGTGAGGTAGAGAGGATGATAAAGGAGAAGAGAGGAAGACAGATGATCAGGGAAAAACAAGGGAGGAGGCATGATCCAGAAATAAACACCAACAGAAGGTGGGCACGAAGCCACCGGCAGCAGGTGAACCTGAGCCGAGAGCAGGAGAGCCTGGAGGAAATGAAGGCTCAAATCCACCTAATACAACCTGCTGCTGCTATACCATGCTGCTGACTCCCTACTGCTCAATGGTGGGGGTCGCTCAGCTGATTATTATGTTCTTCTGACTGACTTACAGTTGGATAAAATGTCACCAATGTCCCTTAACACCAAGTAAATGTCTGATTTATGCCTCATAGCTTCACAATGACAATCCAATGACTGAACAGAATAAAGGCTATGATATACATAAAAACATTTTTTGACATGTTTGAAAGGAATCATGCTTTTCTTTTAATTCTTTGTGTATGTTTGCTGTGGAATACATTATTTTCCTTCGCTTAATATGGAAGTAAACAGTAATTCGAATTTGTTAATGATACGATTGAATTCAGACATCTTTGAAATGTCGACAACCTGGACCTGAGCTACACATTACATTAAAACTCTGAAAGTTTTAATGCCACCCAACCACATTGCTGCTACCATAGTTATTTAATTGGTGACAGTTTGTTTGTAATTGAAGTGCAGAGCTTAGGTTTTGTTATATTACGTTAAATGTTAAGAAAAAGGTGCATCACTCTGCAACTAAAATTAATTTCTGACAGGCAAGACTCCAAAACATACTGGGAAAGCTGATCAGATATTAATTATTTTCCTGTATAAATATGGATTCTGGTGGCAGCAGGTCATAATTTAGGATTCAGGTAAACAATGTGACTGGATTCAAAAGCCACTGTTTTTACTCAGGTGCCCGCAGAGACCTCTACGCAGCTGCATGCAGTGTTCGTAGTTTGGAGTTCCAAAATAATTTGAATAATTACAACTTTTGCTCCATAAGTTAAAATCCTAAATGATAAAGCAATGAGCTCCTGAAATAATTTAGTGGAATAACTTTTTTATTGACTAATTTGTTTTCATTTTCTCATAATTCAACTCAAATACATTTTAAAGCATATTTGTAAAATAATTCACGTTGCTCAAAGCGTAACAAAATCTCCATATTAGTATAGGAAAGCACCAGACCTGAAACGTCTTTTAAACAAACAAAAAGTTATTGAAAATGAGTCTAAGTTTCACAGGAAATCAATAATAACAAGCTGAAATTGGTTTAATAGGATATTTTAATTTAATATATTAATAAGAAGCCTCCTATAGGATTTTTCTCCCTGACTTCAACTTCAAATACTTGTGAAGCAGGAATTATACCTCCATAATTCCTGCTTTAAAATGTTATTTGCTGTGTTGAATGTGAGTATCCTACTGCATCAGATAATAAGGACAATCAGGAATCATAGCTGGTAAGCAAGTGCTTTGCAGGTCAAAGTTCATGTTAGCAAAGACCAACTTAAGTGTAGATGAGTAATTGCCAAAGCACCACAACATCCAGATAAAACAGTCTTTTGAGTTGATGGTTTTCAAAGGCAAAGCAAACAGAACAAACCCATCTTTTGTTACTCTGTGGTACCATTCTGGATCTTGAACCTAATTTTGATCCTTTTGATAACTAATATTCATTATGCACATATCTGCAGTTCCATATGAAAACCACAGAAATACCTACATTTATCTTTCTGTCCATCACAATTTGACTTTAGGCACACTATTTGAAATCCTTAAGCTTGCCAGTTTTTCTGCTTGTAGCGAATGATCTTCAAAGACAAAATGTTCACTTATTGCTCAACATATCCAACTGACTGCCAGCAATCTCTGTAATAAGAAAATCAATGTTGTTTTTTTTCTAGTTCGCCTGTCAGTAGTTTATTATGCTTGGGGCGCTATGGTGTCAGATTATGCTAAACTACATGTGCAGAGCTGTGAGGATAAAAAAAGTATTGTGTTGCAAACTCTTGTGAGTAGAAGCAAAATGTCTCTACCTTGATTTACAGGGACCACCAATCAGAGTTTGTAAAACTCAAAGTTACTTGCAGGGTGGATCAAATCATGTTCAGAGATGCACAGGCAGGTTTTCTACTTGCTAATATGTCAGGGCTGTCAGAGGTCTTCAGTGTGAATGAACCATGAAAGAATTTGCCATGAATGTTTTCTCTGTGTTTGGGTCAAATTTTGAACAAGAGACATACTGTAAGTGTAAGGAGCTCTAGCAAATCAAACCAGTTGAAAATTACAGAATCTGTTGGAAAACAGACAGACTCAAATGTCAAGTAACATAATCTCATTGGCAAAGAAGTTTGAAAATGAACATCATTTTAGTGGAAATAAGTTTTCTGCTGTGATGCAGAAAACTTATTTTCTGCATCACAGCAATGCAATTTGATAACCGGTTCAAATTGCACCCTCCTGTGATATGATGTGCAGATAGAAGCAGTTGTTTCTTTGGACTGTAAAAGTAAATTGCTTCTTTAAATCCATTATTACAGAAAATGCCATTTGAACATAAGTTTTATGATGGCAGAAAAAAGGAAAACAACAATTAAGCTCCACCTTAATCTTGTCACCAACATGCAATAGCCAGAACTTATCTGAGAATAAACTGTTGATACAGCAATAGCAAAATCTAGGCATGATTCAGACTTTGCAACATTTAGTCAGAATTTTTTTGATGCGACTTTTACCCTTGGCCAATCAAGTAAAATACCCTAATGCGCAGTTCACCTCACACTTTTAAAGAACACTGATACAACAAGTAAAAACAACCCGTTTTTACTGTTTATGAAACAATAAACAACCTATTGATTGCTGATTTTTTCTAGTGGTGACAAAAAGTAACAAATCCAGAAATCTGTGTGTAATGTTTTTTTATTGGCCATAAAATTACCAATTGTAGTCATATTTTCAATAATGGGATGCAATTTAAACATAACAGCTAATTTTTGGTTTAAGTTTCAAAAGAGGACCATAGAACAATAAAAAAGACCTTAAGTGCTTTTATTAGAGAATTTAGGAAAATACCTGGAGTTAATATTGAGCTTTTGTCATGACTAGTTGACTGGGGGAAGCAAGTTTTCATTTAAGCTGATCTCTGTGTAAACGTTCAAGTTCTTCAGTTCAGCCGTGTCCTCCTCGTGTTCCACTCTGTCACATTCACATTGATGTTTAGTGAAAGGATGACTGTCACCACAAGTCTTCCCCACAAGTCTGCAGGGAATTTAATGGACCCAGAGTTTTGAATAGACCCCAGCTGACCTTTTTTTTTTAAAGCATGTCAGAGTGTCTGTCAACAAGTTCACCTCTTTGCACGCTTACCTGTCACAAGCAGCAAGGAATTCAGGAATTTAGGGTCTGGACAAGGTTAGGGGGGCCAAGGGGGAACAAAATGGAGGTTTAATTAAATGTTTTGGTCAGAACAAAAGAGGAAAGTGATTTATTCCATGGCCATTAACTGGTGCCTTTTCTTAACCTAAGACATTTCTCAATGAATTTGATTTATTTAACCACTTTGACAAGCTGTCATGTTCTTCCCATTTAAGCTTCAGTGGATGTTGATGGAGTCAGGCGCATAATGTTTTTGATCCTGTGGCAGTTCAACTGTAAACTCCCATGAGATCTAGATAGATAAACATAAAAAAATAAGCCTGAATACCTCCAGACAACAGCGTGACATTCATGGTAATGTGGTGTCTTTTTTGTGATTTCAGAACTTCTTTTACCGTGCAAACAATCAGTGATAAAACCAATGATAAAAACTCAACAAGGCCGTAAATCTGATGTGTCTCATGGTGGTGAATCTTAAATATACTGTGTGCTTATTTAAAAAAATCTATGAGCCAAAGCAGGCAAGCAATACATGGGGATGTTTCTTTTCTAAACTAAAACTTCTGTCTTTGAGTCCTTGGTAGTTTTTTGTCTAACACTTCCACACTTCTCTCACTCTATAAAAGATGTAAAATTATCAGACCTTGTAGGAGTGCCTTTGATTTACAGTTGCCCCCACCTCACCTGACGCCAATCCAGACAGCCTGATAAGAATCATGCAAGCAGCAGCAAGACCCTGTTCATCCAATAAGAACAGATGGTATTCTGGGAAACAAGACCAAGTTCTGGTCACTGTTAAGAGGTCCCTAATTTGGGGACATTAGCATTGGTTCCGAGACTCTAGAGATCAACTTGATAAATCGATTTTCCATTTTGTGCTAACTTCAAAGACTTACCTAATTTCTGCAGAAACAACATTTGACTTTAAAGCATCTCCATAATATTACTAAAGCTACATTTTTATACACTTTTGACTACTTCTGATTCATCAAGTGAAAAAAAATCTGGGGTAAGGGGTGGTACGAGGCTAGAAAAGGCCCAATAAACTTTACTTAATTTCACATGTACTGCAAAAGAAAAAATGATAACCTTAGAGCAGAGCTTTTGATTGATGGTACTCCCTAACTCCGCCTTTATCTTGTCCTGAGCTATCTCTGCGTTTATGCTGCATAGGTTTAGGCTGCTGGAGGACAAACTGACCACTTTTTCTCCTTTTCTCCTTTGGCTACTATTATTTGCTGTTATTTCACCTATTATCTTTAAGTTTTCTCTCTGTGTTTTTTTTTCTCTCCATATGAGTTGCATCTGGTCTTTCATTCTGCATCTAAGTCCCAAAAGCTATTGTTTCTCTGTTTAAAGTTTTTGTAACAAAAAGAATAATTTAGTTTCACATTGATGATCGATGGTGCAATATGCCTTTAATATTGAATTTTCTCTCCAGTAATACATATATATTCCTGTTTATTTTTGTATGATTTTTTTTCTTCTTTTTGCTGTTGTTGTTTTTGAAGTGTGTTTAAGGAGATGGTATTTAGTTTCTCTGAGGCTATTAATCATGTCAGTGTAGGATACTGCAAGGATCACATCTGAATGATAATATCAACCAGAACCACAAATATTTACACATACCATCAACTGTGGGATTAGGATATACAGGTTCTTGCACAAGACAGTATGACATGGATACATACTAAAGGTAACCTGATCGAGTTTTTTACTTAACATTTGTATGAGCTGTCCTGAAAGATCACAATCTTTCTGCCTCTGGCTCTGAGGGATAGGTGGCAAGAGAGGATGAAATTGAAGCAGGATTAAAAAAAGTTTGTAAAAAATGGCAAATAGATGCAATTTCCAAATAATTCACATTAAACTATTGCAAACTAAGAATCAATCAAAGATCAAATGTATTTGCTAAAGTGATGGAGTTTTCATGAATCATTTAAAAACAGGAATGTTGTGAATTTGGAACTTCTTGTAAATCTCTTCAGTTCCTCTTTGGTGAATGAAGTACATCCACAGCCAAATGAATGAAAGTAATGTCTACATCAAACAAAACTACTACATTGAATTATGTCTAGGGCAGATGAAATAAGACTACAACAAATTTCAAAAACATAAAAACATTGATGTTATGTTAATAAACAGCTACCTTTTTTCCAAACCAAAAACGTTTTTTTTAAATTCTCCCCTCCATGGGGTCTTTTGTAGCCTCTAGTGTCCCTTATATGAAAGTAGGCTGACAGTAAAGGGGGAAGGAGAGGGGGAAAGACATGCGGCAAATGTCGTCGGGTCCGGGAATCAACCCGGACCCGACGTCCGGCCGCGTCGGCCGCGTCGAGGACTCAAGGCCTCCAAACGTGGGTCGCGCTATCCCCTATGCCACCACAGCACGCCCTTAAATGTTTTTTTAAGACAACACTGCTTTTCATTTTCTGACAAACCTTTACAAATCAAGTTTGATACTTATAGCCTTCAGAGATCTTGCATTTCTTCACTGTCGTGAAAATACACCCTGCTGTCTGTGCAGTACCAAACAAACGCTCTCTTTTAGGTGTTATCTTGTCCTGGCTATGGCCTTGTGCTCCTCCACCAGAAAAAAACAATTTTTTTTTCCGTTTCTTGCCAATCGTCAGCCTCTGCCTGAGCAACCTGAGCATGGGATCTTACATTTCACACAATTGTGGATAAAGAAAGTGCATAAAAAAATTCTGTCTGATACACTGGAATGTAAAATAACCTCCCTCATGAAGTACTGATTCTTGAAGGTAAGCATCATTGGTGAGGCTGAAGCTTTGACTAAACAAGTTGGACTGTGTGGACACTGGGCTTATGTTAATGGTATGATGAAGTATGATGCATTAGGAGTTGGCCAGTATGAGATTCTCATTCTCTAAAATTGTAAAAATAACACTAAGATTTAATATTAGAGTATTAACCTAAACATTTTCAATGAAAATTATAACATGAAGAAATAGCCTTTGAATAAAACATGGAATAAAAAATTATTTGTATACTACAGCTAAACTTTTTTAGCAGACTGAATATTGCAGTTATAAAATTCTATGTAGATTTTTTATTTTTTTTTGCATTTGTATAAGTAGACCTAAGTAAAAATTAGGAATCAAAAACTTTAAGATTTAGTAGAAATGTTAACTCCATAAATGCATATTTTTGTTCTGCGCTTTGTTCTGCTCCATGTAGCAACACTATTTATTTTCCCTGCTGATGATTGGCTGCACCCACAAGAGCGGAGGTAAGGAAGAATGTGGATGTTATCTTCTGCAGTAGTCCCAAGACAGACAAGACATTAGTGCATATTATGGTGTTTGAAATATTAAAATAGGCAGTAATAATTCAAATATTGAATTAACATTAATGGCTGCCTCGTTCACTTGGGCATTTCTCTCTTCGCAGTGGGGGAGAGTAGTTTACAGCGCAAGCAATTTTCGCTAAGCTTCATACCATCAAAACGGCGCATTACATACAGTATATCACGTCCAAATGTAAAAAATTAAAAAATTTAAATTTAAAATTTCAACATCATCCACACCTCCGGCAAGAAAGAATTTCTCCATAGAGCAAGGGTACAGACCTTCTGTGTGAAGCAAATCTGAAAAAAAAGAGTAGTTTTTACCAGGCTATACACAGACAGTTGCACAATGCAACAACCTAGCCTCATGCAAACCCAAAATATAAACATTAATAAAGTTTGTCAACTGCTGGTAATGTTATCTCAGGTATCTACAAGGGATCCTCTGTGTCTAGTGACCTTCATTCACCATTTTGACTGTTAAAGATATTTACCTCATTCTTATGCACTGTTTTTTGTCAATAACAATACATTTCTGCTTGGAGTTCACTTGCTGAGAGGTAAAGCCATTAGTGTTCCACCTGGCACTCAGACAGAATGGGACCCATAAATATTACTAAGATACACCTGCAGGACCTCTCCAGGAGAAAACAGACATCTGTCTTAGCGTGGAACATAAATTGTGGTTGACTGACAACATTAGTCTTTTCTGAAGCCCTGGAAATGCTTTTTTAACTGCCGCTCTGACGTGTAGCTATATAGAAAGAGAGATAGACAGATGGATGAATGGACAGTGTGTCATATGTGTCAGTGAAGCAGAACTGCTGAGAATTTGCTCCTTGTTTCCTGGAACCTACTGTGTTCACACACATGGACACTTCAGCCATAAGGTGTACACTGACACAGACATTTATACTCACACACACATACACATAGGAGTTTTGGGCAGTCCTGTACCTCCTGCTTCAGCACCATCTGCCCACTTGATTTATGGGCATACCAACCCAAGGCCCCACTCTCAGACACTGTTTTAAGAAAAACTTTTATGGATATTCATAAAGAAACACTAAATCTGTTTCACATCCGAATGCATCCTACTTCTTAAACCAAAACTGCAGGTTGCAAGTGTTTGGTTTTGCCAACTCACAATTGATTTTAAGCTTAATTGCGACATTAGCAGATAGTCTGGTACAAATTTAGGAGAAAAATGATTTGTGAAGGAAATTTTTGGTCCTGGTCTACTGCTTCTAGACATAGTCCAAGAGCTAAAAATAACATCCAGCTGCTTTCCCCCCCTTATTAGCAATAAATAAATGTGCCAAAACTGTAATGAAAATGTTTTGTTCAAGAAAGCATAATGTGTCTCCTTTAAAAGAAAAATAGTAAAAAAAAATAGCTCTTTTAAAGAAAGCATATTTGCTGAAGTGACATGATCTACTGGTAAAAGGTGTAAACAAATCTGACTTTAAATTTCAGTAGTTTCATAGTATGCCCACATTCTTGTATTAATATGTTTTTGAATTGGTTTGATGCAACATTCTAATCTAAGAAATTCAATATCATGTCAACAGCTTTTGGGAGGAGTGCATTTTACAAAACTTACTTCTTGAACTTTATATCATGTTATAATGTCATTCTCTCATCAAAAACATAGAGTTTTGCTTTGAGTCATTCACTCATGTTTGAGGAGTACTTGAGTCTTCTGTGGCAGCCATTCATGGTTAATGACTTCTCAAACAATGTGGCAACTATTTACCCAAAGCTCTACCTTGGCACTTCACTCTCAGCAGCAGCAACAGTAGCTCGCAAAATTCAGATAAGTGGAAATAATTTGCACTATTGAAGGCATTTTCAACAGAACCTCTGCAGCACACTGACAGGGTCAGAACATTCGGGGTTGTTGTGTTCTAACCACAGATGAGGAGTGGACAAAAAAGTGACATTTTTGGTCATCTCTTCTTTTTCTATGACAGCGCAGGCACCGTTTTACAACAGAGGAAGCCACAAACCATCAGTCCAGCTTCAACTCATCCACTTGAGCCAATAACTGAGCCATGACATGGATATCATTATTCATGTATTAGTGTATAGATTTATAGATCAGTCCTTCTCTACCAACTGCAGTTTCTCACAGAGTAGAATAGGATGCCCCCTCTGTTATTTATTTGTACTAAAGTTAGATAACCGAAGCAGTCAAGACCATCAGTGTGATGGGAAATAACTGCAACCATTTGGGTTATGTGAGAGTTGTGCCTAAATTGTGTCAGAAAGCAACAATTGAAATGAATCTGACATCTCTAAAAGCTTGTCTTGGACCAAGCCTGCTGCCTGGCATGGGCTCAATGCCCTTTATCTCACAGTGCTTGCTGTGGAAGATATTGGCATTTTCTTCAAGTGAAGCAAAGCAGTTTTTAACCATTTTTAAAGGTCAAAGAGAGTATGAATGTTACAAAAGGGCATGTAAGAGTGATCATTACATTCATTAAGATTTGCTTTGATCAAGGCTTTCAAATCCTGCAAAAGTAGGATAAAGCTACATACTGTAGATCACTGGAGGGCTTATTCCAGGGCCAAATAAAAAACCCATATCTGGATTTGTTGTTTCACTTAGACATAATATTTAAGACACTTGCCCTTGAGGGAATATTTACACTGGTGAGTATATATCTAAATATCTATTAATATAGATGGAGTAATTTTGGTACATCAGCCATGCCTGAGAAAAATTATCCAGTATTCCATGTTTTCTCCACCTGTGGATAATAACTCTCATTGTGGCTCAAAAAACCTAGGAAGAGGTTTTGTTACAATTTTCCTACTAACAGATATCAATCATTTTTGTTTCTTGCTGATTGCTGAATTTCATTCACTGGCCATTGTTTGTTAATTTTTGGGATGTTTTAGTCTACTTCATTGTTTTCTTACAGGTTCTAAGTGATTTTCTGTTTTTTTTTTTTTTTTACAGGTCTGTGTTTATGAGAAATCTCATGACAGCTCTGGTTCATGATGCATACATTTCTGTTTTTGGAGGGTAAGATTTGATTTTTGTTTGGTTCTGTTTTTTTTTCTTCTCACATCAATTAGCTCTCTATGACATAAACATGAGGAATAGTATGCTTTGAAGGCTTCCCTTATTTTCATTTTAAATTTAAGACTTTGGCTGTTATTCCTACCACTCCTTAGATGTCAAGGCATATTTTCTCTTTTCATTCTCTTTAATTGTTAAATACCTTCTTTGAACTGCCAGCTGTGCGATTTGTATTAATGACAACACTTATAGCGCAATAAGTGCTTCTCCCTCAACATGTATCTGTGACGCATGGCTGCATGAAACAACATGTTTTTGAGTAGATAGTGGAAGGTTTTACAGATATACTGATTTATCAGATGTCTAACACTGTTTTAAGTGCTATGAATCTCTGTGTGCATAAACATTTATCCTCTTCCCAGTGTCCATATGATGAGGAACATTCACATCAGTTGCAGGAATCACTTTTTTATTGTGTAGATGCAGCTTTTCCTAATTCATATACCACCTTGATGTGTCCAGTGGTATTTTCTGTATCTTAGATGAGCTTTGACATAGGCTGCCTCTGTGGATGTGTGTAACTTAAGCCGGTTAATTCCAGTAAAAATCCTTTCTCTGTGAATGATGTGGAACACAATACGAAGATTTAGGTTTTCAGAAATAGCTCAAAGAGAACTCTCAAAGACTTGCACTTCAATACAAATTTCTTTAGGTGTCCCGAAGCCAAACACATTGTTGAACAAAAAATGTATCCAAGTTGCAAGCAGGCATCTTTTATAGCAGCAACAAAGTGGGTTAATGTCATGTTTTTCATGCATACCAAAAAAGCTGAAGCAAGAATTTGGTGTGGCAGAAATTAAGAGAGGTTATAGATAAGAACTCGTTGGTTTCAAGGAAGTTAAAACAATTTGTTGACTCAGAAAAGGAAAATGGGGGTGAGAATATTTCAAAGATGCTGGAGCCTCTGGGCCTTGTGGAGCCAACCAATCAGACTTGTTTCTTCACTGTCTCCTGGTACAACACTTGAGCACCAGGTTTTAACCTTGGACTGGTGTGGCAGTCCCAGGTTTTAAGAGGCTTGGCCAAGCAGTTTGCTCCTACTGTTGAGGGATCTTCTCAGCCTCCCTGGGAAAGTTTACAACGGGGTGTTAAAAAGGAGGCTGACTGCCAAACTTCATGTTCAGAAAACACTGAGTGGTTTTTGTCCTTGCTGTTGAAACAATGGAGCAGATTAGCTACTAGATTGTTGCAAAGTGGTTGAAAGTCTACTTTGTAAGCAATCTCTACATTTATTTTGTAAATGGAGTGTTAGTGTTAGGGAGCACAGAATCTGAATTGACTCAATGGGACATTCTGGTCTTATGTTATAATACTTAAATTATCTTTTCATTAGCTCTATATCATATTAATAAAATTAAATCAAAATAAACACATAGAATGTACCACATTGTGTGTAGTAAGGCTGAATATGAATTACAAATTAGCTTTGAAACATTATTCTTGTTTATTAAAATAAACAAATGTTCCTCACTGACTCAAAGGAACTCTCTGGAGGACAAAACATTGTCAATAGCTTTTCTTTCCCACTATGTCACTAAAAAGAAAAACTTCTCCCCCAATACAAATGTGTAAATATAATTGTGTCCCTAGAGTGTATAAAAACAAACACGCAAACACATGATCAGCGCAACTGAACACTGAGCAAACATAATGTAGTTGGAGAATGATCAAGGGACTTTTCACTTGTGCAATGTTGGTGAAGCGTGTCTGACCTTCCTGAAAACACACTTGTAAAAGATGGACAAGAACTCTGCCAACATCTCACGCACCCTCAAACACATGAGCATTTCACTGTGCTGCATATTCTCAAGCCTCTCTTGACAGTTTTAATTTTAATGGCAGCTCTGTCTTTTCAGTCAGGATAATGGCTCATATTTTTTAACTCCCTGTTAGATCAATTGTTTGCTAGAGTGTGATGAAGCACAATACGGTTCCTTCATGCAAATTAGCCTTTTATGAGACTCCTGAACTCCCTGCTCTATAAAGCTCAACAGAGTCGAGTTCACTGCAGATGAATAGGTATTAATCACCTTTATTTCACATGAACACAAAGCCATTTTAAAGTGGCAGGTGATGCTATTTTCTTAAGTTTATATACAAAAAACTAAACACAAAACTTCTAAATTATGCATTTACCCTACAGATTTCAACCAACAGTGAAAAGGCCTAATGGTTCTGAATGACAGTTTTCATACACACAATCAGAGTTGCTTAATAACTGAGAAACATAATCATTTTCTGAAACTGTCTTTTATCTTGAAAATAAGCAGTCTCTCTACATCCAATCATCAGGGAGTCATGGGCCAATCACTTATAAGGCCTAAGTTAATAAATGCATAAACAAAAATAACTCTTTGTTGCCACAGCACACCAAGACTGCTTCCATGGTAATTACATTTAATTAGTAGACATTAATTAATGATTCAAATGTGTAAGCAACAAACGCAAAAGGCTATTTAGAAAGAGAAGCTGGTGCAATGATAGTACCCAAAGTTTACAGTGTCCAAAACAAAGAGAAATTACAAAAAAGAAACAAGAGCTCCATAATGCACTCTACTGAGTTTCCATGTTAAAGGTTAAAATTTATGAAAGCACATTAAAAAAATTTTTTTTAAAAAAACATGTCTTGCTTGAAGCCAAAGCCTTTTTAATTAATATATTATGGCCACTTCACTTATGTTTACAAAGTTGCTTCTTAATGGCCTACAAATCTTCTGGAACAATGTTATTGGGACAAATGAAACCAATACTGGAGACATCTTTCAAGAAAACTAATCAAAACACAGCTGAACAAACCCTCACCACAGCTGTCTGGTAAAGTGGTAGAGAGATGATTATTTGGGCATCTGGTCACATTGTAGTCATTAACAAACTCTCTCATTATCACCACAATGATGACACAGCAGCAAATCTCAATATGAACAGCAAAAAGGTGGTGTCAGTATGGGACTAGGCACCATACTAGGCATCCACAGCTTAAAAAAATACTAATGACTGAGGTCCAAAGATCTGTTGTTTAAATGTACTTTAACACAATACTTTATGTATGTTGCTATGGTAGTAATTGATGTTTATCAGATGATGCACTGCATAGCAGCTTACTTGTTGTTGGAATGTTGTAAAGAACTTCCTTTACAGTATTGTAATGAATGATTGAAGGTAAAAAGGCTTCTGATTCATGTTTTTGCAGCTAAAAGGGGTTTCACAGGTTACTTTCTCATTTCACAGAACACTTCAAGTTAGAATAAAGGCATTTTCTTGATTTCTCATTTACCTTTTCAAAAAGGTAAATGCAGTGGGGGTGGTTGAAGTCAACCCGCATCTGTTAATTCCCTGATTTGTCAAGGAGTTAGTCACAGTCTCCTGTATGAGTTGGTGTGTGTAAAAGCAGGCTAGGGAGTGAGGCAGTGAAGATGTACGATTTGTGCAACAATCCATCCACAGGATCTAAGGGCATACACAAGAATCAGATTCATGTCCCATGAAAATGTTAGGAATATGAGAATTTATGTTTTAAATGCTTCATCAGTCAGAAACAAAATCCTTACACTGAGTTCACCCAATATTAGGACTTTGAAAATAATTGTACAGAGAGAATTCAGATACAAACTGTGTGGGATCATGTTGTCTCCAACTGTGATTTAAGAATGACCAGCGTCAGGTGCTACGGTGCTGCAGGGGGCAGAGTACAACCCATGGACAGAGGCCTCAGTCCTGGATCCAGCTTCCATTTCCATCAGCTTTGACCACCTATCACTAAGCTCTGAAAGGTACCAAGCTATTTTTCATATCATTAAATGCTAAATGTAAGTTTAGCATTTAATTGTGGGTAATAGATCATTAATCACTTCTTAGAAAGCTAAGAACAAAGATGATTCAACCATAACTACATTTTCTTACACAAGTTCTCTGAAATGGGTAAATGAGGCAGAACATTTTCAAAATGAAAGAACAACAATAACCTAGAGGGACTGTCATGTATTGACTATGCACTATTGATTCTGTGTGTAGAGCTTTTTCTCCCCTACCAAAGGTGCAGTAAATAGAGGAGAGACGTTAAACTTGAAGTCCTGTTTGTGTGTCAACAAAATGCTATGAATGATGTATTACAATAAGACTGAAAAATAAAGAGGTGAAATATTTCATCTGATGAAATCAGTTTTTTACATCATCACAAAAATCACAACTGGCTTGGACCTTGATAAGTTCTAACAACGTGGGGCAAGTATCATATTGTTGTTTATTTTGTCAAATATGAAGTAATTCATGGCTTAGACACTTTCTCCGTTCTTTAGTGCCCCCTGTCATTATGCTGTGAACTACAGGCCACAGGGGAGGAAGCCCCTAAACTTTCCTAGTTACTGCCTTGTGTTTCATCAAGTTCAATAGCTACACGACTAAGACTTGATGTCTTTCTAAACGTGATACTAATACATGTGACAGAAAAAAAGGTCAGGAATGGCAGGTCAACTGGATATGAACATCTTAATTTATTTTAGCTTCCAGAGAAAAGTCTAAATGTAGATTAACAAGATTAACAAAAATCTTGCTTAAGTACTTATACAACTAATTTCTGATTTATTTTTGATTGGTGGTTCTGTCATCACAGATTAAACGGAATTAAATTATTCAGTTAAATACAATAAAATAAAATAAGTAGCATTTTTCCGATTTTGGTGGGAAAAATGCTACTTTATCTAAATGAACACCAGGGCAAGAAATATATTGCGACCTTATGTATTGATTTCTTTAAACTTAAAAAATTTTTTTTTTAAAAAAGCATTCTGATTTTTATCATTCCCTACTGCTCTATTTGTGTTCTTAAGATCCAGCAATTGAGAGACCTGATCTTAGGACAGCATGAGATGAATATGTCCTTTTGTACTGTTTACTAACCTCTGACACTGAGCAAAGCAGTTTCTACTTTGATAATACAGCTTGTCAGCATGATTTACAATTCCATTTGAGGGTGGAATTTCACATTAAAGCAGTTGAGCTTTTTCTAAATAGCAAGAAACAGTCCCTAATTACAGCCCTTCTGAACAAGAATAATCAGCTTTTCCCAGAGAAAATTATCCTCATTGTTCTTTGTTGGTGCCCCGCAGAGAAGAGCTTAGATGTTGACATGTTGGCTCGGATCCCCTGAGCTTGGAGACAATATCTACAGTAACTATTTTGGTAACACTGCTTTTTTTAGGCATGACAGGTTTGTCCAAACCTGTTCAGTTATGAGAGCTGTCTATTTGACATTGTGAAAGAAAGTGATTCCAAATGCATTCCTTGATCTTCTGAGTCTGTATCCGCATGTTTCTTCTGGTCCGTATCGCCACTAAGCTCTTTTTTTCCCTGTTTTTGTTGGAAGGCTCTTTTAATCTTTCTGCTTCACTCAGATTTTCTTCCTCCTTATTGAAACTGATCCTCTCTACAGCTGAGATGAAGTTCCTTAAAGGGAAACTAATAAAATCTCCAGTTTGTCTCAGTTTATTATTTATATTGTCTGAAGGCTAGTTAAAATGAATAAAACACATAGCATAACAGAATAAAAGGTTCAAAGCTATTGTTATTGGTGATCTGTCGAAAGGTCACAATACAATTACATGGGAAGCAGACATCACAAATTTGTCATGTAATTCCTGCACTATAGATTTAAAAACTCTTCATTGTCGAGCAGTTGTTCCTGAAGCAGTTTTTCTGTCACACCTGACAATTCACAGCACAAATGCTGACAATTTCATTATTATTATTATGGTTTATTGTGGTTCCATCATCATGTGTGCTAGAGAGAAAGTCCGAGTTTAATAATCGGAAAGCCCCTGCTGAAATTACTGACGCTGTGAGAGTTACGATAAATTACTATCAATGTTTTGACAATGCTTGACATGAGCGTCATTTCTGGTTTTACGGGAGAGCAAGAGTGTAATTACCTTGTTAGTACAGGAACAAAAAAATAGGTAAGTGGATGAAAGAACGTTGCTGTAGCTACATTCACAAATAGCTGATATTGTTATATGCAATTATAATGATAGATTTGTTAATAATTAGCACTGACTGTTTAAATACTGAAGCTGGAGATCTAATCAGCAAACATTATCTGTACAAATTAAAATAAATTATAGTTTAAAGAGGTAACAAATTAATAAATTCCTGCTTATTGCATTCTGTTGCTTATAAAATTAATTGTTTCTGCCTCAGAGGCTGACCTGTTTATAAGGAATGATGGGAAATTATAAAATGAAGAAGACTTTCTTGAACAGACTGACATTTTTGATAAACCTGCACCACAGATAAGTGTAATGAGATCATTTCTTTTAAAGCTGGTCAGGCAATGACACCAATCAAACACAATGTTGTAATTACATTTACTAATTTATTTATAAGGTGCTTGTGTTTGATTTTTTATTTAAATGTTCTAAGACATTTACAAATATACCGGTATATTAATCGAGGATTAAAGGGACAACAATAAACTGGCATTTACAACTTCTGGCCAGGAAAAACATTGAAGACATGTATAACAACAGGCACAAAATACAATATAGTGTCCAATTAACCTAGCATACATATTTATGAGGGAAGTCAGAGTACATGAAACTGCACATGCATGAGACTGGATCGATAGTTTCCCTTCCAGCTCCTCATATGCATCATAATAATATTTTATGGGCAGACTTTCAATTATCTTTGGTTGAAAACTTTACTACAAAAACCTGTCTTGAATAACAGAATCAGAAATTGGTAAAAGATTTGAGTGGATCACTGTGTGAAATGCCATACCTTGCTACAACACAGTCTCATGCCACTAATGCTGTATAAATTTCAAAAATGCATTTTTTACTTTGACAATTATGTGGCTTTTTTAGGTTTTGGTCTTGTGTTTTCCTTTTTTGATGAGTAGACAGCAGCAAGTGCTGACTGCCATCTCTGGCAACAGTTACTGTACATATCCCCCATTTTAAAAGAGTGACCCATTGACAATTAACAGCTGTTATACATGTTTCCTCAGTTTTGGGTAAACAAAGACGACAAAAAGACCTATTTAATATATCGTTAATAGACTGAGCACCATGTGAGTATCATCATAAGAAACTAAAGATTATAATCTGAGAATGTAAGACATTGTTAATACCCACTTTACCTGCCATTACTTGACTTGCATTTTAAATGTTTTGTTTCTTTTGAAGAATACAAGCAGGACGAAAAAATAAATTAAGTAGGTTTGAAAGATCTAGGGATGTTTTTCTCAAGAAAAAAACATTTTTGTTTCATAGGAATATTTTTAACATCAGCATGATTATTGCAACGCCAGTATAATGATCCCACCTGCAGAAAATCGTATGGGTTGCCTTTAAACTCACTTTCTTAATCTCCCTTGCTTCAATAATATTCAAGTTCCACTTCATAACACAGCTTATCCAGGTCCAATGCTAATACAAACAGATCCACACTGGAAGCTGTAAAGTTAAACTACCCTTCCTTGAGGTTGTTTTTCTGCTGAAAGTGCCCCCAATGGCAATACTGCAAGAAAAACTTTCCCCCATAATCTGTTTTTTGAAAGATCAAAGTAAACTTTATTCAATAATCACATTGCTTTGGGCAACCAGAAACACTAGCAAGCAGAGGTCTGAGGATTTTAAGCTGGAACTCTCTCCTAGCTGCAGGCTATAAAAGTTCAAGCAAACACATATCAATATAAAGAATAAATGCTACATTTTGAGCCAAGTCATCAACAATCTATCATTATCTTTCTTTTGGCAAGTAACCTTAGGTTTAATATGATGTTTAGAAAATGTCATTATATAAATATCAATGCAGAAACAGGATTTATTATGTTCTTTTAGATCTGTACACAGGAAGACAAGCTTCAATCTCCCTCCTATCATCAGTCAGTGTTTAACATTCACTAGATTACACTGAGCCAAGAAGTAGATCAAAGTGTGCTTTCAGTAATGGAAACAAAGAAAATCGTACCTAATATTGCCAGTGATATTAAATCCTAATGAAAGACATGGAAGTTTGTGGTTGTAAAGTGCGATCATACTTGAGAATGTGGCTGTCTTGAGATACCAGCTTAAATCGTCTTTGAGACTTAAACCTGTAAATTTTCACATTTGTGTTTCTCAACAACTTTGCATCACAGTTCTTTCAGAGTCCATCTGGTCCAGGTAATAACGGCGTTTTTGGGAATGGCTATGATCCGAACTGGCCTGGTGAGAATTCAGGCCTTGGAAAGAGCAGCTGCAAGTGATTGGGAGACAACAGTCTGTGGTTTCTGCCCAGAAAATGTTCTGAATCATTAAGTGCAGTTACGGTTTGAAACTCACAAAACAACCAACAAATTGAAGCCTGTTAAAAAAGAAAAGAAAAAGTCTCAATTTCAAATAGTTGCATAAAACATACCTGCAATGTTTTGCAATCCCATTTGCACAATGCAAAGCCTTTTCTGTTTGAATTTGTGAAAAAAACTCTGCTTCCAGCATTTGATGTTTCCTCACCTCCATGCTGATATTTAGTCATCCAGCAGCAGTAATAAATTCTCTGATTAACGCATGTAACATCTGCAAAATAAGACCTAATTTTATGCCTGAATAATGTTTGTTGTCAGATCGTAGCATCTGCTCATAAATTCTGATTTTGTTTGATATTTTTCAAATTCCCTCTAGTTTGTCTTTGAAGAATTTTCTTGCACTATGTGATATTTGATGCAATACCTTGATTGTACTTGTGGTGAGAACGCTCTAAAAATGATATCTCAGTTTTGCAGAGTCTTTTTCAAATTCATTTAATTTGTTCCTAAAGAAAAATCATGAAATCTTCTTCCATTTATCTAAAAATATTCTACAATATAAATGTTTTTAATAATTTTAATATCATAAAGCAAATGGAGAATTACACCATAGGTGTGTACATTTTTTAAAAAAATTATCTTCCAAATCTGGGCAAAATTGTTAAATATTTTTAAAACCAGTGAAAGTGTTTCCTGCATTTTTACAGCTATAAATAACAGAAGTGCTTCAAAGATACAAGGTCATGTTGCTCATGTGATTATTTCTAAAGGTCACAAACTAATTTCCATGCAAAAAATAATCCATTTGTACCATCAGCATGGCAGCAAACTAAAACTTGTCAAACCATATGTTTTTCCATATGGAAATGCTTCAGTCTTTGCCAGGACTGAAAGAGTGGATGCATATTGTAAATGTCACACAGAGAGAGCAAAACAATTTCAATGCCATATTGTTACCTTGTCCTGAACTGTTCCAGTTTAAGTAAAAATGAAATCACAGTTTAAACACATTACATGAGCATCTTTATCTCTGTGACCTGTTATTTTATTCCTGAACCTTCCATCAGTGTATTTCAATTTTTCATTCCTGCAGAACAGCAGGATATCAACCACCACTGCCAAGTGCAACCCAGCCAGTATGTCGCAATAATTGTTTTACACTGTGGATTAAAATTTCGGATAAAATAATGTTACAGTTGCAAATTTACCAAGACAAAATACATGTTCAAAAAAAGCAATTTAAATGCAAACTGACTTGAAGTCAAAACTACATTGAAATAAAAGTCATAAAAAAAATTATTTTTCTTATCTGTGCACTATAAAACAGACCAAACCTTACCATTTATACTTTACCTACCACAAAAATACTGTGAACTAGTGAAGAATATCCAAGATATACTATCAATAAAAAAAACTGTATAGGGGTCAAGTAGATAGTTTAAACACACACAAGGATTTCCTGCACTGTTCACATGTACCTGTATGTCAAATCTTAGTTAGCAGATTCTAAAATACATCATTTGGCCTTCAAATATACGTTTAACAGTTATTGAGCAAGACAGCAGGACAGCAAATCAGCCGCGAGGCAATCCGTCACCACCTGATGACTTCAGCCTGACAGGGTAGTCAGGTGTTGATTGGTCAGTGGCATCTTTAACCTTTTATTGCATTTGTTGGGTCTTGTTTTTCCAACTTCACCTGTTAGTAGCATGTGTCATCCATCAGTCATATGCTGGACTGCTGAGAGCTCCCAGTCAATCAGCTTTTGTTTAAATATGAGGCAGACACCGTGTGAAAAACAAGAGGTCAAGAATCAAGGAGTGACGAGGAAGTCAAGATGGTACAGCCTGTTGGGAGAGGATGGAGAGTTGGGTGTGAAATTAAAGATGGAAAAGACCAAATATAGTATTTTATTAAGCGCCTCGTCTTTCCCCAAAGCTCATTCTTAGATCTGCAGTTTTCTGCGCAGCTTCTGGCTTACAGAGCACCCCTTCCCCAGGACTCGATATGATCAGGTATACTCGTTTTATTAAATACCTTTTAGCACTTACTTGTGTAATTTTTTGGATGGCTGCTTTTTACTTTTACTAGAGTAGAAATATGTTGAAGTAGTACTACTGTTATTTGAGTAAAACGTTTGGGTACTATACCCACTCCTGCCCAGTATTCTTCAGTCCAACATGCACCAACCCACTCTCACACTCTCACACCTCTTCCACTGGTTCTCATAAATAAGAGTGATGGAAGAGAAGTTGTTCTGTAGAGTTATGCCGAGAGATTTAATGCAGAGCATGACCCCACCTTCACTCCTCAGCAGCATCTGTCAGTGCAACTTAATGCAGTGCAGGGACAAACTCGTTTCCTTACAACTTGTTTATCACCTGCAGTCATGGGTACTGCCCATGGACCTTAATCAAAGCATTAAGGCAATATTAAATAAATGATTTATAGATAGACGTGTTACTTTTTTGATGGAAAAACAAAGGAAGTGGAGATGGTTGAGTGAGCCCCAGGTTATTTGATTGTTGCTCCGACATTGATCTCGTCAAATTTTATTGGAGCCTAATCCATATCCATGTTTTACACTTGTCTAACCCTTTTGACCACAAGAAGCTGGTTTAAAAAGATGCAAGAGGACCTCATCTGTGATTATGAAAATATATTTAAAAACGAAAACCGAATTAAAGCAAAAAGGAATGCCTGTTTTAAGGGCAGAGGTAGCGGGTGCTGTGCATGTAATACCTGTCTCATTCCAAATATGTCTGAATACATATAATGATCAGTATTGTATACTTCTTATTCACACAGATTGGAAACAGATGAGGGTTTGTAGAACAAGCCGTGTCTCACACCACAGAGTTTGCTTCCCCATAAATAAAGCGAAACATTCATTTCCTTTCCTTATTTCACACCTGTATTATCTGCCATCACTTTCCAAAGAAGATGACATATTTTATTTAGTTTTGAAGTATTCTAATCTCACAGTAAGTCATAGCTGAAAATAAACCACAAACCAATGGGCACATCCTCCTAGAGCAGGCATGTCCAAAGTCCGGCCCGAGGGCCAATCACGGCCCGCGGTCAGATTTCATACGGCCCGCAGCTTCGGTCTTATAATGTATTATTTATGGCCCGCCTGCACTGTGAAACAGAATAAATAAATCATAAAACTTGAAACTGTAATTCCTCCTTTCACCAAATGGTGGCAGCACCACTTTAATACTATCAGTCTCTGCCTCGGTGCAGCGAACCCCTCTCCACTCATTTCTGCCATGGCCACTGCAAAGAAAACGAGGAAAGTTTACAGTGAGGGCCGCCGCTTTCAAGAGAGATGGGAATTAATACTTCTTTTCTGAAAATCAAGGCAATTATGCTTGTCTAATTTGTAATGAGACGGTTGCCTTGTTTAAGGATTTTGACGTAAAGAGACACTACCAGACTAAACATGCCAACACATACAACAAGCTAACAGAGAGTGACCGTGCTGAAAAACTGAAGCAGCTCCAAGCTGCACTGGCATCACAACAGCGATTTCTTTAGGCCTGAGTCAAAAGAAAATACCACCAAAGCAAGCTACGATGTTAATGTTAATAGCTAAACATGGCAAACCTTTTACTGAAGATACATTTATCAAAACTGTGTTATGAAAATGGTGGAGAACATTTGCCCTGAGAAGAAGCAAGAATTTGCAAATGTTTGCCTGGCACGTAACAGTGTGGCACTGAGAGTTGAGGACATAAAACTGAGTGTTTTGAACGGTAACGTCTGTCACTATCAGCAGTGAAGAGCCAAAAGAACATTTATGCATTTGGGTTTATGGCACTTATTTTTATTAAACTCTTGAGTAAGATTTGGTTATGAACCTGTAGATGTGATACAAACTATTACTTTCTGAAAGATATTGTAAATGACAAGAGCAAAATTCACTTGTTTTAAGATTTAATAATAACAGACAACTTTGCATTACTTATAACTCCTGTTTAAAATGTTCTTGAGGCAAAGATATTTTTAAACTCATGTAAATTTAAAGTATTTCATACAGTTTGTTCAATGTTATCTGACTCTCCAGATATGAAAGAAAAGCAGAATTTGTGTTTTTAGAGTTGTTCTCATCTGCCTGAGTGGCTTATATTTGGTTATTTTGTCATTTGAAAAATAAAGATAATTGTGACAATGAAAATTGTTTTATAACAGTGTGTATTTGCATGACACTTTTGTAGTTAAAAAATGTCCGAACAAACTATTGGCCCCCGCGCATCTTGACTTTATCAAATCTGGCCCTCTTTGCAAAAAGTTTGGACACCCCTGTCCTAGAGGTTTTGAGCAGTCCATCCATTTACAGTCTTTTTGCTAATGGAATAAACATATGATTTTGCTCATCAGATCTTTATTTGCCAAATAGTTTCTCTCATCCTTACTGGAAACAATTTACTGGCTGACATATCTTTCATGAAGCATTCAACCTTCAAACACTTTGACTTATTTTCACTTATAAATAGTTAGACCATTTTTGGAAACTTTTGGAAACATAAAACAAACTTCCTGTCTACATGCCTGGACTTAGTTGAAGACACCTGAGTTTAACATACAAATATGTTTTCTTCAGGGGACAAAGAGGCCAAGACCACACATTCCCTCTTTCTGAGGCAGTCTGTCCTCGAGGCACATTCACTTCTAGTACAGTCAAACATGTCTACACGCACCACCTGAAACCTTCTCAAATGTTGCAAGAGTTAGACTCATAAGCTTGAACCCTAAAATCATTATTAGTTTGTTGGCTTGGACTATGATGTGGCTCCAGTTAACAGCAGTAAATAAAATGTATGTCACCATTTCTGCTTGCATCTGTTTGACTTCACATTGTTTGACTCTAGTCTAGTACAACGACCTGCTCTGACTCACCCAGATCAAAAGGCTGAGTACCTCTTCAGGATGTCATTATGTTCTGCAGAGGCCTGTTAAATAATCCACTAATGTGATTCTGGAATGTTGAAATTGGGACACATTTCATCATTAAAGGACACTGGTGCCTATGGACCAGAGCTTAACACTGTGCTGTAGTTCATGAGAGAAGTGCCAGTACATTACAACATTACATAACATCCACATTTTAGATAAATGATAAAGTTTGTTCTCAACCGAGAACAGCAAGAACTAGTTTGGATGTCTACAGGCACCTTAAAGCCAAGTTATTATATAATTTCTATATCATTAAATTTCTGTTTCCTCCTTCTTTGTATTGTAGGCAGTTAGTGTCCATCTACACAAATTGCCATATAATGTGCATGACAAGAAATGATTAACCTCATGTCAAAGTCATGTGACTTGTTGCTTCCTGCGTTTTTTGAGGTAGTAAAGTCAACTTACACTGATCATGCATATCAATATGACCATCCACTCAGTGGTATGTTGGTTCCCTTTATGCTCCCAAAACTGGTCCCATTGAGGCTCTGACTTTACTAGATCCTGGGATTTGTGCTGTTGCATCTGGAAGCAAGCTTTTAGCAGTAGATCCTTTAAGTCCTGTAAGCTGTGGGAGGAGTCATCCATAGATTGGTGTTTGTGCAGCAGAACCCATTGGTGATTGAGTGGATTGAATTTTAGAGAGTTTAGAGGCCAAGTCAACACATGAGATTACTTATCCTCTATCAAACCATTGACAAACAATTATTTGTTTTGGATGCTTTATAGTTATTATAGTGGCCACACGTAAGGATTTGAGTGAGTTTGACAAGTGCCAAGTTGTTTACAACTACATTCTCATTGGGGGATATAGTTTTTAAGAAAGTCTTAGCATGGTTAACAACTTGGCACTTGTCAAACTCACTCAAATCCTTACACATGCCCCCTTTTAGAACATGAATTTTAAGTGCAAAATGTTCACCTGATGCTAAGTATACTCACTAACAGGTGCCACGATGAAGGGATATTATTCACTTCACTTGTCAGAAGTCATCATTTCAAGCTTAATTGGTGTAAGTAAACATTGGTGTTCTGTTTAAAGTACTGTAAGTATCTGGGTTGAACCCATCTATCTACCTTGATGAGGAGCTTGTTAAAAATAGAACCAGTTGCATTATTTGCTTTTAGACCAAAATGTGGACTAGAGTGCAAATGATCAGTCAGCTGATAATTTAGATGTATTTGTGTTCCTTTTTTTTGGTTTCCAATGTTAACCATATATGATCATTCTCAATCTCAACTTTACCTATTAGCATCATTACTGCTACACTTGACACCATGTTCATCTGTTTGTATGCACCAACCTTACCGCAAATTTGCAGATATACTTGTAATGTTTGTAGGCCTATTATATTATTGCTTTAAATGATCTCACAGGAAAACAAACACATTTTTGAAATGCGGTTGTAGCATATTTATAAGAATAACAATATTCTATATTGTTATTCAATATAATTGGATTTTGACCAAAAAGGTAAATGGCTAGTTTTTTTCCTCAGAAGATTAGTACCACTCAAAAAGAGCAGGTAGGCTGGAAATTGTAGTTGCAAGTTGTTTATATTTGCAATGTGAATAATATATATACATATTTACAATAGCATTGGGAACATCCAAATGGCCATTAACAACATAAGGGGAAAAAAAATAAAAAACACAACAACAAAGGAAACTAAATCAATCAATTGTTCCCAAAGTTCCACAATTGAGAGGCCACACCTGTTAGTCCATTCATCCCAAATTGGGATTAATTAGGGCTCTCAAGATAATTATACTTTGCTTGGTTCAAATCCTTGTAGGAAACTGACGTCTTCGATCACCCCAAAAAAGTGAATTCTTTCTTTGGCTCTATGCCCGATCTTCTAGCTCGCCATCAACCTGGCCTGAATAACAAAACAGGACCATTTCCTTAATATATATATATATAATCTAAACATCTAGTGTATACACAATTCAATAAATAGCACTCTTTATACTATAAATAATTCTAAACAATCATGTTTAGTCAATTGCAATAAATCTAAAATTCAGTATAAATTACATTCATGAAATATTCAATAAATATACACCATGTAATCAATAAACATAAAATATAAAATCTAATTTAAACCAGTGTTTAATAAATACTTAAGCCACCTTTTTGCTTATCAAAAGCAGTGTACAGTCAATAATTTAGCGGCTACACAATAGCAGTGATTATAAGCCAACGCCAAGTCACTGACGAAATCACCAGTTCCGCAGTTTTATCTCACCCTACCGGGTTTTTTCATCTCCCTTCTGGCTCACACCAGTTGGCTCCTATGGTTTAGCACATTAAGTGAGCATCGTACAGATTTACGGGAAATGAATAACAAAACACTTAACTGACCTGCAGCTCTGCTCCTTTCAACGTGTTCTAACCTTCATGCCTCCCCGCTCCAGCTAATCTGGTAACGCTGCAGCGGTACACGTGACCCCAATACTCAATCCCAATTGGCTAATTAATAGTCTCGCGAGAATCGCCAATCATTCTATTAAAAGCATCGCGAGGTTTGAGATATAAAAAGGTTAAAAGACTGGAAAATCGGAGAAGGAGGAAATAAAGGTTAAAATTTACACCCGGGTTACACCGTTATTGGAAATTATTGACTTTAAATATCCATATGATGTAACTGAATTGAACGTTCAAATTGGTTGGATTTTTCTTTTCTTTTTTTTTTAAGCAAAGAAGCCAGACTCTTTGTATCTTGTGATGGTGGAATGGAGTGGGAGTTGATTAGACATACTGAAGCCTCTTTTAACAGCAATTTGTTCAGGTCTGTCATGTTGAAGAGAGAGACTACAGGGTATGTTTACCTTCGGTCATCAGATATGATCACATTCCAAGGCTGATTGGTTGTAAAGACTCTCATCATTATGTGGTTCTGCAAAGCTTGCCTACCCATACATGAGTGGACTGCTAAGGTGCTGCCACTACTTTGCTTGAAAGGACAACAAAGCTAACTTCCCTTCAGTCTTCTTAAATCCCACAGAGATGTCCAGAAAGTATTCAAGTCCAACATAAATTATTTTTTGAAATGGCTAGCACTGCATGGAGCAATAAGCAGAATTTGATTTAGAGTCCTTGTTTCACCACCATTAACAGTGTTTCAGTACATATTTGGTGGAATCAGGGAGAGGGAACCAACTTTAATGGTTTTTGATTTAAAGCAGTCATTAAAAAATTATTACTTGCTTACATTTATTTGTGAACAAACTAAGCTCAAACATAGAGATTAAATTCATAACATCAGACTCTATGTTAACATCACATTAGAAGCTAAAACTTACTAATTACTTTAAATATTCACTGTAAATTTGATAAAGTTTTATTTCTTTTAATTTATCTATGCTGAACAAAACTTAAAGCATTGTCTTTACTTAATAGACACATAAAAACTATATGTCAGAAGTATGGTCTGTGTTAAAATGCAAGTATTTGTAGGAGGTCCCTGATAATTACTTTACATTGAATATGATTAAAAAATTACGTGGAGTTCCCCAAGGCTTCATATTGGGGCCCCTCCTGTTTAATACCTACATTCTCCCATTAGCTCAGGCTATATCAAATAATTAATAATTACACCGCTTTACATTACAATCTCACCAGGGGACTATCAACCCATTCAAGCTTTGAGTAGATGCATGAAGCAAATCATTGTATGGATTACAAAATGGAAACAACCAAGAGTCAGAACACAGTTTCAGTTATCATAGAAACAACTGATCAAGCCCCAAATCTGGGTGTAGTCATGTAGAGAAGATAAAGTAGTCCAACTTTAACTTCTTTTAATATTTTACTGTAATTTACTCTTTTATGTTTTTATCATGTAAAGGACTTTGAATTGCCTTGTTGCTAAAATGTTAGACACAAACAAACTTGCCAAGCCTTAGCAGTGGCTGGTACACTTCTGTCTACAGCAGTTGCCATCAACTCTTATTTTATTGCTACTAGAATAAGATGCAACTAAGTCCAGTGCAATAACAAGTTACTCAAGCATTCACATATTTATCAGGTCAAAATGTGACACTATGGAGTCAATAGTTTTATAAAATGCCTATACAGTAAAGGTTTAGAAATAATTTATCACACTTTGAGGTGTCCTGGCTTGACGTCCTATAGCTTTTTGAATATAAACTGATTTTCAAAGAAACATTCAATAGTCCTTTAAAAAATGTTTGCTGACAAGACATTGAGCTCTGCTCTCTTTTGCCTTTAAAATTTCATCAAATCGAAGTTTTCAAATCATCAACAATCACTTGGTTCAGTCAGGGCTTTGCTCTTTAAGTGGATTCTCACTGAATTATCAACAAAGAAAGGATTTCTGCTCTATCCGCCAAGGACAAAAATGAATGTCCTACAAATAGAAATGAGCTCACAGCAAGTAGCACCAGTTAGAGTAGGCTACTGTGTTTATTCCATCAGCCTGCATCTCTGAAGGATTTTATACAACTTAAATCAACTGGGAAATAACTGGAAGAAGGAAAAAGTCTCAGCGTTAAGTAAAAAAAATATTACATTTGCACCTAAAATTGGGTTTAAGAAGTGAGGATTGACTAGATCAATATAAGATTCTTAAAAAAAGCTACAGACAGATGGACTAACCTTAAACATTAACTAGAAATAATGGCACAAGCTACAGAACCTCAAGTGAAAGATTTAAAATGACTGTCTCTATTGCATGTCATTAAAAATAAAATGAATCTGTTTTTCATACTGTGACTCATTCCAAACAAATTATTGATATTTATAAAATGTACTCTTGGATGGAGCGATTCATGCAATTGCAGAATAACCCGGAGCTCCAGCTATGGATGTAGCATGTGTCTCCTCTGTGCCTGGACTAAAATGTCACTGTGGCTCAGGTGGAAAGGTTTAAGCCATCGACCCGAGGCTATAGCTTGCTCTGTCAGTCAGGCTTCCAGTCAATCATGGCTTCCAGGTATGAAAGTGGCCATGGACTACTTAAACTGCTGCCTCCATCTCTTTCTTTCTCCTATGAACAGCAGAATACATTCAGCGGATGCATTGGAAGCTGGATTATTAGTCTATGAGTGCTGGGAGGCTGCACTGTGGTGCTGGGCTACATTGTGAAAATTCAATAAAGTGCCTCAGTACACCTTTAGAGTTGTGAATACAGTATGGGAGAAAGCAGATGGAGAGATCTCCAAATGACCTGTGAGTTCCAGAGGTCAGGAAAGGATACATGAGAGGAAAGAGTATTGAGTTGAAAAACTACATTTAAAATTATTGCGATGCCTTTCTTTACTGCTCTAACAATGTTAAATAAATGCTTCCTGAATGCTTTGAGTTGTTGTCCAATTACCCTGCTACACCAGCAAAAGCAGAATTATTAAAATAAATTTATGATGTAGGATATAAAAAGTCAAGCACTATGAGCGGGAAAAAAGAATGCAATTGTTAAAAAAAGAAATTACCTTTGGCCTACAATATTATTAAAGTTACTGACTGAAAGAGTAGTGTGATTTTTTTCAGTCTTGGAAATTATAAAATTTTAACAACATCTCCATCTAGTGGTTAAAAGAAAAAAACTAACTCAACATGTTCAGAAATTGAAGGAAATTTAAATGTGCATTTTGAAGTTTACATTTAAAGTTATGATTATAATTTCAGTTTAATTGATCATGATATGCAAGCATAAATAAAATAAACATTTTTATCACAAATCAGTTTTGCAAGGGCTCCAAAAAGACTCACATTAAAGAGCGCAGTGGGAATGATCTAATATTGGCTTTCAATTATCGGATGAAAATTGTAGTTGAAATTACTTTTTAACTTGATTGAATTTGAAAGCGATGCTACTAAAACTTATAGATTTAAAAAATGGATTTGAATTCAACTTGTTTATATGAAGATGGCTCTGAGATGACTAAAGAAAATATAGCTCTATACAAACAAACAGAATTCAATTATAAGACCGGCTGGTTTCCTTGAAGTACAACTTTCTGACTGTTACTATGGATGTTAAAATAAATAGAAAATATTTGCTATAAAAGACTTGAAAATGAGAATCAAAGATTCAATAGTCCATTTACATACAATAAAAAAACCGGGGAAGGTTCACCACTCTCCAAAAAAGAAAAATCAACAAGAGAACTACTGCTTTTTAGATATATAAACTCAGTTGAAAATTAGCCTATCAATTTTAATCATAAAAAAGTTTTAAAACTTTGCTTCTTTGTAAATTTAACCATGTGTTTCTAGAGAGCAATAGTTAACGCTGTTTACTTGACTAGATCCACCATAACATTTGCTCAAGCAGCCAGGATAGATGCAAACAAAAGGAAACTGCAATCATCCCAATTAAATTTACAAACAGTTACTCAAAAATACTTAAAACACAAAAGATGGGTTTTTTTCAGTTTTATTCATTATTTCTGATGAGTGGAGCCGTTTCAAGTTTCATCACAAACTAAGCTGACATGGCAAGAAAAGTATTTGTAGTCAAAATAAAAGATGCAGACATTATGAGCTTCAACATTCATGAGTGCAACAATAAGTCATCAATTTAAGCTCTGATATAGTTAGCTGCGATTTCATGATTAACACTGTATTAAAGAATTCACCAATAGGAATTCAACATTGCTGACTGGGGACAATCACATAATGACGAAAATAGGAAAAACAATTAACAATTGGGTTCGATAGGAGGCCTCATGAGAGATTAATTTCATAACAGTTTTAAATCAAACAGTATTTTTATAGCAAAACAATCTAAAACTCTAAATTAACGCCTTTGCACTTATAAGGGTTTTGCAAAATTTAGAATCCAATCCACATACTGATGTCATTTCAAGATAAAATAAAAATAAATCAGAAAATCCTAGCCAACACACAGCCATACACATTACCGTAACTAAGAAGCTTCTAAGCACACACACCCTTATTCATATTACATCCGTTAGTATAGGCAAACTGCAGAAATCACGAGATGATTGTGTGATTATTATAAATTGACAGCAGCTCAATTTCCCTTTTTCATGTATGAATGTTCTGATAAACGCTTTCAAAAAAAAGATGCCTAACCATCTTTACCTTTTTTTAGAGATTAAACCCAAATTCTTTTCAAATGCCTTTTTTAATATTTCTAGATTAACTTATTTTCCAGCCACTGAGTTAAACATAATTAGAAATAGCTAGATGCTGCTTTACCCACTTCTTTCTAACAGTTTGAAACAAAGAAAAATTAGAACTAAGAACTGCAGACTTTAAACAGTATCCATCCTTTGACACTTTAAGCAACAACGCATAAAAAAAAAAAAACAAGCATGAAAACCCCAGACAGCTACTAAAGTTTGTTCCAACACAGATCCACGTGAAACAAAACAAACTCAAAACTTCGAAGAGGAAGCTTCAGAGTTTCTGGTTTTCAGAAAGAGAACGGCAGTAACACAAAAACGCTAAAAACAAATAAAACTTGTTCTTCTCACCTTGATCGGGGTCACAGGTCAAACACTTTTTATATTTTTATTTTACTAGATTAATTCCTTTTTACATTTTGAAAGAGCAGTTTTTGCCTGGTAGAGCTTTTCTTTGTAAAAAGAAGTAAAAAACAGTTGGAAGACAAAAATAAATACCTAAATCATGATGTCATTATTAACTTTTGTAGAACAGGTGGCTTAAAAAAAAACAGCCTGATTTTTTACAGACTGAATTCCATGTTTGTTTCAACTTTAACCCTGCAATAAATGAACAAGCACAGAAAAATCAGCATTTAGGGTCACTGAAGATGTCACCACTCGTCCTCCACCTTCATCCCATGATTCACTCGTAATGCAGTGCTTTAAAAGTTATAAACATTTATACAATCTCCATTAAAAAGTTCACATTGAATGCGCTCGTTCTGTCATCTGGGAACAGTTCATTCCACAACAAAGCTCCACCTTTGTGACGAGTTTCCGCTCTCTGCTCAGTAGAACCTCTTGTTTCTCTCCTGTCTCTTCTGGAAAACCACAGCTCCTACCACCGCGCACACGACAATTCCCAGCAGAGCGCACAGCAGGAGCAGGAACACCTTCCAACCTGTGAGGGGCGTGCCCCGGAAGTTTCCAGTAGGATCATCAATGTTGTCTGTGGAAAAACAGGAGAAATAATCAATTTCAATGCACTTTGTGATGTCTTATCATTAGTTTAAACTTCCACTACTTCCATGTTATCAGTGGTTTTGCTTTTATTCTCATCCTTTATTTATCATTTTGACTTTCATGTTAGAAATCTCAAATGATTGCTTTTAATCTTTGTATTATTAATCTCGGTTTAGTTTTAATTTGTCCTCTAGATGGTTTTGGACAAAAGTTTCTATGCAACTAACACCAACTTATCCACAAATTTGAGGTGAAATTAAAGAATATGAAAGCAGTTCTCCATAAATAAACCAATACTACAGGTGTAACAAAACAAACAGTTCTGATACAATATCAATACTAGAAAAACTACTCCTATAATGATCTGTTTACATTCAGGCAGATTGTTTTCTCTTTGAAGCAAAAATATGAAAAACAAGAAAACCCTAGTTTTTTTTCTCCTATGTTCAATTATTGAGCCGCCAAACAGATTTTTAATTATACACTACACAAAATTGGAAAAAAGGCATAACCATCGTTTACTTTCTATTTTTTTTTCTTTTCATTTTTTTGCAAGTGGCCTGACCCGGAAGTTCCCTATGCCCTGAACACACCATGCAAATTTAAGTACTTTTACATTGAAGACATTTTTGAAACGACTTGGTTATTTGCTATAAATATCAAAAAACTGTAATTAATAACAGTATGATTATATCATCTGATTAGTGCAAAACCAAGATGTAGCAGGGAAGTCATCAGCCATTTAGTTCACAATGTAATAACTCAAGTGTTAATTTACTGTATTGTTAGACAGAAAAGAATGGATAATAACCTTGATGGAAGCATGTACCTTGGATTCACTTCAATAAGTAATTGGAAAACAGATGCAAGTATTGATTTCTATTTTGCTAAAAAATTATGTTTGTTTCTCTGAAATCCTGATCTACCTTTGGGGGACTTGAAAAGGCTGACGCTGGGCTCGATTTTAGTCCAGTCTAAGTTCTCCTCTTCAGGGGAGTGGTCCACCATCAGCTGGTAGAGTTTCATAGAGATGACATCATGATTATCTGGAACAAATGAGAATGAACTGTTAAGTATACCTTCAAGATTTAAATATGCAATTTCAAATAAAATGTCTCCAAACTAAAACCATGGAAGTACCACAGAATTGCTTTAAAAGGTCAATTAAATCATACTTATTTTCATCTTTGTTGTCGAACGTGCCAGTTCTGACTTTACCTGAGAGATCTCCAGTTGCTGCTGATGCACCGAAGAAATATCCAGTAGGAAGACGAACACCTCCGATGTCAATGCACTCTTTCCACTCGTTCTTGTCATCCACGTCAACCATCACCTGCAGACATACAGAGACATAACATTAAATCATTTAGGTATATAAAAAAAGACGTGGTTCAGTGATTTCCCTCATTATGCAATAAGTAAAGATTTTACACTTTGAAACCCAAAGAGCTCAAAATGAAAAGCTGCTGTTTAGATTTCTTTATATAAGAAAAGTGAGGATCAACTTGGGCATAAACTGGCATTAGCATGGGAGCCTTATATAAGTACAAGGCTCCTTTCATGTGTTTGTAGAAATCAGTGTAAGAGAACTATTCTTGAAAAACCCAGAATCTATTCCCTTTATGAAACCATTTCTTGACTTAAAGAAATAAAAAGGAAAACTATACAGAAATGACCGGGTGAAAATAACGTTGTAATTCTCTATTATTAGTTTTAAACATGTTTTTTTTAGCTATGGGACCTGAGAATCTTTAGATTTTATATGTGTCTCTGCTTTTGCATGTTTGTATCAAATATTTAATATATTAGAACTTGGCTGTGTGCCGAGAAGGCATCCAATCATTTGATTCAGAAAACCAAGAGAAAAAAAAGGAACCGTAAGGTTTCACTGCTTACCGTCAGTCTTCCTCTAGAATAGCGGATAGCGAGATACGTGTCAAAGTCTCTGTTTCTAATGTCAGCTGAGCAGCCTCCCAGCTCCGATGAGCGGCCATCTTTACCATGATCATAACTCACTGTGCCGTTGTTTACCATGGCCGAGATGTAAGGGAAGGAGCGCTGGTGATTGGACAAATCATTGGATAAAAAAGTACAATATTAAGGAGTGCTACAGTCAAATTAATAATGAAAATGAGACGCAAATGAATGCAAAATAAATTGTGCAAATGGAACAACTTAAGAGTTCAAGCACTCCTTTACTTATATGCAGCACTGAAAACTGATTCCAGCATGCAAAACTGAGCTAATGGTTTCAGATCTAATTTTGTACCAGCCATAACAAAAAGCAGCTGCAGTTTTTAACTAAATTATCTCGTTTTTTTTTTTTTTTAGATTTTATTACAGTTTAACAGAACTATAGTAGATAATTTTCTTTAAGTAACATACATAATAAACTTTTTATGAGTTTTAGATGCTGACATGCTCCACATTCTGACACCATGCTGCTTTACAAAAAAGAAAGCAAACTCAGCACTGAAATGAGACTAAGAGCATGCCGACAGGAACCACTCACATCCGTCGAATCATCATTAGAGTAAGTATCTATAAAAACAGCCAGCCCGTGGAAGTGAGCATTGTTGGAAAACACAGGCCCTGCAAAGAAACAAGCGGATCAATCCACAGGTGCCACACTCTGCACACTTACATCCATTCCATGGAGGTCATTGCGGAAGGTATCCAAAAAAATAGCCAGGCCATGAAACTGATCTTGGTTTCCAAACACAGTGCCTAGGATGGAGGCAGAGATGATGCAAGACATGAGCAGACAATGACACACACTGTGTGAACAGCGAATATGAGAAGAAACTGAGACAGTGGAAACAAACACCAGGATACTGTATGATGGAGTCACAATGGCAGCGAGGATCATTCAATATGATGGAAAATGATTGGATTTAGATTTTTACATCTCGGTTAATTATATATTGTCTATAATCAAGTCTGTATTTCATCATAATTGCAATTCTTTAATGTTCCTATTTTACCGTCAAAATCTCAATGACTTTTTAACCAACTTAAATCACTTATTTTAGCAAAAACACTTCAAGCTATCCTTGTCTCTTATCCAATGACTGAAGACAGGCACCAGACTCCCTGCAAGAATAAACAGGTATAGACGGATGGATGGATGAATTGTCCCCATTTTGCTGTGCCTGATAATCCATCCTGCTTTTTTTAAAAAGCTATTTTTGGAATATGGTTTTCCTAAATTTTCTATGCTAAAGCAAGTTTATTGATTCAGCACATTTCAGCAACAAGGCAGCTCAAAGTGCTTCAAATGACAAAAAAAACAACAAAAGAAAGACATAAGTTATTGATGAAACTATGTAGTTAATGCATCATATACATAATTTTTTTAATGACAAAAGTACTACTTCTAAAATAAAGGTCCTACCAGACTTTCCTCTTCAAAACTATATTAGGAAAAAAGTTTGATTTCTAAAATTTTTGAAATCCAAAAATATGTTTAAACTTTGCAGAACAAAAGCACAGTTGTTTTGTATTATTAAATCCAAACATGATTGCAACAATGACCAAATAAAAAAGCTCAGCCATGAGTTTCTTCCATAAAACACCTCGGCAGAAACGGGGAATGAGATTAAAAATGTACCTGGATGCAGTCTGTCCTTCGTGTACCAGATAGCGATGCCATCGCCATGGAGATTCTTCTTTCCTGATCCGTGAACTTTAAACTGCACATGCATCTCCCAATCCTTCAGGTAACAAGGCTGCAAGGAATTTGCATAAACACTGAAGTGAGAACAAAGACTCAGATCTGACTGTTCAATGACAATAAAACTGCTTTCAACAAATTCCTTTAAAATATTATTGACAGGCCTTTTAAGATTTGGCCTAAACCACATCATGCATGCAGACACTGTCCCTGAGTATTCAAAATATCAATATTTATTACCTCAAGCTGTTATGCATAAACGATACATTGTCTAAGCCTTCAAAAGTGAATCTTATTTACATATTTTGCAAATTCTTGACACATTTTAAAATAATCTGTGATTAGTAAAGCTTAAATATACAATATTCTGTTAGTCTGAAATATAAACCCACCTTCTTAGTCTTTAAAATTATGAATGTAAAAGCAGCTCCAGTCACAAGACAATTTTAGCTGCCCATATGTATTAATATTATTGGCTTCTCTTAAGTTTTGAGGAATGTGATCTGAACATATGATATGTAAATATATGAATTAAATATGCATATATAATTAATATATGAATATGAAGGAGGGAGAATTCCTGTTTCAGACACATTTTTGGGTCGATGTTTGACAGATCACTGAGGCCGATAGATTCAAATGATCAATCAATTCAAATGGAAAATGTTTGTTGGATTTTTACACTAATACAATTATGAGACTTATGATTTCTGAAGTTTTAGTACTTTAAATCTTTCAGTCAACATAATCAAAATCAACAAGAGTCCACTTGTTGCTCTACTTATTTGGTAGTTTAACTCTGGATTTAGTTTTTTGTGACTCCTCTTGATCAAAGTGTAAAACAAATCATGCAAGTACTTCATTTCAGAGAGCATACATTATAAATTTTCCTCACCACAGTATTCCATATGGATCCCTGTTTGCTCCGCTCATCTGGAGTAAGCCGGACATATGAGCTCGTCACCAGTGTGCTTCCCCAGAAATCCCACTGATTGCCAACACCTTTAGAAGAAACACGTGAAAACCAAAATGAAATCAGCAACCCCAGAAGGTGCAGTCTACAACAATATCATTTTTTGAGCCAAGAACCAGAGCTTTTAAATTAACAATTGTGTTTTTTAACCTGCAAGACTATCATGGCATTATAAGCTGAACACAAGTTGCTTCCACAGCAGGGTAATTTGAAGTTCTGACAATATTTCTGGATTGTAAAAACCTAAAATTACCCATTTTTTGTTCATGGAGAAGTTCAACTTCTACATTATTGGCTTGAATTTATCTCATGATACATGATTGTTATATTAGTTCAGGTGAGTTTCTAAGATGAAAATATTCGTCTTAATGATTATTAATGCCCAGAAGAGCTTATGAAACCAAAAAGATGAACTAAAGAACAATGTTCATGGTCTCCTTTCACTCTCAATGTACCATTGCCTAAACAAATATGATACAGCTGTAAATCCACAAAGGTACAACAGTTGCACACCAACAAATAAGGCTCAAGTCCAGTTGTTTTAATTTTATTAGTAGTAATTAAAGTTCTGAAAATATAAGGTACCAATGCACATAAAAAAGAAATCACAAAAACTCACTCAAATAAAATTAACTAGTTACTTATGTTTTCATTCAACTTGCATAAAGCCTTGGTAAGGCTATATAGAAAAATAACACTTAAGCAATAATATATTTTCCGCAGTACAAATACAATTTGTTTGAGAAAACAATTAAAAGACAGTTGTGAAATTAAAATACACAAACACAGGCCATAATATATTAGGATTTGTGTGTTATTCTATAACAGTAATTAGTTGTGTCCATAAAACAAACACTCGGTGTTTGAACTGCGTTTTGATGACTGTTTACATAGCCTGACAGATATGAAGACTAGATCCGCGTAGGATGGGGCTTTCACCAGGCTGCTACAGGAAACAACGCCAGGCAGTTATAAAGCTGCTCTTCAAGCTCAGCAACCTCATTCTTTAGGCTCCTGTTTCAAGTATAAACCAAAAATCTGTCATATTCAGGAGCAAACAAATAGATCTTCACTTAGTGTGAAAATAAAATTCTCCTAAACCTGCTCAGCACGTTAAAGCAAAAACAGAATTAGAGTAATAAAATACAAATATATGAAAAACACAACATAAGATGCTGTATAACACTTATTTAAAAAAAAAAAAAAACTGAATTAGAGCAATAAAATATAAAACTTAGTTACACCTGCTCTGTTTTTCTTTTTGGCAGATCTAGCTAATATACAAAAATTTGGAGTATTAAATAAAGATTTACAGATACGCCGGTGTAGATTACCACTCATCCAGATTGTGACAAACCTAAGTGCTTAAGCAGAAGGAAATTGAACTTATTTTGTTTGCTAAAAACATTTTACCTAAAGAAGCCTTTTGAATGAGAGTTTGAAACATACACACATGTACACCCCTTCTTTTTAAGCACTTAGGGTCTACACATGTGTAAAAGATAAGTACCTAAGATTAAAAAAAAGAAAAACATGTAAACTGCACTTCTATCGAGTCTTTTGTGCTATTATTTAAGCCAATACCTGGTAACTTGACTTCAAAGTTCAAACTAAGACTGCAGAGAATATGTTTGGGCAACAGAAAACACGAGTCCGTGTTGTGTTCAGCTATCTCGTGTTGTTGACGTTGCTACGTCTTTATCCACTACCTTATTATTTGACACATTCGATGTAACATGTTAAAACTTCCAGAATTTTTTTATTTGAGCAGGTGAGACCACTGGAAACCTTCTGAGACGCGGTGGAAGAAGAAAACAGTCCGACCATCCGCTTGGCTAGCTCCTCTTACCTTGGTAAGGCTTCGTCAGAGAGTGTTCCCTCTTCAGATGCTCCGCGTTTCCGTCCGTTATATCACAATCAACCAGGCAGCACTCCACCAGGAAGAAAATAAATATTGAGCTTAGAAATGTTTTAAATCCGCTCATTTTGCCAAAACACCCTCAGGTGGAAGCTCTCACAACAACTTCGATGTCCCAAACTCCTTTCGCTTTTCTCCTCCGACAAGAAACAAGAGCACCTCCTCGTTTATAAACCACGCCTCAGCTCCAAGCGATCATGTTTTCAGTTGCTAATCCGTAAGTTAAAATAGGCTTAGACATACATTTTATAATGACTAAAACTAATAATTTTTGTAACATGATTTTACTTAAATAATGGCAGAAAATAGTTCAGTTTCCGTTGTTTCTGTACGGAAACTTTAAAATTCACGGTGTGCATTTAAGAGCCAATCAGAAAGAAGCACATCGCAAATTAGGCCAATCGGAGAAAAGATGTTTTTCACAATTTTCCCACGAGATGGAGACATAGGGTAAAAAACAAAAACCAGCAGCCGCTCAAGAATAGATTCAATTTTGCCAGGCGCTTTGGTGCATTTCGCACATCAGCCTTTACATCTGCACAACAACGAGAGCATTTCTCAACCAGTTACAAACTACAAGCCCTGATTGATGACCTACAAAGTCTGTCACTTGCTCAAAATTGATCATTATTAATCAATTCCAGAAAAGCAAACATGTCAATAATAGTGTGTCAGTGTCTGCAAAGCAAAAGTCCTACCATTATGTTCATGAACAAGACAGTCAAATGGCTTGAACATATTTTTATTACGAAAATTTACTCTGTTTCCCATTGCAAAAAGTCTGATTTTGGTTACGGTACCTAAAATGTTCAAGATAGTGTATTTGCACAGCCATTTGAAATCTATACATAAGTTATGCATTACTGTATTGATGGCTGGATGGATGCTGTTTGCTACTCTGATGTTCAAAGCATTGTGCAAATGCAAAGTAGAACAAATATGTAAGAAAACCCCTTAGGGTAAAGCTGTGAACAGCTGTAAACAAAATTGCAGTACTGTAAATTATTCTTGGACATCCCAAAAGAAATGCTGCACAGTATAACCACTTAGAGCTGAATGGTTCACACCTTATCAGTGTAAAAAGTTAGATTTACCTGAGAAGAACGGTTTAGTTTGGGAAACATATTTTAGGAAAGAATGCTAAAGAAATGTATAGAATTAGCTTGACAGATTTTGTCAAGCTATTCAACATTTTTGGCTCAATCAACAAAATGAGGACTTAAAATTTTGTAGGGCAAGACCTTTCAGTTTTTGCAAGTAGATGTTGATTTTGATGGACATGAGCAAAGAACAATGCTCAAAAGCAGTAGAGAATTGTATGGAAACAATTGATGGATGTGCAAAAGCATTTGGAACTTTTTTTTAGAATGAATAAGAAACTGCCTCTGTGATGTGCACAAAAGTTGTGGAGGTTAAAGTAACAGTTGTGAGAACATATTGTTCAAATGTTCAACCAAAATAAAAATTAAAAAAATCATGAAAAAAAGCAGTAAGTTGTTAACTAAGAAAATGTATAAAAATTCAACATGCGGCAAAGCTATTTAACTTGACTACAGACTTTTTAGACATGAAACATCAGATTAAGACATTGTTAAAATGTCAGTTTTATGTATTTACATAACATTTTTAATATTACAAATGACACAGTGACATGCTTAAAATTACCACCTCTAATTTCTCTAATAATTCTTTGCCAAGTTTTCATTGACAGTGGTTAAATTATTTTGTTGCTCTAGTGTTCATACATTATCTTATCTAAATGAGAGGTGTTTTATTTTTATTAGATTTACTGGGTGACTGACATCATACTTTTGGTTCCTCGTTTGGTTCTAGACAGACAGATAGCAAAACACATAATGAAAAGAATCACCAGCTAAAGCAAATTAAATAATACATTATTTTTTCTATTTAATTAAGACTGTGCTTCCCAAATACAATCGTAAATACCATAACCCTCTGATTATCACAATTACAATCTTAGGTAAGAAAACAAACATGTCAAACTTTGTTCACGACAAATAAACAAACACACGCACACACACACACAGAAGAAGAGTCCAGGAGTGCCTCATAGGGTATACCCATAGGGAAAAGGCAAAACAACACATAAATCCTGATGACGCAAACAGTAGAAAGTTGGTTGAGACTAAGGTCAATTGATTGAGCAGGCCAACCTTAAATTTTCTCTATCTGGCTCTGCCTCTGACTGAACCATAAATGTCATTGGAGTTCTACCGTCAGCTCTGAGTCACCAGGCTGAAGGAAAATTGAGCATTTTAACAGCACAGTATCCTGATTTTATTGGACAGAACCCTTTAGGAAATCAGATGTATGATGAGAAGTTCACCAACAGGTTTCTTTAAATGATACAGCTTAACTCTGGTGTAAAAACGCTCCTTCCCCATCAGTATCTTGGTGCTATGCAACATGAGTCAAAAAGTAGCAAAGGCAGCATGGACTACCTTCGGCCCTCCTAGTGTTAAGAGTCTGCATCAGTTTGGACACAGATTGCAGAATATATTATTCTGTAAAAGATACATTTATATGGCACACTGTAAAACTGGGCAGAGAATTTTACATCTAAAACAGTTTGCAGCTCAAAATGTTCAACAGATTTCGCAGCACCTCTAGTGCTTGTAAAGTTTTGATGAACTAGTTCCTCATAAATACACCTGCTCATTTACATGAACAGCAAGAAACACTGAATGAAAACACAGTGTCTGCAAAAGTATTCAACTTTTTCCCACATTTTATTATATTACAACCAAAACTTTTTGATAGTATTTTGTGTGATAGACCAACATCCATTTAATTCAATCTCATTATTGATCCAGCTGTTCTATGAGACCTAATAATTTTGTTAGAGACCATTAGTAAGCAAACTGCATCACTAAAGATTACAGAGAACAGACGTCAGGTTATGGACTTAATTGGTGAACAGTTTAAAGCTGAGTTAGGTTGTAAAATAACACACCAAATATTGCTCATTTCACACAGCCCTGTCAAAACTATTCACTGAAAAAAGAAAGAAAGAGGGAGGTTGTTACTACTGTAAACCTATCAAGACATAGCAGTGGCCAGTTTTTGTTGTAAAATATATTGTTTAAAAACTTTGGGAGGGTTTGAATACTTTTTAAATCATGTTATGTTCTAGCATACTGCAACTGATTCAGTTCGCCACCTGTTGTAGGCTCTTTTCTTTATCAATTCTTTATCAATCAAAATGTTAGCATTGTTCTTAAGCCTATCACTTCACACACGCTTTGTGTGAAACATTTAAATGATTAGTGAGGCTATGTTTCTGTTTATTTTGTTTAATCATTACTACCAATTTTCTAATATGGCAACAATAACTTTTTTAATTCAATTTTGCTTTATTTTTACCACAGTCGTTCACAACAAAATGTTGTCTCAGTTACCTTAATTGAAAAGGTTTCCTTCTATATCAATAATAAGGATTTAAATCACCTGATTTAGTCTCTTCCATCCCAAACTAATTTAATTACATCTCACTCCAGTTCATTTGTTTAAATTTGAACTCCAAGTCAGATTCACAAATTGTCCAAGCTGTAAACAAATGTTATTGAAGACAGTCAGTTTCAGAAATGCTAACTATTAAAAATGCTCAATTAAGCAGTATTGAGCAAAAACCTCATAGCTTTAATGTTTTTAAATCCATCTTTAAAAGCTGTTTGAAAGACAACTTTGGGAATCTGGGGAGTTTAACTCCCATGATCCAGTCCAGGATAAAACGCAAAGAGCACTCTGAATTTACTGTCAAGGCAAATAGAGGACAGGTTTTGAATCACAGAAAAGGAAGGAAGGAAGGAAGGAAGGAAGGAAGGAAGGAAGGAAGGAAGGAAGGAAGGAAGGAAGGAAGGAAGGAAGGAAGGAAGGAAGGAAGGAAGGAAGGAAGGAAGGAAGGAAGGAAGGAAGGAAGGAAGGAAGGAAGGAAGGAAGGAAGGAAGGAAGGAAGGAAGGAAGGAAGGAAGGAAGGAAGGAAGGAAGGAAGGAAGGAAGGAAGGATGGATCGATGGACTTTAGCATTCCCAAGTCAGCTATGGGATGTAATAATTTCTCCAGTGGGTATGTGCTATACCCTGAGGGCTCCTCTCAGTGGGACATATTAAAGCACTTTCTGCTGGGAGTCATCTAAAAGGAATCCCTACCAGATGCTGGAACCTTCTCAACTGGCTGTCATACAACTGGGACAATCCTACAACTGCTTGAACAAAATCCACTCATATTTGTTATCCTGTTTGTTCAGCAATGAAAAATACCTCATTACCATGTGAGGATTAGAACATAAATCAAACAGTAGCATGGCAGATTGTTTGCTTTGGCTTATTTTTGCTTTATTGATTTTGACTTATCTTTGTTGCAACATGGCAGGAGCCTGGAGATGTCTGTAAATTCATATGGTATCTGACACTGCTTGTCCAAGCTTCAGACAGAAAACTAATTGCAATGGTTTTACAGCAGCAATGATTGTTTCAGTTGTAGACACTTTTGTTGCAGTGTCTGTATTTAAAAAGCTTTGTAACAGTCAGCATAGATTCAAGCTATTTTTGGGTGCATCTCTGAAAATAAATTACCATTCAGTCCAGAGGGTCATTTCATTTTTTCTTAATTTTAGACGATATTGTCCTCAAAACTTCTATATCATTGACAAGTTGCAGCAATTTCTTTGCATTCATGCAGATTTGTTATCATTTCAGAGAGTCTGGAAACTCTCATCATATATCTGTCAAGCTCTATATTTCTCTAATCGTTTCCCACTGAGTCTGGGAACCTTTGGTCTAGCCCTGATAGTACCATATGCAGGCCTGCGACCACTTTTGTCCACTCTGTATTTCCCATGAAATGACCCTGACTTGTTGTTGGGTTTTGCGTCTGATTTGAACCCTGGTACATCTGTGTAAACAGACTGGTACATTTTGATGTGGATCATAGGGAACCAGATGGTTTTGTGGCTCAGTGAGCTTGCACGTCCAACATGCCCTTGTACTTAAATTCAGTCTGGTAGAGGCAGACGACATATTGGTGAGATACTGTCTCTAAACATCTGGTACATGTATGGGAACAAATCGGCCAATCAGCAAGGTTCATTTTAATCACTGCCAGAATGATATGGCAGATGTATCACACTGATATCCTGGATCTAGTCCTGAATATTGAAACCCAATTATCAAAAAGTGATAAAACATGCTTAACATGGAAAACACTGATAAGGAAACAACTTTATTTGTTTTTGCAGCATCATAATTTTACGCTTAATCTCATGTTAAGTAATATTTCGTTTCATAGCCAATCTTGTGAACCACAATTATTTCCAGTCTTGCACTGAATAATTTGCACAAGCCGTTTTGCCAGTATGACAGAACTTAGTCGATTTGTATAACGCCTGACAGTTTTGGAGCTTTCTCAGTCATGCATCAGAAATGGCACAGAGAGGATGTTTCATTATATGTCGGATTAAGCATTTTAATGTTGATTTAGTCTGTTGAATGATCCAAATGACACAGTATACAATTTACTTTATTTTAAAATGTCATGATGTTTTAAAATTTTGTGTTTAAAGAAATATCACATGTACATGTCACCAAGGTTAAAAAACCTCAATTACTACTGATGGTCAGTGCATAGTCTATTTGTCTATCTGATCAAATAAAATCCTCTCATTATGCTTCACATTTAGTGCAATGTCCAATGTCACAAAATTACACCTGCATCACACATATCTTTGTAATTTCTCTCCTTTAATGTGTGATTTATGTGATGGAGTGTCTGTGAGAGTTTTTCATTCTCTCAGCCCTGAAGGCTCACAGAGCCATGGAAAATCTTTTCAGGCCAAATCAATTCTCTGACCTATTAGGGATAAATATTGATTGGGCCCCAGAGAATTAAAGATTGGTGTCAATTTGATGGGACTGCAGGGATGGTTATTCTATGACTCGCTCACTCTGTTTATGTCTGAGTGAACTGGCAATCATGCAACACAATTGAGTCGATAAAGAACGATGAAAAAGCAAAAATATATTTATATTTCTTATAAATTAAACAGTGAGTTGGCAAGCCTTTTTTGAGCTGTTGATGTCAGTCTCTGTGGCCTCTTCATGATTTAGTTTAATTTTAACACTGTCAGTCATGTCTAAATCAGCAGACAACCTCATTAATGTGCAGTCAACATCTTTTTTTAGAACACTTCTCTTTGAAAGAAGAAAAAAAATTGGGGAAATTGTGATTACAGCCCTTTTAAAACTCATTAAGACACTCACTGCTACCTCCAGTCACTGCACTGGTCAACAAAACACTAGGAAACATTTATGAGATTCTTTCAAAAACGAAAGACTGATGTGATACAGAAAGATAATCATATATAGAAAATTATTTGCTCATGAGCATACTTTGAGTTTATGTGGGAGTTCTGAGCAGGAAGCAAATGTACTTAAATGTCATTTTAAAACAGATTTGATTATAAAATATCTGCTCTGATATAACAATATGTCTTGAGATTGCTTTTTTACTGTTTCTGGCTACTGAGAGAAAGTAATGTACAACACAAAATAATAAATATTTGCTTCAAAATGAAATCTGAGTTGTGGTACATTGACTTTGACAACTCTACTTCAGCTTTGTGGCAGTTCGGAAATATAAGGCCAGGAGACCCTCATCAGTGTCTCAAATGAGCTAAAACAAAAACGTTCAGAAAGAAATATGTATTTTATAGGTTGTGTTGCATATTTGGTGCTGCCATGAGTAGGAGGTTCAGTTCAGTTCATTTCAATTTAGCTTGAGAAGCTAGTGACAGGAATCCATATGTGCAATACGGGCATTTTCCCAGGGCGACACATAGCACTACATAACAACCTACCGTGGACCAGAGATAAAATGTTGCATGTTGGCTAAATTTAAAACTGTTGACTCATACTGGAGTTAAAACCCTAGCCCTTAATATTTTAACCTGACTTGAATATCTACACAAAAAGCATTGAAATATATATATGTCTAAATTCCATTAATATTTTCAAGATTTTCAAAATATTGAGCAAAAGTATTGAGTGCGCCTTTATTCCTTTAAAATTTGAACACTTTTCAAAAAGGTAAAAAAAAACGGTTTAAGATCACTTAAAGGACAGATAATTCTGAAAAACATAAAAAAGAGTAACAGTGGAATAAAACTTGTATAAGCTCTACTTTTTAGGATGTTGGATTCACTCCTCCCATTCCGCTAGGGGGCTCTGTAGTTGCTTTGCATTGGTATGGGAGGGGAGGTGAAACAAGAGAAGAAACTTACGGCAGGCCAGTAATGCACTGAGACTGCCGTTAGCTGAAGCTAACAAGTTGAATCTACCATAAAATCACATCCTACTGGCGTTCATGAGTGTTGCCCTACGTGGTGAGTTATATTAATGCTGTAAGCTGTGGGGAGATGAGTTTTTGTTATCTGTTCTGAGCTGAGCTTGCTGAATTTGCTAGAGCTAATTAGCCAAATGCTAGCTGTGTTTGCTGCACTGTGATATTTGAATGCCAATGTTTATTATATTACGAAGTGTTCTAAGAGTAAACTTTGCCTTATAACCGGTTAGTCAAATCAAGCCTAGCTAATAAATCTATGTTTAAGTTTGTGTTTATTGAATACTGCAGTACTAAGTATTGATGTTTTGTTTTTACTTTACAGTTTAACCGGACGGCATGTCCGTGTAAAAGCAAATAACAACAACAACAACGGCTATCTTATGTTCTTTGTAACATAAGATTTTGTTCTAGAAGCCCAAACTTATTTTTTTACCATCCTCCATTACTTAATGTTTGCCTTTAATCCATGTTTGCAATTTTTATACAACTGGATTTAATATTCAATATTCAAATGATATTAACTGCTCCTGCAAAACTCACATGATATTTGTTTTCTGAAAGGAGAGGCAGAGTTCACAGACTGATTACTGAGTAAATTTGATGGAAGCAAAAGCTGTTAAATTAGACTGATGGTCTAATTTCACCCATGGTGAGCCCGCTGGGGATGTACAGCCTCTAGAGTCAGTCTGATCTGAGTGTAAATATTAAAGCCAAAATTAATTAAAGAAACAAAACCAGGATGGATGTGTCTGGGAGCTGTACATGCAGACAAATTGTTTCAGGCAAAAGGATGATTGATTGGCTGTAGAATCTCAAAAGGGGAAGTTTGGGTAGTATGAGTCACATATTTCAAAAAGTGATTTTGCATTTCTTATCCACTGTACTATTGATTAAAAACAGCCCTGTTTCCCTTCAGATCCTCATTCATTGTGTTCTTTTCTGTCTACATCTCTGGCCCCTCCTCAATGTGAATGGAGTTCATCTGTATATTGTCGATAACGATTATTATGTGAACTGAATGAAGCGATTCCAAGCCAGTGACCCTTTAGACATGTGAGCACGCTGTGAGCCCAAAGCCAGCCTTCGTCCTCTCATGCCAGGCCCCTGCTGCAGCAAGATAGGGCTCAGTGTTAGCTGCTGGCGTTTGATAGATGGCTGCACACATGTAAACTGGAACGCTAAGGAACAAAAGGTCAAACAGCAAGTGTGGCCATAAACAATGGTTAAATAAAGCTCATTGTTAATTATTCCAATTGCATAGGCTGTGGTGGTAGAAGAAGAGTACATTCTCTTTAATTCCTTGGGTTTTATAGATCAGAATGTAATAAAAATGCCATAGTGTTACCAGTTATACTGTAAATCTAATATAAAGCAAACACATCAGATTCTATACTCTACATTGTCAATATTTTAGCTCATGAAGACAAGGAATGATTTTATTGTGTACATATAATAAAATTAGGACTATATTATAAAGATACTTCTGATTAACATTTAGTTCTGATATTTTGATTCTACAGCAAGATATGCTATCATTTTCAAAGAAGTCCTAACTAATGCGCTGCTGGTAATCTGACATACATTTAACTGTCTCTAAATTCTACTTTCATCCTGCAAACCGGGCAAGTGTGTAATGCTGCCAAACGTGTAATACTCTACACCCAAAATTGTAGATGATGCAGCCCCAATTCAAAACAACAGTCACTGCATTATTTAGATAAATATGCTAATCCTAAAAATCCTACATCAAGCAGACAGTAACTTTGTTACATTATTTTTTTGAAACCCCATTTCCACATAAAAGATGATATGTGACTATGTCTGGTTTACTGCCGTGAACAGCCGTCTTTATCAATTATGAATATGATCTATAGAATCGATTTTTTTCAAAATGTCTGATGCTTTAAGAAGGACCTTGGACAAACACTTATTGATGTGGCTGATGTTTGGATAGGTAGTCGGGAGTTAATGACTCCAGAAAAGAGAAGGTTTCTCCTTCACAAACACATGATCATGGTGTGAACATCAGGCTTCATACTTTGAGAACCAGAATTGTTTGCAGGTTTTTCCTCTTTGTAAAATGGGTCTCATGCCTTTTATTCTTCATTATTAACCTGCAGCTTTGTTTGCTGGTAAAGAATGACGCATGTGGACTCCCAGAGGACATGATAAACCTTCTTATCTTTCTAGCCCTCCCTTTCTGCTCATCTCATTGAAGGTCTGTGCAATTTAAGCACCCCATGCAGATCCAATTTAAAGTCCAACCTCTGTAGTCATAGTGACAGAGTCCTCACTGAGCAAAGACCCTATATATGCTATCCTTTTCAATAAAGAAAAAATAAGAATTTTATTTATAAGTATGCAAGACAAGGAGTCGAGTGGCAGCTGTTCAGACTTGGAGCTTAAGTGTTTGTTTCCCTTTTGTTCCATGTCAGCTTTTATTCTGTGTAATGATGTCTACACAATGTTGATGAATATTTACACCACAGTCTACCTGAGTATTGTTGCTGACCATGTCTATCCCTTTATTACCACAGTCTCCACATCTACTTATGTTTACTTCCAATATTTTTTTTAAAATAACAGCTTGAAATGATTTCAAACTGTTTTAACAGGACAATTAGCACTCTGGATCGCTAGATCTCAGTCCAACTTAGAATGCAATGGTGATGCAAGCATGTTATTGCTTTGTAGTTAGATGTGATTCTAGTTTCATAATCATTTTCTGTTACATTCTCTTTTTGGCTAGATCAGTCTTGATATATCACCAGGAGACAACGATATTATCCTGAAAGCAAAGAGAAGGAGGAGATAAAACAGAAATGTGCCAAAAGGGAGATAACATGAAAAGAGCTGCATATTGAAGTGATTGATTGCACCATCTTTGCAGGTGATTACCCCATCTTCTCACTGGACATGATAAATACTCACATATCCCCTTGTCAGTCTTTTGTGGAGGATCAGACAAAAATTAAAGATAAGTCGATTAGTGAGGATTTACTCAACTAAAGACGTGCCTATGGTGGACTGAATTTACACCATATAGATGGTAAGTAAAATAATAAAAGAAAAAATGAGCCAATTTAAAACTGCAATGAGTCACCAGAGAATTATATGCTGCAAGAAGGTTCTAGCAGCACCATTTCTTTCTTTTTGACTAATTGTCCATATGTCCTTGCTTGTTTACCTGTACTGGCATATACTCGCCCAATTCAATCTTTCTCCTTGTCATTAGAGAAAACAATAGCTATGTTTAGACACAAATGACATGGCCTAATCTTACCATGGTGCACAATTCCCCACTGAAACACAGTCAGGACTTACTTCAGACTGCTCCTTCTTAGATAATGATTATTGAATGTCAAAACTTTTGCCCCAGAAGACCCAGACTGTGATGGATTTTTCTATTTTTGTCAAACACACGTCAGGATTCTAGCAAGGTGTCTATCATTTATTCAAATTTCTAATTACTCCTTATGCACAGACGTCCTCTACCCCTCTCCTTCTCTTTTAGAGTAGGACAAACCTCAGCAGGAAGAAGGAGAGGTAATGAGGTGTAACAGCATTCGTTTCGTGCAAGGAAAAAAAAAAACAGCGGGAAACCTCAAACTCTTCATTATGTTGTAGGAGTCAGAGAGGTAGCAGGCAAAGACAAACAAAGTTCAGGTGATGATGAGGCCCAGAAGATTTGTGGAGCTTGTTTTTAATCGGCCTGTACCTGAAGCAGTGTTCTATTTTCCAACAACATAGTTTCCCTATGCGCTAAGAAGGGGGCAAAATGGAAGCTTCACCTTGTTGTGGAGAAATTTTTACAAACTTCAGGGCTCAAATAACTCAGATAATTGACCCTCAACATAATGCTTGATACCTGCTATTTATAATGTGTTTTACTAATATGCTGTGATTAGTTTTCACCAAACATGGTGTTGCACATTAATTATGGCCAGGTATCTCAACTTTGCTCTCTACAATAGAAATTGTTCCAGAAATCTTGTTTTTAATTCCGACACAACTTTGGAAACCAAAGTTGAATTGTAAATGTGTTCATAACTGATGTGACATAATATCTTATCACTTGTTTTATTCATTGTATTTTATTATATAGTATTTTGGAAGATCAATATTTTAAGTATTTTAACTATTTGAGGCAATTTTATTTGTGTTTGTGTCCAGTATGTATGCATGTGTTGATTTTAATTTTGTTTACATATTTAAATGAATGCATGTCTCCCTTGTCTGGAAGACAAATAGGTCTATAAAATCCCCTTATGTCTCATGCGTTTGTTATGACAGGTAAGGTAATATTTGTTCATTTGTGAATAATGTCTGTCTTTAGAATGATGGACTTGAGATAGTTTGGGGCTTAATGCTTCACACATTGGTGAGTAGCAGCAATTGCTTTTATATGTTCATTAGTGATGCCTTTCCATCTTGACTCTTTATTGCCATACCTGTATGTTCCATGCCAACAAAACTACTTTTCTAGAAGTAGTCCCAAGGGTTAAATAGGGCTGGGGCTGTCAGGGTCTGAGCCCTGGCAAGTATGGTATTACTGCATCATGGGACACATCTGAGGTAATTGCATTTTTTATGTGTTTAGATAATTAAAACAGTGTATTTTAACAGTTAAGGTTATCATTGAAGCTCCTTTGTTGCAGCGGAACACCAAGAACTCATCATCAAAGATTTTTAAGCATAAGCAAAATTTCCCCTGTACATTTTTTCCCTTATCCTCTTGTTTAAGCAACGTAGAAGTTGGTGAGGATAATGGCTTGACTAAAGTACTATGCTGATTTTTAGTTGCCGTTTTGCGGACTCAATGTAAACTTAAGAGAAAATGGAAAACCCAATGTATAATTTAAGAAAAGCTTATTCTATTTCTGAAAACAACTAAAAAAGTTTTGAAGGTTGTAAAATCAATATTCACATGTACAATAACGGGCTGACAGGGCAGAAAAAGTTTCAAAATAATGGTTGAAAATAAAAACTTCAGTCCAGTTTCGACCAGTGTCCCTTAGATCATGATTAAACATAATTAAAAATCCTTCAATGCAGGGAAATAGCTTTTCACTAAAGCTACGAATAGGATGCTTTTTTTCATCACTCTGTCCATCAGTCTCCAGATGGAGAATAGGGAGCTAGAAGCAAAGGTAATATGCAATATTAATAAAAGTTGCTGCTTTGGCACATCTCTAAACTTTTTAATAACTAAAAATATTAATCTGACATCATGTCCAGCCCACAGACACTGTCTGGCTCAAGCAGGTGGGCTGTTTATACTTTGAGCCCCCCTCAAAAGCTCATGACATAAAAAAAGCTCATGCATGATTTTAAGTTAGCATGTTGATCAAATTAACACTTTCTGAAAGTCATGTCACTAAAATTATTTATGATTCTGGTCGTTTGTCATTTGTTTTGTCTCTTTGGTGTAATCTTCCCCATGCTTTTTGCATTAAACCCCAACTCTGCTGCCTTTTTTTTCTCTTCCAAACTTCCTCATTCAGTTGCTTTAACAAGATATGAGTTGTAATTTTTAACTGCTGACCAAATTTAATGTTACATACACTAGTATTTTTTTCAGAGCTTTGACATGTCTAGTTATATGTGAACACCCAAAATGTGTGACCTTACTCTAAAACAGGGTTTGCATTTTGAGTTTATAATTGATGTTTCCTACCAAATTGGTCAAATTCAATGAAATTCTTATACATTCTGCTGTTCATCAGCGTTTGTGTGAATATGACTTGCTGAAAGAGACTTGATAGATAATGTTTATATTAAAATAAATTCAAAAATGAGTATTCTTAATTTTTATGATGCCATAAAATGAAACTACAGGTGAGCTGCTAAATTTTATATTACTGCTTATTTATGGGCTGCCAATTAAATAAATTTCAGGCAGTCATAGTTATATCTGCTTAATCTATATGTTGTCATAGTTTCTTTTTCTATAGCAGGTGGCCCTTAAATTGTAATAACTATGCTGTGGATGCTTGGTGGAGACCTGTTTGACAGGCAGATATAGCATTGCTTAATTAACCCGATATTAAAGGAATCAACAAGGATTGAATTCAGATTATGTAAAATTTGTTGAAAAAAGCCCAAAGTTACCCTTAATTATGTTTTAATCTCTAGATTCTTTAGCTAATTAGATTGTTTGGTTGATTTGGTCTGGGACTTGGAGTCTGTGCTGACGGCATTTTATTCCATAAAGCTGTGTTTTATCAGGGGATCTTTGATAACACTGTTAATTATGCATTTGGATGAGTGCATTATGTTGAGAATAGTGAAGGCGGTATTTGGGACCTTGATTATGTTGTTTTTTTAAATACAAAACTGCTGTGAAAATATATGTGGTCAGCAGTTGTCATGTTAAAGGTAGGTTGTTTTTCTTTATCTGTGCAACACAGAACACCAGGGATTTGACTTTTCGCCCATACAAACTGTTTCTCTCCCAATTACCTTCAAAATATCCTTGACATGATTGGGGTGGTCATAAATATCTCTCATGCATGATGCAAGGCTGTATGAAAAAAAGACAATGGATAAAAATTAACTAACAAATCAGACCGTTTAGTATTGTCCTTGTGAAGGTAAAACATAGCGTGTCTTTGTTGCGGTCTTAAATTTAAAATACTCAGTGCTCGAAATAAATCTTAAATCAGGTGTCTGTCTTTTTAACCTTTCTGTGTTTGCTCTCCCAACATATTTCTGGGTTTTAAATTTTATGTCTGGAAACTCTTCACACAGATCTGTAATGTGTGTGAAAATTGTTTATCCAGCATCCCCTTTACATTCTCACAAAATTGGCTATTTAGTTTTATGCTGGAATTCTGTCTTAGGAGGTTCACCTTACAGACAGTCCATCTGAAAGTCTGTGCCTCTTTTTTTTTCCCTGTACTTTAAAAAGAAAGTGTCTGTGCAGAGTCAAAGGAACGTCTACACCAAATTTTTTGTGGCATCTTATTTCAAAGATGCCCAGTCCTCTTTTTATGTTTTAAGGTGCATTTATAGATGCACCTTTCTCTCCATTTGTGCAGCTTTTACCAAACTCACTGAATGACAATAACTTTTAACTAATGCAGAGCCAATGCAGAACATCTCGATGGATTCCCTACCAAAAGCTAATGGGATATTGCCTCTGGCATTGAGGCAAAAGCAGGTTGAATGTTGAGCAGGTGAAAGTTTTCTTTAAGGAATAGAAGCAAATGCACTGAAAGGAAGTACTCAAATCTGGTACTTCCTTTGACATAACCAAATATACAGCCATATATAAACTAGTTTAAGAAAACTAAAGCACAGGATGGCAGAGATTAAGGAGATTACATGGTCAATGAATATAATTTCCATCAACTATTATCTGAATTGATAAAGAGAAGAATGAAATAGGGCCACAATTAATTTTTTGCATTCATTCAAAAGGGCGTTTTGGACACCATAATGACATAAAATTTTATTTAATATGATTCTCAGTCTTTGAGTCACCAGAGTCACAGTGGAACAGTTTCACATTGTGTCACATTGTGCCTTGAGGCTGGTTGGCTTGTCTCCGAACAACTGAAGTGATGTGTGTCATTTTTGAGCTGGAGCTTTTAGAGGTGACTCGCTGGAGCCGAAAGCAGTGTTGATATGAAATAATCATCTGTCAGAGTTAATACTAAGGCCTGTCTGTTGTGTTCTGCCGTATGTCCACAGACTGACAGTAATGCCGATTTAAGCATTCATTCACAGACCTGTACAGTGATTTGAAAGGTAATAGCCATGTCACTTTCCTGAAGAGAGAACACAGGGTTTCAAACACTGATCATTGCTGCAAGTTGACCAAACACTGTGCTGCCCATGTAAAAGATGGATATTTAAGAAACATATTTAAGATAAATGGTAAATGGGCTGAACTTATATAGCGCTTATCCAGTCATTTTGACCACTCAAGGTACTTTGCACTAGAGTCACATTCACTCATTCGCACTCAAACGCATACACATTTATACTCCTATACGCAGATCAGTAGACAACTTGAGGTTAAGTGCCTTGTCCAGGGGCACATTGACATGCGAAAGCTGAAATTAAACCAACAATTTTCTGATCACAAGACAACTATTCAACCCACAGAGCCACAGTCACCCTCTGTAGTTAAAGCTTTGATGGTTTATAATGAATTTTGTCATTCTAATACATGATTTAATAAATCAAAATGTTTTACTTGCCTAACTAAGTGTAAAATCAAACTTCTTTTAGAAAGTCACAGCAACTAAACTTGGTTAAATTGATAAAATATTCTATTCATTTTTTATACTTTGTCCTCCTATAATGTCAATAATGGATCTTGCTGAGAATATTCCATAACATCAATCAAAGGTTTATTTGCATAGCACATTTCAGCAACAATGCAATTAGAAGTGCTCCAACTGCATAAAAACACAAAAATTACAAAGTCATAAAAGACACCACACAGTCAGCAATTGAGAAAACCAGTAAACATTACATTTTACAAAGTGCCATCATTACAACATCCCCCTTGTATCTATTGTTGTCAATAGATGGGGTGGAAAGGATCTATTGCTGCAATAAATTAGATAAAATTGTTTTGGAATTGTTGCAGTCCTTGAGGCCAAAGCTTGTTTCAGTGCAAACACAGCTTCCAGTTCCATTATGATTCTATGAAAGAAGTTTGACAGTGTATGTTCAGAAAAAAATATTAGCACCAGTAGTATTGCTACTTTAATCTCAGACTGTCTTAATTATATACATATACATGTTTTTTTCTCATAAAAATTTATCTCAATTGGAAGACACAAGATATCATTGAATCAGATTTTATATTTCTGAGCCATCACCCAAACTCTGTTAACCATCTGTTGAGTTGTAACAGGAACAGGCCTGGGCTCAGACACTTTGTTAGTGTAATATACTGCTATACAGATGCTCCTATTTATTCCCATCTCCTGACATGTCATCACTGCAGTTCACTTGTCATACATCATCTATTACATTTCCCCACATTTTATGTCTCTCACATAACTACTAAGTATACAAATCCACAAAAAATACCACTGCTTATTCTACTGAAATAACACAAGCTGTATGCCAAACCAGACTTCCTCCCAATCTTTGCAATGGCATGAAAAAGCAGTCCTCATCTCCTCTTGTTTTTGGCAGGGAAGAGCAACATGAGTAAAGGTAATGTACCGTTACAATTAGAGAAGTAGAAAATGAATCAAATGAAAGTGAATAAAATAGTGTGGCTCAAAAAAGGAGAAATGTGTTTTTGTTTCAAAACATCTTAAACTGTAGAAGAACAAGGATAAGAATCTTAATTTTAGTGAATGTTCGGATTTAACCTTCTGACCGACATGCAGAATCAGAGTCCAAATCATGAATTGATTTTATTTTCAAAGAAATAAACTGACAGATCTTGATCCTTCAGGAGGATGGAAAGGGTCACGAGACTGGTGGCATCTGGAATGAGTGGAATAAATGGTGGCCAGAAACGATTGATCAGGGATGAAATAAAAGAGAACTTACTTTAGAATGATTTAGAGTGAGGCGTGGAGGAAAGGATGGCCAGGGTCCTGTGTAGAGAATGGTTGATGGTGAATCCTCAGATTAGTATGAGGAGGGTGGAACCAGGGGTCTGATGAAGTAGGGTGGAGGAATGATGAACGGCAGAGCAGGCAGGTAACTTGCAGGTAGATCCACAGGAGGAGAAACAGCGGAACTGATTCTTCGTAGAAATCCAATGAGACAACCTAGAGGCAGCAAACACAAGGACTATAAAACTTCTGGCAAATGCACAGGAAATAGTCAACACCTTGTGACAGGTAACTACAAGAGGGGGCCAAAGAGACTACCGGTAAACACTAATCATCCAGCACTGAGTGCAGGCTCTGCCGCTCTTTTATTCCCAGTACTCTGATGAGCTCCACCTGTGTAGGCTGCCCAGGTTCTCCACTAAGATCTTCACTGGAAAAGATGCATCACTCGCACTCTCACACACACACAGGAACCTTGACATCTAGTCTGCTTTTTTCCCACAGGAAATCACAGCAGCTTAATGTCAGCCCAAGAAAAATAGCTTTACCACATTAAAATCCTGCAGAACATGTCAAGATAATACTGACATTTTTTAGATGAAGAACATTTTATAGATGAGTATATCTGGATATGAATAAATGCCTGTTTAATTGCTGCTGACATCAGTGTTAGATGTCTAATCTTAACACCCAACAGCAATTATCAGGCTCAGGTAGGGGTCTGCAAGAAAAACATTGTGCCACTTGTCCTACTTATGATTACCACAAGGAGGCCAATGTCGATTGTTTTTCACAGTCGGTATTAATGGTAAATTATACAGGGATGATAACAGACTCCTCAGGGGATTTAAACAATCCTATTTTAAGTTTGCAGAAACTACATAAAGAAAAGTTGACAGTTTGCAGAAAAGGGCCAATCTTTTTTGTATCTAAGAACTAATCTAACATTTTGAGTTTTAATTAGCTTTGAGTACATCAAAATAAGTTTGTCACAGCTCAATTGTTGCTGGCTGAGCTATTATCTGTGGAAATCTTGAAATTTCTCCATCAATCCATTTAGCAGACTGATTTTGCTAAAGAGATTCAGATGGGCTTTGCGTATTTGTCTTTGAGTATTGGCAACAGTTACAGCCAAAGAAAGGTTTGTACCCATCATTGTTTGACTTAACATGCTCAAATTAGCTCCACATTTAAAAACAAGATTAAGGTTTTGGAGTCTGCAGACTGAGGATTTTTGGATAATTGAATCTTCTTCAGAAAAATCAAAGTGTCATGACTATAAGGGTCAGTTACCTCTGACCTTTTTGATGATTTCACTGGCTTGCATGAAATAAATTCATATGGAAACAGCACAAAAATGGGTTTTATTCTAATAGAACTTTACAGGGTTAGGGGGGTTCATTGGGAGGGGGTTGAAGAGGAGGGTTACCACAAAGCACTTGTTGTTAGGGCAGCCAAATGACTAGCCATCCTCTATTACTGGAGACAATGATGTTATTTCTAGTAGTTTGCAAAACAAATGGAGTTGTTGGAGAGGATTTCAATGACTCTGACATGTGGGCTGGAATCCTCTTTAGGAAAACTTTGAAAATGTCACGCTAAGATCATCCAGACCACAGGGAGATACAAAGAAAGACTTGGTGGGCGGTAGAATTTTGTGTTAATTTAGTTGAATTATGTGATTAGGAACCACAAAATGGATTAATCACAGTCAGTCCAGGCATTGTTTCAATTTTCAGTCAGTGCAATTAGGAATTTTGGATTCTGGACACCATAAAGAAGTATTGTAATTTTGCCATCCGTTTATAAAGTTAGAAGTGTGGTAACCAGTGTTGGGAACTTGATTAAGCTTTCCAGTACTCATTACTACCAACTATTAATATAACATTCAAGTAAATGTGGAACTATATGTGAAGTTTGCATGGGTAATATTTTTTTATTGTACTGAAACTTATTTAGAGTACCAAAATGAGCATGTGAACCCTAACAGCCCAACTCAGATATGTTTGCAATTATGCCTTAAGAGACATCTGACAGGCCCAGATCTTGTTGCTCTGCAGAAGAAAACAGCAAGCTTAGCTCAGCAGGATGTACAGAGACACTTTTGATTTGCCCCCAAAAAAGAAGATAGACATGGAAAATAAGGAGCTCTGAATGCGAAGTAAGGCTTTTAAAATACCAGCAGTCGTAACAGGAGCCATGTCAATGAGCAGTACTAGATTTGGGCGTGTGCAGGCATGCAGAAAAAGAATAAGGAGAGCACTTGAGGCTTAAGTGCACCTTCATGATAAAAAGGGTGTCATGTGCAGCAGCACATTTGGATTGGACTGTCTGAAATAGCCTGGTGGTTTTGCTTCATTAAACACAGTCGGTAATGTGGATAATTTGAAAATATCCACCTCACACTGGCCTTGAATTAGCCTCTGAATCCCCAGCAATGGTTCGAGGTTTGTTAATCTCTCCATAGTGGTTCAATGATTCATAAATCCTGCCAGTTTAAAGAAAAACGTAAGAACATACTAAAATTAGAAGACAACATGGTAGGCTAAAAAGCCATTGCAATTATCCAAAACCTGGCAACCTTGCAAACTAGCTACAAACAAAACATGTGAAACATAAAATGAAATTCAAAATTACAGAAACACTTGCAAAAATAAACAATGTTCAAAATGTAAATATATTTAAATTTTATGCAAGAATAAATGTATTTTTTTTGTTTTTGTTTTTAAGAAGTCTTTTAGCTCCTTGCCTCTACAATAACAATGCACTCATGTTTCATTTTTGCTGCATTAATTTTTTTACATTCTTCATATATTTTTTTCTTTCAAAACAATAGTTTATTTTCTTTGTTTACTAAATAGTTTTGTAAATGTGAGAATTTACCTTTTAAGCTTTGTTGTTTTCATGAGGAGGGCCACATTTACTGTACATTGTAATTGTGACTATGGGTGTTCCAAAATTAATCCTAAAATTGTTCTACAGTCATACAAGCTTTTGTAATGTAAAAGTTGATGTTGTTTAGGATACAGATGTTACAAAACCCCAGTGGCACTTAATGACAACAGTTATAGTCATTGATGTTCATGATACACATCATATTTATAAAGGTTCATGACACCCTTATGTTACCCACTTGAAAAAAAATTGTTTCCATCATTTTAGCCATTTTTGTCACTCTTTTCAATAGAAAGTCAGTTACTTCTGCCAGTTTCACAGTTTTAGTCACTGTGTGAACGCACACTAAGACCAATAGGCAAGCAGTGAAGAGACTATTTAAAAGCAGGGTTGGATTTCTGAGTCTACCTGGGCATCATGTCCAGAGTCCTAAGAGTTCAGGAACCAGTAATCTACTGTAAAACTGGCTCACATTGGATTTGTTCATTCCCCTTCTGAATCCTGTCCATTTGTATCCACACTATTCCACAGCATCTATCATTTCAGGGGCTATTTTTTTGACATCTTTGCTTCTTCTGTCTTCTTTAAACCTCTTTCAAAATGTTTCTTAAAACTAATTTATGTTACTCTTTTTTCCTTTTTTAATGGATTTGTTGCTTTGTAACCAAAACTTCCTATACAGCCGTTTCTGCCTTTTTTTTAAACCTTGCTCTCTGTGGGGGAGCCAATTTCTTTCTGTCATACAGTAAGCTATAAAAAGCCCTTAGATTGTGGCCAGCAGTGTACTGCATTTCTTTTGACAAAGCAAATACATGCATAAACAGGAATTAGTGTGAATCCTCATAGATTGAGCTCAAAGCTCTACTTATTTCCTCAGTGACAAATACATCTTCTCTGTAAATAATTGAGCTATTTTAACAACTTTGATTGTGTGATGCTGTTTAACCCAGCAGTTCTCAGTAACTCCAGATCACAAGATAAAACCACAGTTAAATGCAGAAAAATGCAGAAGCTGATACACTCTGTAGAAAATGTAAGATATCTTGGTTGGGGAAGAAACAAGTCAGAGAAAAACAGAGAAGACAGACTGAACTTTGTATAACTTTCCAGTAAAGGTTGAAATCATTAGAACTGTAGAAAAACAACTCTTTTAAGGCGCTTCAGAGAAAAAAGTTGAAGAAACAAAATACACAATTTCAAATGTGTGATTTAGTTGTATATGAGTCAAACATTTCAAAATTCTTTAAGGAGTTACACTTCTTTGCAAAAGAATAAATGTGCAGTTTGAAAATTTCATAAAGCTTCTTTTTTATATAAGGTTTATATCAGACCATTTTAAAAGTTAAACACATCCAATTGGGAACCAGACTTCAACTGTTGTCAATGTTTACATTATGCACCAGCAGAAGGGATTTGACTACCCCAGCACCATGTGATTTGAAGCCTGTTGACAATGTCCACCACATCAGACTTGGTTCATTAAATCTAAATGATGTAATGAGTCAATAATTAGCCTGATTAGGCTTGGCCTTGTGCACCCAAGAAACTATGCTCAAAAGGATTCATATGGTTGAAAACATTTCAGAAATGTAAGAGGCTTTTTCACCTTGAAATGTATGACCTGTGTGCCAGTTTCTTTCAGCTAAAAATGTCACATACTGAGGAGAATATTTGGACATGGCAGCAATCCAGTTTTGCTTCAAGACACAGACTGTAGCAGATGTTCGCTGTCACGTTAGCTTAAATCTGACCCCCCCGATCTCTCAGGTCACTAGACATATCAGATGCAACTTTTTACCCTTTATAAAATCTGCTTCTCTGTCAAATGATGCATGCTCAAATTTCACTGGAACACGTAAAAAACTGAGGGTAAAAGGTAACATAACAATTAAAGGAGAAGCCACACAGCACATTGAACAGCTGAGAAACAGTTCAAAATGTTGCATTCTTCTCAGGGTGTCAGAAATATTTAGTCAGAACAGACAGAAATATGCCAGGAAAAAAATATCAATGCATTGATACAATTAATTGATCAATGCACTGATTTGGTTTAATATTACTGAGGCAGTTCACAATGTCAATCATCTGATACAGTTATTAAAAAGACCTTATTTACATAGCATTAGAGCACAACTGCTAAAAATATAGTACATGCTCTTTTCTTTAAAGGGATTTATTGTACATATTAGGAAATAGAAAACAAACACCACAGTTTTCAGATCTGTTTCTAGTGTGTTTTAGAATTTATACAAATTCTGAATCAATGAAAAGTTAAAAATAGTATGATAATCAAAAATTTTCATAATTTATGAAACATTTACAGTCCAAAGTGCATTGTGCTTTAACACACAAAGTTCTTCTATGATACTTTAAAGCAGAGATCCTCAACTCTGCTCCTCAGAGCCCACGTCCTGCATGTTTTATGTGTTTCCCTGCTGCTGCACACCTGGCTTAGATTAATGGGTGATTAATGGCTTCTGCAGCAGTTGGAGCCATGCTAAGGAGGTAAGGCAATCATGTGAATCGGGTGTACTGTAGCAGGGATACATCTAAAACATGCTGGACAGTAAATATATATATATATTGCTAGCTGATTGACAAACAAATTTGTCATAAAATAAAACTATAAAATAACTGAAAAAAAGGTTGGTGTCACAAAATTAATCTACTAACTTAGTAATACAACTGAAGATTTTGTGAACTTCCATCAATTAATATGTACCTGTAAATAGCAATACATACTTCGTATCAAATGTGCTCAAGTAGTCCATTGCTGGTCTGAAGTGATTGATAAGTTTTTTTTACAAATGGTTGAGATGTTGTAGCCTTTCAGAGCTTGGAGCTCTTAGTGAGCCGGTTTGGATTCCAAGTAGGAAATGTCCATTGTCAGTTTCTTGAGCTACTGCTCCTAAACTAATTGACCTTGCCACAAGAGTCAACGTGTCTCTATTGGTTGAGCTTCTGTCAATCCTGTGATTAATGAGGCTCGATTATCATTGTAATGGCAGACAGGAATTCATAACAGCAAAACTTCCACAGCAATTAAAAGTATTAAATAAAAGAGGAAGAATAAACTGATAGAGGTAATGAGGTTGTATAATGTCACAGCAAAATATTTTAAATGTGCCGTATAGCCTAAAGTAATTGTTATCTCTGAATAGGGAACACCCTATTCAAAATTGCTCTAAATTCAAAACTGAATTTAGAGAAAAATTTCCTTGAAAAACTTATTTCTCCTGTAAAATGTTCAAATCTTAATAAGCTTTGTCTGAAAGGAATGAAGTTGAAAGCTTTAATTATTGAATCATGAGGACTGCTAAATAACCTGAGCATCATGTGCAGCAAAAAGAAACATTAAAGACTCCAGTAATGAAAATTAAGCATTAGTGGCACAGCAACACAGATTCTTCATTATGAAAAGTACACTGGCATATACTCTAAGCATCCAAACGACATCTAGATTTTATCTCATGGAAATTTGGTGAGCCTAAGATGCCACCCTTTCTCTGTAGCAGTTTCTTAACTTCCTTTACTGCCCTTCCCTCTGTGCATAGTAACAAAAAAAAGAAGAATGGCCAGATGATAAGAGACCTGGACCTGCGTCTCACATTTTATTTCTAGTCCAGGAAAATAGAAAATTGTGTATCACTCATTCAAAATTCAGTTAGTGTTATAGAAGTTTATTGGAGTAGAAACTGTGCCACTGGGGATTCTGTGAAAGCAGTTATTTTTTTAATATTGGAATGTGTCCCCCTCTGAACAAACACAAAAATGGTTGGCCTTTTTTCAATTCTTGTGAGATTTCCCACATCTATACCAGGGGAGCCAATACATTTGGAGAGCACTGTATACCAAGGTTGTTTTTTACCCCAAGAGGCTGACATTTAGGAGCGTCGAGGTTTTTTACCCGGTGGAAGTGTAAATGTATTTTGTGAATTGTGTGTGTGAGACCTTGTCTGAGAAGGTTCACAAGTCACTTTAACTGAAAGGACAACAATCAAACAGACACTTGATGGTTCACAGCTCAGTGATTGACACCTGACCTCAAAGCTGCCCTGCTCAGAGAGACATTCAAAACCCTCAAACTCCCTTTGTCCTCTGAAATAATGTCTGGTTGGAAGCAGGGTGTTTGCATGCAATGAATTTAGCACTGTGAGTCACATCTGTTAAATGTCAGAGCTTAGAGACCCTCATCGAAGTGTGACTGCCTTTGCTTTCAGAGAGCCTTCACTCTCCATGCTCATGTGGTTGTCAGTGAATGTCATAATTTTCTGTGTAGTGTGTCATACTATAAACAAACTGATTACCTGCTTTTTTTGTTGTTATTTTTTTCTCCAGGTTATTTCCAGAACCAAACTCACACTGTTGGTCCGTTATCTCTAAGATGCATTGCAATAAAAACTGAAACCGTCAGTTCCAACCTCAAAATTGAATCTTTCTTCATGTTTCTCCATCTGATAGATCATAGTCAGCACTGTGTTTGACTTGAGTCAGCCTTGAGCCTCTCCTCACAAGAATATGTCGACTAAGCACAACTCTGCAGTGGCTTAGAAGTTGGTGTATACTTGAACTTTAAATTTACTTCTACAACATCCCCTCCCAATCAACATTGTAACCAGTGGCAGTTGATCTATAGGGGATGCTGGGACACTGCCCCACTCAGGTATGGAGAGGGAGAAAAAAGTCTAAAAATGATCTATATAAATGAGTAAAAAACGGTATTATACATACCAGTTTCCTTAATTTTGTGTACCTAAATGTAATCTAACAGTTTGTGGGTATTCTCATCTACAAGCTCCCAAAATCAGGGTTTCTTTGTAGAATATAAACCCCTGAACCCTGGTTTGTACAAAGCTTTCAGTGGAAAGGAAGATAGCTAAAGATTTTTTATTGGAAAAAAATGTTTCTCAGTTGAAACACCCTTCATATACCTATACATTCACTGAAGCTCAGTCCATAAGGATTAACATAGTTCTAATGCCATGAAAAAAAGAAGAAATTCTTTGACACATCCTTTTTCCATTATCTACATGTGTTAAAGTTTTACAGAAACATGGCTCTGCATTATGCAAATAGGAAAAAATCATCTCAGAAAAACTAGATGAGCTTTGATGGAAATTGAGAAAACAAAGCCCCAGGCTGCTATTTACCCAGACTCTTTGGAATTATATGATGCCAAATTTACTTTGAAGAACAGCCAATAAGTCCTGTTCCAGTAAGATGCTCAGCCCTGACATTAAACAGTATTAGCACTTCATATTAAAAACCCATTCACACACTCCTCGTTTCACATCAGCTCAGCATATGAAACGACATGACAGCCAACTGGACAGACGGACAGCTGATGTTCCCTTGAAATGCACTTAATGGGATGTCTTCTTTGAAGACTTCAAAACCCTATTCATTATAATCAGTTAGAATTTATTGGTCAAGTTGTTGCACAAAAACAAGAAATTTGACATCAGTTTCACACTCTCACAGCATACAGACATTAAATATATTTAAAAAGTTACATAGAATGATAGAAAAATATGTACACATCTCTATGTAAGAACACAAAATATGTACATACTTTAAAAAGACAGGTTAGAATAGTGCAATATGTTAATTTTTGTTTCAAAGTAGGGTAACTGTTTACTCTGGCTCTAAAGTGTCCATTGGTTTCAATTTGACACCTTACTAAAATAATGGCTCATGTCATTTTTTTTTTTGCAAAAAGTTTTTTTTTTTTTTTTTTTACATTCATTTTCTTTTGGTAATAAGAAACCAACTTGAATCTTACTTTGGTCTGTTGTAGATCTCATTGTTGTGCGATCTGACTCTGTTTTCTTTTCCTCTGAGTAGATATGTTAACACTTAAGTGACAGGTAAAATGTGGGAAAGAATATTCCTGACTTGGTGTACGGTCATTTTCAATAAATTAGAATATGCATAAAAATGAGGCTAATTTGTCCTATTTAAAGCACCTTTTGAACATTTTTGTATTGAAAATTGCATTTTTGTTAGTCAAATATTCTAACATTAAAACTCTTGGTTTTGTAAATGAAGAATCATCATAATTAATAGAAATAAAGACTTGAAAATCTGTGTGGGTAATTAATCTATAATTTGTGTTTCACCTAATGAATTGAGTTGCTGAAATAAATTGAATTTTCTATAATCAGTCATTCTAATTTCTTGACTACTACTGTAGTAATCGTAGTTCAGACAAATCTAGAAGCAAATATATTAGTCAGTTGAAAAGACCAAACAAGATGACTGAAAAACAGAAATAAAGGTTGTTTTCAAATAGTCTTTGGCAGCCATGCAATTTCTGGAGTTTCTTTACACTTCCAGTGAAAAAGGTTGATTCATGTTTTGCTATGAGGGAATCAATCAACACAGAGATACTGCCAGCTGCAGTATGAAAACTGCCTGCCTCCAATGAGCCGCTGGGATCCACACTGACAACAGAAAACATCTCGCTTATCCACAGCTTACCTCCCATCAGAAACATGTCAAACACATACTTTAATTACACAGACTCATTCACAAGCGTGTTGTGCTATATGTCTGAATGTGTATCAGATGTTTACAATCTTGTACAAACTAAGATACCAGTGAGAGATATGAGAACATGCATGCGTCATTCAAATTACAATTTTGAAAAATGTAGCTCTATAGTATGTAACCTTGAATGACAAAAGACGACTAATAAATTATCCATCTATATTTACATTTATATGTGATTTTTTTTATATGTGCTTTTACAAACTGACTTGCCCTGGTTGTTGTCTAACAAAGGTAAAGATAATTTCCCCACCCAAAAGACCTTCTCCCCTCACTTGAACCAAATTTTGACAAGGAGTGACAGTACTTTGAAATAATTTGGAGTTTTTCACTTTTCTATTGTCAAATATTTTCCAAAATGAAAACAAAAATAAACAATGAGATGAAGAATTCTGACTCCATTTTTTGTCAGTCTATAATCAACTCATTATTTTTGATTGACCTAAATGCAACTTTGTTAAAACTGTAGGAACATTTATATACAAATATGTGGTTCAGAAATGTGGGGAAAGAAGCTGTTCTACAGGCTGCGGCAGGCATCATTTTGTAACAACGGTATCTGAGTTATCAGACATTACAATCATTGTCTACCTGCGTGAAATTTTTTTTTAAATTACCCATGTGACGATTAGGCTTCTTCTTTTTGTCACCTGATGGGAACAGATGGTGTTTTGGAAGACATTTAGCCTCAGAAATACACTTGCAAACTTTCAAAAAATCTTCAAAAGTTCTTTCTTTGGGAAAAGTCAAAGCAAGTTTAAGCATTGCAGCAAAGATGGGGGAAGGCCTCCAGTTGGAAGTGTCCTCTTACAGACACTCAATCAACTGTAACTGGCCTTGGTCAAACTCTGGTTCCCTGCCTTTGCTCGTTAGAGAAAGTCATTGCTCCCAATGTGAAAATATTTGTGTAACTAGGCAAACTGAGGAAGAATAAATGGTTGGGAGTCTAAATGGTGAAATGGGAGACACTCTAAGAAGGTGGTCAGGAGTGGATGAAATTATACTGAGGACAAAATTAAAACTAGGAAAACAAAGCAAATAACTGCTATTTAAATTTGATTATGATGTCCTTCAGCTAAACTCTAATCTGAAATACTTTAAAATGCTAATGTTAGAGCAGGCCATTTTATATTTTCTCCGTTTTTGTTTTATTAGCTTCTATGGCGAACTTGATTTCTCAGTTTCTGTCCAATTAGAAGACATTTAGTAACCAGATTCTATAAATGTTTTCAAATGATTTTGTTTACATTTTGCTTCTGTTTGTTTTAGTTGCTTCAGGCTTCTCAAGGGTTGTCATACATGGAGAATTCAAGATTAAATTTAAATATATATGTTTAAATGTCAGTCCAGCAAGTCATAGGAGTTGGATAATTTCTTTCAACCATATCAAAGGGGAAACACAGATCTGGTTTTAAAACAGTTTAAAATCCTGAATTCATGCAGACTCAAAGTTTTTATGATAACATCCTGCATCATTCATCACACCTGGAGAACCAAATCCTTTTTAGGTTCTCACAGTATGTCTGTTTTTGGAGGGCTGCAAACTCCATAAACAGTAACAGCATGAGCACTTAAACAGTTTAAATTAAACATAGCGATCCAAAGAGTTGGTGCTTAGTCAGTTGCACTGACAACAAATCTCTGAGGGTCTCCCACCTGTTGTTCCTGAAGGCTTCACATTTCCAATTGTGGGTGAGTGTGTGGGGGAAACAGATCAGAAAGAGGCAGGGGGCTTTAATAGGAATACAAGTAGTGGTATGATTGCTTTGGACAAAATTGGGAACAAATTACTGACAGACAAATAAAAAGGAGAAGACAAATGAGAGCTTCTCTGGTTAAGAGAGTTCAGATAACGTGTGGGCCGGAGTAAAATTCATCTGCTGCTGTGTGAACAAAGTTCTTCTGAGTCCTTTTGTGAGATCACTTTCAGGTCTGGAAAAACTATTTCACCTTCTGTAAATTCATTCAATTTAGTATGAATTACTTATATCATCTCTGTAGATGGTATCAAGTAGCAAACACACATAAATAGGAGTAAAATTAGCTAAATATTTTCTGGTTTGTTAAACAAGACAGGAAGAACAAGCAAATGTAATCAAAAGATTTAATCAATGTTTAACTCGGGTTCTAATACAGAAGAATGTGAGGTAACAGGTCAAAATCACAATGGGACTTACTAAAATAAATCATATAAATAAACCAAACATGTACCCATGAAAAAGAATCAATCAACATCAACTCTATTAGGTCAAAGAAAATGTAAAATTAAAAAAGACCCATTAGACCTTATTACAAGACCTCCAAAGACACATCAGCCTCACATGTTTTCCTTCTTAAAATCATCACTGTCAATTATACAGCTTGATTAAAACACTGTCATTGTATATAAATATGCAAACAATGGAAAACTATGATTACTTCAGTAAAATTGCAAAAAACTGTTCCAAAAAAACTGAATATAAAACCAAATATAACATTTCAGCCTGTCTTACTTCTGTTGACCGAGTCAACGGATTGACAATCAATGTTCACATGTTATTTGCAACCCAATCTGACTGAGTCTGTTGTGCTTTACAAATGTAGGCAAGATATTCAGCTAGTAACCATGCTAACTAGTTAAAATCATTCTCCAAAAGACTTGCATCGGAATTTGATATGAAACGTAACTCTACAAAATATTGACTCAGAAGTTCTGAATAAAAAAAAATCAAGCCAAGCTTTTTCTAATTTTCATTGAGAACTAGATGAATTAAATCACAAATGGCTAAAAAGAATTTTCCAGGCACGTCCTGGAAAACTGCAAGTTTTATTTCATGCTAATATTTAAAACCACAATATATGTTTTTGCATTGAGTGTGTGTTTATGTGCTTTTCATGCCCAAATGTTTAATTTGTTTTAAACAGAGAAGCTGAAAATGAAAATCTCCAGTCGACAATGCATTTATTTCCTATTTCCATTTCATTTTAAAACTTGTTTTTCACACTGTTACAATATTCATGTTTAACATAGTTTTAGATTGACATTGATTGAAAATTTTAAATTAAATCAAGCTTCACAACTTCTTTGCATTAAATCTGATAAGACACAAAATTAGTGGAGCAAAAGCTGAGTCCCTCGTTTTATCCCCTTCACAGCCCTGAAATGTTTCCTCCTATATTGGAATATTTATTCCATCTAAATGTCCAACAGTTTCTGAATCGACTAATTGGAAACATGAGACAGGTTCTTCTCAGCAACAAGCAGCAGCAGGGAGCCGCCGAGCCCTTTCAAATCACTTCTGTTTCTGCTCAGAGACTCAGATTAAAGAGCTAATTATGTTTGTGAACAGCAGTCCAGCCGTTCAATGCACATTGAAGCAAGCATGAGCACACAAGCACACCTGCATTAGCACAGCACAACCACTAATTCATCAGTACGTGTGCTAATGAACTAACAGATGAGCACAGGGTCCTATTGTCACTTATTGGACACCCTGTCCATGAATGGATTTTTGTTTTGAAAAAGGAGCCACATTTGCAACTTCGGTTTTGTGTTTAGGATTTTCTACAGAGGTCTCTGCATTTCCAGCTGCAGTGGCAAATGCACTATTTGAAAGCCATTGCTTCCCATAAGGTGTCTGAACTGTGCTCTGTTGCACAAAAGGCTCTAGATCAATAGTGTTGTTCCTGTCAGTCTAGTGAACGTGTAAGCAGGGATCTAACGGCAGGCACAGCCAATTCTATATACAGTGACTTCTAGCTATTCTCAAACTCTGCCCTGCACAAAATTCTGGACAGCTTGTGTTTCTCTGCATAGTAATTTATGTTACTAACATGCATTGTCTACAGGGGTGTCCAAAGTCGGTCCTCAAGGGCTGGCATCCTGCATGTTTTTGTTCTCTCCCTGGTTGTAGTAACAACCTTCTCAGCTTGTCCATGTTCTCCTAAGGCCTCTAATGAGTCATCATTTGATCCAGGTGCGTTAAACCAGGGAGAGAACTATAACACGCAGGATGGCGGCCCTCGAGGACCGACTTTGGACACCTCAACACTATCAACATGGGCTGAACATTTTATATTTAAAATTATATTTAAAACTTTTCCCTTTTTGATTTTGTAAATATGTTGGTCAGTAATTAAATACACACAGGTGCTTCTCAGTAATTAGTGTGATAATGTTGCATGACATGGAGATTAGCATGTAGCACTGCTAAAGTGTTACAGAAGTCTAGGTTGCTTAAATACCAACCTTCCTCTCATCCACATTCTTGGTTCTTGCTTGTACACCCTGAAATCTGTCTGGAGTTCATGTCAGGCCAATTTGCTAGCCAGTCAAGCACAGTGATAGATGGTCATTAAACCAGGCACTGGAACCTGTGGCAGTTTGAGCAGATGCCAAGTCCTGGTGGAAAATAAAATCAACATCTCCCTTAAGCTTGTCAGTGGAGTAAAGCTTGAAGTGCACTACAATTTGCTCATAGACGGTGGTGCTGACTTTGGAGCCAAAGACATGGCTTCTCAAATCATCGTTGACTGTGAAAACTGCACACTTGACCTCAGGAGCTTGGATTCTGTTTGTGGAAGTCTAAGCCACGCACAGACATGTATTTTGATCCAACTACATCCAAACACATCCTTACATATCATTATAAAAAACAGACATGGACACTTGAAGTACATCACAGTGCTTAATGAATCTCTAAAAGTTTGTATTTATTGCGTTTTAGGTGTACTTACTTTTTTGCAGATCTCTTAACTTGGGGTTAGTTTCTGTTCATCATTTTATGATGAAACTTCAAAGTTGAAAAAGGTGGACAGTTTTTATCACTGTATCTTGTGAGCAAATATAGTGAGTGACTGAAAGAATGAGGGATTTTTTCAAGCATAACAACATGCCACAAAAAGTCTGAAGAGTGTGTTTTAGTAGTTTAGTAGTTTAATTCTCACATTGTAAGGCACAATTCTCCAACAAAAAAAAGAAGTCAGTGGAAAAAAAATCCTTGTGAAGATAGACAGACATACTCTGTGTGTGTGCATATGTAGGCGGGGAGGGGCGTGTGTGTGTGTGTTCGTGACACTTAATTACCTTCTCTATGTGCATCCGGCTGTACTGAGCTTGCTCAACTGGAACAATGGTGAACTGGTCAACTTGTCGAATATAAATTGGGTACGGAATGGTTCAGACTATTACAGCCAATCTTCATACTTCCTGTCTGCCCTTATTTGGACTGGAGAAACAAGAAAATAGAGAACCCTCAGTTAAAGAATAGAAGGTGGTTTATTTACCTCTTTCCCATGTGACTTTTCTACAAAAGCTGGTTTTAATTGGGTTATTCCTCTCCTGATACACACCAATTTCTGCTGCAGGAAAATGCACCAAATACATTTTTAGTTATATATGCTTATGCAATAGGAGAAAGAAGTAAAAACAAATAAAAATCCCTTCAGACATTGGGTTCATTGCGAAGTTAACCTTTTAAGCTTTGTACCTGCTTATCGCAGTCTTGTGATGCTGTTACATTCACACATTCTCTCCAGGAATGTTATTACACCTTCAATTAAATGTTAATGCATTTTCATCTATAAAAGGATAAAAAAGATATAAAAGGAATTTTGTAGCATTTTATAAAATAAAATGTTATAAAATTTTGCTCACAACAAACAAGCCTGCTACAAAAATATGAGCACCAGGGTCACAGCTCAGGGATGCATTCAAAAAATATTTCTCTTGAAATAAGGTTTGTGAGGAATATAAAAAAATTATAAAAACAATAAAATAATTGACAATTTATACACAATGTAGGAGCTGTTCAGTCGTACATAGAGCCTGGTTCATGAAAGTTCCTTGTAAGTTCCAGGAAAACACCTAATGAATTCCAGAAACCTGGTAACCTATAAGTTTTAGGAAAGCTACAAGAAAGTTCAAGGAAATTAAGCTGTAGTTCCCAGGAAAGTTTTAAAGGAATGACTCACTAAATTCGAGCCTGGTAAAAAGAATATATTCTAGTCCCAATATTTTACACTTTCTGATCATCATATGTTCTGCATACTCATGAAGGCAGACATTCTAAACTTATTGTGCCTGCAATAAATTTAGCAGGCACTAAATTTTCTTGTTTGTGTGTTGTCTTTAGATCATGTTTGCATGCTGCCAAAAATTTTTTATATGAACAATCCTTTACAAGGTCAGGCCCAAAGTGTTTGAAAGTGCAAAATAATTATTTTTACATAGTCTGCTGCTGCTGTAATTCTTGGTCTGGCTTTAAAAAAAAAGATTTTTGAAAAACAAACAAGTCTGCAATTACCAAAAGATTAAACTGAATTTGAAATGAAGCAGGCGTGGTCTAAATGGATTTTATAAAGCATTTCCCTAAGAACATTTACTTCTTGAAGTCATCAGTTCTCATAAATCACATGTAATTTTTATGCACGACAAGACTTTCACGTGGCTGAAAGTCAACATTTAAATGGTGAGTCATGACCTCTCAGGTTTAATCTGTTCATTACTGACCGAGTTAACATGCTGCAGGTGAGAGGCTTGCAGCGAAACCTTGCTGCATGCTGTCGAATAACAGGAATGTTCTGAAAAAGCAGAAACAAGGATAAGCTCTGGTGTTCACAGAAGCTACATGCATCAGCAAGTACAGTGACAAAATGTTTAAGAGTGACTTTAAATCTATTTTAATGAATGTTGGGAAGAATATGGTTTGCATGCCATGTATTGTGTAACTCTCAAAAAACTGTTCATCGCTTGTGCATTCCAGTTTTCTAGATGATGTCCAAAACCAAATTTTGAGCAATAAATCAAAAATGCTTCACGTTTTCAAAATGTTTGAGATAGACAATGAAAGCTGGACAGTTGTTTCAAAATGTCTTTGTTTTGAAATATATTCAAGGTGAATTTATATGTTTTACCCATCAGTTTAGCCAGTAATGTTGGGCTGAGGCAGTGATGATCTTTTCAGTAAAAATCTCACAAAAAACAACATTCGATCAGAAATCATTTGCTTTCTGTGTTGTTTTCTTGCTGTTTCATGGACACTGTATAATACATTTTTAACATGGAAATCAGAGGTTTATTTCTCTCTGACATCAGGAGGTAAGCGGACAAACTGAGAATCACAGAAGATTTTCACCAGAATCAGATGAAGAGATTGCAGTCCAGACACTCACAAAAAAAAAAAACCATGAAGAACCTCTCTCTACAGCTAAAAGTAATGTAACCAAGCTGTGTCTTATTACTTATCAATTTCTAGAAATTACAGAAAATTATTTTACACCATCCGTTTTACCTACACCAGAGAGCATTTATTTTTTGCAAACATTCAGTACATCTTAGAACAAATATTCAAGAAAATGTAATTCTAACAGCTACAAAATGTATATTGAAAGGTGATAGTTATTCAGTTATTTTAAGATCAAGCTAAAATGAAGTGAAACGTTGTCAAGACAACAAGTGCATCGCACTGTGCCCTTCTTGTTAGATTTCAGCTTCAGCTTCCAGTCATGATCACAAATCATGTTTCTTTTACAAAAACAGTGACACTTCAAATAAGATGCAACATCATTGCAGGCTTTTTTGAGGAAAGTATTTTTGCATAAAAAGCACACAATCACAGAAGATGTTTGCAGAAGCAATTAGGCTGCATTTTGGGCTGCAATGACTCAGAGCTGAGCAAAGACATCCCTGTGTACTTTGGTAGGACCACAAACCTTAATATATGTTAGTGAGAAACACTCACATGAAGTAGTGCATAGTTGCAAAGTGGAATGATAATAAACTCATGCAGGTGGAATTTCTCTACAAACCTAATCTCAAAAGTGTGGTATCCAAGTTTATTCAGCCCTGCTTTGGGCGTAATTTTTAGAGTCAGTAGTTTAGTAGCAGTAGTTTGTTTTGTTGAGATTTTACTACCATGGTTACAAATCTAGAGAAATTTTTTCCTGTTTTTTCCTCAAAATTGTCTGACAGTGTAGATAATACCAGCAATTTTTAAGTGCTGTCACAGACTGTCAGTGGGCTTTTACTGGGACATTCTAACATATGACTACAGTTTGATCTAAACCATTCTTTGTAGCCCTGGCTGTGTGTTCAGGGTTGTTGTCTTGCAACTTTAAAAGTGGAACTCTGCGTGGATTCTTTTAAACCTTTTAACCGGTTTTCCTGTATTTAGCTCCATCCATCTACCACTAACACTGACCAGCTTCCCTTTCCCCCACTGAAGGAGAGCATGCAATGCTTCACCCCAGTTTAAAGCATTGCATGCTTTAAACCTTTTCAGCTGACTGATGTTTTCCCAAAATGTTTCATCACCTTTAAGCATGCAATGCTTAAAGCATGCATGCTTTAAGCATTGCATGCTTTAAACTGGGGTGAGTGTCTCGATGTGATGTGAAGTGTTCATTTTCTGCCATGCACAGCATTTTGCACCTACGCCACCTGACCAGAGTAGTTTTGTCCACATGCTCTTTTTCATTCCTTCATAAAGGTCAGATTTGTGGAATGCACAATAGCTTTTCCCACCTGCAGTGTGAATCTTTTGCAGCTGTTCCACAGTTACCCCAGGCATCTCAGCCTTTTTTTCTGATTAATGCTCTCCTTGCTTGGCCTCAGTTTATGTGGATGGACATGTCTTGGTAGATTTGCAGCTTTAATAAACTCTTTCCATTTTCAGACGATGAATTGAGCAGTGATGTGAAGTCCAAAGCTTGATTTTAAAAACTAACCCTGTTTCAAGCATTACACAAATTGATCACAATATTCTAGTATTACTTTCTAATTAAATTTGATAGAAATAATATACAAACACCATACTTCATTTTAAATCAGATATGTCAAACTTGTTTAAACAGCAAATTTCAGGGGAGATTTCTACTCCATACTTTTTCACTCAAGGCTCTGGATGTAATTTTGGGGTTTGTTTCTTGCTGAAAGCTCTTTGCTGTCTTTGGAAGACCTTTTCAGCTGACTGATGTTTTCCCAAAATGTTTCATCACCGTTTTCTCCTAAAAAAGGAAATTTACTGCCGTAGGCTTAAAATCCGGACCACCCTAATTTTAATCCATCCATTTACAAATTCCAGTGGTGAAATCTTAGAGTTTCATTTTCTTTTTAAGTGAATCACAAAAGCACCTAGTTATACAAGCCTATAGAAAACCCCTGAGAAATGCTCATGAAGCCAACAGTGATTTAAAAAAAAGCTCCAATGAGGAATGAAGTTCCACCAAAATTGTAAAATAACTCAAACTAGAACCAAAGAATGGTGTAATTCAATTAATATTTTTGTTTTGTTTTGTTTTATTTGATCCCTTTTTAAAAGTAAAAGTTTATATAAGAAAATATTCTAAGAAGAAAATAATGGCATGAGCAGTTCAATTAACTTATCCTTTTACTGCCTCTTCACACACAATTTACTGCTAGCAAACTAAGCAAATCAAATGTCAATATGGGAAGTGTTAAATTAAAGTTCCTGTTAGTTTGTTCATATGTTGATTATAATTAGCTCAAAGTGCTGCTTTTCCTCAGCATATGGTGAGATGTATTGTTAGTAAACTATGTTTTTTCTTGTGTCTTTGGAATTTCTTTTCTTTCTTTCTGTGGTTAATAGGTCTAATCCACCTACAAGAATTAAAGGTGACCCAGTTTGAAATGACTTCACTCCAAACTAAATGTTTGCTCTGGGCTGGCTCAGTAAAAGTCTATTTCAGAAAAAGTTGCTGCAAGGTCACAAATTGGAAACTCATTTTCTGCAGAGCCAGGCTAAAAGTGGCTGAATCTCCCAGGGAAGGGCAAAAACGTACATTTATAAGTGTATGTGTTTGGACAACAGGTTCTCACTTATCAGATGCATACAGCGGCTCCAAATGTATTGGAAATGCCTTGGGGTCTTTCATTGTTTTTCTTTATTTGTTTTTTCCCCATCCCTCCATTTGCTCATAATTGTTCTGACTATGTGATTTATATTCAGAGCCAATCTCCTGAGTTCAGCATTTCAAAGAATCACCTTTTTCTGCAATTACACTTCAGTCTTTTGCTCTATATCTCTACCAGCTTTGAAAGTCCAGACACTGAAATATTTCCCCCTTAGTCTGCTAAAGAGCTCAGTAAGACTGAATGGAGAATATCTTTGAAAAGCTAATTTTCAGTCTTGCCTCAGATTACAGCTGAATGCAGGCGATGGAATGCAAGGTTATTTCTAGAGCACAAAGACATACATTATTCAAAGTGAGGAAAAATAAAAAGAGCACATATAATAGGAACTACAACCTGTCCAATGTTAAAAAAAATAGCACTATTGTTATCATTGTTGCTTTGCAGCAAGAAGGTCCTGGGTTTAAATCCTAACATGGAGCCGTTTTGCATACATTTTCGATGCTCTGTCTATACAGTATATGGATGGGTTGTCTCCTGGTACTCTGGTTTCCTCTCACAATCTAACCACTGTAATTAGGCTAAGATAAATTGTTCAAACCCATGGCAGATTTAGATCAGATTATCAGTAGCCGCTGGGATGATAAAATAGTTCAATGCTGCAAAAGAAAAAGCCCCTCTACTAAGTTCAAGTCCAATTTCAGCTCATAGAAGCTTTTTAAGGGCTTTTTTAGACGTTCTGGTTCAAATACTTTGTTTACAAGCTTATGATTCTTAATCAATCATTTGCCAGTCAATATGACCTTAATTTGACAGAGATGTTAAGTAACATGATGTGGTCAAAAATTTGGCTGCACCTAACTTCTGTGCTGGTCCACCTATGAAATAAACATTTGGTGCACCAGTGCAAAAAGCTGTAGGGCCTTGAGAACCTGAGCTACAGAATCAAACTTTACCTGATCATTTTTTTGAGATGGGAGATGGATAAAAACCATGAAACTGGAAAACTCATAATGGGAAGTCATTACACTACATCACAAAGTTCTACTTCCATTTGTGAAGATCAGGAGAGATGAAAGTTTGGTTGAGGTTTCTGTGCACCTTCCAGCATCTAATGCACTATATATTTTGGTAGTTAGGAGTCTATATGGAGCTATTACAAACCAGGAGAGGCGGAGAGGTTGGAGGTTACTACTCAGTGAAGTCAGCACAAAAAATGCACATCTTTCATGTAAGCATGAGTGTGGAGAAGAGATCATATTTTCTGTGTAGCCCAAAATAAACTTTATTAGTAATATTAAAAGTTTCCACTGCACTGAAATAATAATGGCTATCAAAGAATGGCAATATTTTTAATCAAAATTCTTCCATTTTATTAGTCTGATAATTTGACAAAGGGTTTGGGTCTATTTTTCTTTTTATTCCATCCTTTTAGTTATTTGATCTATCATGTTGTCTTGTTTTGTCCTTTAATGTCCTATAGAGCAGCTTGTATTATTGCATTGTCCATTGATGCTACATTTATTTCTATCGAGAAATACTGGCATAGGTCTTTTGATCTGACTATGCAGATATGTTACTTAAAAAACAACTTTTTCAGACCTGGTTACCTGTACAACAATTTAGATAAGATAAGATAAGATAAATCTTTATTGTCATTGTCACAAGAACAACAAAATTTAAAAAGTGCCATCAGTCAGTGCATATGCTTAAAAACAAAAAATAACTGTCTCACAATTCACACACAATTTAGAAGAGTAAAAAAAAATATTATACTGCAATAGTCTCCCTGTCTACAAGTAAAATAATTTACACAAAATGAAACAATTATGGTTCATTTAATCCACATTTCCTAAAGATGTTTGCTCTTCCCACTCTCTTTACTGACTTGACACTTGACACAAATTTCCATTCTTATTACCCTTAATGTTGGCAATAACTTAATGTTTCATAGATTTGTCAAATCTGTTCTGCCTCTTTTATTTTACTTGATTAATCATGTAATGCTTTCTCCTTTATGTCTGTGCAAAATCACCTCTGTGCAAAACCCTAGAAAATTAGATTTTGACATGTTGGATTTCTAAACACACTACACCTAAAAATGACTTGGACAAAAGTGATAAGCCAGTGCTGTAGTTCACTTTAGATGTTGTTTTCTGTACTCATCTTCAAGTAAAAAAAAGTTGAAGAATCCAGTATATTTACAATTGACATCCAGGCAGGTTAAAAAAAACAGACACACATACAAAAAAAACCCAAACCCCCCACCCCCTCAAAAAAACTCCAGCACCTTCATAGTAACTCAGAAGTCCATCACCATCAGTGTGATTTGTTTGAGGGTTTAAACTCAGACTGACTCCATGGTGCAGAGCCCTAATTTGTATTCACAGGCTCCGCCCATAAGGAGACAAAAACAAAACAGAACAAGAAAAAAAAAAACAATTACTTCTAACTCAAGTAAACTCTTATCAAAGTATAGAAAATAAATAAAATAATAATAACACTGAAAAAAGAAAACTGTAACCAAAAACAATTTATTAGAAACAAGTAATACAACTTACTGATGGCATCATAGTTATATCATCACCCGACTCTCTCCCGGCACACTTTAATCCGGAAATAGTTTTGTTTGGATATCTAGATTGGAAAAAATGTTTGACACTGAGATCTAATTCAAGCACTTATAAAATATTTAAAAGACACAAAGTTAGCTGGAAGAATGTAATATGTATTTATTTAGTGAATTACTTAATTGAAGATATAGGGTGAGTTAAATTTGTGTGTTACACCTCAGTCCAGTTGATGGAGCTAAACTTAGTTTCTAAGCTGCCACAAAAAAACGTCATGGAAGAAGAAGCTGTTTGACACTGGAAACTACAAACTAAGATGAACATGACTGAGGCAGAAACACCGTATGTGCACCACGCCAATTTGTGCTGAACCAAAAAGTAAGTTGTGTTGGGTGTGTGTGCAAGGATGTCGGCAAGAACCTTTCTGTAGGAATATGGCCCACCTCGTGACGGCTCCTCCATCACAAACTGATTACTTAAACCAATAAATATCTAATTACTTTATGAAATATTAGTAAAAGAGAAGCTGATTCCTGAGCCAATTTATTAAACCTTTGAAGATTGTGCCACACATTTATCCTTGCTACTCAATCACATGTACAAATAGACATCTCATAATTATAATTTAATTTTGTTCTCTTTGTTTTATTGCAACTAATATAGCAAATAAAATGTTTAAAAAATCACATTAGCATGAATATTTTCTAGTTTTATCACCCTTTTAACACAATTCTTTAATTACAACTTGGTACTTTTTAAATTGCATTTATGTGACCCATAAAACTGCTGACCTTATCTACATCCCTCCCAACAACAGTCCTTATTCACTTACAAAGGTGTCATTAGTTTGCCTTTGTGAAGTCTCCTTTTGACTGAATCATAAAACAAACATACTCAGAAACAGTCACAGCTTGCTTTTATTGTTTTTGAGAAGCTTGTTAGTGACTAGTTAAGCTCATTAGAATGAGATAAACAGAAATGATGTTCAGTGTTTGACCTATTGGATGAGGCACAAATTAAACAAACATGAATAATTATTTTTTGAGAAAAAAACTTCATATCTAGATATGAAGTACTTATGCACATATTTAACAAAAAACATTTTCATTGAAAAGAGGAACAACTGGGACCTGTACTCAATCTTGAATAAGTAGATAATGGATGTACGGACAGATGTAACTCTTAACTTTATTGAAGTAAACTAATTGTGCTTTTGAAATTTTTTGATTACCTTTGTACATTTCTCTTTAATTATGAAGATTTGAATGTTTTCTTTAATTGATGTATATAAATATTTAGCTCGATATTTTAAAACTGTGTTATTCCAGAGTGGAGATCAAATGTTAAAGATAAACTGCTGCTGATGATTTTAATTTAGAAACTGGAATAAAGATACCAAAAGACAAGGGCACACTGCACAGATACATTAATATCTAACCTCAAGATATTAAGCTTGAGGTTAGAATTAAGCTGCTACATTCAGATCTCAATGTGAACATAACATTTTATAGCTGAGAAAAAATCTTCAAAGAGATACATATAAAAACAAAAAACCTGAGAATAAGCAGGCAGTCAGACTTTAAACATTTGTAAGTAAATGCCCTGCTCTAAGCTCTTTCTTTTAGTTTACACTTCTCCTTCTCCCTTCTCCCTCTTACTCTTTACAAGAGTCTGAGATAAGAAGCTGACATCACTTTGCATGAGCTTATTTTACTTGAAGCCAATGAAGTTCAGGTTGCACCCAAAGAGGTGAAGCAGGAGGACAAAAAACATGTTTCTGTCACAATAATCAACCTCATGAAGAAGTGACTTCATATTTTATCGCCTGATACTGACATACTTCAGCAGTGAATGCTCAGTTTATTTGTTTTTCTTTGTAGTCTAATGAGACACATGCTTCAGCAGTGCAGACAACTCCAAGACATAGAGACAATGGTGATGTTGATAATCAGATGCTTTATGTGTTGCATTGTGGTGCATCAGCCTTCATAGAGAAATAAGTGGATGGTTATAGATACTTTAAATGCAATCAGCAGTCAAGTCTCTATTTGGATTTGATTATCTGCATGAGACATATGATTCATATCATCCAGCTCAGACGTCAGTGCAGCCAAAATGCTTTTAGTCGCACTGCACAATTTCTTATGCAAATGCACTTTCTGTAATCTAACAGTCCGGAACAGCTCACAACCAGCTGTAGCTATGAGATGAATGTCTAACTGCTGGTTTATCACCTCATTTTCCAAAATGTATATATATGTATGCAACACACATGGAAGTTTGTTTAGTTTTCTGAAAAGAGCAGGGTAGCTTTTTCTTTTTGTTTCATCTTCACACCTTCATCTCAGCTGCCAAGCTGATCTGGCTCTGAGAGGACAAAGATCAGGTTTTTCTTTACAAACATTGGTCATGTAGGTTTTGTTCTGTTTCTTTTGTGCATGTCTTGCATTCCCTCTGCATGGAGCCTTAACCACACTCCAGATGTATATAGAAAAACACAAAACAATATTTTGTACAGCCTTCTTTCCCACTTGACTGCACAATATTAAGAATGATTTTCATTGCTTTAAAGCAATTTATTATAAAGTATGTTTGAATCAGATTTTTTGTTATTGTTTTTTTTTTTTTTTTTTTTTGAATGGAGGTAATTTTGAAGTGCTCCTCGAGTAGCATGTTACTGCATGGACTAGTAACACCTATTGATTTATAGCACAGAAGGGAGACAAAGACACTCATAAATGTCATCTTTACCATTTGCCTTTAAATTATTGCTTTTCCCTTCAACAAGTCTAGCAACATTAAAGGGCTATTACTACTTTCTTGGTTTTGTAATTACAAACTCAGATCTGTTGCATAAAACAAATCTCTCACTTTCTAATCAGGATTTATATTAGTTGTTTTATATTTTTCTGCCTGACAGCTATTAGTTTTTATTTGAAGAAAGTAATATAAACTGCCACCAAATGGAATAAGTGCTGGCTAAATACTCAGTTCTTGTACATAATATTTGTTTTAGTTTATTTAGTTTAGTTGAGAAATTATTGTTTTTAAGAGTTTTAAATATTTCTCTAAAGTTTGGTTTGAGTAAATATCCAAAAATTTAAATGTGTATTCCCTAAGAAACGTTGGTTTTCCTTAAAACCGTGACTTATATTACATTGCAAAATGTGTGTTTGTTACATTGAGAATAATATACATGCATGCTGTGTACTCTACATGTCAAAAAAATTAAGTTGTTGTTGTCTAAGTCAGTTTATTTTTTCCAAATTGCTGTCACATCAGTGCTTGAAAAAAAGTCACATTCTTTTTTTTATTTTTAGATGGATTTGGCGAAAATGAGATTGTGACTCAGAGTGAGAGGAGGAAGCTTCTGCTGCTTGTTAGTTGAGGTCATTTTTTGCTATCTGTCAGGGATAAATCGTAGGTGGGACAATGAATTGGCCTTGAGCTATCTCTCCTTCCGTCATCCAGCAGACATCACTGATCAAATTTTTGGCAAAACTTTACAGAGTATTATTTGTCATTGGGTTGAACTGTTACTCTTAAACTACTGTTTGGCCTAAAGGAGGAGATAATTCTGTCACATATAACATGACAAAATGTTGCATGTTGTTATTACATTTAGACTCTTGTACTAAATTTACATTCATGTGCAACCAATTAAATTAGGTTGTTCAACCATGCATTGTAGATACAGTTGAGTTTTTATTTTATTAGTTTCCTGAAAAAATAATACAAACAAATAGTTGGATGGAGTTAAAAGACACACTGAGAGGATAACACAGATCAGATCTGTTCACACCATAAAATATGTTGAATGGAGAAGTGAGTAGGAGATGAAGATTGGACAGATGCCAGGAAGAAACTGGGACTAATGAGCCAGAGACGGGTTAGGGTTCAACAGTTTATGATGAGAGGGAGGGAACCTTTCTTTCACCTTTTCTTTTTCCTGACCTGTACAGATCTTGCTTTTATCTTATAATACCTCTGGACAGACACAAGGACGTTCACTTAATTTTCAAGTAAGAAAGATGTTTTCTCATGACTTTCATGACTCTTAACAGCAGACCTTCAAATGAAAGCTACAACAATGTAATCAAGTAAAAATACTAAAACTAAGGATCAAACCAGGATCTATATGATAACGTTTTTAAGTTGTTCCTCATTACTAAAATCTTCTCTTGCCCCTTATTGCTTAATCAGTATTCTCATAGGGTTAAATGTAAAATACTTTTTTTTTTCAAAGTCTAACACATTGTGCCACCTGGTGTTCAGGTAAGGCTGAACTAAAACTGAAGGAGAAACCGCACTGACTTTGATCTGCAAAAGGTGTCAAAGTTCCTGCTGAGAATAAAAAAGGGGAAATGTTAATAAGGTGCTTTTAAATGCATGTAACTGCGCTAATGAGCAATGCTGTCTTTAATTTAAGCCCGGAGGGAAGTTTGGCGTGATTATAATTGCTTGTCTAATTAGACATCTTCTTATTAGAGAAACTTTTAAAACTTTTAATACTGCTACTACTGTTCAGGAAATCTTCTAGCAAGAATTTGTGAAATGTATTTAACTGAATAATCAAATAATCAAACCATTAAGTGCAACACCAGCAACAATAGTTTAAGGTGTGAAAAAGTTTACTGGAATTTTTGTCGAACAGATAAAATTCTGTGGAAGCCAGCTCTTTTCCAAAGCTTTTACGTCTGTTTCAATATTTGAATGAGAAATGAAATAAAATATGTAGGTCGCATAAGGTTTACATTTCTTCTGTTAATATATGTACACTGTGCAGTAAAAAATGCTGTTCCCTTTTGGCTTTTTTGTGACAATTTTTCATGTCATAATAAAAAGCTGTAAGATTTTAAATATGAGCAAATCTGTTTAAGACCATGGCATGACTTTTTATAATCCAATTTAAGTCTGGATTTTGACTAGGCAACTTCACAACTTTTATGAGTTTTGAAGAACTTAAATTAAAATGTTTTGACAAACTGAATGTGTTTTTTTATTACTTGTGGCCATAAATGAACCAAACATAAATGGTTAACTATGTTACTTTGTAAAATACACAAGTTTCTCTTTTTGAACTGAATTCAGAAAATTTATCTAACTTTTTATTAATTTATCTGCTTCATCTAAGTGTTGTTTTCTGGACACTGACTAAAAGAACAAAATTACAAAAAGTTGCATTTTGTTGTAGATCAACAAAAATCATACATTTTTTGTACACTCAAGGTTTGTCTTTAAATGAAAGTTAAAGTTTGCCTCTTTACACGTGCACAGGTCATTTCAATCAGTAGCGCGTCAGCAGGGACAGCCTCGGCCAAATGGATCGTGTTAGTTAAATGTAGTGTGTCGGTGACGGAGACTGCGAGAAAGAATGAGCGCTTCCGTTACTTCAGGGCTGAAGAAGGGAGGAGGGACTTGACCGGAGCAGTTTAATGTCCACTGTGAGTTCACACAAAGCGAAACGGCGTCAACTCCTCCGCAGCAGACTGTCCGGACACAATCCGCGTTCCTTTAAAAACCTTCGAGGTTCCCCCAACTCTCTGCAGGGGTTTCTGCACTCTTCTTTTTACAGAGTGTCCCTCCAGCGTCCCAACCAGCAGTGCGCTCTTCAGCTCGCCGGCTTTTTGCGCACGGACGTGTCTCCAAATTCCGCCACTGGTCTTTGCTGCGCTGCGCTCCTTCCACTCAGCTGAGCAGTCCCGACCGTCAACTACAGTCAGCGGTTTCTTTCTTTTTTTTGCTCTCACTATTGCTTATCTGTTGTTTTACTGAAGAGCAGCGGGGTTTTGGCTCATGGGTATTTAGTGTCGTGACATGCTTTCAGGACCCGGCGCCTTCACAGAGAAATGGTGAGTGAACTCCACTTCTTTCTGCCAGGCATTTCTGTGTCCGCTTCCAGTTTGTTTATGTTCTGCGTGAAAGGGTGAGCTTTTCAGATAAGCTGTCGCTCACACTAAAGAACGCGTTGCCTCCACCTGTCATGTGCAACCACTTTTAGAGTGTCGGAATTCCCAAATGAGTGAACATATTAGGAATACAGAAAATTTGATTTCTTTATTTTTTTTTTGTATCTCTGTGTTTCACCAGGTCTAATTCAGGGATTTATAATCCATAAATATTTTTTCTTCATTCAGAAGGATTTAGTGGATAATCCCCTATAACGTTGAATGGTGTTTGTTGCCAAATTTCATCTCACTTTCACTGTAAAATGCACCAAAACAGTTTAAATCTAAATGCATGTTTTCCATACATTTGACCCCTGCACATCCAGGCGGACTTGTAGCTACCCTTTTAAATCGATCAGTGATCCATTGATAAGGAGGGCTGTGGATACATGCACGGAGTGAACTGTCACATGCTTCTTGCCTGTTGAAGCAGGAGGCTGTGTGGGGACACCAAATCCTGTAAGTTGAACAGCCAGTATTTTCAATTCTGTTCAATTTTTGAATAATGGATTGTTTAATGTGTAGTTCATTTGGTTTAGATTGTATTACAAGTTTGATCATGACAGGTTACAGTAGAACATTCTTCATTTATCAAGTTTTGATTGTCATGCTGATAGGACATTACCAGTGTTTGAATGAAAGTAGATGATTTGGGCTGTGGAGGTCAATCATTTTAAAATGTTTTTTTCACATTAGAGGTAATTTTATGTTTCAGAAATGGAGTATGAGGTGCTGTGATTTTATATTTTGAATTCATCACTCTGTTACAGCAGTTTTGCCTTCTCTCTGCGCAAATGTTTTCACAATGACTTGGGCTAAGGCCTGTGATTGCAATCTTTTATGTAATATTTATGATCTAATCACGCAGACAATCCATTTTCCATCGATCAAAGGTTGAGGTACAATGTGTCGTTTCATTGGCTCAGATGTTGATTGGAGGATCACAGTTTTATGATTTACAGTTTACAGTCTGGAGCTCGCCTTTAACAACTCTTCTAGATGAGCTGGAGAGCAGCCTAACTGCAATTTTACACACAAATGACTCCAGGTGTTAGTATAGGGGATAGATCTCCTTAGACAACATTTTTTTTATGTGATACTGTTGAGCAAAGAAAATTTACTACTTTCTACCTTCCTTGCTTGTGGAGAGAGCTCTGCAATAAATGCATCTGATTGTGAAAGTCCCTTAGACACAGTTCAATATAGAACAAAAATAAAAAAAGTGAAATATTGTGCTCTGCAAAATTTTTGAGGCATTTTGTTGTAAATGTTTTGTTTTATGCTGTGTGGTTAACTATGAGCTGACCCACTGGTAAGATTTTATATTGCATCCACCTTTGAATCCCTGCAGGGGAATTCTAAGCAGTGATGGAAAGTACTGTGCTGTGTATAGTGGCTGTCTGTTTCTGTGGGGATGGTACCAAAGGGTCGCACTCAGAAAACAGATGCGTCTCCAGTGGCAAAACCTTTGTTGGCTTGTTTTTGGTTAGGTAACGTTTGTGATTCATGATTGCAAATAAACCTAAGCTTGTTGAAAATATAGATGGAGTTATAGTTGGCATAAAACTGTCATTTTTATTCATCAACCATTCTTTATGCATATATTTTTTTCTGTGCTTGAAGGCTTTCTCAGGTATTCCACTAGAGGGCCCATAATCGTATATAAACTACATTTCTAAGCAGGAACTTTGTGGAAATAGGCTGTGCTTTGAATGAGCAAATGTTTACGCACTCCCTGAATGTCTGGTACAGGAGATTCAAGGATTTCTCAAACATGCATGAATCAGAGCAACACTCCAGGTGTGTTTTTGATGAGGGAACAACATTAAAACATAATATCAAGCTCAAAAAAGTTTTTGCCCCCTTTGGTCCTGTCGGAGTATGATTCCTGAACCTGAAATCTAGCAACTGACATGTTTTATTACAATGTGGACACCATTGGTTCTTCCAGTGGTGGTTGAGGATATTATTCAAGCTCAAAGTCTTCATTGACAAAGTCAACAATAATGCCCTGCCTTCATGGCCCTAAACAGTAGTTACAACTCAGACTTACCCTACTTATCTACAACAAATGGTAAATTATATAACATGATGGCAGGTTTTGCCAAGATTGTATCTTTTAAAATGACAAAATTATGAATTTAGTACCCAAAAAGAACAATGAAGCAATTTTAAAGCCACTAATTGAGTGTCTAAAGTTGTTGTATGTGGATTAAAATATTTCAGATAATTATTTTGCCCCTCTTCATGTAATGCATTTTTATACATATCTACTACTGACCTACCTATTATTCCACCTTATTTTGATTCATCTGCAAAGTAAATAAATTCAATTCAATTAGGGGAAAACTCTAAAGAGCTGCAGTATGTGTGGGCGTGCACATGTTTGTGTATGTGTGTGTTTGATAATGAAAACATGTTGAGAGTGCATATCGGCATTGAGGCTGCATATCAGTCTGAATGCTGATATGCAGTTTTTCTTATCTTATTTATATCAATGCAAGATTTAAGTTGGAGTGATTTGCTCTTTATACTAAAATGCACATTGTGTGTCTGGGATCAGTATGCAGCAACAGGGTTTAACCAGGATGCGTTACCATGTTGTTGTATAGAACTGTCAATATAGGAAGCAATAGAGGACTTTTGATGCTAAGTGGTTTGGTAACACACAGTCTGGTACACATTGTACAGAACAACAAGAAACTTTAGGGGCAGAATAACTCTGCATGCAGGGTGGATGATGTAAATATGAAGCTGACAAGGCTGGAGGGAGCCACAACAACACTGCAGATGGTGACTGATGGTGGTGGACTTTATGCAATGAAGCTCCTACTATGTTTTGATAATTACTTTATATTGCAGCTATGAAAGACATTTGTGATGCTGTTTATGATAAAGATTTTCTTACACGCATAATACCAACCTAATATTTGATTTGCGTAAAATATCAAGTTCCGCCATCTTTTGCTTAGTCATCTACAAGCTTCTGGCATCAGTCTGACTGAAAGTTTTACCACTTTTCATGGCAAAATTTGAGTTCATTTTATTTGTTAGGTTTTCTGGCACAGACCTTAACACATTTGAAATGGGGTAGGGCTTTGGGGAGGTTATTCCAGAAGCTTAGGGTGCATTTACTGTATCCATTTCAAAACCACTTTAGGTGTGTTTGAGATCATTGTGCTGGTCAAAGTTTCAACCATCTAGCTGTTGATTTTAGTAAAGTTTACAAAGATAAGTCTTCCTACTTTATTATTTAATGCTTTATGTGTCAAGTTTTAGTATATTCATCAGTAAAACAACCCCACAGCATGATACAATCACTACCGAACCAGTCCTAATCTGGACTAATCCTTTGAGATTTCAAAGTCTCACCTTAAATCATTGGAACATTGGTCTTGTCATTGGGGCTAAACTGCTCAGTCTTTCTTATCTAAGCATAAACAATTCTTCCAAGGCGCATTTGGCTCATCTGTGCCACTCATGAGCTGCTGCAAATTTCAGCCGGGCTTGAATGTAAACTTTTTGGAATATATACTGTTCTACAGCACGCGTTTTATCAAACATACAGACATGGTTCATGACGTCACAGAATATCAGAATTATTAAAAAAAGAGAGAGAATGTTGTACTGACATGGCCGTCCATGATGCCATATGGAATTGGAATATACAAACCATAAGAATGGCTTTTAAACCCTAGGTACATTTCCCAGAACTGAGGAGGAAATGCAGCTGGCAATAAATTTTTTTTTAAAGACCCTGGTATTAAGGTGTCCTCATAGCGGAGACCATCGTAAAAGCAGGTATTATTTTGTATCTCTGCGGATTACTTGTTCACCTTTGTATTAAATCAGCTCCGCTTCTGCTTGCCCTTCTGTGAATTGACCAGCTGCATCTGCAGTCACAATTTCTTATATAATAAGAGTCTTGTTTAACATGAACTTGTTTTTGGTGTTTAGAAATGCTGCTTCCTTTCCTTATCGGTCTCTTGTTTAAGGACTGTTACACAATAAAGAAGGTTTTCAATAGGAATAAATTAATAGTTTGTTATTTTTCTGATAGATTTTTTTGGGTTGATTTGACAGAGTTGCGACCAGCACAGCAATAATGGCAACAGAAGAAGAGTTTGTCTCAGTATACTGTATTATACAAAATACTTTCTTTGTTTACAGACTTAATGGCATGCATTTAAAGTGCTAGTAGTACATTAAGAAATAGTAGTTATTTCTTGTGTTGAAAATTGGGGTTGTGAGCAATTGTATTTTCACATCAAGCCCCTCCTGAAACATTTCTCCTGTAACTCAGTTTTTTGGAATGCACGGATAAAAACTTTATTTGACGTTCTTAGATGTTTGCAGGAATGGGTGGGCTGAAATATCATCACAAAAGACTGATAAAAGTAGTCTTGATTCCAGTTCTTTTATTGTTCAGTTTGACAGTGAGCTCATGTTTGTTGCCTCCAGTGTGGGTGGGTGGCACTGTTTCTGTCTCTTTCACGGTTTCATTTTAAACTCTGCCACAAACTTTCAAGTCAAGGAGGCATCTCGTTTTGCTAAATTTGTGTGGAAAAATCCTCCAGTGAAAAGGAAAATGTCTTTCTGTTATTAGATTTTGACAACTAATTTTATAATAATTTGTTTTCTGACAGCTCTGCTGTGTAGGGTGAGGCCCAGGGTTTAAATGAACAAAGGTTGTGGTCTATTGCTGAATTATCAATAATTTTCGGTGCCAATCATTCTGTGACAAACATGACTCACTCACATCCATATCGGTTCCTGCAGTCTTAGCTTAAGCTTGAACTACATTTTTGTAAATAGATTTCAAGATTATGCTTTGTTATTGTTGGTGGTAACAGTGGTAGGAGCTTGTCCCATAATTGGTGGGTTGCTGGTTTGAATCCCTGCTCCAGTTGTCTCAGTTGTTGTGTCTTTGGCAGACACTTCACCAGCCTTGTCTGCTGGTGGTGGTCAGAGGGCCCGGTGGCACCGGTACATGCCAACCTCACCCTGATATGAGGCAGGGGTTTGTCAGACTGCCCTAGGGCAGCTGTGGCTACTATCCAGTAGCTTTCTACTTGCAGTGTATGAATATGTGAATGACTGAATGTAGTGTGAAGCTCTTTGGAATCCCCTGGACATGAAAGAGTTAAACAAGTACAGCCCATTTATCATTTGTTGTTGCTTATTTAGCTCCAAAATGGAGATATAAATAATTTGGGGCTTGCATTTTAAATGCATCGTGGAGGAAAGACACTTTCCTCCATGGGGATATGAGGCAGGGGTCAGTTGCTTATTCTGGTGGACACACACAAATAATTGACTATCTCCACAGGATCAATAGTCACTTTCTTTACTTCCCTCATACCAATGTCTTAATTGCCATTCTATGCTTCTGTGACAATTCTGTGTAACACATCTGGCTCTACATCTGCTGTGTCCCAAGGAGCTATTCTGGTTAATCAACTGTATTAAATTCACAATCAACTGCAGTGTCTGCACTTTGATAAAATGCATTTTCAGCACCTGCCAGGATGTAATAGGCACGTCCCATAGAGGTGACCGTACAAGAATATGATGGGAGTTTTGTAATCAGAAATTTAAGCAGTTTTTCTATAGCTCCCATCAGGTATAAGTTTATGAAATTCAGGATTCTCTTAAATGCACATTCTGTGAGAGCTTAAGGTGAAAATTCAACAATATCTCCACCTTAAACTATAGGCATTCTGCACTTCAAGATCTATAGAAATTATTAGCACAATCTAAACTAACAACTTTACACTATATTTTGATGAGTCAAAGTGAAATGGTGCTATCAACAAAAATACAATATAACATAAAGATCATCACCAACAGAATGAAGCTTGTAAGTGTATTGACATTTAAAGTCCAATCTAAAAAAACATCTTACTGCTTGCAAAAAAATACACTTTGGTCCTCAGTAGGTGCAATTGATTTTAAATCCATGTGGAAACAGAGTATACCTTATTCTTATCTAAAGTTTTTGCAAAAAAGTGGCTTAAAAGATTTTATTGGGGGCATTTTTAAAGTGACAACCCAATATTAAATTGTTCAAAAATAAAAGAACAAGCTAATATTTCAAATGACTTAAGTTTTTTTTGCCAATTTTGTACAACTCAGCTCCTTTATTCCTTTATATAGAAAATGAGACAAATGTTTTTATCTTGTTTTTAGACAAACTAAAAGAGGGAAATTGAGCAGAAAAGTTGGAATGAATTTAGTAGAAGTTTAGTTTCTGTGTTGACTGCTCTTTCTTGAAATCTGATAGAATAGAGAGGATTGGCTTCACAGTAGCAAATGTAGCATAAAATCCTTTCTGTGCCATTGTCTGAGTGACCATTATTATCGCTCCAATCGCCAAGAGTGCGGTTATTTCCTAGAGCAGCGAAAGGTGGATGCTCATGGCAAAACAATAATGTGTCTCACCAGGGAGCAACGAGGCTGCAGAGACATTCCCATTAAGCCTAGCAGTCCCGGTTTAGGAGTCTGTCAGAAGCATTGCAGATATGAAAGAAATGAGACCAATCTAGGCTCCAACGCAGCCTATGAATGGATTGATTCTACTCTCCAGGCTGTTCGGTTTCCTTTTGGTGGAAAATTCAAAGATTTTCGCCATACTTCTATTGTCGTCTGTCTTTTTAATGATGTGATGATGAACATGCATCATACTAACAGTAAACTTCTAGCAGTAGTGAAAAAGTTGAGTAAGGATATTCACTGAAACTTAAATAAAATATGATTAATACTTCTGAAATATTATGAATGCATACAAACATACAAGCCATATAATTTAGATCAACATCAACAAGACAGCTGGAGTTTTTCTCCCTCTTATGCACATCATTTGTTTAATTTGATTACATTGCTGGAAAAACTGTTTTTGCTCATTAAACTAGTCTTTGTAGTTATGATTATCTTTGCCTGTAATGCACTGACAGTGTATTTATACTTTTATCAACCATTTATCATTTTGCTGTAAAGAAACACATCAGGAAAGCACCTGAATGCATCAGAAATGTAGAACACTTAAAATACCAGAAAATGTTGTCAAGCGTACTTAATTAACAGGATTTTATTGAAATATTGAATGGATTAATAATAGTTTCATTTTTCTTGGAAGTATTTCTTCAGAATCTTTCCAGATTTCAACAAATATTATGAGTAAAATGTCATTACCTGCAAACATAAAAGACAATCCTGACTTTTTCTTAAAAATCACCCAAGTCATTGTTTTTTACTGATTTTTTTTTGTAATTAAAAAGTGCCATATGAAATAGGATATAAATTTAATTTTAACACTTCAAGATATAACAATAATGTAAAGGTCAAAGAACAGTGAAAAGCCAATGAGTATTAATGTGTTTCAGCTGTGGTTCATAAACTGTCTGGGCATTTTACTAACACTGTATTTCCACTAACAGTTTTCCAGATTCTCAAATGAATTCAAGATGAGCACCTCAGTTGCAATGAAGAAGACTTTACATTGTCTTTTGACACCAAAATCACAACTTAATCAAACCGGACTGATCAACAAACACCAACGCAGTCTCCTTCTGAGTAGTTTACTTTGGAATAATCATACCATTAATGTAAAGCTTGCTCAGCTTTGGCATCAGGGGGATGTAAGACAATTTGCATGCACAATAAGTAAAAGACTTTTGGAGGGCAGTCATGTAACAGGAAGAAAAGCAGAACAGCCACCTCTAAGACAAACATCAAAGGCAAACTGAAATTCTGCAAAAGCTACAAAGACTGGTAGAAAACTGGTGCAAATTAATTTTTAATATAAAATCCTTAATCTGATTGTTTGGTCCATCTGAAAATGTATAGACTTCTCATGAACACTAACATGAAACATTTGATTAAAAGATTACAAAAGTGACAGAAGAGGTTTTTTGTAGAAACATAAAAAGATCAAAATGCTAAAAATAGTAGACACAATATGTGCAATACATCACTTGACCCCAGCTAAAACATTTAAGATGTGCTACATGGTGCACACTAGAGAGTGGAACACTTGGCCAGATTCCCACGATCACCAAATTGTTATGTGGCTGAACATCTCTGATGTGTTTTTGAGAAGATAAATAACCACTTCCTCTTTCTATCATCTCTGAAATAGCTTGAATATGTTATGCTTGATGAAAAGGTTAAAACTCCCTGGAACCACTGGCCAAAATCACAACTTAATCAAACCGAGAACATAATTTAAACGTGTCATTTGAGGATTTGTAAATGTGTTAAATCGATTTTGCCAAGACTTAGCTTGAGATACTAGTAATCTTCTGTTTAGCGTAACAAACACGTTCACTACAGCTTCACATGCAGAGGATGCGATTTGCATGTTGTTGAGCAGAGTCAAAATGTTAAACTCTCTCCCTGGTCCTCTGTTGTCTGTGCTGGAGCAGCTGAATAGGGGTAATTAGCTCTATTCAATGGCTGTCAGATTGGCCTCTGAATGGAGCCTCAATGAGCCACACTCAATGTCTGGTATAACGAATCTGAATCAAAGCTGTATTAGAAAAAAACAGCAGAAAATTAAGATGGATTTTTTTCTTTTTTTATGTAGCTCCTTTTCAAGGCATAACTGGGACTTTAAGTCATAGAAATAAAAACAGAACATGTCAGAAAACCTTTATGTCCTGCATGGAGCCACTTACTGCCATTATATGTTCTTTGGAGCACTCTGGATGAAATGTGTGAAGCGTAGGTGAGCCACTACAAAACACTTCAAAAGTTGCATGTATGCTGCGACAGACACTTTTATAAACATACCTCCAGACATATTTTTATAAATGTTTTCAGAACTAATGTATACAGATGGGACTTAAATGGCCCAGACATAAATGAAAAAAGTAATATATCTTATGCTCTAATACTTGCAACATGTAAACACAATTATCAAGTAGTCCAGCTTTATGCCGGAACATCTGTTCCAACGCATGAATGATCTGGGTTATAACTGCTTGAATTATTGTCAGAAGTGAAATGGAAGAATGCAGATGTTCACTGTAGAAAGCTCTCATTCACAGTTTTATTGTTCAAGTAGCTGAACTGAAAGAAATGTGCAAAACATATATCATTAAAATATCATAATATAGCATAGGCTCATTTGGAATGTGGTATTTGTTGGCTGCTCTTTTTAAGGTATCGTATACAGTGCTGTCAAAAGGGTATTTGTCCCCTTACAAATTTTTTCATTTTCATTTTGCCACATTTTTCCAGGTCATCTAACAAATCGTGATCAGTCAAGGGTTAGGAAAAACAAAGGACAGTTTTCAAATGATGAATACACTTAATACGGGAAAAACACTACTAAACCAATTAATTAATTTTTCTGTGGTTAGTGGCAATAGCAGCTGTAAAGCCTTTGCATTGCAGATATGTTTTAATTTAGTCATGGCATTTAAGTTTAGACTTTGACTAGGCCAGCTCAAAACCTTAATTTTTCTTGGCTTTGGCATTGTCTTGCTGAATATTCTGAGTACATGTGATTTTAAAGTCATTAACTAAAGGTCTGACATTCACCCTCAAGATTCTCTGGTACAGATCAGAACTCATTTTATCAACTTGCTCAAGTCCTGGAGTGCCAAAGATGTCCCTGGCCTCTGCACTACTCATGTTTGATTGTGAATATGCTGTATGTGTTTTATGCCAGATATCACAGAATGCAAACCTTCTGAAAGGTTTGCATCCTTTTTTTATTACATGTGAAAACTAGGGTTTGGATTTTAAATAATTCATTAAATAGATTTAAAGATATTAAAAATCTTATCTGAATTAATTGCATATTTTTACATGCAAAAGGTAAGAGTGGAGCACTTGCGTGTTTCTGGTATGCCTGTAAACTTGACACACAAGCGACAAATGCAAACAACAGCAATCAATGACAAAGTTGCTACTCTTGGCCCACCGAGGGTTAATTTTTTCTTCAAAAACAACCTGGAATGACTCTGGAAATGACTTGTCCTGTGCAAAGCTATTTAAGGCTAAATTACCATCACAATGCACAACATGTTCCAGCAGCACAAACGTCCCCAATGCTAATGTCAGAATCCAAAAGTTCACATTTATTTTTTTCAAATAAGTTAAATGAAAGCTAAATAGGTATAATAGCACTTTGTACCAATCTGATGGTTGAATAACCTAAATAACAGATTAAAAATAATAAACATTTTTGATGTTGTTCTCATGTGATTATTTATTCAATGATTTAGCGTCACAAAGGGGTTTTTAATTGAGAATGCTTATGGTTTCAATATGATTTTAGAGTCCCACCACTAGCAAAAATATGGCCAGTACCATTTCACGGAAATCCTTTGAAAGTAAAATAATAATAATAATAAAAAAAAATGAGTATGAGGGATACTATTGACATGCCTGGAGTTGTTTGGTTCAATGACAAAAGAATATTGAAAAGGAGAAAACCAGAAGAGCCTGTGAAAAATACAGAACATGTATGTCACTCAGGCATTCAGAGAGAAAAAACCCAATGAGAAACATTGATTTAAAGCTAAAAATGTTTGGAAAACCTACAGAGGGCATCAGAATTCATTGAAAGGCAAAGAAAAGAGACATACTGTAAATGTAAGAGCAAATGAAATACAAACTTAAAAAGGCAGACACAGAGGACAGTGATGACAGGCAGCTTTAAAGTAGAAGTAAACCAGCTTTTAATTTTAGTCATCTGAAACACTTTTAGTTGAATATTTTGTTTATAAATTGTTACAAAATGTTAATTCTCCAATTACTAGATAACTTGTAACATATTTAATATGTACAAGTTATTGTACATATAATAACTTGTACAGGTTATTATACAATAACTTGTACAAGTATGCTATAAGTATGCTTTTCATATATTAGATGAAAAGCATATTTTTCATCTAATATATGAAAAGTATGCTATACAAATATTTTTTCTATATCATGGATACATTTGTTTTTTGTTGCAAATTAGTTTAAGATCTTGTCTCCAGGGAAACTACATCTTGAACAAATGTCCTTCTAAGTGACATATGTGTAGAGATGCAAGCAATCAAAGCATTAACCTTGTGAACTGGTGTAACTCATTTAAGACATTAGGAATTGCATAAATGCTGTTGTTTTAGAGAAGTACCCTGAGTTTGATAGTTTGCACACTCTGTCCTCAGAGGCCAAGCAGTGGGAAGGTAGCAGTTTCAAAGTTCATGCCAAATAATTTATGTGTGCAAAAGAATTATGGCAGCTGTGAGAGTCCAGTTCAAAATGGGAATCCAATCTGAAACACAGAGTAACACATTTAATCCTAGAATTAAATGTGACTGAAAGTGAAAGCTGTGTTGGTTGGGTTTAGGCTATGCAGTTAAGACTGTGCTGTCAGATGCAGGGAAAAAATAATAATTCACATACGACTGATGCTCTAAGCATGGTGCAGACATGGAGTTAGAGCATAAAAATGCAAAAAGCATGATAGAGTTTTTTTCCCCAGTGTGTTAATGCCTCCTAATGCCTCTGTTAAAGGCTTAATTGCTAATCCCTGTTGCAACTTTTTAAAAATTTCTTCTGACAAGTTCAATTTCAAATCCAGTCAATGTGGGCAGATCTGTTGCTTTATCCAAAAATGGAGTTGCTCTATCCCTTCAAAAAATTCTCAGGTGAAAAAAACCTCAGATTAATTCAAGTTTAATTTAACTATTTAGATACAACATATAATTTACTGTAAGCTGAGGGAATATGTACATTTAGCAAGTCTGCAAAATGTACCAAACATCCATTATATTTCCAAATGTCAGTCATTAATGTCTTGCCTGCCAGTCATATATTTGGATGAAAATCTAATTACCTGGATGCTTCTGCCTGATTAAGATAAAAGTGGCCAAGATTTTAAGGACAGTGTTCCAAGTTCCTCAATGACAAATCAAGAATGACATTTTGTATCACATCCCAAGTCCGATGCTTCTGATAAACAACTTCCTCCACAATTTGAAGCCAAATACTACCACGGTAATTTTGTATGTTTGGGATTGGATTAACATATAAAATTAATTTTAAATTTAGGTTAAATTTAACCTAAATTTAGGTTAAATTTAATTTAGGTTCAATTAAATTGAACCTAAATTAATGCTGTGATGATTTGATGTGTGATCATAGCACATCAAACTGTGCTATGATTGCACAGTTTGGCAATCATAGCCAAACTGTGTTTGAAAATCCTGGTATCTATGTGTTTGTTTACTTTAACCTTCCAATGCTGAGATGTTTTAGTTCAGTTTGCTCTTTAATCTTCTTATTTACAGTTGTATTAAAACCTTTCCAGTCATTCCACAACACTGCCTCTTCCCACCACATTCTTCATTTAAATTAATAAAATAATTCACTTGTCATTAGCAAACTACAAACATTACCTTCTTTTTTGTAAAAGAAGAAGAAGAATATAAACACTGGTGTTTTGAGGAGTACAATTAACATGTTTTATGTAAATCTGTGAATTGAAATACAAATTTCTTCATATTTAATGCAAATATGGCTTTCATGAGTTATTTTGAAATATTTATGTATGCATAATTTATTTGTGCATGTTTCTATCTGGATGATCACATATAAGGATCATCATATATCTTTTTATGTACCATCTTATTTGGTACATAGAAATAGGATCCTGATGCCTATGCTGCAGTGTAGGTTTCACTGGAACCACTTTACATGTGACTCAAAATGCAGAGCTGATTCAATGATCCTCACAGACAGAGATTGCTCTGCAAAGAGATAAAAATAATCTGGTTTCCTCCAGTCATCAGTGGGTGAAAAAGGATCAAATTCTTCTGCCTGAAAACATTAAGTATAGATTCATCGCACAGAGAGATATGTTTCAGTTGTTTATTTCTGGGAATTTTAATAATTATGGTGTATAGCTGACAAAATCACAAAATTCAGATACTTAGAAAATTAGAATATTAATTTTGATAAATTTAAATGTTTGGCTTTTGAAGTATTGACTCAAGCTGATCTCTAGACTCCTTGTAAATCTCACTAGAACTCTTAAACTTTGTTTTACCAGTTTCTCAGGGCCACTGATTTTCCTCTAATGATAGACGTTTTTCTACCAAACCTTTTGCTTCCACTCAACTTTCCTTGAACTTGCTGTTACCCAACCAGCCGACATCCGCCTTCTTTCAAGAAAGACTTTCATAGCTTACCATCCAAAGTTTTTGAAAGGGCAAAATGGCTCAAACTGTTCAACAACTATAAAATATAGTGCCATATTTATTTCGATTTAAAATTTTCTCCATCATGTTATGGCTTTTTTTTTTAACAAAATAGATTGACTTTGATATGCACTCTTCTTTTCTGTTCTTGTTAAGGTGTTAACCTTGCTGCTTGCTCCGTTTTGATGCTGCTCCAGATAAGTGCATAAGCCAAGTTCCCTAAATGTGAAAAAGCAAATATAGTTCCTCATTATTTATGCATGCATTCAGGCTTCAGGCCGATGGAGCCTGCCTTCACCTCCAATAACACTCAGACACCTTTTTAAACTGAAACACACAATTATATTTTGCTATGTGTTTGTTTCTTTCGTGCTCTAAACATTCTGCATTGATATATCTTCAAATGTAATTTTCAAATGCTTTGCATTAATTTTTTGGAGCTTCTCTAGTTCCATTTTATTCATGCATTTCTTTTTTTATTGTTCAAGATGAGCTGATTAAAAAAACATGATTTGTCCTTTACAGCAATTCCTGCGAAAATGTCAGCTGAAAACTCAGCATTTTAAAAAACCATTGGAATGGTGTAGGTGGAGTAAACCTCTGTAATGTTGTTCTGGAAACCCATATTTTCTTCCTTTGTGCATTTTAAACCATTTTAATTTTATTTTAAGTAATGCAAGAGCCTTGCCTACATTGCCAAACCCAGCATATTCCTTAAGAAAGGATGAAACTGACCAACTTTGGTTTAATATGTCCAGCCTCCATGTTATCTTCTGGATACCTTACTCTCACTCTGTTTCTCTCTCATTGAAAAAAATGGACTGCAAATATGTCTTAACATGTAAAAAATATATATTTTTTACATAGCTTCTTGCACTATTTGCGTGTCTTCTAACTTCCTGTTATACACTTTCCTATACTAACTACAAATTTGTCTTATTTGTAATTACAGCAGTTACATCAAAGGATCTTGTTACAACCTTGTAGTATGGTGCATTCACAAAGTAGACAAAGATCTGATTTGTGAGTTACTGATAACCAGGTCAGCAGTCAGGGTAGATTCAGCTGAAAATTGGATGACTTGTTTGTATATCGTTGTTGTTTTTGTAGCAAATACTATCAGAGCTGGAAATGTAAGCTGCTGTAAGAGATATATCCATGGAAACTTGTTTCTGAATGACAAAATGATTGCAAAAGTTGGATTAGGAAGATTTATATTTTCCATACATGTGTAAAAAATATATTGGAGTTTTTGCGGTTCCACATGTTTGTATCCATGCATTTTATCAAGTGAGAATCAGAATACATATAGCAACTTTAAGTAACATAAAAACTCAGTAGGAAAAAAAATATTCTTAAACATTTTGCAGCCATTGCACATTCTCTTATCTTATGATTATATGGACACTCGGTTTTTATCTCAGAGTGGAATATTTCCACAAGAAGTCTTGAAAGAATTCTGCAGACAATTTTGTTTCACATTATATTGCTCTGAGATTTTTGGGAATGTTTCTGCAGTGGACATATGGAAGTTGATGCGATTTAAATTCATGCACCTTGTGAGTTTTTTCTGTTCTTTTGGCTTTCTGTAAATTAAACTGCAGCTCTGTTGACTGATTTGAGTAACTTCCATTACTGTGAAATAAATGTGTTGGCTCTACTTTTCTTTAGCTTACATGTGAGATATTATTTTTGTTGTAGATAAAAATGTTTTATTCATTATGGTGCTTGTGCAGCTTTGGCTCAATTTCCCATTCTGTCTATATTATTGTTATTGTACAAACAGAATCCAACCACTTGGACTTAGTCAAAAAAAAATGAAGCTTCTTATTTTGTAGAAATGCTGATTAATGTTATCTGTCCTATTTTAACTGTTATTCTGATTGAAATATTGCATTGACTAAAAATGTTGTTGCTTCAAAACTGTCTTATCAGTATTTGACAGATAGGCAGAAAAATTTGGACATGATTGTAATTCTGATTTCTGACCTTGTTGGTAGCACAAATTCTGATTAACAACCCAGACGCCAGCTGGTGATCTTACCTCTGTTTCACTTCCAAAAACACACAGATAATCTTTAGTTTGGCTATGTACGTTCTAACACAAAATTAGCCAATAAGTACAATTTATGGTTTTTCCATAGGTTATAGGCTCTCTTTTTATGTGGATGATGACCTGAGATGTTGATGGTTAATGAAGTGAGTTTTATGAGCACTTTGCTTCATTCACATAGCAAATGTTGCATGGTGATGTGATCTGAACAGCAATCCATTTACTCCTCTCCATTTCTGAGGAGATGCTCACCCTGGGGAGTAGAGTCAAGATTCACTTTGATTTTTGACAAGCTCCTCACATTAAACCAGAAGCTAAACAGAGCAGAATGAATCCGCCAAGGCGGAAGGAGAAATGCTTTCGGAAGATTCTGGAGGCAAATTTTTTTTAAAAAACTTTGCAAACAGAACATTTAATATTTTATACAATGTTACATTTAGATTTCATCACTATTAAATCGAAATATTCTTATGTAAATAAAATTAGTTTTAATGCTCAAAAATTTTTATTCAATAACTAAATGTGTTAAAATGGAGGCTTCTCTGCTATATCAGATTGTCGCCATCTGTACGATGGTTTAGCTTTGTTTTTGTTGCCTTCTGGCTCAGTTTGTGTTAATCAAAATTTCAGAGATTTAGGTTCAGCAATGTCAGGCTTGGCAAGCAAAATGTACTCTTCCTACATTTACAAATAATGAAATGCATAAAATCACAATGATATGCAAAACTATAACCATAATCTTTATGAAACAGTTTTGTCATATTCAATAAATTAGAATAAATATCCCAATAAGTCTTGTTTGTGTTAAACACATTTTTTTAAGCTCACAGTTTTGTTTTTAAAGTAATATTTTTATTGATTCGTTATGATATTCTAATTTTAAATGCTGTGTTTTCATTACCGTTGAGCAGAAAATCATAATGATTAAGAGAAATTGAGGTATTAAAACATCAGCCTGTGTAATTAATTTACATAGTGTTTCACTTGATGATGGCATTACTGAATTAAATGTATTTCTCAGTAATCTAGTTTTTTGAATGGGTCTGTGTTTTTCTACGTCTGACTTTCTGCAGTACACCTCAATTATCCGAGAAAATATCAATCTTTGACTCTTAATGTGTCGGTCAATAAGTTCATCTCTTTGAGTCTTAGTGGCGTTGCAGTGCTTACTTATGGTGTGTGGTTCTTTTTTCGTTACATCTCCTTTTGGGCCCTGATCGGTGACTGGACTGTCACCGATCAGGGCCAGGAAAATAGACCAGTTCCTGTGACCCACTGGTTTTGCAGTTCATATCTAGTCATTTACAGTACCTGGCTGCATATCTAAACATTTAAACTTAAAGCACACCTGTGGCTTGAGAGAAATAACGATATAGAACTATCAAGTGACTACAAATTTCTGGGAATTGAGTGTGCGTGCGTGTGGATGTTTTCTCAACATGGTGGACCATTTATCATACTGCTGAGAACAAATGTCTCCTTTTTTCACATATTGAAGAAAAGAGATATAAATATTTCTAACCTATAACTTAGCTTATATGTGCTTTTGAACATATTTAGTCTTTTTGTCAATTAGTTTCTATATTCCTTATCCAGATGCTTAAAAAAGATCAAAAGTCAAACATTAAACTCTGCCCTATTTATTTTTCATAAATGCCAGAGCTGTCCACATAATGCAGTTGCAAAAAAGGCAAAAAAATAAGTAAATAAAAAAAAAAAAAAGTTTAACAGTGGCTATTTTTTTCATATTGTAAGAGTTATTATATGACCCTGAGAAGCAGTTTGATTTATAGTATTTAGTTGTTATTCCAGTATGTTAAGTGTCTGGGGAAAATGCAGACAAGGGACTTATGGTAAAATCCATGCTGGCATAAAAAGAAAAAAAAACAAATCCTCTTCAGAGCTGTTTTTAGTTAGACTGGTTTAACCAAGGGCTGATACTGGGAGAGTGGATGTCTGGCAGGTTCCTCCTGGAAATCTCATAAAGATAAAATCAAAAGGTTTAACTTTAGACCTTATCTTTTTTTTTTAATAAGAATAACCTTACATTTTCAATGCCTTTGTCTGGTGAAATAGGCAGTGAACAATCCCTTGCTACCTTTGAGTTGTTTGCTCTGCTGTATCTTGGATATCATATAGAAACAACAAACATTGACAGATTGACAGATGAAACAAATGTGCTGCAAACCCAAAGCTTACAAACAATGCTCAAGGTGGCAAACACTTTTCAGGTTGTTTTTAACTGCTAGTGACAGATAATTTCACTACTATTCAAGGATATGGATTTCATTTAATTTCACTGAGTCCAAAATATAAAATACTTCACTGATCAAATGTGACTTGGATTAAAGAGAACTAGACCTCTTTATTCCAATGATTATTTCAGTAATCGATTATTCTATTGATTCATTCTGACCATTAATCAATTAATCAGATGCAAAATTTGGAAACATCTGTAGATTTCTTTATTTAATTAATCGTTTAATATTTTTTCTTTTATCAGAAATATACTGGGCCATTTGTAGCATAATATATGTGGAGGTTTGTTTGCTTTGTATAGTTTGAAGTTAAAATTACTTATTTTTTTAGATCTTGGGAACAGCCTCTTTAATATTTGTATGCCAAAGCTTTAGGACTGACTGAACGTGTACGTTCTTCTTACTATAACAGTATACTTCGAAACAAAAACATTTCCAGTCACGGAATTAAACCGCTCAGTTGATTGTGCAACAATGTCACATCTGAGTGCTTTCTCATTTTATGTAAGTCTTTTCCAAAGTGCTTTGGCCTTTTTGGAAATGAAAGAGAAAAGGATGTAGTTCTCTCTAATAATACAACCAACATAAGAAATATTGAAAAAGCCAAAGAGAAAGACGACACAAACAGAAGTGAAATTATTCCAAAAATAGATGAGATGGATAAATATTAAGACTAGTACCTGTGCAGGAAATATGTGTTTGCAGTACATCTGGCAGTGTGGAATGCATTTAGTTCCAAATCTTGTTTGTTGGCTGACAGGTAATCAGAAAGCGATCATCCAGATGGAAAAAAAAAAAATGCACAAGAGGATTACAATCCAACCCCATAACCCAGTTCTGGAATAGACATGAGTGAAATAGAAAATCATAATAACAAAGCCGTTTTCCAGAATTCACCTTACAGTTTTAATGCAAAAGACGTGAAATCAAACTTAACAATATACACATTTGGAACTCATCTATGACTGTTTACTAACATATTTGTATGTATTCTTATGGCTTCATGTACTTTCAGGAACTTGCCTTTTACATTATTTAAATTTATGGCTGTCTTTACTACGTAATGACCCCATTACTTCAATTTAAGTACCAAGCAAGTTTAGAAAAGTACCTGGTAAGTTTAGGGGAAGTACCTGGTAATTTCCACAAAAGTACAATTGAAGTTACTGGAAATAATTTCATTATGTCACCTCATAGTACAGATTGTCAGCTGACAATTCCCTGTAAGTTGTAGGAAATTGGAGTCAGTTCCAACAAAGTACTTACCATGTTTCAGAAACTAGCTATTCTTGCTTTCTAAATTAATTCTACCCAAATATTGATTCATATTTTCTTTTCTTAATAAATCTGAATATCAAAGAAAAACCAAAGTTTTGGTCTAGGCAGAGTTCTTGCCAAAATGAAATTGCATTCATTGCTCTTATTTCTGTTGCAATCTAATCTGTACAATGGAGCAGAAACATTAGTCTTTTTTCAGAAACATATTTTTATGCTTTTGTCTAATATATCAACAAAAGGGACATTTATGGTTATGCATGTTGTTTGTAACGGTTTGAAATTGTCAACAACCTCTACATTGAACATTTTTCCAATCAACTGCTGAAAACCAGCTCTAGACTTTTCCAAACAACTCCACTTGTGGTTGGAGCCAAAGTGCTTCCACTAGTGCAGTAGGAGAGACAAATAGTACTCAACTGGCTTCAGCTCAGGGCCTCTCTTTGTTAGTTGTCCAGGTATAATTTCCATGACTGATGGAAAATGTTAGCTATGTGAAACATGGAGAGTACATAGAGCTTGAGTATAACTTTATTTGACAAGTGTATGATGAGAGACTGTGATGAGAGTTGATGTCATTTACTCTGGTGAATGTGAGCTAAGAGAGTTTAGATTCTGGTTAGGTTTTTTTTGCAAATATAATGGCATTGTATGTGGTTGTGATGAAACATAAAAATGTTTTTGCACCATTTTATATCATAATAGATATGATTCTATATCTATGTGATGTTTGATTTGATTGTACATTTAAATTAGTCATTTAAATCAGCACATTTAATGTCACTGTCACAGACAGATGTAATAAAAAAATTGTATATATATTTCTCTGAATGTGGAGAAATCTAAGTTTACTCAGTATTGGCTGAAAACATTTTAAAAGAAATATGTCAAACTGTAAATAAACAGCTAATGTTGAAGACATTCCAAAAAGATAAGGAAAGCATTTGTATAAATGAAAACATTTTAATTCTTTGCAGATGACAGGTGTGCTCTAGATAATTGGATAATATTCAACGATATGTTTAGGTCCTAAGAACAAGATAAAAAACAAACTTTACATTTGCACATCTCACTGCAGGCTCAGTTGATTACATACAGCAGTTTATCACAGATGGCTGACCTTTTCTTTTATTCTTTAATTTTTTGAAAATTCATCCACACAGTGGAAATGCATATTTTTTCACTGAAAGTAAAAGAAGAAAGCAGATAAAAACAATTTTTGAAAAATGCATGAAAATCAAAACATACACAAGAGAACAATAAAATAAATACTTTTATGAAATGTTATGTCAGTTTTCCTGGTCACTAATGACATCACAGTCACAGACTGAGTTTATTGGTCTTACAGACACAGACAGAGTTTATTGGTCAGTCACACTGGGTTTCTGCTTCACATGAAATTCGGGCCCTCAGAAAACTGTCAGTGCTCACATGGAAAGAGATCACTTTGAGGAGAGACTTTACCCAAGGAAATGCAGCACTTCAGCTCTTCAAGTCCCTGGAGAGGAAAAAACAGACAGAGAGAGAGAAAAGCATTCCTCGAGCTGACACTTGAACATCAGTTCCTGAATGTCCGTCTGCAAAGGATCTCTATTTACCTTAGGCTGCAAGGATGGTGAGAACTCATCAGTGCATCTTGCCAGCCCCTGTCTAGATAGTCCATTCATGAGGCAGTAATAATATGTCAGAATCTGACTGAAAACAAAACACACAACCTCAAATCGCAATTTCTTTTTTGTTTTAGGCTCTTAACATTAAGACTTTTGTTAAATATACAGAAACATGCGATACAAAGAATTAAGATATTTCTACTAAAGCATGATGTAGAGGTAAGGTAAAATCATATAAAAGTTAATAATTTCTTACTTGGGGAGAGTTAAGAGAATCGGAAGTGACTGTGATGGCGACAGTTATAAAAAGGTTGTTAATATGTTTTACACATATGGACAACAATCTAATCGATGATCAAGTAAAAAACAAACAAACTGAGTTGCAGCAAATGCCACTTTATGCATACACCTGACTTTTCTAAGGATGTCTTTGGAATTTAAGAGATTAAAATAAAATCATTTTATTTTATTTTATTTCAATAAAATGTATTAACTGTCCTGGTTAAGCTTTGATTTTAAATTGATTCTTTCATTAAATATAAATGTAAGCAAATTATGTAGACTTTTGCATCCTTTGTTTATTCATTCATACTTGGAGTATTACACTGTATTAATCAATTAGTTCTCAGATATACAATATCCAAGATTGCGTAAATATTATTTCAATGTTTTACCTTTTAAATGAGACAGTATTTTGTCCTCAGTGATTAATCAAATATGCATAAATGCTCATGTGCTGCCTCATGATTTTGTCTAGAGACTGCAGCTGCATCATAATTCATCTGACAGGTTTGATCATACAACCCTGATGCACATTTCTGCCATTGTTCAAGTTCCAAACTGAATAAATCAAGTGTTCCTCAAACACCCCTGTTGTCTGAAACTATTTTCAAAAGAGTACAGAGAATTGATCATGAAATAAATAATTTATGTTGCGTTAAATGCTTTTAAGAATGTTGTGACCAACACACATTCAGCCCCAGTCTTTCTAACCATATCACTTCTGCTAAAGTGTCACAAAAAAACTCATGCTGATTACCACTCAACTGTGACATTTTGTGTGAGACAGGTTTGTAGGCTTTATTCTGAATGGGAATTTATTTTTATTTTTCTGTATATGTATGACTTCATTGTGTTGAAAACTGCATTTATGAACATTTCAACTTCCAAAGTAAGAGTTTACAAACAAATGTAATCTTTGAATTGTTTTAAACAAGGAACTATCTATTTTCCAGGCACATAGTTCCATTTTACAGCACAATCAAGCAACTTTGCTAACCTTAGTTGTTGAGTAAAATGACATAGGTATCAAAAACAACTTAAAAGAAATTTGACTTTGCATCATACCCTTTCTGACCTACAATGCCCCCTACAACACGTCTCCATGCTGTCCTTTGATGCTGCTTGTAACCGTTCTTTGGAGCATTGTAGTTTGTATGATGAGCAGACATGCAGTTCCAGCAGGTGTTTGGTAATTGGTGCTGCCACTAGTCTGGTAGAACTGAGTTTGGTTGAGGGTTGCTTTCTGGGGCCGGAGTTCGGCTGGAAATTGAAGGTCCAAGGCAGAGCTTTGGATAAATAGGTTGCTCATTGTATCAGTAAATGTTAAGGCACCCCTGAAATGCTGACATGCCGCTCCATGTAATCATGTGTTTGATGAGGAAATGACATTATAAGATGATAAGAAGGTGAAACATGTCAGTTTTGCACAATATGCCCCTATAAGCAAATCAAATAATCATCTCTGTCTCTGTTTCCATCCGAGCAAATGACCTTTATTAAATTGATCCTTTATTATATATATCTAACTGTTTGACACATTGATTGAAAAGCAGTTTATCATGCCTATGTATGCTTTTGTTTCTCAAAGTAAGCTTATACAAGAAGTGTCCATGTTTCCCCCTAGGAGAAGACTTGCTACAGACAGATGTCATCTCCTTCTCACTCAGTTTTCTCACTGTCAGTGACACGAACAGTGTCTGCCAGCTGTCTTCCCGCTTTGCTCCAAGAATGTCAGAATCAAGTCATTTATGGTACGTTAGGCTAAAAATTGATTTTCCTAGCACTTGATTTGAATAAATATGTTATGAAGGTGGTTGTCCCCTAAAATTTTACGGCTTATTATTTAAATGTTGCTGCAAAAGAAACTTTTTTTCTTCTCTTTTAGCATTTTAATGACTCACTCCTCAAACACCCTTTTATGGAAAGATACACAAAGTCTTTTAAAAGAAAATACGCTTTCACAAAAAAAGTTATTAAGTGCTGTCATGGTATCCTTTAACTTTAATAAGGGTTTGAGATTTAGTCGAGGCAGCTAACACAAATAAACCATGATTCTGACATCATCGTACACTGCTCCAGTTTTTCAGCAGAACATTTACTTTCCACAGCAGCCACTTCAGTACTATCCCAATATGTTTTTTTATCATTTCATCCCATAAAGTTAAAAATGTGACACATTTACTGAGTAACTGTGGGTTTTTGAAAGCTTCTCTATTGGATCCACCTGGCGTCTATTAACATCTTGGATCATTATCAAGAGGAACAGTTTTACCTCATCTGACCCTTTGAGGGTTTACTTTTGTGTTTGTAAGACAGAACAGTGTGATGATCCTGTGCATACAAGGTACTTTTATGCCCCATTGAATATCAGTTTCTATCATTTGACTTTCATAGAAGAAGAAATGAGACGGTTTAAGTGTGATTGCTAAAACTTTTGTTGTTTTTAACTATGCATCTGATCTCTTTAGTAATATATTTTGAAGTGTGATTTTAGGTATCAAATTGCTTGGTGGTGAATAAAGTGAAAGTTTTTGGAACTTTGCATGTTTCATCTAGCATAAAACTAACAGATGTTCTCTGAAAGGGAATGCCATAGCAACAGTGAGGTATGGTGGAGGTCATGTGACCATCTAGGGGTGCTCATCTGCAACAGGAGCTGTAAGAGTTTGTGGGTGATATTTACTTTTTGTGATATGGATGGTGTCTCACTTATGGAAGTTTTACTTTGCACATATCCAAAAATAATTGCACTGTTGTGACAATACATTTAATTTCCAGTGACCATTGCTGGCCATAATAATAAAAGTGAGCCTTTCAGTGCTGCTAATGCTACTAATGTTTGTACTGCAATCAGACCTGCTGGCAGCATGTTGTGGGTCAGGGGCAGAGAGCATCTTGCCTCATTCAGCTTGCAGCTGATTTTGCTGTTCTTGACACTCAAAATGGTATTGCAATCATAATCTCAGCACAATTGTGCACAAAACAAATTCTGCAACCAGGACTTCCAAAGTTTGCTTTTTCTGCGTCTGTGGTCTGTCCCACCTGTGGAATGGAAGCAGTGATCATCAGCTGCTTCCATTCCTATAATTTTCTTTGTTTTCCAATTATAGTCCACTTGCAAAAAAACACAATTTGAATGCAAATCGCACCAAACAACAACAACAACAAAATAATTAAGTCTGCTTTTGATCCAGAACAAACAAGTGGGCCAAAGGACTTTCCTTGTGTGAATACACCCTTAAGCAGTATGACAGAGAACACACATGGCTAGAGTTGCACACTGAAATGTCAAGTTTGCATCACTGCTTGAGTGTTTAAATTGAAGTCTGGTGAGCGGTGTCTTATTACTGACCAGTTGGAATGAGTCAGCCTGAAACCCCAGCCCATGCACTTGTGACAAGCTGATGTAATGCATCCTATTTTTACCTGAGATACACTCTGTCCACTTGTCTACTTTGCATATGTCCTGGAAGTCTGACAGTTCTGTTAAAATAACAAACGCCTGCCTGCTGGATATATTTTAAAAAATGCTCATCAGGAATGCAGAACTATGCACTTTGATTTATTATATTAACAGAAGCTAGATGTGTTTATTCATTTGTGTTGCAGTTATCTAGGACATAATTTTGTTTTTATGACTCATGATAAGAAGGAAGTACAACTGTTTTCTATTCTTTGCTTTTACATATGAGAAAAAAAATCATGTATTTGTTTATCTGGTTATGAAATTTTTTAAATCTATTCTGAAGTTTACCAAATAGACAATATATTCCTCACTGTTCTTACAATTGATAAATGGCGTCACAATTGAAGATGTACGTGTGAAAAACAATGTCCATATTTCATGTTTTCAGATGATTCAATAAGTATAGTAGCAGTTAGGTGCGACTGCACCTATAAAAGCGGAAGTTTTGGCAAGCCGCTGATCAAGATCATACAGGTTACAGTGTCAAGGGGGAAATACATTAGAGAAAGAAACTGCTGGCATTCAATCTGGAAAAGATTACATGGTCATTTCCAAAGAAACTACAGTTAATCATCATACAGAGAAAAAACAGACATCTAAGACAGCTGACAATCTTCCATGGGATTTATGTCAAAGTAAATTCACCCCAAGCTGAAGCTGTGTACTGCAGAGAGAAATGACAAGAAATTAATCGCCTGCAGCATCTCAGTTTAGGCCTCAGTCAGCCTGTATAAATGTTACAGGCTGACTGAGATTTGCTAAATGTTAAAACACATGACAGCACAATTTGAAAAATACTCAACAGATACTGTATGGCTTGTTTGGAATTGTTTAGAAAGAGTCTCTTCTCTATATGGCAGGAAGACATTGGTTTGCAAAGCTGCATCTAAATAAACCACAAGACTTCTGGAACAATTTGTTTTACACACGAGAAGTAGAAATTTTAAATCATTATATGTACAGTACAATATTTTTAAACAAAAAGCATCATGCAGATAAGCAGAATAACATCACAGCAGATGTCACGGACAGTGGTGGAGGGCAGATGATTTCAGCCTGCAGTCATGGAATCGACAGTGAGCTACTCTGCAAACATGACATGCAAAAGAATTTCAGAGTCAAATATGAGGCCATCTGTCTGACAGCTTAAACTTGGCCCAAACTGGGTCATCAACAGGTCAGTGATCCCAAACACGGCAGCAAATCTACAATAGAATGGCTGAAAAAAAAAAAAGTTTTACACTCAGAGCTTTTTCTTTTTGGCAAGATGTTTGTTTAATAAATAATGACAAAATGGAATCCTTTAGTTTCTTGATACAAAAACATCAGAACTGAAAGCGGGTATTGATGTCTATTTACCATGACTGCAAATATCTAGGTAGTACCATCACAGGATCTAGTTTTAGCAGCAACATGCCAAGCGCTAAGCACCTCTCAGACATACAATGACTAAATTATTATTGATTTATACCCAAAGAACAAAAATTTGAATGCGTCATGCCAGAGTTTTGTGACTATTTTATAAGTGAGGTCTAAGCCCTGACCTTTAACATCACTTTGGATTTGAATTGCATTGGAGTTTTCCTACAACTAATTGAGATGTAAGTCAAAGAAACATGGTTATTGAAGTAAAAACAATCTTCATTAAAACCACAATTCACTTGAAAAAGTTGGAGTTATTTGATAATCTTGTGGTTTTAGGTAAATATCCTCATAGTGAACTGCTTTTAAAAGATATGCCAGATGTCTGTGCTACCACACTTGTAAAGTCTAAGTAGCATATTCACCACAATGACCATTTGTTCTTTTTTTTTATAAAAGCCTTGCTGGCAAAGGCAAGATAATTTGCACATTTTTATGTTTTTATTGGTCCAAGTTTCCAGTTCTCAGCAGATAGAGAACATAATCAAATAGCGAGTCATTGCTTTGTAGATAGATGACTTATAACATTATCTCAGACACTTGGAGGTGCACTGAGGTCAAATTTAGGTGATAATTTCTGAGCCACTGTGCTAGGAAGTAGCTTCATAATAATGCAAGAATTATAGTACTATAATAAAGATTTGGAAACACCTTCATGAACAAAAAGATAGTTAAAAACAAGGAAACAAGTGGGAAAATGAGAAGATAAATTGACTAATATAAACACACCTATGTTTCGACATGCATTCACATTTAAAACTAAACTATGCTTACAGTACATTTAAAGTAACTTACTTTTTAAATTAGAAGTGTCACTAAAAAAATAATTTGAAATCATCTACACATCAGTTTTTAGTTACACCTAGCGAGTTCCTGGATTGGATCATCTTTTGCTTTCAGAATTGCTGTCATTCTTTATTGCTTGGAAACAAGGTAATGGACAAGGTAGTGAGTCAACATAATGAAGTCATGCAGTTGTGGCAGATTTGTTAGACTGATAGTGCTAATCTCCTGTTCTGCCACATCGAAGTACCTCTTTTCTGGAACTCAGTGTCATGTTCCAGAAACAGGTTTGAGATGATTTGATCTTGCATGACTTGCATTTTTCTTCTACAAGTAGCCATCAGAAGATTATTACACCGGTGATGTAAAGCATAGATGTCAAACTCCTGTCTTCAACGGCCAATGCCCTGAAACCTTTGGATACGTTCCAAGTCCAACACACCTGAGTCAAATGACTGAATTATATTGTCGTGCAGCCTAGTCCTGCAAACTCCCTCTAATGACCTAATTATTTTATTCTGGTGTGTTGAGGCAGAGTGACATCTTACCCTTGATGGACACTGAGCTATAAAGACTGGAGTTTAACCTCTGACAAACAGCATTAATACAAAATTATAAAAATAACATAAAATAAAATAACCTTCTCAGATCTTTTCTGATTTTTTTTTTATTCTAGTGAACATTTCAAATGGTTAAATTAAAACTTATTGGCATTTTGGCATTGGTAATAATAATGCAATACATATATATTTTATTCAACCAGCACCCAGAATCTTTTTCCTCATTCTCTCAGAGATTCTTTCTAGAGCTGGCTAGACGGCACTATCTAGGCCAATTTCTGATGGTTCCAAACACCCTCCAATTAGTATTCCAATTATTTAGGTCACTGAGGTCCTGGGAACATTCAAGGCTTTAGAAATAGGTTTACACTCTTCTCCCTATCTCGTGGATACAGTTTTGTCTGGACTTAGTGAGAATTGTAAAACTGAGCATCCACATACATATATCATATGTATTCAAACTAAAACTGTAGTCACATCAATTGTATTTATAACAAAACATCTCAAAATTAGTACTTATGACTTTACTTTGTATAAGGGTTTGAAATTGCTGCCTTGATAACATTGGTTATTTAAAATTTCTTTATCATATATTTGCTTATTTCAAAAATGGACTAATTGGTTTATTAATTTAATTTAAATGTACAAACAAATATGTTTAAATATTTGTTTGATGTTAGTTTCCTTTTATATTAATTTATCTTTGTATAGAAGTAAAGAGGAAAAACATGTTCCTTAAAGGTTTGTGTTGCATTCAGAGGATTGCTGGGTAGCAATTTAAAAGGTGAACAAATTCTTGTCTAAATAAAAGGCGTATCTGTACAATTTATTCAAAAACTGACTGCACAATTTTCTTGCCATGAGTTTTTTTTTTTTTTTTTACTCTGGCCGACTTATTCAGGTACACTTTTGATGGTCACTAATGAGCTGTAGTTGTCTGCAGGCATGTCTGTGACCTACATGCTTGTAGTTCCTTTTGATGCGGGTCAAAAGAAACAACCAGTGAAGCTAATGGGATTGGGAACACATGCTGACTGTGGTTGAACCATCCCCGCTGTTCTCTTGTGTCTGTGGATTCTCTTTGTGTTTACAGGCCTTTATGTCACTTTCTAATGGTTTGCTCTGGTTGAGTCTTTAATGGGCTTTTGGTTTCCAAACAAGTCTTTGGTGACAGAGTCACTCTGCGGCAGAATTCATCTTCATGCTTAGAATAACTCTGAGTAAAAAGTTGTTATTTTAAAATAAGATTGCACACCTTTTAATTCTGAGAACAAACCTGATGTACTTGAAGAAGGCTACATTTTTAAAGTGCTATGATAGTTTCCATAGTTTTTCAAAAGCTTCAAAGAAAGAAATAGAGTTTAGTTTGGTTGACTAGCATGCCTGTTAAAAAAAAAGTCAGTTGGGTGTTTTTTTTTAGCAATTCATTAGAACAAAAATGGTTTAAAAATGCATCTGACTTTCCATCCATTGGATGTATTTTCATCCTCCTACATTACAATCAACCAACCATCTGTTTATGTATCTGTCTGTCTGTCAATCCATCCATCCAGCCCACTATCAGGTGCTTCCAAGGATTGGATACGGACATCCAATAATAGAATTGATGAAAGTAATTTACTCTCTTAGTTCTTATGCAGAAATTCACTTGTAATGATTTGTTTATGGCAATCAATATTTTCTTTAGATTTTTTTTGTTAAACTTTACACTGTAACTGTTACTCTGCTAGTTTAATTGAGAAATTAATTCTTTTTCATCTTAAAGTTTAATCACTTCAAGGACTTTGCAAAAAATAATAATGGTTTAGAAGAGTAATATTGTGTTAGAAGATTTTAGGTAATGTTACTGAGTGGACAAATTATGTCTTTTCATCATTTTATAAGCAGTATTTTATTTACAGTGCCTCCTGTCTGTCTGCTACCATCCCAGATATGAAGAAATTCTTGTCTTTATCTTAAGGGAAAAGGAACTCTGTAAATTTTTTATTATTATTTTCAAAGACACAGGGGAGGCGATGACTTACTACATAACCCCAACCTACAGAAGTGTCCTGTAAAATCATCATCACATTCCCTAACATTTGTCTTCCATCTGCTGTGCTCTTCTACTCTTCTCTTTATGGTACCTATTAAAGTTCAGCTTTGCTTTTACACCGCAACTAACTGACCGTGGCATTTATATTACTGATGCTTCAAAGGTGTTGTTTTTTTCAGTGTGTATGAGAGGCTCTCTGGTTATAGATTTTACAATCCTCAGTGACAAAGTTTATATGGTTGTGAGTCACTCTCTCGTTGTGCACTTTGGACAGTGGAGCAGCTTTTTATGGCCTCTTTTGTTTAGGTCTCTGTTTAGGTGGCATGCTGAAGTTACCCTCCAGCATGGCACTTAGAAAGGTCCTGTGGATTTACACAGCAACCATCAATAGACAGACAGTAAGATGGACAGCCAGAGAGTCAGTTTGTAGGAAAGGTCAGATTTTTGATGTCTGCTCAGAGTGCATGTGCCAACAGGTAATAACATCTGTTATCGAGTGTTCTGACATTCAGTTCAAGCCAATATCTGAGCCAAATACCAGCTGACGTACATTTTTGCCCTTGGGTGTTTTTAGGTCCCCAGCATATAATGAAGCAGATAATGAAAAATCTTCTAAATGTTGTCAAGAATGATGGTACAAAACAAGACTAAGATACACAAAATTATTTTCTGACACTTTTATATCAGAAGAAAAAAGGACATGAACAGGTGTTTTATACTGAAACAGGTACATCTCATTGAATCAGAGTATCATAAAAAATTTCACTGGTTTCAATAATTCTGTCAAAAAAGTTAAATTCATAGTTTATCTGCCATAGAGTAACATAATGTTTATTTCTGATAATATTTATGATTATGATTTAAAGCAAATACTGAAAAGTATTGTATAATATATGTACTCATTCTTTGGTTGTGGTTCTTTGGTTGTGGCTTCTTTTGCATGAATGTTTGCATTAATGTGGCAAGGATTAGAGGTGGGGGCATTAAGCTAGCCAAAACTGCTTTAAAATGTCCTTTTTTGTGTTTGTGTACACTATCTTTCTCTTGAGTATGCTCATAGATTATATATGGAGTTACATTTTCCTGGTCAGTCAAAACTATGAAGTCATAGTGATTAAGCCAGGTGATTGTACTTTTGCCAAGGTGCCACGTCCTTCTGGAAAATGAAATCAGCATTTCCATGTTGTCAGCAGAGAAGAGCATGAAGTGTTTTGAAATAACCTGATAGACAGCTGACCTTGGAGTTAATAAAACACAGCGGACCAACACCAGCACATGACACAGCTCCCTAAACCATCACTGACAATGATGACAAGCTTGAACTCAATCTTGTATTATGTGCCTCTCCACTCCTCATCCAGACTCTGGAACCTTAATTTTGAAATTAAATGCAGCATTTACTTTAATCTGAAAAATAACTTTGGACCCCTGAGCTACAATCCATTTTTTTTTTTAACAAAGCTAACTTATATTAGCTTCTGGTTGAAGAGTAGCTTAATACAATGAATTTGACAGCTGAAGCAGATGTCTTGGATCCATGATGTGAAATTGTTCTTGAAGCACCGACTCCATCTGCAGTCCACACCTTGTGAATTTCCCCACCATTTTTCAGAAGGCCTGAGATGGACGGTTACTCTGTTTATGCTGACGAAGACACCACATTATATACAACCCTTGTTGCTTTACAGACAGAAATTAACTCAAATGTTCATTTTACAGAGTATCCTTTGCCCAATATTTTCCACTTTCTGATGTCCTGCATGTATTTTGCATATTCATGAAGGCAGACGTGCTAAGCTTATTGCAACTGCCATTCTTCTCATCATAATGTCACAATCCAGTTTGTAGATCAGGTTTGTGTGTGCTATCAAGTTTGCATCTATTTCAATGATTTTCAGCTTGTCGAGTATAAAAACTATCTTTGTAATGGAAATTATTTTGTGTAATTATAACAAAGAACACATACATGACGTATATTACACCAATATATGTCACTCCTTATGTAATAATTAAAAACAATATGAATTTCACTTTTCTACTAAATTATTGAAATAAATGATATTCTTTTTTATTCACCTGTAAAGCTTTGTTATCTAATGCTCCAGTAGTCATTTTAAATGAGCAATTTTTGTCTTTCTGTAATTGAAATGTCTCCTATGACATTTTGTCGGCAAATTCTGTGTTGGAAGAATTCTACTCATAAGTAAAAAAAAAAAATCTTTAATTACATGACCTCTTTTTTTGCCATCAAGTCAGAGTTTATTCTCAGTCAGAGATCTTTAACGGAGTTCATACTGACATTTACAGGGATCAGTGTCCTTGAAGCATAATACCATGTCGGGTAAAATTAGAAATCAATAGCATGAAAAGACACAGACTCAAATAACTTCTGGTTACCTCCAATGTGTTCATTTCAACCCTATTGCCCTTTTGCCCCCTGTCTTTTTATTTTTAGTGCCTGTTTCCTCATTGATATTTACTATCTGTGGCTCTATCTCCTCAACTTCTACTGCACTTGGTATTTTAAAATTTCTCTCCTTTACCCTTTTCTATCTCCCTGTTATATACGTCCATAAATGATTCAGGAGCTCATTCCAATTCTGTGATCAATACTTAAATGAGTATGGAACAGCAACATACAAATATAAATTGTATAAAAGACTCAGTAGATTTCATCAGTGGAGGTAAAGAGACTATGAGCTGCACAGCATCCTAACATGTACCTAGAGACCACAGGACGCTCGTTATTATCCGTTTAGCAAATTGGGCGTAACACTCCTACTGCTGAGGCCTCCATGTGAAGAAGAGGTGCTGAAGGAATCACCAGAATGAAAAGAGGCTTACTCAAGCTAAATACAACGCAGCAACCAGAGGAGGCGCATCCATCTGCTTATTCAAAGAGAGGAGCCCCAAGACTGCCATCAAACTCAAATTAGCATTTAAATTAAATTGGAAAATTCATCAGAAGGTGTGGAAGTGTATTCAGGAGAACAGCATCCTCTCTGCCAGAATGGCGGCATAGGGTAGCTTTGTGCTGGCCATGTCTGTTCACACTGTGTCACTGCCACTGTGAAATATTACCCAGGCTACAAGTCCACACAGTTGACAGCTGAACTGTGCCTCCCCAACAGTCAGACAAATTTAATTACAGCTGTCAAATGCAAACAAACAGAGTTATAGGTGTCCCTTTACTTTGACAGAAACTCTGTCCAGATGTCCAGTGGGTAATTACAACTGCCTCCAGGAAACTGTGACAGGGAAAAGGATAGGCGATGAGAGTTTGCTCTGGTTTTGGCCTTCAGACCATTGGAGCCAGATGATAATTGATCTAGTTAGAAATAGGGTTAGGATCCCAGATGGTTTACTAAACAAAACGCAAAGCAGATAATATATATAAAATGCAAATGGCTGTGGTCATTTGCATTGCTGTTTATTATAAGCATATTTACTTTAAGATTGAAAGCATTTGAATATTTGATTTTGATATTTAGTGTTTAAACACAGTCTGGGTAGGTTTCTTCTTTCACTAAAACATGTTGTAATAGTTAGGTTTGTGGAGAACCCCTTTTACTGTCTGCTAGGATTTTCATTCTGGTTGATTACCCCCTGACTGCCCTCAGGTCATTTCACTCCAACAGTTCAGATATTTAATCAGTGCTCATTGGGGGGATAGACAAACGATGGTGTAATTAAAAAAACAAACAAAACAAAACACATTGGTGGAACATAAAGACAAACTCATAAGCAGGCATAAGCTACATCAGGGTAATTGATGGGTGCATACAGTATGTGAACATGTAATTTGAGTCTGGTATTTGGCTACCGAAGAAATACCTGCCCACATTTACATTTAAGATCAACATTAGATTATTTTGCTCATTTTTTGGTTTGTTATTTTGTTTGTATTTCCTTTTAATTCTTGTAAAGCACTTTATATTGCCTCATTGCTGGAAATGTGCTATATAAATAAAAATACCTTTTTTTTTTTACCACATAACCAATGTTTATATGCAGAATTGAGTGCACAATGTAACATTCTGCAATGCAACTTTTAAAAAAATCAGAACTAAAAATTTGGAGAGGACTCATGAATTAAATGTTTTATCTGGTAAGATAAAGGTCTATCGTGCAGCTACAGTGGGGAAGGAATGGTGGACCGAATGGTTTTCAGCTGCTTACTGGGTTCCAGTGACATGACCCGGATGACGTGCGAAATTCAGATGGAGGTCCGGAAGTGGATTTCTCTGTTTCAAAACATAGCAAAATGGATCTCAACGAGTGCATTAATGCCCTAAATAGGCTGGAAAAGACAAGGCATCTTGTAAAAATATGTGTATATTTAGGATATGATCCATATTATTTTGGTAAAAAAAGACTTCTCTTACATTCTTGAGGATTTACCTGGTGTCGAGGCGATCCACATATCTAACTAGCAGGTTCTGCAGAGTTTATATTATACAAGTCAGATGAAAGTTTTCAAAACCCTGGAGCATTCAATTATTTTGTTTCAGGTAGAGTTAACCAATTAGGATCAAAAGAAGCATTAAATGACTGTCGACTTGTTTCTGCCAGGTGAGTAGTGAGTTGTACTATTTTAAGTAATTAGTCTATGATAACAATGCTATCGCTAACAACATGTTATTTCTATGTGGTTGGATCTCCTGGTAAATAATTTATTTAGCTCTGTAAATATGTATTAAGTTCTGTAAACTCAAATTCATGCTGAAGTTGTACATTAATATTGAGTTGATGTGGGACGCTGGATTCAAGTACGAAGTAGGTCAACCATTAGCAGCGTTCTACAAAAACCTCCATGTTCGTGTCTGGCCACGAACTATATTCGTGGCCAGACACGAACCATGTCGGGGAATAGTCACAGCTCACTGTGACTGTATGGCTGGGTAGGTTATATTTATTTTCTGTCTGGGACTTGGCACTGAGTGAGCTGCTAACAACATTAGCACTCTGGGGACTACCAAGCTAGGGCGTAAAAATAATATATCTTACCTTACATATGAATGCTTGTCCTTCTAAGTAACTGTCCAATAAGATATCTGAAAATACACTTTAAACAATGAGATTGTTACCTGTTAGAAAGTGGACGCTGAAAACTCTGACATTGTTAGTTTTCACACCGCCTGGTTTTAGCCTTAGATTGTTGATCCACTTTTCTCCTCTATTTTGGTAGCTTTTTAAAATTAACTCCCTTGTGACCAACTACCTTCGAAACACAAAAATAACGTTCGCCTTTCTCTCTATTAGAATGGTTGGAACAACCCTACAGGACACTTTAGACATTTTGATGCTAGATCAAAAGAAATAAATGGGCTGCATTTACTTCCTGCCCTCCATCTGCATTGGGTGACGTCAATGCTACGAGCAATATGGTATAATGGGACGTCCACCCTGCTGATGCAGTTTTTAAACTTTTTCAAGCCTTTGTATACTATGACACCTTAGAACTGGCCATTGCCCAAAATCTCCAATTATTTAGACATTAGTATTTAGACATTTGGTCTTCCCAGATTTTTGCAGAAACCAGAAGTAGCAGAAATTAAAATGTACTCCACTGTCCTCATCAGATGGCTCTGCTGATTGCTGCTTCCATGTAACTTTAAAGTTAGTCTCCACTTTCATTTTAAGTTTTATGTGACTCTAGTAATTCTGCAGCCAAATAGAGAATGTTTACACTTTCTTACTTATGGTGGGGATTAGGTTTTCATTGCCGACATTTAAAAATGCATGAGCATTTGTGGAGACAATTAAGAAGGGGAGCATTTCCATAAATGTCATTTGACTCATCTCATTAATGCAGAGTGCCACCCACTGTGCATGAAAGTACTGAGCTGTGCCATGTTTCCGCCATGCAGCTTGACTTCCAGGAAATAGAAATACAGAAGTCACTGCAGATGTAAAAAAAATTTCAAAGAACCTGGTTAGGTCTGCTGGTTGCAACACACATGATGAAAAGGAGTGAATTGGAAATGAAACTCACGCTGACATCAAAAGAAAAGTAGAATAGATGAATAGAAGGTGGTGGTGGTGGATCGGCAACTGTTCTAGTCTTCACCGGTTGAATTTTGGCCCCACAAGTTTAAAAAAATAGAAAGGTAAAAATAATTTTTTTTGAGAAGTTACATGCAAAAGAAATTCTAAGTTTCCACAACTGATACATTAATTTTTAACATAGTTGCAGCCAATTCCTTTCCACCACACCTTCACATTCTATCAAAAATATTTATAAAGAAATAATAGAAAAAATATGATGAAAAAAGCATAAAAAGTTTTAAAGACTCAATTTGCCTCCAGAAAAATAAATGTTGGTGAATTTAATTAGAAATATACATAAAAAACAGAAATAAGGGTTCTTATATTATGTCTTTTTAAATTTGCTGTTAAATTTTCATTTATTTAAATTTCCATTGTTTAACTTGCCTTTTATGCTTTTATAGAGAGCAATTGGTAACAAGAACACCAAAACAGATGCAGTAAATGCAGAAAAGTAATGACAAAAATGCATATTTGAAAAGTGGTATAACTAAGCAATGATGAGATATCTTTATCTGTATTCAAGTAAATTTTGTCTATGAAAAAATAGACATAAATTTTTCATAGACAAAACTTTGAATGCCTAATATTTTTAGGCATTCAAAAATATTCTCCATATTTTGAATGCCTAACTTAGGCTTACTTTTAATGCTTTATATCTTGTCTTAACTTTATATCGTAACTTAAAGACTATCTTGTCTTGTATCTGTTCATATTGTTTTTATTATTCACTGTAATCTCTTCTCAGTTAGTTTTTTCCACTTCATCTGTTTTCATTTTTAGTTTATACTTTTTTTTGTTTTGTTTTTTGTCCTTGGGTGTCTTGAAAGGTGCTATCAAATAAAATGTGTTATTCTTTTTAGCTGCCAACCACAATTACATCTCTTTCTTACACCTAGATTTGCACTGCTTATTTGATAAAAGATGTAATGAAAGACAGATTGTTGGTTTAGTCTTTGAAGATGCAGCTTTTTTTCATGTTGTGTTCTGTGAGAGCACCATTATTTGGAGAGACTCATTTATTGGGAGTCATTTAAAGTCTTCTCTTAATTTTGGTTGCTGAAATTAAGCGTTCAGTCTAATTTAAATTTCAGCTGGCTAATCAGTTGTCTTCAGCTACTTAATTCATAATTGGAAAATAAAAAGATTGATAATTAACATATAATTGGCATTGTGCTGTTACGTTGAGACCAAGTACTTCACTCTCCGGTTAATTAGGTTGCTTCTGGCTGTAGGAGGCAGGAGATTGACCTTCAGATTTTTATTTTTGTGAAGCATTGAACATATATTATGCCTTCTTACTTCCCTCTTCCTATTGAAGGTAAATCAGAGATTAATTGCATTAAAGTTATTCAGAACAAGAGAAGATCTTAAGGAACAAAATGCAGATTATACAATTATAAAATACTAATAGAGATAAGAAAATGCATAACATTTTAATTGTAATTGATGCTTTAATTTTTATGTGATTTTCTAAGCTTGGGAGATTCTATTTGAAATACTTTGTAATTCTCAAGTTATGTTGTTTAAAAATACCATGTTATGATGCATTAAACTGAAAAACGGTTGACTGTTATATCTGACATTTGTTGAAATAATTGATAAAATATTGTTTTATATTTCTATGCTTTGTTGATCTGTACTTGTGTTAGAACTGAATTCTGAGTTTGTCTCCCAACTGTGACTGAGATTTAGTCTGAAAGCTTCTGTTTGACAAAGAGCTGTTCCCGTCACTGGTTAATGTTTTCTAATGTGATTGGATGTTTCTCTAGAAAATATAATGTGTACACTTCTCAGTTGTTCTTTAATGCTTTTTCCCATGAGACTATTGAAGCCATGATAAGTTTTGAAAAAAATAATTTAGTACTTTCTACTAGCTAGAAAAAAGTTTTGCAGCTCTTTGGTGTTGTGAAGTAAAAGTAATCAAATCATCAATTTTGATCATCACAACAATTGTTGATTTCAAATTGAAAATCAACAATAATCACAACATTGCAGAATGATTAGGTTATTACAGTTATTGCCATTGAAATTATTACCGGAATTGTCATGGTATTTATATCCAATATTTACTGATGTGATATGATTTTTCATAATGTAGATACATAAACAAAATCAATATATTTGAATATGCAAATGAAAAATGTTGCATATGTTTGTTATTTAAGAAAATATGCTAAAATATTCTAACTGTACATACTACTATACTTTTTGCTTTTCATGAAATAATAAAAGTATAGCCAATCGTTATTAGCTGGTTAATTAGTCAAACTATCTGCACAAGTACCCAGTTGCTTAACCAACATGTCACTCTAAGCTGGTCAACTTTAGTTTTAATCTATATATCTGTATTTCCAACAACCAGAGGAAACTTCAGTTACTCATGTACTTTCTCTGCCATCTTATTGTAAAGACTTTAAGCCCCATGAACAATACATTGTTTATTATTAAAAAATAAATAAATAAATTTTAAAATATCTTCATAAATTTGAAATCTACCAGAATTAAACTAATTCCTATTAGGAAGACACCAGCAGTGTGTGTGAATTATAAATACTAAAAAATTTGCACAGTGTATGAGTCATGCACTATGTTCTTACAAAATAACTTTTAGTGTGTAAAAGTTGTCTGAATATTGATTGATGATGAAATTGGTCTGGAAAAAGTGAAATTATATCTTAAATTAACAGATTGTGCAAAACATGTTTATATTGACCTGTTGTAAATGGCAATGTAAAGTGTTAGGATATTGCAGCCATATGCTGTGTACAGGAGAGTGCATAACTGCTTGCTTTAATTCCTTGATGAGGCCTCTGTATTGAGGTCAGGCAGTGTTTGCTGTGCACAGGAGCGTAGTTTTGATAATTACCCCCATCTTTACTAGAAACCTTTGGCTGAACCTCAGGAGACCTGAACTCATTCCAAGCTGGAGTTTGACAAACAGAGATGAACTCTCCACCCACACAATATTCCAGTCAGTCAGTCAGTCTGAGGTTGTCTAGAGTTTTCAGTAATTTTGCTATTTGTGCTCACAGCTTCTGTCCTTTGGTAATTTTCTCATTCCCTTTTAGTTGTTTTTCAGCAACAAATGTTTGATTTTCATTCAGTAAGTTCAATATTTCTCTCTGTCCTCTGCCACTTTGTCAAATTTGCTATATAATCCTGCAATTGTGGTGACAGCACTATTCATTTATATTTATAACTTCTAGGGGAAGTTATAAAATATAAAGAGTGTAAGCTGAATTGACAAGGGATGAGATCATAAGGACTAGATTATTTTATGTTTTACTGAGACATTGCCGCTGAAAAGTATTCCATAACCTAGCACATCTCAAACTTGTTTCCAGAATATACAAGCAGACATAAACTGCAGACAAGCTAGTGATGGTAAAGTTGTAGTGTTTGCAGAGATTGGCCGGGAAAGATGATGTCATTCTTTCAGATTTACTGCGAAAGAAAGTCTCTGGAGCCCAGACGTTATGTTTTTCGCTTTGGGTTTACAAGAGAGTCCCACATTTTTTTCTGCAAATATGTCTTAGAGAAGGAAAAGACCCATACCTCTCAAGTAGTTGTTGACCTGAGTTGCTGAAGTTGCTGAATATTGTTGACGAGCCTCTTCAGTGTTACCTGGAAAATGGCAGGGGATCACATCTCTCTGTGTTCTTTGGAAAATCTACTTAAGGGTGTTAAAGAGAAGGCTCCAATCAATTGTTTAACTTCAATTAAGGAGGAGCAGGTTATTCTTTGTAGGTTATGGAACAGTGAACCAGATCTGTATCTTTGTTGTTCTCTTAATTAGATCATTTAGGTTAACTTTTAAGTTCAGGTGTTTTTTGTTGTTTCCAAATGGCCTTTCAACCATTTCCACTTCAGCCATTTCTGTGGGTGAATTGTTAGTTTTTAAATTGATGGTTTAATTTTAGGGTATCATCGAAACAAGAGCCATGTCTGCCTTTTTGGCACAATGTTGAGCTGATGTTTTTTGTTTGCACTTCACCTGGACTTCGCTTTGTCACTGATGATATTTGTTGTGCTCATAATCATGATCTTCAGAAATAATCTTAGAGTGAAAGGTGTCTGGTTTGGAAATCTATGCATATTTATTACTTGCAATAACAGGAGTACCTATCCATCCTGTCAAAGTGAAGAAGAAGGTGAATCGAAAAGCAAGGCTCTTGATTTTTATGTGCCCATATTAAACTAGCAGAGTGGTCCACAGTGATTGCTGATTCCTGTTATATATAAAGCTCTTGACTTACCGCTTCATTTACTTTCCAGCTCTACCCTTTGGTCATGATACATTAATCATGTTTAGAAGAACATGATTCTGTATACAGGCTACTTAAATGGGTTTCCTGTGTTGGCTGGTTGGGCTGAACCTTAGTGATAAGGTGCTGTTCTTTCTGCTTGGTAATAGCACTTCTGAATTGCACTTTGAAAGGAGTCTATTGAGGTGGTTTGGACAGGTGGTTTGGGATGCTTCCTAAATGCTGCCTTTTGTAGGTTTTATGGGTTTGCCCCACTGGGAGTAGAACACGAGAGCAGACCCAGTCCTTAATGGAGGAGCTTCATATCTCCACTAATAAAAGTATAGCAAGCTGATCCACCAGGATACATCAGAATTCCCCTTAAGGATAAAATTTAGATATTTAGAAGATAGGGATGACTCGGATTTCCTCCTCAAACTGTAATATCTTCCTTTCCACTTAAATATCAAGTAAGTGGAAACAAATATTACAATTATTTGTTTTTATCTTAACTTATACCTTTTTAAACTTTTTAACATTTCACTTCTTAGAATTTTATCAACTTGTGCCTCAGAGAAAACTAAGTATTTATTTTGTACAGAAAAAAAATGAGGCTAGTGTGTGTTTAGTTCAAGTTAAATGAGGGTCAGTACAGTAGGTCATCATTTCTACCACAATATCCTTTCATAATAAGTCACTTTGGTATTGTATTTTGTAAAAAACAATATGCCTTCCTCTTAAGAGTTATTAAAGGGCCGATAAACAAAACAACAAAAAGCAGATGTACAGCTGGCACTTGGATCCATTTCTCTAGCAGAAAACGTAGAGTAGGATTAACGTAGTCTCTGGATAGGAATATTACATCAATCTAGGAACATCCTGGCATGACTTTATTCAGACTCAGAGGAGCAGCTGCTGGCTGAACGTTTAATATTGTATGTGATGCTGTCTGCCAGCTTGATTCTCAATTGCCGTAGGGAAAACAGTGTGCAAGGTAAACACACTTACAGGTTAACACAAACTCATGCTATCAAAGGCTCTTTACTATTACAAACTGGAAGTTAGCTCATCTGTTTCCAGAGATGGTGTCAGGGATTTTTTTTAAGAAAGTACTTTTGACAGCATCTTTGCAAAATATTTCCGTCTAGTTGTGAGTTTCTAACAATGTGTTCAATGTGTGTTTCATCAATTTTCTGCTTTAAATTGTTACAGTGGATTCTGTTGGCATCAAAACTAGCCAAAAATGCAATGCAGCACTAGCTTTAGCAATAAAATGGGAAACCAAATATATATCCAACAGGTCGTTTTGCATATACATTATCCATAATGTATGCATTCACCATAAAGTTGTTGGTGAATGCAAATTCCAAGCCATTCAAACTCAGCATTCCTTTTCACTTTCCCATTTACCTCATTATCTGTCACTTTCCTCAAATATCATATTTTTTTCTGAATTCTACTTTCTCTAACTTTGTGTGATTGGATCAGAGCTGACAGGCTCCAGCAAACCCTCTGAGCAGCCTCTCCCATTAGCTCTGTCATGCGTTGAGCTTGCCTCCCCTCCCCTGTCGCGTCTTTTATAAAACATACTCAGTAGGACTGGTATGACCTCAAGATGGGTCCAAGGAGAGTTCAGGCTTGTGGAAACTCCTGGTCTCATGATCAGATTTCTTTTTTCTGCATCATTGTTGGGTATGTTGGGTAGCTTCACCTGTATTTTATATGTTTGGAACTAAAGAGAATTATTATCATATGAATTGTACAAAATAGGGTTCAGCCTAAGAAAATACAATTTTTAAAAGAAATGTATTCAACAATGAAATGTATAACTTTTGAAAAATGAAAATAGGTTTCTATCTGTACAAAAATAAATGTAAAAAGACCCTCTAATTTCACCAAGAACTTGTTGAGAATTAAGGAAGGAAAAATAAGGGGCACCATGTGCTTCAGTGACAGAGCACATGCACAATATGCAGTACTAGGTTTGATTCCCAGCCTTGGGGCCATTTACTGCATGTCTGCCCTTCTCTCTCTGCCCTTTTCTCTGTTGAGCTACTCATGAATAAAGGCCACCAGTGACAACACATCTTTTAAAAAAGAAAAAAGAAACAGTTTATTTGTAAGCAGTTTTGATAGGAATATCTTTATTCTGGCAATGTTTTAATATGGCAAAAGGGGGATTTAGTAAAATGCTTTTATGAGTAAGAAACTCCAGATATGATCTTTTCATGCCCAATTAAAAATAAGTTCTGTTTAAGATCCAAACCAACCTAGCACAGTGCCAGACAATCAGTGAGCATCTTATGGCCAATTGTGTGAAACATTCATGATATCAGCGAAAATGCTTCTGTTTGCAACATAGTTTCACGGGTCACTCTCTATTGAGTTTGTTAGAAATGTTTTGCCACTGTAGATCAACAACAGGTAAACCTTTATGATTTTCTTAACGTCATTTATTCTCGAGGACATTCCTTTACAAATTGACTATTTCTCATCAGGCACATTATTGTGGCAGACAGAAATTTGTTCAGTAAGTGAAGACACTTTTATTTACTGTTTCCTTTAAAAGGGTTGGGAAGGTGGGTTCTTGATTCCACTATAAAATGGCACTGTGTGCCTGGAAAATACAAAATATCTCCCCTCTAATTATTTTTTCAAAACATAAATATACTTTACTGTAACTAAGATACAGCCTTAATTCTGTGTTTTGGGACATTAGTGGAAACATGGCGTACAAAAATTACAAAAATTAAAGCACTGACCCCTAAATTGGTGTAAATATAAAAAAATAAACTGTCATTGCTTTTACTAAGCAGGTTGTGAAAATGGTTCAGGAAGTTACTATCTGACTCTTGTTCTCAAGCTATATGGTGATGCACTACAGTGATAGATGTGTTGCTGCCAGTGGCTTGTTTCACATTTCTATCCAGCCATATAGTTATCAGAAAATGATCTGACACAGCAGAAAGAAACTATTATGCTCCTGGCATACCATCCTAGTTTCTTTTACCACTCACCATTCCCATACCTGACCTTCAGTTACAATTTGTAAAGCAAACATAGATGGGCTATTTCTTTTTCAGGATTATGTTAAAACCACTTCAATATGTGATACATTTTTTATATCATTATAAAGAAGCTATCTCTGATTTATTTTTTTTGTACATCACTCTTTAGACATAAATCTCAGGTTCTTTATGATGATATCTTGTATGTCCAGGTATTAAGGATAGGAATTTCATTTCCTCTGACTTAACATAGATTTACCCTATAATGCCATCGGCTCCTGGTCTTATCTGATTTTTAAGCTCGGACCTCATCTCTTTCCAACCTATGGGTAGAAAATCTTTACTGTCCTTTGTCAAAGAAAGCCTAAAGGTTTGACCATTCCTTTCTGTTTTCAAGTGAATCAGTCATTTGAAAGTTGGAGGAGATGTTTATTTCAGGTTAAAAACTGCACTTCCCTGTAAAACACAATATTTTAAGAAGTTTTTCTTAAAACAAATAGGTTTTCCCCCACTTACTTTTTATTTGGAATGTATTTGTTTACCTAGTCTTACTGTCTATAATGCTTAAGTTTCTTTTATTATTTTAAAAGTTTCTTTGTTTAAAATTAATCTAAAAATAATTATTTCAGGTAACAGTTGTTAATTCAAGCATGCTTGATAAGCTATCTCAACTTGACATGTGCTCCAGTTGTCATTTCACTACAAATTGTTTCACTCCCAGAATAAAATATGAAGCTTTTACACTAGCATCACAGTAAATTCATCTATGTGCATGCACAATTTTCTACATAAAATATTGAACCAACTTTTGATGGCATATTTTGCCATCATCAAAATCTTAGGAATGTTAAATCACAGTCATTTTTGAAAACTGTATTTTTTTAGTTTTATTTTAAGCAAATAAAGCAGTGTTTCCAAAAGCAACTTCAATTAAACTGTCATAAGAGCAGTTGGTGATCAAAACCAAAATATTTCTTTACTCAGGCTCGGATAGAAGCCACTTGGAAACTTCTGATTGTAAGAAATGTCTTAATCCTATAAAGCCACAGCACCCCCATATGTTGCTGACATTGGGTACATTAAAGGGACAAAAGCACAAAGATATTAGTAGGAGAAAATCTAAAACTCCAGTTAAAGATTTAGGTAAAACTTGAATTTGCACATTCAACTTATTCCAAACCTATGTGCAAAGGCAGATTGGCTACACAAGAATATCTGCAAAGCCAAGTGCTGATGCAAATTTTATATATTTAAATGAGGCACTTTCCTTCCATTTAAAAGAAAAATCAACCATATTTATGTAAATCATAGCCAGAGCAAACAACCTCTCTTTCATGAAAGCCAAAATTGTGGCATGAATATTTTGCTGGAAAAAAAACAAGAGCTGGTAAAAACCTTTCACAATTTTGGCTCAACAAAAAATAAAAACACAAAATTGGCCACAGCTGTATTGGTTGGGGAGTTTTTCCTGTCTTCTGGTAAGGTTTCTCAGATATTTATAAAAAATATTATAATATTGAAACATTTCCTAAGTCTTTCTTAAAATTGTTGGTTTATTTTTTTTAACCAGAATACAGCTCTTATGATTGTAAAATGTTCCAATAGTACTTAACAAGCTGAGATTGATAAATTCAAAGCAACTCTGCAAAGAACAGAGTTGCTTTGAACAGTTTATATTGCTTGAGTTAGGGGAGGTGCTCTAATGAATCTATGCTGTATGTCAATATTGCACTGTATTAGAGATTAGGGACTGGCAAGAGCTTGGTTATCTGGTGGAGGTTTTCATGATTTATTAAGTGATACTAGAATGGTTTAATTGGACACAAGAAGGCATGCTGATGTGAGTGAATCATCATCACTTCCAACAGTGTCTACATATTGTTGTATGGAACTGAGACTCATTATTATTGTGTCTCTGCTAAGAAATTGTATCACACATATATATTTTGCGACAGTGGTGACAAGCTTTTGGCATGTTTAAAAAATATTTTGCTATAGCTATAAATCTAATTGCAGATGCTACAGCATTAGATTCCTTGGAAGGCAATACTGCAGCTTTGTTTACGTGAAGCTGTTTATCTTTATTTGTGGTAGAACACAAAGCAGATATGTAACTATGTGATGCCATGACATTATATAAGAAAGATGATTTTGAAGGATGGTCTTTAACTCCTAACCATGTCTTAATTACACATGAAATACACATAAATACATTTTTACTTCTGGAATTTCTTCCTGTGAAAAAGATTGAATATGTAAAAGTAAACTTTGGATATACAGTACTTCCAAATTCCACTGGTGCACCTGGTTGTAAAATTTTGTCTACAAGAATAGTGTAGACGTGTTCCAATAGTACTTAACAAGTACTATTGGCAACAGCTGTATTGGTCTGTGTGAAACTTGACTGAAAGGTCTCGATCAGGAGCTCAGATAAAGCTCTGAGAGAGCAAAGCTAAGTTAGTTTTCTCTTGGTGACAGCAGAGTGCTGCTTCGGCTTGTGTTCAGCTACTAGGGAATCTATGTGTGTCTGCTTGTGTGAAGATGAGTCTAAACTGGAGGAGGTGGAGACCACCGTGTTTTCATCACTATTGCTGCAAAACATTGTTCAGTCACACTTATTTTTATTAATATCTGGCTTTAGTTTTATTGAAAAACACCCAGTAAGCAGTGTAACTGTTGAGAAAATATTTCCATGATTCTACCTGCATATTGTCCTGGTCTGTAGGTGTTTTTCCCCCCTATACACCATTTCACATGAATTAATCTATCTACAATTTTTTTGGTGGAACTGTGGACTTGTATCTTTGTCATCTTTCTCTCCATGCTAACCCTGTGCTGAACTTGTGACACAGCCAAAGTGTATCCTGCCTCTTTCCCTATTACAGCTGGGAAACGTTCCAGCCAATGCATGATACTAAACAGGTAGGGAAATGAATGACTTAACAAAAACAACCACAGGAAAAAGCCCCAATCCATCTAGATTGAGACTGTTGAAAATCACCCAGAATTTGGATGGCCTTTACAAAGATGTTCAGATAGCCGTGGGCTCCCAGTTACTTGTGATAGTGCATTAGGTTTCTCTTAAGGCTGGATTTGATGCTTTGGGGAAAAAAATAGATACATTTAAATGGATAGAGTTAGATATCATGGTAGCTGACATTGTGTAGTTTAACTTGGAATGCAAAAACACATAATCCTATAGTTAACTGTTATACTTTTAACACCTAATAAATTCCTTTAAATTATTGCACCAGCACTTTAGTGGGAAGGTGTGCTTTTGGACTGTTTTTGGAAGACCTCTCTTTAGTATCCTGCCAGATCTTTTTTGTCAGCAAAACAAACAGAAAAAAAAATGAAGGAGTCTTATAGTCCTATTTAAATTAAGAGTTTTTTGAAGAGTGGATATTTTACCTTTAGTTTTAAAAGTCATTTTTATTGCGACATGAACACAAATATTCAAGCAAAATTCTAAAATAACTAGTTGGAGAAAATTACAAAAACTATTCATTATTTGTAAAAAAAAAAAAAAAAAAAAAAAAAAAAAAATGAGAAGCCTTATTTTCAGATTTTATCACCAAAGTTGCTCATGTTGCCAAGTTCAAATGATGAAAATAAGAAGTTTATTTTACAAAATATTGCAGTACATGTGAGCCCATCCTTGAGTCCATTAGTACAAGAAGTAATTATGCAATGTACAGCTCCATTGAATGTGCTGTACATGTTTTATAGCTGTTTCTTCTTTGTTGTTTATGTCACAAGTTGCATAACACAACATGCACCATCCTCTGCCTGAGGCATTACGGTGTATTTTGTTACACTTTATAATGCAGATATAACAAGTTTTTGCTCATTTTGCTGTCGGCCTCATACACAGGAATGTTAGCTTTAAGTGACCACATGACGTACCGGTTCTGACAGCTACCCATATGGTTGAAGCATAACAAGATTTTTTATTCCGGGAATGAATGAGGTCAGAATCCTCCGCTGTCTCCAACCTCTCCACCAGGCTGACCTTCCCTGTCCAAACTCTGTATCTCACTTGCATGTCACTGGAAATGTTATCAAAGGGAATGTCTTGTTCAGTCTCTGTACTGGTTGACTTTTACACATGAAATATAAAATATGAGGAGAAATCTCACATGTGTTTGAGCTATGTGAGTGTAAGCAGGCTTGCTGATTAATTTATCACAATAGACATTTTTTTTTGCAGGCGTAGATATTGTAGTATGATTTAGCATTGCGCCTTAGGACAAATTGTCTACTTTAAAAGCAAAGATCTAATTTTGCAGTGAAAACAGATTTACACAATGTGGTACTAAAATGTCAAACGGAGGTATTAAATTTGCATAATCGTGATGCAGTTTAATACATTTATGTTAATGCAATCTTCTGAGAAGGAATTGCTTGATAATAGCAATTTAAAGTTCTCTTTTAATAATATAAGTGATTATGATGATTCTTTAACTTTCACTGTGTGTCTGCAGGGACTCTCTGCATTTATGGTTACATGAATGCCAGCGCTGCAGGCCAGATGCCGGTGATGGAGGAGCTTGTCAGTGAGAGGTAAGAATTAATCAACGTTTATGTTGTGTAATCATTGTCATTGTGATTAAGCTTCCTAAAAATGATCACGCTGCATAATGCACCACACACAAAGAAAGTTACTTATCTCCGATAACTTTTACAATATATCACAAATAGTACAAATAATTTCCCTGCTGGGATGAATAAAGTAATTCTATTCTATTCTATTCTATTCTATTCTATTCTATTCTATTCTAAATATGAATAACTACTGATCATAAAAGAGAATGTGTACAGATGGTGACAAGTTTGTTGGCTTCCTAAGTAAAACCATATTATCAAATTCAGCCATTACTGCAGTTGATAAATCTCACACAAAAATAAATAAATAAATTGAAGTTCATTTATTTAGTGAGGAAAAAAAACACTAAAGTAGTACTACATTGCGTGGCACAATACAATGTATTGTACAAATGACAAGTTCTCTAAAACATACTAGTTTTGTAATCACATTTTACTTTTTTAAAGTCTATCAAAGTTTTTTTAGAACTTCCAATCATGAGTTTATGATTTTCTATTTCCTCTGGGATATAAATTTGATGTGGCACAGAGACCCATTTCCTTTAATAACTGACCAATATTCAGGACAAGGACTTGACAAGGAGTTTAAAATGAAGCCACCCACATTGAAGAGGATATGCGGGAGATTAAAGACATCTGCAAAGATCGTGGTTAGAAAACTGCACCAAAAAATAATATTTTGATGTCACCAATTCTCCAGGAAGCCAGTAAATGATATCTCCATGCCAATCAGTTAAATTTTCTTTTAGATTTTTTCCCTCATTGAATAGAAATATTGTAATCAAATGTTAGGTTTTTCACTGAGAGTAAGCTACTGCAATTGAACATTAATAAAAATAAATCACTTCTCAATGAGAATCAATAAATTGGTCTTTGTCAGCTACATGCGTGAAATTGTCTGATATGTATTTTCATGTAGTCCATTCTTCCATAATGTTGCTATTAAACTACCATATAATAGCACGCAATATGTAAGTGGTCATGTTCTTATGTCAGCTCAGCTCAGTGACCTTAATTAACACAGATGCTGTGAGATACTATTTCTTGAGATCTAGATCTCTCTGAACTGAACATCCACACTGATGTTCACATGCTTACTGGGTGTCAAATAAAATATAAAGTACTATGCTATCGCATCTCTGTAAGATGTTATTGCAATGTGCAAAACAGCTTGTTGTATGGCATATCTGTAAAACTTTACCAGGGGCAGTTAAATCCGCATAGCTGTTGAGCACTTGTTTGTTGTTTGTTGATGGTGGGAGCTGTGTAACACATTCCTCCACACCATAAAATTCCCATTATTGTCATCCTAATGTGACCAGTCACTGACCCGTAATGGTCTGTATTCACTCTCAATGCAACTGCAAACAGGTCAAAGAGGGAGCTTTCTAGTTTTCAGCTTAAGAAACAAAACAACTCTTTAAATAGTTTCATTTGTTTACTTGCGTTCTTTATTATCAAGGAGCTTAGATGAGAAGCTTCTTCTCTAGTTGTCCTTTGCATTGAAAGAAAATCCTTTTGTTCTTGTGTTGAGAACATATACTATATAATGCTACAAGCTCAACGGGTCAGAAAAATGTGTTTAAATTCATCTTAATTCATAATAAGATATATGTGGTTTTTAAAATGTTAACATAGGCACTTATAAATGTTTTCAGTGGGAGATTCAAGTATTCATAGATATTACCTGGGGTCTGTGATCACTTACTTCTGCAAATACTGGGGCTTACTGGAACTTATATCTCATCTGCTCTTTTTCTCTTCTGAGAGCAAGTAGTAAATTTGTATAATCACTTAAGTGTTCAGTTCACTTTAAAAGCTTAGCTTGTTACTTGTTTTATTCTATTCTATTTGTTTGCAGTACTTGTCAAACAAAAACACTAAATGTTAACTGTGTTCTTTTTACTATTTAATATATGTTAAAGTGATCAAGTTTTGTTATTCATAGGGCTGCCTAAAATTAAAAATGCCTCAACTGCAGGAATTTGGGTTGTGTATTTTTATTTATTTATTTATTTTAATCCATAATCATTCATGTCCAGATCTCAGTACCATCAAAAATTGATTTTATAACCTATCCTCAATCTTTATGGACATAAACTTGTGTGCAGAAATAAAGCTGAATATGTCCTTCAGCAGTCATTTAATTTCAGCATAAAAACACAAAATAAATATATTATATGTTAAGTTATTTATTTTAGTGAGCACTTACTATCTTTGTCTTTGTGGTAAAACTGCAGCCGTTGATAGTGTAGTGTCAAGTACAGCAGTTCAGAAGTCTGCAGCTCAAAAATGAATTGGCAGTCCTGATTCCTGCTTCAGGCTTATTCTCATCTTCTTAAGGAGCGTTTGGCTCTGCTGAGGAAACAATGGGCTTTGTGGGATTTCTGCTTCACTACTCACTGCCTCTGTAGTCGTTTTCCCCCTCAGGCTTGTTGATTTCATTTGAACACAGATCACGTTAAAACTGTTGGGTGGTATTTTTTCTGCTTTGGATTGTAAAAATAGCAGTTTCCTCTGCTTGGTAAAGTTTCAAACATTTCAAGGTGCAGATGAGACATGAGAACTTTTTTTTACTAGCCACAGTTTGCCGGTATTTTTCTTACTGTTGCTTTGATACACAAAGTGATGTTGAAAAGAGAAACGGGTAGAGGGCAAAAGCGATACACATTGCTACAATACTCCAAAGGTATATTTTTGAGCATTTTATTCTAACACTTATCCCAAGTGTTATTTTATACTACGGAGCCCTCTAGGGGACAAAAAAAATTCCCCATGTCCCCTAGGGGGCTCCGTATTATACGGAGCCCCCTAGGGGAATTTTTTTTCTTTTGCGTTACCTCGCAATACTTTTGCGTTACCTCGCAAAACTTTTGCGTTACCTCGCAATACTGTACTGGTCAGTTATGCAGCATAATTGAATACTGCAAGCCTTTCTTACGGTGGGCGCCGTATTTTCTGCTTTAATATAAGGTTATGTGAGGTTTTTCCATCAATGTTAATATCTTTTTGTCAAATATCTGAAGTTTTATATCTGTCTTTAGGATAGAAAGGCGCCACAAACCTACGATATAAACAGAAACTTTCCGTAAGTAGGAAAGAAATAAAAACACATCCTAATTTGGACTATTTCTGAGTTATTATCGCGGGGTAATAAATCATCTGACAGTTTTGATTGTGTCTCTGTTGTGTTCGTAGTCTGAATGGTTTAAAGAGCTGCTTTCAGTGTCGCTCCATCTTAGCCTTAACAGACATAAACATACAGTAATAAATCGATTTTCAATCAGTTTTTTGCACCAAACAGTTTTTACTATTAACAAGTTTTTATTATTAAAAACACGACAAACTAATGATGGTAAAGGGCCGCACTGGGTTAACTCGGGGAATCTCATCTGTCCGTGTATCAATCAACTCCAAACCTCTTCTTTGTTCTGTCACAATTATCGATTTATTCCATTTTGATGATTATGCTCCAAACTTTGTAAGGACTGACCGCCCCGCTCACCGCTTCCTAATACACACAAAGCCAGTATCCTTTCCATTCATACCTGGTGACGTCACTCCCACTTCGACACACCTAAGTGCCAAAGCCGCCTGCTCCTGTCATATCAATAATTACTTATTTCATTCATATGGCTCTTACAGAGCCTCAGTGAAAACTTGTTTATTATTATTAACTGTTTGGTGCAAAACACTGATTTAAAATCGATTTTTTTTACTGCGTGTTTATGTCTGTTAGGCTAAGATGGAGCGGCACTGAAAGCAGCTCTTTAAACCATTCAGACTACGAACACAACAGAGACACAATCAAAGCTGTCAGATGACTTATTACCCGCGATAATAACTCAGAAATAGTCCAAATTAGGTTGTATTTTTTATTTCTTTCCTACTTACGGAAAGTTTCTGTTTATATCGTAGGTTTGTGGTGCCTTTCTATCCTAAAGAAAGATATAAAACTTCAGATATTTCACAAAAAGATTCTAACATTCACGGAAAAACCTCACATAACCTTATATTAAAGCATAAAGTACGGCGCCCACCGTAAGAAAGGCTTACAGTATTCAATTATGCTGCATAACTGACCAGTACAGTATTGCGAGGTAACGCAAAAGTTTTGCGAGGTAACGCAAAAGTATTGCGAGGTAACGCAAAAGGTTTTGCGAGGTAACGCAAAAGTATTGCGAGGGAACGCAAAAGTATTGCGAGGTAACGCAAAAGAAAAAAAAATTCCCCATGTCCGGCTCCGTAATTTTATATTCAAATGTGAAATTATACTCTCATATCATATTAAAACAGTAAATAATGTTTTCATACTGAATGCAGTTTTAAGGTATTCATTATTTTCAAATATATGTTGTTGGGCTATGACCAGCTTTGGTTACTACCCTTTCCCTGCTTTACCAGGAAGATGACAATCCCTGACAAACATGGAAGTTAAATTTTTCATGCATGTAGTTTGAGGAGTACAAACATTCAAATGACCACAACTTCAAATATTTTAGGATTTCCTTATATAAGACATAATAAAACCAGACCTTCAAAATGTATGTCTGTCTGACACTGGATTCTTCAGTAGCATATGAGGAAATTGAGTGACTTGAACCAGCAGGAGTGACTTATTGTTTACTTTCATCTCAGTTGGTCCATTTTCCATCATATATGCATATTAGTTACATTTTCCCATTTGTCCTTCATATTAATTAAAAATGAAAAACAAAATGATACTCATTCTTCCTGAAAACTGAAAATCCTTTCAATTTTGTTAATTTGGTTAGCTTTAAGAATAATGTGATGGATACACTGAAGTGTATGTATTAATGAAAACTGTGTTTGAGGAAATGTTTGTGTCCTTTAGTCTGGTGGCATCTGAATAATAAATGTAGGAGTGATACCACACTGGTGTTAGTTTAATTTTATGGAAATCCTGCTATTGCCTTTAAGAAACCATGACAGACAGTTTTGTCACAAATGCAGAAGCACATATATAGCACTGCAATGCACTAATAATTTATTATTTTATCATTAAAAAAACATTTACAGTGCAGTTATTTTTGTGTTGTGGAAGTTCATCCCTCAGAAATTTCAAGTTTGGTTCATACAAAGTATAGCTGAATAATTTATGTTCACAATTTCTAAGCCTAATTCTGAGCTAAACTCACATCCCTGACATAAACCATTCAGGTTTATTAATTTTTCACAAAATAAACTATTCTAAAACCCCTGGTAACTGTTAGCAAACGCTATTACCAAACCTCCAAGTGCAGAGCTGGGCATGTTTATTGGCACCATTGGTAAAGATGTTTAGTGAAAAAGCAGGAAGTGGTCTCTTCTTGCTAGGGTATTTTTTTCACATTGAACATTTTAGAAAAATCTAGTTTTTTTTTCATTTAAATGCATTTATTCAGTGGATAAAGAAGTTTTTGCCTATTGTCTTCTGTTCTCTCCTATTTATAGTATGCAATCCTTTCTCAATAGAGCTGCTACTAATCAGAATTGCTTTCATTCTATCACCTATGTGTTTGCATTCAGTGTCTGAGACAATATTTCCTCAAAATCAACCATCTTATTTTATTTCATAAGTTGCAATTTTTTACATACCACAAATCAAAATGTAAACAAATATTTGCACTTTATTGTATTAAAAGCAACACCTTCAGTATGGCAAAAATAATAATTTTGCATTTTACTATGAATGAAAAACCTGGATATGAAGAATGACACATATCATAAGTAACTTTCAAATGGCCACATTTTCAGACATCATTGTAAAGCTTAGAAACCAGATATCTAGGATGTGCTAGTAACTTCATTCTTGTTCCTGATTCCTTCATGGCTGGACACATGTACTGTATATGCATCAATTATTAACACAGTAATTATTGAGAGAGAACATATTCATTATTTATGTAGTTTGTAGTTTTAAAGTTTGACATTTGCTGTATTAGTAACTCTGTGATTAAGTGATGAAAACAAACTTGTCCATTAAAACTGGAACACCACTCAGCCCTGGGGTTAAAGGTCAGAGAGCTGACTACATCTTGTGATACCACTCTTCTGCTTTATGCACAAAGCGCAGAGTAAAATTTTCCATTGCAACACAGACCAAAAAATCTGAAAGTCTCCGTTACGTAAAATATTGTCACTCTTGTACAACAAATCGCTGTGGTTTACCCAAAGATTCTATCACTTTACAGCAGCTTTTCACACTCAAACAGAACTAGATTTAGTTACAGTACCAGAAGCTTTGCTGAGCTTTTCAATTTAAAACACAGCCTTGTTAAGTTAAATAATGGCATAAATGCTCAAGGTTACTTATTATTGATCTCCCCAAAACACATTTGTGCACAGCACGGTTTCCTTTTAGCATATAAAAGTCAGTAACTACTCACAAAATTATTTGTTTTTTCAGTTTAGCTTTAGTTGCAGCATCATTGAGTTTACATCTAAATACAAAGAGTCTATATTAAATTTTGCATTCAAAATAAGAGATCTAACAAGAACATTTACATATTTTTTGCCATCAAAGTTTCATTAATATTTAATTACCCAAAATAGCTTACAACGCAAAACATGAATCTGATGTTTATGAAACGACACACCTGAGCTTGTTAAGTAGGTGAAAATATATATTTTTCATGTCTCATATTTTTTAAACACTGTTTATGATCACAGTCTCTTGTCACCTTTAATTCACAAGTACATTGCATACATAGGTAGAAGTGCAAATTATACAGCCCTGCTGAGTGGGGGGAAAAAAAATCATGCATTAGTTATTGATGATCCAAAATTTGCATAATATACACTTTAATAGGAGAGGTGCAGCATTTCTTCTCAGTTGTCTCATTATTCAAATGTCATCTATTGCTGGTTAAACCTGTATATCCTAGCTTCTGTTTTATAGCAAAACAAAATTAGATTTATTGAAGTTCATAACATCATTCAGAATCCAAATTGCACCGACACAGGTGTTAAAGCTGATTACCAATGGAAATCACAGAGGTTGTTACTCAGACTCATTGTTTCTGTTAAGGCAGTAGGATGGTGGAAAAAAGAAAACAATTCTTGGATGTTTTATTCATAGCAGAATATAACATGATCAAAACCCTAATTTGGAAGATACTTCAAGCTCCTTACCTACAGATAGTAGGGGGAAACTTGATTTATATGTTATTTAGGTGAAAATAGAACTGTTTGTATGCACTGATGATCAGTGCAGAGTCTGATATAAAAAAATGGAAGCTGTAAATGTCAGTCCAACATCTGGAAAGTCACACAGCACAAAGAGTTGATGCCTCTGCGGGAGAAATGATGACACAGCTGCCTGTTTTAAAGAAGTCCATGACACGCATTACGTAAGATTAGCTGCAGATTGTAAGTGTAGAGAGATTCATTGCTACTTTCAAGAGGAGCTTATTCACCCACCTCTTACTGTGGGTTTTATGATTTTGACTGCTGATTAGACACATATGAATGCGCTTAAGTTGCCAAAGCCAGTGGTGTAACAAATTAGTTTTTATGTTTTACATGCAGCAGTGTTGAATTTGCTGTGGTGGTTGTGGCTGCGTTAGAGCCCATTTTTTCATGGGCAGAGTAGGTTCAAATAAAGACAAATTGCTGCTGTGCGTTTTAGATCAGGAATGTGTGATTAATTTCAGATGCGTATCTATCACTGTATGAACTAAATCATTCTGATGGTACATTTGCTAATAAATTCTGAATGTAATTTTCTATAAGCTGCTAGTATCAGCAATAAATGCATCTGAACAATAAATTGCCTGTTATTCTGACATCTGACACCATACACTACCTATGATTAGCTATGCTCTGAATACTGATTCTCCAGAAAGACAATAAAAATAAAAAATATGCAAGTTTTTGTATTTTACTGTGGGTATCTTTGGTTCTGACAAAAACTATTTAGATCAACAAAAATATATATCTTAGATATAAAAAGAAAAATTTAAATATGCAATAGAATAAAAACACTCACACCTCCAGTTCTAAAGAAAAGAAAATCATAGATTAAGTTCAAGGCCTCTTATTTCACCTGAAACTAAATCCTTCTTATGTGCAGATTATCTTCTACATTTTTATGAAGATATTTTAAAGTGGTTGGACCACTTTGACTGTATGATATGTAGGTCAGTTGTTTTATAAACAGAGACACTTTACCTTTGACTTCAGGAAATAAATACAGAAAAGTTGACCTATTTAACACTATGAAACACTTCTAATGCTTCTAGGACACTAACATCTGTGTTAATTGTGTGGTATTTAGTACAGTAAAACTCCATCCAACAGGCTGGATATCTTATTAGCACTCTAAATGCATTACAATACGAACTAAAATACTGACAAATTATAAAACATACTTTTGTGATATTATTAATGGATAAACGTACAACCTTAGCTTAAAGGTCAATACTTTGTTAAAGACTTGTTTCTGTGCTTTATTTTTACAATGAACTGACATTGACAGGCACACAACTATGCTACTGTAGCAACACAGACAGCATGACTGGTTTTCATATTAAAACCTAGGTTTTTAAAACAAATGTATGTTTGATTTTAGATTTTATGTTGAAAATCATTTGCATAGGGATGTAGTTTTTCCCAGAGTAGTTTAATTGTGACTCCTCAACACTCCTCTGTTTTGCACAGGTTATCTCAGCAGAAGTTAATGTTCTCTAATCTAAATTTCATATTCTGTCAGTCTTGCTTGAGTCTTGATTTCATTTCAGCTTATCTTTGAGTGCATTGATAAACTGAAAAAAAAATGTTTTCAGCAGAACTCATATTATTGGTTCTAGTATTAGAAACAGCACTCTTACCTTTGACAGGAGTTTTTGGAAGCATTTTTTTTCCTTTCAATAGCTGTTCTCTACAGCTGACTATAGATTTCTGTTAGGCTATATGGCTGAAAAATAACATTTTTTGAGTGTGTACTCAAAGTAAAAGTAGACAAATATATGCTACTCACTCAGCAGATTCTAGCATAGAGGTTGAAAGAGCTGCTCTTTTGTTTTTGGGCCATGCTGTTGGTTTTGGATCTCCTTTTCTAGCTGCAATTTAAGGAAACACAGTTTCTTGGCATCCTCCTGCCCCTTGATGCCCCATAGGGTTTGTCTGCAGTCTTCTTCTCCTCCCAATCCACCTTCATCCATCTTTGTCTTGATGAGATTTATTGGAATAGATCATCCCTTCTGGATTAGTTCTCAAATTTATCCATTGTAATTCCTTTCTTTCTGGGAAACTGCATTAGACTCAGATTAAACCCTATTTGCAGTTTGCTCAACAGTGGGGGTTTTTCTGTGGAGGGGCTGGATTTGCTGAGACATCTGTAAGATGTGATGTGGCACTGTGAAAGACATAATGATGACTAAAGAAAAGTAGTTGTCTTTGTAGATATTAAAACTAGTGCAGAGCAGGAAGTCACACTGAGTGCCCAGTGACATACAAAACCAGATTCAGCTCAGGTGCTCATCCACCCTGCAGCTGCAGTTCTTGGTGTGGGATGGTTTGATTTACTTTTCTTCTTCTCACCACATTTGATATGTTTCTGGAAGTTATTTTTAAACTTTTGACTGCATGCTTCATTGTAGTTGTTTTACCTAACATTTAATCCAGCCTAAATGTTGTTTCCAGCCTCAAAGATCCAGTAGTTTTTATTCATAAGTGGCTTCAGGACATTTGAGAAAGGATCCAAGGGTTTCAGTAAAGAAACTGATGCACTATCCGGTTTAAAAATCCTATATATGCATAGTTAAATTCCTATCTACATATTGAGAAGAAAGTAATTTATAAAAACACCAATCTTTTTTTACACATTGTACAACTGGAATAAACCAAAATGTACACTAAGACTCATTTAATGCTTCTAGTAGCTACAAGTTTTTGGCATGAATCTGAGGAATCTATGCCCTCCTCTTTACCCCTCATCTGTGAGATGTTTGAGGAGTGTCTTGTATGTAAAGCCAATTTCAAGTCACCTGACAGCACCTCAAAGTGATCAAGATCTGGACTCTGACTTGGTCCCGGAATTTCAATTTCTTACATCTTGGCCAGTCCTCCTTGGATTTACTGCTATAATTTTTGTAATCAGGAATGATGCATGCAATCACGTTTTCATGATGGCAAATTTAAAGTATGGCAACTAAAACAGGAGGCGACTCACTGGAACAGGCAAACCTTCAGAAAACCTGACCTGCTAATCAAGACTGTTAAAATGAAACAAAAAGCAAGTGTATAAATGTGTGTAAATATAGTGAAGTTGGATACCTAAGCACTGAATGTGCTGCTGTGATTCAATGATGTCTGTCAAAAAAAACAAACATATTTATATATAGGCTGCACAGTGGCGCAGTTGGTAGCACTGTTGCCTTGCAGCAAGAAGGTCCTGGGTTCGATTCCCGGCCGGGGTCTTTCTGCATGGAGTTTGCATGTTCTCCCTGTGCATGCGTGGGTTCTCTCCGGGTACTCCGGCTTCCTCCCACAGTCCAAAAACATGACTGTTAGGTTAATTGGTCTATCTAAATTCTCCCTAGGGGTGTGTGTGTGTGTGAATGGTTGTTTGTCCTGTATGTCTTTGTGTTGCCCTGCGACAGACTGGCGACCTGTCCAGGGTGTACCCCGCCTCCCGCCTGGAACGTAGCTGGAGATGGGCACCAGCAACCCTCCCGACCCCATTAGGGACAAAGGGTGAACAGAAAATGGATGGATGGATGGATATTTATATACAATTCCAAACCTTCTAATTACTGTATTATATAGACGATACAACATCCAGCAATGCCCCGCAGGTTCTCACATAAAATCTTTGCATTTTCCTGTAAGATGCATTCATCATCCATCAGCTCAAACAACACATGGATTCTTCACTGATTTTCTCTCTGTACATTCAATTATTGTAGATTTGCATCAATTTGTTGAACCTCCATTTGTGCTATTTAGTGTCTCTGCTTCCATCTACAGACTGAGGAGGCAACATTGTGCAGTGTCACTTTCATTCACAGACTCTAATTCATTCAGCAGCTGCTTACGTAAACTCAATAAGAAATCCTCCATACATGTAAAAAGCTTTGGTGCCTTTTGAGGCTGAGCATGCACATGCAGAAGAAAAAAACAAACAAAAAACAAGCAAACAGGAGGCAGTAGCTTTCATTCAGCTAAGGTTAGATCAGATCTGTGGAGCGAAGCATGCTAAACTCTCCAGTGACAAAACTGAAATCTGTCAAGCCAGCAGATCTGTTATCCTCCCTAAACAGGGGAGAGCCTGCAGGAGGTGCAGAGTGTGTCTGGATACTTTCGGTCTGAGCGCTTCATTATACACTGTTGCAACCGGTTTCCATTCATGCCTGACAAGGTGATTTATCCCACCTGTCACTGATAGTAATTCCAGGCACATGCAGCTTCAGGCACCAGTTTTCTCCTCCTCTTCAGAGAGCAGCATGAAGCTTTAAAAAAATCTCTCTTAGGCCATTCACTCACACATCCCATCTCTTGGCATCCTCTACAGAATGTTATGGTGATGTGGGTGTATTTACCTATGCAGGCCAGTATGTGATAAATTTGCAGGCATAGTTCAAAATTAATAGAATAGAAAATAATTCACAATAACATTTGTATTATATTTAACTTTATAAAAACTTTTATTGCTTTCATAAACTGCAAAAGCTGTTGTGTTTTTTACCAACTTCTTACCTCAACTTTTTTCCCGCTTTCAATTATTTTCTGTCTACGTTTAGCAACAAGAGTTGAGTCACCCTTTGTTTGAAAATGCTGCTAAACTTAGCCGAGTTCAATGAATGCATGTGCAGAGGGCTGCTTTTATGAAAAGTGGCTGGATGTTTGTGATTTTAATTTTGACAAATTATAAGACTTTGTCAAAATGCATTATTAATAAAGGACAAACACTTGACCCAAAATTAATAAAAATAAAAAAACAAAACAAAACATCTGCTTCAAGTGCCTAGGCTGACAGGATTTGTACTGTCCTTGAATTGTTGTGGACCACATGAAACTATTCACAGGACTGAAAATGTTCTTTAGGCGAGACTAACCATCCTCGATCTACCTCAAAACATAAGCTTGTTTCCAAATGCCTTTTTAGGACTTTTTCGTGAAATGCTTTAGGTCCTCTGGACTTGATAAAGCGTTGTACAAACACAGACCATTTACCATAATCCATAGTAAAGTGACTTGGTTTTTAGTATTTTATTTTCTTAAGGTTTTTATTTCAATAATGAAGACTGGTAGCAAAATCTTCTAATATGAATAAGAATTTCTTTATGGTGATGTTGATTGATCATGTTGCTGTTCATTGATCACAATATAGCTGTTATTTGTGCCATGTTTGTTGTAACACCCAGTCGATACTATTTACAGTCTTGTTGGTTTGTGCAGCTCCTGCTCAGTACAAAACATTCTGCATATTTTCTGGAGTATAAATCACTATTTTTTTCCATATGCAGCTGTGAGGAAAGCTAATCGTGGGCTGAAAGCTAGAGGGCCACAGCTGTAGGAACGAGTCCACATTTGGGTACATAAAAAAGTGTTCTGACAATCTGTACTACTTTGTCAATTTTTTTTTACCAAAGTGTATCTAGATAGCTATATCTATCTGTGGGTGCTACCTTTCCAAACTTTGAGAACACTGGTTTGGCTTGTGAACAGAGCATGTAACTTGTCCACACCCGGGTAACTGCCAAGGAAGTGAATGTAAATCATTTTGTTCAACTCAAGCGCCTCTCTATCATCTCAGATTTATGCTGCATTTGTCTCCTCTCTGCTATGCACTTCATCGGTAGAGGTGTTCCTTACTACCCTGATTTAGAGCTTGAACATTGGTATATCAGATCAATCTGTGAGCTTGTTGAAAAGCAGGTAACTGAACACGTCACTGGGTCATATAATTTACACGGACAAATAATGCAACTTATTCTTAATTGTGACCTGAAGTGTTTTTTTTTTGCCCACTTCATAAAACAATTTTTGACTAGTTCAACTTGAACTACGTTGTAACTTGTAGCTCGGAAAATACAGTAAGTAGTAGTACAGTAGACGCTGATGTTTTCTTTTATTTTATCTGTTACAGATATCAGAAGATAGATGTGAAAACTGCTTTTCCATCTTGAAAATACTCTGAATAGACATGATGAACAAAGAGAAGTGAAAACTGGCAAATATTCCAAATATGAATGTGTTGTACCTGACAATGTTGCACATCATATTAGCAGAGCACAAGTGATTTATTGCAATCTGTCATAACCAAATAAGCACTTAAATAAAATGTGGTCTGTTTATCCGAGTAAGACATTCACCAAGTTGTTACAATTGGCAAACGTGCAAATTACTCTTTTGAATGTAATTTCATTTTTGAAAAAAGACAAAGTCATATCTCAGGCTAAAATAGTTCATCCAAGTAAAAAGGGTCTGATAATGCATTTCAGATATTTTATGCATGAATCAGAGGACAGTTATCTGTATTTAATCAACAAACACAGATGTAGATAATTAGTTTCTGCTGGGCAAGATTTGCATCTTTATCTGCTTGTATTTTGTACTGCCTGCCTTGTGAATCTGAGGCAAAAATTAAGCACTTTGTGCAAAAAGGATTAAAAAATTGCAGAAAAAATAGCCTCATAATTTTCCATATTAGCATCTTATTAAGTAGCAGTGGTAATACTTCTGAGACACTGGAAGAGTTGACCGTGATAAAAGAAGTTTATACTTCAGCTTCCTATTTTTTCATTTAAGAGAAGTTATAAAAAAAGATTAGCTGGTAATGTTATAAACCTGTTTAAAAAATAATTATTGCAATAAGCACATTTCTGATTTCATGTTTTACAAATTAACAAAATTGCATTAAAAGATTGACATACTTGCAACAATTTATAACTGTTATTTAAAGCAACAGCTTAAAAACAACATATTTCTTTCTGTGAGCCGAAAGAAATAACTGACCTGAAGTTATGACATTTCTTTTTCCATTGCTGACATTTGCTAATGTTAGCCTCTAAGCCCCTGCAGCCTCAAGGTGCCCTGCTCCCTTGCTGATCTCACTTAGTATTTTACAATCTAGACTATTTCCAAATGAAAAGTAGTTTCCTAATGAACAGGATTTTATTAGTTTAGAAATGGCATTAAATGGCCCTTCTTCACATTACGCATTCCAGAAGTAGTGGTAGTTTTTCCTATTTTGTGTGTCTGTTTTAAATGGACAAGAACCATTGTACTGTGCAGGAACGTTGTGAAAAGGTCAGTTTTAAATGTTAAATGCATGACTGTAAAAAATAGTTCCTCTAGACTGTTGGTATCTAACTCCAAAATAAGCATAAGCAAAAAGTAATGAAAAACCTTACCTATGAAAAAACTTAAACATTTTTACCAAGATCAAACAACATCAACATGAACCAGAACCTTTTTGTTTCAACCGTGTTATACCCATCAGCTTCCTGAAAATCAGTAATCCAACCTAAATAAAGACATGGTAGAAATATAGTTCTGAGAAAACAAGAATAACATTCTTTGCAATTATCCCTTTTTATTTTAAATTGTTGGAATTTGTAAAGTATGTGTTTATATAAATATTATAATTAATTTGATTATTGGTCAAGCATGAATTAGGCGATTACTAAAGCTCATTATGAGCCCCATTAAGTGGGAAGGACTCAGGTTTTGCCAGATAACTCTTCAAACTAATGACTGAACTCCACAGATACTGATGCAGCAATAAAACATACTCATTTTTATATAAAATATCAACGCACACTTTTCCTTTGTGTTGCCGTGTCCTAATTATTCACAGATTGCAAACTGTCTTTCTTCATTTTTGCTCATAATAATCAAATATGACAGGTCTAAATGAGGATGTTTGTTTTTGCCTCTAATTTGTCATTTTACCATTCTGGGATCCATTATCCTCATGTGCAAGACAGGTTTTGGGCTACCAAAGCAGCGTTTTGGTCTGGCGAAAGGTGCACACTCCAATCTTTTTCCTGACGGCCGTCTGTTCTTTAATGTGGTGAAAAGTCAGCTTTACTGCTGCTGAGTAGGTGGAAACCTGCACCTTGGGTTTTCAGGATGGATCAGGCTGCACTATGAAGCTCTGAACTGATCCAAATTTCTCAGTGAGAAGTAAAAATGAATTATTTCTGATGCAAACATGAGCAGATCCTTGCAACGCAGTTCCTTTTATAAACATTATAAATCTGTGAACATTACTGTAGTGTGGACACTTGGAAATTCCCTACACAATAAAAAACAAGAAAGATGATGCTCGAGTACATCGCTTAATATTAAAATAATTATTAATCCACCTCAGCAGTTATTTTTAAAATTACGATTTTGACATTAGAAAATATTATTATTTTTTAGTAGAGTGGTGGAGACTCAGTTGTGCCTTATTAATGGACTAAGTATGCCAGCAGATTAAAAATGAATTTTTTTGCTAATTTGTAGTCCACCCTTTTTATCTGTGTTTGTACAGTCACCCTGTTTGCCATAGTTCGCTTGGGGAAAGTATTAAGTTATGGAAAGAAAAGCTAAAACAGTCCAAAACCTGGTGGTTTGCATGATCTAAAATTTTCATGGAAAAGACAAATGTTGACAACATGATGTAAATTATTTGACTGAAAATAGAAAAGCAATAGTCATTCTTAAAACTCCCAAAAATATGAAGTACTTTATATTTTTTTGTAGCTTTATTTATGAAAGCTACTCAACACGTAGCTTTCCAACTAAGGTTTTTGTATGAATTACCCTAATATGAATGATGGATGGTGAGTGTTCTTTATGATTCTTGCAATTAATGACAATTTTAGTAGCCTTATTATTAGTGCTGAACAGAAACAGCACTCCATATGCTCCACTCAGAAAGATAGATTTAAGTCCTTTACTGTCATTTTGTAGCAACTCTAAATTAAGCAGTACTATAGGAAATTGTAAGTTTTTAAGCTTCACCTCCGGTGTAATAAAACCCAACTATGCCATTATACTGGTATCACGCTCATGTATAATTGCATAGTATTGCACTATCTTGTTAAGAAACAGTAAAAAAAATGCTTACAAGTTCAAAGTATAAGTCAGTGCGAGCCACTCGGAGCTCATCAACCTCCAGCCATGACTGTGCTGTATACTTCTGCCTCTGAGGACATGTCAAAACAATCAGTGAAAGACTGGGAGTTTTCTTTTCAGATTTTGCTACCCCATTTTATTAAAATTTCCTCTTTTCCCGCTAAAAATATTGTTGGTTAAATACTGAAAATATTAATTTAGTTTTTCTTTTAAATAAAGGTAATGAAACTGAAAAATCACACTTTTATTTCAGTCTATAGACATACAGTATGTGCATGTGGCATGTTTCTTTATTTTCTGTTTTACTCAAAACCGATACATCTTTGGCACATTTTTCTTCCATCATCGGTGTAAGTTGCATTTATTGAATCAAAAGTTACTTTGAACTATGTTATAATTAGGAAACAAATATAAAAATACAGAATTATTCGAAATTTGCTTATCAGTCAAAAAAGCCAAAAATTGCCATTGGCCACGTCATCCCTTACTGGTGCGTCTTTAATTGATGAACATTCAATCTTTAGCTTAAAGTTGACTGAAATATTTTTTCTATTTCCCTACAACAGCAATCTCTTTATATGCAGAGAATATTTTCAGCCCCTCACTGATTTGAAAGCTTACACTGTGTATTGATTATGTACCTTCATTAATCATCATCTCTACTGCAGAGTTTGCTGTGGTTTATTGCTGACTGAGCTATAGGTTGATATGATCAGTGGCTTGCGATGAAAGAGATGGATAAATTATGCCAAAAGCAGCTGGTACATCGACCTTGTGGTTAAACATTTGTTTGTCAATAAAGGCCACTAATGCTGCAGCAGCTTTCTTTTGTTATAGGCTGCCTACTGTTCCGCTGACATAAAATTATTTTGATATAAGGTTTAAACTGGTGCATCATGCAGACATTGCTTAAAAATATATTTTACCTGACATTTACAGACTCATTGTGTATTTTGATTCGATTACATGAAGAAATCATAATAACATAATTTGACTGGCATAGGGCACTTGTTATTGTGTTGGATCTCTACGATTTATTTTCTTAAAAATATTTTAGACCTGTTTCATTGATTCATATAACAGTGAATAAATTAATTACACGGAAGTTTAATGTAACAAAATGTCCAAAAGTTAAAGGAGAGTACATACTTTTGCTTGGCACTATGAATGTGTTTGAGGCTTGACTGTGGCTTAATTAACAAAAGTACATTTGTTCCAATACAGTGGGCAGATTTGGTTTGTATGCACTCCGGCCCCTACAGGTTCACCATGAGAGGGATGAGAAGTTCACACTTTGCTTTTGTGGCTTAGCAGCAGGAATGCATGCTCTCTGTAGGTGGTGCAGCTGCTTTCATTGATTATTGGGACAAAACTGGGTTGTTGCACGCTGAGAGTAAACGCATCGTGTCTGTGATGTGTGCAGATCCCCAAAATTCACCTATTCCCCCAGATCTTTAAAAGCACTGTGATAGTGACTCAGCCTATAAGCACACATGCCTTTTTGTTGCCTAACAGTGAATAAAAAGAAAGTTATCACCGTATATTATGTAGGAAAGAAAAAAATATATAAACTAAAAGTTTGTGTTCCTGACGATGCAGCGTGTCCGCATTAGTAGTTAAAGGAAAGCAACTTACAGACCTTAAAGAAATAGATTAAAATATGTTGTAATACAACACATGTAACATAAGTTTACAGGACAAACTATAACATTGATAACATTAATGGCATTAATGTTATTGTCCACAATAAAAAGCTTGGGTTTTTCATATTTATTTAAATGGAAAACAGAATGTTTCTTTGTCAATAGCTGCATTTCCATTGACCGTAAAACTGCTCAATTTGGAATTATGAAAAATATATTTGAAACAAGACAATTTTGAAAAAATCTTGGGTTTTTGCAATAGGATGAGGTGGATTTTCGGCCGTATCGAAATTTGTGTATTTCGAAAAACTGTAATGGAAACACACACCTCATATCAGCAACGCATTTTTGTTCACATAATTACATCTCGCTGAATATTTTTTCTTTCCAACCTTTTTCAATTTTTGGAAATCAAACTTAGTGTTGTGTCCATTTTATCACTTTATAACAACTTTTTTACTCATTGTTACATCAGTCTTATTTTTATTTTGATCATTTTACCTGTGTAAAAAAGCCTTGTTGGAATAACATATATTGCTCTAAAGAAATAATTATTAGTCAGCATGTGGATGTCTCTGAATATAAAAGAACCGAGGTGTACATGGTGTGAAGGCTTTAAATGAACTGTGAAGAATGAAGAAGAGATTTTATCATTACCTTGAGCCTGTTTTATTTCCCTTGAATGTGCATAACTGCCTCACAGATTTATTCTTTTGCGCTATACATTTTCTCCACCCTCTGTGTCTTTGTCATTGTACCTATTGTTTTTTTCTTGCCATTCATTGGTCCACCTTTCTTTCTATCCCTTTCTTTCTTATGTCAATTAATTTTTGTCTTCAGCTATTTTTAATTTTCAGAGCTCTGATTGCAGAAAATTAATTATTTTATATGCCCTTAATATTGCACTTCACTCAGACTTTAAAATCGTTAACAGATGTTCATCTCCAGGCAGATGACTGCGCTGCCACACATCAGTCTCCCAACCCCCCTACAACATAAACAGCTCTAACAGGAAAGAGATCAACATGAAATAGAGAGGTCACTGTTGCAGTGTGGGCTTCATTCTTTATAATGTCTCGTCAGTGCAGCAGATTAGTAGAGCTCAGATGTTGTAGTATATAGTTTATTATCATCTAATCCACAAGTTTCTCCTGGAAGTTTATTTTAAAGTATTTATGGCTAGATGTTCTGTTCTCTTTTAACATTCTTAAAACATTTAAAACTGCAGCCAAAATTGGAAAGGCTCCCCTCAGCATGATGATGTCGCCACTAACTTGTTTGTAGGCATAAAAAATTCAGGTTTCATTTCATGTGACCAATGCGCCTTCCTCCACATGTCTGATGTGACTCCTGTATGGTTTGAGGAAAACTGCAAACAGGAATTCTCATGGTTTTCTTTTAACAATTTGTTTAATTTCCTCGTTATTCTTCTATAAAGGGTGAATGTATGGATTAACTGAATAGGGACACTGTAGCTTGAATAGTGCTCGTGGCTGTTTTTCTGAAAATGCTGCCCTTACCCAGCTGTGGCTTGTGTGGAGCTTAGAGTTTGTCCCAGGAGGAAGGTGGCTAACACCTGGAATAGGCTACGTGTGCATTTCAGTTTATGTAGCGTACTGGTCTATTTCAACTTGATGCTTTGACAGTTTTGACAAAACCAACATCAAAGAGATTTTCTGGACTTTTTATTTACTATGCAGCACGTATATTTTATCGTTGCAGTGACCTTTCCTAGAATGACCTGTGTGTACATATTCTGCAAATCAGGCGCTGAGAAACTTTAATTACAAGGTTTTCGGTGTGAGCAAGTGCAGGTGTGTTGTTGACCATCATTTACCTTGGTCAAAACATGTTGCCTAGCAACCCAGACAGGCATTTGACTATAACCAACAGCACCACATTTTTTTCCCACAGTAGAGATCGAGGGAGTTTCTTAAATCCCCAAATTTATCACTGAACTAATAGGGAAAAAAATCTATTTGATTTCAAATCATGTTTGACTGCAAATAATGTTTCTTTGTTTATCTGACTTTTAAACATATGATTGATGGAAAGCAAAACTGGGTTTTGATTCTCGGTTCTAATAAAAACAGACTGAAGTGCCATCAGTAAAGGAAAATAGAAATTCTGCTACTTTATCAAATACATTGAACATGAAAAAAAAAATAATTATTATTTTACCTTTATTCTATAGTCTTTCTCTTCAGTGTCATTAGCGAGGCAAAGAAGACAAGTCAGGTGTAGGACATTATTTTTTTCCAAAGAAAAAAAAAATTCAATTTCTTTCTGGAAAGAAGTCATTAGGTAATTAAAGCAAGTATTGGAAGGGAAAAGATTGCACCGTCATGGACTGAATGAGTTAATTCCAGCTCTGCATCAAACCTGAGATCTGGCCCCAGGTGCAAACAATTTTCAGAATTTCCCTGCCGTATTAAAAGGCAATGCCAGCATCAGGAAGAAGCCAGTGAATGACTGATAATTAAAGGAAAATGGATGCTCTAGCAGAGAAACCGATGTAAAGTAATTGGATGAAACCGAACTTGTATTGAGCTGTCTGAAGATTGTTTCCTAGACTTTGGGATGTGTGTGTGTTGGAAGCTGCCAGAAGAATGCTTAGTGCCTTCAGGGAAATTGGTATGAAGATAATTAGGCGAAAATGACTCACAGCGTTTCTTATTCCATGTTAGCTAACAATCCTTGCAGTGTTAAGTCACTAATTTGAGTTTAAATCGCGCAGTGAATTGGTCAGTGAGTGTTAGAAAGAAGAATAAGGTGTTGCTGATTGTTTCCCTTCTGTATTTTAAGTCTGACTAACAATTATTTGTCTTGTATGCATGTTTTTAGGTTTTTTGAGATGCATTACATACCTTATATTTTTGTAGCTATTTTTTTCCCTTTATGAAAAGACAAATAAGAACAAGGCTCAGTGCACCATATACCTAGACAGTTGAGATTAACAGTCCAACATAAAATGAATATGTATATGTACATATCTGCCTATATATGCAATGTCAACTTAATCTTGACAAATCAAGAGTTTTATTCACTATGACCGAAATGCTTTTATTGCTGCAGTTTATCTATCTCCTGTTCCATTCTGCCATCATCTACAAATGTAACACCAAAGTAATTGAGTCTCTTTTCTTGTGGCAGAGACTGACTTGGAAGGAGCAGGTAATCTTTTTAGACTAGGAACCATTGCCTCAAAGAAAACATTTTTCACAGAGAACTTCACACGCTAATGCTACGCAGTCAAAATGTTGTGGCTAACAGTTACCAGGAAAAAAAACAACAAAAAAAACACATGAACCACAAAAAAAGCAAAGATGATACTCTGGATTTTCAAATGAGGGAATTTTGCCTTGAGATCCTGTTCACCACAAACCGGATCAGTTGCACCAGAAATAAGCTTGACTTTGTACAAGAAGACACAAAATTGTTAATTCCGATGACTTCACATTGAAAACAAGTCTAAATGGCTTTTTGTTCAATAAAGTAACAAAGCACACAGAGAGAGGGGTCAAAAAATTATTTTGTTTCTCAGAAAATCACTTCCTCTGCTGTTAGGTTAAACCTTGCCTGTCAGACTGGACATGACTCTGTAGAAATGGGAACTTACTCAAACGTTGTTCAAGTTTTTTAGGCTCAGACCACACTCTATGGTTACAGCTTACATTTTTTTAAATGTTTCAAATTCTCATAAAAGCTCAAGCTTTAAAAGATGTTCTAACTACCGTTATTATTTAGAGCTCTGCTTGCATTTAAGGTAAAAGAACACCAGGGCTGGTGCTTCTCTTTCAGTAAGAATAGCAAAAGAATGGCCTGCAATTTTAAGATACTCTCAGGTCAACCATAATTACCAACCATAATTGTAATGAGTCCTTTAAGTGATAATGATAATAGAATAATTAACAAAATGGAGCAACAAAATAAACGGTGCTCACAGTATAATAGAGTGTCAGCTCTCTTTAAGCTGTAAACCCAAGAGTAATCAGATTGCAAATATTACAGTTCTTACTTAAAATTTCAGTGTGTTTCATTGTGTATCCTTAACATTTATAATCATTGATTTGTTTTCAAAAATATTTTCAGTTTGGTCATTTGGCTGACTTTTGCTGTGAGATATTTCCTCATAAGAAAAAGTTTGCTATATTATAATGTTGCAAGCTAATGATCAGTCGATAATCAGGCTGTGGATGTAAAGTCACTGGCATCCCTGCTGTTGCTATGGTTTTCCACAGTTTAATTTGACTCAGCTTCAGATTTAGACCCTGGAAGAACCTGACTGAGCGTTCTGGTGAATTTTAGCAAGACGCCTTGAAGCCAATCAGCTAAAAGAGGCATATCCACCTCAATGTTTAAGCAACGAGAGCTCTCGTCACGGATCTGACAGTTGATTAAAACTCAGTCCAATCACCTGAGATGTGACTTTGATGTATGAGGGCTGACTTCGTAAAATCTGCGCCTTCACCAGAACTGAATAAGTGAGTTGAAATTTGCATAATGCAGAACTGGTAAAAAATAAAAAAAAATCTAATCTCACATGGAGATGCATGGAAGAATGGGACTAATAAACAGGCTTATATTGGACATGACTACAAACTCCACTTTTATCAGTTGTTGGTGCTTTCTCTGTCAGTTTATATTGTGAGCCATGGTTTACATTTGTGACCTGCTGACATGGAAGAGTTAATAATCAAAATGCATACGCCTTTGTGATATACTCTTACGTTGCTCCTGTTTTGTCACTGTCGAGGTTTGAGTGACATGCAACAGTGCATCATAATGGCTTTGACAGGCAGATGGCTTGTGTGCTGTTGTGGCTGACTGATTGCAGTTGGTTGATTGCGATTGCACCACTTTAGTAAACGTTACATCTCCAGATCATCTGATGCAGGTGCTGTTTGCCTCATTTTCAGTTTCTCAAAATGACTTTTTTTCTCTATTTTCTTGATTATGTGATTTTCCACAAACTGCTTAACTGTGCATTTCTGGATAAAAAAAATTGTACATTTGTATTCAGGTGCCTGAAATTGATCCAAAGCCATTTTCTTCAGTATTGCAATAAAATACTTTGACAGTAAACTTTGTGAAACACATGAGACACATTTGAAGTATAGACTTATCTTTTGGACAAGAAAATGCAAGCACCATGTGCTTGCTCATGTGTTTCATACCATGTTGTCAGCTCTCTCCTGCACAGCCACATGCTGTGAAACTCCTGTCAGAGGGGAGGTAAAGATAACAAAACATAATTGGAGCAAAACTCAAGTTTGACCTGCCATGTCAGGATCTAAAAACTGAAGTAAACTTTTGCTGCAAGTTGTGCGCTCTGAAAGGGTCTGTCACAGCAAAGAAAATAATCTGCTGGGATAGAAAAAACACAGCCCACTTATTGGGGAAATTTTAAGACCAAAAGGGAACCTTCATCATGAGTAAAACATCTAGTCAAACCAGACAAGACCGGCTGAAAACATATCTAATTTGTATTGCCAAATGTCGAAGATGGTGTGTTTTTTCTATGTAGTCATCTCAGCTTGACATCTTTTATAGTGTTTATTTTCCTGTCTTGTTCAGTGATAGAAATAATCTCTTTCTGGAGCCCAGAGTGTTTAGATGATTACAGCTGTGCAAAAGCACTTAACTTATAACACAGTGGCAGAAGATTTTGTAGATATGTGGGTTAGTTCAGCTATAAAGTGCTTCACTGACTGCATTTTCGATAATTATTGTAAGATTCTTTTGTTCATAGCATAGATGTCAATTTTAGTAACTAGATGTCAAATTCAGAGACTCTAAAACTCCATTAAAGTCCAAGCCTCCGTCCAGGCATCGTTAGATTTTAGAATGAGCATACGCTAGCTTGTTAAAAGGCTCTGCACTCTGATGGTTTTACTTTTGTGAAAAAAAGAGATCCTTTGTCGACTTAGTCACCTGCATCCACAATTCAGTTTTACTCCAAAGCTCTCAAACATAATTAATTCTCCTTTTTGGCTTCAACTTTCCTTCCATTATGGTTTTAGGCAGCAGGAGTCTGTTGTGCCCTTGTCTGCTACGCCAACACATTTTCCCTGTTTCTGTTGACGATAAACAGTATTTGATACCAGTTTGAACAATACCCATGGTCTCTGGTGTTCGTCTGCACAATGGAGCACTTGTCTTTGCCTGCTGAGAGAGAACGCCAATGGACAGACAGCTGTTGTTTGCAATTAGGGAGTCCCACTGAGGCCTTCAAAATATTTTTTTCTGTTAAATTTAACTGTAAAATTTGAAGGCTTTCTACACATATGTAATGCGTTGGGAATGAGCATCCGTGAAAAAGCAAGCAAACTGAAAAAAGTCAGAGTTTGGCAGAGGAGAAGACTAGTATTTCATTTAAATAAAAACAACAAATGATTCTTATAGTTTTCTTTGATGAAGAGTTATTTTTGTTGTTTGAACTTAATAAGGATTAAATGAAGTTATCCTCTTACTCAACTTCAATGAGATGAAAATTTATTTTTCATTGCACAGCTGTAATCATCTAAACCCTCTGGGCTACAGAAAGAGATTATTTCTATGACTGAACAGGACACTAAGGAAGATAATAAATAAAAAAGAAACATCTGCATTTAAGATAAAATCCTGACTGGCTGTCATTTTGGCATTCTAACAGAATATATCTACCTACAAATAAATATATGAAGATAAAACTGAAGATTTGAAATTTGTTTTGTTAACTATTTCCCATTCATTTTCTGTTGGAAAATTAACAGAGCAGAATTAATTTGTTGTGGCGAGTTCAAGAGAGGACATCAGTGCACATTCAGGTCAGGGTACACAAACAAAAGTATCTTCATATAAAGAAAAAGTATTATAAGTTGTCAGACTTCAACGAAACAGAAAATGGGAGATAATCTAGACGGCTTTGAATAATCAAGATGAATGAAAACCTGGAAAACATTGCAGCAAATATGCTGCATTCCATTAAAGCATAAAGATTTTCATTGTGACAAAAAAGTAATATATAAACTATTTAAATATTCTAAACAAATGGCCCTCATGTGTTTTGTTTTAAACTGTTCTTTTGTTGTTGTTTATTTAAATACTTATGTATAGTGCCACAAGCATGACAGAAATTTATAAAATTATCCCCTTATTATTTCTATTATTTATGTTTATTTGTGTATTTACTGTCATTGGTGACTCGTTCCCTCAGATCATCCTCCTCCATCCATTTGTCTGTCCCCTCTGTTCGTCTTACTACCATGGGGAGCAGAGCTTTCAGTCGCTCTGCCCCCCAACTCTGGAACTCATTACCATCTCACCTTAGAAACATAAAGTCATTCCCTAAATTTAAAACTGAACTTAAAACACACCTTTTTAGATCTGCTTTTTCAATATGACACAACTGGTTTGCTTGATTCTTTATATAGATTTTTTACATAGCTTTATATATAGATTTCATATAGATACATTGTTGTGTATTTATTTTATCTATTTTTAATTGCTACATTTTATTGTTTCTGTTACTTTTGCTCTTTGTACGGTGTCCTTGAGTGCCAGAAAGGCGCCTTTGAAATAAAATGTATTAATATTATTATTTGGCCCCAAGGGACTTTTCTTCCAAATTTTCTTGAAGCTGTGTCCTCAGTTGAACGTCTGAAGGGACGTTGAATAAGGCATTTAAATGATGTATCAGTGCTGGATGTTGCACATTAAGGTCCCATGTGCACTCAGGAAGACCAAAAGCAGAGTGAGAAAAGTACTCTGTTTTAATTCAGGCTCTCTGGACCAGATGCACTCAGTAAAGATTGGAACATTTTCACGAATACAGCCTGCAACAGTGACAGTTATGTAGAGGTGGGAATAGGTAGGGACTGACAGTTTCCGCAATCAGCTCACCTTTGATGAGTCAGAATGCTCGATCACTCTGGTAATTCTGTCAGACATGTAATTTCTTCTGACTCAGAAAGGTAGTTTCAGAACAACTGGGACCATGACAGAATTTGGCCCAAAGAGACTGGGTGTCAGTCATTATAGTCACTGCTCTTTGGGTCTAATCAGTGTCAGCTTAATCGCTCATTTCATATCGTTACCCGATAATGGAACGAGTCTCCAGAGGAGAGTTTCTATGAAAGCTTTGAATGGAAAATGTATTTTGAACCAGTGAGGGCAGTGAGTAAGCAGGGTCTTAAAATAATATTAAAAAAACTAACAATATTTTTTTTTGTCTTTATTTAAAAGTAATTTTCCTTTTTTGCACTGTGGGAGTGTGAAAAAGAATATACCCTCTTACTGATTTCCTATTCTACTGCATGTTTGTTACTCTTCAGTGTTTCAGGGCATCAAACCAAATATTAGTGAAAGACAACACAAGTAAACAGAAAATGCAGTTATTTTTTAAATGTCATTTTGCTTTCTTGCACAATGACAATAAAGGAATTCTGATTGTGATTTATTTCAGAATTGCATGTTGTGTTTACTCGGGTTGTCTTTAAATTGGTTTAATATTCTGAAATCGTGAATTGTGACAAACATGCAAAAAAAAGGAAATCAGGAAGGAAACAAACACTTTTTCATATCACTTTAGATTAGTCACCTTTGTTAAAAAAAACCTTATGACAAAACATTGAAATACACTAAAGTCTTTTAAACCTTGTAAAAAATAACAGCTATTTTCCCAGTGAATCTACAACTCCATTGTGTGTCTGTGGGCCTAGTTAAGGTTTCCGCCTGCTGATTACACAGCAAATCAAAATTTAGCTACAGGTCAAAAGGTCGGGTGTAAATAAGGGCTACAGAATTACCTTTCTCTGTGTCTGTGAATGTTTACATTTGGCCATGCTCACTGACAAAAGTTGTAAGTTTATGTGACACTTATGTAAAGAGTTTTTGTTTCACATCTGGAAATTCAGTTTTAAACTCACCATGCACTGTAAAGACGAGAAACAGGAGAAGAAATAGGGGAACTGCTCCTTTAGTTATACATGTATTATGGTCAGTTGCACAATATTTCTCACAGTTATTTTTTTATATTTTGTACATATTTTTGTAGAGCTTGTACTGAAATTAATGAAAACTCTAATTACTTTGATAAAAAAAATAAATTCAAGTGGCTTATTTGAGTCTTATAAAACATTTAATCTTACTGTGTTTTGCTCAGTGTAATCAGAACTCCACAGTCAGTTTGTCCTTTTACTTAGGAGGCTGTACTTTCAAACCTGCAAGTAAAGTTGCCACACACTCTCAAAGTTTGAGTTTGTGCTTCCATTTATAAACAAAATGTTTTTTTTTTTTTTTTAATTGTCTGAAAATACAAGACAATTTGAAAATTAGTATCTTTAAGTGTTGAATTAACAGAATGTGATATAGAGGTGACCAGAGTGAACTCTCCCTCTCCTTCAATGACTACTAGAGATAGACATCTGAATTACCCAACCTTTCAGAAGTTTCAGGCATGAATGTTGCAAGTCAATGACTCGATGAAAACTGCTGATTTCCTGTACTCGATCTTTGCTTAAAATTTCAGGAGAATTTTTGGAGATATTAAAGTTATCTGGGTAAATAATGATCAACCTAAGCTTTGGGATGCCCTCCATACTCACCATCTGCAGCTTCTGGATCTGACTGATTTGTCATCAAACCCAACAACTTTTGTATGGAAAAGTATGCTTAAACTATATGCTTCACGTCACTATTTCGATCACATTAAAAGGTAGATGCTGCTACAATGACATGGCTATCTGAGTCAGTTATCTGAGTCTCATTTAGAAGAAATGCTACGCTTTGTGTCCTGCAAATTTAAGATCAAAGAATATTAGTGGCTTTATTGAGCCTGTGTCTTCCTTTTTCAGTAATAATACATTTGCTGAGAAGCTGTCAGAGTTCCCATTTCATCTGATTAGCGCGTTGCAAACACTGATCAAAGAACAAGCCTCATTTGCATGTGATCACTTCAGCTTTGAACTTTAGACGCTGAGAGTCAAATAATTTGGCAGACAGGGATCAGGCACGACTTCTGCACCCATTGGGGAGCTAAATTAGCATAACACAGTCAACACTGACACAACATAAAATCCACAAAGACATTGTTCCATCAATTCTGGATTTGTGTGTGTGTGTGTGTGTAGGCTTGTAACATAAAGACATATAAAATAATGTTGATAGAGACATTCTGACTCGTGCTGTTTATTACTACGTAAATATATTTATTGTTTTTTTTTTATCACTGTCACAGTTCACTGTTCTTCTTTCCTGTCAAGTCTTTAAGTGCTACAGATGGCAACCCTCAGGAGAATTACCTTAATGCATTACCAATGTCAAACAAGTCTCAGATTAAACACGCCATTTAAATAGACCTCTTACTCCACGCAGCTCCCTCTGTGAGCTTTAATTCATACCAGATTTTTTACTGCACCTTCAAATATCTTGTTAAGCCAGGCCAACGTTATACCCATAGTTACAAATTCTACATCTGCACATTTATTTGTATTTGGGGGGGGGTTATGAAAAAAAACATTATATCTGGCCTGCCTAAATGTTACCAGCCAAGGTCAGGAGAATAACAATAAAAAATTCCTGCCATAGTAACCAAGTAGGTAGACCTTTCTCTTTGACAAATGTTTATTTTATAGTGAACTTGCATGGTCTGAAACTATATTATGTAGCTGTTCAAAAACAAGTGTAATCTTGTTTTTGAACAGTTTTGTGTCATTATTAAGCTTGACTTTAACAGCAGATATTTGATTTACATTCACACAACCTGATGAAGAAAAAAACCTTTCCTTTATGGTAATGGTACATGTTATGTACATGTATAGTGTTTTATTAAGTCTAGAAGATCCCATAGTGATTCACATATCCAGTTACTCATCTGTTCACACATACATTCACATACTGATGGTGTCAAGCTACTACATTGTGGACACAGCTCCCCTTTAGCAGTCTGACAGAAGTGACGCACCGGAGCTACCGGGCCGACTGACCACCACCAGCAGGAAGGACGGGTGAAAAGTTTTGCCCAAGGATACAACGAGACAGACAATTCAGGGGCTCAAACCGGCAACCCACCAGTCTCAGGACAAACCCCTAAGGCTTGTGCCAATGTTGCCCCATCACTCTTTACTCCTAAAATCTGAAAAATCTGATCACCAGGATACACCCAACCTCTGCAAGATCATGGAACCAAAACACAGATCTTATAGCTTCAGTGTTCGATGGTGATGGAATTTTTCTGTAGCTTAGCCTTTAGCTGATCTTCTTGCTATGCTGAGGCAGAAGGACTTAATCTTTCCTGAAACAATGGTTCCAGACAAAAGACTGTCTTCACTGTGACATCCCCCTTAATTTCATTTTCTGATGCTTCTACTTTCCCCAGCAAAGACAGTAAATCTCTACAAGGTCACATCACGTTCAACTCCATCATTTATGTTTGAAAATTCTGCACTTTACAATAGATTAACATTCATTTTTTTTATTTTACAGAATAATTTTCAATTAAGAGAGTAACATGAATGTGCCCTTCATTATTGATACACTGCACAATAGCCTCATATTATTTAATAAAACAACAATTAAAGATTATTTTAAAATGTAACATTCTGTGGATTACTGAAGTAAGTTTGGATTTGTGTATGATTACCAAAACTCAAAAAGTATGATCTGCCATAAACAGGGTGTTTTGAAAGCAAATGAAATCTAGTATTTAGCAAAGAAATCTCATAATAGTGCAGCAACCAATGTAAGTAGTTTCTAAATAAATTAAGGAATAAACAAAGGCTATCATACTGGGATAGGTGCTCCCAATGATGAATTCACAAACATTTACCTATGGCATTTAGAAACTTGCTGTAGTTTTTTCCACAGACGTTTTGCACATTAAGTTTTGTGTAAAATCTTTCTAAAAATGCTTTTACCAAATGTCACAGATGAGAGTTTTGATTGCCAAACCATTCTGAGCTGACTTTCCTGCAGGTGTCTCTGGTTTCGTCTTTTTCTCAGGTTCAGCTGCTATAGCTGCTAATACTGCCACATCTGTTTACATCTCAATTTATTACTAATCAAGCACAAATGTGAAACCTATTACTCTCCGTGGTATTAAACTTTTTGAGTGCCTATGTAGGTGGAAGCAATCAGTAAGAGCAGAATAGCAGACTTTACTTGAATAAACATGTATCTCACTACACATGATAGCAAATCACAAAAACACATCATTTTTTGTCTTCACATATTTTTCAGCATTTTTACTTGCCTAAGTGCAGCCAAAATAAACTAATTTCATTCTCAGTATTTTATAAATAGTTTGTCACTTTCAGCATGTAAAATAATGTGGGTTTTTCTGTGGTTTTCAGTGACAGCATGCCAAAGCGGCTGGCACTCATCTGCTTCCTGTCTCTGGTCATGCTGATGAGCGTCTTGGGAAACCTGCTGGTCATGGTGGCCGTCTGCAAAGACAGACAACTCAGGTGGGTTTGGGCTTCATCACCTTTTCACGTAAAGATTATATAGATTTGATTGTTTATTTGATACAATCTTGTTTCTATATAGTAGATTTAAATAAAAAATACTCTAAGGACGATCAGGAAGCTCCTTTCTCTTTCCAATCCATTATTTTCCATATTACATTTTGTAACAAAGTATCTCTTGTGTACAGTTAGTTTTTGATCCCACCTAAGACAAACATCTGGAATCTTACTAGCAAAACGTTTGCTTTTAATGTTTCAATTCAATAAGGAGATGAAAAAGATGAACAAAAACATTTTATATGAAACACTTTTGTGTTTCATATAAAGATTTTCTTTAAACATTGAGGACAAATCTCGGCAGGGTTTACTTGAGGTAGAAAAATAAATTGACTTCTGTTATGGACAAAATGGATTACAGCAAACTTGGTTCTATAGTCTTTTCATTCAGATAAGAAACTCAAGCGGTGCGCGTGAAGCTGTGGTGACTGTGATAGAGCTAGCAGGCAGACCTCCTCACATGGGAGCCGCTGTCACTGTGATCTCTGATTTTTTTTTTGTCCCTCACTCTCCTCCTGTCCTCTCTTCTGCTCTTTTGTGTCATCTCTTTTTTTCTCTCATTCTCTCTCTCGCTTCCCATCTTTGTTTTTTCTTATCTCATGACACCTGATAGCTCAGGGTGACCTCTGTCTTGTCATGTTGACATGAAGGATTGTCTGTTTGCAGATGCACATTGAAAGATTGCAGTGAGGCCAGATGTTTGTTTATTTGAACAATGAAAATCAGTTGACTTTGAAATTCATTCAGTGTGTATACAAAAGCGTTCATTTAAAACCATTAATTTAAAGTCACTGCTATGTTGTCTCACCTCCCTGTGGAGAAAATAATTATCCAGGGTCTTTGTTGCTCCCATCATCATTGCCCTACTGCCTGCTGGGAAATTTCCACAGGGACACACACTTACACATGTGATGCACATCTGCACAATAGGGGTATCCCTTGGGTGAAGAATCCTTACAAAAATAAAGCTGAACTCGGAGCATCTCATTAAGAACTGTTAAAACTGTTCTTCACTGGAAAATAGGATTTACTGTTTCCCACCAAACATGCAACAGAAAAGCAATTGATAGTTGAAGAAAGAAATTTACTCTTATCTTACTGTACTCTAATTTTAAAACTTTTTATGTATTTTATTTGAGTAACAAACAGTAAATAAGAGTAACAGTAGATTGTGCATAGCTGTTAAGTGAAATAAATGGATCCATCTTTTTAATAAATGATTATCTGAAAATTGTAGCATGCGGCTTTTTTATTCTGACATGTCCACTTGTTATTACCGTAATTTAATTTTGATGTACATATACAGCTGTTCTACAAACTACTAAGGTCTAATTGGTGAGATTTATGAAGTCCAACATACATACCAGACAGGTCAGGAATAAAGTTGTGAAGGAGTTTAAAACAGGATTATGTAATAAAACAACATCCACATATTTAAACATCTCGTAGAGCACTGTTTAGTCCACCATTTGAAAGTGGAAATGAGTGTAGTACAACTGCAAACCTATAATGGCCGTCAACCTAAAGTGATAGACCAGTCAAGGAGAGCATAATTCATGCAGGCAGATAAAAGGCTATTTACACAAAGCTATTGTGGGGAAATCTCTTATATGATAGGACATCTATCCACAAATCTGCCCTTTATAGAAGAGAGGCAAGAAGACAGCCATAGAAAGTTTAATTTGCAAATATGTTGAAAAGCTCCCTTTGGTTAGATAAAACCAAAATGGCATCCATTCAAAAATGCTAAGTTTGACAGAAAACCTACACTCCACATTCCCTTGAAAGCACCATCCCCACATAGTTGTGGTAAGCTCATGCTATGGGGTTGCTGGTTTTAAGCAGTTATAATAGTAGAGAAAAAGCTGTTAGAGGCAGAAAAGTTTAGGCTGGGGTGGGTATGTAATGTGTACCTTCCACATCACATACAATAATGTGGAAGGTACAATAATCTGAAAACATACAGCCGGAGCTACAATGCAATGGCTGCAACAAAGCATATTCATTTGTTACAATGGCTCAATCAATAAATGATTGAGCCATATGTGTAACTTATGTTCATATATGTTACATATCCAATATGACTTTGTATGATCTTGTAGAGAGAATCCACAAAAAAACTGGAGCTGTAATTGCAGCAAAAATATTATTCTGTTTGGGATGAAAGTTGTAAAAACTATGCACCATTTTCATTCCACTTCACAATCATTTGCTTCTTTCTGTTGGTTGGTTTATCACTTGAAGATGGTGGTTGTAATTTGAGAAAAAAATGTCAAAGTTCAATTGGTTTGAATACTTTAGCTGGTACTTTAGCTGTCAGTTGGACTGATGTGTGTCCAGCTTGCAAGAAAGGGAAGCTGCTGAAAAACCTGGAGGCATTTTCGTCATAAACCCCCCAGCTTCTTCTGCAGGAGCTGATACCAGCAGAAGGTGGTTCAGAGGGTGTTGCACTGCTCATCAATAACCACCACACAAACACAAGCTCTTGTTTCTCTCAGAGTGACATGTTGAGGGTGTGGAGAAGATACCCACACACACCAAAACATGCTGCCACACAGTCTGTTTATACCGGACACTGAACAGATCTGGAAGCAGTGACACTGTTGTCATGTCAGGAACTTTTGGTTCTCGCAATAATTTGGACTTCAGTTAACAATTATTCTGTTTTTTTTTTCAGTGTTTTCACAAGAACTACTGTCATGAAGAAAATGTTTCATTCATATTATACATAAGTGTATGCTGATACTTTCATTAATTTTCCTGAACCACATAGATGACATGATTCATGTGGAAGCTCTGTCAATTCAACAAGGGAAACCTTGTCAAAGTTAAACAATTGCAGATATATTTTAGCATTCCAAATGCAGACACAAAGTGTCTATCTGCAATTGTTACAAGTTTTATAAGATTAGGATTTATTTTCTGTCTTTTTATGGATAATGTGGTCTTGCTGGCTTTATCAAGCAGAGACCCCCACTGAATTCAAAGTGTGAAACCACCAGAGAGAAGACAGGTACTCAGCTGGAAAATGGTGGGCTTCCATATTTAAGTGTGACTCATACCTCAACCTGAGTTGTGTCTTGGAGTTATGTTCACAAGTAGGGGTGAAATCAATATCTGGATCACTGCAGCATCTGCAATCATTCACTAAAGGTGGCTAATATGGACTTAAGAGATTATCACATTATTTCATTGCATTTATTGTTGACAGAAGTGTTGGAAAAACAACAAGTTCTGTGAATGTTCCAGTTATATAACTTGTACATTTTGAAAAAGTAATTAGTCACTATCATTAAAGTTTCTTGAAAGTGCCTGGTAAAATCCAAGAAAGTGTCTAAGGTGCACGGGCAAAGTACGCATTAAGTTCCAGGAAATTTGCAGGAAAGTGTCAGGTAAATTCATGAAGCTGTTGTGCAATTTTTTTCCCAACTTCAATTTAATGTACCATGTGGATAAGTAAAAAGAGGAAATCCAGCAGATGACCAAGTTCATGTTTGTTTTACAAAACCATGGATGTGACTACAGTATTAATAAAAATTTCTTGTTTTGTGTTTTGAAAGTTGTTAAAGAAATGCTCACCAAATGGGGGTACAGTTACTGTCTTTGGAAACATTTATTTTATTTTATTGTTTACTGGTCTAACTTTGGAGAAAATGTTTCATAATTTATTTTATGAAAATATTTAACAGAAATTAAGATGTTTCATCATTGGGCATCAATTAAATGGGGCTCATGTTGCAGTGCTCATGTGGCGTCAAAGATAAAATGTTAAGTTGTTTTATAGTGAAGTATTCTAGGACCACTTTTCAATGTTATAGGAAAAAACAGGCAACAAAACAATCCTCCCAAACATGTAGACAGCTGAGTTGCACAGGATTATAAGTATAGAAAAACATTTTCAGCTTATGTGTACTCAAATGCAGTGTTGCTTCTGTAATCATAAAGATAATTTAGTAAAAATAGAAATTACTTATACATGATCTCTGGTGTGTTGATGTCTTTCCTCTTCTTTGTTCCACTCTGTTTTAATCTTGCACTACAGCATTACTCATCCAAAACCATGTGCACCCATAATAACTCCAAACTCACTCTAAGTCTTTTCTATTAAAGTTTATTTATTCTGGAAGCAGTACCACAACTTGTCATTCTAACTAAACACAACGCCTCCCCTCAGGACTTGTTAAATGTTACTAAACTGTTCTAAATTACTGCCAGCTTGACGGTCTGAGCGCGTAATGGATAAACATCTGCTACTTCATCTACAATTTGGGTGTGTGCATGTGCAGCATTTCTCTACATCCTTTTGCATTCTCTCTTGTGTCTCACATGTGTATCTGTCCATGCTCAGTAGCGCCACCAGCAGACTGCTGGTTGGTTTCATCACTAACTGCTTATTTTAAGGCACTGTTTTGGATAGAGCTGAGCAGATGGGAAAGCCTTACGGCACTCAGCTCTTGCTACTGCTATTTATAAAATGAGAGCATCCACAGTAGAGACACTGAAGAGGACAGGGCATCTAAATGAACAACTTCTTTGCATCATTGGTTTTCTGGTTGAGTGGCTAAAAACAAAAATTAGAGATCTGATGAAACAAACTCATCAACTGAATTTGTGTTTTTTTTTTTTTTTTTTTTTACTGATGTGACAGATGTGATGTGTCAGTAATAAAATAATCAGATCAAAATTGGCATCAATAATAGGTCTCTGACTTTTTGGCTGGCTTATAAGGAGACCATATTTCCCTGTATCAGCAGTTCTGCTTTTTGTTGCGCACATATCTGGGACATCTCCAAATATCTGTTTTTCTAAAAGTAATGGAGAGTGTGCATCTATATTTTAGTGACACAGTCTCTAAAGTTAGCCTGGAATAGGAATATTTTAACTTTATTTTTAGTTATTTGCCTTACTTTGTCACTGGAGTGTGGTTTTTATTTAGACAGTACTCATTGTTAAGTGTAGACTATACAGCAGCTCAAACAGGGAGGCTTTGGAAAGTGTGTTAATACCTCAAATGTTTGATGAAGACCTTAAAGCTGCAGTACAAAACTTGGAAAAAAATGTTGTTTCTCTAGCACAGCTTCAGCAAACTGGCAATTTTCAGCAGCACATATACAAGCATGTTTGACAAAACTAAGACCTTCCTCTTAACTGCGATTGGTTGGTTCTGACTAGGGGTGGTGCATTTCTTCAGATGGCAGTAGGACCACTAGGAGGAGGCAAAGGAGCTCATATTTTTTTAAACAGATTATGTCTCATATTATACTGTCAGGACATAGTTACACTTTTAACAAGTATATAAAGAATATCATTTTATAAAATGTACTGACTGCACCTTTAGTAAACAGTATTAGCATGTACAAATAAGGAAAATATGTATCATTCATGAAATATAATCTAATTGGTTTAAAAAGTAAATACAGAGTGTTATAGGTTCAGACAACTTTTGTTTCAGTAAAATCAAGTCTTCTGAGGAATGCCTGATGTGTAGATATTATATCACAAATAGAAAGCACTAAGTTTGATAATAATCTTGCTAATACATGAGTTAATAATGTTTTGTAAAATGTTTAAACAGTATGATGTTTGGAATTCTGTCTAATGCAAAGGCCTAAAAACAAAACCAGATTGCCAACTTCATTGCGTCAAGAAAACTTTAAAAGATTCACTGTGACATCTCTGCCTCACTCAATGTTACTATTATACAACTCTTGCGGTGGACAAAGTCACTTTTTATTTTTTGTGCAGTTTCCTTTTCCTCTTTCAAGTAGAGTCTCGCATCGAACAATGCTTCAACAAACAAAATCACAGTTTGTCACAAAGAAAAGGCTGAGTACTGTACTGTGTAGGTTGTACATCTGAGCAATCAAGGTGTATTCAGTTTTAGTTTCTGACCTGTTTTTACTTGTCTTTTTGCTCTCTGTTGGACAGGAACATGGATGCATGTAGTCTCCTTCTTATTGTCTGTACTTTTCCACACTTCTCTAAAGACTATTGTCCCTGAATTTTCCTTGGGACAATAAAGGTTACCTCTAGCCTTTTCTTGTTCATAAAGGAACCCATATAAATTTGTTATATCTTTTTCTTACTCTTTTTTAGGTCCTCCTAGGTTTGCCATACATTTTTATTTTTGGGACAAAAACTTTATTGTCCTAATAGTGATAACAGGTGTCAGTGTGTTGTAATATTTCACTCTTCTGGAAGGCTCCCCATGGGTATGAAGATGTACCCTGCAGTGATTTGCTCCCATTTCATTGCATCAAGCAGTCCAGCTCTTATGATGAATGACAAATTATCTTGATTGCATTTGGTATTTCAAGTTGATCTTAATTAATAGTAAAGTGGAGGACACTCTGGTGTGGAAGAGGTCATTTGTCTATGTTGAGGGAACTGTTAAGGTCTTTTGAGACTTTCTGTGCCATATTTGATCTTACTCAGCCCCTGTTAAATCCACAAATGTTTGTTTTGTAAGATATATGTGGTCAAAATAAAATGTTTCAAGAGACACTTAGCAATGTCATACACAGTGAGTTGCAAGGTTTAAATGTCTTTTTGTTTCGTAATGTTATAACCAAAACTCCTACACAAAGTTGCATTGAAAATTTTGAAGCTAATGTATCATTTTCCATTCACTTCACAAATCTGTGGTGAGCATTAATGTTCAGCTCCTGCGAGTCAATACTTAGAGAGATAATTAAATAGATGATTAAATAATATTTCACATTTCAATTAAAGCTACCAATCTTTGGTTGTATGTCTTTGCACATTCCACACAATTTGTTTCGAAATGTCTGCACATCTGGAAACTGAAAAATGTTACCTTTTTTAATTTCACATTTTGTTTTATGTGAAATTTAGAGACTTTATTTTTATTTTATTTTTCTATTCAATCATCTGGCAAGAGCAACCTCTTGCAGACATGGAATGTGCCCTCAATATGGCTTGTTCTGGCTTTCTTTCAGCAGTGCCTGAGTTTTATTTAGGGATGTATGAGATAAGGGCGAAGACTCAAATTCAGAATTTTATTGAAAAATATTAAATATCACTCTGCTTACTTCACAGTTTCATACCACTTTGTGTGAAAGTCCTTTAAAAATAGATTAGCTTATGCATATGTCAACATATGTCAACATATGCATAAGTTTACAGGTTAAAAATACTTTTGAAATGCAAAGTAGATGTCAAATTATTCTCAGCAGTGTTAACTTCCTTCTGGACAGTTATGTGAATAACATCTTTTTCCATTTATTTAACAGGGTAAGTACTATGTTTAGGCTTTCTTTTTAGCTTTTTTTATTGAATAAACAATTATTCTATTTTTGTTTTTAAACTGAAGTATGTCATTTTGATTTTTCCTGAAAAATACAAATTTAAAAAACAATCAGCTTAATGAAAAATAAAACAGCCATTTCTCTTTTGTGTATTTATTTTTGGGGGGAGATTTTTGTCACCATGAAGGCTTTGTTTGAACTGTTTCTCTGTTTTTCCATAATTACATTTAATTTGTTTGTTTAGTTGCTCCCAAAGCACCATAAATAGGAAACACTTAAAATTCTTTGTTCATTCCAGAACAATAAGGCTGGTTAACAATAAGTTGCTGGTTGTGGCCCCTCAATTTACGCAGTATTTGACAATAGGTTTTGCACTTAATTTTGTTCTGGTTCGCTAAGATTAAACAACAGAACAGTATGAATTTAAACTTGAAGTTTTAATAATCTATTTTGACTGACCACTTGATACATAATTTTGTCATGTTGGCCCTTGAAATAGTCTATTCTTAATGATTGTTCATATTTTATCCCTTTTTTTCTACTCCAACAGGAAAATCAAGACCAACTATTTCATTGTGTCTCTGGCATTTGCTGATTTGCTTGTGTCAGTGCTTGTGATGCCGTTTGGTGCCATCGAGCTGGTCCACCAGCACTGGATCTACGGTGAGACGTTCTGTCTGGTTCGGACGTCGTTGGACGTTCTTCTGACAACCGCGTCTATACTCCACCTGTGTTGCATCGCTCTGGATAGGTGAGGATGTTGTGTGCACTTCTAACCTCAAACTCTGGCAGATTTCTTATTTCTAGTCAAAATAATTGCAATACTGCATCTTGCTTACAGACGCTGTATTGCATCTGCAAGGGAGATGCAGGCTTATAGCTCAGAAAAATAAAACAGAGAACATTTGTTACAATACTTTCTACTGAAGTCTAACTCCCTGTTTAAGCATATCAGCCTGAAGAAATGTGGCCTTCATAAAAAACCATTTCTTTTTGAAAAGCTTTTTAATTCTCTGTTTGCTGAGAAAACAGAGAAGCCATAAAACCATCCAGCACACTACAAGAGGAATTGTTTTTGTTGTTTTCCTCAAAAACACACTGGGCAAACTTACATGCATCTTTCGGTGTTCTAACAAGGGTTTTGCCTGCAGATAAAATAAGATGCCTATAACAACTTTTCTTGGGCTCACACTTTAGTGTTTAACTACAGAATAAAAGTGAGTAAAAACACAATCTAACTGATATCTGATTTATTCAATCACTTTCTTTTTGGCAGCTGTGTGATTACCTCTGGTTAATCTTCTGTCTATCATCAGAAGATTTAGCCTTTAAACTCCTTCTTACTGCTTCTAGATAGCCAGCTAAATTTATTATAACGCACATTGCAGTTCTATAGCATACAGAGAGTGTGTAAGTTGCTAGGTACTAAAGGCATTGTGCCAAAATTTTAAAGGCTAGAGGTAAGAGGGAAAAGTAGATTTAGGACTGAATAGACTTAATTGCCATCCATACTCCTCAGAGACAAATGTTCATAATAAATATTCCCCAGTATAGTGTTATTTTACAGGCAGAATTTTATTTCTGTGGCTTCTGTGTGTACTGTGGTTGCAGTTGTTTGGTTTGTAAAAAAAGCATTTTGTTTATTGGGATTATCAACCCTTTGGTGAAACATCATCTCCATATCTTATTATTGTAGCTATATTGATTTTTCAGACTATTATTTAAGTATAAGTTAACCATGACAACTGTATATTACAGCATATTACAACTGCATATTTTTTGTAACAATATATTTAAGCTACAATTTCTAATTCTTGTCAAAAACATAATACATGTTATGTTATGAAGTGAACATTTGTGCTAAGGGCACAAACAAATTTGGGAAGTACTGAATAAAAGAGATTAAAAATATATGAAAAAAACTGAAGGAAGATTTAGCTGAACTGACTTTCGAACAAAGTCTGATTCCTAAGAAACTGAAGTCGAATGGGGATGGTATGTGGGTGGCTCATATCAGCTAATAAGAACCAAGGACAATTTTCAGCTAAGAAGCTACGGAAGAGGAAATGATCTTTTCATAAAATTGCCTTGCTGGAGGAGCCTTGTCATTTTTTATACAAGCAGCTGCCTTCACATACTGGCACAGCAGTGCTTCCATTTCTAGTTTATAGCAAAAACAATCACCACAATTTCCTTGTAAATCATGTCACATCTTCCTGTGAATCCAATTTCCGTTCTTACTGTAATTGGCTGCCTGTTTGGGTGTTTTTGTTGAAGCTTTTATCTTTGTGCTATTAAGGAACAAGATGTATTGTCTTTGCACATCATCCAGTATTTCACACTTGAATTAATTTTCTATTTTACTTGCCCTTCTTTAACTTTGACTTGCACATGCTTTTCATCTGAATATTGCATGGTAAACACTCAAAGTAAGATCTCAGACATGTCAAAACAGTTTTAAAAATTGTCAGTTATTTTAATTTAAAAACAAAATGTAAAAACTGTTTTTGGTTTAACATGTGCACTGAAACCTGATCCATAATTTTGTTATACTGTCCCTTGAAATGACAGTTCTATTCTGTGTAGTGACAGATCAGGCTTTTCTTTATCCGGTTCCTCTTCTGTAGGAAGTGTCGAAGTTCCTTCAGGACTGATTAAATATTAGCAGCTTTGCTTGTTCTCAACGTCTCAAGTCAAATGAATGAAAATTAATAAAAACATTTGGGAAGCTTATCTTACTCTATGCACACAAGAACTCATCACATATCATTTGCTTTAATATTGAAATATTGCTTTTGACCATCGTATTTTAAGCTGATCTATGTAGTTTAATAAAAAAATATCTAATTATTTTTGATTTAAAAATATATATACTGTATATTATTCTAGAAGACAACCCATTACAGTTTCTGTACTACTGACTCAGTGGTTAGTTTTAGAATATGCAGCTTTAACAAACTACAACTGCAATGTTATTCTGGCTTATTATTTCTGAGTCTTATCAACTTTTTTTGTAAATATAAAAGACTTACAGAAATAGAGAATGAAAGAATATTCTTATGTAAAACTGCAGGATTTGACCATGAGCTAATGAAAATGTCCTTTAAGCCTTTGAAGCAAAACGTAAGTGTGACTCTAAGTTGATATGTAAAGCTAAGTAGAGGTCTAAAAATATTCGAGACACACATATATATTAATATTAAAGAATAACTAAAGCTGGCACTGGCAACTGGAACAAGTTTCATCAGATTTAACACTGGTTTTGCTTAATGTCTCTTAATCAGAGTCTTTTGGAACCAATACTTCCTCCTTGTGCAAAAATTTATCTGAGTTTGTTAATGTATTACTGATGCTTTAAAGTCTAATAAGACTTTGTCTTATTAGATAAACAATTTGTTTTGACATTAATTTAATTACATCAGATAAACACATCTGAAACATGTCGTTAAGGTTCAGAAATAGTGCTACAAAATCAAAAATGTATTAAGTTTTCATAAAGAGGCTGCAAAACGTTAGCTCTGAAAACTCAAGAATACAGGGTTCTTTCTAGATAACAACCTACTGATTAAGTTTTTAGTTTTTCTTTCAAACCTCAGTTGAGTGGTGCTTAATTATATGATTAATCATTTTGCATAGCAGTATACAATCCACCGCAGAATGATTGCATCATTCTTTACCACGTTGAAACACTGGTTAGAAGCATACATTTCAAGCATTTTTTTAGCTTCAGAGACCATCTTGTGGAGAAAATAATTATCTGATCATTGATTTGGGCAGTATTCCCAGAGGTGTTTTATTTAGTTTAACTAAGAACTGATATCCTTTAAGGATCTTGTGAACTTTGATGTTTATTTTTGGTGAAGTAGGTCAGACAAACATCTTGAGGCAGAAATTGTTGTTTCAACCGCATGCTAGTGATTTTTTCTGTTTAAAAGAAAAAACAAGGACAATTTTATTATTATTATTACTTTAGTTGAAGCTCATAAACCTTTTGCCTCAACTTTTTGCTCCCTTTATACTATTCGGTGTGGAACATTAGATGGGTTGGCTGGCAAATGGATGTTTAATAAAGTCGTTCAGCCCACAGACTGTTTAGGACTCATGACAAGGCCGTGGCTTGGAGCAAGGTCTTATAGATGATAATAAAAGCGCAAAGGCATTTTCTGTGACATGCAGCTCTACCCTGAAGGCACAGATAATGGTAAAACATATCAGTGGAAACCACTGAGTTGCTCTGTGGAAAAATACTGGGGTTAAGTGCTTTAGGTGAGAACCTTCTAATCACATATAATATGAAGTATATTCTGAATTTCAAAACTGATGTGAGGTTTTAGATCGAAGTTGTCCAAGAGGCAGAGAGGTTTGACATTATTATTTCAGGAAGAGCAGCTTGCTCAGTGAAAATAAACAAACAAAAAAAAGCATCTTGTTTATCTATCTCCTAAAAGAAGTGATGTAATTACCAGTGAAAAGCAAAAATTAAATATGCTTTACTAATAAAGCCAACAATCTAAACAAACAAAAAATATGCATATATTATATATGTATGTATATACAAAATAAATTGTTTCACATTTAATCACAGATACTTTCCAATTTATACTAGTTATTACACAGTGCATCAGTTCAGTTTATTATTCAACTTAATTTAAAGAGCTTTCTATGTAAGGAAGCCCAGCATATTGCCTTGACTTGCAGCATTCCCTCTTCCTGGACGACCATGTAGCGTCAAAAGGCAATCAATTAAGATGAGTAGTTGACTTTTACAGAAATATATAGAGAAATCCCTCATAGCGGGCATATATATAGCGATAGTGGAGAGGAAAAAGTTCAGTTTTTAATGCATGATTCAATTTTTCTTATTTTCTTGTGCTAACATATTCACCTGGATGGAAGAGGTTCTGGCTTTAATATCAAGGATGAGCACTTTATAAATTATATGGTTAGGTCAATGTTCAATGTGGCTTTAAACAAACAAACAAAAAAAAGAGAAAAAGTGGAATCTGTTCACCGTAGAGAAAACCTATGATTGACTTATGACAGGTAGAGAAGTGGCTCAAAGATCAGGCCTCTAGACAAATTTTCACACTCTGCATTGTGGACTGCCAGATGCCACAGGTTTCTCAGAACAGCCAAGAAAAAAAAACAAAAAAAACTGTTATCCAGAGGGCTGACCTCTGCTCCTGTGGTAAATCAGGCTCAAGAAGCACATTTTGGACACAAACCACAATTTAATTCATCTGTATGCTTATCCATTAAATTACAGAAGGATGGAGCATGTGTTTATAACAGACTTTAAGACAGCCTGTTTGCCATCTGGACAGTGTTTATATTTGTCTCAAAATGTTTTTTTGCAGTAGCCTTTAACAAGCAACTATTGCAATAGCCCTATTTATGTTCAAAAGCTGTTTGGCTGTTTAATAAAATGAACTGCTCTTATCTCAGCTTTGTCAAGGCAAATCTCTGTTTCAAGCATCATAATTGATAGATGTTGATGTATTTATTTTTATATCAGCAGCTGCTTTATGATATTCCAACCTAAAATAATCTAGATATTTTAGAGCTTCATGTATCAACTGAGTGAAATGCAGGTGGAAATGCCATTTTCAACATTTTTATGTTTTAGAGATTGATGGGGAAGAAGGATGTTGTTGTCATCTGTAGCTTACAGCTTCCTAAACAAAACAGTCAATGAAGAAAGAAAACATTTATCCTCTGCTTATAATAAATCTTTAAAAGGAAGCATATGGTGAATGCATCACTGAATCACAACAGAAGAAGGCAAGAGACTTTTAAATGTATCACGTAAAAATGAACATCTTTTACATTCATAAAACTGTGTAATATTAAATATGGAACAGAAGCTCAATGAAAGGTGAACAACACATGATCAAATTAAATACAAACTTTAGATATATTGCCATCAAACAAGTCAGTTTAGTGTCAAATCAAGTTTTGAAAAACTAACTGAAGCACCAAAAGATAAACAAAATGAGTGCCATGAAAGCAAAATTATTGTTCAGTTTGTCAAAGAAAAGTAAAGTAACAATATCAACACTCACATGCTTCTGTTTTATTCTTCATCACTTGGCTGACAAACAACAAAGGTTTTCTTTGTAAGCGTGACAAAGAAAACAAAAAAGTCACACTGAAAGACTGAGAAGAAAGAAGAGAAGGCAACTGAACAGTAGCATGAAATAAAACTGAGCAGCTGCAAATAAAGCTTCTTATTCATAATTTAAGCTGACGATCCTGAAAAAGCCTCTGAATAGAGGCTGAAAATAACAACTGCTGCAAGCAGGATGCAGCAACATAAAGGCATTCAGTAGTAAAGTGGCTAACTCAGAGATGTTCACAATATAAAGCACAAGGAAATCAGGAAATGAACATTAAAAATAAGAGTCTTTTAACAGAATTGAAATACAACTGCATACTCATTAGAGTATCTTTTTTGTTCTGATGAAGTGGTATAGCAAAGTAAAATCCTCATTTGTGCTGTCTAACAAACATTGAAGATGAATGCTGTTTACAGCGTTTTATGGTGTAGAGCAGAATTAAATGAAGTAGAAGCAATTCTGGTGGATAAAAGATAAATACTTTGTCTAGTACCTAACATTTTATATTTTCATACAGGCATATTTCCAAAAGGCATTATATTGGTAAATATTCAAACAGCTTTGCCATGCCATGCCCTAATGTTAAAGCGTAAGATATTTTAAATCTAGCACCTTATGGACTACATTGGAAATTTCCAATAGCCCACATCTACCTAAACATCAAAGTATTCATCCTAATCTACTCTTTCCATTAACTAACGTTTGTCAGGACTTATCACACTGCTCCGAAATCAGGTACGTTTCACATTTTAACATGTGGTGATGGTGGATATCTTACGCTCAGTTGTGACAAACATTATTACATGCTCATATAGTCACACTAACATCAGTTCTGCATCAAAGTTGACACATTTTTGATGAAGTTTGTCATGACTCATACAAGTGTATGAAAACAAAGTTTCCACATGTAGTAGTGAACTTTTTGGTTCTAAAATTTAAACACTAAAGTACTGTAACTTCATTTGACATTCTCTAAAACACTACTCCCAAATGTTCATTAATCGTTACAATGTACAGCAGTAATGCAAAAAATTAAAGCAATACAGTTTTGTTTACTTCCTGATAAGAATAATTACATAGCGTTCTGTATTCGAATCTGTAGACAGTTGTCCTTTGCAGATGTCACATGTGCTGCAGCTGCATGCGAATGTAGAGCACAGCAGTACACTTTGGGTTTGGCTGGTCTCAGAAACCAGCTTTCAAGTAAATAATGTCAGAATAAAAATGTCAGAAATAAACAGAGCGACGTGTTTTGCGGATCAAAGGGAAGAAGGGGCCATTTAAAGTGCCTGTGGTCATGACATGCTGCCATTCAACTGTGCTTTGCCTGCTTCTAATCTTACTCAAGCTAATGTGTTGAAGAATAAGAATGTGCTCCTCTGTCCACATCTAATTCCTTTCTGTGAGCACTTAAGCTGCGGGGGTTTGCTTGGATACAGCGTGCTGGAAGTCGTGTGTGTCTGTGGTTCTGGGCACTTGTATTGACAAAATTCAAGGATTCACATTTGCAGACATGAAGAGGAGTTCTGTCATTCAGACCTGCACATCCACCATTAAAGAATCAATCTGCAACCTTTCAACACAACTACTTTGGGAATTTAAAGAGAAAAAGGGCCTCTTGACCTTTTTTTTCTTAATGCCACAGCACATGGAGACCACACACAGTACACACAAGCTCTCCAAATTACTGATGGCTGTGAAATGCCACGCACTGCAAGTAGGTAATGAGTTAGGATCACAGAGGAGCAGGCAGGGAAGCATCCACAGTGACTGACGATGGCATAAACTGGATTAGCTCTAATGCTCCTGCAGCAGAGCATAGTGTTCACTCAGCCTCCTGAGAAAAGGCAAAGGTTAAAAAATGTATCAGCTCAGCCACTGTGGAAAAGGAATTTATGAGCTAGATATCAAAACTTTCTTTTAAAATGTTCCCAAGCTTAATCAGATATTCATGTGGATATTTTTAAAAATGAAATAATTTCAATAGCAGCAACACAACCAACATAAATAAAAAAAAACACATATTTTTGCTTATCCTTTATTTTCTAGAAGGTAACAACATTATAATAAATTTATCACCTGTTGACATGATCAATACAAGATTTTTACTTCTTTATCTTGGATTTATTCCCTTCATTAAAACAATACAACAAGAGATGGTTATTTCTTGTAGAAGCATGAGTTCAGACTGAATCAATCATAATTTGCTACAATACTGGTATATCATTTGTGTCTTACATAATTCAAGGAAGTGAAATGGTAATCTTCCCAGTAAGGAATTTTGCTTCATTTTTTGAGATTTGGGGTTGACTAAAACTTGATAAAAAAATTTAAAACTAATATCCAACTTTTGGCGCAAAAAAAAAAAAAAAATCTTAAAATTAAGAACAACATTGATGGGATTTTTTTGCTATGTGTAATACAATTGACAACATAATCCACATTTGGCAGAGGAACTAGACTAGATAGTTCTCTCATGCAAATGTCCTTCATGTGGGGCTTACAGACATCACAGTGGGCTGATGTTTTAACGGGGCATGGATGGTGATTGTGGAGGCTTTGGACTTCATCATTCAATATACATACGTCCATTGTTTATGCGAGATTGAGATTCAACAAAATCAGGAGAGGTACTCAGACATACCTTTCCTCAGATGCTCACTCAGTCTCATTTTAAAAAATCCCAAGACTTTCCCTGACTGGAAGGGACATACCATCCTGCTGATCTGAACAGACTCTCTCGTGTTCATTGTGAAGCCTTGTGAGCCTGCCCAAGAACACCACAAACAGGAATGCAACCCACATGGCAAACCACCAACTCTTCGTACTAAGAATCAGGTCATGGTTCTTTCTTTTGGTCATACAAGGATCTTTCTAAGCATTCACTATTCCACAACAAGGAAAAATGCCACACTAGTTATTCAAAATATTAGAAATGAGCCTCAGGGTCAATATTTCAGAGTTGGCACAATATCTAAATGTACTCCATTGTCCTAAGACACATAGGTTTAAGTTTTAAAATATTACATCCATCGTATACTACCAATGGCTTCAAAAAACCTGCTTGCCTTTTTAAATGTGAAAGAATTTTTGTAGGTGATGCCGTCTGTAGTGAGTATACCTTAAACCATAGCTTAGTACAAGAAAAATTGATTTAAACTAAAATAACCCTCGTAGCAGCTGTATTCCACCTGCACATATTTTCACCCATGTTGCACGTCATACATTCCTCTATATTTATTTTTGCTGCAAAAATACACAATACATGCCCTGATGTGGATGAATCAGTGCACGTTTACATACTGTGCCCCACATGTGATGCAGTTGGACATTATTTTTGGCATAGCTGGAATATTCAAAGGCCCACACAAATAACCTGTTTGCAAATATACGCCTACACATCGAAACATCAGGTCAGAAAGTTTAGCCGGTTGACTTTGTCAGTTTCCTGCAATCTGAGGACAGTTAAGCTCCAGCTTGTTTGCACAAACAAACACTTCCACATGCAGAGATGAAGCGGATTTGTTACAGTATGCGTTCATCTCGTAAACCCTCTTCTGTTTATTCACTTTTTTTTTATCTTAATGAATTTTAGTCTCACTGGTTTTATTTGGTGTATTTCTGTTTCCTCCTTCTTTCTTTCACACAACTATCTAATATGTTTGCATTTTTATTCATCCTTTTCAAATAAAGTGTAGCTATTTGGATACCATTGACTGATAGCATGCTGTCTGGGCTTGAATTATACTCTGAACCTCTGAACTTTTCTGCGTGTCGTTTGCATGTTTTCCCATTCTGAGGGTTTTCTGTGGGCACTCTGGCTTCCTCCAACAAACTAAAGATGTGAATGTAATTAACTGCCCTTTAGGTGTGACTATGTTCAGCCATGGTTGTCTGTCCTGTGTCTTTCTGTAATAAACACAGGACAGACTTGTGTTTATACCTGTACGGGGTATAAACAGTGACTGCTGAAGATAGGCAGTAGTAGTAGGAGGATTGAACAAGTATAGAAAATGGATAGATAGTAGAAGTTATATTGTACACAAAATGCCTAAAGCATAGATTTTATCAGTCAAATGATGAAACAACATAGAAAACTAGATGATGAAACATTAACTACATTGTAGCAATAAAGCCGGTGTAGATTTATAGCTCATGGGAATGCATGCTTGGAGAATTTGAGCATTAAATATGAGATGGCAGTTTCAGGGCTTCTGCTTTTATTTTAAATATGAAAAAATAGCTAGCAATAACTGCAAATAAACATGTTGCCACATTATTGGCAACAAGTTGCCAAACTTGTTGCTTAGTTATGAACCCAGGTCAATAAAGTTTCATTGTCTGATGGATAAGAAAGACACAAAAAATTGGTAACAGTTTTTGAGTTTAAATATCTAAGCATAGAGAAAATAAGACAGATAAGATTAAAAAAAGAATATGAAGAATTAAGTTAATTTATTCTCACTGAAATCCGTAAAACTTTACACTGCCGCAAGATAAAGTTTACATCACAACAAATGGATAAGTAGCAGTGAATAAAAAAAGTAAAAATCTAATCACAAATAAATCATATCAACATGTTTAGCTGGTCATAAATAGAAGACATAAATTGTACACATGTCTGCACATGGTTGAAATTTGTAACAGTAGATTTCAAACTGTGGAAGCAGAATTCCTTTACAAACTCCATGCATCATAGTAATTCAATGTCATTTTCTCTCCTCCATTAGCAGGTTTGCTAATAATTCTGATCTTGTTCTTGTTTTTAGCACAGCAAGTAGCTACATCATTGTAGCTGACAGAATTCCACGTAAAAAAATAGCCCTTATCTCTTTTATGCTGTACTTCATTGTGGATGAACAGAACATAGTGACATTGGCTCCTTTTTCAGTGGAGAATCATGTAGAAAGTTCAGTGCATGTCATATTCAGAATAAAATAATTTAATATTGGTAACATTAAAACAGAAGTAAAATATTTTCTTAGTCAGAAGGTCTTTCCATCCACATATTTTAAATAATTAAAGCATCTCCTCTGTCCTAGAGGAGCTTTTACCCACAATATGCAACAGAAACAGCATACCTAGTTTCTCTTGAATTCAAAATATTTTAACACTGAGATTTTCATCTTGTTTATCCGATTTTATGAATATATTTGAATGTAAGTGCTGTAAACTCTCAAATATTTTGTTTGCACACTAACACAATGATTATGTTTAATTTTATGTTTACAGAAAATGTTAGATTTTTTTTATCCTGTAAAAAAGTTACTACACCACAGTAATTTAATTTTGACTAAATAAAATAGTGCTGCCCTAACCAAGTGGTTGATTTCTACTTGTTTGATCTGCAGGTTACATCCATTAAAAACAGCTCAAATAAACAAAATAATTGAGAAGGTATATTAACTAAAAATAAGGCATAAATAGTCAGTAGGATTACAAAGACATGACAGTTGTTGAATAAAATGTGTGGAATATGTTTGTTTGTTTTTTTCAGTTTTAACTTTTCTGTGTAGAGATCTAATACAACATGGGTTAGAATGTTTTTGCAAATTCACTGGGAACATAGTTTTGCTTATCATGCCAAGAGAGCTAATTTAAAATATAGAACGATAAACAAAATCAGAGCAGCACACTGCATCTTTTGGTATTTTCCATGGACAAAATACTTTTGATTAAAAAGCTGGGCTTCTGTCATTGGGATAAAACCTAATTTTGATACTTGTTAGTTTATTGGCAGCTTGATTTCTTTTGGCTGCTTCTGATGAACTGAAAATCTGCTAAATCTTTTGATTTGAGCTGATCCAATTTTCCTCCCTGCAATGATCTCTCTGCAGGTACTACGCTATCTGCTGCCAGCCGCTGGTCTACCGGAACAAAATGACGCCCATGCGAGTGACTTTAATGATCGGTGGCTGCTGGGTCATTCCCACTTTCATCTCTTTCCTGCCCATCATGCAGGGCTGGAACAGCATCGGTATCGACCACCTGGTGAGTTGGAGGAGTTTGAGTTAGAGCTGGAAAAAGATTTATTTTAGACTATAGGTTACTTAGTTATGTACTTTATATATTGTCAAATATGTTGAGCATCTCAGTGGGCAACAAAGCAATTGCAGGGAAACAAAGCTATAAAAAATAATCGTAAATACAAGTCTTTCAGAACATTGTTTGCATAAGAGGTTAGTGTCCACATGCAACAATGAGATAAATTGTTGTCTCATGGATCTTTGTTTACTAGACTGAAGAAATGTCTCATATGTTGCCATGAAAACAACATAAACATGCCAACAAATGAAACACTGACAACACAGGCTGTCAGTTTTTGTTTCTTCAACTAAAATGTAAATTATCTTTTCTGAATGAAGTGTTTTGTTTTAGCAATACATTTTTCTCAGTTATTTAAATAGAAGAGTTTGAACCAAAACATTTTTTACTCTAGAATCAAAATATTTTCTTGGAAGGAGGGTAGTATTTAAAAGCTGATTTTGTATTATTATAATTAGTAGTATAAAATTGAAGCTGATCTTTTAGCATTTAAAGTGACTTGTTGAAATGTACATCTGGTTTTATGTAGAGTACAGTAAGCATAGTTAAATATTCAAAGAAGTTTAAAAGGTTTCTATCTAACTCACTAAATGGAGTTACTTGCACCATTCACTTCTGGACAAGCATGCAATGAGTAGGAAATCATTTGCATTTAGTTGCTAACTTTACAGTAATCCTTTATACTGAGCATGTATGTAGCGACAGTGGAGTGGAAAAACTCCCCAAGAACGAAACATTCATGAAAGCCAAAAGGTCAACAGCAGAAAACGGAGAACGATCAGCTTATCAGCTTTATGTTCCACAATGTTTGATAATGAAATTAAAGAAATAACCTAAAATAAAAAAAAAAATGATCAAAAAGCACAAATGAAAAACAAAACCCAAGCACCCAAGAATTGATCCGTTAGACAGACAGACAATACTTTTTGTCAGGTAACATTAGCTACACAATAAAATAATTTTCAGACTTTATTTGCTTATAAGTATGATTGAAATACTTGTTATCTGACAAATTAATTGAGGTTCTGTGTGTTAAAAATGCTACATACTGTTGCCAAGACAGAAGTAAATCTCTTTAGCTCCTCTGTCTTATTGCCAGCAGAAATCGCGTCTGAGTTGCTCGTCAAGCGGGAGACTGGACCTCTCAGTTTGGCCAAAGTTTAGCTAAAGAACATTTACACACACATATTCCATTCCCTTTTTTCAAATACACACAAACATGAGTTTAGTGCAGCTGCAATCCAAAGTTAGCCCCATGCAGTGGCAGCAGATCTCTGCGGGTCTAATTAAAGCTGTTTGAATATTCTGTGAAGCCAGTCACTTTTGGCACCAACTAGAGCTCTGATACTCAGCAAAACAAACCAGAACTAAGGTGACAAGAGGCAGACTTTGCAACATTTCGGTAGTTGTTTGTGCTGTCCTATGTTATTGTTGTGGTTTTCAGGAATTCCTTGTATCTACTGACCAGAGAAGCAGGGGTTTCACCCTCAATCCCAAGACAAGTCAACAAGTTTTGAGTCGGTTTTGGGCTCTGTAATGATGTACCATGAGGCAACAGTAATTTAGCAGCTGCCAGATATTTTATTAAACTTGTTATGTTGCAATTAAGCATTGAAGATATGAGAATTCTTAGACAATTTAGATTTCCCTTCAAGAATTTCTATATAAAACCATTTAAGAAGGATTAAATAAGGTTGATTTTTTTTTTCTCTTTTTTTGCTGTTTCCAGTGGGGTGGTTGGGGGTCAACCAAATTGAAAATCTGCCAGTTCCAATTCCATAGGCCAATTACTAATTTAGAAGTTAGTCCATCCTTGACACCACTCAAGTGGTGCCATTTTATATGTCACCACTTTTTGTCGCTGGCTTTATCGCATGATTTCACATTTCCCACGCATGCTTCTTGAAGCACCTATTGGATTTGCAGCCGAGCGGATATGCATGTAATGTACATCCAGGGTGAAACTGTAAAGTTGGAAGTGCTATATGCTACCTGCTAATGGGACGTGGATGGCTGTGACCAATGAACAAGTTATTGTGTTTTATCCTGTTTAAAACCCAACTGTCTTACTTCTGTGTCTCTTTAAGCAAGAGATTCAACAGTGTTAACAGACACTGACAAACAAAATCTTTAAAATTTAATTTTTAAACAGACCATTTCCTGAAAAGAAAGAACCTTCCATCTGGGGATGGAGATTTATTTTTTATTCATCTCTTTTTCCTAAGCTGAGTGCACTACAGACGTGAAATACAAATAAAACAGATTTCACTTGGATTAATGGTGATGTGTGGAGGCTGGGTTGTAGTGAATGAGCAGGGGAGAATGTGGAATTTTCAATGGATTGTTTCAAGTCAAAAGATGTCTTATATCACAGTTCAGAAGTTCAAGTTCTCATACTAAATATGCTTTCCACTTTTGCTGTATTAAAGTAAAAGATAAATAAAAGATTTAGTTACAAAATTAATAGAAAAAATAAAAAATTGATTCTCAGGTTGCAAAGCATTTTTTTCTTCAAAACTATCAATATCTAATTTTAAAATGAACTGTTCTTTGTGTTATCTGATTTTTTTTTTCACTTTATTCATGTATTTCCCAGATTGAGGAAAGGCGCCACAATGGAAGCAGCAACTCCACTTCTTGTATTTTTATGGTCAACAAGCCATACGCCCTCACCTGCTCTTTGGTGGCCTTCTACATCCCTCTGGTCCTAATGGTGCTGGCTTACCAGAGGATCTACATCACGGCTCGCGCACACGCCCTGCAGATCAGCATGCTACAGCGGGCAGGCGGGGCTGGGGCCTGCACTCCTGGTACCTCCGGTGCAAGCCCAGGAGTGGGTGCAACATCAGAGTCTGCTGACCATCAACGCAACCATCGTATGCGAACAGAAACAAAAGCAGCAAAGACTCTATGCATCATTATGGGATGTTTCTGCCTCTGCTGGGCACCATTCTTTGTCACCAATGTGGTGGACCCATTTATAGGCTATACAGTGCCCGAACAGCTGTGGACCGCCTGCCTGTGGCTGGGTTACATAAACTCCATGCTCAACCCCATTCTCTACGCCTTCCTCAACAAATCCTTCCGCCGTGCCTTCCTCATCATCCTATGTTGTGGGAGGAAGAGGTATCGCAGGCCATCCATTATGGCAACAGGCACGACCTGCACAGCCACGCAGATCAACGGTTCAACACATGTACTCAAGTAAGTTCTATAAACCATTTTATTTTGTGATTGGAGTTCTGTGGCATCAGGCAACAGAGCATTTATATTAAAAATGATTTTATGTGTAAACTTCAAGACATGCATTTTTTGGAAGGTTTACATCATGAAACACACATATCCAATTATTTTAGAGCTCTACTGGCAGCAGTTTTTTTTAAATTATTTTAAAACATAAAAAACTGTTGTTGGAATGTCATTTAACAGTTTAAAACAATCATACTTTTGAAGAAGAAACAGATTGAAAATTATGAGAAACTTCCTAATGTTTAAATATTGAATTAAAAGGCTGAGTTGTCAAGTTACAGCACATCTAGTAATTTAAAGCTGTGTTTTATGACTACAGTATATATCTTTTGTACCGAAAATATAACTCTTGCATAACATGCATTAACGCTAATCAGCACTGACAAAAGCAAAATATTACGTCCTACATTGTCAATGGAACTATTTAATTGTTTCTTACAGTTGAATTTATAATTTAATATCTTATATTTCTACTATATGTCTTTGCTTTGGTAGTCTTATACAATTTACAAAAAGACATTAGTGTGTTGTCTGATTTTAAAAACGTGTTACTGTTGACATCATCAGGATGACACAATTTGCAAATATGAGCCATCTGCTGTGAGAACAAACTAACTTCTTTTCAGGTATGATGGAGATGACTTTAATTCCTTAAGTACTTATTCTAGTCCTTATGGGTTTAAATGATTTAAGTATCATTATTCTATAAACCTTTTACGTGGAGCTCATGTTTCACGCTGATAAGGACATTATGTTCAGCGTATTCCACAGTTGCCAGTTAAGTGTTTTTCCATCTGTCTTTATATCTCAATAAGAATCGTATCTTGGTTCATGAATGGCAGTGTGTCACTTTAGCCTTTTCATGTCATCTTCATCCTGTTATGCTGACAGAGATTAATCGCACATGTAAAGTGTAGATGTAAAAAAGGAGTAACAAAAAAGGCACTTCGTAACCTTTGATTTCATCAAGGGTTTAATCATGTACTCTATCCACATAACATTTATATAGTTGGTTTTTTTTTATTACTTTTTTCATAATGCACTTTTCAAATCTGTGTCCGTTAAATAATTATTTGTGTCTCAGTGAATGTCATATTTACATACTGCATAATCCTCTGGCATGGGAATATAATGCATCTAATATAATCTCCATCTGGTTGAATTACATCTATTGGTAGGAGTTAATTCATGAAAATGGCCTCCGATTCTAAGGAAAAGGTACATGTAAAAAAGGAAGCCTTTTCTGGTTATTATAGTAATATTTTCTGATTAATATAGTCATATCCATTCTTTTAAGAATAAATATTATTGTGAGGTTTGTATCTAATTAATATAGACCCAGTGTTAGAATTATCTGTTATACAAAAGCTGTGTTCAGAATGTTTTTCAGTGGCTTATTATGTAAATTTATTATTTTATATGTGGATAAATATTATTCAGTTAACTTTTGAATTTATTTGGTAATTAGATTAATTAGTAGAATGTGCAGAAATTCAAGAAGAGCACAGTCGACATGTGACCTTCATTTGTTATACAGTTATCAACTATTCAAGTGCTTTTCGATAGTGAACACTACATTTTCTTATGTTAAGTGGCTCAAAAAAATTATAACATTATTGCATTGCAGTTATTACTTTATTTATTTGAGGGTTTTCAGCTTTTGTTACTTGCATTATGGTTCAACCCTTACAATGAAATCTACGTGGAGCAATGAGGCTTTATCAAGGCAGATTTTTGGAAAAGTTTGAAGTCCTACTTGCTGATTATTTTCAGAGGAAAAAATGCGACAAGTTTTCTGGTGAAGTGGGTGGCTTTGATGCAACAGAAAATGAAGAAATCACAAGATAACTATTTTTTTCTACTTTATACAATGTATTCATAAGCATTATCAGTTTTCATGCCAACATAAGTGCATCAAGTTTGTGAGGATTTGAGTTTTTCTGTGTGTTTATTTTAGGTTTCTGTGTCTACTGAGTCTCTGCGTTGTCCTGGCTACCCCTTGATTGTTTCCAGCTGTGTCTCGTTCCCTGATTACCCTCTGTGTATTTAATTCCACCTGTGTTCCTTGTTCCTCGTTGGGTCCTTGTCTAATCTGTCTTTCCGTCTCGTCGCGTCTAGTCTGCCATCAAGTCTGTCGTTTTGGTTTAGTTATTTCCAGTTGCTACCAGTTATGAGTAATAGCCTCCTGCTCATCTGTGCTGCCTGGATAATTGTGTGTTTGGGATCATTAAATCATCATTTCTTCATTCTAACCTGGGTCCTCAGCGTCTTCCTCACCACCTCATACTGCACATCATGAGAAAGTTAAAGGCAAATAGTGGCAGTTTTTTGTGTTGATGCACTTAATCCACTTTAAAAATTCAGATTTTAAAGTTTATTTGTATTTTACCTGTTGGTCACTGATCTCAAGTGATTAGGCAAAAAATAATCAACTGATTTTTTGCAGCTTTAGACATGTAATATTTCCACATGAACTACTGTGAATTTGTATTCATGGTTTCTTCCAACAGGGATTACCTGTGTTACCTGGCAACACTCAATGTGATATCATCTATTCAGTTGTCGCCAGGCTGCAAACATTACACTTCAGTGCATTTGTGGAAATCCCTAGAGGCTTCAATGATTCCTTGGTCCTGCTTCACTTAGATTTTCCTAATCCTTGTAATGCAAGTATTTAATCCCAATCAATCTGTATATATATATATATATATATATATATATATATATATATATATATACAGTACAGACCAAAAGTTTGGACACACTTTCTCATTGAATTCAATGAGAAAGTGTGTCCAAACTTCTGGTCTGAACTGAGTACAGACCAAAGGTTTGGACACACAGTTGTGTCCAAATTTTTGAACACAACTGTGTCTGTATATATACTATATATATATATATATATATATATATATATATATATATATACAGTACAGACCAAAGGTTTGGACACACCTTTTAATTAAATGAGTTTCCTTTATTTTCATGACTATTGACATTGTAGATTCGCACTGAAGGCATCAAAACTATGAATAACACATGTGGAAATATGCACTAAACAAAAAAGTGTAAAACAACTGAAAATACCCCTTATATTCTAGTTTCTTCAAAGTAGCAACCTTTTGCTGTGATTACTGCTTTGCATTTTCTTGATGAGCTTCAAGAGGTAGTCACCTGAAATGGTTTTCACTTCATAGGTGTGCCCTGTCAGGTTAATAAGTGGGATTTCTTGCCTTATAAATAGTCATGAAAATATATATATATATATATACTGTACCTGTCCAAGCAGTTTCATTTTCGCTCCTCCTGTCCTTTTGCTAGGACTCTAAATTTCACTGACAGCTCTGGAAGGCTGGAGCTGTGTGCTGGTAACCATCTACTGAGTGCTGGTGTCCCCTGAGATCCCGAACCTGAATAGCTGTACTACAGAAACACTCAAACAAGGTTCTGCTCACATGATTTTATGGCTCATAGGGGCACCCTAAGGTCTGTGTACCACTTGTCAAAGTTTCTGCTTTGAATACAAAAGCCATCAACATATAGCCCTGTTGTCCAAAAGGTATAATGTTAAAATTGATGCATTAACAGAGCTTTTTGGAACCTTGTCTCGTTATTGCTTAGCTTAATAAGCCTACAATAAATAGCACAGTTTGTAGGTAAGTGTTACTTTTGGTTTAGGAAAGCTTTCTACTTCCTCAGACTGTTGAACTTATGCAGTTTTGCTGGATCCTTTCTGTATGAAAATTATAGGTTTGTGTTTTATAAGGTAGAAGTAGTTGATGATTTACAGGGAAAATGTTCTCTGCTGTGATAGAGTCAAACTTCAAGTTTAAGAAGTGCATTCTGGCTTTTGTCCTGATGAGGAACAATGAACCAGCTCCTTACTCCTTACTCACCTAGTCTTTTCTTCTGAATGGGTCAAGAGGGTTTGAATAGAGATAAATTGAGTTTGCAGTAATGTGTTTTCCTTTCGGACATGATAGCAGTATGAAATCATCTCAGATAAATGAAACACAATAGATTGATGGACGCCGCACTTAAGTAATCTCCTGAGAGCAGACAAAGGTGTGTCAGAGTTTCTTTTTGTACTTCTACTTTCATGATCATTTTTAAAACATCTTTGGTTAACTGAGTTCTGACTGTTTGTTCTGTTTTTAAAATAAAAGAGAAGAGATCATGCGATGGTGGATAGACCAAATAGCACAGGGCATTAAAAAGTCTGATTTTACCAGTTTTATGTCACATTAGTAATGTAAAACAAGGTGCTTGCTAAATAAAAAAAGTTTACTCATTGTTAGCTGTAGTAGCTGAAAAGCAAGGGACATGATTAAAAACTTTAAAATGCAAGTAAATTGTCTGCAAGCAAAGGAAAATTCAAATGGGTAAAAAGATGAGCAAAACAGATAATGAAACATTTCGTTGGAAATCACAGGGGAACACATCATATAATCAAAAACTGTTGCTAAAAGGAACAGGTTTATTGTCAATCAGCTCAGAATATAAGATGTCTGGAGGGACTCTACAAAAATACAAACTGAGGGGGCTGACAGAAGGAGTCATGATTCAAAAAGTATGAAAAATGTAAAAGGAACAGAAGCACTGGAAAAATAAACTTGGATAAGTCAAACCTACCAATTCTACACATATCTGTACACCACGCACTGTCCTCTCTGATGTCCTGCGCAAACATCACTCATCATCAACTGATAAAAAATAATAAAAATAAAAAATGATGACACTATTTAATTTGCTTTGAAATGTAGAATCTCAAGTTGAGGAGATTGCCTGGGGCAGTCACGAAAACAGACCAAAACATAACTATTTTCTCTACAGGCTCAGTCAGATGTCCATTCTACTGAAGAGCTTTATGGATTGGATCCCTTTTTATGTAAGCCTTTCCCACATGGTCCATTACAGGGCAGTCACTGAGCTGTGAGAGTCAGAGCTTTTAAAATGCCAAGAGTATGTCAGAGTGGCCCAGAATGGGTTTTAGGCTCCTCTTGAGTGAGACCCATGGTGGAGTTATTGCCGGTCAGTCTAAGGGTGTTGAAATCATGTCCCGGTTATTAGTCAGAGGAAGTAAAGCAAAAAAAAAAAAAAACTAAGGTTTTTTTTTTCATTTTATGCTATTACAGATATTAGCATAAAAGAGATGTCAAACCATTGATTGTAGTGGTGATCTCGAAACTATGACACATTCATACTCGGTGGAAGCTGATTTCAGTGTTTTATTTTCCAAAATCTGTCAAATAAGGAATTTTATTCAAGAAATATCAAGGCTTAAAAAAACTATTACAACTTATTTGTTAATTTGGACAATGAATGAATCATGCATACATGAGCACGATAAACACTGAGACCTTCCTCCTGGCTCTGACTGGTTGCTTCGGACTGGGAGAGGTGTATTTCTGCAGATCTGCAGGACAACAGGGAGGATATAAAAAATAAGTTAAAATCATAGTTTTATTAGCTACCTACTGCAGCTTTAAGAAGATTTAGACCACTAGTAAAATAACTAATTTTATTTTGGTCTTTTTCTCAGAATTTAAATTTGTAAAATTGTGAAATGATGTTTATATTCAGACTGCACAGAACAAAACTGTTGTCTTTAGAAACATTTTTTGTCATTGTTTTTTTTTTCATGAGAAACTAAGCTCCTGGTGTATTAAATTCAAATTCAATAATTGTTTTATTATAACTGTAGAATCTCCACAAGGCTTGAAATATCAAATATATTAGATAAATAATACATCCTTTCTAGGACTCTAGTTGAGATCCAAACCAGCAATCAGCAAGCTGTTGGGCAGCAATAACCACACAATCTTTCATGAACTTGTTTGCTTACAGGCAAGAAAAACAGCTTATAACAAATTGTTTCTGGTAATTGTTGGATCCAACCACTGTTTAATATGTTAGGAGACTAATCCTTAAATTAGTTTTCACAATGAACTCTGATTTATTGAATCATTATATATGCTTGCTGTACTCCAAACATAACAGTGAAATCTATGTTGATTATGATGAATCAGCCACTTAAGCTGGCAAAGTAAAGGAATGACATATGATACCTTCATTCTCCATGGCGTCTTAACACTGCTCATTATACACTCTGTCACAGACAGTAACAAAATGCCTCCTGAGTATTTATACTCTCACTGGAGTCATTTATCTATAAAGAGTCAGTCCCCAGACAACAAGCAGTATCGAGAAACAATTGTTCACTGTTGGAGGTAACAAAATGAGACACAAATAGTGAAATGGATAAAATGTACACAAAAGAGGAAGAGAAAAGACAAAATAAAAGGCAGAAAGGGTCATTTTAATGAGATGGACATTTTAATGTGAGATGGATAAATGAAGAAAATATGGTAAGTATTAAGAAAGAGGGCTGATGGAGTATCAAAAACATTTTAAATAATTAAAAAACTGAAAAAATGAAACAAAATGCAAAAGAGAACAACACATTCAAAACAAATGAGGAGAAACAACATAAAGAGAAAAACAAGGAAGGAGAAAGCAGAAAAGAAAGAGAAGGGTGAGATGAAAGCAGGAAGGAGAGAAAGTTTGGAAGAAGTGAGTAGAAGATGAGTTAATAGGTCAGAGTGGAGGTGAGAAATTAGAGAGAATAATGAGTAAGGTGAAGTACATGAGGGTTGAATTGCAAAGGTTAGAGAATGAACTGGAGAAGAAAATGCTACTCATGCAGGTAGACCAAAAAAGGACATAAATAATCGCAGACTTGAAGCACAAACATAATATTTAAAAAGCAGATGAATATTAATCATCTGGAAAGGAGGAAAGCAAATTGAGCATAAAAAAGTAAATATTTAAAAAAGAAATGCCTTAAACTTCATTTTTAAACCTCCTATACTTACTTTAATAATAACAGGTAAAATGATTTATGTTTTGGTTCTTTAAAACGCAAAGTTAATGACCAGTTTCCATCATTTGTGACAGTCAAAATGTACTGTGTGTGAGCTTCCCCCCCTGCTGGGAGATGAAGCCTTTGACTCAGACTTTGCTGGCTGGTATGCTGCTGACGTTTTTATTTCAGCTGCTCTGCAATAAAACACAGAGGTGGTTAAACACACAGCCATAAAGCACAAAAAACTGAGCCAACAACAATTTTAAAGAGAGTGGAATTTTACAATTATTTTTCCTGTTGGTTCAAATGACATATAAATTACGAAGCAAGCACAACTATTCTTCAAAGCTTTTGATTTGATGCTGGAAGAATCAGACTGTATATTAGTTTTAAAATTCCAATCATACATTCGTTTCTGTGACACTTTGGATCTTATCTTCAGTCACTCAGATCAAATAGAAGAAGCCTGTTTCAATGTAGCTTGATACACTAATATAAGATGTAGGGCATGTCTTAGGTTTTATGGAGACTTCAGTAGCGTGTGATTTTGGAACTTATACCTTCACCTCCACAGCAGTTAATTTGCTGTCACCATTTAGCACCTTCATTTCAGGTTAATGGCAAAGCAGTGAAATATATTAGTAACCATTACATATCACAATCCAAATGGTGCAACATATTTTGTTGTTTATGAAAATAACAAAACAGAAGAATTTTAGAGTGAGATGCTCATACAATATCTCCTTGTGGGGTGTGCTGTGGTGGCGCAGGGGGTTAGCACGCCCCACATTTGGAGGCCTTAGACCCGCGGAGGTCGCGGGTTCGACTCCCGGTCCCGACGACCTTTGCTGCATGTCCTCCTTCAAAAATGGTGCCGGCTCAGCTGGCTGCCTGCAGACGCAGCTCCTGTTGTGTGCTGTAACTGCGAAATAATTTCCCTGCTGGGATGAATAAAGTAATTCTTCTTGTGTCTTCAGTTTTTTTTTCTCTTCCTCCTATAGATCCAGTTTTAGGTAGTTTATATTTTTCGAAACTTTTGGAAAACTTAGCAAGCGGGAGGAAAAAAACGAATCTTATTCTTAGTCTAAGTTATACCTGGAGCATAAATTTTAATAATTCAAGCTGAATGAATTTAACGTTATCTATCTAGGGCGCCCCCTGCTGGTTGGTTGTCACAAAGAGATTAGAGAAGAGGTGATGAAGAAAAAGAATTACAGTTTTTAAAATCTTTTCTCTTGTCATCTTACTGGCTTTTTAGTAAGCTGATTTCACTGAGCAGGATTTGTAGCTGAACGACAGGTTGCAATAAAACAATAATGAGTTTGACTTTTCTTTTTAATTCCATGTTGTTGTTTTTTTTTGTTTTTTTCAATATGTGAGAAAATAGATGTATGGCTAAAAACTGTGTTGAACAATCTTGGTTTCAAAATGATGAATGAAACCCACACTACTCCATCTTTTCCTCCAAAAACCTAACAAATGCCTTTCCAAGGGAGGCTGAAAGGTGTCCATCCTTGATGCCCTACCACTTTGTAGCTTTTTAATCCATTTGCTTCCCTCTAAGTGCTCAAATTCTCCCCACCCCATGGCAGACATGGTGACCGGATTGTAGAGATTCTCATAGTGCTCCTTCCACCAACCAAAAATATTCCCAGTCTGAGTCTGCAGTTCCACTCCCAAACAAAACACAACCTGGGAAGGATCCTTCTTTCTCTTTCTGAGTCACCCAATAATTTACCAAAACTTCTTTGAAGCCAACAAAAAGTCTTTCTCTAAAGTATCTGAAGCCCAAGTCTTTGCTTTTGCAACCACCAACACCACAGCCTTTTTTTTTACCAACTCTGTACCTGTCTGCTTTATAGACAATTTAATCAGAGGTTTAATAACTTTGTCAGCAGTTAACCTGTTTTGTAACACTCATTTGAAAATACATTTCTAAAACCTTTGGAATGCCAGTAGTTCTTCAAGCAACCAGAAACATTTCCTTTCTCAAGCTGCATACATTTCATAATTAAGCCTTTAATGGAATTGCCACTTAGTGTGATTTTTTTTAGGGCATTGTATTATAAGCACGTCATTCAGTTAATTTTCTCTCTTTTTACATATATGCAGGGTTGGTTATAGGGAAACGACTTCATTCTCCTTTGTGACAGCCATAGAGCCAACACTGTTTGACTCTGCCTCAAATTAAATCATAATTGTTTATTCAAATAGAATCAATTAAGCACTTTAGCATCTTAAATTGAATTGAAACAAGCTCATCTAAATACATTACCTCATTTTATTAAAGGAAGGATTACTCTTCACGCGACAAATGGATTTGATTGGTGCCGGGGAGCAGATTACAGTGTAATATTCAATAACAGGCAAATGTGTCAAACTTGTTTAGATTGAGAGATGATTACATTTATCTGTAATAAGCAAGAGGTTTACTGTGGTGAAGTGCAAGAAACTCAGATTATGTAAGAGCTTATTCAGTTAAAAGAAAAAAATAAGGAAATATAAAGTTATTTGTCCCTAGTTCCTCACATTTTCATGCTTCTTGTATATCAGCAGATGTCAAAGCCTCTTCTCTAAATGTTTTTCTGTCTCTTTGAAAGGATAAAAAGAGATTGTACCTTCTCACAATTTAGAACATGTTCATGTATAATTCAGTGAAGCTTCCAAGCTTTAAAATCCATCCTTGCCCTTCCATTCTCCATTTATAAAGTAAACTCTCAACATCAAGGTGAATCAAGGAGGATTTTTTTTTTCTTATTTAAATTACTGATTACAGCAAATGACTGAAAAGCTTCACAGAAACTTTGTTTTTTATTGGAGGTAACTTTTAATGCAATCATCCTAAACTTTGTAATCTTCACTATAGATGTTTTATTTCATTAATCAATAAACCACAGACTGTAGGCAGACGTTTGAACAAAGCAAAAATAATTAGTTTGTCAAAACAGCTTTTATGCTGGAGAAAATTTCAAAGCCAATCCTTTGTCTCAAAGGAAATAACTGTTCTGCTTTTTATGTTAGTCTGACTGAGGTGAAAAATAAAGATTGATGAGATAAAACTGGAACTTTTGAAATGTTTGTGTCTTGTTGCAATTTGCTTAAAATTAAGGAAGTGTTTAAACAAACAGCAACATCATACTGACAGTCAACATGATGGTAGTAATTTGTCAGTCTAAAACAAAAAGGTTTCAGTAAAAATAACTATTTTACTTATTTATTTATTTTTATTCAGGCATAAATAAACGTGATTAATGGCTAATATTACTCCCTTTTTCATGCTATTGTTCCATTTGCTCATTATTCTGGAGGTAGAAGGTGAGGAACAAGAAAGGACAAAGCTTAAAAATACTCTGCTGTGTGAGAGTGCATGGTGTCTTAAAACACACCTGCTTTTTGGTCGAACAGCAGCTGCTGCATCACTACAGCTCTTTTTAGAGAAACATTATACGCCAGTGAAAATGACTTAAGGCACATGTTCATATCACGTTTTTGAAGAGTCATAACTGCACATAATTTTCACTCTTGAAAACTTGCCTGTCAACTTTGGATTTTTGAAATAAGTTTTTTTTCTTTGTTTCTTTTGCATTTTTAAACATATTCTGGGTTGAATTGTACACTAGGGTTGTTACCTATCTGAAACAATACTAGTCTAACATGAAGTGGTGGCTTCAAGCTGTTGATGTTTTCAGCTACAGTACATTCAACAGCAAACCCATAACATACAAGTCAGGCTAACACATGCTCTCATTCAGATGTAAAGACAGCACTTTCTGAACAAGATGGTAGTTATTCACATTTATTTTTAGTTGTAGGTCAAAAATGTGGAAAAGGACAAAGTTTCTGTCCTTGCTTAAACCTAAAGTCAGTCCATTGGACCCAACAACTAAGCCTGAGCCAAGCCAAACAAAGATAATTATTTTCAAATTATCCAGCTTTAGATAGTTTTACATGATCCAATTTACCTTTAATTTCATGATGTTTTTACTGGTGCTTAGTCAGAGACTTGGTTTTGAGTATGTTATCCCATAAAACGCTTGACGTTTGTTTAAACAAGAAGAGAAAGTAATGAGAATGTTGTTGCTGCGCAATTATTGATCAAGTTGTGTTCAACTGCAGCTCCCTGCTCATTTTTTCAGACTGAAGAAATGCAGCCTGCAGCCATAGGATGAACAAACTGGAGGAAGTGGGCTGATTATAGGTAACAGGTTGCCATAGTAGCCTGTGTCACCGGGTGCAAAGTACAATTACAGTGTGAACCACAGTGGTATTATATGAAAAAGGTTACTGGAGAGAAGGCAACCTTTCTGAAATGTTATATAAATGAACAACCATCTGCAGGATTAACAATGCTAACGTAAAGAGAGTTGTATCTTCACTAGAAACAAATCTTATATCAAGAAAAGACAATTATGGAATAAGATTATATTATGCAATTTCAGTCCTGGACATATATGGAGACATTATTTCTGGGAGACAAATTCATTATAGAGTCAGTCTTGTACAAGTTTCCATGCTCCCTGCAGGTGAAACAGATTTTATGCATTAAACTGCTTTTCATTTTTTTTGTCAATGTTAGTGTCTAACTTCTCGTTAAATATTTCAGTAAGATGCGATAAAAAAACAAAAAACAGGTTAGTTGATTTTAATTTGATGCACTTAATTCTCATTGATAAAATGCTTCATCTTGAGCCTTTCTTTTATTTTATCTGCAGCAAAGAAATCCCAAAGTATCTAAGATTTCTGGAAATCAAAAGAGCTTTTCCATTTTCCTCTGTTGAATGTTGGCATAATGGGAAAGAAATAACCATCCACCCCTGCCCGCACAGACTCTTGTCCAATATCCCAGCCTGATTTATCTTTCAACTCGGTGTACTATAGTCAGTAAGCTTGTGGTTGCCACATTTTTCAATCTGTTGGTCCACCTCTTTCTCTCTCATTCCCTCATTATATTCACAAACTAACTTTTTCAGTATGTCAGTACCTGCTGAAGTCACACTAGAATTTATTCCGAATGTCTTGGAAAGTAATATTCATATGCCTGCTTCACACTGTAATCAAAACCAGACTGAGGTCATTACCGTAGCTGTTAGTTGGAGACAACATCTTAGAGCTTAAAAGAAAACATTTCAGAGTTTGAACTTAGTTCTGCAAGATCTGTGTGAGCATCAATCTGCTCAGAAAGTTTTATTAAAGATAGATAATAATTTAATTGTGAAAGTCAGAGTAGGGATCGACTGAATCTGGTGAAAAAAACAGTTTCTCGCAAATGTACAATGCTTTGCAAATGTTCCCATGAGTTGAATTTTCAATGTAATGAAACTTAAATGTGCATTACAGTATTTTATGTTTCAGACCAAGCTTTTGGGGTATATCTCTACTAGCTTTGTACATCTAGTGATTGGTCTTTGTTCTCCATTCTTCTTGTCCATGCAAAATAACAAAATATCACTTGTTTTTGTTTTCTCTTACTTTAATATTAATTTCCTGAAAAATTGTGCTCCAGACTGATCCTGATAAGGGGTTAAATGTGTTTTTGTTGTGCAAATGTATGAATATTTATATGAAGCAGTATTGCTGAGCATGTGACCCAAAGCTTGGGGTCATTCCTACAGTTAGTTTTCAGATTTGACTTCTGATAATGAAGCTCATACTTTACTACTTTACATCTTAGTTTTACTACTATAAGTATTTAATCTATTGTACTGGATATAAAATATAAAAATATTATTGGTGTACTATAGTCGGTTATTTAACATTGTCTGTCTCCTTTAACGAAAGACACTCAGGTTTAATGTTGATAAAGTTTGAGAAACAATAGTAAAAAGAAAAAATATATATTTTATTGTAAATTATATTTATGCACATCAGGTTTACTTTTTCTCCCATTGTTATTGAGAAATTATCTACCATATATCACAAACATTAAGACACTCACAGATTTACACACCCATTCTGAAGTCTTTCCTGCCTGATGTCTGATGAATCCTCTTGGTGTAAACTAACCTTGTTTTTCCTTTCTCTGCTCCTCCCTTTCTTTCTCCTGGCCCCTCCCTCTGTTACCACCATCCTTAATTACTCCTTTAATCTTGTGTTTTGTGCATCTTTCTTTCCATTTCTTGGTACATCATCACATTTTATTTTCTCTGATTATTATTTTTTTCTCACATTATTGTTTCTACATTTGATTTTGCTTAAATGCTTTTTTCTGAAACTTTCCATCATTGGGTCCATTTTATTTTCATGCCCTTCCTTTATTCTCATTGTTTTATAAAACAATTTCTTCATTGTTTTCCCTATTTTATACCTTTCTGTTTTGCACCATTTTACCTGTCATTTATTTTTCTTATTCCTTATTGGGATTGTACTTTTATTTCAAATTTTCATCCTTTTGTTTGATCCACATTCTCCTTTACTTTTCCTCTTCTTCCCTCTCCATTTTCTCCAGTGGCTGCTCCTCTGCCTCCAAGCTGTTGCTCTGGTTCTGCAACACCAGACCAGTGCCTGTGTAGCTGCTGTATTTCTAGGGAACCTCAAGGTTCTGTCAAGTGAGTCTGTCAAGCCTTGCACACCGTGACACAAGCAATGAAACTTAAGATTTCCAGACGCATCTCATTAACTTTGGTGCCTTCTAAAAGTTTCCTTATTCAAGTAATTTTATTCATAAAAGAAAACTCATAGCATTCAAATTTTTGTCTGTTATGATAAGTTTTGCTTAGCACTAAGCCTTAAGTAAAAGTTGTCCAGCAGACAAGTCACAAAATTCACAAAAGAGGCAAAAAAGAAAAAAAAAATGCTGGCTGTTCAAATATTTATATTCAAGCATATTTATGAAAAGTTGAGTAGATGGAAAATGTGTGTTTAAAAAAAGGCCCAGAAAAACAGGAATAACTAAATGTCAAGTTTTAATTTGCTATAACACACAATCATCAAAATTAAAACTATCCATCTGGATTAACACTGACAGATGTTACCCATACCTTTTGAATTTTAGCTATGTCCAGAATGTTGCTTAATTTGACAAGTTTGTGTGATTTGATAAAACTTTTTAAAAATGTATGAAAACCCATTAGATTTTGCTATGATTTGCCATTCACATTATGCAAAAGATGACATTGTGTTGCGGTTTTGGCAACATTCGTATATGTTACTATCCTACCATGTGTTTATATATTTTATTTATTATAAATACTGTAGCCATGTACATATACAAAGGTATACATCAACATACAACAAAGAAATCAATTATGAACAACTGTTTTCTATACACTTAGTATCCCCTACATTCATTTGATCAGACTCCAGGCTTCGATTTAGGACATTTAATTAAGAGTTTACAATCAGACCATTTGTTGAGGATCTTTCTTGTCAATTATATTAAATAAATAATTCATTTGAAAATTATTTTTTCACAAGATGTTTGCTGAAAACTTACTAGAATATGCAATTTCAAGTAGGAAGCTAATTTAGTTATGCTAACAGTGTCCACAGTTTAAAATATAGGGTTTTCATGGCTTCAGGACATTTCAGAACAGGGAGTATATTTTCCTGAAAACCTGAATGCAGTATATTACTTCTAATATTAGATAGTACTTAGGTATTACTGAATGTGTATTATCATCTCTTGGGGTCTTGGTTGAGGTGAAGGAAGACTGACAGAAGAGCAAGCTGAGCCGAAATGAAAACTGGTCAATTTACTGGTCGATGCAGTTCTACTCTGAACTAGTCACAACCTGTTCAAAGTGAGAGGGCAGAAAATGTAAAATTGCTAGAAGGCTTAAAATCAATCGTTTTGAAGAAAATCATAGTAAAGGTGAAGCTCCTCCTCATCTTAATGTGTCTGAATGATTTAGGAGTCTGAGAAGCCTTGCAAAGTGCTCTGAGAATGATTTGAGACAAACAAAATTTGTCACCATTAATATTCGACAGCAGTTTGAACATATACTGCCAGGACATTTATTAGCATGACATGCATTTATAGTTATTTAAATAAAAGGATTCAGGGCAGACTGTTGCAGCAGTTATTATAGATTCATCAATATGTAACAATTTATTTAGACTACATAGAGGACAATGATCACATTTTATGGCGTCAATATGTTTTTGTGCTTACAATTTCTCAAATTAGACCATGTTGTTGTCCAATATATACTTTTTTATTAAGGAAATTACTGTAAGATGTGTAAATAAATTTGGATAAAGGTGCTATAAATCATGCGAACTGATTAACTTTAGCAGAATGGATGGAGCTGTCACATCAGATGGATGAAAAACACTGAAAATATTTTATATTGTGATTTATGATAATTGCAGAAGTTAGAAAAGCAAGACATTTAGAGGACATGCAGCTTGCAGCTTGATTTCAATTGAGAGGGCGATAAAATAGGGAAATTGAGAAGGATGCTAAAGAGATTAAGAGTGGTTTCATGCAATGGAAGGCAATCTTTTTACTGTCCCTCCTCTGTTAACTTTGTCCACTTAAATGTCCCTGGACTGCTCTGGTGCACTTGTGGCTACACTGGCAAGATACTTGGTTCTAATTACATCACTACTCAACACTGTTTGTCTCCCTGGAGAGGTTTTGAGGCTGCAAGACATCAAGAAACACACTCGTACATGCACAAGTATGCGCACACACCATTGGAGAACTCATTTTCTCACATTTTTGTTCATTAAAACAATCTTCTTTTAGAGTATACAATTTCATTTTTTCCAGGTTTACTACAACCACAAACACTTATCATTATAAAAAGTACATATCTGTTAAAGTCACATGTTTACATACAATATTTTTGGGCATGCATGTCCTAATAGGAAGTTTGTTCATGACAATGTTGGTGTCAAATGAATTACCCTTTTTTTGAGTGGGCTGACAGTACAACAAACAACTTTTTGAATTTTAAAAACAAAAATTGTTTTCACAAAAAATACTGTTATTATTTTATGTAGTGTCAAATATGCAGTTTCATAATTTTTACATTAGAATATCGTTGAAAATTCACTAACTCAATTCACTAAGTTAAACACGTATAGATTAATTATACACAGATTGGTGTTATATTCCTGTTAATTATGATGATTTTGTCCTTACAACTAATAGAAGCATTATATTTATATCAGAACAATAAGAACTATTTTAATAAAGAAGTGTTGGCTCAGTGAAAAAATACCTACGTAAGTACCTACTTAAAATTATTTTTAAAAGTCACATTTAATCCATTAACAGCCTAATCAAAACACATATTCATTTTTTAAAAAATATGATTAGAAACATACATCCCCACCAATATTTGGCTAAAGAGTTTTTTTTTTTTTTTTTTTTACAAAGCATTGATGACTGTTTGTTTGAATTTCTAAAAGGACAGATGATACATGGTGATACTTGTTTTATTTAGACCAGATAAAAAGTGTACAACTTTGAAATTTCTGCATTCCTGCTCTTTTTTTTTATTCCTAGATAATCTCTACGTTTAGTTTGTCAATAAACAAAAGATGCTGGCAAGTTTTAGCTGTGGAACTTTAACATAGCTTGTTGCAGACTCTAGCGCCATTTTAAGAGCTATAAGTGTGAATGTTGTCATAGCTCTTTAAATGGTACTGCAGTATGCATTCAGATAATCATCTGCCTGAAATCAACCTCCTTCACTGGAAGATATCACAACATCGTGCTCCAACCAGTAGCTGAACTGTGTTTGCTGCTGAAGATACACCTTTCAATGTTCTCCATAAAGTTCTTCAGACATTTTTTACTGCTATTGTGATGCGGTTGTTCATTCTTGAAGAAGTAAAGGTCTTATCTTTTTGCACGTTTTGAGCAAAGAGTTGCTGGACTTTATTGATCATTTTAATCCCAAGAATGTGAGAAAAAAGCGATCATGTCAGTCAGAACCTTCTCTTCTGTGTGTAGCCTTTTTCCATGTTGAACAAAAGTGTTTCACCTTTGTGCCAAAACTGTAAACTTACAGAATTAAAATAATAAATCTAACATAATGTTCGACAGAGGTTAACATGGCCACCAGTGATAATCTCTCATCAAAAGATCTGTTAGGGAATGCAGTCACCCAGTTTTTTTATTTATTTGTAGCGGAAGTCAACTGTCTTGGCTGAGCTTTGTGTTTCTCCATTGCGTAAAATCCCATTGAACTACAATGTCTGGTAATATATTTAGATCCTCAGAATGTTTCCTCATTTAGTCACATTACAACCAGAAGCCTGAGTGTTTTTAATTATGCCTTTTTGTGTGAGACCAACAGTAGCAAAATGTTTATGGAGTGGGAGGAAAGTGATACATCGCATGGTTTAAAATGTTTTGCAATAAAATATAAAAAATGTGACATCCAGTTCAACCATTTTTATTCTGATATAACTGAATGAAATCTATTGCAGCGTATTATGTTCTAAAGTAATCGAATTGGTAAAAAGAGTTCAGATGCCAGTACTTTAATCTCAGTAAAAACAGAAAGGTTAGGTTATAAATCATCCTCAGCTCTAAATATGCCAGCACTGTTAAAGCCATCATTTTAAAATTAAGAATGTTTTGCATAACTGCAAACTGTCCATCAAAACTGACAGGTTGAGCAAGGAAAGCTTTGATTAAGCCCCTTCTCTTCGGCTTGGCTGTAACTGGTTATTCCCCAATGAGCCCTGGTCGGATTTGTCTCCATTTGCAAATACTGCACTTATTTTTCCATGTTTTCTTCAAGCACCTCAGCAGTGGCACAAGCCAGACCAACCTGGGTATTACATGCAAGTGATTTGATTGGCACCAGACTGCATTTGTTGATTGGCCCGAGGATTTACGTCACTGCATCAGTCCAGACCTAAATCTAATTGAGAAAATTGCTGCTTACAGTTGCCCTCCACCCAGTTTGACTGAGGTGGAGCTTGATTTGCTTAAAAGAATTGGCAAAATCTTCCAATCCCCATATATGCACAGATTGTAGAAACCTTTCCCAGGAAACCTGCTGCTATAAATCCAGTGAAAAGTGGTTTTACAAAGTACTAACTTGGAGGCTGAATGCTTTTTAGAACATATATTTCTGTTTTGTAAAAATTTGGAGACAGTGTTTCCAGGAGAAAACATTCATATCAGCAGAGGTTGTATGGTTTTGCTGCAGTAGCTGTATTCTGTGTGCAAATAACTTCCATTTGCAAGTAGTCTTGGATTTATTCCTGTTACATAAAACGAATGATGTCATAAGGGTCACGTGGATTACGGCATTTATTGCTGTAGTGTTTCTTTTTCATATCTGAAAAATCCTTGCTTTGTGGAAAGCCAGACATGTGTTCTTTACTTAGCCTTTTTGTTCACCCTGTTGTTCTCAGGTTAAATTGTGTTTGTGTTTAATAGGTGTGTGTGTGTGTGTGTTTCCAGCTGTTTCTACTGCTCCGCTGTGTGTTTTAGCTGCTGTTCAAACATTCAGTGAACCCTGGAGGAGATGTCCTGAATTGTGGTGTGTTTTTAATTTTTATAGGCTACCCATGTTTGGTGTTATTACTGCTTGTGTTTATGGGAAAATAATTTTATGAGAGTCTATTATGGCTATTTTAATTTGTAAAATAAAATTAACAAAAACTTGAGTCTTGAACTCAGTTTGACACACCAACTTACTGTGAGAGACAAGTGTATTAGACTGAGGAGATGAAAATAACTGGCACACTGATACTGGAGAACTGATGATCATCAATTTTGTCCAAATCACCAAAACATGCCAATGTTAGAATAACATGTGTTTTGTTTTTTTAGCCAGTTTGTCAGCCAGCAACATGATTGCCAGTTTCATAGACATGATAAAAGAAATTTTCCCCTCATTTAACTGTAGGTATTTTTTGCATCTAGACTTTTTTGAGGTGTGTAAGCTTTTTATATATATAAAGTTTGCATTATATATATCTTGCTTTATATATATTTTTTCAATAACTGTGTCTATGTGTGCATGCTTCTGTGTGTTTGTGTCTGTGTGTTATACTTTAGGTTGGGTTTAGATTATAGTAGAATTTGGTGAACATATCAATTAGACTTCAAAAGCCTTCCTTACCATGATTGTTATTATCTAACATCTATTGAATTAAGAAAAACACAAATTCATCTTAATGTAACCAAAATGTTTTAGGTACATTAAACAGCAGGGATAGGCTGAACAATCTGCACAGTGGTGCAGTTGGTAGCACTGTTGCCTTGCAGCAAGAAAGTCCTGGGTTCGATTCCCGGCCCAGAATCTTTCTGCATGCGGGGGATTCTCTCTGGGTACTCCGGCTTCCTCCCACAGTCCAAAAACATGACCGTTATGTTAATTGGTCTATTGGAAGGCAGACACTGATTTCAGACACATCACTCATTACATTACACTCTTTACTAATCAAAAATCCAAAAACTGAAATATAGATTTCCAAAGAAAATTTTGTGTTAGTTTTGAGCTGGAGCAAAGAATCATATAAAACAGGAGTCCATTATTCCAGTTTTTGTGAGCCCAGTGCAATGCCCGTTTTAGATATGTCTGTGGTCCAACACTAATCAATCCCAGCACACACAAAAAATTGTCTTTGAGTTTCAAATAAATTTGTCATCAATTTATCTTTGTGCTGGCATGTGATTTATTTTCTCACCTTGAAAGTGTTTGTGGACCTCAACACACTGTTCTAACCTCTATTAACATCCTATGTATGGTGTACAAGTAGACCTTCTGGTCAACTTGACCTTCCCTGGAAGCTCTGGCCAAACTTCAGTAGGTTCTGTTGTGGTTGCTGGAACAATCTGGTCTTCAGTATTAGATCCTGATCCTATGAATTCAAATTACTTTTAAACCTATGTGTCATTACCCACCGTGGTTGGATCTGGTGGCAACAGTACATTCTAAACATGTGCATTGATCATCAAGAGAGTTGCCCTCAATCAGTAACCACATTAAAGTGGTCAGGAAGGATTTTCACTTCCTAATTGAATTGACTCGCTGTGTGGGCCGCTGCCTCTTCACCTCTGCGCCACTCCAGTCTCCCTTTTCTTTGTTCCTCTCTCCATCCTTCCCTCTGTCTTTTTTTTAGAAGAAAATGCAGCTTCACTAAGATGAAAACAACAATTACTATAAACAAGATGGATGCATCTGGCCCACACATGCATACACACACACTATAAAGTCTGCATAAACAGCCTGTAAGTGGTTTACCACAGCCACATGTGCATGTCTGTGTCCAACATCCTTGGTTCAACTTGGCATCTGTTGCCGAAGTGGTTTAATATTCTAAATCATGCCTTTTTTTAACCTAACAGTGTAAACCATTCAGAGATGTAATGAAAGAATAAAAAATGTAAGAATAGATTTGCATATGAAGCACTTTTGCCTGTGTGCCTGTGTATACTCAGAATCAAGGTTTTTTAATGAATTGTGGGACTTTGCCAATGTATTCTGCAGTTTCTAATACATATTCATGTTATTGGGTATAGTATTGATTTTAGCTTACCGCGTGACACCAGCTATTAATAAGGTTGGGCTGCTTTTTAAGGTGCTTGTCTGTAGAGCCAGAGTCGAACGCCTTCCCTTTGTTGTTGAGCCTTTCAGTGTGCTGACATTTTCTGAAATGCATTCAAAATTGTGCTAAATTCTCAAGTTAGTATGCTTTATTTACTTAGTAGATTTTTGAGACGTTCTCATGCAGTTTCCATATTGTGGGACTAAGAGAGATTATGATCTCTGGCATTCCTGAAGGAATGTAGAATGACTTTGTAAAACTACAGTAAGCAGCAGTAACAGTTACAAACAATCCTTATCTTTGCCATTTTCCTTGAGATTTGCTACTTGGGATCATTTCAAGCATCAGCTTGTAGACAGATCACCTTACATTTGACTGCTGTCAAATGTAAGGTACTCCTGTTCAGTCATTTCCTAATTGCATTTTCATGGATTTAACATGCGAACTGGGGCCCATAGACTCTGGGATGAAGCTCCCTTGGGTGTTATGCAACTTCGAGGAATATATTCTGACGCTGGGCTGAATATCCTGAGAAAATTTGAAGCTGCTCTAAGTGTTTGCAACTGACTTTAAATATATAGCTTAAAAATGTGCTTGGAATATTTTACTTTAAAATCATATATTAGCAGCAAGGGTGTTCAGCAAATGCATACTGGTTTTCCTAGGATCTACATAGCTTACCAGAAAAACTGAGAGATAAAATTAGTTCAGATAAATATAAAAATGTATCCCTTCATATACCAAATGTTGTTTTTTTATATATGAATTGCTTAACACTATGGGATCTTATATCATTTTGTGATATTTTGCTTAAACTGACAAATATCAACTAAAATTTTTTTTAAAGTAATTTTGAACATTTGTTTCATATCCATTTCTTCTTAAACTTATTACAGGACCTTAAATATTTTAAATCCCTGTGATGCACAGTCACATTTCTGCCTTCTTCCTCTTTCTTTTCCTAATTATTATTTATTATTTTTATCAAAACTCTTAGACATTAAATTACATTTTATTTCCAGCACCTGCTGTTATTAACCAATCATTTTTGTGGAGTTTGATGTGGTAAACCAAAATGTGTTTAAAGTCTGGAATTCTTTGAACTTTTCATCATGGAGTCCTGGCGGGAATATCAAACAAAGCCTTTTTTCAAACATAAAGCTGTGGCCTGTGTGGTTGGCACTACTGTGATTAGCAATTAGGCAGCAGAGACAAAGCAACCTAAGCTCAATTCCTGAGCAGTTTCTTGGATCCTTCTTTGCTTCACAAAATGATATGCAGCAAAAAAGCAGTATTTGTTTACCCCTTTCTTTACTTTTTTTTTTTACATTCCTTTATTCTTGGTTACACACAATGCTTTTCCTTGTTTTGCTGACTCACAAATGCAGAAAGCCAATACATAAACCTGTGCTCACACACATATTGACTTTCTCTGAGGTTTCATTCATGATTACTCTGCATCTGTTTATGCAGGCCTGTTTATTTTCTTCTTTCTGAGCTTCATGTAAATATGAACTTATTCTGCCTCGTCTCACGGGACTCCACACTGCAGGGACGTAATTTTTCCTTCCTGCCAGGTATAGAGCTCAGCTTGGCAGGAAATTTTCTACTTTCCCTTCTATATTATTCATGTTGCCTCAGTAAGAGATGTGTGGTGTGTGAACAGGCACATAGTCTTATATAGTGGAGCATTTGGTGTTCAAGGAGGTTTATAAAGAACAAAGGCAAAAATAGGTCCCTCTGTATCTATCCAATGTTACCTAAAGTAGGCCATTAGATTAAAGGTTTGATTAAAGGTAAGAAAGGTTTGAATACATAGTCAATGAACCAGCCAGTAATTGGACATTAATTCAGTCAGCTATTAGAGGCTTTGTACTTAATTTTCAAGCAATTAAAAATTAAAACTTAGATATTATCTAATTGTCAACTGCAAAGCGCATAAGGAAAGTGAAATTGTATTCCTCTTTTTGTTTTGGGAAAACATGGATTGTTTCTACCAGGTCCTTGCGAGACCCTTGCTGTTGCAACCAGAGCAGTGGAAGAACTTCTTTGGCTGTTGTGCTGCTAAAATAAAAACATCACAGTAAATTAGGATTCTTGGAGCATTGCCAGTCCAGTGTGGGCATGATCAGGTTGAGTGGCAGCTGTGTAACATGGACCCAGATGTTCTGTCTCCACAGTAATACACACCTAAGTCAAATAAGTCAATTATTATGTGATTAAGTCAAATAATCAGCTCATTGGATTTTTGAACTTGACTGAGGAAGTAATTCAGTCATTTGATTTTGGTGTGTTGTATCAGGGGCACATCTAAAAGTTACAGGACACTGGCCTTTGAGGACTGCAGTTGCAGAACCCTGACATGGTGCAATCTTAGTCCAAATGAAGGTGCCCTAATGCATTACTATTTGCCTGTTAAACTTAAAAAAAATAGAAGTCCAACTTTAGAATCTTACAAACTTTATTTTTTAAATCATGCTGCATTGATAGTTCTTTGGGAAATAGAAGTCATTATCTGTCCTATTAAAGGAAAATTGTTAACACAAGTTCATCTAGCAATAAGTGAGAAAATAATGCTGTAGAAGTAGTTTGTGTAGTGTTTTTAGTTCTAATTGCTGTAATATTTAACATTTTATGAAACAAAAAGATACCATTTTGATTTATTTCTTGTTTAATTCTAATGAAGGACAGAAAAATAAACATTTAAAGAGCTTACCAAGTAATTAACTCCACAAAAAGAAGTATTAAAACTCTTAATTAATCAAAAACACCACATCTGATTTGTACCTTTCCTGGGCTTGTCTTCCACCAGGCAGAGGAATCAAATGAATAAAGCAGATCTGGTTTGTGACCCATTTAGCCATTTTTTTCTAAGCAAATGGTAAATGAGTCTTACAAGAATCCCTTTTCAACTGTTAAGCAAACATAATTCTCCTTTAAACCTTTGTTTTGTTTTGTTTTGTTTCAAAGTAGCAAGCTATTTAAGGATATGTTTTCTAAATGGATTAAAAAGATCAACTTGCTTCAAATTGCTTCAAGTTAGGTATTTTTCCAATGTATCTGAACAGTGAAAACTATGTATACAACATTTTGGTTGAAGGAAGCAGAGACCAAAAGAACCAAGCCTGTCACAGCATAATGCTCACAGACTATCTGGTACATGGGGGATCATTGTTCAGACACAAAAACAAATTTTGGTTTGTGGACTTTATCAAATATGAAATATTTACTAGCACACAACCAAATGAAGTTTACAGTAGGATTAACTCAGTTAGTCATTCTGGGGATGATGTGTACTTATATAGAGGAAAGATCTAGTGACACCAAACATGTCATTGATTTCTAAAATTCCTTTGGTTGTGTTCGAGACAAGAATACAAACAATGGATTGTTGTTTATAGAGAAAACCAAGTCATTTCTGTTCTAATTCTGAAAGTTTCTTTCATATCAAACCAGATATATTTACCAAAAGTTGCAATCTTTATTTTTTATCTATACAAAGAAGCAGCAGAATGATGGCATCATGAAGAAAGATGCTTATGCCAGATGAGAGCCAAAACAATTTCGGAAGCTAGTGGAAAAAAAAACTCTTGCTTTAACATCCATTGTAATTATATTCAGAGCTTATAATCGATGGAGTAATGAACCTATCAGACTCAAACATCAAGTCCTTGCAATGATAATGAGCTCAAACCATGCAATGCTTGAAAAACAAAATATAAAGGACTACTAACTTCTCAGACCTGTGTTAAATTACACAAATTATCGACACAACATTTGAGCTGATAAAAGTAATAATCTCAATTAATGAACATAGCCTTAACTATACTGAGATAAAATTGAGTAAATGAACATAAAATATGCTAGTATATACTAAGCTGTGCTAAGATAAAATAAACTAAGGTAAGATAACAGTTTAGCCAGGTTTAACTATGATAAGCAAAACTCAGGGAAGCTGAGCTCAAATTAACAAAACTAAATTATGATAAGAGGAGTTAAATCAATTGAAATTGGCTGAATTAAGATACAAAAAATAGGATGAGATGAGATGACAAAAACAGCAAGTAGAACAAATACAGTACAAAAGCGAAAACATAACTTAGGAAAAAACTGAACAACAGCAGGTTGTTCAGAAGCACTGCCTAGAGAAAGTTCTACCTTTGTAAAATTAATATGACAATATCACTGCGTTGTTACTTAAACCACACAACTTATGAAAAGATGTCTTTTGGACAGATGAGTTTAGATGTTTGACTATAACGCACAGCAGCATGTTTAGAGAAACCCAAACACAGCATGTCAGGACAAACACCTCATACCATCTGTCAAACATGTTGGTAGGGAACTGATCTGGCCTGTTTTAGCAACCACACAATGTTTTCTGATGTCAAGTGTGAGACCATCTGTCCAGCTTCACCCAAACTAGGTCATCAGCAGAAAAATGTTCCCCAAAACAGCAACAAATCTTCAACATACTAGCTGATAAATAAAACAACCAAGGTTTTGTACTGACCTAGTGAAAGTTCAGGCCACAACCTAATCAAATGTCATGATGGGAGATCAAGAAGGCTGAGCAGAAACGATGACATTACATTGCTGAAACATTACAAATCAATGTAGAGTGGCAAGGCTTGGAAAAAATGGCACTATGTTGTGAAAGACTGATAAATTTATTCAGATGACATTTCAGTGTAATGCAGCTAATGATGATTTATTTCACTATGACTTTGTCTTTTATTTCTAACTCAGTATAACTCCATGCAGCTTCACAGAACTTAGCAGTTGCTTCCAGCCCTTTTTAAACCTTGAACTCTTTTGCTGCTAATGGTAGCTGAAGCCACCTTTATCCCTCCAGCCAGCTGCTTTGCAATATTTTGTCCAATTTTCATGGCAGGTTGAAAGGGAGGTGAAGTTAAAACGTTATATCAATGCTCTGTTGTGACATAATGAAAGAAAAAATGTCTTTTGTCAGTGTAGGTGACACTCATTTGTCCAGACAAGCACACTGGCTGGTTAGCTAACAGGAATAAGCTCCAAATCAATAATGGAAAAACAAAACACTGTCATTCCACAGATGTTCATTATTTCTACTTTAAAGAGAACTGTTTTGAAGTATAATCAGTGTACTGTGAAACATGCTGTGGCAGTCTGGGTGGGGTTTAACACAAGTTGTCATGATGTTTCATTCTGTTTCAGATCTGGTCTTTTAATTAAACATGCTGTACTCCTAATTGGCTGTAAGAGTAGCAAATTTAAAGAGTTTTAAATTATCTAGTCTAGTACTATTGGGACATCACTATTTCTATTACATTATTACTATTAATATTTCACTATTCGTTTAAATTAAATAGGTTTTATGAGAATGAATTTATGGTGTTTTTGTAAGAAGAATCATTTCCAGGTTTCTGCTCTCCTTTCAATATGTTATTCACATTGTGGATTCATTAACTGGACACATACTGTATATACACCATGGAGGTGGAAATTATGCATAATAAAAATATACACAAGTTTTTTTAGGGGTTTTTGGTTTCCATGGACGCCTAACTTTCACTTGAGATAAATATTCTCAGCCATGCTCCTTTCTAGTTATTTCTGCATTACCCTTTTTTGCCTACTAATGTGGAGTTCATCCACCATTATTCAGGCACTGTTTGTTCCTAGTGTCAAATCTGCTAGAGCCTGGGCTGCAGTTCACCACTGACTTGTATAAAACGGCAGCATGTGGCACACTATGAATGAAAACAGGTCAGACCTTCAGGCGAGAAAAACCCACAGCATGATAAAGTATCTTAAAGTAAAAATGATATTACTGAGTGGAGAATTGGAAACTGCAGAAGAATTGGAATAATTTGTATACAGACAGATGGCTGAATTTCTGTGCACAAAAGTTGGTCAATTTGTAAGACACACATACAACTGGCATACTTATGTGGCACACTGTGTACTTTCAGCCCCACACATACACAAACACACAATGTGGCGATTTCTTGTCATTCCAGTCATGTAAGCAATTAGCTGAGGAACGCTGTGTTGCAGATATCAGCCATCCAGAAATAATCAAATGAGATCCAGCAGTACACCGATCTTAGTCCTAAAAAATACACACACTCTCTCAGACACACATGACATTATCATGACATTATTATTATTGCTCTGCTTGCTGGAACTCTGTATTATTAGTATCTCTTCTTTGAGAATTCACCTCCCACACTCTTGTTCTGACAGTTGTATGCCCAGATGTTGCATGGTATACACACAAGCAGGGACATGTGTTGTGTTGCCTTGTGTTCCCTGGAGTCCTGCAGATTTCACCCCTGTGCCCTTGTGAATCTGTCCAGGCAGAAGCCTGGATTAATGTTCTGAGACAAACAGAACAGGAGGCTCAGTGTTTTCAACCTCAGTGCTGCTCACCTCAACACTGCAAGTCAGTGTTCACTACTGTTGCCCGAGAAAAGGTCATTCAGTGTTTTACCTGTTCAGAATGGGAGTTTAAAGATAAGGTGAAAGGTATACAGGCAGCTGGTATAAAAACTGTTAAATCGGACTCAGCAATAATTACAGTACTCTCAACAATTACAGACTCTCATTGAAAGACAATTGTAAATAATTTGTACATTCTTTTGAGGAACATATTTTTGAGGAATAAAAAAGCACAAAAAAATAGTCATCTTCAGTAACATTTCTGAGCAGAAACGATGTGGAAAAACAAAATTCCAAGTTTTGTTTTTCCACAAAAACCTGAAGTATTTCTTGTCAAATTTTATTTGATTTTTTTCAATTTTAGTCAAATTTGAACAAAATGCTCAACCCTTCTAAAAATCTGTGTAATGTTTAGCAAATACGCACATTTATGTATGTAATGAGTGAACAGAAAAAAAAGCCTTTTGCCTTTCAAACTACTGACAAATACTAGAATTTGAATAAGGTGATTGTAGAGAAGAGATGAACAATATATCACTTGCAATATTAATGTGTGCAATATCACAATTGCAAAGGACTGGTTAAATCCAATATTTGGTAGGTAGCTGTATTTCATGTACAATGCATGTTAATTCTGCATGGCAATAATATTTTTGACCTGTTGGACGGACCTCCCCTGCCATCAATACCCACATATGATATTACTAGTGGTTGAGTGGCTATAGCTCAGCACAATTGAAGTGGAGGAAATGTGATGAAGAAAAAGTATGAAAATATTATTAAAAATAGATGTGTTTGTGACCAAAATATGTCACAGTTTACAGCAGTTCCCTAACAACCACCTTTGGAGATGTATTTTACATCTCTCACCATTGTGCTCACTGTGTGGTGGCAAGATAAATTTGGAACCTCATTCAGCCTCGTCTGTCACAGCTCCAGCTTGGATTATAGACCTTCAATAGCACTTTTGTTAACTTCACCTATTGACAAACTTTATTCAAACTTATTCAAAGTTTACCATATATATACAGTTATATATATATATATATAAAAATTTACATTTTTATATAGCAGTATTGGCTGGTAGTTACTGAATAATTTCATACAAGTAACGAAAGAACAAAAACATACTATCAGAATTAGCAGAATAAGTTCTTGAAATACTTGACATACATCACTTTGTGTGTGATCAATCTTTATAATATGTAAGTTTTACTAGAAAGTTTAATTTATCAAGAAGCACTTAAAGAAAGTTAAGACAAAGGTGACTAGTACACCCTTGGTACCTGCCCAAGCTTAACTACAAGGAATGGCTTAGCCTTTACCAATCCTAACTATAAGATATGTCACAAAGGGAAGTTTTATTATTGGCTGTATGGCTAGAGATTTCCCTCTTGTGCTGTCTATTTTTATCACAGTGTTGAGAACCAGCGTCAGTCTCAGTGGAGTTTGGACAGAGTCAAACTGTTCCCTCTGAGCCAAAAAACATTTCCTCAAAGACAGGAAGGAAGAAATGAAAAGTAAAATAACAAGCTGACCTGGCTCAAACACTTTGATGCGTCTGATGCTTTACCTCATCATGACCCCAGAAAACCAGGGTTTCAAAATGCCTCCTCTATTTTATTTGTCTGTCTAAATTGTTTGTTTGACCAAATAAGAATGTTTTTGTTTGAACTAAGCAACATTGTGCAAATTAGCTGCTTTTCCACACTGCTCAGTGGGGAATTTAGCTGTCAATTGATTATAATGGGTGAAGAAGGTGAGAAAGGACTGTGATGTTTTACATACTGATGAAGAGTTCAGGCTGAGAGGAGCATCCTCTTAGCGCTGTTTTAAACTTTCAGTTCCTTTTAAGGATTCTCACCTACATTTGTTTCCTCTATTTAATGCTATGCAGAGCAAAACCACATCAGATTCACTTTTCTGATTTTCTTCTTGTTACATCATTACAAGTCAAAATGCTTTTAGAATTTGTGAAGCTTATCCATTTTCAGTCATTCCAAAGACTCAACACTGAAACCTCTCTGGCTACATTTTCCAAAAGGTGATCTTACCAGGGCTCTCTAATTCAAACAAAAAAACTAAGTGAACCATATATTATTGGTGTAGGTTGGACTTTTTTTCCAAGTCTGTTTTAAATATCCGTGTCTTGGAGAGCTTATAAGGAGTCCAGATTTACCAAAAAGGTGAAGTAGGTTTGTCCACATCTCCAAAACCTCAAATCCTCTTCAATACATTTTAAAATGTTATGAAGTTGAAGAAAGGTGATTGAACAATTTTGTTGAATTAAATCACATTAAAAAAACAACAAACTTAAATTTTGGTTGTTGAAATTATACAGTTTCAGAATTAATTGGATTTTTTAAGCTTAAGGATATTGTAATATCATGTCAGTAAATGCCACCACCATATAAACTTAGCAATAAATTTCAGTGGAGTGAAAATTGTCTGGCTTAAAAGAGGAGCTACTTGTAAAGACTGTTTTAGGGAAAATGAAACAACTAAACTGAGAATGGAAAATGCAATAATCAGCTCTCTCCAAGCACTGTAATGCTTCATATGACAGAGGCTCATAAAGCAGCAAGAAGCTACAGTATGTTGTCAGAGATAGGTAGAAGTACAAATTCAACTAATTAACCATGAGCTTTAAGGGTTTATTTCATATTTTCAGGTGCTAATGTTCTTTTAAGTCTTCCAACGTCAGCCCCAAGCTTTTTAGAACAAAAAAATGTTGAAAGTTTTGAAAGAATTGAAAAACTTTCTTCCTCAAACCATATATGAAATGTTTTTGGTTCTGAACCACTGAGAAAATAACACAGACCTGTGCTGCGGCTTCCCTTTGGTATTTCACTTTTTCAGTTTATCTGCCGCAGATTGGTTTCTTTGGCCTCAGCAATAAATCTCCAAGGTCTTCTTAATGGTTTTTGACATCCTTCCAGACCAGCTTCACCAAACAGTGGAGGTGGAAAAATTGCCAGAAAGATTACATTTTCTGAAAGTCCTCTTTCCTTAATTCTTCAGGGTGGTACTTGTCAGAAAAGCTGCTTATACTTAGTCTCAAGTCTAAGTTCATCCTTTTCTGAACTTAGATTCGAGAGTGAACATTCTGGCTACAAAGATCATCAAATAATATTTGATTGAAGTAGTAAGCTGTTTTAAATTCTTCTTATTTATTTTTGACACCTTGAAAGAAAGTCTACTCCAGACTCCGCTTTTTTCAGTTGTCAACTATATTTTAAATCATCTAAAAGTAAATATTTTCACTCGCTGACAAACTATTGAGCAGAAGAACTGCTAAAATCAGGATAGAATTGCAATTTATTTGATTGGAACATGGGAGTAAGAAAATTGGCAAGATTAGTGGGATTGATAGCTCAGCAGTAATTGGGGAGTAAGTACTCTACTACTTAACCAAGGAGGAATAATCTCATAATATGCAATGACAACTGACTAAAAGGGTTTACTGTTTTATACTTGTCCTATAATTAACATCAGAGAGCAGACATCTGTGTTTTAAGTGGTCTTCCCATCAATTCTGACCTAATAATCTTTCTATAGTGATGTAAAGCAGGGATTAGTTTTTTGTAGCACCACATGCTACCCTCACCATGTTGATGATGATATGCAGAGTTACTCTTCTACTACATGTTGACCAAAATGCAGCTCTAATTTCACTGGAGCACCTGTGGTTTAAAGTTGTGTCTCTAAAGCCTTCAAGGACAGCTCTCTTTATATTAAGATTAAAGGATCAAATGCCTAACCAGATGACTTGTGATTGCAATTGTCAAGACTATTTTATTTAAGGGTATCTGGTTTTGATTAGCACTATTTTGGAATAAAAAGTATAATTTTATGGGCTGCATGGTTGGTAGTGACTTGCAGCAAGAATGTCGTGGGTTTTCTGTGTCGATCTGTTTTATTTTAGTATGGATTTTTCATGATGTACCCATGCGTGGATTCTTTCTGACCTTCTTCTCATAGCCAAAAAACATGAAAACCAAACCCTTTATTTTTTATAAGACGTTGATATAATGCTTCCTTAGAGGTAATGGTACTTTTAAATATAATTAATTGTACTATCAAGACATATCTTCTTTCTTGCAAACTTTTCTCAATACCTTTAAGACAAACCACTTCACATACTTTGGGCTTAAACTATACTTGCTTTCTTTCTTCAAATTTCTTAAAAGTTGCCAAGCTCTTTGTCAAAATAAAATGCATATTTTTCTATTGTGTTGTTGCACTTCAAACAGACTTCTTTTCACTTATCTTCTGCCATAATCTCTTTTCTCCTTGAACTCAAGGCTTTTGTACTTGCTGTTCTCCTTCTTCCCTATCATCAGCATCACAGCAGGATGTGAATTCATTTCTCAGTAAGATGCTCTTGTTTCAAGTACTATGTGGCTGAGAAACTTAACTTGTCTCTTAAATGTTTTCTTGGTCAACAACACACACCTAACACCACAAAGGCAAAAAAAAGACAGAAAGAAGGAAAAAGCTTTCTGATTGTGATGCTTTAGTCTATTCAGACCTGAACAACTTTAAACCACTGCATAGAGAATGTGAGAGAGTCATTTCTAACACAGCATGAAGCAGAAGTATAGGGGAGGATAACCCTAAATTACACCACTAAACATGTGTATTCTGTTGTGTAAATTTTTGACGACTTTCAGTGTTGCTCTTTTCAGTTAGATTTGTTTTCAAGATTAGTTCAGGATCCACTTTTGTAAATTTCTTCCCAGGTAGCTAAAATGCAGCACAGGAGGGTTAACTTGACCTCACTTATCTTCCCTGATGAACATCTTGGTTGTTCTCTAATTAAAATATCAAGATGGACCTCAGAGGTTCATATCATTTGGTGAAGTAGCATAGTCTGAATGAGAGGGACCAGAAGAATCACCAGAGGAGTTTGACAGAGAGCTAATCAAAAGAGTGAAGGACTAAAAAGAAAAAAGGACTTTCAACATTTACCTGTACAGACAGAAGTTGGAGTTTTAACCACAAGTGAGCAAAATAGGCATAAAATAGTTACATTTCAAACTTTTCAATTTCACCACAAATATATACGTATATATGAATATATATAATGAATATATATATATATGGTCACAAAGGCCATATATATATATGAGCTCATCACCAAAAATAAATTATCAAAATACCAGTGGAAACATGCAGCTAAAAAAGGGTTTAGTGTTGCAGGTTTAACCATCCTGGGAAGTATTTTTTGTTGTTTGCTTAGGGATTAGGTACTACATTTCAAATTGCAGGTTTGGTGGGCAACTCTGTTGCCTCGTGTTTCTGGCTTTAAGTCTTCTTTGTCTGCATGGATTGAAGCCTCGGCTGTTCACCACACACACAAAATGAATCAAGATTGTGATGGGCTCCATTCTTCTCTGATCCACTCAGAATAAAGTAGATATGGTAACATAAAATCTCAGCTCTGTGATGCTGAAATTTTGAGTTTGAAACCATAAACAGCTTATGAAATAAGTAAAATACGAGGGTCACATTTAAATATAAAATAACAGAACATTGGCTGAACCACAAGTGTTGGGTTTGTGTCCATGTGTTTGTGACTTTTTTAAAAGTCATGGACTTTTCTATGGATTTGAAATTAAATTAAAAAATAATAATGACAAACACCAAAATTATCCCCATTATAGTTACCTCTTTAGCATATTTGTTTTACAATGAATCCTATATTTAGGCATGTCTAGATATGGAAATTCCCTGCCATGTTTAATCTGGTCAGATTGTTATCCCATTGTTTGTTCCCACTGCATTAACCCATACATTAACCTTGGTTAAGCATCTCCAGGAGCACTTTTACCATTTAATCATACTCTTGATGAACGGACTAAACAACATTGGACAAGAGCTGTGCCGTTTCATTTCCAGAAGGTTAATCCTGAGGTTAATGCAGCTGAACGAGAGGACCAAAAAGCCTATGTCTATGAAGCTTATGCATGAACTGCAATAAATCTGACATGAGACAGATTATTATATCACTAGGTAGTGTCATGCAAAGTTGAGCAGGTCGTAAATGTATCTTGCCTGCTTTTGTTGCTTTTAATTTTGCATGTCACGGAAGAAAATAATACCTCTAAAATGTTTTAGCTTTTCATCAAATATATCCAATATATTAAAGAGGAGCTTACGCTGTAGGCCGGAGGGTATTGTGTGTTCATGGATATTTATAGGAATGAGGCTACAAAAACAACTGATTTTATTTAGATTGCTATGACTGTGTGGGACAAATAATACATGTTAGTAAAATGATATCAAGACTAACAATTGTTTTCTTATTTTTCTTTATTCAATATCAATTAAGAATGATGAACATTGTTTTGCAATATTAATATCAATATTACTACTGATATTAAATTGAAGTGAGACTGTGGACTTGATTGTATTTATGACTCACTTACAATACAGTTCAGGATAAAATGTTATATAGTGAGTGCTTAAAATAATTATTATGTCAGAAAAGTTGTGGACAAAGCAGTAAGTGTCAGATCTAAAAGAAGGTGCATCAAAAAATCTTGTATTTTGGATTAAGACCTGACACAGAACAGGAAAAATGCATCATTTTTCTGCTGTTATCTACTGTTTACCAACAGCTAAAAGCTATTTGGGAATCTCTGTGCTAAAGCATGGTCTATGATCTCAAAGAACAAGGAAGTTATTTTTCATAGTTTCAATCAAAAAATGGAACAAACTGTTTTCACATATAAACACAACACTGGTCCAACTATTTAATTAATTAATTATTTAATATTTAAGAAACCAAACAATCCTTTGAAAATAGTTAGACAGTGATCTAAAAATACATCACAAGTTCCGTTTTATAAAACCTCTAAACATTTTCCAGAAAGTCGTGTTTCCTCAGTATATACAAGACCAGCAATTAATAAAAACTTTTTCATAGTGTTCTTTGTTTGCATTTAAATAAATGCCAGACTGCATCTCAACAGCTTAAAGAATTGATAATGTAATAAGTGAATAATGTAAAACCAAGCTCTTTGCTTCAATGAAGAGGATTGCGCAGCTTCTAGAACTAACTTCTTGCTCAGTAGATGAAATCGGTGTCATTAGGAGCCAAGAATATGTGATTATGTGGTTTAGATTTAAAATCACCTTCTATCAATTTTATTTAAAATTACATGACACTCATCTGGAGGTAATGTTGTTGTAATAGACAGATAGATCTCTACTTCCCACCTCTTCCACATGTAGCGTCAGATGTCAGAGTCTGCTGTGCAGACCGCTCAAAGTCTTCATCAGCGAGACTTCATCAAGATGAATGTTTGCCACATTGCTGCCTGAAATATGTAGAACTGTTTAGTCTGCTTGTGATCCGGGCCTTCTGTCTCACTGTGTCTCTCCTCTGGCCTCATTAAACAAATCTCCATCCTGTCTCTTGCTCTGCCAGTTGGCCTGTTGGCTCAGCTGTGTACAAATAAAACCACGAATAAACACTGTACGGATCGAGCCACATGTCCTGCTTTGGAGTTTCATTTGATCCAAGTATTAAATTAAATATATGCTCCAAATGACTACACATAGTCATGATGTCCTAACCAAATTTTGTACCCAGCATTGCTCATGTACACATATGATAGCACTTATGCCTTCACTGTTTTTTTGCTGAAGTTTGAAGTTTAAGTTTTGTTTTTTTGGCAAATCTATATCCTGGAAGTCCAGGTCCTGAATGATAGTGTGTCAGTCCCCCTTCTCCTACCAAAACAGCCCTGCTCTGTCAAGTCATGGACTTTCCTCATCTGTATTGAAAACAGTTTATGTTGCGTGTAGAAACAGGGTCAAAGTGCTGACAAGAGCTTGGAAGCAGCATAGTGAATTGAGGAATTTGAAAAGGGGGTATTATGTAAAATTGACTTTTTGAGCTTTGATGAGGGAATATCATTCCCACATCAAACACACACTCAGAGTGTTGCTTTGACTCATTCGTGAAAGTCTGAGGAATCCTTGAAACTCCCATGGCAACTATTTGGGGGTGCCTTAACGTCTGCTGATACAATGCAATGCATATTTAACAGCTTCGGTCTCCAGCCGAGCTTCTGCCTCACAGAGCAGCTGTTCCCCACATCTTCACCACACTGCCCCTCCAGACTAGTGGCAGCAGCAATCTGCAAACATCTGGTGGAATTACATGTATGCTGAGCTTGACAAACAAGCTGCAGTACTCCTAAGAATGGTTGTTGTGATGAGTGTCTTGAAGACCAATTTCATGGTGTCATATATGGCTATTATGCAAAGACAAATTTCTTTTAAAGAGGCAGCATTATGTATTTTCCAGGCACATAACTACTTGATTTTATAGCAGAATCAAGCAGTTCTGTTACTTTCAGTCATTATTGTCCTCTGATTCTTGAAGAAGCTCCTGCTCTTTCCGACATTAACATCCATTCTTAGGCGTGTTGGACTGAGAAGTAGATCGCTCATCAGACTCACAGTTCTACCAGGTGTTTACTAATTGCTGGTGGAACTAGGCTGGTGGAACTGAGTGGGAAAGGCGTGGGGGATGGGTTCTGTGTGAGGGTTCAGAGATCCAAAACAGCTAAGGGAGAGGGCTGAGCAGGGAAACAGAGAAAAATAGACTAATAAATACATAGAGAGCATGCAGGGAGCTAAATTATACCACAGATTGATGAACCAAAGGGAAAGGGCAGGACACTAACAAAGGAGTTAAAAAATGCATGAAATAAAAAACTCAGTACAAAGGCGTAACTACTTTGACAATACATAAATAACAATAGTAAGCGACCCTGGAAGAATCAGAATGTAAATACAAAGTAACAACCACAACATGACACTGTTAGCCCAGTTAGTAAAGGGGAATTTTCTTGTTGAGGTTTTTTTTCCATCCACTTCGCAATCCACACATTTCTTGTTAGTGTTGTTAAACGTGCTGACCTGAACTCTTTTATAAGTATCCATCTGTCAGAAACCTTATAAAAGAGTGCAAATCTTTGCCACATTTCCTGTTACCATTTTTTTAAAGTTAAATGTCCCATGCAAATACACCAACACTTACCCACCACCACTATTTTCCCACTCAATTGCTTGAGTTTATTTCAGACCTCTAAAAGTCACATGGCTATATTGCGGTAACTACAGGATTAAATTTGATTCTGCAGGACTTACTGGGTCAGTAATGTGTTTTTTTTTCCCATTCAGCTGACTCTAACAGAACAGATCACTGCATCATTTCATTTATAGAATCACTTGAGCTTGGTGCAATGTTTCTAAATACATTGCACTACAGATTAGCACACTGCCAAAGCAATTTTTATTCAATTAACAAAAAGCTAATCCCTTATATATCAGGAGTTACATAACATATTACATATTGCTGTGAGTGCAGCTATGTGACATGCATCTGGTCGAAAGCTCAGCTGAAGCTTTTCAGAAATTTACTGGCAGTTGCACTGATTGTGACTGGGTTTTTTTTAAGCATCAGTGTGCTCACTTTCAGAGAACAACAGTGAAACCGTTTAAAGGTTTAACGCTGCAATGTGGGAGCAATTTTGTGTTCTGCTTCGGTGAGAATCTGAAGCCTGTTTCTTTCAGCAAAGCCCTAAATGTTGGTGGCTGTCTGAAAGGTGTATTTCATGGCCAGTTTGGCAGCAGGAAGTGTCTTTGGTTGGGGTGTTTGTCTAAACAGCTCGTAATGGTTTTAGCCTGAGGTGAGCTCTTTCTGACACACACACACAGAAAGAAAAGCTAGGTTGCTATTTCCAGCATTCATGTTGTATGTATAGAATAACATGTAAGCATGCCTGTGTGTTGTTTTCTTGTACTCATAATACTAGTCATTTTTAAAATACTACTATCGTCTTTTTCCCAGTTTCTTTTTTTCTAGCAGACTTCTCAAAGCTATGTGAGAGCAATATTTCATAACATATTCACGCATCATTTACACCCTGTTGATTCTGGAAATTAATTATATGACAATGTGGGAAAGTTTCAATAAAATAAAACAAAACAGGAAGTTTATGCATGTTCAAGTATTGTAAATATTTATTTCTTTTTATCCTAAAAGACAAACTCTGGTTTAAACACACAAAAATGTGACAATACCAGCTCATGCCCTCGATATGGCTAAGTGATTCAGTTCAATTAGTGAAATAAAGAAACTTTTTTAATCTTTTGAGATTCAAATGACATGTACAGGTTGTTATCTGAATCTGTCACAATTTTCAGATTGCACCTCTGTCCGAGTGGGAATCAGCGAGCTTACAGAGCACATGTAGATATCAAATTGAAAGGATGATCTGAAGTTATGTCTAGATGTAACATAAAGCGTGAATTTTAGATTGTATCTTCAGCCATATGCCAAAGCTACAGTAACACACTTTGACAGGCACAAAATAAAAAGCACAAGGGAGTGTCAGGAGTGACTACTCTATTCATGAGAGCACAGAGAAGCACTGTAGGCATTTCTCTCGTTCGCGTTTCTCTTCATGTACTCTGCTTTTTTAAATAATTTAAAGGATTTCTTACTATACTGAACATAGAAGACATCTCCCATGAAAATATTATGAAAGTTGTGATAGGTAGCTATTTTTGGATTTCAGTTTTTTGGCTTGAAAAGTTGTGAATTACACATTCTTTAACCTAATTTTTGTGATTTTTCTTTGTCCCATCACTTCCCTTCCCTTTTCTCCACTCAGGTATTCTGTTCTTCACAACGGAAATCACAAAGAGCAGAATAAGAAGTCTCTGCACACAAACATCGGCTCCCGCGAGTCCTGCTTGTGACAAACAGCGACCCCACAGTCACAACTCCAACAGCCTTGGCTCTCACAGTGTCAACGCAGTCCTGAAAGGAACGCAGCAGCCTTTGCACACCCAGAGTGGGACTGCAACTCGGATGACAGGAAGGACTGTAGGGATCCAGAGAATGAGCAAGGCACTGCCACTGAATTTACAGCTCAGTCAAAACTTAACCTAAGTTTCTCTGAGGTCTCTTCGTGTGCAGGGTGCTTGAAACCAGCTTAACGTTTCTCTAATGCTGGGTAATGTGTTAGTGTTCTCGTCTGCAGGACTGCAGAGCCTGAGCTGGCCCAATCACACTCTGTGTTCATCTTGTAATGTGCAGAACCAGCAGCTGTGGTGTAGTGTGGGGGAGAAATTCTCAGCTGATGTTGATATTTACTGTGCTGGAGAGTTGTAGAGGTGAACTACATTGCCAAAGTGATTTTCATACACATACATTGGACTTGTTTCTGATTATTTTATGATGCTCCCTGTTGTTTTCTAGTGACAGAAAAACTTTACTTTAGATTTTTAAAGGTTGTTCTTTGGTATTTGACCGTGTAGGTTGGGAGAAATGAGCTTCAGAAGCAAGAAGAGATAAGTCCAGAACATTTTTTTGTCTTTGCTGAACATCACTTAGACATCACATGTGTTTTCCTTTCCGGGAACAAAACGGTTTTTTTCAGAGGTCAAAGCTTCCTAGCTCTGTTGAATCCTCAACAAGATAAAAGGAAAACAGGGTTTCCAAGGCTGAATTAAATCCTTGATCTAAACTGTCCAAGTGCATTATCATAAAGACCGCTAGCACTCCTGAGTTTATCACTCCCCACGCTCATCTGAATGTTTTAAGTTTCACTGCAAAAAGTTAAGAGGACCATGACCTATGGAAGCTGCTGATGAATGATTCAACAGATTTCTGAACGATGTTAGAGCACTGTGTGCTTGTTCTTGTTATGTGATTACATTTCAAGTTTTTTTTTTTTTGTTTGTTTGCTGGTTTGTGCATCTCTTGAGATGCTTTCAAGTGGATTTCAGGTGTGTGCATACACCTCCTATAATGTGATTCATGTGTATGTATGAGATTTGTTTTTTTTTTCATCGTCCAACAATGCTTTGCTCCTTGTAGACACACCATGTACTCCCCTGGATCTGTGCTCACCTTGGAGGTTAAGATAAAGAATGTACTGGAGGACTTTCAGTGTGTTTTATTCAAGGAAACGTAACACTAAAGCAAAATGTTTTCTTGTACTCATAATACAAACTTGTCCTTTTTTAAAAACAGTTGTGGTCTTTTTTTATTGTCATTTCCTTACATGCTTCATCTTTTAGTCAAAGTTTCTGGGACGGGGGGTTTAACAAGCCATTCGTAGTTATAAGAAAGCAAAATGTCATAAGAAACAACAGGAACCATTTGCACCTTAGAGTTTCTGCTGCTTAATTGCATGAAAGACATTCTGGGGTAGTTTCTTGATTTCAAAGAATCAAATTACATGAAACAATTGGAACCTTCTGCACATTCAAATATTTTAAAGCTTTGATATCAATTGCTATCCATTTGTTTTTTCACTGGAAGACAATTGTGCAGTACTCTTGCCAAATTAAACATTAGTACATTTGGTCTTGTTGCAAGCAGTTAAATATGTGATGATGGAGATCGTGAGTAAATTTCAAACTTATATTTGTAAACAATTTTGTATACTTTTCCATCCACTCATGTATTTTGCTTTATTACATAAAATTCCAATAAATCTGTTAGATTTATGATTGCAAAGTGACAAATGGCAAAAAAAATTAAGGGTATCAAAGCATTTCAAACATTTAGTCAACCTATTTCCATACATATTTTGAGAAACAATGGAAAAATAGTGAAATGCTTTTCCAGTAGTTACCATGGTGGCATAAATTAGCAATGATTAGGGGTTTATTAGAGAAGATTTCAGAATTTTATGTTAAGGTATCAAAGAGTAAAAAGCTTGAAACAAATGCAAAAATCTTCACAATTTTATATGGAACAAAACACATTTGAAAACCTTGTATCATGTTCTTTCTTTATTGTGTCAACCTATTTCATAGAATCCTCATAAAAAACACATTGAAATTTAAAGTGTAAAGTGATAGTATTTGTCATTTCAAAGTTCAGGATACACTTGGTCAACAAACATCTTTAAACAAAGGCACCACATTTAATTAAACTACCTGACAACATGCAAAAAGATGGTGTTATTTTAAAAACGACTTTGTGATTTTTTTTTATTTGTATATAAACAGGACGTAAAAATCCCAATGGCAAATAATGACTATTATGTCTTTTCTATTGGGTCATTTAATGACAACCCTCTTGAGCAACTGCTCAAGAGGGTTGCCTCTTGAGCATCTTGAGGTTACGGTTGAATGTCAGTCTGCGTGTACATCTCTGCATTTTTCCCTCATGCTATGTGGGAAGTCAACAGTCTAAAATTATAAGCTCATGCTCGCCTACCTTAATGAAGTTTAGTAAACTAAAGATCTTGATTGAAGACAATTTGTAGACTCAATATACACATCACGAGATGGAGATTCGGTCAAGCCGAAGGATTCAAAGGGGTCATCCTGCAACTTGAGGCTGACAGGAATTGAGAAGACAGTGTTACTCTAAATGGAAACACGTTCAGGTGAAAAGTCTTCATTTTTTTCATTTTTATTACCACTTCAAAGAGTTTTCATCCACCGAGAAGATCTGTGAAACCCATTTTGAGTCTTCAAAGCCTTTGCTTCATTAGAGATAATTCTTTGAGCTTAAGGTTTTCATGTGATGATGACCTGGAGGTGAGTGGTGTTCAACCAACAAAGTCTGAGAGTTTTCTTCCTGGAAAGACAAAAATCGGTACATCTCTCCAGATTCTTGGCTGGCTTTGCAAAGTCATCCAAGGAACTAAATCCATCCTTTATTTTCATTTGATGAGCAGAACAATCTCCTTAAATCCTGTTAAAAAGAACAGCAGAACTCCATGTTGTTCTGTTTGTGAAAATCCATCAAAAACTCTATTAATCTTTCTCCTTAGTAAAATTTGTAGAGAAACCAGTTTCTTACAGTTCTATCATCTACCAGCTAACTGATAGAGAGGAGGGATGTTTTTTTTGGCTCCAATTGTTATGTTTTCATCGCCTTCTAACATGACCTGTATCTGTCTCTAAAATATTCATCAAAACTAACACAGTATTAGAGAAATTAGACGCATTATTAGACCATCAAATATAACTGGAAATATTTTAAAATGTACTGCTAACAAGTTCTCTAACATTAATTTAATATGAAAACCCAGTAAGTGTAATCATTTATTACTATTACTGTCAATCAGTTATACATCTCTTATGTTACTTTATTTACAAAGTAAGATCAAGCTTGATAGTTATTGTTTTATCAGCATCCACGAAGTTATTTTTTTTCAAAATATTTTAATCTAAGACATTTGATAATAAATGTATCCTAATAGGCATTATTTAGAAAAAAATGTAAATATGTTGTAAAATTGTCTAGTGAACATCTATGTTGTTTGATTTTTTTATCAGGTATTTTACAAAAAACATTGTAAACTTTAATCTTTTAACTTACTTTTTCATTTTACATCTACAGAATCAGAGGTGTGACCAAGTCACTGTGTTGCAAGTCTCAAGTAAGTCTCAAGTCTCTGTCCTCAAGTCCGAGTCAAGTCTCAAGTAAAGACAGGCAAAAGTCGAGTCAAGTCTCAAGTCAGGAACCTTTAATTTCAAGTCATTTCGAGTCGTTTTTATTTTATTTTTTTTTATAATTTGCAATTATACATAAAATTCAAATAATAGACCATTTGTTCTTTTTAAAATATGTATTTGAGGTTCATTTGTGATCCTCTTATTCATCTGGTATTCTTCAAATCTGTCAGAAATAAACAGATGTCAGAAAATAAATTACAGCCATTCATGAATTACATTTGACTTCAGTTTACTCCTTCTATTCATAAATAAACATCAACACTACAACAATCATAGTTTTCAAAAAATGAAATAAGTATAAATGAAGTTATCACAAGTAAACTCAGGAAGGTCTGGTGCATTTATTTTTCTGCTTTTATTTCTAAGTATGTTAGTTTCAGTCCTCTGTAAATATGGGACAGATATTCTAAACACAAAATTTATTTGGGACAGTCTCTGTATTTGGTCTTTTTTTTTTTTTTCCCAGCAAAGCTATACTACTTGGAAATGGGTTCTGTGCGACATGTGACAGTCACGCCGGTCAGTGCATTAAGTCAAAAACAGTTGACTTAATGCACTGACTGCAGTAAACAATATATTGTCAATATAATTTCCCAACGTAGATGTCTTCAAATACACCAACCATCCTTAGATGATACTAGACCCGGCTCATCATCATGATGGGACAGAGAGACTCTGTTCCCTGTGTTCAGGTCCAGAATCTGCTTTCTGTTCCGGAGCCCCGCTCACTATCCACCGGCTTCCTGAGCTAACACGGTGCACATTATTTGTGGAGGCATTTGAAGGACCGGATTTATGGTAAATCATCACCAATTTAACCCGGAGTACACATGCTAACACGAAGTTAGCTAAAGTCAACTATCTTACAGCAAAAGAAAAGTGCCACCTACCGATCTTTGTGAAGCTTCAAATGCCGGACAAAGTTGGACGTCGTGGCATCTCCATCCGATATTCTCTTCTTGCATGTTTTACAAGTTGCAGTTCGTTTTTTAGTCGAAAGTTCATAACCTACGTAGCCAAAAGAAATTACTCGCGGAAGCATATTCGAGCGGTGTAGCTTTGCCGCGTTTTTTTAAACGTCCAGATCCTGTTAATTTGATTGGTTGTGCTGCAGCTACGTACACATACATACATAAGGAGAGAGGAAAAACATAGTGACGGTCTGCGCATATTGATACGGAATGAGTGAAATTAATTAATGACGCCACTTTATAAATAATGTGTTTTAAATTTTAAGACTTTGAGTAAAAAATATCAAGTCTTTTCAAGTAAACAGCTTCAAGTCGAGTCAAGTCCCAAGTCAATGGCATGAAAGTCAAAGTCAAGTCCGAGTCTTTGAGCATTTTTTCAAGTCAAGTCTCAAGTCGTGATTTTAACGACTCGAGTCTGACTCGAGTCCAAGTCATGTGACTCGAGTCCCCACCTCTGTACAGAATTATTCCAATCTATCTTAAGTTTTATTCCTGCTTGTTCTTTTGCTGGACAAACTTAACAAACATGCAAAAATGTCTTTCAGAGATTGGAATTTCTTTCTAAATCCACAAGTTCTTTTTCCCCCTCAATATTCCTTCTGAATAAATAAAATGAAAAAGAAACAGTTGTCCTAAGGAATCTAATAATTAATTTTATAGACATCTTCCGTGTTTATTTTGACAGCACAAAATAAGTATTCTCAGGGAGATAAAAAGCTTCTATTTCGTGGAGCTGAAATGTGTAGGACTTTATTCTGTTGCTATTTGACAATTCGACTAATTAAAGAGTAGGGAGGTGCTGATAAGCCTGATGTTGACTGTCTTTGTGGCTTCAACAACACTGTTGGAGTCAGACATACCTCGTTGATGAAAATGTCATTAATGGGCTTATTTCACCTGAGGAGACTAAGGCAAGATCTTTCTCTCAGTTTTCACTTTTCTGCAACACACCGTGACACCATGAAGGCTCTCAGAAAGATTAAATCAGCAGGTCAGCAAGGAAATCTCATAAAGATAACGCACAAGAAGGACAACTTCTTAACAGAGATGCTTAACGGTAATGGATGAAAGGAAAACATGTTACATTCCATTTCACAACTCTGAGAGAAAAAGCTCATGCATTCTCAAAATAATTCAAACACATTTTGTACTCTTGAGCCGAAAATACCTTGGTTTCATAATGCAAAAATTATAATTGCCTTATACTGGGTACCTGTTTGTATGCCTAAAGTGTATATCTTCAGTTGTGTTTTTTGAACTGAATATGTGGCCATTTTTACCTGGAAAGAACTTTCTCTTCATGAACTTAAAGATTAGCACTGCAGATCCTATTAAAGCAAAAGGCCAAATTTTATTATTTTGTTTCTTGGAGAATGAGTCATGACTTCATGTTGTGACTTCAGTGATGACTCAGTTGTGACTTTCTGATCACAAAGATGTGCTGCACTCCCTGCAGTTCTTCTCTTGAACAGCATAAATCACTGCTAAGGCAATTACTCTAGTATGCGCCAGAAATGGCTCCAAGGAGGAATTACAGACTTGGTTTGATTTTGTTTGTGCTTTACAGATACAGAATAAATGGAAATAATCAGTTCTACAATACTAAATCCACAAACTTGTTTTAAAATACAGAAATGCAAATTAGTAAGCAGAAAAATAATTCAACAAATCATAGTTGCCAAATAAAGAGTTTAGATTTTAATATATATTTCATCATATCCAGACACATTGCTGGTGAAAAGTTCACATACCCTCAGGTCAATTAATAATGTAGAGACCTTATTTTGTGGAATAGGATAATCCATAATACAATTAAAAAGAAAGTGGTGTACAGGTTTGAATTAGAGCTGAAGTAGAGAAAAGTACATATAGAGTTATATATACTGTATATAGACCCACCCCACTAATATATGAGTAAATGTCCCTTAGCAAGTTACAGAGGAACTGTATCTCTTTAACTCAACTTCAGGCCACATAACTGAAGTGATTAATGTGAAATTATATCATGGAATTTTTTTTTTACAAACATATATTTGCTGTCCATATGAGGGCAATACGGACAGCAAATTCAGCTACTATAATCTATAATCATTTGACATGAACATATTATATATAAACCATTACCACACTATAATCCATTAATATCACAAGTTGACAATCAGGCGCATTCTTTCACATTAAAGATTGCAAAGATAAGCATTGTCAGTCAGAGCTGAAATCTGTTGCTAACATAACAACTTTCCTTATACATGTAACTAAAACTCGAGTCTCAGACTAGGAATCCAAGTTTAATGCAAAAGTCTTTAGACCACAAGTCTAATTCAAACCTGAAGTCTTTTCACTTTGTAACTTAAGTGTAACTCAAGTCTGAGTCTCAAACTCCACTTGTTACTGGTTCAAAGATCTGTACATAAAATCTTCATAATAACTCATTAATTTAAATCAGGTATGTTCAACCAAGGAAAGATGCAGGACTCTGGCACTTGAGTAATTGCACCTCTGCTTTAAGTTGAGGAAACACAAAATGAAACACAGAGTCTTCAGGATTTGGAGTCCAAACTAACAGACCAGGAATTACACACCTGGCTGTGGGAATTTACAGATAACCAGAGGTAAAATCAGGCAAAACTGATATGTGTCCTGAACATCAATGCTGGAGAGAGGAACAGGTGAGTGTAATTAACTGAATGTGCAGCATCTGTGAAAGCAGAATAGAATAACACAAAGGAGAAACTACTGTATGTCTGTGGTTTTATTTAGATTATTGTACTTGTTTATTTCCTCTTAACAAGCAAAATCAGTTGGCTTTACTCTATCATAAAACAAAAAAGAAAAGAAAACATCATGCACATTAGTTAAGTAGAGTAGAAGATGCAATGACAAAATCATGAGAGAGTAAAGACAGGGAAGCAGCATAATCCACACATAAGATTAATTCATTTAGGAAGATCAAATCGTTCTTGGTGAGGGTTTTAATTGGATACAGATTGTGGACATCTTTCTGTGGAAGCCACCCATTGGTAAAGAAAAAAAAAACATATTTTGGTACAGACAGGTTCAGCTGGAGAATGAATCTTTCAAACTGATTCAAGACCATGTAAGTTTTATTTCAAAACCACTTGAATTGAAATCTACAAATAAATTCATTTCACATTTTCCACCATTTACAATTTGTGGAGGATTAAATTATATCCCCCCAGCATTAGAAGCTGAGGTTATTTTTGGTAACCCTTCTGATTATTCAGTGCTGCTGGATTTATTCACCTTTTTTTCTGTCATTTCTGACCACAGAAAATCTACTCTACAGCACACTTTACTGTGCACGTTTAGACTTTGAGAAAACCTTTTGCAAAACCTTCATTCTTTGTGTCTAAGCTGAAAAAAAAATCTGCAGGTCAAATTATGTCAGGTGGAAATTGCAAGGTAAACTGCAGCTTTCTTTTGATAAATTCTTTAAGGAAAAACAAAAAGAGTAAAAGAATGGTCAAAGCAAAACTTGCAATGCAAATAGTTAGCAGATGGTTTTTCACTGTAAGATTTAAAAATTATATATATAATTCTACGTGCAGCAGACCCAGCACATCAGTTAGGTATCTATAACCGCACAGAAGACGAAGGAGGACATCACAGCACTCAGCAAGAATGAATGAAACAGGCAGAAACAGTTTAGTCTACTTTTGATATACAAGAGGAAATGATTCCCATCACTGTGCTCCAAACAATTGAGTTTTCACAACGGAGCCGTAGAAGATGAAAACAATTCCTTATGTGAGAACTTGATATTCAATTAGCAATAACTTACGATCCCTCTCAGATAGATAGACTGTGAAGGAGGAGAGCAACGTGTGGGAATTCTCACCTGATTGTATTACTGGAGTAGTGCCGTAAGAAGCACAGTTCAGAAGGCTAATAATGAGTGTGGAGATGGATAGGTGAAAAAGATCAGCAATACAGGAGGTAGCTTAAATTAACTGATTATTAACTGATTTTTGAATTTCAATTGATTCTCTATTATTTTTTTTTACATTTTAGATGTAAACATAAAATTATATTGTAAAAAAAGAAGTGACATGCATTTTTTAGTATTTAATAGGATTACCTACATAATTTTTAAATTGTTTGCATGCTAAAGCTCAAGACAAAAAATAAGATATAATTTATTTTTTAACAAGTCCATAAAATAGAATGTCAACACATAGTAACTCTGTTTCAACTTTGTTCTCAAATTGGTAATGTACAAGATCTGTTCTCAAAGTGAAAGAATGTAAAACATTACTTTCAAGTGGCTCAAACTTGATCTACATTACTGTACACTTAAATAATAAACACACGAGATCATGTAGAATGTGGCCGGTATTACAGCTGATCCAGCGATATTACAGCTATCTAAAAAATGAACATTTAAAATTAGTTTGATTGTATCCAGTAGGTCATGTCTAAGATACAGCAACTTAGCTTACTAACGTCTTTAGAAACCTGAAAAGGAAAATTATTTTAGCACTTATAGTGAATTAATTGCAGAGGCAATCTTGATTTTCTACTCCTTAAATTTCCATCTAATCTGTCTGACAGACTGACAGTGGGTCATTATTCCTTCATCTGCAAATCATTCCAAGTCTAGCCTAACATTTTAGATGGATTTTCACTCAAGACCATTCACAGCCCACACTGTAATTGCTCTGCTTTGAGGAGGCTGAGAAAAGTTGACAATAGCTTTGGGGGGGAAATGGAGATATGTCTCAATTTTCATGCACAACATTTCCAGTGTGGTGCATGTGATAGGCAGAGAAGAAAAGCACAGCGACAAATAATCTTTCCTGATATTATTGTGAGAAATAAAGGAACAAAGTCAGGGTTTTTTTTAGTGAGAAGGTTTTAAACGTGGCATTTGTAGATTAGATGGACTGATGAAATGGAATTCCTCCAGTAAAATAGAGCTGAACATGAATCCTATTGAAATAACACACTCTCTTTTGTCGAAAGTTATAATGTCATTGTTTTTTCTCCTCATATATGTAAATCTTTACATGCTATATTGGACTGAAAAGAATAAATTGTTAATGCAAAATTTATTTAAATGAAAAAGCTATTTTTGTTTCTAAACAAGATGCGTATCTGAAGAGATCTATTTTCTGTTTCTGCTTAATGCTAACAGAATGGGTGAATGTGCCTTTAACTGAGAGTTGAAAAGAAAAGAGAAGAAACAGCAGTTTGTTTCGCTCTGTTTTCTGTTGATGACAAATTCAATCTCACCGAAATGACAAAACTCCTTCCCCTCTAGGAAATAGATGGATTTTGTGAGACCACCCACAGCAGCAAAATACAAGTGGCTCATGCAGGATTTTAGAGACTCTTCATAGACAACTGACTGAGATCTCATCAACTCTCCTGTGTGTTTTCACTGTTTTCTTATCAACAAAAAAATACAAAACAGCACTTCATGTGAAAAAGCTTGTCAGCTGTAGATTTTAGTCTATTCACACAAAAGTGGCGTGCCTCATTCCAGTCATTGCATCTGAAGAGAATCATTTGTTCTCCACGCAAATTTCATGATGTATGAGGTTGAAAAACAGTCAGGGAGCTGAATTCATGAATTCCATTTATTAATACCAAAATACAGCAGGTCCATTCTGACATGTTACCTTTAAGAGCTAACAGTCAAATGGCATTGCACAAGGGTTTCCCATTCGTTTTGTCTCTCTGAGCTACACCCCAAAGAGGGCGTTACCTAGTGTGTCATCCCTTATCCCGGCTCACTCTTGCATTTCCTAACATGTGGTTTCCTTTAGCTTTAGCTTAGCAACTAGCTAATAGAGACAAATGGAAAACAGAATTATTTATTCTCAACACATCACAGTGCCTTGCAAAAATATTCATGCCTCTTAAACATTTTCATATTGTAATGTTACAGCTAATGTATTTTATAGGGAATTTTTATGATAGACCTACACAAATTAATGTTTTACTGCTAAGTGAAAGGAAAATTATATAATTTTTTTCTGAAATTGAAACCTGAAAAGTGCGACCACTTAATGAATACTTAGTAGGACCACCTTTTTGGTGCAATTGAACCCAAAATGATTCATAATCCTGGCAGATTTAGATTTAATGTTATTTTCATTAAATCAGAAAGTTTGCTTCTGGTACTTACTTTTCTAAAAAACAAACAATAAAGTAATGTAAAAGGAAAAACAATTTTAAAATAAAAAATATATTAAAAATGTATACAAGAATTTAATTTAAAAAATACTTATACCTTCCATTATAATACATAAGTTACAGCTCTTCATAATTACTGCCCAATTCTTCAAATGCTACCACCAGTGATTAGAACCATTTATTTCTGATGATGAGCTCTGAGTTTTTGAGGTTGGAAGGCCTCTCTGAACATTGATGGCATAGTTACTTTGAAAATCACATTACTGATTACTCCTTGAAAAAGTAACTTAGTTAGATTACTGATTACTTGATTTGGAAAGTAACTAAGTTACATTAAAAGTAACTTTTTTTAGTTCCTTTCAGCAACTGCTAACAACAACGAGCCGCCATCTCTGACAAGCTGAGCTAACCGTCCATATATTATGAGTTTTAATCGATTTAAAAAAAAAACTTACATGATCTTGCCACAATGAAGACATAAGAAAAGTGCTCAGATTCTAATGTTTTTCAAAACAAACATTCGTAAAGGTGTATTTACCAGACTTTTTTTATTTTGAAGTGTTGATTTTATTTTCCACCAATTTATTATTTTGATGTGTTGATTTTGTTTCCCAGGCCACACATATTGTTGAGTTTTCATCGATTTAAGTAAAACTTACATGATCTTGACAAACGTGCTCATATTATAATGTTTTTCAAAATCAACATGTGTACTGTTTAAATTTAAAACCTTCTGCTGTTTTGAAGAGTTGATTTTCTGAAAGACTTAATGTTTTAATTGGCCAGTATGGGGATTGAACCCATGACCTTGGCATTATTAGCACCACGATCTACCCAGCTGAGCCAACCTGCTATACATATTGTTGAGTTTTCATCGATTTAATTAAAACTTACATGATCTTGACGAAAGTGCTCATATTTAAAATCAACATGTTTAATTTAAAGCCTTCTGCTGTTTTGAAGAGTTGATTTTCTGACAGACAGTACGTTTCAATTGGCCCGTATGGGGATTGAACGCATGACCTTGGCGTTATTAGCACCACATTCTACCCAGCTGAGCTAACCTGCCATACATAATGTTGAGTTTTCACCGATTTGACTAAAACTTACATGATCTTTACAAAAGTGCTTATATTCTAATGTTTTCCAAAATCAACATGATTAATTTAAAGCCTTTTGCTATTTTGAATAGTTGATTTCCTTAAAGACCTAATGTTTTAGTTGGCCAGTATGGGGATTGAACCCATGACCTTGGCGTTATTAGCACCACGCTCTGACCAGCTGAGCTAACCGGCCACACATATTGTTGAGTTTTCATTGATTTAAGTAAAACTTACATGATCTTGACAAACGTGCTCATATTGTAATGTTTTTCAAAATCAACATGTGTGCTGTTTAAATTTAAAATCTTCTGCTGTTTTAAAGAGTTGATTTTCTGAAATACTTCATGTTTTAATTGGCCAGTATGGGGATTGAACCCATGACCTTGGCGTTATTAGCACCACGCTCTGACCAGCTGAGCTAACCGGCCACACATATTGTTGAGTTTTCATCGATTTAAGTAAAACTTACATGATCTTGACAAACGTGCTCATATTATAATGTTTTTCAAAATCAACATGTGTACTGTTTAAATTTAAAATCTTCTGCTGTTTTAAAGAGTTGATTTTCTGAAATACTTCATGTTTTAATTGGCCAGCATGGGGATTGAACCCATGACCTTGGCATTATTAGCACCACATTCTACCCAGCATTCGACCACCCGAGCTAACCTGAGGTGGCGCTATGCCACCTTAGGGAAGGCGTCATTACCTATAATGATAGGTTTTCATTGATTTAATTAAAACTTAAATGATCTTGACAAAAGTGCTCATATTCTAATGTTTTCCAAATTCAACATGTGTAATTTAAAGCATTTTGCTGTTTTGAAGAATTGACTTTCCTGAAGACTTAGTGTTTTAATTGGCCAGTATGGGGCTTGAACGCATGACCTTGGCATTATTAGCACCACATTCTACCCAGCTGAGCTAACCTGCCATACATAATGTTGAGTTTTCATCGATTTGACTAAAATTTACATGATCTTGATAAAAGTGCTCATATTGTAATGTTTTTCAAAATCAACATGTGTACTGCTTTAATTTAAAGCCTTTTGCTGTTTTGAAGAGTTGATTTTCTGAAAGACAGCACATCTTAATTGGCCAGTATGAGGATTGAACCCATGACCTTGGCGTTATTAGCACCACGCTCTGACCAGCTGAGCTAACCGGCCAGTCATAATGTTCAGTTTTCATCGATTTGACTAAAACTTACATGATCTTGACAAAAGTGATCATTTTCTAATGTTTTTTTAAATCAACATGAGTAATGGTTTAATTTAAAGCCTTCTGATGTTTTGTAGAGTTGATTTTCTGAAAGACAGCACGTTTCAAAAATCTTACATGATCTTACCACAATGAAGTTTTGTGGTAAGATCACAAAACTTCACTTTTTTGTGATCTTTTTTCACTTTTTTACTTTTTTACTAGTGAAAAATCAACTAGTATTCATGTTGATTTTTCAAAATCAACATGAATACTAGTTTATTGCCCAACTTTTTTTTTATTTTGAATTATTAATTTTATTCTCCAGCCTTTTTTTATTTTTATGTGTTGATTTTCTGAAGACTTTAGAGTCCAATTGGCCAGTATGGGGTTGAACACATTACCCTAATCTCAAGCTCATCCATGGATGCATAATTAGATTACAGTCTAATTATGACTTAATTTTTCTTTCAGTGAGAAGGTGCATTATGGTAAAATATAACTTTAAATTTAAGTCAATTTAGGAATAATTAATGCCACAACATTTTCATCATGTCCAACAACACCAAACTAAAGTTGATACAATATAAAATAATCCATAAAACACACTTCACAGCACAGGATGCACATCATGGGACTTACAGAATCAGACATTTGCTCACACTGTACACTTAATACGACTGATGACCACCTCCATGCATTCTGGCTCTGTCCACCAATACAACACTTCTGGAAAGAAACAATCACCAAACTGTCTCAAATCTCTGGCCACAACATCCCACTATCCCTTTCTAAACTGAACATAAACTCCAAACAGACCCAAACCCTGCTGCTTGTTGACCTGACTATAGAAAGAAAACAATACTGCCTAACTGAAAAAATCAGAAAAAAAATGGTACCTCACAATGGCTAGATCTACGCACACAACACATATCAATGGAGCAATACATAAATACATAAATCAGCAATACATAAAAACCAAGTGGAAAATTCCAATAAAATATACTCCATATTTTTACATTCCATTGCCAGTGAGTTAATACCTTGGCGGAAGCAAAGACCAGGCGAAAGAAGGGAAATGAGAGAGTCAAATTATAAGACTCATAGTGTTTCATCCTTATCATTTATTTATTTATTATTTATTCATTATTTGTCCTGGTATGTACTTTCATTTACTTATTCTCTTTTCGTTAGCTTTCTTTTTTCCCTCCCTTCTACAGTTTTTCCCAAAATATCTGAAATGCTAGATTAATTAGAGAACAGCAAAATAATTCAAATTAGAAAATAACTGACAAGTTTAGAAATAAAAGCATATCCTAATTCACATGTTAATTTCATTTTTGCCGTGACGCCAATTGACGATGTTCTGTTTTGAATGTATCCTTTTTAATGTATACTTCCTTGTTTGTGTTTTTTTGTTTGGCTATTTGATTTCTATTGCCGTTATTCATTTTATTATCTGGTTAATTATTTTATAGATCAATACCCCTTTTTTGCTTTTTGCCACTATATAATGTTTGTTGTACATATACACCTGCTGGTGAATTAAAAAAAAGGTAAATCTCTGATGTCATGAATAACATTTGGTTCAGCTACAAGTCTGGAATTTGACCAAGCCGTTTTAGCACATCAATATGCTTTGATTTAATTTGGTTCTGGCTGTATGTTAATTATTATTTTACTGTTTAAAGATGTAGCACAACTCTGATCGCCAGTCTTTAAAAGCCTCTAATGGTATTCCTTCCAGAGCTTCCCCAGTCTTTTGCCCACCCATCTGCCCCTCTTCTCTCAACAGCTCCACTGTCCCTAATGAGAAAAAAGAATATCTAATACAATAATGTATTCAGGTTGATATGTAATTTTGAATTCCTACTACACAGAGAGTCCTGTAGTGTCCTTTGTAGTTATAGATAAGAGTCTGAAGATCTGCTATTAAAAGTTTTACTGTTTTTATAATGCATGACGAACCAATAATTTATTAGACTAAGTTAGTTAGTGAACATTATGTTTTGAAATTAAATATTGGAAAAAAAAATACAGTACATACAGTAAATGTCTCACTAACATACTGCAGATTTTGGTATGTTTATTAGGAGCTTTTAATCATAACTGTCTGAATATGTTTTTACTTAGCATCTTTCAAGTGATGGGGCGAATTTTCCAAAGAGTTCCACTTCACCAGATATTCAATTTTCTTCTGGTTGAATCTAAACATTTTTTTTCAGCGTCTGTTGGTTGAGGTTAAGTAATTATATTAAATAATGATTGCTGAAGAAGGTTTTCATGTGTGTAGATGGTGTGGGAGTTCTGTGGGATCTTGGTGTGGGAGTGTCTTTTGCTTGGCTGAATGTGTGTTTGAGGTTTTATGGAAAACACCATCTGCAGCAAGTAGAAAACACAGAATCAGCAGGTGTAATAAATCACAATCATTTCTTTCTCAGCAGGAAAAGATGATCCAGGAATGTGAGAGAAAACCTTGATTTGCAATTCCTTATTTTTATGCATCTTCTCTACATGTGCTTTCTTGATTTCTTCCTTGTGCTCCTGATGTTAAAATTGCTATTTTAAGGAGCATCTCAATGGCCCTGGCTCTTGATAAATTCATGTGATAAATTTCACTTTCTTCTTTGAAATCTCATTTAGGTAGACATTTTTCATACATCTTAGTGCTCTAATGTTTTGCTGACTCATTCCAAAAAGTCTGTGGAGGAAACAATGAGGGTCTTTAGCATCTGTTTCAAACTTATTTGTGGAATTAAACTTCCACAGCAGCAACCAATAAATTACTAAAACAAGCCACCATGGATGCTGCAAACGCATTGCCGCTGTATAATTAAAAATCTTTTTAACTAAATCTGTTTGCTAGTGTTATAATAGCATTGCAATGAAAATAGAAAAATACCATTATTTAGGTTAGGTTAGTAAACATTGGTTTTAACAACATCACTGGTGCCCAGCAATTTTAAAACAATGAAATAAATATTAATGATGTATTTTTTAATTTTTTGTATTTATTTATTAGAGACATTGTATTATCAATTACAGACAATGACTCCACTTCTTCAAATTGGGAAACAAGAGACCATGTCGTTACAATGAAGCAGATATTTGTAAAGCTCCATAATTTGAAAAAAGCCTGCAAGAAAAAGACAGAGTAGAATAGAAAATGGTGTAGGTTTATGTTTCCGACATGCAAAGTAAAGTGAGCAGAAGAATTAGAGCAAAGCCTCCCCAGATGCAATTTGTTTTGAGGATTTCGGTCTGCTTTTACCAGGTGTGCAAGTAAATGTGGCAGGTGCCATAAAAATGCTTTCATGTCATTTATGATGTCATTTTCTTTGATAACTTCACACCTAGCATTCAAAGGTATGTGTCATAAATGAAACCTTGTCGAAAGGTGTTCAGTCTCTCTATGTTAATTTTTTTTATTTTTCATGTTGCAAAAATAAAGGAATGACTTACAAAGAAAAAAGTGAAAACTATTTTTTTTCAAAAGGTCAAATGTTTCTAAAACTACAAATTTAGGGATTTGCATCAAATTGGGACAGCTGGAGTTTCCTCTAATTCATGTCAGAATAAACAAAGTGAATCATTTCTCCCTATGAACTCATAAGACAAATTGAGTTTTTATTCTTATTGTGGGTCATCTTAAGACTCAGCATGAAAGCATCCCAAACCACAGAACAACACAGTGGCTCATAAACAGAACATGAATTCCTGAGGTGGTCTGTTTATTATGTGGAGCTTCAGTTACCTGACTTCATGCCAAATCAGAGGTTTTGGCAGTGAGTTCTGACTCTCTGGTGTTCTGTTCATTGAGTTAAAATCTTAACGTATAATCAAATTAGAAACTCTTGGTCAGACTACAGTAAAACCCAACCACCCACCCTCATTTCATCACATCAGTCAGGATGATGTCAAGCTGATCAAGAAGAAGGAAATTCATGTATGGCCTATTAATAAAACTGTTTCGTTTGTTAATATGTACCTAGTGGTTGTCTGCTGGGGACTGATGTGACTTCTGGGAGCAGAAACTACCTGCAGTGAGATTTATGCCCTTCTAAATATTATAACCTCTAATTAATTCCAGGTCAAAAATTATAATTCTTTATAATTCTTTGCCTGAAATTCTGAGGCAGGACACAAGTGAAAAAAAAGTTTAAAATGTGTAGTATACTGCATTTATATCTTCATGTTTCATTCTGTAATATAGATTAATTTCTATTTATGCAGATTAGATAAGATGTCCCAAATTTTTGGTTTTATTTTCTCTATAGTTGATATTAAACAGGAGCCTATCTGGTGGTTTTGAAAGAAAACTTTTGAAGATATTAAAGGATTATTTGCACATTTTTATTGTCACTTCAGTTGAAGAAGCAAGCATAGTGTACACTCATAGTACATGTATATACTATGAGTGTATATCTAATTATATACACTCATATATATATGTATATATATACTATGAATGTATATTCACTCATAGTATATATATACTTACGTATGTACTATAAGTATATAACCACAGATACTATAGTTTTGCAATTCTACTGATCTGCTTTCATCTTGAAGCTAAGTTTGTGTGATTTTCCCTCCCAGCCGAGGGAAAATTAGGAGTTCCAGTCATAGTCTTTACACGGGAATAATGGGACATCCCAGTGGGAGCTTCAGTAAATGGATTCTTGTTGATGTCCCAGGTAATGGCAGAGCACAGCTGGCATTACTTTTATCTTGACACTCCTCCACCATATCATCCTGGCTGGCAACAGAAGACACTTCTTCTCACCAATGAGAAAGAAACAGTGAGGCTGTGAATGTGTGTGTCTTAAGGCCAATTTTCACATCATTCATGTTTTCAAAATAAACAAAACAATAAGTGTTTTATAACTGGTTCGTAATTACAATAAAATCCTTTATAGACTGGCTGATAAAAGTGACTAAGAGAGCGTAGTTAAGCCAGTTTAAATGACTATCTTAATAACCCAAACAAACACACTTGATGAGTGTTTCACTGGTCTCAAAGGTCTTTAATTAAAAAATATGATTGTTAGGTTAATTGGTCTCTCTAAATTGCCCTTTGCTGTGAGTATGTGTGTAAGCATGGCTGTTTGCTCTGTGTGCATCTGTGTTGCACTATGATGAACTGTCCAGGGTATACTCTGCCTCTTGTCCAATGAATGCTGGAGATAGACCCCAGATCCATCTTAACCCTGGGCATCGACGATGCATGGATAGATTAATTAAAAATTGCTAAGCATGTCTGGAAGTTATGGAAAAGGTTTGGTAGAGTTTGGTTCAAGGACATTCAGGGAAACCTCTTAATAACTCAGAAAGTCAAAAGACTATCCCAGACTGGATTTAGTCTAGATTGTGGAAATGTAGACCGAGAATAAGGATATTGTCATCAAAATGAAGTGAAGATCTTCTTCATCTTTGCATTCTCTACAAAAAAGTGGAGACAACACATCTATTTGATTATAACGCTCAAATTAGACATTATGGCTCTGCCTAACTGAGAAAGATGAAATATGCACACCTAAATCAAATGGTCTTTCCTGAAAATGTAATTACAGATTGTGCTTTATTCTCTTAATTTTAATAAAGAGAACTATTTTCTTTGGTAACAGGCTTTTTTTTTTTAATTTAGAGAATAAAAAAAAACACTTGTATGTTTGCATGCCTTTTATATTTAATCAAATTATCAGAAAAAAAGTTTCTATCTTGTTTTATCAAGAAACACAGGATCTATCTATCTATCAATAAAAATAGTTGTGCAAATTGGACAGTTACATGATAAAAATATCTGCCAACTGAATTTGTTTTAACAAGGATGCTCTGTAACTTTTGACATCCCTAACTTTACAATCAAACATACAATATATGCATAGTTTAAAAAAAAATTAAACTATGCATATTATGTAATTTTTATTAAAATTACACATTCAGTGGTAGACATTATTGCATCTAATGCTAAACAGAGAAAATAAAAGTTTAAAATGAATGAAAGCATAAAAAGAACTATCTTTTCCCCCTCCAGCCTCCTTATGTGTAATTTTAATAACCATAATAATTCTTCTGTGACAGTTTCAGTCTTGTGAGATTTTATGTCCATATGAAATTATTTTTCTGTCAGCATACACAACAAAAGGCTATTCATAACAGCTGTCAAAGTATGACAGGAGACAATAAAAAATACTGATTATTCCTGAAATCAAACCAGAATGTATGGTTTGTGTTTGACCTTCAAATGGCTATACATCATTGATTGCTCCGGAAATTTTGAAACACTTTTAGTTTACCTTTTGCATGAATTAGAGCTAAGGTAATAGAAGGACGTAAGACATGACATATACTGCATTGTTTCTTTAGCTGCAATCATTTAAAAACAGTATGTTTTTTGTAAAATGTATTTGAACTGTTCTTTAATATTCAATCTTTTAAAAAGTGGCACACTTATGGAGGGGTATTTTGTTATTACTGTTTGCTTTAAAATTTTTCAGAACCTTGTTGGTTATATGCTTTGTCAAAATTGGACATAAATTAAAATGTAGGTGTTTCTGAAGACTATTTCTGACAACGGAAAACCTTTTAATTAGACTTTATCTAAAGAAAAAACTAATTTGGAAAATAAAATTATTCAAAAAGTCAACAAGACTTTTTGAATAATTTTATTCAAAAAGTCTTGTTGACTCAACAAGAGTCAACAAGACTCAAAAAGTCTTGTTGACTTTTTGAGAGTCTTTGGCCCTGTAGGGTAAAGGTAAAGAGGTGGTAGGACAGTGAAAGTAAACAAAGCTGTAATTCACAATATCAGTGATCCTCTGCTGCGTCTTCTTTTTCTATATTAAGCTATTTATGCTTAGCATTTCCTTAGCTCAGCAGATGTAGGAGATAAAAAAAAACTGTATTTAGACACTCCCTTTGTGAAACTGTATCCTGAATCTTCATTGCCTTAATCAATCACACTCAGCAGGCAGATGGTGTACAAGCGCTGAGGGATAACATGCACAGCTGTGCCAAAAATATTTCTCATTCCACCAGACTGATTTTAGAATCTCTCAAAATTAAGGTACGGTAAATTCAAACAGCTACTTTCAGAATCAGCTGTGATTCAGGTCACTCTGATAGGACTCAAGCTAACATCCATCCATCTATTCATTTTCTGCAATTGCTCAACCCTAACAGAGTCCAAATTAAACAATTGATATATATGATACATCAACTGCACACTGTTTTCATATTACAGAACAAACTATTATGTCTGAATGTAAAACGTTTTGCATTCTAACACGAAAACATCTTTCTGGCATTGCACTGTAAATTACCACATTAATGCAATATATGTTACATTTTGAGAATGTGAAAAGAAGTATGATGTGAAATGTATAGTCTAATATCAATATATTATGCAGGCATGAAAAGTATGTCATTAGTAAATTAAAGTTTTTATGTTTTAACATGACGGGGGGGGAGGGGGGGGGGGTTCTTTGGATTGACAGCGCTGCATGTCTGCTAATGCCTAAGGAGAAATTCATTTCTTAGGTAGGACTACTGGTGGTATAAACATTAACAGGGATGTTAATGTAATGTGACTGACAATACTTGACCCTTGGTTTCTGAAATTATTTCTAATTATACATAAATTATTTTTGCTGATTTTTTGCTTTCAAGCAACGGCTACATTAAAAAGTGACAGTTTGAATATAGTATATGGTATAAAGTATATACCATATACCATGCATGTAAAGTGTGTGTTTGTTTCCATGTGTGTATTTGTATCTGTGTGCTCTGATGCCATATACTATTATGCCATATATTGCAAAATAAAACTGAATTTTGCATACCTCCAACCTCCAGGTGGCAGCAAAGTGCTTTCAATGCAATCCTTGGTTTGTGTGGAATATGTGTCAACTGGCACAGCTGCACATGAATTCACAAAGAAAGACATGTTGGCTGTGTGGAAGGACACACTTTGTTTTGAGCATTAGGGGGCAGTTGTAGATCCACACATTCCAAATTACAACTTCATAATAACTATAATTAAACTATAAAGCAATTACAGGTCTCATAATGTACACAGCAGGACAAGGTGGAGAAGTCAGCTGCTTAAGTCAGCTGGTGCTGGTGGAGAACTGGAAACTCCACTCACTGAGCCATAAAATAAGCAGCAGTTTTGCAGCAGCTCCACTGAAAACATGTTTTTAATCTTTTGATTTACTTGATAATATTAGACATCAGATTATTCAAATTTGTCTTTCTAAGCTGTGTTGAATACAAACAAGCTCTTGGATCAGCCTATTGCTTTTTATATGTATGTAGATTGTTCTGTTGGCCAGAAATAACACCAGATTATGTGGGTTTTATCTATGTAAGAAATTCATGACCACTGTTATCGTCTCCAAAGGGAATTTAACGTCAAGATAAGAATATCCCTCAGATTGCCTAATATAAACTTTATCAGATAAATATGTCAGACGAAGGAGAAGGCAGAGAAACAAATGAGTCACATCTTCGTACCCAGTAGGAAAATGACTTTCCACTTTTGTGAATTAGCAACACTTTTTATGGCTGCTGATATTGTGCATTCAGAGACTGAAATGGAACCTCCTCACGTATTTCGTCAGCAGAGAAGGCAGCCAACTCATAAACGCCCGACTGACTTTTTATTTGGCAGCAATGCTCTCAAAGCGTCTGGTGGTCAACTGACAGTGTTTGTGTGTTCATTCCCTAATCATTCTGTAATGTCTAGCTGTTGGATGGTACAGAGCATTTGGTGTTGTTGTTGGGAGCACAGAGGGGTCACCATGCATGTTAAAGTGTGTGTTTGTTTCCATGTGTGTATTTGCATCAGTGTGCTCTGATGCCATCAGCCTACTCTGTGCCATCTGCTTTGTGCAACACAGTTGCCTTCTACCTCCCTGTAGGCCACTTTAACAGAGTCCAGTTATGGTTCAGAATTATTATTGCACCATTTCAACACATCTTGCTTTGCCCAGTTAATAGCTGAGAGAAAGGCTTCAGTTACAGCTAATAACTGATGAAATGGGCACTTTGTGTCTTTTATCACAAGTAAATTAGGGAATAGAGCAGAATGTTGGCCAGTGAAATTGTGCAGTTATGAGTGTGTACTCATATAAGATGAGAGGATCTTTTTTTGAAAAAAAAACACCAAAAAAACATTTTTACATTTCATTTTTCATGTGCAAGTAAAAAATAAAAATAAACATACATTAACTTATGATGTGCAAAGTTTGATCAACTGTGTTTTTCTGTAAAGTATTTCTGACTAAAAACAATATTTCTTATTTTCTACAGAAAACAACCAAAATAGTGGAAAAGAAAAAGCATATTAAAGTATTTTTATGTTTTCATAATTTTTTGTTGTTTCACTTGAGTTGAAGGGCAAGTGAAGAAAATCAGTTGTATGATTTTGCAAAGTCTTTTTTTTCTTCTCCAGCACATATGGAAAAAAAGTTATTTCTTTTTTTCTCAAAGTCTTTTTAAATTCATTTAATTTTTTGCTTAAGCCCTGAATGGTAAGTGGGAAAAAACTTATGTCATGCAAGTGTTTTTGGTTTTCTTCTCTTCTGACACATAAAATTATTATTACAAAAAAACTTATAAAACCCCTTTTCATATCCACTCTGTTGTTTGTGGTAGAAATGTTTAGAATTTTGAACATTTTATGGCGACCCTAATTTGAAGTCACATGCTGAAAGTGTAGGCCCTAATACAGACACTTGCAGAACAGAAAAAAACAAAACAAAACACTGATCTGAATATGCCCTTAAAAGCAGCTTGTTAAATATAGTTCTTATATTTGAAAGTCTACCAAGTACGATACTTTTAATTACATGTTTATGGTAGACCGCATGGTTTTTGACCATAATACTTTTTTTTCTCCTGTGTACTCACTGTAACCACAAAAACAAAGGAAACCGTGTCTAAGTGAGTAATAAATAAATTAAGATATTTATTTGTGGAGTATCTTCATAGCAAAAAAAAATAATAATTAAACCAGCAAAACAGTGTGAAGGATGTGTTTTCCAGGGTTAAAACGATCAAAGACTTTAGGGAGAGTGGGAATAAGGCTTGACTTGTCTTAAACCTTAATAGAGTTAATTAATTAAATTACATTTTCATTACATTAAGTTCAGATGAGTACTTTAAGTTCTTCTCACCTGCACCCAGCCACTCATCCCCTCCATGGATTCCCTATCACTTCTCCACAGCCTCACTCTATAAGACAGACTCTGCCATATTACTGTCTACCTACCTTAGTGAGTCCTTTGTCATCCACACAGATCAGGCTGCTCTGTAAGGACCATGTTCTTTGATTTCTCTGGGGCTTTTAAGGCAATTCAGCCAGCCTTGCTGTGAGACAAGTCCTGAAAATACCGGCCCATGCCTCCACAACTGCCTAGATTATTGACTATCTGACAGTCAGAACACTATTGTACCTGGATGAATGGGAGTGAGTGGGTGGTAAACAGTCACGGTGCACCACAGGGACCTGTACCTTCACTGTTTCTCTTCACTCTGAACTCCTCAAACTTGCATCAGAACTCTGAATCCAATCATCACTCACAAAAGTACCCTGATGATTCCGGTCTGTGAGCTGTGATAGGAATAGGCAAGAGGCAAAGCAAGGAAAATGGAAGAAACTTTTTTTTGATGTGGTGGAAACAAATGCCCATTTTTAACTTTAAACTAAACCAGTGCAAATAATTGTGTATTGTAAGAAAGTCGGGATGAAATAATGTTAGTATAAACAATAATGCTACCTAACCTCCACAAAATCTTCCAATTAAACTAAAATAAATTTATTTTAGCTAAATACAAACAATCATTTAGGTTCATTTTAACAGTATCCCGCAATAACTGTCTGTGCTAGTACATCTTATGGAAACCAACTGCCTTTTGTATTTACTTTATTTTTACATAGTCTTTTGATTAGGTTTGGTTGAAAGATTATAAGTGTATAATTGTAAATCACAAGCTGATAAGCAGTAGTTAAAATCATGACTAAACTAATACAATTTTTTTCATGCAAAACAAAAACCACCAGGCATTCTTAAATGGGCAATCACATTAAAATATAAGTTAATTTAATTAATTCAATTCATTCCATTTCATTTATAAAGTGTCAGTTTTTAATATATGTCATCTCAAGCCACTTTAAACAAGCAGGTTTGTCTTTTAGCCCCAATTGATAAATGTGGGGTTTGGTTCACTGCATCAAGTCCTTAACTGTACCTCACCCAATGAAGCTTATGGAAACAGTGGAAAGAAACAGCTGCTTTTTAAAGAGATTAAACCATCCAGGTGAACCCGACTCAACCTTAATAGCCATGAGCCATAACAAGATGAGGGTTGAGAAAATAGGCAGAAAACACATAAAAAGTACTTTCTATTAAAAACAAAGAGTAGACATAATTAGGCAGCAATGGCAAAGTCAATAGCACCATTGAGAAAAGAACACAATAAACAAATAATCCCTGTTGTAAGAATACTACAAGCTGTCACATGGACAGCCTGTGGTATTCCATGTGATTACAACAGCCTGTAGTAATCACATGGAATACTGCAGGCTGACTCAGTAGTCAAATAATCCTCAGTAGGGATTATTTGACTACTGAGGCTAATTAGAACTGTTAGGTTGTAATTATTATATAAACCAACAATAATTATAATAAACTAGGAAAAAATTGGTGAAAAATAAAATAAAATGGAAAGTATGGTTAATACCTGATTTTTTTTCTAAAGGTATTTTAATTTCACAAATGAGATCAAAACACCTAGTTTATTGTCTTAGTTTTGTTCTCGTTTTTTTTTTCTGTAAAAGTCAAGCAGTCAGTACCTCCATACAGGAAAAAGACACAGCTACAAGAACACACCCAGGGCCAGAGGTATTTTGTAGAAAAAATAAACAAAGACTTTGCATCATTAGAAGCAGCAATAGCTTGTTCAATGGCTCTGTTCAGGAAACAGACAGAACTAAACACAAAACCACTCGGCCAGATGTATCTTCTATAGGAAGAAAAGGAAACAAAAAAATCCTGCAAACTTAATGGCAGCATTTGCAAATAATTCAGAAGAAATCACTGACAGAGTAAATATGCTGTGGTGTTTAAACTCACTGAAGGCATAGTGGAAAATAATCAACAATTTACTGCTGAATTTTTGAACGCATATGTTTTTGTTACACTTTGACATTCTACAAACTTGCCTTTTGTTTTGGCAAAGAACTCTATGGGCTGTTTTAAGAGGACTGTTATTCTAAACTTCTTTTAATCGGAAAATTGTGAGGCAAAGACTTCCACCAGAAATCTAATTTCTTCATTTCTTTATTTGAATTTTTTTTTTCTTGTGTTGGAAACATGGATTTGGCAGATCTCTGAGCTTCATCTGGAAAGAGCATTATATTTAAGAGGGAAAATAATATTACAAACTGATGCGTAAGGTGGTTATAAAACTGTTTTTGACAGCAAACATAAAATACCTGCTGGCTGATCTTGTTGAGCCTCAGTGAAATGGAGAAATGTCTTTTTCACAGAACATTAAGAATTTGACTAGTTGAAACAGTATTTCACCAGAAGAAAAGTGCCTATCTGTAATCCTGCCATCTTCTCTGTATGGAAAAACAAAAAGAGGGAGTCTTTAGTCATTTACGGAAAAAGCAGATTCAAACAGTAGTTGAAAATGAAGACAAAGGAAGAAGAAGGAAGCATTGTGCTAACCTTTTGTCAAAAGTTTCTCCAAACTCCAGCTTCTACAGTGTTGCGTTTTTGATAAATGACAATATGCATTCCCATGCAGAGTAAAATTATGTAAAAAAGCAGATTATAGGAGTCTGAATAACTTAGGTCTCATAAATCAGATTTTTCCCTCCAGAGAAGATTCAGGAACCTTCTCCACTTTCAGGGAATAATTTTGCTCCAGGTGTTATTAGTGAGAGTTGTATTGGGAACTGGTGATAGGAAGACATGTACAGACTGAAGGTGAGCATATATTAACTTTCTGCTTCTGGTTTGGGAGTTTCCACAGTGCACCAATCAAGACAAGTGCCATTCCATGGTAAATGTCATTTGTGAGACGCATCAAGCCGTGAAAGAGCCCATAATCATTTCTGCAATTCTCACTTTGTCACAGACAACTGGGATTTTCTTTCACTACTCAGTTTTTAAACAGATTTAAAGTGAATCTGCAGTTCAGTTGTTTTTTTCAGCTTAAAAATATTCTAATTAATTCATAACTTTTTAAATATTAAAGAAACAAGAAACAAATAAGTGACTTTACTGCTGTATGCCAGATAAAGTCCTGAATTTGTGTGTTTTCAGTATTAGTCTCCTTCAGCCTTGACATACATTTTTATTGGAGAATAGTAGCAACGTTGGACATCTGAGATTAGGGATTTTTAATCTTTTCATTATGCTGTCTGGGTTTGTATGGAGTTAACTCCATAAGTTTCTTCTAATTAGACTGTTTCTTTTTGATTTAATATTAGACTTGAAAAGGGAAAACAAAATGGAAACAAAATATAAAGTAACAATGGACCAAAAAGGTCAAGGAAATGTGCAAATGATTTTCTAAAATCATGCAGATGAAGATTTCAAGAAATGTAAATGCTCAAAATGTAAAACCTACTGTAGTTTAGTGTTGAATATGGTTAAGGCTGCTTCAATGTAACTTAAACCCGTTCCTAGACTTTAGTGCCATCTAGTGGTCAACTAGTCTCAAGAAATTGTATGCTCAATACCTCAACGTGAAACAGATACTCAACATCAACCAAGAATATAATTAATATATGTCAATACTTAATGTCAAGAAGTGTCCACAGATAAAATATACCTTTCATCCGGCAAAATATCTTCTCACTTTTGAAAGGTTTCTAATCATATGGAAAATAAAAGGCAAAACATTCATTAACACAATCTGAGCCTCAAATACTAAAGCATAAAATAGACACCAATCAGGCATAACATTATGACCACCATCCAAGAAATATGCTCACCCCCCTTTTGTTGCCACATTATTCCAGACTCACTGAGATACAGAGTCCATTGGGCCCCTGAGGGTTGCTGTCATTTCTGAAAATGGGTTGTGACCAGCAGGTCTTTTAAACAATTTGTTTAGATATTTTGAGATGATTAAAGTTATTGGTAGTGGTTGACTAACCTTTAATAAAAAGATGTCAAGAGTTTGTTGAAAATTCAAATCAGTGGAATACATCGTATTCCGCCGATTTTCAACCAAACCTACATACGATGTATTCCACTGATTTGTCTAGAAACTTTTTGATTGTCAGCTGAGTTACATGTTTTTCTATGTGGATTAACATTGCCTGAACCTATCAATCCAGTCACTGTATCAATTTGCCAGATCAGCTTTCTCCATCTTTCCTTCTTGTAACATATTCAATAATGGCTTTTTTTAACAAATGGTTTTCTTTCTGCCTATTAGATTCAGCTCAATAACATAAGAGACAATTTCACTCCACCTGTCCACAGTCATAATGTTATGCCTGATCAGTACAGCAACTTATTATTTCACCTCCATGTGTAAGTGAAAAAGGTGGAGCAAAAACAGATGCTTAAATGGACACTCAAACATGCGAAGAGGAGGCCTGCAGTGGAGGATGAAGATGATAGAGAACGTGATAAAGACAAGCCCCAAATCTAGAATTCCTGCACCGTTAAATCCCATCTACCAACCTGCAAAAAGACCAGCATCAATATTGACAAAAGTATCAGAGAGGAGAGTCATGGCATCAAGAGATCCCCACTCACATCAATATCTGGTATTTTGTTTTGCCTGATAGGATTGTCTGTTATCTGAATGAGATAAGAAAAGTGTTTAAAGAGAACTGGCATAAACAACAATACGTGTCTAAACACATTGATGTTTTTTAGAAGAACAAATTAAAAGTAATGATTTCAGTGGCAGTTTAATCCATTTTTAGAAGGAAGGAATGTGGTTTACCTTTAAATGTAAGAGTGATTTAAAAACCAGTCTGTCTTCTCTCAGTGTCCCACATACCACAGCACAAACATCCACAGAGCAAACTGATTAATAAATGAATTAAGACTTTAGATGATTATTTTAAGATGATCATTTATTCTTCTGATTCATCTCTATTTTGGCAAGGTCTTAAGAAACTCCCAGATGAAAGGAAATTGGGCAGAAGGTCTATTTAAAAAAGCAAATGCATAAAGAAAAAGACATATATAATTAAAATACATCCATCCATTTTCTGTACATCCTTGTCTCTAGTGGGGTCAGAAGGGTTGCTGGTATCTCCAGTGAGACATTTCAGGCGAGAGGCGGGGTACACCCTGGACAGGTCGCTAGTCTATTGCAGGGCAACACAGAGACAGACAGGACAAACAACCACACACACACCTAGGGAGAATTTAGATAGACCAATTAACCTGACAGTCATGTTTTTGAACTGTGGGAGGAAGAACATGCAAAGTCCATGCAGAAAGACCCTGGGCCAGGAATTGAACCCAGGACCTTCTTGCTGCAAGGCAACAGTGCTACTAACTGCACCACTCTGCAGCCCCTACTAAAATACATATTTTAGTTAGATATTTTATATCTAACTAAAATGTATAATTTTTACTGCTGAAACTGGTTTGCTCTTTTACTGGGTCTGCCTGACTTATTTAATGCAACAAATTTTGCATTATTATATCTGTACCTTCTCAATGAGCACAGACTCTTTAGCACTGAACAATTCACAAGAGAAAATGGAGGGTAAATTGAAATCGTGATGTCTTTATTTAATCCTATAAAAAATTTAACCAAACTCTTATGGTTACACAACATGGAGTGACAGTTCTCCAGAAAGCTCCATTCCACAGTTTCTACAGGATTATAAAAGTAGAAGTTATCATTTAATCTCTGTAAAACACAAATTTTAAGCTAATGCGAGACACAATTGGTGACAGACTCATTTTAGACTGGAATTTGGGGATTTTATTGGGACTAAACTACAAAGAGAAACTATAAAGAACAAGAAAACCAATTGCAAAATTATGCTTTTATTTATTTATTAAAATATCACAACCATATAAATTTTCTTGTCAAGCGTAACATTGTGTTCCACATCATACTTTCTGACTTCTTGTCTATTCTGAGTAATAAATAAACCTGAGCCTTAAAGCAATAAAAAATAATTGTGATCGTCTTTTGGTTCAAGGACTTACATTAAAAACTACAAAACTATATACAAGAGAAGGCTGTAATATGTATTTTTGCATAGATATTTTGTTTAAAGAAATAAAGTTAGATAATAATGGTTTTACAAAATAGCATACAAAATAAACAGTTTCACATGTCTCAATTAACTAATACTTGTTTTTGAGCAAGAGTGCAACAACAGTCTCTTCAATATAATTCAGCAGGGGAAGTCCTATAATTTGTTATAACAAAAGAAGTTAAACTGGTGAGCCCACATTTATTTACAGCCCCCACACCCAAAATTAAATGCCAATGGAATGTGAACAGTCACATCAAAACAATGTGCATACAGCCATTACAGACAGTATTATGAGTGCTACATATACGATCGTACTTTGTAATTTAAGCTTTAGGCACTTCAAACATGAATAGTACATATTTTAATGTGCTTTTAAACCAGCAATAACTTTTCCTTACTTTTTCTGGTGAGAATAAACCTGAGGTAATTTTTCTTCCTCCATTTTATAGCCCAGGTCCTGTGCTACAGCGCATGATAAGAAAACTATTTATACAGCAACTTCCTAAACGTTTTATTTATGATTGCATAACAGCTGTTTTTCATTCTGATGACCTATAGTAAACCTTTTATTGTATATTCACCCCTCACCTTGTTGACTGATCAAATATGTGAACCGAACCCATGACGACTTACCACGATAATGAAACATACAAAACTCCGAGGAGTACATAGCATTCACTTCACTACAACTTCAGCTGCATATTTTACATGTTACAGTAAGACACTGTCCTGTTCAGAAGTGTTTGGAAACCTCAAAAACTTACTTTTGCTATTGGCTCTACTTTTTTGCCTCATGGCTTCAGCAAAACATTAATAAATATATTTAAAACTATGATCAAATTCAACAGCTGTGTGCTATTTTGTGGCAGATTTACACCACCAAATGTAACCGTTTGAAAACCGGTTTAGGTTTAAAATAATATTTGAGTTTTTCAGTGCTACAGAATACCAGGAGAAAGTTCAAAGTCCAAATCCCACATCCTTAATTTAGATTCAAACAACTGTATAGTACAGGTAATTAAAGTTTACTCAAGAGCCTACTTTAGTCTAACATAAACCAATCCTTTATCTCTAACCTGAAATGTTATAACATGCTTAAATGTTTGACTACCTGACTATATTGTTAAATTATTGCTTAATGCTAATAACATATGTTTTATGGCCTCCAAGATAAAATTGCACAAGACACCTAAAATGAAATCCCTTTTCACCAGCAGTATAATTTCACACAAAAGCATTTACCTTTAATTTATGTGTATTTATTCAGTTGGGATAAAAACCCTGTAGAAAAATAGAACACTTATTAACACCTAACTTCCTACACTTATTTTTAGATGACTTCCCATGTAGTTAGTGCATTACTGAGGTCTATTGAGATAATGAGGCCAAGCATACAGTATTTCTGATCAGGAATGCTTTGAAGCATTTGCCATAGTGGACAAATACAAAAGCGCAATGTTGTGATGAGTAGAACAGGAGTTCTCAGACATGAATTATGGCTTAATAACGTGGGAAGGATATGTGATGAAACCATAGTCTAACTCTAAAAATAAAACAAGAATTACTACAAAAACAACAAAGAATTTGTAATAAGGATTGGCTTCAGAAATCAAACTAAACTTTGTTCCCCAATGGACAAAAGTAAACACTTCCTGTTAGTATCATCACTTTTCTTTTTATGAAGGCACAAAGTAGTTTGACTGGAATGACAACTAATAAGGAAGGGTTCTTATACAAAGCATGTTTTCTTTAATAAAGAGGAAGGCAGTGATGATGCAATTTTATTTACTCCAGATCATCTTCCTCAAGGTGTTTTTATCTCTTTGTAAGCAACTGTCAAATTTAGAAACACTTTCGAAACACTAAAAAAACCCCAAACTATTTCATGTGAAAAAAAATCACTACTAGATTTAAAATAGGTAGAATAAAAATAAGGTTGAATAGATTTTCATGATAGACTTAGCAATACATAAATATAAATTTTAGACCTCTCCCAACTGATGAAGGGAGAACTCAACAATTCATTTGAATGTATTTGCTTACAAGATAGACAAATAAGATTATATTGTAACATCATAACTAAGGTTTCTAGTAACTCTTCTCTAAGCTTAATTTGACCCCCTGAAGGTAAAATAAATAATTCTGATCTACACCTGTAACACCAACTTTCATCAGCAGCAGCAGAATTATAAGGCATGTTGGTGACAAAGAGCCAGATGTGCTGGTTGTATATCACATATAACCAGACCTTTGGATGGATTATTGCATCTTCAGGATTTGTTATCACAATCTCCATTAGGCACATTTAGGTTTTGCACGTAGCTGACGGCATCCGCGATGGTGTAGAATATCATGTTGTTTTTTCCTACCTCACCATCTTTTTTGCTGTCATAGTAACCGCCTCTTTCCAGAGAATCCAGTACTGAAGTATTACACTGAGCCAAGACCACTTCGACCGCAAGTTCTCTGTAATCTTTGCGGACCTCTTTCAGAGCGTTCACTCCTGCCGTGTCCAAAAACAAGATGCCGCTGCAGTCGATTACCAAGCTGCGTACGTTTCTGGAAGATTTTTCATCCAGCATCAATATTACGGATGAAGAAGCCTCACTCTCCTTGTTTTGTTTATCTTCAGACATCCCCTTTGGTATCTCTTCAGTGTCTTCCTGATTTTTGTTCTTTTCGAATTTCAAACGCTGAGCCCTCTCCTTCACAGGTTTAAGATTTGCACATTTGTATAGAGATTTTTTGAACAAGCTCTGGTTGGCATAGTAGATCGGTGCACCGTATCTGAATACAGCCACTCCAAAATGTGTCTGAAGGCCATGGTAGGATGAAACATTCTCATAGTGCTCCCTGGAGGCAGCGCGGCCCAGCTCCAGGACCTGGGCTTGCTGGGTCCGGCCGAGGACGAAGAAGGCCGACACCAAAACACCAACCAGGAGGCCGAGCTCTGTGTTGACCAGCGCTGATGTTGCCATGGTGATCAGCCAGATCGAGGCATCGATTTTGTTGACGCGCCACATCCGGGGAACGTCCCTGAACTTTCTTAAAGCACCACGTAGGTTCACCACGATGATAACTGCTAAAACACATCTGTATAATGCAGAAGAGAGAAAAATGTCAGGTTAAACAGTTTTCATAGGACAGAATAAGAAAGACAAAAAAAACCTCAGAGTCGTTTGGCCCATCTGCTACTATAGATAAAAATTGCAGTTGCTAGTGGAACTAAGCGGAATATCTCTCCTTAGCAGTTCACCTCAGTGTGCACTAACCAGGGTTGCCAACTTTCAAGGGGGTTTGGAGTGCAAAGTGAGCCAGTGTGAAAAAGAGGAAAGGCGTGAAACATGTGCCAATTGCAAAAGATTGTCAACTACATAAAAACACATGTAGGGTGTCAAACTGCTGTCCAGTTTCAAGCAAGCTCAGTCTTCACTGATTCGTATCCCCATTTCAGGGGCACGTTTTGCCATTTCCTCCCTTCACCATTTCATTTTATAGCAGTTGTAGAAAAGCTAATTGCTTAAAAAGATGGTTATTTAAAAATTGGAAAAGTATGTGGCTGCATGTCACATATTTCTGATTTTTATTTACAAAAAAATGTGTTGGTTAATCATAAAAGCACATTAAAATACAGCAAAGGTTGTAACATGACAAAATGTGAAAAACTTCAATGGGTATGTGTGCAAACTAACGCAGAGCTACTCCTTATTGAGAGTTAATTTGTATTCATTGATGGTTTGCTTGTACTTTCCTTTATTTTACTGCCTGTTTATTATTGTAAATGAATGGCTATGTGGGCATGTCAAAACATCTGTATCCGGGGTTTGTACTGAGTAGAACTCCTGCTGACTGAAAAGCAGGCGAGTCAACATGGGATCGGAACCATAACCAGAGGTTATCCGTATTTGTCAAAGTTTACCTTTGAAACCTCTTTTCAAAATGTAAACACAAGCAAATCCTATTGTAAACCTCCTGTTTCCTGAAACACTGGGAATGTTTTAAAATGCCTATGTCATGTTAAGGTTTTATACTCTACGCCTGTAGTGTGTGTATTTTTTTAAAACATGTTTTTAGGAGAATCTAAAAATTTGATTAAAAGCAATTAAAGCATTTTCACTCTATGGAGAGAACACAAAAAAATAGCAGAGATTTTAACTTTTCCTAAGATGCAATGTTGCTCAACAAACATTTTCCAGACAAATAGATGCTAAATGTTACCTTGATTGCAAGGATCATAATTTTTAGGTGAAATATGATATTCATATGTAAAAACAATAAATCACATTAACTAGAAATGTTTAATTTATTTAGAAATTTCGACATACTTACTTTTGAAGGGAGTAAAAGAGTGGAGCAATAACCAGAAGAACCAATAGCAGAATAATAGCCGTGACCAGGCCCGACATCTGCGTTTGACACCCTGTCGATTCCTTGACGAGGGTTTTCGTCAAAGCAGCACTGGTTGTGAAGCAGCGGAAGAAAGAAGGCAGGATGTTGCAGAAGCCAATGGCATACATTTCCTGGTTGGCATCCACCGTGTAGCCGTGTTTCTTGGCAAACATCTCGGATAAGGAGACAGTGATGGCGAATCCTACGATGGCAATGGAAAAGGCGTCCACGGCCACATTGGGGATGAGCGTCCATGTTGGCAGCTGAGGAGGCAGGAAGCCTGTAGGGATGTCTCCAGCCACTCCAGAACCATATTCACTGTTGAAGTGACCGAAGTGAGAGGCAAGGGTTGCGATTATAACCACAAACAGCTCAAATGGTATCGGAGCCTGGGAAAGAGAAAAAGGAGTAAAATAAATCTGGTTTAAAAAAAAAAAAGAATATATATATATATATATATATACTTTATATATATATATACTTTAGGTGTTTAACACTTTAAGTGTTAAACACCTGTTTAAGTGTTCCCTTTATTTTTTTGAGCAGTGTAAAAAAAAAAAAATATATATATATATATATATATATATATATATATATATATATATATAATCAAATTAAAAAGTTCACATTTAGAGCCAAATGTGTAGCTTTGTTCATATGTTTTGAACCTGGAATCATGATTACTACAAGTCATTTTCAAACATGGTTAGTGTTTAGGTGCATCTTGAATCACTCACTTTAATTCTCAGTGCCGAGATCATACTTAGTGTCTATAATCGCTATCCGTCAGGGTAATAGTAGTAGCATACAGCAGATACAGGAAGAATGGGGGACAGAGGGTTGTCCAGACAGGTTCCTGTTGTAACTGCAGATATTTTAAGCTGTAACTAAACTAGGACTTTTAACTGAGAAAAGTTAATCACTTAATGTTGCAGCATATCTGAGATAAACTAACATCACAGGAACACAACCAGCCAACTAAAGTTCCTAACTGATAGCTCATAGCACAAACACACCAAAATAGACAACCTAGAGTTTCTACAATTCAACCATCACTTAAACACATCTATCGTCACAGACCAAGTCATAATCTGTGAATTGCAGAATCAACGAGAAGAAGAAACTGAAGACAAGACTTCAAACTTAATGCAAACCAATTGAATTTGTATAGGAAAGTTGATTGAGGGACTGATAATAAGCCGCATATTGAAGAACTTTTTAGACAATACATATATTTTTACATTTCTGTCATCTTGAAAAGGGAAAAATAATCATCCATCATGATTTCATATCATTGTGATGACTTTTTCAGTGTCCCTGAATGCACCTTACCAGCAACATTAACATTTCTAATTATTTAAAGAAATGGTGAGAAAATCACTTTTATTTTACTGTTGTTTATTTATATAGGTTTGCTGTGCCTTGTATCTCAAAGGTCATGACTGCTTGCCACTTATCTATATGCACCACCAAGTGGCAATCCCAGTGCATAAGGTACAACATTATTTATACAGTGCCTGATAGACACAATACTGTCTGATTATCCATTTGGATGACTTTCATATTTTTCTGAATGCACAATTGTAGGGTTAACATTCTTTGGAATTTTTTTTGGTCATTTTTTCAAGCCGTTTATGATTCTTTATAATACCTTTTGAGATTAGCATGCACCTGAAACATGCAGTATATCAATAACCACATCAATTAGGTTAGCATGAGTAAGAAAATAGCAGGAGAGTAGCTTGTCTACCATAACCCAGACAGGATCGCAACTTTTATCTTACTATAGAGAAAAGAGTGTGGCTTGCTCTCAGTGATTAAACAGTGTAAGACATGCAAATAGAAGTACAAATCTAACTCTTAGTATTTTTACCTTTAGCTTGGATTTAAAGCGATCATTCAGTTCCTTAGCTGGAATCAGGACAGCCAGGCAAACCAGGCTTGTGATTAGATCACAGATATTGGTTTTTGCCATATTGGTGAACAGACTATACCAGGTCTTGAATAGAGTGAACCAGCCCTGCGGCCGGGGGATCTTCAGCCCCAGAAGGTACTTGATCTGGGACGTGAGGATGGTCAGGGAGGCCCCTGTTGCAAAGCCACTGAGCAGGGAGTCTGACAAGTAGACAGAAACAAAGCCTACCTGCAAAAGGCCCATCAGAACCTGAGAGAAAGAGATTAAAAAGCAGCCAAGTTAAAAAATACAGCAGTAACTGATGTTTGACTTTAATAAAACATTTGAAAATGTAAGGATTTACTAAAAACTATACAGTAAAATATGCCTAATTTCACATTAAGAATTACCTTTATTTACTTGGACAACTGTGAGATATTAAATTTACCTGGTAAATGCCAGCAGTGAAGGTGACTGTTGCTCCCACTGTGATCGCATAGCAGCTTCTATCACACTCTACATTACTGCTGTTCCCCTGGCCAGCCAACAAGGCATCACTGTTGTTACTGCCAAAGCTGCTTTCTGGGAGGTATCCTGCAAGAGCCAACTCTCTGTCCACAACCTGACCCACAAGCAGGCAGAGCACTCCAAATATCCCCACTGAGATGTGTCTGGAGGAACCCAGGATGGCATAAATGATAGATGAGAAGAAGGAAGTGTATAAACCATATATAGGATCTTGACTAGCCAGTAAGGAGTAGGCAATGGACTGAGGAACCAGCAGGATTCCCACTATAAGTCCTGACATAATATCACCCAGAATCCAGTCCTTTAGCTTGTAGTGGGGCAGCCACTGCAGAATTGGGACAAAGCTCAGTATTTTGGATTTCACCTTCTCCGGGGAGCATGAGCAGTGCTTCTTCACCCGATCTGATACAACAGTATGCCATTTCTTCTCAGGTTCCTTCTCAGCTCTTTCCAGAATCAGTGGCTGATGTGGATCAGCCTCCACAGCTGTGCAACAGTCGCCCCCATCTAGCATGTTGAGCTTTAGTTCCTGCAGTGAGAATGTTCAGTGATCAAACAAAGATAAAACCAATCAGATATTATGACCATCTGCCTAATACTGTGTTTTGGTCACCCTTTTGATGGGAAAGCAAGTCTAGTCCATACATACTAGACCACAACAGGTGTGCTGTGGCAACAGGATGTCAGTAGTTTCTTTAAGCAGATTAGACTTTTGTCCAGCACATCTCACAAGATGCTTGCTTAGAGATTTGGGGAACTGGAAATGCAAGTTAACACCTTAAAGTTGATGTGCTCCTCAAACAATTCCTGAAACATTTTTTTTTTCTTTGTAGCTAAGTGGATTATCCCTCCTATAAAGCTAAGCTTCAGGTTGTAGTATTGCCATGAAATAGTGTCATAATAACATCCACATGAATGGAAAGTCCTAGTAGAAGTATACACAAAGCATCACACTGCCTCCGCCACATTTAATTCTTGTCATAGTACTTGTCTCTTACCATTGCCAGAATAACATCAGAATATTCTTTTATCATAATATCATGTTTAATAAATGACTTTTACAATTCATCTTAACTTAAACCTGCTTATTTTTGCACGGTAGCAGGAAAGCTGGTGCCCAGTTCTTGTGGCATAGGTCGCCATCCATCACAGAGCAACACAGGGACCCAAAGGACTAACAACCATGCTTGTACACAGTCAAACCTGGGTGTAGTATCAAGTGATCAATTTACCTAACAGTCAAGCTTTTGGACTGTGGGAGGAATACATAACGATAAATTGCAAACTTTATGCAAAAAGAACCAGGGCTCAAAACCATGGATTTTCTTTCTGCAAGGCAACAGTGCAGCCCCGGGAAACCTACAGAAAATATGAAAATTCATTTTGCATATTATTGTTACTGTAATAACAGTCACCGTGCAGTAGAAAAGCACGGAAGTCTCTCTATCATGACTTAACATTTTGTCCATACCTAAAAGCATATGTCCTCCTATTTTATGCGTATATGAGATATGAAGAGTGCTGCGTATGCTTACAGTCCAGGTTACACATAAAGCGACACACCAAGAAACCCTGGCACAAACTTTCAGTGTTTGATGGCGAATATACGGACCAAAGTAAGGACAGAGAACGAGGAAAATGACAATAGAACGTGGTTATCGTTCCTGTGCAGTTATAACTCATAAATGTCACTGAATAAAAGTGACATTTATGTTAGATTTTTAACTATTGGTAGTTAAAAAATAATATTGTATACTTTCTTCGGTAAGCATGGTAAAAGTTCGTATTTTCAAAACGTTAAAAGCAGAGCAATGGTGTTAGTGCTTAGTCTATAGTAAGTTTATATACTGCCACTTGGAAGTTGCCGAAATTTACACCAGCACTCTCAACAACTTCGTTGAGTACATCGCTATATCAACGTTTGCGTCCCTTTCTTCCTCCTTTAGCCAACTACCAGAGTCCTATGAATGACCACCATTGTAAACAAGTTGTCAACGTGGACATGGAAGGGAACTTTAATCAACTTGCGTAAGTTAACGTGACTGGACGTAATTCAGAGAGGAAAACGTTCATGTTAAATTTCACTAACCTGCCGCCGAATGAAGCGCTGTTACGAACAAGTTTTTCTCCTGTTACTTTCCAACAGTCGAATTTTATTCCGCCTCGGATTCATTTTACGTTTAACTGTAATGTCGTACGTCATGACGTCTTAAGAAAACGTGTTTGCGTCATGTGATCTGCCGTTAAAAACAGATAGAAATGGAGTTGGTTTTGACTAGACTGTGTATTATATTTGGGAACAGACACTAAAAAAGCACAGTCGATCGAAAGTCAAGTATCAGAAACTTGACGAGTTTTTAGTTACATGACACCCGACACCCTTTTTTAGATTATTATATCATGGCACTCTACATTGCATAGAAAACAAAAACAGAAATCCCCAAAATTCAGAACCTTCGGCCCGCTCTCTGTCGCTTTTTATTCTGTCTCTCTTTTTGTATTATTATCTCTTTCTGTTTTTATTTTATTTATTTATTTTGAGTTTGCATTAAAAAATACTAGAACAATGCTTTCAGTCAGAATTACAACTGGGGAGGTTGGTGGTCATACATCATTGCTGCCATGCATATAAAACAGTAACTTGTTCTATATTTCAATAAATTTTTGATTTGTAATTTTTCCGTATTTAAACAAGACACTTTACAGTATTTATCAAATTCAAGTCTCTTTAATAAGGTCCAATACCCATATCTGTTTGGAGAAAGACAGCCGAATCCCCTATATTGTTATTAAACTTTGGTCGGTTTTGTAATCCGCATATTTATAATTGGATGCAGGATTATGTCCACACATGACCATTTAAAGCCATCCTTGTAATCCCTTTTCTCTTCTCAGACACCTGTGTTGGTAAGGAGTACAGAGGGATTAAACACTTTGCTGGGGGACAATACAAGGACTTAACAGGTACAAATGTTTCCTTTAATTTGGTATTGTCATTTACACTCATGAGGTGTACTTGTGATTAACAATGCTGTTATTGATATCATAACTTTAATTTTTAATTTTAAGTAACATTAATAGTAAGATATAACAGCACCAAAGTGAGTAGATGCTGGTACAAAGCTAAATAATTGCTTTCTTTTAAATTAGTGAGATTTATTCATTTACTCCAGTAGAGATATTAAAAAGGCTACTTTTATTGTATTTACTGCATGCTACATTACAACGCTGACTCTGAATGGTCCAAAAAAAAAAACCTCTAAAATTAGGTGGTTATTTCCAACTTGTCTATTTTTTGTATTTTCAGGTAATATTGTCTAACCTTAACAACAAATTATCCAGTAAAGAAAATTACATATTTTATAAAGAACAAAAACCTTAAAATAGAAAATAACTGAATCAAAGACAACTGACATGCAAAACTAACATTTTTCTGATCATTCTTCTTTTTGTAAATATGTACATGCTACTCTTACTAGGACTTCTGCTGTTAATATGTTAATTTGAACAACCCCCTTTTGCCAACAGTATTTAATCTCCTCCTGTAATATTTTACAAGGTTAAAGCATATAGAGGGAATGGAGGACCGTTCTACTATGAGCAATCTTTCTTATTTTTCATGTTTATAATGTTTATTGCGTTTCTTCTTTAACATGTTTATCCTTTGTTGTATGTCAAACCCACCTGGAGTGTTTGTCACCAAAAAGCTCCATCTTAATGGCATTCCACCCAAAAACACTATTCCAGTTAAAGTTCTTTGTATTTGGCAGATTACATTTGTTTATTTGTTTTGGTGGTATAGACAAGACTTTTTTTGTTGCCATGCTTTCTCAGCCAGTTGATAGTAAGATTATCTTCAATGGCTGTCATGGCTGCTTGGCCACAGTGAGCTTAACTTAACAGTGAGCTTTGGAGAGTGTTTTACTTCCATTGCCATTCTTCATGTGTGGTGGGAAGATAAACTAGTTAACGGTCTGACTGCAGACATGGGCTAAATAAGCTGAGTGGCAATTGTCTAGTGTATATTGACTGGTTTATGAAGATCAACACATTTCTCTACTCTACATCAATACCATGTCTCTTGTATTTCCTATTTTGAAGCATGATTAAGAGAAATCAACTTCTCTTCTCCTTTTATAACCCAGGAATTCATGAACTGCTAACCTCAAGGTCTGACTTTTTCAAAACAATTTAATTTGGGATTTTGCTATTGCAATAAAAATTATGTAATTTTTTTAGCTTCTATTGCATCTTAACCAGGGGTGCCAATATATGCAGGCACATATGTAGTCATTAATACATGTGTTGAAACAATGTTTTTTTGTTGCTGTATTTGACAGCAGCAGCCATGGTGGATGCAGCTGCAGCAGAGCAGTTCCTGGATGCCAACCCAGCATTCGCAAAGCAGTACTATGACATGAATCTGAAGCCCCAAATAATCTCAGACTTGCTGAACAGCAACCGGCAGCCTGTGTTGGACATCAAAACCTACCATGATCTGACCATGGTGGATGAGAGTGAGATTCTTTTTGACCTGGTACGGGACATACAGGACAACTTGCAGACTGAGCATTCGATCTTCAAGCTCATGAAGCACCTCAGCTTCATGATGAGGGCTGACCGGATGAGCCTCTTCATGTACCGGCAGAGGAATGGCGTGGCTGAGCTTGCCACAAGGTCACTGAAGCTTTTATTAATTATTAATGTTTCTTTTTGAACAACACTTTTTTAGTATGTATACTCTACTCCATTTCCTAGCAGCTATGTAGATGCTAGCTGGATCTGTGAAACTTGAGAACCTGAAAACCATATTTAGCAAAAGGATAAAACTCAGTTAAAAGGTTGCTAAAGTAAAGTTTCATTTCCTGATCAGTTTTATTTTAAGTTTTCCACACCAAAGTTTAAGGTTGTAGATTATGATATGTCCAGATATATTCAGTTTTTTTTAAACTTACAGGCTTTATGTAGATCCACTCCTACATTTCACATTCCTCTAGAATTCAGCACAGCAACACACTTATGCTAGTGCTAATGTGGAGCGTTTAATCAATTGCAGTGCTTCAGGGCCCACATTTAAAGCAAGGCCTTAATTGCTTGTCTTTAATTTAGTGAGTTTCATCAATTTTTGACACTTTAAGTTTCCCTTTGCTTTTTATGAAGGCAAGACAAGTTAATTTGTACATCATCATTCATAAACAAGGTAATATATTTTTACAGAAATGTAAGCAAGCAAAAAATACATTAGGAAATTAAATGCAACAAAAGGCATAGAGAATCATCCCTCAACTGCGTCATTTATTACATATTTCCTAATGTTTTCTCTGTGGCTTTTAGATTATTCAACGTCCATAAAGATGCAATATATGATGAATGCCTGGTGCAACCTGAAAGTGAAATTGTATACCCACTAGATATGGGCATAGTGGGTCATGTGGCCACGAGCAAGAAGATGGTCAACATTCCAGACGTGACACAGGTAGGCCAATTTGACTTTGGTTCATTGGTTTTCTGATTGTCACTTTCAAATCCATACTTTGTCTAAGATAAACTATACAACTCTGGTACAGTAAGATAAAAAAAAATCAGCTAATAATGCTTCAATATCTTTGGTATGATTGATAAAACAGTTTAATTATAATGTTCATGTTGAATATTTCTTTCTGTTTGACCACCAGAGGGCGCCAAGATCCCACCGTTCCGCCGACTTAACTTTCATTTAACCAAAGCTTGCTCAATCTCATTACAGTGAATACTTTTGACATTTAAAATAGCCACAAAGCTTTTTTTTCTTATATACCCATCATGCTCCCACAGATCCTCAATACATCCACCCACTATGCCCACACCTGCCCAAAGTGTTATTGTGACATTTACTAGTACGGTAATGAAGCAAAAGACAAAACTTAACTGATGCATTACAAGTACTTCTCTGTATCGTGTCCTTTCATGTGAGATTAGAGAGCTCAGCTGCTGATGTATGAAGACAACAGACCAGGGATAATTGTTGCCTTTTTGATTTTTTTTTCATCTGGCACTTCATGCTGTCAGGCCTGCCTGTTGTGCCTTTCCTTGTGAGCCATAACAGAACAAACCTCATTCTGGTCGAAACCTCAGACCATGAAGTCACAGCCTCACATGAGCAGATAAAAGAAAACTGTAACGATCAAAGACTCCAAGGCTCAATTTTCCCAGTGGCAACAAAAGAACAGCTAATGTTTCTATTTAATTGATTGGCTTTATGTTGCTAATGCATGAAGGATGGCTTTTTAGTAACAGACTGGAAGTCACTGTCTCTGCATGCTATTTCCATCCCAATCCAATCTAGCAGAGGCCTGTGCTGCATCGTAGGTGGGGATTATGCAGTGAGTGACTAAGCGCTGTCCTAAATTTCCCATCATCATTTGTCTTTCCCTCGTACAACTGAACTTAACAATCCTATCATTTACAGGATGGATTTAATTCATAATTTAAGGTGTAGTTACTCAATAACTGTCTGTGTGTTTGTGCCTTTGAGGAAGTAAGACAGAGAACCTGAACATGGAGCAAGTTAATCTGTCCAGAATTAGAGCGATCCCAGATTATTCCCATAGGTCACACAAGTCCTGAGCCACTTTCCCCGACTCAGCACAATAACACCTTTGGGCTGCTCTGCTCTTGTTCTCATCATTGTCTTTTGCTGTGGAAATAACTTGAATTTGTGACATTTTTACAGAATTTAAAAACCTTAACTTGTAAAGATTAAGTGAAGAAATGTGACTCTTGACTTTAAATTTTGAAAGATGCTGCATAGCTTCTGTCTATCTTTGATTTTCCACCAACACAGTCTCAAAATGTAATTCAATTCAGAAAATGTTTTAGTGTAAATCATCTGGGAAAAGCTGAAAAACTGCCTGACAGAAATGTGTTTTGTGGTAAACTGGAACAAGTTAAAATCTTTCCTCTACAAAGCTGATTCAAGATCATCCAAGACTTCCTTCTAATGATTTATCATTTTGTTTTCCACTACACAGCTCTGCCTACTCTACAGCAGAAAATAAAGTTTTAAATTGATTTTCAATGTAACTAAGTTGTCAAAACATATTTCCATAAAGAGCTATCCATAACACTAATTGTTTTGGCTATTTCATTCAGCTTTTTAAAAGCATTATACATTGACTAAAAGGTTCTATTTGTAATTAATACTTTAGCACAGTGTTCACCAACACTATGCTGCCACCTATAAATGCTGTTCACCATTATAGCTTAAATGACCTAAGACTGAAGGAGTAAGATATCTCTTGTGTGCTTCTGCTCATAGAGTCCACATTTCAGTAATTTTGTTGATGAACTGACTGAGTATGAGACCAAAAATATCCTCGCCATCCCCATTATGAATGGTAAAGATATGGTGGCGGTCATGATGGCGGTAAATAAATTGGATGGACCGTGCTTCACTGCCAAGGATGAGGAGGTAAACTGTGTTAATCTTTGCACAAATAGTTAAATAAATGTTCTGAAGCAAAAAGTAGAACCGCTGTAATGTAGCAAGAAAATGTGTGTTTTTCAAGGTTTTCTTAGATGTTTTTCAAAAGCATGTTCTCCCGTCTTCATTTTTAAAATGTTAAGAGTGCAGGCATTAGTGGTTGACTGGACGCCGGAGACATTGAAAGCAAAATAAAACTATAAAATGATCTGCTCCACCTGTTCTTATTTCTTCCAGACTCTAAACAAATATCTTAACTTTGCTAACCTGGTGCTGAGAGTTTACCACCTGAGCTACCTGCACAACTGCGAGACGAGGAGGGGTCAGGTAAGAATCTGACTCATAAAGAAGAATTTGATGCATTTGAGATTCATAAATGATGGACAAAATAATCTGACTACAAAACTAAAGGAAGTCTAGTTGCCATCTTTTCACATATACACACATATAGAGATAAACTTTTGTCATATATAGAAACTATTATTAGTCAGTATATGGAAAAAACAGCAGCTGAGCTGGTAAAAATCCATCTCTTCTTTTATTTCATTATTCAGGTACTGCTGTGGTCAGCCAGCAAGGTATTTGAGGAGCTGACAGACATAGAGAGGCAGTTCCACAAGGCCTTGTACACAGTGAGAGCTTTCCTGAACTGTGACCGCTACTCTGTTGGTCTGCTGGACATGACTAAGACTAAGGTAGGTTTTCACTAATACAAACTCAAAACATTCCAATCTGTTGTTTGTAAGTCATATGTGTCAATTACAGTAGTATAAATTCTTTGTGATCAGATATAAAAAATAGATATATTTTGTTTAATTAAAACCTTCAAAACAAGAAAATAAGGGCCTTCATTTAGGCAGGAATGGTAGGTAAAAGACAAGTTCCCCTGGATAAATTGGACTTTCAGGGAGATTCGAGCTTTTTATCTTCAAAAAATCTCCAATCAACTATTTTATGAACTTTTTTTCTCTCATCCTTTCTCTAATCCTCTAGAATTACTAAACCAAAAATGCAAAATTTAAGACTTGCAAAGTAAATGGGCCAAGCGAAATCCTCCCCATCACATGCATGTCAAACTGGTCCAGTCAGAACTTTTTTAGCACAATAAGTATGTAATGCTTTCAATACAGCAGTTTGTAAAAAGTTTGAGCAAAGGTTTAAATTCCGTTAATATAGCAGGGAAACCGTTTAATGTTAGTGTTCAGTTTCCCCAGTTGTAAAGACAGGTACATTAACTATATAAAAGTAGGAACGAAGAAGTCAAGTCATTCGAACTTATGTATCAAAGCATACCTATGTGAAGCAATATACAGTATCTTTGGATTAATTTGCTGGGTTATACCAACATGTTGTTGCTTTATATAATACTAATCCTTTATGTTCCATTCCTATATTTATTTTAACTTTCGGGAGGTGATATTTTTTCCTGTCCAATCTACAACTCCAAATCTGCTTAAATGTTTAATGAACTTCATTGTGTATTTCTGATAACCAACACATTATGTTACTTGTTTGCATTGCCTCTCACTTATTACAAGCTGCTGCCATTTTATTCCAAACACCTGCTTAATGTGAACAAACACACGTCTGACTGCACAGATGGTGCATGCTGGAACATCATTATTGAACCAGAATAAACAAGAACAGAAACATCTTTAAGTGCTTTTCTAAACACAGAATTATTTTTTTTACATCCTTGTAAAGCAATGCAGTTTTTAGCAGTCTTTTGTACACAAAGATTTAAATGCATCCAAAAAATAAGAAATAACCCACAGGATCATCTGTTTTTGCTCATGTTTAAATCCCTTTTTTTCACTTTGTGTCTGCCTGCAGGAGTTCTTTGACTTGTGGCCAGTACTGATGGGAGAAGTTCCACCATACGATGGACCCAAAACTCCTGATGGCAGGGTACGTATGAAAGATAGCCACTACAAATACTTTTCCTTTACCTTTTAATCAGAATGTCACACCTTCTCTTGAGAAAACCTTTCAACATCTACAGAGCCAGTTCCATATTTTACATCTTTATCATTTTAAGGTTTCATAAAAAAGGTGATGGATTTTCTAGAGGTTTGTGAAGCATCCATGGCCTTGAAGCCATTTTGATTTTGCTAACTCTCCATGGTCTCTTAACTCTACAGCATCAATCTTGGTAGAGCTCACCTTTACACTGTTGCTTAATCATTCAATTATTATTGTACATATCAACAACAGACTAGATCCTACACCTTAAAGGGTGATATATAGAATATGTGTTGCTGTTCTTGTTTGTTTTTTGTTAAGTATCACTAAACAAGTTTATTTTGCCAGGAACATTTGGAAAATATTGAATTTGTTCTGTAAGTAACATTTGATCATGTATTTTAAACTATACTAATTTACATTAAATAAACCACTCTTTCATCATTGATTTCAATATATTTTTCAGATTAAAATGAATTTAGCATCACTAAAATGATTACAATTTTAGCTACAACACCAGCTCTGTTGGCTGAGGGGGATAAAAAGGGAGATTGTGGTTCTGGCTTTTATAAAGTACAGATGGCCCTCACTTTGGATTCCAAATGGGGAGACAATAAAAATAAAAATGTTTGGGCGTGCCGTGGTGGCGTAGGGGATAGCGAGACCCACGTTTGGAGGCCTTGAGTCCTTGACCGGCCGACGCGGGTTTGACTCCCGGACCTGACGATATTTGTCGCATGCCTTCCCCCTTTCCTGTCACCCTACTTTCATATATGGGACACTAGAGCCCACAAAGACCCCCTGGAGGGGTAAAAAATAATGTTTACTTTAACTGAATCTAACAAGTTACAAAGGCCTAAGGAGCCATTCAGTGTCCTGGTCCTGTTTCTCTCTGTGTAAACCTCACAAAATAGCTGCCTTGGGAGCCGGTAGTTTCTGGGAGGAGTCATCATGACAAATTGATCAGCCAATCAGAGTGGGACATTTTACAATGCTTGAGAGTTTAACACATTAAGAATTGTTAAAATTTTAAGATGGAGATAATAGGTTGTTGTATCTGTGATACTTTGAAGGAACTTTGCAGTTCTTGTAGGTGAATGGTTTGATCTATGTGTTCACACTCACTACATGTAATAAAATGTCTTGGTAAATTCTTTGTTTCTTCCTCAGGAAATTGTCTTCTACAAAGTGATTGACTATATCCTCCATGGGAAAGAAGACATTAAAGTCATTCCGTAAGTCAAGACACTGATTTAGGTTTGAGATGCAGCAAATAGTCAGCAAAGAGCAAAGAGTGAAGAGTTTGGAAAGATGAAAGACATGCAATATGGGCTGTGATCCATTTACCCTATCTGACAGCATTCCCATCTGATCTAAAACGAAATAAAATAAGGTAATTTCTATTTAGATTTGAAATGTGTAATTAACGGACATTAAATAAGGACACTTAAGGACACTTGCTGACCCGAATTTTTCAAAAACAAGATACTGAAAGTTGTTTGTTCAGGGATGAGGCCTGGGTAGACACAATTGTTTCTGAGGCTTCTGAGAAGAAGTGTGGAAACAACAGACAATATTACGGGTCTTACAATAAAAAAATGACCACTGTGACTAACTAACCATAACGTTTAAAACAATTTTTTTCTCTATATCGACATTTTTATTAAATATCTTTTATTTTTCATATTTTTCATCCCCAGGAATCCTCCAGATGATCACTGGGCTCTTGTCAGTGGTTTACCTACTTATGTTGCAGAAACTGGCCTGGTGAGTGACTCAGACTCTTATTAAGGCTTTGACTTGCAAGTCTCAATTAAGGTTAATTTGAGATTTATTTCAAACATGATAAAACATATTGATCATAAGAAAGTCACATCCCTCTTTACCTCTATTTCAATAAGTGAAAAACGTATTTTTTGTTGATTTTGTTATTAATGATAAAAAAATTCTTTTTAATATTTTATTGACTAACAAACTTCCATGTCTTGATCCAATTTCTGTCCAAAGGGAGATATTTGCCAGTGTCCCTACAAGAAAGTTTACTTTCTTGGCAGTAGACACAAATGTACTCTACTATAGTAGAGTAAACTAGAATTAGTAGAAAGTAGAAAGTAAACTGGAATTAATTTCGAAAACTAAACAATTGGTCAAAGAAGTGTCTCATAAAAAAATTAGAATTGTCTCACAAAAGAATGTATGGCTACAAATGATCAAAACATTTCTCATTTTCATTTGATTTAACTAAGCTTTTATTTCTGCTGAACAGAAGTCTTGTTAAATTCTGTCCTCTAAAAAGATGTTTAAAGAAAACCTGAAACCGCTCCAGTGGATGCTGCTGGAGGTTTGATGAACAGGACACCATTAGGCATTATTACACAGCTGTCAGTGTAAACACTGCTGTAGAAATGAAAAGTGTGACGCGTCGTACCACTCTGATGTAGAATTGTAATTTCTGTGGCTATTGTAATTAATCAAAGAGAGCTTTTCCTAAAGTGCTGAACCTGACTTACTCGTCTGTTCTCCCCTCGCCATCTGTCTTCCTTCCATCCTCTCATTTTCTTTGGTGCTTTTCATTTTTCAAGTCTTCATCATCTTCCCTCTTTGCTATCATTCCTGTTGCTATTATGTGAAAGGTGAAAACTTAAAGTCTCTACAAAGCCTCATATTCATAAATTGGGGATAAAACGACAAGCCAAAGTGACACTGATGGTTTTTGTTCTGACACTGGGATGTGAATAAATTAGAAGTGGAGCGATAAAACTTTGTCAGCTGCTAGAAATTATATATGAACATGTGTTTCTGTCTGAAAAAGTGAATCTGGAGGATTTATCATGGGAGAACATGCTGATGTATTTTCTTCGTAGCGTAGCAACCTATTTTTTTCAAATCCATATGTCTATTTTGTTTCAGCCACAGTTACAGTAGATATTAGTTTTAGATTGTAGACTTAAACATACATTGAACCTCTCTTCTTGCTTTTTTGTTGCTTTTGTCCAGATTTGCAACATCATGAATGCTGCTGAGGATGAGTTTTTTAATTTCCAGGTAAGAAAACATTTTTCAATGTTTGTTCCTGATGTCTTGGTTTGAATCACTTAATGTTCAATTATAATCTACAGTGGACTTTAGACGCTTACATAGCCATGTCATCCGCACAAATATTCTGTGAAGTTTGAACTTTTAAGGACTTATTTGAATACTTCTTTTATGGAGTACATTGAATGTACACCAGAAAATATCAATGCTATTTAAAAACAAAAAATTAGAGCACTAATATAAATTTATTATGAATTTTGTAAAATATACACTGTCAAGATAATACATACAATGTTAAATATATACATATATCTGTACTAACATATGTCTGTTACCAAGTTGAGAAACCACATGTTTTTGTACAGAAATGTCTGCTTTAATTCTGGATAAATGTTTGATCACTCTTCTTGTCAGAAATGTTAGAGGTCTGGTCGGTTTCCTGTTCCGTCTTTGAAACGGCTTCAACTTTTAAATAGAGTTGAAGCCGTACAGTGTTCTCATGTCTGAAGGTCTCTCGAGTATTTGAGATTTATATTGTTTGATTAATCAGAATTAATATTTTAATATTAATTCATTGTGTCACAGTTTCTAGTATATGCTCACAATTTCAACACATATGCAAGTAAATGAAAAATGTACATAACAAACATTAAAATCATTTCCATATTATTGTGAAAATGTCTTAGCTGTACAGTATGTTCATATTTTTTTTAACAAAGATTCATATGGCTGTGATAATATTACATATATTAAAAATTCAAAGCCTCCCTTTAAACAATAATGTTTCCTCTTAGGAAAGAATCCAGATGTAGCCTGTGTTGATGCATTATTTTGTATGTCTGTGTTGGTGTTTGTGCGTGTGGCTGTATCTTTATCTGCAGACAGAGCCGCTGGACGAGTCTGGCTGGACCATTAAGAACGTCCTGTCCATGCCAATTGTCAACAAGAAAGAAGAAATAGTGGGTGTGGCCACGTTCTATAACAGGAAGGATGGGAAACCCTTTGATGAAATGGATGAAACGCTGATGGAGGTAAAGGTTCTGCTTGTGTGTGTGGCTGCACTGAGTCACTGGTTTATAAATATACTACAGGCCATTCAGACACTCTGCATTATTTATCACTGAGCCTGAGGGCTTTCCACTGACGTTTTACTGTGCAACTCACAAACTTAAGTCATGACAGTTTGATCTTCAGCAGTCTTTTCTCATCAAATTAAGCTTTTAATTCTTAATTCATCTTTAACTTATTGTCTGACTAAGAACATTTCACTATATGGGCGAAGCCAAATTTAAGAAACTCTTTATTTCCATTTTTATTGAAGATCCTGAAGCTGTAGTTGCAGGGAAAAAGAGACTTTCTGCATATTCCATCAGGGAATTATGCTCCACTCCTCCATAACATTAGTTTAATTTTATTGAGGTGTGAGGATAGTTTTGTTGTGATCTCTACTCTATGAGGTTAGGGCCTGCACTTTGACTAGGACGTTGGAATATCTTCATTCTTTGCTTTCTCAGCCATTTTCTTATAGATTTTCTGTTCTGTTTGGGGTAAATGTCATGTTAATAACCCATTTTGGGCACAAGCTTCAGAAGACAGAAAGATGATTTTATGGCTGACTTAACAATACTGTAAATCCCCAGTATTTGTGGAAGTTAGGGACCACAAGTACCCAAGAATAGCTGAAGTGCACAAATACTTAAGATCTCCTCTAAAAACACATGCAGATGCCTATTTCAATTGTTCAAATAATAAATATACCTTAGCATGGATGAATATGCACAGTGGAAAAGATTATGGCACTTGCACAGACACTAATATTTATAGTCATCCTTATCTCCTCTCTTGAGGGTACAGCCAATAAAACTCAAAGAAAATTAATGGTTCTCTTGGCATCTTGGTGATTGGATGATTTGCAAATAACGTAGCATTGCATCTAGGTATTTTAGTTTATCAAGCTGCATTCTGTTTTGAATATTTTAGATAATCAAATTCAATTCAAACTGGCTTCTCAAACCTAGATTGAACTGTTGTCAAATCTTGTCTGACAACAGTTCATTGTCAAATCAATAAGCCATTTTTAAGTAATGGCTTATTGATTATTTTATAATTTATTTGCTCATTTTTGTAAGGTAACCTTGAATCTTAAAAAGACATGCTCAAATAAAATCTGTGATTGTTAGCATTATTAGAGCAACAAACCGAAGAGCAAAGAGGAGCATGTGCTCCTCTTTGGAAACAACAGAAATTTGCTTCTTCTTCCCCAGTTTTGTTCTCGCAACCATTAAATTGTTCCAAATTCTATTACTGTACACAAGACTTAGAAAACAAAAATTCGAACATCTTTCCAAAATGGGCAAGTTCTAACTTGACTGTTTATAAAACCAGTAATACAGCAATAAGCAACAAAATGGTCAAACTGACAAATAAATGAAAATTTATATTAATTAAGCAGCGGCTTTCAGTGTTCTCTATTTGCACAAATGCTGCTAAATGTAAATTTTTCCACCCAAAATTTGGAACATTAATTCTATCATGTGTAGAAAGTGAGAAGTCTTTGCTTTTTCTCTCTGTCACACTTGTGTCCAGTCTCTGACCCAGTTCCTGGGCTGGTCTGTGCTGAACACTGACACATACGACAAGATGAACAAGCTGGAGAACAGGAAGGACATCTTCCAGGACATGGTGCTGTACCATGTCAAGTGTCGCAAGGACGAAATCCAGAACATACTGGTTAGTAAATAAATTAAAGGAAAGAGACCTGGTGTTCATTGTCAAATTGAGTAGAGGGGGTTGGGAGGGTATTAACAGAAGGCACATTTAAAATATAGCATTTTATTAAAAATGTTTAAATTCTACTAGAATTCAACAGTTTTCAATGCCTCTTGTCCCATGTGAGTAACAACTATGAAACTGATGAGTGATAAAGAAATTAGTTTTATGACATAAAAGGTTCAGATATTTTGTGGAATGATTTCTTGCTAAACACAAAATAAATGTGTTTGTAGATCGATGAGTTTTACATTTAAAAATGCCACTATTGTGATTTCAATTATTTATATTATTTTATTAAGGCAATGCTATGAAATCATAAAACATCAGTTTCACAAGACTGTTGTGACACTAAGAATTTAAAAACTATAAGCTTCCCTGAAACAAAATCAACCAAGTCAGTTTGGAAGCAGCTTTTTGATGTAGGTGATATAAATTGGAGGCAAGCATCATCTATAAGATGAAATAAGCTGTCAGATTTTCTATGAGGTGATTTGTCAGAGGGTAGAAAGAGAACAAAAGCTAAGGGAGATCACCTATTTTGACCTTAGATCAGGAGTGAGCTGATTGATGCTGTACAGTTTCATCCAAGGTGAGTGTTTATGATGTATGTTTCTGCAGGACACCAGAGCAAGATGGGGGAAAGAACCAGATGAGTGTGAGGAGGAGGACCTACAGGAGATTCTGGTAAGCACTGAGCATGTCATTAAAGGGAAAAAAACAACATGCAATATGTAGTATGAATATATAGCAAAGATTCATACTTTCCTGTCTAACTTGCAATTTCAGTTGTAGAGTAACAAGGATTTTACTTCGTTTCTGGTGTTACATCCAGAAATTTCAATTTGTGTTGCTTATACTTTTAATTTGTGTTTTACTGTGACAGACCAACACAAAATGGCACACAATTATGGATGGAATATGACACATTATTTTAAGTTTTTACTACACAAAATCTGAAAATTTGAGTTTTTTACTTCATCCTCCTCTGGGTAAACACTACAGCTACATTTTTTCCTATTTTTCCTTGCAATATGGCTCAAGCTCAATCAGATTATATTAAAAGAATCTGCAATCATTAAATTGTAACCCAACTGAGCCAACGATTCTCAGTTGAATTTAGGTATTGATTTTGACTTGTCCATTCTAAGACATGAATATGCTTTTGGGTAAAAGATTACATTGTTGCTCTGGTTTTGCTGAATTTTCACCCCAGATTTAAGTTTTCTTTCAGGCCTGCCCTGTATTTAGCACCATCCATCTTCTGATCCACTCCCTGATACATCTTGAATTAAAGCATTCCCTACAACATCTTGCTGCCACCAACATATTTCACTAGCATTTGTGTGTTTATTGCCTTCTTCCATGTTTCCTGTGTCCCCTACATGGCTTGTAGCAAACTGTAGCTTTTTCTTTTAACAGTGACTTTCCTTTTCAGTTCCTAAAAGCCAGATTCACGTAGTGCACCACTAATAACTGTCCTGTCAATGGACTTCTGCAGCTTTTAGAGTTAACATGCACCTGTTTGCTGTACCCCTGATTTATGCTCTCCTGGATAAGGAAAGTGAAGAGACTTAATACAAATGCTTATAGCTCATTTTCAGTTCTTTTTTAAATTGAAAAAACACAAATTTTTATTCTTTCTTTTCAAAAATGTGTTATATGTGCTAGTCTGTCACATAACATCAAAATAAATTATGTAGAGGTTTGTAGATTAAACATTAAAAACATTTTCAGAAGTAAAATGTTCATATTTATGTTTTATTCCACAGTCTGAAGTTCTCCCAAACTCTAAGAAAGCTGAGATCTTCGAGTTTCACTTCTGTGACTTTGATCACAGTGAGTTGGATCTGGTGAAATGTGGCATTAAGATGTACTATGAGCTGAAAGTGGTGGACAAGTTTCACATTCCCAGAGAGGTCAGTGCTTTCTTTACTGGTACTGCTGCATGTCTTAATTATTTTTAGTGCTAAGATGGAGGAAATTCTTTCTTGGCACAGAATTTTTAACATCAGAAAGGCAACAGGACTCTGCAACACACTGAAATTTTCTTTAAAAATAGCAGCCTGTGTTCTGAAAGTTACAGCTGTAGAGCTAGTCATGTTCTAGCACTATTTTTTGCTAATTTTACCCAACTGGATAATTCCAAGACTCACAGGGACAAAACTAGATTCTCTACAGAAGGGCTGAATGGAGATCATGCAGCCGTATTTTCCTAAGTGTGTTGCAAGCAAATCTTAAATTTATTTTTAAGAATTACTTGAAAATACAAAGAAGTTACCAAACAAACTTTATGATAATATCAGTATCAATGTGCTGAATTTAAAAATGAATAAAAAAAAAAATAGAAATATTTTCCCAGCTGTGCAGGCTTCATAAGAGCTATGATAATACATAAGTAATTCTAGCAACAATGCTAGCTTTATGCATCAAACATCAGTGTTATACAATTAGAATAAGAGCTTTACCTTATTTTATCTGTTTTTATCGCACAGGCTTTGGTGAGATTTATGTACTCTCTCAGTAAAGGCTACAGGAAGATCACCTATCACAACTGGAGACACGGATTCAACGTTGGACAGACCATGTTCACATTGCTGATGGTCTCACACAGCTAGTCTGACTCATTCCTCCACCTCCTTCCTATTTCCTTCGTTCCTTAAGTGCTCATCAGTTCCTCACCTCATGCTCCCCTTCCTCCTCTCAGGCTTTACACCCACTCTTTCATTTAGCCTGCCCTTCATTTTTTCCCTGATTTAAGGCTCTTTAAGGTGATAAAGATAATAATTTCTTCTCTTCCCTGCTCTTTCTCAGTCCTTACTCCTCTGTGATTTCCTGTAATGTTTTGTAAAAAAGAGCATGAATGGGATAATTTTTATGTGCATTTAGAAGACTAAGAAAAGGGAAAACGATAAAGGTAATGGATTATGTCTTTAAATGAGAAGTCTTGTCTGAACAGAGCATTATTTATTGTCATTGTTGTTCCTACAATCTGGACCTGTAAGGAAAACTCTTATTTGTTCGTGAGACTGAATCATGTGTAGTTCTTTGTATTGCTGGCCCCGTTTTAACCCCGCATTTCTATTTCTGTCTGACTGTTTGGTTGTTTGTGCTCTCAGACAGGTGATCTGAAGCGTTACTACACAGACCTGGAGTGCATGGCAATGGTGACTGCTGGATTCTGTCACGATATCGACCACAGAGGAACCAACAACTTGTACCAGATGAAGTAAGAGCTGCAGGACTGAGGGGGAAACAGCACAGAAGCATGATGGGATTAATCTGCAACTAGTTTCATAAGCTAAGAGAGGACTGACATCAGAACATTTACACATACTGTGCGTTATTGAAAATGACTGTATGTCTTGGAGCACATAATTTTCACCTTGTGAGGATGAGACAAACTCCATTATAAATTCAAACCTTTGCAACCAATCCTTTTTTTTGTTGTTATTAATTGAGTTGGATGCTGTTCAGTCATTATGTGACAAAAAGCAAATTGTTCAAATGAAACCAGTACTGAATGAAAAAGTAAAAGGAGTGTTTTCAACTCACAATCCAGGCTTGTGCGATATAAATTGAAGTCAAAAATTGTATGGAGTATAATAAATAGTTTAGATTTTTTGTTGTTGCTCTAATGACCCACATTTTTCATCAGCAGAAGCTACATCCAATAAAACTTTATTGTTGTCAGATTGTTGAGTTACTCTGAGTCAGTTTGATTGAGTCCAACATACACCTGTCACTCCTTCTGTCCTTCATAAGGATGACCTGATCTTGATTCTTTAGGCAAAGGTAATGACACACAGAGGACATCTGTTATCTGTTATTGACTAGATACACCTCCAGCTGCTTCGCTCCACCTGCTGATGGATGAGCTAATGAGTATTGCCGTTAGCTGTGAACACACCAGGCCAGGCCCTCCCTGAGCTTTAACATGCATGATTTATCACAGTGTAACCTCCCTTCATGCTATTTGTGTGTGTGTCTCCAGGTCGGGTAATCCTCTGGCCAAACTTCACGGCTCTTCCATCCTGGAGAGACACCATCTGGAGTTTGGCAAGACTTTGTTGAGAGACGAGGTATGCTGGCCCGTGATCTTGCACACCTGATAGGTCACCTGTAAAACATGCAGTTTTGAAGGTAAAAGTAAGAAATTTAACCCAAACAATTATTATGCATGATTTTTATTATGCATAATAAAAATGAATAATTTTATTTTGTGGGGTGATTGACTTAAGACTTCTCATTTTGTTCCTGAAAAATAAACTCGTAATATTCCCAACCAGGCTTCTTATACCCCAACCACTCAATATATTCTCTTTCTCCTCGCCTGAGTGACATGTTGGTACCATCATTTGAAGAGACGTTTTCTCTTGTGTTTCAGGCATTAAACATTTATCAGAATCTGAACCGCCGCCAGCATGACATCGTCATCCACCTCATGGACATCGCAATTATTGCCACAGACCTTGCTCTCTATTTCAAGTTTGTACAAAAATATAATTTCTAAGTTGCATTTACAAGGAAAAGACCACAGCCCAATATGGGTCAATTGCAGTAATTGGAAGTAATGTAGAGAGATTAGGCATATGCATGGATCAGTCATTTGAGCTTCATCCGGAAAGTCTCATGATTTTAGAGTAGGAATTTATTTGTATTGCAGCAACTAGTACGACTCCCTTGGAATCCTCTGATAAAACCTTAGAAAAAGCTAATTGGAATTGACTGATTAAATTGATAATGATAGAATATTAAGGGAGGGCAATGAAATGGATCAATCTAATATTACAATTTAATATTACCTAAGTGAAACTGAATTAAGGTTTAGATTTCAGGGCATATTTGTTGAGAATTAGTGTAGTATAAGCAAACAAAAACTAAACAAACTTGGATGAATGCATGTGAAAAAGTTTTTATGTCCACACAAGTAGGGATTGTCATCAGAAGAAGTCATGAACATGTTTAGGAAAAAATATTGGGATGAAGGGGGTAGCAAAAAATGAATGGGAGGTGATGAAGATGAAAAGGCTTTGCATTAACAGATAAGGGTAACCAGTGTAAGAGGATTAACGAGGTGGAAAGGAAATATGAAGAGCATTGGTGAGAATAAATGGTTCCAAAACTGGTCATTAAAATAGATGAGAAGGACAACAGGATGAGAGGAAGTTATAAACAGGGCTGAGAAAGATAAATATATTGAAAAAGGTATCATGAAGAGGGATCAGTAGGATGATGGGGCTGGAAAGAGGTTGTAAAGATGAATTAGGAGGATAAATGGTATGAAAAATGTGCATTAAAAAGTTATAAGGATGATGAGTGGGATGAAAGTAAGGTAAGGTCATGTAATTTTATTTACATAGCACATTTTCAGCAACAAGGCAATTCAAAGTGCTTTACATGAATTAAAAGGAAATACAAAAACAATATAATAAGCCAAAAAGAAAGAGCAAAAGAAGAAAAAGAATCTAATAATGTTGATCTAAAGTATATAAAATAGATACTCCTGTTCTGAGGTAGTTTTTCTGGATTCTAAGTTTGTTCTAATCCCTGTTTTGGGTTGCTAGATAAGTATAAATAATTATCCTCTGTACTTTCGAAGTACGTTCTAAATTTGTGAAAGTAGTGAGTACTCCCTAATTTCTAAGTAAAAATAGAAACTAAATGATAAAAGATAAAGATTAGATAAAGTGTGGTGAATGGAGAAGGCAGATATAAATATCAATGCCAAATGATTGATGTATGGTTGAAGCATGACCTGGCTCCCAGATCAGAAGCAGCACCTTTACTTCATTTTAAGAGGCAATATCTGTGCTTATTTCAAAATATATTCAGTCATGTCTTTGATTATCACTTTTAAAAAAAATCACATCTCATTGTTATAAAATTCTTTAAATATTTAAGTAAATCTTCCTTAAAATAGCTAGGTCAAATTTGTGTATAAATTAAATGAGAACTCTTTATTCTGAGGAAGTTTCCAGGTATTCTCTCATCTCAGCTGTCAGAAATGAAATCTGTCTGTTGTTGTGCTCCTGTGCAGAAAGAGAACGATGTTCCAGAAGATCGTTGACCAGTCAAAAACCTACGAGAACTGGAACGATTGGACCAAATACATGATGCTTGAGACCACCCGCAAAGAGATTGTCATGTAAGCAGAAATGTGCTAAAATAAATGTTCCATAGGGAAACAAAGACAGTTAGGTCTCTGTACTGTGTCATGTTTGCAGGGCCATGATGATGACTGCCTGTGATCTTTCTGCCATTGCCAAACCTTGGGAAATCCAGAGCAAGGTAGATCCATGGATGATCTTCTTACAGGGAATTTTAGGATTGTAGGTATAAAGTAGCTCTGCAGTGTAGCTCACAACTATCTCTTAATGGTGATAAAACCCACACTCAGGCACAAACTCTGCCAGAACCTAAGATAGAGTAGGGAGCGAATGGTATTTTGTCAGCACTACCATTTTTCTCAGCAGCGTTCAACGGTGGTTCCTGATGGCCTCATGCATCAAAAAGCAACCTGCTGCTTTTCATTCTCCTCATCACCGCCTGCCAGTCTCAGCATCTTATTTTAGTGAAATATGTAATGTGCACATTGCCTTCAAGCCAGCAACTATTGCATATCAACATGAACAGCAAGCCTATCTGGCCACTCGACAGGCAGTGCTTGATGGTCATTTTTTACCTTTATTTGGCTGTAACAGCCTCACAAAATGTGTTCATTTTCAGTAACACCTGCTTCGTATTATTCATTGTAAACACAGACTGAAGTTTTATGGCAAATGCGTCAGTGCTGCATCTAAAGGAAAATTAGGTGGTCTTTTAAAGCATGGAGATTGAAAAATTACAGTTAAAAATAGATGCTTACATACACTGCATAACAAGTAATATTTTTCATCACTGTTTGACATTGAATCAGACTAAACATTTCCTACTTTAACTCAGTTAGGATTTCCAAAAGTGTATCTATTTCATAAATGCTGCAATAATGAGAGAGATCTCTTATAATTGCTGCTGCTAATCAGATGGTTACATACACTAGGATAACTATGTCGTTGTCAAATCTTGCTCAAAAACAAACAAAAAAATATAGGAACAACTGAGCTTTCTCATCATGTTTAAAAACTGTAGTTGCTGCATAACAACCTCTGTAATTTTGTTATTGAACAGAGACTGGATAATGGAACCTAATATAATCCAGACTTTAAAAAGAAACATATAAAACTAACCCCACATCTTAATAACTGTTAAATATCTGGATGGAAATCTCAAAAGATTTTCAGATGGTAGACAGTCTTGTTCATAACATTACTTGGAGACAAAAGCCTGAGCTGCTGTGCAAGAAATTTTGCTGCTGCCATTGTATTGGGTGATATTTTGTGCTTTTCATCCGGTTCTGGATAAAAAACTGCAGTGTCTCTGTACAGGCCTTGGAGCAATTGTTCCTTCAGAACCGGCTTGATGACTAACTCTTTCAAAATGGGTGTGCTGTCCTGAATACAGAATTTACATATTATTCAACAGATCTTGCTCTGCAGAGTTTTTTGGTTTGCGAGGGCAGATAATATGGGCTTTCATTTCATCAAAGACACAAAGCCAGAAAGCTGCCTCGTGATCTGCAAATACCCTTCTCATTGTGGACTATTGTAAAAGCTTTAAAGAATGATTTGAACAACATGGAGGGGAAAGATCTATTATATCATCATTGTATAAATGTTGGTCCATTTACAGTTTTATATCTTTGTTGAGTACAAGAGCCCCTAAAATTCAAACATATATCAAAGGAAATTGAGATGGGTAAGCTCCAGTTTCTCAAACAAGAGTATTCTTTATGCTTTAAAAATTATATGCTTCCTTTATGCATGCATTGGAGACCAAAATATCGGCAAGATGACTGAATACACATCTCAACTCTTCCTCTAGGTGGCGCTGTCTGTGGCTGCAGAGTTCTGGGAGCAGGGAGATTTGGAGAGGACCGTCTTGGAACAGCAACCTATTGTAAGAATTCAACAAAAAATACCCCAAGCTGGATTTACAATACAATAGTTCCACATATGCTGTGATATGGGATGATTGATCTGTTACCTTTATGTCAAATTTGCTGAGATTTCTTCAGCATTTGCACTTTGACATATTAGACCTGTTGCTGTCAGGATAATTCATGCTGCTAAAGATTCTGAATCTTAATGGCTTTTCTGCTATCACAAAACTACAACCAAAGTCTTTTTTAGCCAAGCAACAGTGACTTTAGTTGGATATATCAATAATCATGTTATACATGACCTTTAAAATAATTTATGTGCAAGACTCTTAGTCTGTGAAGACTGTTTTTCTCTTCTGCTGAGAAAAACAGTTCATACAAAGCTTAAAGGTCATTCTTGTAACACCACAGTTAGAACTCCATGTCACAAACCACATACAAGGAAAACAATAAACTATGGACACACATTTACATTCCAGTCATATTTTTTAGCTTCCTGGTAAAGAAGTATTCAAAGCCTTAGAATACTGAAAAAATATTTTCATACAAAAATCTAATCCAATGTGACTACTTAATAACAACATTTAAGAAACAAGGCGGTGAGGAGACCTTGCACTTAAGTAAAATATTTTTTTCTCGTATTTAGACCTGAAAATCTCAAACTATGAAGTATTTCAGTTATTTTTTTTATAATTAGTTTTTCCAACTGACTTACTTTTCTTCTTTTTAATAAATTTTAATGAGAGGAGAAAAAAATGACTGGAAGGGCTCGTGGGTATAAAGCAGGATAAGGCCTTCTTTTAGCTCCCCAGCCAAAGACAGAGAGAAAGAGAAGGACACGATGAGTACAGAGAGTAAGCGACAGAAACACAAACCAAATGAACAGACAGATTAAATTCCCTATGGTGGCAGTGTTGAGCAGAGAGAAGCCATTATGTGGAGCACTGATTCAGAAAGATCGGTCACCGTGGCCTTGACCCAGCCGACCGTACCTTCCCTGGCTCTCCACAGCTTCCTCAGTTTTGTTCCCTCATGTCCTTGAGATGTTCCGAGCGTTCGAAGCGCCATCCTACACGTTTTCACCTCCAAATTTAATAGCATCTATCAGGAGGGAAAACTTTTCATTTTGGTACAGTTTGCACTTTTCCAGGAGAGAAATCTGTGACTCACCACTGCCTGATGGGACTTTGCAGAGGCTGGGGCACTTAAGCTGTTTCTTTTTTTTTTTTTTTTTAAAAAAATGTGTGGGTGGTAACTTTTACTTGCAATTGTGTTCAGGTTGAGCTTGTCACAGAAATTCAAAGTTGAATGTGCTGCTCAAGTACATGTTTTTTTTTTCTTATTTGAGGGAAGATAAGTGGTCTGCTAAATCTACATTTGAATAAACATTGTAAGTACTAAAAGGCTACATGATAAAACATAGCTTATTTTTCAGTTATTTCTTTCTATCTGGGTACAAGTTTAAGCTGTGAAGGACCAATATATTTTAACCATCCTTGCAGATTAACAAAATTACAGAAAGGACAGTGGATAGACTGCAAAGACAGTCTATCCACAGAACCTCCATTCCTCTTGTTCTACTAGAACCACCACTTATTTACCAACCCATCTGCTTTTCTGTCGACCTCTATCGGCTTCATTTAAGCGTATTATTAAACAGCTTACATTCTAAAGAGAGTTGCCATTGACTCTGGAGAACGAAACACAGAAATAATATGTTATTGACAGTAAAAAGAATCTTCAAATAGGAAGTAATTGGTTGTGAGTGGTGGTATTAAAAGTTGATGTTACAGGCAGTTTCTGGATCACCTTTCAAATGTTGCAGTTAATGTAATTGACATCAGTCTAAGGTGCAAACCATTTCTCATCCGTTGATCTCTGGAGATGCGTTCCCCACTGTTAACTCTGAACAGGCTGTTTTAGATAAACTTTCATTTGAATGGGTTGAAGTTTGAAGAATGAAATGATTCATCCATGCCCAACATTAAATCCAGACATTTAATGTAAAAGTCCTGCATTTATAAATTTTTTAAAACTCCAAACTTTTAAAGCACAAATTGTCTATCCAGTGAAATATTTTGAAAATGTTTTAACCTTGGTAACAAAATGTCTGTTTTGCCCTTTCAAAATGCAAGACCCTCGTCCTCTGTCTGCTCCAGATAAAAGAGCTACAGCTTCAATACTAAGAAAATGCTAAATGAGTACTGTGCAGAAAAAAACCCAAGATAGATTGTTGAAACTTATCTTTAAATACAAAATAACTCTCAAACCATGCCTCATTTAAATCCACCAAACTAAAAAGATGAAGGGTTTTCTGGTAATTTATATAAAATATATCCCACAACCAAATAAGAGTCAGATGTGGTAATGTATAAAAAAGACATAAGATATATAATTTCATAATTATGTACTAAAGCCAGAAACTGCATGAAAAGATTCTACTTTATTTATTGAACATCACTGTAAAAGTAATGACAAGAGTTTAGTCTTTGGTTCATTGATATGTTACCTTCTTTCTCTCCTTCAGCCGATGATGGACCGAAACAAAGCGGACGACCTTCCAAAGCTGCAGTGTGGTTTCATTGACTTTGTTTGCGCATTTGTATACAAGGTCACACATCATATCTTAGAAATTCAAACAAGTTATTCCTTTAAGTTTGATGTTCCTTATGTGGCAACTACTCAGAGTGTTTTTGATCCCTTTCTAACTTACCCAGGAGTTCAGCCGTTTCCACGTGGAGATCACGCCCATGCTGGACCGTCTCATGAACAACAGGAAGGAGTGGAACGCCCTCAAGGAGCAGCACGAGGCCAAACTGGCGGCCATCGAGGCAGCTAAGAAGGCCAAAGAGGAGGCAGCTCAGAGCGCTGCAGCAGCTAAGCAAGGTAGGAGAGAACCCCAAATGGGACCAAAAAGTCAGGTGTAGCATGTTTAAGATAAAGTTCAGGATGCAAACTGTTTCAAAGAGCTGGAATCATGAAAGTAACTTCTCATCTGTCTTTCTTTTTTTTCTTTCTTCCTTCCTTTTTCCAGCAGCAAGTGCATCCCAGTCAAAGACTTGTGTTCTAAGCTAGGAAGTCTGTTGTAACCCCAGCTGTATGTTTGTAGTGTATAGCTTGAGGTCTGTCTAAACTCACTCTGAAAAACAAATTATCTTCCAGAAAAGTCATTTGAGCTTTCTAACTTACTTACATCCTAAATCAACTTTTTACTTTTTCTCTTCTGCTCTTTCTCTGCGCTGTTTTTTTTTCTTGCCAGAATTTAGCTTTTTTCTGAAAATCATACATAAAACAGAGAACATTTATCATGAACGGAGCCTTTTCTATACTCCAGTTTTTTGATGCAGCAATACTTTTCTGGCCTCTATGAATTGATTATAGTTATGTTGTGACATTAACCAAAACAGTGCAGGCTATTAGATTTTTTTTTTTCTTTCAAGATGCTTTAAAAACAGTTAGGCTACCAAAGTTCAGCTTAAATGTCATTCATTTTGTATTACTGACACATCTTGATACATTTGACATGTTTTCATGCTGTAAAATAAGTAATATTTTATGTTTTTGCAGATAAAAGGTAATGGCTTGTATGAAGGGCATTTGTTGAGTTTTTCTCAGCTTTGCGTCATTAATGTTTCTGTGCTCTGTATATTAAAATCTCTTCTCTGATTCTATTGACTGGAGCATCTTTAATGATTATATGAACAATTCATCATATGAGGAAAAAATAAGCAGTTAGAAGCTGAATGTTTTACAGTGATGCAAAACTTTTTTCATCACTTTGTAAAGATAGTTTTTCTTGCTTAGTGTGGTTGATTAACTGAACAAAATACTTTTTATCAGAAATAATATGCTTCTTTGTCCATTAAGTGCATATAAAGAATATGTTTTCCATCGGCACCTAGGAAGGACAGACCATAAAAATAAATTAAAATAATGAAAAATTAAAAAAAGTCCACTGCATATTTTTTTGTATGAAGAAATGATGTACAAACATTCAGCTGCTACACCTGAATGTTATTTATACTGATATACTGGTAACATAGGGCCATTGTTGTTATCCACATGTCATAAGAACCTGTTTACACACATATTCACTTAAACATGTAGTAAATGAGCTGTAATATAACTGATTACCTCCAGGTAGAGAAAATAAACCTAGGTGAGAAAATACACACACACAAAAAAAAACCCAAAAATCGTAATGGAAGCACTTAATGGCAACTGGTTATTTTTTTTTTCTTGTCTTACTTTCTAAATTTGTAAAAATGATTATTTTCATGTTTTTAAAGAAAAACATTTAATGATTTGTTTATTTATTTTTTAAGCTTATTTAATATGGGATTTTGTAATACCGGTTCCTTCCACAAGAGGGACTAAAGTTAATATCTCCCATCCACTAACAAGCAGCTCTCTAAATCAAATTGTCAAAGGTCGTAATCCAAGAAATCACAACTGCTTCTTCTAAGTAAGAATCAGTGACATACATAGTCTGTCTCAGGTACGTATTACTGTCATATTTTTAGCTAAAATTACATCCCTGCTGCAGTTACTATACATTTAAAAACCAAAATAGCCGTGCAAAATATTACAAGCATGCTCATTCATCCATGGTGCCTATATCCAGTGGTCATTAAGTAATAGGCAAGTACGTGTTGGACAGATCTAGAACATTATCATATGAATTAGAAAAAATCTTAAGCCAATTTTGATTGAAGGCCAGTGACCTTACCTTATTTCTGTATTAGAAAGTCAATGGCCAAGTGCAGAGGAACTGCTGAAGTGTCAACTAGTGAAAGTATGTGGAAAAGCTGACAGTTTTTGAGGGATGTAAAAACCTATTGTAAAAGTTCCCTAAATGTTTTCACAGCTTTAAATAAGCCATCTGTTCAACATTTTTTGACCAATTTCAAACAGGTTCCTGCAGTCTTACAGAAAAAAACCTCACAACTTTTAGTGGCTAGTCAAGTGAATAAGTTTATATTGCATGCATGTATATCAGATTCAGTGCATTAAGTATAATGAAATAAACATGATTTGGATAAAGGTTGCACTTAAATGTGTTGAGACAGAACATAAACAAAAACAATATCACTTATATCCAGCTCACTAAATAAAAGATACACTACAAGTTCTGATTTAGAAAAGAAGTCTTATTTGAAACTGATTTTAATTTTGTTCTCAGGCCACATGTTTTCAGGGTTAACTCATGAGTATGGGTGGATGTGGTAACATTCTTTATTTAATGTAATTACAACATGCATGGGTTAGACCAAGCTTTTGAAAACAAGGTTTTGTTTTTTTCTTTGGAAATATTTCAATGTTTACTATGATTACTGATGGCAGCTCACACTAAAAGCAAAACAGAACATATTTTTTGAGAATAGTAGTGGAAAATAAATGCTTGTGTTACTTAAACCTCACAAGTGTTTTCTGGGTTAAACCATAAAACAAGTTCTGAGATGGAGTCATCTGGTATGAATTAAACTAAAACCACAACACCATTATAATTTAAACTATGGAAAGTTAAGGTTGTGTGTCACACTTTAGCAACTAATGAGTAAATTGGGTAAATGGCTGAAACTACGGTGTGTAGGGCTGCGTTTGCTGAAATAATGCAGATTCCTGCAGGGGACATCTATAATATACAGCATCTATCAGCAGCACTATTTCCTTCTATCAGTGTGTGCAAACTTTAGTTAATGTTCCCACCAAGAGCCATATATAACACTGTTACAAAACTCCACATGATGCCAGAGATGGATAATGAAAACTGATTGCTACAGGATCCTCCACAGGGGGGCAGTTCATGTGCTAATTTCATCACACTCATTCCCCCATCCTTCCCTCCCTTAGAAGCAGTTTTGCAATAATAGCGTGGATACATAATCTTAAGTGTGTCGTCACTGGTGTATGACGTAAGTACCCGTGATGTAAGGGCTGTGCTGGGAGCAAAGGATTGCCGTATACGGTGCTGATGATCAGCGTAGCTTGTAAGGCTTGGCTCTGACGCAGGAACATCCCGTGACTGCAGAGGGGAAAGGCAGGGGGAGAGCAGCGGCTGCAGTACACCCAGAGAGCCAATAGGAAGGAAGACTCAGCCTCATTCTAACTGTTCAGGGGCAGTCGTGACTGCAATGCTGGCAGCCAGTAAGTCAGAGTGGAGAAAGCAATGCAAGACTATTTATAGGACAGCTATGCATAGGCTGACTGCAGTTTCCAAGCAAAGAAAGTCACTTGACTAGTTTGCCCAGGGTTTCTGACACAGCAATGCATTTCATAATGCGCTGAGCTCAAGGTTTATAAAATGCCAAAGTTCAGAGTGGATCACATATTGAATTGATTAACCCATATTTACCCAGGTGCATTGATTTAATACATGTATTAAGTTCTCCAAATGTACTTTCTGTTTGTTTTTATTCAGTTTTTTTAGGTTGTTAAATTTAATTTATCATTAATTTAAATACATAATCTTCTTATATACATTTACAGGGAACACAAAGTACAACAGCTTAAAAATTTAGGGTTTTAATACATTTATCATTGTTTGATAATGAATGACATTGTGTAATTTGGTGTGTGTGTTTTTGCATGCTTTACATTAAATTTAACTTCACTTAGAGTCAGGCACACATTCTAACCCTAGAATTAACACAATGCCCCTTTTTTAAAACATGATCCCACTACTGAAAATAATTTTATTCATAAAATTAACAGAAAATAAAATGATTCAATACACTCCATATTTTACCATATTTTATTGGGGCCCAAATAAGAATCAGGGCCCTGGGCTACTGCCCCTCTAAGATCTTTCTAGCATCTGGCCTGGTTCACAATCATCTTGAATTCCTCCGTTTTAATGCTGCTTTACTTTAAATTCGTGTGATGTTTTGCATGTGAGAAAGTGTGAAGGATCTGAACAAAGTCACACCATCAAAAAATAGAAAATTATATTTGTGTTGTCTGTGTTGAGAAGGTTGTAAAATCTCCAGTTTTATCCAATTTCAAAAGTTTTTAAAAGTTTTCAAAAGTTTTAAATCAATCTTTTTCAATCTGTAACAGAACTGACAAAAATAGTATAACTATTAATCTGTCAGTCTTCTGTAAGACTGATAGATTTAGGGCCTAACAATAATTAAAAGACAATATTTATGTCACCTTTGTGTCACAGCTCATGAATCCTGACTGCAAAGTGGATAAAAATCCCACCTAAGTGTGAAATGACGGAGATGGTTGGCTTCCAGTTAAATAAAAAAGGAATATTAAAGAAGCAAAATGAGATTTCAGTAACATTATCTCTAGATGGGATGTGACCTTTTTATCATTGTCTCAGATTTTCTTTGCACAAGCACCAAACCAAGTCAATTTATCTCAGTCTGAGCATGTTGTGTGTGTGCTGGTGGGTGTGTGTGTGGGGGTGGGGGAGGGGGGTGGGGGGGGGGGGGGGGGGGGGGGGGGGTGGGGTGGCTGCCTGGATCAGCATGCCTCATGAGGACAGTTTAAGAGGCTTATCCAACAACTCAAGCAATAAGCAGGATCTATGCAGAAAGCAAATGTATCACAAACTAAAATACATCCACTCCACCTGCATCTGTTCAGCATTCTAACGCCAGCGCTCCATGAATCAGCTTTAAAATCCCCTGAGGGGTTCTCAGATATTGTTGGGTTAATATTATTTATAGACAGCAGAAAATGCATTTCAAACAATGCACAATGACAAGTAATCAGGTTATAGCTTAATCTGTTTTTTTATTTCTGACTATATGACTGGATCTCATATTGTTCTGCTTTTTAAAACATAGGTACAAAGTCAATGTGCTTTAAAAATACATTTACCAGTACAATGAGCCATAAATTCTGCAAACCAAAATATTTAACCTTTTTAGACATAGCTGAAGATGACACGTTTAATAAGATACCATCTAGTTTTTATCTTCAACTTGAACTGTTGAACCTTTATTACTCCACAGGACTGATTTACTAAAGAAATCTTGGTCCGTTGGTTCTAACATTGTCTTGACACATTCAGAAATTTAGGAATGATTCTTCACAGTAGTTTTAGTTAAGTTGGTTTAGCTAATATTTTTTATGTATTAAATGGCTCATTCAAAGTCTAAACTGAAGTCCATCTGAGAATCTGTGACAAGAGTTAAAACTGATGTACACACTCTCCACCCAGTCCCAAGAGCTATTTAGTTCTTGGAATGGGTAAAAAAAACTTTAGCAAAAGAATGATTTCACAAACCACTGATAGAATACAGTGGACACTTTTAAGATATGGATTTTCAAAACCATATTCTTTACAATTTTATCGTCAAAATCAGGACATGAAAATATTACATACAACAATATTTTGTTTCCCTATGTAAATTTATATTATTTTTTAGAAAACACTGGAAACAGAAGCAAATAACATATGCTTTATGTTGCGGAACAAAACCCCTCCAACTCATTTATTAGTATTTGGAAAGATATTACTCATGCAGTGGCAGGTGCTGAAGCACCTCTCTAGAGAAATATATGAGTGAAGCATATTATTGCTCAGATGAGCAACAGTGCTGGGTATAGTGTATCTTGATGCTTCTGTTATAAAACATAATGTTGCACATGTCATTAGGGCAAATTTGCACACGATGTACTCAGTTTTTGCCAGATGGTATCAAGTCAATATGTAAAGCTAATAACAGTAACAATGAATCTGGGAATATAATATAGAAAGAGCAAGAACTGAATTAACCACAGCCTCATGAACGGCAAAGGTAAATACAATGGACACTGAAGAAAACTTAAAAAGTCGAGCAATAATTAACTTACATGGCCAAAAATGTATTTGTCCTGAACAGATTTCTTATTTTTTTGCCTTTTCAGCTATTGTTAAACCTTCTAGTTCACAAGACAAATAAAAACAAAATGAGTAAATACAAGACAGTGTTTTTAAATTATGATTTTGTTTACTAAGGGTAAAAAAAACTCTACTAACTACTCACTATAACCCAATATCTGCTCAACCTATGAAACCATTTAAATAGAACCTTGTCTGACATCTGGAAGTAGGCCAGTGGCTCTAAAAAAATTTTTTTCCTCCAGCTAATGAAATTCAAGAACCCTTTCAAATGGTCCTTTAGCTCCTTGATCCACACGTTTAAGTTTCACCTTGCCTTCAAATGAAAGGTCCCGACATGTAAGGGGGGATTAAAGTCAATCCATATTAATCTGATGCAAAATATGCTGACACTCATCACTCTTGCCTTTGTTTAAAGTACTGACTGCATTAGAATCACAGGCCTGTATGAGGATCGTGACACAGCGGTCAAATCAAATCACAACTCAAATCTGATTCAAAAGGTGTGTCATGACCTTAAATGGACTGTTGAAGCTAAAAACTCATTGCTAGTTATTTTACAACATCTTTGTTGATAAAACCGGTTTGATAATCTGAATCACAAAAGTGTGACAAAAACAGGAATATCCTAAGGTGGCAAGTACTTTTTCACAGCAGTATAAGTCTGACTGCCATTAGATTCTATTTTTAAAGGACTTTCAAATTTGTTTACAAAACAACATGGGAGTCCATGACAGGCAAAATTATGAGGTTTGGATTTCGAGGTAATGTCCTCCTCCTGATGTTTCTGTCCGTTACTTCGAACCTCATGGGGGATAAAGCTGTGTGTCTGATATCTCTGCAGTGCAGAGCTCCTTTTTTTGCTGCAGTCACGACTACCCCACAGTAACAGCTGTACAGAGGATAGCAGGACAGGAAATGGCTGACAGGATGATTTCTAATCTCCTCTGCCTTTGGCTTTACAGTCACTAGATTTAAAGGTTAATACTTCTGCAAATAGCTGTTTTAACATGACTTTTAATATATCATGAATTACTGTTATATTTATCTGAATGCATTAAGAAATTTAAAAGAGATTATAAACAAGTAAGTAAAAGACACATTGCTGAAACTTAGCGGTAGTTTGCCTTGCTGTGACTCAAAAAAGTTGAAAGGGTCACATTTGTTTGGCACCTAAAGTTACAACAAATTTCACATGATAAATCTGTATTCCAGTTTCTGGTAATGTTAGTTGGACAAGAAATAAGAAACCATCCATGTAGCATTGCTGGTGTAGGGATCTTCTGTGCACTCACTTCATTGGTGAGGTCACTGACATGTGAATCACTGTCTATCCAGGCGGAAAATTGCCAGCGGCCTGTTAATAGGGTGTTGTTAACCAAAGGAGGACTGGAATTAGTGAATGTCTGTTAGCGTGCCATTGCGTGTGCTTGAACACCAGAGAATGCAGATTTGTGAAGACAAACCACAGACATTGTGAAGTTGATTCTTCATCCAGTTGTTCTTGCAGTGTGAAGAGCATCTGTAAACAAACAAGCTAAAACTGTTAGCATTTAAACTGTAGAAACTGTTAATGTGACATTTAACCTCTGCAAATTCTATCAGGTTTGCAGTTTAATAAACTTCTTTGCTGCTTATGTACTGTTATCCATGCATTACCCCTTCTGAGACAGTGTCTTGCCCACAGCTAAAATGAAATGGATTAAAGATTAACCTAAAAAGAGCAAATCATAAAAATCTCACAAAAAATAAGGCTCCAACTGAAGAGGATTACGTTCATAAAAACGGTTCAACTCCTTCTAATTATTTAAATTTTTACATTCCTCGAAGGACTGGGCAAGGAGGCATAGCAATCTTTTTTTCATTCATATTTATTAATTAATCCCTGACCAATTAATAACTACAGTTCTTCTGAATATCTAAGCCCTAGGTTTCCTTATCCAAATTGCAAAGCACATGAGCCACTGCAGGTTTTTGTTTTGCATTACAAGGCCCTCTCAATTTATAGATCAGATCTCAAATTTTTTAACTGACTTAGTGTTAAATAGTGTTAACTGTTTTTTGAAGTGGAGGTACTTAGCAAAATCCACATTTTATAAATTTTTGTACTTCCATTTGGGTCTCTAATGCTTCTAAAAACACACAGCCACTTTTTGACAATGAATAAGTTAATGGTTTTTGTTGTGTGCAAAATGAGCCATTTCAAAATCCTTCAGAATGTAATGTCACAAATCAGCAGGTACTGCCTATCACCTAGCAACCCCAATGAAATACAGCCAATCACATAGCGAGCCAAACTGAGCTTCAGAATGTTTGGTCAGGTGGTTTTATCTATGTGCTGTAAAATGAGTGCTAGAAAAGACAAGTGTTTTGTTGTTCAATTACCACCCAGAAGCCAATTATTACAGCCTTGATGGCTGTGCAGGAGGCTCTACTTCTGCTTTTCAAAGATGTCTGGTTGTATGAATTTGTTTGCAGCAAAGTTGTTTGCAGTCATTTTCATGTGCGAGTGTAAACATTGAGTTGGGGGACCAGCAGCAGCGTATTTAGGCAGAATATATTTATTTATTGCGTTTCTTGATAAATAAACAAAAGCAAAGCCATAATGTTGTTCATTAGGATTTTATTTTTGGAGGCAAATCAATGAATATATGTACTTTATACAGTATATGAGGAGCACATCTCTACAGTTTCATAATGTAAACAATCTCTGAAGAGAAATGTATTCAGTTTAAAAGGAAGCCATAGTTGTCTGTTTTAAACTATTTACATGAATTAAAATATAATTTATAACATCAGATACTTTAGCTTCTATGAAACTAGATTTTAACAATTCAAAAATACTGAAATGCCTTTGTCTCCACATTCTCAAGAAATATGAAATTACACAACAGAGAGAAAAAAAACACCCTTTGAAGACATCAAAACTAAGTGGCATATAAATAAAAAAAGAAAAAGAAAACATGAAATAAAACAAACATATGTAAAAATATAAAATCTCACTAGCAGTATTTATTTTTTGTTTTACCAAAAAAAAAACTAGGTTAAAAAAAGAAGAAAAAAATCATTTTTGAATTTGATAGTCATTAGATGTAAAGAGACAGTGAAATGAACAGTAATGAAAAACAACATAAATATATGCCCTTTTATATCCACCCCCAAAAAACATAAAGAAAAAAACACTCACTCATATTAAGCAGATTTGACAGTTTGCAGTCCCAAATGAGTATCTGATTGACATCAGTGTCACCTTTTAATTTGTCAGATTAGCCATTAAGTTCTTTGAACACTTCATTTTAACTCGGCCCATATTGCAAGCACTCCTGTCGTGGTCAGGGATAATTTCATGGCTTAAAACAAACAGTGAGTGACGCAAAGTTTTACTGAGCCATGGCATTAAAAACGTAACATCTAGAACTGAATCTCAGGACGTTTTTATATTTGTTCACAATCCCTGGTGAATCATTGCTCTTCATTTTAACTTTTTTTTGGTCAGCTTGCCTAGTAAGAAGTTTGTTTTCTCACCATTTTCCATTTTTTTATGAAATGAAGAGTGGAAAGAAAGATATTGCATTCTTATGAGGGTAATTCCCTTTGGAAGTTTTTTTTGCTTAAATAAGTTTTTTTTTTTTTTTTATTTGGATTCGCTGCCTATTGACCTAGCACCTAGACCAAATAGACAGCAGTTATTAATGTTGAAATGTGTCAACGTGTTCTCAAAACACTGCGAAGAATGACCCACATCAAAGTTTTCTATAAGAAAGTATATAATAATCTAGATATCTACACAAACACACAAATATATATATATATATTCATATATATGTATATACCTTTTTTATAGTATGGCTATTGAAAAAATTACGTCAGTAATTATTTAATAATAAACCACGTTGGATTGGAAAGAAGTTTAAATAGTAATATTAAAAGCTAATGATAGCTTAGTTTCCCCCAAACTGATTTTTAAGGCTTGCCATGTTAGACATGGGATTAATCCGATTCCATTTAACCCTTGAAAAGCCTCACAGGCACAGAGGCAGTCACTGTAGAAACCATAGCAGTACTGCAGGCTCAAGGTTGAACTTTAATTTACATGAAAAGACAGTATATCTCTCCTTTACATTATCGACTGGTCATCTGCAAGGAAAACCTGAACTGGATAATTGCCTGAATGTTTTTCAAGAAGAATGTATCCTCCCATGATCTCCTTTTTTGATCCAAAGTAAGGTGCAGCAGTGAAACTAGGATTTCTACAGTGCCAACATCGGCTGTTGGAAAATATTCACCAGCTTTTCTTCAGCACCTCCCTGCCACATTCCTTTACCAGAGATATACATGAACTGTATAGTTATTGGCTGTAAAGTAAGCGCTTTAAGCAACTCTGATTCAAACCAAATCTGTGCACCATCAAAAGGTGGTAATAATATAGTTACAACAGCTTACAAGAAGAAAATACAGTGAAGGTAGTTCACCAATTAGGACGATTTGTGCAGTGAGAACGTTAGAACAGCGTGTTCCGTTTATCTGCTTTTCTGACCACATTCTTCCTGTAGATTATTTTTAAAATGGCAGTCTACGTACAGTACAGCAGCCTATTTAATCCGCAGCTTAACAGTTGCCCATGTAATAGCTCAACAATCAACCACACACTGTACATTATTACCTCCGTTTTTCACAAAGGCTGTCTTGAGATTATTACGTATTGCATTGGAAAATTGCTTTTTAAGAAAACAAGAAAAACAAAATCCATATTAAGATACAAAATACAGCCTCCTACCGTGATTATCTATGGTGACACCTTTTCATTTGTTGTTTTTTTTTCCCCTTTTTGCTACAGTGTTGTGTTGGACTTTGTGTGAAGTTGTGATTTTCCCTTCATTTCCTCCCTGTATACTGAACAAAATTAACATACTGAAACAAAATAGACCTGAAATCTCCTGCCTTATTAGTAATCAAGTGTGACCCACCACCAAAAAATAAAATAAGAACACACAATAAATTTCATGTTTACAATGAGGCATAGTGCTATATACACATTATATATTCATATATTATCTTTTTAACATGTAAACCAGCACATTCTCTCACTTTTTAGTAGTATACATACTAAGCACAAAACCTTACTCAGTTCACAAGTTGTTGTTTTTTTGTCCTTTTTAACAGACGACACCTTGTTTTCAATCAGTATGTATAGCACTAAAGTGTTAGTTTTGGACATCTGTGAGCCTGGAGAGGAAGGCATCCACTCCAGAATCTTGACTTGCTGTTATTTCATTTTTAAGCACTGAATAAGGCGCCTTTGTACTTAGTGTGCGTTCCTAATAAAGTCAAAGGAGAAACAAGTGATGTAAACATTCAATTTTTTTGTGTATGTGTGTGTGTTACCAAGATGTGGTTTAGATAGAAAAGACAAGAACCAGGATGGGGAGATTATCGGGTAAAAAGTGGGAACTCTGTGAGGGGAGACCTGGAGAAGATGAGGTCTTGAACCCACAAAGAGAGAGAAGTTAGGGATGGAGAAAGAGTTAGGCTGCGTTTTTACTGGATGTCCTAGGCAAGGAGAGGGTGAGCAGATACAAACAGGGGGAGTGGCACTTCCTTGATGACAACATGAAAACAAGTGCAGTCGGAGAAGATTTTGAATCTTCACCAATGAAGTACATACAAGGAACAACCAGTCCACCAAATTGCTGTTCGACCTCTCACTGACCCGTAAGCATCAGCAGTGTCCAACTCAAACACGAGACAAAGACAAAACATTCAATTACAGAAGGATACAACGTTGAGACTCCAACAAACGGACACCGTTGTGAGGCAAGCGGAGGACAGACTACAAAAAGAGATCACCTCTGTCACAAGGAGCTTAGAAAACTAAACCTATACCCCTTATAGGTTCTGTCCATGAGTCGGGTTTCAATCCTACACCCTCATCAGCTGTGAAAGCTTTAATCTTCAAGAAAACAAACTTTTGATGCTGTGATAATAGAGGAGGAGGGAGAGCGTTCAGGAGAACCGCTAAACAAAAAGACGGTCAGGACCTGGATGAAGGGATGTGAGGTAGAGACGCTCATCTGACCCGGTAGATGACGAGAAATTGAATTCTCAGCCAGTTACTTTCTTTGTTCTTAATCAGCTGATCCCTTGCCAGCTACCTGGCTGCATTATTGGTGGGGAGTTGATGCCACCAGATTGGCAGGATTCAGAGACTCTCTTTAAGTTTTTCAAGGCATGCTGCTGCTGGCTGCTGCTGGAATGTAAGCTAGCTGCTAACCAGATCCAGTCTGAAACTATCAAGCAAACCCATCTTTTGAAGCACCACATCGCTCCACAATCTTTGTGTGGGGACAACACGATGATTACATTCAGCTTCTTAAAATACATTCCTACTCCATCTGTGACCATAGTGTATTAATGGGTAATGCATTTTGTGCTTATAAAACCAAACAGTTCACTAACCCTAAATAAACACAATATATTTAAAGACCACTACTTTATGTTGTATTCAGTATTAACTCAATTGAATGTGATAGATGATTGGATTGAAATGGACTGGGATAGAGAACACCTTGCATGGCTATAACATGCAAGCAGGCTGTGAGGAAGGAGGCTTTACAGAATTTTATTTGTATTTTTCCTATATATCTATACATTTTTGTCAGGTTTATTTGCAAATAGATTTTTTTTAATATATTAATATTGACCCAAATTTTCATATTGGTACCTAATTAAAACCTTTTCCTATGTTTGAACTCATTACAAAAATCTCAGAAATGGCAAACTACCTTATGTTGCTATAAAATAAATTCCTATTGTGCTTGATGCACTTGTTTCTTTTGCATGTTAAACTACATGTAATTGAAGTGATGCACATTCCAGGGAACAAAACGTTTTACTCACAAATAACACCATTATTTGTCTTTACCTTTAGAAGAAATAACAGACATGTAAGGATATCATCACAGTTGAAAAGATTTATAAAGGATTTGTCAAAATGTTGTCTAAATTAAGGCTATGTAAACAAGTTTAATGTGTCTAAAGGATTTTTAAAAATCTCTTTAAACTCAGTCACATAAGGGAGTTTTGTTTTACTACCTAAAAATAGATATGTGATCCATAACCCAGCTTTCCTTTAGTTTAGTTCTGTCCATGAGTCGGATTTCAACTTGCGATACACTCATAACTCCAAATGGGTTATTTTCCAGTAAAAAGTAAGCCAATATCAGCTGTTTCTATAGTGTTAAGTATTATTATTGAGATTCCAGAGAAAGTGCCCACACTGATTGTCAGCTGACTGAAAAAAAGCTACTACGATTCTCCCATGTACAACAAAGACAAATTTAGCTGTAAAGATTTCCGATCATGAAAACCAATGACAAGAATGACATGGCAACTAAATGAGTCCAAGCTATCTCTGTTAGTATAGTAGTTCTGCTTTAAACTAAAGTTGGCAAGCTAAGAGAGATGGCAACAGATGGCAGGATAGCTACCTCAGCAGACAACCCAACTAATCATTAATCAGCTCATATCAGATTTTTATACTCGGGTTACCCTACGAAGAGCAAAACATTGAAAAGGGATAATATTCTTTACTTTTAATCTAGAGCTAAATTTATTGGGCGTTAAAATTATGTCAAACATTTTATTTTAATGTTTACTATGAATGGTGGTCTTTTTACTCACACTGTTTTAAATCCTAAAATTATTTCAGGTTATGAAATTACTTGACATTTAGTTGCAGTCAAATCCAGTTTTTTCACATTTCTGTCTTTAAACATAAATCAGAGAATCCTATTTTTTTCCAAATCAATGGCCATCTTAATCTATTTGTAAATCTATTCAAAGGTAAGGTTTTAACCTAAGTGGTTTTTTTAGAGAAAACTCCTTCCTCAGTCTAAATTGGTTGTAAAAATATGAACAATGTTTAAATAATAAATAGTTTAAATAGGGTCTTTGTGTGTAAAGCATTCACTAAACAAAGCCTACAGCAGCCAGTAGCAGAAGCTAAATATTTAGCATGGCAGAGTTAGACACAGAAGGGGGACAGAGGAGACATTTACCTCTGTTACAGTGCATAGATCAAATCAAGGAAGCACTACAGTTACAAAAAAGAAAACATGACTTTTTTTCTTCATTTTAGGTTTGTAAACTTTTATCAGTCATCCGTTGATTACATTAAATGTGTTTGTTATATACTTTGTCCATGAGACACACACAAACACACGCCCTCACGCCAACACGCACTCACACAGAGTAAGTTTAAAAATTTATAACATACACAATTATTTGCTAAAACAAAACAGACTATTTTTTCACATCCTGGTTATATGACCAGACAAGCAAACACAGCCTGCAGGTTCACCATTTGTGACCAGAAAAAAGGGAGGTTTTCTCTTTTCTTTTTTTTTTTTGCTTACAAAACAAACAGAGTGAAGGACACGCACACACAACGACACACACTACAACGACCAACGCAACGCAGGGATAGCAAGGATTTGCTACAGGTTTTTTATGCCCGTTCTTCCAAGGCAGGGCAAAGACGACACCAGTACAGACAGGAAGCAGCTTTGTTGTTACCTTTGTTCAGAGAACTGTATCATTGTTTTTAGCTGTTGTACCATTGCTGTTTAAAGTCCCTTTTTCTCCCTCCTGTCTCTTAACTCCTCGCAGTGACTTCCTTGTTTTTTAGCAGAATGCTCCGGTGAAAGAGACTTACAAAAATCAAGGTCCTTGTTACGTTATTCCAACAGTAAAAATGTAAACATTTTGCGAGGTTGCCTTGCACGGAGGTACTGTGGGCAGACCCTTGTTGTCAGAGGGGTTCTGCTGCAGTTTACTAAGGCTGGCCAGCCAGCAATGCTGGACTGTCAACGGTGCAGGGACTTCTGGGCCTCCTTCAGCAGAGTGTCAAAGTCCAGTGCATCATACTTACTCTTGACAGGGCCAGGGCCAGCCTCATCTGAAACACAGAAACACATTGAGGTCACAAAAGGTCCTTGTAGAAATCAAGCCTGAAACATTTACAGCCTCAATAAGGTCACAGAGCTAACGTAAAAATCTGCATCATCAGTCAAAGTCATTCTGCCAACTTCTGATAAATTCATTTTTTGATGAGCAAAATGTACCACACATTACAACAAGTCTATTTTATTGTCTAATTGCTTCATTAGCTGACACAAATATGTTATTAAGGTAGTAGGATGGATGTATAGATGCTTTCTAGTATGAATAGACTGTACGTAAAACTGTATGCAAGAATAGCAGGAAGAAGTTAGGAGTTCCTGGACACAGGCTTTCCCAGATATTAGCAGTTTGCTAATATATTGTTCAAACTCAGGCATATCAACATTTTTCAGTTTTAGCTGTTTGAAATGGCTAAAAACAGCAGACATGTCATAGCTCTGAAGATTTGTTCACTTTTCCAAAAACTCAAGTCAAGCTGCAATGAGACATGAAATTTGTCTGAGTGTTTTTTTAAACCTAAATTTTAAAAAAAATCAAAGTACTCCTTTGAATTTAGTTTCTATTTAGTTTTTTTCCAAAAACCTTAAGAAAAACTTTTACGCTTTGTACTTGACTTGTTACTATAGTCTCTACTCAGTTTACAGTGTTGTTAGCTTTGTGTTCAATTATTATCAATATTCATATTATGAAAATGATTATTTTCCAAATAAAAAAATGGGCAATGCATTAGGAAAGGGCTTCTTATTGATTCACATACAGTTTTTTTCTTAATGTGTAGCTGTTATTCACATACACCACTCAATAGTTCAGTTACTTCAGGACAAATACTGGTCCAATGGTCCATTTCTCAGTTTAATACAAGTTGAAATAACAACCTCAATGAAAAAAAAAACATGAAGTAAATAAGATATGTACAAATATCTTCCAGTGCTAGGATTGGCTATAATAGATTTGAGTGTTTATATTTTGGTTACCAAGGTCTATGTAGCGTTTCCTTGTTAGCCTCCTAAGGCCTGGAGGTGCATTCTGGAAAACAATCTCTCGTTCTTTGCGATGTCTCTGAGGCCCCGACTGACGCATCTTTATCACTCCACAGCGCTCCCTTCAGCCACACAGAAAAAAACACACATGAAAGATATTGCAATAAATCCTATTACTAAAGAGTGAGAATAGTGTGAACTGAAAGTTCATTGAATTGTAATGTCTAATGGTGTATTAGCTTTAAGTGAGCATTTTATCTTGAATATGTACAAGAACAAATTCTAGACTACAAAAGTTTGGGGTTTTCTTTAGCAGTATTTTTAAATTTGTGTTTGTATTTAACAAATCCTGAAAGAAAATGCCACACTATGCCCGGTTGTTAAGAAGCAGTATCTGACAACCATCTCTAGCTCTGAGGTCCTACTCTGAGTCAAGGACAGCAATGTGAACAGAACCTTTAATATAGACAAAATCAATTGCTTTTTTTATTTTGTGCAGAATCTTCTTCATCCGCCGCAACTAGCACCATTGCAAAATCTGCTGTGTCTCTTCAGAAAAAGTTGATCCAGATTGGAACACTTACTCGTTGCAGATGATGACTTTGCAGTCCTCTGCATTGCCAAAAACTTGGAAGCGCCTCCTTAGCATGTTCTCGGTCACCCTGCTTGGTAGGTTATGGATGTAAAACACCTGGCAGTTGTCCTGGCAATAAGGAAACCACAGCAATAATAAGAACAAATGACAGGTTTGCAAGCAGTTTAGATCCAATGACAATATGTTTGTTGTTCTTTTGAGGAACTAAACCGTTGACTAGCATTAGGCTGGGCCTTCGTCAAACCCAAGCAGACTTTAATCAGACTTTCAAAGGTATTTTTTTGTTTGAATGAGGCTGCAGAATGTGAAGGGTGTGTACCTCGTCAGACTTGTCCTTGTTCTCCTGGTTGTCGTCCATACAGCTCTCAGAATTCTCACTGAAGGAGAACAAAGAAGACAGGGAGGATGACAGTGAGTTGGTGGGAAACTGTAATGTGAGACATGTAGAAACAGGTGAACCACATCCAACAAAAGTCTCCAACTGATGGCAAAAAAGTATCTTTCTGTTTTATGTCTCTTACCGTTACATTCCCTGTCATAATGTATAAGACATAACATGACTGCTGACCTCATTCTGTGAAAGGCCACCTATTCAAACAGTTCTGCCTGAAAATCTGAGTGATGCTCCAGCATTTGCCTGGTTATATCTTCACATTCAGCAGAAACAAACATGACTTTTGACCTTATTAACTTGGACAGTACAGCTTCTGTTTGAGTGTTTTTTTTCTTATATGCTACAAATCACAACACATTTACCGACTGAATTCCTCTGCTTCACAATGCACAGGGCTAAATGCAGAGACTGAAGGGTAAAAACATCAAATGTCAAGTGGTTATATGTTAAATTATGAATCAGAATGAGGGGCTGGACAATCCAAAAGAAGTTAGTGTGAATATAATTGGAACCATCTCTGTCAAAGAAAATGTTTACTTATAAAAACAGGAAGGCACCACCATATATGGATGATGATTCACAGTCAAACAACATAGTCTGCAGCAGCTTTTTTTCCCCTCTGTGACAGAGTGAAGTGAAGAACTGGATATTTAGGTGCAAATGCCATCTGAGTATTTTATCTTCCATTCCATCTGTCATGTATGCAGCATTTATAGTGAAACCCAAATTATTATGAGAAATTAGTTTATTAGCTTTTTGAAATAACATTGACAGCTACAATATTGTAGTGCAATAAAACATGAAACTTAAACTTGCACACAAAGTGAATGTATTCCAAATTTAAAGCATTCTGGTGAAACAGTTGTTGGCAAAATAAGAAGGGCTGATGTCAGAGTAAAAATGCATGATCAGAACCAGAGCAGAAGTTGTTACCTCTGCCTGAATGTTTTAAAATATATGGTTTGTAATAATTTTGAATTAAAGTTTTTTCACTTTAATCCAACCATTCTGTAGTGAATTACAAGCAGAACTTGTAAGTTCCTCCACTGGTTTGTTAGGTCTCCAAGCTATGGCTTTTAGGTAGAAGTTCTCCTTACTTTATTTTCCTCCATCAATAAATCACATTATACATGTGCATTTTATGAATTCAAATTGAAGCTGGGGATTATGTTGTCACCACTGGCCATTGTATTTTGCATAGATACACAAGTAACTTCATTAGTCTTTGGCAACTCTCCTCTGTGTTTCCAGGTAATGTGTGCTTGGTTTAAAAAAAAAAAGGATGAATATAGCTATTGTCCAGAAATAATTGGAAAGAATTATTTAGAAAAAAACAATACATGCCACTTAAAGTGTTTGTGTATGCTGGGTTTGGTGATGGTGGTGTACTGCATATGATAATCAAAATACCCTAATAACCTTTGCGTCTGTGCAAAAAAGTGAAGATTTTGTTTTTTGAATCTAGTCCCTTGAAATGTTTCTCTTTATTCTGAAGTCTGTCTCACCTGGAGTCTGTCTTGCTGGAGGGAGAGTCAGGACACATGTGAAGGATGGGTGAGGGAGAGCGAGACGCCGACGAGCGCTCCGCCTCTTCCTCAGAAACTGGAGGCGTTGCAGCAATTGACTGGCAGTCTGATGGCGGTGATGATAATAACACCATTGTCGTCTGCTGCTCCTGCGTTTCTACCACTTCTGTCATCACAAGACGCTCCTCTTCGCACTCTTGGACCTTTTCATCTAAAACCTGATTATCCACCACACTGGATGATTGGGTGCCATCTCCCTCACTGCCCCCCTGGGTCTGGAGTATGGCGCCAAGCATGGCAGCGCTACGCTTGCGGCTCTCCCCGAGACTAAGTGCGCAGTAGTCGTGGTCACCGAAGGTGCGCTGGGTGTCACCCTCTCCCGCCTGACCCATGCGCCGCAGCTGGGCATAAAGCTCTGTCTGCTCTGGAAGCTTCCTCTGGTGGTGGGAGCGACTCAGCCAGGTTGAGCCCTTTGCGGTAACGTTGGTGTTAGTATTTGAAGCTGGGTGGACAGACTCACTGCCACCTCCACCATCACTGCTGCTGCAGCACTTTCCTCCGTCTGTCGGTTTAAAGAGCTCATCCTCCACAGATTTATGAGGTGGAGTGGTTGGAGGGGTGAGACCTGAGTGAAAAGGAAAGATATACAGTTTAAATGTTGGTTGGTTCCTCTAAGACACTGACTTGCACATAACCCAAATCTTTTTATATTTACAAAATACTTAATGGCGCATTTGGCAAAAATGCATGAAAAATGTTTAAAATAAATATCTCTGATTGCAACACCATAATGTCATAATGAAACAATTGGAAAAAAAATCAACAATTCATTATTTAAATCAATTCAGAAAGTAAAAATCCTACTGGTAACCCTAACAATTTCTAAAAACTAAATGTGCCTGAAGTTTTGTAATTAATATTTATGGGTCGCTAATTCATTGAGCTCTGAATTAGTTCACCCATTATTTGCTGTTTCCATTTGATTTTATAGAGAAGACCTATTTTTCTTAGCTACTCTTCAACATCGGAAAGAGAAGAGAATATGCCGTTCTCAGCAAGTACTGTAGATATGTGGTGGCTTGTGTTGCTACCACACAGTGAGAAGGGATGTGAAACAACTCTCCAAAGATCACAGTAGATCTGTGCTGGTAGTTTTACTTTTGTTTGGGGAACCTTGTCTCCATAATGATCATTCAAAACCCATTTCACAAAATGCTTCAATGCAGCACTAAGGAAACAATTATCAATGAGAAATGTACGATGGTGAGTTATGCACTTTAAAAGAATTGACTGTTAATAAATAACATACGGGAAGACAGAGACGGAGTGTTGATCTTGATCCCGCATTTTGTTCAGTAGTTCTGTGCTGGTAGTTTTATTTTTGAAAACCAACAGTAGATGTTGCTGCTTGGTCTTGGCTCCAGATTTATGATGGGAATGTTTTCTAACAGAGGTTACTATCTACAGTGCATGCCAAGTGAGAAGCATGCCAGCAAACAAATACTTTTTTTTCTTCCTTTCATCACAAATGATAAACTTGTGGAATTTGCTCAATACTACTGAGTGCATTGGTCAGATGAGACTAAGATTATACTTTTATCAGGGCAGATTTAGCCTGAAACAACCCTGAATGATGAACATGTTGTCCACTGTAAAGTATGGTTGATGGTCAGCGGTGCTGTTGGGCTGTTTTTCTTCTCAAAGGCTCCACTAGCTCAGTAGTTCCCAAAATGTTCCACTCCCTTCCACCCAAATAAAAGTAGGAAATAACCCTGAATATTGGTTGCTTACACAAGACAATTAAATAAGAGCATAATGAGAACGCAAACACCAGAAACAAAAACAATACTGGATTTACCTGTCGTGTAATCTCTTCTTACATTTACAGTAAAAATATGCTTTTTACCATTAGAATTTTTGTGAATTAGTTTAATTATTAAAGAATCTCAAGACCCAAAAATTGTTGATTCATGACCCAATGTGGGGGCCTGATCCAACTTTGGGAACCCCTAATATCACATTGAATCTTGGACTCTTATTTTGAGTGTTTCAGCAGGTCCTTTGACTTAAATCCTAACTTGTGACTCTGGATGGACAAGAAATTGTTCAAAGAGGAATATGTGGTCCAGTCTTAGAAGAATAAGTGTTGCCTTTTTAGCAAAAAGGGGTTGTAGCATTATCAGCCAGGGTGCCAGAAAATACAGTACGTGCATAAGTCACATGGATTATTTGATCAAGTATATTCAAGTAAATGCTTCATTATTCTTTCAGATCCATTGAAGCATCCAAACCTCTAGAAACAACCCCTCTGTGACTCACAGTCACCTATTAACTCCATCACAAACCATTTTGTTTTAGATCTGTAACCAGCCGACAGCGACATGAGTAGTTGGACAACAAATAAGCCATTGAGGCTGAGATGAGATTACCTGCTGTTCCACACAGATCCACACTGAGCGTCTGCTCATAAGGCCTGGTGCTGAACTGGGGCTCTCTGGTGAAGAGACAGATCAAAGCAGAGAATTTTCAGCTCGCTCTGTCATGTCTGAATATGTTGCAGGCTTAAAACAGAAAACACCAATCCCTCAATAGGTTCCGAGTCTCAGCTTTTTGCCTCTTTAAATATAACAGAACAGTTTAGGCTGATGTCTGCTGAATTTGAATTATTTGCCTTTGTGTGAACAGTACTGGCACTTTGCTGCGCATCTCATTTCTTATCAACACAGCCATATGTGCAATACTGTCCCCACTGTTTTTCTTCCTCCTGCTGTTGGTGGCTGTCAGTTTCTGTTGCTCTGGTTGCAATGAAAGGAAGTGGGTGTGAAGACTGGATTGGCTTCAGGCAGGGAGATCAATTACCCTCCACAGAAAACACCAAATATAGGAAAAAGTTTTTTTTTCTTCTCTTTTGATGTCCTTTCGAGTGATTTGTTTAGAAGATGGATGGATTCTTGCTGAGGAAAAGGTTCAGGGTTTAAGACCAAAAGTGTAAATAAAATGTACAGTTTCTGATGTAAATTTTGTATCAAATAGCAAATCAGAAAGAACTGCTTAGGTCAAAGTGAATGACTATATTAGGGTTGAGGATTTTATTAAATCTGAGCTGAATCTGTGACTTAATTTTCTTTTAGCCCTGTGAGAATAATCGAACGACAAGGACAGATATAGCAGTGACTTACTGCATAAAGATAAATGGCAAACAAAAACAAAAATAAGGACATGCCTGCAAACCATGCAAACAGATATTAATGAAAAAAATCATTATTACTCTAAGTTAGCAACAAGCTTGGAGCTGTCTTTGATTTGAGTCCTGTTTCAACTCAGAACTGATGACGTGAAGCACATCTAAGGACAGTGCTTCCAGTTTTGTTTGTTATGCCCCTAGTCCTGCGTTATGCTAATTACTCATTTATGAAGAGCCTTTCTCAACAATACCCGATAATTAAGAGTTGCATTATATTTCTGAGGCTGTTTAAGGAATGGGATTTAACACTGTAATTTATGTTAGAAAGCTTAATATAATTTCAGGATCAGTGGAACCTGCTCCATATTCCACTAAATATGTGGAATATATTCCACTGAATATATTCCACTGAATAATAATCTAATAATACAGTATTAGATTAAATTAACTCCATTTGTTGGTTCCGGTTTTCAGTAAATAAGATATCAGGAAGAAAAACCACATAGGAAAAGATCCGCAAAAGTCTCAAGACTACATGAGACCAGAAAGTGCTTTGATTTTTTTTTTTTCCTTTTTGCAAAATTTGAAAAGTCAATCTTTGAAAACCAGTGTAGATAGGTCAGTTTTGTTTGATTTTGTACAAAATTTACCTTTATAGTCAAATCTAGGAAGAAACCCGGAATTTCAACTTGATTGAAATTGGTAGTGGTACCAATTGAGAATTGAGAGTGGTAAGCATATTGCTTACCACTCTCATGGGACACCAAGGTTTTAAGAATTGACACTTTCATTAAACCATTAAAATTTTGAGTGCTGAAAGAAGTCTTGGTAATGAGATTCCAGCACTGCAACTCCATCAACTGTGGCTGTGCACTGCCAGCCTGCTGACTGAAACAAGGCTTCCACACTTTTCCCTTGGTTACAAAATAGAAAAATTAGCTGTTCGGAAGTAAAATGGGTTGCAAAAAACAGCCAATATGTGAGAACTAAAATAGCTAGCAAGCTATGTTAGCAAGCTAATAGCGGCAGTACAGCAGCTAATTGTGGGCTGAAGAGTCAATTGAAAACTACTACTAAATTAATATTTGTTTATATTTTTGCTGAAGTGTATATTAGAATTAACAATCAATATCCTATATAACTTTGGCACTAATAGAGAAATTTTCACCTTTAAAAATTCAATGAAGAATACTGGCAGAAATATTAGTCAATATTTCACTAGGTTTGGAAATTATTTGCATCTAATAGACAACACAGATTCCAGTGAATTTTTTACTGGAAATCCATATTTTGAAGGGGTGTACTTTTTTTTTACTCTGAGTGTATGCTGTGTTTGTGTCTATGTAAGAGAAAGTTCTTATTCTTCCACCAAACTCTACACATAAAACACCCCTGGAAGATAAAGCTATACAATATACTCTAGAAGCATAATTTTAATATCAATGTGTGTAATATTACAACTGCAAAGGACTGGTTGGATTTTATGTTTCAAGTATCATGCATGCAAATTCTGCATGCATGATACTTGGGAGTAGTTCTTTTGGTCTTTAGTCCTTCACTGTTCTTGACGTCTACACTTGACGTGTAAGATGCTTCACAGAGTGAAGACCAACATGATAGTCAAGAATAAGATTTTTTTTTTTTACAGAAATTAATATCTTCATCACAATATTCTGCAATAACAACTTAATTACATGTTTTCCTGATAGCTCCAAACTGAGACGTATTTTATCTTTCAACCCAGGTACTTTCTAGAATGTGGACCATTTACTGTTTGTGGACCATTTAGCAAGCCTGCAGGACTGTTTGGACGAAAAGCACCTGAAGTCAATGATGCAAAACAGCAGGTACTTTTCACAGATACTTACCCTGTGGACTTTGGGTTGAGAGGCAGACAGAGACAGGCTCGCTTTTCTGAAATCAGAATAAGACCTCAGTTAGAACAGGGTGACAGTTACTACTGCTCACCTGTAAATATAAGGAGAAATACTTTTAGTCACTATTTTAAGCGGGAATGACCGAATAAATGGCCCACAGTATAAACAATAGCAAACGACAGCAATTTAGCAACATGAATAAATAGTGAGATACTTTTTAAATTTTTAACAAGTAAAGCAAAATGTTTGTAAAAAAGTTAAAATTCAACAACATAAATTCAGTCATTTTTGTAGGGTCACTGCTCTCTGCCTACTATAAAAGTTGACAATAGCTAGTTGACTTCAGCTCAGGTTTTCATGTGTTTGTCAATGTTATCATGAATGCACCAAGAGAAGGAAAATCTCATCAGAAAATCTTATTTTATTAATCAAAATATTATTTTTTCATCTCAAAGCATCAAATAAGAAAATATTTTTCCCTTTAAAAAATTATTGCTCCAAATTTAATATTGCTTAGAGTGAACTTGGCTATAAAGTGAGCGGTGCAGGCGCAGCCATTGTGTGTGTTTGGTGATCTAACCATGGCAGCAGGATTTGGTCAGCCCAGAGGGATTGCTGCCATCATTAGATGTCAGTTTTTCTGGCTGCGCCTCCGTCGTTGTTCCCCCTCCAGCCTGGGTGGGCAGGAGTCTGTCCATGTGATTCTCATCCTTTTCCTTCCCTTCTTCCTCCTTCGCTCGTGTAGGCCGCAACCTTTTGGCAAAGCGGCTGGGAAAGGATGCCAGGCGTCTGGAGCGGCGAACAGAGAAGGAACCGCTGGTTTCTGCCGACTCTTCCAGGTTCTGCTGCAGCTCGGAGGAAGAGTTTCTCCTCTCCAGTGAGGAAGAGTCTTTCCAAAACTCTGGGTTAGGGTGAATGGAGCTGAAGGACTGGGCTGGGGGGTATTTATTAGCTGGGGCAGAAGGAGCAGAGGCCGTGCCCCTGCTGGGACTGTGTGAGTGAGCGTAAGGTGGGCTGTGCAGTCTGTAAGGCTTGCTCACATCAAAGGAGCTGCTCTGCTGCAAGAGCTCACGGAGAAGGGAGTTGACCTTCATCTCCCTCCGTCTGGCGAAGGGAAGCCTTCTGGGGGCACTGCTGCTCGTCCCATTCAAGCTCCCGCTAGTAACAGGAGCACTAACTAGTACAACTCTGCTGTGAGAGTTTGTGTTGGCTGGGCGGGGCACGTCGGGTTTGGTCCGCTGCCTCGAAAGGTCCCTGTCTTTGCGGTCCCAACCCTGCTGCTTGCGCATGGGCAGGCAGTATGTGTGCATGTACGTGATCAGCTCAACAACGGACTGCAGTTCTTTCTCCGAGCTGAACTGAGGCGCAGCAGGCTCTGCAGGGCCAGCGGCTACTGCCACTGCGCCCTCGACCTCACTACTGGAAGACTCTTCTTCTTCCTCCTCCCCTTCCTCTTCTTCATCCTCCTCCGACTCACTGTCCTCGTCCTCCTCTTCATCCTCGCCCTCGTCAGTGTCGTGAACCGGAGCGTCCTCAGTGTCCTGCGCCGTGGTGAGGTGGCGGTGGAGTTCGGTGCACAGGCGACTCGTGGGACGCACTGCTCGGGGCTTCCGCTCTAAAGGGATTTCGCTCTGGGGGAGACAAAGAGAATATTTAGGAACCAAACATGAAAATGCCTTGGGCAATTATTTAAATATAAAATGACAAGAGATTTCTATCTCAAGTAAATAAGATTAGATTTGTCATCAAACAGACAATAACCATTGTATGACATTATGCTAAACATATGTGAGTTATATTGTATTGTGGAGTTTGCTTTGAAATACTCAATTTTGACATGAAGTTTGGGTGTATTTTAAATGTATTTTGGTTGTATTTTCCCAGGAAGCCTTGGGCTATAGTCCACTTCCTGCTTTGTGAGTAGTCTGTGGTCTACTTGGTTTGCATTTTGATTTATCTTCAACCAAACCGAGACCTAAGTTTTTAGATGGAACATAGTTCACTTTTTCAGTCTGCATCAGAGTTCGATTGCACATTTACATCACCCCAGGCAAACCGAACTTTCTGTGCAAACGCAATGTAGTTCAATTAAAGCAGAACAAAGTGCTTAAAGAAAAACAGAAAAAAAAGAACTGTATTTTCAATTTCCTGCCTTGGATACATGATCATGGAGCACACAGCAGTAAATTTTCCTTCCGACTTCGGGATGATTCAGTCTGCAGCTGCAATAAAATGGCTGATCTGTATTACTCAGACAGATAAAGAATAGAGTGAGCGAATGTGATTCACTGTTGCCCTTCTGCCCTGTCAGTCAATACTTCCACCATCTGCCATCAACGGTGACTTTAAGAAGACCATGTGACAGACACAGGCCAGGCTCTTCCTGAGCTTCCTCCTGCAGCGGTTCTATATGCTCCTTACTTAGGCAACAACCTGCGCGAAGGCTTCCCGTTCCCTATGCTCGTACAAGATAAATGACCAGTGTTGTAATCAATGACCACTTGAAGCACAATGCTAGCAGCCATCCAATTACTGCTAAGTCATACAGCAGTAGCCATTGTAGATGTCCTCTCATCCCCAACACTACATTTATCACAAGTAGCAGCTGAAGGTCTCTGCAAGCTTGACGGCTCAGGGTTTTTATTCTAAAATGAAATATCTATCACTGGGAAAATAAAAACTGTCACCATACGGGATGTACTGCTGCTGCATTCTGGACAGCTTTGATATTGTTTCCCATTTTTGTAAACATAATGGAGTATCTGAGAGCTGTCAGGAGACGCATTAAAGCCTCCATGTATGCTGACGAGACTGGATTGTCCTGAAGCCTCTTTTTATTTACAGTCTGACTGGATTTATTTGATCATTTCTTTTTCCATGTTTGTGTTGCTTAAACTCTCCAGTAGAAGACAATTTAAGAAACGATGTTCGGTTCTGTTGATGTTAAAAAAAACACACTACTCACCATATTTTTCAAGACAGATACTAAACTGCTAGGACGTTCTGTAAATACTTCAAGAAAAGTCTGATTTTTCCAGCCTGATTTTAATGATGCTTCTAAAGCTAATTACCAAACTAAAGCACTAACTTCTGTTTATATAGAGCGACATACAAACAAGAAACAAATGTAATGAATCCATGGTGGCAAAAAGAGAACAGCCACTTTGGACTGAGGTTCTCAAGATTTGCTATAACTGCTCCAAGTCTAAAACACAGCTATGCAGGAAAATTTGCGCAGCCTAACAATTATTTTGGTACATACATTCCTTTAATATTTATATGTACAAGACGGAGAGAGATACATTGTTATCAGATTGCATGGTTAAGAGTAGTTTGCACTTCCGCTGGAAATGGTCAAAATGGGTGAGGTGTTTTCATTACTGAGTCAAATAGAACGCAGCATGAAAACACTTAAGCAATAAAACGTAACATCTAAAGCAGCATCACTAACAAGCATCTGTTTTGTTTGTATGACTCTACACTTCATTGTGAAACTTTTGTTTCAAAGCACAAACAAAAACATTTGCTGGGTCTTTATCCTTACTGACTAACTCATAAAGAAGTGGAGAAAATGTAGTTAAACTCATCAGGCTGCCAGAGATCGTACAATAAAATCTGTTTCTGGATGCTACTCAGCACACAAAATCCTGAAAATTGTTCCATCTGTTTCCGCTGACTGTCATGCACGAGAAACTTTTATTTCTGAAATTTGTATCTGGTTTTATATCTTAGCAAGTGATGACACAAGTAGTTTTCCATCTCTAACCCTCATTGAGCAACGTTTTTGCTAGAAATATTTAAGCCTCACAAATGACCAAAAACAATCCAATACAGATTTAAGTTCAGAATCATTTCTGTGCATTAAAGACTAGGCAAAACAAATTAATGCAGACACATGTAAAAACACAACTCCTGCAGTTGCAGTGATGCTGACTGCAAACACTACATATAGCTGTAAATTACTTTTGCCTCAACTCGCCACCCTGAGAGGAAGTGATTGGAAAAATCCAATTTCGTTATCTCACCAGCTTTAAGAGAACACAGAATGAGGCATCATGCAGCAAATAGTGAAATGTGCGTCTGTGTTTTTGCTTCTGTTCTACCTCAGACTCCTGGAAAGTGGGTATTTTTACTAAAGTATATACTAATGATAGAGTTTTTTATATGTATGAGATCATATTGTCCTGTCACTTATTCACAGTAATTCGCACCTCACCTTAGTCAGAGGTCTGACTGTCCGTAGGCGCAGACTTCTGTTGCTGTAGCGATGGCTTTGGACTCCATCTTTATGCACATCGATGCCGGTTGGAACATTGGGAGGAGTCAACAACAACTTCTTCAGCTGCATAAAAAAATACATATGGTATCAGGACATTCTCTTGGTATTTAGTAAGTAGAATACCTTTAATAGTTATTAATTTAGTTCATATAGTAAAACTCAGATGTTATAAAGATTCATTACACACAGGAATATATACTAGGCATGGTAAATTAGATGATTATGGTTGATGGCTAGAGTCATTGCTTTATCAATGTGTGACATGGCACAACTGCAAAGCACTGCTTAGAAGCAATATTTTGTAGTATGCTATATAATAACAGACTTTGGTTTCCCTAGATGCCCACACTAAATGTATATTTTTACCAGGCAAGGTAGTAAAGCTTGCAAAAAATGGATAGGAACCTTTTGAAGAAAGAAAATATGTGGCGTAATCATATTGTCATTGTGATACTCAGCAATAGTGTCACATATACAAAATTTCCCTGATATTGTGAAGCCCTTCTGTCCAGTAGTTTTTTTTTTCCATTGGCCAAGATGTGCTGCTTTTGCTAATGCTTCATGCCAGTTCAACTGTACAAATCTACAGCAAACTCTTAAATCCCACTGCTGCTTGTTCATGTTTTTCTACCAGTTTTTCATTCCTCTCAACTTTCCATGAGATGCAACAAAATGTGAAAAGTAAACTTCCTTAGCATTGGCCTTTTGTGACTTGACCTCCATGGGAGGGTGTCAGTGATCATGTCCTGGACGTCTTTCAAGTCAATAGTCTTTACTATGATTGCATAGGGCATAACATTATCATAAAATCACATTTTTGCATAATTTTTTTCTATATTGGTATTATATACTTAATTCCTGAGAAGTTGATGATTTATACACTGCCTGGCCAAAAAAAAAGTCGCCACCTGGATTTAACTAAGCAAATAGGTACAAGCCTCCTATTGGATAAGTACTGCATAGGCGATTATCTTTCAGCTGGCAACAAGTTATTTAACCCCAGCTGATGCAATGAGTAACTCCTCATTTCTTAAACAACCATGGCAAAAGACACATCCTGTGGTCGTGGAAAAGACGTTAGTCTGTTTAAGAAGGGTCAAATCATTGGCATGCATCAAGCAGAGAAAACATCTAAGGAGATTGCAGAAACTACTAGAATTGGGTTAAGAACTGTCCAACGCATCATTAAAAACTGGAAGGATGGTGGGGAACCATCGTCTTCCAGGAAGAAATGTGGTCGGAAAAAAATCCTGAATGATCGTGATCGGCGATTACTTAAACGTTTGGTCAAATCAAATCGAAGAAAAACAACAGCAGAACTCAGGAGTATGTTTAATTGTGAACGCAAAAGCATTTCCACACGCACAATGCGAAGGGAACTCAAGGGGTTGGGATTGAACAGCTGTGCAGCTGTAAGAAAACCTCTAATCAGTAAGGCTAACCAGAAAAAAAGGCTTCAGTTTGCTAGGGAGAATAAAGATTGGACTCTGGAGGAATGGAAGAGGGTCCTGTGGTCTGATGAGTCCAGATTTACCCTGTTCCAGAGTGATGGGCGCATCAGGGTAAGAAGAGAGGCAGGTGAAGTGATGCACCCATCATGCCTAGTGCCTACTGTACAAGCCTGTGGGGGCAGTGCTATGATCTGGGGTTGCTGCAGTTGGTCAGGTCTAGGTTCAGCAACATTGTGTGCCCAAAGAATGAGGTCAGCTGACTACCTGAATATACTGAATGACCAGGTTATTCCATCAATGGATTTTGTCTTCCCAAATGGAACGGGCATATTCCAAGATGACAATGCCAGGATTCACCGGGCTCACATTGTGAAAGAGTGGTTCAGGGAGCATGAGACATCTTTTTCACACATGGATTGGCCACCACAGAGTCCAGGCCTTAACCCCATTGAGAATCTTTGGGATGTGCTGGAGAAGGCTTTGCGCAGTGGTCAGACTCTCCCATCATCAATACAAGATCTTGGTGAAAGATTAATGCAACACTGGATGGAAATAAATCTTGTGACACTGCAGAAGCTTATTGAAACAATGCCACAGCGAATGCGGGCTGTAATCAAAGCTAAAGGCGGTCCAACAAAATATTAGAGAGTGTGACCATTTTTTGGTGGCGACTTTTTTTTTGGCCAGGCAGTGTATGACACCCCTCTGTGTGTTGTGATGCAATATATTAGTGTACAATAAATATTTTTGAAGACATTCTAATTTATTGAGCTGCACCTGTTTGGATTATCAGATGGAAACACATTAAGGCAAAATCATTAGGATGCAAATATAGTGAATAAATATGTGATAACATACTTTAAATAGTAGGGTTAGGGTTAGTAAATAGAACAGGAGGAGAAAAAACCATTCACATTGACATGAAAGCATTCAACATTCAGTTCTTTTGGCCTTTCACTGCACTTTCTAATCTATATTCTGTCAGTGGTTAATGCTCTGCAGATGGATGTTTGTATAAAGGAATAATGTGTAGAAAAGGTCATGATACTGTACATTTATCATACCACTAAAGCTGACAGCTACATGGCACATTCACATTTCCTATTAAAGAGCCAGATCCAGCTGTTCTTTTCTACATAATAATACGGCGTGACCAATGCCCCTCTTTCTCCCTCAGCCTCCCTTTCTCAGACTCCTGATCTTCCATCATCCCTCCATCATTTTCTACCTGTTCAACATTTTCTTGTTGGATTTATATATATAATCTTGTTTTTTTTTTCTCTGATTTCTTTGTGACTCCTTTCTAAATCAACCTGTGTGATCCTTACATATTTTATCTTAACTTCTAAACTGTCATATCAACTCTGCCCTCTTTTCTAACATCCTTTCCTCCTGCTCCCATCCTTTTGTTGTTCAAACACAAAGCCCAAGTTAAGGCATAAAGCATAGGAAACCTCTCCTTAGACCTTCCCTGGGTATTACCTTTGAAATGGATATTAACACAACCGCTTCTCTTTCTCCAACTATCCTTTCATTACTTTTTTTCCATCTGTGTACTCATCCGTTCAATCCTGAGCGTAGCTTCATGGCAGCCCTATCAGCTGATATAAATCAGCTTAGGAAGAAAATCCCCCTCTAAGCTTTGCAGCCTTTGCTCTAAAAGATGATGCAGAAAATACAGAAATGATAGAAATGAGGATTCAAAGGGACCCATTATAAAGACGGTCGACCTAAAGTGGGGGGCAATTCAGCAATATTGGGGGTCTGAATCACTTGGGAGATGGTTGTGGCAATTTATATAGATGTATCAAAGCAGTCAAGCATCACTTTTGATGCTGTTGTTCTCAGAAATTATGGAATAGTGTTACTTGTATGCCTTCCTTAAAGCTAATAATGTTATGAAGGAAGATTCTTTACTTTTTTTGTAGCAATTTAAAGAATTTGCATAAACAGGTGAGCTGAGTATATTGTAAAGAACAATAGAAAAATGTTTAGCCTTTAGCTTTATAAAAACAGTAAAGAAAAAAATACAACATATCTGGCTGTAAATATAGCCAGAGTACTGCATCAGGAGGCAATACATACTACTGCATTTTCAGAATTGTATTTGTTAGAAAGTATGAAGACCTTGGATTTTGTTTCCTTGAACTTCACAATAATAGCTGCTTTTTACACAAAGCCATAGCAAATACAACAATTTTGTCATGGCTGAAATGTGACAAAATGACTGCAAGGGACATTAACATGGCACTGAATTATTGTTAGTACTCTATAATCAAATCATGTCATTGCATTCTGTTTATTTACTAAAACGTTTTTATGATTAAACACTTTACTTTAGTTTGACGTGTAGTGTTGATATATTGGTCTATTCCCTATTATTGAAATGTTCTTTAAATGTCCTTTTAAAGGTTTCTGTATGGTCAGAGACCACAATAATTTTCTTAGGTAGGGAAGAGGCTTGAATATCTAGAACAACAGCTTGATATGTTTTATACTTAATAAACAACAATTCATTTGTGAAAAGAAATAAACACAAAAATACTAATAATAGTAACATTTGTTTTTGGGGGGTCTTAATTTACTTATTAAACGTTTTTGAATAATCAGTTGCTGTAATTTAGACAGTTATCAATGGCATTAGCACTATGTTACAGATTAGCCAGCTATATTTAATAAAATGAGATAGATGGATCTGAGAAGAGCTGGTAGTCATGAATCATACTGAGTAAATAGTACATAAATTTAATTTATCTAGCACCTTTCTCAGACAGCAGTCACTAAAAAAAATGTAATTATAGCTTTTTATGGTAACATCTTTATGAGAAAGTAATTTGAAACATTATTGGTAGAACTACTTTTAAAGGGATTGGGTTTAAAAGTGCACCAAAATTTGACATATTTATATTAGCAGTTTATGCTGTAAAACTGCTGAGCCATGAGTCAAGGTATAAACAACTTTCATCACTGTTATAGTACTATAATGCTTTAATGAATACAACATCACCACCCGACAGCGCTGGCTGCCACCAAAGAATACTATCTGGGTCAATTGACTGAAATGGGACGATTGCCTGTGCCGCTAATGGGGCTACTGTGGCCCTTTGTCTGAGAGCCAACTTGGCTTAGAGTGTGTGATGATGCTCCTCTGAGAGTCCCATTGAGGAAACTGAAGAGTAGACTGAAGGTTTGAGTCTGTGTGAAACGTTGCAAACTCTTCGACAGCATGGGGGCCTCCCTAACAGTATAGCCCACTCTTCTACTCTACTCTGCTTTGGATACTTTCCAGAACTGCGCTGGCATCATCAATAGAGGCCTTGTTTTACGGTGGAACACACACATGCACGAAAAGTGGAAGTGGAATTGCAAACCCAGGTGATGAAAGAAACATACAGTACAGACCAAAAGTTTGGACACACCTTTTAATTAAATGAGTTTCCTTTATTTTCATGACTATTGACATTGTAGATTCACACTGAAGGCATCAAAACTATGAATAACACATGTGGAAATATGCACTAAACAAAAAAGTGTAAAACAACTGAAAATACCCCTTATATTCTAGTTTCTTCAAAGTAGCAACCTTTTGCTGTGATTACTGCTTTGCACACACTCTGCATTTTCTTGATGAGCTTCAAGAGGTAGTCACCTGAAATGGTTTTCACTTCATAGGTGTGCCCTGTCAGGTTAATAAGTGGGATTTCTTGCCTTATAAATAGTCATGAAAATAAAGAAAACCCATTGAATTAGAAAGGTGTGTCCAAACTTTTGGTCTGTACTGTACAAAGGGAATCACACACGCATATGAACAGATTGTATGGAATGCAATCTGGCAGAAAACCAACACCAAAGGAAAAAGATAATATGCTTCCTCAGAACAACTTTTTTTAATCAAAATAATCTTTTGATAGCATACAACTTCTTAATCACTTACTCAAATAAGATGGATAGGAATACACACATTTGATAAATAAATGTTTGTCCAAACACAAACTCTGATTAGATGTTTGATCTTTGTAAAAGTTAAAAAAAAAAACCGAAGTAACCATGCAATTTTTAAAAATTTATTTTCATGTATTTGTTGCTAGTCCCTGAAGAATTTCAATAAGAAATGATTCTGGCTTAAAATAATGTCTCATTCAACCCATTCAGTGTAGTCTATTCCAAGCCAACAAATATAAGATCCTGGAAAAGCCAAGTCAATTCTTAAAACAAACAAAGTTTTGCATTTTAGGTACATGTCAGTAAATTTACAATGTAAGAAAACATATTCTGTTTATATTGATGATTAAGGCTTATGGCTAGCTGTTCTGGATTTGGATTATGGCTAAAAAACCCTAGAACTTTGTTCCTTAGAAAACTTAAATATTACATTACAGCAATATACATAATGTTTATTACAAAAAAATGTTTAAAAATTGTCCACGTACTTTGCAGTGTATTGTGCACTAAATACTTGGTTGGGACTCATTTTAATTTAATCACTGCATCAGTGCAGTGTGGGTGGAGGTGACCAGCCTCTGACTCTGCTGAGATGTTACAGAAGCATTGTTGGTACAGGTTAATGTCATCCCATTCCTAAATGGGTTTTACATAGGTTGTATGTGCACAATTTTCAACTTTTTCATTCCACTCAACTTTACATTAAAAAGTTGAATACAGTGGACAGTCAGTTTCTTTAACAATAATAATAATTTTTTGCCTTCATTCTATGTTGGGGCTGTTGATTGTCAATAGTCTTCACAATGTTTGTGTAGGCAAAAGTTTGTCCAGAACATTATATAAATCATATATTTAATGGTCTTTAAAATATTCAAACCTTCTAAGAGATGCTTGAGAAACACCAATCTGTGTACAACAATATAGCTGTATTACTTTTTCAATTAAATTACTTAAATAAATTAACTTTCTCAGTGATGTTTTTTTCTCTTTGGAGATACAAAATAGTACAAAATGTTTACTATATTCTTCTTTATCATTTTCAAAGTCCATAAAAACTTTTATGTGCAATTATGAATAAAATGTGTGCAGTTATTCCAGAATAATTACACTTAGAGCATTAAAAGCACAGACAGCAAGCAGACAGGCAAAGAAGCACTAGAAGGTTCAGTGAGGCCATCTGCAGAGCCAGCACTTAACAGTAGAGGGCAGCGCCACACTCGGACCTGAGCACATGAGTGACAATAAACATGTGACAGTAAACCACTCAACTGAAGGAAGGAGGGGATGAATTACACACACACGGATCCACACACATCTGGCAGCTTCAGTTGAGTAAAGGCCTAATGTTATTACAGCAGGCTTTTCTGTGTGAGTGGATGTGAATGTCAGGTTGCTATATTTGCCACTGATAGTGCACTCAGTGGAAACAGAGTCGGGATTCAGGATGATATGATTTATATTTAGTACAGCGAAATATCCTGCTTTTTTCCAGGGGTGCTGAACGTCACGGCTGGATTTGCATCAGGGATTTTTGAGACACTGCACTCTGAACAGACGCACCACAAACCTCTTTGAAGGGTTGAGGAATGATAGGAAAACTTGCTTGAGCAGCTCAAACTAAGTTACGAAAAGTGTGAAGTTTACCAGTCTTTCTGCATGTAAATGATACGATTTCAGGCAAAGAAATTCCTAGAAGCGATGGGTCTTAACTGGCTCGTCACAAAATGCTTGCCTGCAGGTACAAGAAAAAGTTACGCCTGTGGCAAACTGATTCAGAGTCAGGGTAGGAGCAGAAACTCTGCAGAAGAGTTTGTGGAGAGGACTAAGTGTGTATGAGAGTTATCTGTTACCATGAAAAAGAAACAGAGCCAAGCTGTCAGAGTTGAATCCATAGGGAGAGAATAGGTTTTTACAGATCTGTGTTTTGAGTGCATAAGTAGGGCAATGTTGAGGGCTAGGTGCTGGATAAGTTATGGTGAATGAACTTTAAAAGAAAGGGATGTGAAGAAAGTGCAAAATTTGTACAAGATCATAGAGTTCACATCAACATATAAGGTATAAATGGAGAAAACATGTAAAGTGATTCCTCTTGGAACCCGAATGAGCTTCTGGTTTGACCCTTGTTGTCTTTCTGTTGCTCCATAAGTCTGGAAACAGAGACATGGGTAACTCAGTAACAGCCTACTTCGACACTCGTTTAGACACACATCAATTGATAACTGATGGATACATCACTGTCTGTGCTTTTTCTAACTGTGGGATTTCAAGGATAAACGAGGACAATTGTGGGTTTTTTTTTTCCATACACAACAGAAGTGTGACCTCTCTGTACTGCTGACATTTTATTTAGATTAAAACAATACCTTCATGGCATTTATCAGACTGTTGCAGCAGTCACCTCTGTGCCCTGATGTTTTGCTGAATGTCTTTGCTTTGCCAGCTTAGAAAGTCCACACAGTAATTGTTATTGCTGCCAGGCCTGACTTTTTGGAAATGTCTTTCACTGACACTATAATGACAGGCAGTTGAGTTCAGATGTTTACATATATATATACATATTTTTAATGGGAATGAATGTCATATTAGGCCTCAATTTAAAAAACTATTTTTTAAATTACAATTTTACATCGTAGAGGTACATCAAAATATTTTAAAATAGTTCTGCACAGAACATTTGTGTCCAAGTTTATATCTTAGAGGAAAAAGTTTATAGGTAGTGTACTGTGTAAGATTATTATGCCATTCACTCCTTTATTATGTATATACACTTAAGGATCTTTTCTGTTTTGACAACTTATTAATTGCATTAGGAGAGGAGATGTCACAATGTAAGAGAAAAAAGTTTTTAGAGAAAATAATAGCAGAATTTTGCCTACTTTTATATTAGTGATAAATATTTGACTGTGTTGGAAATGTGGGATACACCATCTATACAGGCAGCAAAACAGTGCTACAGCATGAAGCTGCCACTACCATGCATTGTAATTGAATACCCTCAAATAAACTGAACATCTTCAAATAAAAGTCATACAAATTGCAGTTAAGCTTAATTGCTTCAGTTTTGGAGCAGGAGCTTCTTCTTTAGTTTCACACTCAGTCCACAGAGTAAAACTTTACTTTCTGCTTCTCTATTTTCAGATTTTCCAACAATGTGGCTGCCAATCACAAATTTGTTTGTATATACTCTCCTTTAGCCCTGTTGAACTTTCACCTGCTCTTCCCTATGGTGCTAGTGATTATTTGTAATTATTGGTTCACCATCTTTTAAGTGCACTTTAAGATGGATGGAGGCTAATTAACAAAAACAAGTAGTGCACAGGCCTTTTTTCTGCAACAAAAAAACACAACACTGTGAAACAGAACAGGAAAGAATATAAGACCCAAACCGACAAACATTTTTTGCTTTGCTCTTTTGGACTGAATTATAAATGAACCCATTCAATATAAAAGAGGTTCTTGAATCTTTCCTGCAGAGGAAATTTACGCTGCAGGTATTCAGCCATCCAACTTGACTCGTGACTACCAAACAATGGCATCTTTGTTGACAGGCACTTACTCAGAGGACCTTAGACGCAGACCCTTATGCTGTGAAATTTAAGTCAAATTAAGGACGCAGGGTGGATTCAACTTGGCAAGTGCAATAAGGTCATATTACAGCGCTAATCATAAGTCGTTTGTGGCAGTGAAATAGCTTCCTGCTTTAATTAGGCTTCAGAGCTGGGTACAGAGCTGCATTCTTCTGACAGCTGAGCCAACACAAAAGAAAATGGGCCACAATATTCCCTGTAAAGGGATACAACAATTTGTTGCTCCTGTATGATAGGATGGGGGGGGTGCTCAGGTGCAGGCTGATAACAGGGAGAAGCCAGAGCGAAGAGAGGAAAACACGGTTTGTTCCCAGAAATGTGGTTCAGGGAATGATGAAGGGAGGCATGCAGCAACACAGTGTGAAAAGAGAAAAGAGGGCTTGAAAATAGGCAATCACACAAGCATTTATATTAGTGTGCTAACAAGCAGGTGTGATTGTTACCCAATCCAAAAATGTTCTGATCGTCAATGGCAATCCTTAATTCCTCAACAGGGATATTTTATCACACTTTTTGCTGAGATATCTTATCCTCTAACATTTCTTATGCTTCTACAGTCTTTACTCAGTAACATACAGCTGAATCCTAACTTAGAATTAACTTAGAATATCTTTGAAAAAGTTAGTTTATCTCAATTAAATCCAAAAAGTTAAACTGACATGTAAATTCAGTACATGTCACCCTGTTGTACTTCAATATTTGTTTCTGTTAATTTTGATGATTAATTAACAGATTAAAGCATGCAGCCTCTTTCTCTGAAAACTTTCTCCCTTTTCCTTGAAGAGACACGTGGGTCTTGAAACTACAGCAGCCCACGTTCACTGAACAGGACCGGATGAAAGGTTACTTTGTGCCTTGCGCGGCTCTTTCTTTGGGGGAGTTAAAGGCAGACTTTGAACCTCGCAGGCCAACTTGAGGGGAACATCAAGGTGCGGCGCGCGATGAAGATTAGAATGCCGGTGAGAAAGAAAGTGGGGGAGCATGGGAAAGGAGAGGCACGTCGCAGAGCGGTTGAGGAGGGGATAGATGGCGTTTGAAGCCCGAATTAAAGGACCCACTCTGACAGATGTCGCTTTCAGGGCTTCAGGGGACTTTTAATTTTCAGATCTTTGTAAACAGAACCAGGAGGTAGCATTAATGTTCTCAAGCAGGCACTCAAAGGTGTGCTGTAAACTCAGGAAGATGAAAGTGGATGTTCATAACTGATGTTTTTGTTCATAACATTGTTATCAAAATGTATCCAAAATGAATATGACTTTAAGTTAACAGATGTTCTTACAAGAGATAGGTCCTCTGTCTCGGCCCCCAGTGACTGACTGAAGTCCTCGGCACTCAGAGGAAGACTCCTCTCATCTTCTTCCTCTTGACTGGGCTCTTCCTCCAGAGTTGGAAAGACAGAGAGCCCGCCCACCTCAGCATCCACCATGCCATCCAAACTGTCTGTCAGAGCAGCCAGTAGTGCCGCATTCTCCTCTTCTATCTGCGAACACAGAGAAAAAAAAGGTGAGAAAAGAAAATACAACAAAGCAATACAGAAAAAGACTGGATTGAATTCTTGGAAATGTTTCTTAAATAGTTGTGGAGATGCAACAATCAACCAGTCAGTCAAAAAACTGGCAAATAGTCCCTTATTTGGTCCTAATGGTGAATTTTATTCCCTCTCCTTTCATTACTCATTCAATGTCTTCTGTTCACAATCACAATGTTCGGCCTTAGTTCGCCCAAAACTCCTTGGGGGAGATTACAGAATTAATGTGTGTGCATTTAAAACTGAGAATATCACTGGGACTTATCTGAGGACTAAAAAGGATAGTTAGTTGTGCTTCTCAACTAAACGCCTCCTTTGAGAAGATATTCTTATTATTTATCATGAATGCAGGATGCATAATTTCTTCCAAACTGATGCATTTTCTGTCTATAAATTTATCACCACCTCTTATTCTTCGTCAATTAAAGCAATGAATCAAATGTTTCTAATGTTAAAATGAACTGTTTTAAAACAATTTTTACTTTGTAAGAGAGCAACAAAATTAGTTGTTGTACTAAAGATGTTATTTGTAAACATGATTGCCTAAAATATTTTTGAACAATTTGCATTAGACTGTTACTGAAATAATCTTAATGGTCAACTTGGAAGTAATTAGGCTTGGATGACAAACCAGATCTGAATCTGAATTGACCAATTTGGATTTCCGCCTAGAAAAAGAGGCATGCAGCATCTTGTTTTCCTACATTATCCCTATGTGGAGTCACCATGACTAAGCAGATTAGCGTGTATCTCCTCTGGCTTGGTGCAGTAACTTCCAATGACAGTTATACAACGGAAACACTAAAAACAGACAATGCTAGCACTTTTTTCACAGATTTTCTCTATATACGTTGGTGATCTAGAGATCTGACTCCACCACTTTGTCTGATAAACTCAAAATGGGTATTTCACTCTCAAGAGCAAAAGGGTAGAAAAGGTTTAAAGCTTGGAGTTTAGTCTCTAAGCAGAACAGAATCAAGTTTCAGCAAGAATTTTCAGCATTTGGATGAAAATTGCTTTCACATCTCACTCCACCCTGCAATCATCACCCATGAAGCATCCACAACATAGCAAACATTTTGACCATGAAGTCATAAAGAGGGACAGAAAATAGCAATCCTTTGAAGGATTTATATACATCAACCACATTTTGAGACTGAAAATGAACTTTTGTTTTTTACATGCAGACAACATTTAACTGTTGACTAAATCCTGTTTCTTCAGTCAGCCTTCTCTAAGCACTAATCAGTTTGGGTTAATAGTTTCTCTGATTTCTGACATTTATAAAGAATAATATCAGTCTGGCTATCTTGAGAAAAACACAGTTCTGCTAAAACAGGATTTTTATTCCTTTTAATTCATCATTACTGGTGTGGCTCAGTTTGAACTCTTGCTCATCTGTTTTGCGTTTCCTGCGGCAGGGACTATTTTTGTTTTTCCTATAGTTTTCAAACATGAAGAAAATAGTGAAAGTAGCAGAAAAGATTTCAGTTTGAACATTTGTTTGCTTTTTAAATCCCAGCACCCCAGCACAAAGAGGCTGTTTACCGATGAGGAGTTGCCATCTTGCTGAGAGCTGCGTCTGGAGGAGAGGTGATAGCATGGCTAGCCTACAGGAAGCCACTAACTTTTATCATCCAGCTTAATATGTCCCTCACTGCCAAAGTATTTATCATAAAATGTATTCATTGTCTCAGGCTGGCTGCCGCTCTACCTATGTGCCAGAAGCTACTTTTCAGAATTTGGAAAAGGAAGAAATACTTTAAAATGTCATAATAAAGCAAGAAATCAAACAATAATTGTCTTGGGAGTTACTATACTGTATATCACAATTATTTGTTTGGTTATTTGTTATGGTTAGTAAATTTAATTATACAATGACATTTTTTTTACTTTAATGTGACTAAAAGCTCTTCAAACTTATATAACTCCCAGTGACACACTTACCGCAGCCCCAAACTGTCCCTATTACTATAAAACTATGCAACTTATACATTAAGTTGATTAGATTGCTTAAAAACTTCCAATTATTCAGATATAACTGGGGATATAAAAATGTTGTAAGACATGGCCTACTCTTCAAAAGACAAAAAGACAAGAGGACATGTCAGATGTTTGAGGATCTTTGTAAGTCAAGAAATGACTCATTTCTACAGTCAGAGCAATAATTTAGAAGTTGAAAACAACAGGAACAAGTTTACCGTTCCATCACACAAAGTGAGAAAGATGTTAAAGGAGGTGAAAAAAATCTCCATCAGAAACAGTAAAAAGTATTTATTCCCTACCACTGCAAATCATAACCATGTGAACAATTGCAAAAAGCTACTGGGACTTTGCATATGGCCAGATGAGGATAAATTATATAGAAAATCACCTCATGCCTGCTAGTAAGTACAGTGGAGGATGTGTGATGCTGTGGGTGTGCTTTTCTTCAAAAGGCCCAGAGAACCTTGGCATCATGACAGAAAAAATAGCAAAAATGGTTTTTGGCACTGGAGAGATTTCTTTATTAATATATTTAATCCAAATAAAGGTTTATACAAAAAAACATAGAAAACATCTTATTTATGTATGTGATAAATTAGATGTATAGACAAGCATCTATATTGCTACAGTTTAAAAACAAATGATGAGTTATAATTGCTCTAACCTTTAGAAACAATCTCTTTGATTTAGTCTCCAAGGTTATATTGAGTCTTCCCACGGAAATGCGATCAATAACTTTCAACATGGGATTAAATTCCAATATGCTGCTATAAAGAAATCAACTGACAGGAAGCAGAGGCATAAAAGATACACTGACAATAGCTTCATTTGTGTCCTTATCACTGTATTCAGAGATAATTAAATGATGCCTGACTGTCTGCAAAGTTGTATCAGTCTGACATACTATGCGGCCAAAATGTGATGTTGCAAAGGAGGAAAGGGGGCGTATAAGCACAGAGGTACAAAATACTGGGCTTGAACGGTGCAAATTTAAAGTGTAAAAAGACAAAATCAGAGAAATGAGCAAATGAGATATGAAATATAAAAACAAAAGATTAATTAATAAAAGGAAAGCAATGGCAGATAAATAAATAAATAGAAATTCGTGTATAAAGACATTTTCATATTAGATTAGGCAAAGTGAAACCAGGAACCTGCGTAATGAAATTATGCATTAAAGAAATCGACACTAAGTTAAAAGTCATATGAAAGGTTATTAACTTCACATTTTTAACAAAAGATTCAACAAACAAAATGAGATGAGGAAAATAAAATATTAATGCAAAATGTGGACTTTTGTTTTTAAAAAGGTCAGACTTTACTATGAAGACCTGTTTTGTGTCTGCAATGAATAGGCACTAGCTTGGTGTCAGCTAAAATTAATCAAAGTAGTGATAAAGACTGAGGCACTCAGAGACGAACAGCAAAGACAGACAGTAACTGTTTACTTTACCAGCATTCCCATCATGCCTTGCCTGTCTTCATTTAGGCAACACTCTGCGCTGCATCACAGGATCAGAGCAATTTCCACCTGCAGGGCTGGATTACATGACCCACAATCTGCACCAAAATGCTATGTTATTTCTCAGTTGTTCCTTTTTATTCGCAAAGTGCACTCGATTTATCCTTTGTAATGAGACCACAACACCTCGCCTGGTCAATAATGAAGTATTGGTTTTTAGATATGGGAAAATCAAGATGGGGATTCTCCGAATTCCTGGAGGAAGGGCCCCAGGAAACTGAAGCCTGAAGGTTGTCGCCGGCCCCTTGCAGAAGCACTCGGCCAGTTCAAACTGATGGACTGCCTCCATTATCATGTTACACAGTGTAAATGGGAATCAGTTTTGTTGGCAGTGCCCTCTGAGGCCTGCTGCATGTCTGAATCTCAGAACAAGGATCAAGTGAAAAGTTGGGATCATGCACGTGTCAACAAACCGAAATGCTCTGGCGACTGCACAAGTTGTACTGGAGGTCAAGAACACAGTACGCAATGTTTAAGTGAAGTAGCATAATAAAGTATTTGATTTAGTTAATTAAATTACAGGATTAGCAAGGAATAAAAAGTATAAACCACACCAATTTTCTCAAAAATTCAATTTCTTATAAAGCCATTAACCTGAAATTCACAAGACATGATGGGATTACCCAGGTAATAAGAAATGGACACGTGAAGAAAAGAAGCTGCAAAAAGGCAGAGAACGCCATAAAACTCACTGAAATCTATTAGAAAGAAATCCCAACCGCTTCAATGCAAATTAATAGTAACTGATTTGATACTAATTTGTGGCCTATAAAAAGCTTTCCTATTACCAGGGTATTGCACAAGAGTCATCTCACAATGGGTAAAAAGAAAGGAAGGGCTCTCTCAACCTTGTTGCTGCAAAACGTAGCGATTGCTTTGGTTGTTCACCTTTTTCTAAACTTCTCAATGTTCCTGTGAGAATCTCCTAGGTCATAATGAAGAAAGATATTTCACCATAAAAGTCAAAAGAATAATAATAAGAGTCGGTGAATCATAGAGAGGTTCCAAGAGACATGAAATTAGCAGGGTTTTCTGTGATAACACTGCAATACCACTTCTGAACGATAAGCACACAGAAACTAATTTGCTACAGGAAGAATTAACACACCAATGTTATATTGGAAGAATATAGTCCGACCAGGCAATATGTAAAATTCAAAAAAGTGAGTTTTGTAGGTGGGAGCATCGTGCTTTGGGGATACCTTTCAGTAAATGGCACTTGATGAAAATGTGAAGTGTCAGGATCTGTGTTTTTCTGTGTTTATTTAGAGTTTTCTGTGTCCTTACGTCTCTTCGTTGTCCTGTCCTCCCCTTGATTGTTCCCAGGTGTGTCTCGTTCTGTCATTACCCTCCCATGTATTTAACTCCACCTGTGTTCCTTGTTCCTCGTCGGGTCCTCGTCGAATGTGTGTTCTCTCTTCCGAGTTTCTGTTTTGTTTAGCGGTTGCTACCGGCGTCGAGCCCTGGCTTCAGCTCGGCCGTGCGGCCCGTTCCTAGAGTGTGTTTACCCTTCATTAAAAACATCATATTCATCTTACCTGGGTCTACAGCGTCTGCCTCACCAACCCTCACCACACCGCATGACATGAAGATTTAATGAAGGTGGACTTTTAATCAAGATAATGATCCCAAAGACACAGAGAAGCAACTCTAAGTCGGCTTCAAAGAAAATAAAGCTGACAGAGTGGTCCAATCAATCACCTGACATGAATACAATTGAAAATCAATGCAAAGAACTAGAGATCACTCTATGAAATAAGTCCTGAGACTAGACTGTCGACACAGGAAATCTCTTTCAGTTAAGTATTTAATCTACTTTAGAAAGCATGTTCAAAATTTATTCATTGTGCTATAACCTTTATTATATATAACCTCAGTTTAGAATAAATTGCTTTTATTTATTTTTATCCATGGATTACTTGGATTATTACCAACATTTGGTGTGAATCTTATTTCAATACAACCATTCCAAATTTCTTGAGAAAAGAATTCACTATGTGTTTTACAATTTTTCCCCCTGCTACCTATTTGAAAAAATACAACTTCTAAATGTATTTATTAGGAAACAAAATAAAATGTACGACAGTAGTTTCGATGCAGAATATAAAAGTTTTCACCCTGAACAGGACTGCAAAAATAAAGATGCAGGACTGTTGTGCCTTTCAACATGCCCTCATTTAACAGAAGGAAATTAATTTGGAGAAATTGAACAATTTGTAAACATAATGACTATTGAGGAAAAAATCTGCAGATCATCTGGTAAACAGAAACATAATGGAAAATTTGACCTCACTGTTTTCATACAGAAACAAAGTCTGTGTTTGTGACAGACAAAGATACAAAAAAAATCTGCACTGTTGTACGACTGATATTTATTGACTGACACTGCAACAGCACACATTAGGTATATGTCACTGTCCCTTAACTATTAACAATAAAATAAACCAAATATTTCATTGTTAACAGAGCAAAATGAAATTGTGCTATTATAAAAGCATTCTACACATCTATGCTGATGTGCATTCTATGCTAGAATGCACATCAGCATGCATTCTAGTTGAGTCATCTGCAGTCCATGACTCAACTGCAGATTACATGAACTTCACTTCGGTGGTAAAAGCTCACCTCAAAGAGCTCATCTGCCGTACTGTAGTGGATGGAGGCTGGTGACACATCCGCTGGATGATCAGTGCACCACTGCAGCTCACTGAGGCAGTTGACGCTGTCAAAGTCACTGGTGTCCAGCTGGGAGAGGTCGATGTCAGGGAAGTCTGTGTCCAAGCGGTCCGAACACACCTCCTCCTCCCCATACTAAAGATGGAAACAAAGAGAGAAAGTTCACATCAGTACTGAAATTCACACACAATTCCCAGGCGTTTGGGTCTTCTGAGACACAACAGAGTCGTCCCCCCCCCCACACAAAAAACCAAGTCACTCTCTGAAACATGAACCCAGAATAAATCTGGAGCTGCTGATCACAGCTGGATAGATCTCCTGTGAGATATGAACAAATATGAACCTTTGCAGTTTTGTGTCAAAACAAAGAAATTTATATCCCCCCCTGCAACTCTTTGAAACATGCTACCAAGCATGAAAATAACCCTGCTCCACCTTTGATACATGCTGCTGCAGTTGGTGTTTTTTGTGAAGAGTCACATTGTTAGAACTAGAGGTTTAGCTAGTTCCCTTTCTAAAATATGCATGCAGGCGAAGCACAGCAAGGCACTTTGGATAAAAGCCCCCATCATGTGGCCAATACTGTATATTATTACCCTGTTCACTGTCTGAGTCAGAAGGAGCTCTCATCAACAGCTCTTCATCTTTCAACAGCCACTCATTAGAGATAATGAGACTTCCACGTTTAGAGGTTCAACACAGAAACCGACAGAGGCAGTCAGAAAACGCGACACAGGCATCGACAGTTACCGTAGAGGTTGCATTATGCATTTATTCTGCAAAATCCCCCTGTGGCTCAGAGCAAAGTTACCCAAGAGGTCCTAAGGTGATTAGTTTTCTTTTGTCGGCTGAGGGGATGTTTATCTGTGAAGCAGACTGCATTGTTTCTGTATTTGTTTTTCAGATTGTGAATCTTCCTCTTGTTCCTGTGTTTGATTTATTTTGTAAAATCTGACCAAGTATTGTAAACTTTGTACAGGGATTTGCTTTATGTTCTTAAGACATTTTGAACCGTAAACTGCTGAAAATGAATGGCCAGCAGAGACAAGGACGAAAGAGTAAGAAGGCAAGAAAAGTCTTGGTTTAAAGTGTAAAATTATACATTTGTGGCATCGCCACATTCATATTTTGTTTGTATTTTAATAAACTCAAATGCTCATGAAAACCATTAAGACCATTTGAAGTTAACAATGTGGGTCCTATTAGGATTCTTGAAAGTTGCAATGACCTTAAAAGCCTCTCATGAATTGATGAAACCTCTTAGAAAGAACTCTTCAATCTTCATCAATTAAGAATTCAAACAACTTGCTATACAATTTTACTGGAGTAAGTTTAAAGGGTCTACTAGAGAATTTCTGAAAGCTCCAATGACCCTTGAAGGCCTCTTAAATCACATGAGCCAACTGTTCTAGACATCTGGATCCTCCTAACAAACCCCTTCTTTAGCCCTATAACTTAAGAAGCCCCGAAACTCCTTAAAAACATATTAAACACCTCTACATGACATAAAAAAACCTCAAGAACTTTCACAAATAATTGTTTTCTGAAACATTTTAAGAGGCTCTTCAAGAAAACCTGCCAACTAAACTCAAGCTTTGAAAGCTCAAGAACTCCTTGGACATCTCCATTTGTATCAATGATAGTCTCAATGACCCTGGAAGCTGTCTCAGGTCACATTTACTCCCGAGGAAGAACTAAAACTCCTACATTTGGCCAATAAGCACTTTTGCACAAAACTGTTTCCTGAAAAGATCTTTATGACGCAACTGAAACATGATCCCATGTTTCACTACAGTACCATTTGCTGAAAGGTATCCCTTTTTAGATACCCTGAGGAACCCCTAAAGTTCTAAACTGTACTGTTGTTACACCCATAGCATCCACACATCTTAAAAAAGAAAGCAGGTTAGACCCCAGACACTATTATAACACTTGGAAAGAATCATAAAATCTCACATCTTCTAAAAAACATCACCTCATGGCATCAATTGCTCCATTAGAGCCGTTATTATGCAATTTGACTTGTGTGTGCATTTAACTTTAAAGCCTGGGGAGAAAAATGGATTGCATCAACCTTCTTAAAAACATGTTTGATAATGGCGAGCATACATTTTACAGAAAATTCTGAGGCTTTGGAAGTTGTTTTTCCAACTTCCAAAGGTTGTGGTTCTCAAATTACAAGTGCTTAAAAACTTGAGATTCTTCTAAAACCATATGCAAACTTGTGGCAAACCCAAACAAACTACGTCATCTATAAAACTATGATAAATGAAGCTAAAACAGCCACATGTTCTGCAGTGAACAGATGTTGGTCTCAGATGGGAAACTTTTTGCCACGTCACCATGAGAACAGCCTAAAAGACAAGCAGGAAGTGTGTACGTGACTTGCTGTGACGGAAATCAACTGCAGACTCCTGGGGAAGGAGGATGCAGGAGGAGATTTTAGGTGAAGAACTGGGAAAGAGAGAAAGGAACGTTAGAGGCGGGAACATTGACGTAAACAACGTAGTTCAACCCGTTTTTCACGATCGCAATGACTCAGCTAAATTTATTTACATCCTGAACATGTAACTGCACATCTGAGAGCAACTAGAGCTCAACGATCTATTGTAAGTTTTAAGGGGGAAGTATGCTTTGTTTCCGGAATTCAAAACGCCCACAGAAAAAAAATGTTTCTTGTCAGTTCTCTCTGTGGTGAGCAAACAGGGCTGATGAGTTAATCTGCTGCTTAAATAAAACTTTTGCTACCTAAAGTACAAATAATCTTTGTTTTTTATATCCCCTGTATTTCTGTAGAACCATCAAATAAAATTTAAGCAAAGAGTTGCACTTTACAGTTTGAAATAAATGCATACAGTGCAACGTCATGCAACAAAACATCTTTTTGTTTTACAAATATTAATTTTACAAATAAAACAAGCCTGAGCATTCAAAGTGCCAAATAGGAGATTAAAGTGAAAACAAGAAAAAGTTCTGTCAAGAACGTAAAAGGAAAAAATGGATCAGATTTCACTTAAACATAACACAGAACTTAGAAATCACTTGAATCTATTGAGTGTAAGTTTGTGACACTTAAACATAATTCATTTGGATATATCAACAGCTCAGTTTGATTAATTGAAAAAGCTGATTGTGAATTAAATTAAGCAAATGTATGCAAATTATGTTGATTGCTTGTCCTGGTTGAGCTTAAATGTGGTTGAAAATGTCATCAGAGAAGACAAACACATTGATGCAACATTTTCATCCATTCAATCATCACAGATTTCATTAAAAAACAGCCATTGTGTTTATCTATAATGCACAAACAGAGCACCGGCAAAAATCAACAACCACAACAAATTTATAACAAATTACCATTAGGCCATCATAATTAATTGTCTTTTCTTCTGCAAAGTGGTGTTTGATTATCAGGTTTTTCGCTTTTTTTTCTCACTCGCTGCAGCATCATTACTTTGTTTTTACCACCGTATTTAAAATTCCTTGATGCTTAGAGGTTTATGATTACTTTTGCAAACCAATTTAAGGGGCACTTTAAATACTGTTGCTGTTTATAATTAACATAAATCATATTACCCCATAATGGGTTATTTTCTCACTAATATATTTCACAATTTCAAGCTGTGTTTTTTTCCTTTCTCTGCACACAGTAAAATGCACACATAGACAAAACAACCTTCCCAGTTCTCATGAACAAGCAAACCACATTTGGTCAGTTTCAGTTTTTTTTTCTCTATCTTAATTATCACGTTGTAAAAATATTTGCTGTGCATAGAGCTTTAAAATCTGCCTTTGAGTTACTTATCGTGCTGCTTTGCAGGGTGGGTGAGTGTATTATGTGTTTATTTAGGTCAAGGAATGGATAATGCAGCTGATATCATTTATGGTTTCATAAATTAGAGGGAGTAGAGTCGCAGTAAACCACAGAAGACTTGATCAAAGCGTGGACTGGATGAAAAAGAGGTACAGAAGGAGGGAGAGAGGAAAATGAGAAAATAAAGCTGGGAAAAATGATACCGGACACTTGAAAGGTAAGAAAAAGGGAATCCAGGTGCAGGAATGAAGACAAAGAGGGAGAGAGAAAAAGAAACATTTAGGTCAAAGGAGAAAAAAGATGGTCGCTGGGGATAAGGGAAGAAGAAAAGCGAGGAAGAAGGAAAGGATGTCCTCTATAAGACCCTCCTGCTGCTTCCTTTCTTTCTAGTTGCTGATGCAGGTGTGTTTTCACCTTGCTGTATTTGTATGTTAGTTAGCATGCAGCTCACACACAAAAGTCACATGGTTTCCACTCTTCCCCTCAACCACTTGTTTGCTGCTCGGCTCATATTTCGTATTTTGTTTGCTATTTTGCTTTCCCCTGCATATCTTCCATGTTTTCTAATCTGCCCTTAAGTGTCTTTTTTATTCCTTTTTTGCCTTGTGACTCTGTAGTCATCAATCCCACACCATGTTCAACTTTCTTTCCTACTTACACAAGCCTTCTTCAATGACCTTCCTCTCTGTTCTCCATCTTTCCCTCATCCCTCCATTTCAGTCTTTTCTCCTTATAAACTCAAAGAACTGGCTGATTGATTCCTTTGTTTCCACTCAGCTGCTGGACCTCTTTCATCATCCCTTTATATCTCCCCTCTTCTGTCCATTACAACTAGTCAATCAATAAAAACATCCTTGGGCATGGGACACACATCCACAAGCACACAGATGCATAGAGTGAATGTTTAACCTGAAAACAGGAATAAATGTCATGTTTTGTTATAGGAGACCGATTCACATACCAAAGCAGAGGTTCTCTGCCTTATATTGGTAATGCTCCGCTCTCCTGTATCCTGTTCTCTATCACACACACTCACAGACATAAGCACTGCAATGTCACTGATTAATATATGTTAACAAGTGCACACTATATGCCAGAAACACTAAAACCTCCTGAACATTTTTCAAAATTTGCAAGATTACAACAATAAAACTCAATATATTTTAAGGCGATTTAATGTGATAAACACACAATAATGTCTTTCTGTGAAGTATTAAGATTTTTCACAAACAAAAATCTCATGAAGTTGCTTGATAAATTTCTGCCACTTTCTTTGGTGATAGGAACCATAAAGCCCGCCACTATTTCTTGTCTTCCTGCCATAGCAGTGGTTTCCATGCATTTTTTTTTTTTTTTTAGGTACACCTGGGTCAACCCCCCCGCCGAACCAAAACTTTATAGAACCACCGTCCACTACAATTGCAGCTATATTGTGAAGTTTTATATAAGGGTATCTGAATAAAGAAGAATGAAAATGCACAACAGATTACTCAGGTCTTTGATGCGTCCTTTATCCCAATGAAATCAGTAAAAAATTATGGTTATGATATGAAAAAATGTAAAGAGAGACAGTAGAACTACTTGAAGAATAATGTCTAGAACACGTGACGCTTATTCTTATGTCTTTACTGCTGCAGAAGTAGGCTAAATGTGGCCGACAGTTGTGGCTGCAGCATGTTTGCCATGCTGTGTGCTATAGAGTTCTGATGAAGCCGCTGACAACTTCACATCATGACTCACAGGCACCAGGAGGAAGAATCAGAGGACTGAGCAGTTATTCCTCTGCATGCAGCTCTTCTTTCATTTTTCCATCTGGGTTGATTGTGGAAGATCTCTAAAGTTCACCATGATTAAGAGCAAAGGCTTTTAAGGAGGTGGAAACTCCTAAAGTGTCTTTTTAAATATTTATGTTACCTTATTTTAATGTTACGAAAGGACAGATTATACACTGTTGAGATTCTTACCAAACTTGTTCAGCAAGTTTGCGAGATATTTATCTCAATCTCATCTCAATTACACACCTCTGAAAAACATAAAGCATTCTTTGTATCTAAGCTGAGTGTTTGTTTTTTCATTCCATTATCTTATCCCGTTGACATTTACAAAAAAATAAGAAAACTCCTTTTAGGACGATTCTGTGCTGCCATTGGCATCTAAAATTGTGAAGTTAAATGCATGGAAGCATTGTTACTGAAGCCCAAAAGCTTTGAACATTGGCAAGTGAAATTTTAAGTAATCAATTTCACTTTTTAAAAAGTACAACAAAAATATGGTTTCACAAAACATGCTGGATGTGAAGTCAAAGCTCTATTTGTGTTTTAATGTATGTAATGTGTCACAAAATATTGTGTCACAAAATGTGTTCAACTGGGAAGCAAATCTAGCAAACTATCATGTAGATCAATAAAGACTCAATGCAGACTTTGAACAAGATAAATCTTTTTACTGAAAAACACCACTGTTAAGTCAGCAGTTGAATTAGACAGTGGGATCCTCAGAAATGAAAACATCAGTCAGAGTGTCTCTGTCAATATCGCTAAATCTACCAAAAGCTTAAATGAGGCATTAGAACTGGTAGATTAGGCCAATTAGTATGAAATCAATATGTAATAAAGACTTCATATTAGTTACAAAAAGGGCATTCATTGATAATCCCAGTAAATTTGGAGATAGTTTCAAGGACTTTAAAGCATTTATATGCCTCAAATGCTTGATTCTTGTAGCAATGCTTGTCCATGTTTTGTGAACTCACTTTCCACTTTATTAGATACACTTGTGGATTGATGTTAACACAGTGTATGAATCAATCTGAAAGGAGCAACTCAATGCACTTAAGCAGTAAAGATGATTTGTTAAAGTTTAAACCAAGCATCAAAACGAGGAAGGAAAGGAGACATATGTGACTTTGAATGTGGGATGGTTGTTGGTGCCAGGCTTGAGTATTTAAGAAACTACTGATCTACTGGGATTTCACACACATCCATCTCTCCAAACCAGGTATCACTCATGTCAGCTAAGAGCAGGAAACTGAAACCTGAATTTACACAAGAGCTTAACAAACAGCAACGTAGTGGAAAAACATGACCTAGTCTGATGAGCCAAAATTTCAGCTGAAAAATTCAGTTGGTAGGATCATAATTTTGTGCAAACATCATGGAAGCAGACCCATCCATTCTAGTTTTAATGGTTCAGGCTGGTAGTGGGAAATTATTTGGGGAATATGTTCTTTGTTCACTTTTGGGCCTTTTAGGAGCCACTTTCAAAAGCACAGCCTACCTGACTATTCTTGCTGATCGTATCCAACCCTTTATGGGCACAAAGATCTCATCTTCTAGTGGCTACACCCAGCAGAAAAATGTACCATTTTAAAAAGCTAAAATCATCTCAAAATGATTGGACTGTAATTGAATGGCCATTCAACAGAGCACTATAGTGATGTGGTGAAACGGGAGAGTCAGGTCCTGGATGTGCTGTGGAAAAATGCAGAGTAACAGCAATTATGTCATGTCAATATGCAGCAAAATCTCAGAGGCATGTTTTGAACATCTTATTGAATCTATGCCACAAAGAATTTAGGCAGTTTTCAAGAGAAAAAGGGGATCCAACCCCGTAACAGCAAGGGGTACTAAATAAAGTAACGATTGAGTGCTTGCTCCAACACAACCGCTTTGAGCCAAAATTGACAACACAGTGCGTTAAAAAGCAATTGAACTCTGCTTGATTTGTGCATCATTTTGACGGCTCAATATTGCTAGAGGCAGAAAAATGAAACTAGGTGAAAACAATCAATGGCTGCTTGGCTCCCAATTAAACATACAAACATTTCTATAGCTTAAAAAAACCCAGATATAAAATATCTTTAGAATATCATTTTTAGAGCTGTGGAACCCTTAATAATATCATCTATATAGCATAATAGCTACACTGGCAGAATTGAGTGTAAGGAGAAAAAATCAAGTGCAGTGACTTCGTCTTGTGGTTAATCTGTGCCTTAGTAACAACGCAGAGGACCTACTGGCCCATTCAGTTGTAAAAAGCCTGCTGGGATGATCGCACATTAGACCCTCCTATTAATAGAAAGCTTCCACATGGGAAAGCTATATGGAGTAAAATGAACAAATGGATGTGGGAAAACCAGGCAGAATCTGTGCTGATGCCCTCGCATATGGATGTACATAATTGAAAACTGATCTTCTATAAACATACATCAATGCAGGGGTCATACTTGAAGTTGCAACTTCCTCTGTGAGTTTTGACCATGGTACTGGGCATTAAGTGGACGTGTTTCCATGTTTGAATGAGCAATAGATGCAAGTGCAGCTCAAATGGTCTCATTAGGGGAAAACCTTTTCAGATAACCAACTTTTGCACAGGTTTGGAAACCAAAAGTGAGTTTAGGTAACATAACCTTTTATTAAATTTTTCACAAGAGAGTAACAGAACCAACAATTCTTGCAGAAACATTCCATAGACTCAGAATACAAGGGTAATCTGCAGGGCTGTATTTGTGTAAGCACATTTTATTGTTTAATTTATGACAGCCACAGTCTGATGTATCCAGGTGTTCGACTGTTTAAAATAAACCATTGAGCTGCAACAGAGCTGTAATAATGATGTGACACTTTATTGATCCACAAAAAAAAATCAAAGCCCTGGCTGTTGCTTTCCTGGCAGCTAGGCAGCGGGGGCTATTGTAATGTTACGTAAGGTCAGTCACAAGCCCAGTCATGTGACATTGGTCTGGACTGTCCAAACTTCCCTTTAGGAACAAACTGAGGCACAGGCATGCTTGTTCAGAAGCAACACCATACAAGGCCTCACTCCCTCAACTCTGTAGTGCAGCTCTAAGGGTGGTGGAAGTAAAAAAAAAAAAAAAAACTTTAAGTCTTAATTAAAAGTGCAAATCAGTTTCTCAGGTAATGCTACCACCTTGAAAACACCTACTGAACAATCTAGCAATCCAGAAAGTTTAGGATTGCAAAAAATTGACTAAAATGAGTGTATTGATGAAAGAAATGCACTCAATAGTACATTTTAGTTTGAGAGTTTCATGGTTCATTATCCCAATTGAATTTAGAGATTACCTTAACTTCTGAATAACAAATTTCATTGGATCAAAACAAAATTGGAGGAAAACAATGTTAATCTCCAAAGCAAACAACTTTCTCGTTACTGTTTGCTTAAGTGGAAAAGTGGTTTCTCACCTTCTGAGTTTATGTTTTCCATAAATATGTGAAATATCCAAGAGGCAAAACAAACCAAAGTGGCTTTCCAAACCAAATGTGAAAGTATAGTTTAGTTGTGCTCGTACAATTTGCTTTCAAACTTCATGTTACATCTACACCTGAGTCTCCATTAGTCAAGGGGCGAGATGTCCCAACTGGTTTAGAGATATTTGAAACTTCAAGACAGCACAGAAGTAGAAAGGCCTGTTCAATGCCAGTTGGGATAGACCCAACTCCAGCAGGACAATTTAACAATTTGAATACATGTAAGCACAGATTTGGCTGATCAAAGAATAAAGACTAAGGTCAGCTTAATTTTCCTACTCTGAGTATTAACATTTAATTAGGAATTTTAAATAATCTAAACAGTTGCCACACCCTGCCTCACAGAGATGCCATAATATAAAAAATGGAGAGGGGAAGGAATATGTGAAGGTTAAGTGACAAGAGCACAGACCATATAGCTGAAGGATGGTTATGAGGGGAGCTGGAAGGAGAATCGTAATCACCTTCAAGCCTCGAACATTGAAGAGACATGGAAGATATAAGGCAGAGCGCCAAGCTGGGGACTCCGCTAAGTGTGCCACTCCTTTAAGTCCCACTTTCTTGTAGGTCACTTTGACAGGGAGTGGATAATAAATGACAATTCAGAAAGTTACAGTCAAAGATTGAGGGTACTGAGCAACATAAAATCCTTTCGTTTTATTAAATTTGGAATATCTGGAGCCGTCTGTATCCGTCATTTCTGCGGCATTTCCAAGCCACAATCCAAAGATATTCCCTTTTTAATTGTGAAGCTTGTAACTTTGGCATATCAAGTTCTAACCCTAGAAAATTTCTACTGTGACCTCCTGCATCGCTTTATCCTTTAACAAATAAAGCTTAAGTTTTACAAGGGGGACTATGGGATTGTGAATAAATTACTAACAGCTAATGGGGAGGGAATGCTGAACAATTTATACTTCAAAACTCAATTTCCCTTTACACAGCCAATACGAAGGAGATGTGCTTAATTAAAGTGAATAAAAAGGATGCCCCCGTCCATCCATCGTCCCCCTTGCTGTTTAATAAGGGCCACAAAAAGCCAATTATGTGCCGTTTGATTATTGAGGCACAAAGTCCGACAATAAAATCTCACCAGGGATACAGAAAGAAGCTAAATCAGGGTACAGATCAATGCACATCATTATCTTGTAGCTTTTAATCTCTTTTTTTCTTTGGAAAGCGTAACATAGTATTTAAATGCTTCTTTAGCTTCAGCTTTTACATTTACAGGTTTAACGTCAATTAATGGCAAATGCAAATGGCCAGAATGTTTAAATAGCTACTCTAATACTCATTTGCAATTTCCATCAGTTTAGGTACTACTGTTCCAATAATTGCACTTAAAATTAATGACACCCAATGGTGCCGTTATCTTTGTGTTCTCTTTATGTTATTATTCCCTTCTGTGAGTTGCTCTTTTCTCTGTCAACTCAGTCTTCTCAACACCCAGCTTGTGAAGGCAGATGGTTGCTACTACTGAGCGTACTTCTGCTGGAGGTTACTTCCTGTTGACAGGGAATCCTCTCTACTGTAGCCTCATGCTATACTTTTCTAATTAACATTACATTATGTAATGAATTTGACTGTTAAGCTGATGACTGGATTGCATTGAAAATGATTAAAATTAATTTTATATAACTAAACATAAATTAGGCTTGTTTATCTTGTACAGTGGTTTGAGATTGCATTTGTTGTGAAATATCAAATTAACATAATTTAATTTCTGAAGAAAACATGTAATAGTCAGTGTGTAGTGTAAGTTTTTCCAGTAAGACTTGGGAGATGAGTTGTAAAGAAAGATCTACCACTTAACATTGTGATTTACTGTTTTTCTCTGCCTGTTGATGGGGTTATACAAAACTGTATTGACAGGAATGTTTGACAGTTTAAAAATGTAACAGTGTCTCTATAAATAGGACTCAAAATGGGATTGAAGAAACTTAATGGCATCTGCATAGCTAAAGTCTAATGGGCAATATCAGTGTTTAAAGAGCTAGGTAGGGATTTTTTTGTTTTTATCAAACATCACTTGTCAGGATTGTTGATGTCCAATAATTTTTTTTTTTTTCACAATGAATACCCAACTTGCAAATAGCTATGAGAAAAATGTATTTAGAAGAAAGTATCTAATTTCAGTTTTTTACAAATGCACAATTAGTAAAGTGTTGCACAATAAATCAGAAAATTTTCATTATTGCATTATTAAAGAGGAACTGCTTGGACCGCAAAAGATGTTTAGCTTATTATTTAGGAACCATGCAGGCTCTCCATACCTGCAATATATTTGGTGACACTATTTGTTTAATGCAACATAGATATTTTCTGGAGATAAAGAGGCCATATTGTGGTAAGGTCATTAAGAAAATACTAGACAGGAGCAACTTTTGCAACAAAACCTTGTTGACGTGAATATATGTATTTACAATTGAATAAACTACTCACAATGAATTAATACAGTTCATTGATTTATTAATTGCAAGTCATATTGTTATCGCAACAAGCTCTTTGCGGCTCTTAATGCCATTTCTAAATGAACGGTTTATAGTTGGTTGGTTTGAGATTGTTTGACATTTATAGCCAGTGATGCAACAATCACATTTGGGCAGTAATGGATATCAGAGGATTTTTCTTGATTGCTGACCGTGGTCAGCAGGTCAAACATTTCAAAAGCAGAATTACCCAGACTGATAAATCAAAACTGAAAATGACTAGTTCATTCATGAACTGTGTCTTGAGTTTAATAAAACTCTGATCTATCAAAACATAAAGGAAGAGCAGAAATTGGTATCAAATGCTAAATGTTTGAATGATGTCTTCTTGTAGAACTAAACCTTCTCAACCTTTAACTGAACATCCTGTTCACATCAAAAGAACAATTAATGCAATGACAATAAAGCTAAAAAATGTTAACATGCGTTTCAGACAAAAAGGCCATCTCTCTGATGTTGTGACATGTCAATATCTCTATTACTTCAGGAGATACTATTCAAGTTGGAATAAAAGAGGAACAGGACAGGAGAATTAAATTAAATAAAGGGAGACACTGACCAGAATGTTAATATATCTTTGATAAGCTAATGGTTCACGCAGACACTAACAAACAGATCGAGTCCACTGTGTCTGTGCCTCTATATTTAGCTGTTATCCTGGTCTCATGACCAGTTCTTCCACTGGCTGCCAATGAGCTGAGGAACAGTGCCAGACACCGCTGACCCTCACACACATGCACACACACCTTAAAGCTTGATGATGCAAGTGAACAGGGATTATTGTGGGATCAATAAAGTCTAATCGGACAAGCTCTGGTGGTAACCGCCGGCGTGGCTGAGTGCGTGAGTGTGTGCGTGGCCTCGACCTCGCACAACGCTGCGACCACATGCCACATTAAGTGATTTACTTGAATGAGAGCCTCTTTCTGTCACATGTGCACATAAAGCAGCTATAATGAATGGATGAAAGGCTAAATTGGCAGCTAGTGTTGCTTATTACATGCCTGAGCAGCGGTCAGAGCATGCGCTTGAAAGAGAGACAGCTTGGAGAAGCAGACAGCTACATTGCAAGTTTTGTAACTAGAAGCATGAAAACGTCTTTTTAAGTTCATTTCCTTGTATTTAGAATACAGTGTGGAGGTGACCAGTTAGTGAGTTACATGATTGCGGTTTGTTTTTGTGTGTTAAAACTGTGATAACTGCAAGCGAAATGTAAGTATGATGCTCCTGAAAACAGCATTTTAACTGCTGGCTATTGTTCTCTTGGGTGCATTTATGTGATAATGTTCTAGTGGTTTGATGCAACAGAGCATATCTCTGTGTGCAGACATTCTAAGAGACTCCCAGTTCTTACCACCTAAAGCAAGATCATAACGTTTCATTGTACTGCAACTGTGATCAGTTGCAGTCCTGATCATAGTACTGCAACTTTAAAGCTACATGAAAGCTACATTGAAGCTTTAAAGATTTATTAAATATTTTAACATTTCAGTTATGATCAGAAAGGCTGAATGAAACATAATCATTCAGCCTTTCTGATCTGTAAACATATCAGACAGAAGTGCTGTCAGAGCATTTATCTGTGTTGATGTTGCTACTGAATGAAGTAGGCTCAGTTAATATATTCAGTATCTGTCAGGTGTTTACACTGAAAGTAGAAGGGACATTTGTACACATTCCTGTGGTTTATCCAGGTTGCAAGAGAAAGTTATATTTTCAGGAGATAACAGGAAGAGTCTAATGTATGACTAAAACTCACAATTATTAGTGACATGCTAACACTGTACGTAGAAAAATGGATGCCAAATATCTAAGACACATTTCCACTAAATTCTGCTTCATTTCAATCTAATGGCATCAATCTGCATTTAATTTCATTGAGTTAATAGTAAACAAAATCATGCTTGATTAAATTCTGGGTTCTTCTTTAGCTGTATGGAGGTTTAACTGACTCAATCAAAGAAGTGGCAATACAGGGAAAGATTCCATCCATTGCAAGTGAACCGGTTTATAACATCCATCCATCCATTTCCAGGGTTTTTTAGGAGGTGCTGTGAGGCAGGTGTACCATGGATAAAGCTATACACAGAAACAGACTAATAACCATTCTCATAAACTCACTGGAAGCAGCAATTTAGTGTAGCTAATGAACCTAAAAAAAACAAGCATGGGTTTTGGACTGTGGTAGGAAGTCTGAGTTCCCACAGAGAACCCAGGAATGAACACAGAAAGCATTCTTGTTCATATTTCAGATCATCACTGAGTAATTACTCAGCTCTGTCCAGATGGTTTGATGTTAATCACATCTAGTATCATAAATCTGCTTGAACATATACAGCATTCCTGCTATGATCATGGTGTGATTTCAAAGCGCTACAGTTCAGTTTAATAACCAGCTGTTCGTAAATAACGTTGGAAACTTTGTTTGTTTTGTTGTTTTGTTTTTTTCTTCAAATCAAAGTTATTCGAGTTCAAACTCCACAGGGTTTAATGTATACTGTACTGATGAATTGCACCAACTTAAATAAAAATGTTTGGTCCTAAGATTAACTGGTATTTTATTTGCTTTCTGGAGCTGATGGTACTATGACTGTGAACATTTACCTTTCTCATTACTGGCAGATTTGAAAAATTGGGAACAAGCCAGCAGGAGAGCAGGAGTGAAAAAAAGTCCCTAATAGATGATGAGGGTTAAGATGTAGGGAAGTACTCAACCTCAGTCACTTGCATTTTGACTCAAAGTCAAAAACCCAAATTTCTCCATGTGGATTTACTTTCATCTCTGTTTCACAAAAACGCACATGATCAAACACTCCCTTCCTCTGTCATCTTTTATCTCAGGAACAAATTTTCTTTCACTTCCTTGGTGTAGCTGTCTCACACACACACACACACCCTCACGCATACAGAGTTTCTGAACTCAATGATCTGAGTCAATACCACAAATGATATTGAGTGCTGCTGATGCCACTTCCAGTCTCACCTGAAAGAAATGCTCAAAGAGTTCAATCTAATGCTCATTTTCTCTCTCCTGAATTCGATGGGCAATCCATCTCTTCCCATAAAGGATGAAACCCTTAAAGGGATGTACTAAAAAGGGGAAGTGTGATAAAAACCTTTTGGAGCAAGAAAAGTACGTCAGCATCCACAGAGAAGTCTTGCTTTTTAACACTTCTCATTTCAGTCCATTTGATGAAAAAGTACATATTTGTAAAAATCATGGCTTTTTTTGCGTGTTCAAACATAAGGTTTCCCAGAAGAGAAAAGGATCCTGCTAAAATGTCCTCACAGCATCATCAATTTACATTCATATAGATAATTAATTATTAATTGTGATGTTCTAAAATTGGAAAAAAGGAAAAAATACTTTCCACAGAGTCGCTTCTCAACTCTGCGTGTCTAAGGTTACTGACGACAGGGAATCAAGGCTGTCTGCTTGCCTTTCTTCCTGCTGGCAGATCCGTTACACTGATCTCACCTCCAGCCAACCTTTGCCACTCTGCAACCTAATCTGGCTTTATTCCTCCCCCCTTTCACCATCTCCCACTCCCCCATAGGGTGACGGAGTTATCGTGGCAAAATCTGGAGCAGTCCTGGTGCATCCTGAATTAAGAGGCTGGCCGGATGGAAATAAACTCAGAGCGACAAACAGTCTTTATTCAGCTTGAGAGGCGCATTAAAACATAGGCAGGGTGTGGTGTATTTATTTCTGTTGTTGAAAATGTTTTTCTTTTCCATCCAGCACATGTGGCACGATAGCAGCTGTTCTTTCAGTTTTTGATTGAGCCTCGTCCCCATCAACATCACTTCATCACTACGCTAAGCACTTGCTTACTGTCAGATTAGCACTGACAGCTAATAACATCAGTCTGACACACTGGTCGATGATAAGTCAACAGCCAATCAAGCGTGAGAGAAGTGGAAGGCAAGAGTTCTGATTGGACGAAAAGGGAAAACATGGAGCAGAGTACATAAAGGAAATAGAAAAATCCACTAAAATAAAGGGAATCAACATCAAAACATTCTGTATTAACTTCCATGACAATTAAATTGTAGTGAAATGTTTAAACATGAAAGACTGTTTTCCAGTTTTTCAAAGAACCACTAAGCACAATTAAGTTGCACAGTGAGAAAAAAGTCTTTGGTGTGGGTGTTGTTACTGAATGAAAAAAAAATCTAATTTAACTATTTTATATAATGGAAGGAGTTATTTAGAAGGAAAATGTGCATTCTATCTCCTGGAAATAAATATCTGTAGTTCACTGAGGGTCCAAGAGAGCAACACTTTCAGCAGATAACAATAAGGCTAAATCAAGTAAAGTTGTTTCATTCCATCCTTTTGAGCTTTTAACCTCTTAGAGGAATCTGTAGATCTTAAAGATTAATGAAAAGCTAAAGCAAAGACCTAGATGTTATTGGCTCTTACAGTTTATGTAATGATAAGTAAGGTAATTGCTTACATGAGATTCTTAAATCAATATTGTAGTGTCAACTCCTATACAGTTTTCCATTGAAATAATAGATAAGCATTGTTTTTCATTGGTTGGTATCTAACTCCTGTGACATGAAGTGCCTTCTGCTCCTATTATAAATAATTAACAAATGGTCACAGTATTAAATCTGGCAAAATACACTTGGAGTGATTATTTCATCCTATATCACAGTTTCTAAGGAGTCAAAATTCTAATCTGTGCATCTCTAGTTATGATCCTCAAAAAACTACTGATCTAGCTGAGACTAAAGTTAATTATTCATAAAGATTTAAAAATATAGGCTCCATATTGAACCCTGCTTTTAGTCAATATTGTAAAGATCTACACAAGGTCTCAAAGAACAGTTTGGAGGGTGGAGAGCTGCCATCTTGACCCACAGGTTGAGGGCCAACCCAGTAATGGGATCGAAGAGGGAAAAGCCGATTCAAAGCTCAGAAATAAGAGCGTTGGTGGCAGCTAAGTCGACATGGTGGCCCTGCCAGCCAGGTTCATGCAGGGCACAAGCTTCAGTGTGATAGGAGAATGGTGAAGGAAAAAAAAGGAAAAATGTTGGGGCGTTGAAAGGAAATAAGAAAAGAAAAACTGAGAATAGAAGCTCGGGGGTTCAAGAGAATTGGTTTGGAGTGACTGACCCTCGAGCCGAAAAAGACAGAGGACACGAGATGTAGGCGAACAGCCAAGTGTTGATACAAAAATGGATTTTTTAAAAATTGAATAGTAAAGATTCTGTTTGGATCACATTTGAACCCTTTGTATTCTGTTTTACACTGTTGTGTCAGCGCCTTCCAACAAATAAAAGCTCTTTGTCTCCAAATTCCTTCGCCAGCTTGCTTAGTTGTAGTTTGATGAATTTGCAGCTGAACTGGTTTCAACTTAAGGTGCCCCAGTCTCAGATATCCTGCTATACCAGTATCTAATTCCAGAGCAGTTGGAACCAGCTTTCAGCTCCACCAGAACCCCTAAACTTACTTTTTCATTATATCAAAGTTTATTTTGTAGGGATGTTCATTTCAGATTTAATCCATGAATTCACAGCCACACATGTGCCTTTTATTTTACTGTTATCACAGGTGAGCCTGCAAGATATTTTGAGGTTTAAACATCTGATGCAGCATTGCAGTAATAATACAAAAAAACAACAACATTCCTTCTGAGTCTTTTCAAATTATGATGTCAAATATTACTTTAGAGGCTAAATTATGGACACTAAACTTTAAAACACTCAGCTTTATCCGGACACAGGTCAGCAACAATTGCTGCAGGGCAATCATCTAATTCACCCAAACAATTGTGGTGAGTTAACTAAAAGAAACGGTCCAAACTGCCTATTCTGTTCCTGAAAGCCACTTCCTTTTATCATTGGTGACAAATCAAATTGGGAGCCAATAAACCTGAAAGCGGCAGTTGTTCTTTTTGTTTTTTTTTCTTTTTCCTCTGTTTTTCTCCAGGTTGTAGAGTTTGAGGAATCCATCACCTTGAGATCCGTGAATCTGATGGTATCCCAAACCACTCCAGAGGCAAAAAATGCTGGGTTTGATCTGGGATAATAACTGAATTGAAATAACAGCAGCAAGTTCAGGCAATGCAAAGTCTAACAGAGCATCATTTTCACTCTGAATCCCTCTTTCAAAACCACTTTTATCTACCCGTCTGTGTGCAGTAATGCATGTCTTGTCACCCACTCTCATGTTCTGTCGATCTCTCCATTGGATTTAAAAAAGCAATGCCATCCACTGTCCCTCACATGTTGACAGAACACACATGCATGTTTCAACACAAGAGGAACAGAGGTCAAACCAACAGATTTCTCACAATAAGTTACTCATTAAATTTAGTCTTGTTACTAATTTGTCTTCATTTACTTCCTCCTCTGAGCTCCTCTGAGGCCTGAACATTGTTACCAATAGGAACAGATTCTGGATTGGCCTAAATATCATGGGATGGACGTGTAAAAATTCAATTAACAACAAATAACATAACAAATCAAATGAAATAAGGGGCTAATAGATGAAATTAAGTGAAAATGAGAAATAATGCAAGGAAAATGTAAAAATATGTTTAAATCATAAAAAAAGGAGAAAAATAAATGAAAGCTCAAAGAAAAATAAAATTTTCCACTAATATCACAAACTGTCACTTGGGGTGACAAATCTATAATTAACCCAAATTCAACAACCTTTAACTATAAAGGCTATGTCCATCATTCTTGTTGTCTATGCATCCAATAAACTCTTCCTTTGGCTGGGAATCAGGAAGTTTTTAAAGCTTTTAAGAGGATTGAGCAGAGCTGATATTGCATTAGGTGGGGTCAACTATTTACAGCAACATACTGACAGTGTGCAAGTTTTTGTTAATTATTCTGCAATTCTGTCAGCAGAAATAAAGAGCCATGTTGCAAATTCAATTTAGGTATCCAAGGTATCCAGGCAGATCAATTAAAATAGAACTAAACTGTGCAAATTTAATTTAAAAGTTTTCTATGAAAATTGAAGGCATCCTTTGGCCCTAATGCAGCCTGCTTATGATTCTCTTCCCGCATCTCCTTCGCCATCCTGACTCTAGACTAGCGACACTGTCTGCTGACGCCGTGTTTTCCATCTGCTGCCGACAAAGGACGTTGCTGCATACGTTTTCTGCTTATTCTGACTGAGGAGCAGCTAAGGCAGCATGTAACGTCAGACGAACGGAGAGAGAGGGTGGGGAATGCAAGGAGGAGGAAGAAGAGGGGGCAGCCGGAACAGAGAAAGGACACCGAAGGGAAATGCGATCCTGCAGTCTGAAATATGATATCACGGAGTAGCGATGAAGCTTCATCAATTATCAAGAGTCCAATCAGATAATGCCACAGCATGCAGAGTGACCTGAACATTCTCAGCATTTTTGGGAACTTTTAGTTGCAAACTGTAATCCTGAAAAAGGTGGGAAACATGATTCAGCACTTTAAAGTCAGATCCAGACCTAAACAGGTAACAGGTGGCGTTCCTGCGTGGAAGGAAGAATACTGTAAAGTTAATGAGGCATGATGTTGTAATATCATTAAAGTCTGAACTGAGATGCACTGAGTTTGCAGCAATAACAGTTAAGTGCTAAAAACGGTAATAGATTTGTTTTTACAAGTGTGTAAAATGTTGAAATCCTTACTAAACAGCAGGATTCTCACACTTAAAAAAAATTCTACAAATGATACCCAACTCTTTAAGCAGACAAGCAAACCAATCAGTCGATCAGTGAGTCAATTAATCTCCTAGACAAACCACAGTCACGGAGCAAACTCTACCAAGCAACTGTCTTTCTGTGCAAAAGCATTTTCATCCTGCAGCCTGAACAGAAGCATAAACCTGATGAAAACCTGAGTGCACGCAGCTAATTACACAGCCAATCACATCCTATTTGCTCCGCCACGAAAACATAAACAAACTTGTGGCTTGCTTCACGGATGCGTGTGCATAAGACAGAAAGACAAATAGCAGCTGATTGTGTTTTATCTGCTGGCTGCAGCCCACTGATTATTGGTACGTTGCTGCACTTTGAAGACTAACGACCAGACCAAACTGACTTCTCATGGTAAGGTGACGGTCAGATGTATTAACAGACACACACACACACACACACACATGCACACGCATAAAGAGTCAATTTTACATAATCATGCTTATATCTAATAAATTACCAGCAAACTGTGGTCATTTTTATTTTTCCAAATTGGTTTAGTTAAAACAACTTTGCAAAATATAAAAAGCAAAACTATTTACATATTATTTCATAAGCAGAGAAACAACTGGTTTTAATCAAACCATAACCATTTCCAGAAAATGTTTTCTATTTCAAGTACATTTTTCAGTTCAACCTTTGTTTTACCTGAACAACTAACTGCGATAAACATCAGCCATAAAAGAAAATAAATACCCTGCAGTTTTCTTGATAGTGGTAGTGGTTTTAAATCCAGCAAAGGTATATGATGTGATTAGGTGAGGTATATGATTATGCACCAAAGCGTATCTTATTGATGTGTTTACAGACTGGAAAATAGTGGGAATTCCTAAATACCATGTATCTGTGAATATAAAATCAAGACAAAATTGGCCCATTTAAATCAGTAATTGATGGATTGGTGTGAGTTATGAAAAGAGGCAGGTTTTATTGAAATGTTCAGCTTTTCTGCTTCCCATGACACTCATAGATTCCATATAATTTTGAGAAGCCTATAAATCTATGAAAACACATTATCAGGAATTACATTATCTGTGAGTAAATTGGACACTTTTCTTTTCAGCTCCACCAGTAAGTGTCTCCCCTACACCATCCTGGATGTCCCTATCAGTGCCTAACAGAGGAAAAAAAAAGCTTATCACAGCTTGGAAACACAAACCAACACACATCGGTGGTTTCTCATGGACGAGATAGCTGGGAAATGTGCAGGTAGGCACAACTCAGCATGTGAGCTGTGAGGTCAGAGGGTTTGAAGAGAATAGGTGGGAAAAGAAAAGAAAGGTGGCAGAGCACAAAACGATAAAAAAACTGATGATGAAGAACCTAAATTAAGTGTGATGTCTGTGTGGTCTTTGCAGCTAGCAAAAGAAATCCAGCCAAGGATAAAAGTGTTCTGGTTATCATGGTTATAAAAATTATTTTAAAAAGCTGACATTAATGCAGCTGTACCCCATCCCCACCTGAAAGGCTACTGGAAAGATACAATTGAATTCATCAGCTCAACCGGTGCCTGCATTTTTACCTAATTAAGAATAAGAAATGTTATAGAAAACATTACTATGCACTACAAAATCTTACCAAGTATTTTTTACGATTGATGAAAAAGTACTCGTTACTGGCAGATTATTTCCCCTACAACAAGATATTTTTTCATGTTATAAGTGAAATAATCTGCCACTAGGGGTGGGAATTTAATGTATTGTCTATAATTTATTCATTTTTTCTGATAAATTACTTATCATTATAATAACTTTTATTATTGCAACAAAAAATTCAAATTAATGATGTTTGAAACCCCCCAAATTGACTTCACTAAAAGCATCAACAAATAGCAATAACTTTGAAAATAAAGTTACGGTGTGTAGGCTAGTGATACTAATTGCACTTTTTAACACGACTGGTGTCTTAAAGAAGCGTATTACAAATGGAAATATTTTGTTAAGACCATTAATTGTGCTTGTGGGGTTATAATATGGTCATGCAGTTACCTATAAAAGCTGTAATAAATACTTCCTATCATCACTTTTATAGTTGTCACAACAGTACCACAAAATATAATGATAAAACTTTAATTCCATATCGCCCACCCCTTTTTCAGCAATATTAAATAATTATGGACTTAAACCAAACGCCTATAACTTGCTGAAAAGTTACTTGTAAGTTAGTTTATCTCAAGTGTATTACGATATTTGCTCTAGAAAAGTGCTACCCATTGTAATTTTACTTATCTCATCTTCGTATATCTCACTAATAATTACCAACTGTTGTGAAACACCCTCTCCTCTTATTCATGGCTGCTAGTTAACTCTGAAGGAAGTTGCCACAAACGCATTGAAAATATCCACTCACATGTACGACATGCTAGAGGGGATACCCTATCTATCGCCCCGTCGGTGTCCTTTACAAAAAGACAATGACAGCAGGTGTCTACTGTTACAGCAGGCTGCATAATGACACACCTGTTCCGACACATACAGATACTACTCTGCAGGTGGTGCCGCCTTGTCGTGAGGTCGAGGTAAATTCAGGGTTTCATTCGTTTCCTGTCCTTGGACCACAGTCTGCACTCAGTTCTTGCATGTGTGGTTCAGGTACTGTATCTGGGCAGATTAAGCAATGAAACCAAATGGACTGGACACACACAGACACACTCAGACTGATTTATGGTCTTTTTGTAGTGCAGTGGCTCTATTAGCGAGAACAGCAGCGAGTTTCATTAGTGAAGACCCCAACGAAGGAAGGGAGCTAAGCTGAAAGAAATAAGAAATGAATGAGGTCATGTTATGAGAAAAAGGAGAGAATGAGGTGATAAAATTAAAGGACACAGAGAATGAACGAGGAGAAGCAGGTAAAAAGTAATGGACCAGACCTGGGTCACCTGATCGAATGCCTCATCTAGCAGATGCATCACGACTTTCTCTATGCGTGTGTGTGTGCGCATTTGTGTGTGCACCCCATCTTGTCTCATTCTCATTCAACGCTCGGTGTGTCTGCAAACTTACCCTCCTATCCTAACCCCTCCCTGTCACTCTTTATTTCTTCATCCCTTCCCTCCTCTATTCCATCCCTTCATTACATATTTAAGAAATCGCTTCCCTTTTTTTCCTTGCCTCTTAAAAGCATTGCATCATTTCTGTGCTCTTTAACCCTTGCTCATGCACCCTCTTTCTGTCAGTCTTTCAGTCCCCAGTTTTAATCCACCCATCTCCATCCCTGCAGAAAACAGGGGTGAAACTGTAGATCATGGCACACCCGTTTTCCCCTCTTCCACCACTCCTTCTTCTTCCCTTCATCCTTCCTGCACCCATTCAGTCACGACTCCATAATTGCGCAAAGACATCAACCGACAGGGCAGAAAAACAGCCAGGGAGGTACAAAGAATTATAGAAAGAAACAAACATAGCAATGTAAGCAAATCTAAGCTGTTGCCTTGTCCTTTATGTGGATTTATGTTTATTTCAAAAGCTGATTTTCCAGCTTGGCATAACACTACACAAAAAATAACCTCAAATAACAGATGACATGTTGGTATATGTGATGGATTACCTTTTCTTCAATCCTAACAAGCTGGTTTCTTTTCTACGCAGCAAAAAACAAATAAGAAAATCTGAAAGATTAATGAACTAAACTTTAGTCTTTTTTTGCTACAAACTGACACAATGAACTGTAAAAGTTTCAAAAGACGTTCCAACTTACATTAAGAGATTTTTTTTTTTTTAATTTCTACTAAAGTTACTTTACTGCTGATTTAGAGGCAACATTATTGTGGAATTAGTGGTAGGCTGTACTATGTTGAACAATGTTGTATGACTTCCTATATGAAAATGAAATATTTGAAATGCTTAAGGTATCTCAGTGATATTATTCTAAGAAAAGCTCCTTTATGGGTTGCTGTAACTGCTTAGCTCCCAGAGCAGATAGTGGCTTTTTAGATTTGAATGTCTGGAAGATCACTTGTAAGGCATTATAGTGAAGAAAGTGATCCAACATTTATTTATGTCGTTAAAATAAGAGAAAACTGAGCTTGATCTCGTTACCGATTCTGTTCAGAGCATTTATGGACAGAATTTCAAGACTAAAGGTGTTGAGGGATCCATTATGGTGATCTCAGGATTGCATCTCTGCTTTTTACAGATAATGTGGTCATTTTGGCTTCATTAGATTGGGATCTCCTGGGATTGCCTTAGGATTCTCCCAGAGAAGCTGGCTCAAGTGACTGGGGAAGTCTGGGTCTCATTGCCTAAAGCTTAAGTATGTAACTTTTCCAAAATGTTTTTTTGTTTTTTTTCGATATTTGCTAAAACTGTCCCCAGGCTGCAATGTGGTGACAATATGGTATAGTGATCTGTGAAAAGATCAATCTCCTACACTTCCTCCCTGGGCTACCATTGCCATCTGAAGAAATGCACCGCTCTGCTCAAAAACAACCAATCAGAGACAAGATGAAGTTCTTTCAATCATGCTTGTGTTTGTGCTGCTAAATGTGCTAATGGCAGAGAAGCAACGGAACATGCCAGGAAAACCTGTTTATCTATTTATTTGCCTTAGCATTTTTAGAAAACTATAGTGTGGTGAACCAGCTGTAGCGTATTAGAGCCCAAAGGGGAGTGTGTGAGCGGCAGATACATGAGGTTGATTGACAGTGCTAAGACCCACCTCCTGGCTCTTATTGGTTATTGATGCAAGAGCATTGTATTTCTGTATATAACTGGGGGAAGGCAGGACCTCATTATTTTTTGAACAAATATGTAAAAAATATATGAATAAATATTTTTTATAAAAGTTAATACTGTACTGGATAACCAGAAGACAATGGATGGATGAAATGGCAAACCACAAGTGACAATAAAACATTAAACAAGTGTAATTATATCATATATTTTAGTTTCACATTGTTGTGGAAATACTTTGGTATTTTTATGGTTATCATATTGTGAGAATCTCATTTTGGCCTAAGCCTAGAGGATGTATATAACAGAGACATATGTGAATGTGTGTGTATACATACAAAGTAAAATGCCAAAACAGGATAAAGGGGGAAATTTTACTGTGATTATGGTGTGGACCATTTATGCTTTTGAACTTTAGATGGCGAGTGATAATACCTATTTGAAAGGTCATTTTGCAGCAAATAAAAGAAATGAAATTCAGAAGAGAAACAAAGCGAAGCTTCTAAACAAGGTCTGACAAGTATTCATTACCAAACATCTATACCAAACAGAGCAGCAGTGACACAGAGACAGAAAAAGGAGAATTTCTTCTCCTTTCATTGATGCCTCATTTTAATTAATTTGGTTGCACTTTGCTGATAGCTCTGAAACACAACACCTTAGCAACATCACATGTTCGCTGTTGGCTGTTTTTAGCCTTCAGTGCTCCATTTCAGCTCCTGATGGACAGGTCTTGCAGGGTGATTTAGGACCAACAATTTAGCTCACAATTCCCCCTGAAGCGCACAGCAGAAAAGCCTAACAATCAGTGCTGCTCCTTTCTTAATCGGTCTCTCAGAGGATCTCCCCTCTGTTAGCCTCTCTTCCTTTTCATCTAAATAAGGAAGTTGTTTTGCTGCTATAGTCATCATCGGTCTTTCTTTCTTTCCGTCTCTTCTCCTCGGGGAGAGTGAGAGTCGCAGACAGACTTCTGAAAAAAATCCCTTTGACAAACACTTTCCTGCTCAAATCATTGCCGCTTTTTCATGACAGTCACACGGGGGTGAAAAGGTAAGAGAAGGTAGTGAGCTGCTTTGATACCGGAGAATTACTAGATCACAGTTCGTGGCAAACAGGTCATCACTCGTCTAAATCCGCATCATTCCATCTCGTCTTCAAAACAACCAGCCAGACTGTGTGTGTATAAACGTGGGAGGGTGTCTGGTGATAAGTGTTACTGTACACAACATGTCTCCTTCCTCCAATCTTTAATAAGGGGGTGGATTTTGTTTTAGCAGAGGAGAGATGGGTGGAGATCTGACCTTTACATGAGACTGTCGGGGGTCTCTATGTGTGTGAGAGTGTGTTCAGGTGACAAACAGCCCAACCAAGCAGCCTTCTCTCGCTTTTCCAGGGCTGAAAATATTTTAGGCTCGCAAACATAAGCATGCATACCAAAGAGGTGGCTGTGGACTCTCACACTCACTCACGCAGAAAAAACTAGGCCTCAGGGCTGCAATGCTTGTCTCCCATTGACTCCTCTTTGTTTTCATGTAACAGCCGGCCTGTTTAATATCAGAAAGGTCACCCGTTCGATCCCAAACAGCCGACACATAGTCAAGCAAATTTAAAGCTCTCCTCCAGTTGATCACAAAATAGAGACATAAACAGGTTTTAAATTGCAATGTGAATCTACGTATTTATAAGCGATGATGTTATTTTGAAAGATTTTCCAAATTCCACACACGTTATATTATACTTGTACTGGAGTTCCCCACTAGTATTTCCCCCTTGCATATTTCTTTTACTTTCATAGTTTTGTCAAACAACCAAAATTCAGTTTTCAAATTATAAATTTGTGTATTAAGCGGAAAAATCTGTCCACTGGGCCTATGTGATGATGTAAATGGTCCCTTAACTTATTTCTACTGTGGCAACCGCTGTCAAACATTTCTGACATGTTTATAGTCTTCCCACAGCACCCAATCAGTCCTAGACTTTGACTAGGCCAGTTTAAAAAAAAATCTAATAGTTTTAGGGGGTTTTTTGTTTGTTTTGATTTCTTTTGTTGTTTTGCACAGAGGTCCACTTACCTGTATACTGTGGATCAGTGTGTTGCTACAGAAAAATTAGTGTTTGAACCTAAACTCATAATCTGCTGGCTCCTTCAATTAAAGAAAGTCTTCTAGGTATTGAAACAGCAAATAAATCCCATAACATCACACTACCACCACTAATAACTGTGATTCTTTTTTTGTTTTGTATCTGTCTGGTATTAAAATTGTTTGATTATCTAAAACATTTTGTGTGACATAAAAGCAAAAACCAACAGACATCTTTGAGGGAAACATACTTCATCACAACATGGCACACATGTAGAAACGGAGCAGCAGTCTGGCTGATGCTGCATATTTGGAGATATTAAACAGCCCCATTGTGCTTTTTTTATACTGTTATAACAAAGCACCTTCTTAATGGGTACAAATGTTCTCTGATCCACATTAGTAACATTGCACAAAAAAACAGAGTCCAAAAACTGTAATTCAGGAAGGTTTTATTCCAGGAAAACCAGATCATTGAACAGGAAATAATGAGGCTCATCTTTAAGGAAGGAATTGTTTTCTCTCTTTCTGAACAAAAAGCCTTTTGTCTCTAAAAACAAAGAAAAACTCTACCTTGCTAAGGCAGGTAGATTTCTGCTGCCTTGCACTGAACTTTATTCAAACTGTCGTGTCGTCGTGTTGAACAACAACTTACCCCCCACCTCCCTGCAAACACCATCCAACTTGAGAATAACAGTGTGATCTGAGCTGGTCCCTGGGTGAGTATATCTGCTGAGCAGCCAGTTAAAGTAGGATCAAAGCAAGCACACCACTATGTGCCCCTTGTTGCACCACACTCTGACACCAACTCATATTCACCACGTGCCTCCTTTTGCACACCAAATTGTATTTTGAAGCCAAATATATTTTGGGTTGGTTGACCTGGAAGCAAAGTGTCCTTGAAAACATGAAGGGCGATGGTCGTGGTAAGAAAGAGGCTTTAGGTGAACAGCTCTCTTTAACATACTTAGTGAAGTTTTGTAACTTTTAATATTTATTAACACAAAAACATGGTGAGTTGCTGGTGGACTGCTCTGGCGACCCAAAGAATCAGCTTAGTAGATTGTTTTGTGGGGGAAACGTTCTAAATTTCAACTAAACCTGGATGTTGATGAAGACACATTATTCCACTCAAAACATAAGAGTTCCTCATCAATTGTTTCTACTTGTGCTGCCTTTACACTGTGTTGCTTAGCTTTTGTCCAAGAGCATAACTTTTTCCCATCAATACTGATATCGCACAAGCTGAGATTTTATTAAATAAGCAATACGATGCTCAAAAGCCCAACACACCTCATAGATTCACTCTGCACCAAGTCAACTCTATGTGCTGGTACAGCTGGTAAGAAGTCTTCTTGTTGACAGCATTGGTCGCTGCTTTTCTCCACATATGCACATCGGCATCACTTCCAAACTCCCAAATGATCCATGGAGCTGTGTAATCACTTCTGCATTAAAATACACAGCAACAGAAGAAACAGCAACGGCATTTTCCAGGGACAGAGCGAGCACAGTCTAACAACCCCCCCTTCAAACAAACACACACACACACACGCCTTCCTGAACACTAACTGCAACAACATAAAACATTAAAGGCAGTCAGCAGCTACTTCACATCTCACCTCTGACATTTCTGCACTTACATCTTTTCAGATGTACTTCTATGGAGAACCAGCTGAGCAGAGAATTTTTCTGTCCCATCACACTGAGAGTCATTTTGGGTGAAAGTACTACCAATCCAAGTTACATAAATCTAATTAAAAGCCTCATCCAACTTTATTAAAATGTAATGTGCCATTACAAGCTATATTTTGTAGCTGTTAACAAGATTTTAGACATTTCAAAGATAATATTACTTGTAAATTAGATTGGAGAACCACTTTGATTATAGCCTTTAACCTTTGGTAAGAGAAACTATATGCCACTTAACATGATTGTCCCTAATCTTGTTCCACAGATTAGGAACAGCCTTAAGTTAGAGGTTAATAAAGCGGGTTGAGAGGATTAATTTGTTTATATTAATTCTAAAAAAGTCAAGGATGCACTTCATCTGCATTCATTGCCTGAAGAAAATTGTAAAAAAAAAAACATGAATCGAATGATGGAAAACAAAAACTCAAGTTTACAAATCTTCAACTGTTAAACATTAGGTTCGGCAAAATGTACAAGAAGGGTTAATTAAAGATTTATTCATCAAATTTTTCTTGCTGTGAGGGGTCATTAGTTATTTTCCTAAACAGTACAGCCACTGTCAAAGTGTGTGTGGGGGTTAGAGAAAGCAGTAACTGTAAAACATTAGCATTTCTAAAACAACAGTCTCTCTATGCTTTTGCTTGAAAATGTAGTTCATTCCCTTCACTCAAATTCATCAGAAATTGAGATACAAAATTTGAAAGTTTCAAAGAACACAACAGAGCAATTTTACTGTTCCTGATTTAGCCTTCCTGTTATCTGAAGAGTCTTGCTCTCGCTCACTGTCTCACAGCCTGAACAAATTGCCGACACGTCTCAACATATGACTGAAAATGATGTTTGCTTTTAAGTATTTTCTTTTGTGCTCACTCTGACTTAATTTTAATCACCACACTGAAACTAAAAAAAAAAACATATTTTGTGTGTTCTTAACTCAGTAACAATGTCCACTGAAGGGCATTCTTAGCACAACCTGTTAGCACTTATTTGTGACTGTTTGGAAGATGACTTGATTTTTGGGTTTCAGACCCAATCAAGCTTAGAAATTCAATCCAATCTCTTCATCCATCTTAAGGTCAAAGATTAGATATCAGACAGATTTAACCCTCTTATCAAAAATGCAGCTTTATCATCTAATGTGGCAGTAAATACATAATGAGAGCAGATGATGCATTCAAGTGGAAGGAGCTGACTGCAGAATCCCACCATGCCATCAAATCTATATGCTGAGGGCTTATCCTCTCAGCATATAGACACAACCACACACAAGTGATGTTTTTCACACCTGTGCTTATCTTTGACTCAATGTTCAAAAAACACAGCATTCAATCAAAAGTGGAGGATCTTCTATCAGAAAAAGCTATTGCCTTTTTGACAGCCCATGTATTTCACTTGTTCTCATTGCTGCTGTTGTGTGTGTGTGTGTGTGTGTGGGGGGGGGGGGGTGTTGCAGTGGACATTGTGAGTCAGCGATGTTCCCTGATGTCTCAGAGGAAGCAGAACAGAGGAGACTTGGAGCAATGACACACACACACACACACACCCACACAAATAGGTATATGTTTAAAACAAAAAAAGGGATATTGAACAGATATGCAGCTTCTTCATCTGCTCAGTGAAATACAGGCACAGACACAGCAGGGAAAGTGTGTGTGCTAACTGACTCATCTCATCAGTATCTTATTAATGTGGAGACAGACGGCAGGGCCATCTGTTGTCAAGCCAATTGCACAGCAGTAACTTTTTACATCAATGCTTGTCTGCAACATTGAGACCAGCAATTGGTTGACTGGAGATCCAACTATCAAACCAAATTTTGATGTTAACCTGCATTTTTTTTCTTTATCATTCTGACACTATTTAGCAGGTGTGACATTCCAGTCTAAATGAGGGTTATCAACTGGCTTGGTTTCAGTTAAAACCAAGCCATGGAACACAACCTGCAGACTGCTAATCTTTAACCTGATTTTGATGCCATGGCTTCTAAGGGCTTTACCTCCAATGAGGCCAGACAGTTCAGCCGAAGCTACATTTAGAGCTACATGCTTCATGGAGACGTGATTTAAATTACATAAGAATAAAGAGCTCAGGTATCTGGAAGTTCAATGCGTCACTGAGGGTTTTTTGCTAATTTTGACATTTTTAATTATAAATACAGCTCAAGATAAAGGAATCCTTATTTGCAGCCTGCATCTAATGCTATACAAAGTCACCTTTGTGCAGGGCATGTTTTGAATTTCTGAGAACACACCCTCCTGTCAGTGGAAAGAGATTAAAATGAAACCTTGTTTGGGTGAGATAGGAGATTTACAGCTTTAAAAGGAAGCTGTAAATGAAGGAAAAAATTATTTTAGGCCACATAGTATTAAAAACTCAAAAGTAAGCAGAAAATAGGGTAAATGTGACAAACAGAAAAAAAAAATCTCGAGGTATAGGTATACAGCTTAGTGATGAGTTTCTTTTTAACTGCATAAAAACACTCAGTACAGATCCAGACAGGAGGGTTAATCATGGTCCAGTCTCAACTCTGGCTTTATGCAAAATGCCTCTAATAGTCATACTGAAGATACTTGTGAATTAATGAACTCAACGGTTTGGAACAATTATGCAAATTCTTTATATAAAATGTCTCTTTTGATAGTTGTTAAAAGAGAAAATGAATTTCTTACTGACCAAGATTGTATTAAACCCTAAACATGATTTGTCCAGTGATTAAGTAGGGCACTTGTGTAGCACCTTAGTTTGCTTATGGCCTAGGAAGGTTCTGTGTCTACTTGTTGCTAGATGCATATTAGCACTAAAAATACAATTAAATTCCTTTTAGTAGCTGTCTATAAACTTTCTACATTTGAAAACTTTCAGATTACAACAAAAAAAAATGTGCTCCTGGCAGTGTTTTGCTAAACTGACACAAACATATAATTTACAAAACTGCAAAAACTACTATTCAACTTTGGAGCTTCACATACTCAGTGGGTCTACAAACAGGAATTATTATGGTGAACTACGTATAATTCCCACCACTGGCTGCTTGCCAATTCAAACCTTTAACAGTCTTCATCCGCACACAAACACTCAGTTTGTACACACTGTTAATTACAGCACTCCAGACAGCTACAGCAGAAACACCAATTTGATTACTAATTTGTCTCTGTCATTAGGATGATAAACAACCTGCAAAGCAATAAGCAAGCAAAGAAAATATGAGATGCTCTCTTATATCCATGTTATGCTTTTGTTAAATAACTACAAATAAAAAGCCAAGTGGGAAAAAAAATTCTCCCACTGAACCTTCAAGCTCAAAGGAAATCTTTTAAATCTGATTTTAAGCACTATGTTTGCTTCAAAGAGTAGGTTTTTGCAACATGTGCTTGTGTTGACACATTCATATAACAATATAACAGCCTTGTCAAATATAGAGAAAAAAAAAGAGTATAAAAATAAGTGTTGGAATTGTGTTCAACTTTTCATTAACCTCTGCAGGAGAAGCGTAATCGCTGCAACTTACACAGCAAGCTTTTTGAGACGACTCTGACAGTCTGATTGGCTCAGTTCACCTGGTCACTCTATGCGTAGCTGTGAGGTCACGTTGGACTAAATACAGAGTGACACCAAAAAGATTAGTCCCAGCACAGACATCAGAGTGTCTCTAAGTCTGGGAAGCTGAATCCTACCCGACGCAGGACACAAATGGTATTAGACACCAAGTTATAACTGCTGCTTCTAGGTTAAACATACACTTGGTAAAATTTGTTCTGCAAACTATGCTACTAGAGAGTCTGAGAAAACATCCAATTTTAGAATATTATTTATTAGATTTGTGTCTGAATCCATTTTGATTAGGTATTACTTATTTTTACTTTTGCAAGTTTTGCTTGGACTAAAAATATCCCTAAGCTTCATAAGTATTTTGCTGATAAAAAAAAAATTAATTAACAGAAGAAGAGCAGTTAGGATTGAGGTTCAAGCCCTCCTTAGCAACTCCTTCCTGCTGCTCCCATTTTTGGACTCAGCAAATAATAAATATGAAGACAAGTTTAATGCCAATGAAAGTGGATTTAAAATAATCCTTCAAAAGCGAGTTTCTTGGATTAGAAATTTCAAATTGCCTAAATATCTTGCATTTCACAATTTTCTTCACTTATTGACACCCCCTAATATATAACTGAAAGTAACTATGTAAATGATAAAATTATATACAATGTTCATTTACAAGACAACATTGTCTTATAAACAATGTTGTCCTATAACATAGCTGAGGAAATAGCCATAACACAAGCACTGATCCAAACGCACCTGGGATGCCATTGTGATTAAACAAGTATAAAGGTTTTATAAATGGCGAATGTACAGGGTTTCTTGGCAGCAGAAACACTGGTAAGGACTCAATTCAGCCACATTCCTCCAAACGCAAATCAGACTTGGAGAGAGTGACATTTTTTGGGTTACAACTCCTTGCTGGCTTGTCCTCTTGGCTCCTGCATCTCCTTGGAGATGATGAGAGCAGCGGTCCTGCATGTGCAGAACACCCATATGCATAAACACCACTGATTACCCGCAAGCTCTCCTTCAAAGCTGTGAATCGTCTCAAGCAACATGGCGAAGAAAATGAGGAAGACACAGCCTTCAAGCATCGTCCTCAAGTGACCCACGGCAACACAAACACATGAGGGGATGCACACTCGCGTGATAGCGTCCCCATGTGGGCGCACACATGGAGTCTGGACGTGCGAAAAGGAAAAAGAGACAGAAAGTGTGAGAGAGGGGAGGCCAACTGCTTGACAAAAAGGGAGCTGGCTCTGCATTCTAATGCACCGGAGCAGGCCTTCCAGCCACTGCACTCTAAAGAAAAAGGAGAAAACGCATTAAGTGATGAATGGAGTCTACTTCCCTCTATCTTTCTCTCGGCTCTTCTCTCTTACCTAATGCTCTTCCTCTCATTTCAATGCTCTTCTCGTTCCCTTTCTCATCTATTGCATCTCAGTTAACCATCTGTGTTCTTTCTCGCCTCCGCTGCAGTCTTCATTTCCTCTAATGCACTCTATTTTTTCTCTTTTCTTTCTCTTTGCGCCTGTTAACTACTCCCTAATTTCTCCTACCACATATTTTTATTTCTTTTGATTCTCATAATCTGGTAAGATTCAATTTTAGGTTAGACCCATGTTCTTACTTCTTTCCCTGCCTGTAAGTCCCTGTAAAGACTTTACATTCATGTGTGCATTTATGGCAAACTATGTCATCAGCTTTAAGTTTTACATGCCAGTCCAAAATGTGTCGATAATGAGCTGGTTTTCAACTACCTTTATAAATGTGAAGAGTGTTGACAATTTTCACAGTCTTTTGACATTTCTTAGAACTAACCTAAAAAAACATTCTAGTTATTTGCCTTCTTGTTAAGCTTGTGGTTATCTTCTAGTGTCACTTTTCAGAAGTAGTAACTCAACATGTTCTGTCAGCTTATGCATTCAGTTCAGTCAAAACTTCTGATGAGTTTATAACACTCAGACTTGGACTGATTACCAAGGTTTTAAAAAGTTTCGAAACTCCAAATAGTAGATGGGTATTGGGATCAAGGGTGTGGAATTCTGTGATCTGCCACTTGTAATCGTATTAAGTTTGTCAAACCTGCTTTATATAGGTTTTGTTCAACATGTCAACTTCATAAATATAATATATTTTCTTGGGTAAACCTAATTTGATTACTTGTAACAAATTATTCAATTAGTTTAAGTTGGATCACCTGTTTTCTTTTTGGTATCTAACAAGCCAAGAAAATACTCAGAAAATAGAAATAGCCATCAATTTCAAGCTTCCAGCATGTTGAGGTTAGAGAATCTTCATCAGTGCAGACAGCAAACAGCAGCACCACCTGTTGCTGCATACTGCCAGTCTGTTAGCAGCAAGTCTGCTAAACAGCTGATAGCCCAATTAGTGAATCAATTAAAGTCAGTATTACACTATAAAAAAGCATCAAAACAGTATAAAATGAGGTGAAAAAAGAATATTCACTAAGGGTAGCAAGTATTTTAACATTTCCCCCTTCTGCTCACTTTAAGGCCAAGCAAAGCAAGGTAAAATTATTTGTGTAGCAAATATCCTCAAAAAGGCAATTCAAAGAACTGCGTAAAACAACAAATTTACAGTATAAATAAAATCTGTAATAATGCACAGATTTTTTTAGCAGTAGATTTTTTTATTTTATTTTTTATTTAAAATAAAATAAGTTAGATCATATAGACTTTTATTATAAATAGAAATCCTTTTATTGCCCAATTTGATCAAACTCTTAGGATCTCCTACTGGCTCATGCCTGATCTTCATCTTTCTTGACATATCATTTTCCTTCTTCTCTCAGGTTTTTCATCTTCTTCTTGACTTTGCCTTCTTCAACTTTGCTCTACTTTTCTGTCTCCCTCCCATCACCCCTTACCACTTTGCTCTGGTCTGTGTCACCCCATCATCTCCTTTCATTTCACCGTCCCTCCCTCCCTTGTTGTCCATATCTGCTGATATGCAGCAGTCATGAAGGGCACTGAGCTCCTTGTCTGAAGGACACACGGTGAATGGCGGTGAATGCCGCATATGCCGCTATGCAGCAGAACATGTGAGAGCTTAGCATGGAAACAGAGCGGCTATAAATATAGCAGTGCAACCTGCCTCTCCTCTCTGAAGAGCTGCTCGCTCTACCTGCAAGTGTAATGGACTAAAGAAGCAGGAATACAATGAGATTTATTAAATTCAGTTTTAAGCTATGTAATCTGTTCCCTGTGTCTGTTTATTTATAGACCTGAAAGGCCGTCAGTATTATACATATAAAAGTTCTGAAGGTCAGCCTTGAGAGATTACATTACAAATATTAAATGTGTCAGGCTGCAAAAAGAGGCGTTTTTCCATAACAGACTGTACATTGCAATGAAAAATGCTTTATTCACAAACAGATTATTGAAATACATCAAACTTTTAGTATGTAGTTTGGTCATTCATCTATCTGCAGAAAGACACACATTGAATAATGACCATGCCCTGCAATCTCATTCTGCTCTTCAGATTCTTGTAGCAAGAAATAAATGGATAAATCTAAATTTCCATACTTAATTCAGCTACAAATTTTAGGCTAAACACCAAATCTGCTGATAGTGAACTGAGTTTGTCATGCTCTATTTACCTGAATATTGGCTATAATTAAATTTATTTGTTCCTAACAGTTTGATTTATTAAAGTGACAGTTACTTATATTGCCCAAGATTGGCTGAATGAAATTACTTTCACCATTCTGTCTGAAACCCTCAAACACCAGATCTTATCTTGTTGCACAAAACATCACCCTACAGAGATATTTTTATTAGCAGTGTTTCCTCACTTCAACTGAGCTATTCAAGGAAATATGGTCAGGAGAGATCTGAGTTACATGAACATTATTGCAGTCATTGGCCTCATTGGGAAACATTTGATTGATTTTGGTTTGATGTATTTCATCATGTCTGAGCTGGTGTCAGCACAAAAGTTGAAAAACGCTCAAAGGGATTCGGTTTATGCAGCTCAGCATTTCACAAAAGCATCTAAGACAATACTTAGATGTTTTCAGATTGATGAGGCCAAGTATTAAGTGCATTACAACCTTTATCTGAAACTCTTTTCCTGAAACTCTATTTTTGCAAAGGTCTGATGGCTAGGAAACTGTTTCTCTTCCCCAGGGCTCAGCACTGAGCTTGGCCCAGATAGACACAAGGCTAACCAACAGTAACAGCCCAGTGTGGTGCAATATGATACCAGCACTGCAGTCTGGTAATACAAACCAGCAGAAGTAGTTCATGATGAAAAGAAATCTTAAATATCCAAAGTTTGTTTCCTAAGGCAAGTATTTATTTACAAAATCATCAAAATTGGTCATAATCCACATTAGTGATAGATACACAAACCTGAACTATGGTTTAAATGCAAAAGGTCGATGTTGCACATGTACCAATTCCAATGAAAAAACTTAAAAATAAAAAACTGCCAATGAAAAAACTGGCAGAATAATCCTGTGGGGATGCTATTTTTAGGGGCATGGAAACAGGTCAAGGTTGATTTGGGGAAATAGTAAGAAACCTTGTTATGTTATTCCACCTTCCAGTAAGACATCAGAATACAGCCAGAGCTAAATCAGAATGGTTTAAATCAAATCATATTTGTGTTTTAGAATGGCCCAGTCAAAGTTAATTCTAAACCAAATGAAAATGCGTGGAAAAAAATGAAAACGAATGGTGTGTATTCAACCTGACTGAGCTCAATCTATTTAGCAAATAAGAATGCAAAGAATTTCAGTCTCCAGTAGTGCAAACCTGGTAGAAAAAAAATACACCAAAAGACTTCCAGTGATATAATTTATTGAGTAGAGGGGACATAATTTCAGGAGATGGAAGACAGGAATGTGGAAGGAAGCTTGTGATAAAATATTAGAAAAAGAAAATCCAAAATCATCAATGCCACAGATAAGATCAGGCAATATGGGGCAAACTGGGTTGAAAACAGTCATGGACCTGGCAAGGAAATTGCTAAACAAAGAGGCATAAATTCTGGGAAGGCCGGTTACTGAAATGTGAATCAGGTGGCAGAATAAATCACGCACAGCAGCTGTTGAGGAGCAGGAATCTAAAAGTAACGGAAGAAGCATGATGAAAGGAAACACAGAGAAACACTTTTAGAGGGGATACATTATCTAAAGAGAGCTTTACAAAGAATACTACTGACTCAAACAATAACCTGAAGATTACAATTTAAACAAAAAAGTGAAATAATACAAACTTAAGAGACAGATTGATGTCACAAAATAAAGAAACAATGTCACTGACTCAAAGGGCTGAATGCAAAGGCATGCCACACTTTTCAGATTGTTATTCAAGAAAAAAAAAAATCTTTTTTGAATGACTATGTTGACCTACTGCATAAATTCACAATAAAATTGAGTTCTGGTTGTGACACATCAAAGTTTAATGTTTTGGTTTTTTGCAAGACATTTTATATAAGGTAGTTAGTATGTAATTAGCACATTATGACAGACTACATCAGATTGCTTCTAAAACGCCTCGAAAGAACAAACTTGTCAGGAAACTGAGCAACGGCAGCTGTCACATGTTGTCATCAAACAAAGTTAAAATCAAATAGATCCAATTACATAGCGCCCGCACACTATAATGACCAAACAAAATGTTAACTAGATGTTGAGAGAATGAAATGGGCTGTAACTCTAAATGACGACAGTTTTCTCATTTAAGAGCCAATTTAAGCTGAACCAATTCTAATCATCTGGCCGCCGCTATTATGCATGACATGGCAGCGACTTGAGGCTCGGCGGAGAAATCAACAACATTAAGATGTGCACAGCGTTAAGTGTCCTGGCAGCTTCTAATGTATTTGCCTCTGAACCTAAAAACACCTTGTGAAAGGTTCATGATGGGAAACCAGAAGAGGCCAGTGGAGCAGCATTTGTGTAGTCTGGACTTGACTAGCATTCTAGATAGTTGCCTCCCCTCCTGCAACATGCACCACAGAGTTACTCAATTCTGGATTAGGGTCCAGGGTTAGTGGACGCTGTGGAGAAATCAGGTTGACTTTGAGCAAAACACAAGCGAGTGACGACCTTTGAGCAGAAAGTCATCGTCTGTATGCTTTCACTTTTCACCTTCCACCTTTGATCAGGTTTCATCACATGATGTGTGTCCCCTGGCGACACACACAAAGCTGGTCAGACTCTGACCTCATGAGCATGCAAACAGAAGCTTTGAGGCACATCTTCGAGGTCCACTAAGAACTCGTCCCATGCCAAAATAGAAAGCTGATATAATATCCCTCCTCACATGCGTGCACTCATACGGCTATAAATAGGCAATGCAAGTGCGCATGTGCGAAAGGATGTCGGCAGATGAGGCTCTCGTTCTGAAGCCCGATCCATCCGTCACTGTCAGGACGGCCAGGTGAACGGAAACACACGGGAAGAAAATAAAAGCCTTTCTCTGCATAACACATCGACTTACAGTGTGGCTTAAATTGCTGACACAGATGCACATGATACAAAGCGGGCTTGCATTAACACAACACAAAGAACATTCAGAGCCTTGACTGCTGACCTCTTTAGCCCTTCTCTGATGCAGCTAAGGCAACAAGAAATCCTTTTCATTAGGACTGCGCAACTCAGATACCGGCAGCAAAAGCTCTGCAGGGACAAACAAAGCTGTTCTAGTGCTGCTGCAGGTATGAAGCAGTTGTTAAGAAAGCATGCCACTAAAGGGCACGTCAGTCAGACTCAAGAACACAAGGTCTATGACTTATAAAGCACTTCCTCTGACCGCTTGTACATGACTGAGATGGCTGGGATGGTTCCAGTGGCTATTTTAGAAGAACACCAGCACCTCCAGCTAAAGGCTTTTGTCAGGACATAGCTAAGGTTATCTCTGTTAGGACCAAAACAAACGCCATCACTCAATCTGTACCATTGAAAAAACAAAAAAAAGCTAATTTTCTGCCTTTAACTATGCTCTGGGGGTGCCAGAAAAAGAAAAAAACATCCTTCAGGATGTAACAAGCAGAAATGCACTGATCAGAATTTTCTTTAAGCACCCATCCCAATTTTCACATATTCAGAGTTTTATTTTGAATATGTAACTATCATGTGAGATATAAGCACAACATGAAATATGTTGTTCCTAGATTTCCTGCGGTAAACATAGCTGACAGTAAAAAGCTAAAAGCCTAGAGGACAAAGCAGAATAACGTTGCTGTACTCCATGACTTCATCCGCTTTACCTCTTGCTCTCTCTCGTAGCCTAAATAAACTGCCTACTTGTCTGTACATATCCTAGAAAAAGAGATATTATTTCAATAGATTATTAAATGCCTGTGCTTCCTATGACTTTACCTTAAACATAGCTCTGATACTAAATAATAATAGCTATGTAACTTTGAGTCTCCTGTGAAAGGTTTAGGAGACACAGGAGTGTTGATGTCAGCCCGACTGGGTAGCACACAAGTATAGTGCATTCACTGATCAGAAAAAGATCGTCTGGTGCCTTTAATGGCTGATCAAGCAGAAAATCATCTTTTTTTTTTTTTCATTATCCAAATTCTTGGTACATTTCCACTCATGTGACGAATGTCCTGCAGAGTCCTTTAAAAATAAACAGGCTTAATGTCTCACACCTCACTTAAGAAACCTAATGCCTAAAATTATTTACAACTGGTTTCAAATTATGTATATAATTTCAAAACATATTTTTCATGAGCGCTGCAAAAGGTTGTGCCACATGCTTATCTTTTTTATAGCACAACTAATGCTATTTTTGCTGTTTTGCAAAAAAAAAAAAAAATCTGTTTTAGAAAAGTCTGTAAAGGAAGAAAGCACTACAAAGTTGGAATAATAAGTGGGATAATTTTGTGCTTATTTTACTCTGGTTATGTGTAGAGAGCTTCAATGACAAGAAATAATACAGTTGTAATTTTTGTATAGTTTTTTATGCATTTCTATGATTGTTTAAAAGTAAAAGACAACGTGCGTTATATATGAGTTCAAAATAAATGTCAAAAACATGAACATGAACTCCTGGAAAATTAATCATGTACATGGCATTTAGATCATTGTAATGCCTCAGTTGTGTGCAAGTCACAACCCAGTGAGCTATGAAAGACTTAAACCAGCATCCTCCATCTTAAATCACTGAATGTGTCTTTCTGCAACATCCTTAAAGAGTTGCATGCATGGTTACATGCAATCTGTAAAAGTCACCCCTCCTCCTTCTACCTGCAACCTGTCACTGCTGAACACACTCTAACCCATTGCATAAGTACACAAAAAAACAATAAATACAAGAAAGCAGAGAACAGGATCAGCAGGCATGCACTCATATTTACTTACATACACACACTTTCCCACACATGAACACAGTGAGTGAGGCAGTGGAGGATGACCGGTGCAATCAGAGACTCCGTCCTTGAGCTGAGTGAGGAATGCCGGGAGTGACACATCATCAAGCAGACATGACACAAACACACACACAATCACATACATGGTTCTGTTGCTCATGCATTACACACATACATGCACACCATGCAGGAATATGTTATAAAGTCTGAAGAGTTCTGATATGATTAAAGTACAAATGTATTCAGAATCCTTAACATTTTCCTCTAATCCTCTGACATTTTCTCTTGTTTCATCACAGAGAAGGAATCTTGCAGACTCATCTCTCCTTTTTGCCATTTTCCCCCTGATATCTTTTTTACACGCTCTCAGTTTTCAATTAAACTCACGACATGCTTCATCATCCACCATCTTTTACTAACTTTTTTTATTTTCTCTCCTACTTTACTTTGGCTAACATTCTTTTGTGCTGCTGCTTTTAGCAGCTTCTAAAGGTGTGTGGGGGACAATCTTATGCCTTTTCAGAAGCTGCTTTTAGATTCAAATTCAGAAGTCTTTAAAGTAGCATTTTTGATTTGAAAATTAATGCATGCCTTTCTATCTGACAGGGAGGCAATTTTCATTTCATTGTCATTTTTCTCTAATTTATTGGCATTATTAGACTCCAGTTTCAGTCTGAAAAGGAAGGAAATGAGTGAAAAGAGTTTAAAAGGAGTTTTGAGCAGAGCATTAGCATAAGAAGTATTACCCCTGCAGGTACAAGCTCCTGCCACCTCTCACATAATGACCAGAGAGGGCAGGTGCATCTGAATTCAGTCCAGACGTTGCCTGGCTAGGCTGCTTAGCCAAATGTGAGAAGATAACCATGGCTTAGTGGCTTAACACATACAGAATTAGTCCAGCACAACCAGTTGCAACGCCCTGCAAACTCCAGTCAAGCGCACACATTTGCTTTATGTGGATTCTGAAAAGTCACAGAACATTTTGAGTGTTCTGGGAGTATTTTAATGTCGACTTTAACATTTATATGAATAATATTTAGATAGCACAACAATCAGACTTCACAGGGTGGTTTTTGTAAAGGTTTGACAGGTTTTAGCTAACCTGCCCATTAAGAGGCAGGGAGGTGACCACACTGCTGTGTGAGGCAGCATTCACTGGAAATCATGGCTTTACTATTTTGAAACACAGAGAAAATTATTTCAGAGATGACATTTTAAAGCCTCTTTTAGAATTTAGCACAATTGGCATTAAAAAAGGTTCGCTCCAAGCATCTTCCTTAAAGAAAGAAGACCTTAAGTCAAACTGAGGTTTTCAAAAGGCTGCCAACATTTCCAAATCTAGAATACTCCATGACAAACTACAACTTTTCTGTGCTCCACTTAACCTTCCTGTTATCAGCCTGACTCAACTGCAGACATCTTGCTATATTGTAGAGAATGCATTACCCTTCAAAGTTTAGTTGATCTCTGAACCCAATTTTGAATCTTCTTAATTTACAAAAAGTGTTCACCCAGAAGTCCCTTAGCACTGTACACTAGCAGCACTTAGTGTGGTCACTTATGAGAAAATCAATGGATTTTTGAGTTTCTGACCAACCAGTCAATGTTCAAGGTAGATTAATGTTGCTACTTCTCTTTTTTTGTTTGTAAAAGATTAAACAAAGCTGCAGAGGTAATTTATCATCCAATGCTCTGGAAATACAGGTAATTAAAAGTTAAAAATGGCATTCTAATAGCAAATGATTATTTTTGTTATTTTTCATTAAGGGAGCACAGGACAAAATTAAAAGAAAGGTTTACTGGCTGTCACATTTTGCAAAGGAAGTCTGAAGAAGAGCACTTATTTGCATGCGAAAGATCATTCTACATACTGTCAAAATAATGACTGCCTAAAACAGACCTGAAAATGAGGTTGCAGAAGATAAGGAACAAAATCTGTAAAAATAAATAAATAAATAAAAAGATGATAGTTCAATATGAGCAGAAAGAAGAAAAAGAAATAAGAGAAAAAAAGGAGTCAAGGAACGAAGAAACCAGTATTAAACAGGAGTCCTTAACATTTACAGAGCGACATTAATGTTTCTGAACTACACCAAGCAAGAACCCCAGCATGTGAAATGCTCCGTTTTTAACTGTATTTCTATGTGTGTCTTTGTGCATGTGTGTGTGGTCTTGCAGCTGGATGACACACGTGACTGCAAGGCTCATGAGGCAGTAGATCCATATTAGGCAGGGAAGACAGGGAGGGAAACAAAGACATGGACTTTGTACTGCAACCTTTGACCTCCTAGTTTATCTCTAAATACAGCTCTGCAGAAAGTGAACCTGCTCTGAGAGGCTGATGAAACAAGTGTGCGCGTGTGTATTTGTGTGTGGGTGGTTGTGTGTTGCTGCAGCTGTGAACTATACACCAGAATATGTATATTTGCATGCGTGTGTTTTTATAGGAGCATGTGTGTTCATCATCAGACGCAAAGCCTTGCGGGCTTTGAACTTCCCAGCTGTCCCATCAAAAGATCTGCTTCCTCTTAACATCTTTCTCACACACTGCACCACACACAACATCCTTTTTTATTTAGGCCATTATGTCCAGCCTGGTCCGCAGGATCATAGTGTAACAGACGCACGCTGCATCTACAAAATCACATGAACACACAAATGTCAGGTGGTGTCCTCTTTCATTTTTCCATTACGACTCAGTTTGGCTGCACAAACATAATGCTGTTTCGTTCATGTGGCTTTTTTCCGTTTCCTCAGAATAATTCCTGAATCTTCTGTCTAAACTGACCACTTGAAACTAAATTTGTATGAATGATTTTGATTTTATGATATTGCAATAATGCACTCATCGATGTACTGCTGCTCACAAATAATTTATAAGATATTGACAAAAATGTACATACATACATTTTTGCAACATGATCTGCAAGAGTTTTGTTTTTCTATCTTATGCACTAATAACTTCTCGAAAGGTGACGTAAAAGCGTTGCTTTCAACAAGTGATCAATCGTTGTTATTAAAAATTATGATGCAACACATTAAAAGTTAAAGCGCATGCTTAGTGACAAGAGAGAACTTCAGCTGTGTTTTAACAGGCGACAAAAAAAATAGCTCTTAAATCTGTCAAAACATTTTTACACAGCTTTTTAAAAAAGTGAAAATGCAAATGTTTAAGAGTGGGAAGATGGAAGAAGAACTACTTATTAGTGGCAGGTTGAAACTACTCAGTTAAATGTACAAGAATTTTTTATTTTTTTCTCTCCAGTTGCTGCTGCTTTGGTCCATCCATGACAACATACCTACAGCAAATCTTTCACCTTGCAGACTGAAACTGGCCTTCACACACTCCACCACACACTCGGACAGAGCTCGGTCCGTGGGCCCGTTCTGAAAATGTGGCAGTAAATAACAGGCAGGCAGAGTGGGACAGGCGGCTGATGGGAGGGGGTGTGTCAGGGTGTGCATGTGTGTGTGTATCATATCATGTTTATGGTGGCAGAATGACCTTCACACCACCACCTCATTCTATTACTATACTACCGTCATTCCTTTAATACACACCCATGCACACAGGTGTGTATGCAGTTTTTGTGTCTATTAAGCTTCACAAATCAAATGCAACCAACTTAAAAATGTTTTAAATAGTCTGTGGAATATTTTGGAAATATTCCCGGTAGTATGGTGTGTTGCCCTTGTCTCAACTGTTCTTAAGGCCAAAACACAATTTAATATAAAATGAAAGTTTCATAAATCTCAAACTTTGTTTTAAAAACAATATCTGTTTAGTGTAGAATAACTCAGTTGAGGCTAAATCAGCCTAGTTATTCCAGATTTTGAACATGAGATGATGCCTAACATCCTAGCTACTAGGTACCAGCTAATGTTAAGCCAGAAGAACCACTTCCTATACAACATAGTGCCAAATTTTAAACATTCACCTTTATATCCAGGCAATAATTAAAACATCTGAAGAATTACTTCATAAAACAAAGTGACACCGGCCGTAATATGATAGTCCTGCAGATTGACTTCCCTTTTTGACAAGAAATGTTGTGGATTTTTATTGGGAAATCTTAAGACACACAACGAGCTGTGCATAAAAGTCTTAGTGGTCAATATGGCCACCACATTTATTGAAACGGCTCTAGTCAAATCCTGCTGAAACTGGGCTTTTGTTATTAGAGCATCAGAATTAGTAGAGAGGCTACAAACTAAAATGTGAGGTGCAGCAATGCAACTACAAAAAAAGATGTTTAACTGAACAGACTTTTATGGCATGTACAATAAAATTTACTAGTCTCTAGTCCCAAAGTCATAAAATAGAACAATTTCAGCTTTAGCAGTAAGAGAATTACAGATGGCCATAAAAAGACAGTGACAGCAGAATTTCGGTAGTGTAATATATATTATCAGTTTTGCAAACTCAAACTGCACTTAAAGCGCACATCTTTTGAGAAAAATGGTACACAATGTAAGCGTAGATTCTGTCACTCAGCAACTTTGCAAAAAATGTGATTGCTTGATGAATCATAAAGTGTGCAAGTATGTGTTGTGTCAGTGAGATGAAGTGTGTAGGAAGTTCTTATGCAAGTGTTAGTCATGACAGCAATTTTCAGCATTTCTATACATGCAAAAAAAATTACAGCAGGTTTTCTTCCAATTAATCACAGAGAGCTCGTATTCACATACTTTACAGTACTTCACTAGTGTACACTGTTAAACTGTTCCTCGTGTCAATAATGGGACTTCTTCATGGCAAACAAGAACACCTCAGGAGGATGCTCATTTGTTTAAGAGTTGCAAAATTTTGATAAGATGTACTATTGCACTTTTGATTTGACTTCCACAGAAAAACATGTTTTTTCTTGTGAGTACCAACCTCTGTTAATTTATCTTCTAAAAGAGCTACAGAAGTTTGAGTCACTAATCTCTTGACAGTCGTGTCAGACTCCATCATCAGATCCAGATGGGAATGGCTGTTTGGAGATCCTGCCAGACCACTGTCAGAACATTTAACATCTCACACTTTAAAGGGTTTTGACACCTTCACATTAAGCTGGGACAGCTTGAAATCTGGCCTGCAACAGAAAGCATTCATTAAAGAAGAAAAAATATCTTGCTTCATATTATGTTATTCATTTCATTTGTCTCCCTTCACTTTTCCCATGCGGTGGTTTTAATAACCTACATCAGGCTGGGGGACATGAATCAATTTAAGACTTCTCAGATGATTAATTAGGCAATGTAATGAATAAGAAACCACACTAACCAACCAAAGTTGATCTCTCTCCTGGAAATCTGTTGTTTTATTCAGGTTCTCTTCTCCGGGGGTTATTTCCCCTCAGTAAACAGCACAATTCTTCACTTCGGCTGAACGGCTCAAATTAAGATCCACAATCAGACTCAATCAGCTCTTCAATGCCACTTTTTAGGACTTAAAAACCTCCAACATGGCTGCCTGAGAAAAGCTTTCCACCACTTAATCACTTCTCTTTGCTTTGCTGCTGAACACCTTTTTAAAGTGGCTTCATCTGGTGACTGCAATGCTCAGCCATCTATTCATGCATATACACTCAAATGTAAGCAACACAAACAATACATAAACAGTGGAGTTTGCTATTTGCTTTAAATGATGGAATTATTTGTAGACAATTCACCAATTATTATTATTATTTTTTTTGTATCTATCTAAAATATTCAAAAGAATGTTAGTCTTCTACTGTTGATTTCGAAGATGTCCAACGGGTCCACATTCAGGTCCTGGCAATAATGCTGATGAACTAAACCAAGATTGCCATTCTGATGGGACAAGAACACAGAAGTGTATACACTGGGTGATCATTCAGTCTTCTTCGTGGGCAGTCTACAACAATATCAAACAATGTGGCAGTACTGCTACCCAAACACACAGCCCCAGGGGGAAGAAAGAAGACCTGAATATTAAACAGCACTGTTCAGTACTCTGAAATACAACCAGACCAGGAGAAACATGAATATCTAACTAGTGTGATTTCTGATGAGGAAACCAAAAGGAGCTCATTCATGTAAATAGCAGAAATGTAGAGCAAACATACAAGCTGGGGTGTAGAATTTGGTCTGGCTGATGTGTTCACATGCCCTTCAAAACGGGATTACGTCAATTTTTCCAGAGCAAATAAAGCACACCTACTTTGTAGCATAAATATCAACTGAAGAGGTACTGCCAAACATTCACACCCCATCCAAGGCACAACCAGGCTTAGGGGAGTACCTCATCAGCCTGCTTCACTCCTAAATAGCTGCAAAGAGCTGTTTAGGGCTTAACTAATTAACCTAGTTAAAACTACAGCAGAAATCACAACCATAAATGGCTACCTCTCAGTCTAAGCATCCGCTACAGCTAAAATGTGACTTTTCTAAGACTGATTACAGATTAGCTTTGTTTCCTGTTGAGAACAGAATGAAGTCATGCAAACCTTTTCTATTTATAATATATTTATACCTCGGAATATTGATTGCAGCTGTCTTTTATATAAAGAGTCAGTACAAAAAGTGATAGACTATGATCTCTCTCACCAATACATGTTTCTTAAGAGTTCAGAGTTGAATAAGTGAGTGAGTTCTCAGAAGGATTGTGTCCCTTGACTAAAATAATATGAGTCTATCTCTGCTTCACTATCTGCCTCACCTGCTCTGACTCTTTTGTCTACTTCCTCCTTCCCCTGCATTCCCCGGTCGTCTTCTTCCTAAAATCACCTGCAGAGGAATCGATAAGCTATCAGACCACGACAACTCGTAGACTCACTCCTGTCTCTTCGGCCTGTATTTCACGCTGTGTAAATTGGCTATCAGCCTGCCTGAGCCGGTATTTGTGCTCTTCTCTGACCAGGTGTGTGTGTGTGTGTTCACACGCAAGTGTGTGCTGTCAATTCAAATCCTACATTTGATTGACAAAATCTCTATCACTCACTCATGACTGCTTACCGGTCACAGTGAGGGGGCATGCATGTGTGTGTGTGTGTGTGTGTTTGTTGCCCCAGTATCTGAAACATGACTAACTGTTAATAGAGCAATATTCAAGCTGAGTGATAAAAAAAGATAGAGCAGGCTGCAGTGACATCAAAGCCAACAGGAATAAAAAACGCATTGAAAAGAGTAAAATGGGAAGGAAATAAAAGGAGGAAGGCAGTTGAAAAAAAGGTCACAGACTCCAGCAAGGAGTTCAGAACAGAGGAGCGATTATGGAGAGCCAAGAAGCACACAGAAAGAACACAAGTGAGGTGAACAAAAAATGGTGTGAAGGGTCTGTAATGACCGGATATGCAGCTGTATTTGTCCATAGTCCAACTTTACATTATGTGTAAGAAAATTTGCATAACCCTGCCAACTACCAAACAAGCAAATCACATGGATCTCTTCTACTGTGTGCTTGGGAAACCAAAACGCAGCACTGACCTTCAAGATGCATCACTTTAGAAACCATATTGTGGGTATCTGGTTAGTCCTCCAACCTGAATTAATAACATGGGTTCATGTCACATTTTCAGTCCCAATTCTACCATTTTCCAGATTCTCATTTTGTAAAATAATCAGTACTTTTATGGCTAACTTTTAAAGGTCAAATATAAAATGGTTGCAATGGGATAATGGTAGCCATTTTGACCTTTGCCAGGCTTTAAATATGGGACCTGCAAAAAAATATAGACTGGATGGACCGACGGAAATTCAGTGGTGTATGTTTTTAAAAAATGTTATGTTTTGGAAAGTCAGAGCATCAATGAGACCTACAAAATATAGAAGAGTGACAGCGCATCAAAAAGTCAACGAGTATAGATAAAAGTACACAACACCCGAAGGAGACATTTAGTCTACTAATGTGTGTCCATCCATCACCTCCACACAATTACCTGGTGCTGAAAGGTCCAAAGTTTGGATGGATCAGGGTTGGTTTCACTCTTTCCAGGCTGCTAGTTTATCCATATAAGCCTCCAATTTAGCTAACCTTTACTTCTTTGTACTGTGATGGTAACAAGCCTTAAAAGAGCAGGGCATTTTCATCCCAGGAAAAAAAAAACAGACAGTTGTGGATGTGAACAGCATGAATCTAGAAAATATATAATAAAAGCCTGTTTGTAAATATATTTTTTACAATATGCAACTGTAAATTATTAAATAAACATACATAAAAAGTTTACTTAAGATAAATAAAACCCCAGTCAGACAAATATGCCAATACCAAGAACAAAAATAAATCTAAAGCTGGAAAACTTTGGGATTATGTCAGTTTGTGAGATAAAGTTTGTTGGTTTTACAACGCTGAATGTAGACAAGTATGATGAATTTGTAGACGTAACTATTTATATATAAAATAGTAGTTAAGTGTTCACACCTAACATAACTGTGAAGAACCACCAGCCAAAATTGAAAGAGGACGAATTTCAGTTAATGTGACAATAAAATCAGCACAAACTGGTTTAATGTGCAGCTTTTCACTAAACTATTGAACTTTTTAAGATTAATTTATAACTAATTAGCACAAAGAATAAATTCACCAAAAACATTTCCATCCAGATACAAAGACACACTCACCAATAAAGTATGTGACTTACTACTCAACTGCCATTATAATAGTAATGTTCTTTATGTCAACAGTCCCGCATTGCAGCAAAACTGGGAACCACTGATAGAGAGCAAAAAAGGAAACAAAGGTGCTGAACTCCACAGTGTTGGATGTGCCCATATTTTCAGAGCGCAATCAACAAGATGCTTCTCATTTTTCTAATCTGTTGATGGAGATCGGATACTCTCCCAACTACTGACAGACTGAAGAGGTGAGAGAGGAGGTCTGGGCACATTAATATGTCAGAGTTGATTAGAAATCATTTCCTCATTAACTCAAACCTGATGCTCCCCAGAGGCTCGTCTCAATTTTCTGATAAATGTGATTAATACAAAAGTTAGAAGAAAGTTGCTTAATCTATCCGCGCTGCATCAACAGAGCAACAACGGATTTTCAAACTTTAAATTTGATTCATCTCACTTTCTTGTGTTAGCTGCATTGATTTTCAAAGTAAAGTTAAATCACAAAAGAAAATGTTTTCCTCTCTGGCTCAAAAAAGTCAGACCAACCTAAACATTTGCACAAAGTAAGATGCTGAGTGTTTGCATGCTTTAGTTGCAGTATGGTTTTTATAAAAACAGGACAAAGAATGCAGGTAAAACACTGAACATGTATTTATTTATTTTCAAGCTATTTATGGGGCATACATATAATGTGCAGTAGAGGAGTAACAGTATATGTACTTGCTTAGGCGATGTTCACATGAAGTCCAAAAAGAATAAGTCAGTCAATAGGAATCACGCAGAACAGGACTGGCATTGTAAGTATCAAAACAGATGACAGATTAGGCTGCTATCTAAAGCATTGTACCCCAAAGCATTTTAAGAATAGCTGGTGAGATGCAGAAGGTTGAATATCCACCACTTGTTTTTATTTAGCAGTGCTCAAGATGTGATACACCATGTGTCATGTAGTGGAAGCAGTGGTGTATTGTAAAGCCTTATAATTTAAATCTAATCTAAATCATTTATATTGGGCATCAATCCACCAAACTGTTTGCAGTAAAGTGTGGCAAAGTTTAACAAAGACAAAAAACACCAAAAAGGAATCACTGTTCCTGATGCACATCATCTGCTATTCAAGCAATGTCCGATCAGTTGTGAATGTGCCTTATAATTTATTGTCTGTTGTAACAGATAAAGGCAATAAAATGTAATAACAGATAATGGCTTTCAGTAGTTTACTACTTTATGTTTATTGACTTTGAATAAAAGTAATATGCACCTTTCTGATTTCAATCTGAACAATTTCACACTGGGCTCACTTGAGTATATTTAAGAATTACATTTTATTATTGAATATAACAACAATCATTTTATTAATTTTAGTTACAATGTTTTGTCCAAACTGTGACTGAAAGTTTCTGGATTTTATTAATGATACAGAATCCAGAAGCAGATCTGTACTTCCCAGCAGCAAATTTGGTTGTAGACACAATACTGTATGTGTGTAATGCCATATCACCATGGCACTGAACTGTGGTCACGCAATCCTAAGCGGCCTTTGGGATGTAGGTCAATGAGCAGCAGGCTGGTGAATGGCAGGAGGTGGAAATAAGTCATGCTCAAGACAGATATAAAATCATAATAAAGAAGTATGATTGCACAAAAAGGCGGGAAACGGATGGAAATTTCCAGAAGCAGGATGTCTGTTTAGCGGCAAACATGTACTCACATGTTAGACTTGGTATGAATGCTGACATGTGTGTGCCAATGAGGAAGTAAGCACAGCTATTAACAACCTCACCCACCTCTATCAGTGCCTCCATTCAGTGCAGGTAGACGCCTGCTTGCTTACAGCACACTCACACACACCTCTAAACTTTCCATCACTAAGCCCCAGAGAGCTTCCTGAGCCTATTACTGAAACTCCACTCTAATGTATTCATCATTAGAAATGATCAGAGATATTACATTAGATTATCATCAGAATGCATCACAAAATCAGAGTGATTCAATTTTGAATTTCTGCTGTGGTAATTTAATACATTCTGATGAGTTACAGCATTACTCTGCAATTTTTCTGTTATTCTTTTAACAAGCCCACATGGAGCTCTTTTAGTAATTACATCTGAACGCGTGATCGTCCACAAGTCTAAGTGTGTATGATGTGACAGAAAGGTGTGCACTTCGAAGCCAACAGATCTATTTATAACAGTCACTCCCTGCTGGATCACACACACTGAGGTAAAGAGAGACAATAATGTGCCTTTTATCTGAGGAAGCAACAAAGTTAAATCTAAAAATAAAATATATTTTAAAATGGAGTAAAGCACAGGGAGAAACACTAAGCTATAAGTGCAGGAGTGTGTGTGAAATACTGCACTGAACCATATCCAATAATGCTGCGCTGCTTGTAATAGGCTGTGTTTAAAGCAAACCATGGTTACCTGTGTTTGCAGAGGTGCATGATCATACCAGTCTATGCTTGCCTTCCCCTGGCTCACTGTTGCCACAGATATATGTCATGCTGGCACTCTTGCATGTGACTGTGTGTCCTTTTGTCCCTAAGGTCTGTTTCGCCATTCCATGGAAATTTCCTTTAACCTTTTCCCTCATTTACACCATTGCCCTTGAGAGATCTCTAAGTGCAACAAAAACTTTTTCTATCTCCCCTGTCTCTTTGTTGGGGGCAGTAAACGGTTCAGTAGAGATAAAACCAACTGCCATGGAGACCGTTTAGGTGTCCAAACTCCTAAAACATTGAGTAACATGATGAGTATTATCGCTGCTTCGACTACTCTATTAGCCTAGCCAAGACTACTTCTAAAAGTCTGTAATAATCTGTGAAATTACTAAAAGTCTCATCCCTGCTTTCCTTTCACAACACAAATGCTGTAAAATTCCAAATCAAGTTTTAAGTCATGTTGTGGCTTGCACAAAATAGTCTTTGCAGTAGTTAGGCACACTAGAGTAATGTGTTCTTTGACAATAGACTACACTGGTAAACAAATCTACCAAACTGGTTTCAATGTTTGAACTGGGACCAGTAACATTTTAACTTCTGTTTTTACTGTTTCCCATGACAAAGGTACCTCAGCAAAGCCACAGGAAAGGCAAACTTTCAGTAGGAGCATAACTCATTAATGAAGACCAACAACCAATCAAAAATGTTCTTAAACATGTGTTCAAGGAACCAAAAGATGTCTTCTGGTGGAGTCGTGGTATAGTTATTAGTGTCAGACATACTGGTCTGAGTACTTCAAAAACACATACAAACATTTCTCAGGTTTATAGAGAATGGTACGAAAAAGAGAAAACAGCAAATATGTTGACCAAAACCCCTTGTTGATGTCAGAGTCAAAGAAATTGAGCAAGCCATTTTTAAAAGTTGAAGAAAGACAGCATTAGCTTAAACAGTTACTCTTTACAACCAAAGTATAAGGAATCCTATGTCTGACCACAACAATCAGGAAGCTAGTTGCAGCAACAGTAGACCTGAGCAGGTGGCACTTATTGATTTAATCACAGTCAAAACTGGACTGCTGAAAATTAGCAGAAAATGTTGCTTGGCCGATGAGTCTAAATTTCAAGTGAGACAGTCAGGCAGTAAGGTCACAAATTTGCATAAGCTATATAAAGTCATGAGTTCATCAAGGTTCAGTTTAAAAGTGGTTGTGTTGTGGTGTGTTTTAATTTAAGGAATCTCTTTTAATCTCTGATTTTGAGAGACCCTCTGCAAGAAAGACTTATGTACTCTCTGCAAATAATCTTGTAATCACAGTTAATGTTGCAATACATTTTATAGCTTTAAATGTTTCCTTCCACAAGCACACAACATTTCTGCATTTTTGAGCAATGCTATTTCTAGCATTGTGTCGGTGCGACCACAAGCAGAGTAAAGGAAATACTACAGGGAGTGCAACATATGCACTGATGTTGCATCACTGCCTCCTCAGCTCTGGGTGGCATTACCCCAGGAAGCACCATGTAATCCCTGAAGTTGTGGAGCATGGGTCATAATCTTACACATTAATCCAGGAGGATGAGTGGATTATTTGGAGGGAAGAGACGCAGTGGTTTATCAGTTTTGTCTGCAAGTATGTTCCGTTATTTGCTTGTCACGTTTCCTACCCAGCAAGATTAAACCTTCTCTTTTATATTCCACTCATTTCAGGTTTTGAAAAGAGATATAACACTGGGTATGGGTCTTTCTCCCTTAAAATAAGGCATTTCCTATGTGGCTGCCCCCATGATAAATCAGGCAGCGGTGGAAGAGAGCTTTAAAGAATTAGGGCATCCAGCGAGTTCTTGCCTCACTACAAAGCCCTGAGCAGCAGGGTGAGATTGAATTCCCCCTGTACCAACCCCTTCACACCTCCATCAGGTGATGTGGACATTTACTGTGTGTCTATCTGAGTGTACAAGGGATGACAGCTGCACTTCTTATGTTGACACTATCAATATAGCCACCATGGCAGTTGTGATGAATACAAATTACCAACAAAGGTTAGGAAAGGACACGTAGAACACAAGTGAATATCATTGAAAAGTTTGTTTTATTCATTGCAAACAGAGTAATCCATTTGAAATGTTTATTCTTGGGTGATTTTGATTGTTATGGTGTAGAGCTACTGAAGGCCAAAAGCCAGCTTCTCAAAACTTCAAATATTACACCAGTCCAATCATTTTTTTAAGATAATTTTTGTTCATTGGGCCACTTAGGACCTTTTCTGGACACCTTAAAAGTCTGACTTACAGACTTTAGTCAGCTTAAGAATATGTTTACTGGCTAATTAAGTACAGTGGTCATGGCTAGTACAGCAGGAATTGGTCTATTTGGCAGTGTGAGCAGAAGCCAAGTCCTGCAGGCATATGAAATTAGTATCTCTATAAACCTTATTTATAGAGATGCTAAAGTCAATTTCTTGACTGTAGACAGTAAAGTCATCTGAAAAAAGAATATTGCACCACTGAGCATCAATCTAATTCTTTTTCTCATTGGCTCAGGCAAGATTCTTTTGGCATTACCTCTGATTTGACAGTGATATGGATATGGTAGAGTTATCCCAGAGTGGGCTATGCTTCACAATCCTTTGCAACTTTTCCTACCACAGTTTTTCCTTCTACTCAACTTTCCACCAAAACACACTGAACAACGAGCTTCTTTAGTAATGACCTCTTGTGGCTTACCCTCCTCATGAAAGTGTCAGTTACTGACTATCGGATAACTGTCCAGTCAGAAGTCTTTCCAAAAATTGTGTAGTTCGAAAAATTTGTAAAATCCATTTTTTGGTGATCTAATGTTAAAAATTTAACATTTTCAGCTGCAATTATCAAATTATCAAATTATTTCCACTTAAATTTACCAATTTGTGGTCCTAAGTATGAATACAAATATAGATTCAAATAAAAACATCAGAAAGGAGTTGATTGAAGGGAAAGCAGCTTCTGAGGTTGTGGCAAAGCTTGCAGAAAGTGGACATGTCGATATGCCATGAGTCAGAGAGCGTCTACCTTCCTCCAAAGCCTTCAAACCATATGTAAGCTGAATAATTATTTAATTAATATATGGAAAGCAATTAACGCATATAAACATATATTTTTAGTAAATGTTTAGCTTTGCGAGATGGCAAAGTGTTATAAATGTAATACAATGTAAGATATTGAGTGGGTGAGGTTTTATAGTCAGGGTTTTGTCTAATAAATGTCTAATTAGCCATTTATGAGCCAATTCAGCATCAAATACTAGTACAAAATACCTAATGACTGCCTGGGGCCTACAGTGACAGGAGAAAGCAGCAAAAAGATTTATTCAAAGAAGTTTCTCAATGACTTTAGCGACTGATAAATTACTCAAATTGTTGTAATTTGACTCACTGATGAATCAGGGTCTTTGCAGGGGAAAAGCTCTATCAGATCCAACCGAGAGGCTTAACCAGCTCACCAGTGTTAAACGGTGTGTAAAAGATGATTTAACAATAAAACACTGAATATGTTTAAACCCTCGGAGGTGGATTTCAATGTGCCATAAAGATAAAAAGCATAAATTTGAAGAATAATCAGCAGCATGAGGAAATGGAGAGAGGGGATACCAGTGAATCACAACACTAACTGAAAAAGCTTGGACTGAGTGCAAAAGATGAGATGGAGGAGAAATTTACATCTTCACATCCCACTCCGGTTTGAGTCACAGCGGCAACAACATGCAACACGGCGACAGTTTGAATAGATTTTCATATAAATTAAGGTGGAAAAATGCAATAAGGAATTCCTAATAGGATCTGAATTCCCCTCGAGTCTCAGTCATGTTAGATTTTTTTTTCTGCTTACCTGATTTCTCCAGCATCTTTCCTTTTGCTGCTTACTGCAATACCTAACAGAAAGCCACTGTGTGAAATTCTGCTGCATGGAAATTGGATTTCAGAGATTCATCCATAGATCCACGTTTCTTACAGGTTGCAAAATAAGAAATGCAACCTGTTATACTCCACTTCCCTTCTACAAATAGCATTTATTGGATCATGAGAAAGCTCAGTGCTCAAACTATCAATTGAAATAGGCAGTTCCACTAACACAAGGTCCTTCAAATGAAAGTGAACCTTGTGGTGATGGGGGGCGCAGCTTGACATGCATTCAAGCGAAGCAGGAACAAAACTCATGTTGATTTGATTAAACCTAAAGCAATAATGTACAGCTCCACTTTGCCCTGAACCATGCAGGTCTGTAAGCCTTTGCTAGCACCGTTTATCCCTGTTTGGAAACTGGACTAAAGGTTAACACTGCCCAAGAGCCTTACTGTGTTCTGTTATGGGATACCAAAGACAAAGCCACATGATTAGAAGAAGAAACTGCATCTGATCTTGACAGATGGATAGACCGTATCAGTCTTCCAGGACTGCCAGCAAAGACTTAATGAGTCTGGCTCTTTAGCAATAATCATACCACTTCTGCACATTAAAACTGTATCCATCAAGGCCTAATGAAATCTACTTTGCTATGTTTTAATTAGCATGGGTGATTTGTTGCATCTAACCAACACCTTCTGATTACTCCCCTGCAAAATTAGGATCACATGAGATTAGGTTATAGGTAAAACTTTCCAAAACCATTGTGGACAAAAATTGAAGGCAATCATACAACAAACTTGACAAGCAACATTTAATTTTCCATCGTTGTGTTTAAAAAAGTCACAAACACAGTTATGGAAACAGGAAGAGCAAGATCTAATGATTCTATAGCTATATTTTGTAGCATTCACTTGAAGTAGGTCGTAGTAAATTGTTTTCACAATATGACTCAATATGACAAAGTCTAGAGTCTGGACTTTGACTGAGTTATTGCAACACCTGGAGTCACGTCATTTGGGCTGTGCTGATGCAGATGTGCGGCTGTGTTTGAAATCATTGTCCTCCCAAAACCGCTGGCTATTTAGTGGTGAACGGACTGGTGGTCAGTTAATCAACTGCATTTGATTTGGATCACCTGGCTGATGTATACTTCATGAAATCTTTTGGACGTAGCAAATCTGTACTGGATCTTTACTCAACGACTGATGTATCGTGACTAAAATTGTAAGAAAAATCAAATGCTAATCATGTTTCTTGATGTCCAGCTTGGAGTGCAGTTATTAGAAAATACTCTGCAGTTTTTGTCACATATTTACAAGAACACTATCAATGGCGTAAAACAGTGTACGCAATGGTGCAAAGTTGAGACATGCCAAGATGTCATGTTACAAAACAACTTGGTTAATGCATTGCCGAAAAGTTAATAAACAGTTAGCTAGCTGTTTTCCCTAATAAGGTAAAATCAGTTATTAAAACTCTAAGTTAAGCTATTCTGAGTTGGATCAATTTACTGTACCAATACATTTTCAGTGATACTCAAATCTGAGTGGTGACCTAAGTTACCAGAAAAACTGACAATGCAAATCATGACAAAAAAAGTATCTTAGATGAATGAGAAAAAGAACAAAGAGTTACTGCGATTATAGAGACGACACAATTATAATCTGAATTCAGAGACAGAAGTCCAGATTTAATCAGAGATTGCATGATCTAACTGAGAGTATGCCTGCATGAATTTTTGCTGTGGTGCCAAGAAAGTCTGAGTGAGCAGCTGATGAATCACCACCTAATTAATTATTGAACACCCCCTCCACCAACCTGCCTCTGCTAGCATGGTAGCTAGCAACAGTCAAACATGTGATGGGCTGAGAGATCCCTTCAACACACACACAGGGTTTAGTAGCGTGGTTAACGGGAGCATGGGCCCCTGGTGTCTCAGCAGGAAGCCTGATGAACCTCAGAGGGATTTCAGAGGAAACAAACATATTCCCAACGCCATCACAGACTAACACAGACCCAAAGGGAATTAGCCAAACATCAACACACTTTCATCCCTGACAAAAACTAGGTGATTCTTATCAGGTGCAAAGCACCATAATGGGGTACTTTAAAAAGACCAGTGACTATTTTAATACTACTAAGCTGTGAATCTGACACCTGGGCAACAATTCACCTAAACTTTCTCATTTTACTTTTGTACTTTATGTCAGGCGGACATATTGTTCTGTCTCCAACAAGGTGGATACTCCACCAGCTGCAGCCTTAATTGCATCATCCCCAGCTATATTAAAATATTTAAAAGACAAAACAAGTCAGCTTATGTCATATTGGACACTGTTTCCACACAATTGTGTGATTATATCCAAGTGCTGCTCGTGATGTGAGCAGCACATAGTGACAGAAGGGACAGGTGAGTCACCGCGGGGCTGCAGGCTGAACACATTGCACTGCAGCACTGCACATCACGACTCGCACAGACAAGAGAGGAACAGCAAGAGAGCTAATGGCACGGAATTGGGAATAAAACACAGGATGGTGGACACAAACACACCAAAAGTAAATGCAGCGGAGACACAGCAAAAAGCCTAAATCACTGAAAAGTAAAGAAACAACTCAGGATAGAATATATATTGAACACTGTCAGTAACGTCTGTATCAAAGATATCCATCACACCTGGGAGGATCCTTAATGCCTTGATATCTATACTCGTCTGTCTGCTGTCTGTGCTGAGCCTTCACTCCTCAGTCACCAACTAGTTTAAGGCATATTTATCAGTCTACACAAAGAAGGTGATGTGCCAGCTGGCTTTCTGCCCCCATTCGGCTGTAAGTAACAAATCAAATAGAATTTTATATCCAAATTAAATCACAAAGATCTTATATAAATCTTTCATCGAATTGTTTTGTGTATTAGTATCATCTTGTTCCTATAATCATACAGAAGCATAGAAAAACAAAGAATGAACACATTAGAAGCTCGTTTTTAATTGGCTGGAATTAGAAGTAAAGTCTGCTTGAGCTCAAGACAACATTTACATCCACAGATGCTCCAGGGTTGCTGAATGAGGTTGGTGGCTGACTTCAAGATTAATAAAATTTCTTACATTGGCAGACTCAAATATATATCCAATAACATTTTCCAACATTTCAAAAGAAACCATTTGCCTGTCTAGACCTTCCATAAATTATGAAAAATCAGAATGCTGAATTTCCAATTGGGCAATGAGGTAAAGGACAATTATGTTTTGAGGGGGATCTTACCAAACCTAGATTCACTCCAATTTAAAATATAATTTGATGCAATTTTAGAACTCAGTAATCCTACTTTATATAATTTTTTTCAATTCACAATTGGTGAATTTATTTTGTTTGTTAAAAAAACATTCTCAATGGAACAACAAGTCAGAGTGCTTTGCTTGGCATCTACAAAGCACTCCTACTTCGGTTAAGATCCACATAAGTAAGACTAGTTTAACTGGTTTCAGAACATATTTTGGTGGAACCCAGAGGGCAAAACCACTGAATAGGTGCTTTAAGTATCTTAAATTAGTATGGATTTACCAAAAATAATAAACATATTCAATAAGAACTCAGGTTTTGATGTGGCAAATCAAAAATAAAGGGCATCTTATAAATGTAAGCTACTGTTAAAGGAACTGTATTTTTTAGATGTTTACTACAAAATACATAATCAAGAATGACTTATTGACAACATTCCAAAGATTTCTTTGTCTGAAGTTTAATTTTTGCATTGCAACTTTAAGCCAACACAATTACAAAACAAGGCAAGTTTGTCACTATTCAAAGAAAGGGCAACTGAAAGTGCTTTAAAAGCACACAACGCATCATTAAAATTCAATTTTGTAAGTATGCAGGAAAGTATTTTAAAAGTCCACAATGTCTATAGATATAAATGTGACTATGGTTTTCAAATATCCAAAGAACATCAAAATACTTTGACAAAAAATGCTTCTCACAACTTTATGGTGCTGTTTAATGAATGATGGTTGGCCTACTGTATGGTGATCAAAGAGGCAGCAAGTGCTTCTGAGTTCACCTTCTTTTTACTGGAAAATAACACGTGTGCGCTGAACGCGCATGTGATTTTCTCAGTAGTGAAGCGAGTTTGCCCAACCGGTGGTTTGAACAGCAGAGTGAACTGGACGTGACAAGGCTAATATTTTACCAGCATGTGTCCCGTAGCCGGTTGTGTCCTGTCAAAGCAAGATGTGTTGCTGATGGTAAGTCGGACTGATCTCCGCCAAAATCCCCCTCTACCCCTGTTGAGAGGGCTGAGAGCGACCCTCGACACCCGGTCAGTTATAAGCCCTGAGAGAGGTCTGAGAAGCTTTCTGTGATCTAAAGCGACTTCTCTGTGGGTCCGGTCAGGTCAACGGAAACAGAAAAGTTTTAAATACATCATGTTGTCTTTGCATTAAACCTCCAGAGAAGCAGCCGGTTTGCAAGTCCAAAAACATACTGTTATCCTGTAAAACCATAACACATTTAAAACTTAGATTACACAGTAGTTCTTCCAGTAACTTTTGTCATAGGATAATAATGTTAATGTTTTGATGTTGTTAAGTTTACATGAGCATTAGCATAATTATCCTGTAGTGTGCTGGCGCTATGAACTACAGTTGTTAAGCTATGAATGTGTCTGTTACGCAGTTGAGTGCAGGCTTGCTAATCAAACAGACAAACTGTGCATTAAACACATAAATACAATAAGAAAATATAGTGGGGGGTTGTTTATACTGTTACTATATATAAATTCAATGATGTTGCGAATTTTTCTAGAATTTTGCCAAAATTGTTACACAAATGCAGCAATACTTTACTAAAGATTTGTATGAAGTGACAATTTAACACTGTCTGATGCCTGTAGGTAACTGTGTTTATATGTAATAACAAATGGGGATGATCTGGTCATTTGAAAGTAGCTTGGGATGAAAATAGAATAGAATAGATAGTAGTAATTTCCCTGCTGGGATGAATAAAGTACTTCTATTCTATTCTATTATACTTTCTTGCCCCACAGTGAGGAAATTCAGCAAAATACATAAAGGAAAAATCATAACTTTTAGTTATCCTGTAGTTGAGTGCAGGTTTACTCATCATTAAAAGAAGAGGAAGAGATTTTGCAAAAAAGATTTCAAACCAACACTTCCAGAATCATCTTGGGAATTTCATAATCTTAATAGGCTGCAAGGTATAACTGTGAACTTGGGCCTGTTTCTGCCTTTACTTTAATATATGCAGTGTTACTAAGAATCTACTTGTTCTCTCTGTGATAAAAAGCAAAACACACTGACATCAGCAGAAGCATCTGCAGGAACATGTCATCAAAAACATTGTGATTTTGCAAGACAAATGTTTGAAATGCCAATGTTGTAGCAACTTTAAGAAACTATTCCTTTCAACCAGAGGCAACAGCATATTTTGTGTAAGACTAATCTCTAATTGTCATATTATGACAGAGAAATGAGCAAATACTCCAAACTTGACTATATCGTGATATAATAAACAGATATAGGCCTAAACAACATTTAGGAGTTGTCTCCTAAATGTGTCATTTAGGAGACAACTCAAGAGAAATAACTTTGGGGAGTTTGAATTCTGCAAATATTGCCAGAGAAAATCCTAAAATAAAAAGCAAAAACCTAAGTTTGTTGGAAAGCCAATTCCTGTCTACGTTTGTAGAAATAGAATCTAAGCCCAAACAGCAATTTATTTTGATATATGTGGAGGTGCATGTGCGAAACAGACAGGAAGAGAAAAAATGAGGCAAACTGTGCCATGCTTGTTTATGTGTGTATGTGTGAGAGAAAACTAAAGAGACAGCGAGACAAGGAAGCAGTCACATGTTAGGAGGAAGTAGAGAAGAGGAGGGAGGCGAGACAGCCCATCCCTCCTCTACGTCACGGTGACGCCTCCGTCCGCCCCTCCCTCCACTACAACTCACATGACTGCAGCAGGGCAGTTCTGTAACACCAGTCACGAGGATAGAGTACTACAATAACCAGCCGGCAGGGGCAAGTGTGCCTTTTACAAGCACAACCCAAATACACACACACAGCAACGGGGAGTAAAAGAAAGCCATAAGTCCGCCTTAATAACCAGTAGTAAATATTAACATATAATGTGCCGTTTGCACTACAAATAACCTTATCAGACTGAACATAAAGAAAGGACTTCACACTGCGATACAGTGCACAGTTTGATTCCGTTTCTGACTCAAGTTTATCTTCTCTCTTCCGTGCCAGTCAAGGACTTAGCAGCAATCCAGCATTAAAAGCCTCAGAGCAAAGCGTCGGTTAGACGTAACAGCATGCCTATTTCCATCTGAGCACTTTTCTCCCTCGCAGTTGTCCCATTTACATTCCACATCCACATCTTTATTGGATCTGCACAGCATGGATATACTTTTGTTTTATAGTCACATTTTCCGAATCGAAATGTGTATTAGGTGTCTTGTGCATTATTTTTCCCCCTTGTGCTCAGCATGATATGCATTGCCAACTCCCTTCTGCTGGTTAACTGATGTTTGATTGTGTGGGTTTGTAAGGCAGAGGTGATTTTTGAGCAGAAATGATTTGGTACACCACTTTTTGACTCTTTCAGGGAATTTTATTCACAACTGTGGTAACCTGATACACAATGGTGTTTTGTCATTTGGCCGTTAAGGCTCATCGCCAAGGGAGTCACTTCAATTTGGGGAGGGACAAGGACAAAGACAACAAAACTTGTATCATATACACCGTGAATATGTCTTTTATTCCAATTTTACATAACCAGTCAGTGGGAAAATAATTATATCAGAATATTGTTGATTAATGTGGCATTAGTAATAGTGACTGCTAGTAATAGAGATATAATTTTGTACTGCTCTTTTTCCATGGTCATGATATCCCCACTATGGTCCCTGAGCTTTAGACTCTTGGTCAATAAAATCTAGATTTGGTACAGATATAAGCTATCAGTTCATTGAGCCAAATACCCACCCATCAGGGCAAAACATTATGACCAGCAAGGCCCCTCTTGATGTAATTTCTTCCAGATTTGCACTTGTAGAGATTAAAATTATTTCCAGTTTTTCATTGCAATCTATCTCAACCTGTTGTTTATTTATTTCAAAAGGGGACAATGAATATTATATAATATATAAGAGTTAGCTATAGTCTCTCAGGGTACAATCATTAAAAATACAATACATGTCAGTGCAATACAGACAAGTTAACAAGCTTCTTCTATCAAAACAGAAAATAATAATGATGTATAAAAAGCATTTTTTTAACTAAAAAAACATATCAAATTACAAATTTAACAAGAATAAAAAGCGACTGGATGGAGAACATATGTGAACATCAATTTTAAATTATTTCCACAATTTTTAATTTCGATTTAGGTCTTATCTTTGACTGGGCCATTCTAGGCCATGAGTATATTCAAGCCATTCCATTTTAGCTAAGATGTGTTTATGTGTTTAGAGTAATGTTCCATCTGGAAGATGAACCTTAATTCCTGTTTTCAGCTTTTTGCATAAAAAGCACAATTGCCTAATTTTAGCTCCTTCCATTGTCCCATCAACTTTGCTTTTCTCTCCCTGCTATACAAAAGCATGATGCTGCCATCACCGTGTTTCATAGCTCACTACTATTCAGTCCTTGGACCACTTCTTATATTTACAGATCCATGCAAAGCAGGAAGGCTGCAGTTTCTGACACAATTTGACTGTCACACGCTTGCCCTTATGAAACTCACTCAAATTCTTACGCTTGTCCATTTTTCTGACTTTGAGGAGAAACTTTTCATCCACTTATTGGCAACATGATGAGGAAAAAAATCTGAATAATTTACAATGCTAATTGGTGTTTGTACCTCATAAGGATTATTGGAAAGCAGTTTGAATGCATAAAACATGAAATATGATAGGCTACAAAATATTGCAGTGTTTTGGAATAGAGATATTGCATACGCTGATAATGCGTGATGACTTTGATTCAATTAATTGTTGCAAAACCAATTTAAAGAGCTAAATATGTGATCAATTCCAGTGAGAATACATGAATAGTATAGCTCAGTTATGTGTAACATAATGTTCTGCAAATATAACAGACATTGTTTTGCATCTCCCTTTAATATGCATAACATTGAGATGGCTCACATCCACAGTATGTGTTAGGTGTAGGCACATGTCACTGCTGCGGCTTATAAATAGTCCACAGTCTCCCTACATCCCTCCACGCACTGATTTCAACCTGCTAGGGCTGCCAATCAGCTGTGACAGACCTCCCTTCTTCCCCCACTTCACCAACAGCAACGCCGATACCTCCAACCCACACACACAGCGCATCAGATGCCGCGATGACCCTGCATCATCCAGAGCAAAAACAATCACCGCAATGCAATTATGTCACGCTGCGCTGCGGATCCTGGATTGACAATGACAGACCCCTGAGGGGGTCTTTTCCTGCAGACTGCCTGCTAGGAGATTAATCTTCGTGTGTTGCGACTTTAAATTAAGAATCAGCAAATCTTCGCTGATTTCCTGACATAACTGACCCCTTTATAGCGCAGCCCCCCGCGACCCTCCTCACCCATACATAAAATCGGTAAACGATAATCACACTTTCAGGTAAACTGTCCAAGAATCGCTCAGATTACAGTCAGTTTTTCAGCCAGACGCGTTTTGTAATCGTTTCGATTACGGAAACCATTACGAAAACGTAAAACCGCATCAACGTTCCCAGCTGACTCGGAACTCTGCTCTTCTTCGTTTTGGAGATACAAAGTCTAATAACCATAATAATGAGATGTCCATGAACGCATCGTGGGAAAGGTGTTGCTCAACTTTGGAGAACTCCGACCAGCATGCATAGATCCGCTGGAGATCCAAAGATCCTCCAGCGCTCTAAGCCCGCCGTGTCGAGGCAATCAGCTTAATAATGAAGTAGATACATACCATTACACAGAATTAATGTGTTGCAATGCCACAACAAGGGACCTCTTCAAAACATTTCATTAGTGTTAAAAAGAAAACAAGGAACGCAAACACATGGATTAGGCACACACAAGTTCGACTTTCTTCACACACATTAAAAAAATAAACAGTCCAGAACCCAATTAATACGTCAATATATCACAATAATCCACCGGCTTCGTCCACGCATGAAGAGGCGCACCACGTGTTCCGAGTCCCCGGCACTGAAATTAAAACTTCCCTCAAGAATGCGTCTAAAGTTTCCAAAGCGCCTCTCTGCATACCAAATAATCCCGGCCGAGCAGCAGCACACCGGCTGCTTTCCGCCTCCAGGTCTAACACCAAAACAATCCATTTTCATTCATTGAATTCCCCTATTGCCGATGGCTGATGACATTTCCTCCAAGACACGTGAAAGCCAGACATCAAGTCATTGTAGTCCACACACACATAGACGCTCACGCACGCACGCATGCAGACCGAGAAGCCGGCTTGCACTGTGCCGGGGAGATGCTGCTGAGCAGCCCAGAGAGAGGCTCCCATCAGCCGGGCACAGCGTGCACCAGAGCCGGCGACGTGCAGAGACGCGCCCCGCTCTGCAAAGCCCGGCGTCCCGTGTGTCCTCCAAGGCTGGGGTCTTACCTGGCTGCCGGAGTTTTCTGTCAGGTAACTGAAGACAAAGGACGAGAGTTCCTCATCTAATAGTGGAGCGCAGTCCGCCATCTTCTAGTGAATGAGGAGCTGCGGAGTCAGAGAGTGGAGTATAGGAGGAGGAGGAGTGAGAGCGGGCCGTCTGTAGGGGGCGCATCTATTTACTCGTGGAGACAAACATACACATTAAAAGACATGCGGCTCTTCAAAAGCGGTCTCCGGGGAGCACCAGGGGGTCGATGCTTGGATTCCCGCAGCTAAATCAGGACTGCTTCACTGCAATGTCACTGCCCTATATGCTTAATAAAGATCTGTTTATAGAAATAGATAGACATATTCTCAGAAGAAAGCAAAATTTCTGCAACATAGTCAACAGTTTACAGCAGTTCAAATGTGTTGATATATTTTTGATGTAGCTGAGAAAAACTCAGAGAAATTAGAAACACGCCATGCAATCCTTTCATATATTTTTGTTGAACTAGTAGATGAATTATATTTCAAACATGCAAATACATCTCATCCATAGTTTCAGTTTTGGGGCTTCACTTTTAAAGTTTATTGTTGTTATTGTAGAATGACCTGTTCTGTTTTTTCCTTGTATATTTATAGAGTTTCAGCAATGTCCAGCATCACCACACATGAATTAGACCTAACATTATGACCGGCTGCTTAATAGTGGGTTGGTTTCTCCTTTGCTGCTAAAATAGCCCTGACTAGGGCAGCTGTGGCTACTATCCAGTAGATTGCCACCATTAGCATGTGAATGTGTGTGTGTGAATCGGGTCTTCTGGATTGAAAAAGTGCTATACAAGTACAAGCCATTTAGCATTAACTTCTTGAGCAATTTGAGCGCACTACACAAGCCAGCCTTTGCTCCCAATGTGCATTATGACCAAGACATCAGTCCTCTATGCTATTTTGACTGATGTTTTCCACTGCAGTATCACCCTATAAGGGCTGCAGTTTTGTAGATACTCTGACCAAGTCGTTCAGGCCTGGTCAAAGTCACTCAAATCTTCACACTTATCAATTTTTACTCCTTATAACAAATCACCATTTAGGACAAAGCGTTCCATTGCAGTACAATAAGGAAAATGTGATCAGTTTCATTCACTTCAACTCTTAGTGGTCATAATGTTATGCCTGATCTTTGAATACATGACATCAAACACAAGTGTAATCTTGGCATTAAAACTAAGAATAAAAATGAACGCCAAACTAATATGCATTCATTAAGGACATTGTTTTGTAACCACAGAAAAGAAAAACACAAAATGTGGGGACATGTATTGTACAGTTAAAAACTCTTGAAACATTCTGCTTTTGTCTCAGATCCACAGCTATAAGTGGCAAAATCCTCTTGCTGTTGCTGGGAAACAGCAACATCGACGCCTGTCAGTTGTCTATTCCAACACAGCTGATGTTCTGCGAAACCATTCTAACCGGGTACCGTTTTTCTTCCACACACACGGTTTTGTATATATTTATATATTTGTATTGATTCATATAGTGACAGCCCCTTTTTCCACATATTTACTGTGTCCCGTCCTGCATGAGCGCATTGGTTTCCTGCTAACAATAGCTTTTTTCTCATCAAAACCTCTACAATGTTCTCAGACGAGCAATATTAATGCTAACATTAAATTACACTTACATTGAGTCTATTTATTAATCAGGTGGCCTCTGAAAGCAGTTGGTAACACCAGCTTTTATTTCATACTACACTTTTCAGAATTCTCTGTGAAATAAATTGAAAAACAATTGAAGCAATCCTTCTGCTTCATAATTATATGCTGATTTGTGTTGACCTATCAGATAAAATCCATATGAAAACACTGTACATTGTTGTTGATGGTGGTTGTAACATAACAAAAGGTGAATGAGTTCAAAGGGTATGAATACTTTTGCAAGGGACTATGCTAAACTGTTTGAAACGCAATTTAAGACTTTGTTCTGCAATAATGTTTTATTTTTATGAGCCATTTGTTTATAATCTGATAATAAAAGGAATGTTATTCAACCTTGTTTTTTGAAAGTCAGCATGACTTTGTTTTATTGGCCTGAATTAACCGGCTTTACCTAGCTTTCAACCTGACACCTAGCCTGAAGCAAAATAGCACGCTTGAGTAAATCTCGTCTTTACTGCACACAGTCAGTGGTAATTGGATGACTTAATTCTTTACAGTTTCCTCTGGCAGTTTGTTGACAGGCTTCTGCACACAGAGACACTTCTAAACAATATAGTTTAGACACAATTCTCTTCTTTGCAATTAGAGGCAAACTTACATCTTAATTCTTTATGGCTGTATCATCAGTGGATGAGCACAATATTTTTTAAGTTCATTCCAGCACATGCCTTAACTTAATCCAAAGACTTTTCACTTGATAATAGACAGTCAGATCCAGGTAATGTTGAATCTGCTCTGTCAGTAGATTTCCAGAGTTTCTGAACTCATAACAGCCTTTCTATTTTCCATATGAATGCATCTGACAGTGCACATTCATAACCCGAGCAGATGCAAATATGTTAATTATACCACAAAAACACAAAGTTTTCTTCATACAGATGCAGAAACTAGAAACAAATCTGTTGCCTTATTAGTACTAGTAAAAGCAATTATCTAAACTAGGCCAGCTCCTTGGATGCAGTCAGAATGAATCCAGTTGTACATTCCCACTACACACTCGTTACTGTTACATTTTTACTATGCGTTTCTGAAATTGCGTCAGATCCAGATGCAGAGCAAAACAGAATGGAAAATACAGCTCAGCATTTGTTTGCTGGCATCAGTAGCTATGTATTATTGCAGTAAGTAGCTTTGCTGGAAGGCAAGTTTGTGTTTTGTTGTTGGTCAGGGGGAAAAAAGTAGCTATGTAATGCAGTTTTCCTTAAAATGTTCGAGGAAAAATTATTGCATTGGACAGATTCCCAATTATCCAAACCATCATGAAGCAGATAAATCCCTTTGTAGAAAGGTGTTGCAGAATTAGATCTTAAAAAGAAAATGGTGCAACTCCTTTGGGCCTGAAAAAAGAAAATGAGGATCAGCTCAGGTAAAGGTAGCAGGCATTGCTTTCTGTAAAATCAATCAAACTCATTTTAGACATAATTTGTCAGCTGTAGGATATCATGTCTTAGTTGTATTTATTTATTTTGCTATTTTATTGTCTAATCCAAACAATCTTTGACACACATGCCTTTGATGACATCACACAATATATAAGACAAAGGATGAGACCTCCTCTATGGAAGTGTCAATTTGTATCTTGTTTTTTATTTTTCTCTCCTTGCTCAAAGACAGAAAAAAAATGGTACAATTTCTGGCTGCACCAACATGTTGGAGCTGTAGATGAGAACATTTACTAGTATTACAATAAAACATGTATTTAAATAGACAAAAAAAAAGACTAAGAACAAATTTCTTATTTACAAATGTGGCCTGGCAGAAGGAAAGTTCTTCTTAGTGGGGCTAAGAGGGACTGTAAAGCAAGACAAAATTTAAAATGACACAAATTACACAATAAAAAAGACAAAACCAATAAATGAAATACAACATTCACAAAAACATGACATGTTTTTGTGTCATGTAAGGGCGATTAAATAGTGGAGCAGACAAAGAGTGTAAGAATGGATAAAGACAGCTTGGTGAAGAGGACAAGGGTTGACTGGAATGGTCAGATTTAATTATTAAAGACCATCAATGATTATTCTGAGTCAAACTGCTAGAATAACTCCATGAAGGGTAATGAGTTTTATCAACAGGACTTTTTAAGTCCCAAAAATGTTTCCTGCATGTTTGCTGGATCAACAACTACTTCTGTAGAAAATGATTACCTGGCAGACAGATTTACTGAGCCTGGTACCACCAGTTAACACCTCCACACATGCATCTGAGAGAGAAAGAGAGAAGCACAATTTGACAAGTACTCATTTTGGAAGCTGTGAATATATGCTGAAGTACAAGTTGATAGACAGTTTCAAATAGAGTATATTTGGGGGCAATAGACTGTTACTTGCAAGAGACAGATGGGTTTCATACATACACTATATATTATGGCAACTTGGCAGAACTTATTTCCAAACAACATATTAACTAACAGTGTCAGTTTTGAAAACAAAGGAAACAAGCTTAAGCATAATATTTGTCATGTTGCTTCACACAATATTAATTAAATCAGTGCCGAGACTTTATAAGTTGAGTCAAGTGGCAGATTAAAAAACTTATCAAATTTCATTTTGCTTCAACACAAGAGTAAAAATAGCTCTTTATGTCTTTGATTTTGATGTTTTCTCCTTAGCAGAAACCAACTGAAAGGTTTTAGTAGCTAAAGGTTAATTTGGCAGGTACAGTATTTAGGTCATAACACCAAAGCATGAGTCACTGCGAGTGAATGGCTGGAAAGACTTATCAACTTACATGAAAGAGGCACGAGGATCATGTTTTACAACCATGGGAGCAGGAAATACTACCTTCTCCTTATGCACAGGGAATTACAAATGATGTTTTTTTTTTGTTTTTTTTACCAAAGGCATTGATATACAAGTATCTTTTGGGTGTGATGTAGTAATGCTGCCTCATTAACATCCTCATCATGAAGGAGAAACTCATTAACTTGCAGTTAAGGTTGTCTGAATACCAGTTCATCTCAAGAAATGAGAATATCATTGAGAAGATAATTATTTTCAGTAAATTTTATTTTAATATGTTTATTTCAGAATAAAATTAGTTTTACACATAGTGATATAGTAAATACAAAAAATGCTTAATACTGTTGGTGATTATGACTCACACCTGATGAAAACTCAAAATTCAGTTTATGAAAAAGTAGAAAGCTGCAGAAGCCCAAAAGAAATTTGATACTAATATAGAAATGCTATGTATGTAATGTACTTTACAGTGCATGTAGATGTGGCCGAGTTTCACCCAATTTCCTCTGGCTGAAGCACACCTGAGAGACACAGCAGGACAATGATCTGAAAAACACAAGCAGGTCCACCAAAGTTAAAGATTTGTAGTGGCCTGGTCAAAGTCTGACTGAAATGCTGTGCCGGATTAGGTTGAGTTGCTTTTTCACCAGGATAAATGAAATTTGAAAACTTCATCTGATTTACTTGGTGTTAGTGTTTGATGTTCAACTCGTTTCATAGTGTGAAACATTTAAATGTGACAAGAAGGAATGCACATATTTTTCTTTAGAATATCTCAAAAAGGTGTCTGTTGTCAAAAAGGGCTACATGAACTAAAATAATCTTTGCTGATTTTGAAGCATTTTAAGATCAAAACTTAAGAAATGGAAATTTTGTGCAGTACAGGTCTGTTCAGCTTTGTAAGCATTGAAGTCCTTTTGGGTCTTTGGAGAAGAGGGGCTTGCATGGTTCAAGTATTGCCAGTAAAGGTGACATAAACAGGAATTTTTGTTGATGTAAAGTTTTTTCTCAACTCATAACTTACACAGAATGCATTTTCAGTGCTTCACTGAAATAATGAGGCCTTTAAACATACAAGTCTAATGGCACCACAGTTAGGCTTAACACCTGGAAGTTCTAACAAAGTGAAGGTATGGCAGACAGTGAGAATCAGAGGCATTTAGTGGTAGGTTTTATTCATGGCTACATATTTTTATCTTATATTGTTGTGTAACTGCAGTAAAGGACCCAAAGCCAACAGCAATTTTATTTTAATGTATAGCATTACTCATTCCTCATCTGATTTCAACACCCACCAGCTTACACATTACACCACATACTCTTCCTTTTTCTTTTGGGCCCGAAAAAGAGAAGTAGCAAGGCTTTAAGAATTGATTACTCCAACGACAGAAACAATGTAAATATGAAAACACAAATAGTAAGGGAGTCACATTAGACATAATGTGTTAGGTTTGCTTCAGGAGAACTAAACTAATGATATAAGTCATAACAACTGGTTAAAATAGCAACAACTGTAATTTCTTCTTCAGGGTGTTTTGTCGGTAGTGTTTTAAAGAAGCCACCATAGCTGAAATGCCAACAAAGTACTCTAAATCAAGTTCTGGTGATGCCTGGTTCTAATATTACTGCATTTTGGTGTCATTAAAGAGCATGTCTCCAGTCAACTCCTGGACCCTGAAACACAGCCAAGGAGCTCAAAGACAAAGTAACCTTCAGCTTCAAAACATCTAGAGCATGTACAGCAGCATAACTAAATTGGTATTCTTAAAGATGGAGAGGAAGAGAGAGGAACTAAACTGCAATGAGATCTCTTTTACTTAAAGGGGATGTATTATGCAAAATTCACATTTTGCATGTTTTTGTACTTTCATTTGGGTATCCACTGCTCCTAAAAACAGCCCAAGTGCTTAAAAAAACCCACCCAGCTGATTTTTAGTTATAAGTTAATGTTTCTCTTGTCTAGATCAGTTTCCAGTTTCAATGAGGAGTTTCATAAACCTCTGGAATGTAACGCCACAAATCAGTAAGCACTGCCTGTCACCTAGAAACCCAGCAAAGCCCAACCTGTTACCTAGCAACCCAAGTTGAGCTCCAGTACATTTGGTCAGCTGGTTTACCACTGTACGGACTGTACATTGGCTGCTGGAAAAGACAAGTGTTTGTTGTTGGTCTGCCATAGAGAAACCACTTACTGGATTCTTGTTGGTTGTGCAGGAAGCTCCACGTCTGCTTTTCAAAGATGTACAGTTTTATAATTGGATCTGTTTATAGCCATTTTTGTGTAAACATTGAGTTGGGGGGGACAGCCGCAGCTTATTTAAATTTAAAGTGACAAGAGGCACTACAAGACAGCTCATTCTGAGAGGAGGTCAAAACAGGCAGAACTGAGCAGATTAAAATCTCATTATCTAAGGATCTTTTTGGTGCAAAAAATGTAGTGAACATGCTTCGTCCATATCTATCCAAATCAGGTCAAGGAAGCATGGGTCACTTTTAAGAGCATACCACAAATAACTCAGAACTACGTTTTTAAGTTTTCTGTGTACAAAATGACTAAACGGGAACTAGAATGGGCAGTGAGACCCTAACACTTACAGGAGTTTTACACAACAAATGTCATGCTGTCTCAATCAAAGCTCATGATCTGAGGTCAGGCTGTCATTGAGCTGGGCTGGCAATGTGAGGCGGTTCTTTAGATAACTGATGTATTTTATTGAAGCCGGCTTTCTAGCTGCACTCAAGCCTATGTTGTTAGCTGCTCCTGTGCCTTAATGTGCAAATGAGAAGATAACAGTGAACTCCTGAACTTTTTAATGTCACTGAAACAGTCAGACTGACCTCAAATAGCTTTAGGGGTAATTGGACATTCCAGAGGCTACACCTTCATACTAAGAAGGTGTAGCCTGATAAAGGATTTTATTAAAATTAGCTATTTATTTCTTTTAAATAATGCATGCATGCACAATTTCAAATGCTTCACAATTTTGTACTCTACTAAACAATGTATGCTTGTACACCCTTTTACTATTTGTTCATGCAAATGGTCAGTGTTTTGATCATAAAAACATCTCTAAAGAAACCTAAAAACCTTTTATGAAACCTACCAAAAACAGGTGTTTGAGGACTCACAGCGGACATTTTGAATTAATAGGACAATAAATCAAAGTATTTTTTCAAATGGTTTGTACCCTTTTCTTTTGGTAGACATAACTGTTGATGGAACTAGTGCTAATATTAAGTTTTGTTCTTTGTTTTCAAGAATTTACTTTTGACTGACAAAATTTCTGCAGGTTTCACCCACTCAAATTTAAGAGTTTATAAGATCTTCTTAAAGTTGTTATGAATTCAACTTAATAGGACAGAAATGTACAAAAAATTGCACATTTTAGACAGCAGTAATGCCAAGCTTTTTTTTTTCTTTTTTTTTGCATAGAATGAATGTAGCATTGTACGGGTTGACAACAGAAGTGAGCCAGTAGGAAAAACAAACGTCATCCAGAAAACTTACACTTACAAATAATAGATGTAAAAAGACAGCTAGTAAAGAAATGTTAGGAGCTAGTTAGCAGTAGTCTTAACCACCTAGAGTCACAGAACGCAATGAGGATGTCTGTGCATGGCTCAAAAAAGTTCCACAAGAAATATTAACTACATAGAATATATGAGATAAAATTTAAAACTAAAGACCTGTGATTATGTACGGCCAAAAAAAGATGTTTTTTAAAATGGATTTAAGACATTTTAAATCCTTAATTTTAGATACATTCATTTAATATTCTAATGATACCCAGACACTGGAGTGCTTTTCACATGTAGCTGTTCCTCTTTCCAAGGGAGAGTTCTGCTGCCATTACCTATGTGCATTGTATTAGGCTTTCCTCTCCTGAAGAAGCGTATTACTCTGTACTTCTTTGTGTACGTAAACATTTGTAAATTTTAGATTAACAAGTGTTATAATCCGTAGGACTTTCAATATGTTTATTTTGAAGTTTGGTTTCATCCTTTTACTCTTTGAAATTTATAAAGTCGTATTCATTGTTTCTGATTGAAGCAGTCCCCATTCTCCTGTATGTGCTCTGTTTAATTACTTCCTGTTTTCCTTTTCCCACATATACACAAAGAGTTGTCTTTTTGTATATGTGAGATTTTGGACTTCTGCTAAGTCATGTCCTGTTATATTTATTATGTCCCTATGTTTTATTTTTCTGTTAATCTATTTTGTAGTTTCCTCCAGTTCTCTTCAGCTCCTTGCATTCAGTAGTTTCTCCAAATGTGAGTCCAAGCTGCAGTAAAGTTAAATCCAATCTACAGAAGAGCCAATAATTATTGTAACTTAGCAAAAAAAAGGTAAATGGCTTTTAAACTTCCTACTTGTGGTGTTAATTTATGATTACAAATGATCACTTCTGATCATTGCTGGAAAAGAGCTAAGGCTGGAGACAGTAGCAATGAATGTATGAGATTTTAGTCTACCAATATTGTCTAACAGATTTTTTAAATTTATATGTAAAATAAAAATCTATGAGTCTACAAAGAGTTCTGACAACCTTTAATATTATGTCTAAATTTCATGGCACAATGATCAATAGTCACATTGTGTCCTGGGGACATGTTGTAATTTCATCATGTACTACAGACTTGATGGATAAAAGAAAATGTGGAGCTGTCAACATAATTCACCAAACTAATTATGATTTGTTATTATATACTTACAGAAATATATACAGCTGTTCCATCTGAACTTTTTCAAAGGTTCAAAAATAGAATAATTTATTAGTAAAATGACACCATTACATTTCTGTAGCGACATATTTGGTTCAGTAGAAGGGGGAATTGTAAATGACATCTTGACAGAATCAATTAAGATCCTTCTAAGGTTTTCTCTTTTTTAATCTTCTTATCTGATGCAACAAGTGAGTCTGGAAGCAAAAGTCAGGAATGACTGCAGGTTTTTCCCAAAGTGTCCAATGGTTCAAAACAGTCTAAAAATGAGAGTACTGTGTAAAACCCCTACCCTACACAACTCTTCCACATACTCAGCATCCCAATGTCATTGTGAACAGTGATTTCGCTCTGTAAGCACACCCCAAAAACAATAGTTAACTTCTGTCTGTTCTCAAATTAGATTCACATGCAGAAAACAAGTTGTTATGCACTTTTATGAAATTACAAAAACCCACATCAGAAAAGTCCAGAAAGTTCAGAAAAAGAAAAAGTCCAACTGACTGTTTGACTGTTGACTGTTTTATGATGTTGAGATCAAACACAGTCAGTGAGGAGCTGGAAAGAATCTCGTCATGTAAGAAGGATGTTCCAAATATAACCGTCCAAGATATGGGAATAGGCTGGAACATTGTAAACCAGGCAGTGCACTTAGCCAGAATATCACACTCTGCTACGCTGCCTTCTCACTTCAGACACACAGGTTTAGTTTCCACAGGAATCAAGTTGAACGCTGTTTGCAGGATTAAGAGCCAAGGATGTTAATATGTCAGTTCCATTATCATGTTCGTGTGGATTATTGAGATTAAAAGAAACTTCCAAACTCACAAAGCTGAGTTCTTCAAAACCCTCAAGCTGATGTTAGACGAATCTAAAAAAAAAAAGCTCAAACAGGCACATTGTGTTGCTTTGTTCTTTTGCTGCTCTGTAATTGAAGTTTGGAGCGAATAAAGAATTCAAACTCTAGTAAACTTTAAATAGAAAAGCAGTTTTCCAGATTAACTGCAGTCAGTCTTTGAACTGCTGACCTTGTTGTAGGCCACAGAAACTCAGATATTTACAGTAGATATTTACAGTTTGAGTGATAACAATGTAAAAAAGAACTATTAATTACTTATCAGACATTTTAGGGTCATTATTGAGCATTGATCAAGCAGAGCTTTCCTGTACATTTGGTATATAACCTCATGACAGATGTCTAATGTCGCAGAGTTTAAAACAGAACTGTACTGGATTTAGGAAACTTGTATCTGGTAAATTAATTGCATAGATTTATTATTTGTGTTATTTTGAAGATCAATGCAGCTGTTTCTCCGATTGAATAGCTGCATTAAAACCCTCTTGTACGGGTTAATGTTAGCTTGTAAGATTTTATATTTGTTTATTGAGAATGAAAACGCTATTAAATTTGATTTGATTCTTCAAGCATTGAAAAATCTAAAGATAGAAATTTATTTTACATTTAAATTTTCAATTTAAAGAAATTTCCAAATATATTTTGTGAAAGCACAGAAAATAATCTACTGCTGTGTTAACATAGTTACAAGTTGAAGCTTTGAGTTTAGTCTCTCTTTGTGTTTGAGTTCAATTGGTCCATAAATATACTTCCCTCAATTAAACGTGGCCCCTGGAATCCACCAACTATTGTGTAGGGCAGTGGTGTTTCTAACAGGAAGAAGAGTCTCAAATAAAATTCTTCTTAAGGCTTCATATAACGTTAGGCCAGTCCAATTAACACTACTGACTATACAGTTATTAGCAGTACCTTATAGTCAAGGATTGCATAAAATATCATCATCATATTGTCAATTTGCGGATTAATAATATTTCAGACAACTATTTGGAATGCATTATTTATTTGTTGTGATTTTAGGAAAACATGCAACCCGTTGGATGGAGTCTTACTCCAGTAGATGCACACATGTGACACAAATAATGGTTTCCACGATTGTAAAGGTCGCAGAGGGTGCTGAAGGCAATAGTTTAACAAATCAGTTATATAACAGTGTGAATTCCTCTGCTAACTGATGTCATTGTGGTTCTGAACAGATTCACCTGGGTTGCCTCTTCAGTGATCATTACCAGGCTAAGCATACACTGAAATACTCAAAGTTGGGCATCTCCTCCTTCTTTGACCATTATTTATTCTACAAGATAATTATTTTCAGTAAGATAATTGAACGTTTCAGTTGTCAGTATGATTTAGTGATTTATTTTTGCAGCAGATGAAAATGTATTCAGAGTTTATTACTAAGTATATTTTTGGAATAATTAAGTTCAGCTAATGAAAAAAGGCTTTGTAAAAATGCAAGTTATTTATGTGGCCTTTTGGGAAAACCACCCACATCCTGTTTTAATCTTGGGACACAAACACATCAACACACTACAGACAGGCACAGAAAATTGGTAAAGTTATTTAATGTGATCTTAATAAGCTGTTTCTTCAAAGATACCCATGTACTCCACCAGCATCCTAAATTCGAATGGTCTTAAAATTAGCAAAGCTCCTGGGAAACAACCTTGATAGAATAAATTATCTGATTATTGAGTTTAACTTGTGGGCAAGTGATTACTGAAGCTCACTAATCTACAGCTGGTGTTGTTAAAGAGAAAGGATAATGGTGATAAGGAGTAAATAAAATTTTTAGTTTTTGCATATTGATAATGGTTGCATTACCGCAACAATAGATGGGAATCGTATTGGTCCTCCTATACTGTGGCTTAGTGTATCAAGGACTTACAGGTGGGTAAGCTGCACAGCAGGAACATGTCTGGAACATAGGATGACAACTGCTGGACCAAGATGAACATTGAGAACAGGCCAGCTTCTGCTTGTCCCCCTGTGCTAATTATTTTGCAGGTATATTTCCTTATGGATGCATGGTCAGTGTAAAACCATTTCCATTCCTCATCCTAAATGTACATCACTGAATGACAAGCATCTTGGTTTACAGGAATATGTTATTCAAGGCAGCCGGCATCATTCATTTCTAACCAGGGAATTTCATTACTTGCTTGGTCAATCTGGTGAAGAGCTGCTGGAAAAATTGTGTGTGGTGTGAATCTGAGCGATGTAGGTTTTAATTTATCCTGTGCTATGCATTATTCTCCTGTGCACATGCTTCTCCACGCCTTAGTTCACTCACTTATGTTCCTCATTGGTCCCTCTCTTTTTCAAGCTGACCTTGACTTTTGCACTACATATCACAGTGGGGCTGACAGATCATGTGTGTGTCCAGCTAAATGCCAGTGCATCCAAATACAGTTACTCTACAGCTGTTGACCAGGACACAACCTTGCTTCCCTTACATCCCTCCCAACATCCTTTAAATATCACCAAAGAATCTTCATGTTTAAAACAGAAAACGTAACTGTTCTTACTTGTTTTTATTTTGCATTTATTGCAACAAAATCTCTTTTCTCGTCTGGTAGTATTTTCAGAAATCCATGTTATTTAATATTTCACTCTCAACTGACCCATAAAGATTTACAAAATCCCACAAGGCACATGAAATTTTATAACAAATCAAATATTGCTTTCCAGCAGTCATTCATTGATTGCATTACTGCTGATAATGTGACAACATTAGGATTAAATTTTGTGACCTATATGTTGTGTCTGCTCTAAAGAGTGTGTAGATATATATACTCAGTAAATTGTAGAAGTACTTCTAGAATTAGGAATAATTAACAACCCAGCTCAGATTGGCCTTTTTACCAAATATTTTTTTTACTGCTTTCTTCAGTTTCATACTATGAACAAGCCATTTTGCCATTGTAATGAAATATTTGTATAGATTATGAAAATGGACATTCAAATGCCATAAATATATTTTATGTTTATGTTTTATATTTTTAAAGTTTTTTCTACACCATTTTGTTTTATTTTGGTCAAGATTCCAATAAGGCTGGTTAAGTTATGCATAAAATCTGACAAAATATAACTCCTGATCAACCAAAATAAATTCAATCACCTCCTAGTAGTAGACTGGAGTCATAAAGCAGCAGTTCTTTTACAGCAATTTGTCATCAAGTTGGAACTGAAATATTTCCAAGGCAGTTGCAAATTTATGCCTGGTTGACATTGAAATGTCCCGAAAGAACACATTTTTGTTCACACCTGCAAAAAGAAGAGTGTCAAACAACCAATTCTGCAAAACAAAATAGTAAAAAAGTGAATTTTTTAACAATGGCTTTTCTTTGTTTTGTATTAAACAGCTAGTGGTTGGCCACAGATTACACACATACATTTTATATTGTTTGAGGATTTAAAGTAATTAATTTAAACTGTACATATTAATTATTATACAACCATGATAACTCTTTACAAAACAGCATGTGTGGGCATGCTGTAAATAGTCTTCCTTTGCAAATGTCCTCCCAGTGACCTATAACACACTGTCGCTGTATTAATGACTCCTCATGTAATGTTTGCTACTTATGTCACTGTGTGTGCACCCCAACACTCCCTTCTGCCCCCACTTGCGGAGGCGGGGGGGAGTTGGGTGTGTTACACATTGGGATTAACACACCCTACTCCGTGTGTGATTTTGTTGACACTATGTAATGTCTAAGTACGTTACGTTTTAAGGAGTGTCTTGTGCCAGGTGTTGCAAAAGCACATCCAACAAAATACAGTGGCTTGGCTACATTTCCTGAGCATGTATCAGCTATTACCGTGCAAGACGTCCAAATGTTGCAATATTTATTTCTTCTCACTGGGGATGTAGTAAAAATGGAAAATATAAATGCTATAACTGAAAAATATGCACATTTTAGACATATTCCTGCTTTCAGCACATCTGATGTAGAATAACAGGTAACCACACAACCTGATGCTGGGGAAGAAATGTTTTCTTTTAAGAAGGTTTTGTAGGAACTGTGACACATTTAAAACATGTGAAAAAGTGGCACCTGAGGACTGGTGTTTGGGACCAGTGCAAGCTGTACAAGTGAGTGAATTTTACTCTTGTTTTTTTAGGATTGATTTTAAATGGGTATGTTCTAATATATGGTGGTTGGCTACTTCTACTTATTTGTCATATTTCATTTCTTAGTCATCCTAACCAGATACTTGTAGTGGCTAAAAAACCCAAGGGATCACACAATTTCCATTGTTGCACCTAAGCCTTCAACTGGATTAATCCCTTAAATCAGATCTGCCAGAACACTGTCCAAATTTAAATCCTTTCTGGGGACTCTGACCTGTGAATAACCCTGCTTAAGTATGGAGTTACAAATTGTTTCATCCATTTACAGAATTGTCTTGTACCAAAAAGGTTCTGGTTTCAAATTTCAACTGGAGTCGTACTGCTACAGAATGCAGTATTAAAGTAAGTTGTGAATAAAATGACAGGCTCTGTTACTCTGCCAAACTGTATTATATAAGAATGAATTAACCGGAATAACTTTAATTTTACTCATCTGCACAAATATTTTACAAAGTGAGTCCTTATTTGAGCATTAGATTTGACTTTTCCCAATGACTGTTTTGAGACTGAACAGAACTTCCATGGTGAGTTTATGGTGGTTCATTGTTGTGTTGGCAGCATATCCGGGTCCTGGACAGAGTATAAAGGAGCTTCAGGGAGTGTGTTGGCAGTAGAGGCATTGTATCTATTCTGTAGAACCCATAGGCACAGAGAATTTAAAGCAGAAATGGCAACATTGGCCTGATGCCAAGGCTACAACCTGACAACTATTCTGGAATCTAGTGTGACTCCAAGTTGTTGCTGTTTTTGCTTCAACCAAACAAATCTCAACAGACAGCTGCAACAAACAATCCCCTTTCTAGGCCAAAGAGCAAAATATAACACATTAAATGTGTCATATCCCCACATTTAATCAGTATGCTCTTAGTTTCCCAAATGCACAGTGGGGCGCACACCTCCAAATTGTATGTAAACCTGGCTGTGCTAGTTGCCAGGAGACCAAAGGAAGTTGTAAACTTTTCAGGATGCAGTGCAGCAAGTAGCAAGAGTAGCTCTGGTATTAAGTTTGCTACCAGTGAGAATGAAGAGGAAAATGCATCAGCAAGCTGAAGCATGACCAGGAAACAAAAATGTTCAGCTCCAAAGAATTATCATGATTGGTGCACAAACAAACTTATTAGATTCCATGTGCATGATTCCTTCGAACCGCACCCTGCGAGTTATGTGTACAGAGTGATGAGCCCAGTTTAAAATGGTTTGAACAATTAACTCGGGTGCAGCATTAACAGAAACTTCTTGAATTGCATTCCCTCATGTTGAAAAGCCTGAAACTTATTGTGGAGGTTCAGACACCTTTCACTGATTTAAGGAAATTCTGCAGATTATAGCAAGGTTGTAAAAATTTAAATCTAGCATTGCTTGATGTTCTTGTCGTGAGGGTGAATCATGTTAGTTCACGGCATTTGATGCAATAATGAATGTCTGATCTGGAGATCATCTGGTCCAAAATTTTGGGGTTCTGATTTGGTCCTGACATCTATATTTAAATATTTTTATCATATATGTTGCCTTCCAACAAAATGTCAATATTTCCAGATTTGTCATGCTTTATGGCAGAAAGAGGGTTAAAGCTCAATGAATAATGTAAATTAGTGCTCTGCATTGCAAGTAGCCTTCCTGTTGCTTCTCAAGTACTTTGTTTCTCCTATAGCTGTGTGGCATAACTTCTTTCTCTAATAAACTTCTATTTTTGCTTTTTCCAACACTAATATATCTCAGGTTCCACTAACTGTAGGTTTCTACACAATATCATTGTGTTATACTTTTTACCTTAAATTAACCTGTCATATCCCAAAACATACCAATGATATAAACACTGGCCAGGTATAATATTTTAACAATTGCCAAGTGGATTACATATAATAGTACCAAAAGAAAAGAGGATAAAGTTTTTAACAACTGACGAGTAAAGATGTGGCAATTAGAGGATTAAATGTCATGTTTTGCCAGATGAGTGGTGGATTGAATTGCGGAAGAGCGTGGCAATTGAATGATGGTTTATTAAGAGTATTCAAAAAACACTTACAGGACAACTTGAGGATACAACACAGGAAACAAAGGAGGACTGGAGTATATGAATGGGGTTGAGCATGATAGGACACAAGAATCCAGCAACAGGAAATGGGAACTAGTGGGGATACACACACACACACACGCACACCCCCACACACACACCACACAGGGGTAATCAGGAGAATGAGGAACACCTGGGGCAATTACTGGGGAAGGAACAGAGGAGTAAACCTAGAGGAGAAATAACATGATCCAAAACACTTCACAAAGAATAAAATATCACAGTCAAAGAGGCTAAATACAAAAGAGATGAACAGGAGAGGCAAAACCTAAGCTGAAATAAACTATTAAATAATCAAAGTGCAAACACAAATGCAACCCAAACCGCAAACCCCCCAGGTTTGGGGTTTGGACCAGAACCAGGACAGTAAAATGACATAGTTTAGAGTCTTCTACTGTTATTGCACATTAAAGGTATGCTCAGCAGATTTGTAAATCATGTTAACAAGTTTGCAAATTTGTTTCCACCGGCATAACTAATTGGCCCTGATATATACTGTATTTGCACCAAGGACATGTGTGTATGTGTGTGTGTACATATTTGTCCTCTTTGTATCTGTGGTGTAAGATGGACCATCGTCCAGAATCTACCCTCAACCCTCCAAGAATAAGCGGCTATAGACGATGAATGGACTGACATACAATAGTAATTTTGCTGTTTTCTTTTATCAACTTGAATTGTTTCAATTGCTACCTTATGTGAACATGATTTAATGATAGTTTACATAAAGAATTATGAAATGACAGCAAAAAGTCACTGAGTGCAAAAACAGTTTGAAAAAGTTAATTAGAAAATGCTAAACCAGCTATAAATTACACTTGCACAATAAACTGCAAGTGATATTTTTTAAAACAGAAGCTAGGATAGTTTTCTTTATAGCACCTTAGGGTGGCATGAAAAGAAACAACAGTCTGACCTTCACTCCCATTCTCTCTGGCCACTCCTCTGTCATTGTTTACTTCCCAGCAGTTCATAATTTACTTCAGCTGCAGACTGCCCAGAGCTATTCACACATGTAGTTTCCCTTATAAAATCTACTTTCCCAGCTACTTCAGTTTAAACTACAATGTCACAATGTAACTTGTTGTTTTATCAAAGCCAAACAAAGTATATTGATTTAAATTGTTTTCTGTCATAGGATTGGTTAGTAAAAGGTACAGACCAGGTAGCTTATGTTGCTCACTCCTCATTATGATCACATATGAATAATTTCTACATTTCTGTTGTGAAATGAAGCCTGAACACACTGACACATTGAGACAAGGCCCCAGAATGGGATCGTAAATGTGCTGACTTGACAGAAAATGTACATTTTCGCAGACAGCGCCTGAACAGCTTTGAGGAGCATATCACATGATGCGTTTCACAACACAACATGGAGGTCTGTGGTGTGCTAAGACGTTAGGAAAGGGTTTGCTTTACCTCCTTTTGCAACTCAAAGAAATGTGAATTTGTAAGGTTAAGACATAAAACTTTTTCATCATGCTTTTGGAGATGACCTTTATTCCACAGGAAAAGGCAAATATTGAGTTCACACTGATTTTTTGCATGAAATCAATACTTGTTAAATATTTGTGCAAAATTCTACAATTCTAGAAAAAATACGTATCAAAAATCCATGTTTTTATATACGCCTGTTCTGGGAGACCTTTAAATTACACATTTTCTCACTAATTTAATCAGAGATCATCTTTGATAACCACAAGAATAGTGGCCTGATTGCATCTGTGTCAAAAAACTTGACATCATGGTATCATGCCACTTCAGAAAGTGTTTTAGCCAACAAAGAAACCAACAAACTCTTCATGAATTTCAGAATTTTAGTAATCACTTCAAAAATTATATTCTAAATGGTTATTTTTTTGTTTGTGGGATCATTTTGCTTAAAACACCATAATGACGCCACTTATAAAGTTCTTCATTTCACTGGTTTCATTGGTTGTAATTGACTTTTCTGTAATCATACTTTTTTGTAATCTTGATGTTACATAAATCCTTATTCTGAGAATTAAACAGGAATCTTTTGGTGCTCTGTTCTTATGTGTCTTTTAGTGGAAAGCTCAAGACATCACTATCAGATAGGTCATTAGACTGACTGCTTTATGATCACTAAAATGACTAACGGTAGTAAATCTTTAATAATTGCAATTAGAGAACAGCAATCCAAGTTGGAGAATCTGGCAGGACTGATGAATCTATCTGGTCCCTGAGCTTTGGCTTTAATTAAATGATTGAAAACAGGTGAGTGATCATGGATGATATTTTTATACAGATCAGTTTAGTGATCTACAGATAAATAGTTTTATGGTACAGAAGTTACAAAGAACAAAAGCACAAAAGCAAATCCACATGATCCAAATTCAAAGTGCCATAGAGCCACTTTTATGGTCTCACTAGATGTTTATTTCATCATTTACTTTTAATCTGTTGGCATAATTTTAGATATTATTTTCCTCCAACAGATGTAACAAATATTTTATGCTATTAAATGCTTGTAAATGTTATTTAGTAATTTCAGTATTGTGTAATTTTGTCAAATAATTTCCTTTATCTGAATGTGGAAATTCACACTTTTTTCCTTTTACCTGATACAGCAATTCCAAATCCTCTCAGTCTCTATCACAGTTTTCCTCTTCATCTCATTTAATGTTTCATTTATGCTCTCCTTCTTCCCATTTCATCTCAGAAATCTCTCTCTGCTCCCACAGGGTGTTGTTTCCTCACTCTACACAGCTGTGATAACAATGCAATTAAATTTGCACCAAAACAACATTATTCTCATTCCGACTAAGTCCAGTGATGCAGTTTTGCTTACAAGCTCCCGCTGCTTGTGATGTCTAGTTTTTATATCTGCGTATAAAACAAAAAATGTTGCTTGTTTTAGAAACAAATCCAGAGAAAAGCAAAACTGTAGCACAAAATTCTGCAAAATACATTATATGTTAATTTAACTGATATAGTCTCTATAAACAGCTGGAGTTTTCTTGGTCGCATTCAATTTCAGTCAAAGTTATTAGAGAAAATTACAGTAGAGTAAGAAAGCATAATCTATTGGCTGTTTGTTTGATTTGCAGTTATCAGTCTTTTTGGAAGACCTGTTGACCAATTACTGAGTCTAGTGGAAAATGTTCTTTACTTGTGTTGCCATCAATTTTGCAAAGTGTACCAGTCCCTCTTGCAGCAAACAACAACACATCTTGAAGTTGCCATGCCCATATGTTATAATTACTCAGGGTTGCAAATTTACTCCTTTGTCCTCTAAATGAAAAAGTGGTCATTAAAGCCAAACAGTTCAATGTTTGTTTTTAATCAGATTACTTGATTAAAATGCTAGTTTTTGTCCCTACATGCATTTGAAAACTTTGATCCTACATTTTTATGTTGATTTTGGACTAACAACTTAACATCACTTCTCATCATGTTGCCACTGTATTGTTTATATTTTCATTATGTTATGTTTTTATCATATAAAGCACTTCAAACTGTGTCCCATAATATTATACAAGATGACAATGAACTTAAGGTGTGTCTCTATTTAACTCATAAATTGTGAATTAACCTATGTGAAGCTTACTAAGCCATAACACCATTATCCAGGCTTTCACCAATTCCTTAAAAGCATAACAATTTATATAAATAAACCTGACTAAAGTAAAACAAAAAACTCCAAAAATTCCCTTTCTTAGTACTTTTTAACAAATAATTAAAAATAATCATTTTGATAATCCTAGCTAACTTAAAAAGGAAAAGTTTGGATTTCTTTAATGTAAAACATTTAGAAAATTAACTTATACATCTTTTTATACAGCATAAATATGTGGTTCTAACTGTATAGAGATGTGTAATTTAGTAGAGTTGTGTGGTTGAACATCTCATTCATTTTAGGGAGTGCTTATTTTAAGTTCAAAACATTAACCAGAACTACGGGCTAGGATGTCACTCACTTCAGGCAATGAAACATCCAACTGTATCTACTTATTCTGACATTGTTTCTTGTTTTAGGCCAAATATTTCAAGCTTCCATGAGCAAAGAAGCGACTGTTGGATTACAAGACAAACCTCTTCTGACAATCGTCTTCAGCAATGGAGAACTAAACGATAACTGGATCATTTTAGCCTTTGTGAGCTGTATCTCTAAAAGCCATCATATAAAGTGATACCTGATGTCCATTGAGAGGAGTCGCATTCCTAGTTTCAGATGGAAAATGAGAGTTGGTGGATTTCTGTCAGTCTGGCTCAGAAGAAGGCAATGCATGAAAGCTTTTTATGTATCTTTATGAAACATTTTACAAAATATGTTTGTGTCTTCAGTTCTTTCATGTGTAGTTTTAATTAAATTTCTTTTTAAATGTCACCTTTTTCATTGCCTATATGAAGGGCCTTGAATAACTTCAGCTCCAGACACTCTTTAGTTTGCCATTTGATGCCTAAAAACAGGACAGATGGGACTGCTTTGATGTTTAATTAAGGTGAGATGTTCTGTTGCCTTTACTCGATCAGCTATTCACCATGAAAGGCAGTTCCAGTTTAATGGACTGTGAAACAATAACCCCTGCAGAGAGTAATACAAATGAACAGAACGGTGGGATCTGAACCTTGTCCCCATTTGGAAACCACATGTCCAATTAGTCAAAATTGATTAACTTTGGATTTGTTCCCTTAGACAGCTTAGCTATATTAAAGAAAGTGTTGTTAGTCTCATCACTGAGATACAAACCAGTATAATCCAGACCTCTAAGTTTTGATGGTTAGGCTTCAGTTGTTGTTTATTATTGGTTCTGCTGTGTATGAATATACGGAATGGAAATGATTATTCTTTAAGTCTACCTGGTGTCATTAAACATGCTCTTTGCTTTGGAGTCAATATTTTGAGCTAATAAAACGTTTTAAAATATGAGTATTTCTTGGACAATGATTCCTTTTCAATATATTAGTAACTGCATTTTCCCTCCAACGTGAGAGTTTGGTGAATGATGTGTGTTTCTATTTCTGTCTATATGTTTTTAAGCAATACCAAAGCTAATATTGATCTTTATGAGATCTTTATGACCCATTCCAAGTCATTTAAAATGAAACTTTTAATTATTTGAGGAAATAACAACAGTGTATTGACAAGGATTCTAATAAAGTGGAAAATCAATTATTGTGGTGCTTTATGAGTGGCCTCTGTTAACATTTTTAATGGGAAAAATGCACACACAATAAAATATGTGGATGAGAAAAAGTAACCTCAAGTATAAAATAGAGCCAACACATGCATATATAACCTTACTGCTTCTATTAGATTTAAGAGGGAATTAGGTTTCCCACCAATCTGGAAACAGTTATGAGGTCATTTCCCATTGGACAATCATCATTCTCAGATATAAAAGATAACAAACATTTTGAGACAGCTGTCAGTTATCCCACCAATACTTGGTCAAGCAACTTCCCTCTGTGGGAGACCAGGATGGAAAAATACTTTTCTCTATAAAAAGAATATGGTAACATGGCTTAAGTTTGTAAAGTTACACTAAACAGAATAGGTTTAGTAGATTTTCTTTATTGTGTCTTGAAAAAGACACAATAAGTAGTTAATTGTTCCTGTTGCTGTACTTAAACTAACTTGGTGTGTGTGACACCTGAACACATACTGCAAATACCATCACTGATAATTTAATCTTAGAAGATATCAGGGCATATTTATATATTTGCTTCATGTCGAGTTTTAAATGTACATTTTCTTTCATCTCACAGTCAAATCTGTATGTTTCCAAAAGTTGAAATAATCCAAGTGAAAAGTTGAAATAATCCAAATGACTCATTGCGTAGCAATGTATTAGCTGAGCCACTAAATCGTGCATACATGTAAATTCCTCTGGAAGTCTCTATTATGTGTCTTTCGCTTAACAGATAGCATATTTTTTATCACTGCATCTTATGAAATAACTTGATATTCAGGGTGTTCTAATAAATTTTCAGTACAGTATATATATGTGATTAAATCCAAGTTGTGGTTAGATTGTAGGAAGCGTAGGACTGATTTTTCTCTCTCCCCAACAATTGTGCAGTGTTCTTTCTCTTGAATCCCAAAGGATCTCATAATGTACCTACATCAGATGAGCTGTCTCATCTGTTTCTGTAACCTATTGTCTTCATTCAGTTCACTTGTAATCTGATAAACACTGAACTCTGTACAAACTTTAAAGGTTCAAAGTAGTAGAACTGATGCTAAAACTTTTCTTTTTATCTCAAAGGACCAGAAGATATTTTCAGCTGAACATGATCTTGCAATCTCTTCAGCCAGAATGCCAACTGATTTTGAAACAATGTCTTGTTTTATTGCAAGGGGAAAAACAACCACAAGGTTCCATATGTGGAAGTCACAAATTTGCATCCTTAGAGACAAAACAGATTCTTCCTGCGTGGCATCAACAGACTTGGCAGCTGACGGCAAAGTCACAGATGTGCAAGGTGCGTCTAGGTTGATGAGCAGCAAATGATGCATAAATAACAGATGTGCAAATTACAGTGACTGAGAGATGTATGTTACTGAATGAACTCAGTCAGAATCCTTGTAGATTGAGAAAGTTATTTAATGTTTTAAATCTGGGATAACCTTTTTGTATGTAAATATGTTGAACTGTGGAGCATTTTAGTTGTCAGAATTTATGCAGTGATTAGGCCACATCATATTGTTGTTCATGAATCAATCAATTCTTTTTTTATGCAACTTAAAGCTGGGGAAGTGCCATTTTGAAGGTGAGCAAATAACCATGTGAAACAGGCATAAGAAATTGTGCTCTGATTGCCTTTTGTACTAACATATACTTAGTTTACGAGATCTGCACAAAAAATAAATGCAGGAAAATGTTAGAATAATGAAATATGCAGAAATGTACATTTAGAAACACAAATTGTGTTTGCTAGATCCAGAAGTTTAGCTTTACAGTGAGGATAAAACATAATCAACACTAACGTAACTTCCCCACTTATGATTTTGAAGATCGGAAAAAAAAACCGTTTGATTTATACTTGGAAAAGCTTTTAAAAAGTCTGTTTCTAGGAATAGGTCTGTTAAGAAAAAAGAAATAAGAAAATACACAAGTAAAAATGTTATTTTTAAAGAGTAAGGTTGATTCAAATGACTTCAAACTCTACATGACTGATAACCTCTGTAGGAACATGTGGTATTTACATTCAATAAAATGATCGCATTGTACGTCTGTCGCACACACTCAGATACCATCACCATAAACAAGCTCTCCTCCATGTTACATAATATTAACTCACATAACCTGTGTTGTAAATCAATCATGTGAGTATTGATCTGCTTGCATAGTGATGGTCATTGAATTGCAAACATGCAACCCACTCAATTAACTGTAAACAAGAGGATCAGCTGAGCATTGTCTTGCAAGGCAAATACCTGTTTGTTCAACTATGTCTCTCACTCCCGCCCTCTTTCTTCTTCCATCTGCCACATAGTGACACAGAGGCTTAGGGAGCACCACATTCAACCAAGTCATCCCAGTGTGTTCAAGTGTGCAATGCATCAGCTTTTTATCCACGACTGAGCACGCTGCACAAATCTGTACGCTAGACTGAAAGACAGATGGAAATATCTATGCAGATTTAAACAGCGAGTAATGCTGGGGATAGAGAGAAAGAAGAGAAAAATAGAATGGCTGAGAGAAATATTTACCTCATTTAAAGCTTCAATAAAAAGAACATTTTTAAACAAACTCAAACACTTAACATGTACTCAACTAGCAATGTGCTTGTTTTACATTAACTGAGAGAAAGAATAATGAAAAACTTTCATTTTAATTCTGATTTATGTTATTCATGCCCTATGACTGCGCAGAAGTACAAAAATCAGAAACAAAATGCAAATGAATCTGAAACTAAAATGCATGTCAACACTGATGCAGTATTTGAGCTTTCCCTTTTCTCCCACATGCTTATTATTTCCCTGAACACAACCACGCAGCACTGTTTAGAAAGCATTTGACCTCAACAGACTTGTAAACAAACTGTAGGTGGATTCTAAACAGCTTGTCTGTACTTATTAGTATAACTTTCTAATATTTACTGTAACATCTGTAAAAAGACTTAAGATAAATTAAGCAAAAAAACATTATTGAATGCTGTCACGATCTCTGCTGTTTTCTCTTTGTATTTTCTGTTATGGTGATCACTCACCTGTTTTCAATCATTTAATTACAGCCAAAGCTCAGGGGGACCAAGTAGATTCCTCAGTCCTGTCAGATTCTCCAACTTGGATTGCTGTTCTCTAATTGCAATTATTAAAGATTAACTACCTTTAGTCATTTTAGTGATCATAAAGCAGTCAGTCTAATGACCTATCTGATAGTGATGTCTTGAGCTTTCCACTAAAAGACACATAAGAACAGAGCACCAAAATATTCCTGTTTAACTCTCAGAATAAGGATTTATGTAACATCAAGATTACAAAAAGTATGATTACAGAAAAGTCAATTACAACCAATGAAACCAGTGAAATGAAGAACTTTATAAGTGGCGTCATTATGGTGTTTTAAGCAAAATGATCCCACAAACAAAAAAATAACCATTTAGAATATAATTTTGAAGTGATTACTAAAAATCTGAAATTCATGAAGAGTTTGTTGGTTTCTTTGTTGGCTAAAAGGTTTGCATGACTGTTAGGAAAATTGTATTAGTAATTATCAAATATTTGTTGTAGCATGTAGCTTTGTAGTTACATTTTAGATAATGTTTCTGTGTGTTAAATAACTTTGATTCTATCCTGAGACTTCCCTGGGAAATAGAGGTGACAGCTACTCTCAGCAGCTGTTGCCTTGCAGGACTTCCTACAAGACAGAGGTGTTAAATGCTCCCAGCAGAGTTTTACATGCCTGACAATAAACTCTGCTCTGTGCTTTTTTGTGATACTGCTCTGTGCTTTTTTGTGATACAAAGCCGTTGCTTTGAAGCTATGCAAACGTGCCTTATTCAACACCGTGCCTGGAGAAAGAAAGATTTAGAATATAGATAACATGTGTCTAGAAGTGAATGTTATTTAGCGCTGCAACCATGTGATGAATGCTTTGACTCCACCCTTTTAGAGTTGCAGCGCCCCGTGTGGCAGGGTTTCCTAAAGATCAATAAAAGAGAGGAACAGACAGATGTGTGGCAGAGTGGTTGGAGATTTGTGACTAAAAGCACATCTCTGTCTGCTCTCCTCGCGAGTATAACAGAATCTAACTCTCTTGTCTTTCCTGTATTTGTTTAAATTGTCTCTAATAGGTATTTAGACCTGACAATGACCAGCTTCTGAACTCTAATGTCTCATTTTAAGCTAAGAGGGTAAAGAAAAAGGGAAATGAATTCAAAGTCCTGTGATGGAATAATGACCTATGCAGGGTATACTCCGCCTGTCACTTATTGACAAACGGTAATCAGCACCAGCCCCACTGTGACCCTGCAATGATTTACTCAGTCTAGAAAATAGATGAATGGTTGGAATTCAAAGTTTCTGTGTCATCTGGACCTTTCAGCTTTCAACAACAAAATTGCCACTAAAGAACTGAGGAATAAATGTCTTCCTTCATCCGTTGTGGTCTCTCATGGTCCCCGCTTGGTTTTCTTGATGTGGGTTTTCCCACATGTCCATGTCTTGGCTTAGAGGACGAACTGGGTCACTGGTCAAACAGCTGGGCCTGTCAGCATAGAGGTCACTCGCAGACTAGTAGGTGGTTAGTTCTGATACAGGCTGCTGGCTGTTTCCTTTCTTTGGATTCAGAATAAGGTTGAATACTAAGAGTGAACTAAGCACCTCACATCCATAGTAGGTGGAATGAAAACTGAAATATTTTTCAACTTTACGCAAACACAAATTAACATAGTATAGACTATGATGTAAACAAAAATATTTGATGAAACTGAATCTGAAAGATTGTTCAGACCATTTTCTGACTTGGTTAAGCAAAACCTTCTGCTGTTGTTCTTTGTCTCTGACTCAGCTATGCTCCTCTGCAGTGTCCTCTGCTAAGGGAAGCAGCGTCACGAGGGGCTGATCAATCAGTTAGAGGTGGACTTAAGGTAACATGGGTGATATGTCACATAGGAGAGAAAGTGAAAAAAACCTGACCTCAGTGTCTTTTCTAAACCACTGTCTTCAGACTGAGAGAAACAAAACTGATATGTTACCACATAATGCATATCCCATGACTGGAACATGACAGTGGTTTAGAAAAGACACAGAGGTCAAGTTTTTTTCACTTTCTCTCCTATGTGACATATCACCCATGTTACCTTAAGTCCACCTCTAACTGATTGATCAGCCCCTCGTGACACTGCTTCCCTTCGCATTTAGAAAATAAAGTCAACACTGAGTATTGTAAAGTTTAGCAGCTATAGTTGAGAGTTATTCAAAAGCTTCTTGGGATTTCAAATAAGCAAAATAAGATAATCCACGCAAGCCAAACAAATATTTGATTTGTCCAGGGTTAAGAGAACTCTCCAGTTGATTTTGATAGATGTTTGCATGTACTAAGATTTTGCTGGAGATTTCGTTCCACTGTCGCTACATGCATGCTTAGTATGAAAGATTGCTGTAAAGTTAGTGAACCATGCAAGAGTGAAGTCTTAAAAAAAATAAGCTGAAGTACAGAAACACTGAAATTACGAACCAGAAAAACAATTGAACAATTTGTTAATGGGGGAGAATTAAAAGTGTGCATGAAGTTTATTCACGTTGGATGAATGTACTGCTGGGTGTCATAATTACATTCAGAAAAAGAAACAATCCACCATGTTGCAGTTAAAGTAATGCATAGAAGTTATTTGATCTCTGATTCAACACTTTTTGCTATAAATCTCAAAATCTTAGTCTTGTTTTGATTTGTGGTCATATTTTGAGTTTAGGTTGTGTTGCCTTGGATGTTGCCATTACCGTCATGGCTCTGAACATTAAAATTGCAAAGAAGCCTTCCCATTAATTATTCTGTCACGAATAGTACGACACACTCACACAGAGACACATAAACTGAGCAAAACAGAGTTGCTGTGTCCTGATTGGCTGAGAACACCTCTTGTATCTGAGTGGAAAGAAGGAGAGTGAGGAAGAGGAGGAGAGCTGACACTACCGGCCGACACGTGCTGCTCTGTCACATGACTCTCAGCGCTGATCTCTTTCCCTCGCTTGGGCTTTTTCCACACTCTCCTCTCTGCTCTGCTCCATTTTTACTCTCATCTGGTCACATTCCTCTCTCCTCCCTGCATTATATATCCTTTTTTCCTTCTGTCCATCTAGCTTCATATTCCCTTTTCCTCGCAACCTCTTCATCCTCTCTTTGCTTGTATGGTAATTATGAACTTGCAGCATATGAAGCAAAACAAATGAAACTCGCTAATGAACCCACAAGCCATTCCTTACATCCTTGGATCCTCAATGTTTGTTCTCTGTGTTTCAGAAATGTTTTAATTATTATCTTTTCGGGTGACATAGCAATGATCATGCCTGGTGTTTCTCACACTTTTCTCTCATAATCAGTTTTGTCAGACAGCCACCCGAGGCCCCTCCTTTCATCTCTCCTTTCCTCCTCTAAGGTTTTCCCTCCATCCTTGTCTCTGTTGCAGTCACTCATCCTGGTTCAGCTACTAAATCTGCGTGGCAGTTAAGTTTTGTAGCTGGGACCCTTTAGACAAACCAAAAGGCGTATGTGTCAGCCCACTTGTGTAAAAAATAAACACACATCAACTATATGCACCTATGAGCTACTGTTAGACAAAAATGAGGAGAGAGCATTTCCTCCTGTGATGGACTAAAACATCCTGTCAGGCATTGTTGAAAGACATGAGAAGGTCCAGCGTTTGAATGTTATGTAGCCTGCGGTGCAGACACATGCATTTAACACTATATTTTACCGTTTCTCCTCAATTACTTTATAGTTTAACCTCCACAACATTTAGTCAATTATAATAGCAGTTCCTCATTCTTTCCAGCAACTTGCAAATTCTTTTGGACATGCATCAGTTACTTCCATACAATTCATTTGCTTATGTTATGTTGGTCAAAATGAACTATACTTATGAATGCAGAATAGTCATTTCCTATGAAACAAAGAGTTCACATTTCGTTGCTTGAGTCTTTGCATTCAAAAATGAACTAGTTGTCAAAATCTTTCAAGCATATTTTCTGCATTTCTTAATCATTCTTTTATAAAATGTCTATTTCTCAAGTGAACCTCAGCTTTTACTGATGATATTCAAGTTGTGCACAGCTTTACTCAAAGGATGTTTCTTATGTTTGCTATAAATAAGCTTGTACTTTGTTTTTGTGCAACGCTGTAAACAAATTAGAATTGCAAAGGGGAAAAGCAGTAAAAAAATGAAGCATAAAAATTCTATGTTTTGTATTCATTTATGTGTAACTTAACTGAGCAGATTTTGTAAAAAAAAATTTATAAATAAAAAAGAAAACCACCAAAAGCGAAGCCCACACCTCAGACAAAGCAGTTAATTGACGATTTGTGTGAAGGAGTGTCAATAGAAACAACCTTTATTGTCCCGCAAAGGGAAAATTCAGGTGTACCAGCCGAAACAGAAATAAAGGTTCATACAAAAAGTTCTTAAAGTGTTAAAAACAGTATACATATTTAAAAATTAAGATTAACAATAGCAAATAGGTGCAAAATGTGTCTTCTGCTCTGCTGAGATAGTAACGATGACAACTGAGTGGATCCCAATTTCTTTAGCAGGTCAAGGAAATCAAGAAAAACTGCAAATACTCTGAAATGTCCTGGAAATTGGGAATAACAAAACAAATACTTTCACGTCAGATGAAATAGACTAAGAACATACTTGGCATTTACTATATAAAATATCCCCTTTCTTGCTGCATACAATTAAAAAAATAAAAAGAATGCATTGAATTTGGTTTGGGTTTTTTTTTCTTACTGCATTTCAGACTAAGTTTTCCCAACTTTCAGTTTATCACTCATCTAAAAATATTTTCATGATTTAGAAAACCTTATCACAAAGAGGGAATTGATGAGAAAACTCTTTTCAAAACAGATATCCACAGTAATTAAAAGTTAAACAGACAAAGAAGTTTCTAGTCAGATGAAAATTTTTGCTATGCTAATTTATGGTTCGAGTTTCTTCTTTCTGTTTGGTTAATGCATGAAGGGAACCTAAGATGGCAGCAGACTTTTACTAAAAATCAATCTCTGACCCTTGCTATGTGTGTGTGATTTGCATGGATTATAAGGTTTGCTGGTGTGTACAGGACAAAACAAGCATAAAGAACAGTTTCTCACATATAGGATTTTCGGTCATCACAACACATCCTGCAGGTAAACAGCAGCTGCACTGATCCATATTCCATTGTTTTCATTTCACGGTTGTCAAAGGGGAGAAACGTGAGCAAAATTGCGCTGCATGTTCGGGCCACAGAAAGAATATTAAAAGGAATATTCACACTTGCATTCCTGCCAACTCATGCACATGCATGCACACACATGTCAACAGTCATATAGAGGCAGGGTTGCCCACGCAAAGCAGACAAGCTTGACAGAGTGGAAGGATATGTTTGTGAAAGGTGGTCGGAGGCGCTGCAGTGAAAAGAAATTCTCTGTTTATACAGCACTTTCTAGGTTCATTCAACACTAAATCCTGCAAACAAGGAAATGCTTAAAAATACACACAACCACTCTTGAGTCATCCCTCGTTTAATTATTTTCAAGGAGATAGTCTTTCTTTGGTCATTACCTGATATTTGTCAGTCTATTACCAGAAGATTTATTAAAAAATTTATGTGGGTGTTATCGCCTAATCATTCAGACATAAAACAACATGGTTCATAAAACAGGTTCAAAGGACATATTTTTGTTGAGTCAACAGAAAACTAATCTGAAAATGGGTTTTTAAGCAGGCCTTAAGCACTTTTTTCTTGCTGCAGGACAGTAATTTTTGTGTGAATTTGTGTTAGTTGCATGTTCTAGGATTTTGAAGACTTTTAATATGAATGGCAGCCATATTGACTTGAAACTGGGAGTTGCTCACAGTCCTCTTAACTTTCCAAGTCAGACGTCCATCTTTAAAAGACATTGTGTTTGAGTCTTTTTGACCATTACATATCAATGCTCAATCACTTCAACAGATGACTTTTACTAAGCAACATTTTAAACTCAAGGAAGCAGTAGGTTATTCCTTTTTTAAAAATCTAATTTACATACAGAAAATTAGATGAGTCTTCCTCAAAGTTGTGTCTTCCACCTTTATGTAATTACCAAGGTTTATTGAGTTCTGAAGTCATATTTTAGTAAAGGAAAATTTCAGCTGATTACGCCCTCTTCTTTAAAATATTTCTTTTGCATTACTTTTGTTGTGAATTAAATAAGTTTTCATTATGAAGTTTTCAAAGCAGAAGAGACAAAAGCTGCATTTTCAACATTGAATTAAAAACCTTGCCTTAACTGACTCACTGTTCCAATAACTTGTATTAGATCATATCTGACCAAGCCAAAGTCTAATGTAAAGAGTTTGCGAAAAAAAAAAAAAAAAAAGCTATTCACAGACACTATCTGTCCCTAATCTTGAGCAATTTGGCAAAGCAAAAAAAAGGGCATAAAAATTTAATTTGTATCATGTTTATTCTACTTTTTGTTGTGGTACCACATAATATCACAATAAATACATAAAGATTTTTGGCTGTAGAGTAACATAATGTGACAAAGTTAAAGAGGCATGCTTTAACAAGGTGTTCCAGGTAAAAATCCAATACAATTCAAATTAAAAGACTATCAAAACAAAATTATCTGAAGCAATTTTCTGATCTCTAAACTCAGAGTGTTTGTGGGAGTGTATGAATTTGACCAGGGTGTTCCTGCATTGGTTAAGTGTTCCAGTAAGGAATTTATGTCTTCAAAATAAAAGTTCGATTTGTGTTTTTTTATGCATGACAAAACACAAAACAGCTTTTGTGGGAAACCATGTGCAAACACTGATTCATCCAAACTCTTGAGTTACATAAAATGTATTTGGGTGTGTGTGGCGGTTTATGTGTGGGGGTCTGGCCTGTGTGAGAGTGTGAGGCTGACTCAAAGCAGCGGGAGTGTTTACTGTGTCGCATTCTTGTCATTGATGTTTCAACTGCTGGTGTCTGTTCAGGGAAACTTCTGCTTTTCAGCGCTCAAACAACAGAAACACACACCGACATGCATACACACACAATCATGTTTTAGAGTATTAGGGTAAACAGGACACACCAACATGCATACACACAGTCCTGTTTATTAGGGTAAACAGGACTATGCATAAAATCTGTCAAAAAAAAAAAAATCTGCCTGTAAAGAAAAAAGGAAATTCTACCATACTTCCTTTAAAGGGGCAGTATGATATAAAATCAACTCTTTTGAGCTTTACATCATCGTATAATGTTGCTCATCAAAACATACCTGGAGTATTGTTTTGATTCTTTCTTTCATGTTTGAGGAATCCTTTAATTGTCATGGCAACCATTTAGCCGAACAAAACACCTTGCTGGACCTAGCCCCGCCTTCGAGATGAGCTTTAAGGTTGTAAACTGTTCACACAGAAGTCTGGTTGTATTATTTAGTAGTATGAACGGCAATAAAAAGGAAAAATCAGGTTTCGGCAGAAATATTGGAATTGTGTATCTAGATCTACTGTGTGAACGAAGTCTAAGTTATAAGTAATATATGGTAATGACGACTGCGTTTTAGAGAGGCGATGCTTCAATTTATTTTTTTGTTGCCGTACTTTAATTGCTGGTTTGTAAAACAGCAAAAAGGTAAAATATATATATTTTACACTTTGAGTTTTTCTTACTCAACAATGAAATGAAACCTCTTCAAAGCAGTTTTGTATTCCTAAGCTGAATTGTAAAACATTTGGTGCAAAAAAATTCAAAGACAGGGATTTATATTCTCATAATGCATTCTTATATTCTGAAACATTTTCTGTAACTACAGCTGTGTGTTTAGCTGAAGAAGCCGAAAAGCACATTTTCTCCCAAAAAAAAAAACTTGAGCAGCTAAGCTTCCTTTGCCCCTGATTTTTTTTTAACTTTAAAGTATGTCCAAAGCATGCACACTTTATATCTGCAGCTGTTGGCCCATCGTTCCACTCCACAGTATGCAATCTGGACTGCTGTTTAAATGGTAGGCCTACTTGGTCTTCCACCAGCTGCTTCATTCAATCATTATCCATTTTCTCAAGAAAATCCTGCAGCAGAAGTACTCAGCTGGAATTGTTCATTTTTCACTGCTAAATAATCTCAGAAAATGCATGACCCAGAGCAGTTATATGCTGATAAACAACACAGGAGAAAATAGGGACTTTTCTTCAGTTTCTGTATAATTATGGGCGGTTTGGCTACAATAAGTATCATATTGGAAGAAAAATAATGAAGTTACAAAACTTTTCCTATGACAAATTACAGTACTTCTTTAAAAACATAGTAAATGAAATTCTTGGATTTCAAAACTGACTTCTCTTCCCCGAACAGGAACTCAGAGTATAGAGATGACACAATCTTACTGTCAATATCACAGACTGATTACTGAAAGTAATGCAATACATACTGTATCATTTAACATGAACTTTCTGTCAAGTCTGCAGTCAGAGAAATCATGCTGAAAAAATAATCTGCATTAAGAAGAGAAAGTTCAGAAAGGTTTGCAGACAGATCTAGACAGACAATCTCTGCTACAGATACATTGTGAACTTAATTGTTACTAATAATTACTTTTGTAAAAGTTTGACAGTTTTGTCTCAACACCAAAACAAATGTCTAGTGGTCTAAGCATAATCTTCTAAGTCTTGATATGACTGTTTTTCCTTTAAAACCGAAAGTAAAATATTTTTAGTAATTTAACTTTTAATTCCAAAATCACCAGCACTTTTGAACAGACATTCATTCAGAATATTGTTGACTATATTCAGAAGAAATCATGTTTTTCAAAACTCTTCTCGCACAAATAAAAGTGCTAGGGTTCAGCTGTGGTAAAATTTCAGTATCAACCTTTTTTTGCTGATGCAACTTAATGTGAGTCCACAATAATCTGTTATCATGTCAGAACTGTACTTCATTATGCCCTCGGTTTTCTTACAGATAAGTTTCATATTTCCCTTTATGAGGAAGAACCTGTAATCTGAATCCCTGTATATCATTACACAGGGTCATCTTTAATGTTTCATTGAACTTCCTTGAAATTTCCTTGGACAGAATCCAGGTCATCTGTCTCAAACTAGACACACTGACAGATCTTGGAAGCTCACAGCACCATCCACATGCTGGCCCTTGTGGTTAAAAGGTTTAAGTAATTTTCAAAGAAAACAGTAGTATTGTAGTAGTTTATTATCATAATCTCATTCAAAATGGCAGAAAAAGCATTCCACTGAATGAAGGAAAAAAACTTCACACGTTAAAGTTTTTTTCTTCTTACAGTGAAAAGTAGATAAACTTATAAGAAATCCCAAAAATATTTTAAGACAAATGAAATTGAACTGTTTGTGAAAAACGTTTGTTTATAACGTAACCTGCATTTCGGCACCTTTAATCAGCAATTTATTACTCTCTATTTCTCAATACACAGAGCCCTCTTTCTCTTAAAAATGACAAAGGTAAGTGCATGCTTCATTTAAAAAAAAGTCAACAAGAAAATAGCCCTTTCTCTGAACTTGCCCATCTCCCCAGTCAGAGGGATAGTTAAAAGTTTAAAGTTTAAACAACTGGAACTGTGACAAACAGGGCTGGGCCAGCACACAATTAAAAAAAGAAAGCTCTCCCAATTACATTTTTACTCAACTGCAGCAATAAATGACATCCTGGGTTCACCAACTCTAAATATCTGTTATGATGTGTGTTTTGCTGATGGATCCAAATGCAGAAAGGCAGACACGTCGAGTAAATTAAAAATGTTTAATAAAAAAAATATGGACAAACTTACAAAGATCAAAGGGACCCAGAGCAGAACAAAAGGCATAAATCTAATGAAAAAGCCAGCAGGGACCGTGAGGAAGAAATGGAGAAAATAACAGGGTATATCAGGAGGAACCTGCAAGGAGTGATTGAAAATGAGGTGCTGAAAATGATGAAAAAAGACCTGAGCAGATGAGCTAACTGGTTGCAGGTGTGGGTGTTACCCTGCAACCTCGGATGGCTGAGGGTAATGTAGCAGATGATCTTCCCTCAACGTGTGATGCTGCGATATAGAAAAGACGAGACATACATGTTGAGCTCCTTTTACCTTCAACAGGAAGATTTATTCTTCTGGTGATGACCGTACTCCATATACAACACTACATATGCAATACTTCATATCAAATACTTCAGGTATCACTGTATAACTTCAACAAATAACCCTTCGATTCAGTACATTACAAATGACTGCAATATCCCTTTAAACCAAACGAGAATTATTTTAACATGCGCCATCATGAATTTTATTGAATGACAAAATACTTTAGATAGCTTTTAATTCTCCAAACCAATTAGTTTTGTTTTAACTCAAATATCTTTGTCCCTTTTCCTCAGACCTTTTGTATTTTTAACTGTCAAAATAAAAATATATGGATTTGCTTTTAACTATTTTAATAGCTTTTACAATTTTTATTCTGCACAACATATACATACTTTAATATTTAAGCAATGTAGCTTTTAACTGTATCCACTGTTTTAACAACATTACAGTATTTTATCTCTTGCACAAAACAACTACAAACTGCTCCGTTAATACTGTCTCTTCATTCAACCATTTACTCATTGAGTTTGACAACAACATTGTTTCTGTGTTATTGAAATAACCCATAAAGAAAAGACACCAGAAAAATGTCTTTTACCATTTCAAAAGTGAAAAATACAATAAGTTCAAAATGAATTCAATCTTTAGTCCTTCAACTGTTTCTCAGCTCAACACATGTACAATGTTCGCTCGCATTAGCATTAGTTAGCCTCCCGAAATACGTCCCGTTTTCTACACAATGTCAATCCAAAGCTGTACAAAGTGACCCACCAGTTGATTCTCGAGTCTATAACCTCTTAACTCTTAAAGGACACCACATTTATGCATCAAAATACATTTTTACTGACCTGTGATATAGAAAAGAAGAGACACACACGTTGAGCTCCTTTTACCTTCAACAGGAAGATTTATTCTTCTGGTGTGCTCAATCTTTTCTTGGTCACTAACGCGTCATCGCCCCTAGCGGCCATGTGTAGAATTGCACGCACTAACTGAAATAACACTACAGAACTTATTACGATGAGAAATTAAAGATACAAAATGAAAAATTATGTTGGGGTGCTTATTTTCTTATTTCTTGGTTTTGTTTACTAACAACTTGTTTTCCACCCCTGTACATGGGGAAAGAGCAAAAAGCAGACTGTGTGAGAGAGAAAGAGACACACTGAGGAATAAGACACGACTCTAACAAAAATAACTAGATATAAGAAATATAATTACACTAAAGTAACAAAAAATAACTAGAGACCAGATATAAACATTACTAGAAACACTGAGAAGGACTGAACTAAAGTAAAACAGAAACAAGACTGATCTAATCACAGAAAGAGACCAAGGAACAAAGAATAAACAAACCCCAAACAATTCAAAACAACCCAAAAAGGCAAACATTAGAAATTATCTGCATTAAATGTTTGGGAGATCTGACAGGAAAACTATATTTTTCTTCTCTGCCACCACAAATGTAAAGGTGTGAAGTTTGTAGAATTGTTATGAGTCTTTAACTGGAACCAAGTGCTTTGGTCAGATCAGGCTAAGATTCAGTTTTTCAGGAATAAACACTGGAGTGGGCACACCATGCCTGCTGTTAAGCATGGTGGAAGACCTCTGATCCTGTGGGCCCATTTCTCTTACAAAAGCACTGAGAACTTTTGAGTAAATGGCATCATGAACTCTTGCAAACACCAAAATATTTCACATAAAAAGCTAGTACCCTCTGGGAGAAAAATGAAAAGGGGTTTGTCTCTGGGTCTTTATTTTTTATGGCCATATTAACACAGAAGCAGTTCACCAGAACAAAAATAAAAACACTTCTAGGAAATCTTTCACAGACATTCGGAAAACCTGTGAGGAACGATAAAGAAAAAAAGAGCAGATTAAGATTGAGGGATTGTGCAAAAAGGGATGGTCAAATATTCCCTTCAGCAAACTCCAAACTTGTGAAATTTCATAGAAGAGTAAGTAAAAGGGAGTTATTAAAAGCACTAACAGCAGAAACAATGTCTAATTTTCTCTACCAAATAGCTGTATTTGTAGCAAAAGAATTATAAAATGATACATTTTTAAAAAGTTTAATTTATATCAAGGCTTCTTATATATCTTTCTGAAAGGTGACAGTAAGCATAGATTGTGTTCTATGTGCAATAGTTAAGTGCATCTAAACACAAACATTGCATTGTGAAGACATGCAAGGCTTAGGAAAAATGCTCTGTGAAAACATGAGGAAAGCAACATTTTAGTGACTGTAGTTTCTGGAATAAGAGTAAGAAAATCATTAAGACAGGAAATCATTAAGATTTGAGCTCCATAAGAAACCAATGAATCACTGGAGTAAATAAAGAAAGAAAAAAATTAATGAAAGAAAATTACAGAGTGAGAAAAACAGGTTTTATGTCACACTAATCACTTATGGCATGAGAGTAATGCTCTTTGTAAAAAATGAAAGCAGAAAAATCATTATTTAGGGAAACAAATATCATAAATTTTAAATACTTTTAATGAAACAGAAGCGCAAGCTCGTACATTTTATAAATACAGGTGGTTGTTGATTATTAGAAGGTATGTTTGTCCATGAAAATATGACACTGTGCCGAGACAGACGGAGAACATCATGGACCCAGAACTCTCAGTATACAGACCAGGTAAAAATGTAATCACTTAGGGTTTTTATAAAAAGTAAGCATTGCTAAAGGCTATGCTCTAAACACCATGTTGCTTACATTATTAGTGATGGGTATTTTAAACGATAATTTGTTGCCTTTGCATGTTTGGCTAGCTGACACGCTTGTCCAATCAGACTGCCTCAGTAACGCAGCTAGTCATGTGAAGACACTGGTACATTTTCTACATGAAAATTGCTGCACAACACAGAAATAGAACATGACTCATGAGAGAGAGCACAGGACACAGAATCATACAGTTAGTAAAAATATCCACACATAATAATGTAAACATGCCCACAGAAACACAAGCAGGCCTCCTAAAATCACATATGCAGAATTTGCATCTATCTTTAATTTTTTTAAAATGATTGTGATAGTTCTTTTGATTTGTAAATGCAGGAATAAACATCCTGTTTTCACGTCAGCAGTAGATTCCCGCCCTTTAAGGACATTATGACATAGGGAAGCTGAGACTACTGAGAAGTGTGTGGAGGTCAATTACCGACTGATTTAACCAACCCAAGGCAGTGAAGGAAACTATTAGGCCGGTGGGTGGAGATGAGTAGCCGTTGGACATAGAAAACAACTTGTACGTCGAACTGTGTAACCTACAGTATCAGCAACTGGCTCAGTTGGACATTAGCTTGCCAAGGCTGGAAATTTGCCCAACAAAGCTGGCAGAAAATAGTACAGGGCTGAAAAGTCAGTTAATTATCAATTCTAATCTTCAGATAAACTCAGTGAAAATTTAACTGCTTATAAATCCAGTATTTTTGTGGACAAAGTGTCACAAATTGAGATTTGATTTCTTGACAATACATTTCCACTATTTGGTGAATGTTTAGTCTTACTTTCTAACTTGGAGCAATGGCAGTTTAGTTAGAGGACAGGGAAAAATATAGAAAATATGCTAAATCTAATGCATGCTTGTTTTTGTTTTTCTGTACTTGATAGATTAAAAAATTTAGGTTACAGTCTTCCTGTGTCAATACCAAACTTTAAAACACTTCCAAGCTATTTATGAGTCATAATTACTCCTCATTATAAAAAATCCAAAATCATAAATGTATGTTTAATCAAATTATTTGTTTGCATAAAAAGTGCTATATCAGCTATCTACAGACTAGATAGAGAGCTTATGGACTCTTTTAGTGTCATCTGTAATATTTTTCAAGTATTATTTTCTCTGCAATGCTAAAGGTAAAATGCAGGCTCATACACAATCACCCCCACCGTGTGAATTTTATTTATTTTGGCTTAGCAATTCCTTCCCTGGATGGTACAGCACCACAGTTCTCTGTTCCCTTCGAGGTCCTGGGCTCAATCCCGCCCTCTAATTTTATGCATGGAGCTTGTATGTTCTCTCAGTGCATCTGTGGGTTCTCCCCAGGTACTCCAACTTTCCCCTTCTTTCCAAAAATATAGATACTGGGAGGAATCTGTCCTATGGAGAGGTATCTCCATTAGGAGTTAGTGTGTGTGTGTGCACAAGGTTGTGTGTACTGTATGTTCATTTCTTTTTGTGCTGCCCCCTCCCAACTGCCCACTCACCATGACCCTGCAAGTGACACAAATGCGGATATGAACAAATGATGGATGGTTGGATTCGTTTCATTAGATTTCCTCAGTTGTTTCATTGGATGCACCTCATTCCTAGCTCCCCATCTGTCATCCATTGGTAATCAGCAAACACTCATGTAGTAATCACACTCCCCTGTACTTTTACTCCCCAATTTTCTCCAATCAGTGTCAGATCTTCCCTTTTTTACTACATGGTGCTATTTATTACTTTACTTCATATCCTTTACTGGTCTTCTAATTGTTAGTACAGCATTTATGCAGATCATCTGAAGTAAATTAAATTTACACCAATGTAAACCTGTTTCTGTCAGATTATCTATTAAATCTAAAAGCTGAGAGATACTAGTAAGGGAAAAACACAAACACAGATTAAGGCAGCTCATGATACCATCCTGTGAGCATGCAAATGAGTGTACAGTGGGAAAAGCACTACATGTGCAGCATGTAAATAGTCCTAGAGTATGTAAGTACAGATACAAACACAGCAGCCCTCCTCTCAGAGAGAAGCAGTGAGTGTGTGAGTCATGTAATGCAGAGTGACTGCAGGGAACTTGCTGTGCGGCGTGATGTTACACACTGTGATGCTGCTGCTGCATCAAGAAGATTTCACACATACTGCTGTTTACAGAAGCTCAAAACTTTCACCTCACTGTCATGTCCTGCAGTTTCTGAATGTGGGTGTTTTCCTCTTAAATATTGTTAGGATAGACAAATATTTTTTGTCCTCATCAATCATTTCTGCAAGTGGTGAGACCTTCTTCTATTGCCCCACAATCAATTTCACACCGGACTATCTCAAATCGAGATAGTCCGATTTGTTGCATTTTCAGCTGGTGCAGTTTGCTTTCACACTGCATTGTGTCAAATGATCCAAAACATCAGTAAAACTGTTTCCTCCATCACTTGTGATGGTGCTGCACCAAGACCCCCTGAAGGAAATGACACAAAAACTTCAGAAGAAGACATAAGCGCAACTTTCTTCTTCACAAAATGAAAACAAAATTGGAGTAGTGTCAGATTTTAGCGGTTGGAGGATTTCTCTTCTGTCGTTGATAAAAGACTACAACCCATTTCTCCCACTAGCGCTAGACTCTCAAGTTTGCTTTGTTTGTACTTTCCCAGAATGCCCATACTATAGTCCACTTCTTGCTTTTGGAGAGGTCTCCAGTCTGCTTGGTATTCACATATCCAAATGAATCACACCGGAGTTCACTTCAACCAAACACAGACCCAGGTTTCTAGACGGACCAGATTTCGCTTTTTTGTTCCGCATCAGAGTCCAAAGGAACCAGACTTTAAAGGCAAACGAACTGAGTTTAATTAAAGTGGACGAAATAGGGCAGGTGTGAATGTACCCTTGACTTGCATGAGATAATATAAACTCTGTGGTGAGATAAAATGCTGTATAATCCTGTGTCAAGCAGTAAATAATGTGAGAATGAACACTTATGAACTTTTGGTAGAAATGGTAAAGTTTATTAAGTTTGAGATCAGAGAGCCAAGATGCAAGCAGGAAAGAGAAAATGTCAAATGTGCAGGAGGAAATTCATGAAAAAAAACAACAATTGAGAACACAAAAAAAAACATAAACATCGGAGAATCTAGTGAAGAATGACAGAAAACTAAATGCTTAAATAGAGAGGGGTAATTACTGTAATTTTTCACAGGTGAGGTAATTGTCAGCTGTGTGGGGAACAGAACTGAAAGGCTGGCAGAAACTGGCAAACAAGGCAGAGCAATGAAAACAATTCAAGAAGTGACAGAGGAATAATTAAGCACAACAAAACACAGAAAAAACAGGAAAATAAATGAGTAATCTGGATGCAGAACTCAAAATCCCAAAATCCACGAGTTCATAACAAGGTTGGGTCCAGTAGTACCTCAAGAAATCAAAAAAAACTTCTGATTTGATTTAAGATTTTGAACCTTTTTTTTTGCAGTTTTTATTTGTCCTAGTATCTGTTTTACTTGCTACCTTGCAGGCTCATATCACTCTTTCTGTTTTTTTTGTGAAGGTTCACACTCTGACTAATACTGCAGCTCTTTGCCGTTCTTTTATTTCACTCTGTTTTTGCTTTACTCGCTCTCCTCCTCTTCTCTTTCAGCTTCTCTCACTCTCTCAGCTTTATTCTAGAGGAGAGAAATAATCCCTGAGTCACGTGTGGCTGATGGAGAGCATTTCTGAAATATATCACTGGATTCATGAGGTCCACACACATGCACACACACGCAACTCTGAGTCTCAGTTAGAGGCAGAGTGTGTATAAATTCTGCAGTGGTTACCGAGAAATCATGCATCTGAAGCCTGTTTGATCTGAAAGGAGATGGTGTGTTAGTGGATGAACAAATGAGAATCTGATTTGTAGAGTTAATGATCACACAGATACACATACACACACTCGCATACAAAACCTTTGCCAACCAACATAAACAGCTGTTGTTGGACAGTCACCAAAACATCCGCTTAGTCTGGCAGAGGACGAGGAAAGATAGATGGGAAAGAGGGAGAAGGAGGTAAAGAGGTGGAGGGAAGAGCAGAGAGCAAAAATGAGGGGCATATAAGAAAGGAGTTAAAGGATGAGAGTGAAGATACAAACAGAAAGAGTAGGGGGTGGGAAACAGAGAGAGGGATGAGTCATCATTGAAAGGGACGAGTACTGGGAAAATAAAGAATAAAGACAGCGTGCAAGAAGTTTAAATAAGTTGGAATTAATCTGTTATAACAGCAAACCTCCTTTTTTGTATATTTTGTTTTGTATGTCTGTTTTTTCAAACATAAATATGTGTTTTGGACTGTAGCTCTTTTGTTGCATAAAAAAGTCAACGTTTCACTGTAAAATTCGATGTCATTCCTCTATTACATTTTCATTGCACATGCAACACACTTTGCCTTTTCACAACACATTTTAAGGTTTAACATGATACTTTGCAAAGTGCCTTGAGATTAGATTTGTTGTGAATTGCCATTATCTAAATGAATTGAATTAAATGTAATCAACCTAATCCCTAAGCCAATGTGCAAAAAAACACAAACTTTACTGTTTGTGTTTTTGATTCCAGTGAGAACATTAATTACAGAAACAACCAAAAGCTTATGGTAACTTTTCAGGAGCTAGAAAGATAAACAAACAAACTGAACAACAATGAACAGTCATTTGTTGTGAGTTGTTGTACCAGACAATCATACTGGTGGCACAAACCAACATGTGGTTTGTTCAATCATGCAATATGCAGAACATATTGTATGTACGGTGCTTAACACATGCATAGTACGGTGTTATGCATCGTACTAGATCAGAAAAAACATATTATATAGCAAGGAAGAGGACATAAAATAGATTTAGTATTAACAGTCTAGTTTATGCATTTATGACAACTGACCCTTAGATTTTAGATTACGTGCATTTGTTCAGGAAATATTAACAAACTGATATGGTCTGACAGGAGCACTGTGTCAAACAAAACAAAGGGAGAAATAGAGTAGCAAAAAATAAAAGGTGAGTTGAGGAAAGAGGAGATAAAGTGAAAGAAACAAATGAGATGAGAGAGACTATTCCTTAGGCTCCTGCTTCTTATTCGCTCCATTGAGGAAGAAATCTCTGTGATTAGTTCAGTGCCCCACAAGACCACACACACACGCATGCAAACACACACAGAAAGGGTATTAAAATCCTCCAATAATCTGAGTAAATTCTTCCAAACATGCTGCAAAATCCCAGCTGCTCTGCCATTCAAGTACTTGCACTCACACATGTAAACACGTGGGAACCCGAAGAAAATGTTGAAGGCATAAAAAGCAACATCTGAATTTAACGGGAGAAAGAACAAGCAAGATCAAGACAAGGAGAGAATCAGATCAGATGAGTAAGGAATAAATAAAATTTATATAAAATAAAGTATAAATAAAATAAAATAAAAGTATAAATAAAATAAAAAGATACATAATTTTGGTGTGTGCACATGATGAAAACTAAAAATTACTAGAAGACTGATTTGGAAATAAATCTTAAAAGGTTGAATAGTAGAGAAACATTGCACTAGATTTGCTCCAGTCAGTAAAGTTGAGGTTAATTCAAAATATCTCTATGTACTCAGATAATCATTGCAACATCATAAATTCTAATCAGTCTCAGAGTCTCACTTCATGCAGAACAGAAACACAGCAGAGAAAAAAAAGAAAAGAGACCAAGTTAAACACAGAAAACATGGCCACTCATCTATGTTAAGAAGACATTTTAGGTGACTGATAGCAATAGTTCTTCCAAAGGACTTCTTCAGGAAGACGGCACAGCTAAACAAAGAAAGACCAGGTCAGCTCCAGCTCACTACAGAGGAGAAAACAGAGAAAGAAGGAATAACATTAATGGACACTATAACTGTTGAGGAGAAAGCAGCAGAATGAGAAAAGTTGTCAATATTTCAACCAGAAGCATACGCCTATAGCAGTATGTCAAACTTACAGAAAGTTTAGGGTATCTTTAGACTCTTTAAGCAAAACCATTATCAAAAAAGGAATGTTTTAGCCTCGTCTTGAAAGTAGGCCATGTGTCTTTCTCAAGGAGAAAATTAGGCTCAATTATCATATAACTGCATTTAAAGCTGAATCCATATTTCTTTCAAATTTCAATGCCAGAATTGAAATCTATTATCCAAATCAAACATCATTTAGATTGTTTACATTTAGATTTGTCAAAACATAACTTTACATCACACCAGATAAAATACATTCTGATTTAGTTTTTTTTTCTCCTTAATTATCAGCTTCCTCTCTTTTCAATGATATAGATTGTTCCAATGGCACAAATATGAATAAATGAATTAATTAATCCATAAATGAAACTGCTATTATCAGGCATGGTTTGTATAGACATTAATGGGGGTCAGTTTCAGTTCAGCTTCTGTGGATTTAATTTTCCTAGCCTCTGTTTTTCACTGAAATACCTGCAAACCAATTGATCAGAAAATAGATGGGCGTTATTAAATGATAATATATATATATATATATATTCCTTCAAGTGTATTTTTGTTTTTTACCTTGCATTTACTGGTAGGTACCACATTTAAACTAGTGAATGACAAACACACACATGTGCAAAGAGGAAATTGTGTGCAGTCCATGTGAAGAGAAAACGTTCTAAAGATTTCCAGAGAAGAAGACAGTGTTCAATTTTTACAGTTAGACTATTAATCCAAACACTTAATTTAACAAAACCTGCATCACTAACATTAGAAACACAAGAATGTTGCACTGTAGAGTAACACCACATTGACATTTAGGGAGAACGTGTAGCCTGCAGTGTTCCTAACCTTCGACTTGTGAATATTTTTGGAATAGATGTGTGGAAGCAGAAGCTCTGTCTGCTGCAGACTGAAGACAATAAGGAAGTGACTGTAAAGGTAAAATATGATGTGTATTGAATAAAGTTGGCTGCTGTTTCACAATTTCAGCTCCAGTTATTCTTCTCCTGGCCCATTTATCAGCTACCTTGTCCCTTTGTACTGGAGACTTTAAAAGCAAAAGTCACTGAGTACAACTGGAGTACAAAAGAGATAACGTGTGTTTATGAGGAGCAGAGATAAGAAGAAAACACAACCCTTGATATCTCTTTGAAAGTTTAAACATTCAAAGTGCTGTGAAAAAGTATTTGACCCTTTTCTTCTGTTTTTGATTTTCATCACATTCATTTTTCAGATTATCACAGTTTCATATGTGTATATAAAACATCCCACGAGTAAATACAAAATTCAGTTTCCAAATTACAGTGGTGACTAATTACTCCCAGGCCTGTAGAATCAAGAAAAGACTTGATCTGAACCTATCTCACAACCTGAAGTAGGCAATTTCCCACATTTAAATAAATACAGTAACAAACTTGCTAGCATCTATCATGATGTGATAGGCTTCACTATGAAAATTCATTTGAGAATCTTCACTTGAAAATTGCATTTTGCATTTAAAACATTGATATCAAAATCTGATAGTCTAAAACATTTAAATTTAAATAATCTGATCTTTAACTCAGCATTCTGTAGAGAACAATCTGCCTTATTACATCGATTTCAACACACAGGAAAGCAACGACAGCTGGGAAATCCTGTAAAGCTGCTTTTAGTGTCGCATGCTACACTTTTGTTTCCCACAATAGGGAAATAAAGTGGTTGGCTGCCTCTTTCAGCAAGACACAGCAGGTTTCATTACATATTTTACAGGATGACTTCCTAAAAGCTGTGAAGTGAAAATGCTAGACAAAAGGGATTTTTCTTTTCAGGTGATAGACACGAGAAGAAGCAGTTGAGATTTGTTGGTCCCAACAGAAGGTCAGATCATGGCAGACTTTTTTATATGCAGCGGAAAAAGAAAATATAAGATATCCAAGCTTTTGATGAAACACCATTTCTGATTTAATCTCCAATTATTTAACTGACAGGAATGAAGGGAGGGTTTCTTCTGAGTAACAGATTACATTATTTTACAAACACAATATTTCACATAAAATTGGGATTTCTAATGCATCATACACGATGTATTAATACAAATGAAAATGCAAACATTATCGTGAAGAGAAAGGTTCGTCATCATATATGATCTACATTTTTTTCATGCCTTTGCTTTCAACACCCTTTACTCTGTAACTCAAATTAAATCCAGTACAATTAAGCTATTTAAATCAGTTATGTTGGAGCACCTTAAATATACAGGATGCCCGCCCATGAAGACTGAATTTGGACAAGTCTTGAATATTAACACAGATATTTTTCATTAATCTGAGTTTTACTTATTTTGTAAAAGAAAAATGAGAAATATTTCAGTCTCTTGATGTGCAAGACACGCACACACTCTGAGATACTGGAGCTGTAATTAAAGGAAGTCTGGTTCTACAAATCATTGGCTATGTGGAACTGATTATAAATGCATGCCACGCTATCCAGATTATTTGTTACAAAATTAATAAATAAAAAAATCACAATTATTATGCATTACATTGTGTTGGCTTCACAAATGAAAACCAATCTACAGTAAAGCTTGTGTTTTTAATGAGACAACATGTACAAAGGAGTTAGAGGAATTTGGAAGATATTGTATCAACGATTTGTAGAATCTGCAGAGGAAATTCATCAAGTAAGCTGGAAATTGAGACTGAAATCTATACACCGTTACTCTCTATCTTCAGAAAAAGGTGTAGCCCCAAGTAAAGAGATTAACTTTAAAACAATAATTAAAGCAATGTTCATGCACTGTAGTTTATTTAAAAAACCTATTTGGCCTCAAAAGATTCAATTAAGTTTGAAATGAACAGAAACAAGTTGGAAGCAAACAGCAGTTCTCAGCTGATGTGCACCAGCCCTTTGGCTTCCTGCTGTTTTTAGCAATAAAACGTGTACAGGCATGTAGACTAGTTTGAATACCACAGGGCAGTAAAATATGAAATCTGCAAAAAAAGGGGCTACACTGTGTGTTTTGTTATGGTGCAGAGGCTCTGTAAATCACTATCAGATAAGTTGTGGGAAAAAAAACATCTCAGTGTTTTATGTTTTTTTTGCGTGCTGCCTGCAGCAGCAAGCCCAAACGATTCAGCATGATGACGCAGTTTTCATACGTCTGATCATAAAACAGCATTATTATGAAGTCAGCTGACAATAATGAAGATGCCTCGAAGTGATTTCTAACAGTATGTCAGTTTAACAGTTTTTACATCAATCAACCTTTTTCTTTTATTCTGTACAGTAGAGTAAAAATACCATAAAGAGTATTTACGATATTTTACATTAATACTAGATAATATTTAATTGTACCTTATTAAAAAACATTTTGATTTGTATGTGATATGTTAAATTGCAAAAACACCTGAGAAAGACCTTTGAGCTCAAAGACTGTTGCTGAAGACATAACTGTATTCAGAAAACAAAACTTTTTAAATCACTTAATAAAGTGGCACTCTTTTGAGGACACGATGGCAGATTTCCACTCAAAAGGACACCGAGGGACGACGATTGTGATGGATTGAGCACTTTGAGGATCGTCTCAATCTATTCACCATGACTTCTGTTCAGCAGGTGGAGTCTGACGTCTAAGGGGAAGGCATTAAAGCTGCAGTTTGTAACTTTTACAAAAAGTGTTTTTTTTCAAACTGTCATTTTGTTGTTGCAGTATAATGTGAGACAGATAATCAGTGAAAAAAAAAGCTCCTCTGCCTTCTCCCAGCTCTAACTACAAACAACCAATCAGAGCCAAGAGGAGGGTTTTATCACTGTCAATCAGGCCAGTATGTGCACCGCCTACCAGCCTCCCCTCCTACATGTTCTCCCCATCAACAGAGCTTGTATTGAATGCTAATGCTAGTTAGCATGGCCATCAATGATGGCAGATGAGCGGTTTTCCTGTAACAGTGACTTGTTTTTCTGCCATTAGCACATTTAGCAGCACAATCACATGGAGGATTGGCAGCACTAAGACGTACCTCCTGGCTCTGGTTGGTTGTTTTTGGTCTGGAGCGATGCATTTCTTCAGATGATAATAGCCGTTTTTTTGTGTTTTTATGATGTAAAGAACTTCGAACTGCATTGTTGCTGAAATGTGCCTGTGGCAATTCCTCCATCTTTTCCCCAGTGTAAGTAATTATTTAAATGTTTTTACATAATATATTTAGAATTTTTCACACAATATATTTATAATTTCACTTTTTTTGTGGTGGTTATTGCTTTAGGTTGCTTACTATTATGGGTGCACACATTTAGTAAACACCTTATGCTTATTTGAATCATTAACTACTTTGTTTTGCAGAGTTTGAAGGACTGGCTGGGGGAGAGGACTGGTTGAAAGGCAAACCAGGAAGTGGAACAATCCTTCAGGGTGCTGGAAGCAGAGGACTTGATGTTGAAGATACTGACTCTCTCTCTAATAATAGCACAACTGCTAAAATATTTTTGGTGTTAGATTGTTTTGTTTTTACAGTTGTGTTGTAGTCAAAATGTTTTGGTTTGAATTGCTTATTTATGTTTATGCATTGTTTGTCTTTGTCTCCTTTTCCACCCCTCCTCGTTTGTGTAGGCTACCCTTTGTGTATAAATTCCCCTGTGTGTTCATCGTGTGAGGTCAGTTCTGGTTAGTTATCTTGAGTTAGGTATGTCTTAGTTGATTTCTTTTGGGCCCATTTTGCTATATTTTTGAGATTTGTTGTTGGAAGCCTTTTGTGAAGAATTTTTGGAAAAATAAATAGAAAATATTTTTTTATATATGCCTTTGTCCTTGTGCTTTACTGGTCGGACTGTAACAGTGCCATACAAATAAACTTGATCTACTTATTGAATCATTACTGCAACCCAACAGCAGTTTCTTTGTTACCTGTAAGATTTTACCAAGTCAAAGATGCATACCAGAGAATATATAAAAACATATGTATTTGTTTGTTAGCAAATGTTTGAAAATCCAAAGCTTTTTTGCTTTTTGAAATTTGATCACACTGAATGGAAGATGACTATAGATTGCTTGAGGATGATCACATTTTCTTTGGTTTCAGGTGAACGCCCTTTTGACATGAACTGGTGCAAAATAACATCACAGAAGTGACCAGAATCTGAATGTCTGCACTTTATAAGAGTAAAAATACAGAGACCTGTGCTGCTGCTGTGAATGGGTGATTCAATATTGAAGGTAGGAGAATAAACAACCAAGAAAGCTGTATTGATTTTCTATCTTTCTGCGACTTTATAACAAGCTATTAAAGTGATATAAAACCACTGTGATGGTAACTAAAACTCAAAGCACAGAAGACTTAGACATTTAAAATCTGTACAAATCAACACAAGCAAAATCTCTCTCAAGCACAGCCTATTTATTCAGTTAAAATCTATACTGTTGTCAATGGCTGATTACTCAGATTATCTTGGATCAGCAAGTTTAGCTTAATCTGTTTGTTTCAATCTTGTACAAAATGTTTTATTTGACGGCTCTTATGAGCAACAAGGGAAATGAGGAGAAACTTATGCAGCTGCAGCTTTGTGCCTCCAAGCTAGAATAAAGAAAAGGAAGAGATCAATTAAAATGTGTGGAAATTAAAAAGTTGCGTTATTATGTTGAATCAGCAGCATGAAATTGTGTAAAGAAGGAGAAAGGAATTTAAAATCAGAGAGAGGTGGAAGGTGGTGGGAGAAGAATTTGAAGATGTATAAACTATAAAGATGTTCAGGGAAAAGAGGTAAAATAGATCAAATGAGAAAGAGCTGGAAAGAGGTTAGGGAAGAAAACATCCCTTTTGTTATTTAAATCTTTACTGAATTGCTTGATCAAACCTCAAGACAATCAGGAGTCAGAAACAGTGCAAAAAAGATTTCTCAACAGATCCTCCTATATAGTTAGAGAAAAACATTTGGACTCTGCAATATTCTGCTCTTTATAGCGGACTGGTCACATATCATCTAATTATTTGATCTCAGGAGAAGAAAATGATTTAATTGCAGTTTATTGTATATCACATTTAATTAAACACCAAAGAACAAACAAACATTTTACTCAGCGAAGAGAATAAACAGTGTCTGCCAACTGAGGAGAAAGTATGAACACTCTAATCCCCATTAGTTAGTCTTGACGAGAAGTGAAAAGAGACCTGGTTCAAGACATTAATATATAGAACATTTTTATATTTATGTATCTCAAAGTTTAGTTTTCTAACATAATCTATCATTGTTTTTATTCAGTGGGCTTTCTCTCACAACTTTGTAAGGTTTGATATCAGTTTTTGACAACAGATTAAGGTTGACAAAAACTGATCAATCACTGTTATTACAAAAAAGAGTAACATTTCTGCTACTTGAAAAAGTGTAAACATTTAGTTTTTCAGTTCGTAGTCTTTAAGCTATATTCATGTTGCAGTAACATTTGACCTATACAGTCTATATGTGATACCAGTGAAACAGTCTTAAAGGTTTTAGTCTAGTGCTGCAGTCGTTGTCTGAACAGGTGTGCAAGATTAAAACGCTCAGCAGGTTAGCTTTTACATCTACATGTAATGTAATTTTTAACTTCTCTCCAATCTGTTTCATGGGACTCAAGGACACGTATCAGTTGAAGGTCAAATGGTTCCACATGAGTGACCAGTGTTATACTGGAGCCCTCAGCTGTGGGTGTGTGTATGTGTGTGTGCCTGAGTCAGGACCAGTTGACCTCCAGGCTACATTTACATTTTACAGCCCAAGCTGAAGGTCTTTTAGTCAGTAAATGTGTGTGTGCATATCATATTAAAAAGTGTGCATTCATATGTGTTCGCTTTGATCCTGTGGCTTGTCATGAGTTCCCATTAGATCAGATATTGATCAGTGTTGTGTTTTTAGATGTCTGTCAGGGAGGATCTCTCCCTACCTTAGTCTATTCTTGTGCACTTGGGCAAATGTAGCTGCCCGCCAAGTTTTTACCATTTGTATGCATGCTGGACATGTGGTGTGTGTGTATGTGCAGTGGTTGGAGGGGGTTAAGATAATAAGCCTCCATCTAATTCTGCTGGTACCAAGGGCATCTCAAAGGCACATCAGCTTCCTCTGGAGTGTTTCCTGGTGGATCGATGCTCTCGCAGAAAGCTGTGGTCACAGAAAGAGCTCAAATTATCTTAGCTAAGTTTACTGCAGCCGGGCGATATTCGTGGTAATTGAGTGTTTGGAAAATTGCTTTCTCACATTCTTTAATTTTCAACCCATTTACCAATCCTTTCCAAATCTGCTGTATTCAGCAGGTATTCCTCAGCTTTTAACAGCAAGCAGGTTATTTTTATTCATGTCTGTGAAAAAGCAGAAAACAGTTGGAAATCGTTTTCTAACGATTTTCTGCTTTAGAAAACAGTGTACTGATATTACACCGCAAAAATACTATGCTGAATTAACCAAATAAAATTGTCATTTGAGTGAATTCGTTTCAAAGAAACTAAAAGTTTGATATTATTGGAACTGCTTTGAATTAACATGAGCCGACAGTATATATTTTACCACAACCTGATTAGTGCACAATTGATTTTATTTAATAAAGAAAAGCAACATTTCTTACAACTCCTGCTAAATCACATAACCTAATCTAATAATCTATAACTTGGCTGCTTTACTGACTGTCTCTGCTGGCTGCCATGACTTTGCAGGATTATTATGACAAAAAAATATTATCAGTAACTTTTTTTGACCCCTTGTACCTAAACTCCAAAAGGCTTGAAATATTGTGAAAAAAAAGGTCAAATAAATGGAAGATTTAATCACAAATAAGCTAAATGTGTGAAATTGTATTTAGCTGAAATAGAGAGAAGGAGGGACAGAGTTACTCTGACAGAAAAAAAGCTGAAAAGAAACTAAACTGACAGACCATTTCTGTTTGTGATTTACTAAATTGTCTTATCAGACTCATAATTGGACATCTGGTTATTTGACATTCATCTCATTTCAAGAAAAAAAAAGAACTATACAAAACCGCCAAACCAAAATTGACCATTTTGTCATCAGTAATTAGGATGACATTGAACATATCCTGTAACTCATAGTAGCTCAAACTATGACCAACAACAATTGAATACAGAAATAAAATTTAACCAGGCAACACTGTCACAAAGAGAAAATATTTCTACAAAAGAGGAAAACAGCTTTAACCTGATATTTTGATGTTAGAATTTAAAATCGGAGCCTCACTAGACTAGCTGGATGATCCAGTCTGTCGATATTTTAGCCTCTGCAGTTTTGGGGGCTTGATGTTCTTTCTTCAAAGGATGATTTTTACCATTTCTACAACATAATAAAAGTATTTCTAGTTACATATATTCAAACAAACAGAACTTGAATACAGAGCAGTACAAGGACAAATCCCAATGGTAATATTTAAGTTAAAATGACAAGTCATCATCATCATTATTATTATTATTACCAAGTAAGAAACATCAATTTGTATAGTTTCTTTCCTTTGTGCATCCGACAGCACAATGGATTCCCCACAAACTGTTGATTCACATTTTGACTTCTCTTTGACCTTTTGCTTGCAGAGGTGCATCACATGTAATTGGGTTGATATGGGGTTTTGGTTTTTATCGTATGATGCTTAACAGGGGTCACTGTGAGGCCAACACTCCCCTCAGAGGTTTCATATTATGAGTCAGTGTGCATGCCCACAACCAGCAGGGAATTTAATGATAGGGAATATAATTGCAAGAAAATTACACGAGTAATTGCAGTGAGGATAAAATGTGCAAAAAAAAAATACATTTCTGCTGCATAAAATTTTGGGAAACAGGTAAAAATCACTGTTATCCACACAGACAAGCTGTTTCAGCTTGAGGAGTCATTCATCTTTGCAACAAAAGTTTTGGGGGAAAGTGTGTAAAGATTTAAATTTAAGGTATGTTAGCACTAAAACATGGAGCAAAACCCATGCTAAATGGGTTTTATTGTGTATTTTCCAGGCACATAGTGCCATTTTATAGCACAATCAAATAACTGTTACCATCAATTGTAAAAATGCTCTATCAAACATAACTTAAAAGAAACTTGACTTCACTATCCAACACCTGGAAATTTGCCTCTGTCTCTTTAAGAAGCTCCTGGTCTTTTTGACATCTTTCAATACGTCATCACAACAATGTTCGTCTGTTATAACATTTATAGCCATTCTTAGGAGTGTTGTACTGAAAATTAGTTTGTACGATGAGCTCAGCTGAGTTCAGTTCCACCAGGTTTTCACTTATTACTGCTACCACTAGTCTGGAGGAGCTGTGTGGGGAAAGCACAGCTGGGGACTACAGCTCCGAGGAAATTCAGAGATTCAACAATTTCTCAAATATGCACAAAGAATCAACGCAACACTCCAGGTATTTTTGATGAGGCAATAAGATTATAACATAATATAAAGCTCAAAAAAGTCGATTTCACATAATATCACCCTGCTTCAAAATAGATAAAGCTAATCAGGAGAATATTATTTGCTCGGAAGAGATAGGTTTGGGCAGTGAAGGGCTAAAATGTAAGGAAGATACATTTTATTCAAAATGTTATTCAAGTGTTGCAGAGTGCACACAATTTTTCTTCAGATTTGTGGGGTAGAAATCCCAAAATTCAATGACAAAGAAAAATGGCTGTATTGTTGTGATAGTTTTCCTCCCCTCACTTCTCAAACTTCTTCTATACAACTCTATTATGACAGTTGGCTTGAAGGAATTCAAAACAAGAGCGCCTCCAGTCTTCCCCATGGGCAGCCAACCTTCATAACACACACTCAAATTTGTGCCTGCATAAGCTCTTATATATACAGATGCACACACACACAGACATGCTATCGTCACATAGACCTGCAAAATAACAGGCACAAGCATAGCTTAGCCCCCACCTCTTGTGTTTTCATAACAGGGTATAAAGGTTAGGTCTGATTCCGCTTGTTTAAAGTGCACACACGCTTACGGACACCGCTGCCGAAGTGGAGAAAAATAAAAAAAAGTCCTAATGCTTCCCTTAACTGCTGGCAGGTGCAAGAGGGTAGATGCTTGGATTCAGGGGCTGATTGGCTAGAAAACCCCCAGGCTAGGGCCAAACATCACCATGAAGATCAAATGGAGCATGCTACTCAAAAAGAAAGTAAGATCAACCTAAAAATATTATTTTCTTCTGATGTTTTCATATAATTGCATGTTCACAACTAAGAAAACTAAGAAATTCACAGCAATACATTTAAAAGGGGCAGAGTTTGGCAGTAACTAGTTACATTTACTCAATTACTTTTGTCTGTGTAACAAAGAAAAAAAACCTTTTTATTAATATTTTCACTACACCATATTTTTTGACTTTTGCTTTTATTATGAAGTCTCACTACTCTTACTTGAGAAAAATTTCTGGATACTCTTCCCACTGTGAGTAACTTTATTGAATGAAAACCAAATTTGTTTTCACAAAAAGTTCACAAGATACAGACACATCTGCAGTTTCTGTTGAATTTTTATACAGAAAAAATTGATTTGGAATAATGTTTATTTTGCCTGATTTTGTAATTATGTTGTTTGAATTGTTTTCATTTTGATCTTTAAAATGCCAACATTTCCACATAATTTGAATACTAAATGACTGATGTTTTGATCAGTTGCTCAGTACTTGAGTAAACATTTTAACAAATAATTTTTACTCTTACTTGAGTAATATCTTTTTACATAAGTAAAAATATGTTGAAGTAGTGCTACTATTTTCTTCAATACACTATTTGGGTCTCTACCCACCTCTGAAAAAGGATAATAATCTTATTTGTTCTTAAAATATATATTTTCTGGAATAGGGTATCCCTTCTTTCAGTATATTCCTCATGACATGTTCGCCTATTTATATCTCATTCCCTTGTTTAATAGATGTGACATTTTCCTGGGTCTCTTGTGCCTTTTCTCCTTTTCTGTCTCTCACAGCATGTGGAGATGCCAGCCAGGTCTGATTCAGCCTGAAGCTAGCTCCCAGGTTGTACAACACACAAAAACCATACATACACACACTACATGCAGCATGGAGACAGAAAAAACTGTTTCAGCAATTAAACTCACATTAGTGTTATTGGGTTTTATCCACTACTTTTCACTAAAAAGTTTAGAAATTACATCCAGAATATAGTGTCTTAGAATATCACTTACCATTTGCACATTTTGTTACATTGCAACCACAAATGCTGGCATATTTTTTGGGGATTTAATGCTTCAAAAAGTATTGAAACTCTGTATGAATAAGAACTTTTAAAGTTATTCTAAATACATAATATATTTCAGTGAAATTTGTGATCATACCATGGGAAAATGTGCAACAGTTCAAGAGGTGGGCATAGTTTTCCAAGGCGCTGCAGTTACAAAAAGGAGATGAATGGATACAGTACAGGAAGCAGTTTGACATTGAATTACTGCAGCAGAGGTCAGGAGAACAGATGGGCAGAGAGATTTACCTCCCAGTTTTCCACCAGCACAGCTTTAACATAAAACTGCAGTGCTGCTGACTAAATATAAACAAATCCACCATTTGTCATGACATATCTTTACATTTAGAGTTAGAGCCGAGTTATCCATGTATAAATAAAACTGGTATCAAACTGATTTGAGTAAATTTTGATAAACGTCTTCCTGCCTAAAAGGAGAAATGTTAGGAATAATTTTAAAAAAGATGAGCAGCGTAGACTGGTGTGGGAGTGGTGAGTCCCACAGGACAAGACGCTGTTATGCATGCTGGTGGCATTTGTATACGGTTCAAACAATTTATGTGTGGACGAATGGGGGAGCGCTCTGAATACCTGCGTTTGTAACTGGAGCATGTAGTGTGTGTTTGACTGCATAAGTGTCTGCAAATTTCAGTGTCAGCATCTGTGTGTGTTCAACAGGGGAACTGTGTGTAAGCACGTGTGTGAAGGTCACTGTGCGTGTGTGTGTGTGTATGTGTTTGTCATTGTGCTCATGTGATACACTCTGTAAATAGCAATGGACCGCAAAAGAGAGCGGACACCGCGGCTGTTCCCTGTGGTATGATAGTAATACAACACATGCACCCAATCACCTAGAGTAATATTGGAACAAACAGACAAAAGAAGGAGAACAAATACAAGATTGTGTTGGAACTATCTAGAGGATGAGAGAAACAAAAATAAAATATAAAAGAATGAATAAGAACCACAGCTTAGAATATATAAAGATAATAAAAGTGAAGACTAAGATTGATCAAGAGAAGGTGGAAGCCAAGAATAGATTTGCTCCCTGAATCATTTATCACCTTTATTAACTGCCAAACACAGGAAGAGAGCCAACAGCGTCTAAAGCCAAAGATGTCAACAGACATTTCACAATTTCACCAACAACATGGAACATGGAGAGTGTGTGTCTCCAAATATGATTCTGATGGTGAAGGCCACTGGCAGCTTCTAATGTTTGCTGTAACAGAAATTTATACAGTAAGTGACTGTGACCTTTCTTATCCAGCGGCCGAAGCGCTTCGTCAGCTTTGTACCGTGGAGATGCAGTGGCTTCAGCAGATGCAAAAAGCACCAAGCTTATGTATTTAGTAAATTCAGTCATATACAGTACATAACAGCCAGTTTTGAATTATACCTGTTGTTTAATTCTTCCAGATGCTGAAGGTGCAGCACTCAATATAAACGGCAAAAAATTGTCTGTAAATTATATGAAAGGTTTCTGCCACAGATCAAGGACTTTTGGTGTGAATTATGTGTACCAATCCCAAAATGAAAGCAAAAAATTCTGAGAAAGTTCTAGCTGAAGTTGGTAGGAGAGTGATTATCCACATGGGTTAAAAAAAGCAACATAAAAGAGAAAGAGGGTTTGGCCATGACAACAATTGTGACATTGAGGGCTGTTTGGTGGGTTATTTGCTGCAGGAGGGAGGAGCCATCTCAAATCACTGATTTCAACAGTGATTTTCAAACTGCAAACATGACAGTTGCACTAATTCTGTCAGGAGGAATGGACAAAATTCCAGCAAACCAGCATTTTGTTGAGGGTTGCCCACAAATACCAAGAAAATGTATAAAAACTTACAACTTTGAAGGAAATAAAACTTGTCTTATGTTTTGGTCTGGTACTTAGAGTATAAAATAATTTTGGTCACCCTAACTGACCTCAACCAGGAAAATGTCCAACAGTAAGAAATACAAAATACTGTAGTACCTCAATCAGGTCATTTTCTACTAGTAATAAATGAAGATCCTGGCCATGTTCTGTCAGATATAAGACTATTGTTAAGAATTTTTTGCTTGACTGGAGGTTTAGTTTCCCTGCGACAGACTGGCAGCCTGTCCAGGGTAAACCCCGCCTCTCGGCCGAAACGTTCGCTGCAGATAGCCACCAGCACCACTCCCGACCCTACTAGGGACAAGAGTGTACAGAAAATGGATGGATGGATGGATGGATGGATGGATGGATGGATGGATGGATGGATGGATGGATGGATGGATGGATGGATGGATGGATGGATGGATGGATGGATGGATGGATGGATGGATGGATGGATGGATGGATGGAGGTTTAGTTAATGCGATGTCTGCAAACTAATGACTACTGCACCTACATATTTTCTTAGTTTATATTGATGACATTATTGGCTTTTTTCTTTTATTTATTTGACATAGTGTATATGATGTTTTTATTTAATAAAGTAAAAAAGATAAAGAAAAATACAAAGGGATGTAGTATAAACATTTTCTTGCATATTTTCAGCTCCTTTCCAAACCACAAGTGGTTTGGTTGGCTCAAATAAGTTTACAACTAGGATAAAGAACTTAATTCAATTCATTTTCAGTTTGTTTCTATAGTGCCAATTAAGAGCAAATGTTATCCAAAGGAACATTACAAAAAAAGTCAATGCAGTCCAATCATATCACAACCAGATTCTAAGTCAATTTCAATTTGACTCTAATTATCAAACAATTCAGTTAAGTTAATTTTGGTTTAAAAATACTGTCTGTCCAAGCTGAGAAACTGTGTCTGTATAGGCCCACCTTTTCCAGGCCATCTGTATTTTTCTGCTTTTAAGCTCAGTAAAAACATTCTTCACTGCATTAATGTAAGTCTGTAGAAGATTTGAATGTTTACTGCAGGGTTGTAGTTGTGACACTCCGTTTTTGGTAGTCTTTGGAAGAAAATGCTCTAATACTAATTAGTCCAGCTTCAGTCTGCATCACATGCAATCTTATGTTAAAGCATGTGCAGTACATGTGTACAGAAACTAAATAGTAAAACCTTGAAAGATGTCTACAGAAAAAAAATACTTAAGGAAATTTTGACCCTGTTTAACTCCCTGCCACAGTTGTTGTGTTCTTGTAAATCTGCCTTAATTGGAAAATAAATAGGAATCCACACTCACAGCAAAGTTAGCCACATTTTGATTTGACATTTTCTATTTCTACTTCCCTAAAACATTTTACTGTGCACAGACCTTAGCCTATAGTTCTGACCTTTTTTTTTTACAGACATGCCTGTTCGCACTAAAGTTAGCTGACCAGTTATTCCTGACTCTCCATTGAGCCTGAGCCAGAGGTATCCAGATTTCTGGAATAGTTTGGGAGTAGATCAATCAGGAATAGCATAGCCACTAAAGTGAACTATGCTTTTTAAAAAAACATTTCACACACTCCTCCCACTTAGTGAACAAACTATGTCCTGTTTCTCACCTTATGCTCTTTGTGTGACCTTAGCTTTGACTGGCTGCTGAAAGCAAACCATCCTGTTCACCTAATGGAGGAGCACTATGTTTTGAAAGATGTGCAATTTCTATTTTTCAAGATGAAATCAACACCTACAGTAAATGCTAAGTTTAATGTCAACTCTGACATTTGAGTGATTCTTGAGTTGTTAGCTAATTTCTAATGATAATGTTGGGATTTTGATTCACTATCTTCTTATGTAAGTGACTGGAAACACTTTGTTCCTTATAAACTCTGTGTGAACTCTCTTTATTGTAGCGCTCTTTGTGTTTTGCTGCAGTACCATGAGAATGCAGTACAGATACAGTCGCTGCTCTTCTTTTTTTCTGTTCTCCCTTGAGTTCATGTTTCAGAGACAAAAGCTTCAAGATTCCCAACCTGACCAGTTCAAACAGTGAAACACACATAGAAGGACGGTAACTTCATCTGTTCTTGTAAAAAAAAAAAATCTTTTGAAATGTTTGGCCTTACATTTCTGCTTTCAAATAACCATTCATTCTTTTTCATTAAAAATACATTTGTTTTTTTATTTTTCCAGGTAAGTAATCCTTGGTTGAAAGTTGGAGGCAACTTTAGTAATAAAAGAGCCAGTGACCTGCATGTTTTAGATATTTCCCTGGTGCCACAAACCTGAATCAAATTAATGATTTATTAGTCAGCTCCTGCAGAACCTGATGACATGCTGAGGAAGTAATTTAGTCATTTGAATCACCTATGTTGAAGCAGAGACACATCTAAATCATGCAGGACAGTGGTTTTCGAGAACTGGAGATGAAAGCCCCCATTTTAATACTTTTTTTTTTTAAATTAATTAATGAAAACGTATTAAAATGCAACCCTCTCTCTGCAGCAGCAACTTACTATTAATGGAAAACTGCATGTTGCCTTGAGGTGGAAGACTGTTCAGGCATCTCCATGGCAGCATGAAGTTTTCACTGTGTGTGTTCAGGTATTTATAATGTTTTTGGGCATACATGTTTTGATCTATGCAGTTGGATGTTGTTTGCTGTAAAGTAAATCCTATACTCTGTGGTTTGGAGTGTGCTGTTATAATGTACAGGATAGAAAGCACTGGTACAGTTTAATGTATTGGATTTAAGTGGTGATAAAGATGAACTCCTGCAAAAAAAAAAAGAGAATTAGAGAATTAGGCAATAAATGACAGAAATTGTGACTTTTCTACCCTCTTATTTAAATGAAGGAGGCTGGCTTCATTCTGTAAATGGTTTCATTAAATTATGAGCTAATAAGTCAGACTATGTGCAATGCAAATTCATCCATGACCTGTTGAGTAATTTTATGATCTGAACTTTATTTTACATTTATGTTCAATGAATAGTAAAGATCAACATGAAACTGTGATGAAACATTCATATCAGTGATGATACAAGTTTCTCTAGAGGGCAACATTAAGACAGGAAACACTCTTCTAAAGCACAAAGAGTTCCCTTATTATGCTATTGTCATTTAAAATGATACATTACAATCTGTTGAAGCTATTGAAAATTCCTTATTCAAAAAATACATTTTCCAATAGGAATTAAACCCCAAAAGCTTAGAAAAAAAATTTATACACTTCTTTGAATGATTTTTAGTTCATCTAAACAAATCTACATCACTACAGACATATTTTTCATATGATATTGTAAAATGAAAGATGCAGTTTAAGTGAAAAATCTCTAAATTTGGTTAGCTGATAACTTATTATGAATCATAACTACAGATAGAAACAATCATTGAGATACAACAGAATTTCACATTTAAGTTACTATACAATATTCAAAGAATATAAATGTTTATGTTTTTAAAATCTTCAATACCTGTGCAGCATTTGTTGTATTGATGTTGACTTTTTTTCTTTAAAAACAAGATGGCAATGTTCATATGACAATATTTTTTATTGATTTTATTAAAGGAAATATTTTTGTTCTTATATACTTTTTTATCTGTCTAAGTTTGTTCACAGAGTTACTGCATGACTCATATTATGGAGAACAGTTTGGTAAATTGTGACCACATGCACAGTATTTCTACCTACCTACACGGTGCATCACCTGTTCTTTCTCTTTTCAATCCCTCAACTTCCAATCCATCCTGGCATTTACAAATCACAACAAACGGCTGCAAGAAATTAGATTAATTTCCTGAGCTGAAAAGCGTTTTTCCCTGAGAGGTGCTTCACTGTTTTCAGCCACCATGTCTAGGAAAATAAGGTGAAAAAGGGAAAGCATGTTGTTTGGTTAAATAACCACAAATTATAATGTGTTGCATGCAAATTACGAACAACCGCAGTGACATTCACACGTCCTTGAAATAAAAAATGGTTCCCCTCTCCAGGAGTCCAACAGTACTGCCTTGGCAGCTGAAGATATATTTTTTCCAGTAGGGTGCCCCAGGGTGTCCTCCCAGCTTGATGTGACTGCAATAAAGTAGCTCCTCAGAGATATCTCTCGAAGACAGACAGAGTCAATGCACAATATGCCTCTGTTTATCTACAGTGTCTTGCAAAAACATGAATACCGCTTGAATTTGAGGTAATAACAGAATAAGCAGAGATGTTCTGCGAAGGTGTCAGATGTTTGTTATTTATTCAGTATCATAAAGATCAAACACACATAAGACTGGTCACAGATGACGATAGACAAATAATACTTATGTCACATTAATGTTGGCAAGTTTTATATGTTCAATGAGTATTCTCTGTCATGCCAGATTTTTACCCATAACTTCATTTGTTGCTTTCATTTTTTTCTATGTGTGAGTTCCTAGAGTTGCTATTGAAATCTGTTTTATGTCAGTCCTGTTGCAAACATTTAAACTCAAAGACATTGACATGTTTTAAAAATCAACAGCAACAATAAGTAGCTTAATTGAGTTGGGTTTTGTAGTTCTCTTGAAATCTACGATCTGAGTCTTATGCGTGTATTGATCCACATCTCTCATTTTCTATTTACTACTCATCTTCCCTAATTTTCCTGGGATTCTCCCTCAATTGTTCTGCAACACTTTGTCTAGACTCACCTGGTTTCCATAATACTTCGTCATTATTTAAGCTCCACGCTTTTGTTAGTTTGCTGGATTCTCAAGTTACTGTCACTCTAGTTTCATGGCCTGTGTTCTTTGTGCCTTGTCTGTAACCTCCCTCTTTCGGTTTATTAAATAATCTCAGGCGTTTGCTGCTTTAACATTTGCATTTGGGTCCACAGCAACAGCACAGCATGACTATTATTTCTGCAGAATCAAACACTTAGCTGGTTCAATAACTGTTTGGCACTCAAACATCATCAACTACAGCAAATCAGAGTTCTTACTTTCAATCAGAGCACCATGTTTATCTGTATGTATTCCCTTTTCTGCTACTCATAATGACTCTGCTGTTTCCGTAAACCGTTTTGTTCATGATGACTTCACTTTATTTTTTCATCTTTTCAGCTCCACCTAATCTCCTTACACATTAAGGTCCTGATAAATCCACCCTCTCCTGTGTCTCCTCTGTTATTCTGCACCCCTTGGAGAGAGAAAAACATGTAGATTCTTTATAGCAGTGGTGAATTTCCTCTGCATCTCTGTCATGCTGCAGATCCTGCAAAACTCGCAGGCAAACAGACATACAGAGACTCAAAGTAATTCTAGCTCACAAATGTGTTTCTAAAAGAGCTATATGTCAGTCATTTTCCCTGCTCTTGCGCGTTCATACAGACATGGGTTAACTTGGGCACTCATGCTCAGTTTTCCCTCATAGGAGCAGTACAATCTATAATTGAGTAGATGGCTGTTATTTTAAGGCCTCAAGGTCACGAGCATCAATAACTCTGCTGGACCACCACACATAATTCACACATACTCACATGCATCTGATCCAATGATGGAAATTCTGTTTGCTACCCCTCATCTAACTGAAACACAAAAATCTAATCTGTAGCATCAACCGGATTAATTTGGAGGAATTAGATTTTTCTTATAAATAAAAATTTAAAAGTGCATTTGTTTTCACCCATGTTCATTATTTATTCCAGCTAGATGTTGTATGATCCACCCTGGAAAGAGAACCTTACAGAGCCCAGGAGTGTATGCAAACTGGTTGACTTTACAATGTCTTAGGAAGAATTTACAACTAAAAAAAGTGATTTGGTGCAAACCATGTAAGATACAGAATCTCTTTTAACTCCTTCTGTGTTACTGTGATCCTTCTTAAACAGGACTCGGGTCAATTGGAGCTTCTTATCGTAAAGCATTTAATCTTCTATCAAAGCTGTTCATTTCTCTCTCTCTCTTTGTTTGTTGGGAATTTAGCAAGATGTAACATGGTTATTGGGAAACCACAGTGTCATACAGTGGGGATGGTGTTGCTGTTAATGGTTTGCCTTTGAGGAAGCAGAGGGGTGCAGTAAGCATATCAGCAGCAGGATGGGTGAGAGATGCTACGGCAAAGGGCAAACAGGAGAGCTTTTACAGAGGTCAGTGGCGAGATGGACAGAGCCGGAGTTACTGGCTGATTTTACTCATCTGTCAAAACCAAACATCAATAAAAGAACATAAAATAATTCTTATTTCTTTATTAGCAGGAATATTTGTATAGCTAGCTTCAGTTTCATTAACCATAAAATTGCACAACTTGAAATTGCAAAAAAAAAATTGTTTAATGGAAACATGCCAATAAAAAAAAGAAAAAGACTTTTTTGATAAAAAGTTTTTGCGCTAGGACGAGGTGGTTTTTCAGCCAAATCGATGTATTTGACAAAACTGCGATGGAAACACTTTTTTGCATCACATGGTTCATGTGATTGACAGCTGGATGTTACTACTGGAGAAAACCACAAAGAAGACAACAAAAATCTGAGGAGAGAACAATGACTGAGATCTCTTGCCTTTACTCCTCACCTCACAGGACAGCTGGTGACTGATAGAAATCTCATATAGCTATACACAATTGAGTTTTTAAAGTAAAATGGATAAAGGCTGAAGGAGGAGAAAGAGCAAAACTTAATGTAATAATAGTATGTCAAGGGCCACGAGGATTATGAAATGAACTACTATGTGCATGTGCAGAAGAGTGTGTATTTGGACATCTACAATTGAGAGGTTGAGTAAGTAATGTGAATGAGAGAGAGAAAGAGAGAGATTACATTTGTCTTCATGTCGCTATTTTTTTAAACAAGCATCCAAAAAGCTGAGTAGCTTTGTTGTGTGCTAGAGTATAAAGACAAGAAATGCCAAATGTGAACAGAATTGTCCAAAAAGAGATATGTTCATAAATGCGTGCATGTGTGAGGGCAGGGCTGGGATTAAACTGTCATTATCCGGCTATAAAGGTCAGAAGGTTCAACAGCAGACAGCTGCAGATTAACTGACTGACAGACTGTCTCCTTTGTTTGAATTTACTACAACCACCATTAATTTACCTCAGCTCAGTTTTATGTCTGCCTGCTGATCTGCTTCAGATTATTGTCTCTCTACACAACCCAACTATGCATAAGCTTAACGTCATGGACTGTTCATTGGTGAGCATTGACCTCGTCAAAGGTTAGTGAGGTCTGAAATGCTTGAGCTGTTTTTTTCCTGGTACTTCTTCGACCTCCTGGATAAGTCATTAATGTGTTTTTGGTGTATTTTTGGCAGAACAGCCATTTCTTGGAAGGTTCAACACTATTCCATGTTTTAAGGAATCACATGGTGTCTGTAAAGATTGCTGCTGTTATCATTCACTCACTTTCTATTTTGGTTCCGCTTACTATTTGTTTAGGCTGTGACAAGAAAGCCACTTAATTGAGTTTAGGAAAATGGAATGCTCTTATTGTAGCTTATTGTAAAATAAAAATGTTGGTTTTTGTTATGTTAGCCCTATAATTTGAAAAGCATCTGCAGAATTTAAAAATATTCTGTATGCCTGTTTCCCAGCTTCAGTGTAGTTTTTTGTTGCTCAAAACTGTCATCGTTTTACTGTAAAAAGACAAATTTTTAATATTTAATGGAACAAAAACAACTTTGTAGAAGTATTTTTGTTTCTACTTGAAGGAGGACTTGCCTAGAAATGACTGTCCCTTTTGCCAGAAATATGGTCTCCTGTCAAAAAATATTAGTTTAATAATCATCTTGACTCATTGCTTTTGGCTTCGGGCTCTTTGCCCTCATGACTCTCATCTCACTTTCTCTATATCGGTGCTGCTTCAGTGACAGCTCAGTGGTATTCTTCCCCATATTATTTAAAACATAAGATAGATAGTTTGTCTTGAGGAAAAACTTGTTAGACATAATTTAATAGGACTCTTTTGATGAAGGCTTACCAAATCTTGTTTTCTCTGTAGTTATTGCATGGAGTAAGGATGGACTTCCCATGTATATCAGAAGTTTTGATCCAATTTACCTGGTTCTACCTGCAAATACACAAGTTTTACAAACTAATATGTTATCCAGCAATCTTGGATGAGCTGAGGGTAATGTGGAAATTTTGTTCTCTCAACATGTGATGCCGTAATATAGAAAATATGAGATACATACATTGAGCTTCGATTAGCATCTAACAGGAAAGTTTATTCTTCTTCTGTGTAATGAACATACTCCATATATAATACTTCACATGCAATACTTTATATCAAATACTTCAAGTATCAAATACTTCAGGTATCACTTAGGAACTGCAAAATCTAGCCTTTAGATTCAGTAAATCACAAATGATTATCAAACCCCTTTAAACGGAAAGATAATTATTTTAACATACATGCTCCATTTAACAATATGAATTTTATCAAATGACAACTATTAAAGTAAAAATATGTTAATTAGCTTATAACTATCTTAATAGCTTTTACAACTTTTATTCTGCACATATAGAATATACTTTAATATTTAAGCATCTTAGCTTTTAACTGTATCCAGAATAACAGTATTTTATCTCTTACACAAAAACTCAGCTCTACAAAACTGAAAAAAGATGTAATGCTCCTTTAATGCTGTGTCTCTTTACTGAGTTTCACACATAGGCTGCCATTATTTACTCACTAAATGTCATAATAATATGGTTTCTCTGATTTTATCAACAACGCATAAAGAAATGTCCATTTTACGAATAAAGATACCAAAGTATTGTCTTTTGTGTGAGAACCGTTTCAAAAAGTGCAAAATACAATAAGTTCAAAGTGGATTCAGTGGTCCTTCAGTTGTTTCTCAGCTAGCTGAAGACACATGTACAAAGTTCACTGATGCAAGGGCGTTCAACAGGAGCTGTAGATTTCCATGGTTAAAAAAACATGAATATTTGGTTAATTGTTCATTCTATGTGCTTTATCTCTGTACTCTCTGTGAACTTTGATTAATAATTACTTTTAATGTGGTTAAGGGTGTTTCCTTCATAGATATCCTTAATTTATATTTAATGGGTAAATAGGGTGTGGTTTATTCGCAAGTACTACCTCCAAGCTCTTTGTCATGATCATGTTGGCAGAACAAGTCTAAACCACAGACCACTGCTTCCCAGTTTGTCAGTCTTTGATTTGCCTTGAGCCCACCAGTCCTGCTTGTCTGTTATGGATGTCAGACCAGAGGCTGCCCAGACACTGGGCCAGAGCTGTCACTCACTGCCACCTTTGACCCTGAATGTGTCACCCATCATCAACTCTACACTTTTACTGTCAACAAGCTACACAAGACACAAGCTTTCAAACCTTTTTTATTCTTTCTTTGATTTTATTTCCACTTCTTAGTCAGGAGCCTGGATAAGGCACAGTCCTTCTGCACCCCAAAAGCAGTTTTAAAAATTTAAATATGGTATTTAACTGACCACAATTGAGGGATTAGCAAAAAACTCAGACTGGCTGCACACATTGAACAGATCACTATAATAAATGTATTTTGATAATGTCACATTCAGCATGAAGTCTAATAACCAGCAGGATTATCATTAACAAAATCCAATTTTTATATGACAAATAACTTACAGGTGACGCATTTCCTTAAACGGACAAGGATAAGTATGCCAACAACAAAACAATTGTCCTTTCCAGCAGCTTTGTACAGCACATTCAATGTTGAAACCAGCTAACCAGGCATGCTGGAGCTCTGCTAGGGCTGGGCTTCGCTGCAGTTGCTAGGTAATGGAACAGTGCCTGTCAATTGTGACTTAATAATCGAGAGGTTTTTGAAACAGCAAATTTTTCAGACACCTAAATACAATAACTTAGTGACAAAAATAACTGAAGTTGACTAAAGTGCTGAGCAACAACAACTTATGACAAAAGTCCTCGCCCTATTGCCAACGTTAAGTGCAGCCACTCTTCTGTGGAAGCTAATTTTTGAATCCAAAGTTTTATTTCTTCACTTACAGTGCATCGCTCATGACTACAGATGAGTTGGAAGTTAGAAGTTGACTGAACAGTATAGTTTTAAAAAAATATAGAAGAATGAATTTTGAATTTTTGTTTTTATCATCTCAAGTTCTCTCTCTGATGTGTTGCATATTGAATTATCAGACATATTGAATTCAGGTAAAACCAGATTGCTCTCTTGTTTGCAGTAAAAAGGGCGCATACATTTTTTGACTACAACAACAGCAGCCTTTTCCCAACATTAAAAGACTTGCATAAAATCTGCCCCCGTTGGTCATCTAGTTTTGCTTTAATAAGTCAGATAAAAAAATGGTTTGAACTTGCTTGAACTGTAAACCTCCTCCTCTCCAAACAGAGCACATCCTCAGCTGTCAGCAGCTTGCTAGGCAGAGCCTCACACGTATGTTTATCTTTCAAGAAGAGCAGCAGGATTTCAGTTGTACATGAGAGCTGTCAGCAAACACGCATGTTGACACATAAAACCATATGCTCTGATTGCATGTTATTGACTTTGGTATAAATTAGTAAACCAGGAGTTGTCCACACATACGAGATGCTTTGAAGAAAAACAAACACATTAAGACATACGAAAGCATCTTTTCTTGAACATAACATTTGGTTATGCATTAATTTAATTGGAGCAGTTTTATTCTGTCATCAAATATTATTTGTTTTGTAGTCACAACAGTCCAGTCGCCCGTAGACTTCTGAAGTTCTGCTGCGGTTTCTGACACCACGCTGTAAAGGACAGATCCTTCAGTTCCTGATGTCTGAGATGTGGTGCCTGCAGAAATCTGGAACTGTTTGCAAAGCACATCCCACAAATGCCATTAGTGTACTCCTAAAACATTATTTTTGGTGTGGATCAGGGTGTAGTATTTTACAAAAAGGTCATTTAATGTGCACTGATGGTATGACGGCATCATCGTTCAGGCAGGTATTGTATGTCTGACAACTACAACACTGTCCAGAGAAAGCAATGATCAGTTTTAAGATAGATAAAGTTCTACATGCTGGTTTATCTGTTTCATAACTTTCACTGATTGTTTAACTAACCAGTCAACCAATGATATAGATTTGTGAGTGTAAATTAACCCACTCTTTTATAAATATTTATGGGCTCATCAACACAATGGTCACTCTGAAATATATTTTCTAAACTTTTCAAAGAGGAATTTACCTTTATTCTGTGAGTGAGGCCTTCTTTACAGGCATATGTGAGAGTTGTAGCAACCGATCAGAAAATACTTATTAGAAGTCCATGTCAGGAGATTGGAACATCACACACTGTTTCAGTTTCTCACATTCTTGACTGACAGTAAGTACAACATTCAGTGGCATGCGTCAATCTGCTGAGGACAGAAATACACAACTATACTCAACTCCCAAAATGGTGACAGCTGGGCAAAACAAACAGAAAGAACAAACTTTAAAACACATACTTCCATCAAAATTGTAAAGACTTGCTTTTTTCTCAAGCTCCCAAGGTATGTGTAGCCCCAAACAGCCTCATCAGTCTTTGTCAGTGCCCGGCATGCACACTCACTCACAACTACACAAAGAAAGAGTAGAGAGAGGACACAGCAGCTCAGCTTGCCTGTGTAGAAGACCTACCAAGCAAGGAAATGTTTGTCTTGACTCTTTCTACCATAAAAGACTGGAGAGTAGTGTAAAATATTCCTGCTGTGTTGTTTTTGAAGGACACAAATACCTCCTGGAACAAAGCCACACATTTGACTCTGACTAAATAAAATTATATTTGCAGTAACAAAAGTAACTCTGAATGCATTTGAATTGAGATGTTTTGGTATATTTCAGTATGGTACGTCACATCAGAACAGTTAGGTTGACTTAATTGCCTTTAAAAGTATTTCCCTTTTTCCATTAAACACATAATTCTTTGTTGCATTAAACACCTGGACTGCTTATTAAAATCTCCATCAAAGCTAAATGCCACTTAAGAGCTGTTCAACATCTTGTTCAATGCTACAAAAACTAGTAGCATTAAGAAATACGATTTCATGCACATGTTGTTACACTAATTGCCTGACTTATTTCCTTATCAAAGTATATGATTTTCTTGAAATAAAAAAACAGAAGGAAATCCTTTACTGAACATTATGATTTCTTAATGATTCAGCATTCAGTAGGTGAAATGATGTGGGTATATAAATGTGTCCTCTTTTAAACCTGTAACGTTGAAACTAAGAATTGAAGAGTGAGAGACTATACTTGAAGTGAGGTCATGAGAAACCATCTTGTTCATTTGACGATGGTAAAAACAGCAATTACAAAGAGCGTGTCTGAAAAAAATTACTGAGCCATAAAGTTTTTTTAATTAATTGCCAAATGGAAAACAATAAAATGCTTTCCTTGCTGTGTTGCATTAATTACCTCTTTTGAAAAACAGATTGCACTTTGTTCCGTGTATTTTTTGTTTGTGATAATATATTATTATTATATTATATAACATATTATATAATATGTTATGTTATGTTATATATATATATATATATATATATATATATATATATATATATATATATATATATATATATATATATATATAATCAACTTTAATAACAGGCGTTGTGCACCATGCTCAAGCTATTATTCAAACACTGGCTATTTGTTATTCTGACTTTAAAACGTAATGTTATAATAAGTCTATTCTTCTATGTACACTTTTTGTGTAATTTGTGTTCTTGCTATTGAACATACACATTATACACATGTAAGAATATATCGATACCCCAACAAAACGCCTACTTTTCAACCTTTTTTGATATTTCATAGACTGTTTCCTGTACATCCTAGCATCCTGTATGAATGAGGCTGACGATAAGGGTTGCATATAACTCTAAGGATCATTCAAAGGACTCTGTATGTACACATCACCTCCTGTAAAATGACAAAAGGAACATGGTTGTAAGATATAAAACACATGTGGACTGTATGGATACCCAAACTCTGATGGCCTCCCATTGAAGTTGTGCATGGATAAAGATCTGGTCCACAGTTCCATAACCAGGACAAAACCCACTCTGCTCCTCCTGGATCTAATATTCAACATCAGCGCCTGCTCTCCAGCACCATAGGGTGAACTTTCCCAGAGAGGCTGAGAAGTGTGACCTCTCAACAGTTGAAACACTATTTATAAAATAAATATTGGTTCAACATCACACTTCACTATTTTGGGAAATTGATAATCTGTGAACATTTTTCCTTTGTAAACAAGAGAAGGAAACTGTTCTACCAACATGAGATGTGTCAGTTAGTGTCACAATAAATCACTTTTTCCACTCCCATGTTTCAATGTAAACAATGAAGATGCAACATTAGTTAACATGATGTTAACCAGCTACCATATGTGCATTCTTAGGAACATTTCTGGGCTAACATACAATTTGTATTTTCGGAGTGAGAGAAAAATAAATGCTTCAAGAACTATAAAAAGTTTGTACTTAAAAAAAAAAAAAAAACAGCGTTCTCTCATGCAGCATGAGAGAAAGTGGAAAACAGTATCACTTGTAGTGTTTTACGTAATTTACAACAGGTAATAATATTATTTCTAAACCTTTGCTTTACACTTTCTCAAACAGCCTGCTACAATAACTGTAAGCTGATTTATGTCCCCAATCGGTTTCAACCTGTTTTTTTCAGACATGCAATTAAGAAGAGGGGAAACACAAAGCAACACATAAAAGAAATAGGACATAAGTGTGTTGTCTCGCACAACTATGCTGCAGAACAAGAACCCGCTTTGTGCTTCGTTCAAGTGTTTAAATCAATACAAAACAGTAATCCAAAGCTAGGAGACACAAAGTTTTGGCTAGATTCACATTGTATTAAACTTAAAATTTGTATATTTTTCAAAAAACATTCTAATTTCAGTGAAATGTGACATTTATATAAGCCTTTTCACCTTTTTTTTTGCAAAACTCCTACAGAGGAAAAGATAATGTTCTGTGGTCTCTAAATCAAACTCACCCTTCATGTTGGGATTCAGCATTTATATTTTTAGGACATTTTTGTAGCTCAAAAAGCAAAGCTTGGCAAGTTTCCAGGGGCTTTGTTACTGATTTTGCTGATGCCAACATAAACAGACTTAGTCAGTACAACCGGGAGACGGGCTTATAAAAGGGTAAGAAGTGATGTGGAGTTCATGTTGGAGGGGTGAAGTCACAGATTTAACCGAGAGTAAAAAGAAAATCAGTTTCTCTGAAGAGGATGTCCAAGCAGAAGATAACTGCAGTGCCACAAAGGCATTAAAATTAGGAAATAATCAGCTGGCTGTTAAGAATCAACTTTTTCTGCATTAAGACACCTGATGTTAGCAAGCAACACAATGTGATATGTATTTGTTTTGAACAGGTGTGTCAAAAAAACTCAGTAGTAAAAGGTTGAGTCAGTTTCATGGTGCTGCTTCCCATGCACTCTGATTAGATCACTGTTTCCCCTACCATGCTCTGCACTGTTTGGGTTTAGGTTCAAATCCTTTATGTTGGCTGCTTACACTGTCAACATGTTTAAATGTTTGTTGATGAAGAACAACTCTGTATCACTGTTGATATGTAAGCCTTATTATAACAGAGTATAAACAATGACTAAACAGAATATGTGTGTCATCACACATCCAGGAAGTTTAATTTTGAGGAATTCTTTCTGTCATACTTCCGCAGAGTTATTATTTCTGTTTGTATATGTGTCAAAATGCCTTAAAGTCCTTGGATAAGTACTTGTGTCAACAGTCAACATTGTAGTATTGTCTGCTAGGGGTTGTACAGACAAATAGAAAAACCGGAACAATACAGCACACATGAGACTGTTTACCAGCACATTTTTAAAGTTAATTTAATTCAACCGGCTAAATTAGGAATATTTACTGCACAACCAGGATATATATATATATATATATATATATATATATATATATATATATATATATATATATAGTTTTACAGTTAATGAGGAGTGCAGAAGAACAATATTCTAGCAGTTTGGAATTTTATAGATCTTGACAAGTACTGGAAAAGCAAATAAAGTTTGAAAAATAAATAGTATTTCCAGACTTTTTATTTCCTTTCTCTTTCCATACCTAATGAATATCTGAATTTCTGAAATCAAGTGTGATTTTTCTGATTGATTTTATATAAAACTGCACATAAAGGTGTTGTATCCCTATTCTGACATGTTTAAATTTTAACCCAATCCTTTCCATAATGTTTTGGTTATTGTCATAAAAGCATATGGAATACAAAGCATATGGAATACCTACTGTAAAGCTCCAGTATTAATGCAAAAATATATTGATCATCCATTTCTACTGTGTAAATAAATATCTTGGGTCCTCAATCTTCAAAAGCCAGAAAGTAACAAGAAAAAGCTTTTACTTTAATTCTATAAGCCACTATTTTTTTTCCTATGGTTTATAAATGAGTTTAGCTTAAATGGGTAGCCTGAAACACTATATCACTGAATAAGTGCCCAATCTATTGTTCAGCAGTCTGAAACCGATCTTTTAGAGTCTCACTTATATTATGATGAAATTAAGGTTTTATTAACAGAGACTACAGCATAAGAAAGTGCTACATAAAAATATAATTTTGCTCAGCTAAGCAGCTCCTCCTGACTTGCTTCCTTTTTATTGTCAATAGTGTTGAATCAAACATTCATGTTTCTCCTTCTAAGTCTGGGGCTTTTTTGCTACCTAAAACCTGCACAAACATAAATTTTAAACCAAAGAAAGTTATCCTGAGCTGTTAGCTGTCTTTTAGTGTCTAGTTGTTGGCCATCCTAACAATAGATGGTGAGAAGGGAAGGAAACGTAAATCACTTCTGACCTTGGTGGTCCACCCAATAAACTCGCAATCATAAAAGTATTTCCTGATCTAGGAAGAAAAGAAGGATGTTCTAAGATAACCTGATGTTGGATCACAAAGACCTCACAAGAACAATCAGGGATTCCGTGACTAATCTGCAAAAAGAGCCCCAATAAAACAAACAATGAGGAAGAAGCCATAAACAGCACAGGGATCCAAAGCATGATATGAATGCAGAAGCAGTTCTTTGGTTCCTTCCTCCCTACATGTACTTGTATTTTACCAGCAGAGGTCAATATATGCAAAGTGTTTCATCCCCTGTGATCTTTACCTGTTTTTGTGCCATTTGCATTCTCAGTGTCTCAACTGTGTTACAAACAGAACCTTTATTTACGTATTTATTTATTTATTTATTTTTGCTCATCTGGAAATTATTTAGATCATTTTACCCCTAAAATCTTCCATATGTAATTCACAGACTAAAACTTAGCAAACAGTGTTACCAAAGTTTGGATCGGAAGCTGCAGCTTGCAGGATGTTAGGCCCCTGATGTGAATGACTCACTGATTCTGTTGACAATTGGCTGTTTTTAGTTGCTTCTCCGTGTCTTGTTCCTTTAGGGATGGCAGCTATTTGTGCTTGACAGTAAGCTGGCTAATTGCTACATATATGTGATGGGCTGCTTTTCTAGGAAATGGGTTTGTCAACAAGATGTTAGCAGAGATCTGCAGTTGGGGCTCATTTTCATGTTCTTCAAGCATGGCATCATGGTGACTGATGTTTCTGCTGACCAGTTTCTAATCCTGTATGCATTGGATTGCATACAAGATTTGTAAAATAAAAAATTAGTTCCTTTGAACTTTTCACATTTTATCATATTAGAACCACAAACTTTAATGAACAGCTGAATCCAGAAGTTTACATACATATCAAAAGGCATATTCACCGTTTTTCTCAGTTTGAAGTTAAATCAAACCAAACTTCTCTTGTTTTAAGTTAGTTTGAATTTTCTTTTTCTATTTGTTAAATGCCAAAACTATAAGAGAGATTCATTTATCGATTTATTCAAAATCAAGTTAACATTCAGGAAGAATACTATCTGTTTAAGGAATCTGACAAAGCACAGATGATTATGTCATCGCTTTTGAATCTTCTAATAGCTTAACGGAAATATTTGAGTTATTTTGAACCACACCTGTGGATGTATTTAATGCCACACCTTGAACTTGGCTTTCTTGTTTGACACAATGGGAAAGTCATAAGAAATCAGAAAGAGTGTTGTGGAGCCGCGCCAGTGTGATTCATCCTTGAGAACAATTTCCAGATGTTTGAAAGAGCCACATTCATTTCTGAGGCAAGGAGGAAGAAATTCCTAAAAATGATTTTATCTTTTTGAAAAAGCAATGAGAAAAAAAGCAGAAGGCTTACGTTTGGGGTAGATGTTTACCTTCCTGCAAGACAAAGACCCTAAATATACAGCCAGAGGTGTACAAAGACTCATTTAGATGAGTGGTGCCCAAAGTTGGCCCTGTATAATGCATGTTTTAGATCTCTATCTGGTGGAAATAACAACCTTTTCAACATGTCAATGTTCTTCTTAGGCCTTCTAATGAGCCATCATTTGATCCTGGTGCGTTAAACCAGGGAGAGAACTAAAACATGCAGGAATCCGGCCTTCAAGGTCCAACTTTGGGCACCACTGATGTAGATTAAAGCATATTCGAGGCATAGAACATCACCTTAGACGTCCAGATCTAAATCCAATTGAGAATCTGTGGCAAGAGTTGAGAAGCATCATCTACATACAGTATGTTCACCGTCCAATTTGACTGATCTTGAGTTATTTTGCAAATATGAATAAGCAAAAATGTCAGTCTTTAGATGTGTAAAGTTAGTGGAGACATTCTTGCACAAAATCATGATTCTAAAAGAATGACTACAAATGCAAGCGACACTTTTCAGGTAAATCATTTTCTTCCCACTTCACAATTATGAGCTATTTGTTGGTCTATCAACTAAAACCCCCCAATAAAATACACTGAAATTTAAATTTGTTGTCATTTTCCAAGAAAAAAAAATTATTTGGACAGAAGTCCAGTGCAGATAACTGGAATGTTGGAATTTACCTGAATTTATGGTGGCTGTTCTTACTTTTACAGCTCTGGCAGGTTAATGGTGCATCCAGCTCATTATTAGCTTCATGGTATCTTAGTTACTGATTGTACTCCTTTGAACTGAACGTTACAAGAAATCCCTCCGGCTGGCTAAGCGGTTAATGACTGGAAGTGAAATTTGATGAGGTTGTAGTTGGTTTGAAACAGGTTGGTTGGATAAGCCTGGTAAGTTTATAATTGAAAGCTCTGGGCTGTCTGTCAGATGTTTGGGCAGTTTCTCATTGACTAGCTGCTTGGTTTAATGGCTGCAGGACTCAACAGCTGGTTATGGTGCTGGAGTTACTCAGAGAAGTGATTAGTGACAGAGTGGAAGGTCATGATTCTTGGTATGTAGGTCTAGACATGTGGACACTGAAGATTACAGATGCACTGTATTCATCTGTAATTTGGAAAAACCTCCATAAATATATACTTTAAACTGCATTTATACCTTAAACTGCAAACAAATAACATGTTTCTGACACATTTAAAAGATGGATAACCCACATTTAGAGTTGAAATAGATTAGATTTATTGCAATTTATGACAAAACATGTTGATTAAATTTTAACAATATATAAAAAAGAATTTGTTTTTAACATTTATGAGTTACTGTTTCAAATTCAAATTTCAATTAATATAATTGGGTTTATGGGTATTTTGTAGGATATTAGTGATGCAGATATTGTGGGGTCTTAATTCTGTAAGAAATGGTTTACCTGCAACTTCCTGGTAAAATGCATTGCTCTGTCTGTGATTGGCTAGAAGATGAAGGTCAGTCTTGGCTGTTGTGTCTCCAAACACTGTGTGAACTGTGTCCTTTAAATAGAAACAGATACTTGCTACTCTATTTTTTGTTCTTATCCTTCAATCTGTTTTCTCCAATCCAGCAAAAATTGTAAACATTTTCACACAGAAGACAACTTTTAAGGTTAAGTGGCACATGTGACCTTTTCTTTCTCCTCTGTGATCTTGTTTTTATCTTCATCTGTTTATTTTGTTCTTCATCCAGTGAAGATCTGACTTATCTGCTTTCACACTTTCTCACTAATTCATTTTTCTCCTCCAGTTAATATACATTTTCCTCTCTACTTAAAATTTTCTTGCTCATCTTCTTGTTAAATGTCTTCGTCTTCTCCTGTTTTACGGAAAATACTTTAATGATAATTTGATGATTAAATACGTTGGTAATCCTCTGTCGTAATTTATTTAAAATGTGTAGTTCTGAGAAACACACAAAAACTGACCTTTGACATCCTAATTTATGCTCACAGGAAAACACTTTACTCTGAACACATCTAGATATACTGTATGTCTGCAGGTGACATTGTCTTGAATAAAATATTTTAACTCGTAGATTGTGCTTTTGAGAGTATCCAAATAACAATAACAATGAAGATTTAATAATGTTTTAAAGCTTTTAAAAAAAAATTAAAAGCAAGTGAATAAATGTCAAAAGCAATTATCATTAAGCTAATTGTGTTTTTTGCACTAAGAAAATACTGCTTCAGATGATAAAATTCTTACAGATTCTCCAAATGTGAAAAGGCAAACAAAAGTTTTTCAGAAAATAAAATTGAAGAGTAAGTTTCCTTAAAAAGGTAATAAAATCAAGTACTATTAATTTTGAGACAGTTTTGTGGTTCACATTTTTTAAGATTATGCTTGAGGGCTTTCAAAATATCAGGATGACTCAAGTTAATTATTGCAACGTTCCTAAACTAAGATACTATTTAGACTCTGTCATATATTCACTCGGCTGTCTTCCCTTTCTGAGGAATGTGAGATGCAGTGAGGCAGCTAATGAAGAACGACAGGTCAGGCTGTAAGTTGATAAGCCATATGTTTGTAGATGAAAGGGAAACTGTATATATAAATCTGTGCAGATGCTTGCGTGAGTTAGGGAGAGTGTATCCGTTTGCTGTCGGGAGACTTCAGATCTAATGGCAACAATCACATGATATGTGTGAGAACATGAGGGTCTTCTGTCTGAATATGGCCTGCACCGCATCATCATGCCAGCAGTAATGTGTCAGGAGTGTCTGCACAAAATGTATTGTGAATCAGTTTAATGAGAACGTGAGTGAGCTATTATTTGCTGATGTTTATTTATCATGATAGCAACAGTGTTATTATGAAACAAACATCATCTGATCTGCCCAGCACGCATTTTGAAATGGAAATTCATCTGTGAGGCTGCTGTGCAGGCAATTTACTGAGCCACAAAGAGGGAGCAGTTTTAACATGCAAAATAAAAGGGAATAAGTGATAACACTTAAACAGTCATGAAGAAAGCAGAAACCATATTTTGGAGATCAGTTTTATGAGATGACTTTGAAGGAGCATGGCATCATTACGGAAACAGATTGTAAGAAACAAGACCCAACGATGACCACAAACGCCTTCAGAAAGCTTTCAGAGAGATTGTCACACATTCACACACAGACTTAATTAGAACAAATTGGCACCTCAGTGGCACCCATTGCTAAGAAGATGATAGCTGTTCAGCATTTATTTTCAGCACTGAAGAGACACCACATTTGAATGAAGCTTCAACGATAAAATCCCAGGAGTGACTTTGTGTTTGTTTCTATTTTGGATTGTTTTCATGTGTATTCTTAAAGGAATTTTGAATACAACCACAAATAATAATACTGATTTTATTTTGCCAATCTTAACAATTTCATTAATATCAGCTCCTTTCCACCACAGCTCTTTGTTACTGTGGAAAATATTTCTGCATTTTCACAAATGAGATTTTGTAATTTGCCAAGTTTGACATTAGCAACTTGGTTGATATTTTGCTAATGTCAAAAAACACAATTTTGCAATTGTTGTGTTTTTCATTAAATAAGAATCCCAATTAAATTCACACATGAGTAAGCTTATTCATGCAATAAGTTATGAAACAAACATGCCGGGCCTTCGTTCTCCTACCACTTCCTGTCATCTTCTTTGTCTTTTCTGCCAGTAGTAACATCTTGATCACATGACTTGTGTGATGCAAAAAAAGTGTTAGTTTTGTCTTATTTCGAGTGTACTAAGATATTTGTACTACTAGAAGTTAGACAAAAAATACAGTCCCAGAAAACCAACACTATTTTAAAATTAAGCTCTCAACATCAACAGTTGTTGAATACCAGCCCACAATTACAGTAAAAGATTGGAGTTGACCACAAAAATGTGGTTTCTCTGCAACTTGATCTCGAAATTTTACACAAGATTGTTGAGCTTATATGTTGAATTTTAGGCATGTGTGGATTATGAATATCCACAATAAATTACATATGTGAACATAATTCTTGTTTTGTAAAAATCCTCAGTAAACTATCAGCTCCCATCAAAAAAAGAAAAATTCAAATAAAGCACTAAAAACTCAAAATGAGTACATATCTAAAAAAAGGAAGATAATTCTAGCTTCGTTTCTTTTTTCATCCCTCTGAAACAAAAAAAATAATAAATCTCATAAACGATACAACTATATAATAAACATTACATTACAAATCCAGCTCCAAAAGCATGATTAAAACCAGAGGGCATTGCAGCAGTTCTGCTGTTGTCCTCTAGGTGCTGCAGTGAGCTGTAGATCTATTTTTAGCTCAGCCTCAGCTGGAGGACAGGGTATTTATAGCCGTGAATCTGTTCACTGCTGGGCTGTTGAGGTTCAGCCTCACACACAAACATACACACGACAGGATGTGCATCCTCCCACACACACTGCAAGGCACACTTTCCAGGACCAGGACTAATTCATTAATACACTCAAACATGCAGTCATTTAAAGGCTATCAAGTGCCTGGAGGGGCTTACGTGCATCAAATGGCTGCTGATGTAAGCATTAATGGGCATGACACACATCTTCACACTGAGTTTTAAGTGAGGGTGCACATCCTGCAACACATGCAGTATGTCTAGCAAGAATGCTAACAAATAAAATATAAAGTATGGTTGTTCAGAAATGTAAATGGACCAATAAAATAGCCATGCATGCAGGAGGCTTCAAAACACTTGTGCTAGCAGCATCCATACAGAAAAAGAGGCAGCTCTTGTTCTCTAAGTGCGCCCTTAAAAGCCACAGAACCAGCTCTTCAGTTCACACTCGAGCGGCTGCTGAAGCCTGTTAATGCTCTCTATGGAGGTGGTTGGTACACACATTCGTCTGCCCGGATTCCACTGGAAGCTCTGGCCTTACAGACAAAACAGTCAAATACAGCTGGAGCTCCTGTACAAGATGTGTTTTATGGTGTTAATACGAGTAGAAAATCCCAAACTGGCAAAATCACAAGTAGAGTTTGGAAAAACCTCAAACTAAGCGGTGAAAACAGTGTTGAGCTGCAATATTTATCCATCCATCGTCTATACACACTTGTTATTTTTCAAGACGCTGTGATCACCTTCTACCATCATCTTTTACCAGGTTCTGGTTTATTTCTTTTGTGCCATACACCTTAAAGGTGTCCAGTCCTCGTTGGCTTATAAAACACACAAATTTGTGTGTCTTATAATGCATTTATGCATTCAAAGATGCAGACAGAGACCAACATCAGCATCCTTCAAACACAAAGCGTCATCTTTCGAAGGTACCAAGCTTTTAAAACATACTGAGCTAACTGAAACACATGATGCTTAAATAAGTGCTGTAGTTTATCTTCATCACATTTATAAATAAATTTCAGTCATGCCGTTCAACAATTGAAACCTTAAAGAGATTAATAACAGATTTATGTTTTTAAAGCTTTTGTTTCTGTTAATTCTGATTATTTTTGACTTGCAGGTAATGACTTTATTCTGACAAGCAAGTTTAATTCGACGACATTGACTTCAATATTTTAGCTACAAACTAATTGTATCCTGAAAAAGAAATTTCTGAAATCCAATGATTTTTTTTCCTATTTTAGGTGTAATTACTGTCATATTTTTCTTCCTTGCTCAGCAGAAGTACATCCTTGTAGAATCTAAAAATATGATGAATAAATATTGCCGCTTTGCACCCTAAAAACAGTGACACTTTGACACAAACACTAAATCAGCCTGGATGTCCTGCTGTGGATTAAACAGCTACATGAGACTAATCATTGGTTTCAGCTCCAAGTCACACTTACACCCTTGGCATAAAAGCAAACTCATGTAATCATTGCCAATTCACTACTAAGCTATGATGAAAAGAAAAAAAAAGAAAATCACACTTTATGATTTATTTTTCAGTTTATTGTTATCATCAAACACAATAAGGAATCATCTTCAAGACGAAAGCATTTTTCCTGATCAACCACAAATTAATTATGTTGATAAACTTAATTACCAACAAAAGTATTAGCAGTATGACCTTCTTGAATTAAGCTTTGGTTTTTCTCAGTTTTGGGAAAAAAAAAAAAAAAGTAACACAGTACCTGCAGTTTGTTTCCTGCATATGTACTTTGACTTCCAGTTAGCATGATTCATATTTCACCTTTCTGTTGGTTTGATCAGTTCGTTAATTCCTGCCAGCTCAAGCATTTCAGTGAAAATCAATCACATTATGTCTTTTTTTTACCTTCTATTAAGTGCACCTCATCATGTTTTTTCCTCAGAGTTAGCTTTATTAAAAAAATCTACTCAGCTGATTTTCGAAAAACCCATTAGGACTCCTTGTGTTTTAACACAACAAAACATGAGATAATGGCAATCAAGAACGACCATTCACTATCCTGTGGGTACCCAGTGTACTTTATGTATACAAACAGTAGGCAAAATAATCGTGAAACATTTCAGTGTATATATCTCTAATTCTTACAGTGACTTGAAATTCACACCAGATGTCGGTAACCAAACTAACCTACATAACACAATCAAAACAAAATTAGTCCACAAATGAAGTTGGACTCATTTATTTACTCATAATAACATTTGTTGTTTTCCTCATGTAAAACAATAAGTAATGCACTTAACCACAATTAACTTGATACAATCACTGCTCAAAACTCCACTGCTAAAGAAAAATCATACTGGAGCTATAATTTTTCTTCAGTTTAACATTTGCTGAAGATTTAGAAAAGCCAGTGAAATACTGTGAGAACATTGTCTGGTGAGGTTGAGGTTGAAGTTGAACTAATGGATGTCTGTGGGGGAAAATGGTTCTGCACATCACCCCAAAAAATACCTAGCCAAAAGTAAAGTTTGCAGATGAGCGCATCATACTGTGGGCTATCTTACAACATACAATAGACTTCATATTCTTGAAGGAAGGATGAATTAGAAAATCTTCAGGACAGTATGAAATAAGAGAGAAAAGTGGATGAACATACTACTAAATAAGAAGTAAATTGTCAGCACTGCAGGACTCCTTAGTCCATCTTGGCGATAAAGTTTTCTGAATCCAGAAAAACACAATAAAACAGAAACATAATAATACAAGTGTACCATAACATTTTCAATAAACTTCAGAAGATGTAGAGACAGCTGCTGTGCAAACAGTCTTACCAGTGAGGACAACAGACCTCCTCACCTTGCAGACTCAGAAACTGTGTTTACTCTGAAAACATTTCCAGTCAGTAACAGACTGCCACAACTGGTTTCCAACAGAGATGAAAAATATTAAGAGAAGGACTGCAGGATTTGGTGTCTGTCAGAAATGTGTGGAGACAGATTACCATGTAACCCAAAACAACTCAAAGACAAACCAGGTGTTACTTCATTCTGGTTTCCGTTTCTATCGCCTCAGTAATGTTTCTGATTTTGCGCTCATGTGAAATGACATAAGCACACAAAACAGGTTTCAGCGCTGTTTTATTGAAGCCTCAAAACCAGATCACAGCTGCCCTGACACAGTGCTGCTGCACTGCAGAAACTCCCATCTGCTGTGCAAATACATGTGTGAGTGAATGAGCTCAACAGCGTAACGCCGGCAACACTTCCAAGGACTTCATGCTCCAGAATGGCCCTGCAGCAGCCAATAAGTTAAAATCACAACAGGGTTTAACATAATTACATTATAATAAATTACAAAGAGCACTGCAGTACAAATTAGAAAGCAACATTATCAGCAGGTTAATTTGTTACATTAATAGTATAAACAGAAATTACATAATCTAGGTCATTATAGAGCTCAGGTCATGTCAGGATAAATACTGACAATGGTAATGATGTTGGTATTAAACGCAAACAAAACTATATAACACAGTAACACTGTGTACTCAAAAAGATTAGGCACAAACAGTATCACACACTCCCTCTAGTGATGGAAGTATGGAAAAACAACAGCCGTTTCAGGTCAAAAATCTCTTTAACTCTGGTATTAACTAATCCAGTTTTTGGCAAGTGGTTACAGATGTCAGCAGTAAATAACTTTAGGTTGCACAATGTACATGCAAAATATATGCAAAGACACAAAATACAATCTAAATTTAACACAACTTTTTTGTCATCTGCATGATTTACACAAATGTATCCAGTTTGAAGTCATTTTCTTAACAAGCATCCTTCCTGTTATGATGGCCTTTGATGAGTTAAAAGCAGCCAACATTCTCAGGGGTTGAGTGATTTCCGTGTTCATCCTGCTAACCTTAGGGACATTTGCTACTGTGGCATTTTGCGGAGTACCATTGCAGCATGCCTTTCCTGAGCCTCCTGCTGCTCTGCTCCAATCTGACATTCAAACTGATGGAGAGAGATGAGATCCAGCTGAGCAGCTCGGACTCCGCCGAGGCTCCCTCTGCTACACAGCAGCAAATGCAACTTGTCAGAAGATTTTTATGAACACAAAGTCTGGTTACCATGTTGGCTACTGAAGGCCTGTGCAAATGTCTTTCTGAAAGAAAGAAACTGTTCCAGTTTAAAGGATTATCACTGCTTTTATGTCTTTTAACCCACAAGGTGGCAAAATCCACAAGCCTGACTGTTTCTAAATTTTGAATAATCAATCCACTCAGCAATTAATTATTTATCTACAATATCAGCACAAGTACTGTATATATTCATATTTAAATTAAAAAAAGCTACTATATTGTTTTTACTATTTATATAGAAAATAAAGGTGAATGTTATTGTAAAATCTTTCTTTAGTTGTTATAAATTCTTTCATGTTGAGAGATTGTAAGAATCTGCTGGAATTAAATCATCTTTGGCCTCAATACCTGACATACTATATCAAACGTAATCCTGCAATGTCTCAACAACTTGAAAATAAACACTAGAGAGACACATGATCTACTCTGATTAAACTGTATCCATAGCAACAACCATTATCAGGTGTGTTTGAACACAGAAGTAGGTCACCTCTGTCCTGCTTGGACTGTTTTATATCCATTACATAAACCTTGTTAAGTCAAATCTGTCCAAGAAATGACAATCTTTGCTGTAACGGGGGGTGAGGGAGTTTAAATAAAGATAACAAATCACCTCCTGAAACTTTTCCTGAGAATAAATCTCGTTTTCAGCTCCCTTCAACTCAGCCGTTGAGATATTTTGCATTTACATCCCATTACATCGTGTGAGATGATGAGAACGTTGTGTACCTGCCAGTCTTGATACAATGCTGCCGCTGCTTCCAGGTGAGGAGGAGGGAGAGATTCCCACACACACTCACCTGTCAGCACACTTTCACATTAGACGGGACCGCACACATCAACTGTTTGCTCTCAATGTCTAGCTGTTGTAGTTCCCTCACTGACACAGAGAGCCTCTAATGAGAACATGCTGTCTATCTTTTTCAATTGCTATGCTCTTCTTTCCTGCTGAGGATAATGGGAAATGAGTCAAGGTTAGTCCTAATATTCTTTATTTTTCTTCAGATCAGAAGAGCTTTCCAAACTGTCCTCTGGCACTAATAAAAACCACCAGAATTTACCAGAGTTCAAGATTGTACTTCATGCTACATTCACAGTAAGCCTCTACTCTTTTTAGTGCCCATAAGCAGGGCATCCGAAACCAGTTAGCTAAGGAGCAGCAGCTTCCTTCATTTTTATCCAGTGTCATATCTGAAAACTTGAGAATCATAAAATAAACCAAAAAAAAATCCACATTGAGGCATAACAAAAATCAAGATTTTCTATTGCACAAATTCTGGCTACTTGAGCCTGGACCTTTCTAGTTTGTTCACCCTCAAATGGCAGACTGTGAGGTTTAGCTACAGTGTATGAGATTTTGTGAGATGGCAATTTCTTAAAAAAAAACAAAAAACAATAAAAAGAAAATATTTTATACATATTAAAACAAAACAGAAAAAAGCTTAAATACTGAAAATAATAGAATCTGCAAGTTCTACAATGTGCTGCACTTCTGTTGGTTACAAAAAAGACACAAAATTATGTCTAACTTGTTTGAATTTGTTTTTGATATTGCATGTAGTTAACTTTAAATGTATCCACTTACCCAGACAGTGGATAAACAAAGCCATAAAACTTTCAATTTAAATGAAATTTTCTCCTGATGTTGAAGAAAAGTGTTTTCTTTATGGAAGGCTGTGAGGAAACACCTCAGTGGACATTCATTTAAACTAATGAAAGATGTAGTTTAAAATTATGTTTGACACAAAATAGACCTACTTAAAGTGTTTTTGAGGATGCAGCTGCAGGTTTATGACAAAATGTTGTAGTATTCACAGAACATGGTGTTTTCTTAGTGGAGTGGAGGGGCCAGTGACCCTGTGCCAACAGGCATCCTGGTGAGGTAATTGGAGGGCACATAGCCTCTCTGACCTCTGGCCTCCACCAGGCTCCACTCGGAGTTCCCTCGTTTGTCCTGCGACTCCAGGACCCGGACGGGTTCACCGGCACGGACCGATACTTCATGGTTTCCCCTCGCCATGAAGTCATAGGCAGCGACCACCTTAAAAAGAAAGTGAAATACATCAGTTTTCCAAGAATAGATGAGAAAATGTTCAATGTAACATGACTGTGTCATATTAAATTTATATTTGACCTTTTATGCTTCCTTGCTCAAACATGTCAATTACATTTTTAAACAATATCATTCTTAGATTAGATTTTACTCTGCTCAGTTGTGTCTGTTGAGCTCAAAACAAACTGTTTTAGGGCCTCTTGTCATTCTTGTCAACTATACATGTACACTTGCACATGAAAACGGCTGCACAATAAACAAGAATGCAGCAAGTGGTTTGTGGACGGTAAGTCAACAACAAAACACTTGTGATAGAAGACATATTAAAATTCATGTCTTGCTTATTAAATTATTTTGTGTTAAGTAACTTTCAATTAGAAATTTGTGACTCTTCTTGGGTAGAGACGTGCTGTGTCACAGATCCCTTTATTTTAGTCATTTTTTAAATTAATAAAGACAGGGTACATTACTTGAAAAGTAAGGATGATACGTGCTAATGCTGATACATCAAGAGTTGGCTACAAGAAAATTGCTACTGGTCAATATTGACAGTTGGAGCAATAAGCTGGAACTGAACATGGACCCTAGTTCATTGTGTTACTAGAAAGCTCATTGTTAGAAAACAGAAACAGGTCACAGTCTCCATAAGTACCATTTGAAGTGATCTACATTCAAAATGTAGGCTGTGCTAGAAGAAAAGCTTTTTATCATGACATATAAAAACATGAGGAGTTTACAAAACACACTGCAAGTGTGTGCATTGTTCAAATGAAACGACAACTGTGTTTGTTGGCAATATACTTTCCAGGTGGTCAGGCATAAAACAAATTATGACAATATGAAATGCACACAAAGCACGCTGTTCAGAATGGTGGACGATCTGTTATGCTTAAATAACCAGGGGAGCCAGTAAGTGTGGAGGATGCTGTATATGTGAAAGAGATTTGAGTTTTTTAAACTGTGGAGCAAAATTTCCTGCATTTTTACACCTGTAAAAAGTTCAACTGGAATAGTTCCCTGTAAACAAAATATGGCGAGAACTGGATGGCTTGTACAGAACAGGGATATACAATAAATCAATAACAATATGTATAATGACATGATCAATCTCAGCATACATCTGACAGAATATTCAATCATCTTACTTAACTCCGATCCAGAACTGCACAGCATTTTGGGGGATTTAGGCAGAGGAAAGACTTTAGCTGCTCAACCTCTCTGAGCAAGGTTGGTGGAATCAACTAACTTATTCGCTCTTTGGTTCCCTAGCAACTCACTCACTCTTTGATTACCTAGCAACAACCTGCTGAGTAACTGGTAGCAGTTTCAGGTTTCACTACCATGCCTGAAAACTGCCTAAAAATAAAGAAACAATACAATGGAGTGAAACCTGTGGATAATATAGGAAAATTCACAGTATTTCACATATTTAAAATAAAAACTAATCAATAATTATTGATATTGACTGGCATGAAATGCTTATACTATGATACGTTTTTCACTCTAGCCCTAGAACAGAAATACTTTTTACTGCTTTTTAAGCATCTGTTTATGTTGTGATAATTTTGTACTAAGCAGTTCTTTGCTAATTCATTTAAAACACACCTTTTCAAGCAGCTGAAAAAAAAAATTGCAAGCAGAAGAAAAACTGCACACTTTCTACAATTCGTCATTGTGATATTCTCTGGAAAGGTTAAGCCCACTAGTTATGTCTTGACAAATCCCAGCTCATCACCCACGCTCACACATCCACAGACCGAAGGCTTCCTAATGAGCCTCGTGTTGGTATGACAGAGCGCCCCACCAGCACTAATAGCAGAGTTTAGGTGGCTGCTCGATGTCATTAACAAACCCTTCCCCACAGCTCACCTCTGGGCTACAACATCCGTTCTGTCCCGACAGTCCACACCAATTACCATTTGATTAGAATTTTGCCTTACAGCAAAAGGAAGTAAAAAAAAAATGTGAAGGTACCTTGTCTATGGGCTGAAAAGATATTCACATTGAAAAGAGAGAGAGAGAGAGACAGATATCTTCTGCAGCTGAATTTCAGTACAAGAGAAAAAGTCAAGAGGATGATGGTAGGGCTAACATATACCGGTAAGTGTGGTAGTAACAAACTTGTCTCGATTAGAAATGCCAAACATGTTGCTGCTTTTGAGTCATTTGGGATGTTTTGCAACAGTTTTTCCTCTGAGATTTCTGAAATAAATTTGTAAATATAATAAATAATTGCTGTGAAGAAGTGAAGATTTGGTAATAGATCCATAACTTGATGCAAGTTTATGAGGCTGACAAGCTAATCTCCTAATTTTCAAGACAGATTTCTTTAATAAATGATCAAACAACACAAGGTGAATTTAAGAAGATCAGAACAAAATGTGTTGCTTTTTGAGCACTGGAACAAATATTCAAATTTTCTGAGAATTATCTATACAGACTACTGCTGTGAATGTGTTTTAAACAGCTTCTGATCTTAATGTATCCCACTAATGCTGGCTGATGCATATTTCACACATACAGTAATAAGCATCAAACTGGATGCACTTTGTCAACATCTATAAAGGTCAATTATTACAATTTTGTCAATTTGCATTCTAAATACCTATTATTTCATCTATTTAAATATTCAACTTGGCAGCAAAACATTTCTTTTGTTTAAATCAGGCAGTCACTCCAGATTGTTTGAGAGGAAGAAGAGTAGAGAGACAGATCAGCTCACCGGGATAGTCAGAGAAGTTTCAGGATAATTTTTGTTGAGTAAAAATCCTCGATGTTGCCTTAAGCTATACTGTTAATGTTCACAGTTTGCAACATTTTAGATCCAGAAAATTTTGTCTTGAATAGACCCTGCTCTGAGTTGCTGAAATTTCTCCAGTATTTTCAAACTCAAAATTCTTCTGATTTCCATTTATTGCAAATAATATGCTGGATGTTTATAAAATTTTCTTCCAACTCCAGTTTGAAACAAACTTTTGACACAAATAACATATTAGAACTCTCTAATGGAAGGCTGGAAATAAAATTGTTTCTCTTCTCTAACAAATTAAGCTGCAATGAACGTCAGTATTGTTGATACATCTTGCTTTTCAGGACTAGCGTTTTGCCTCAGTTTCCATACGGCATAACATCACAAGGCTGTGTGAAATCCTAAAGCTTGTGACCAGAAAACAGTGTCTGGGGATCTGTGGCATGGTCAGGGTGGAGGTGTGAAGGTTGTGTGTTATGAGCAGATTCTGGTTTATGGAGGATGCAGGAAGGCAAAAACATCAACATACCGTAGGTCACTGGAGCAATTACTCATTTTTACCAGCATGACATATCTCAGTCACATGTGCATAACTCCCCATGTCCACACACGCACACACACACATGCCCACACCCCAACAGGAGTCAGTCATGTACACACTCCCATAAACCATCCCAAATGTAGTATCCTGACACTCCATCTCTCAGTAGCGCGGTCTCAAAAGTAAATCAATCGGACAACATGCACACGAGGAGAGAGGAGCTTTATCTCCGCCTGCAGTTCTGCGTCGCATAAATTAACTGGCAGCCGACTTGCAAGGTTAAACAGCTAATTATGGAAGCTTCCATTAATAACACACGTGCATTCAGACACCCACCCCTCTCTATGCAATCACTGACTTAATATCACTGATCAACTCTTAACTTAGGAGCCCTCTCTTGTGAAAAAGTGACTCAATTCTGAAGTAAAATACTAATGATAATAATAAAATATACTTAAGCTGATCCTCATTAAGAAGGATTTATAATGATCAGAGTGCACGTTTAATGACTGATGCTTTCATTGCAGAGAGCTGTCACAAGAGAAAGCAGAAGATCTGAGAGGATCGTTCATTTTACAAAATTAATTAAGCTTTCAAATTTTGGTGTCAGAAAATTTTAATCTCATAGATGTGACCGGAGGTCTAAGGCATAAATATCTGAACCATTTTCTTTTCATGAGCTTAGAAATTTATATAATATGCATAATATAACCAATGTCATCCTGCAGTTAGCATCTGGTTGCTTTAAGACAATGTTAGATTTCAGTCTATGAAATCGTGTTTGAAAACCAAATCCTGAGCAAAGAAACACTGAGCTAATGGTTCATCAAAACATGAATTTTTGTATTTGAAATTTAAGCTAAACCTGTTTGTCTTTAGTAGTACATAGACAGCAATGGCAGGTAGAGTAACACACTTCTTTCTTTCACATTTTTTATAACTTCAGGCAAACTTCAGGCTGCACATCTAAACAGCAAACATTTAGCTGTTTAGATGTGCAGCTAAATTTCCTGAAATATGCCTCTTAATATAGTAGTTATAAACAACTGAGCTATGTTATCCAAATAAAAAGTAAAGGAGCATCAGACACACAAAAACAGAAAAAAGCACTACAAATGAGGTAAATGTGTGGAATCGGTCAAAAAAGTAAAATTGTGAATTACCTGGAATAAAGGCTGACTTGTGACGTGGATGAGTTGGGGATCCGGGATGCAGGAGTGTCTCCTGAACGCCATCATGTTTCCCGACGTAGGAAGGAATGGTGAGGGGGGCGGGTCCTCTGCTGCTTGGTGATAGCGAATGAGCTTTGATGAAGGAACATAACCTCTCTTTGCTGAAAACACACAATTTAAAATTTCATAATATTAATAATTTCTTCTATAGAGGATCTAAAACATGTTTTACATTTATTAAGGTCTAAAGACAGTCAGATTGAAATAAATAATCAGCATTTGAGTTAACTTATAATAATAATCTTAAAAACACATTTAAAAATATAAATTTTATTCAAAATTTAAAAAGCTGACATTCTCAAATTAACAAAAGATGGCAAAATTTAACTGTTTCTCTATGTCTCTTGTTGGTGAATTAGATTTTATACAGGAAATTTATCCAGCGCAATCTTTTAATTGTTAATAATAAGAGAAAAAATACATTTTACAAGCCAAATCCATTTTAATGCAAGGCTATTCATTGATGGGATGTGCTGTGGTGGTGCAGGGGTTAAGCTCAACCCACATATAGTCCTTGACACGGCTGTCGCAGGTTCAATTCCCGGCCTGGCGACCTTTGCCGCATGTCTTCCCTTTCTCTCATTACCCACTTTCCTGTCAATTAACTATCAAATAAAGGCCACTAGAGCCAATAAAACGTTTTAAAAAAATAAAATTGTATTGTTTTGTGTCATAAAAGCAAACCATTAGTGTAATGTGTAAAGTCAACCAATAGGTGGCAGCAAAATACTAAAATAAAAACTACAAAAAATCCCAAACAACCCTTTAAAACTTGATCACAGCAAGAAACCACTTATGACCCACTGTGCTTCTTTTCTCAATTACTTTTTTTCATCAGCTTAATTGGTTAAATTTTCTCATTTTTAAGCCAGTCAAGTTTAAAAGTTCCTGATAAAAATAGTTTTTACCTCCTGAATCAACCAGCCACCTCCGTTTGTCTCCGCGGGTGTCAAACTCGCTGATAAGGGCAACAAACTCCCCCTTGGTCAGGTTCAGGTCGAAGTCCCGGGTTCCCACCACCGTGTTTGTGACCTGGAAGATCTTACCGGAGCCGTGCTTATCTGTTAGATGCTTCAGGAGCCGCTGACACGACGGGCTCAGAGGCTGAAAGAATAGAAAAATACACACATGAATAAAAAATAAAGCAAAACATAAATTAGAAATTAAATGAATAGACCAACTGAAATTGTTTCAGGCATTTTGAAAGATTTTAATACTACTGCATGTGGTTTTTACCTTTACTGAAACAGAGCAGTCTAAAAAAGTCTGAGCAGATCAGTGAGTAATGATCACACGAGAATGGCCTAAAGCCACAGGTATCATTGTTCTGACTGTCCTATGACCCAAATTCATTCAGCAAAACCTGTTGGACAGCAAACACTTCTTTTTAAGGTATGCTTTGTAAGCTTCAAACAAAACATGATGTGTACATTCCACTCTCTTAAAAGGTATTTTTATGCAAGTTGTTTGACAAGTTAGTATGATGAACAAGTAGAACAGCAGGAATTGCAGCCAGCTGTGACTAAGGAACAGTAAAGTATGTAATTAACACATATAAACGAGCAGTGATTTGGAGTTTTGAGCTTCCTTTGGTGCCAGATATAAATCATCTGAAATTAAGCTTGTAACTCCTTTTCCTGTCGCTCCATTCCCAATTATGGTCAATGTATAAAGGGAATAACTTATGCTAGCTTGGTAGCAAAAATGAAGCATCTGTCAAGTTGTGGTCAAAGGTCTGCACACATTCAGTTTGTAAAACAAGTTGCTCATCTTGGAAAAACTTATTATAACTGGTTACAATAAGTTGGTAACTAGGTTTTCAGCTTGGAAAAACTACATGGCTGGACAAAATGGCTAAAAAACATATCACCATATAAGCATTTCAGATCAGATCAATTCTGCCAAACTGGTGACTGGTTTTATTTTTAAACAGTTATGAGGCACAGTGACAAAACCTTCGACTGCTGCTGCGCAAGTTACTCAGCAGGTTGTTGCTAGGTAACCAAAGAGTGAGTGAATTGCTAGGTAACCAAAGAGCGAATGAGTACACCTAGCTTAGCTAGCCATGAGATTGGCTAAAGTCTTTCCTCTGCCTACATCCCCCAGAATGCTGAGCGGTTCTGGATAGAAATTCAATGAATATTCTATCATATGTACTATCTATTGATACTGATCACATGTCTATTGTGATAAAGATATTGTTATTGATTTTTTTTTTGCCAGTGCTAATTATATAAGTGCAGTAAGATTAAAGACGGCTCTGACCACAACATTTTATGTTTCAGCTACATTGGAGAAGTTATGTTGCTGAGCTGCATTAGCATAAATATATTAGTCATCAAAAAATAAGAATATTTATCAATGAATAATAAAAATATATATTTCAACCTGGACAACTGGAGAATTAAGGGTTTCTTGCACACTTTGGCATAAAATGTCCAAATTTCTCGCTCCTTCAAGCACAGCAGTCTCTACCCACTCCTGGAATTCCTTTGGATGACAGGAACTGTGAGGAAGCTGCAGATAAGAACATCAGTGTGAATAAGCGTTAAAGTATCAAATATTTGCCTAGTTAACAGCGTTATCATTAAGTATGGAAGCTTGTACTTGTAGTGCAAAGCCTTGAAAGAGCTGCTCCATGTCTGCAGCGAGGTCTCTGTGCAAGCAGCTGAATGTCCCCAACATTCCCCAGATCATCTGCAGAGCGAGGCCATTAAAGCGAGGAAGCTCATTGAGGAGCAATGTGTTGATTGTCCTGGAAGTGAAGAGGGAAGGGGAAGAAATGTGGAATTCAAAACTAGAAAATGGCAACAAAAAAAAATAATTTAATACCATTCTGACAGTACAGAAGAAAGCGGATATTTTGTATTCAGACCTACGTTTTTGTGGATGATTAAGTATTTTGCTATAATGTTACATTTCAAGAAAAAAGGTTGAACCTTTCAAACCTGCGAACATCATTCCAGTATAAGCAGAAGCATGATGTTGTGTTGGTGTTTGCTGCAGAAGGAACTGGTGCACTTTACAAAACAAAAAGCTCCATGAGCAAAGACCATTACACTGAATTAAGCAACATCCAAAGAAATCACCCCAAAAAGATAACGTTTGGGGTAAAAATAGGTTGTACCTGTAGTGCAACTCCAAGCATAACATCACATTACTAACAGAGTGGCTCAAGCTCAATGACAACAAAATCTGTTTTTAAGTGGCTGTCGCAAAAATCTGATCTCAATTCAGTAGAAAATTTGAGAGAAGAGTTGAAATGTGTGTGAGAAAGTTGACAGAAAAAAAAGTAACCTAAATCTAAAAACTGTGAGAATCTTGTAGAAGGATATCCAAATGGCATCCATTTTAAAAGGAAGGTAAAGCAAGCAGTAAGGAAATGCATGTGGACTTCGGTATGTAAAGAAACTTAAAGGAAACTTTCTCAATCTTTATTCTGGCATTTAGCAAAAATAAATCATTCTTGTGATCCTAGCTCACTTAAAACAGCAAATGTTTTGCTTAATTTAAAGTCAAGCGGGGCAAAAAAAAAAAAAAAAATGTTCCCCAATTTATGTAAATATCTGGTTTTAACTGTATGTAAAGCAAAACTGACCAGCCAAAACTGAGAAAAAGTAGGAATTTTGACATGAAACATTCTAATGGTGATTTAGATGTTTTAGACTGAATCCATAATCTGCAGATTTCCTTTCCACATTGTAGCAAAAAGGCTTCTGGACGCCATATTTCTGGGAGAAAAGGTGTTCCTGCCTTTTTGTCATTATTTACAGTTTAGCTAAAACTGAATTAACCTAGTTACAATATTTACAGCTATCAGCTGGTAAATTAACTCAATTTTATTTGTCTTTCATTACTTGTATGCATTGGCCACAGCCTGTTCCTCGTAGCTCAGTTTGGGTTTTCCCTCTATCACTTCATAGTCAAGCAGCTTGTGGAGTCTTTTTCTAATTAGGTTCTTCGGTCCCACCAGGAGATCCCGCAGTTCACAGAGTGGCTTGTGAATCAGGGTCCTCATCCTTTTTTCCTGAAAAAAATGGCAAGAGTAAAAGTTGATGTCAAACACTTCTTATATCATGTATCAAATATTGAGAACTTTCAGAATGGATTGTTTATTTATTTGATTTTTTTTTTTTTTTAATTGAGAAATATTTTTGAATTTTTTCTGTAGTTACTCTAATTTCCTTCATATGACTTACAAACATTGGAAGGATCCACTGTCTGAGTGCAGTATGGATCTCCTTGTAGCAAATAGGGGCCTTTTCGCCATCCATGTCAAAGTCAAACTCTTCTGTCTTACATTCCAGGAGCCTCTGCAGACCAACACATAAACATTTAAATCTCAATTGGTGTATTCAATTATGTTTCTGTGGAAAAAAACATTAAAAGTTCGAGTAGTTGCTGAAGCAACAAGCTGTAAGGGAAGAATTTTTTTAAAAATCACTTTGAAAGTAATAATGGCCTTGTTATAAAATAATATTCCTGGTAAAATACATCCAAGACAGAGAATGGTGAAAAAACAGAAAAACGGATAGGAAGGAAATGTTAAACAAAAAAGACATAGGACAATAAGTAGAAAAAAAAACTACAGGGAGAATAATTTTAGACCGTAAAACACTGGACTCTAGTGTTTGTCCTAAAATGAGCCCCAGGTTTTACTCAGTGTGACTCAAATGGCAGCAGGAAAATGTTTATTCATATTCAACTTCTCCAGCCACAGCTACTGGACTGGAAAGTTCCAGTATGTGAGTCAGTTGGTCCAGTTTGAGCTTCAGAAATGAACATGTGGTACTTTTTCACTTTTAACTGAAATTATTTAGATCAATGTGAATCACCTCAATCTGTTGCTGTAACATTTGACAAATTGAAGGAGCAGAAAATAGTTAAAATAGTTATAAGGAAAATGTATTTCTAAAATATTTTCAAATAATTCTCAAATGGCATGTCAGAAATTACACAAAGCAGCCTGGAGGAAGGTAAGTAGATCATGAGTTAGGAATGTGATGACCCATCAATGTGACTGTAAACAAAGAAACACATGTTTTACATTCAGTTTCTGTCTTGCAGCTAGATTTGGTCAAGGGCAAACAACAGATAATAAGGGGTTATTATGCCCAGGATCTACTGCATGAAGGGCAAAGTGTATGTCTAATATATGTTAATCTTCATTCCTCCGTGTCACGCATTATAATAATTAGCTTTACTCTTATGGAGGATATCTGATTAGAGCTGAAAATTACACATTCCTACTATTATTTGTCTATGGTAGAATTACCTGTAGGTGGAAAAGGTAAGTTTCCACATTCTCCAGAAGCACCAGGATCCCATATTCCAGAATGTTAAAGAAACCTTCGAGGGTATCAAACTCTTCATCCACCAGCTGCAAAATAACACAAGAAGAAAATACAGTAAAATGTGCATGAGTGCATGACAGCACAGTAATATTTGTTTATTGTTCATACAAGTCAAGGGTGCACAACCTTTAGAACTGAAAGACCCATTTTGTCCCCAGTCTTGCTAAATACAACTTGTTAAGAAATGCAAATGTAACACGACCTTTTGAAAAAAATACTGCTTATAATTTTTCATCAATATCTGCGAAAGAAAATTTGTATTCATGCTTAAAGAACCATAATTTTATTTATGTTTTTATGTTTTAAAGCACAGAAAGACAACATTTTTGCAGCACTGCAATCCAGGATGGATACATTTTCTTCTATGGGATGATGACATTCCTGAAAAATGCTATGAAAAAATCCTTATTTTATTTCCTCTGAAATGTATTTATATATATTTAGTGTCTGTGCAATGTGAGATCTTGAAATCAAAGTCACAATTTTTGCTTGGGCACACAATTTTGCCCTACATAAAAATTATTACTGATTTTGAATGCATACAAATTTCAAACCTAATGACCAAGAAGTAGATTTAAAAAATAGTAGTAGTTCCTTGTGGAAATTTGCTGCAATTATTCACTAATTATCTATCAAAAAACTAACAAATTGATCAAACCTGATATGAAGAGCCTCTAGTGGCTCAAGAGCTACAGGTTTCAGATATGATGAACAGTTATTAAATCCACTTGTGTGCAATTCCATGCATAGATATTAATACATTAAAACAGGGTTGCAAACGATAGCTGCTTGATGTTTTAAAAAGAAGTAGTGTTGGAGCTGCAGCCAGTCTATCACTGTTGCAATACAGATGCTGAACATATTGGGGTTACTATAGCAACTGTGATTTTGCAGATGGAACTGAAAGGCCAATACGGTTTGTGGTGTCTTCCCTGATATAACCAGAGCCTTTTTCCACATTTTGTCATAAAGTAACATCACAGGATCCATCTACTTATGTTAATGGTAAGTATTCAAAAGAATTACTTTGGATGCATAAATTTAACTCAATATTGTAAGAAGTTGGTCTTAAAATATGTACTAATCATTCATTCTTATAACAGCATGGTCAAGCTTTTATTCACAATTATAAAAGGGAATAAAAGCAAGAGTGATTTTACAAATATGTTATGAATATATGTGATGAATATATGTGAAGTCTGTTTTTATTGTCCTTCATGTAGAACTTCTGCCCTGATAATCTTTTTCTTCCTCTGAGCAGAAATTATATTTTGATTATGCAGAGAAAAATCACACAAACAAGCCATATTTACATCTATTTATCTATTTAAGTGATGGGATGTCAAAAAGGGTCCAATATTGCTAAATCTGTGTTGAATTCCTATCCAGGAGTATACTTGTAACTCTGGTGTGGAAACATATTTCCCAACATAAGTTTCCACCTACAAGGTGTGTTTCTACAAATACTGTGCTGGTGGAAACTTAAACTACCACATCCAGGGTGTTTTTCATGTTCTTTCCCTTTAAGGCTGCTCTGCAAAGTGTTACAAATAACTACAATCAAACAATGCTCTGATGTGTTATGCTTCTTCTGTCCAAACAAACCTCAGAAACTTTATTATTATTTTAGATTCAAGTCCCATTCTGGTGGAGTAATCAGAAACTTCTTTTTCCAGATGAGAAATATTTATTTCAAAGCTTTGAACTCTGTTGGTAAAAGCTGGATTGCAGATGATTATCCAGACTTTTATTTTATAATGTTGGCTCAATAACAGGTCAGTTCATACCTTTCTCTTGTGGATCATTAACTAATGAGGCACAGCTAGAGATAAGGTGTGCACTGGTAAAGGTATTTTACTGCTTCAAGGCTATTTGTTTTGAAATTACCCTCTCATGTGTTGCTTCATTCATCTTTGTGGGTTGGGCTGCTCTGTCTAATACCTGATGTGGTACTGGAAGTCATCTTGGTTCCTACCTTTGGTGCCATTCCAGTCTCATGTTTGATGTACTGACTGAACCTTGCAGTCTTCTTTGCGATGCTGTGTGTGCTGAGCCGGTTGATCTTGTCCATAATGGTCAGGTTTTCAGTCTTCTTGTATTTATCGGCTGTAAAACATTAGAAACATTATCTCACAGCTTCTTTTATAAATGTTTAAAATTAAACTAGATTAAATCTTTACTCTTCTCATTTCTAGAACATTACAAAAGTATCTAAAAGTACCTAGAACATCTGCATTTTGCAACAACTACAAATTTCACAGCATTTTATTGGGTTTTTTTTGTCATAGTCTCAAACAAATCAGTACATTGTTATGAAGTGGAAATCATTCAGAAGATGTAGCTATCATTTGTATTCAGCCCTCTTTACTCAGATACCCCTAAATAAAATCTAAATATTTGTCTAGTTTCTAGTGAAAATATTTTAGTACACTTGAAATTAGACCAAACTGAACTTTAAGAGCTTGTTTTAAGTCAGAAATTCCTAAATATTGATGAAAACGTATTCATATATGTCTTTATCCACTCTCACTGAGCTTGAGCTGTTTTGTAAAGAAGAATGAGTTAAAACCTCATTATTATGAGCTACTTTATGTAGGTTTTTCATATAAAATCCCAATAAAATACAGTAAAAATGTGGTAGTGACAAAATACATTGCAATACTCTGATGTGTAAACAAAAACTGTCTTACCAACTTCTCTGAACCGTTTGTACTCATTGATATTACAGTTCAAGGCGATGGAGGTGTTAGCAGTCTGCTCCAGGAGGGCGTACGCTGGGTGAGAGGGGTCAGTGTGCTTCTGGATGGTCTGCAGAAGGAGAGGATATCGCGCAATCCGCTGCACTGGCATTACCAAGAAGAAACTCAGAGAGGTGGCATTGACTTCAGGTCTGGGGTGGAGAAAAAAAGGAAGACTATGTAACTTTAATGAAAAACAAGCTCTATTAAAGACCAGCTTGCTATTTGAAACTCACGCTGCTGACTTTACGACTTTAATAATGTCACTCCAAAGTGCCTCGTTCTGTTTGTAGTCATTCTCCACTAACGAGACATGATTGTAGTTCCACAAGTATTCTTTGTATGCTGCTTCGATTTCAGAGGAGAGGCTGAGGAATGAAGCACCTGCCAGGAAAAACAAAATGCATAAGTACGCTACGACTTAACATACAAGAATCACATAGAGGGTAAAGATACAGCTAAGATACAGCTAAGGGTAATAAGGTAATTCAACTGTTATTAACTTTTTTTAATGGTTGAGAAAAAATACATCTCGTGGGTATATGTTAATTACAGCCCTCTATAATTACTCCCACTCCTCTGTATGCTCTGACCTTAGAAATGTTGTAAGAGAAGAGGTTGCATATTGAAAAAAAAGGATTGCACATATTAAATCACCAGCATACAGTAAATTGTGGAAGATATTTAGTTGACAAACAGAAATACATGAAAACTATCCCAGGAAGAACATTTTCAACTTTTCATCTTTCAACCTTTCAAAGTTTTATACAGTAAATCCTTGGGCACCATGTTCTCACTGAAACTGCAGTTAGTCTAATACTTAGGAGAATAGTCTCACTGTAATATGAACATATTTCTCTTTGAATGTTGCTTAATTGGGAACAACAAAGGTTTGGGTGACTTACAGAGATTTTCTAGAAATTCTGGGTTTTGAGGCTTGAGCTGCTTCTGCTCCAACTTGCTGAGGAGGCGGCTTGACACATTCATCACTTCCTCTGTGTACAGAAACAGACTGTCCAGGTCTGGTGGAGGCGGCTTTGGAGAATATGAGATGAAAACAACTTTTAAAAACAAATAAAACCCTGATTAACTTTTCTATGCGGCAGAAAAAGAAAAGTTTGCAAGATATATTGCATATACATATCTTGGGTGAAATATGCTAAACTATTAAAGTCATAAATTATCCTCCTTATTGTAGCATGGACACAATGTATATCTTGCACTTTTTCTTTATGCACTTTTAAAAAGCTGGCTAGCATTACATTTACATAGCCATATACTTATAAAACAGAGTTATTGGCTGTAGATGTGACAAATAGAGTTATACACATAACCTGCATCTTATACACATAACCTGCATCTTAACTCGAGTCAAGCAAATCTCAATCTCGTTGTAATCTGTTGATGACAATGACAAATAAATCTTATCTTATCTTAGTATCCCCATTTTTTTACCTTTTGACAGAAGCTCGTAACAAACTTTTGCATTTAAGAAAACCCTCAGACTAACATTCTGACGCTGAAATTTATATCAAAGTCAAAATGTAATAACTTCATATGTCAAAGACCATCTTCTGCAACATGTCCACTGCATCTCATATATTGTAAACCGACAACAGGCTTTGTTTCAACTTGCTCAAACCTTTTCCCCAAGTCGTGCAGTACATGACTAATGTGGATCTCTGCAGCTCCTCCACAACTAGACATTTTGAACATCACCTTGATTGATGCTCTTATTGTCTAACCAGACAGATGGGATGGTAGCTATGCCTTTGTAGGTTTGCAGTTGTGTGAAACTATTTTTGAATAGTGAACAATGAGAGCCTGATAAGTTGATAAGGTGATCTGTTAAGCTCCAAGCTTTCTTCACCTTACTGCTGTGTTCCTTGAACTATATAATACTGTTTTTCACAGCACAACTGTATGTATATCCACTTTATATTACAGAATAAAGAACTCCATCCAGTTGGTTCCACTTTTATTAGGTGATACAGTAAACGAGACTAAATAAGATGCATGCCACAATTTTAAGATTTTTATGTGAATAAAATCTTTCTAATTTGCTTTGCTCTGTCTTAAGTCACTTTCTAAAACAGATGGAAGTAATTCAAGTAATTGTTCTTCCAAATAACTTAAGGAATTATAATTCTAAGTTTTGGTTTAGTTGTGTCTGCAGAAATCTAATTTGTCTACTTTGCTGTCCAGTTGTTGTCAAGATGAACATGACAAGTAAAGTATACCGTGAAAATGTGGAACAGCAGCCACACTTCATTACACTTAATTCAGATTGTATTACTGCACAGTTTAAATCTGGTGATGTCACGCATGTTTTACAACTGTGAAGTCATATTCAGTTTTTAAAAATAGATAGATAGGAATTAATAGCAGAAGCTGAAAAAACATGTTGTCCCTCTCCATTTCAGTCAAATGAGAGCAGAGTGGGCACAAACCATGGCGGCAAACAGAACAATGTGCACATTTCTAGAGAAAACAGGAGACTTGTCTGTCATACAATGGCTGTATTTATGTGGCTGTTTTCTGTTTTCTGTTTCCAGCACCCGTCATCTCTGCTGCTTCTGCAACCCTCTCCATCCTTTGTCCATTGTCATCTAAATGTATTTTTATGCCTTTCTCATTTCTTTCATATTTTATTCCCATAAGAAAAATCTTCACTAAAACATAATGAATCCACCAGATAATTTCATTCCTTCACTAGCACTGCAAGGTCTTTTCATTTCCTGCTCATTCTCTTTCTTCATCTTCAGGCTCATCCATCACCATATAAACCTTAATATGATTATGTTTTATGAGGCTTCATTTCATTACTGCGGGAATAATAAATTATTATTTTGCTGTAATAAGCAATTCCTCAGCGGTAATGAAAAGCTGAAAATGGCAAGTCATTAGGAAGCTGCAGCAGACCTTTGGGATTGTGCACAGCAACTTCAAAATAAAATTATTTTTGAGTTATTATAGCTTAAAATCAACTTTTTACCCACCCCGTTTGATATACTTGTACATTACTGGAATGCAAAAAATATAACTAGACTGCTAGGTCCTTAATACTCAGACACAGCATTTGCTAATCAAATAAAGTAATAAAATTAATGGATCAAGGGATAATAAAGCAGTTATGGAAAGTAATAATAAACAGTCAGTCATAAATGATCAGACCCTGGCATATCTAGTAAGGTAAATCTACATTAAAACTTCTATTTAATTTGAAAACCAGTCCACTTTGGCTTGGTGGTCTTTTCACTACAATAAACAAATAATGTTTCTAGATTTCCTGTGAAGTAAATAATTATTCAGATCTATAATTTTAAGGTCTGAATAAAAAGAGGAGAGTATAAATCACTAGATATCAGGTAATTTATGATACTTACAGGGGATGAGTACCGTAATTCAACTAATAGTTACAGAATGCAAGTTCAAATTGTTTAGACAAATTGTTCAGATTTGCCTGATTAGACCTATTTACAGCAAAAGTTTTTGATAAATTCAATGGTGGATTTGGAAAAATGGAATATGAGAGAAAATATTAGATCAGTGGGTGGTCCAAAGTGTCCCAAGATGGGTCGCTTTCCTCTCCAAATATCGCCTTACATAAGCCACCTTTTAATCTGTCTTTGGTGCTTTCCAAGTGTAATATGATCCCCAGGACAGATGTTAGTGCCAGATTTGAATATGATCTAAGAGTTTTTTTTTTTTTTCACATATACATTTACAATTACATAGACTGTCTAAATGTAACTAAAACTATAACACTTCCCATGACAAGAAGGAAACCTGATATAAGCTCAAACAACATCTGACTGTCTTTTAACAAAATTTTACAGGAAGAAAGTTTTAATGCCGCCAAAGTATTTGTTGGAGCCTCTTGCCTTCCCAACTGTAAGTTGGTAATTATGTGAGTGGATGGCAGTAAAATGTTCAGATTTTACAGCTTACAGAAAAAAAAAAATTAATAGTATAAACAGAGGTGGGTAGATTACAAAAATTGTACTCAAGTAAGAATAGCACTACTTCCAGATATTTTTGCTCAATTAAAAGTACAAAGTAGCCAACCAACAAATTACTCAAGTAAGAGTAAAAAAAGTATTTGGTAAAACGTTACTCAAATACTGAGCAACAGATCAAAGCATCAATTATTTAGTATTTAAAAATGCCATCATCAGACAGACCAAAATACAAAGTTACGAGGAAATTTTGGTATTTTAAAGACCAAAAAGAAAACCACTTTATATAAATACCCTAAGCACAAAATAAAATCAGGCAAAAGAAACACTTTTCCAAATCAGTTTCTTTCAATAAAAAACTAATAAAACTTTAACGAAAGCTGCAGGTGTCTGTCTGTATCTGGTGAATTTTTGGTTAAAACACATTTGTTCTTCATTCAGTGAAGTTACTCACAAAGGTCAGAGTATCCAGAAATTTTACTCAAGTAAAAGCAATAATACTTCATAATAAATTAGTAAAAATACTCCTGAAAGTACTTTTTTTTTAAATAGTTACTCAAGTAAGTGTAATAAGTTACTTTCTAACTATGGCTGTAAACAACCCAAAAATGTGAATAATCTATATTCCCTAATCTTTTTGAGTATCTTTATCACTATATTTCATAAAAATGTAGTTACATGCTATTTATTCTTACCTGGAGGTTGTTTAAGCTGTTCCTGATATTTACAGTGCAGATCTGCAGCATTTTGAGGTAACTCTTCTCTGACTGGACAAGCTCTTCGATGGCCATCATCTGTCTCTGAGCTTGCCTCTCTTTTGCTGCTGCTTCTTCCTCTTCATTCTTCTTTTTGGCTTCCTCTGCCAACCTCTCCTCTGACACCAAGGTTTCCTCTGAGAAACTGTCCTCTGAGGGAAGTCTTAAACTTATTCGATGAGCACCTGCATCTGCAAGTTCTGAGGAATCAGTAGTTGGTTTAAGCACTAAATCTTCTGCTGTCTCCTCTTCAGAGCTAGCATTGTCATATTCAACTTGTTTGTCCTTCTCTTTATTTCCACTTTCCTTTGTTTGATTTTTCTTGGCAACCTTCTTCACTGCACCCGAATAGCGGAGAGGAGTAGACGCTGATTTGTGGAGTTTGAAGGGCAATGTGTTTGGTCTACCGGACACTTCCATGATGGAGATTGCTGTCAAGAAAAAACACCACAAGCTGTCTTAATCTATTTTATACACATTTTATTGTTGTCTTCAACATTTAAAAAAATAATAAAATACTTTTACTGGAGACTTCATAATCATTAAATAGATCCAAAAAGGTGCAACTTCAAAAAGTAAATCTCATCTTTAAACAGACTGTAAAAATACCCTAAATTTATTAACGATCAGAAACCTGGATGTTCATATTCAGAACTTTGCCATGTTTTCCTGAAATTAGCAGACTTACAGAAACCCAATAGTGTCCAAATATTCAAAGCTTTAGCACAATTAAAGAAAAAATAAAATACTACCTTTTACTAAATAAGTCACTGTAGATAGCAAGTCACTTCCAACTAATAATCAAGACCTGTATTGGAAGTTAAACCAATCCCAAGAATCAGTTCAGCGTAATAATCCAAGTCTTTTTAAATGATGGGTATTATAGTTCAGAATTACACTCCTCTACCGATCACTGTTGTTGGTGTGCAGTGTTATGACCAGCTTACACAACACTGTATTATGACCATGAACATTATTTTGGTGAGCAAAAGAAAAGATTCTGAAGCTACCACTATGTATCAAGAAAGAACTTTGTTACCATTTCACAACTAGGAGCTTGTCATCATACCTATAAATATTAAATATTACAAAATTTAAAGTAACTGTTTAGAGCAGAAGAACAGCATGTTCTATAGATTTTGTAGCCACACAATTAACTGCAACTAAACAGAAATATTTTAGAAGCCAATTTATAGAATGGTCAGATAATTATCTGTTATTATCTTACTTTAGAAGTAAAAGTTATATTGATACATTGTCACCAAGCTTTGTTGGAACAGCATATTAATGTTAATCTGCATGAACAAACATTTCTGTAGCAGAGGGAACAAAAGTATCTCAAATACATTCTTAATCAAGTAAGTGGGGCGCAATGACAGCATTAACAAGGAACACTGATGAAATGTAGCGTGTTATTTTAGTGAACTATAAACCTACTGCGTTTTTAATTACTTTTAGCTGAAAGGGTAAGCTATAATTGTAGAACTGGATTTGGGCTTGTATTGCAATTGAAACAGGAATAAAAAATACTCAGGCGGCACCCCTCTATCCATATGCTTTATGCTTTAATAACTCTGAATTCAAGCTGTGTGCTCACAAAAAATCTTTTATTTTTGGAGAATAGAGTGAGAGAAAATAAATATGCCACCAGAAATCAGTCAATATGTTTATCTGTTGGACAAGAAGTCTGACTCCCAAAAAGTACAGACGACTGAATATTTCTCAGAAAATCACATATGAAAGCAGCCTCACATTCTCTTCTGTGTTTTCACAGCTGTGCCGTTTCAACAGCCCACATCAAAACCTGCATATTTACAACAAAATATGAAACAGCTGTATGCATGGTCTTCATCATTTTTGCAGAGAAGAAATATTGCAACACCAACAGATTTACAGATGGGGAGGATGGCTGGACTGTGGACTTATTTTACATTACAACATCTGTTTCACATCTACCTAATATATCACTAAGGCAGCTCTTTAGTCATAATAAATCCATTTTCAATCATTTAGCTACTACCTTCTGAACGTGACAAAAGAAAGAAAAGTTAATATAATTGTTACAATTACCTAACGATTTTTTTTGCAATACAATCACAACTTATATGGATAATAATAATTCATTTGAAACAGACATTTGTTGCTCAGTAACACAGCAGATGGCAAGAGATAACGGGTCATTGTTTACTGGTGACTTCCCACAAGCATACAGACGGTGGGAAGGTATTGTCATGGTTACGCTTAACTTAAGCACCACTTGCTGTGCCACTAGGAGGCTGACGAGTTGCTTAAAGGGTGATAAATGCTGCCACCAGCGTCACAGAATAGCTATTATGTGGTTCAGCTGGATGATCTGTGGTTTTGAGGGGAAAACCTGAGAGAAAATTGAGTTGACAATTGACAATTTGTTTCCGCAAGTTCTAAAGAAATGTAAAGGAAGCATGAACTGCTTGATTCATATGTAGCCAAGCAACCAACTAATGCTTTATTTAGTTTATTCTATACTTTTGATATCATAAAGAGCTAATTATTGAGTCTACAAAAATATTTTAGAATTAAACAGGTATTTCTTTAAAAAATGTAATGTCATTCAATTTAAATCTTGAATATCGAAGTATAGGGAATTAACTATTTCTACAAAGTTACAATCTAACTCACAAGAACAAAACATTAAATTATAAATAATAAAAAGGCCATAAGCTGCACCAATAAAAGTCACCACCATCACCTGACAATAGCATGCTGTATAACAGAGACTATTACAAATACTAAGAGGTGAGGAGGCTATCATTACCTTCTGCAAAATCCTGAATCAGCTGCAGTGAACTGAGATCTCCTCTTTTTATCCCGCTGTCCTCAGAATGCTGAGCTGCAGAGGAGAGCCGTTGCTGTATGCAAAACACAGACACACCAGTGTAACTTTCTCCAGTGACTCACACACAGCAGGCTGCTGCTGGGCCTCATGTGGCAGGAGTGTGTGAGTGTGTATTTACGACAGGGTGGGAGTTAGGGGAAAAACCTCAGAGTGCAAAGAGAGGGGGATGGGAGTGGAAAGGAGGGTGGGATGTCTATTTTGTAGAGGAAATAGAGGGGAGGGTGGCCACGCAAACACAAACACACTCACACACACCCCTGCTGCAGAATAAGCTAAGTGACTGCAGCAGCTGTTCAGAGGAGTAAACTGCACTCACCAAAACTAACAGCGATTGGCAGATCAGTCCTCACAGGGGTCTGAAGGTCCAATCAGATGACTCGGTGAGAAGCTTTGTGGGACACTAAAAGGGGCCAATGAAGACAGAGCAGAGAAGTGATTGAAGTTTTCTTCTCACAGGAAACAAAAGCACGGTGGGAAATCCCATCCTCTTCCAATTGCAAAGGGATTGTCTGGATTTTCTGGTGGATGGAAACAAAAGAAGAGTTTAGTCACTCCTATTTTTTGTCATTAAAAATAAATTATTCAAAATATTGTTTCTAATTTATAAAAAAAATGACGAAATTTTCAAGTAACTTTATTTTCATTAACAAGATTTCAAAAGCATAAACATAAAAAGGCTTTTCTGGGACTGATGCACATTTCTACAAGAAGAAACCTATTCAACAGTTCATCATTTTGTTTTCAGCTACTGTGAAAGCTAAGCTGCATCACATTTTGTTTAAATTTTGGCATTTTAAAGTAAAACAAACTTTAACAGCCATATCCTCATATGGATAACAAGATGCACAACTTTACAGACTATGCTTGTTTATCTTGTGCTTAGAACAAATCAATGTGTGGATGTGCCACAACTTTCTCCAGCTGGACAGAAACAAAACAGATTTATCTTTGGACCAGCAAACAGTTTCAGTTATTACGGCTAGAAACTAGCAATCAGGTCAAAAAAAAATGGTGAAGGACACGACCTGAACCTTCAGAAACACATAAAGACAGTTACACCTGGACAACATTTCTAGGACAAGATTCTGTTTTTATACACCACAAATCTGAAACAAACTTCCAGAAAACTGTAGAACTGCTGAAATACTTAGTTCATTTAATCAAGGATAAAAACCTGCCTGTTTAGAACTTCCTTTGATTAATAACAATGTGAATGTTGATCAATACATTTGATGATCATCATTCTTAATTAATTTGATTAATTCATTCATTCATTCATTCATTCATTTTATTCGACAAAATAAAAAGTTTATTGCTTGTTTTACAATTATTGACTGCATTACATTTCTATCATGTAAAACAAACTTGAAATGACAATTGATACAATGAGTCTATTAATTCTCTTGTCTTAAAATTTTGAAATAACCTTCAAAAATTACTGCAATGTTTAAGAAAAAAAATAATCATAAAATAAACACAGTCAGTCAACACAAGTCAGTCATTCCATGTGTTGCTGAGCTTTGGGAAAAAAACTGGAATGTAGCAGCTCAAGAAAGGTCAGACAGAAGTGAGGCGTTCACCACAGTCAGACGCTAAGGAATGAGGAAGGATAAAAGACAGAAGCTGATCTTATTCATCAGGTCAGAATGTCTGGGAGGAATGTGGCATGACTGTATTCTCTCATGACATGACACCTGCTTATCTGGAGCAACCCAAGGTGTAGGTCCAACAAAAACTGGTTTGAAAGAAAAAAAAAAACATTCATCCTTGACTTCATAGAGACCAAACATCCTTTAGAGCCAAAACCTGCTCTTCCAAGAAAATACCTAGGAAGATAACGTTGTGCTTTAGAAACTTAAAGTCTAATCACTTTATCAGGTCCAGAAATGCAAAGTAAATATGTTGTTTTGGTTGCTGGTTTCAATATGTTTCAAACACAGTAAGTGACTCATACCATGACTAAAGTGGAAAGGTAATTACAAATAATGATGAGCGAAGTTAGATGTGACCAATAATAAACCTCTAATCTTTTTATGTCAGAGCTGAGCAACCTGCTGTCATCAAGATTTACAGGATGCAGATCACAAGTAAGTGATGGAGGAAACATGTTAGGGGTGGTGTGACACTCTAAATGTAGATCAACATTGAAAAACTATGAACAGCTTTATTTATACCTGTTCACTACAGTGGCAAAGTGTTCAATCATTTAGCAACAGTCAAACAAACTGCACATGCACAAGGTGAAAAATGCAAGATCAGATATTTTTTTTTGCTAAAATAATCTTTCATTTTGGATCACAAGTTTTTCTCCAGCTGAACTTGCTAAGCTTCCTGAATTCACATTGGATTGACTCAGCTAAAAATAGTAGTGGCAATAATTGCATCTTCTTTGCCAAGTTAGCTTAAACATTGATCCTGTCAAACTTCAGTGCTGCAGCAGCCTTACCGGCAGTGAGAAGATGATAATTTCACAACTTCCTTTACCCCACAGACAAATGTTTCAACTTGAGTCATCAGCCAAATATCAGCGGTAAAGGTTTCAACCTCATCGGAAAGAATTTATTCTTATAAGTGTCTTCACCAACTACAAACTTGTTTAATTTACACTCTTTAGTTCCTCTTTAGTTGTAGACTCAAATTCTGACACAATCCGTTGTTCAGCTTTCTTCCTGAAACTGCAATAAGAGTTTCACAAATCAAAACCAGTCTTATAGCTGGTCATTTAAGATGAAAAACTTTCTCTCCAAAACACACAAAGGCCCTTTAATATTAAGTTAATCAGACTCAAGGTGAAAGCTGTTTTTTATAACACAGAAGGAAATTGTTTGCACTTGCTGTGTTGTTTCCTGCTTAGCATTTCTGGATAATGACATCTGCCAGCATGTACTCATCGTAACTCCAAATAAGGTTCTTCATAGGATAATATGTTTCCTGAAAACAACATGAGAAATGTTCCAACTAAATGTGAAACTGAAGTGACTTGCAAACCTATTCATACTCCTTGAAATATTTAATTTTGTCACGTGTATTTCTGTGAGATTCTGAAATGGTGACATGTGATTTAAAAGACAGCTGATTGTTCTGAAATTTGCTTAGAGGTATCAAAATGAATGATTATGAATACAAATGTCACATACTAAAATAAATAATTTCCTTCTACTTCACTATATTTCACTATTCTGTGCTGCTTCATGACATTAATTCCCAACACAAATGACGATTGTGGATTTATGATGACAAAATGTGTAAAAGATTCAAGAGCAAAGCACTAAACAACTTACATAGCCCACATTTAGAGTTTAATTATAGACAACAGAATCCACAATGACAGTAGGCACTATAATAACACATAATTACAAATATGTGTGATTAGCTTCAGATGACTATTTGTTTTTCTGTCATTTTTGTTTGGCCTTGAAAACCAAGAACAATAGAAGGAAGAACTTTAGCATTTAAAGGCCTGGAGAAGAGAAACAAAAATCACAAAGGCAAAACAAATCTAATGTTTTTGTCTACAACCTGAACAACCAGGAATTGTACATTTACGAAATAATGGTAAACTGTAAAAACGAACTCAGACCATTTACGAAAAAAAAGAAAAAACTATATCAGAAAAAATATCAGTTGAAATAGCTTATAAGAAAATATGTTTCGGTAACCAGCCAAAATGTACATGTTATTTCATTAGATTGTAAAGCATGTGAGCAGAACTATATATATTAACAAATTTCTTACAACCACCTCTATTTTTGTTCTTTTTTTACTGTTATATTTCTACCACGCTGTTCACATGTCATGTATTTCACGATGCTAAGTCAACCGTTCACTTACAATTATTTAAAAATAACTTCAAATGAGAGAGGACACGAACAGGAACATTACAGTGTCGTAAAATGTCAAAGTTTTCCACTTCCACGGAGCACACACTTTTTAGTGGCCCTTTAAAAATCCCCACAATAACATTAAAGCAAAGAGCAATAAAAAGCTTAACGCTTCGTTTCGGTGAGGATTGAGGAACGTCACGATCCTTCTGCTGCCTCGCCTTCAAGTAAATAAATGCTGAAATAACAGAAAATGTGAAGAAAAGAGTTTTACCATGTTGTTATCTTTCTGTCATCGCGTATTTACTCCAGCTCAGATGTCAGAGGCTCTCCACGTTCCACCTGTTGTCAGAAGCAGCTCGTCAAAACACTAAAAGAACTGGATAAAGCTACTTCCTTTTTTCCTTACAAAATAAGAGTCCGCACAAACCTGCACATCCTTTGTAGTTTCAGAATAAGGCTCTTCTGACTTTTGTTTGTTTTTCCCAATCAATTTGGAAACATATCGACAAAACTAAACATTTATGATAACATTTCTCTCACTTTGTTTTAAAAACCTTTTATGAAGTTTAACGTATATTGATATTCATTATTCTCTCATTTTTAATTATCTAACAAAAATTGGTGAAATTTTCTGAAAGTGTGTAAATTTTTTGCATTAAAATCGTACCATAAAATAAATCTTAATTCAGTTAAACAAAAAAGACAACATAACACTGCAGCATTGTGTTTTCTACAAGTCTCATTTATTTTAAATCTTCTCTTAAATAAGTCTAATCTTGTTTGAGAATAAACCCACAGTTAGACTACAGAGACCAGTATCAAATAGAAATCGTATTTGTCAAAAAACCATGAGCAAATATGCATTACAGATTATTTTTTAATTGATCATTTGAATCTGTTAAAACAGAGATTTTCTTATTTTCCTCTTATTTTCTCAGCTGAGGAGTATCTTGAGTGATTGTAAAATCAAAGCTTGTGTTTTAGTAAAAAGATTAAATTGCTATTTGAAACAATATTACAGAATGTTATTTGTCCTGTGCCTCTCAGTGATGTAGTTATGCTCCAAGTCATTAGAGGGCGACATCACCGCAGCGTCATCAGAATGAGCCAGGGGTGAAAGGGGAAGAGTTGGACAGAACCACATGTATGTTGTTGTGGTGTTGGCTGGATACCCCGGAACTTGGTTTCCTCAAGTTACATCATTTCGGTGAGATGCACACTTGTATTTCCATTTATTAAAATGCCAAAGATGTTAGTTTTTATTCGGCGAGGTTAAATTTTGTATCCAATCCTCAAGCTAACACACCAAGTTCCATTTTCGGACTCAAATTATTTTGCTTGTAAACTCAGTCGTTTCTGGACCCTAATAAATCTTTGACATATTATTTAGCTTGTTATTGTATTTATTTTATTATCGGTGACTTGTGAAAAACCGCTGACAGAGCTCAGAGAGGTGTTCATTTGAAACTGCTGAGCGCTAAGCTGCTATAGGATCACTATGAAACAGAAAAAAACTTTCCTCCAATCTTTTTGATTGTAGCAAATGTTTTTGTAGCTTCATTTTATGAGATTTCAGAGGCTTTCATTGAAAAAAGATTCAACATTTTCTGTGTTGTTACTGTACTGAACTGTACTATATAACTTGTATACTAGAAATCAACTTCTAGTCTTTAATCTGACTCTGATTGCAACCTTTTTACAATCTGACTAAATACGTTTAAACAGATTGTTAGATCAGTAATTGTGTTTTAACTAACTAATTAACTGATTCTGATCATTTCAAACACATTACTTACGTTAAACAGATTGATGGAGAGATGTCAGAGCTCTTCTTATTTCCAGATAAAACCTAATGAGATTCTATAACAATGGTTCCCAGGTAGTTTTCTTCCTATCTAGTGGTTCTTATAGGAAGAAGGTGAAGAACTTCATTATAAAAACTTTTGTTCATTTTTGTCATGTTCAACATATGAAATTATAAACTAATGGAACAAAATAGGTTCACCAAATTTTTGGATTGATGGTGTGATCAGATAAAAGTAGGTTTGTCATGTCAAATGTTTCAGTTTTTAACATGTTTCACTGACGTTGTTTCAGGTTGTCTTGAGGTAAAATGAGGAATCTGAAGCTGCTGAAGAGCCTTTGTAGCTCAGAGCTGCAGGGTCCTGGTTCTCCTCAGTGTTTCTCTGTGAGGTCCGACACTGGCTCACTCCTCATCGCCTCTCAGTTCTCAGTCACAGAGTACGACCCACACACAGGCGAGGTGCGGTACTCCTAATTTCTGTATATTTTAAGATGGGAGAATTTCTTTGATCCGATTGATTATTTTCCTCCCTTTTTTCTTTTTTGTAGGTTGTCAGAGAAACTTCGTTAACAGCTGATGGTTACCTGCCAGAAGATGGCAGCGGAGTGGTGGTGGGACTGCAGGACCTCGCTGAGCTTCAGTCTGCATGTTTGGCCACAGCAGGCGGAGACGTCGTTCTCTTCAACCTCAACACCAGCCAAGTGTGTTTTGTTTTTCCACCCATCTTTTTCAGAGCACTACTTAATGTGTTTTAGGATAATGGTTAAAGGGAAAGCAGATTAAACAGCAGTATGTTCCACAGTTGGAGTGTGTTGGCAGTGTGGACAGCGGTCTTACGTCTATGAGCTGGAGTCCTGATGAAGAACTCGTCATTCTTACAACTGGTCAGTATGTTACAGACACGTCACATGTAAATAACATAGTTTAAAAGGAAATTAACACGTAGAACGATTAAAAGCTATAAAGGGACTTTCTGTCATGTAAAAGTTTGAGCTGTACACAGGCATCTTCATTGGTTCTATGACTCCTCTATCTTTACAGTTTTTCAGTCTTAAATTTCAGTCAAGCTGGCATTTAAAGGTCTTAAAAAATCTTACATTTTACTGCTGAGACCAGCAGATATCTTGCAAGGGACTGGAAAACTTGAAAGTTTGCATAAATTGGGAAAAAATGTTGTATTTTAAGATTCCATTGCTTATATCTAAAAGATTCATACTCACACAGAAATACTTATCAGTGCTTTGAATAAATAAATAAACAAACAAATAAATAAATAAACAACTGTCTTTGTCCACAGGACAGGAAACAATCATCATGATGACCAAAGATTTTGAGCCGGTTACTGAGGTTGGAATCCACCAAGATGATTTTGGTGAAGGTATCCTGCTTCAGATTAACTCCTCTCTGAGTGTTCAGAGATTAATTGTACTAAAAAAACCCGCCTGGATTTAAGTTAGTCTCATTAACCACTAGTGTGTATGACTTGCTTTATTTTGTTTGTTTTTTTAGTGATGACTTGTTTTGTGTATTATGTTTGATTTGAATATTTTTAATTGAAAACTTTACATCTACATGGTTTGTTTTATAGGGAAGTTTATCACAGTGGGTTGGGGGAAGAAGGAGACTCAGTTTCATGGCTCAGAGGGAAAACAGGCAGCACAGAAGAAGATTCAGGTTGTTGATGATTCTCTCAAACTTCAGACCTGCTTTAAAGATGAGATTTGATTGAACAAATGTTAAGTCTGTCCCATTTACATGTTTTATCGCAGGATGTGCAGCCAGCCGTGGCCTGGGATGACCGCAGACCCAGAGTCACTTGGCGGGGAGACGGTCAGCTGTTTGCCGTCAGCGCCATCTGTCCCCAGACTGGAGCAAGGAAGGTCCGAGTCTGGAACAGAGAGGGCGTTCTGCAGGCCACCAGCGAGCCCATCAACGGCCTTGAGCAGGCACTGTGCTGGAAGTGAGAACTCCTTAAAATTCACAATCTACAGTTCTGTAAAAATAAAAAAACTGTATTTCTTCTCCTTGAATATCAAAGCTGTACATCAGTTTTACAGCTTCATGTGTCGTTTCAGACCTTCAGGTAGCCTGATTGCCAGCTCTCAGAGACATCCCAACAAACACAGCGTTGTGTTCATGGAGAAGAACGGACTGCTTCACGGAGACTTCACACTACCATTTAGCAAAGACCAAGCCAAGGCATGTTCTGATTAAGTAAATTAATAACTTTTGATTAATAAATATTTGAGCTGACAACATTATTAGATCATTATTATAATGTGTGTGTCTTTAGGTGAAGGAGCTGGTGTGGAACAGCGACTCCACCGTTTTGGCTGTTTGGTTGGAAGACTTGACTGCTGGAGAGGATGGAAAAGTCAAGAGTTACAGTAAGCACAACACAGACATAAAAAAATGACATTTTTCAAATAACTACATATATCTCTACATTTAGCATTAAGAGAGATGGAATTAACCAATTGAGTTTGATTGACTTCAGCCAGGCTGAGAAAAGGCTTTTAGATTGAAATCTTTCTATTGAGCAGAAAAAACAGGAGACTTTTGTCACATTCGAACGCAGCTGCCACTCGCTGTAATGTCACTGCTGTCCCAGATTTTTGTTTTTTGTAGATATCTGTCTTCACGGTGATATTTTGTTTTTCTATTCTTCCCCTGAGTGATACCTTTACAATTAGTGCTTTGTGATGTTTCTGTAAACCATGGCTTTTAGGGCTAAAATGATTAATTCTGCTGAATCGATTGTTGAAATAATTGTAACTAATTTAGTAATTGACTAATCAATAACTAGAGTATACAAACTAAAAGAGTCCATTTACTGAAAGAACAACACACTCAGAGCAGTAATTACATCAAAATTGTACAAAAATATACACATTTTGTATTTTAGATTAAAAAATACTTTTGTCTGTAAATTTGTTTGATCTTGTGGTAGCTTTAGCTTCACCTAGTTCAAATTCAATAAAACAAATCTCTCTGTTTCTTCTTGCTGCAGTCCAGCTGTGGACGGTGGGAAACTACCACTGGTACCTGAAGCAGAGCCTGGACTTCGATGGAGACCCTCAGAAAGCTCCTGTCTGCTTCTGCTGGGACCCAGAACGCCCCCTACGCCTCCATGTTGTGACCCACAGCTGGACGAGCATCGCCTATGACTGGGGCTGGACAACAGAGCGAAGCCGTGGACTCGACTTGACTGATGACGCCAGCGTGGCGGTGATCGATGGAGGTGAATATGAAGAAAAGATTTTATTCTTTACCTTGTTGTTTCTATAACACGAGTTTAATGTTCTACTCATTTTTTCAGAGAAAATTCTGGTCACGACCTTCAGGCAGAGTGTGGTTCCTCCTCCCATGTGTTCGTTCGAGCTCCAGCTGAAGTCACCAGTCAACCAGGTGACTTTCCTCTGTCAGACTGAACGGACCAATCAGATTGCTGTGTTCACCTCCAATGGACAGATCTCGGTGTTTGGAAAAGGTAAGCTGCAAAACTGTGGACTACTTTACAGTTTTCATATCATATTCAGTGTTAAGAAAAACAGAATTAAGAAAATAAAAGCGGATTTTAAATCTTAATCAACCTGTGAGCTCAAATAACTGATTATTAGAAAACATTTTTGTATCTTATGATAATGAGAAAATTAAATTATGATGAGATGATGACTTTATTCCAAAACATGAGATGATATTCCCTTTTTCTTAAAAACCACTGAAAATATATTTATAGAATGACTTCTATACCGGGGGGGGGTTAGGGGTTTTTTCTAGCTGATGTTTTATATGTACATCATGTTCTTATGTAAATCCAGTTTCAAAGAAAGATTTGGACAAAACTGCAGATGGGTTCAGCATTTTGTCCCGTCCTCTTGTCCTCCAGAAATCCTTCAGGTAATTAAAGAAAACAGGTTGTTCTGACACATTTCTGCTCCTCATTCTTTCTTGAAAAAAAGAAGTCAACTCTTGTTTTGACTTGACATGTCCTTCAGATTGACGGCTCCTCAGGACGATCCCCTTGCCTTGCGGCAGCTGCTGTGGCTACAGGAGGAAATGTTTTTTGTCGTCACTTCTGGTGTTGTGCCCAACACCTCCACCCTGTTGATGCTTCGTTCTGCGCAGGACGCCTCTGACACTCTGGCTGTTCGGTCTGCAGACTTTGAATTCTCCTTCAATATTGTTTTAAAATATTCATAATGAATTTTCAAATTACTTTCTTTTTTCCTTCTCATGCTGGTTTTCATCCTCAGGTCTCAGGTGGAGGTTGAAGGTGTTGTGATCACTACGGTTCACTGCTCTCTGACTGGAACTGTGGCTCTGCAGCTGGAGGACGGACAAATAAGGAAACTCCTCTGGGGTGAGAAAACAAAACATAATCTGCTTCTTCTGATTTTTATGCTTTTATTCCACTGATACTTATAGCTTATGGAGAAACTACATCTGTAACTTGTGTTTTCTTATCTATTCATTACTGTGGATTTTTATGAGATTCACTGAAACATGTATGGAAGCATATATTAGAGACGCATAAAATGTATTTTCTGTAAAATATTTTCTTTTGTATGTTTTTTTGCAGATTGTCCTGAGATGTCAGTGGAAGAGTGGCGTGACTCCAGCGGCTGCAGCATCAACTTTCCTATTTCCTGCATCCAAACTTCTCTCTGCTGCATAAGTGGAACGGTACAAACATAACTACACAACACAGGCTGCTTTACTTTTTTAATATTCATTTAGGATTTATTAATATTTATCAATGATGGCATTCTTTGCAAGAATAAGTTAAGAGTATTTCTAATAAAACCTGGAAAATTCTTCAAGTTTTTGATATGTATGGAAAAATTAAATGGAAAATATTTTTAGACTTTTTTTTGTTTGTTTTTTCCGATCCTATTTTACAAAAGTTACATTCAAAACGGACAAATACTAATTACTATTACTAATTAATATTTACTAATGAAAAACCTAAATATATTGTTAGTATATTTATATTTAAAAGCAGTTGGTTATTTATGGCCTTAACCAAAGTTATAAAGACCCATTGTGGAGGATTCAGAGAGCCGCAGGTTGCAGACCCCTGATATATTCTCTTCCTTGTCTGTAATCACAATCTGAATAGTTTAGAAACATAAACACCATAAATTCACTGTAATGTGAATTTTTATTTCTCTTTCAAAACCTGGCTAGAATTGTGAGAAATTTGAAAAGTTTTGAACTTTGGTCTGAAAACTGTACAGGTCTTAATGTTTCTGCTTTCTTTGCTTGATGTTTGCAGGAATACCTGCTTGGCCTCACAGACAGATCCCACCTGTACGCTGGAGACACAGAGGTGCAAAGTCAATGTGGTTTATTTGTGTTCAGTTACTGTTTTTTCTTTTTTAGCATTAACATTTTTATAAAATCTTCTTTGTCCTCAGCTTGCGTCCAACGTTAGCTCCTTTGCCGTTTGTGACGATTTCCTGCTCATCACCACTCACTCTCACACCTGCCGCTGCCTCCAGCTGAGCACACTGACCCTCAAAGGTGCGACAGAAACAAATAAAATGCTCTGAGGCACCAGAAGTGATCGTCATCCACTAAATGGTGATTTTTTTTCCCTCATGAAATTAAAAGTAAAAATCGTCTTCCTGCAGGTCTGCAGGTGGCTTTGTCCTCTGATGGAGGTCAGAACGATGAGACGCATCGGCGAGTGGAGCGAGGCTCCAGGATCGTGACTGTGGTCCCTCAGGACACCAGAGTGATTCTACAGGTCAGCTTAGTTTATATTTACAGAATACTCCGAATTTCCTCCAAATGCGCCTTTCTGAGAGGTTTTTCCAAAATTGCTAATTAAAAAAAACTTTTAAAAATGTGATTCATGGGTTTATTGTGTTTTCAGATGCCTCGGGGAAATCTGGAGACCATTCATCACAGAGCGCTGGTTCTGGCTCAGTTAAGGAAGTGGTTAGATAGGTAAGTTTAATATCCTTCCAGTTACATTTAGATTTGTTGCATATTGCTTAACTGAATCTTTTTGTAGAGCAAGGAATTTTTTTTCCACTCAAGGAACATTTTCCAGGATCAAGGATAGTTTTCTGCACCCATACTTTTCATCTCTTGTTTTGCTTCATGTTTAAAAACTAATAACATTGTTAAAATGTTGATTTCAACAGCGGGCACTCCTGTAAATCATCATTTTAGCATTTAATTTTCAAGAGTGACTTTTTTTAATTAATCTAGCTGTTGTTTTTTTCACAGCTTCAGATTCAAAGAGGCATTTGAGTGTATGAGGAAGTTAAGGATCAACCTAAACCTTATTTATGACCACAATCCAAAGGTATGTATGGATGTTATAGAGAAATGTCTCTAAAAATACTGAGGAAGCAAAAGTTATGTATATTTTGTGGCCAGTTATGTATATTTTCATGAATTACATGAGAAATTAAAAGCTCTTTTGGGTGATTTTAATGGGATTATCCAGCTTCAGGCCAAAGATCTTTCAGTGGTTTCCTGTTTATAACAGTTTTACCCTGAACATCAATATATAGAGACGAAAAGGAAATGGTTTAAGGTTGCTCATAGCTTTTGGTCATAATGGGGTATAACCTAAGAAGAAAATTAAAAGATGTATATTTTTAAAACTATTAATAACATGTCCTACTTTTTTGATTGTTTCTTCTCCAGGTTTTTTTGGAAAACGTCGAAACCTTCATTACACAACTCAACTCCATTAACCACATTAACCTCTTCCTCACTGAGCTCAAGTAAGATGTTTATAAAGAGAAGCTTGTCACTTTGAGGGAAAATCTTCTCTTTTATGATAGATATTTTTCTTTCCTGTTGTGCATAGAGAAGAAGATACGACCTGCACCATGTACCCCCGCCCAGAGAGCAGCCCACTGCAGAGCCAGGTTGTGTCAGGCCAGAAAAAGGTTGACGTTGTTTGTGATGCTTTACGGAAAGCCATGGAGGCAATGGATGCAAACAAGTCAGTGATGTTTCAGTTTTTTGGTAATTTGTTGATTGTTACTGTTAGAAGAGCTAACAGAAGGAGGGCAATTGAGCAAATCAATACGGAAAGTAAAAAATATTAATTTATTTTTAGTTGCTTTTCAACAAGTATGTTTTTAAAATGTGTCAGTATTGTAAAAATATTTCATATTTTCATGGTTAAAAAAGCAAATATTACATTCAAGTAATTAGTATATGTAAAGATCCGCATAAGATATATTTTTTGCTTCATGTTCAAATTTTTCCTCTTTAAAGGTTCTGTCTGTCCATATTGACTTCTCACGTGAAGAAGACCATTCCTGAGCTTGAGATCGCTCTGCAGAAAGTGCATGAGCTGCGAGGTGAGCTGTACTTACTGATACTCTGCAGGATATGAGTTATGTGTAAATGTGCATTAGTTGTTTTTTCAGTTATTTCACTATGAAAAGATGTGTTGGTGTACTTTTAGAAAAGCCACCTGAAGCTCCGGGAGCTGTAAGCGCTGAAGAGGCCCTAAAGTACCTCCTCTTCCTCGTCAACGTCAACGATCTGTACGAACACTCACTCGGGACGTACGACTTTGACCTTGTTCTCATGGTGGCTGAAAAATCACAGAAGGTACGAGACGTCACTGGAAATATTATTCTTAATACAACTGAAAGATGATCCGTGTCCATATGAATCATAGTTGTTTTTCTAATATAGTTTATAATTAAGATAACTGACTTTTGTTGTGTTTTTTTAAGACAAGTAGCTTTCAAATATTTTCAAATAAACAACTTTGCTGTGAGAATTTATTTTAGATAATAATGATGCAATAACTTAATAATCTATTAAGTTCCCTTGAACAAGTTAGGATAGGGCTATGGGCTATACAAATCATGGCCGCTGCATTTTTTTGCATAAATTCATTCTTAAATAATGAGATTTTAGCTGCTTGAAGGCCTCTTGTCACTTTAAATCTAAATAAGCTGCTAGGTAACACCACTAATCAGTGCCTACTGATTTGTGATGTTACATTGCAAATGTTTTTGAAACAGCTCGTTTTTCAGACGTCAAAATATAAGAACTTATTGCCAGAATCTGCCTGGGTGTTTTTTTTAAGCACTTGGTGTGTTTTTAGAGAAACCAAGTGAAGGTGCAAAAATGCTCATAATGTGAATTTTGCATAATAGATCTCTTTTAATCTACTTCACCAGGCTAAGCAAAAACAAACATATTAATTAATCTAGAAAGTTTTTTTGTTTTTTTTAACCAATAAAATAATGTAAAGAAAAACTTTTTAAGGTTCTTATTTGATAAAGTATTTTCTTCTCAATCTTTTCAGGACCCAAAAGAGTATCTTCCTTTCCTGAACATGCTGAAGAGCCTGGAGCCAAACTACCAACACTATACCATCGACAAACACCTAAAACGCTACAGGAAGGCTTTGGTGCATCTCAGCAAGTCTGGTCAGTCAGCTTCTACTGGACAGTATGATTTAATCTGGAAACATGTTTGGGGGTTATGATGGTTATTTCTGGCCTGGATATTGTTTGTTTTGCTCAGGAGAGGAACATTTCATTGAAGTTCTGCAGCTGGTGAAGGAGCAGAAACTCTACAGTGAAGCTCTGCGGTTGTACACAGCAGATAGTCCTCAGTACAAGGTGAGCTGTTATGAATTAAATCCCGTCACTAGTCCACATTTCTCAACAGTTTTGATATCTAACTAGAGCAAGTCAATCCTGAGTGATTTGAGTCTTTTTGCCTTCAGCTTGTGAGCTCTGCATATGCTGAGCACCTGGTGGAGCAGCAACAGGCCGAGCAGGCCGGCTTGTTGCTGTGGCGATGCGGCGAGCCAGCCAGGGCGCTGCAGGCTTTCACCAGCTGCTCCAGTTGGAGAAACGCCATCTGTGTGGCACAGCAGATACCGCTACCGCTGGACCAGTTAGCTCTGCTGGCCAGAGACTTGGCAGGTAACCATGACAACGTGTAGTCTGACTGATGGAGAAAAATGCAGTGCCACTCAGAAGTTGGTAAACACATATAATAAAAATTAATTTCATGTGACTTATACTTTTAATGATTAGCTTTGAAATGTTCTTTTTTTCTGAACAGACTAATTATACAGCTTGCTTTTGAAAAGAACAAGATGCATATTAGAATATTTTAGTTTTCTTTTAATCCAAACAAGGTCAAAATTATACATTCAGACCAAAATATGCTTTTATTTGGTTGCAGAGAAAACATACAATTGTTATTGACATCAACAAGCTTTTGTAATAATTCTGGCTGGATTTGTTGATTGCAGAATTATTCTTGAGAATTAGGGATATTGTGTTATATTTTTGTAACTTTTACTCTTATTTTTTCCTCTTTTTTCCACTTTAAGATCACAGTCACTAGAATTCATGTCAGATCAGATATCTATATCTATCAAATATGTTATTGACTATCAGAGTTTTCATTCATGGCACCTGAAACATTCTTAATAATGCATCCATGCAGTTGTTTGATGTTGTGTTCAGTTCTAGTTCCTTGGCACAAAATGGTTCTAGTGAAGGATTTGTTGTTAGTCAGTGTTATCCATTCCAAAACCAGTTTTAATGTGTGTGTTGTCATTTTTCTTCTGCTGGGACAACTGGTTCTGTCCAAGTTTCAACCATCTCTGACAACCCAAACTCTGACTTTAAGAGGAAAAAAATGGTTAGCGTGACCAGAAACATATGGGGAAATGTCAGTATCACTTAGGGCTGTTGTAAACGAATATTTTAGTAATCGAGTAATCTATCGATTATTCTTACGAGTAATCGGGTAAAAAAAATAATAAAATAAAATATTGGTAAATCTGGCATAACACCGGTGTTACTATCAGATATCAATATCAGTCCAATTTTTCATTTTTGAGCTTCCCTACCAGTTACTTTTTTGTATTTTAGAAAACTAACCTGTAACAATAATAGATCACTTTCTAAGTTAACCTGAAGAAAAGTTATACAAAGATCTGAAATTATATTCAATTTAATAATAAAGAGGCAAGCTCACAAATACGCTTATGAAAAATGTCTATGATCCAGCTTTTAGTTTATGTATTCATCTTCAGTCAGTTTAATAGATGAACTCTCACCTTGTCCCATACCTGTCAAGCTTTGGGTTTGAGAATACAAACAGGAAATGTCGCCTGGAGTTGGGGGCTTGGGGTGGTGGGGGTGGGGGCAGGCGAGCGAACGAATCTAAGTCCGGGGACCGGTAGAGCAGGGCACGAAAGTAAGAACGGGGGTCATTTTACCCTTAACCCTAACGCCAGTCAATTTAAGGATGTTTATTGGTCCCCAAAAAAACGATGGAAACCTGAGCATTATCATGAATCAATAAAATCCCCACTGACCGAACTTGAAAATTGGACATTATGCCGCCAACACTTAGCTTTCGACAACAACTCAGAGGCGGAAGGCAGAGCTCCGCGCAACGCATATAATGTTCCGGCCTGAACACGGTGCGCTAAATAATAAAACATAGATTAACTAAACTTCGAGGCAGGTAAATTTTCCTCGAGGAATTTTAATAATCGAGGTACTCGAATCATTCGAGGAATCGTTTCAGCCCTAGTATCACTGTACAGAATGATACAGGGTCTGTTTTACTAACAGTGGCTCTCCTGCATCATAGAAACTGAGTGAAAGACTTTCAAATTTCTCTTAAAACTAAAAACTAGGTGGTTGAAACTTGGACAATAATCCCAAACTTACATTCAGACTAGTTTGGTAATCTTTGAACCACAGAAATTTGGCTTCATGAAATTCTGATGAAGTTTTTTCTTCCTTCTGTCACAGAGAAGCTGACCGAGCAGAGGCGGTGCTCAGAAGCTGCTCTGCTTTTGGATCAGTACGCCAAAGTAAGATTTCACTTAACTAGCCTAGAAGAATTTGCATTTCCTGTGAAGATGCAGTGTGAATGTATCTTCACTAAAATATTTTTAGTAAAAATTACAGAAGCATTTGAGGTCCACTATAGAAGACTTGCAGACATTTAAGAAATAGACAGAAGCAGCCAAATAAAGCATAATCTAAACTGAGCTAAAAAGCTGTAATACTAATTACAGCCTATAGGTTAGGACTAGCATCTTGACCTACAGTATTATACTAAGGGTTGGATTAGGGTTAGATTGGGAACCTTCAGATTTAGTGGGCCAGTGTTTTTTTGTTTTGTTTTTGTTTTTTTTCTGAAGACTGAGGATAATGCAAGCAAAATCTTGAAGAGGGATTTTATGAAATACATAAAAGACATGAAAAGCTCAAATAAACAAAAGTAGTTGAAGGATATGACTACATTCTAAACTTTGAAATTTGTTTCTAGCTGAAAATACGTGGAAGTAGTGAGCTGTGAAAGAGCACAAAGTTTTTAGCAGAACTTTTCATGTTGTATTAATTTCAATGGGGCCAAAAACGGTCACAAAAAGCTGAATATTTCCTAAACCGTATTAGATGTCAATACCAAAAGACATAACCGTAATGTCCCGACTGAGCAAAATATGGTATAAGTTAAATGGTTGAAGTAGCGGCACAATGTAGTTAAGTGGTGAAAAGTGAACGACAAACAGTGGAGGACTCTTCTAACAAAGTAAAATGACTTCTCAACCAGCAACAGAGGTTGCTTTATGGTCTCATTATAAACATTTTTATTTTTTGTTTCAAACAGGATTGTGAGGAAGCCATCTTGGCTCTAATCACTGGTGCAGTCTGGGAGGAGGCGCTCAGACTGGTCTGTAAACAAACTCATCTTCTTTGTCAAAGTGATTTTTTTTTTCTTTTTGAGTTGTGTGGCATTAAAATATATATTTTTTATTACTGAAGATTTATGTGCACAACAGACAGGATATCACTGAAACCAACCTGAAACCGGCTCTGTTAGAAGGTAAGATGAAAGACAGTACAGTGATTGTCTTGTGTTGTTTAAAAAGGTTTATGAACCATGCTGAGGATAGTTGGAGAAAATGTTTTATTTTTGTTCTCCACAGCTGTGAACTCTCAAACAGGGTTCTTGGAGGCTCAGGTTGTAACATTTAACCGGCACCGGAGCCGTTTGGCTGTGGTTCGAGAGCAGAAAGAAAAGGCCAGACTGGATATGCTTGGTGAGAAAAACTCTGATAAATCCATTTCATTCCATCAAAATATGTTTAAACATTTGAATCTAGTTGTGTTTTAAACCATTTATGTTCCTTGTTAGATGAAGAAGGTCCAGACTGCCCTGATGCTGAGCTTTACTCTGAAGCTAGCAGTGTGTTGACCGCGTCTAAATACTCCCAGAGTAACTCCCGGATCTCCTCGTAAGGGGCACACACCTAAAAAAAAAAGTTAAGTTAATATAATATTTATATTGTTTTTGGTTTCAGTGTTTGGATTTCTCTTGCAGAAGGTCGTCAAAGAACCGCCGGAAAGCGGAGAGGAAGAAGCTGAGTTTGAAGGAAGGAAGCCCAATGGAGGACAGAGCCCTAATGCACGCCCTGAGTGAAATCATCACTACTGTAGACAAGATGAGAGGTACAAACAAGTCTTTATTTTACGTGTTGTCCTCCTTCAAATGCAGCCTGCTTAGGTGCAGATTTTTGTGTCTAATACAAAACCAGGATCAGTCATGCTGTCTAAAAGCATTTGAACTGATCAGGCTTTTTAGGTCAGGATTAAACATAATTTTTTGTTTCAATGAAATGCCATACATATTTCTAATTAAAACAATTGTGCTGTAAAAAGGTAAAAAGGTAAGTAAGTTGATAGTATCCCTAAATTATATTTTTATAGGGTAAGTCTCAAATTTAACCTGCTGAAACATCGAGAAACTTGAAAAAGAAAGTAGTGGAGTGCAGTCTGCATTGGACATGCTGCAGTAAATAAAGCAGTAAGAAGTTCTGGTGAAAGATAAATCTGTCCCTTCATCTTCCACAGAGGAGATCCACAGCCTCCTTAAGGCCTTAGTGCTGTTCCAGTTTGATAAACAGGCCGGGAAACTGCAGCTGGCCTATGAAGAAGCCCTGCAGGCGATGGAGGGAGCTGTTCCTGAGGTGTGGCCTGAAGGCCTGCTGAGCGGCAACGCTCCGGTAAATATAACACCCTCTTCAAAATCCTTCATTCATAATATGTTCTTTTTATATTTCTGTTAGACACCAACATTTTAAAGTTTATTAAAGGTTTTATCTAAATGACTGGATTCAAGATCCTAAATAATTTGCCTACAAAAGCAACAAAGATGGTTGTATTAAATTCTTCATCTCATCTGTTTTTTCCATTTGCATCCATGTCTACAAAATCTGTTAATCATGTATTAATTTGCTGCTGTGATGCCTGAATTTCCACACTGTGGGACAATAAGGGATATTTCTATTATATTTCTGTACTTATTTTTGATTAAAGGTAAAACATCAAAGCAGTTGATACTGCTAAAATGTGATGTTGATTGAGTGAACTATAATCAATATTAATGACAAATAAGAAGGCAGAACTGTCTGCACAAATTTTCTAAACATAAATTTTGCTTTTTGACATTTTTTAACTCTAAAGGTAACTGGTCCAAACTCCACAGCAAACAGCATCATGGCTTCTTTCCAGCAGCAGCAGCAGCAGAAACCTGCAGCATCACAACTAGGTCGGTACAGTTTGTGGTGTTAAGATTTGTGTTTTTTATTTTTTTATCTCCACCTCTTAACTCCTGTTGCCTTCAAAGTAATGCTCAAACCCAATTCCATATTTTATTTTTGTATTTGTTTAAGGATAGCATAGTCTGGAATTTAAATTTTTAAAATTTTAATGATGACCATTTATTTCTGGTTTGTCACATCAGAAGTTGATGTAAAAAACTTAAACTTAAAAACTAGGCCCAAAGTTCTTGGTTTAGCTTAGATGAGATGCCAAACAAAGTATTGAAATTCTTTCCTTTTGAATAATTAAAAATCATGGTATAACTGATCATCTTGTGAAAAACTGCCAGAATATTCTCTAATCCAACTCTTGAGATATCTAGATATTGTTGAAATATAAACAGGACTTTGCTATGTGAGCAAACATTTAGAAACACTTTTTTTAGAGAGATGTGTGCCAGATCTGCAGATTGGAGAAGTGCTTATATACAGTATATACTGTGTATATTATATATATATACAGTTAGGGCCAGAAATATTTGGACAGTAACACAATTTTCGCGAGTTGGGCTCTGCATGCCACCGCATTGAATTTGAAATGAAACCTCTACAACAGAATTCAAGTGCAGATTGTAACGTTTAATTTAAAGGGTTGAACAAAAATATCTGATAGAAAATGTAGGAATTGTACACATTTCTTTACAAACACTCCACATTTTAGGAGCTCAAAAGTAATTGGACAAATAAACATAACCCAAACAAAATAGTTTTTTTTCAATATTTTGTTGCGAATCCTTTGGAGGCAATCACTGCCTTAAGTCTGGAACCCATGGACATCACCAAACGCTGGGTTTCCTCCTTCTTAATGTTTTGCCAGGCCTTTACAGCCGCAGCCTTCAGGTCTTGCTTGTTTGTGGGTCTTTCCGTCCGAAGTCTGGATTTGAGCAAGTGAAATGCATGCTCAATTGGGTTAAGATCTGGTGATTGACTTGGCCATTGCAGAATGTTCCACTTTTTTGCACTCATGAACTCCTGGGTAGCTTTGGCTGTATGCTTGGGGTCATTGTCCATCTGTACTGTGAAGCGCCGTCCGATCAACTTTGCAGCATTTGGCTGAATCTGGGCTGAAAGTATATCCCGGTACACTTCAGAATTCATCCGGCTACTCTTGTCTGCTGTTATGTCATCAATAAACACAAGTGACCCAGTGCCATTGAAAGCCATGCATGCCCATGCCATCACGTTGCCTCCACCATGTTTTACAGAGGATGTGGTGTGCTTTGGATCATGTGCCGTTCCCTTTCTTCTCCAAACTTTTTTCTTCCCATCATTCTGGTACAGGTTGATCTTTGTCTCATCTGTCCATAGAATACTTTTCCAGAACTGGGCTGGCTTCTTGAGGTGTTTTTCGGCAAATTTAACTCTGGCCTGTCTATTTTTGGAATTGATGAATGGTTTGCATCTAGATGTGAACCCTTTGTATTTACTTTCATGGAGTCTTCTCTTTACTGTTGACTTAGAGACAGATACACCTACTTCCCTGAGAGTGTTCTGGACTTCAGTTGATGTTGTGAACGGGTTCTTCTTCACCAAAGAAAGTATGCGGCGATCATCCACCACCGTTGTCTTCCGTGGACGCCCAGGCCTTTTTGAGTTCCCAAGCTCACCAGTGAATTCCTTTTTTCTCAGAATGTACCCGACTGTTGATTTTGCTACTCCAAGCATGTCTGCTATCTCTCTGATGGATTTTTTTCTTTTTTTTCAGCCTCAGGATGTTCTGCTTCACCTCAATTGAGAGTTCCTTTGACCGCATGTTGTCTGGTCACAGCAACAGCTTCCAAATGCAAAACCACACACCTGGAATCAACCCCAGACCTTTTAACTACTTAATTGATTACAGGTTAACGAGGGAGACGCCTTCTGAGTTAATTGCAGCCCTTAGAGTCCATTGTCCAATTACTTTTGGTCCCTTGAAAAAGAGGAGGCTATGCATTACAGAGCTATGATTCCTAAACCCTTTCTCCGATTTGGATGTGGAAACTCTCATATTGCAGCTGGGAGTGTGCACTTTCAGCCCATATTATATATATAATTGTATTTCTGAACATGTTTTTGTAAACAGCTAAAATAACAAAACTTGTGTCACTGTCCAAATATTTCTGGCCCTAACTGTATATATATATATATATATATATATATATATATATATATATATATATTTTTTTTTTTTTTTGCAGATCCTGAGATCCCAACAGCACCAAAGATGAGAAACGGTGTCAAGTGGAAGCTCACTGTTCTTAAATAAACAAATAACGTAATATTGTTTGATTTTGTTTTTTTACTTTACAACAGCTGTTGTAAATTATACAGTTTCACTTGTATAATAAAGATTCATTTAACATCTTCTGATACTGAATCGGTTTCCTTTTTTTATAGAAATAAAACAAATATCAGCGATTTATCTCCATTCCTAGAGTTATAGATATGCTGCACCACAGCAGATCATTAAAAAAAAGTAGATTGTTGCCCACCTGCTCTGCCCAGATAAATATATTTTCAAAAATAGAATCTAATGCTAAATCCAGTGAGTTTTGGTGTCTCTGAACCAAGCCCTGCTTTGCTCTCAGACCCGTTTTGCTCGTTTGCCAGCGGCCGCAGCACGCCGCTGGTTGATGGCCTTGGTGGTGACGCGGAGTTTCCTCATTCGTAGCTGCCGCAGCCTCAGCTGCAGGTCTTTGGGAAGTTTCCCCCCTTTTGCCAGAATGTCCTTTGCTCTCCGTCTGGGTGTCTTGGTGAGGTTGAAGTCGCAGATTGTAGGGAAGTGGTCGTACATGACGTAACATGTACGGGAGGAAGGGAAGTAGCCTTCAGCGCTGACCGTCAGGCGGTACTCACCTGGATTCAGCAGGCGCCAGTAGTCTCCATCAACCACTGCAGCAGGGAAGACCAGGTATAAAGCTCAGAATGATAAAAGCAAAGAATAAAAAAACACTGCTGCAAGAGAAAAATATTATTTAAGCCTTAATCACTTCTGTATACACTAGAAAAGCACAATATTTTACTAAGTATTTGTATCTAGTTTCTAGTGCAAATATCTTAAAACACTTGAAATAAGACAAAACTAACTTACAAGTAACATTTCAACAGAATAGGACCTTTTTTCAAGTCAACAATTCCTTAATATTGATGAAAAGTACTTGTTGCACTGACGGATTATCTCAACATGGGAAAATGTCTTGTTATAAAGTAAATAATGTCAGTGAAACTAGTTCTTCAGATTTATCTAATGAAGGTATAAGATGAACATAAATGCCGACATTCTGCTTTTGGTCAAATACAGTACCAGTAATTGTAACGCAACTCTAAAAATAATAAAGAAGTTGCAACACACAAAAGAAAAACAATAAGGAAAAAAAAAGTGATTTTGTTGAACAAAAATTAGAACCCAATAATCTGGGTCTGAAGTAGAGAGATCATCTCAAAATGGAAGGTAAAAGGTGCCTGTCTCTGTAAAGCTCCAGTTATGTTTAATGTCATTATTGACAGCAGGAGTACCAACTGTTCTAACTCTAGAGGGCGCTGTGTATAAAAAATAAATTTAACCTGATCTGATGTGATGATCGATGTCCTCGACTTTGATGATGGCGTCTGCTATTCCCACCCCGGTGTCTTTGTCCCGTATCACACCCTTAATTCCACGATGGATCTGAACATTCAAATGAGAAATTTACAGTTTTCTGTAGGCTAAAGTCCTAAAGCATTACACGTTACACAGATTATGTTTTATAATGTAAAGTCAATATACAAATCTCAAGAAGCCAAGAAGATGTGGAGAGCAAATCAGGTCAGAGCATTCTAGGTCAAGTCAAAAATTGCTGCTTTCAGTCTGGCTTGAAAGGAAAATCTTGATTTTTGTGAAGGAAAGTAGATTCTTGTCATTATTCTGTAAAAAAAGTTCTATTAGTGCCTTTTTTATGTTTACATCATAACTATTAAATCGAACTTATTAACTTCTTATTCTGAGTTTCTATTTGTTGCACAACGCCAGATACAGATCAGTCAAAACCAATTGTTATGATAGAAGAGCAGTAACTATGTGTCCCATCAGCATGACCTGGTTTTACTGAGCAGACTCATGAGGAAATTATGACTCATCAGCTAGATTATATATAACTTCAGACATTTTTTGTTCCCTTTAAAAAGAAATGCCTTCTATTTTCCTGAGACTTTAAGGTTTAGTCTATAAAAACAGATTTCAGTACCAAAAGTCTCTTAGGTACAGTATTAACAACCTTCATGAAGCTTCTTCTTCGAATAACTGCTGTTTTTTTTTTAGAAATTATCTTAACAATTGATTAGGTAAGACGTACAGAGACATTTGACTATGGGCCACCACAACTACAGCTCAGTCATAAATGTTTGTTAGTGACATGTGAGTAAATATGTTGAGATGACCCAGGTATGGAGTCTGAGAAGGGCAAAAATTATGCTCAATTAAAAAAAATTAAAGGCCAGGTATTGATTTTATTTACATTTCTGAATTTGTATAAAGTTCCTTTATACCCATATATATATATATATATATATATATATATATCTATATATATATATCTATATATATATATATATATATATATATATATATATCTATATATACATATAGATATATATATAAAAAAAAAAAAAAATTCCCTTCTCACCCACCGCGGGTGGTTCTTATCCTCTGAGCTCGGGTCCTCTACCAGAGGCCTGGGAGCTTGAGGGTCCTGCGCAGTATCTTGGCTGTGCCAAGGACTGCACATTTCTGGACTGAGATGTCTGATGTTGTTCCTGGGATCTGTTGTAGCCATTGGTCCAGTTTGGGGGTGACTGCCCCGAGGGCCCCGATGACCACAGGCACCACTGTGGTCTTCACCTTCCAGGCCCTCTCCAGTTCCTCCCTGAGGCCCTGGTATTTCTCTAGTTTCTCGTGCTCCTTTTTCCTGATGTTGCAGTCGCTTGGTATTGCTACATCTACCACAACGGCTTTCCTCTGTTGTTTATCCACTACGACAATGTCTGGTTGGTTCGCCATTACCATTTTGTCTGTCTGGATCTGGAAGTCCCACAGGATCTTAGCTCTGGCGTGGTAGATCTGGGCCTCTATTGCTCTGGTGTTTAGGGCCTGTTCCTGGGCAGCCAGGATGAGGGCCTCTGTGCTGTCCTTGAGTCCAGCTTTTTCCAGATATCTATCTATCTATCTATCTATCTATCTATCTATCTATCTATCTATCTATCTATCTATCTATCTATCTATCTATCTATCTATCTATCTATCTATCTATCTATCTATCTATCTATCTATCTATATATATATATATAGATATATATATATGTATATATATATACATATATATATATCTATATATATATATATATGCCTTTTTAAGTTTCAAATTTAAACACTTTGCAGTTCTTAGGCTCCATATGAAAGTTATTGATACAAACATACAGTAAAGTTATAAGACACTGTTGATCATGCAATGCAGGTTGTAGTGGCATTGTAATAACTCCCTTTTTAAATTTACAGTTTGCAGTTAAGGAATATCCTGGAAAAGACAAATAGGAAGAAAAATAATGACCAAAAGCAACAGAAATTACTGAAGCCTTCTGACCTGCTCCATGTAAACCAGCAGAGACTCTCTGTTGTTCTCCCACTCGATGGGAAGTTCGCTGGCGTGAGGAAACTTATCGCAGGACAACTCCACGGTTACCTCGAAGCAGTTGGTGTGCAGGTAGCTGAAATCATTCATACCTGGAAGAACAGAAAACATCATCTCCAAGTGTTAGAATAAGTTATTTCAGTTTCAGCTACAAAGAGATATATTGATAAGGATTTAGAATTATTGTCAAAATTATTGTTGCATTATATTAAATTGTATATTCAACTAAAATCCAACTAAACATGGGTTCTTACTTCCAGGTACGTTGTGCCAGTCGGCCCCATTGATGATGTTGTTGTATCTGAGGAAGTCCTTGTTGTGGCATGGCCTTCGGTCTGGGTTGGACATCACCTGGTTTGATCAGACAACAACTTTCCTCAGTCACTTCCCAGAGGGGGAAGTTCAAGCAGGGAAAAGTGAGAGAGACCTGATTGGTGCTGGCATAAGCTGCAGCCAGCCAGCGGAAGAAACTCTCATCAGGGGTGGGTGTGTGTTCGCGTGGCGCCCAGTCCCGGGTCATGTCGTACGGGTAGGTGACGACCAGTTCTCCTCCATGGAGGTTTGCACCCAGAGCAAACGGGATGTTCTGCATCCAGCTGATCACAGCTCGAGTTTCAGGTGCAACCTATTAAAGAAAAAAAATATCATTCATGCTAGCTAACTGTGCAAGCTAGCACTGCTGCATTGCAACAACACATTCCTGAGTTCAAATACCTTTCTTCAATGGCGTACTAGGGTCATTGTTGATAGAAAAAACAAAAAAAGAAGTAAATTACAGCCAAAATCTATCAGATATTTTCTAAAACTTGGACATTTCTGAGCAAGAAAACTCAGAAATTTTTAGATTAATCACAGAATTATAAACGTGAAAATTTAAATAAAGATTAATATAAACATTTCCTTGTTTTTTTTTTACTCAAAAAGTTTTTTGAGTTTTTTGTCAGAAATGTACTCTTGTACTTTTGTTTTTTTTTATCTAGAATCTATAAGAATGTGAAGAAAAACTTTTGACAAATGGTATGATAGGAGTTTGACGGGTCAATGCTAAAACGCCGCAGATTTATAGAAATGCTTTACATCAACAAGTTCTGAAGAAAGTTCTGAAGTTTTAAATTTAAGTCAAGAGCATTGGCTTAATCTTACTCAGTTCATTTTCACGTAAAATTGAAGTTGATGTACAAGTTTTGGCGAGTTTATTCAGGCAAACTGGATGAAGTCTTTGAAACAAAAACAAGATGTCTCCATTTCTTACAAAAGCCTCTTCAGAGGTGTATTGTTCAGGGATGGGGAAATAGTGGTTGATGAGTTTGGACTGGTCTGTCTCCAGCTCGATGGCGGTCCACATCACTGAGTTGAGATCAGCAAAGTTGTGGTTCATGTCGATGCCTTCGTAGCTGTAACGTCCCAGAGCCCAGCCGACCAGCTCGGAGCCCTGAGGATGAAAGGAGAAGGATTACATTCTGTTTGAAGCTCTTTTTAAGCTCAGAATGAGAACATTAAATCAGGTTTTCTGGCACCTTCTTAAAGGCCATCTCGTATCCATCGGGGTTCATGGAGGGCAAAAGGTGAATGCGAGTCTCTTTGACCAGATGGACTATCCGCTGGTTTCCTCGTTTGTACTCTTGGCACATGTACTGCATCAGGTTGAGAAGAAGCTCCCGACCCAGCACCTCATTCCCATGCATCCCTGCAACGTACCGAAACTCTGGTTCTCCTGCAACGAGCGCCAAAACATTCATGCAAAATTAAGAACAATGCTCTTTGCTTTCCCTTAAGAAACTGCAATCCACTGTAATCCACTGGCAATTTTTTTCCTTTATTTTCTGTCTGAGTATTTAATCAGCCTCCCTCAGCTCGACATTGATTGCTTCTCTGACGTATTTTTAATTTTTTTTTTTAATGGAAAAATCTCTCCCAACCTTAATGGGCCAAAGAAAACATTTGTACATCTCAGAGCAAACATAGAGGAACTCCAGGCAGAGCAGCTATAGGTTTACCACTGTGCTTGACTTGACTGTGGAGATACAACATCAGTATATTTTAAATGTTTGCCCATGATTAATTTAATCTGGTCAGGAAGGAGCTGCAGGGCTCTGACTTAAAAAAAAAAACTTTCTGCAGGTTTCACCAACTCAAATTTAAGACTTTTAAAGACCATTATCAAAGGTACATATATCTCCACAGAAATCTATAAACTGTGTCCAGGCAAGCAGCAACAGGTTTGTACTTGGCCATGAAACAAAACAGTTAGCTAGCTAGCAACTGTATCTTAGCAGTGAGATTCTGTAGACTTGAGTCACAGAACGCAATTAAGATTTCTGCGAGCGTCTCGGCAAGACAGATAAATCCCGAAAAAAACAATACAAAGCATTTACAAAATTAAATAGTCCTGCCAAGCCAAAATTTATGACCAATTTACTTTTTTAAATTAATCTGAAATCTGTTTGACTTTAGCCGACAAAATCACCAACCAGGTTTGACTGATTTTAGAGAATCTGGACCATATTTTGGAAAAACGCTTGCAACCCATAATCTCACCCAGTTCATGTTTTCCAGGATTGTCTGAGATCTCCATGACGTAAAGCTTCAGATCCTTGTAGCTTTTCCCGATGCTGTAAATACGTGTGATGTTGGGGCATTCATCATGCACAGACTTCATCAACTGGAAAAGAAAATAATTGTACATTTAACCACATACTGTCTGAGAGAGACAGAAAATTTAATTATAAAAGCATGAAAAGGGCAGTAAGTCAGGAGAAAATACCTAAATGCAACATGAAAGTTGAAAAATGGGAAATTCTTGAAATAATTTCCCAAGGTCAGCTCCTTGAGGAAAAGTTTGGTCAGGTGGGTTAAAATGATGAATTAGAAAAAGTGGGATGTTGTAACGTGTTTGATAGGAAGTAATTTATAGAAAAGTCATGCAGTGGACAATATCTGTTTCTTCTGCAAATTTGTTCCAGCAACAAAGTGGAGGTGTGTGACCATTACCCCTGAACAAAGAGATGCAGCATTTATAATAGAAGCAATCAATTTTTGTCCTCAGTCCTGCTAAATAAGACTTGTTTTGAGCTGCAAACCTTATGTGACCCTTTGAAACAAAAAGAGATAACATAATTTTTGATAAATATCTACAATAGGACATCAGTCTCTAGTCTATACTATGTTTCTCTTAAAGGACTGCCAGACTAAAAGCTGCATCTAAACCCATTGTTTGAGTCTCGCTCCAAAAACTCTTTCAGAGCTTTGTTGTGCATTTCTTCAACTTTATCCCTCTTGTTACTGCAACTCTGTTCATCCTTTATGCTGAAAACCGGCAAGAGCACATTCCTCCTCCAAACATGTGGCAACTTCATGTTTCAAAGATCTGATTTTGGCTTTTTTTTTTTCGTTTCACAGAAACCCAAAAAATAAAAAATATACATATGAAGCATTAAATGAGTAAAATGACCACCACTGAACAGGAAGAAAACACTTTCAAACAGCTGGACCCAATTTTCCTCATGTCAATTTGTTTTTTTTTGTGTGTGTAGTTTACATGAGTTTTGTAATAATTAAGGAGATGTGGATCCAATTTATTCCCAGTTTCAGATTCAGGAAAAGGGTCTTCAAGCAGACACTTTTATAAACATACATAAGTTTTCTATAGTACTAAACAATAAGAAAGAACATTAGCAGACAGCAGGGTGGAGTTGATGGAACAATGTTTTTACTGTAAATATAATTTCTAGACAGATTTTTGTGTTCCATCTACCTTTCTCATCTCCTTATAGTTGTGGTGCTTGAAGTCCAGTTTGTCTCTGGACTCTGTTGATTCTGTCTGCCATGCATAGACATTACTGGGATCTGTGGAAAAGGAAAGAAGACAGTTAATGTTTTTCAACCACTTTAGATTTTGTGAAATTACCTAACTGAAATAACCCAACTGTTTTCGGTTTTATATGGTGTCAACCTCCCCTCTTACTCAAATAGCCCAAAATAAAACCCAATACAACTATTGGCCAGAACATACAGTGCACCGGCTTAAATAAGGTCTAGAAAATGCTATCAATAGTCATTTAATTTGTAAATAAAGTACACATTTTTGTAATTTATGATTAGCAGACAGATAAGGGATGAATTTCTGCAAAAATGTTTAACAGGTTTTTAGTTTATAAACAATATTCAAAGCTTTGAACATCTCACAAAGTTCTGCTCCACTCATTTGAAATTGGAAAAAGGAAGGCTAGACTAAGTTGATGGAAAGATGTATGGAGATAAATACAGGATAATCCTGGAGAAAAACCTGCTGGAGGCAGCAAAATTAGAAAATGGCCTTGATGTAAATACGAGTGAGAATATTAGGGTTGTAAAAAAGTTATTGGATTAATCTTGATTAATCAATTATTAAAATAATAGTCAACTTATTAATTTATCAATCAATTATTACTTGGCGTATACAGACTCAAAAATAGACAATATTCTGATGGATCAACATATTCTGGAAAATATTTTTTATAAAAATCATAAATCATTTTGAAATGCACTGACGTTTGACGCTGACATTGCTAAAGAGTTAGTACTTTTGAATACAAATGAATACTTTAGCATGCTACTGCTTTACAACCAAACAGACATATAAAAAATAAAATGTTTCCTGCTGTTTCTTTTCTCGTACCAGGAAGTGTGCATCCCAACACTTCTGCCCTGAGGCAAATGTCTCCCTCTGTCCCGTTCTGATACCACGTCTGAGGGTTGATCCGAATGTAACGTGCCACTGTGGGACTGTCGAACAGGGAGAGGACGGGAGTTTCTGTGTCTTGGTTTCCTTCAAATATCTGCAGCAGAAGGAGGTGTGCTGATTGTTGGTGATACTAATGGTACATGTAGAAGGTGGAAAAACGGTTTTCAGAAAATCAGATGCTAACTCACAGCCTCTTTGCTCCCGTTCATGCAGGGCTTCCAGAGCAGCGTGTCGTTACTGAACTGAACCTTGTACGTTTGGACCATGTCCCAACTGCATGCAAGTGAAACAAATATGCAAAGAAAAGAAGAGAAAAAACAAAAGAAAAGAGCATGTGTGACAGATGCAGAAACTGCCTCTTCCATCCTCTTGGAGGGAACCTCCAAATATTTTCATACTTGGAGGTTCATATTTTATATATGTATATTTGGAGGTTCCATCCAGTGTTATGAAAATATAAAATGCTTTGTTTTTTTAAAGAACTTTATGTTTTTAAAATGTTCAACATGTACCCCAACATAGCAGTCAAAACTCCCTTATTGCCACAAGTTAATGGAGTATTCAAAAATTGTATTCAAGTAAGAGTAGAACTACTTCAACATATTTTTACCCAAGTAAACGTAAAAAGTAGCTGTCTAAGAAATTACTCAAGTAAGATAAAAACGTATTTGGCAAAACGTCAGCGCAAGCACTGAGTAATCGTTTAATATTTAAAAATGACAAAATCAGATGGACCAAATTATAAAGTTATGTAGAAATTTTGTTATTTTAAAGATAAAACTGAAAATATTTTATATAAATAGCATAGTTTCAAAAAAGGAAAATCAGACAAAGGAAAGATTTTTCCAAACCAGCTTCTTTCAATATAATTTTTTTTACAAAAACTGCAGATGTGTGTCTAAGTCCGGTGAGTGTTTTGGTTTTAAACAAGCTTTTTGTTTCCACCAGCACTGACCTCCAGATGGAGTTGCGCCCCTGCAGGATGACCCCAGTAAATCGGATCAGCCTTTGGGCATCAACTTCCAGCCATTGGTTCTTGTCTTTGTACCGAGCGCACCAGGCCCCATCATAGATATCCCCATCGTCTATTCCAGACTGTAGCAAAAGAACAGCGGTAAAATGTAAAGCAGGGTTGAATCTGTAAATAGAAGATGTGTACCTGGATGTTGAGTCGGCCGCGGTGAGGACCCAGGCCTCGTCGCTTGTAGGATGAAGCCCTCAGATGAGTGTCTTTCACCCTCAGTGACTCCAGACCCAGAGGAGGACATTCTGACAGTCAACAGATCTTTATGAATCATTTAAATATGAAATTTGTTTTCTTAGATCTAATTTTGAACAGGTAGTGTTTGGATATGTGCAAAAGCTTTAATAAAATTATTATAAAAGTTGTGTAAGGTATGACTACACTGCAGAAACATAAAATATTACCAAGTATTTATTTAGTTTCTATTGCAAAGATTTTAGTTCACTTGACATAAAACAAAACTCATTAAATAAGCTCTGTAACTGTTCAACACAATACAGGAGCTTGTTTTAAGTCTATAATTCCTTAATAGAGATGAAAATTTTAATAATTGGCCAGAGGAACAAGACGTTTAAACTTATAATATGGGAAAAATGTCTTGTTCCTCTGGCAGATTATTTAACTTATAACTAGTTCTTTTTTTAATACTTGGTAAGATTTTGTGTTTTTGCAGTGTAAGTAAAAGCAATATAATCATGTAGTGTTTACAAAATCTGAAATGGCAGCAGGTCAACTTTGGTTGGTAGTTTGAATAGGATTACTTTTTTGAACATATTCTCTTTAAACAAACTGAATAGTTATTGTGTACTGTATTAATATTCAGTAAGGCAGATTTGTTTCTTAAGCCTACAATAGAAAGTTGTGATATTGCACTGCTGCCTGATATCTGCCTGTAGTATCCATCACCATTCAGAACACACTGAAAACTCTAAGGTAAAACCTGAATTAAAAATTTTGGAATATATACTTTATATAAATTGTATGATCCAAACACTGACACATAACTATATTATAGAATATATAAACAAACACAGTAAATTGCTGAGAATCAGTGGATTAGCTCTGGAAAGCCTGCAAAATGCAAAAAGGATGGAAAGAAATTTGCTTAGATGGTTGAATTAGTAATAGTACAGCAAAAAGTACAGTACATGCTTTTTATACTCATAGTTTTATGTCGCATAGTACAAAAGAACAAATAAAACTTAAAAGAGCTTCTTCAACATGCTGCCATTCTTGAATTCACAAACAGAAAATGTTCAGCTGTTATTTTTCATATTGAATTCATCCCAAAAATCTCCAATCTCCTGTGTCAAATAGACTCAAGAATAAATGCATCGCGTGCATGACAAGTAGAATCTCTCAAGTTAAAATAAATGTTTTGGGAAATATATCTGTTGAACTCATTTAATGAAGTCCAGATTAGGGAGGGGAAAAAAAGAAAGAAAGCAGAACAATCTCAGATCTGATCTTTATGCCATCCCAGCATCTTTTGCTGTTGCACTGAAGCCTCAGACTTACGTAGACAGGCTTTTCATTGTCTGCAGTATTCAGACATTGCCTCTTCCTGCCAGGAAGATCCCCTAGCTGCTAAAAAGTGTCAGACTTTAGAGCTGAAACTGTGGAAGTGACTGCTAAAACCCTGTCTCCATTTTGCCCTGTAGTCCTGAGGGATCCCTCCAGTTTCTTGTGACTAAAAGTGGCTGTTTGGTGTTGCTGACCTCTGGAGTCCAGCCAAGCCACAAATATCTCCTGAAACCACTGAGGCTGAGCTGGAGAAACTTGGCAGAAAACACAAGAATCCTCAGCTTAAGCAGCTGATTAACTCGATATATATAGAAAAATCCAAAAATAAATAAGCAATATTGTGTTTATAGTAAGGTCGTTTGAATATCAGAAAGGAAGAAAATGTATTTCCCTTTTCCCTTAACATTTTTTATAGTAAAACAAATAGCATGATTTTCAACTTCCTTAACAACTGAAACAGATTTTGTCTTTCTTACTTCATATTTTCACATTAAGGTCTTTCTTTCATTTATTAACACAAAATACAAAGGTGATATATGAAAGGGAAATCAGAACACATGCATCTAAAAAGTGATGCCAACTTTAGAAATAGAAAAAAAAGCAAAAATCTGGCACATGAAAGACAGAAACATCGTTCAGCTGATTCATCTACTTTGTGCCAAGTTTTTATTCTGATAATCAGCTTTTAAGTTGATGTTTCTGCCAGAATAATACGAGTTAAACTAAACACAGCAGGTTTAGTCTAAACAACTATATGATCAGCTTACAATATACAGTATGTCTCACATCAGCTCTGGGGTAAGAGTGAAAGTCACTATTATTGTGTAAAGAGCAAATATCATCATATTTCAGAGTCGTTTAGAGCATTAAAGCAGATAAGTAATGTTAAATTTGCTTTTCTGATAAAAAAAGCCCTTTTCTGTCACGCCTGTTAAAACTTAGCGGCTAATGGTAAAGTCTGGAAATCTTTCTCTGCAATGACAAGACTGATTGTTTTCATTACTAAAAACCTATATTTTTATTGGAGATATGCCAAGCAGAAGCCTGGCCGCTTATTGGCAACGCGGAAAAATGATGGAGCAGAGTCAACAGTCAGACCACCAAGGCGACTGTGAAAATTGTCTAATCCCTTCAATTCAGTTACATTTTTTTAGATACCACCAATTCGAATGTCATCTCAAAAAATTTCACAAGAGAAACGGATCAAATTAATCTACAGAAAGAATCAAATAAATCAAATCACACTGTCAATTTTTTTTCACAAAGTCATCATAAGTTCTTTACTTGAACAATAATTAGTTGTAGCAGCATTATTTCTTCCACTGTGTCTGAGCCAAATGGAGGCAAAAACATTTCACTGCAGATGCCTCCTGACGAGACATTTTTCCATATTCCAGATCTGCATTTTAACCCTCATTAGTAAAGCACAGACTAATTCTGTAGAGAAAGATAAATTATGCACAATAACTCCATGTTTCTAATACAAAATATTCTGGCGACAGTGGTTTGGAAAAATTAGAGTGTCGGCAGAAATTATAACGTCCATAATTTCATGACAGTTTTTGCTACTGGGAGTCCTTTGCTACTTTAGTGAATTACAAACAGACTGGACTCACCATACTGCCTGTATAGGGTGCCAGTTAGTTAGATCTCCACAGTTCTCCTGACTTTCTTTGTCTCCTTACTCATTAAAATCTTCACTCTACAAACTGAAACGAAAAATTACTGGAAGTTTTCTTTGTGTACTTCTACTCTGTTTATATTATTTACTTTGGTTTTGGGGGATTGTTCTTTTATGCATGACTCAGGTTTTCAGCAATTTTCTGCAGTGTACTCAGCTGCCATTTTTTCTTTCGCGCTTTTATACATTCCTCAATCCAAATGATGAATTGAATGAAGCAGAATATAAATAAGATATAAGCCTAAACATAGCTGGAAATAAAAGAAAATGATAATATATGCCCTTAAAGAAATTAGTCATTTCAGAATTTCTTCAACAAAAAGCTCATTTGCTGTTTTCTTGTTGGATTTGCTGATAACTTTGAGACCAGATCAGTTTGATGTTCAGTAGATACACACTTTTATTACATAAACTATCCATGACTTGATCTTAATTGACAACAAAGCAAAACCCATTTCAGAAAAGCAGCAAAACATAATCAGCATTAAAATTTGATCCTTGTCTGATTGTCATACTGTATATTTCAGAGCCTTTCTAAATACATACGTGAGGCAGTTTTTGTGGCGGCTGACTGGTGATGAGTGACCTTTTTGATCTCTGGTTTTGGTGTTTTAGTGACCTTTGGCTTCCTAGGAATGACTTTTGGTTTCTTCAGGACATTTTTGAGCTTCTTTGCTACCATAAGGCTTCTTGTGGATCTTTTTGCTATAAAAAAGGCAAAACACCTTTTAACAAGATTTCAGTACAAGACCATACACCCTAGAAAGGATACACATGAAATGAGACTAAGATACAGATTTTTCGAAGGTCCTGTGTAAATAGAGGATAAACATATGGAGAAGCAGCTGCCAATCATTAAGCATGGATGGGCAGCAGATAATGGATGATCTGTGATGTTGTGGGCCTTTGAAATACTAACACTTTGTATTAAAATATGCTGTGCTCAGTCTGAAAATGGATCATCATTGGGTTTTGGGAAACATTTGACCAAATCAAAAGAGAAACTGTTCAGCAGACACTAGTTTTCTTTCATTTACATCTCAGACCCCAAAGACTGGGAGGAAAAGAGCAATTTTTCCCTGATAACTTAGACTCAGTCATTACAAAGACCATCTGGGTTTCATCAGCATAAAACGTGACCTACCTCCAACACTCGGACACTGATTACAGAAATGCAAATAAGACCTGCTTTTTATACTCCTTTGCAGCTACTTAAGCTTTAAGTACAAATCAGTGACTCTATTTTTATAATGGATCTTTTTCCTGAATCTGTTCCGTTCTGAGCTTGTCTAAGATTGTTGCATCCAAGTTTAAGATTAAAAGCATGCTAAACTTTAGTTACTGTCATGCATTTTCTTCACATTCAGAGCAATAACATTTATTACCACAGTGGTATATAGCATACAATGCATGCATATTTAATATAGACATTTTGCAAAGAAATAATAAACACATGGACATTAGCAGTCACTTTAAATTTGAAGACTGATTCAAATGCAATAAAAAAAAGTTTCCTCAGATAAAATTGTCTGATAAGACCTCACCCAATTCCATGGGACCTTCATCTTCTTCTTTTTCCGTTTTCAGGACTTTCCTCACTGGTTTCTGACCTTCCTTCCCAGTCGGGCGCTCTGTAGTGGTTTCAGCTGTTGACTTTCTGTAACTGGTTGTGAATTCTGTGGTGGGAACCTCAGATGCATTGGAAGTCCCTGCAGAAAAAAGACTCTTTGTGGCAAGATCTACACCTGAAACCACACTGGGGTTAACTGGTAATGTGAAATCTGTCAAGTGGCCACAAACAAAGACAAAGAATCCACAAGGTGAAAATAAAAGCAGAGAGATGGGAAGAAATGCTGCCATAGTAAGCCTTTCCAATGGAAACCCCCCACACACTGAAGACTCATTCAACCTCCCTGACCTGGAGCTCTGCCTCTCTGTCAAGCTGCTACCAGTGGAAACTGTTTCCTTTTACACACAAGCCAGAAAAATCCTCTTGAGAGGGATATTAGTTGTAATAAAATTGCTTTCAAGGGAAATAAAGCAATGTGACCAACTTTGTTAATTTCTACCATAGTAAAAAATAAAATTTAAAAAATATATTTATTTTTGTAGGGAGAAAACACGTATTATCAGAAAGCAAAGCCTAGACTGGCTAAAAACTACGCTAATGCTCTTTTTTTAACACAACGGATGCGCGCGCAACTTGACTGCGGAAACAACACTGGCCTTTAAACTGTCACTGGTTGCCGTGGTTACCCGCATTTATCTTGCTGTTTTAACATTAGCCAGCATGCTGCCAGCATACAACTAACGTGATAAAATAAGATATGCTACCAAATTCCCTTTAGTGAATGGGATACGTCTTAATACATGTTGCATGCATGAATAAATGACGAGAAAAAATGGCTCAAACTTCAGTGGCCAGAAGACGTCACATACTTAGAATATTAAATAAGTTTTGTTAATGGTAATATTGTCAGCTCTCAATGAGAAACGATTGCTTTCTGGAGGTGTGGATTCTGTTGAAGTGTTACATATTACCTACTTGCTAATTTTTGGCCGTGACATTTGTAGTGCACCAGTAGGATATTCTGATGTTTACTGGAAATTGCCCGAGCTGTAAACAATTATGGAAACAAGCATCCCTTGTTTACCAAAAAGGATAGACATTCATAAACACAAATCATTAATGTTTCGATTTTAGTTATGATCAAGCTGACCTTAAAAGATTAAATTTGGAAGAAAAATAGGTGTTCATGCAACACATGCTTTTATTTTGAAGCTGTTGCTGAAAAGCCTGACACTTTTCTCTGCAGAGCAGCTGCTTTAAGAATCAGTGGACCAGTTTGTTTTGGGTTTAAATTCCACCAGGCCTCTCCTTCATGAAAAATGGCTGAATGTAGGCTCCTTTCCCCCCCACAAAGACTGGCTAAGAAAGTTGAGACATGTTTCAACAACTCAAAACTTAAAAAAATCAAAACACAATTTGTTTGTTAAATACCTTACAACACTCTTCCAGGTCTTTTGTTTGATTATACACCAAAATAATTCAGATTGCACTGTTCAGCTCAGAGGGCTTTAATGGCAGACAGAAAAATGTTACATGGCATTTATACTTCCAGTAAATCTTCAAGTTTTCAAGTGATTTGCCAGAAATGTCCTAAATTCATATGAAAACATTCACATTTCTTTGCACTGAGCAAGTTTTCTTACTGTCATCTTTGGAGTTCTGTTTTGAACAAATGGAAAAATGTAAGGGATCAAAACCTTATTTTAAGATGAGGAGTTCCTGTCCAGCTGTTACAAAACATATGTGACGAAAAACTGAAGCTAAAACATTTCTCTGTCTAATAAAGAACTTTAGTCCCACAGGATACATTAAAATGCCATAAGCTGTTAGGTTTTAATGATACAAAAACTTAAAAAAAACCCAAAAAACTGTACACTTTTTTTTTTTTAAATGAACTACCTTTCTATTATTCTGAGTGTAAAAGGCTGGTGGTTCTCCTATACATCAAAGTCCATTTGATCCTGGGAAGGATTCACCAGAGTGAAAAAACAAAAAACAAACAAAAAGAATGAAAAAAAAGAGAATGTCCAGGTTCCTCTCCTGAGGATGCTTCAGGGTCTCCAGAGTTTCAGCAAGCCATCCTCGCTGTAAGTGGCGATCAGGTTCTGGTGGGGGTGATGGGCGATGCCAATCACATCTTTCTCGTGAACCTGAAGAAGAAAGCAGCAGGACCAGTCACTTGGAGCAGAACTTCACTGTTGTGCTAAAGGTAAAACTGGGTTCCTACTCAGTTTTCATTTCAACTTAGCAGTGGTCAAAAGGAAGCTGCAAAAACTACAGACGTCAAAGAAGAACAGATTATGGTTGGTTTCTTTTCAGATCTGAGTTGCAGATCATCTTCTTCATAGAATTTTTTTCTTATCCAATTCTAATGTTAAAGGTTGTTTACTAAATTAAAAATTACTGGTCTTTGAGTGGGTGATCTTGCATTATTAAGCTATTTTCAATATATTACTTGAAAATAGATTTAAAACAACATTATTGTTTATCACTATAATTACTGAGAATTTATCATCCAGCAAAATTTGTTACTGTGACAGGCCAACATGGGGGAAGGTGTCTCCTTTTGTTTGTCTATAGAGTTTTGGAAGTGCTGACTGGGTAAAATCCTTGTAATTTTGGCTTTTCTTCACCCTGAAGAAACAGCTTCAGTTTGTAGTAAATAAATTCTGCAGTAATTTCCGGATTTGATTTGAGGAAGAGGTCTGGATTTTATCTTTTTTTAAATGCAGTTGGGTTACCTAGGTTGGCCATAATACAGGTGGATATAGATGGATAGAAGAACAACAGGATTGACACAAGACTTGAATAGACATGAAGACACAAAGAAAAGGCATAACTTTATGACTAGTAGCAGGTGAAGATAGCTTCATTAATATATATACCCAAGAAACTTGTTTGAGAGAAAATCTGTTGCTTTTCAGTCAGTGTTGCAGAACAAAATAAAGTATCAATGTGGTAGATAAGAAAAAGCTGACACTACAGCAAATATCTGCACAGTTATTTAAAAAAATGAGTAAAAATGTTCTGATCAAAGCATTAGTTTCAGTAAATTATACATTTTAAAAACAAAGCATGGATGTCAGGGTTTCTGCACACATTTAACTATATTATTAAAGCTACTTTTAAAAATAAAAGTAGAGCAGCAAAGCAAGTGGGGAAATTTGTTTAAAGGCAATCAATAAATAACAATAAGCTTAATTTAGAAAATCACTGATTAAGATACAACCTTGAGTATTAATCAGTTTGTGTTTGCATCCTGCAGGTTTACGTTCTCACCATCAGTACCTGTGTGGATATTTGCCTGACAAATGCTGCACCACAAACGGTGCAGAGGGTGTGCTGTGATATTTTTGGACTCTTTGATCTGTGTTTGCGTGCAGCATCGTACCGTCAGTGTTCTCTCCAGTTTGCCTGTGACGGTGCTGAAGCAGTAGAGCACAAAGTCTTCACCTACGCAGTATATCCACTCGCCGCGGGGCGACAGAGTGCAGCACACAAAGTCACCGCCTTCCCTTTTACCGGAGCTGAAACTCCTCACAATCTGTATTCAACAAGAAAAGCAAAAATGCTCACATAAAAAGAACATCTAAATGCTTAAAATATATACTTAAAACTTAAACTTACCTGTCCCTGCATGTTCATGATGACCACTGTGTTGGAGCGGTTACACACTACGAAATGCTCAGGGTTCTTGGGCAGCAGGAGGACATTGTTGACGGTGATGTCTGTGCCAGCTGACGTACCAAGAGGCTTAAATGTGCTGCTGCACTCTGTAGTTTTCACGTTCCACACCTGAAAAGAAAACACAAGGAAAGAAGTCGGTATGCTGCAACTGGACTAGAGGATTCATGTTAGGAGCTCAATAAGTTAAAGAGAAAGTTTGCTGTACTTTTTCAGACTCAAGTTCTCTTTCATGTAGTATTTATTGAAGGAAAGAATATTAACTGTAGGTAAGGATTAATAAATTAATTGTGGTGACTAAACAAAAAAATTAATGGAGGGAAAGACACATGGATAGGGAGACAAAATAATAGGTGGATGGAAAATTAAAAGGAGGAGCAAAGTAATGAATAGATTGCTAGAGTGTTAAACAAATGTATAGCTGAATGGTTGAATACACATATTTGGATGAGCATCTTTTAAATAAAAAAAAAAAAACATGATAAAAAGGTGTCTTAATGGAGCAGAAAACTGATCTGAAAATCTGGATGTACATAAATTCTCCCCATAAATATACAGACCTGGAAAAACAACTTAAATCACTCTTTTTTCTTTTCTTTTCTATAGTTTATAAAATCTTAACTTTTTTCAATATCTTACTTTGACTGTTCCATCTGAGGAAGCACTGATGATGTGATGGCCATCTGGGGTAAATGTAGCTTCGTTGACAAACGAGGCGTGGCCACGGAACTCCTTCAGTGATTTACCGGATTTCAGTCCATGGATTCTTGTGCAAAACAAAACAAAAAAATGAAAAATGAAAAGAGTTGAGCATGTGTGTTCAGCAAAGTCTACAAAGCCACTTGAGATCTTAAAAAGTTGCACTTACAAAAAAATTTGGAGTGAAAGAGAGAAGTTTAGATGAGTTTACCTGATTGTCTGATCGAAGGAGGCGCTGAGCAGCTGGCTGGTGTCTTTACAGAAACTCACACAAGTTACTCCTTTGCTGTGGGCGCGCTCGAATCTCCTCAGACACTGACCACTCTGAATCTTCCACACCTACATGCAAGTATACAAAGTATTTAATGATGACTCAAGACAGAGAGAACAGAAAATACTGCTCCATCATTTTATGTTTTTATGCTTTTTACAAAATAAATGTATTTTACAACAATCAGGAATGAAATAAGAATGCTGAATGAAAACAGTAAGAGTTAAACTGTGTTTTAAAAACTTCAAAATACAACAGAAACAAAAAGTGACCTTAATCTTTCCATCTTGGGCTCCAGTTGCTAACATCTCAGTGTCTCGACTGAAGCACATACACAGCACAGCATCATCCATCATCATGAAGTTATCTTGAGCCTGATATTTCAGATCCTGGAAAACAGACAAATTAAGTCTTGTCAAACAAATACACAAGTTCACTGCAAAAGCACAACATCTTATCAAGTATTTTCTGTCTAGTTTCTAAGGCAAATATCTTAGTACATTTGAAATAAGACAAAACTAACTTACAAGAAACTTTTCAGCAAGATATAGGAGTTTATTTTATGTAATTAATTCCTTAATATTAATTTAAAAGTACTTGTTCCACTGGCAGATTCTTTCAATCATAACTAGTACTTGCACTAGAAGCGAGACCAAAAACAGTAAGATTTTGTGTTTTTTAAGTGTATTGTACCTTCCTGATTTTTCCAGTGGTGAAGTTCCACACTTCAATGAATCCGTCCACAGACCCAGTGACCAGGTACTGACCATCAGGGGAGAATCTAGAACACTCCACATGAGATTTCTGTCCAAACTGCAGAGAGAGAAAATGACTTACACCCCAGCTCAGCTAAATGAACAGCTTTGATTAAAGAGTGGCCAAAATAACCCCCTCTGCAGGCCATATTTCTGACAGTGTGGGTACCTTTATGTGCCTGCTCAACTGAGTGGGGAAGCGCTCCTCCTCCACGTCTTTCACAGCTGCTTTACCTCTGAACAAGTCGATGGTCATACCAGGCGGCAGGAGACCTTGATGCTGCTGCCACTTCAGAGACTGAAGAAGGAAATTTAAGAGTTGTGAAATGTCAGCAACTTGTGTATATAATGCAAGTTTAAAGGTTTTAAGGTTACTAACCTGTCCCAGCAGAGCCATGAGACGGGAGGGCGGCACCACGCTGACCTCTCCTGCCAGGGCCTGAGCGATGGCGGCGCGCCGCTTCTCTTTACTGCTGCCATCTGGGTAAGCCTGTACAGAAACACATCCAAGTAAGTTATAAAGGGAAAACGCTGCAAAATTCCACATTGTGCATTAGTTCTTCAGTCAATTTTTAAAGTGCACATATAAAAGCTTAAAAAACACATGTAACAAACTAGGGCTGGGCAATAAATAATTAATATATATCACAATCAATATCAGCAGAAAATGCATCCAACAGGATGTTCAATGATTTTACTGAACTCCAATCCAGAAGCAGAGACCTGACTCGACTTGGAAAACTAAAATCTCCCCCAGATCAGTAAATAGGATTTAACTAGGACACTAAACTAATACCGTAACGATAAAACAATGCTGCATCTGCTGCACATGTTGGACTCACCTCTCTAGGATCGAAGTAGGAGCGAGCCAACAGGTTCTCCAAGTGGATGTATCTCTCTGGCTGCGTCTGTTTGAGCATGATCATGGGATCGGTCTGTCTGAGGAGTGAACGAGCAGCACCGAGCTCTCTCAGCTCAATAAGCTCCAGGACAACCTGGTTAGGAAAAGGATACCCAGGTTAATAATGAGCTAATTTTATAAACACATCTAATATAATAAATGAATAATAACTTGAAGCTAGTCTGCGATAGGTCAAAATGAGCTAGAATAACTATTAAAAAACAACAGTTCTGAAAATGTTGATAGGTAGTAGGATTTAATGTAACAAAAATAACAAATCCAAAACTCACCTGTTCATAAAGATCTATCAAGGTTTTATCTGGTAGCTTGAGGGACTGGATGGCTTGCAGGACGGTATCCCAGTGGCCACTGTTGATGTCCGCCACAAAGCTTTCTATGCTGTCCACTGTGTTTAGAGACACTGTTGTCTCCTCCTGCAACGTGGCCAGGGTTCGGTGCAGATTATTTTCCTTCAAATATTGCATAATCAGACGCACCACGCTGGGAAGACAGAAATTATACTGGTGATACAGCTAATATGAATTCTGAATGTAATAGTTAGATACAATGTGTGCTGTCGCTGTTTTTCATGTTAACAATATAATATACTGCTCAAAAAAATAAAGGGAACACTTTAAGTGTTAAACACCTGTTTAAGTGTTCCCTTTATTTTTTTGAGCAGTGTATTTTACATGATTTATTGTGCACATTTCTTTTTTAATTAAGCCATTTTTTGACATGCAACTTGTTTGGATATTTAGGTAGCATGCCCAATATTGCAAATCTATCAAATCTATGGCGTCACTCATATACTTCATTTAATGGGCTCATAAAATCACCAAATATATACTAAAAAAACGCTTTATTAACAAACCTCCTACGTTAAAACGTCTCCAGGAGGGAGACGTTTCAGGTCCTTACGAATTTCTATTTAACAGAATTATGAGGGAACTACGGAGCGCATCAAATTACAAAACAATATGTCTACATATTTAGGCAAAACAGTACACGTTGCATGATAATGTCTTAATTTGCCCAAGTTTGACAGTTATAGCTGAAGGAGCGGAATACTAACTCATGCTAACTTTAGCTTCATTTAGCCTTTTCAAATTAGTTGTGTGGGGGGTAGTATAACTATGAAACAAGTGAGCAGTTTAAAGCCCATTCCTGCACTACAATTATATAAACATTCTAGTTAGACAAGCTGATGAGCAGGATATACGTTTAAAGTGCTTGAAATAGTTAGCAAGCTAGCTTTGGGTGCTAACATCGGTCGGTGTTCTGCAGCTGAGGATGAGCGAGGCCTCTCCTTAAATATAAATATTTGATATTCAGTTATTATTCCGCAAGTTTTCATCAAACACGTGGAAGTTAACTGTTGTTTCAAAAACTACTTACTCTGCAGATTCCACTTCAATAGACATGGTTATTTATTTCGATGAAGCAGCCACAAAACACTCCTACCGCATGAAAAAACACGAAGAAGAGATACGGAAGTTATGGAACGAACTGTGGCTCTTCAAAATAAAAGCTGCAAGCAACGTCGTATTTGTTTGTGTCAAAAAATTATATTTAAAAAAAACAACTATAAAATATTTTTTTATAAACCTTAGGCTGAATTCGGGTGCCAAAAGAGAAATAGAATAATAATTATATTATAAAAATATATATATATCGTTGTTGTATGCATTAGGTATGTATCAAATAAACAAATTAATTAAATAAACAAAACTATGTTCATAATTGTTTAAAGGTGCTAATCGTTACATAGATGAAAATAGAAATAAACAGAACTAAATGAATTAAGTAATTACATGTGAATTAATTATCACTTTCACATTTTTTCATAAAATGTCCATCACTTGGTGACGTTAACCTTGGAATACATTACACTTTAGTTTGAAAAAATGTTTTTCAATCGTCGTCCTATTCAATTATTTGCACCCCATAGATCAATATGCATCCCTTACTTGAATGTCATGTTTATTTTGTCTTTCCCATTTGAAGAGTAGATAAGAGAGGTAGGCCTCTATGTCGGATCATGTCAGTATAAAATGGAATACGTACATTTATAATATTGTCAACAATTACTGTGTCACTCAATAAATCTGAAATTAGTTTCGATCTTTCTAAAATGTTCAGTGTGAGACTATACTATTGAAATAAAAGTTGAATTTACAGTATTCTCAGCCTTTTTATTGATAAAGGCTGTGCTATTATTTATGGAGCAATTTGGTCTCTGATTTCACTCTTTCTGGTAGCCTTCTAAATAACATCAAAAATTTTATGTATCTATTAAAATTACGGTAACATAGCTTCTATAAGAATACAACTAATTATGTAGCAGCACATTACTCCTGACTCACGTTTACTCAGATCATGAACAAGGTTATTAAACCAGCTGTTATTAATGGACTATACATAAAATATATTTCCTTTAACCTAGAGTTGCTGTAGTTTTAGCACGTGTAGCTGTTGTCTTTTTCTTTTATAAAGCACTTGTTTATTTCTCTGCATGATCAACAGGGGCTGCTGTCTGCACAGTTATGACACAAAGGCCCTCTTGACTCCCTTTTCTCTGCCAGTGAAGGTCTTTCAAGGTTATGATGATGCACCACTTCAATCTGCAGGGTTTGATTGTTTTGGGCAATCATGACATAATCCTGCTGTGAGCCCCATCCACATTCGATGTGAATTTGGCAACAAGAACACAGCAGATCCCGCCTGGTTGTATTTGTCTTTGCAGATGGAGAAATATATTGGAAAGTGATGAGGAGCAACAGAGAGGATGGGGAGGGGAGGAGCAATGAGGAGCAGCAAAGTACCATAACACCCCAGTGCCTCAGAATACATTAACATGAAGGCAGAAAAAAATCCATCAATGTATTTTCTGCCCTATTCTCTCATGACAAAGCAGGAGCTGTTTAGAGAATGCTTTCCAATGAGGTAGCTGCCACCGCGCTGGAAGACTGACAGCAGAACAAACGGCTGTAATTTAATCGCTTCATCCTTTGTGGGAAAAAACAAAAGATGATTCTAAATTTATGGCCTTGCCAGTTTTTGACTATAATAAAATCAGATCTTTGCAACATATTTGAATATCATAAGCAGCACAATGAGGAAATGTTCTCACCTGACTGCTAAATTCATGAGTAAAGCAGTTTATAAATACATATTATGTGATCTGAGGTGTTGTTGAGTTGACCGTGCAGAAACTTCCTCAACAACAAATCAAAGTGCAGCAGCTTCTTTGAAAGATGAACAGATGAATGAATCAATCGATGGCAGCGCTGCTGCCCTGGCCGGGCAGCAGGAGAGATGGATGAACCTGAGGAAGAAGTGAAGGAAATAAAATACATCAACACAAGGTTGCATCTGTTTATAGGTTGTTCAGAATGCATGGGAAAAAATAGCTTTTATGGATTTCACAGATAGTCCCGATTATCAAGGTGAGATAATCAAATCATCTTGCAAATGTGCATCCAATCTTAGCTAACTGTCTTTGTGATTGTTCATTCATTAACTTTTTCCATATATTTTTATGTATTTTATGACTTGTTAAAAACAGATTTATAATTTTTCAAAATAAACTGGCAGATACTACAAAAAATGAAAACAAACCCACTTGAGAACATGGGAAATCTTACTCCAAATCATGAATGAGTTTCAACAGAATTTATTATAATGGAGAAAACAGATTAGCACATTTTGCTCATAACAGTAAATCTTTGAAGCTTCTTGTCAGATAAAGAGGGGATTACAAGTACAATACTGCTGAAGGAAGAGGATTTGGATATGAATGAGTTGGAACAGGGAAGAATGTTTGCATGTTATTTCATTTGAGCCTTTAATAATTGCTAGAAGTAGCAAGAGAACAACAAAATTTAATAACGAAAGTTGGATAAAGTATTAAAATACGCCAGATTTTTGATCCAGAATGTTGATCGATGATTGTGTAATATAATACTGAGGCAAATAACAAGAATATTAGAACACTAATAAATATTGTGAAGTTAATTAAAGAGTTCTGTAAGTAGGGACTCTTAACAATCTAATACTGCATAAGTCATGGTTCATTCATTTCTCTATACTGCTTCAAAGAATACAAACTTTATATATTTTCACAGCAGTGTTGATTCAATTTTTTATTTTGTTCAAAGATAATATCCTTGATGATGATGCAATCTTGAGATATTTTGTAAAATAATCTAAAATGTTTGTTCAAATAATCCATTTAAAAAGGTTCTTTCATAACCTGCTAAGACATGTAGGTTGTTTCCAGTTATTTATTTTATCTAATAAAAACCTCAAACTATTACATATTTTGAGAGAAATGCATTCATCCTTTAGTGAAAACGCCCAAAGGATTTTCTGAAAGAAATATTGATCAGGACTCCTTTAAGACTCTTATCTCAGTCATGATTCAGATGGTTGAAATACAGATGGAGCAGTAAATCAAAATCTTTCCATTTAGCACTTTCTTTGCAGCTTCAGACTGCGCCACCATGTCTTATTCCATCCACTGGAGAACAAGACACCAAGATATTTGAATTTCTGTTTGAGGCAGAAACTGATTTCTCAGATCTAAAGAAAGAATAGCTCACATTTTCCAAACCAGTAAGCTTCTGTAAACCATTCGTTTGAAGACACCAACAGATCAAGAGGATACCAAATCAGATTCCCTCCTCTTCATGATTACATCTTGAATTATGATGAAGAGTTCCAATAGCAAAGTCAAGCCTTTCCTGGATTTAAGTTTGACTTTAGTTGAGAACTGCAAACATAGCTCTTCTTTGAGAACAATATTTCAGAATTTGCAAGATGATTGCAAAATACCTTGTATCTCTTGGGTTGTGTCAGGTTGACTTTTTCCATTTCTGAAGAACTTGACTGTCTTCCACTTACACAGATTTCTACATTTTTAAACACATCCTTTACAAGAGGGGTATTCAAATCCAGTTTTTGAGGGCCGGTGGTGCAGGACTCTGAACTTAACTACATACTGAAGATGGGATTCAGTCTTTTGATCTAAGCCTCAAGGTCTAGATTTGAAAACTTTTCATCTACAATATGTTAAGTACAAGTTCTGACCAAAGTTTAATGAAAAGCAATAAAAAAATACTACTGAAAAAAGCTTTTTTCAGTAGTTTTTAGTAGATCTCTATAAATGTTTAAATGAAAGCCAACCTTGTTCAAAGTCAAAATTCAAGGAAATTCAGGACAGTTCAAAAGAAACATAATGTTTCACACCAGATTAAAGCCTTCAATCTGTTTTTCACATCAAAGTTGACTGTCACAATGAGCGGTAATGTGAGGTGAGGCAGACGCTTGGAGACCAAGGTAAGCTGAATAATGGTGGTTTTAATGATGAAATCCCAAATAAAACAAACAGTCCAAAACCCAGGCAGCACTGCTCAGCAGAAACCAGGGCTTAACACAGGTAGCGCTGGGTGAACAAATGGACATCCAGACAGAGACAGCACAATGACACCAAATGAGACGAGGACCCAACGAGGAACAAGGAACACAGGTGGGGTTAAATACACAGGGAATAATCAAGGAAACGAGACACACCAGGGAGCAATCAAAGGGTAAGACAGGACAACAGGGAGACTCAGAGACAGAAACTCGAAATAAATACACAGAAAAATACAGAACATAACATTAACATTTTTGATCTGAGTTAAAAGTGCATCACATTACAAATAATAAATTCTTAATGATCTGTCTTCATAAATCCTAGCTCCTTTGTTTCATTTTATTAATGAAATGTGAGCTTTATGTGATCTTAATCTCAATAAAAGTACACTTTGCTGCAAACATTATGAAGACTTCATTGTTTAAACAAGTAATCTTACAGGAATGTATCTCAAGAAAAAAGTTTTAAGCATCTCAGATTTAATTTTGTTATGCCAGATAAAGTTAGGAACAAATATCCTTCTGTAATAATAAAACTGGAGGTACATTTCATTGACGTGTCCAGAAACTCGTCCATAACATTTGTTTACATTATTGTATTTTGTTTCGTTGTGGTTCAGTGAAGTTTGAATTTCTTTTATTGGCTTTTTCAAAAACATGTTTTTCTACTAGGGCATTTTCTAGATGGAAGGGCTACACAGAACTCGTTATAAGGAACAAAATACGTAACCCACACTTTTTGTTTTTGTGCCACAGAAGGTCTCAGAGATAAAAAGCCCATATTCGAGCTGTTGAAGGAAGATGCAAAAACAATGAAATCATGACTTGAGCTGCAGATTGAAAATCTGATTGGTTGGGCTTGAAGGCAAACATATACACCCTCTCTCATGATTTATTTATATTTCCATTTCTATCATGATTCTGTAATGTGAACTTATATAGTGCATACAAGTTAAATTTTTATGTCTTTTCAGTACTCATTCCATAACTCAGAAACCAGCTCCTGCAGAAACCCACTGAAATCTGAATGAAAAATATATGCTTCTAATAACAAAGAATTGCTGCTTTATAGGGTTTTGTTTGAGTCTTTTTGAGAGCTTTGCTCTTGAGTGTACCTGGAAAATACAAAGAGCATGAGTCCATTGATTTGTTGCTAAGCTTCTTGTAGCTAAGTGCTAATGGCTGATTTCTGCTCCAGTCAGTCAGCCCTTGAGTCACAAGTGGCAGCTTGTAGAGGCGATCAGGCAGTTAGTGTACGAAAGATGTAGATCTATAAACATAGAGCCGGTGGAGGGACGAGTTGTAAATCTTGATTTTCCCACAGGGAGTTCTTCACCGAGGTTTAAGCATCTGTCATAATGACATCCATTATTCCCAGTGGATCAATAGGAAAGCCAAAATTAAACTCTAAGACAGGAATAGTTAAACTGTATGTTCAAAAATTCAAATCTGGATTGTGGATCAGGTAAAGACTGCAACTATGGAGGGATACAAGGGACACAATGTAAGAAATTTAAGAATCAAATATATTGAGCTAAATAAATAAGGTTAATTCTGCTTCTAGGATCTGTTTTAGGTGCTGTTTTGTCTATTTTTACAACAAAGTTGGATATTTTTGATAAGTTAGTATATAAAACTATTTAAATCCTGAAATAGGACTACTGATTATTTTCAGTTAATGTTTTAAGGGTCTTCAACAATTCGGCTAAACTGCTTTTGACCCATTTGTTTATTTTTATGATGTTTCTGACATTGTTTGAAATGCTAATATTTGGGGGGAATTGGTTCTGCCATTGGTATAATTTTGACTGTATGTAAATATTTGATCTTCATTTATTATTATAATTTATTTATTTATACAATGAAGTTTTTACAACTTAAATCAAGTTTATTGTTCTGCCTGTTTATTCACAACAAGCTGACATAACTAATCTAAAGCATGTAGACTCCACCATATAAGGGAAACATGTAGATTGGAATGTAAGAGCAGCACAAATAATTTCTTAATATTGTTGGAAAAATTATTACTTCCTCTGGCAGTTTATCTAACTTATAACACTGGGAAAATACTTTGCCAATGGAAATAATAATAATTAAGGGAAATAATTTGCCATTGGAGTTTCAAAATCAATATTAAAGGAATTATTTACTTAAAACAAACTCCAATATCTTGCTGAGAAGTTACTTATAAGTTAGTTTTGTCTTATTTCAAGTGTACCAAGACATTTGCAGCAGAAACCTGACCAAAAATACTTGGCAAGATTTTGTGTTTTTACAGTGTACACTTATCATCTAATCCTCTGAAGCAGAGCCAGAAAAAGAAGCAATCCTGCATCTCAGGAATTCATTGGAATGAAGGCGAACAAACCCACACAAAGACGCTTAGCAGGGTTTTTTCATCCCACATGAAGCTTGCATTGAGGCGAGATAAATTGTAGGTCATCAAGGTGATAAAGCATGGAGCTTGAAATGGGATTGTGGCTGTAAGGCAGAGTACCAAGCAGCTCACATGTGAACTAATATATGTCAGTGCAGAGCAGTCTGGATAAGAGAGATACGCAGCAGCAGGGCATGTCTCCACCAGTGACAATGTAAACAGAAGCAAGCCACTCACTGAGTGAATGCTGCTGCCTCTGCTCAGCTGAATAGCTCCAGCGTCTGTTGTCTGCTGCTACAGAGGAAAAGCCGCTGACACAAGTGGATAGTTCTGAGAGGGCTAAGCTTTCTCTTTTAACTGACAGGCCTATCTTGTTCCACCTTTTACTCGTTCCAGTATCTGCTCTCATGTAAATCTACAACCTGAGGCCTCTTGTTTGTCAGCTCATTTAACTACCCACTGCAGAGCTTTATGGAGGTTTCAGAAACATACAGGGCATTTGTGTAACCAATAAAGCAATTCAAAAGAGGGTTTTGAGATTACTTTTTTAGGTTTTGGGTTGCAATGCTCATTTTGAGTTTTTGAATTGTTCAGTTACATCAAATCAAATTGCAAAGAGGAAAATGAACATAGAAGCTTTTTGAAAAGTAGAGCTTCATTGCAAAAACAGAAAATTTTACCAGGTATCTTGGTCTAGTTTCTTGTGCAAATGTTAGTACATTAGAAATAAGACAAAACTAACTTACAAATAACTTCTCAGTAACCTATAGGAGCTTGTTTTAAGTCAATAATTCCTTATTTCACTTATGAGACATTTTTCCTATCATAAGTAAAATAAATGAATATTTATATTATATATATTTATAATAAATATTAAAGAATTATTGGCTTAAAACAAGCTCCTATATCTTGCTGAAAGGTTACTTGTAAGTTAGTGTTGTCTTTTCTCGAGTACACTAAGATATTTGCACTAGAAATCAGAACAAAAATACTTGTTAAGATTTTCTGTTTTTGCAGCGTGGGACTCAGAAAAGCTTTGGATGTCTTAACAAATTATAATTACTTGGATAAAATGTTGAAAGTTATTTTGTAAGTTAAACATTTCAGGCATAAGAAAAGATTATGCAAAGAAACATTTTGTATTTCAGGAGATTTTATTGCTTTCTGCACCATGCATTTGGCCCAGTAGAGAGGGATTAATTACCAGTAAGTTAGAAAACATAATATTGAGTATTTATTTCAGATATTTGGTTTTATCATCTTTTTTATGTTGTTTAAATCTTTTAACTCCATCCATCCACAGGGCAACACAGAGACACACAGGACAATATACAAAAATGTTTCTAAAAAATGTAAAAAAAAAAACAAACTCAAACTTTTCACATTTTTATTCTACATTTGTTTAAAAACCATGTTTCGTTTTTCTTCCACTTCAGAATTGTCACTACTTTGTATTTGACTATTAGATGAAATCCTTATTAAAAACGGTATAGTTTGTCATTATAACAAATGCAAATTTGGAAAAGTTCAAAGGTGAATATTTTTTACACTGAGAATTATAAATTAATTAGTTTTAGTGACTTATTCAACTAAGTAGTCTCATTCTGCTGGGTCAAGTGGGTCTGGATAATACACATGCATCTTTTGCATACTTTTAATTAAATGTATCCTGTTCAAAGACACAATCTTATGGGATTAATTTGCTTCAGAAGTTTCTTTTTTCAAATTCACATGTTAATTGTGGTAAACACAAACTGCACAACATTATCATGGTGAGAAACAAAGCTGCATATAAATCTAATGGAAAAAACAAAGGTGGAATAATTCTTTTCAAGACATACAGCAATTTTGGAAGAAAAACAATTTTCAACTGCAGCAATCCAGCCCACCTACTGTATTTCATGGATGAATTCATGCTTGTTGTTTTATTCCAAATAAATTGCATGGGTGTTGCTGACAAGCACTTTTATACTACATACATTAAAAAATCTTGTGAAGTGTAAAGCCAGAAAGGATTAGGACCATTCCTCAGAGGCCCACAATTAACGTCCGTTTGTTTTCAGAAACCCATTCATCAGAGCCCACAGTGGGCAAATCCAGCAGGTTGGAATGAGGTTATTATGCTAAATGCAGAAAACAAAGAGAGGCTATTTATGGGTAATTAACATGGTAATTTCTTAGCAACTCCAACTATTTGCACAACGGAAAAGATGCTGATTCTGAGGATTTCCTTGCCTACATTTTTCTTATTGCTTCATTTATAAGCTGACCTGACCTTTTAACATAACAGCCGTCACCCTTGTCCTGGGGACTTATTGATTGGCCTACGCAGACAAGTTAATAAGTAAATACATCTTCTTTCAGTTCCTGCTGAGCAGAATGCCATTCTGAGGAAATGAGACACATTCAGGTTTAACTTTCCATTTTTTTTAAGGATTACCTTCATATTGCACAACCTCCATCATGACAACACAGCATGAAGAGCAGAGGGACTCAAATAATTGTGAGAGTTTTGCTATGATAAAGAATATAATAATGGAATCCAAAAGATGTCTTTTCAAACATACAAATACTGTATGAAACATTTTAATCTCAGAAACTTCTATTCCATATGGGATATATTCCTGCAAAACTAATGTGCTAAGGTTTGTCACAGTGATGTTGGTAAGTTGTCATGTAGAAACAGAACTGGATTCAATGGTTGTTCTTAAAATTTTAGATCAGGTGGAAAATCTCAAACTTTTTCATGAGAGCAGCTGCAGAAATAAAATAAGAAATCTGAAATGTTTTTCTGCTCTATGCCCTTCGGTTTAAAATAGTACAAATGGGCCTGTGAGTTAAACTAAATAATAATAATAATAATAATAATAATAATAATAATAATAATAATAATAATAATAATAATAAAAATACACAGTTGCTGCAATTGTTATAAGTAACACATTTCACATTTTCTGGCCAAATCACTAAAGCTACTTCAAAGTAGTTACGTTTTTCTTTCTCTTCTACATCAATGTATTCTATTTTGAAGAAAAACATAAAAACCTAAACCCTTCAACATTTTAGATAATTTTATTTCAGTTTAAAATGCAGGATAGACATGATGCATGATTCTCATCTCCTTTCAGTGCTCCTCTGTATGAAAACAAGCGTAGAAATAGCGGTTGATTTTTACCAGGCTGCTGGTTAAAAGGAACTTCAAGGTGGAAGAGAAACAGCAGTGAAAAGATAGAAAACAGAGTTGATCAGGGACATAACGAGATAGAAAAAGGAAGAAAAGAAAAACGTTAATGAGAGTGTGGAGGACATGGGCGATCAGGGACAGGAGGAAGTGGAAGGACACGAAGAGTTAGAACAGCATTTAAATGACTGCGACCTTTTAGATAATAAAAAACTTATCGAAACAGGAAACTGTGCTTCAAAAATATAAATGGGACAGACATGAAAGAAATGTAGCACATATTTTAAAATGAAATTGTGAAATAGACTTATATTTGATATTTTAGTAGATTTTTATTTACCACAGAGCGACCTGCCAAGACTTTACCATAATAAACTCTGTGAGACAGAAGCCAAACTACCCAGTTAGTTAAATAAAATTTAAAAGGTTGCTTTTTTGTTGCTATTTAATTTCAAAGATCCTCAGCATAAACCTCATAAAACCTCTTGCGCCCGCTCTTTATAATACATATGTTTCTAGATCTACTCATTGTTGTAATGAATTTTTCTTAAGGGGTAACATATTAAAGGAGGCTGAATACAAACATAATTAGCAAGACTCAACAACTATAAAACTAAAACCATGAGTGAGATGTCCAAATTATCACTTCCTGGAGCGAAACCATTCAGGTAGGTGGGCAATACAAAATTTGATCCCCATTTAGGGTGATATACCCTACATTGTAACACATGTTGTGTCATTGACACATTTTGGGTATCAACATGGAGAAATTTAACACTTAGCTTCTGCTAAACACAATGTTAGTATGGTGTGTTAGCAGAACTGTGCTTTAGGGTTAGAGCAACTAGTGGTGCTGATTATTTTGGGAATAAAAGTAAAAACCATTTATCCATTTTCTTCTACTTTAAAAGTACTTTATGGTAGTCTATCACATCAAATCCAGTCAAAAACCTTTGTGATAGACTAGATTCAAAGCTATCATCATTAGAAAAAGCTACTGAATTAGCTTGCTATGAATCTGATGTATTAAAAGAAAGGGATTTAGAGGTTAGCTGACACAAAAAAACAATAATTTATTAGAGAAAGACTGAGAAGGACTGGCATCTACTAGTCTACAGCCAGATGGCATGTGAGAAAAGACCTTCCCTTTCTTCCGCAGGGAGAAATGGAAAATCAACACCTTTAGAAGAGAGGAGCTGAGAGGAATGACAGTACCTCCTCTGCTTCAGGCTGCTTCCTGGGCACCAGAACTGCTGACTGCCCAATGCTGGGGAGCTCATAAGCCTGTAACATGCAGCAAACCCCTTGCACACTGTAGAGTGACATCGCTAGTTTCTGCAGTGGTTTCAAAGCTAATAGGACAAGACATATGTATGTTTGTGTGGGTTTGAAAATAACAACCCTTATATGCTGTCATGGTATTTTAGGAATCTGTCACAAACTGACTACTTAGCAGTTTTAAAAGGTGGACGAGTGAGAAAACAAGAGGTTCTCATGGTGTGTGTGAGGAAGCACACACCCCCCACACACTTTGGATGTGAACTTTAACGTGCAGAACAACCTTTTCACCGGTCTCTATAAAGTCAGTTCAGTTTAATTAAATAGCACAAATTCAGACTGAAACACTTGATAATGCCATTCATATGGATAGATATGTTCCCAATGGCATGCATTCCAAGTCAATCCTAGTTTTAAAATAAGTTAATTTTTTTTTCTCCAATTATTAAACTGTTTCTATGAACTGAGTGGTTTTCTTCTGTATAAAAACAAAAAGCTGAGTTGGATAACTTAGCTAAAGTAACCAATTTATTTGTAGATGTACCTCTTTTCTGTTTGAAAAAAAAAGTTAAGGTTTTGTTCTTTCTTGTGGAGGTTCCTCTCTAGTTTTCCCAGTGTTAGTATTTATTTCAATGTTTTCACACAATACTTATAATTTCACTCTTTTTGTGTTTATTGCATTAGGTTGTTTACTATTATGGGTGCACACATTTAGTAAACTCCTTTTGTTTATTTGAATTATTAACTAATTTGTTTTGCTGAGTCTGAAGGACTGGCTGAGTGAGAGGACTGGTTGAAAGGCAAACCAGGAAGTGGAACAAACCATCAGGCTGCTGGAAACAGGGGACTTGATGTTAAAGGACCTGCCTCTCTCTCTATTAATATCATAAGTCCTTAAACAATTTTGGTGTTAGGTTGTTTTGTTTTTATAGTTGTTTTGTAGTCAAAATGTGTTGGTTTGAATTACTTATTTATGTTTATGCATTGTCTGTCTTTGTCTCATTTCCCACCCCTCCTCGTTTGTGTAGGCTAGCCTTTGTGTATAAATTCCCCTGTGTGTTCATCGTGTGAGGTCAGTTTTTGGTTTGTTATCCTGAGTTAGGTATGCCTTAGTTGATTTCTGTTGGGCCCATTTTGATATATTTTTTTAGATTTGCTGTTGAAAGGCTTTTGTTAATTTTTTTCTTGAAAAATAAATAGAAAATATTTTTTCATATAGGCTATGCCTTTGTCCTTGTGCCTTACTGGTCGGACCGTAACATTTCTGCTTCACAATATGAACAAACTCTAAGGTCAATGCTAGTGCATTGCATCACACATTACACTTATTTTGCCTGACATTTAACCAAAATATCTTTAACATACGTCTTTTTTACATTATTGATGCCGTTAGACTTTTACAAGTGTCAGGGTTTTTCATTCCTGAACTGACATCTTCATTCAAGACTGGAGTCAGTTTGTTTCCCTCAGGAATCAATTATTAATGGCTGCTAGCTTTTTTTTTTTTTTTTAAATTTTTTAAGAGAAGGCAGACAAATTATATTTTTCTTTTTATCTGTAATTTGATCAAGCTTTGTCACAGTTTCGCAAGTCCGCAGCAGGGTTTATCCTAATGAAACCAATATCTGCTTAGGGTTGGCATGGCAGCCTCACTAAAGAGATGACACTTTGAATAAGAGAGCTTGGGATGCTGCTGTTAGTTTTAGCTTTTTTATCAGTCTTCTACAGTTCCCTGTTGTATGATAGTATGTGTAGACAGTCATTAACGTTTGTACAATCCAGGTCAAATGACTTTATTTTAGATCTTGATCGATTTTTGGTGAAGGTCATTTCAGTTTTATGCTGTATTTTATGGTGTTTAATATTGAGAATGATGCAGCTCTTTTTGAACACTGAGTAAGCTAATTTAAATTAAGTTCTTTTCAGGATTCCAGCCCAAATGCAATGTAAAACTCTTAAAATAAAAAAATAAACAAATGAAAAAAAAAATCTCAACCTCTACTGAAACTCATGTTAATTGTGCTAAATACATGACTTTTGGAACACAACACGTTTTTACACATTTCTTTGTGGCATTATGTCCTTTTATGTTCTGTTACATTGGGACTATTGATTAATCGATGACTGTTAATCATTGATGAAATCAGGTTTGATAGATTCCAGATAAGAATGACACTGCATCTTATTAAGATGTTCTGTGCTTTTCTGCCACACAATAACAAATATTTTGATAAAATTATCCTACGAACATTTTATATAAAACCTGCCAAATGTTGTCGAAAACAGTTCAAATTTTAACAACCCATTCAAAAAAATTTTTGCAAGCTCAATGTGTTTAAAAGAATCTCAACTGAGTGGAAACCCACCCAATATGGCAACACTGCTTCCTTTATCATTATGGCTATCAAGTGACAAGCATACAGGTGAATTGGAGCAAACCTACTTAGACCTGAAACAGGGAGGAACTAAAATTCACAAATTATTTCCAGTATCTGTTTGCTTAAAAGTATAGAGACTTTAAAAATCGTAGGACTGATCTGAATAGTCAGGGTTTTTTCAGATCCACAAATCAGGGAGGAGTTCCTTTATTTTGTCCTTCAATTTGGACAAAGCCCCATATCCTGTACAACCCACAAATCTGAAACATTCCCAGTTTATCTTAAAGAGTGATTAGTTCATATTTTAAGACTTAGAAAGTATTTGAATATGCTAATGTGAAAGTTATTACTTGGACTCAAATACATAGAAGCCTCAAAAGAAAGATGTTGAAATGACACAGAATGCGAGAAAACCCTGCAGCATCAGGTGACAAATTGCATAAAATGTCTCTATCTAAAAGATCTTATCTAAAAGGACAAAATCTCATCATCTTGGTTCTTTTATGGATGACCAAACTCATTCCCGTTAAGGCAGCAGTCCTGCTGCTGGGTAGCAAAAACACGACAAACAAAATATGAATGACTCAGGGGGAAATATCAGATTCAGCATGATATTAAAGGTCATCTTATTTTCTTCAGATTATTTCTCTCCCGCCTCTTATTTTTGCAATGAATCTTTACTCCTTATTTTCCTGCAAGTTTAGTCTCAAACACATCAATCTCCTGTCCTGAGAATGTTATGGTTGGATGTACATGAATTACCTCACCCTCAGTAGTGAAATAAAATTACTTTGAGTGAAAACAGGAAACCTCTCACAGCCCTGAAGAGCAATCAGTCCTGGATGCACTGCTTAGTTCACAACCTCAGCTCCATTAAAGCAAATGAAACACTCCTAATATCTATCTTGTTGAAAGGTTCCTCATGATGGAAGCATGCATTTCACTCTACACTTCATCCCAAAGAGTCAATAAGACTTAAAGTAGTCCGTCAAATAAAAATCAAAGGGACTTTGAAAGTTGTAGTTCATGGTAAATTATGGAATAGCTAATGGTGTTCATCTTTACACCTGAGCAAAAAGAAAAATCCCACAAATCAATATTAGGCTTATTTCAGAGAGTGAAATAAAAAAAAAATTGGAATAGTTTTAGCCTTCAGATTTAACTCAGATTATTTCCTTTTCAGTGGGATCAAGTCTTTATTAGAGAAAAATCTATAAGATTTATTCTAGTGTGAAGGTTTTACTTTTACAGGTAAAAGGTTGAAAGCATAAAAATGGTTAACTTAGACTGTTTGAAAGTGGCAACATAATCTCATAGTCAACATATCAACTAGCCAAGTTCCAACTACAATGTGCACAAAACTTTGCTGATATTCCATTAAATACAAAACACAATTAAAATCACATGTGAAAAGTCTTTTCCACACAATAGATAATTAAAAAGATGTCGTTCACATTATCCTCCACCCACTTCCTGTTGTCTTCCTGGTCTTTTCTGCTAGTCGTAACATCCAGTTGTTGATCACATTTGATGTAAAAAAAGTGTTTCCATTGCAGTCTTATAAAATACAATTTCAATTTCAATACAGTTGAAAAAGCACTACATGTCCATAGCATAAATTATTACTCACACATTACTACTCTCTGTTATTATTACCGATTAGAAAGTCCATACACTATTTAAGCTAAACTTGCTACACAAACCATCAACAGCGACATTTTTTATGTAAAAAACTGAAATGTAATTTGCCCAGCTTTACAGCTGCAGCTGACTCTGATGACAAATCCTTTCCTTCTAGGAAGTCACATTCACAGCTTAAAAGGCTTGCTAGTCACCCACCAAGACATTGGTCTTGGTGGGTAACTAGCAAGTTACCCACCAATGTCTTGGTCTTGGTCCTTTGACGCCTCCAAATAAAACACGTCTGGAGCACATCAGTACCATCTGACAACTTGTCTGTTTTTAGCATCTCATGTGTATAAAATCCTGGGCAACTTGGTAAAGTCATAAAATTTCCAGAAACAAAACTCTCCAGTGGTCTGATCACTCACTTGGGATTCAACATGTTCTGAATCTGATTATTTCTGATTATTTCTTTATTATTTATTTGCCATTTTAACATTTTTCTTTGAGTTAGTCAATTTATACTCATCATTTGTTTTTGACTTGTTTCCTTAGTTTTGTGCTCTTTTCTGTTCATTGTTTATGTGAGTCATTCTGGTTTCCATGTGTCTTCTTCTGGTTTTTATAAATATTTCTGGTTCCTCATTAAGGTCTTCATTATTACGTCTGCCTGTGTCCTGTTGCATTTGGGTCTTCAATTTAACTCATTGGAAGTTGATATTAATTTGACCAAATGACTTGTTCATTTTGTCTGCACAGATAGCTGGAAGCAGATTGTGAAAACCCAACAATAATGTCACATTTGTTCTTGAAAGAACTTCTGTGGCAAAATTTCATAGAAACAATTCTAAAAGAACATGTTCAACACTCCTCAGTTTTATTTCTCGTTCTGGAACATCCATAAAGCCATTAGAGGCTGCTGTATTACCATGTGGGTTGTTTATGTGTTCATGACAGAAACTAGTTCTGTTGCTTTGCTAGTGAAATGCTCATGTTTCAAAATGCTGCAATGTTTTCTCAGCCACCGTTTTCTTCATGGCAGCGAGTCTTTCCCCAAGGATCACCCGAACACCTCGGCATCTCCTCGTCTTATCTCCTTCCATGTCACACATAACAATGAAATCTGACTGTTGAACAGCTACCTGAAAGAGTGATCATATGCAGCTCGTCTCTGGTGAATGCCTCAGCTCAGCAGATAAGAGTTTTCCTCTCTGAAGGGTTGTCGGGAACCTGATTGTGCTCACTGTGTAAGTGCCACTTTATCTTGTTGCAAGGTGAAGAGCGATGCCATGAAATTCATTTGGCTTTTTGTTACAGTTTGATGAATTCTGTTCTCATGGAAATTTAAATCACTGAACATATAGTGAGACCGTGCGATTTCACAGTGAAAACTGAGCAGAAAACACTTTTAAAAGGGTCATGAGTTCACAGCTTTTCGGCACGCATGCTTTCATGTATTGATTCATCTGCAGAGGATTAAAAGCACCGTCTTAGTTCAGGCTTTCAGAGATACAAGGCATACGGAAGAGCTAAATGTGAGGCGAACATTAGCCTCAAGGCCAAAAAAATATGGTGCTACTTTAATGTTTGTTAGGAAAATATATTCTGTTTTCAGGCTTGTTGTTCTTAATTTTGCCTAAAATGTTTTCTGAAGGAAACTGTAACAAAATTTGATTTTGAAATGTTTAAATCATTTTAGAGTTGGTTTGATATCTAAACAACAACTGAATGCAACATAGGAGACTATCAATTTCTGAACAACGATGATGATTGACTTCAGCTTGTAGTTTCACTTTGCCATTACTAATAGGATTTATTTGGATGTACTCCATTGTGTCACAAGAGTTTAAATATCCAATCAGAATTATGCCAGAGGCAAACCTATGGTTGCAATAAAAGGTATGGTACAATAAAATATTGCTGGAGGTATTTTCCTATATTTGAACCTGTATTTATAGTTTATATTTAAACATGGCAGCTGTAAGTTGTCTTCTTGGGAACAAATATCAAAGTCACAGTCTCAGTCCTGGACTAAAAATAGAATATTTTTGAGATTATTTAAATGAAAGTGGAAAACATGGATAAACAATACATTGCATTACATAATCTAATTTAATCAATAGTTTCTATTTTGATTTACTTCTCATGGATTTATGAAAATTTTGCAGCTACAGCAAACCCTTACCAACATCAGTGCCCCATGAAAACTTAATTTTCCTGCAATGAATATGCTCTCTCAGGAAAAAATGGAAATTCATGATTAATTCATCAAAATCTTAGTTAAATTGGGACAAGAGACTTAATTTCCTCATGCTTCACATGGTCATCTCCCCACAGCGTGAAACTTGACAGTTGCTTGGAGACACAGAGCTTCCCTTCATCACTTTAACAGTTCAGTTGTTTGTAAAAGAAATTACACTCACAAGACTTATTAAAGTGGAAAGACAGATCTTCACTTTGTGTGTATTACACAACTTCTAGCTTAAAAATATAAAGCAGCAGGCTGCTTCAAGAGTGCCAAAAGTATTTATTTTTTCATGTAAACCTCTGATTAATTTCTATTTTTTACATTTTGCATTTTAATTTTCTATCCGGACATCTTAATTTGGGTTACTTAGAGTTAATTAGGTTTTGCAGACACATTACATGGACTGATTTGCTAATTAAAAATATAATAATGAACTAAAATAAGAGGTTTGTTGAAAAATAATGTCCTCTTGAATTCAAATAACCCCATTAAGATGGCAATATCTTATTGCTTTGTTTGAGCGAGGATTATTGCAAGCATCCTGGATAGATGTGGACCCGAGGCACCCTGCATAAAATGTTTATAGACACAAAGAAAGTCTCAAATTTTCAATAAAATGCTTGTTATTTATGCAGCGTTATTATCTGAGGAATAGGGTATTTCAAATGGAAATGAAGAGTGCAGGATGGACTCAGATGTTACACTTTGTCCCAGAATCATGTACACTTGGTGGCACAGCAGAAAAACATGAGTCTGTACTGGAGATTCATAGTACTGAAAAAATGGTATTTAGTTGCCGTTGGATCTTCTTAAATGATCCAACAATGACTTTAAAACAAAATATAATTCAGTTAAGACAAAAAGGAAACAAGATGAAGAGACCCACTTTTGCTGTGGAGGAATTTAAAGATAAGTCTATCATCCTGTGACAAAAGACTTCAGCTCATTGAAACTGCAGCAGCAGCTCTATTGAGACAGATAGACATGTAACCTTTATACCAAGGTGAAACAAAATGATGAATGATAGAGCAGGGAAGATGGATCCATCCCCATTATCAATGTTGTCAGCTCAATCTCTCCCCATCAAAGACTTGCAGAGTCAGTCAGCTAGTATTAGTGTGCAATTTCCAGGTATGACCAGGCAACAGCTTTGCAGTTATTTGGCTCCAAGGAAACTGGGATTTATTTTGTGTCATAAAGGGTCAAAATATTGGACACTTAATATGGTTTTTGATGTTGCTTTGTGGATTTGAGACTTTGTGGATCCTCAATTTAACACAAAGTTAAAGACAGAGACAATGAGGCACTTTTCCATCTGTTAAAGTTATCTCGAGTAAAATGATAAATAAATTTAAGATATAGTGGATGATGCTGTTTGTTCACTAATGTTCAGAGTTATAATACTATTGAATTTTTTATTATTGTTTCGTTTTATTTCATTGTGTCTCTTTGTCTTATTCTGTTACATTTAATCAGTTTTTGGAGTGGGTTTGCTAGTTTCTATTAGTTGTTATAAGTTAGATATTGTTCACTTTCAGTTTAGTTTTTGTTAGTTATAGTGGTAGTTTTAGTTTTTTATATACCTTAGGTAATTTTTATGGGCAGAATTATGTGTGTATCATTTGCACACATATAAGTTTTTACATTTTTAAAAAACTAATAATTTTTTTTTTTTAATTTAGAAAAGTTTCTAAATTAAAAAATGTACTCAATTATTGTTGAACAACTGTCTGGTGTTTTATCCCAACTTTTGCTGTCTCCATTTATGTTCTAGAGCCGTCAGGAGGAGTAAGGATTACCTAATTTGTTAACTCGTGCTGTAAACTGCATATGTGGGGAAAGAAAAACTTATTGCTTTATACCCGATGAACATGTACATTTTTATGCATAACTACAGTAAGTGGACAATGAAAAGTTCTGGAGGTCAGCTTTCAAAAATGACACCTAAACATTCAGAGAGGAAACATTTTTTATGCAGGTACAGTGGAGAAAGAAAGGTGTACTTTATGTCAGTGTTTCACAACAGCATTAATGTTTGATGCTTACTCAGCACTTAACTGAATTACTCACCTGAAACAACCCAGAGCTAAATGTAAACATCACAAGTACTGGAGAAAAGTCATCTGATGTCTTAATTGCTACCTGTAGTATCCAGTCAAACTAACCTCGTTGGATCATATCAAATGTGAGGAATATGAGGGGGGATTTTCTCAACATGCTGCATTCAGGTACAGCTGGGACATTATGCTGTCAAAATATCAATACAGCTACACAGTAATGTAAATATGTTTTGTATAAAATATGGACACAGTGTTACCGAAAAACATTTAAACACTAACACTGGCTCCTTTTAAGTGGCTATTTTTTGTGTAATATATCTACAATATCTATCCAGGTATTGACAATGTCTGATTTATTCATAAAAGAAAAATCAGTTTTATTTAATTTTCACCATTTAAAGTTTTATAATATAATACAAATGAAAATGTCTGAAAATTAAAAAACTGCTGAATGAAATATTATTGCATTTAATTTTACTATTTGAAGGATACTAGAAACATGACCATGAAACCTAAATACAGTATATACCAAACTGGAGGATTTATGTACCAGTACACCTTCATTCTTCTCACTATTTAGTGTGAATTACATAGTTCACACTAAACTAGGTTTCTCTAGAGAAACCTAACAAAAATCTGTTAAAATATGATGACCATAATCCTTAATTAAATGTTTGATGTATATAAGATAACATCATTTGGTACAAACCTTTTTTTTCAGTATGGTGATAGGGCTAGATAGCATTTGTTAAAAACAGAAACTTTGAGCCCTTTTGGTTTTGTATCTGGAGTTATCACTGATACGCTGAAATCAGCTTTCTTGGCAGGGCTCACAAACATTTATAGTGCCTGTGTGGGCACAGTGACTACGTAGAGACAAGCACATTTTTCTGTCAAAATGCTTGGGTTGTGTAGAATGGCTTTCAGCTGGCAACTCACAGCTGGAAAATGTAAACAGCATAAAAAAGCATAAAGTAATCTGTCTTTGTCTTACGGTGTTGAGGCTACATTATACCATAAGATAAGTTTTGTGCCTCTTTTGACCTAAAACATCGACCACTCCTGACAATTTGTCACCACAGTTAGGTCTCGTCTCCCTGACTTGATGGATGATTTGACCAAAAAACAATTTTCTTCTGCTGTTCCGAATCTGCTCCATGACACAAAGACAACAACGTCATCTTTTTTGATGTTCAGAGTTTATGTCACGACACTAAAAACCAATCTTTTTTTGTGATTTGCTGCAATCTTCTTCTATACGTTGCCAGCAGTGCATTGAGATAAGTCAATGTATGGGCTGTCACGTCCCTGCACAGCCACAACATACGACAGCATGAAAAACACTGTCACGCACAGCTGCAGTGTGGGCTTGCATCTCGTGTCAAAGAGCTCACACACTGTCGCCGCTTGCTGTGACATTTCTCTGTAGCACCACATGCCAGCTACCGAGGCGTCAAGTGGGAGGAAAATGTCAGGTATTTTCACCTCCATTTAGTCCGGAACAGGTGATTCAACTGCAATAACATGTTGCTTCAGATTCATGCCACGGAGCTGCCAGGTTAAAATGCAACCTTTGGAGCTTTCTGTGGATTCATCAAGAGCACTTCTATAGCAGCTGGGAGTTACCTCTGATTCGTGTTACCACTCCAAGCACTTCCAACCAGTTTTTAGTGTGAAGTCAAAAGGTGATATTTCTAAAATGTGATATAATTAGTTATTATTATTATTATATTAAAGTTATTATTTAGAGGTATTTTTCAAAGGTCAGACTGACAGTTAAAGGGCATCTCCGCTTTACAGATGAAATATTTAATGCTTCTGTGTTGCAGTTTTTTTTCTGACTAGAGGCGCTCCCATATTTCACCTATTGCCCAAAAGACGACACACATTCACAAGGTTGTGGGGCGTTTGTGTTAGAACACACCTTTCATACACGGCAGAGCACCTGTGGACACCTCTTCTGTTTCAGTGCGCGTCATTTGGGTCTCAACTGTTTTTTGGAAGCAGTTGAGACCCAAATGGAAGTATAAAAATGTGCAAAAAGTGAATTTTTCATGATAGGTACCTTTTAAATTATTTCTCCCTATATGTCTGTGATCTCTAATGCAAATTGATAGACAAAAAACATTCTTCACATATAACTCACAATAAACATGTGGTATGATATGCACCTTATATAATTTAAATATAATTTAAAAAAAATAAATGATACATGAAAAGTGATGCTTCAACAAGTGAACTATTTGCCTTGAAAAATAGAAAAAATGAAAATATCAATGGTTTGTTTGAAAGACCAACAAAAAAGGTGGAAAACTGTAAAGGTGGAAGCAGGACACCAGAAAATAACATTATAACTGAAACATATCTTTGCGTTTTTATGATGTAAAGCACTTTGAACTGCCTTGTTGCTGAAATGTGTTTACAAATAAAATTTGATTTGATTTGACAACTCTGTTTAAGATGAAACTTTCTCCACCTGGACTTTGGCAGCGTCCACACAGACATCTGTACTCTCTCAACGCAGAATTTGGCTGAAAAAACTAACAAGATCTCCTAAAAATTAAAGCACCATTACCTAAATAGCCACCACTATCAACTGAAACATGCTGAGTTGTTCTGTAGCTTTCATAGATACTTTCGTGCTCACATAATGACTGAGTGATTGTGTGCTGCATTAAGACCTTCGTAATGATGAGAAATGACATGAAATGAATGACACAGCATGCTACAAATGGCTCGTTCTTGTTATTGGCTCAACAGCCTGTGATTTCTCTAACAGCCTGTAATTTCTCATTGTGATTTGGGGTGGAGAGAAGAGGAAAAACACCCGGTTGGACAATTCACGCTGAGTATGTGTGTCTCTGTTTGGATATAATGAGTAAGTCTGTAGCGTAAGGCGCTACAACTGGGAAGAACTCCCTAATGCATTTGTGGAAAAAGGCAACTGTGAGGTAAAAATTATAAATTATTTACAGGCAGTGCAGTATAGTAAGCATCTAATCACATCACCCACACTTCTACACACATTATCACAGCCCAGTTGTATGGGATGTAGAGTAAAATTGCCTTTTTTAGAGTATGTTTTCTCTTTAGGTTTAGGAAACTCCAAGGCTGAACTGGCTTACAGGCGTAAGTAGAAATATGTCATTCATCTCAGCGAGTGGTCACACGTCTCAGCTTTAATTAGATTCCTTGGAGAGATGAGAGTGATGCGTCCAACTCTCAGTGGCTCATCAAAGCCTACAGTCGATCGGACGGAGCATCATGCCTCTGGTGTTTGGGCCTAAATAAAAAATTCATGATGGTTCGTTTATTTTCTTGATTTTTTTTTCAGCAGGAGTTTGTTTTTCCATTTATTAAATAAAACTGATGTATGCTCTAATGGTTGTAGTCAGACAAATGAAAGAAATCTAATAAAAATACATGCAAGCCAAGTTTATTTGTATAGCATGTCTGAAGTAAGCTACAATGTTGACTAAAGTGCGGTATGAAAATCTCAAAATAACAGTATTTTACCATTTCTTCCCACCAACAGACTGGATTTTATTTTTCCTTAGATTTTAATGGAGCAAACAGAAAAAGTGTAAAGATTACAGAGCAGGGAAAAAAAACAACATTTTCTTGTAAGTTTTTATTTTTGTGTGGTTAAAAGAAAGCATGCCTTTCAATTGAGTTTCATATATTGTTGCATAATAAAAATGATTTGGTCTTTTCTGGACAGCGCCTGTCGCCCGTTTGACAGCTGGAGATAAACACCACCATGGATGGATGGATGGATGGATGGATGGATGGATGGATGAACTTTTCTGGGTTCTAATATAACTGTTAAGTAATACATAAAAATGGACTTTTAAGGCATCTTTGGAACTGGGAATTAGAAATGATGAAATGCAGTCTAGGTTCCTCATAACAACTGTGAACTATCCCTTTAATTTAGCTTCAAATCAGAGTCTAATTTGTGAATGACCAGCCAGTGGCCGGTCATCATCATATTTCTTTTCTGTGCCAACACGGTCCTTACAGATGAAATATTAAACACCCCAAGATTCACCTCTAAATCATGGCGCCCTGGGTAGAGAGCCATTTCGCTCATATCAAAAACACTCAACATGACTTCATGTGTAAAAGTATAGAAAATAAAAACCAAGTGATTTTAAATTCCTACTCAGGACCCAAAAAGGATGAAGATGGTGGATTATTCGTATCAGTGTCTTTAGTGTTTGACAGACAGATGTAATTGTGTCCCACTGACATCATGTTTCATCAGACTAAAAAGAGAATCCCCTCTGCCTTCTCTGCCAATCCCCAGCTGATGAAATAAAGCTGATCAATAAAGAAGAAAGAACAAATTAAACGTGGAAGCTAGTATCCTCCTTGAGAAGGTGGTAATTAATTCAGCTTTGCTCTCAGACTCTGTGGGAAAATGAATTAACATAGAAAAGCAGTTTAGGATCTAATTGTGCCAATTATTTTCAAATATATAATTTTAGGTGACAATTATCTACATATTGATCAGCAAGTTTGCTGGTGGGATGCAGGGAAATTAAAATGTATGGTGAAGTAATAAAATATAAACAGTGTATTACGACTTTTTTAAATTAGCTGCTTCCCACCAGCAACCAAATTAGCTCCACTATACGTGGAGCTAATTTATTTCTTAAAATAAATCTGAGTGTTTTCCATTGGTGAGGGCAAAATATTTGAATAAGATGAAGAAAAAAAACAAGTATAAAGTATTCTGAACAAAAAAGACAAACATTTCTCTTAAAGAATGGCATTTACTGACTGATGATATTTTCCTGTGATTATCGATTCTTGCAGATCTTTAGAAATGAACCTGGCGAACCCACAAAGTTAACACAAGCTGTTTACATATTAAATGTCAATTTGACGCTATGCATTGCTTCTATTTATATAGCTTCTGCATGTTCAACCAATGCTTACATACTGATTTTTTTTTCTTTTCTTATTTTACCAATTCACCGCTGATGTGCAGCAATACTGCAGATAGGAAGCTTTGACTGGGCAATACTACAGTTCCATCAAGGAAAAGGCAGAATGGCCTAAACGTTGCTTATTTTCTTTGACATATGAATTTATTTACTTTAAGTTGTGCTTCTTTATTAGTAACTTTAATAATAAGTTATCTATTAGTGTTGTTTGGTTTATTTTGTTCAGTAATATGTAACTACTGTGTTCCCATTTTGTGCCAAATTGCCCTCATCTGCTTCGTCTTTTGTTGGGTAGGTCTGTTGTTTTCTGTTTACCTGTTAGTTTACAGTTTTGGCTATCAAACCTAAACTTTATGTAGTTCATTTAATTTATTTTGTGCCCCTGTTATATAATTTGTTTTTTTGTATGTTCTTTTGAATTTTATGGTAAATAAACCCACCTTTCTAAAATAAGTACTGCTTGGTCCATTACACCAATAAAAGTGAGCTCAACATTGCTTCGAATGAAGATAAGCAGTCTACTGAATATAGGAATTTGAAGTAAGGTGTGAGTGTATCATTAGACACAGGTAATAAAAAAATTGTGCTAAAATGTTAAAACTAAGGATTTAAAAAGCACCAACACTTAATTTATGTCACTTCAGGACATCACAAAAAAAGGCAAAGACTGCAGAGAGATATGGTCCCAATCGAAGGGTGAGTGGTTTAAAACTTGTTAAAGCCTTCAGACTTTGAGCCGAAGCGCTTACAAAGGTCTTTGAATGAAACACGACTGGATGTGAGCCTTGAGCGCTGATCTCTGTCAGCAGCTGTCAGAAGCTGGGGCTTCCTATCACTATTTGCTTTTGACAGCAGTGTTGAAATGAGGGGTCCACTGAGGCATGGGGGTCTGCAATCTGCTGTGGCTTTGTGACAAAAAATCTTCTTTGCAAGACAATTTTCCTTAAAAAAACACAATTTATTTGACACCAAAGCCTGCTGGGGTCTTGTGACTATTAAGTTATCTTGTGAGAGATTTACATATACTTACATTTATTTAAAAACCAGAATAGACTAAATGGACAGGTGCTTTGCAAAAGTTCTCTGAAACTCTTTGATTTCACTCCAACTTTTTTCAACAAAGAGGGTTGAACACGCAGCATACATGTGATTTTTTTCCCCTATTTTCCACTGCTTTGTCTTGCTCTATTGCATAAAATCTCAACAGATTACATTTAATTTTGTGATTGTTCAGTTGCAATGTGAAACATAAGTCTTTTTTGAGTCATTTCTATTGACACAGTGTTACTTCAAGATTTTCTATTAGGAAATAAAATAAATGTGCCCATCATTTAAATTTTTTTATTTGAAAGCATTTTCTACCAGAAGGAAAAACAAAACATAAATGACATTCAACTTTGCAAATTATGCATAATTCAAATGTACTTTAGGTATCATTTTGTGCTTTTCCTGAACCAAACTATCTAATGAACAAAAGTTGCAGTGAAAAGATGACATGGTGATTCTTTCTGTCATTTTTATGTAAATAAGGTAACAATTAGCTAACTTTTGAACTTTTATCTAAGCTGGATGTCATCTGTCTCCCAATGTAGAGTTATGTAAATTGCATTTCCCTTTGTCTAATGCCACAAAGTTGCAACAAAAAGTCAAAGTTTATGGATCACATTATTCATCTAAGACTTAATTTGTCTTGTGCTGCATAATGATTCTGTGCACACGTTTTGTTTCAGCAGAGTCGCAGGATGCCCCCTGTGATCTTTTTCCAAACTAGTTCCTACATGCTGCTTTCTTATTTGCATCAGTATTTGCAGAACTTTTTTAGAGCTGGTGTTCAATTTCCAAATGTTTGTGTTTTGTTCAAAGTGTGTCCATCTGGCTGTGGTGGTGTTTAGTTTTTGACATGTGTGTCCGTTTAATGGTCCGATCAACATTTACTGACCTTTGGCTATCCACAGGAACCCTTTGTCAGGAGGAGAGAAAGCTATTTTCACATTACTACTTATCTAGACAGTAATAGTAATATATTTTTAGCAAATTGTATAATGTAAATATGTTGTGAGCATAAAGACACAAGTATTTTTGGTGAGGAATCCCTGCCTTTGGACACCGGCAGTGATATTTTGCTCTAAAAGAGAAGCCTCTAAACGGTGTGGTCACACTGACAAAAGCGGCTGCAGCCAAGAGACATTGTGATTCATCGTGACAACAAACTGCAATCTGCTGCAATGTCGGCTCTCTCAGGAGTCATCAACTGGGAAAGGTTGCAGCTCCTGTTCCTCTTCTCTTATCAGCCCCAATAACGTGGCAGATTTTAAAATTTTGATTATAATGACAGAGTCCAGGGATTACTAAGCTTTCATTAAAGTTTATAAATGTGAAATGGATAAAAATGATTCCAAACAAAACAAAATTTGATCAAATGTGTTGCTTTACATACATCTGTTCATGACGAATGATTTGAGGATCAGCTAACATGTTATTGCTTTCATTTTGTTAGTATCTACAAAAGGAGAGAAACACCTAAGGCAGACTTTGTTATCTGTTCTTCAGTTAATATATCAGCCGTCAGTATAATAATTTCTGAGTCAAGACTTTAACTATAATAATTATTTATGAAAGTCTTTGACTTTTTAATAAGACTAAACTCTCATAATTGATAGAGCCTTTTACCTTTGACACAGAACTGTTATCTAAATTTGCAAGTACTGCAAGCATCTTTATGTCAGGGTTTCCTGATGCTGTAAAACCAGCAACCATTTCTTACATATGTATATATTTTCAGATTTATATCCATGAAAAGTAATTTTACTGTCTTAAGAAGACAGATTAGAGCAAATCTCAACTTTTGACCACCGTTGTCTCAATTTTCAGGATCCTTCTTATGATCACTTATTCACTTCAATGGTAACAATAAAGCATAAGAGTGTTGCAATATATATTGTATCCAATAATATCTAACTTGTTGTTTTACTCGTGAGTCATCCTCATTACCGGGTGCCATTTCAGTAAAAAAAATGTTGGACTTAAAGCTGCAGTGTGTAACTTTTTTTTTGCATATTCGTTGAAACTATTGCTATGTATTGACAGCATAGTATGAGACAGATAATCTTTGAAAAAACGTTGAGCTTCCAATGCTCACTAGAAACAATCAATCAAAGCCAGGAGGCATGTCTTAGTGCTGTCAATCAACTTCTGTGTGGCGCTGCTCTTCCTTTTTCTCCTTCCCTCCTTTGTTATTGAGCCTGTTGCGAATCTTCAGGCTAGTTAGCATGGACACCAATGACAGTGGATAAACGGTTTTCTTGTAAAGGTGTTTCTCTGCCATTAGCACATTTAGCAGTGACTACATGAGGATGATTAAGAGCGCTAAGACCCTCCTCCTGGAGAAACATCTTTCCTTAAGTCCAGTTATTAAGCGGAACAGCAAGGAAGCATACTGTGAGCTGAATTATAACTGACTCATACAAAAAAGCAGTGAACGCTGTCCTGCAGAGGCTCTGTGGGGGAAAAAACACCAATCACTGTTATACCATAAGGCAGGAAAAATTGCAGAGTCATGAACAATATTGGTGAGTCAGTAAAGGACAATTATAGTAAAGTATGTAAAACTCAGAAAGTGCAGTGTGAATCTGTGTTAAAAGCTGAGTTAGTCGTATTTTTTTAAAACCAGTTTTATTTTCATATAAAACATAAGTTAATTAAATAAAAAAAGAGAAAACAGGCTATATAAATATTTTAAATGACTAATGGGTAGACCCATAATTCTGTCTTTACTGAACACTTATGATGCTCGGAAAGCTACTTTTCAAGTTTTTCCAAACAAGTTTGTGACACTTTTATGGAAAAATACCTGCTAAGTTCATTACTGATACAGATTTTTTTCCTGGAACGTAATTAAATATTAACATTTAATGTTAGAGAGCAGGGAAATGAATAACAGCTGAATTTAGACTCAAACAGTTTGCTGATCAGCTGATAATTTTTTTAGACCGTTTAGCCTTAACAATTGAAAATATGCACATAAACCTGCCTTTTATGTGATTTTTTTTCTTGATCTTACCGTATGATGGCAAAACCAAACAGCCATTTTTAAATCGCCTTCCTCAAGGCGCCTTTCTTGCCAAGGTTTGGAACGGCAAGGCTGTCATTTAAATGTGAGGATTGTGAGAGAAAAAAAGTCAAGTTGTAGTTTTAAAGGGTGTCCTCAAGCTGAATTGAGTGACCCTCAGTCAAAATTAAGGCTCTTATGAATGCTAACTGCAGTCCAATGATCATTAGCTCTGCATGAGAAGTGCAGGGCTAATGCCGGTGGTCCCTGCTCACCACAAGACCCCCATGTCTCCTCCCACATCGAAAACTTCACTGTTTAGACTTGGCAAAGGGAACAAATGGAGGAAGAAAGGTCTGGTTTCTGACATGAAAAAATATTTAATTGTGGAGGTTCTGATGGCTTTAAACAGTGTTGTTACAACAGCAGAGCTACTTACTGCGATATTTTCTTTGACATTTTTAGATCTGTTTTGGTATCTTTTGGGGATGAGTGAAAAGCCTGATTTACCTTGACATATTTAATCATTGGTCTACTCTACCTGTTTTGCCTTTTGCTCCAATTTCTTATTTATGCATTTTTCAGATGAACTTAATTGAGTTGCTCATCTGATCCAAATTGATTTGCTGACCAGTCCAAGATCAGTAGTTTGATTGCTTGCTCTAAGTCAGGATATTTGCTTTTCAAGGATAAGAAATGTCCTTGAAATGATCTACTGATCTTAAAGTAGATCAGGTGAATGATCTACTTTAAGGCCAGGTGCTCAGAAAAAACAGTTCTTTGCAGTTTCCATTTTTTCCAAAAAACAACCTGGCATAATGAATATGTAAATTTCAGGATGACTGTGTGTGCATAATGTTCAAAACTATGCAGAAGAAGCGCAAATACATCATGAGGAATCCCTTTACTGTGTCATAGTGAAGCATCTATATAAATAATCTGATATAAATAATCTAAATTGGAAGGTGTTTTCATGGCCAATAGCTGAATGTGTAAAAACAAAGCTATCGCTGCAGGTAATTAACATCAGCTAATGTTTTGACTAGAGCTAGCAGGTGGTCCCTGCTCGCCACAAGGTCCCACACAGAGGGATAAAGGCTAACATATGATCTTCAATGCCACTCATTAGATGACCTTTTAAACAATTGCTTTGATTAAGCTGCACATTAGCTTCCTGTAGAGCTGCTCGGTAAGCCCAATAAGCCAGGAAATCAACCTCAGGGACAGCACAGCAAGCCTGCAGATAAAATCTGCTTAGTTGATGAATCGCAAGAAAGAATGATAAAACTGTGAAATATCTCATTCATCTTTCTCAGGCAGTTTTTATTAATAATTTCCAAACCATTTTCTGCCTTCATGCATGTGAAAAAGTATATTTTTTATGCAAAATGTACTATATTTACAGGGATGTGATCTATAAAACTAACTTTTAAAGAGATGGCAAGTTGTCTGGTTCAATTCTTGTTTCTTTTAGGTCTTCAGTGATGTACAATCCAGAAATGGTGACAAAATGTACAATAATTCAGGTTCTGGTTGATAACTTTTTACATTTTCCCACTCTTCATCATCTCACTCAAGCAGGTGTGTAGCAAATCCCAAAAAGCACAAACTAGCTGCAATTGTTTTGATATATGTCTCAGAAAGTCCTCCCAGAAACTGAGCAAACGGCAACAGTCTGTCACCATTAGCCGAACCGTGGAAACAAAAGTAATCCATCGACTCTCTCACTGGAAAAACCTTTTCCGTCAGCAGAAAATAATTCAATCTAGCCACGTAGGCAGAAAAAGTTTTATATGCAGAATTTAGTTAACAGTTCAATTATTGAAGAAGTGGAGGGACTTCAGACACAAAGCAGCTGAGGTGTAGTTCTCCCAACTCATTCCTTCTCCAGCTCCTGTCTCCCGATATTTTTTCCCCCCCTGCAGGTTTTTGAAAATGCAGCTGTCAGGAATAGTATTGTCAAGAAAATCCGAGCTCATCCCACTTCCCCATGCTGGAGATTTAAGTTTAACAGTAATAATAAATAAAGTTATCTTTAAAATGAATCACTCAAGTGACATCAAGGCCCAACAGTAGACTTAAGTGTCAATAAAGTTAGTTTAACAGTAATAATAAATAAAGTTATCTTTAAAATGAATCACTCAAGTGACATCAAGGCCCAACAGTAGACTTGAGTGTCAATAAAATAAATCTGGTTGTGTGTGTTGTTTTTGTCTCATGCAAACTTTGCTTTAATTCTACTTTTTTCTATCTAATCATAAGAAATCATAGTCAGACAGAGAGAGTCATGAAACAGGAAAAGCAGGTTTCCTGGAAAAAGAGGAAGTAAGTTTCCAGCCTGCAGATTTATAAAAATAGCTGAGACTATTCCTTATTTTAAAGCATGAAAGTTTTAAAGAATTAAATCTAAACATTTTGGTAATTTGATAAGATTCAAAGTAAAATACTTATATTAATATTGGTTTACTTGTAATAATATTTACACGTACATTTGTGAGAACACTTACAAGAAAAACAAGTAACTGTAACTTTGGCATCAAATAATTAGAATCATGTATTATTCTTGGTTTCTTTTCAGAAAAACATCTGTAATAACTCACATTAAGATCATAATAAGAGTAACTAATAAGTTATGGTTATAAAATCATAAATGAATGCTAGATCAGAGAAGCTAAAGAAAATAAATGTGATATAAATGTGATTTTTACATTGAACTTGAAATGGTGTAAAAAGGTGTAACTGCAATTAAACATCACTGATATGTTGGAGGTAGAGAGTAGGTGAAAGGTGAAAGGCAAGGAACTAACAGGAGAGCAGAGATGATCAACACCTTATTTAGGTGAAAGGTTGTGCAGGCAGCAGACATCAGGACATAATGTCGGGACATAGGAGGTTGAGCAACCCTGAGACATTAGCACAGACATCAGGAAATGTCTGTAAGACAGTGATGGATATGAGATCATCTGTCTGAGCAGTCAGAAACCCTATAAAAGGTGGGTGCAAAAGAGGAACCTTTTGTTGGATCCTCCGGGCAGCTTCGAGCCAAGAGATGGACAAAGAACTCTGCAGCTGAAGAAGAGCCGGAGCCACAGAGCCGAAGACTGTCCCGCTCATGGAGACCAACCGGTCAGGCCCACAACCTGTGGCTTCACATCGCACTTCTCTCATCAGCTGGGTTCAGACCCCAAAGACAAAGATGAAGATAAAGACAAAGGCAAAGACAAAGAAGAAGAACTGGTGCCTTTTTTCCTGCCAGCACCAAGTCCTGTGTGACCTCACCATCCATGCGGAGAAGAAGATCATCAGACCTACAGAGATTCCTGCCTTCGCCGATCAACATCTTCCTCCTGCTGCAGCACCTTCTTCATCATCAAGCCAGGTCTGGGGTTCGAAACACCAAACTCCGTCCGTCTCTCTCAAAGGTTCTCTTTTTTAGTTCTCAGTCAGCAGTAGGGAAAGACAGACTAGATGATTGATTTTACTTATTTGATTATTTCTGCTACTGAATTAAGCTGTACTGACCCTTGCAAAAATGCTTTACTAATAAAATATTTAGCATAAAGAAAATCTAAAAGATGTTGTGGACATTCAGTTAATGAGTCACCTTAAAGTTCTTTGATGGTTGTAAAATAGCTGTGATGTTTGATTCTGGAGAGGAAAAAGTTTAAAATGTTTTTAGGTTGCTGGTAGCCCAAATTTAAAACGTCATCCTTGGGACTCGCCCGAGTCACTAAAACCTACCTGGTTCAATAACAAATGCAAGTTGTAAAATAGAGAACGAGCGACCGTTAACAGGTGTGCTCTGTGAAACTAGTTGGCTGTAGGCTGCTCAGTCTGGCTAATTCACAGGGGGAAGAAGGGTGGGACACCTGGATGTAGGCCGTCAGAAAACCAGGCGAATCGTTTCTCGAAACCAGCTTAAACAGAGTTTACTTCAGTCCTGGACAGGGTAAATCCCGGCAGATTTAGGAAACTCAATTAACCCGTTAGAAGGAGAGCTGGTAGCACATCTCCCCTCTCAGAAGAGGAAGTAGAGAGTGAGACAGTAGAGACAGAAAGGAGGGGGGGGGTGTTGCGCAACAACAAGTGGCGCCCAACGTGGGGCAGTTTTCAAGAAAACTGGCATAAGGGTATGAGATCTTTCCAGGCACACGCAGAAAAAGATGCATAATGGCTTGGAAGAAATAAAGTAATCCTGTAGTTTGATTAAAAGTTAATTAAGTTGAATAAGTCTGAATAACATGAATATAAGTAATCACTCAATAACTTTCTGCAAAGAATCTCTGATTAATGATCTGTAATGATTTAAATATGTAATGATTATGTTAATAATTCACAATATGGAAAAGATGTGATGTATTGTCAATGAATATGAAGTTATAATCATCTGAAATCAATTTAACAAGAGGTTGAATGTGTTTACTGAGTTTTAATAGATAAAGTGAGTTACAGAATATAGAGAAGACGAATGTGCAGTACAGCCCTGAAAACAGGAAATGTCGCAAGCAGTTCTGAACAGATGGCCAAGGAGCACAGGAAGAAAGGAGAAGGACGGGAAATTCCACTATGGTCAGCAAGCAGGTTGAGAAGGGGGGGGGGACTTTTTCATGAGACACAGCGGCCGTGAAGGAAGTCACGTAGGCCAAACCTTCCCATACACACACATGGTGAGGAGAGGCATAAAAAGGGGCTGAAAAGAGGAACCAGCCGTTCCCAGTCCGGCGGCGGAGAAGAAGAGACAACACCTGCAATAGCATGCAGGAGCAGATTGAAACACGGACCGCACTTCAGAACTACGGGGAAGCTCAGACTTCACACCGCGAAGAAAGGACTGGGTCCCGTTGCCCCATCTCTAGTTCTTTATTTGACAGACGGTCTCGTCTCAACTCAGCACTTTCAAACTCTGCAGCAGGACTTGGAGGAAGGACAAAGGTCCCACAAGGAGGAAGAACTGGGTCTTGCAAAAAGGATTCAGACCCGTTCTGCTTTGTTTCCTTTCTAAGGAGGATTTTTCCACACGAGACAAAGACCTCAACCAAGGATGCAAGAAATTCCTGTTGCCAAAAGATCCATCATCGTCTGGGTATGAGTTGAATCTGCTCATTGAAATTCCATTTCAGAACTTGCGACTTAATTCTTAGGGAAAGGAGACAGAGTAGTGGGATTGTACATGTAAATTTTATTACACTGTTTTTGATCTATATACGATTGATAATTGATTTGTATGTCGCATATCCCTGCTTAAGCTTGCTTAATAAATTTATACCACAAAATTCTAATGAGGTTGGTGGACATTGGAATTAATAGAGTCATTTAATCTTTGTCCAGTTCTTTTAATCAAGGTAAAACTAATGTACATGATTCCAGTAAATAGGAGGCTTCATAATTTCCTTTGGTGAGAGTAAATAATGACCCTGGGACTTACATCTAAGTCACTAAACATAATCTAGCCGGTTCCAAGTGCAAGTTATGATTAAGAAAGTGGGCTACCGTTAACAGAAGTGGTTATTGGAATTATGCAGCTGCGAGGGCTACTCAGCTGATTGTTCCTTAACTGTAAAGGGTCATAACTTCTGGATTGGAGGTAGTTAGAGCTAGACGAGTCACTTTCGCTACCAGTTTAAATAGATTATCTCTTATAGAGTACTCTTAGGGTAATACCCAGGACTCAGAGATTTTCCGGACCTGTTAGACGGAGAACTGGTCAGTAGGCAGCCCTGGGGAGTAGTGAGGAGTGGGCGGGGCTGACTATTGCAGGATAACCTACATGGCGCCCAACGTGGGGCCCAGACTAACGGGAGTAGGAGGGCCCTATGCCAAGTCAGTAAAAACAGATGTGAGGATCTGAATAGCTCACTTGGTTTGTTAACTCTTAGGGAATAGAGTTAATGGTGACTGATAAGGCCGTCAGTCACAACCCTGGCAGTAACTGTATGGCATACAGGTGAGGGAAAGCTTCTACTGAGGATAAATGACCGGATCCAGACAGTGAAGCTAGTAGCCAACATAGTCTAGACCCATCCCTGCTCGAAGGCTAAAGAGAGGCTTTGGGGGATAGACAACTCGAACCGACAGAGAGACGGAGTGATGGATGATCACTTCGAGGAGGAAAATCTGGGGAAGAAACCGGAGGAAGCCGGCCGTCCAGATCGTTTGGAAAAGGAGGAGACCTCAACAGAACTGCATCAGCTTCTACACAGCTACTGTCACTCAGACCTGAAGCAAGAGGGGAAGTTGGTTCCAAGAATGAGGAACTGAAACATCAACCCCTGACAAAGGAAAGTTGGCTCAGTCTTGATGGAGTGGATCGTGATGTAATGCTGACAAGAATAGAAAAGACCAGCCAGCAAGCATGCACAGGAAACAGAAAAGTATCATCAGCTGACGATGGATGAGGAAGCACACCGCGTCCTCCACTGCAGCCATCGAGAAGACATCCGGCAACAGAGGAACAAACACCAGCAGCTGACATCATCACACAGACGCAGACATGGTTAAAGACATCCTGCTGGACCCGGAGCTTGAAATTGGGCCAGCACAACCCACCAGTAAGAAACGACCGCAAGCGACATCTGAGAAGCCAGGACAACTGGAAGGGACAATCTACACCGATGGATCCAGAAAGGGGTCCGACCAGTCGGCATACTGGGGATTTATTCTGAAGCAAGACGGCAAAGAGAGATGCCGTCAGAAAGGAAAAGCTCCCGGTAGTGCTCAAGCCGGAGAAGTAACGGCAGTACTGGAAGGATTGCTGGAGCTGGTGAAAAGGAAAATCAAGAGTGCCAGGTTAGTAACTGACAGTTACTACTGTGCTCAAGCCCTTAGAGAGGACTTGGCCATTTGGGAAGAAAATGGTTTCGAGACTGCAAAGGGCAAGCCCGTGGCACACAAAGATTTGTGGAAGAAGAAAGCAGAACTGAGGCTCCGCCCGAAACTTGAGGTGCAGCGACAAGGCGCACACCTGAGAAGAAGCCCTATGGAGGGGCAAAGATGACGACCTTTCGTGCCACTAAGAAAGGTTGTCTCTGCCGGTGTCGAGGTGGGACAGAACACCTAAGGACAGGTGGTCCTAGAGTAGCACGGGGACCAGGTAGTACGGTGCGTGCATAAGGCCCTCGAATATGCAGGCGTGCTACACCCCCGTGAAGAACTGAGCAAGCAGGACTGCTGGATGTCCCTTCAGCCCATCCGATGCAGCTGTGTGACTTTGAGGTATGTGGTCGATACGCAGGGCACCCAGGGCAGCGGATGGAAGGTTTGTTCATCAAGAGCACAGTCCCATGGGGTTCAGTCTGCATGGATGTAGCAGAGCCAATGGGGACAACAGGAAAGAGAGGTGAGAAGTACCTCTTGGTGCTGATGGACACAGTGACAACTGCTAGAAGAGCAGGTCTTCCCCTGCAGAGGAACTCCGTTCACGTCACAGAAAGCAGGGAGGCGAAGACACTTCTCCTTTTTGCTCAGAAGGAAAAGGGAAGTTGCAGCTCGAAGTGTCACTGAAAACAGGGCAGAGAGTTTGGATTAAAGCTCAAGATCGGCCTGAAACTACGGTGATCAAGCTGAGATTCAACGCCCGAGATTTTGTAAAGCAAGTACTGAACTTCAACACAGTACTACTGATGAAGAAAGGGGTCCATGAGGAAGCAGTGCTCAAGCCAGTTCTTAGCTACAGCGAACCAGAACATTACGAGAAGATGGCCAGAGAATCAAGCACCATGCCATCCTACAGTAGACTGGCCACTATTACAGGAAGGTTGCCGTTCAAAGAACAACTTCAAGGTTTTGGACTGGGAGGGCCGTGAAGAAATTGGACTATGCTAAAGAAGAACTCCTGTCACAACCTGATGGATTAAAATGGAAAAGGATCATGATTACGGATAAAGCGTCATGATGCTTATGCTTTTTGCTTTGCTCTGCTGAACAGCCAGAATTTTTTTTTTTTTGAGGCCTTCTGTCTCAGCCCACCTTCCCTAAAGAACCATTCCACATCCTGAAGAACCGACAGTTCATCCAGCGAAAGTTCCTGTAGAAGAATCAGAACGATCCAAGTTTTCTTCGACATTCATCACCTCATGGGGGAAATCAAAACTCCAAGGAGGGGGTGTCAAGAGAAGTGGAGTTTTGATGACTACACTGAGCCCTCTGTGACAACTGAGGATGAAGAATCTGCATCTTCACATCCCAGACGAACATCTTCTCTTTCCAGGGGATGAGGACGGCGAACTGCAGGAGGGTGATGGACTCCCAGCATGTGAAAGGTCTGACCTCGTGGAGGGGGTGTCAAGAAAATCCGAGCTCATCCCACTTCCCCATGCTGGAGATTTAAGTTTAACAGTAATAATAAATAAAGTTATCTTTAAAATGAATCACTCAAGTGACATCAAGGCCCAACAGTAGACTTAAGTGTCAATAAAGTTAGTTTAACAGTAATAATAAATAAAGTTATCTTTAAAATGAATCACTCAAGTGACATCAAGGCCCAACAGTAGACTTGAGTGTCAATAAAATAAATCTGGTTGTGTGTGTTGTTTTTGTCTCATGCAAACTTTGCTTTAATTCTACTTTTTTCTATCTAATCATAAGAAATCATAGTCAGACAGAGAGAGTCATGAAACAGGAAAAGCAGGTTTCCTGGAAAAAGAGGAAGTAAGTTTCCAGCCTGCAGATTTATAAAAATAGCTGAGACTATTCCTTATTTTAAAGCATGAAAGTTTTAAAGAATTAAATCTAAACATTTTGGTAATTTGATAAGATTCAAAGTAAAATACTTATATTAATATTGGTTTACTTGTAATAATATTTACACGTACATTTGTGAGAACACTTACAAGAAAAACAAGTAACTGTAACTTTGGCATCAAATAATTAGAATCATGTATTATTCTTGGTTTCTTTTCAGAAAAACATCTGTAATAACTCACATTAAGATCATAATAAGAGTAACTAATAAGTTATGGTTATAAAATCATAAATGAATGCTAGATCAGAGAAGCTAAAGAAAATAAATGTGATATAAATGTGATTTTTACATTGAACTTGAAATGGTGTAAAAAGGTGTAACTGCAATTAAACATCACTGATATGTTGGAGGTAGAGAGTAGGTGAAAGGTGAAAGGCAAGGAACTAACAGGAGAGCAGAGATGATCAACACCTTATTTAGGTGAAAGGTTGTGCAGGCAGCAGACATCAGGACATAATGTCGGGACATAGGAGGTTGAGCAACCCTGAGACATTAGCACAGACATCAGGAAATGTCTGTAAGACAGTGATGGATATGAGATCATCTGTCTGAGCAGTCAGAAACCCTATAAAAGGTGGGTGCAAAAGAGGAACCTTTTGTTGGATCCTCCGGGCAGCTTCGAGCCAAGAGATGGACAAAGAACTCTGCAGCTGAAGAAGAGCCGGAGCCACAGAGCCGAAGACTGTCCCGCTCATGGAGACCAACCGGTCAGGCCCACAACCTGTGGCTTCACATCGCACTTCTCTCATCAGCTGGGTTCAGACCCCAAAGACAAAGATGAAGATAAAGACAAAGGCAAAGACAAAGAAGAAGAACTGGTGCCTTTTTTCCTGCCAGCACCAAGTCCTGTGTGACCTCACCATCCATGCGGAGAAGAAGATCATCAGACCTACAGAGATTCCTGCCTTCGCCGATCAACATCTTCCTCCTGCTGCAGCACCTTCTTCATCATCAAGCCAGGTCTGGGGTTCGAAACACCAAACTCCGTCCGTCTCTCTCAAAGGTTCTCTTTTTTAGTTCTCAGTCAGCAGTAGGGAAAGACAGACTAGATGATTGATTTTACTTATTTGATTATTTCTGCTACTGAATTAAGCTGTACTGACCCTTGCAAAAATGCTTTACTAATAAAATATTTAGCATAAAGAAAATCTAAAAGATGTTGTGGACATTCAGTTAATGAGTCACCTTAAAGTTCTTTGATGGTTGTAAAATAGCTGTGATGTTTGATTCTGGAGAGGAAAAAGTTTAAAATGTTTTTAGGTTGCTGGTAGCCCAAATTTAAAACGTCATCCTTGGGACTCGCCCGAGTCACTAAAACCTACCTGGTTCAATAACAAATGCAAGTTGTAAAATAGAGAACGAGCGACCGTTAACAGGTGTGCTCTGTGAAACTAGTTGGCTGTAGGCTGCTCAGTCTGGCTAATTCACAGGGGGAAGAAGGGTGGGACACCTGGATGTAGGCCGTCAGAAAACCAGGCGAATCGTTTCTCGAAACCAGCTTAAACAGAGTTTACTTCAGTCCTGGACAGGGTAAATCCCGGCAGATTTAGGAAACTCAATTAACCCGTTAGAAGGAGAGCTGGTAGCACATCTCCCCTCTCAGAAGAGGAAGTAGAGAGTGAGACAGTAGAGACAGAAAGGAGGGGGGGGGTGTTGCGCAACAACAGTATCCTTTTTCCCATGATGCAATTTATTATTTAACAATCCTCATCCTTTGATCTTCATATATTACAATGACAGCAAAATCTAAAAGTTGCACGCAACAGCGATTTATTAGAAAACTGCAACTTCATTGGAAGGAACATTAGGATTTGAGTTATAGAATGTTTTTAAATGGTTCTGGTTTGGTAATCTTACCCAAACAACGTGGATCTTAATAAAAAGGCCACATAATTGGGTGGGGGAAAAAAAATACAATCGATTTGCAGCTAATTCTAGCAGATCACTCTCTTGCCTGCTGTAATTACAGCATCCATCACACATAAAGAGGCATGCTCTCAGCACTGACACCTTTAAGGCAGATATAGGAACCACCGCTGCTAAATGGGCTCTTTAATTACAAACTGCCAGCTGGCCTTGATACAGAGTATGAACTCCAGCTCTCAGGCGTACACAAACAAACCCAAGCATGTACAGAGACCATCACACACTAAACTTCCATGGCACCCCCTTATTAAACCAATTAGCAGATGTTCTTGGACCCACTAAAAAGTTTTACTTCCTCTTAACTTTTATATTGAAGAGTGATTTTCTAATTTTGGTTTCTAACGCAAGTCAAAGGAAGCTGGTCTTTGAGATGTAATCTGTGAAGACACTTTAACAGATTACATTCACATAAAGCTTTACAGAATATAGTTCAGACCAAGTTAAATTAAAATCAATGGGGTTCATTTCAAAGTAATATGGTGATATAGTAATCCTTTAGGAATAAATATGGCTGAAAATCATCAGCATTTTGTATTAACATAAATTCCTCTCATGCTTTTTATTGATTTTAATGGAAACAAATGAATTGTAAAGAAATTTGACCCGAGCAATAAATCCTGTGGTACTCCACAACTAACTCTGGAGAGAGGAAGATTATTTTTTCTACTTATCTGCACAGTTCAGGAGATCATAAATAGTGTGGTCATCATCAATATATTTATACTGAAATGCTTAAATAGCCCTAATTAGCTCATTAATTCTTTAGAAAAGAAGTGTCAGGATGTAAAATTTAAATAAACTTATGTACTGTATAGCAGTAGCAATAAGATCATCAGTTATGTTTCTTTGGGAAATATTGTACTTAGAAATTGTAGATAATTTCAAAATGACTAAATAATTCAGAAAAAGACATCTTAAGATATACAGTACAGACCAAAAGTTTGGACACACCTTCTAATTCAATGGGTTTTCTTTATTTTCATGACTATTTATAAGGCAAGAAATCTCACTTATTAACCTGACAGGGCACACCTTTGAAGTGAAAACCATTTCAGGTGACTATCTCTTGAAGCTCATCAAGAAAATGCAGAGTGTGTGCAAAGCAGCAATCACAGCAAAAGGTTGCTACTTTGAAGAAACTAGAATATAAGGGGCATTTTCAGTTGTTTTACACTTTTTTGTGTAGTGCATATTTCCACATGTGTTATTCATAGTTTTGATGCCTTCAGTGTGAATCTACAATGTCAATAGTCATGAAAATAAAGGAAACTCATTGAATTAAAAGGTGTGTCCAAACTTTTGGTCTGTACTGTATTTAGTAACTTCTGTTTGCTTGAGTAAAATGATTTCTAGCATATTACACAACAGTTTAGTACATCAAAGTCTGTGGTGATTTACACAATTTATTTGCACAATAAAAATATTCATTGTCCTCTAAATGCATTTAAAATGTATTAAAAATGTAACACTATACGCAAGAGAACTGTCATTATTTCTACTTTTTGCTTCTGTGATTACGTATCAAGACGCTTTACTACTTCATTTTTTAAAATAAAATTATAAAACGTATTACAGCACACTAAAAAAATTGTTTTTTTTATCTCTTCCTCTATTTATTAGACAAAGTCAATATGAAAATAAAAGTTTAACATTAGTATTTGTTGTACAGTATTTATTTTTTTAGTACATTAGCAATGTATTATATAAAATCTAAATACTGTATATTCAAAATAAATTAAATGACAGAATTGCATGGAAAAACAACAGAGAAGTTATTTAACGAAGGGATTGCCAATTTTTTCTATAACTGTCAATTAACATTCCTTCGTCTTGAAGTCTCAAAAATCCTAAGTTGCCAATTGGATTCCACTTAATAAAATAACACATAAAAGTTGCTTTTTCTGGACCTTTTTTGGTGAAAGTCTAAAATAAATCTGCGGCTGACTATTCTTAAATAAAACTTCCCCATCTGCTGCTCCTCAGAGTCGGCCTTTATACGACTGATGAGGGATTCTCCCTGCAGTGCCAGTGGTTCACTGAACCACATGCAGCTTTCTTGTGTCATCTTTAGCGTTCCAGCTACATCCTTGTTTTCAGATAACATTTAAACTTGTCTCGGCAGATGGACTTTCACACTGAGCTGGTTTCTGCTGGTTTTTTCTTGTTAACAGGGGTCACTCCTTTCAGCTGCTGCCTCATTCACGGACCCAGAATCACGGTTCGCTGGTGCAGTCAGCAGTTATAGCTTACAACTACAATCAAAAGATACGTGATTAATGTAATGGGAAGGTACGTAGTTTAAATTAGATCTACCTAAATGACAGGACTGAAACGACTGTAAATTAGTTTTGATACAGAGTTATAAAGATGAACTAAATTAAGCTGAACTCAACCTGAAGCATGGTGATGGTAACATTTAATACTTTAAGCCTGGAAAATCATTATAAGCTGAATAAATTCACAAAAACAGTGCTAAGAAACAATAGATAAAAGATAGAGAAAGACAAAATATCTGCATTAAAAAACATTAATTGTTTTCAGCACTGAAGGTTTTGTTTATATTCTCTACTCAGATTTCTCCCGTCATCATTGTTGATTTAATGTTGTTTCAAATACCTGCTTTTAATAGCTTTCAAAATACAATTTCATCAAATATTTTGTTGGTTCCACCATTAGATAGCAGTAAACACAGAAAAATATCCTCAGTTTTACCAAACAATGACTAAACAGATTTGTCTTGGTACAGATATGACTTAGTTCGCTTCAGGTCTTAACTGAACCCGAGTTTCTTTAACCTCATTAGTTTTTTCTCTCTAAAAGGCTCAAGACTTGTATTTGTTGTCCTTCAACAGGTTTTGGATTTGAATGAACATTTAATTGAGGTTTGTTAATGAGTCACTCTCAGGGGATTTTAATGAGGCTTAAAAAAAATTACTTTATTGTGCCAAACTACTAAGTAAAATCTCTGTGATAATAGCAATTTTCCCACTTTAATGCATGAATGTAATTTCTCAACAGCTGTTTAGTGAGGCTTCCTATCGGTTTTTGTTAGACGAGAGCAGAATATTCGTCATTTATCTTTTTTTATCTCACAGAGAAACAGAAAAAAACTTATATTTTAAGCTCTTATTTGCAATAAACCAATATTTTAGGAAAGACTGTGGTTTCATTTAAAGTGGTAAAGTTTTTCAATAAAACTAAAATTAAAACTGGTGCTCTTTGCTTATTGCCTACACTTTCTTCTCTTCTAATTACTATTTGACAGAGAGTCTTTTCTATGGAGACTCTCAGTGCTATTTGACAGGATAATCTTCATTTTATCTCACTGTTTTAGAATGTTGCATTACATTTTATGAGCAAAAAAATCAATACTTTATCACAGTATAAACTGATAAATGATTTGTTCTTGGCAGTTTAGTAAATTTGCAGGCAGTAAATTGTGTCCATCAAAACCCTTAGAGTGAATCAAATTAATATTTGTGCTTTCTTCTGGTGCTTATTATTAAATGAAGTTATAATTCCTCAACCTTTAATTTGGTTGCTATTTCATTGATCCATCCAGTTCACAATCACCAACTGGGCTAAATTTGTGTTTTATGTTGCTTGAATATTGTTCTTTAGTGTTTTCCTTTATGTTTTGAATGTACAGCTGATTCTACTGCACAATTAACTCAAAAATCATCATATCTTATCAAACTATGCAAATCTTAGCTGGTTTCCTTTGCTGCCTCGAGCTTCTTTACATCATATACCATTTATTCTTTTTTAATTCAATACAGACTCGAACTGACTGACTTGGCCTAATTCTTCAAAATATTACCATTAAATGAAGAAGAACTGGGGGAACATGCACTCCTTTCTGTGCACCTAAATCCCACAGGGAGCTGAACACTGTCACACTGAAAACATCCAAATCTTCATTTACCAGATTTCTAAGATAGAAAAGCTTTCTTTACTGGCACACACAAGACCTGCCTTGTCGTTTTTAAAAATCCAAAGCACAAGCATATTTGCGAATTTTCATCCCTTTGACAGATCTCTGTTGTGGGTATTTTGGCAAAGCAGATTGCATTGTGTTCCTGCTTACAACCAAGACAAAATTAGACTGAGAGAAGGGGAGGGAGATGGAGATTGCACAAACAACTGTATTCCACTGATGAAGACGCATTGCAGATGCACAGGGAAAGCAACACTCTGCTGCCATCACGTTTCTGCTCCGTTCTGCTGCACGGGGCTTTAGAAACCCCCTGGAATGTGGCTGTCACTGAGAAGAGCTTTTAACTATTCCCTCTGACTGGTGTCACACTATTCCCCTGCTGTTTCAGGGTAGAGCTTCTCTTCTTTTTGAGGGAGATGTGAAACCAGATGAGGTACAACAGCATATCTTTTTCCATAGCATAAAGCCAGGAGTGCTGGTTCCCCATATGGGGTCTACGTACAGCTAAAGAAGTTTCAATGTAACAAAAGTAAAACCAGGTTTCAATTTAATAACTCATTTTAAGTGAAAATAAAGGAGGTTTAGTTCTATCAGGTTTAGATTATTGAGGTTATCTTGATTAAAAATTTCTTGTAGACATGTAACTGGATCTTTATAAAAACAAATATCTATGCCACATCATTAAAAAAATATCATACACACAGAAATGTTTTCATCTTCATGAAGTCACACTATGTCAATGAGTTGTTTTAAACACCCCACACCCATAGGGGGCAGTACAACGCGAAGCTAAAACCTAAACTGCTTCACAACAAACACAACTTCCTGTTAGGAATTAAACATGGTGGTAGGAGGTTCGTTTGTGTGGACAGATATAGAGGTTGAGTAACTTTTAAATTGGATATTGAGTATAAAGTTATTAAAATACAAGACAATGTCGATTGGGAATCAAAACAAAGCAAGTATGAAGATATATTAGCACATTATTTGTCATAGACTGTTGCGTGCACAGCCCTGAATCTCCGTTTTTCCGTCTACACACGAACACATATACAATGTTATCTAGAAACTAGTCAGACATTAAACTAAGTATGAGAAATGGCACTTTTCTGGTTAAACAAACCAAATTAAGCGTTTTTACATAAGAGCCATATTCACAAACACATTCATACATTTTTATGTATGAGTATAAGTAGCTCAGGTGTCTTAGACAGGAGCATATCAGCTCCAGAGAAAAAAGAAATGGCAACAATACCAACAGTACCTTGTTACTTTGCAGCTGTAGTTCACTTAAAGGTGAACAATAAAAAAATTAAAAGCTCAATCTTTAGACATAAATGCTAGAGACTATAAATCCTTCCAGCTCGACACAGAGGCACATCACAAAGAAATATTAAAGGTTTTCTGTATTGAGTTTTCATGTCCTCCCTGTACCTGTTCTTTCCAGGTACTCCAACTTCCTCCCGCAGTCCAAAAATACAACTGTAAAGTCAATTCTTTTCCCTTAGCTGCCAGATAAGCAGGTACAGACACTGGATGGATGGATGCTCTGTATGAGATGATAAAACCCAGGCCTATTTTATTTAGATTTTTTTTACAGCTCATTTGAAAAGCAGGGATTTGCACATTCCTACATGAGAGTGAAGAAATGTCACAACCTGGACAAAATGTGCAAGAAACGCAAGAGCCTTTTCAATACAGAAAATAGAGTCTCCATAATTACATATTGTTGCTTTTGACAACACCTTGGTATTCTGCCAGGGAAAGTTAAATTAATTTTCAAAACCATGAATGAAAAGAGTTATTACCCATTGTTAAGCAAAAATAAGAAAACACAAATTAAAGTTGTTAAAGTTTACTTTTTCAGCAGGGCTGATTAAAAACTGTCAGTTGCCACTAGAGGAAATGACTAAAAAGCTCGTAGAAAGCTTTGTCTGCAAAAGTGGAATGGGGATGATAGATGGGTAGTCAAAATACAGCTATTTTTTTATTATTTTCATGACATAAAAAGTAGAAACAGTAGCTCAGATGGAAACTGAAGATGACCTGCGGAGAAACCTGAAGAAGAAACAGTGGTCTACACTAACCACAGTTTTCTCAAGTACTCTGTAAACCATGTACACTTTTTGTTTTATAAAAAAAGCTAAACTTCTTGTGATCTTTACATTTACTTTCTTTGACGTCAAACATAAGTCTCCTATTTTTCAAGCTGTTCATCTCAGAAGCTGCTCAGAGTTGTAAATCTGTGACAGAACTTCAAAACTAATGATTTGAGTTCTATTAAATAAACTTTTTAATATTGTTCTAAAGTATTCAACATGACTGTAGGTTTTGACTTGATTTTTAAAAAAGATTTTTTTCAGTCGAATGAGACAATCATTTCAGTTTTGTTCTATTTTGTGTTCATCTGTGCACAAAATGCCACAGAAATAGTCTGATCTTTATTGATGTCGTGTGTCAAAATGCTCTACAAAAACACAATGTAAAAGGAAAAGGAAGAAAGAAAAGCTTTGCCACAGCGATTAGAAGTTTGCTTCCCAAAACGTGTTTTGCAATTAGAAAACAAACTGAGTTTGCAGGTGATAAAGGCATTAACAGTTTTTAGGAGATTACAGTTTTAAGTCCTAATTAGAAAGCAAATCAAAGGATGTAGTGCGAGTTAAATGCTCTGTCTTCACAACATGCGAGGAACAAAGTACCCATTTAAAGCCACAAAGCCAATGGAGAATAAAATATGTTTAACAAATTAAAAGTATCCTTTTATTGTTCTCTGAGTTAGATGGACGCTTTGTTAAAAAAATGTGTCGATCAGTTTTACTTAATGCCATATCTTCTTATTCTTTTCAAACAAAATTCCTATTCTTGCAATTATTCAATTAGTACACATTCATGCTGTATGTGGGAAAAATAAAAATAGAAGTTGCTGAACAGATAAAATGCAGATTTTTTAAAATCAACTTTCAATAGATCAATTTATTTACTAAAATCTGCTAACAAATACTTAATTTTTTTATTCTGAAAGGGGGGAAGTTGCAATTATTGACTGATTGAATTTGATCACATTTCATCAAACTAAACATTCTTGCTCAGTTTTGTTCTGATTTTGTTGTGTAATCTCTCAGCTAAGAGAGAAAACAAAAGCAGATCTGCTGAGCTGTAATTTAATTTAATCTAATCTAAAGCAATAAGATCTAATTGAATTGTCTGTTTTAATGACACCAGTCTTCCTGTTTCTTTTGTATGAACAAGGATGTCATTACTGTGAAGCATTTAATCTCATTTTATTTTCTCCCAGTATCAGATTGCGTGACGTCAAGCTTGAGTTACAGGAAAAATCTCATCTCCAGTTTAACCAGTTATTTCGGCTGGGCTTTGCAACATAAGCATAACCTCCTTTTTGTCTACATCCCCTCATGTAGTGGTGACTAAAACCATTTAAACACAAACATCTGCGTACTGTAGGTTTGCTGTCATCCATATATTCTTTCACTCAGATAACTCTAAGCGCAATAAAAAGGAAGCCGCGATGCTGACAATAACAGAGTTGGCATTTTACCAGCTGGGAGTTTGTTAGCTTTACAAGGGTTTGAGTCAGGGTGAGATTTCACATGTGAACCAAAAATGATTCAGTGCAACTCATAGGAGAAGTGTTGTTTTGGTAGAACATCTTATTTTTATCCAGACTGTCATCATTTCATCTCATAGCTGCTTCTGTTTTGTTTTATTCATGAATTAATTCCATGCTAATTGTTTCAAGCACAAGCAACATATTGAGTTGAGGTACCACAGTTATGCATACTGATAACTTTGTTTTAAACATGGCCAAAATAAATCCTGAAGTTAAACTGACTATAACTATAACTACTATAAATGAAGAGAGTTATTAAAAGATTCAAATACATATCATGATTTTTTGGAGGGAGTTTGGAAACCTGCAAATCTTGATTGTACAAACATAAATAAATCTAAATTTTGCAGTGATAATAATGTAATAATTTGAAATAGTTTACTGAAACACTCAGATTTTTTTGAAGGCATTAAACAGAAGCTGAATTTACTATTGAGCAAAGTTATTTATAACCCTGAAAATATTTCACATTTTTTCACATTATATAAAACTTGTAACATATTTGTCTGATATATATAAAGTTTTACTTAACACTGAAGCTTTTTGTCTCTTTTTTACAAATGAAAATCAAAAAATGGTGCATGCATTTCATTTATCACCAGAATCACTATAAATGGGACTTGTTAGGACTCTCTTTAAATATGGATTTTACATGTAAGGTGGACAACTAATACTTGTCCTATCAAAGTCTTAGACTATATTTTAGGAGCATCAGAGTAGATGGGGCTGAAAACAAATGCACAACATACTTTTCAGATTACAATTTATCAAAAACAAAACAAAACATGAAAACAGTGAGTCAATTTCCTTTCAATTCATAATTATGCACTACTTCATGTTGGTCTATCATAAAATCTTCATAAAATAACCTCAAATTTGTTACTGGATTATGAAAAACAGAAAAAGCACAAGCAGACGGTATTAATTTCTCTTGTGCACTATCCAGATTTTATTCTTAATAAACCATGCGATTTTCATAAATGCAACATTTTCTGTCAAATAAATCATTTCCTGCTGCCCCCATTCAGTTTCTCTGGTTGCATGTTCGAGAATTCAGAGTGAGAGCTGAGGTTGTTATCTCTCCCTGTTGCATGTGCTTCCAATAGCAAGGTGACCTCCAAACAGGAAGGTAAGTCACTGAAACTGGTTTGGAGATTTGACTCATGCAGCAAGGCTGGAAAATAGCCAGAGAAACCACACAAAACCCAAGTTGGTTTTTCACTCATGTCAGCTGAGGTTGAGCATGGATGTAAAATAATTATTAAAAAAAGGTAATGTAGCCAAGCATGTAATAACTACCTGCTGACTCATTACACCTTCCCTGTTGAGTGCTGCAGAAATACTATTCTTCTACTATTGTTTAAGTGCTTACTGAGTTGGTATAGTTCAATACATTCATAGTTAGTTTTACCAAAACATTAGATATTTGATGTTTAAACTTCATTAATAGTAAAAGGAATAATACTCCTCTTTAATTATGATATCATCAAAAACATGGAAAATGTTCAAAAAATGTTTTCATCTAAACAAAATCAAGTCTAAATGATTCGATTTGATTAGAAAAGATAGGAAATAAAAAGCACAATCAATGCAAAGAACAGCATCAGATGAGTTTACAGCCTTTCCCCTGCCACCTCGTATTTTATTTCTCATTCCATTAAAGGATTCACTTCCAGATGGGGGTGAAAAGTTTATTACCACCATTAGCTCCTGGATGGATAAGGATGCAGACTCATTCGTTCCCAGAGGCGATTCGTACTGGACTGAGAGATGTGATGGGAAGCTAGCTGAGGCCAAACCAGGCAAAGGTCAGACTGGCTTTGCTTTAATGTTGTTCTTTTAGGTGACTTACAACAGCATTCAAACACTTAACTAAAAAAGTGTCTACACCCCTATTAAATGCAGCTTTTTGTCATTTTTCCACCTTTAATGTGACATATAACTGTGCATTTTATTGTGGTTTTTATCTGAAAAAAAAAGACTGTTTAGAAGGGGAACAAAGTAAAGAGAGAGTCCTTTTTGATTAAATCCAAACTTCTGAATTTATTGAAGTACATTTTGATTAGATTTTAGCATTAAGGTCTCATGGACAAATGTGTTTTGGTTTGATGAAATCAAATCTTCGTGCCAAAATTAGGAAAGTTAAATTTGATACAAAACACTGCATAACACCAAAGGAGTATCACAGCTGCAGTAAAACTTGGCAGTGGCTGTATCATGCTCTGGGTTTACTTTTCTCTAAATGAAGCATAAACAATGTGAGTTGAATTTGGTTTGAGTGGAAGTGTTATTTTCTTATTGTTTGTTAAAGCATATATATATATATATATATATATATATATATATATATATATATATATATATATATATATATATATATATATATATATATATATATATATATATATATATATATATATATATAAAATTCCCTTCTCACCCACCGCGGGTGGTTCTTATCCTCTGAGCTCGGGTCCTCTACCAGAGGCCTGGGAGCTTGAGGGTTCTGCGCAGTATCTTGGCTGTGCCAAGGATTGCACATTTCTGGACTGAGATGTCTGATGTTGTTCCTGGGATCTGTTGTAGCCATTGGTCCAGTTTGGGGGTGACTGCCCCGAGGGCCCCGATGACCACAGGCACCACTGTGGTCTTCACCTTCCAGGCCCTCTCCAGTTCCTCCCTGAGGCCCTGGTATTTCTCTAGTTTCTCGTGCTCCTTTTTCCTGATGTTGTAGTCGCTTGGTATTGCTACATCTATCACAACGGCTTTCCTCTGTTGTTTATCCACTACGACAATGTCTGGTTGGTTCGCCATTACCATTTTGTCTGTCTGGATCTGGAAGTCCCACAGGATCTTAGCTCTGGCGTTCTCCGCCACCTTTGGGGGTGTTTCCCACTTTGATCTCGGGGTTTCCAGTCCATATTCTGCACAGATGTTTCTGTACACTATGCCTGCAACTTGGTTATGTCGTTCCATGTACGCTTTCCCTGCCAGTATCTTGCACCCTGCTGTTATGTGCTGGACTGTCTCAGGGGCCTCCTTGCACAACCTACACCTTGGGTCTTGTCTGGTGTGGTATATCTGGGCCTCTATTGCTCTGGTGTTTAGGGCCTGTTCCTGGGCGGCCAGGATGAGGGCCTCTGTGCTGTCCTTGAGTCCAGCTTTTTCCAGCCATTGGTAGGATTTACTGATATCAGCCACTTGGGTTATTTGCTGGTGGTACATCCCATGTAGGGGCTTGTCCTGCCATGATGGTATCTCTGGCACCTCAACCTCCGTTCCCTGTTGTCTGAGATATTCACTGAGCACATTGTCTGTTGGGGCTTTGTCCCTGATGTATTTATGGATCTTAGTTGTTTCGTCCTGGACTGTGGTTCTCACACTCACTAGTCCTCTGCCTCCTTCCTTGCGGCTCGTGTACAGTCTCAGGGTGCTGGATTTGGGATGGAATCCTCCATGCATTGTTAGTAGTTTTCTAGTCTTAATATCAGTGGCTTTTATCTCCTCCTTTGGCCAGCTAATTATTCCAGCAGGGTATCTGATTACTGGCAGGGCATAGCTGTTTATTGCGCGGATTTTGTTCTTGCCATTGAGCTGGCTTCTCAGGACTTGCCTTATTCGTTGGAGGTATTTAGCTGTGGCTCCTTTCCTTGTGACCTCATCGAGGTTGCCATTTGCTTGTGGTATACCTAGGTACTTGTAACTGTCCTCTATGTCTGCTATTGTTCCTTCTGGGAGTGAGACCCCTTCTGTGCGGATGACCTTCCCCCTCTTTGTGATCAGCCGACCACACTTCTCTAGTCCGAATGACATCCCAATGTCCGTGCTGTAGATCCTGGTGGTGTGGATCAGTGAGTCGATGTCTCGCTCACTCTTGGCATACAGCTTGATGTCATCCATGTAGAGAAGGTGGCTGATGTTGGCCCCATTTTTGAGTCGGTATCCGTAGCCAGTCTTGTTGATAATTTGGCTGAGGGGGTTCAGGCCTATGCAGAACAGTAGCGGGGACAGAGCATCTCCTTGGTATATGCCACATTTGATATATATATATATATATATATATATATATATATGTGTGTGTGTGTGGGGGTGGGGGGGGGGGCATGTACATTAATACAACATTACAACTTGTTTAATTTGTTTGTGCTGTAATATGTTTCAAACTATGAATCTGTAGCCATTGTACTTTATCTTTGGTACAGTACATTGATTTTAATTAATTTAGTAGGACAATGCACATTAATTAAGATTTTTTTGCAACTTTGACAGTATCGGCTGAAAGTCTTTTTTCCATGTTGTCCCTGGACAGTCATTAATTTGTCAAAAGATTAAAATGACTTAATAACACAAATTTTGAAAAAAGAGAATAAATACATCAACAAAGAGATGCACTGATTAGCTCAACTCTACCAATCAAGTGGGGTTTTAGAGAAAAAATTATATATCTTCCCATTTTCTTTACTTTGCTTCAGTGTAGTGATTAAATGCAAAATAACACAATGACCAGGATTTGAAGAGTGCTGGTTTTGCTTTGGAACGAAACCCAGGGAGGATCACACAACTCAAGGATCTTTGTATCCTCGGACTGACAGCACACAGCGAGTGACTACAGTTTGCTGCCTGTTGACATTAAAGGAATGTCAGTTTTCCACATGCAACAAAACACAGATGATGTTGGAGCGTGGAAAATGAAACACATAAGAGATTTGTGTCAAAATCACTGATCTAGAAACTACTCTGGATCGTAAAATGACTAAAAATAATTTACATAAAATATTTTCCTTGCCAGGTTGGCAACAGAAACATCTATTATGGCAACAACTACAGCTAGTGTGAACATTGTATAGTGATAAATTAAAAATTTACTCAACTTATAGTTCATTTGTATTGTTAGTTTTATAAATATTAAGGTATTGATGTGTTTTGTTTGTAAAATCAAATCTTGCTGTAAGATCTGAAAAGAAAAACTGATGACTTTATGCGACTGAGAAGCATAATTCTGCATTTAATAAATTTGAAAATTGTTGAAAAATTTATTTCAGTGAGTACACTACATGAATCACGTTAAATAAATTAATTACACACAGACCAATGTTTTCAAGCTTTTGCTTCTGTTCTATGATGCTTGAAGCTAATGAAAATGACACTATGTTGTAAACAAAAGTATGCGTTTGCCCGATCCTATTTTATATAATAGAACTGGGCTGGTACTTTTGTAGGAGAGCAGTGGAATTATGATTTACTGTCCAGATCTACTGAAGCTCAGTTATATTCTTCAAAAAGTGGAGAGAGAGATGTCCATTAATAGAGCTGCTGGCTTCTCATTTTATGTTCAATGTAAGCCGTGCTAGGTTGAAGGAAAATAAGTACGTAAGAGCGGGAGAAAGACCCAGAGTGGATGGGGATTACTCATTTTGTTTTTCTTTGCAGCCTCAATCTTCTCCTATGACAAGACTGTCCATAATGGATTTTCTCATCTTTTCATGTGAGGTAAAATGAAATGCATTCAGCTGAAAGGAACTGGCTCCACATGAGGTTCAAGCACAAACATAACATGATTTTACCTGCAACAATAACAAGACTCCAATCCTTCCCATGCCTCTTTTAATTCATAATGAAAACTCTGTCAAGCAGGATTTGCAGCTGACATATTTAGAAAGATATTTTTAGACTGTTTGACAATTTAAAAAGGGATTTTTTTAAAAAGTGAACTGCCAGAAACTGACCAAAATTGCTTAGAATCATGCAGCTAGAATTTACTGCCTCTTATTTGGATATTTGGCTTGAAATATTTTTCCATCCTTGGCCTTGGCTGTACAGCCTTCTTAAATTGATTTAATCCCTCTAAGAGCTTCAGATGAAGACTTTCATGTCTGCTGCTTTGGAAAAAAATAAACTTGGGGGGGAAAAAGGAGATGAGGGAAAATGCATTCCGATAAAAGCATAATTCAGTCCATTTGTAGCTTTTTGGGAGCTCAGCTGTAACCACGATGCCTTCAGATGTCTCTGTGATATTACATTAGACTTAAAGTGCTGGGAGCGCTGCCACTGCTGCCCATGCCTCAGACACAGAGGCTGAATTAGTATGTGCATAATAATAATGCTTTTGTTGACCTGCGCTGAAGAATAAATGTATGTGGATCTACCCCATTAGCAGATTCATAGCTGCTTTCCAAACTGTCACTTGTGTTTCCAAGTGTCTGCAGCACTTTAGTGATAAAATTCAGTGGAAGATCTTAATCAGAATTAGAATGAAGCACAGATATGTATAAAACTATTAAATGGCAAACTGAATAATCTATAACATATTGAGATACATCTGCAGCATACGAGAAAGAGAAAGCAAGACTTAAGGCAGATAACAGAAAGGTTGGACAGAGTAAAATTCTGTTTTATTTTTTTCATTTTTCTCTCTTGTCTATTATGAAACAATAAATTTGGGAATGTTTGCAGGCTTTTGACTGTTTCATAATGGTAATAGGTATCAGCATGTCAAAGGTTTACAAAAACAAGATATCTAAATCAACACACTCAATTCTTATGTTGAAAAGTTGATGCCATGCTTCTCATCCAGAGTGTGGAAAAAGCAAACTTTATAGTGACAATATGTTTATGCTAGTCTTACATGGAGCCAAGTCCAGTTTTCTTTCCTCCAGACTTCATAATTTCATTTTCTGTTGTTTCATTTTAAGACTTTTTGGTTAGCTCACTATAATAGACTTCAAATATTTTACCAATGTCTCTGGAAATTTCACAAAACCATTAACCATCATATCTTCTAGGTCAGAAAGGTTTTAGTCATCCATTATAATTTCATGAAATGGAGTTCAGTTCATGCTGGCATTTGACTCTATGTGAAAAAAAGATGAACATCCACCTAAGAATTAATCCACCTGCAGCCAGATATGGCAATGGGTATCTTGTCACAGGTACAAGAGGTACTTGTAAAAGTGCATTGACAGTTAGGATAAAATTCTGGTCATGGTCTGACTTGGTAATGGTAAATAAAAAAAAAAGTTGAATGAAAAAAGCATACTGTGGTTTTACACTTTTAGTTTGACCCAATCTCAGCTGATTATTTTAAAGGATGAGAAGAACAGGATCAATAATCACTTTTCTGATTGACAATTATTAGAATGATTTTGCACTTTTGCAGCTTCAGCAGAACAAGACTATAAACCACAATTGGCGCTAGATTGTGCCCAAATCAACCATCATGAGCAAAAACACCAGTTAAAAATATCTTCACATTTTTCATATTACTTCATTTTAGTAGTTGGGGAAAACATACATTTACATATTTTCATTTTCACATTTTATCAATAGTGAAGTCTCTAAGCTGACAGATGTAATGCAATAATTATATTTGACAGATCAGTTTTGCTTTTTTTCCTTCCTACAGCCACTATCATTTATTTGTAATGTCTCGAAATGCATTTTGTTTCAAATTATCCATGATTATACAATAAAGAGGAATTAAATGCTAGCTAAGGTATGTAAAGAAGTGGAATATTTATGGAGAGGATTTTAATGTAGTTTACTTCATTGAAACTGTATAACATAACTCAAAGTTACTTGCACAAAATTCTTGCAAAAATGAAGCTCAACACAGCAAGAATGCAAAAAAACTCATTAGAGGACATCCTCCAAAGAAAGTAACACATTCTGTAGCTTATAAATATTTATCATGTTTAGAAGATGTAGTTATTTTCTCCACTGTGAGGAACTGCTTATAAAGTATGATTTCTGGGAGAGGCAATGGGGAGAGTGAAGAAACACTTTTAAAATATATATTTCACCCCCTCTGTGACATATTTAAATATTTGGGTTGGCTCAGTTTGATTGGACTATTTATGTTTTTTAAAATATTTCCTGTACTTGAAAATCACCATTAAGAAAAATATTCTGTGATTAGTGATTTTTGAATTATTCATTCTCAGCTATTTGAGAGTAAGCCATCGATTTATTTCTTAAAAGACAGAATAACGGGATTTTCCACATATTCATCTTTTATTTCTGTTGTTTCTGGGGAGTTTTTGACTGAAACACTTAGATTCAGATTCACTTGATGTAGACAGAAGACTCCAATCTTAGAAGAATTCAGAAAAATTCAAATCTTAGTTTATGATGGGAGATCAAAAAAGTTTTTTTTTCTGGTGTGCCTCACCTTCAACGGGTTAACATGTAGATTATGTAATAGTTGCTATGGTGACTTTGTTATTCGGTGCAGACATTAAGGTCTCTTAATGTCTATTTTACTTCCTCTTTGGCACAGTTTCAGTTTTTTAAAACTTATTTTTATTTTTATTTTTGATCATATTTAGGCAAATGTTTATTTCTCTTGTTGCTATTCCATAATTCATAAAAAATAAACACATATCTGCCTCACTTCAATGCCATCTTTTCCCTTTTCCATGGAAAATGCAAAATGCATTTTGAAGAGTGGCTAAAATAGTTGGCACTCTGTCATATCATGTTTGTACAGCAGCGAAAAAAGAAAATATGGATTACCAATTAAAAGTACAGATAAACCTAAAAAACATAACATTTATTGAAACTTTCTTTCATATTTCATGGGGTTTTTTGGAGATAGTGACAGGTGTAGCACCTGTGATAGTTAGAAAAATAAAGTTTTCACTGTGAAATTACACAATTGTATCAAAGATAAATTTATTTTATGTTCCATGGATACCAATAACTGTGAAGGAATCTATGAAAATAAATAGCTTTTAAAGTTTATGTTGTAGGTTTGAAGTAAAAACTTTGGATATTCAATGTTTTAGGTCAAAGCTGCAACGCAAAATAGAGAAATAAACCAGTATCCTTAAACACAGCCTGAAATAAATAACCTGAAAAACACATTGATTTTTGTCTGGTTTGTTCTAACAGAGAATAATTACATAATTAAAAAAAAAAACATCCTTTATAGGTTAATTTTGTGGACCATTGATGTGCTGAAAATGTCACAATTGACAACAAAATTAAGAGAATGTCTTAAGTGGGGAAAAAAATCACACTTTCCAGCATTTAAATGTCTAATAATGCAACCAGGTGCTTCTTGTTTAGATTTGTGAAAGCTTTTGAATGCACTATCTTGACAGATATTCAATGTGTAGGCCTTTTATTTAGAGATAAATACAGAGATAACCTAATAAAGGTGGGCAGGGTCTATAGGGGCTTAAATACATTAACATCCAGTTTGACATTTCAGGATGCAGAAGTGTGATGATGAACAGCAAACTCACAGCAGCAAAATGCAAGCATTCTGTTTTCCTGAATATTGTATTTAATGCCCCAGTGTCACTCAGCAAATTGTCCAGATGACAAAATGAAGAAACAAAATGTGCTGACATAAACAGACACATTATTTCATCAAGATCTTTGAAAACTTGCAGGACTGAACAAGCAAGAGAAACACAACTGGACTAAAACATCAACAAAATGTAGATATTTATTTAAAAAAAGCAGAAATTGTTCAACAGTTAAACAAATATTGTTAGTTTTCAAATTAGTTTACTAAAATTACTACAAATTTACAAAACATTTCAGCTTATTTAATAATTATCACAGCCAAAGCTCTTGTTCCATGATTTAATTGAATTCATTTCAGATCAATGAATAAATGATTTATTATACCAGCTGGATTTATAATGCCAAAAGGCAGGCAAGCTGGAGACAGTTTTATTGATTTCAGAGCAAACTTTTCTCAAACAAAACAGCTACTACAAAAAATAGAAAGCACTATCATGTATGGATAATAATGCAGCATTAGTAATGGTACCGCCGAGTCTTTTAAAGAAGAATATGCCAAATGAAGGAAGTGACAAAGAAAAGGATATGCTAAAAAGATAATCTATACAGGAAACATGGGTCGGCACTTCAGTTCAAATTACATTAATTATAACTCACATGTTCTATTATGCTATTAGATAAAGTATTTATGTTCCTATCTTGTTCTCTACAGTCCATATTTTATTTTGTTCCTGTATGTTTGCTTCAAATACAGTTATTTGGGAAAAAACGTGAGACAGTGAGGAGAGGAAATGGAAAATTTTTTAGTAAACAGTCTACACCTACTTCAAAATAAGAGCATGAACATAAACGTCTAACTACTTGAAGAATTCTTAACAATCGACAACCATAACTTCATCACAGATATCAAACTTTATTCAATGCAAAGTTTGAGAAACAGCTACGAAAATTTTCGTTTTAGAATTTATCTGGAAAAATTAAATTGCAACAAGTGACTTCTGGATGGTAACGGAACTCTGTTGGGGTTGCTAGGCAATGGGCTGGGTTTGGCTGGGGTTGCTAGGCAACGGGTAGTGCCTGCTAATTTGTGACTTTACATTCCGGAGGTTTTTTGAAACAGTCCATTTTCCAGACAAAAAACAGTTCAGTGTTTTTTTCAGAACCAAATGAAAGTACAAAAACTTGCAAAATGTGAACTTTCCATACTATGTGCCCTTTATTAATCATGAAGCAGCAAATCATTAAGAAACCTTGATTATTCCAAGAAGAACTAAGCTGATAGGCATGAAAATAAAAATAATCTCTGACCCGGAAAGGGTTCAGTAGGCATAAAACGCATTGTCAGGAGGTTACTCAGATATCATCACACAGTCCTTATTTAATTTTGGAGAGTAACCCTGTTACACTTTCTAATGAGGGAACAGTAACCATAACACATGGTGATTGCGGACGCCTGTCTGGCACCTTGTGTTCCTGACATTTCTGTCCAACCTCGGGCTTCAAGGAGAGGGACAAGGACTGCAGAGGAGGGCAGTGGAAAGAGAAAACATGCAGGGGAAATCTCACCTGATCCACCTTCCTGCTCTGCTTGTTTCCCGCTGGAGAAACAGCCGACTGAGAGCACGACCAGGCTGCTAATGAGGGCAAAGCTGGCCTGCCGTGACGCTTTTATTCACTCCAGCCGCTGCTGTCGTTACCAAAATAAGTGAAAGGAAATCTGTTTTAAATGAAAGAAAATTTCTCAGACTCAAAAACTGAATTGTGAAACTACATATTTTCCAAACATGCATCTCTCTAATTCACTTGGGATAATGCTTTTTACAAGTATCCAAATTATCACATGGTTTCATGACTCAGCCTTCTCCATTTATAAGGTATTTTACACTGTAGTGGTTGAAGAGTTTTCCATTATATGTACGAGATAAAAGGTAACAAGGTTCCACCAGCAGTGAGCAAGCACTTTTCTGGACCATTTCATTGTGCTTCAGTGTATGAAAGAGTTGAAAGGCTTGCTTTGTCCTTCTGTCTAATGTATGCCATTAAAGCTGAGTTGAAGAGTCGAAGAGACTAGACTGAATAATACATTAAAATAAGAAAACAGAAAAACTCAGAAAAAGAAAGAAAAGGACTGGAGAGATTTTAAGTCTTGTGATGGATGGATGGATGGATGGATGGATGGATGGATGGATGGATGGATGGATGGATGGATGGATGGATGGATGGATAGAATAATCATGCTCCCACACATCCAAAAAGACATAAGACTTTCAAAATGATGTAAAATAACATAAAATAAATGCAAAATGGAGCCTTACTTCCTGGTTCAAATCTTGCTGTGAGTTAAATGTCTTTTGCTGCATAATTGGAATTATGAAAATAAATTTGCTTCATGGAAATATGACAGTTAAACAAAAAAAAATTGTAATCCTTGTGCAAAATGTGGTGATTTTTTTCCCACAGTGTCAAAATTAGTGTATTTCGCAAAACTACAATGGAAAAGATTTTTTCGCATCACAAGAGTCATGTGATTAACAACCATGTGTTACTACTGGCTCAAACGACAAAGACAATGATAGGAAGTGGTAGAAGGATGATTTTAATTGTGCTTCTTATTAGATAGAAACACTGCTATTACAAAATTGTATTTTTTAAAATAAGCAATTGATAATGTGGACAATAATGACATGTTATATTCAAGTAGTTTAAAAAATGAACTATTTAGTTTTTTCTCCCACAACTTGAGCTGAAAGAAAGTTAATGCTTTAGGTTCATCCCAAGTTCACTAAGATACTGTCTGACACTCTTGTCTTGATTATTGCAACAGCGTCTTCACAGGTCTGTCCAACAAATCAATCAAACAGCTGCAGATGATCCAGAATGCTGCTGCTCGCGTTCTCACTAAAACCAGGAAGATAGAGCACATAACACCAGTTTTAAAGTCCCTACACTGGCTCCCTGTAGCTCAAAGAATAGACTTTAAAATACTGTTGTTAGTTTATAAATCACTGAACGGCTTAGCACCACAATACATTAAAGATCTGCTGTTGTTGTATCAACCTTCCAGACTTCTCAGGTCTTCTGGTTCTGGTCTGCTCTGCATCCCCAGAACCAGAACCAAAGGAGGAGAAGCAGCTTTCAGCATCTATGCACCACAAATCTGGAACAAACTTCCAGAAAATTGTAAAACAGCTGAAACACTGACGTCTTTTAAATCTCAACTAAAAACCCACCTGTTTAAAATTGTATTTGAAACGTAATCGTTTAACAAATTTATTGACTTAATGATTGATTCTATATTGCATTGTGTTTCTGTGTTTGTAATGATGTAAAGCACTTTGAAATGCCTTGCTGCTGAAATGTGCTATACAAATAAAATTTGATTGATTGATTGATTGATTGATTGATTGATTGATTGATGTTTCAAACGTCTTCTGAAGGAAATACTGGAGGGAGTTAAGCTCAAACTGACAGAACACAGGGAATAAAAAAAAAATATTAATAATGACTTTTAAAAAAAAATACGGAAACATTTAAATGTAAAAATTTGAGGGAAAATGTGCAGATTGTGTTTTGAAAACTGGATATCTGTGGTTCAGATTGGTGGTAATTAAATGACAGACGAAGGTTATTTTACTTAAATATACAGCTTCATGCCACTTTATGTTCTTTTGTTTTCCCTTCAGATGCCATGACTGGGCTAAACTGCTACTGCTGAGAGGTAAATGTGAACATTTACAACCAATAAAGTTCATAATAAAATTAGCTCTGTAATGTTCCTTCTTCAAATTAATCTCAAATTAAAATAATATAAGATAAACTTTATGTATATCAATTTTGTTTTATATGTAATAGCACAAAATAATGACAATTTTTTCTTGTAGGCTAACTTTTACTGTGCCAAAAAGAAGAGAGTTTTCCTGGTGGCTAGCCTGAAGCAGACTGTTGATTTTAAAAATGCCAAAAGGCAATCAGCCCTGGGATCAAAGCTCTGAGGAGGTTTCATGTTCTGGGTTTTATTTTTTGACTTCTTGATTGCTGGAATCCCCGCAAAATGTCTAAAGTGGTCCAGTGTGTAACCAAAGAGGCTGTCACTGCGCTGCAGTTGGTCTCAGTGGGATGTGAGGCCACTGATGGTAAAAATAAATCGTTCAAACAGAGCTGACGCATTCTGGCTGATTCCCAGAAGACAGCAGAATTAGTCCTGGCATGCATGAAAAAGGGAGCAAGCAAATAAACAATGAACATAAAAGCAGGGATTTAGAAGGAAATAGAATTATAGATGCAAGAAGACAGATTTTACACACAGTTCCATCTACACTTTAATCCTGGTGAAACTGGACTAAAGTCATCTTTAGTTATTGTAAATCTTTAAATTCAAAAATTGTGTCACAGTTCTTGAAATATCTTCCCTTATTACTTTGTACAACGTCTTTTTGGCAGAGATCTTTCACAGATTCTCTATTTTTTGTCTTACAGAAACCCGGTTCATACTTTCCTCTAGTCTCCGTATTTTGCAACACAAATTTAAATATTAAATCAGACGTTTTGAACAGTTACTCAGTACTTAAGTAGCCTCCAAATCAGATACATTTTTACTCTTGCTTGAGTAATCAATAATAAATATGCACAACTAAGGGATTTACAGGCATCTAGAGGAAAAGAGAAGCTGCTACGAAGGTTGAGGGATAAAATCTGGAGAAAACTCTTAAAGAGAGACATGAATTTGAATGGCTTATTGTTCCAGAGTTGAGAGGAAGAAGAGATTCTGGCGATGGGTTGTGGAGAGTGAGGTTGGCATCCAGTCGGAGAGGAGCAGATGGATTATGAGATCCAGGTCTTGAACAGAGTGTGTTGGAGATGAAAACGGAGCTGCAGTGGAGGAGCTTCAGAGATCTGTCACCGAGAGGTTTAGAGGAAGGATCTGAGGCTGGATTGAAACCAAAAAATGACTTCAACTTGGAAGGAACAGAGAACATGAAGAGTGAACTTAGACATAGTAGGTAAGATGGGAAACATAAATGAACTTTACACAAAGGAGGGCAAATACCAATAGTCTGGTAGACTCGGTTTGATTGAGGGTCAAAACTGGGAAAGAAATCTTTTCAGTTTTCTGCTCCATCTTCATGGAGCAAAAGATTCTGTTGTCATTAATGTTTTTAAGGCAATTCTGACTGATTTTGAGAAGGAGTCATCTGTCTGTAAATATTTCATCTAAGGAATCTTTTAATATATTTCTTAATGGCAGTGTTTCTGATTTTGTTATGTATGTTCTGTAATTTCTGTGTGCTGCTGCCAGACTTGGCCAGGAATCTGAATGGGATTTTCCTGGTGACATAAAGGTTACAAAAATAAATTAAATAGCATAATTTGTTACATTTTCAGCTGATGCTGTTCCTTTTTACGCCACATCTTTAAGATAAATTATCCCCTTTAAAAACCTGTTCACTCCTGCTTCACCAAGAACCACTGAAAGAAATGACAAAAACCACAGAGGAAGACATTGAGTGCAACTTTCTTTTTTCACAAAATGTAAACAAAAAACAGATTCAGACATTGTAGGATTTCTCTTTTGATTTTGGCAAAAGACTACAAGAAGTTTCTCCTACTAAGATTAGAGTTGCCCATTTGTTTTGGTTGTATTTACCCAGAATGCCCTGCGCTGCATTGCACTTCCCACTTTTGGAGCAGCTTCCTGTCTGCGTGCACATGTGCATTTGAACCATGTTACAGTTCACAGTCCCCAATCAAACCTGAACTTGTAAGGAGGGGAATAAAAACACATAGGTCTTGACTTCATAAAGAAGGCTGATCATCAGTCTAACTCTCCAACACCTCTTTAAATCCCCATCAGCCAGCTACACCTGCGCCAAATGAGTGGTTAATGACCCAGTCTTTGCAAAACGTGGTCATTAAATTCTCAAGGAGGAAAATCATCCTTCTGATTCAGGCGTGTTGTAGCAGGAATGCATCCAAAAGTTGCAGGACTTGAGTTAAAGTCAATAAGCAAATGAATGCCAGGATTTCATCTAACAGCTCTTTGACATCCACCATGTTCAAACTAAAAGGCTATTTTATGTTTTAAATCTACCAATGCAAATTTAAATAAAAAGCAAAATGTTAAGAAAATAAATGGAGTGCAGCTCAAGTCTGAAGTAACATTTTACCTAAAATGACAAAAGTTTTCTGCTTTCATGCTAAATATGAACAAAAGTAGCATCAAAGCTTTAGCTGATGCATTTAAAGATATGCAGACATATTTGTATGTTCATCTTTATGAGGAAAACACATATTACATATTACAAATCAGGCCCTAAATTAGGCGAAACATTCAGATATTCACAAAATGTTGTAGTTCAAAAATAACCTTTCTTTTTTTTATTAACTCTGAGAGCTTAAAAGTAAGCTTGGGGGAAAACAGTTTTTTGTTTTATTTTTCTTTTCCTTTCACCTGACTTGACTGAAGTAAAGATTATTGGCAATAAGAACCGACACCAGAAGGTTCATCTCTCCTTTAAATGGACTTGAGGCTCTCTGAAGAAATCATGAAGCTCCTGCTGGCAAAAGTTACTCTTTAAGTTTTTCTCTTTTCTTAAGAGAGACAAACTTATCATTTTCCCCTACAGGTAATTTTGATTTTTTCTTTGAATTATCCTGTATTACACCAAACACTCAATAAAGCAGTTCCGTGTCTGAGAATATTAAGTGAATCGAATAGATTAGGTTTCTACTACAAATGATATTAAGATTATAATTTCTGTTGCAACAGAACAGAAAGAAATTAACTTTTATTAAAAAGGCTAAAGGAAGATTAATAACAACATTGTGGAAAACAAATTTATTTTTGTTCTCAATAAAATGTAATTATGTTTTTAAGGTTAGATTTGACTGCTGTCAGATAGCCCCAAGTATTCAAGTTACCTTTTCTACACTGATGTATAATTATAGAATCATTCTGTGCCGCCCAATGGATCTACAGAAATCACATGTGTTTCCAAGGAAACCAAATATATGCAGCTGAACTTTAGGGAATATGAATACATTTGTATCCTATGCTTGTCTGTTTTGTGTTCTGTGAGAAAATACTATGCAGAAAACAAAGAAAACATATGTCACTCTCAATAAAACACTCACAATAAATGTATATCTGTAAAAGGTTAATAGCATTATCTTCAATTGTGATTTAAAAAAAGCAAAACAGGTAAATAGATCCCTTAGAAATAATTTTCCTTATAGATGTATTTGGACCTACTGCATTATTCTAATCTTCATTAAGTTTAGCTGAATAAATTCATGATTAGATATTCCTATAAACACCTAAAATTAAAATAAATATTAAGTATCAAATTGAATACTTTTACTTTAAATAGATTTCTTGGGAAAACAAATAAGTGTGCACCACTGGTGATTTAAATGAAAACATTTACTTTTAAGTGTGGACTTTCTTTCTCCTGAATAAAAGTACTTTAATTACTTTTTTAAAAAGTTTTCAGTATGAGATTATGCTACTGCAATAAAATGTTATTATATAGTGAAATAATCTGTTACTGAAACAAGACATTTTAAGTTATAATATGAGAAAATGTCTTGTGCCACTAGCAGATTATTTCACTTATAACTAGTATTTCTTCATTAATATTAAGGAATTATTGACATAAACGAGCTCCTATATTGTGCTGAAAGATTGAAAGTTAGTTTTGTCTTATTTCAAGTATAGTAAGGTATTTGCACTATAAAATAGATCAAAAGTACTTGGTAATATTTTTGTGTTTTTGCAGTATTTCCATATGGGCTTTTTATTCATTTACAGTTCCTACCTGAAGAAAGAGTTTCTTGTTTTTCCGCTACTTTACACTTTGAATTAGTAAAATCTTGAAATACATTCAAATACTCAACATGTTAGGAGCATCTTGAAATAATTTTTGTACCAATAAAAAATAAGAGAACATACTGTATTTCCGCTATATATGAGTGTTCGTAATAAGAAATGTCAAAGCCAGAGGGTGAATCTGGTGTCTAACAGTGAACCTGTGCACGTGCATGTCTTGAAAGTCTGTGACAATGAGTTTTTGCTTCAGCTCTTTCACTTTGTCCTCACAACCTCAACACACTTAGCAAAAGGTGAGGTCATGGTACTGTTGCTCCTTTAACAACTGAAGTTTCCACAGTTATTATTGTGGGTCAGTTTTGAGGTGCAAGTGTGAACTAATAATAGAACTTGGACAGATGAGTCACTTCAGCTTAAAACTTTTGCCAGAATCTGCAAAGAAAGTTTTGTTCTTTGTGACCAGATGCAGAATTCAGACACAAATCTATGAAATGTTAACTATAAAAAAAAACTCATATTAGAAGAAATATTTTAAAAATGTTTTATACATGGGTGGTTGACATGATTAATGAGACAAGGACATGTCAAAATTAAACAATTTGAATCAATAAATTCAAAAGGAAATGAATTTTCAGCTTTTTACTCAGAAGTTTAAAGGTTTCCAAATTCACCCTGCCTGTTTTTAGATAATAAACTTCTTCTGATTATCTGCCTCTTTGTTACTCAGGTGAACTGGGTGAGTCTTGGGATTGTGAGCACCTGGGCCAGCGTTCCCATTCTATTTATACCTGGCTGTTTTCCTCACACCAGTGGCTGATGGTTCTTTACCCAGCAAACAGTACTGGTATTTTTGTCTTGTTTGTTGTTTTGGTTACGTTCAGCTGCTTTTGCTTTCTTTGAATTTGTTTGGCATTCTGTTGGTTTTCTTTTGGCTAATTTTGGTTTGGTGCTAATTCAGTTTGGTTTTTTTTCTTGTTTACAACTTATGCTAATTTAATTTAAAAAAAAACAACAACATAAATTTGCCTTAAAATTGGTGAGTCTTTCATTTTTGTCACAATCTCATATTTGAAGCATTATGTTTAAAGGGGCAGTCTTGTGGAAAACTGACTTTTTTTTTTTAGCTTTATGTCATGTTACAATGCTCCTTCATCAAAAACATACAGGTTTGACAAATTATTTAATCTCCATGGCAACCATTCATCTGTAAAAACCATCTGGTTGGACTTAGTGCCACCTTCGAGACAGACCTCCCCCTCAGAGCTGCAGTTTCTAACTTTCCAAGCTTCTGCCTCCCAGTGCAGCCCTCCCAAAACTAGCTCCTTTAGACTAGCCAGCAGCAATTAGCCAACATCTGTTGAGCTACTTTTCAGCACTAAAATGTTTTTAAAGGGGTAATAGAGGAGCGCTGTTGTGATGACTTCCTGAAGGTGGAGTTTTAAAAAGATTAGATTTTTTTAAGAGACAGAGGCCCAATTCCAAGGCCTTAAATTACAATGTCAAATTTCTTTTAAGAACTAAAAGTCATAGTTATGTGATTGTTCTAAAAACTTTCATAACACATACTTCTGACTCTATGTGAATTACAGAAAAGTAATTGAAGTTGTATGCCACATACTGGAAAGAAACAATGCTAATGGTGTCCTTGCAGATGAAGTGTGCATTTAAAAATAGGAGTGGAGGAAATGCATGTAACCACAGCATCTTGTTGGGACTTGGTTAGCTCTAATGTAGGACCTATAAAAGGTTGAAATAGTTGAAAGACTGGGGTCACCTTTCTAGAAAACATTAGAGACCCGACTTATTTTGAGTTTTTTTTCCTGATATTTCGTTACATGCATGTTTTTAGCTGTGACTATACTCATGTACAAAGTACAGAGGCTTATCTAGGTATAAGGATATTTGGATAATGAGGTCTAAATGGTGACTTCTTTATTAGTGGTTAATGTTTAAAATTCATCTCGTCCTTGTTCCTTTTTGTGTCAGAGGGTTGGGAGTCCTGAATGTCTCTTTTAGGTAAATATGACACAGAAAAGGTTCCTTTTTTCCAGTCATATGGCACCATGGGATGTAATCTGAATTTAACACCGAATGGTATAAAACAGCACCAACACAGCAGATCTCTTCATTGCAACATTAAAGACACCCAACTGGAACATTGTGTAATTTTCTTTAGCAGCTCCAGCTGGGAGCGAAACGAATAGACGCGCTGAAAAAGCAAGAGACGCCAACATGTTCTCCCACAGTCTGAATTTTAAAGGTGGCCTATAAACCGATTGCATCTTCTCGCTGCAGAAATGAAGCAGGCAGCCTGCCTCCGGGCTGAATAATTGATCTCTCTGTGTCGGTCAGGAGGACGATGGTGGGACGCTTCTCTCTGCATGTGATACGGTCCCATCACGGTGTAAACGGCTGCAAACCACCACCCCCTCCACTCCACTCCACTTCTTCCTCCTCCTCTCCTCTCTCTCTCTTCCTACGTGTGTTTGTGTGTGTGTGTGTGCAGACGAATCGGAGAGCAGGAGGAAGCACCAAGGACGTCCTTTTTTCTTTTTTCTTTTTTTTTTTTCCCCGAGCCCCTGGAGCCGGAGATGCGAGGGACGAGCAGTCATTAGCCCGCGCCGCTGCCGCCTGCTGCTGGAGAACTTCGCTGGTGTTGCAGCCTGATCCCCGCTCTGTGATCCCCGCTCGCTGAGGTGAACCGTAACCTGCCGGACGGAGGTAAACCGATGTTTGATGCGGCTACTTCAGCGCTGATAGGCGGCTTTGGCATGTGGAGCTATCCGGGTAGCGCTGGTGCTGAAACCACTCTGATCGTACAAGGAAGTGCATGTGTGCTTTTACGCCATCTGCGTGTCTTGCAATGTTGATTCTGTGAGCAAATTTGCAGGATGTTTTTTGAATGAATGCATGCACCAGGTAGGATTTTTTAAAAATATATTTTTGCCTGATTAACGTGGTTTAGGAGCAGCTTTTCTTCCCGGAGTGGGATGGCTGTGTCCAGGGTCCCTCCAATGGAAGATGGAAAGTTTTACCACATGATCTTAACAAATACACAGGAGTGGTTTAGTCCACATGCGTGACAACGGACCGTCCTGTGGAGCCTCATTAAAACTCGTCTAATTCGGAGTGATAACCCGAACGAAGCTTCAACTACATTTTAAATAAGATTAACAATCAGGCCATGATAAAAGCTGATTCAGGATGCTGTTGAATAATTGACCTTCGTGTCCTTCAATTTGCGCAACGAACGAAAGCTCACGAAAGCCCAGTTAGAAAAATGGTTTGTTTTTTTCACTCTCCGAGGTCAGAAATATCAATTATGTGTTTTTGAAAGAAAAAAAAAGTTTCCATCAACTGGTAATAAGCCCAATTGTTATTTTGTTGTTGCTTTTAGATCTGAAAACACAGGATTCTACTTTTGTGCAACAATTGAATGTAACATCGATCGGATAAGGAAGGCAAGGAATCCAAAGCCATCACTATGAATTTCGTTATGAAACAAGCGTTGGGAGGTAAGTTCCAACCTTTTCAAAAGGCATTCATTTCATACATATATGTTGTTTTTGGATATATATATATATTATTTTGACAGTTCTGCCTGATGCATAAAACATTTTTGGCCCCAAGGGCCCCTGAGCTTTCTCCTTTGTGGTTGCTGAACCATTGTGGCCATTCTGTGTTTCATGAAGCAGCTCTATACAGTTTCATCATTACTGCTGTGTGGTGCGTCTTGACTGGACGCCGCAGTGACTCTCGTCCCTCTATGCTGAGTGAACACTTTCCCTCTGAAGGAGGAGGAGGAGACGGCGATGGGGGCGTTAATCGAGACAGAATCTAATCTTCAATAATTTCATTCCAGCATTCAGGAATGTGAATGAGTTCCTAATTGCTTGTGCTGCAGCGAGTCCCCGGACGCGAGATTCTCATAACAGATTAATGGATTTTGAAGGAATATAAGCTGCTTGTCCTGTGTGAATATGCGGATGACGCAGTGGAAAGTGAAAGGACTTTAAGTGGTTTTCACAAAGGAGCAAGAGTCTCAGCAGGGTGACTGTTTGTTTAGAGAAAATGTAAGCCACTTGTCATCTGAAAATCCAATCTTTTTGCTGTTTACTACGAGTTTAGGCAAAAGGCTCTAGAAAAACTGTTTTTGTTGCATATTACTAACACAACTATTCATACCAAACAGGCCAATGTGTTTTGAGCTTTTATGTGACAGAACAACAGAAAATGATGCATAAGTTGATTTAAGTAATAAATCTGACAGGTTTAATACTTTTCAGTTAGTTTTTTGTGGTATATCTCTGTCAGCTTTACGCATTTAGAACATTTTATCAATTTTTTTCTGTGACAAATTTCTAAAGTTCAGTCAAATTGGATGAAGAGTGTCTGAGAAGATCAATTTTCAAGTCTTTCCACAAGAGTCTTAATTGGCTTTAGGTGAAGACATTGACTGAGTCATTCTAATGAAAATACTCTTAGATGTAAATCCTATTGGAGCCCTTTCTGTGTTCAAGGTTGTATTTCTGCAGAAAGTAAAACATCTCTTCCAGGATTGCCTGTATTTCACTCAATTGATGCAAAATAGTTCAAGTTCAAGTTTTTTTTTTTTAAATGGGACAATATGGACATTTACTTGTAAATGCATGAGAATATAGCCAAGTAGCTAATTTTCATCTCTAGACCCATTGTCCATCTTCCTGGTCCCTGTTGAAGTAAAGCAGCCCCACAGCATTATACTGCCACTACCATGAAGCAGAATAGTGTTCGATATGATGTGCAGTTTTGTTTTTCTGCAACACACAGTGTCTTTTCTGTAGGCTAAAAGCTTCCATTTTAGTTTCATCTCACAAAAAGACAATCTTTGACATGTTTGTGATAATGTAACAAACTGCACTCACTGATTTTTATGGTTTTCTTTCATCATTGTCTCTCTTTTTGCTACTTTCCCATAAAACCCAGATTTCTAGAGTTCACAGCTATATGTTGGCTTGTCCACAGATTCACATACCTGAGCTTTATATCTCTACATCTCCTCCAGAGCCAATGATAACTCCAGAGTTATCATTGGCTCTCTCTATTTACAGATGATGGATTGACTAATGATCTGTGATACATTCAAAGTTTGTAAGATTTGTGGTACTGCTTTAAATCTCTCCTTAATTTTCTCATTATCTGCTGTGTTCGTTGTTCATTATGAAGCATTTTGTTCACTAATCTTTTCTAACAAATCTCTGAAGACTTTCTGGACTGAAAGCAAATGGCACACAAGATTAAGGCGAGTTATTGCACCAAATATCACTGATTACTTAATTTCCATTCTGAAAAACTTTGAAAGTTTACAATGGGTTAATCCATCACATAAAATCCCAATGAAATTCATTACAGTTTGTGAAAAATTGTAAAAACAATGAATGTCCTTGAATACTTTTGCAAGACACTGCAACTCCACCATTTTCAAAACTGAAGCCCTTTTCAGTTATTACTCCAAAATATCTCAAATGACTTGAAATTTTTCTTGTCATGAGAAATCAGAAAGGGTAAAGCAGCTGTTTTTTGAAGCCACAGTTTGATACGGCTTTGACATAGGGGCATTAGGAAAATTTGAAGACGTTCCCCACTGGGCTCTGGAACAGCAAAGAGGCTCCACAGCTGGCCCAGACGTCTTCTCTGCGGATATGTATTAAATCACAAAAATTTCACTTCCTTTAGAGCTTAAAATCTGGTCGTGTATCATACTGGATTAGAAAGAAACTGCATCCACTTGTAATGTCCATACTTTCAACAAGATGTTAAAATTAATCTGGTATTGAAAACAAAAACGGCAGTTTTATCCTGTTGTTTGCTTTCAAAAAGATATAACAACCTAATTTTCATAATGACATGACAATTTGAAAAGCCTTTTTTACTAAAATATCTCCTGAATGTTAAGGTTTGCCTTCCTGTTTTGCATTAGTGAATAATATGCTATTCTCTTGCTTATCTCCAAGGCTTTACACAGCTGTTGTTGACAGGTTTGTGTTAGTGACTCGCAGATAAAAAAAAAAAAATGTTGTCACCGGCTACAGTGAAAGGAGCTGAAGCTCAATTCAGCTAAGTTGAAGTTGCTGCTCTCTTTGCTTGGCATGCATCATGTTGTTTAACTGCTTGTTGGTTCCTTAGAGGGTATCCCAGGAGCAGCAGGTGCCCCCCCACCAGCCAGCTTTCCATCATTAAAGACAAGTCAAAGCCGCTGACATGTGCACAAAAGAAATTTCACACGTGGGGAAAATCATGCAGCTTTTGCCGAGGTCTTCACCTTCAGAATGGTAATTCTTTCCAACCAGGGGAGCAAGTTTTTATGCTACCTTCTTAAGCAGTAATGAGTTTTCGGTGTGTAGTGGATTAGCTGTGGGCTATCATCTAAATTCTTTCTCTCTGTGCACGGCGAGGAGATACTCACACTCCATCTGCTCCAATTTAGACATCTACAATTTTTTTTCTGCGTTTTTCATTCAGTGATGATGAGAAAGGTCGACTCAGCACGCATCAAAGGAGCACTCATCTGTTACCATGACCCCTTCACCTTTGTAGTCCAGACGTTTTTGGGCTGTTTATGCTGCAAAAATTGTCAAAAACTTTGTTAGTTAGAGTAAGTTGACTATTTACCATGAAAATCACATCTTTTTCAATTTGGTGCTGAAATCAAGGTGAAATGTATCTTCCAATGCACTGCTTCAATACCTATTATGTTAAGGGCTATGTCTATAATATGAGTCTGGTTATGTTAAAGCATGGTGGTATTTCTTGTCTTGGGGATTTATATCCTGCAAAACACTTTAAAGATACTTGGAGCCTAATTTTACTGTGAATTTGTTTGTTTTTTTTTACAAAAAATGTATTTAGTTTTACTACAGCAGAGTGATAGGGCCATACTATAGTAAAAAATAATAATATAATTACAAGAATTAAGTCATAAAATTACTAGAATAAAGTTGTATGAAAATAACATCATATTACGAGAAAAAAGTCACAGTATTATGAAAATAAAATTATAACATTATGATAAAAAAGTCACAGTGTTATGAGAATAAAGTTAGTCTAATTTTACTGTGATGTTTTTTCTTTACAACAAATGAACAGAGTTTACTACGATGGAGCATTAGGGCCATGCAAACATTTTAAAAATCACAAAATTACAAGAATAAAGTCAGAAAATTAAGAGTATGAAGTCATATGAGAATAAAATCATATTACTAGAAAAAAGTAATAATTTGAAAAAAGTCATAATATTACAACTGTATTTTCATAATATTATGACTAATATCATATTATTATGACATTTTTCTTGAATTATTGCAACTTTATTCTTGTAATTTTGTGACTTAATTTTTTTATCAGTATTGCCCTAACATGGTGTCATGAGTTTACACAGTTTGCTGCACCTACAAAAAAAATCAGAACCATGTTAATGTGAAATAACTGCAGATGTATGACTAAAAATGAGAAGACCTTATTGGCTACATCGCTACTGTGTGAAGTTGCTCTTAATGATTGCATCTTGATAGAGAAGCTGCACTGAAAGGACAGCCGTGTAACTATCAGGGATAATTCCTGCTAGTTGATGTCATTGAAGTAGTCAGTCTGGTCCAGCTGTCACAGAAAGTAGTCCCATTATTAAAAACTCACAGACCCATCATTAATGTAGTTCCTTGTCAGTTTTAATGAGTCTTTTCCTCAGTACCTGGGTACAATCTAATCTCGATAAACATCTCAAGCACTTTAACATTACCGGTTTGCACCTGTTTCAAACTGGCAAATCTTGTTTCATTATGAGTAAGTCAATTATTTCTGCTCCAGTTTTTGTCAGAATAAAGACAGTCATTAAAAATGTTGTTTTCATAGGAACAACTTTGCAACGGTCCATTGTCTCAAATTCAAACACTTTGCAGTCCTGATCCACCCAAATATTGTTCTCTCTTAAGTTCTGGTTTGCTTGAAAACCTTTCATGTGCCAGGAGTTAAAAAAAAACAACATTGAGCAAAAATAGAAAAAAATCTAATGTTGTAAATCTATTTATAGCTGAAATCTTACTCTTACTGGGGCTCCAAATACTGTTTATGTGTCTCTAATATATCAGTGCTACTCAACAAACATGCTCTAAAATGCTCTAAAACATAACGGTTTAACCATTCAGTGTTGACAGCTACACTGCTATCAGAACCGATTGCATTTAAAGTGGAGATATAAAATACATAACATATCAAATCAATCCTATCTTACAGAAACCAACATTTGCAGTGCCTTACAAAATTATTAATACTATTTTTTCGTTTTCACATTTTGTCACAAAGCAAACACTAACATTAGTGTATGCTGACAGCTTGTGAAAGAGAGAAACAAACTATTGTATATTTGTTACAAGGAAGTGAAATTATTAGGGGCTGGAGAGATGGATTTATGAGATGAATCGCAAGTGTAGTGTTCAGTTATTTCTTGTTATCTTTTCTTAAAGGTAGCTTTACCGAAAAGCCAACACTACGTAATTTAATTTAAACCAAAAATTAGCTTGTTTTGTGACCGCCTTGGAGATTTCCTAGACAAAAATAGTGAGCAAACAACTGCATGGAAAAGTGTAAATGCATTTCTATTGACCATATAATTCCACAAATTACACTTTTGAAAATAAATTAGCTTAATGGAAACATGGCAATTTTGAAAAAACCTTTTCAATAAAAGTTTTGGCACTAGAATAAGGTGGTTTTTCTGCCGTATCAAAATTGGTTTATTTTGCAAAACTGTAATGGATAGTTTTTTTTCTCATCACATAATAAATAACTGGATGTTGCCACCATGTTTTTGAATAACGTATTGTGTGAACAAACTTATTCACATTTGATTTCTTGTTTCTTCTTTGAACACAGCAATTGCAAAATTGTTTTTTCGACATTAACAAAGTTTTGCACACATTTATAATAGAAACGCCATTATTGTGTGGTGGAAAACAAAGTCCTTAAACGGAAAATGCCCACAGTGAAACAAAGTGGTGGCAGTATCATTCTGTGGTTATGACTTTTTTACAGCAGGGAGAGAGAAATATAGCTCAATGTACATTTGTAAATGTGGAAACTGGTAGAGGCATCTCACCAAAAACATGCAGCAGCATTGTATTGAAGCTTCACTAATTATTGATTCAGGAGGAATTAATACAATTTCACACAATACTATTTGTAAAAATCATAATTTTGCTTCCACTTTATAAATGAACACTGCTTTGTAATGTACACATTACATACATTAACCTTTGGGCTTTGTATGAAAAAACTGTGAAAAAGTACAACTGGTGTGACCCCAAAAGTAGAAAAATGAGATTGTTATCATGAGAAACTATGGCTTTAGGGCAGAATAAAACTGATGTAGAGCCTTTCATAAATTGGTTTAGGACTTCCTGGACTTTGGTCATAGCTCATCAGTGACATTTAGGGGAATTGCCTCCCTGACTGCAAACAAAGAAAGGATTATTCATCGATGCAGAGTATGTCTGTGTTTGTTTAATGGCTTCAGAGAATGAGAAAATGGTCGCGCATTAGATTTACAATAAATGACTTCATCCAAAATGATGGTAAATAGTGAGCCACCATCCAGTCCTGTCTTCCCTATAGTGGAGGACGGAGGAAAATGAGGTGTAGGAGGAGAGGAAAAGTGACAAATTGATCTTTAAAATGGGGTGTTATATCATCAGCGGCTGAATGCTGAGGTTGTAAAGTCTGGACCAGCAGAGGCTGTAATAGCGCTTTAATGGGAGATGTTTTCTTTGAGTTTCTCCTTCTCTAACACTCTTTCCACCAAACTCTCTGCCGTTTTTTCCCTCACCTTTCCTCTCCCCTGGGTTGCCACCTCTGTCACTCTTCCTCCTTCCCTCTTACCACACACTTCCTTAACTCTGTCTTCTTTCACTTCATCACTCTCCCTCTCTTCCCCTTTGTTTTTCTATCCTTCAGTTTAGCTTTCAATCCCTTTCTTCTCTACCTTGCTCGTTCTACTATTACAGTACATTTAAAGGTTGAGGCGAGAAAACCTCAATCAGGCAGCCACAGGGGAGGATGCGGTTGTGTGTGCAGCCATGATGGCGTGTCTGCATGTGTGTGACGAGAGATGGATGGAGAGTTAGAAAGAGAGCTGTGTGTGACAGGATGAGGGACTGGATGGACCTTAGTAGTTGGGTTTACCTGGCATTAGATGATAAAGCGTTAGGGTGTGTGTGTTGTTTGAGTGATGCAAACACAAATACAGCGAAGCACACATTTCTGGCAGGCTACACACACATGCACACACACAGTACAAAGGCATCAAATTTCAAACTTCCTGACATACTGATAAACAAACCCAAACACACAGACACACGCTGGGAATCACAATCAGTGGGATGCGACAGACCTCCCACCCCGCTGAAAACCACAGGAGGGGGAAAAAGCACCACAACAGCGCAGATATGGCAGCCTGCAGCTGAGCCATTTACACACAACCACTGGGCAAACATATAAACAATCCCTGAAGGAAAGAAACTTCACCCTGGGAAATACAAAACGCTATTTACTGTAAAAAAAAAATCCAATATGGGTCTGATGAATATAAAGTTAGGAAAGATGTAAACATACACACTTCATTTATATGCGAACAAAAAAACTGTTTATCGGGGCTCCATTTTACATTTTATGGATTGTACTGCAAGGATTCAGACTTAGCAGACATGTTTGCAGTCTTTAAAGCCTAGAATGTTTTATTTCAAACAATTATGATTGCAGTCTGAAGTACCAGGAAATAAAGTTTCTGAGTTTACATCTGTGACCAAAAAAACAAAGAACCAAATGTAGCAAAGATGGAGAACCATACTCTGCAAAAGCACAAAACATTACCAAGTTTATAGTACATATGTTTTAGTACACTTGAAATAAGACAAAATTAGCTTATAAGTAACTTTTCAGCAAGAAATATGTCATAAAGTGCGGTGTAGAGGTGGTGAGGCAGAACGCTGTAGACCCAGGATGCAATAAATGAATGATTTTAATGATGAATGTCCAGAAAAACACAGTCCAACATGGTCCAAAACAACGGGCAGCACGGCCGAGCGGAAGCCAGGGCTCGACACCGGTAGCAACCGTTACACAAATGGACGAGACGACGGACTGGGTACAAAGACGACAGACTAGAACTCAAATGAGACGAGGACCCGACACACAGGTGACACTAAATACACAGGAGGTAATCAGGGAACGAGAAACACCTGAGAACTAATCAAAGGGAGACAGGACAACACAGGAAACTCAAAATAAACACACAGATCACAACAATATGAGCTTGTTTTAAATCAATAATTTATTAATACTGCTGGAAAAGTACTAGTTTCACTAATTTCACTTATAATATGGGAAAAATGTATTGTTCCACTGGCAGATTACTTTGGTTAAGACTAGTATTTATTCATCTATATTAGGGAATTGTTAACCTAAAACAAGCTCCTATATCTTGCTGAAAGTTACTTGTAAGTTAATTTTATCTTATTTCAGTCTACTGTGATATTTGTACTAGAAGCTAAACCAAAAGTACTTAAGATATTGTGTTTTTGCAGTGTACTATTTTTTATTTTATTTATTTATTTTTTGCATATTTTATATACGTTTCACAAAAAATATTAGCCCTAAAAAATCTTTTTGCTTTTAAATGTTGTCATTTGAGTTTTTTTTCCATTTCAAATTGTATTAACTTTGCTCCTTTTCTGAAGAAAATATATTTTGGAACATTTTTAACATCTTTAACTAAAAAATTCCCTAAAGATTTATTTTATAATTTAATTTAAAAAAAAGATACAATCATCTAGCCTGTGTTCAGGCAATGTGTATCTTTATGCAGTTGAAATTATGTTTTACTCAAATGGATGTTAAGCTCCAAACTGTCTCTTTCCTGCTGCTGGCATCACTTTATGGCTTACAGTTAAAAACTATTGTGAATAAAACTATAAGTTTTATTTTTTTCATATATGCAGAGATCTCAAAGAAGTACAAAATGCAGATAAGCCTCCTATAAGTTGCAGGGCTTTTACTGGTAAATAATCTTTCTTTCAGCATACCTATTGAGCGTTTATTTAACTAGTGAAAGTTACAGAAAATAATTTAATAATCAAAATAGAACTTATCTTAATTTATGGCTTTTACCAAAGTAGCAACAACTGATTGTGTCGCTACTTTAGTCACAAAATAATAATCAGAGTACATTAAGACTTAAAACTTTGGTCTGACGGAATTGAAGAAGTATTAAAAATTGTTTGTATTTCTAGTCTGACTTAATCAATGACATCAGTTTCTGAATACTTAGCATTAATCTGTGTTTAACTATTTATCTCAAAGTGAACTTTTTCTAAACTTTGAAATAAAAGTAAGAATTTAGAGATAATGTAGCAACCTAAACTTCTGATGTATTTTGGAACATATGAACCGGATTTTTTTCTGCTGGCAACTTAAAACAGTCTCTCTCTAAAATATATGTCATTTTGTCTATAAATTTTGCAGTGTTTCAAAATAATTAAAATACAAATATATATTTTTACATGCAAATATAAAACTAGATATGTGGGAAAACCTACGAACTTAGCAGACAACCTCAGTTTGTACTAATGATTTAATCACTGAAAAAAATAGGGAAAAAAGTTGCTTGAGTTAAGAAGTAATGACTTGTGTGCTTTGATCATTTTCATCTTAATGTATCTTCTGAGCTCATAAGCAAGGAAAATTAAAAATGAATATGATAATGAATAATGTTCCAGTCCATTGAAAGATATTGCATCATTGCAAATAAATTCATAGTGATTTACTGTGTAACTGAACAAAAATCATAAAAACTGGGCCCCAAGTGACCTTTTGTTTAGGTTACAACCTTGATCCAGCTGCTTAGAAAGCACAGAGGTGTGATCCACTTGAGTCGAACATTTGTTTAACTGTGGTGGTGAATGTTGGACCTGAACTGGGATTTTAATGTGTCTTTTAGAAACCACAAACATTATCTATACCCCAGAATCCATTACTTTCCTCTGATGGATTTCCTGTGAATGGAAAACATGTAGACCATCCAATATCTTGTTGGCCCAGCATGTATTTAGTATTGATCTGTACTCCAGCAATAACTATGCAATAAACAGAAACAGAGATTAAACTTTAAGTGGTTGGGTGCCTGTAAAGGTCACAAAAATCCATCCATATCCATCTCCTATCGGCTCTGCAGCGCAGGGCTCGTTGTTGTATCTTCAGGTTTAGCTTGAGAAAAAACTGAATCCATTAGAACTGGATGATATTGGTTTATACTAACAGCTTTTCAGGCATGAGCTCTAAACCATCTTTAATCAATTTGATTTTGCAACTAAACTAGACCCACAACATATTTACAATATTTACAACTAATTGCTTCCATCCAAAATGTCTCAGGTCATTAAAAAAAAGAATGACTTCTAATTATAAAAGCGTCCATTCTGCTGGAAAATAATCACACTGGAGGACATTACGACAAGATTTGCTGCTCGACAGCAAAACCATCTCTTTTGATGAAAAGTTTTTGCATATTTAATTTTGTTGTAACGTCTGTTTATGAACAAGTCTAGTGGCTTCTGTGAAGGGATTCACGAGCTCATTTGGTGACAAAATGGAGCCTGTTGAACATGAAAGGCCTGGTAGCAGTTTCAGTAGCTGTTGGCACAATTAGTCACACAAATACACATTTGTTAAAGCAGTGTGGGTGTAATGGGTCATGTTTGTGTGTAATAACAAGAGACAGTGTGATGTTAGATCCATGCATTAATTGTGAAGTACTGTGACTAATATTGATAGTGTAACCGTGAAAAAGCAGAGCAGAACTCCCTGTGCTGTGGTTGTGTGGTCACTTAGGAGATAGCACATTATTATCCTCAAGGATTAATTAGGATTAGCTGAAGAACCCTGGAGGATACGTGGCTATATGGAGATACACAACTCTTGTTTGACCTTTCCAGCAACCCTGGTGAATGGGTTGTTTACTTCCTCATTACCAGAATATTTAACTTTTTTATGCATCAAAAACTTGAGCTACTCTTCCAATTTTTAAAATACATTTACGATACGCAAAGTGCAGAACAGAACTGAGAAAAAAAAAGAACTTTACTGACTTTATTCTCAAGATTCTGAGTTCAGAAAGTCATCATTCTTTGTTTATCTGTGAGATTAAAGTCAGATTTTTGAGATTAAAGTCAGAATTGTGAGACAAAAGTCTCTTTGTGTCATTTGTCGAGGAAATGCTTCAGTTCATTGTCCTTTGGCTGTTTGATCAATATAAACTCAAGACTTAACTCAAATACCAACCAGTTATGTCTTCAAAATATGTTTTTTGGAGCAGAATTTATGCAAATGTTTTTCTGCTACTATCTGCACATGTTGCAGCAGATGTGACAAATCATATGAGCTTTTACTGTTTAACCAGAAGTTTACATAAAAACAAACTGTAATTTCAGCCTAACAGACAACTCCTGCTGGATTTCATATTAAACCTTTGCACATGACTGAGTAGACAGTGAGCAATTCTGATTGGTTTCTTCACACTTAACTGGCTTGCAACTGAGTTGAAAGAAAATCATAATATTTCACGGAGAATATCATCCCACTTTGAGCCATTTTGAATAAATGAGCCAAAGAAGAGAAAGCAATGTAATTCTGATAAACTGAGGTGCGGTGATGCCAAGTTCTCTGATTTCTTCTCATTTATTCTAGAGGAACAGATTAAGCTCCTGTTGGCTCCAACTATGGCACATCTTTAGAGGGATGTTTTCACATCTTAACCATCTCTGTATGATGTGTTTATCTCTTGAGAGTTTGGCTGCTGTGCTGCAACGTTTACAAAATCTGATTGTGATAAATTTGTTTTCTGACATACATTATATTTTTAGCTAAGTGACTTAGGAAATCTGATCCATCATTTTTATGTTTTTTTCTTGTTTGTGACTACAGTTTTTAGCTGAGACTGTGCATCTTTAAGTCATGTAACCTAAATTTTAAAATTATGATTGCATTTAAAACATGGGGCATCAAGTTAATGTGTCAACTTTAAGATGAGTCCAGATGTTTCACCACAGTGCCTCCAGTGGTAGAACATAGTATTACATAAGCAAAAACAAAAAAATTTGCCTCTGTGGGCAAAATAAATTTCAGACTGAATAAAAAATATATATTTTATGATTTAAAAATTATAATGAAGCTCATGAAAAAGCTGTCACTTTATCAAAAACATTCTTACAATCCCATGCTGCATTCAGTCACAGAAACAATTGAGAACAGCACAGGCAGGGAAAAAATGTAATCATCAGCTCCACCTCTCACTTTGAAGACCATTTTCTCTCTTGTTTAGATTGTATTAAATAGCAAAATGCCCTTTTACTTTTTTGACTATTACCCAAAAACATAAAATATAAAACTAATTATTTTTTATCCTTATAAACAAATTGCCAAATTACACAAATCCTTTGCACACCTTCCCTTTAAAGTGGTTACAATTCTTTATGAAGGTAATATTTTTTAACAGATGGATATATCACTGCATCCTATTCAACTTCCCCTCAGACAGACAAAATCAATAGTCATTTAGTTCCTGTCTCTTTAACGCAAAGCAGAATGTGTTGGATAAAGGCACTAAATTATTCACATTTTTATAAGCTACTTTCAGATTGTGCCAACATTCATAAGATTCATATTTCTCGTTATATAATAAGCCAATCAGATCTGAAGCTTCATGATTTTCTAATAAGATTTAGACTTAATCTATGAATAGAAGACCAGGCTCATTTTTATCTAATTTAAATATGTACAGTGGTTTGATGGTGCAAAGCTCGATATAAACCTTGAAAGCCTTCAAATCTTCCAATAGAACAAAAGTAATGATCTTAATTAGACTTTTAATAAAATAATTGGTAAAAAAAAATGGAGTGGATGCTAAAGAGCCAACTCTTTCTCCCCTCATTCCTTTGGGAGTACTGATATTACAGACTAATTGTTTTAATCAATTTGGGATTCTGATAAATTGGAGGAACTGAGTCACACTTTTGCTCTCAATGTTTCTCTCTGATGGTCCATCACGCCTGAATTTGACTAGAAAAGGACAAATTTCAGTATTAAAACACTGATGACTTGCCAGAATTTGCAGGGAAGTGCTCTGGCATTAAAGTGATTCATCGTTTTCCATTTTATTACAGTTTTAAGGACTCAGGATATGAAAAAGGCTAATTAAATTTGATGAACGACAGAAGCTATAAAGTCAGATGAGATTACTGCATACTTTTTCATCAATATACTAATTTATTTTAACTAAGCTAATATAGAAAACACTTGAGACTGGGGTGGAGGTTCAGAACAACAACCTTAAAACATTCAGTCAGAGCTACTGTTAGATTGTTTAGTTGGTCTAGTCAAAGTCTAGACCTAAATCCAACCTATGGGAAGACTTGAAAATGGCTATTTGCATGTTTTTCATACAGACTGAGCTTGAGCTGCTTTACAAAGTAGAAAGAACAACAATTTCAGTATGCAGCAAAAAAGCATGCATCGTCATGCCTTTTAGATTTTTAGTTGTAAGAAAACAAAAACTGTGTGTCATTTTGCTTTCTTTTGAAGCTATACTTTATGCAGTTTACATAAAAACTGCAAAGGTGTGATGATTTTACTAAGAACTATAACCAACTGCAAAATACATTCATTTTTGCTTCACTTTTGATGTTCTGTTATTGGCATTAATAAACAATAGTATTTAACAGAATATTTCATTCAGCTTCAACTAACTAAAAATGTTGCATTAAGCTGAACTAAAAACCATGAACAAAAGAGGAATAAAGCATTGTTTTAATTTAGTAACTGTATCTCATCAGAAGTGAAAAATGTAACATGGGAAATAAATTTCCCCTCCTCAGTATTTTTATGAACGAAACACGAGGATGAGAGACAGGGTTAGGAGAAAAGCTGTTGAAATGTTTCAGTTTTCAGTCAGAAGATAAACTCCATCTGTTATGCAGCATCAGCCAACTATAACATTACGACCAGAATCTCACTGAAACCATTACAGACATAGAATGATAACATTAGTAAAAACTGGTTCGAATGATACATCACTGGGGTGTGTGTGTCTGTGTGTGTGTGAGTTGGTTTCCATGGATACCATCAGATTTAGGTTGGTATTTGTAGAGCTCTGAAGCTTTATGGCAGAGGTGTCCAAAGGTCATTGGTGGCCCCATAAATTTATATCATTTGTTTGTGTCATAAACAAATGATACAACTTTGTTTATTAAACTTTTTATTTTTAATCAGGGTGAAATTTTTATTGACATAATTTCCTTATAACTGAAATTACAACACAATATATTAATCGTTTTAAAACCAAACTTTTATAAGTAGAACCATGTGACTTTTACTGAAAAATCAACTTTGCTGATTTTGCTGATTTGCTGCACCCAAATCAACTTTTATTTAGTTTGTTAAATAATAAAGTGATATTTATTTAATGTATTTCTTTAACTTGTTTAACTGATCCTATAAAAATTTAAAATTAGACCTTTCGTTTAATACAGTAAATATGCAAAATAATTTTTTGGGATCCTACAAAAAATATAGATTTTATTTTGATTTATTTATTTTTTCTCTTAGTCCATGACTACTTTTGACTCAACAATTTTGGCCCACATAACAAAAGGTTTGGACACCCCCACTCTGGGAACATCAGACAATAGAAAAGATGCAATAGAATATACTTTATTGTCTCCTAGGAGAAATATAAGTATATAATAAAATATCAAATAATAAAATATTAAAGCTCTTTATAAGTAGTTTCTGGCAAAAATGTTAAGGTAGTTGCCAAATGTCAACTTTCAGGTTTTTCTTGTGATTCGTCATATGGAGTTGAGGAAGTTTCTCCCTTTACCTGTCGATGTTTGTAATGTTTCAACATACAGTATATTGTGTGACTGTCTATGACACTCCAATCATATTTTAAACAACATATTTTACCTGCATTACTAACCTTTCCTTTAAAAGCCACATGAAAAGACATTTTTCTCTCCCAGTCTCTACAGAAGAGAGAAGTTCAAAGCGGTTCAAATGACTCTTTGAAGACATCTGAGGGTGATGTTTTTACTTGCCACCACAGTCCAGTAACTCAGCCCTGAAGGTCTTCATGTCACACTTTTGGTGTCATCTGTGTGGTGATCAGGTAGCAAATGACAGGGACTGACCAGGGGGATTTTTGAAAACTTAAGTTACGCTCCACAGACACAGCTTTTATGATGAAACAACACACAAGTCTCAACAATCAATACATTTTTTGCAGTAATACACTCAGCTCGCTGATTTCACATGAACAAGGCATGACTGCAGTGACATTTTCAACAAACTCGAAATCTTCTTTTTTTCACAGATAGACTAAATGTTTCCTGACTGAATTTAAATAATTTTGTAATGATTGTGGGTTATTTCAACCCATGTTTGACAAAATCCCATCCTAGATGGTAAAAGGAAAAAATAGCGATGACAATACCCTTTGTTGTGTTTTCATGCAAGTTTAATAAAACATTTTCTGTAATGACTTAAATTATGTGGAGAAAAGTGATGCTTTCATTTGCATATTTGATGTAAATCATTCTGCAGGTCTCTGGATTGTTAGGTCTCCAAACTGCTGTTTCTAAGGAAATAGTTTTTATCGCTTCTTCCTCTTTATTGAATAAACCACTTTATAAATCATCTTTGCATAAACTGAAATTAGGTCAAAAACCTAGATATCACAAATTTTGATTTAAGTTTATGTTATTTATTAGTTGCTTGTATTGCAGTCATAACAGCATCTCAATTTTTGGTTAAATTATAAATTTCACACATCAGATTACAGTTGAAAATGAAGCTTAAAACTATTATATTTACCCTTTTAAAATGTGTTATGTATTTTGAACATTTTTTAAAACATTTGGGGATGCGGTATGAAACAGATTTACTATATTAAGAAAGAAGGTTTAGGCAAATAAAACACAAAACAAAGACTGTTATTAAAAAATGTCAGTAGTTGCTCAAAATCCTGTTGAAATTCACAATTTTTGTCAGGCTATTTTTGACACCAATTTCTGAATCCGCCTCTACACTCTTTTTGTGCTGTAAAACTAAATCTTATAATGACAATAAATTGACATTTTCCTGTCTGTGGGGGTTTTTTGCCTTTCAACAGCATGCCGGAGGCAAACAGTCCAACTGCCGCCGAGGTAATCCCCATGTGGCAGAGGTGCCTGTCGATCACATCTTTTCATTTTTTAACACCAAATGTCCCTGAGGTATCCACTGTGCAGAAGCATTTTTGAACTGACATGAAAGGAATGTGCAAAATAAGGTGGGACACACACCTGCTCTGGACAAAGCAAAAGCCCAAACGCTCTTTCTTTGACTGACAACTTGCTTTTGTAGTTCGGTGGTTTCTATCAGTGAGCAGACTGATTTCATAAAATGTTAAATGTTCCTGCGCCTTTTAGCATCAACCAGGCTTTCTTGAGTGACTGATGGGTAAGTCTAGTGAAGCTGACACAAAAAGCTGTAAGAGAAAAATAATAAATGAGAAAAAAGTCGAAGGTCGGCGGACCAGAAAAGCCACAATAAAGTTTAACTTTTGTGGCAATAAAGCAACTTCCAGAAGTCCACAACTCTTTGAATGTGTTCAGCACAAAGGCTAACAACAGGTTGGGATTAAACTAAAAAAAAGGCAGAACCGCTGATGTGCATGAAGACAAAAATATGGACTTAGTGGATGCATAGAGGACAGTCCCAAGCAAAACTGTATGCAAAGAGCAGTTTGACATGTTTTTTTGTTTATTGTGTATTAATTATGACTCTAATATGTCTTGGTTTTAACATCACATCATAACCAGTGTATTAGTGATTGATGGGCCAATTTCTTTATTTTTGGATATTGAAACAAAACAAGTGAATGAGTAAATAAGTAAATAAAAGTGCAATCTGCACCACTCAAAAGAGGACCAATTATGAAAAATTCACATTTTGCATGTTTTTAAACTTCCATTTTGGTCTCAACTGCATTTAAAAATAGCCTAAGAACTTAGAACATACACCCAACTGTTGTTTTGGCAATAAGTCAATGTTTTTAGTGTCTGGAAAATTAGCTGTTTCAAAAGCCTCCTGATTGTTGAGTCACAGTCGACAGGCACCCCGCCGTTACTTACCATCCAGAAAGCATTTGCTGCATTCTTGTTGGTTGTGCAGGAGGCTCTACTTCTGCTTGTCATTTTTACCATTTCTACCATTTTCATGTAAATATTGAATTGGGGGTCATGGAGAAACAGCAGCTTATTTGGATTTAAAGTGACATGACACCATAAAACAGTTCAGTATGAAAAGAGCACAAATTATGCAGAACTGAGCAGACTAAAATCTTACTATACAACAATAATTTTGTGCAAAAAATATATATATAATGAACATGTTTTGTATAGCCCACAAATCTATTCTAACCTTTTCAAGGAAGCATAATAGGTCAGCCTTAAAAAGTGCATATATTTCTTTACGTTGTGTGAACTGGTAAAATAAAAACTGATAAAAAAATAAAATAACATTTTCTTAAAAATGAAATATTTTCCCTCTGAGTTTGCTGTCAGCATGACAAATAAACATATGCAAGCGTATATAAACCCATAAGCAACAAGTGAATAATAATAATAAATCACATTTTTATAGCGCTTTTGTCAAGAGAACAATTCACTCTCTCATCCCTGCAGACAAATAAGTCTCTCTGAAGTTAAACCTGCATGCACCTTGATTTTTTTACTTCATTGTGCTAATTACTTCTCTTAATGGATTCCCATTTTAATCTACCAGGACAGAGTTTGGGATTTGGAAACACCTGCATTGTCAAGAGACTCTTTCTGCATGACAGTCACTGAGGCTTACTATGATTCAGCGTTTGACCTACAAAGTGGTTAATGGTTTACACTCTGGCTGCATGATGCCTTAACCACACACTGCTGTGAGGAGGATGGCCAGATAGCACATTAGAGTCCATTTTGATAGGGAGCTGCATATCCAGCTCTGTTATGTGAATCACCATAATTCAAATGTCACCTGGATTCTTTTCCTTTGAGGGGTTTCTATTGAGCAAATACGCTTCCTGGCAGAGAGATTTTTTTAAAGCTGGAATCGTTAGAGCATGATTTTTTTTTTTTTTTTTTTTTGCATTAATTCAGTTATCTTTGTTCTTTCAGTTAATTTTTTGATGGATGGTATGGTACTCTTGTAGTTCGCTGGCCGGCTTTTGAGAGATCAATATCAGGAATCTAACAATACCAGATGGCATCCTGCCAGGCTCCTCCAGGCTGCTGGGTGGGATTAAAGAGAACAGTGTCCATGTTAAAAAATGATTGTGTTAAAGCAATCTCATTTTTCAGATAATAGCTGAGATTTGAGCACAAAAGAACGAGAAAGATGGCGTATCTAGAATGTTAGCTCCAAAATTACATGATAACAAAGAGTTTTGCTTAAAAACACTGACTCAGTGCACAAATATTACTTTAATTTAGTGTGTGGCTGCTTTTTCTCAAGCTATTATAGTGTTCTACATAAAAAAGATTAGATTGTAATTTTTTTAAAAGATATTTATTATGCAGTATTTGAAGTTCAGAAGTAAATCTATGCCGGAGTGGCCCTCGCAGACCATTAGGGCTTCTCACAAAACCTTGGATAATTAATGAGATTAAAAAAGCAAGCATGCATCCCTCATTATTAGTGACCCAAGAGAAGCTAATGGATGTCATGGTTGTGGAGCCATTTGCTTTCAGGTGACATGAGTCACCATCCCAGACAAATAAAGGATGATGCTGAATATAATGCTGCATCCTTATCTGATGTTTGGCCACTGCAGATCATGATCCCTTCAGAGCAAAAGTTCAGAGAAGAAACATCCTAATCACATGAATATCTTAAACTTTTTAGTGTTGTCTTTTTTCACATTGTCTCTAAAGAACACTACAAATATTCACCAAAACTTTATTAATATGTACAAGTTTCCTTTGTCTTCATACTGATGTATTACAAAGAGACATTCTGATAAAATACATTTTGCAGCTGTAAGGTTAAACATATGAAAACGTTCAAGGGATATGAATCATTTTGCAAAGACAGCAATAGCTGAGTGCAGCAGTCTTGCATTGAAAAATACTGTAAATGTAGCGTGAATATGGCTACATCAGCCTCCTACTATTAACACAGCATGTGTTTGCATTTTAACATTTTCAGAAAGCTCTGACTTTGTATGTAGATGGAAAGCAGGGAGGCATTCTGTCAGCCAGCCCAGCAGCATGCAGGACTTTATGCAGAGGTCAGCAGCTGTTTACTTGGCAAACACACCTGAGCAGGCAGTCACTGCGTTCTGAGCGAGGGCAGAAGGAATCAAAGGAATCAGTGATGTGTCCTGATGAGATTCCCAAAGGATCGTGATGCAACCAACCTCAAACCTACTTAAAATTCATTGACTTGGTTTAAAAGTTGAGTTTGTGGTAGGAACAGTTCAAATCGTGCCTATCATAACAAAATATGTGTGTGAACTTTGACCCTGTTTCAATTTTAGAAAAAGCTAAATAATTCAAACTTGTTAACCAAATTCATTGAAGTTGTGTGCTATAAATTATTCCATCTTGTAAAATGATTGCATGCATCATTGATACCATGAAATTACCAGGAAATGTAGACCTATGATGACAGTATGTAAACTTCTGATGAGCACTGATGCATACGTAAACTAAAACTGAAAACACAAATTAGTCTAAAACACGTATGTGTACAGAGACTCACAGAGCAACACATTAGTGACACAAACGCACCCCCCAGATAGGCTCCCTCTCCACCTCTGCAGTAACTGCGATGAGAGGAAATGAGTCATCTGTGTGGCCTGAATGTTTGCACCTACATTATGCAACATCTCTGTGCCGACTTCCACGGTCCATTTATTACCGATTTAACATCAAACGGCAATGTTTAGCTTGGGTCAAAAAAATTGAGGAGAGAGAATATGGAAGCACATCTGCCATGAAATCAGAGCTCAATGAGAACACAAAGATCTAAAACACAAGTGGTAATCTGTCGAACTATTTCCAAATGGCTCTTCTTCTCTAAACAGTGGTTATATTAAAGGTGCAGAGAGTCATTATCAGTTAACCAAGCAAATGTGTCTCTGACCTGAAGCAATTTAATAAATGTATTTTTGTTTGTTTAAATTAAAATGAAAGTTAAATAATTTTGAGAATCTTCCAACTCACAAAATGCATTATCAAAGACAATTTTCTTAAATAGCACGACTAAAAAAGACTAAAAAAGGACAAGCGAAATCAATCAGTTATAAGTTAAATAATCTGCCAGTGGAACAAAAACGTTTTCATCCATATTAAGGAATTATTTACTTAAACTTATCTTGCTGAAAAGTTTCTTGCAAGTTAGTTTTGTCTTATTTCAAATGTACTAAGATATTTGTACCAGAAACTAGACTAAAAATACTTGGTATGCTTTTGTGTTTTTGCAGTGTGCTGAAAGCAAATCTAATAATAATTGAATTATTACCGTAAATATCAATAAACAATGTACAGCTAGAATCTAATATGCTAACCTTATATTTAAACATAAATAATATAGATAAGCCTGTGACAGGTAAAAATGTTTTTCTTTTTTAATACTTTTTAATCTTATTACGTGATTTTACAAATCTAAGTGCGCTTTTGTATTTTAGCTTTTCTAATGCTGCAAATTTCATGCAAATATTGTTGCTGATTATGTAAAGGAACTTCTGTTGCCGAAAATAACCACTGTGACGTGATCTGATCTTAGATTATCACTGATCATTTTCCACTTGGCTAACCAGTCCGGCATGCTGTGCTTTCGCTGCCCAGTGAGAACAATGTGTCGCTCTCTGGCGACAACGAAAAGTAACAGCTGACCTTCACCGCACCCTCTTGAGGAGAGTCCAAAATGGCCGCCCTCTTCCGTATGTTATCTTGGCATTACATCACTATCCAAGGCTGTAGCTATTCAGTCATGAGTAAACTCTTAGAAGAATATGAGTGAGTTTCCTTGAGTTCTGCTGTGAATTTATCAACATACACACACAGAGGAACCCGTGAGAAATAAACAAACAGGCCTGTCATTTATCTATGCTGCAAACTGAGCTGCTGTAGGTCCATTAAATTTTATCACCCCATTTATTTTGAGGCCTCATAAATCCAAGAACCTCTTGGAAGAGCACAAAAAAATAGTCCCTGCAGATTTGGGTATCTTCACCTGGCATATGGGAATTTATTGGGAGATGCTTAGTGGTGCTGATGTGGATCTGAACGCGACAGAGCGCTGACTCTGTTTGATAAACAGCACAAGGTTCAGCTGAGAGCCTGCGGATCAAAGAGACACCGCAGAACACCCACCGAGGTTTCAGTCAAGGCTGCTGCTTTTATCCCAGAAGCTGTGGTCAGATTTTCAACCTGAAAGCAGAGTTGTTATGAAGCTACTTATCTCAAGTCTCCTGATGGAACAAAATATCAGTGTCAAAAAGATAAAATCATCAAGCTGAAAATAATGACCACATTTCAGTCAAAGCAAAAGAAATCTATAGAAAAAGAGTTTACGCAAAAACAAAATCTTACCAAGCATTTTGATCTTGTTTCTAATGCAAATGTCATGGTTTAACAAATGGTTTAAGTACACTTAAAATAAAACAAAACTAGCTTAAAGGTAACTTTTCAGCAAAATATAGGAACTTGCTTTAAGTCAATAATTTTAAAATTGATGAAAAAGTACTAGTGCAACTATCAGATTATTTCACTTAAGACATTGGAAAAACATTCTTGCTATAAGTAAATTTTTTTCAATATTAAGTAATTGTTTTACTTAATGTCCAATAATTGATAAATTATTCCAAACACAAAATCCTTTTTTTAAGGCCATACACAAGAGTGATAATTAAATCAACAATCTTTACTTCAGGTTAAAGTTCTTAAAATCTATTCAATTATATTAATTGTCCAATTTTTGCCATCATGTTTTTAAGTAGACAATTGTCACTTTTCTGAGTATATACAGTACATACACTACAGTAGATCTTTTTTTCATCTGGTAGATTTTACTTTCTCTAAATGAATCAGCTGTGCATTACTTTTAATATGAATATGTTATTTTTACTAACTAGAAAGACTTGTTTTTCTTAGGTTGTAAGTTTGTCCTACTATACAGTCTCTTAGGCTTACCTCTTTTTTCCCCCTTCATGTGAATATTTACCTTAAATTGCTGATGAGACAAATAAATTTTCCCATTTTGGGACAAAAAGAAATATTTCTAAAATTCTTTTCTAAACTATGAACAGTTTTGTTGCAGAAAATTGGGACATTTTGACAACAGAATCCTCTTTTTCATCTCCCCTTTTCAGGAACTTATGATCAGCACAACTCATTTGATATATCTTACAATTATAGATTTTCACAATGCTCTAGTGCTTTAAGAGTCTCAGATTAACACTTCTTTATTAGTCTGATTTCTGTTTCCTTGCCTGCAGGGTGCAGGGTCATCTCCTCAGCTAAATGAAGCCAGATGAATGATATAGACTAAATATACATTGACAGGTACACTTTTTGGACTGTACAACTGGAAGCTAATCAGGCTGAACTGATAAAGTCAAAGTACTAATTTACTCAGCAAACGCACAGAAAAAAAAAGCTCAAGAGTTATTAAGTTCCAGGGCATAGATGTTCAGGGTAATGCACTTTATGAATCATAGATCAAATGTTTTCAGTCATTTTGTCATCTTTTCCACTGCACTGTACACATTTGCTGGTGTGATTGTTTTTGTTGTAATTAAAAGGTGTTAACAGCATGACAAGGCTTCCCAAGTGTACTTCAGTGACTGATTAGCTGGCAGCAGTAAGAGCCAACAAGATCATAGAAAGTAAAAAGAAATCTTTGTGTATAGCTTTAATTTACGGTTCGCGTAAAATAAAGTAAGCAAGTTTTGATATATTTATTATACTAATTAAGTGCTTCTATTTGTTTTTCTTCCAAATCCTTCTGGTTCTTTTAAGTTAGTTGGTTCAATCTGTGCATGACAAGCTTTTTATCCTACTGGCTGCCATATGTCAAGTAGCCTTAGAAACCTTCACTCTCAAAATACCTGCCAATATTTCTGTGGTTTTGCTCCTATTGGGCCAAGCCATGCAGAAAATGTATGCACTCGCAGTTTTTTATGGTACTGTGGAGTAAAAGCTGGTGGTGGTGGTTGATCCCGCGGCTGTAAAGAGTTGGACATGAGGACAAGGACAGCATGGTCGAGGCAGGGATGGTGAGCACACAACACTGCCGCAGCTCTGTTGATAAGATGGAGTACACATCATCCGCCATCTGTTGCTGGGAAATTCCTCCTCACTATAGAAACAGAATATAAAGAGACAAAATGCAGCGGCAGATGTGCCTGCAAGGCAAGCACTCACAGCTAAACACACACACATAGACAGGTTACCAAATTTCTCACTGTTATGAAGCGATTTTGAAGTTTTAATTAGATTTTAGTCTTAAAATCAAGTGCTTGATATTTAAATATCATAAATCTTAGTCCAAATATAGATTTTTCAATCAGATTTGCTGTGTGGTTTGCAAGAAGAAAAATACTTCAAAGTCTGATGGATACAGATATTAGTGGCTTGGGTATTTGTTTCTGTTGGTTTATTACTGGGACATCCAGCTAATTTATAGTTGTCTCTTCTGAGTTGGGGTTCTGTTGCTGTTCACGATTTGTAAAACATGTATTTGAGTAAAATAACTGTTTGGCAAGATTTTAGTAAAGCTAAAAGAATAAAAGACAACATAGATAAAGGAACTAGTTTAGTCCAGATGTGATATATCTTACAGTGTTTTCACACCTGATAGTCTGATAGAAAATTGTTACATATTCTGCTGGTGCAGTTTGTTTTCACACTGCACTGAGTCAAACGAACCAAAACCTTTGGAAAACCTGTTCCTCTCTTCTCCTGTGGTGGCGCTGCCCCAAGAACCACTGAAAATAACAACATAAAAACCTCTGAAGAAGACCATTCAACGTGTTGTTGAGGACTGTACTGATTTATGTTAACAGGTAATTGTCAAAATTAGTTACTGTGGGGTCATTAAGTCAATTTTAATAGATTAAGAGAAAATTCAAATGGTCTGTGTGACTCTTTTTGTTGTTGTTTCTGCAGCTTGCTTAAGGTTTGTGCTCTAATCTATGCTGAATATCAGTTAATATGTTTTGTCTTAGATAGTTTTGGTCTGTTTCGTGTGTATTTGCCTTTGAGTCCTGGTCGCTCTTGAAAATTAGATTTTAATCTCAGTGAAACATTTTTGCTTAAATAAAATATAAAAATTTGATCTTAATGCAGCATTTTTTTGTATTTATTTGGGAAGTTAAATTGTGGGCTGCCTCCCCTGTGTTCATGTGATGGGATTGTTGTGGTTGTTGGAGACCTCCCCACATATCCCTCCAGCATTGAGTCATAGCATGATTAATGTGTCCTGAGCTCAGGTGATGAATCTGGGGAAAAAACTCACCAATCCTGAAGTTGAGCTAAGCTGTCAGACTTGATATGCCATCCACAGTGGGTTGTGTCCATCGCTACTATATACATCTTCCTGTTGGACAACTGCTGACAAATTCTCAATGTTTCCCTCAGACATTTGCCTTTGGAAGCAAAAACAACAGTCTTAAAATGTTAAGCGTTCAAGGTTTTAATCCAGGGACGTCCAAACCCTTCGTCAGGTGAGCCAAAATTGTCAAAAGTATTCACTGGCCAAAAACCCAAAAACAAAACAGAAAAACAGCCTAAAATAAAGCAAGTAAGGCAGCAAAATTGTTTTCCATTGTATATATATATATATATATATATATATATATACAGTATATATACTGTATATATTCATACATTCCATATACAGTATATATCATAGTAAATAGTTTAAACTGTATGACAGAAGTGTTGTTTGTTTGTTTGTTTTGCACAATAAGCAGTTAAGATGTAAACTTTGCAATAGATCACAACTCATTTGTTTCTCTGTAGGTATTGTAAATTGTAGGCTTCATAACTGTGAATCTGTGTGAAGGTACATCGGATGTGGGTGTTCAGAAAAGGCTGCTGGGTTTCTGTGAGTGGGAGTGCGAACTTCTTGTGATTGCTAAAATGTTTTATTAAGCTTCATGAAGAGTTACACCTAAAGAGCAGCAGCAGGGATTGCTGAAACCAGACTGCACTTACCTGCACAGCTGGCTTGCAGGTTAAACTGACTTTGCGTCCATGTTTTCACAGCAGTGCTACTGATATTTTCTTTCTTCTATTCATACCAACATAAAAAATTGCTCTAATGAAGATTGCAAAAGAAGAATGTGAGATAGCTTCAACAATATTCTCAGTTTTAAGCATGCTGTGCCACCTTGTAGCATTTTTTCTGTAACGAAGATGCTCTGACTGTGAAAGCCTGTAACAAACAGGAATGCTGATTCATTGAACGCCTGTTTATAGAGCAAAGTAAATTTTTACTCTGTAGGATCTCAGGCCAGTAAAAAAAGATGGCGCCATGGAAAACTAATTAGTTTGCAGACCTCAATTTTGGGGACAGTTAAATGTGTCGCTTGCAGGATGGAAGAAATTTGTGATATTAGTCTGCTTAGCTCATTTCTCTCTGAGCTTATTTAATAAATCAGTCGAACATCTGTGTTCATTATTGTTTGGATGTGAGCAGGAAACCCAGTTAGGTTGTTTTATTTATTTGTTTTAAAAAAAGACTGGTGAAGAGCAGTAGTCAAGAGGACTTCTCAAATGATTGACTTCAGCTTTGTCAGCAGCTGCTTTGATATGACTATACTGATTTGGTTCTATTATTCTTGTTAAGGCTTCCTATCTCCTATCTTCATGGTAATTTCATGTTTGTGTGTTTTGTTTATTCTCCATTCCTTGTCTTTTTGGACGCTTTGTGAAAGTTAGTTGTTGTGCTATCTCTGGCATATTTCCTATGATGCTTACTGCTGATATGTTGATTAATATTCCTAATTTAACCTAATTGAACTATACTGTGGCCACACCCCCCAACTCAACATTTATACTCGTACGTGAAAATGGCTGCAAACAGATACTCAATTATACAAGTGTACATCTTTAAAAATCATACAGCAGTTTGGGTTGGAGCTCTAGCAGCCCAAGCAGAGTTCCAAACGTCCTGAAACTCCTTTTGGGTTGCTAGGTAACGGGTCAGGGCTTTGGTGGGGTTGCTAGGCAATGGCCTTAATTTAGCTGGAGTTCCTAGGTGAGGGGTCAGTGCCTGTTGATTTATGATATTACATTCAGAAGATTTTTGAAATAAATATTTTTCCAGATACCAAGAGAACATTAACTCATTCCCCAAAAACCTGCTAGATGTTTCTTTTTAAGTACTTGGGTTGGTTTTAGAAGCAGCAGAGCTATAAAATGGAAATAAAAAAGTATGAAAATGTAAATTTTTCATAATAGGTTCCCTTTGTATGAGTTCAATCAGATGATTTGCATATTTAATAAATCCAAATGTAATGTAATATAAAGACATGGAGATTTTTCTGTCAGTGTATCATGTGTAATGACAGAAGACTCTAGTAATGCTTGGCCACTGGTCCAATAAATGACTTTAGTTCCTGCATGCAGCAAGTTCAAGTGAACACGCCAACCCATCATTCTCTGCAAAAAAAAAAGTGCAGACAAAACTTCCTCTTAAAAGTGAGTCCTCCCATAGAAAAACTGTGGCTCGATATTAACTAACAGCTTCCACAGCGTTCCTGAAATCCCGTCACCCTGCTGACTCCACGAAGGTACAAAAAGACAACATAACCTGAGTGTCATGCTGTTAGGGGGAGAATTGCTCTTTCTATTGCCAGAGTCATTATGGGAGTGAATTGGCAGCTTTGTTATCAGGGCGACGCGCAGTCCAGACATCAATGCCAATTTTTCCCCTCCAAGACAGTACAATACTGTTCAATCCATATCTACTGCAGCTATAAAAGAGGTTTGTCATAGAGCGGCATCAAAGCACAGACTGAAGCATGCTGATGGAAAACTATTGATAGAGATGGCTGTGGCTGAGAATATATCAATTCCATCATCCAATATGTTCAAAAGAACTTTTGACTTTGACAATTAATTATTTTAAAGCCCCCATTTTGTAAAGATAGAATTTCAGTTTGACAGAAAGCAGCTTTTAGTAAAAATACTGTCACTAGCAACCTCATACTTCACTTTCAGACTGATGCAAGAGGCAGACTCTGATTTACTCAGATGTTCCTCAAATATTGTTGAAATAAATTAAATCAAGGTTCTGACTTGCACTGTGACATAAGTCATTCAGAAGAGGAATAACTTTTGTTTAAAAAGATAAGATAATTATAATAAGATTTTTTTTTCTACTCAGCAAAAATATAAAATACTACCAAGTATTTCAGTTCAGTTTTAAGTGCAAATGATTTAGTAAACCTAAAATAAGACAAAACTACCTTAAAGTTAACATTTCAGCAAGATAGTTTTTTTTAATGAATAATCCTTGTGGATTTTAAAAAGACCTAGTTCCCTGGTAGATTTGTTCACTTATAACAAGACACTTTTCCTGTCTTAAGTGGAGAAATCTACCAGAAAATTGTTTTAAAATCCTCCATAAATATTAAGAATAAGCATTTATCTTTCAAAAGTTGCACTTTTAATTTATTTTTGTCTCATTTCAAATGTAATAAATTTTGCACTAGAATTTAGACAAAAATTTGGTGTTTTTACAATGTAAATTTGCCTGCATCCCGAGCTTTAGTCTGCATTTGTGTTTGAATGTTTATTCCCCAAATCTTATCATCTGTTGCTTTTGTTCTGTATGTTTTGAATTCGCCCCTGCATCGACGAACCTGATTCAAACTGTTTAATTTCTGCTATAGCACTAAAACGAGGAAACAGAATTTTCAACCCTAGAAACATTATTTTTGTTTTGATTGATATTGTTTCTGGGATTCTGGATCTGACTTGTACACCTTACAAAAAAATAATTATTTCACACATTTCTGTGCGAACAGGTTTAAAGTGTGTGACTGGTGCGTTTGCCTTTGTGCCTGTCAAGCTCAGCTCCAGGCTGAGAAAGACAGAAAAAACTAATGAGAGTGTGAAGACGTGATGAGCAGCATGCAAATGAGAGAGACCAATTTTCAATGCTCTGCTGATGGTATGCAAATGTTGAGGCTGCTAATTATTGGGGATTCTAGTTGAAAGGAAAATGGAGATGATATCAAGTCATTTGACATAAGAAATCTTGATTGGCCTATTTTTCTTCTTTTTAAAGGGAAAGACTGCAAACTTCTGATGCTTCTTCACTTAAGAAAGACTTCAGTGAGTGTCAAAACAATTCCTTAAACAAAAGGATGTGGTCCACAGCAATGGTTTGGTATTACTGTATTACATTCATGGGGAAAATTAACTTGGTAGCATCACTGGGAGGAATTTTTTTATGCATTTGAACCATTCTTTTCTACACTGGAGGCTTCCTCAAAATCCCTGAAATACAGACTGCTACTGGAAAAATAACTTTCTGAAGAATTTGAATTAATATGATTTACAACAACATATAATTTTACTTTGCGATCAATAAAGCATTTAGATGAGCTCTTTTTGTATCTTGAGAAAAACAAATAAATTTTGTAACAAATCTTATTTTACCAACTTAAAATGTTTGTCAAAGATCATATTTTTCATTAAATATAGTTCTGTTGGAGCTGATGTACAGCAGCCAGCTGCTCCTGTTTTGACATCATGGTGCCAGCAGGATTTAATAGTCAGCCATAAGAGTGATCTAAGCTGCTCTGACATCTGTTTATTCTCCATCTTCTGGACCTGCACCTTCCGGGTCCACTTAGCCTCCTAAACCCAGCACACATGAGCTTCTCCTCCCAGGCTTTAACACAGTCTGCCAGCCACCAGCTCTCGGCGTTCAGCCCTGGGGAATAAAGGTTAATTTTCCGAGTGAGCTGCTCCCGTCTCCGGTCTAAACGTGCTGATTCATAAACAGCGTTACAGCTGTGTGTGGGACCGTGCGTGACTGCAGGCGGAGAGTTTATGTGGTCATGACTCGTGCATGATTCAGGGTGACTCCCAGACATAGAGCCTGTCAGAAGAGTTCACTGAGCTCTGGTTTAGCTGCTGCTAACCAGCGCTGAATGAGGGAGCAGAGAGATTGCATAGGAAAGAGGGAAGGTTGGTTTCTGCACTACAGCGTCAAAACAACACTGCCTTTAAGGGCAGTAATGAAAAAATTGGAAAATGTTTTCTCTAATCTGCCTGTTTTTGCCAGACAGAGTAATTAGAGACTCTGTCTTTTGATCTACTATACTGATTATCAGTAATGTTTCAAAGACCACCTGGTTATGATTCTTCAGTTCAATTCAAACACTCCTCTTCTCTGTACAATATACATGTGTTGCCTCTGTCTACAGTTAGTTTTGTACTTTGTCCAACCACTACAGAATCAGAATCAACCTTTATTGTCATCATACAAACAAAATTTGTTTCAGAACAGCCCATTCGGAGAAAATAAATAAACAACATGAGACTTGGGTAGACGGGTGTCTGAGGTTGCAGCTTTAGGATGTGTTGCCTCTTCATTAGATGAGAACAACATTGAGGTAGATGAAGGGAAAACATCTTTTGGGGCTGCAAAAAACCCTCTGCACATGAAAAACAATATTTTGACAACATAAAACTGTTATGCAACTGATCAATAAGGAAAAAAAGTGAAATAAAAAGTATTTAATTGTGTTAATATAGGCATTCACACTTATTGGTACCTCTATTAGAGATTAGTAAAAAGTATTTAAACAAATCGTTTTATTTGAGTAGAATTATCCAACCTGTAAGATAAGGCAAGTAAATTTTTTATGAACATTTCAGCAACGGGCAATTCAAGTTGCTTAACATGATGGAAAATATAATTGTTGTGCTGTAAAGCACCCTGCCTCTTCATGTGAGGGATGTACAGATTTTGTATATTTTACTCTAGTGATGCATGCAGGTCAGACTTCCAAAGTACAACATCTGTTTTATTTGTGTAACTATTCCCTAATCGACTTCAGCTCAGTAGTTCCCAATGAAAGGCCAAGTCATGGTTTACAAGATGCTGCTCTCCAGGGTATAAAACATTAAAATAGTTTCACTGCTATCATCAAACTGGTTGGCTTTTGTTAAATCTAATATACTCAAGAGAGCAGAAGCAAAAACTTGACCTTCTTAATATTAGACATCAGAAAAATATCAGCAAGACTTGAAGCAAATCAGCAACTCACCAATTTGCTTCAAGCTAAAAGTGGAGGGCAATTTTGGGACTCGCTGCCTTTATGCTCCTAATCAGACTGAAGTGTGTTTTATTTCTAAAGGTAACATCAACCAGCTGCTCATAGAAATGAACAAAAGCCATTTCAGATCAAGCCGAAGGCAAAGCTTGAATAAACGGTCCATTTTACGCCATTTGTGTAGACAAAGTTTTAGAAATTTGCATTGTTGTCTGTCATTTAGAATACTGCTGATCTGATCTGTCTTCTGAAATTTCTTTCAAAAAACGTTTTTGACCAATGCTTGGCAGAAAGATAAGGACATTTGTGTTGAATAAACACTAATTTTATGTTCATGTTTGGTATCAGCAGAATGTGGCAACATTTAAGAGGAAATGGCCTCTTAAATCTTTGTTAGAAGACCATGAAAAAATTGGCAAAACACATTTTACTACTTTTTTTACCATCTCTGGTGGTACAATGTTTTATTACTACATTGGCAATAGCATTTATTGGTTTTAAAGGGAAGAGCTACTGTTTTCTTTCCTGCACCAAAGCACAAACTGTAGTAGTAATATATCTAGCTAGATAAACTGGTTAGTATTTTTAAAGATACTGTATAAACACTGGGGTAGTGAGACATAAAATTTGTGCAGCTAAAATTCCCTGATCTGTTACCCTCTACAGGATTTCACAAGAAACAGAAAATTCAAGAAGTAAGGGACCAAGCAGGAAAAACATAGAGGACACAGAAAATGTCTTTAAGTTGTGTCTTTATGGGTCCATAAAAGAGGTCAACGAAATATAACTCCACTCAAAAGGGTCTTACAAAATATTAAACAAAGGACACACAACTTAACTTAAAACAGACCTGCTGAAAAACACAGGAAGCTAACTAATTGACATTTACACAAAAAATAGGGAAAATAAAGATGATATTTCTCCGATTTGACAGGAATGTGCCAGCCAAAAGAATCAGTTTTCGAAATGTTCATGTCTGAATGATGTGATGGAGTTTACAAAGAACTGAATGGATCCACTTTTATCATTATTTTAACATTTTATTCATACATAACAGAAAAGCAAATTGGTGCACAGAAAATAATATTTTAATTTGTTGATTTCATTTATTTATTTTTAATTTAGCTTTTACTTTACATTCACAATTTCCATAAAACTTTATTACTGCCTTTTTTCTTACTGCTCTGTTTATTTAATTCACCAAAGGCCTTGTGAGCCACAGCCAGACTTGTCAAACACTGTTAAGAACTTGTAAAATTTGGCCCGGCTCGCTCCGCTCTACATGAGTGGAGAAAACATTGATATTCCTTTCTGTCCTTCTTCCTCTGCCAGCCAAGGTCAGCGACACAAATGAGTCAGCAGCACAAAGCCCGCCGTCACACTCTACTTCCTTATCTTCCTTCATCACAATTACCTCCCAGCCTCTTTTTCTCCACAATTTTCCACTTTTCCTCATTCCTTTCTCTCTCCATGCAATGCTTCAGTCACTCTTACCATCTCTTTTTTTTTTTTTTTACTCCTGTTATATGCTCTTTCTTCTCACATGGTTGTTAAAATTCCTGAAATTCAGAGGGAAACTGCAGAAGCAGATCAGGAAGTGCCTCACCACAAATAAGACTTGCAGGGAATCTGAAGCTGACCTAAATTTACCGCTTACTTCTTACACTTTGGGGTTTTTTCCTCTTTGCACAAGAATTTCAAAGAGATGTTGGAAAGTCGGGTCTCCTGGTGAACATAAGAGGACATGCAGGAATGCCCAACCCTGCTTTGAAATACAAAGTCAGACTTAAATTTTCTTCTGCAATCAATTTTCATAAGTAACCCATTATTTCATAATTAATGGTCAGACAGCAGTGAAACTTATGAAAGTCAAGGTCAAGAGGAGATTTAGAGGGAAAAAAAGTATTTAATGTGAAAAAGCTACCATACCTTTGATTTCTGGTATTTGCAGCTTCATGCCTTTCTTATCATAAATAATGCACTGAAGTCTGAGAAGTGAAATCAAAGAGTGTGTGGGGAGGAAAGCTCATGGTTCTGCTTCTTTTCATCTGGCTTTTTCTCAACTACACCCACTTGTCGCTTACATGAATAGAGAAGAGAGAGTTGCTTTTATGTAGAGAGGTTGGAGTCAAAAAGGTTGTTTTAGTCTGGAAAGTTCCTCACCACTACTTATTTTCATATTTATAACTTCAGCTACATTATGCACTGTGCATTTCTGTTACTCCCTACATTTATTATTATAATAATAATAAAGATTAGATAACCATAAAACTGTCCATCTTGCTAAGGTCAGTCCGCTTATGCAAAGTGCTTTCTAAATGCTTATTTCTTCACCTAAAAGTTGAAAAAGATTGACATGTCTAATTCAAAAAAAATTATACAATGTATTGCAAAGAGTTTTTGTCAACATCCATTTAATTTGGTTTGACAATTTTCTCTTGAGGAGTCTCCAGATGCCCTGAGACAAACAAAAAAAACTCTTAGCTGCTTAAACAGTTTACTGAAGGAAAACGGAAGGTTTCAGTGATAAACTTCACTAAATAAGATCTAATTTCATCTGATTTGGTGATTGTTTTATTGTTTCAAAATGCTGGGATTGGATTATTCCAGACTGTTACCTTTTAACGAATATTTATTCTACACTTCATTTGGTGTTTTTTTTTCATCACACCATAACATATTTCTATAGATTATATACAGACTTGCTTAAACTTCTGATTGAACAATTTAAATGTAACTAATGTCTAATCACTAAATTTTTATTTAAATTGCTGTTTATTTTTGTTCGTGTGTTCAAAATAAATTTAGCAAATTGCTAACAATGCATCTGTATTACTAAAATAATAATCTGCTATTTTTCTAATTGAATCGTAATATTTCAGTGTTTTATGCAGCTGAAGAGTCTGAGTGAGACTGCATTTATTCTTTTTCTCTGTTATTCAGCTCAGTTGGGTTTTATTACCAGCTGTCACATTATTTCATGATGAGATAAAAGCGAGTGAATCAACAACATGAAAGTTTGCTGGATATTCTGCAATAATCACTGAAAGTCATTTTGCACCTTTGATTTGAAACTTTTAAAGTGTGAGTCACTTTTATTTCTCTCCCCTATCGCTTCGGGCTTTCATGAATTTAATGAAAGGCGTTTGTGATTTTTTTATTATTATTATTATTCAGATCACAGTAATCTGGGGTGTGCAGAGCCCTCCAGTTTTTTGCTGTATGTCGTATTTCCTCTGCATGGCCACTCATGTTGCAAGAAGGATTGGTATGAATTGCATTTTCATATTTCACAGAGCTTCAGAGCCAGTGTGGCAGCATGGCAGTCAGCATGATCTCATGTTTGAATGATGGAGTTAGTTATCACTGATATCAGATCTCCCCTGTGTGATCGATGAGTAGACTCAGAGTAGCAGGGGAGGATGAGGAGGCCAGAGTGATTATGCATCGTGGGAAGCTTCGAACCCGTCAAGCTCATTTTCACGCCAGGGCTCTCCGAAGTCATCAGGAGGCAGAGAGGACCGAATCATGTCTCCTGGTATTATCACAGAGCCAGGAGGTGAAATTAGAGCTAAAAAGCATAACTTTGGGTTGAGAGGGAAGCCTTGCTCTGGGTCTCAGGAATTGATCGGTGTGCATAATGCTGCCGATACACGGAAAACAAATCTCCTTAAGCTTAGTTCCATGGAGTGAAGAAAAGCATCACAGCTCATTCTAGGACTGGAAAATAAAACAATAACAATATAAATCACGACAAGTGATCAATACAATGTTCAATAATTTAGCTGAACTCTGCTCCATAACCGCACAGCATTCTGGGGAATGTAGGCAGAGGAAAGACTTTATCGGCTCAGTTTCTCACAGCCAGCTTACCTAGACCAGTGGAATCAACTAACTGGCTCACTCTTTGGTTACCCAGCAACTCACTCACTCTTTGGTTACCTAGCAACAACTGTTGAGTGACTGACGAAGCAGTACTTTAAGGTTTCACCACTGTGCCTCGTAACATCTTAAAAATAACGCAGTGGAGTGAAAACTGTGGATTAAAAAGGAAAGGTCACGCCGCCGGTTTTGCAGTATTTCAGATATTTAAAACAAAAACATTAATAATGATCTATTTTGACTGATTTGAAATGATTATATTGTGATAGATTTTTCAGCCATATCATTCAGTATCAGTTCAGTCCAAGTTCGAGACTTTAAAGCTGCATTATGTAACTTTTACAAAACCGTTTTTTTACGTATTTATTAATGGCATGAGACAGATAATCTGTGAATAGACTAAATTCCTCCAACTTCTTCCTGTGATACTACTGGCGTCTAACAAAATGAAACAACCAATCAGAGCCAACGGCTGTTAGCGTTGTCAATCAACTTTGCCTACACGCTGCTAAATACGGAGAAACAACTTACTATTCCAGAAAAAATGTTTATCTACCGTAATCCATGGCCATGCTAACTAGCTTTAGCATGCATGGCATGCTATGTTCCACACAGCAAGCAGAGAATGTGAGGAGCAACTACATGGGGATGATTGACAGCATTAAGACCCTCCTCCTGGCTCTGATTGGTTGTTTCTGATGGAGAAGTGTATTTCTAAAGTTAGCACTAGAAGTCACTGGGAGAAGGCAGGGGAGCTCAATTTTTTCAGATTATCTGTCTTATACTGTCACAACATGATGATAATTTTAACAAATATGTTAAAAAAAACATATTTTTATAGAAGTTACGTAGTATATGGCATACAATTGTGACTCTGTGTACATCTCAAATAGAATTTTGTATAATTCAACTAAAGTCTGCTCTTTATTAAAAGTCTTACAATAGATAAAGGGATTTTCATGGTGTCCCAGTTCTTTACCCGAAAAAGTAAACAAGCCTGAAACAAAAAAAAAGAAAAAAGTTGTTGACCCACTTCAAGAACTTTTCGAGTCAGTAACATCTTTTTTAGGTTTATTTTTTCTATCTTTCTACAGCTTGTCAGCACTATATTGCTTAAGGCTTATGTTCTTAAACACTTGTCTCTCATATTTTCTGTGCCATATATGGCTGCATTTTAAGTGAATTCCCAATCTAATGCATTCCTCCGCGGCTTCATATGCAGCTCTCTGTTAATGTAATCATCCTGTGATTGGATCATTGCTCTTTAGGAGTGTTGTTAGATTTAAGAGCCTGTCAGCTGAATAGCTGGTGGTGAATTTTATTGCAGTGCAGTATTGGTAATTTAGGAAAAACTTAAAAGAAAAATGCTAATGTAGGACAAATACATTCTCTGAAACAGCTCCAACTGCAAAATTAAAGAGTAGATGCATTTATTGTTTTTCTCAAACAATAAAATTCATGTTTTTAATGGGATTTCCTGTAATAACTCCACAACAAGAAGCATATAAAGTAGAACACAGCTATTCATGGTTCAGGAGTCATGAATTCACCTATTTGGGGATTTTACTATGGATCATCACTCCAACTTACTTACTAAAAATTTGCCTACTTGCAGATTTTTTTATGTTTTTTGTAGAATCTAAAACATTTGAAAGAAATGCAGCTTGGAAAACCTTGACACTCTATTGCACTAGAAAAGAGAATGGAGCTCCAACTTTAAAAATATATATATTTTGCTAGACTTAATTGAATCAGGTTTGTCAAACTTAACTAAGTTCTATGGTTGTTTCCACATGACAACTTAATACAGTTAATTTTGATACTTGTAACAAATTAACACACTTTTTTAAAAAGTTGGATCGCCTGTTTTCTTTTTTCAGTGTAGCTGACTTTACAAAGCAGCCAATCAAGAAGCGCCATTAATTTTCCATTATGCAGATTGGCTGCCAGACAGTGAATGAAGACTGAAGATGTTAGGTTTTGTGGAAGTGCTGAGATGATTTTCACTTCATTTAATTTTTCTCATTCACTCAATAATACATATATATGATCATGTAATAAATAAAAGAAACCATGAATGAAAAGGAGCAGAAAGAAGTATAAGCTTATAATATCTACCCCGCATTCACTAAAAAGAAAATTAGCTTATCAGCTCAGAAGACTATTACAGAAGTATTTCAAATACACAAAGAATATATGCAGTTTTCATGCATATTGAGCTATACTTTGTGTCTAAAATAATAAAATAGGAAGAAAACAGTTCTCTTACATTCATAGGATTATGGGGCTGATTCCAATATGCATTACATTGAATATTATTTGAAACAACTGGTTCTAAGTACAATTTTAAAAAGCACAAAATCCATTTAGTTACTTTCCCACTGTGGTGTGAAACAGAACACAGATTTGTTATTCACAGCTTTAATTGAAGGATTTGTCGATCAGTTTTGTGCTCATCTGCTCACAAAGAATGGAGAGGAATCTGTTAATTAGTTAACCTGTTAATTAGATTTCAAAGGTGTCAAAAGTCACATCTCAGGTATGTTGAACATGTGAACAGGATATAAAAATAACCCAACATAAAATAACTTGCAAACACGCCAAAGCTCTCCTAATGTCAGCAGCTGGATTCAATCCAGACATTGCACATTATTGAAGGATTCACCACGATCAATTATGCAGTTCTGTAAATGGTTAAACAATTTTTGGTGACATCTGACATGAACATAATTGCTTGCAGGACTCCTACCTGACGGGACAAAGCGAACAGCAGCAGTGCACAACAAACCAGAAATAATTAGGTTTTGAATTGGCCTAATTACTGAGAGAATGAGCCACCATGACCGCCAGTGACTGACAGGCAAAGTTACAACAAAGCTTCAATTAAATAACCACAAAGCAGGTTTCATTAAAAACGTTTCTTCCCCTCAGATGTTTTTATGGATTAAAGGAAGCAGTATACTTAACAACAGTTTCCTTTGTCTGTCATACAACATACACTGTAAGAAAATTTTGAATTTAAGAAAAGAAAAAATGTCTGGTTAATGTTACAAACATTTCCATCAACTCAAAAAACAAATTTTTATTTTTATTTTTATTTTTATTTTAACTGTTTATCACGTTTAGTCCATCCCAAAGTGAATTCTTCAATATTTTTTACAATGTAGCACTTAGCACATTGACAAACATTTCTGTTTAAAAATTTTAATCTTTTGAATTTTTAAAATGTGTCTCACAAACATTGACATGAAGGAGAAAGTACAGGCAAAAAACTGTTAAAAGTTTTAATGGAAAGTTCCTTTACATTTCTAGGGTAGATTTGCATTTTTTGTGTATTTTTGTGATTTGCATTTTTTGCAGCGTAAACATTTCCTGTGGATGCAGAAAACTTAGACATCATTAAACCTGTCTAATTTTATCATCAACAAAACTAAGTTATCAGACGACGGTAACTTGGGTAGCTTTAAAAAGCTGTTTTTAAATAATTTAAATGTAGTTATTGAAAAAAACAAGCAAAGAATCTAAAAACAACCTGGCTGTATGAAGGTATACTTTGTCTCCTTTTTACATTTTAAGCTAACTTTAAATTGGACTTTATATTACAAGTTATTGTTGTGATCAGAGTCTGAAAAAGTAGTAGCTTCTTAAAGAGACAGGAGACAATTTAAAAGCATTAAATTAGGAACTCAAATTTCTTTTCAATTATTTTGGACAAATAACATAGTTACTTGATTATGCTATAAAATGACTCTATGATCTGTAGAATGAATAAATAACCGAAACAGAATGTGTTATTTAAGGCTAAGTCTATTGCAGGAACAGTTTCACAGTATTTACTGCCTTTCTCTTAATTTAAATTATTTTGGTTTGATTGATGTGACTTGTCACTGCATCGATGCTCATCCAGGTGGCTGAGCGACCTGGACGGCTAACAGCACCTGTTTGTGTTACATATTGAACAGACGCTATTTCAGGCTGCGCTTAACAGGCACTTATTGCCTTAAAATATCCAGTGAATAATTAAAGTCCCAATGAAACAGCATGACTTAAAATTAAGATTAAAACACACATATGATCACATTGAAAATGTTACTAAACCCTGGAATAAAATAATTATTAACAATTAAATGGAGGATGGGGTAAAATTTTATGTTTCTTCAGAATGATGCCAAATAATTTTTCACCTTCTTCTTTTACATATTCAACTTTTTCTGCATAACTGGATGTTTTTTCTGCTAAAGAATCATAACTCAGAGATTTGAGCTTCAGTTTTAACCAGCAACAGAATGTTTAATCAGAAATATATTTATTGTTTTACATAAACAGAACACTATAGTTTTAAATTAAATAAAGCATACAGAAAAAAATATGATTCAAACTTTAAGCTCTAAGGTGATTTAGTTGTAAATCAGGGTAGAAATGATGAAATTTGCAATTATTCTATTATTTTTCTGTTTTTGACAACTGGTGTAGTGTTTTTGTATTTCCTAATGAGCTGATCTTTTTAATTAGACTAAATAATATAGCTCAACCTCTGATGACCCTTGTGTTGGATCACTGTATGTGAACGGAGAAGCTGGAGAAGAAAGAAAAGTCTTTGAATTTGTAATTATGTGAGTAATAATTAACATCCAAGAATAAAAGGTCCCCTGACTAACTATGTCCAAAATTAAATACAATCAGTGATGCTTAAATGTCCCTTACTGGTTGCCTAGAGAAGAAAAGTTTATACTTTGTATAAATCGCATTCAGTGATCATTGTCTTGTTTGAAGATGATATGTAGCTCTGCTAAGAGTTAAAGGGTTTTTGGTATAATGCTAAATCCTCATATCAGCTTCATAAGATTACTTGGTGTTAGACTGCAGAAAAAAAAGTCTAGTACTTATTAGAAACCAGAAATAAAACATCCAACTGTGGAGTTTATCTATTATACTGTCCTTTAAGTGAAAATTTAGGACACCCTACACAATTTTGTTGAATTTTTATATCACATTCAGGCATGTGGATATTAAATAGAGGATTTTTTTATAGCAACAAAAATAAAGATCAACATAAGAATACAAGGAACAGCATACAGAACACCAATCCATACAACAATCAGGAGTCATTTACAGCTAATGAAGTTTAAACTGGGGTACAAATTCTGTTTTGGATGGACAGTAATTTGTTCCCTGTTTTCAGTACCTTTTGCAGAATCACTTTTTAATTTTTTCCAGGGAGAAATAAAAAATAAAAGGATACCTAACCCAAAATGTCCATTTTCCATCTCTTCCAGATGTCTTCCCATTTGTAATGCTGAAGTCTCATTGAGAAAGTGATTCTTTTCATCACAAATATATCATATCCAAATGTAAAGTACTCCTAAATGTGTCCAAATCCAGTTATAAATTAGTAGGGATAGTTTGTCTTTTATAACAATGAAGGAGAAGAAGCTAAAAAAATGATTTCACAATATTGCTGCTGTCATAAAGCATGAAAATTAAGAGTTTTAGAAATGTGTAAACTGGTGAAATATTTTTTTAACGCTTCTTTAAAGCCTGCAAAGATTTTCCTGACAGTATTTGCTCAACTTGTTGTATTTTCGTGTAAATGCAAAGAAACACTTGAGGAGTAACTCTGTTTGTTTCTGTGGATGAATGGCTGAGCTTGTCCTTGGTGGTGACCTCAGACCTAATGAATGTGATAAATGAGGTCAGACTCTGTGAGGCTGTCCTCCTTTGATGAAGGTGATATAAACCAAACAAAAGACGAGTCTAACAGAGATATGCTGAGCTTTGCAGCATGGAGGCATTGTAAACTGTTTTTAAAACCAGTTAAATCTGTATAGTTTGCCTGTGGTGAATAAAGAAATCATCTCACTGTTTATGAGTTTGTGTAATTAAGCTTTTGATTACTTTTTTAATCTCTGCAGTCTCATCATGCTGAATAGTATTTTACCAAATATATTTACTTGTTAAGTATCTTATATGCCATGTATTTATGGCATGCATATATACATGGCCATGTATTTAGCACAAATGTTAGCCACGCAAAGGGATGGAAATACGTTTACAAAAACCTCACTTGCATGTGTATATCAGAGTTTCTGCATTTATCTACCTCTTATGACTCTTCAGCATAAATAACGTTTCTCAGAGAAATCATGCATGCATTCAGGGAAAAATATTACAATATTTATGTATATATTTTTTAAATAAATCAGCCAAAGGGCTAAACCTTTTAATGACTTCTACTACTAGATTAGCACCTGCAAATTAAAAACATTCACATCACTTATTGATTCAGAAACAACATTTTGAACAATATTCTTTTTTCTCTAAGCTTCCTATGAGTAATTATTTTTCTCCATCTGTTTGAACATTTCTGTCCCTGCTGTGTTTGTGGCTGAAGTGGCAAAAGCATGCATATATTATCTGCTGGACTTCATGCATGTTTTGAATCTGTATGTAGAGTTATTAGTGCAAAATGAAAGCAAATAGACAATGCAAAATGTGCAAAAGTGGAGCAAAATGAATTGCTGTTTGAATTGTACAGTTTATATGAATGCAAATTAAATAATAAGCTGGTTGTTTAAATGCGAGTTCTTCTCTATAGGTTAATACATAGATAAAAAAGTAAGGTGTCTTACATAACTGCTCACAGGAGATTTACCTGAGTAAACATCAATAAAAAATAATCCTTTCATGATCAAACGCTGTCTCTTGAGCTCTCTAAGGAAAGCTGAGTTCCAGAAAGCCCAACCAGTAAATAGTCAGGGTGAGCGTGAACAGCTCAGTGTGAAGAGTGAGTCAGTGCAGCTTCAACAAAAGATCTTTTTAAGGTGTGCCACTGAGGAAACCTCGTGTAGGAGTTAAAAACACGCTTTCAAGATATCACATTGTGTGCAAGACTTCTTCTCTAACTTTAATACATTGTCAAGGTTTTTGTGTTCTGGTTTTCACTTTATCAACTCCTACATTTGAGCAAACCTCAGCACAATATACACATTTTAAAACGCACAGGAGACGATGAAGTTCAGGGGGAAAAACAGGAACTCTTGCGGACTGACACCGATTTTTCTTTTCCACCAGTGAAAAGCAGAAAATATTTATAGATAAGCATTGTGTTGATAAGGTGGGTAAGAGCAGCACCATTCATTATTTGCAGAAACAGATTTTTTATTGTGTTATTAGCAGAAATGGGTAGAGTAGTCAAAAGCAGCACTCAAGTAAGAGTAGCTCTACTGCCACATATTTTTACTCAAGTAAGAATAAAAAAGTATTTGGTAAAAATGGTACTGATCATAACATCTAATTTAATGTTTTAAAATATCACCAAACAGACAAAATATAAAGTTATGTGCAAATTCTGGAACTTGTGGATGTCGCTCCCTTCTGTACGTTTTAGAGAACATTTATGACAGAAAAAGATGTGACGCTTAATTTGTGAGAAGCAGTAAAACAAGTTTCCCATACGAGCTTAGCTCCTGCTAAGTGGAGCAGCGCCGCCTGCCTGGTTCCCTCGGCTGTCTCCCCGTCGGGGTTCAGTCCACCTTTCTGCTGGGCCTGGAGCAGGAGGTCACTGATGATGGCTGCTGTGGGCCTGGGGGCCTGAAGCCGGGGCCCGCCGCTCTGCAGCCGTGTTCCTGCTGAGGACTGGTGACAGATGGGAGAGCAGGAACACAGAGTCCTTGAGCTGATCCTGTTGTTTCCTCTCTCTTACTATCACTTGTTTTATTTTTTCTGCCCTGTCTTCTGTTACCTCTCTTACTCTAATGGCTGCCTTTTCATCTTCTCTTCCTTCTTTTTTGTTGTTTTGGTCTCTTGATTTGCTTCCTTCCTCGCTTTCTCAGGCAGAATTGTTCAAATTTTTGTTAATTTACTGGGTTTTGATTCGGATTATTTCCACAATTCAATTTTCAGAGGCATATTTGTTTTTTTATTTGTATTTTTTCATCTCTTTTCACTCTTTCAGTCTGCTCATCCTCACTGCAAAAACACAAAATATGTTTCATTTAGTTTCTAGCACAAATATTCTAGTACACTTGCATTAAGACAAAACTAACTTACAAATAACTTTTCAGCAAGATAAGCAATGTGAAAATGGCAGTTTAATTTACATAAAAACTATGTAAAATCACAGCAAAAAAAATTATGCAAACTTGAAAAATAAAATGTTTTAATTCACAGCTATTTCGTATAATAATATGTGAGTATAATCAAATTTATTTGTTAAAACTACATATGATGGTAAAATAAAACATATGTAACAAAACAATTCAGTTATCATTCAAATACTGGAAAAACTGTAGTTTTTGAAAATACAAAACATGCAAGTGACAAACTTTATGATGTCATGCTGTACGTTTTACATGATTGATGGAAGAATTTACATATATTTTTAGAATACATTTTGATCAGCAACATTCCATTGTGAATCTGGGATGCTGTATTTATTTATATAACAATATAAAATCACAAAAACATTTATGTATTAGATTTGTACAGTAATGTTAAATTTAGCATTGGAGCTTTTTGACAGATTATTTCGCTGGAAGCAAAACATTTTTCACACCTTGTAAGTGAAATAAACTCCCAATAGAACTAGTACTTTATCATCAATATTGTGGAATTACTGACTTAAAATAAGCTCATATTTCTTACTAGTCCTATTTGAAGCATACTAAAATATTTGCAATATAAACTTGATCAAAAATATTTGGTAATTTTTTGTGTTTTTGCTGAATTCTGTGCCTGATGCCTGTGTGGTTTCAGCCTTAAAGTTTGCAGCTACGTATATGTGCCATATAAATGGAAACACACAGATATCCACATGCAGCAGCAGCCTAGACACACCTGGAGGAAATTCACTCAATCATGCATTAATAGCAAAGGAACAAGATGGTAGCAAAGCCATCCATGCACAGAAGCAAGCAGGGATTCAGCAGCTGCACGGTTTGTTCTCGTTTGGCTTATTCACACACATTTAATGCTATCTTCTCATGTTTTTCCATGCTCCCTAAATTAAAACCCAGCCTTTATTTAAATGCTCACACTATAATCCACTTCTTGATGCAACCATCCATAACTTCTGAGAGTTTTTCTTTTAGTTTCCACGCTTCTTCCAGCTAAGCCTCTTCCAACTTTAAAATTAGTCCCGAGGCCTCCGCTGACCTAGAAAGCTGCTTCAAAGCTGAAGTGAGTTATTGCTAGCTCAGTGTGTTTGCTGCTCTGACATTGAAACAGGTTTGATACAATGATCCAAGCCAGTTGAAAGACTTATATTTTTCAAAAAACACAACAATACTGCTGCCATTTTTGGTGTTTATTTAGAAACTGACTTGGAATGAACTCAGATCTCTAGAAACCATTTAGCTTAGCAACATACAAACGGGTTTTAAACACTTCAGTTTGTGATCTAAATTGATTAAGAGTTAGAAGTTTTTCTTCAGTGCTGCAGCTGCCAATCCATTGAGCAATTATTGTTTCTTAAACAATAAATAAACCCCAAATAATTTTTTTAATGCAAATAAACTGTCTAAAGTAGTAAGGGGGTGTCTCCATGTTTCTTGGTACATTTTGACAGTTTTGTGTACAATTTGTTTAACGTTCTATATTTTTGCCGAAGGTCATCTTAGTGCTGCCCTCTGTGGGTGGAATAGTGGTTACTGCAGCCAGATTTTCCTATTGGTTACAGCAGTACAGCTTGGTTGATGTCTTACGCAGACACATGCCCCCAGTGGTGAAACGAGAATTAATCGTTGTCATTTCTCAGGTTTGCATGTGTGATTTATGTGCAATGTGGACAGGAAGTGGAATGCGTCTCCTCTCCTCTTTCTGCGCTGGCTGCTGGCGTTTTGCTCCAAGACAACCTCATGATTCTGACTGCAGTGTTTTCGAAGTACTATGTCAAATTACATGGAAAGTTCAGTGGAAGAAAAGTGTGGCATAAGGCTTCACCTAGAATATTTTATGAAAATAAACTCTTGAGATCTATATATTGCATCTTGAGCTACAATACTGAAATTAATTAACTCTATGATGACGGTCTGATTTATTAAGTTGCACTTGCATGAAATTTATCTTTGCATACAAGTCATACTAAATAGCAAAGAGAGATGGTAATCATCTGATCCATCAGCAATTGTATGTCTGATCTTGTTGAGTACCAACAAAAGTCAGTTCATCCATATTCAGATGAATATATGTAATATAATATATCACCTTTGTAATATAACATCTAAAATAAGAAAACCCTATTTTAGATTTTAAAATATAGTCGTAAATTATTGTGACCACAAGAAGAACAAAACGCCACTTGTTGGTACTTTTTTCATGTTTAGATTTTCTTTCTGTGTCCCATTTTCATCTGATTATTTGAAGACTACCATGCTTTTTGTGAGCTTGGTTTTGTGTTTTGCTTCATTTTGGTATTTTATGTGCATTTATATTCTGTTCACTTGTTTGGTGTGATTTTTATCAGCCATTTCTCCAATTTTGCCAGACCAGCTTCAATTACAGTTGTGCCCTGTTTCTAATCAACCAATGGCTCCTTGTTCAAAAATCACCTCTCCATCTTAAATATGGGTCATTTTAGATGCCATCCTGTTATTCCCATCAGCATTTTTTAAAGTGCAATTGTTTCCTTGGGCCTTTCTCTTTACCATTACATGACAGTAACTCTCTTTTCTGTTATTTGAATTTCTGATTAAGAGGATAAGGTTTTGTAGTTTTTATCAGGAACATATTTTAGTTTGTTTTAATCAATTTTGAGGAATAATTTCCAACTTCCACATGCATGTTAGCTCTTGCATTTCAGATTAATAGTGCCCAATTATATCAGACCATTACGTAGCCATCTACTGCCATTTAAAGGAAATACGCCATTTCACAAGTAAAACACAGAGTTGCTCATTATCTTCTCTAATTAAGCCCCTTAAATCCTGTTTCTTTGGGGGGGTTTTTTGTTCTTGCTGAAGCCGACGCTCTCATCTCTTACTCTGGAGCTCTCCCAACATACAGACTCCACCACAGGCAGCTTCTGATGACTCCAAGGCTTTTGGGAATGACGCCTGTCACAGATTTCCACACAGCCAGTTTGTCACAATCAGACGAGCTAATTAGCCTTGAGCATCAAGATTGCACATGTGAAGGTTTGAGAGAAAGTTAAAATAAACATCAACATATGGGAAAGACAGGGGAAAAAATAAAAGGAACAATAACCAACAAGTAAATTCATAAGCAGAAACAACTTAGAGGTTTTACATCTAAAATATATATTTATGAATGCTCCAACTTTAGCTAAAACTTTTTAACCTCATGGTTTGTCTTTAAATCGGCGATGATCTTATTTCGCCATCATGTTCTTGTCTATATTAGGGAGAGAAAATACTGCACAATATCTGCAGTGTAATCCAATTTTAAATTCCTGTGTGTAATATAAATTCAGCATCATGCATAATGGAAGGACAGAAAAGATATGAGCTCGAACAATGTAATTTTGTGTGTCACGCCTTATTTTAAAGTGTTGGAGCAGAGAAGACTAGTTTTCATTTGAAAACTTTCTGTCATACCTGAGGTCATGCAAAATATTATCCCTCAGTCTTTTGCTTTGTGAAGCTTGCTACTCATGCAAGATTTGGTAAATCTCCTCAAGCTGCAAGGAACAAAGACAGAAAAAGTTTAACTTCTCCTTTGTCTTCCAGCAAATCACAGAGCAGCAGAATGTTTAAGAATAAACTCCTGTGGGTGTTATCTCCAAGCTGAGAGAGTCACTGCTGTTTTTGTGATTGCTCAGAAACACGTTAATAATGTAACTTGGTGACTACATGCAAAGTGTGTGATTAACCAGAATAATGAGATTGAGACAGCGGCAGAAAACGGAGACAGAATCTACTGAGAGTTTAACAAAACAACATGAGCAACTTTACCACACATTTATAGAAACTAAATAATCAAATTGTAGTTTCTGACCGAAATGAATCCTTTCTGTGGCTCAAGTAATGCTTTTCTTTAGTCATCCATTTTTTTTCCCTCACCATGTTCATTATTTTAGATACAAACATAGGAAGTGCTTTTTTAATGGCAAAATCTGCTGCTGTTCATGTTAAACTTACTTTTATTTATTTCAGAGCAGCTATTAAAGGTTTTATATAAAATATGTATTGATTCATTTTACATATATGTGATTTTTCTCTCATGAACTAATAAACAGAAAGTCTGAAAATCATCCTCACAACATTTTTGAAGATTTTTGTGATCAATATTTATTAGGAATGTCTGCTAACTCTAAGATTGAGGCAAAGAAGTAAATTAATATAATGTTGGAAAAGTGATTGAATTATCCTACTATTAAAACTGCAGAATGTAACTTTTATTAAAAAAAAATATTTTTTACTTATTTATTAAAGCTGTCATTATGTTGTGACAGAATAATAATAATATATATAATCTGTGAAAAGATTAATCCACTGTACACGTTATTATCAGGCTAAAATATGCTGGTTCAGACTCATGAAAGAATATATTTTTTATATAAAAATTAATTAGCAGTCCCCTCATGAATGACTGGGGCTTGTCCTGGTACAATATGGCAAGCTCAAGACGTCAGCAGGGAACCTCAAGGTTAGAAATGTCTCATCAATTTCCATGCAAAGCCAGATGTCTCTGCCTTTGAGTTCTTCCTCCAGAGACTTTGCAAGTCTCTACACCAGAGACATGCAGAGACCGAGGTGAAGACAAAGGCCCTAATAAAGACAAGAAGAGTGCCGGACTGAGGTTATTATGGGAGTGGGATGGATTTCAAATTTGCCCAGCGTACTCAAGAAGGCCCAGTTCTCATTATAATCTCTTCTTTTTCTGTGGGTTGGAATTGAGTGCAGAGACAAGGGTTCAGGATTCGTCTGACCACTCTTAAAGCACTGCCTTGTTTCCAGCCATTGAGCCGGAAAGAAGAGCCAATATCTCAAGAGTAAGAGCGCACAGAGTCCCAAGAGAAGGCAGCGAGCTCAGCATGCAGACTGACTCTTCAAATAAGTCTGTGTAGCTGTCGGACTGGATACTTCCAGTTTAAAACTTTGCCAGTCGACCCAGTGAGACCACAGAACCAAAAATAACAAACTCAGAAAATGTAATAACATATCCTGTAAACTCTATTTCTCAAATTTGCAGGAATATTTTTCAGATTTAGCTTTACCGCAAGCTTGGTAAGACCTTAACATGAAATATTTATTATATTTGATGTTGAAAATCAAATATATTTGATATATATACAGCTCTGGAAAAATTTAAGAGACCACCTTAAATGATCTGTTTCTCTGATTTTACTTGTTATAGGTATATTTTTGAGTAAAATGAAAATTATTATTTTATTCTATGAACTGCTGACAACATGTCTCTGAAATTGCAAACAAAATGTTTGTATTTATTTGCAGAAAATGAGAAATGGTCAAAGTAACAAAAAAGATGCAGAGCTTTCAGACCTCAAATAATGCAAAGAAAACAAGTTCATATTCATTTAGAAACAACATTAATGTTATAACCCAGGAAGAGTTCAGAAATCAATATTTAGTGGAATATATACATATAGAGGTGTGTGTGTGTATGATCGATGAAATATATATATATATATATATATATATATATATATATATATATATATATATATATATACACTACAGACCAAATGTTTGGACACAACTGTGTGTCCAAACGTTTGGTCTGTACTGTATATATATACAGTATATATATACTGTATATATATATATATATATATATATATATATATATATATATATATATATATATATATATATATATATATATATATGAGACTTATTTTGTGCTCTTCAATTAAATTTTATTGATTGTTGATTAAAAAGTGAGAAATGTTTAAGATGCACCCATAACGCATATATATTGTTTCTTGACATCTATATGAGAGATATGGCTTCTCACACTCATATAAAATATGGACCCTTTACAGAAATTATTTATTTCAATGTAAATAAATAAATAAATAATAATCTTACTGTGATACCTCTGGCAGTGCACACAAGCCAAATATTTATATGTTTAATAAAAATTCTGACTTCAATCATGTTGTCCCATCTTCACACCTCATAATAAACATAAAATTTTAATTTCCTCGATCAAGCATAAAAATAATCCCTAAATAAAAACACACAGATCAGCCATGTCAGCTGGTGCCTGTAGCAAACAGAAGATGTTTTCTTAGTGAGGATAGATTGGTTCATGACAGCTTTAAAACTGCCTGTGGATGTTTTCGTAAGCCTAAACTCAGAGTAATGACTTCATTTGCTCAGCTCTCTGGTATCTCTTTAATCTGAGAAATGATTGCATCATCAACAATAAACTACATTTAATTTCAAGTTTTGGATTGATGCGATAAGATAGCACTTCATTAAAAAATATCCTAACAATTTCAAGACAACTGAAACACTTCCTTGCAAAAGTATTCATAAGATGCTTAATATTTTATCATATTACGACAACAAACTTGATGTTAGCACATACTGTAGTGTGTATTATATTCATAAATTAGCAACAAGTTGAGTTGCAATGGGCCCTTGTTATTGTATTTCAACAGCCTTTTGTTCAGGCCTTGATCCAAGGTCAAAGTGTACACTTTGCATGAGAATATAAATTTCTGTCAGAGATGACAAAGGACAACAAAGCAATCAAGAGAATTGTTAGTGAAATTACAGCGTCTCTTATCTCTGGGTCGTGATTGTGGCACTTGTTCCATCTATTGCTGCAGCTTTCTGTCAAAGGGAGATAGTGCTGCTGTTTTACCGGCTTGAAATTTGAAATACAAAATCATTTCTATTCAGTTATCCAACTATTAGATGTACCTAGTTTTGCAGCAACGAAAATAAGAATTGTTTATTTATTTCATTGAAGTGACCGTCTCTTTTCTGCTACTTCTGTCAACAGGGGCCACTAAAGACATGGGCAAAATGCTTGGTGGGGAGGAGGAGAAGGACCCTGATGCTCAGAAGAAAGAGGAGGAGAGACAAGAAGCACTGAGGCAACAAGAAGAGGAGAGGAAGGCGAAATATGCAAGAATGGAGGCAGAGAGAGAAAACATCCGACAGGGCATCAGGGACAAGGTCAGGAAATACATCTGGACATTTTCCGTATGTTTTTGGTCAAAATGTGAAATAAAGAGCTTAAAATTACAATTCTTTACCAAAAAATAAAAGAAATAATAAAACAGAAGATATTTTCCTCAATTCTTTTGATTCAGTGCAATAAATTTGTCATTCAACTCCTTTATTTATTAATTTAAATTAGCTATAGGTATTTTTTGGCCCCATCCCTGGTCATAATTTACTGCCACAGATTTTTGCATCCAAGGGTCTGCAAACGCAAACATGGCTGATTTTCTTTCTAGGCAGAATAAAAACATGTTTTCCATCCCATCTCCTGCTGAAACTGACAGCAAGAACTTGCAAGGGAAAAAGAAACCATAGTTGATTTTACCTGTCTGCATTAGATTTGGCAGCCTCCTCGCAGTTACACTGTGTGGGGCTGATGTCCAGTCAAAAATAATAAATTACCAAAATTATCTCAGAAAGCTGAGCCTGCCATAGATGGTAGCTCCAGCAGCTACAATTTAATCCTGTAAAAAGCATTTTATGTGCTCTATTGCTCACTAATCTAAAGTTATTGTGCAGAGATCTGGAGCAATAATTACAAATCTGCAGTGTAAGAATTAATATTATTAGAAAATAAGAGTAATCCATAAAGAGGAATATTTAGAAAACACACTTTATGTAAAATTGAAAGTATTCAAATTAATTGACTCTTTACAAATCCACAAATGACTGAAAAACATTCAAAAATTGTTTGACAAAGAAGCAGAGTTTTGCCATTTGCAAATTTAAGTATGAATTATATATGTAATAAACATAAGGTTATGTAGGTGGATAAAGAGTGGGAATATTGATTTAAGTTTACACTTCCACCCACTACCTTCAATATGTAAAGCAAAAGTTTTGACATTATGCTTCATGATGTTTTTCTTTTTTGAACATATTGGAAAAAAGTAAATAAACAAATGTTTAGTGAAATACAATTCCTTCAGGCTGTAGTTTCTTGATCAGATGTTAAAATTTGATAAAATTATTCAATTTTAATAAAGTCTGTATATTTTAACAGTAGATGAGATACATTCAGGGACAGCTGGTGGGCTAGTAGAGCTAAGCCCATCTTAATCATCCAGTAAGATTGAGCCTTTTTTATTTTTGCAAAGAATGAAAAGCAAATATTGTCTAATTTATAATCTAAATCATTGAATTGTTTTTTTTATTCAATCCTCTCAATACGAATAGTTGACGTCACAACTAAAATAAGTAGTGAATGAAAAGGAGCAGAAAAAATAATAAACTTATGTCTCCTAATCATGTAAAAACAAAATTAGCTGATTAGCACCTGACACATTTCAAATACACAAAAAATAAACAAAAAATACACAACAAAACATCAGCTTATTCAACATCACATCACTCCATCATAATAATTTCCAAATTTATTTTAAATTCAATTTTCCCTTAAAAGAAACTGCTTCATAGCAAGATTATTAGTTCAAATTTTCTTATCTATGCATAAAAGTGAAGTTAGAACCTTAAAGGCTTTAAAAAACACTAAAATTATTGGTTTTGTTTACTGATATTTCAAACTGCAAAGATTTATGATTAATATTTAATTATCCTCTACAGGTGTTTCACGCTTCTGGTAAAATATTACTCTTGACACTGCTAATAATGCATTAAATGTTTGACAGGAAGACTCTTTGAAGAGTTGGAGAATCTCCTCTGAACTCCACAGCGTAAACAGGGAAGGGGGAAACAAGATGAGAGATAAAGTGTGGTTTGACAGCGAGTCTTCGGGAAGTGTTTGACTTTATGCTGTGGAGAGGCGCTGACTAAGCTTGACGGTCTTCACTTTTAACTGATGCAAGCCTTTTGTTGCTTTGGAATAAGCCTGAGAGCGAGAGAGAGAGACGAACAAGACAGATTGGAGGAGGTCGAGTTAAAGCAGCATGAGGGAGAAGTAAAGAGAAGATCTCCAGCAAATATATCAATAAACAATTGCTTCAGTGGCCTTTCGCTGTTAGAAACACTTCCCAAGTTATATGTTGAATCTCAAAACTTTTTGGGTCAAAGCACTTGGACAGAAGGAATGACTACCGTTGGTTTTAGCTGTCAAGTTGTCAACTTAACATAAGTCTTAAATGTACGTGTGATATATATAAAAGAAAAAGGGACGCAGTGCTTTGCTACACTAGGACAACTATAACAAGGTCAGGAAAAAGCTTTTAGAAACAGAAAAAAATAGTGAGGGAGAAGTTATGTTATGTTTGCTTGACTTTAACAACCGTAACATGTAGACGAGGAATTTGGTTTGTTTCGGTTCAGTTAAAAAAAATTTTAAAAAAACACCAACGCTGACAGATCGTCAGTAGAGCACCTGTTTAGATGAGCTAATCAACCACCGCAGTGTTAGCTTAGCTACTAGCAGCGGTAGCTCATCTACCAAAACGAGCACTTATTAATATTCGCAAAATAGATATCAAGCCTAAAAACACAAAAGTGCAACGGACTGAATGTCCGTTACACTGTTTGAAAAACATTCAAACATTTCCCACATTGTGTGGGAAATGTTTGAATGTTCTTTTGGTGTTGAATCGTGAAACATAAAGTAGCGTTGTTGTCAGTTGCTACGGCAACGAGTCTGCGTAGCGCAGCCGACACAGAGAGCAAGAAAAAATAGTTGGTCTTTAACTGTTTTTCTGCGCCATTTTTACCTCTGCTGCTCTGAATCAATAAAACTTACATCTCCAGGTTTCATTTAGTTAACGTTATTGTTCTCCCGGGGCATCGCGGCTATGGACGGCATGGAAAAGAATAGCCCTCCAGCTTTATGCGCATGCGCAAAATTTCCAGATGTAAACAATAACATGCAAAGGGTCCATAGCCTCCATGTGTTAACTTTAAATGTAGCTGCTACTGACTGCTAAGTACAGATTTATTTTCCTCAATCCTATATTTATATTATATCTAAGATTTTATCATTAATTAGGCATATTTAAAAGAAAAATAAAGAGTTACAGTTAAGAAAAAGTCTGCTGGAAGTAGCCATCAGAAAACAAGTATACTAGTCGGAAACAATGTCTAGAGCATTAAGTGACCCTAACAAAGAGTAAATGGAATGACAAAAACTACTTCAATTATTCAATACCACATAGGCGCCAACTGGACATACAGTAGCTGATAGTTGTTTTTGTTTGAGTAATGGTTATAATCCCTGATATTTTCATAAACCGTCTTGCAAATAAAAATCACAATGGAAACAAGGTGTAAAAATACAATTTTCAGACAATAAAAAACATAGATAAATCAATATGTGACATTCAACCTCTTTTATGAGTATTCTTTAAAATATGTAGCAATGCAAAGTGGTTAACTACACATTTTCAATTACAGTACATGGGTTTCAAAAAACCAAGACATGAACAAAAGCCAGTTCTTTAAAGACAAATGGCAAAATGTTATTAAAGTCTGGCCCTGCTGCGTCATTTTTCCTTTCTTGTTTCTGCAGTATGGCATCAAGAAGAAGGAGGAGAAGGAAGCCGAGGCTGCCGCTGCCATGGAGCAGGCCTCAGAGGGCAGCCTTACCCGCCCTAAAAAGGCCGTCCCCACCGGCTGCGGCGATGAGGAGGAAGAGGAGAGCATCGTGGATACTGTCATGAAATTCATTCCAGCCCCTCTGATGGATATGTTCAATAAAAAGTAACAGGGTTTTGCTTGGAAATATGGTTAACTTCTTACAAAATCCTTCTAATTAATGCTGTACCAGCCTGTCCCACTTCAACCTGCCGTCACACTATTCTTCACACTTGTCCAATCCCATCAAACCAAATACTAAGTGTCCTGGAATTACGCAGTGTGCCATGATTTTGTCTTTGAGCTGAACTATCCAATCTCAGACAGTGATTCATACTTTTAATATCATGACAAGAGAATCAGTTATCCTGTTTAAAAAGTACAAAAACACCTACATATATCACTTTATTTAACATCTTTTCAATCCATTTCTCAGAATAAGTTCAAACATTGCCGACAGCCACTTTTTTGTTTGTAAATAATATAAAAGAGTACTATATATGAGTGAAATATGATATATAACAAGATTACTAAGAGTATAAGCCATATTTTTAACTTGTAGGGAATTATCCAAATCATATCAAATTTAATTAAAATTTTCATTTTCCTTTTATGTTCCTGCTAGTTTTTGATACATAGTGTACAGAGATACATGCATTTTTTTTATTGGTTCTTCGTTGTGGCCATTCACCCTTAAATTGATTATTATGTGAATGTGAAATATGAACATGACATTTTAAATGTGTAAAAACAAAGTCAAGTAAGTTTGTGAAGTGAAGGAATTTATTTCTATTGAGACAAATTTGTTTATTTTGTATGCATGCATTTAATACCTACGAGGCGATGTGCATATACTGATTTAAATTGTAGTCATGAAAGAGAAGATGTTGGTATTTCAGGCAATAAATTATTTAATTAAAACATTTCATTCAACTTCACTGTACATTAGGAGATAACTGATTGTTCAAAAGGTTCTTCCATGGAGAAATATTTTCTCTATATGTAAAACTTGTTTTAAAACAGGAGGGTAAAATTATATAAATTCAAAAAGTTCACTGGTTACATTATATTTGATTGTGGCTTAGAAAACTCTGTTTTTGCCAGTGTTATTTAGTCTTCTTTTGAATCAAGACGTGTAAAAACTTTACCTGGCTGGTTAATTTGAAGCTACGTGTAATATCTTTGTGTTTTCTTCTTTTATTTTAATGTAAAAAAAAAAGAATAGAAACTTCACAAACACAACTATGTTGTGTACACACTATATGTGAACAGACAGTGACAATAGTGCAATATATTGTTCAAAATGAAGTTGTCCTGTGTCTGTTGGTTTAACAAACGGGAGTGAAGTCCCAAATCAGCAATAACAGACAATCTTCATTGTTTTGTGTTTCAAAGTTACCCCTAAATGTGTTAGTCGATGTTAACGGCACACACGTGTCAACGTACTGTAACAGTGAAAGTTTTGTAGGTCAGACACATTTATTTAAAGAGGGAAGGTGGGACAATTTGCTTCATGTCGTAAAAGTGTTTTAATCACATGAGCGTTCATCAACTGGAATTCACAAACCGTTCACTGTAATGAGGAAGGCTAACACAATGAGAAATGATTCACAAAGCTTCATGGCCCAACAAGGCAAAATATTTAACATTCCGACAGATTCTGGTCTGTTGTGCTAGGAAATAGCTGCACAAATTCAAATACTTGTACAAATTCTTTTCTATGCCTTTGTTTTTAATTTTACTTCATTCCAGAGTGTCTTGTCGAACATTCCAGATATTTCTGACATTCCACCAGATTTATGCTGGTAATCCACCTACTTAATTGCAGATAATTGCAGTAGGCCTCAGTCAGCTCCTTCTTTGCCTTTTAGACTACTACATCACAATGTAAACCTTAAACTATTTGTGCTTTTATAAGTCAAAAATTGAAGATTGACTCCAATCTACGGTTAAACAGATGAGATGTGTGCCAATGCCAATTAAAGGGTAATATTAGCTGCCATGTACAGAAAGTCCAAAATCAAATCTCTGTAATCATCAATGTGCTTTTGAAAACAGTAACTTAGATATTGTGGTAGATTTTTTTTACTGAATGTTTTGTGATCCACTTGGGCACAGTAGGTGTAGTTGTAGCTGAGGTTTTAAAAACCACACATTTTGCCTCGATGTTGCAGAACTTGTGTATTCCTGTTTCTTCTATAAAGGGTTTAGTTTTTTTGTGTTTTGTAAACTGTATAATTATTTCAGATACAATATAACACACAACACTGGCATAATGCCACCCATAGAGCACATTCCTTTAACGTCTTGTGACTTCATTGCATTTGTAAACTGCCGGCAGCTGTGGCAACATTACGTTAGCAGTCAACCATTTGATAGTTGTTGCCATGTTAGGGAGCAGTTATTTAATTATACCAAAGAATAGTGATGTTGATAGCAGATTTAGTAAAAGAGCTTTCATTTTTGTTTTAGTAAATTCTCAGGTATTATAGCTTGATGTTTGATTAGTAGCCGTTAACTACAGCTGTTGTTGAATTACCGTCAATATAAAGACATATTAGTTTCATTGCTAACAACTTAGCTTGTCAACAGCTACTATTAGTTTTGAATACATTCAGCTAAATAGTAGTTGGGCTACCTAAAATACTGCTAAGCAGTGACATAAAAGTTAAAAAAGGAAGTCATATTTAATATGTTTGCATTTAAACCTGATGGATTCTGATGGCATAAACTCCAGTTTCACGGCTAGCTAGAAACTAGGGTTAGCTAGTTGGTTAAACCTAGGTTTAGCTAAGCTTATCTAAATTGGGTTTAGCTAGCAAAACCTAGCTTTATTTAAAGCAAGCAAGTTGCTCTATTATAGCATTTGATTTTTAAAAGTTTTAAAAGATACAATTCCTGCCTTGAATAAGTTCCCAAGCAACAAAACTTAAACTACTGAGCTAGCAACCTAGCTTTATTGTTCACAACAAAACTTTTTGTTTTGTTGTGAACAAGTTTTTATGGTTGGTCTACAGGTATTTTATTAACATAAATTCATGTCTTTAATAAAGTAGTTTCATTTCTGGCATCCTACTTTATTGATGGCAAGCCAGTTAACACATAGTAACTTTAATTTAACAAAATCCTTAGCCCGGGAATATTTTAGAAACTTTACTTACTCCCTTAAATCAAGCAGTCCTGTCGCTTGTAACATTTTGATTGATGGAAAGTAAGTACATAGACAATTAACTATGATTTTTGAATCTTTTGCCCGGCTAGATAGCTACTAATCCTGCCCTTGATAAAGCCCTTGCTAATAGTGAAAACTGCCTGATCTAAAAAAGAAAGTTACAAGTATTGCCTTTAAGTTCTTTGTTAGCTAGTTTAGCTAGATGCTATATCAGCATCTAATTGAACTAGTAAAGATATTTTGTCATTTCTTCTGAAAGTTTCGAAAATATGCTAACTTTTATTTTAGAATATCTTCAATCCCAGATTTGTTAGAAACTTCAATCACTGCCTTAAAATGAAAAGTCTGATCGCTAGTGAGCTGTTTTTCTTACTGCTAGCAACTTAGGCCACGGTGACATTTAATTTTATCACGTTTGGTCTTAAAATATTTTAGAAAGCTACAATTACTGCCCTTGTGAATGATGCCAAGCAACAACATCTTAGCAAAAATCATGTGTATTCAAAAGTATTTTTCAAATTAATAAAACCCAATCACTGTCTGCATCTAATATTCCACCAAATACAGTCATAAACATTTTTATCATTATCTTATAAATAGAAAATTGATTGCTCTCCTGCTGCCCAAACAAACTGCCCAAGCCCTGGAGGAACTCAATATGTTGCCATTTTGTGAATGTTGAGTCAAAAGCCCACAAAAGTTGAAAGTCACCTATTTATGTCACTCGTGCACTCATTAGTAGGTTTTAAAAACTGCCTGAATATGAATAACATGGCTTCTAGAAGAATAATCCTTTGATGTGACTTGAATGTAACTGTCTGACGTTTCTCTCTTCTTGCATCTGTCTTTTCTCTGTTCTGTATGTGCTGAGGAGATGCTATTTCTGGTGCCGTTTTTTCTCCCTGTCCGTTGTCAGTCCTGTTTTCTGTCCGCTGGTGGCTGGTATTCTGAGTAAAGGAAAAAAAAAAGAAATATGTTTATTTGCTGCATTATTTTGTACTGCAAAAATCTCCTCACCTTTCTCCCAGCCTCTTCCTCTCTGTATCCTCCTTATGTGTTGACAAAAGTGTATGCATGCTTTTGGTGTGCGATGTAGGCAAGGTTGTGGATATAAACGTTTCGTGTCCTCTGTGTTTCAAAGCTCCACCTGTTAGCCTCACTGCATGCTATTTTAGACAAATATTTCAATATGTAACTTTCCTGCAAAAGTGGAATCACCGCACACTGAGAATAAAGTGATTTCATATAATTTTTTATAGTCTTGTGTTTCTGCATTCAAACTGTTAAAAAGCACACTGCAAAAACACAAAATCTTGCCACATAATTTTGGTCTACAAATATTTTAGTATACTTGAAATAAGAGAAAACTAACTTAGAAGCATTTTTTTCAGCAGGATATGAGCGGTTGTTTTAAGTGAATAATTTCTTAATATTGATGAAAATGCATTAGTTCTATTGGTAGACATTTTCCCCATAATTTTCCAATAGAACAAGTACTTTTTCAATATTAAGGAGTTATTGACTTTAAACAAGCTCATATTTCTTGAGAAAAAGTACATTTTCTCTTATTTCAACTAGATCAAAATTTCTCAGTAAGATGTTATGCTTTTGCAGTTTATGTGTTTGGTTTTGGAACCACTGGTATTTCTGCTTTCTGGTAAAAAATCACTCTACATTTCTGAGACTAGGACTTAGCCTTACAGTTGTGGTCCATCCCATTGCATGACGATCAGTACAACATTTAGTGTAAACCACATGTAAATGTGTCTGTCAGTAAATACTGTTTTTCATTCTCGGCATGGCTTTATTTTTTCTTTTAACTGGGATTTTAACATCAATAAAAGTGAAAAGGGCTGTAAACAGAATGCAGTGTGTCGTTCAAATCATGACTGAAGAGAGACTTGACTTGTGATTGTCTCACAGTGATTACACGGACATCAAACAGATAAAATTAGCATCTCTGCCATATAAGCTTTTTGTTCTAAGTGGGTCTTTGATATGAGAATATCCAAAAATTCAAATGCCAGGCAAGGATTATGGATTACTCTTTAAATTTGGTTTATTTCTGCTCAGAAAATTAATTGATTGTTATGCCAATGGTTAGGTAATCAGTTTTGAATTTTAAATTAGCTTTTTATTATTTGTGAGATTTTTGTTATTTCTAAGATCCCTTAAATTGTTCATAAAATGGCAATTTTAGCCCAGATTGGAAGTTATTTATTTCTACTGTGAAAATTACCTTTTAATCTTGTGTTGCAGACAAGTCAACCCAGTAAATCATATAAACACAGTAAAAATAAAAGCATTTTCTTATGCATGATGAATTAGGCTCCATGTGTTGTTCCTTGCACTGGATGAAACTAAATATTTCTTACTGTCTGCTGCAACAGATGTTGAATAAATCATACAGCTCCCCCTATGCAAAATAGATTTGTCAAATGGGAAGGCTGTTATTTGCACTTATGCAAAATTAAATAGAAATATGTCTAGCAAATTAATATGAGTTTTAATATTTGTGAAAATAAACCATAAGCAGTTTTAATTTGAGCTATAACCTTGCAAATTCTTCTTCTTTATCTTATTAATCTAACTTTAATTAAGATTAGCCAATGGACTAAAACTAGAGTGTTATAATGTTCTTGCTTCAAAATGTTTTTGTTTTTTTTATTCTAGATTAAACTTGGTTTTATTGCTACTTGTGAGGAGGGAACATTCTGTTATATTCTTTTCACATTTGCAGGTACAGGTGTGAAAATAACTGTTCCAAACTGTTTTGGTGAAATATCCTCGGTGATGAGCTTTAGGTCTTTGAGGCAAGACAGTGTCTTTGTCATCACCCTAATCTTTATCTCCCTTCACACATTTTCTATAAATCCTGGACATCTAGTTGGGTCATTCTCACATCGCAAATAATGTTTGCAGAATTAAAAGATTACTTTGAGTGTAATTGTGCCTGGGGTATGAGTAGTTTGGGGATCTTTAAGGTGAACTTTTGCCCCTGATAGTAGCCTCCTAGTGGCACCACTGGATGCTTTTATTGCAATAAACTAAAAGTGTATACCACTCCAAAATCCAGATGTTTGAAAGCAGTTCAAAGCATTAAAAAAATGCTACAGGGAACAGCAATGAAGCAGATGTCAGAATGTGTTGTGATACCAGGAGCGTGACTAGATTTATTTTGTTTTGGGGGGACAGCAGAAACACAAACTGCTCTCTAAAATTGCAATTTAATCTAAATGCACAACACTGGGCAAAATTTTGAACAACAAAACTATTTAATGAACAAAACAAAACACATGGCTCTGTTCAGGATGTGAAAACTTTGCAGTAGATTTGTTAGTTACAGTGGTTTAGGACCCAGGCTAATTTTTCTAGTCGTTATCCTGTTTAGCTTAGCATAGCTTAACTGTAGCTATTTTTAGAGCTGTTATGCTAACTCTATTCATCTTATCAACTTAAAGTGAAAATTATTGAACCATTATAGACTAGAGATTAATTATTCTGCTTTGCTACTTTGCTATAATATCATGTATTTGTAGGTAAAGGTTAATATGTATCTCATTTCAAACAATGAACAAAGGTTTTTAATAGTGGTTGTGAAACAACAAAATGAGCATTTTTATCATCTACTGACAGATAAAACGTTAAACTATGATCTGATTTGCAACCAGTTTTCTCTCATACATTTTACATTTTGACACCAGTTGACGCAGCAACATTTCCAGTTCAACATTTCTCCATCTGATTGCCTTGATTTTCACCTAATCCACCTCCACTGAACACTGTTAATGGCTCAGGACCTGGCTGCTCGTTCTGCAGTAGGACTGCGATATATCTGGTGGTTTTACTGCGCCGCTGCCTTTCCGCCACTTCAGGCTGTTGAACACACACGAGAGCGCCGCCTCCTCAAGTCTCCCAGCAGGAAATGGAGGTATAAATCAATTCCATTAGTATTCATGCTTTGAGGTAGCCTTTTCAGACCAGGCTGCCTTTGTGCTCTCTGAACAGCACTCTGGCTGCAGGAAAGTCACAGCTCTATTGCTGTCCTGTAGACATGAAACAGTCACTGTCAATTAATCACTCTCCACTGGGCACTGGCTCCCAGTCATATACCCCAGCTGGTATGCACCATCCAGACACTAATTTATCTTTGGAGCTGAGAAAGTTGATTACAATCACAATCGTTAATTTAGACTTTTCTGTTAATATCTTAATTTGCTCTTTTTGTGTTGAGATGACAGGATTTGGTGATCAGATTTTGGCAGTAAAATCTTACTTATTAGATTTCGATCACTTTGAAGCCTCAGTTTTGAGTTTTTGCTTTGAATAGACACAATGTCTTCAGCCAGAACTATCCGTTCAAGGAACGGATTGTTAGTAGCTGCCTTTTCCATTGACTACTGGCAGAAACGACAAAGAAGACAACAGAAAGTAGAGGACGATGGCTCAGCATGTTTTTTAATGACTTATAGCATGAACAAACTTATTTAGGTGTGATTTTAGTTCCGTTTCTTACTCAAAGAAAACATAGCAATTGAGAAATTTAGTTTTTCGACATTAATGAAATAGTGACAAATGTTTTTGCACATTTGTAATGGATAGATCCCAGTCTGAAGACCCTGAATCCTACTAAAAATCAGAAGAATAAGCTAAAGCTTTGATAGGTCCAAAAGCAATACAGAAATATCTGTATGTTTATGAAATGTTACAAGTAACAAGTAAATCTTTTTTCCAACATTTATGTAGTCTTTTTTATTTTTTTTATTTTTGGTTTAAGATTCATGGGTAAAATCACAAAAAAAAAAACGATATGCATAATAACTCATATATCTTTATTAGAAAATTGATACACAGAGGCTAATGCCACAATATGTAATAATATAGTAGACTCAGGCTTCAAAATGTAATAAACCATTAATTCACATTATGTAATGATGAAAAATGCAATAAAATCAATGAACATATTTTGCAATAGTTTCTGCCGAATATGTAATAACATTATTAAATTTAGCGCTGATTATTTTGACGTTCTAGAAATGATAATTTAATAATGTGGAGATAAACAATGACTAACTTTACGTGCTCATCCTAATTATTAGACTTCTAATAAAGATAATGTTGTAGATGAAATATTGGTCATTAAATGGCAAACTTTTAGTCCTTTAGTTTCTTTTTCAGGCAATGCAAAATGATTCAAAATGTGTTCAAGTATTTTATTTTTAAAGCCAGTTTTATTACATTATTACATATTGCTGCATTACATGTGTTTTTCTATGAATGCTGATTCTGCTCTTATTTGCATATGTTGTTATTCAAATGAAGTTTTGTGAGATATTCTGAGTCATGTCAACTCCATCAGACAGCTGCTTGACTGCTGTGACTCTTGAAATGCTTCTTCCTCCGCCCTCCAGCTCTGAATCTACGGGACCTGAATAGCTATCACCGCATCCCAGAGAGACTCTGATTGACAAGTCCATTGCCTTGAAATCTCAGCAGCTGCAGCAGCTCAGATGAAGCTATTATAGGTCTATTTAATGAATAAAGTAGAGCTGAGACGTTGCTCACCCACATCAGCAATTGACATGGGAGCTGTTTCTCCATCCACCTTGGTGACAAGAGGTTTGACGTAAAGTAAGGCATTTAATTTAAACACAGCTCTCCAAGGGGACAGTCCTCCATTTCGCCATGTTAGAAAGTGCAGACAAAATGAGCTGAAAACGGATTTTAAATGTCCAGTAAGGAAAACTCCTGACCTCAATTAGTGAGCCTTCCTCCCCTGGGTCTTAGCTGCTAGCTGCTGCATGATGATGCCAAGAATTTGGCTTTATCTGTCTGCAAATAAATCCTCACAGACTGAAGGTATGAATATTGTAGGTGAAGCTCATGAAGATGTAAACAGAACTTTCTGTACAGTCTATAAATACTTATCTGCGTTAAACACTCTTTGTTGTGTGAAGCTGTCAGCCGTGCACTGCTATGCTTGTCACCAGGAAACTAGGTGTAGAGTAGATCTGAATAAAAAGCATTAAAATTGTTGAAACTGTTGTTTCCACTTGTTTTTCATACTTATGCTGAGAAATAATAGGAAAAACCTTATTACCGTGACAGCTCATCATGCTGTAGGCATCAAAAGATTAAATAATGTGTGCAGAGAAAATTCATGCATAAGTCATCTCCAAACCATAAACTACTTTATTAAACAGTTCTTTGAAAAATCATTTGTGCTTGTTGGATTTTTGACATTTTGTCAAGGTGAAACAACAGTGTTTGATCAGTCCCTCTGGGATTTTGTGATTGTTTCTGTGATTTGTTGCAATCAAAATCATCATTTGTGGAGCAACTGTAGAAGTATTTGCAAGAGGTTTTCCATTCTCTTCTCTTCCTTCTTGTAAAATGTGCAAAATAATTTCCCAGACTCTCATGAAGAACAGTGAGTTCACGTTTGCTCTGTCCTTTCATGTATGAAAGTGACGTTTTGATACTCGATCTGTGATACTCGATCACAAATCATAACATCAAGTGAGGCACCGAGAGCAGTGTAGCAGAAGTTAGAAATACTGCCACCTTCTGGTCGGAGTTAGCAGTCATTTAAAAACTAACGGTATGGGCTACTTTTGCAGAAACTTTGTGATAAACTCACAATTATGCATTACCATAAAAACTTTAACTTTAGTATTGGTTGACTGCCTTTCCGAAAACCTTTGCTCAGTGTTGTATGTTTAAAAAAAAACGCTCCTGGTTTAACGTTACAGATTTGTTTTTCCCCCTTCAAACATGATATGTTGCATGTAAAAGGAGTTCATTCAGCTAAATCTAAGCTCTGCTTCCCTAGAAGGTGCTCTTTCTGCATTAAGCTCTGCTGAGCTGCAAAATTGAACTGGCACCATGTATGGAAATTTGATATAACTGACAGTAGTGCTCCAAGCCTGATGTCTGAATTTTGATTCTGAAGCAGCTTTGGCACTGAGTGGTATAAATTAAATCAACTTATGGATGGAAAGGTTTACCATGCAGCAAAGGCAGGCTCGAAAAATGTAATAAAACATGTTATTAAAATTGCACTGGCTCTTATTGAGCCTGTTAGCTGAAACATATGGGACTCCTTAGCCCATCTCTGCAGCTGCAGCCCTTAATCCACCCACATGCCCTTTTATCCTGGCTTGAGATTTAGTTTTTGGATCCATTTGGAAAACAATTCAAATTTAGCAAGCTGCCTAACTGTCTCAATCTAATTTAAGACACTCAGTGATGCACAATGTTGAGATGGACCAAGGTTTACGCACAGAAACTATGTTCAGAAACCTGTGGGGCTTTCATGATGCATAATCCCAATACAGTGATGAATATTTGATGACATAGTGATTACATTTCTTTAAAAATTGCAAACATACATTTAGAAAAACAGATATTTACTTAAAATTACATATTGACTAAATACGTATATTTTCGCTGTCCAAGATTAAACCTGTTTCGGTTTCCGGTCAGTAAGAATTACCAAATCTTTTTGTATTCCTTAGATGCCAAAAACAGAGAAAAAGAGATTATTTTAGGTGTATTTAAAAGTTCCTTCTTATTCAGACGTTTGCAAGCATTAATAATGATATGCTTTGTGGCTTCAACCAATTTGTGAAAGCCCAGATGGTGTTGATGATGTGACTTTCAAAAACTGCTCATATCTTAATTTGCATGGGGAAAAACAAAATCAGTGCAGAGTTCATAGCTTTGGATGTTGCTTTATAAATCAAAAATGCTTTAAACATTTTTCACAACTTTAAACTATCTCAGTTTTGTTACGATTCATAATATATCTGTTGACCGTGTCCCTAAAACAATGCTGGAGTTAAGGAATTTAACTTATAAATCATCAATATAGACTTGTATTTGTTACAAAATTAAGTGTAAAGAAATTAGAAGGTAACTGTGCAGTTTTTGAATTTTAATGTTTCTATGTTGTGTTTATCTCAGTTAAAAGGTAATTATAAGCATTTGAGTAAATTTTATCTTAAATCTTTCACACAGATTATGCCCAAAAGCAAAAGGCAGAACTACTTATACACCAGTAGATTGTAATTTTGTGAACATGTTGTTTCGTTTTGTAGCAAACCCCTAACATTCTTGAGGCCAGCTGTTATTTTCAGTAAGTTTTAGTGTCACTCTGGCATAAAGCCTAAAGTGGCTGCACATCCATATTTAAGGTCATAAGGGGAACTGTAGTGAAGGTTTAAATTGCTCTCCGCTCACAACAACAGACCGTATAAAACAGAAACACTCTTAGTCCATAGCATCTCTTTGTTACACTTACCTTTCTCCTGCTCCCTCCAGAGAAAGAAAACAGCCAAATATGACCTGAGAAAAACAAACTAAGCACATAAACAAAGAGTCTTTGTACCGAGGGAGAGATCCATATTTCCTCCACACAAAAGAGACTCCCGGCTTTGATAATAGCAGCTGCAAATGGCTCTTATTTCCCCAGGTGCCACAGTGAGAAAACACGATATAGTTTTTATTGTACTGAGAAGGTGTAGCATAGGATATTTCCATCTCTCGTTAGTCTCTTTAGTGGCTGCTCTTAATTGGATTTCTTCTAAAGTTCAGATTAAACTCCAGAGGTCTCAGGCTCTGGTTGTGACCCAGCGAATAGCTTCCTATCTGTGAAGCTGATTAAATTGCATCTTGTTTCTGGGAGCTGCTGGTCGTCATGTCTAGACCTGCGCTGATTGATTCCAGTTTTGCAAACAACAAGTGTTGTGAAGTCACAAGGGATTTGGCAAAGAATCTGGAAATTAAAGGACTTCTTTGTTTGATGATACAAAAACAGAGAAATTTGTTGTTTTAGGCCCTTTAATTACATCATACTGCAAACTAAAAGTAAATAATGTAATGGCAGTGAAGCAGATCTCTCAGCACAACATTAATACATTCAGAAAAAAATATTTTCCAGTTCTTGGGGCATTTCTTGCCCTCATAAAGGAAGTCCTCATATATTTAATTAGTGTGCTCATTTAAATTTCATTTGGTACTTGCATAATTTCATATTACCTGTCCTTCGGCTTCATACATATTCAGTTTATTCTTCATTATCCTGATTAAACTTGAGCGTTTAAACACCAACCGTAATTAAATGACAGGCGAGTCTTCAAATCTTTTCTTTTTTAATACAGTTCAGAAAGTTATCAACAAATGATACCAACTTGAAATACAATAGTTTAATGAGTGTTAAATGTCATACACTTTTAATAATAATAATAATTTTATTTATTAAAATGCTTGTCATATTTTTGAAAATACACTGTAGAGAAGAAAATAAGACACTTTAATCCTGTTAAAGACGACTTCATCCATCTTTTTAGTGTCAAGTTTTTCTCTAGAAAGGATACATGGCCATGCAAATGTTTTTAAATTAACTGATATACAGAACAAGGATATAAAAAAGCACTTAGTATAGATTCCTGTTCACTTGGTTAGTTGAGCTGGTCTGCAATAAATCATTCCATTAAAATACATTAACGTTTGTGAATGGACAGATTTATACTTCTGCACTCAGGGAAATAACACAAAATGTCCCAAAAGCTGACATAGCAGCTCAAATTTTGACACTTTCCTGGGTTCTTTTTGCAGAAATCAGGACCTTAGATATTGAATATCATTCATTACTTCATGAGTTCATTGCTAAAAGACCATTTGTAGTACAAATCAGTTTACAGAAAACTACATTTAGTTCACCTCCGGAGCTGTTGATCTGTTTGCTGGCGGCCTGAAGCGAAATCAGAAGTGCTCTTGTCTCTGTGGGGAGCAGCGCAATGAACAGATCCTGAAACATTGATGCAGAAGGCATCCGTGTTCTTGTCCCTTAGCTGGAACGGCAGGCACCTCCAGCAAAGACTTTCATGGTGGAGTTCACCGCAGGGAGGATCCGTCATGCTGAATAAGTCTGAGCTTTTCATGATTCCCTATCGCTCCTCATAGGACGAGAGTGAAATATTTGGATTACAGTTTTTGCAAGAGTTTTGCTTGAATTCCTCTCTATTAAACAAAGCATATGGTTAATCTCAGTAGCGTGGTGTGCCATAGTTATCCACAAATGCACAAATAACTTTTATGGAGTCGGATCCCCAGTGAGATCACTGAAGCAGTCCGAGTCCAGCTGTGACAAAACTGGAGAGATCTCATTAATTTTTCTAACACGGACCCTTAAGATCTTTCTGTTCTCTGTCCCTGATGATGTGCAAAAGCTGCCAAATATATTTGATTCGGTCACACAGATTGAATAATAATCAAACCATAACAGAGGAGACACGTTGTGTCATTAAGTGTGAGGCTGCCACAGAAGCATGGAGGATAGAGACAAAAAAAGCCACATTGTTGCAACTTCAAAATGTAATATAAAAACAGAAAACATACAGAAACACAAAGGAAGCTTAACTAGATAAAAAAAAATAATAATCAATCTTCCTTAATGTAGGAGAATAAACCAAAACAGAACACAAGAAATAATCTCAACACAAGGAATCAACTGAATATGGCAAGACATTACTAATATATATAAACTCAGAAATATTAAGTAAACAAATACAGTTACCTGTGGATTATGATATACAAACTATTTTGATAATAATGTCTTAGACAACCAGGAAAAGAACAGTTTAAGTATATTTAGGGCATAATTATCAAAGTCTGATATTTTCTTGAGACAGCACAACAACAAAAAATTTATTTAGCTGCTTTCCAAATAATACTTATTAATGCTTAATAATACTTATTGTCAATTATCAAATTGCTGGCTAAAATTTAAAAAACAAATTAAATTAATTTTATAATAAGTTTTTATAATAAGCAGAACCACATCTATAGAGACACTTTTACTGTAAAACCCTCAAATCAATTCTATTAAATCAAACTTGGCTAAATGTAGAAAACGCTTAGAAAGAAAATGACCCAAATCCGTTTGAGTACCCCAAAAATGTTACAACTAGATGCCTTTAATAAAGCAAATGTCAAAATCCTTTTTACATTTTTGATCTATGATGAATAACATCACTTTCCTACAAAAAACAACAACAACAGATAAATAGATCAGACTACTTGACATGTTTGATTTTTGTTTTTCTTTGCCTACAAAAGCTTTTGACTTGATGCTTTCGGCGTATATGATGAAGTTTGGACAGCCCTAATCTCAACCTATACATTTCTACAGTCAGAGCAATATTTTTTAAGGATTATGGTCTTGCTACTAGATGGGTTTTATTAAGGAGGTAAAACATTTTTCAAACCTAACTAATGGAGAACAGAAACATGTTTTTGTATCTTGGTGTCACCAAGTCACATCAACATCAGATACGGATCCAAAACAAATAGATAAACATTCACTCTTTTTGTTTTCCTTTTTTTTGTAACAAATGTTAATAAAAATTAGTGGAAGTCACAGCAATATTGTGAAAGCTAATGAAGTTTATGCACTTCATTACCACAGTGAAACACAGGGAAGGTTTTCTTGATGCTGGCAGACATGTTGACCTACATATAGCTGCACTGTCACAGGAAAGACAGTAAATAAATTATTTACAAGACCAGTGGAGTGGTACTAAGAATGCCCCTTGCTGTCTGTGAAGTAAAAATCCATACATTTTGCTCTGAATCAAACATCCTGAGAGCCTTGTGACCATGTAATCATCGGTTGTGTCAATATGCAGAGGGTGTGGTAAAGACTGGAAACCCAAATTGATGGAGTGACGCAGTGAAGCTTGTTACTTCCTCCCTGACAAACACCCTCTGCTTTTTTCTTTGCAGATATGCTGCACACCAGATCTTTGAAAACAACAGATCCAGCTCCAGAAAAGATGAAAACATTTTGTTGTTTTTGCTGATTTTATGACCAGTACTCATAAATAATCACAGAATTAAACAAGCATAGCAATAACCGAGATTTGTGTGTACACAACTTAATCAATTACTAAACTATTTGAAATGATGCAGCCTGCTTATGTTGCTGGTTCATGATAGAGATGATTTCTAAATCCAACTTTCTTTTGAGTACTTTTAGTTTAAATGGTAAAGTAAAAGGGCTGACAGTGTGTGTATAGAAGCATTTTTGGTTCAAGTAACACTATAGACCTTTCAATTATTCATTTGAATCATAACAAGCTAATGAAGAGCAGAGGAATTAATGACAAGGACCACCTTTAGCTCAGAGTATCAATTTGTTCCCATGCATAATTTAATCGATTCCCCGTGAAGCACAGTCGCTCCAAACACAAGCACTGAGATGTGATTGAGAGAAAAATGGGAAATTAATGTTGCAGGTTTCTTAAAATGCATCTTTCATTGTTGTAGTGTCCCCCAGGCTGCTGGGTGAGGTTTTATCCCTCTAACAAAAAGAAAAAAGAGATTATAAAATGTCTTTGTTTATTAAATGAAAAAGGAAACATTTAATTTAAAAAAAGAGAGAAATTAGCTTAATTTGTCTGTAGATCAGTTAGTTTTTCTTGAAGAAAAAAAGACGTGTTCTGTTTTCAATTCAGTAATTCCAAACTTTGTTTAGTGAAGCATTGGCAGCAGCTGTTGTAAGCTGTGAGTTTCTGTTGATTTGTTCATGAAAGTGATGTCATGTTTTGATTATTTTCGGAGCTGTTCCATAAAGTGCATTGATGCCTCTTCGAGTCGTTTGAAGAAAGCATAAAAATGGGAACAGACAGCTATGTGTTACTTCATCAGACTAACAGACGCTGTTGGCATCAAAATCTTAGCAACAGATGAATTGTGTCCAATCATAAAATCAGGGATTCGTTCTCCAGCTCTGCTTTTAATGAGATGATCAGACTTGTGAGGGAGGGAATCATGTAAAGAGTGAAAACACAGTGGGAGCACGGGAATAATTATTGTGCCATTTCTCAAGAACCTTAAAAGTTTCTAACTTTTCTGACATTCGACTCCTGACCTTCTCAGAAAGTGAGACAAATTGAAAACTGTTGGCAAACGCTCACACTTCCTGCTCTACTGTTAACAAATGACACCAAAAGGTCACTGAAAAAGTTCATGGTCCTCATCTGTTGAGTTGATAAAGGTTAATAAAAATACCAGGAAAATATTCAGGTGGAGATTGCCCCCATGGGGTTACTGTTTTGCATTTCAATAACGTCGAGACAGCTTTCACCTAACAGTGTCTGTTCATTGCCTTTAAGGTACCCAATTAGTTGTGCAACGCTTGATGTGGAAGCGCAGAGGTGTTTTGATTACTAATTCATTTATGGCTGATCTTCTCCTTTGATGACCCCAGTCTCCCGCAAATGTAAATGATATGATCAGAAGAGAGGATTCATTAAAAAAAGTGACTCTTTATTTCAAGATGTAGACATCCTCCAAAATCCAAACACATAACACCTTATATTGTTCAAAAGTTCAGAGAAAACGTGTCATATATCCATCGATTTATAATCTTCCACAAAGCTGGGATCATCTTGCGAGGGTATTTATTGAAGCACGAGTTCCAGAGATCAACTTGTGTTGCTAGGTGACGGGCTGGGCTTGGCCGGTGTTGCTAGGTGACGGGCAGTGCCTTCTGATTTGTGACATTACATTCCAAAAGTTTTTGAAACAAGTCAAAAACCTTAGTGATTCTTTAAGTGCTTGGGCTGTTTTATATATCCAGTCACAAAGTATTTTATCAGGCGTTTTATCAATGTGTATTCGTTTCCATTATAATCCCAAATTCCAGATCCCAACTTTTAATGGTTTTAACATGTCATGAGATTTCTTTTTTCATCCCAAACAACATCCAAAAACACAACCACAAGTCAGGGATTTAACAGACTTTGAATGTAGTCTGTTAAATCCTAGACAGATACCATCAGGGGAAATTTCAGACTTCCTGTATATTGGCATCGATCTGAAAAAAGGCTCCTAATGATCTGTAAAGATTCATAAGGTTTAAAATTAGAATTAGCCTCCTCTGGGTTCAAATAAAAAGCAGGCACAAAATTTCCCAAAGCAATAGTTAGAGACAAGCTCTACTTTTTTTTTTTTTCGTGGCCCTTAAAAGATGGAGTGGAGGGCTATATACATCAGTGGTCACATTGCTGCTGACTGTCATGTCAAAGCCTGAAGGGAGAAAAGCCTTGTGAGATCATTAGCTGGAAAGAATCAAATGGACCTCCACTGACTTATTTTTAACCTAAATTTACAGCTGCACCTGGCAAGATTAAGTCCACTAGAGCACTCTTACAGGGTTATTACTGCCAGTCGGTATGAGTGCAGCTGGATCAGGCAGCACCCCATCTGTGTCCAAACATTTCGCTCCCACCAGACTCACCAATAGGTTCAGCTTTGCTTTTATGTGACTGAAACTTCAGATGTGCAACATTTTCTTTGAGTCAAACCTTAGTTGTGCATAAAATAAGCACAAACCAATAGCATAGAACTTAATAACTGAACTTATTAAGTTCAGATATTGAACTTAATAAGTTCAATTTAATTAACTTAACTTAATAAGTTCAATAACTGATTTATTATTGAACTTAATCATTAAATGTGATCTTTATGCTTCCTTGAACCAGTTAGGATAGGTCAGTGGGCTAAAAAAAATACTTTCATTAAATTTTTTGCATTTCATTTGATTTTAGGTTGCTCAGTTCTCCCTATTTTGAGAAGTTTTGGTGCCTGTTGTCACGCAATTTTACAACTGAACCTCTTTGAAAAGCAGAAGTGGTAGATTATGAGACTGATTAATTCTAACTTTTAGACTGCATTATGGGTTTTATAAAAAGCTTATTCATTTATATTTATAAATCTCACTATAAAACTAAGTCACTTGGTCCCCAGGGATGATAAACATAAAGTATGATAAGAACTAAACCTAAAGCAAATTTCTACCATCTTCTGAGGCAGTTTATGTGATGCAAATTCTGGAAAATGTCTGCAGGGAACATCTAAAGCTTTTCTTGTCACAGTGTATGATTTTAAAACTAAAGCGGTGTCAAAAATGTAAATATTAAAGTGGTTAAGACTAATTTTTGCTGTGTAAAATCTTAAATTCTACTTAATGAGGTGGGTTTGTAATGGGACAACATCCCAAATTTCGTCCACCTACTAGTTTTATACAGTTTCCAGCAGTATTTTATAACACTAGTTTGTTTTTTAATCTTTAAGAACCAGTTCCTTCCTCAGGCACATATACTGAGTCTTTCTAACCAGGGATTCAGATGGGAATAGTCTTTCGCCCCAAGGCTTAGGTAGAATGATAAGACAAACAACTTTTTCATGATAAGTCATGGCAAGAAACACATTTTTCGGTCTGGTGCACACTGTAATAGTCTGCTGTTTTTGCACGCTCCATCTACTCAAAATGTATTGCTCTCATTTTATGAATACAGAGAAAGAGTGCAGATAGACATGGACATGAAATACCTCATTTACAGCTTTATGCTTTAAAAAAAGATATTTAAAATCTTTCCCCTCATTCCATAGAGGCAGAAATGCAAATCGTATCGTGTTGAGTCAATCCCTGATGTGAACAACTGTGGACAAAGAAGCAGCAGTGCAATGCAATGAGCTTTGTTTCCAAACCTAAATGGAGGACATTTCACCTGCATTGATAATACAGGAGGTAATTCAGTATTTCTATGCACCAAATTATGTTGGGTTTTAAATGCTATTTCACAGTTTTATTCATATCTGTGCCATAAAGATGTACATCTTAATAAATTCACATAAGCATTCTAATGAAGCTCATTTTTTTAGATTGAAATTATTTTAAAAATAACAATAACAGAAGGTATTAAGCACAGAAGCATGGAGTTGCCACCAAGGAAAAACTGGAGATATTTCATATTGTAACATCAATATTTGATTTTACTAATGATACATTTCCTTTTTACACAATAGGCTATTTATGATTAAAAGAAGTTTTGTTGTTGTTGTTGTTGTTGTTGTTAGTCTGATTTCATATTCTAACCTCAGAAAATAAATATCATGTTTTCATTAACTTTAATCATCATAATTAACAGAAATAAAAGGCTTTGAAACATCAGTGAGTGAATTGAGTGAATTGAGATGCTGAAGTCATGAACGATTTTCCTCCAAGATAAAAATAGTAGCTTTGTGTTCAACTATCACATGAAATCCAAACTGAATACATGTTATATTGTGGGTATCATGTAACGAAACCTAAAAAAGTTGAAAGAGTGTGAATATTTTTTACAATGCCCAGAAAACTCCGTAAGTTTACCAATTTTAATAAGAAAACATTTGCACCTTTTGTTCCCTTTTAATACTTTTGATGCTTACGAGACGCACAAAATAAGAACTGATTTACATCTGGACATTATGTTCTCCAGGATTCTGTGACTGCAGTAAATTTCTGTTCCTGTCCACCAGAACAGTCTGTTATTGGATTAATTAGTTGCTTTTGCTTTCCAAGAACAAAATTGCCTCTTGGGAAAAGACCATGAAGCAGCTTCCAGCTTCCAGCTTCCACGCTCTTTTCTCATGGCTCAACAAGATGTAGTTAAACTTTCAAGATCCTTTTATTTGGACAGGACTGCCAGTTTACTCACTGCACAATGACTGAGAGGAGTTTTATTCGGCGCAGGCATGTGTCCCTGTCACTGCTTGAGACTCCAGACTTCATGAAAAGTATTGAATCTTGTGTCTTTGTCCTTATCCAACCAATTTAGCACTGTGACTGCAGTGCGCCCTAAAAGTATTGTCTTGAGGCACAGTCCCAGTGGATTGATTTATGGCTCTCTGCCTCTCAATTCTTACCCAGCCACCAGGAGGAGAAAGAGAAATTACAGTCAATGATGGCAATTAGCTTCTCTTCATATCGCTCTGCGTCTTTCAGAAGCAATTTTCATTTATTGGATGACAAGCAGTTCATTTAAGGGTCAACTTCAGAGCTTTTTAAGAGATTTTGCCTTATGAGTCTATTTATATGTTTCAGTATTTCTGTGTTCATATGGGAGAATTAAACTGATTAAGGGTTGCAGGTTAGTGCTAATAACTGTCAACTTTGTCAGTTTTTTGGTATGTTTCTACTTCAAATAGCGTAGTACATTTGAAATAAGACAAAACTAACTTACAAGTAACTTTTCAGCAAGATAAGAGCTTGTAAGTTAATAATTTCTTAATATTCGTGGAAAAAGTATTGGTTCCACTTTTATCATTTAACTCATGTTTGTTATAAGTCTTATAACATGGGAAACAATTTATTGCTATAGTAAAATAATCTGCCAATGTACTTTTTAAAATCTATATTAAGGAATTATTTACTTAAAATGCTGTAATATCTTCCTGAAAAGTTACTATAATTTAGTTTTGTCTTTTTTCAGGTGGACTAAACTACACCAAAGACACGGTACCGGTTTGTGGTTTTGCAGTGTTGGCTTGTAATAAGAAGTAAATATACCGTACAATGATCTGTGAGATTTTCCAATCTGCTTTAATTTTATGTGGCATTCTTTGATATTTCAATCTTTCATAAACTTAAATATATCCTATTAACATAAATGTTTAAAGTATTTATAAGCATAATAATTTTACAAAACTGTGGTGTGAAAGTTTGGAAAATGTTTTTGATTGATATCAATTATTTACGGTTACCATATAGCAAATTGTTCTGGCTCTGCAAGTTTGCACAGATGTGTTTGTGTTTGATCCCAAAAAAAGACAAACAATCCACATTTGCATGAGCGTTCAAGCGATGAATTATTCACTGCATGTACTTTTGACCTTCCTGCTTAGTTCAGTCCACCTTCAAACCAGAGCAATAAAAAACTGGCTTTTAAATGGCTTTTAAATGGGTTTTCACTTTATATACATTTCCAGAAACTTGTATAAATGTCTGTTCACAATACTTTTTCAACCAAGTTACTACGTTTGAAATTGCAATAAATCTTATGTCCATATTGTCCACCCTTACTGTAAGACCTCAATCACAAGCTGCGTTTCCATTGACCATAAAACAGGAAGTGATAGGAGGAGAATGGCACGGTACGTTTTTCGACAACTTATGACATGAAGGAACTTTTTCATGCAGGATTTTAATTATGTTTCTTACATAATGGAAACACCAAAATTGCCTAATTGTGTTTTTTTATATTAGTGGATTATCAACAAAGTTTTGCACACATTTGTAATGGAAATGCTGCCACAGAAAGTGACTTAACAGAGAAAAGATGCCTTCCAACAGACCAAAGCCTTGTAATTTATTAATTTATTATGCTTTTTGGTTTATTTTACTGGTCATGGAAAAGAAACGTTTGTGTAAAGTTTGATCACTGTCAGAGCTACAGAGATAAATGTGCTTATCCACATGGGTTTCAATACCCATTTTATGGGAAAAATATGTCTAATTCACAGTATTTCAACAAAGAAAAATTTTTTATAAAGAACCACAGGAGAGGAACACAAAGAAAATATTCACACTTCCTATGCTTTGGTCTTTGCAGGTGATACACCTGGTCCGGGGTTCTCTGTGATGATGACAAAAACCTTTGAAGTCTAATCCCGATCTGATGTTTTAGCCCCTCAGAGCCTGAAATGTGCTCTGTACTAGGCCTGCCAGGTACACTCCCTCATCACGCCAGCACCAGATGAACAGCAATGGAGCAGTAATTGAGGCAAAAATAGGTCTCTCCCTCTAAGCCGTATCTCCCCCCTCATTTTCTCCTGCCAAAATATAAAAAAGAAGAACACTCAGTGCAGAGGCAGCAGAGTAATCCAATCAGCTCTTCTCCACTGTTTTCATTTGCTGTTAACTGTCTCCCCTGCTCTTAGAGGTCACACACCACATTACAGAGGTGGCCAGTGGAGCTGCCGGCTACATCTTCATAATGGCTCCAATTCCCCACGGGATTTCCACCAGTGGTTCCTCCGAATCTGTAAGCTGCTAAAGCCATTACCCTCGATCGACCAACCGATACCTGCAGCGTGTCAAATAATGTTCATGCAACGTGATTGAACCACCAGCAGCACATGTGCATGCTTTTTGATGTCTGAGGACAGATATACAAATGCCTATTGAATATTAGCTGCATTTCCATTACAAATGGATGCAAGACTTTGGCAATATTCTGCTAATGTCAAAAAAACACAATTTACAATTTGACACACAATTAAAATTACACATGAATAATTTTTTTCATGCAACAACTCATTAAACATGTGGTGCCATCATCCTCCTACTACTTCCTGACGTTTTCTTTGTCTTTTCCCCCAATAATAACACCCGATTGTTGATTACATGACTTGTATGATGTGAAAAATATTTCCATTGCAGTTTTGTGAAATACACAAGGGGTGGGGCGATTACAGTTTTCTGGCCATTCGCCGATTACAATCTTTAAAAAGCCTGACCTGCCAATTCTGATTTTGGCCAATACTAATTATTTTGTCTGAAATGCCACTAAATATAGCAAGAAAGTCACTGAGTTGGTAACAGTTGAGTAATGTTAGTTAACTGCAAATGTGCAGACATGACCTGGTAGGCTGATCCGTCAGTCAAACCTCTCAATGGAGAGCAGAAAAGGACTGGGCTTAATTTTAAGATCCTTACTGAAATAGATAAGATCAGGGGATAAGATTGGCTTCACATGTAAGTATCGGTAACTATCGATACCCGTTTATTGAACAAGTACGAAAGTTAACAATTCCAATAGTATGGACAGGTTTTTTTTAAAACATTATTAAATGTAACTTATCATGATAAAAATAAATCAAAATTCTTATCAGGAAAAGAAATTTATCACAGTAATACAATAAATGCCCATTCCTATGCTGCAGTTTCTGTCTGTGTTTTGTTTTCGAGGCTTGAAAGTACCTTTAATCTTTACATAATCAACATCTGCAAATCAAAGCAAATAATTTCAGACATTTTTTTTCCATCACAAGGTTTTACTTTGTTAGTGTTTTTTAATTAAAACGTTGAATTTAAAGAATTCTCAGGATGTACCAGTTGAAAGTTGATGGATGCTTTCTCAATTCAATTTGCAGACTTGAGTTTTTTTTTTTTTTACTTTACATATTTGAAGCAGCAGCTGCTCTTAAGAGATTTAGCTAAGCTGAAATAAGGAACAACTATAGGAGTGGGAATTGCATTTAGAGCGACTTTGATGTTTTTGCTGTGCTGAGATAAAAGTGATTGTTCTGTAGGAAAACATTTATGAAGAAACTCTGAATGAAAATTAGCTGAACAAAGAGGAAAAAAGCAAAGAGCATGCTTCAGAGAAGCTGTATTTAATTAACTTGCAGATGTAGAATAACTAGAGTTGTTATTTAATGTATATGCTGTGTTTAATTTATGTACCCTTCATTAAGTATATGTCTTTAAATCTATGGTGTTTAGGGAATACTTGAAAATGGGTTACATTATGAATCACAAAAAATGCAGATAATTACATGGACTCTGGCACTTCTCTGCTTTGTTCTACATGAGCACACTAAGTCATTTAGAATGTGGTTATCACAGAGCATTTAAATAGCTAAAATATTGCAATCTATGAATTATTAACTTAATACATTTTCTGTGAATACTGTAGAATAAAAAACTGTTAGGAAACTTTATGTCACTGCTGAAATGTCACCAAACATGACAGATGTTAGGAAAATGGCCAGAATTTTCATTAAAACCAAGAAATTGAAATAACAACTTTACTACCAACCTCAACTTCAAAATCCAATATGGCTGCCCATTCCATAACATTAATTGTTGAGTAAATTGTTGTCTCTAGTTTCTTTTATCTTCCTTTTAAAAAAAAAACTCCATTGATCCTTTATATTATTGACTGGTTAGTTTAATCAACCACAGAGTTACCATGACTATTATGAAATCAGGTATTGGTACTGTTGGTAGCACGGGCCGATACAGAGTCCTGCTGGAAAATGAAATCTGTCATGATCCGTAGGTGTTCATACTTTTAGTTTCATTTGTGTTTCTGCTTTTGCTCATTTCTAATTTCCTTAAATCTGTTTTTTCCTAGTTTATTCCTCTGCTAGTTCTTTTAATTTGTGCATTTAGATTAACGTTCTTTAGATTAGTGTTTCGTTGTTTACTGTCTATGCTAACTAGCGTTTTTTTCCCAGTTCCATTTTATGTTCTTCTTTTCTCAGCTTTGTTTCTTTCTCTTTTCTTCAGCTTACCAGTTTACTTCCCTCCCCACTGTTAAACATTTGCTTTCACCAGCTGCCTCTTCCTACCTCTGATTAGCTCTTCTGGGTGACCTGCTGCTCATTGTACCTGGCTTGTTTCTAAGTTTTGTTTCTCATTTGATTATTTATTAAATACTCCACTCTTTATCTTCTGCTTCTGGTGTTTTTGTGGTTGGATCTTTAATAAATACCATTAAAGCAAAATCAGCATCTCCATGAGGCTTGATGGCAGAGGGAAGCATGAAGAGCTTTAAAATTTCCTGGTAGTCAGCTGCACTGGTTTTGAACTTTGATTATACCCCTATAGGCGACACGTGAGCTCAGATTATAGCATCCCAAATTCTAAGAAAATGTCATTAGAACGACACTATTTAAATCTGGAAACTGAAATTAATTTACATTCTTTAGTATTTGACTTCCTGACAGCTGAATTAAAACCATACAAGGATTTCCAGGTGTTGAAATGAAAGCTAAAGATTTATTCCTCTGAAACATTTTCATTTCATCTTACGTTAAGTGCCCTCTATATCCTGTCACAATGCCCTGTTCATAAAAGTGCTGGATTTTTCAGTGCCCCGACTGCTTGACAGTGATGTGGAAATAAACTGCCTTACCCAGTGTGATGTGCATTGAGGAAAAAGACTGAAAGAAAGTCTTTCCTCTTGTTCCAGACAACTGAAGGCTCCTGGTAACAGAGGAAAATGAAGCTCACTCAGAGGTGTTCTGTTCTTGCCAAATGGCTCCCTGCCTATCTGCCACCTCCGTGCTGAGAGTGCCGAGCTTCCTGTTTCTGCCCACAACCACCTCCATGACGATACCACTGAGGTTTGGTGGGAAAATTATAAATATAAGAGACTTGTAGCCAAAAAACGAACTTAAAGGAGAGTTATTATGCAAAATTCACATGTTGCACATTTTTGTGCTTCCATTTTGGTTTCTTCTGCTTCTAAGACATCCCAAGCACTAAAAAGAAAAAGAAAAACAGCTCCTTTTTGGCGATAAGTTAATGTTTTTTGGTATCTGGTAAATGAGCCATTTCAAAAACCTCTGAAATGTCCCTAACTTAGTAACCCCAGCGAAGCCCAGTCCATTACCTAGCAACACCAACCCATCACCTAGCAACCCAAGCAGAGTTCCAGCACATTTGGTCAGCTGGTCTTACCACTTTATGCGCTGTACAATGGCTGCTGGAAAAGACTAGTGTTTTATTGTTGCCTATCCAGAAATCACTTGTTGCACTCTTGTTGGTTGTGCAGCAGGTTCCACTTCTGTTTTTCAAAGATGCACTATTGTATAATTGCACATGTTTGCAGACACCCAAAAATAGCTGTAAAATCCCATTATCTAAGAACAATTTTGTGAAAAAAATGTAATGAACATGTTTTGTATTTCCTGTGGACCTATACTAACATATTCAAGGAAACATAATGGCTTACTCTTAAAGTTATTCTCAGACACTAAAACAAATTTACTTGGGTAAATATTTTCCAAGTATAGCAGAATAATTTCTGAGAGTCTATTAAACAGAACAAGACACTTTCTGATAGATTAGTTTTAGATTAACTATCACGACATTACCTCTGAAACTGCCTGATGTTTTTAATTAAAAGCTTACAAATCAGTGGGTACTGCTGTCTGTTTCTGATGAAAACAAACCCACAGATGAATTATTAGGTAAGAGGCAGAGCTGATGGATGGATGGATGAAGGGGGGGGGGGAAACCCACGGAAAACAAAACGGCTCATTACCGCAGACAAAAGACTGAGAACAATGAGATATTATACAAAGACACAGACTCAGAAACACACACTGTGGATGAAAATGTATTCTCTTCGGATTGGAGCACACACGTTTAGATTTAGCGAATGCTGTTGTTTTTCCAAGGTAATGCAACACAGAGATTCAACAGAGATTCAGAGGATAAGGCTCCTCTAGTATGAGGGATCAACTGCAAAGCTAAATTTTTCACAGGATAATTAATCTGAGCGAAGGACATGATGGATAGCTCATATCCATGGATTCACTGAGAAAAGTAGCTGATGATGAACAGGAACAGTGGGAGTGGGTGAGCCAACACTTTATTTATCACGGTATGTGGGAAATAAATTGTCTCCACTGTTACAGTGACAATGTGTTTCTTAAAGAGGATAGAAAGTTACTGATGGATAGAAGCATGAGTCTATATTGATAGCATTGGCTTGCCATGATTCAAATAAATTCCCACATGACCAATCAGCCTGGAAACTTGGAGAAAAAAGCAAATGAGGTGGATTGTATAGAGTGAGCTCTCTATTGGAGGCTTATAGTTTACTCTTCATTCATATCGTATTGTAGAGTACAAATAACAGAAAAAGGAAGGAAATTCTAAGTAAACATCTTAACTGTGAAAAACTCATGTTTTGATGATAGGACACAAGTCACTAGGTAACATGTTTTTCTATAAACATGTCCAATTTTTTATTTAGTGGTAAACCTAATGGACATTCCTATAATTCAGAATTGCTAAAAAGAAATTGTAGGATTTGGCTTTATTTCATTTCATGTCCTTAAGTCTGCTCATGTTATTGATCAAAGCCTTAACAGGTCTCTATGGGTCATATTTAGTTTTTTTGTTTATGGTTCAACTTTTACCTCTCTGGTCTCTTCCTCTGATGTCTCTCAGATGGAACGGAGAAAAAAAATCACAAAAGTGTGCCTGGCTTTCTTCTGGCTATTCAAACAGAAAAAGCCCACTCTCTGCACTTCAATGGTGAAGCAAGATGATAGAGCCAGAGATAAAGAAGATGTGGATCTTAACATTATTTTAGCAGCAATAAAAAGTAATTGCGCAAGAATACCTGAATGTTTTAAGAATAATGATACTGGATAACAACCTTCTGAGAGATGTATTTCCCTTAGATGTATTCAGTTTTGAGGCACAGAAACTAAATAAAAACTTCATTATCTGCTTCTTTAGGGCTGGTCTACTGGATAAAATTCCACTAAAATACTTTAAAATTTGTGGTAGTAATGTATTGTAACCATAGGCACTGATGAAGCATCCATGGGGTCATGCAGTCATGTAAGCATGTTGAGCTGCATGGATATAATTTGATGGATAAGACATCGCCAATTAGCTGGTATAGCTAGTGACACTCCTGCAGGCGCCTTCACTGTGCATTCAGTCATGTCAACAAAATTATACTGTTACAGAGAGCAGAATGTGCATGAATTTGTCACAAAAATGCTCATAGTGCTCTTTTTCTGTGACTTAAATTAAAGCCGAGAAGCCTTGATGTTTTTATATGTAAAGTACTGTATGTATTCTTTGTACATTTAAATCAATAAACAGTTCAGTTTCTATCAGTTCTTTCAAGATGCAAAAGAGGACTAATGTATTTATTTATTTTTTTCAGACAATGAATTTAATGTTACATATTTGCTGCTGTGGGAGACAATTTGTTAAATACTTTATGAAATATTTTTTATTCGATATGGCTACCAATGAGGCAATTAGTTTAGTTTTTATTACTTACTAAACTTCTTCAGTGTTTTTCTTCACTGAAAAACAGGTAAAGAACAACTCAAAGTGACTGAAATTCTTAGTTTTTCCTCGTTCTCTGTGTCGGCACGCGCACTTGTTGTCATGGCAACTGGCTGGCAACAGCTCCGCAATCCGATAGATAAGAGATTATATACAGAACAATCAGCCCATTATAGGTTTATGTTTTTAGGTTTGATGTTTATTTTGTGATTATTAATAAGAGATTGCCTGGACACAAGCGGTGGTTGATTAGCTAGTGAGCTCCCTCTAGCTAATAGGTCACCTTTTATGACATAATGGGTCAACAGCACCAATAACTGTAATACAATGTGGGGAACTTCAAAAGGTATGTATATTTTTTGTAAAAATCTATATCAATCAATTCCATACAGTTAGTTCAGCAACCTGAACTCTGAACTAAATTAATCAACATGTCACCACGACACAAAACCCCCTCAGGCTTTAGGTGTGAATGTTTTGTGATACTGCATACAGTGCAGGGTATGTAAAATACATGCCCGTCAATATCTATCATTTTGGTTTCCTCTGCAGCAACAGAGTGGTCCAGATTATAAAATACTAAATATATACCAAACGAATATCTTAATAATGCTCATCTCTGCCTCCCATTAGGAGAATCATCTCCATTTATGTTTGTCTACGCTCGGTAATTGGTTGGGCCTGTAATTGTTCCAAATATAGTCAAATACCAATGATCAGGGTCACCAATTTTATCACTTCACAGTCGAAATAATTGAAATCCCATGGAACTAGGTAGAGGTTGCTGCTGTGAAAATTGTTAAGAGGATTTCAGTTCTTTAACTCCTGAGTTTCAGCACCTGTCGAAATATTCAAACTGAAAGTTTGCAAGAGACAAAAACATATCTTAAACGTGCAAAGTTTTACTATCTGAGAGGAATTGAAATGGTGCTTTTCTTGAGGTGTTTGGAAACTCCTGCAACATTTTAATTAGAGGTGACAACTGAAAGCCAACTCTTCAACCTGTATAGACTGTCGCAAAGGAGGAATTAATTAAATGTTTTCTAAACCTTTCTCCGTTTGGGTCATTGTTGTTCCAACCTATTAAGGCTTTTTTCTATCATAAGGAATCCCAAATAAGAAAATGTTTCCAACAAGTGTGAAGAAGAAGCTGGATAGGACCTTTCACTAATTGAAAGATCTTAACATCTAGTATTTCTACCAAAAAAAGCTTTAGGAAAGACAAGCATCTGTATAAAAACAGGTTCATTTCATCAGAAAAAAATTTGCCATTTATTTAGCAGAAAGTAAACACTAGTTGTTAGCTGTTGCCAAGTCTGATTGTGGACTTGAGCAGAATCACACACAAATTGGAACATTCTGAGTTAATTTATTTCAGTAATTCAGTTTAAAAAAATTAAACACACTTGGATTCATTCCACACAAATATCTGAAGTGTTTATTTCTGGTAATTTAGGTGATTATGCTGCACAGCTGATAAAACTCCAAATTAAGTTTGTTAGGAAAGTTTAATAATACCAGACAATGAAGAATGACAAAAAAGGACGTACAGAAACGTATGAGATCTTTGTGTAAAATTCACATCTACAAACAGTCCAAGCACTTAAAAAACAATGTTTTTTGGAAATAAGTTTTTTAAAAGCCTCCCAAATGTAACGTCACAAATCAGGCACTGTCCATCACCTAGCAACCCAAGTAGAGCTCCAACATATTTGGTCACCTGGTTTTATCACGTAACATATGGATTCCATATAGATAAATAAAAACAAAACATTTTGTTTATCTTTGGTAATTCAAACGTCTGAGATGTAAAACTCACTAAACTAGACTGATGTTAGAAAGCTGGCAATAAATTTAATTATTATCTGATTCCAATACAAATGTGCACAAAACTTTGTCTATATTCCGCTAATGTAATGAAAAGTGAAATTTTTGTGGTGTTTCCATTAAATAAGAAACTCAAAATCACACATAAGTATGTTTGTTCATGCAATAAATCATTAAAAAACATGCAGCACCATCATCCTTTGACCACCACCTGTTGTCTTTGTCTTTTCCGCCAGTAGTGACATCTAGATGGTTGATTACATGACTCATGATGTGCAAAAAAAAAGTGTTTCTAATGCAGTTTTGTGAAATACACTAATTACAATACCATTTGTTATCAAGAAATTTGAGGGGTTTTTTTGATTGACATGGACTATTAAGCAAATGCATTTTAAGGTCAAGGGAAACAGAGCTAAAAACAAAGGTACTCCAATCCAAAATCACTTTATTGAAATATTTATGTACAAACTAAGAATTTTCTCCTATTTCAAACACAGAAACAGTGAAGAAAAGCATAAATTTTCCAAATAGATCAAAGTAACATCTAAACAGGGTGTGATCAGAGAGATTTGGACTTTACTGTTTGAAGTTGATGCTGCCAAGCTTTGTTCAGGGCAGACATTTGGTACCGTGTTTATGTAAAAATCTGCTGTTGTTCTACTGCAGGACACATGAATGCCAGAAGAACACAGAAGCCTGGCATTTCAGCTTCATCCCTGACATTTACAAAGGGACCACTGCGTGGACCATGAGAGGCTTGTTTCCAAAAATGTGTTCCGATTAAATTGTCACAGCGCCACAATAAACCTTGTTTCTTTTTTGTGTGATTCCACCGTCTCTCCTCTGCTGCCTCGCTTTCTGGCACCCAACTATTGGATCTACTGCCAGCGACTGAGAAGAGAGCGATATCGCTGCCATGATGCACCTGCATTTCTCATGACAGGACCAAGAACCAGAGACAATTCAGCTTCTTTGGTTCATTTATTTGTAATGTCAGCACGCTATGTTTATCTAAAATAATGTATCAAGAATTTTTCAGTCACTTTACACAAAAACACAATCTAAGTATTTTTGGTCTAGTTTCTAGTGCAAATATGTCAGTACACTTGAAGAGAAAACTAACTTACAAGTAGCTTTTCAGGAAGCTGTTTAAGTCTATAATTCCTTAATATTGATTTTAAAAAGTAGTTGTGCCATTGGTAGATAATTTCACTTATATTAAAAGATTTTTCCCACTTTAGTCACAAGTGAAATAATCTGCCAATGGAACTAGTACTTTTTCATCAATATTAAGGAATTATTTATTGACTTAAAGCAAGCTCCTATTGTAATACTCTTTATTGTAAGGTGTTTTCACACCTGATAGTCCGATAAATTCGGTTCTGTTGGGGACCAAAATTGCAACATTGTTACAATTTTAAGCTATTGTGGTTCACTTTCACACTGCATTGTGTCAAACAATCTAAACTACTTGAAAAAATTTGTTTAGATTGTTCCTTCCCTTGCCTGCGGGAGCAAGGAAAGGAACACAAAAAGACACGAAAACCTCTGAAGAAGACATGAGTGCAACTTCCTTCTTCAGAAATTGTAAACAAAAATGGAGTGGCGTCAGATTTTAGTGATTGTAGAATTTCTCTTTGGTCTTTGCTAAAAGACCATGAGCTATTTTTCCCACTAGCGTTAGACTCTCGCAATTGTTTTGGTTGCATTTACCCAGAATGCTTTGCACTGTAGTTCGGTTCCTACTTTTGAAGTAATCTCATGTGAATCCACTTGGTTTCACATGTACAGTCAAACCAGACCAGAGTTAATTTGAAACAAGACATAGGTTTTTAGGTGGACCAGAGTTTGCCTAGTTGTCAGTGCTAGTTTGTCAAACTAGAGTTTGAATGTGTTTGATTACACATTCAAACATCCACAAACAAACTGGACTTTCTAGGCAAACAAACTAGAGTTTGACCAAAGAAAACTAAATAAAACTGGTGTGAATGCATCCTTAAAGATGTATCAATCTCAAATCATAAATTTTTAATTTTTCGAAAGAGTAAATCTCATCAACGAGTTGCATTGTCAAATATTTGAAGCAAGTAAAGAATAATGAGGTTGTGTAGATTTATGAAAAAATGAAGGATTATTGATGGATTCCATTTATCATTAATATCAAGGATATATCCTCCAATGAAAAATATGCAAAAAAAAATTCTGTGAGTGGAATTATACATCCAAAATATTATCTAATGTGATTAAAGGTCAAACTTTTAATCAAAAGTTTTCTTGACCTGGTTCTGCAGTTTAAAAAAGGGCTTGAGGGATAATTGAGTTATGAAATGAAATCATAATGTGGAGTGAAAAAATTATTTTGAAACAGAGGAAGGAAAATGGATGAAATCTGAGGTATTTGCATCCACTACACATTTAAACTTTTACATTTTAGTGCAAAAAATGCTATATTTTTGTAATTTTGTCACCTGGAAGTCTGATTTCTTATCTGCTTCTTTTCAGTACTGAATGTACAGAACATGCCTCTCTTAATGTTCTATAGAGTTAAAGTCACTGCTTTCTGTTGGGTAAAATCAATTTGTGTAGTCAGAAATGATTCATGGACTTATCTGCATAAAAAGCGAGTAACTACAGTCTGATTGCTCAGGAGGGATATTAGTGGGAGGTCTAAAAAGGTCCTATAGCTGCTCGCTTTGTTCTTTTGCCAACCTTTGACTGAATATTATTTCATGCAGAAAGAGCTGTAGTAGTAGAGAAAAACTGCACACAGCACATAGTGTGTTCCTTGGTATTATTTGCATTGAAACTAAAGGTATAAGCTGACACATTGGTAAATAACCTGTTTTTCACTAGTAATCCAGCTCATGTTTTCCTGAAGAAAGCTACAGCCCCACTGGGCTCCAGGCTGAATCTCTATGTTTAATATTGGCCTCAGTGTTATTACATATCCTCTTTTTGGGTCAGTATGTGAAGAACAACTTTCACTTGCATTAGTAGTTTAGTAATCTGTCCTTCCCAAAGCTGAACTGCAGCAGACAGCTCCTCCTGTCCACCACATAAGGAGCTTAGAGAAACTGCAGCGAAGGCAGAAATGGAAAATGATGGGTCAGAGCGTCTTTTTGTGCTAAAGAAAAAGACAGATTATTTCCACTTGGAAAGACATGTGACATTTCATCAGAAAAGGCAAATATGTGCAGATTGGAGTGTGTGAGACTCGCTTTAAGTAGTAAGTGCTAGATTCTGCCATGCGGCGTTAAATAAACAGGCTTGTATTTCACTGTCAGTAGGAAAGGTTTCAGGTTTTATCTTTGAGAAAAAACAACAACATGTGCAACAGGGAGAAATAATTTTACTTTCACATTTACAACAAAACTTAAAACTAGCATTTTGCATGTTTTTGTACTTTGATTTGGGTTTCTACTGACTCTAAAAACATTTCAAGCACATAGATAACCATCCAGCCATTTTTTGGCAATAAATTAATGTTTCTTCGTGTCTGAAAAACACAAAGCCGTTTCAAAAACCTCCAGAATGCATCGTCAAAAATCAGAAGGGACTGCCCTTCACCTAATGTCGGGGAACCCATTCCATTACCTAGCAACGCCAGTGAAGCTCAGCCAGTTACCCAGTAACCCAAGTGGTGCTCCAGCACGTTTGGTCAGATGGTGACACGTTTGGTCACCTAGGCTTGGCTGTATGTGCTGTACAATGGCTGCTGGAAAAGACAAGTGTTTTGTTGATGACTTACTATTCAGAACCCAGTGGCTGCATTCTTGTTGGTTGTGCAGGAGACTCCACTTCTGCTTTTCAAAGATGTGCAGTTGCATAATTGTGCATCTGTTTGCAGCCATTTTCACATGCAAATGTAAGTGTTGAGTTGGGGGGCAGAGGGAAGCACTGTAATTGGGGCCTGCCATGCAAAGCAATGGCAGGAACCTATTACTATTGTCGGAGAGAAGCGTCTCTTTAATCTTTATTTTTCTTCCGTAACCGTTAATGCGGCTCGTACCGCTGGGTGCACACCTACAAATGAGGTATCAAAACGTGCAGAAAATTCACGCCATTGGAGCTATTACTTCTGGTGGGATTTGGGCTTAACGTGGCGACATAATTCGCAAAAAACTACGAAAAAAACCCCATTATAACTCAATGGGAAAAATCCTAGAAATACCCTATTTTTGAGGATTTGCTGTGTCGTCACAAATTCACCTAGAAATGCCATTCAAATTTCATTTTGTAGATACGTCTGTGATCTCTTCGAAAGTGAAGACGGCTCGTCGATACCAGTTACGGTTTGTCCACAATTTGCCTCTAAGCGACCCAAACTTTCTCATTTTTGCTCAAATTACAGTGACAGCCGATCTCGGTTCAGATCTGGGCACAACATTTCTTTCTCTCATCGCTGTAAATGCTCTGAGTGAGGTACAGATATGAATCTCGGGACTATCGCAGAAGACACATTGACCTGTCATACGCTTAAAACGCTTTTCCAATATGTATTACGGTTCCCGAACAAGAAGGATTTGTTTCCAATGCTTTTTTTCAGTAAAGTGTGTTTGCTCAAACACACTTGTGTGTTTGAGAGCTCAGAGCTCACAGCTCACACCTGCTGAGACCATTATTTACCATAGCAACGGAACTCAAGAGGCTATTGGCTGCTGGTTAGGACTACGAATACGCATCACTGTAGTTCTATCTACCCTCAGTTGAAACAGATCAGGACTGAGAACTGGCCTTTAGAACTACCTGCTGCTATGGGCTGTATATAACTGATTTAACTCAGTAACTGTTACACATGGGATTAGTTTTAAACTTTAAAATGAAGCATACTGAAAATTTCAAAATAAAAGCCTTGAATATTTTACATGACGTAATTGCTCTTTTTGGCCGTATATGACTTTTTCATCCAAAGCAATGTTACACATGGGATTAGTTCGGAACTTTAAAATGGAGCATAATAATAATTTCAAAATAAAAGCCTTGAATATTTTTACATCAGGTAATTGCTGTTTTTGGCCGTATATGACTTTTTCATCCAAAGCACTGTTACACATGGGATTAGTTTGGAACTTTAAAATGGAGCATAATAATAATTTCAAAATAAAAGCCCTGAATATTTTTACATCATGTAATTGCTCTTTTTGGCTTTATCTGACTTTTCCATCCAAAGCACTGTTACACATGGGATTAGTTTGGAACTTTAAAATTAAGCATACTGAAAATTTCAAAATAAAAGCCTTGAATATTTTACATGACGTAATTGCTCTTTTTGGCCGTATATGACTTTTTCATCCAAAGCACTGTTACACGTGGTATTAGTTTGGCCCTCTGAAATGAAGCATACTGAAAATTTCAAAATAAAAGCCTTGAATATTTTTACATCATGTAATTGCTTTTTTTGGCCGTATATGACTTTTTCATCCAAAGCACTGTTACACATGGGATTAGTTTGGAACTTTAAAATGGAGCATAATAATAATTTCAAAATAAAAGCCTTGAATATTTTTACATCAGGTAATTGCGCTTTTTGGCTTTATGTGACTTTTTTATCCAAAGCACTGTTACACAATGGAATAGTTTGGCCCTCTGAAGTGAATCATACTGAAAATTTCAAAATAAAAGCCTTGAATATTTTTACATCATGTAATTGCTCTTTTTGGCCGTATATGACTTTTTCATCCAAAGCACTGTTACACATGGGATTAGGTCGGAACTTTAAAATGGAGCATAATAATAATTTCAAAATAAAAGCCTTGAATATTTTTACATCATGTAATTGCTCTTTTTGGCCGTATATGACTTTTTCATCCAAAGCACTGTTACACATGGTATTAGTTTGGCCCTTTGAAATGAAGCATACTGAAAATTTCAAAATAAAAGCCTTGAATATTTTTACATGACGTAATTGCTCTTTTTGGCTTTATTTGACTTTTTCATCCAAAGCACTGTTACACGTGGTATTAGTTCAGAACTTTAAAATGAAGCATACTGAAAATTTCAAAATAAAAGCCTTGAATATTTTTACATCATGTAATTGCTCTTTTTGGCTTTATTTGACTTTTTCATCCAAAGCACTGTTACACATGGTATTAGTTTGGCCCTTTGAAATGAAGCTTAACAAAAGTTTCAAAATAAAAGCCTTGAATATTTTTACATCATGTAATTGCTCTTTTTGGCTTTATTTGACTTTTTCATCCAAAGCACTCTTACACGTGGTATTAGTTCAGAACTTTAAAATGAAGCATACTGAAAATTTCAAAATAAAAGCCCTGAATATTTTTACATGACGTAATTGCTGTTTTTGGCTTTATGTGACTTTTTCATCCAAAGCACTGTTACACGTGGTATTAGTTTGGCCCTCTGAAATGAAGCATACTGAAAATTTCAAAATAAAAGCCTTGAATATTTTTACATCATGTAATTGCTTTTTTTGGCCGTATATGACTTTTTCATCCAAAGCACTGTTACACATGGGATTAGGTCGGAACTTTAAAATGGAGCATAATAATAATTTCAAAATAAAAGCCTTGAATATTTTTACATCATGTAATTGCTCTTTTTGGCCGTATATGACTTTTTCATCCAAAGCACTGTTACACATGGTATTAGTTTGGCCCTTTGAAATGAAGCATACTGAAAATTTCAAAATAAAAGCCTCGAATATTTTTACATGACGTAATTGCTCTTTTTGGCTTTATTTGACTTTTTCATCCAAAGCACTGTTACACGTGGTATTAGTTCAGAACTTTAAAATGAAGCATACTGAAAATTTCAAAATAAAAGCCTTGAATATTTTTACATCATGTAATTGCTCTTTTTGGCTTTATTTGACTTTTTCATCCAAAGCACTGTTACACATGGTATTAGTTTGGCCCTTTGAAATGAAGCTTAACAAAAGTTTCAAAATAAAAGCCTTGAATATTTTTACATGACGTAATTGCTCTTTTTGGCTTTATTTGACTTTTTCATCCAAAGCACTCTTACACGTGGTATTAGTTCAGAACTTTAAAATGAAGCATACTGAAAATTTCAAAATAAAAGCCTTGAATATTTTTACATCAGCTACTTGTGTTTTGAGCATTATATAACTATTTTAACCCAAGGACTATTACGCTTGGGATTAGTTTGGCCCTTTGAAATGAAGTTTAACAAAACTTCCAAAATAAAAGCCTTGACAACATTTTAAATCGTACCGAATGGTGCACGTCCGCCTCGCTTAACGTTCTTGCGGTTCTCCGCGTGCCACTGATTACGTCGCGGCGTTCTTTAGCGTCGACGCCGATTTGTAGCGTGACGACGCCGGGCCCATGCCCGACGGGCGCGCCTTGGCAGGCCCCGGCTAAATTTCTTCCGAAATTTTCTAGTTTGACAAAACAATTTCAAAAATTAGATTTTTGGTTAAAAGCGTCATGAACTGTTTAATTGAAACACAAAGATATCATCTTTGATTACAATGGAAAATATAATCCACGTAATAAGCCAAGCTTTTATTCGCACAGATTTCAATCAATTTAGATTTGAGAAACATACATAATGAACTTGGACTGCAGTTTTATCCTGATCTGCTGCCTGCAATCACATGAAAGAATGGGGTTGTTTCAGGTTACAGCCATATCTGGATGAGAAGAATAAATCCATTCCTGAGGGAAATGCATAGAGGAGTCATCCGACTGTCGCTGATGAACATCAAAGCAAACCGTCCTCTTTAAAGATTCATGTGCGTTGTGGGTGCTGCAGAAAGGCACCAGCGGGAACTCCAGTGTGTCCCAAATCTCTGAAGCTGACAGAACTGATTTGTAAAATTTTACAGGTTGCTAAAGCAGAAAAACCCTTCATTCAAAGTGGTTAAATATTCAAAATTGAATGAGCAATGACATAGTGTTGTTGCAGTTTGGGGTAATTCATACACATGTGGAGATTAAGCGTGCAGTCACACCAGCCCTGTTTGGTCCGCTCTAGTCAAAGTTCAGTTGGTTTGGGGAGGTGTGACGGCACAATCAGACCAAAAGTGCTTTACATCATATCAAACACAGAAGCGCAATGCAACATAGAATCAACAATCAAAACACGACATTAAGTCAAGTTCCATCAATAAATTTGTAATTGATTACGTTTCAAAAACATTACTAAACAGGTGGGTTTTTAGTCGAGTTTGCATCCATAGAAGGTTTACCTGTTACACTCCTACTGTGTTATATGGAACAAAATACCTGCTGCTATTTTTATTCCCACTCACGCTCACAATCACACAGTTTAAAACGATGTAGACAGCATTTTAATGGGCTTCTGGCACAAGGCTCCGTACACCTCTTTTACGGAATTTCAAGCTGGGACTCCGCCGTCCCTCACGGATTTTTGTGCAATTCTATGGTACCTGTTAGTGTCTAGAATTTACAGGTTTTCGGTTACGCGCAATGACCCTCAGTCACTCGCCGTTTTTCTTCCTGCACGGGGCTCCGTACACCTCTTTCACGGCATTTCGAGCTCTGGTGCGGCTCGAATGCATGTGGATTCAAGTCGACTGGAGCAGGGAGCAGAGTATGGCACAGGGCATTCTGGGAAAATGCAACCAAAACAAATGCAAAAGTCTAGCACTATTGAGAGAAATAGCTTATGGCCCCATCATCTATCAGCCATCAGAGGAGACATCAGCGTCTTACTCAGGCATTGGAGTGACTAACCTCTGGTACAGGGGAGCAGCTATAGAGCTATGGATTCAACATGTTTGAATGACACCCAACGTTTTATGAACTGTGTGATGCTGAGAGGGCTCTGGTGGAGCCAGCTGCACATTGTCTGAAAAACAAAACAAAAACAAAATATCATCCTCCCCCTACTTCTTGTCATAGTCTTTGTTTACTTCAGTAGTAACATCTGGATGTTGATCATCTGACTCTTGTGATGCGGAGAAAGTGTTTCAGTTGCAGTTTTGCAAAATATATCAATTTCCATACAGCTGAAAAATCACCTCATCCTAGCTCAAAAACTTTTCATCAAAAAACATGAGTTTTATGGAAACTGGCATGTTTCTAATTAGAATTTCAATTTTCGCAATTTTATGGTTAATGAAACACAGCTAGCGTCTTCTTCAGAGGTTTTGGTGTTGTTTCTACCAGGGGTTCTTGGTGCAGCACCACCGCAGGGGAGCGGGAGAATATGTTTCTTCAATTAGTTTGGATCATTTGGCACAGTGCAATGTGAAAGCTGAAAATGTAACAAGTGTTGCAATTTTGGTCTCCAATCAAACCTGATGTGAAAACAACTTAAATGGTTCAGAAGAGACCTGGGTTGTAAAAGCAGAAAGTAGAGAACTGTCTGTGTTTAATGGGAATCTGGGGTCTCCAAGAGGGCAGACACCGCTTCCTCTATGTCTAGTCTACCTCTGAAGCCTTTCTGCATGATGAAACCAGATAAAAATGTTTGATAAGAGTACAGTCCAGGCATTGCCACTGCTTTGTTACACATAACTTCAGTCTGAATCAGGCCTTTTGTGAAGTGCCTTACACTTAAAAGTAAAAGGCTTGGGGATGTAAAAAAGAAAACTGCTCAGTATTCTGGTTGAGTTGTCAGTGTCAAGTGCTTAAAGTATCGTGGAAAACTTTCAGAAGAAGATGTGCTGCCTGAGCCTTTGGAGCCAGAATGCCTGTCGCGCTGAAGTGCTTCCGAACTGTGGCTCCAAATATTTGCATTCTTTCACCTCTGCAGCAACCGAAGTGCAACAGCACAAAAGGAACAGTACAGTAAATATATCGTAAATGTACCTACTGGATTATAAAATGTCAATTTTATTGTAATCAGCATGTGTACAAAATGATAATCCTTTTTGACTTTCAGGAGGATTTTCTGTTAGGACTTGAAAAAAAGATCTGAAAATTGCTAAGGAAAAAAGATATAAATTGATTTATAATGATAAAAATCTGAGATGTGAAGTTCATTTTTATTTCTCATTTTCTTAGGTACGTCTCAATTAAATTCAGTGAAATCACTTTCATTCAGACGTCACCGATTAGTAAACAGAGTCTAAACTCAGAGAATAATCACAGTACTATGAAGGCCAAGAACCACAGCAGTTAGATCAAATATAAAGTTATGAACAAGTCTAAAAATGGTTAGGTTAAAAAACAATAACCTCAGTGTTAAACATCTCACAGAGAATTAATCAATCCATCATTTCACAACTGAGTGTGTGCAACAGTTTGCTATGGAGGCAAGATAAATGCCATACAGTTTCCTGTTTCTCATGGCGCCTCAATTACCTTTGACTCTAAATTGATGTAGATGACATTTGTTGCGCTGCATGTGATTCAATCTGCCACAACTACAGGCCACAGAGAACAAGTACAGAGAAGAAAATATTCAGCAAACATAAAAAAAACTGTACAAAATGCAGAATGATGCACGTCATTGGAGCATTCGATAATTAATCTTTTAGTTAGACAATGTGTTTAAGCTTTTCATTTGAGCAGGAAGCTCATTTACTTTAACACAAACCAACTTGTTTGGATTGCTAAACTGTTTTATATTTTATACTTTAAATAAAGTTATTGAAATTTGGGGAATTTTTATTAAGATTTTGTTCTTGGACCAGTCAGGTGTATAGTGTGTGTAAGAGAGGCATTTCAAAACATAAAATGTTGTTATATTTTAAGTTTACTTTGTCCCTGCTATGTAGAATACTATCACAGAATATTATTAATGACAGTAATAAATGATGACATATAATAGTTTATTTATACAGTTTTTATCTCCAATGTGTGGTGCTGGAAACTGATCTGGTACAAAGTAGCTCATACTTGTCCATCGGCAAAATAAAGAAACAAAATTCTACCAGTAAACATACATTTGGTCCATTCAAATAAACCCCAGTCATTCCAACACAAGCAATATTAATTGCAGAAATAAGTAGATATCCATTGACATTTAAATATAAAAATCTTAATAAATACATTTCATGATCTAAAGACTTATGCTATAAAGTCAACCAATGTACCCTAACCAAACCAGCTCAAGTGATTTATAAAGGTGAAGAGGACCATATCAATCTTAAGAACTTTGCAGACTTTAGGTTTCTTGTGTTTTATTAAAACTCATAACATTTAAAAGCCTCTTTAAGGGAGTTTTTGTGCACAACAGCAGGAGCGAGAAACACCCCTATTACAAGTTGAGTCATTTCATAGTAAGAGCCCCTCCAAACCTCTGGGGAACAACTGGAAGACCAGCATATTAAAAACATTTGTTTCCTTCATGCAGGCTGCTCTGCATGAAAAATATTTGCAAACTGTTATTAATATATTTTGGCCCTTAAAGAAGCACAATTTACAGACTGTTCTTTTTTTATTGTTGCTGCACGACTTTAATTACATCCACAAGTTAAAACAAAATTAAGTCATCATACTGCTTCCACAATAATCAATAAAACTTGGTTTTAGGGAACATATTACCAATGAAAGCTGCTCTTTCATGATGCCCACAACCCAAAACTTAGTTTCTTTTATTTGATTCAGTCTTTCTCCTCAGCCCAGATAAATTCAACAACCAAGCTGTCAGATACTTCAAATGTTTTTTTATTCAGTCTTTGACTCTGAATGTTTGTATATTATCATCGTAGCCTTCTTTGTGATTCAAAATCTCTGCTGCAAGTGTGCTTAAACAGTGCCATGAAATATTATTGATCTATCACAGCATATTTGGACCATGATAGATAGAAATATAAAAAGGAGTACATTTATGAAAAAAAAAAAAAAACGTTTCATAAGTTAATTATTTTTTACTTTTAAAACTCAGAAATTTTCAAGACAAAAATTGGGAATTTCTGATATTAATCTCAACATTTCTCTGTTTTTCAAGCATATTTTCGACTTGTTAAACTCAGAAATGTCATTGTTTTTGTCTTGACATTTTCTCAAATTAATATCTAAATTTCTTATTTTTCCCACCAAATCCTTTACTTTTCAAACTGAAATTTCTAGAAAATTTCTGAGATTAATCTAAAAGTTTCTTAGTTGTTTATTGGATTTTCCTTTTCTTTTTTGTTTGTTTTCTACAACAGCCCTAACACACCGTGGTATTAATCTCCATGTTTTAATGTTACAAACACAAACTGTATTACATTTGGAATTTATGTGGTAAAGAAAAGAAAAGTATTACAGAACAATGAAGTGATTTTAATATATTTTTAATTTCATTTAGAAAATGTTCAGCTAACAATTGATTACCTTTGATTGAAAAATCACCATTTGCAACCAAGTTGTTTTTTTTATCATCTATACATTTTGCTCTTGTGTTTAACCCTTGGCAGCCTTTCATAAACATCATTGGTTTAAAACAGTTTTTAAAAAATGAAGCTGATCATTTAAAAGTCCCAGGTACATTGGGATAAATTATATGATCTGGGTTGCTGCCTCAAAGGACAATCGATGGATTAACAGCACCTTTTAGCAACTTAGATGGATCTCTGCTGCATGCTCCTGATCAAATAACACAATCAGATGTTTAATCATTTTGTTCTAAATTGATAGCGGGGAAAATGTCCCCTGCATGATTTCTGAGTTTCTTTTAATCAAACTGATGGTGAACGATTCCTGCTTGGGCAAAAAGCCAAACTGAAAGGTGGAGGCTTTCATAGCTGAGGGTAAACATGTCACAAATGGGTTGTGAGCTCAGTGGGAGAAACGGCGTGAGCCTCTGATTGCCTCCATTATTACACCCTAGAATCAGAACGTCACCCAGCACGAGGAAAACGGTCCCCACAGAGTTTCACCCACAATTAGAGGATCAGTTTGTGTTTCAAATGTGTCGAGAAGAAAAATTTCAGCTTGTTTTTCCACATTTTAACATCATCATGATGGTGGTGAAGCTCTACAGCTGTGAAATAAGGGTAGAAAGCTGTTATTTCTATATCTACCAGTTGTGTGTTGGAAGCCTTTGTAGTGTGGTTTGCATTTTGTAAAGGTCAGTTGTGACTCAAACAGTGTGGGTTATACTCTGGCATTTGTCCATATATTTTCTGTTATTAGTGTCAGACTCTGAATTACATGTTATATCTGGGAGAAAAATCTTAAATTGCACAACAGCAGCCAAATAAGTTAAGTGTCTTTTGTATCAGGTTCGTATTTTTTAGTGATTTAACTACGCAAATATTCACTCATATCACTTTTGATAAGATACCAATATCTGAGGGTTAGTATCAATCTGATACAGAAAACCAGTGTGAATAAACTTAAAATATTTATTTTTTTAAGAAAACAGACATAAAATGTACTGAATTACAAATTCATTTGATAACACTGCTCAAGTACTGCATCCTTAGATACACCAAAATGCAAAAACAGCACAATTTGAATTTTAATCAATTTTAAAGAAACTGAAACAATATCAGTCCATCTCTACCCACAGCATGACTGACTCGGCCACCACTGGGTTTCGGGATGTGGATGGTGCTTTAGGGGTGAACATTTTTCTGGGTCATTTTGGAATTTATGACTAAAATCTTCATATTTAGAAACAAAATATCAGATCAACCCCTCATAATCATGACAGCTTGAAAAACCGATTTCCATAAACTACAACAACAAACTGAATTTAAATCTTTAACACAAAGCCAAACATTGCACCTGCTCAGCTAACCTTCAGGCTAAATAAAACAGCAGAAAATAACAACTGGTAATTATCTCCTTTTATAACAAAGAGCAACAAATGTGGAGAAAACAAGTTAGTTTTATGTGTGCCCTGAAGAACATGTTGTTCTGCAGGCTGCAGCTGTAAATACAAAGAGCAGCTGCAGCGTTAAAAGGTCATTTGGTGATCTGTGACCTCCATTGGACCTGCAGGAGTCATTTATGGAGAAGTCTTGAGCATGAGGAAGATAGCTAATTGGAGCAACAGAAGCTCTTGTTGAACAGAAAACACTGAAGGGAATCCATGTTAGTCCTGCTGCAGAATGCCTACATTCTTTTAAAAGAATGTGACAGCATAACTTAAAAAAGATCAGAGAACTGGGAGAATTGGCATAGAAATCTACAACCAAGATGTAGGTATTATTTTTTTAAAACCCAGCTCTTCCCTATGCTTTTGGTCCACAACAACTCACATTGTTTGGAGCAGAGTTATAATAGTTTTGGGGCTTTCATTGTAGCTTAGTTAGTTATGTTATTTTAATAACATAAAATGAAGCCTAGGCGCAAATTCAAACTGGAAGACTCTTTTATCCCCACCGGGACCCGTTAATTGAAGCGACCTGCCCACAATCGTCGACCTATCAACGCCGGACCAAGCCACGTCACGTCCAATCACCGACCAAGTCCCAGCTGATAAGGACCTTCATCCATGGTGTCCTTCGTTCTCCAGCCGAGCTCAACCTGTTCAGCTGCACGCCTCAGCTCTCAGTCAGCTATCTCACCAGATCCTTTTCGTCGTCATTGCTCGTCCTTCCACCTCTAATGTCAGTCACAAAAGCCGCTTAGCCGCGGGCTCGGCGCCTTCTTTTCCTTCAGACGCTCCTCGATGGAAGAAGAGTTCCTCACGGTCCAGGCCTCATTCATTCCAGACAGCTTCTCCCGCCGCTCTCTCGCCGATCTGGGATCTACCGGCCCTCGCTCCTATGCCACCCGCTTCACGATCTGTCTCTGGCAAGTGGACACATAATCCCACCGTCTACGTTGCATACATCCCCTGGCAGCCTTTCTCCGCCCCGGCCGGGCCGCAACGTCTCGCTGCTTCGATCTACGCTGCCGTTTCCTCCCAGCTCATCGTCCACCATCTTCCTTTCCACCGCCAGCGTTCATCGCACCGCCTTCCCACTGGTTCCCCGCTTTGGCTCAAATCCGCATGGCCGCTGTCAGCCCGCCCGTCAGCACCTCCCATCGGACTTCCCACGCCACGCCCGCCTCGGGCTTCGGGGGTAAGATGTAGCCTTCACGTGCCTCATTCACTCTTTACAACGCGACAAAACGTAGGAACTTTATTAGTTTATCCCCTTCCTGAACTCGCAGGCCCTACTCGCATGCGCCTTTCAGGCTGCGTTCCAAACTTCATCATTCTTACATCAATTAGTTACATTGGGGGCTTCCGTACTTCCCATGCATGTGTTCTCGCTCTTTTTCGCAGTTAAAACTGCTTATCTGATGTTTTCATGTCGTGGCCTTTTTCTCCAAGCCGCCTTTAAACGCATCATGAGTGCTGAGACGCTCGCGCTGGGTTACCCCGAGGGCAGCGAAGGAGAGCGCAGGCGCGTTAGAACCTCGGCAACAATCAGCAAACGCAAAGAACCGTGCAAATGTTTCCCCAAACCAACCGACTGAGGCGAATAGGGCCGTTTGATACAGGCAATCATAGCTAAAAGTTCACTCTCATAAATACAGATAGCTAAAAGGCGACTCTAGCACTTCAGTTAGCTAAAAGGCGACTCTAGCACTTCAGTTAGCTAAAAGGCGACTCTAGTACTACAGATGGCCAAAACGTGACTAGCAATTCAGTTAGCTAAAAAGTGACTCTAGTAATTCAGTTAGCTAAAAAAGGTGACTCTAGTAATTCAGTTAGCTAAAAAGTGACTCTAGTAATTCAGTTAGCTAAAAGGTGACTCTAGTAATTCAGTTAGCTAAAAGGTGACTCTAGTAATTCAGTTAGCTAAAAGGTGACTCTAGTAATACAGATAGCTGAAAGTCGACTCTAGTAATACAGATGGCTAAGAGTTGACTCTAGTAATACCTTAAGCTCGTTGACAAGTAGCCTGCAGGCTACCGATGTTGTGGTACATGTTCAGCCTCGTAGATTCATTTCGCCCTACCCGTTAAATTTTATCCTGAGCCAGGGCGGTTCTCCGCTAATAAGCAAGCTGTCCCATTTTTTCATATTTCAAGCTCATGTCCCGTCCAGTGCTTTTACGCTTCATCTCTCATCTGAAATCTGCATACCATTTTTTCTCAGATTATCCTGCCACTTCCTGGTTCACTCAGCTCGTTCTCTAGCTCACTCAGGTTCCAGGCTCAGATGCGTTCGTTCCATCTCGCTTCTGAACTAATCATCATAAAGCACCCTCCGGTTTCCCTTACGGATTCGTTAACACGGCCATCAGCACTTACAAGCCGCCCTGAAGCCACGGCTTTTTATAAAGGAACCAAACCCCCTCATCATCGCCTGGGTCCAAGTCAAGTAGTCGCACGGCACTTTTCAACTAGCCAGCCAAATCAATCAATCAAATTCCTATCGTATAGCATGTCGTAAATGGATTAACATAACTGCGCTTTAAGAGCTCAGGAAACCGTCCGATTCACATTTACCTTGATTGGTTCCTTGTACTCTCAAGCTGCATCAGCCGTTGTTGTAAGAGCTCACGTTCAGCGTTATGAAGTTATCGTTAGAGGCCGTTCAGAGCTGTTTATTCAAGAGACCGGGAGCGGGTCAACGAATAAAAGTACGTTTTCTCCGCGTTCAAGCAGGATTCGTATATCCGAGCAACTTAAATTCAGGTATGACAATCTAAAGAGTTATCATCACGATAGTTTTTGCGGTTTATTTGTCGTCTCGCTGCCATCCGCTGGTACAAAAAAAAAAAAAATTAACTCCATAGCGAGTGAAAATAATAGCTTCATTTGTCTCATCTTCCGTATTTCTCGTAGACCGCTCTCAGCTCTATTTAATAAATTTCGAACCAGAAATCTCTCCTCTCATCCCTTACCGGATGCTCGTGGCTGCTGTAGTATTTAAAGATCTCACTCAACAAAGCTTTTTAGCAGCAAGGTGTCTTCAGCGCAAGTGCTTTTATATCATAACAGCTCAAGAACCAAAGTCATGCATAGGGAAGCAACAAACAAAATATGATATCAAGTCAAGTTCCATCATTAATTTTGTAATTGAGCATGTTTCCAATACATTCTAAACAGGCGGGTTTTAGTCGAGATTAATCAAAGTCGTGTTTCAGCTGTTTTAGGGTCTCCCGGGAGTTGCTCCAATCCGCGGGGTTTAGATGCTGAATGCTCCTTCTCTTTCTGGCCTGGTCCCGGGGTCGTAGAGCGGCTCAAACCGAAAGACCTCATGAGCCTGGGAGGTTGATGCTTTACGGCAGATCCTCATTGTTTCGTGGTGCCAAGTCGTTCAGTGATTTGCAAACTAACAACGGTATTTCAAAGTCAATTCTTTGGACAACAGGGAGCCAGTGTCGGGATCTTAAAACTGGCGTTTCGTGCTCCATCTTCCTGGTTTTAGCGAGAACGCGATCAGTAGTATTTCTGATCAGCTGCAGCGTTCGATTGATTTGTCGGAAAGACCCGCGAAGTCGCGTGGCAGTAACCAATGTAACTGAAGATAAACACATGGATGATGATCTAGATCTGGCGAGTCATTGTTCTTTATTCCAATAAGTGCAAAAAATTTTACATAATTTATATATGGGCATATATATATAAAAATCCCCAGTTCATCTTCAGCATTCTTTTCACGTAATGAGTATCTCTCCTCCATGTTCGCAGCTTCCCTCAGTGCCAGACGAGCACTGCACGATCCACTGGTGGTGGTTGGTCAACCTCAGGCAGAAGTGCACACTCTTATGCAGCAATCGTGATGCATGTCCTTCCCCTCATCGTCCTTCACACTTTTATTTTCAGGTTCATTCTAGAATGATCTTGTCTTTCGCCCGTTTCCTCTAACGTCACCCTCTGAGTCTGATCCTAGCATCAGCATCCCACCTTCAGTAGCAGGCAGTTATTTTCTCACTCTAGTCTATTCATTCTCCCATCCTCTTTTGCTATCTCACAGCTAGCTTCCTTTCACCAGCTAACATATCTTTTCATAGCATCCACTTTACCTTTGTTCACCTTCATCTACCATCTTCTCGTCTCTTACTTCTATCTCTGCAATCATCTTCTAATTACTCCTCGAGACATAGCCCGTAAGCCCCTAGTTAGCCTAGCCCCTCCTGCCTCTAATTCTGAGCTTCGGCCCCGGCCTCAGCTCTTTTTGGGGGGATTTCATTCTCTATCAGTAATATCACTCCATAGTATCATTATTTCACCTCTACTGGCCTTCACCCATCAGCATTCCACCTTCTCTTGCCCCGCTGTGTCCCCGCTCACCCATAGTGATCACTCTTCTCCCAGCGGCACTTCTCCCTATGCCTCGAACCATTCCCAGCTGTCCTTCAGCCATCTGCCTCTCTCCTCTAATGCCTCGCTGCGCTTCCAGCTTGCTTCTTTTTCTAACCAGCTGCCCCTCATCCCTTGTCCTGTTCCTTCCTCTGCTGGTCCCTTCCATGTCTTCGTTACCTCCTAAGCCCTGCCGCTACCAGCTGGCTTCTTTTTCTAGCCAGCTGCCCCATATCCTTTTCCCTGCTCCATCTCCTCTATTCAATGCATCCCTTTATCTTAAGCCCTGCTCCCTCTATCCTATACCCTGCTTTAGTTAATGCTGGCGTTTTTTAACCAGCATCCCCCCATCATATGCCCTGCTCCCTCTATCCTACACCCCTCTTTAGTTAATGCTGGCGTTTTTCAACCAGCATCCCCTGTCTTATGCCCTGCTCCCCTCATCCTACACCCCTCTTTAGTTAATGCTGGCGTTTTTCAACCAGCATCCCCTGTCTTATGCCCTGCTCCCCTCATCCTACACCCCTCTTTAGTTAATGCTGGCGTTTTTCAACCAGCATCCCCTGTCTTATGCCCTGCTCCCCTCATCCTACACCCTCCTTTAGTTAATGCTGGCATTTTTCAACCAGCATCCCCTGTCTTATGCCCTGCTCCCCTCATCCTTCACCCTCCTTTAGTTAATGCTGGCGTTTTTTAACCAGCATCCCCTGTCTTATGCCCTGCTCCCCTCATCCTACACCCCTCTTTAGTTAATGCTGGCGTTTTTCAACCAGCATCCCCTGTCTTATGCCCTGCTCCCCTCATCCTACAACCCTCTTTAGTTAATGCTGGCATTTTTTAAACCAGCATCCCCTCTTCTAAGCCCTGCTTCTATCCCTTCATTCTCACCCCACGCATTCCCCGCCGGCTTTCCTATCATCATGCCCTGCCGTGTCCTCTGCCAACTATCGCCAGCCCACGTCCATCCCACTAGTCCCGCAGCATTTCCAGCCGGCTCATCCTCCAGCATCCCTATGCCCTGCGTTCTGCTACTCCATGCCCCGTTGTGTCCTCAGCCGGCCGTCACCTCCCAACATCCCTTCCTCCCTTGTCCTGCCGTATCCCCAGCCGGCTCTCACACCACGTCCCTATGCCCTGTGTTTTGTGTATTCTACCGCCTCTTACCCTGCAGCATTCCCAGCTGGTCTTCACTTCCCGTCCTACTCTCCCTCTCCTTTAACTGTCATGTCACATCCTTTACGTTATTAACTCGGTAGCCAAAGTCAGCGCAACTTCTTTCCCCCTTTTACTTTCTGCCTTATATTCACGGCCTCGGCCCCGGCCTCGGCCTCTTTTTGGGGGATGACGTTCCTAACAGCATCGGGGATGCTCATCTGAAGCCTATCGCTAACGCTGCGATAACCGTTATCCCCAGCCGGGGCCCGAGCGCCAAAGACTTTAAATTCTGTTTGTCAATAAACTCTTCTAATTGTCTTCTCATCTCCGTCTGAGTCTCTCCAGATTGAAATGTTGTTTTAATGTTTTACATTAAAACAAAGCTTCTCTGAATTTATGTCCATAAATCTTGCTTATATTTATGCCAGCAAAGCTTTCAATTGGCCAATGCTATGTTTTTATTTGTATTTATTTGTAATTCTTGAAATATATATTTAGTTAAATCTTAAAGTGAAAGTTGGCACGGTTTTAATTCTAAAAATATATGTTTAATCGAAGAAACTGCTTACTTGCATAAGTTGTGCACACTTTTATGATTGTGTATTTATTTTATTTTTTCCAGCTGTGGACAGTTTTGGTTATTGAGTTATGTTATTCCAGGTCCACATTGAGTGGTAGCAATATTTTATTTTCCTGTGGAGAGAAAATCCAATTTGGCCTCCATCCCTGAGTCATAAACATGGGACCTGCATTGAGAACTTGATTATGACAGCATATTAGCGCTATACTGGCTCTGCCCAAACCTCATTATATTCAATTAGGGTTGTGTGTTAGAACTGATCAAGAAGCAAATGTGTGGTAGAGCATCAATGCATGAAGCAGTGACTCATTCTGATCATTAGGCTCTAATATTTCTCCAGAAAAAGCTGCTGAATTTTAACACACTTCCTTTAAAAATAAAAGGCTAAGGTCTAATTATGTCCCTGACATGTTGACATATATTTTTTAAAAGTCATAAATAATGCAGCCTATGGTTAATTATCCAGTTCCAGACTTGCAAAAGATTGAATGTAGTTTTATTTGAGTAGTTCCTATAGCGGAAAATTAAAAATGTGGGTTAACAGCTCATACATGTTGGATTTCATGACTAAAATCTTTATAGTGAAAAATCTTAACCTATATTCTGTAAGTAGTACATTGACATTAACAATATTTTTACCATTGTTTCACTAAGAAGTAGCTCAGACAATGAGCTCAGCAGATGTGCAGTTCCACCAGGTGTTTGCTAATTGTTGCTGGCTAGTCTGAAGGAGTTGAATGGGGGAATTGCGTGGGAGGGCAAGCTTGTGAACAGCAGGAGGACTTTAATCTGGAAGGCGGGGCTAGATCCACTCAGGTGTTTTGCGCAGCTGAATGGTTGCCATGGAGATTAAAGGATTTCTCTAACATGCAAGAAATAATCAAGGTAACACTCCAGGTATGTGGAAATTATGTTATAACATGATGTAAAGCTAAAAAAGCCAATTTTATACAATACTGCCCCTTTAATGTCCAGAGTGCCCAGCAGATGTGAGCGTGTTGGGGTTTCTGTGTAGAGATTTATCTGCCATGAGAGTTCAGGCTGCAGGAAGGACCGGTTGCCTTCATTGTTGCTTTCCTTGCAGGGAGTCTCTCCGGGTCAGATATATTATTTTCCAGCTCAGTGTGAATGGAGATGAATCACTGCTGAAGCTTGAATGAGGGAAAAGATTGCACTCTTTCAGCTCCCTACATGCTTTTTCTCCAGTTTTTGTGAATCTGACTTTTTTTTTAACCCTTCCATCAAAGACAATTATTTTTGTTCAAATGTTGATCAATTTGCTTGTTTTGTTTCTCATTTGCCAAATCTCTATCAGGATACTTCCTGGACACACTACATTATGAGGAAAATGTGTGTATTTCAGATTTCAGAGATGCAGGTGCGCCGAAAACAGCGTCGGGGTTTTTATTTTTGAGAAGAATAAATCAGGCTGTGATATTCTTTGGCTATGACTTCACACATTAGGCATCCGGGGCTCTCGGAGCAACATAATGACTTGTTGCCTTCCAAGAGCGTCCTCTCCTATTTCTGCCCTTCCGTCCGGCTCTACGCCGTGGATCCAAAATTGTCTAAATGAAAGACAATTAAAATGTGTCACACACAATTATGTTTAGCATCCTTGCCTCTAATTGCATTTTGCGAAGCCACAAAATGCTGGAAGATGCTTCCTTTCATTTGCATGACCACACAGAAGGAAATATCACAGTTCTCTGACTGCATTAGAGAAGTTCTGTTGAGTTGTTTTGGCACATTAAATGTAATATATTTAGGATGCTGTAGTACCTTTAAAAACATATTGGCCTAAAATTTAAAGATGTTGGGGCATATAACCCACTCCTGTAACACAAATTCCATTGTACAGGAGTGGGGCTGGGCATTTTTCATGATGAGAATTTTGATTTTGAATGATAAATTTCTGTTATTGAAGGAAAATAAAAAACAAAACTGACAGTATGATAGGAAATGTTATTTTTGATATTTTCTCCACTGTTTGTTCCACAAGAGCAACAATAAATATGATTAAATGCAGTTCCTGTGAGCAGTTCAGTGGTAAAAATAAGTCGTGAAGATAAGTCGCATCCTGTAGAGGAATGTTGTAAATGGGAATGGTTTTCAAGAATTTTTGTGTTTGGCACAATAAATGTAATATATTTAGGATGAAAAAAAAGGGGGTTGTCCACAAAAAAACTTTTTTTGTGGAAAAAATTTTGTTTTTTTAATCATAGTCTTTATCGGTACCACAAAATATAATTAAACTGTAAGTCTTCAGAGCAGGAAGAAAAATGATACATGGTTTTATTTTATTTTATTTTTTTTCAAATATTAAATAGATCTGAAAAGTGTGTATTCAGCCCTCTTTACTCTGATACATCGAGATAAAATCCAGTGCAAAAATCTGAATAACCTTCATAAGTCTAACTACTAATAAGCATCAACCTTTGTTTAATTTTCTTAAGTTACACGTTTGGTTACAAGTAATACTGAATACTGAATTTAGAAATAAGTACTAAATCATTATCCTAATTTTGGAAGCAAGAATGATGGATGAAATATAAATTAGTGGTTGAAGTTTGTAGTTCACAGTAAAAAATAAATGAATATTGGCCCAATGGACTGGAGAAAATTACAAAATGACTCCAGTTTTTAGTTTTTGACCATTAGTTTTTGAGCGCAGACGGACAGTTTACATTAGTTCTGCATTTCTCTTAGCCAAAAACAGATCAGAGGGCACAGTAGAAAACTTTGTCTAATGTGACATTTTCAGGTGGCTGTTCATATCGGTAATAAATGCATGCTGCTCTGGTCCAGTCGTCTCTGTGCCTCAGTCACAACTCTGAATGTTCCTGTTTCTGACAACGTGAAAGTCTGTGCTGGGGTGTGAAACGTTGATTTGTTCTGTCATAATGAAGCTTCTTCAGCTCTTACTTAGCAGCAACCCAGTGTTCGTTTTCAGTTCAGCCTCTTTTAAAGCATCTAATAGGCTTCAGGACCACGACTGCAAAGATAAACAATTTACATGTGATCAAGCCACAAAAATTGTGCATTCTAAATGTTTTTTCCTTAATTTAAAGACCCAGTATTTTACAGCTGCATAGTGCAATTTTCTGAAGGTATCATTACAACTGAAGGTAATGATGTTGTTAGATAAATGCTTTTTATGTAAAAAAAAAAAAGGGGGGGGGGATGTATTGTACAGTACTTATAACTCACGTTTTGCATGTTATATTTTATTGTTCTACGCAGCAGTTCCATTTTTTAAGGGATAAACACCAATTAAATTTTTTTTTTTGCAGATAAACTTCATGAATTGGTCTTTAATGGGGACTTATTATGGAAAACTCAAATTTGGGTTTGCACTTCCATTTGGATCTCAAGTGCTTCTAAAAACAGCCCAAGCGTTTAAAGAAAAACACCTGGCCATTTTTGCCAATAAGTTTGTGTTTTTTGGTGTTTCAAAAATGAGTTGTTCAAAAACCTCCCAATTGTTAAGTCACAATCGACAAGCACCGTGCCCTTACCTAGCAAGCCAAACGGAGCTCCAGCAGATTTGGTCAGCTGCATTCTTCTTGGTTATGCAGGAGGCTCTACTTCTGCTTTTCAAAGATGTACGGTTGTATAATTGCGCATCTGTTTGCAGCCATTTTCACACGTGAGTGTAAACGTTGAGTTGGGGGCAAAGCAAGCAGCAGCTTATTTGGATTCTGATTATCTAAGAATGATTTTGTGCAAAAAAATACAATGAACATGTTTTGTATAGCCCATAGAGCTATCCTAACCTCACCTGTCCAAGGAACCATAATAGGGCACATTTAAGAAAACATTACAGTAATCTGCCTTTATCAAAGCTCAGTACTTTTGGAAACTTCCCTTTGACACTAATGCACATTTTCTTAAAAGAAAACTAGTTACTACAGTGACTTTGAACCCTGTTTGCTCTCACCGTCTTTCTCGCACCTTGTTATTCCTGAGAAAATCCACTGCTCACATTCAGACCTGGGGAACCGGACTGGAATGTAAGCTCGCCAACGCAGCAGCTCCAAATAGCCCACACCGGATTCCCGAAGGCTCCCCTGCCATCTGCAGCTCAACACCCACCAGCCGCCAACACACGTGCTGCACAGAAATGGGGGTGAGGGTTAATTAATGAAGCCCTCACTTGGAAACATCAAGCATATGCAATAATCATCTCATGTATATTTGATATTCAGATGCTTTACTAATCCCCGATGCAACTCCAGGGGGAGAAAAGTTACCACAAAAAAAAAAACTTCAAACCCTGACAACTGCTTCTTCTGCAGTGAGTAAAGCTGGAAAAAGTGATCACACAGATGCACAGATGTTTTCTGCAGTACTGCTGTGTGAGTCCAGTTGGCTGCGATTTGAGCCCTCTTTTCCTCCTATCTTGTCAGCACATCCTCCAACTTTCAGATTTTTTGGATGACCCAAACTAGAGACAGATGGATGTTGAGAAAAAGCCTTCACTTCCTCCTCACAGTCAGCACAACCCCCCAAATACACTTGCTAATGGCCCAGACTTTAGTTGAACAGCATAAATATCAGATTACATTGAAGTTGAAGTTCAACATTTAATAGGTGAACATTTAGGATGGAAACTGTTATACTGTTCCTGTATTTTCTCCTTCATTTTTAAAAAAATGTTTTATTACCAATTTTATTTTATTACCAGTAATATGAAGAAGAATTGGCTTGAGAAACACCTACTTAGAGATATGTTGTATGTTTTAGCTAGTTAGGTTGTAATGAAGACATCTTCATTACTGGGACTATTTTTACTTAAATCACCGTATAGCACTTTTAAAAGTACTTTTTACACTTTATTAACAAGCACTTTATTTAGCACTGCACTTTAAGCATAGATTTGCACATCAATAACAATTTGCACACAAGGAGTTTTAATTGTATTTATTGAGTATTTTTAGAGATTAGCATGTAGCCTTTTGTTCTGGGCTCTGCACAGCTGCTCCTCATTGACGAGTGAGGTGGTTGCCTGTGAAGGGAGGATAATTGTTACTCAGAGTAATGAGCTACTGGTGGGTAAAACTGAGCAAATGTTTGTGCATAATCTGTTAGGTGTGGAGTGCTAATGTAGAGTTACTCACCTGTCTTTTCTGTGTCCTCTCCTGGGTGTTTGGTAGTGATGTTACGTGATGTGCCGAGGCTTCGAGGCGTGTGTCGAGTAATGGAGGGGGCGTTTCCGTAAAGCGCGTATCGAGGCTTGCTTCATTTAGGGGAGGAGCCGAAAACGATGACGTCCGAAGCCTCGCTGCCCGGCTGTACCACGTGACTGCTTCGGGAAGTGGCTCAGATGTTGGCGCGGGGTTTGACAGCTTTAGAAACCCCACAGGCTCCATTCAAAATGTGGGTTGTTGTAGGCGAGTTGCGGTCAGTTGAGAGAGTGGATAGAGTTTTGATAGTTTGGATAGCAGAGTTTGGATAGTGGTTATTTAGTTTGAGACAGTTAGTTTGGTGTTTGGAGAGTTTAGGAGAGAGATAGATAAATAGAAAGGAGATTTAGGAGCGCGAGGACAGGATAGGAGTAGGATGGAGCCGGCGAGAAAGAGGAGGATTTCCCCTATGTGGGAACATTTCGATTTGATAAGCCCTAACAAGGTAAGGTGAACTGAACATTTGCAGATGCATTATGTTTGCTTATGAGGAACTGTATTTTTCACTGTTTCTTATTTTCTGTAAAGGTGAGGTGTTTATTGTGCTCCAAGGAGTTGGGGTACAATAATAACACCTCATCCATGTAGTGTCAAAAAAGAGAAATCGTTTGAAACCAAAAACTGTGGAGAAATTGTTGTTTCTTAATAAAAATGCATGAAATCATCCAAGTTACACAAGCATTAGCCTATTCACTACCCCTCCCTAGTTCCACAAGCACTTTCACTGTCCTCTGCCTGATTAAGCCCAGGCCATTTTTCTAGAGTCACAGAAAAACATTATTACACGACATGCCATATCACATGACACTACTATTTTGGGAATAATTACACACAGAGAATACATTCAAACAATATTTTATTATACACATATGTGTATACATAATTTATGTAGACAAATGATTTCGTCCTACACCTTTTGTAAAGTCATTCCCAAGAGCCATAATAGACAAAAATTCAATGCATCACACCTGTTAAGATACAGCTGGCTGTGATTATACACCTGGCCAGTAGGTGGTTTCGTGTGCACATGAAGCTTCAAGAAATGAACCCTTTCTCGAACCAGTTGGCTCAAGTGGTTCAATGCCTCATGAGGCTTCATCTCACCATCACTACTGTTAGGTGTGGAGTGCTAATGTAGAGTTACTCACCTGTCTTTTCTGTGTCCTCTCCAGGGTGTTTGGACAAATGCTGCCCCGGGGGTCCAGACACATATATAGTCTCCGGGAGAGGCCATTGAAAAGGTTGGGGGGGGGGGGGGGGGGGGGGGGGGATTGTTTATGGGTTTTGTGGTGTTTCATTATGGTGTAATGATAAAACATAAAATATTTATAAAAAGTAAATGGAAATGTTTGTATTTAGTAAAAGGTATTTTAATTAGATAGGTGGAGATTGATGAATTGAGATTCCCCTGTGAATTAAAGGTGGTTTGGTCCGTCACAGCTGGGACTATTTAAGACTGCAGTTTCAGTGAAGTGTTGTTGATTTTGTTTGAAGAATAAATCACTGCTGTTTCCACCTGACTCTGCCTTCAACCTCACTGTAAAATCCAATTGCAAAAGGCTGCCTTGTTACAACTGCAAAAACACAAATTTTAAGTGTTTTTGGTCTCATTTCTAGTGCAAATGTTTTAGTACATTTGAAATTAGATGAATCAAACTTACAAGTAACTTTTAGATATAGGAGCTTGTTTTAAGTCAGTAATTCTGTAATATTGATGAAAAAGCACTAGTTCCAGTTCTAATTATTTTTCTAATATGTGCTAAATTTCAATAAAAATTTAATAATCTGCCAGTGGAACTAGCATTTCTTCATCAATATTAACAAATTATTTACTTAAAATAAGCTTTTATATCATGCTGAAACGTTACTTGTAAGATAAATTATAACTCCAAGACTCGACTTGTGACATAAACTGGTCTGGTGTCTGAAATTTTACCAAACTCAACTAGTGAATTCAAATGTCCCATCAAGCAAACACTGCCACAGACTGACTTTCTGTGGAACACTGTTGGGTCCGAAAGCAATGAAATAAAATTTATTTATGGTCAGCAAGTAGAAAATCACAGAGAAATCAGCTAGCAAGAAAATTTGGTTTGGAAGCTATTACTGGGTTAAAAAAAGACTCGAAATGAGCTATTATCAATGTCACTGAGATGTTTAAAAGAAAACTAACGGATCTGAGAAGCCATTTTAAAGTTTTCTGACTTTAGTAGACATCATAAATTTGAAGACAGTGTTAACAAAACATGAAAATGTGGTTAATTAATAAAAGCAAATGAACTAAATCAGGTATAGTTTGGCATAACTCTGACCACTACAGTGAGAAAGAAAAGCAAGGTTGGTCTGTTTTACCATTTTCAGCTTTTAACATTTGTGAAGTTAGGAAATGGGCCATAAAATTTTGATCCATGCATCTCTAATCACAGGTTTTGACAGGAAACATAGACTCTGAAGGGAATGATAATTTATGTAACTTTATGGTCTACATTAAGGACTGATCAAAGATTTTTTAAAAAACAAGATGCAAATGGATATGAATAAATCCATAGGGTGTCTTGTGACAGTATACCTTATCACTAAAGGAAAAAAATGAAACCTGGAGCTATATTATGGCACATACAGTATGTCTGACAATGAACAATGAAAATGAGACTCGGCGGGTAGAGGCAGGTGGGAGGATGAGTTCATCTTCAGCTCAGTTAACTTGGAGAAAGTCGGCCCTGATTAGATGTGTTCTGCATTATTATAGTGTAGGTTATGGATCAGCAGTCAAATCACTGTTACACAAATTAGATATTATGCAGATACAAGCTTTGAGAGAATGCAATCGAGATTTAGGGATTTACCTGAATCAGTCTGCTTGGTAGAAATGGAAGAACTTTGAGCAGACAGTCATTTTAGGATTAGAGAAATGTGGACGAAAGTGGCACCTCTGAGGGGAGTGGATGAAAATAAAGATCATCAATGCTTTAGGCAGTTCTATTCTTAATCTGCAAGATTCTGTTTCAGTAGTTCCCAGCAGAAGTCAAAAGAAATGAGAAAGATATTTCAGCTAAGTGTCAGACTTTTAAGAAAATAAAGCAGAAAAGCAAGTCAACATTAATGAAGCAAAGGTTGAAGTATCATGTACAGACAGCAATATTCAACTCTGGCAACATGACTGGGATGAAGATCAAAAGTGAAACTTTTCCTGTTATATTCGTCCAAATGTGTAAGTTAGACCAGCAGCTGGGCACACAAGAAAAGAAATAATACTTTCTAGGTTGAGGCAGAGGTAGGGTGCATCAAACAAAACAGTAAGAATAACAAGTGTTTCATTAGTTTCCAGAGAATTAGGATGTGGGAACCAAGTATAAAGGAATTAATTTTAAATGGGTTATTAGGTGTGGTTTACAGAGAAATCTGGTGTGGGAACTTTTATAGTATATAACATAGTCATACATTGAAAATGGAAGAAGTGCATTTGTGTTGCTTCATTTATTAGATTATAATCTGTTTTCTGTGGCAGTAGAGCATAATTAAGCTGAATGCCAATCACCATAAAACAAAAATAAGTAAAAACAGAAAAACTGAAAGTTTAACTAAAATCAAACTGTTTTTATAGATAAGTATGTTTCATTGAGATTCCTGTAGTTACAATTTCAAAGACAGATTTAAGAGAAATCTAGTTTTTTGTAATCATGCTCTTCTTGTTGACCTTCACATATGTTAGACACATCTTTAATTACCGCGCCTACATGTATATTACTTTTCATGGCTGTAGGGCACAGCTGTGTCACACAAGCCTGTATTTTTCTTGTCGCATTATCATCTCAGTGTTTTGATGGTAACACAACCATTCTGCTTCACCGGCTGTGAATGTGAAAACCTGAGATTGCTACGTTCATGACCTTAAAGATCAACGCACGCTGTGGAAAGACCAAATTATAATTCCACATCCAGCCTTTCAACTTGTTGTGCTCATCATCAGTAATTGCTGCCTTGCAGTAAATGTGGGTTGTAAAAGTGTGTTAATTGTTCTCTGTAACTTTGCATGACCCCCTGTGAAGCACAAAGACTCCATCTGCCAACTTATCACAAATGTCATAAAAGACTTTTGAAAGCTCTGCAGACCAGTACAAGATGTACCTCGTCTCTTGCCCAATGACTGTTTGAAGCGTCAAAAACTGTGAAGAAAGCAATGGATGGATGGAAATTAAAACATTTTGAAAAGGACATTTTCCCCATATGTTAAACAATCTGTCGGTAGAAGTAGTACTTTTTTAAATCAATATTAAGGATTTATTGTCTTAAAACAAACTCCTATGTCTTTCTGAAAAGTTACTTGTTAGCTAGCTTTGTCTTATTTCAAGTGCACTAAGATATTTCAGGATTCAGGGTCAACAAACTGACGTGGAAGCATGAAAACAGCATGGGCTTTCCAGGAAAAGACATAAATCACTGCAGGTGTGTGACAGTGACCAGTAACAATCAAAGAATGGACAATAGTCAAGCAAAAATATGGTTCCCTTTCTATTCTATTGAATCGCCTTCAACACAGTGGAGACAAAAAATTTGTAAAATAAACCCACAATGTGCTTTTACAAACCAGGCAAAATAAGAACAGTCAAAATGACTGTTCTGGACAGTAGTTACATGAATGCTGTAAAAATACAGACAGAAAGCTTCTATACCAATCATAATAAAACAACAAGCTAATAAATAGCCTTAATTTAATAAATAAAAGGTGCTTAAAAGCATTCCTAAAGAAGAAAATCACCAAATAAATGTGTGAAGCAAAATGGCTGCAGTCAAATTAATCAGAAATACGAGATCAAACAGGTGCAGACAAGAGGATATACCAGATGTCAGAACAAATCTCTGAAGTCAAGCAGTTAAATTCAATTTAAGACCTCCAGTTTTCTAGAAATGGTTTTACCCAAAAATAGATTTTTTTTTTTTCTGCTTGACAATGAAATAAAACATGCTAACACCAACAAATTCTCTGATAAACTTGCCCTCTATGAATAACTAGCAGCTAAATCCTCTGTGCTGCATGGTTTCTCCAGCAGCATCTAATGGTTTTTTATATGAATTTTTTATTGCAGGGAAACACTCAGTGCAGTTCTGCTGTCAGAGCGAAAACATTAAGAGGATTTAGGGATTATATACAGCACATTCACCGACTCTGGTCCTTTAAATTGGGAAAATAGATCACATTTCGTCAAGACTGCCTGGGAAGCCCATGCAACACATGCAAGTTTCCGTCTCTAAACAAGCAGCTTTAATTTACTGTTTGTTCCCCAAGGAGAGCTGTGGGCTGGCTAATAAGACATTCCAAGCTCATTCCAATGTTCTGAAACCCTGCTGCTCCTCCACGTGTTTGTGGTTTAAAAAATAAAACAATTGTGTTTTAAAAGAAGAGACCTTAAATTTCAAACTATCTTGCCCAGAACATCATCACACATCCCGCTTTTGTTTTCTTAGGTGCTGGAAAAAAAGGTAATTTTCATTTTCACTCCCTGCTTCACTACTAATATGTTGAGGAATGAAGTAACTGGATCGCAGTTCAGATACTAAACTTAAGGTGCATTCACAGACCGGTTTGGTCTGCCTTATTTGAACTCTAATTTGTTTGCCTAGAAAGTCCGGTTCGTTAGGGGAGGTGTGAATGTTATCAAACTCTGATAAGGACCAAAGAGGCAAACTTTGGTCTGCCTAAAAACCTAGATCTCAATTTGGTTGAAGCTCATTCTAGCTCAGTTTGCCTGAGCTAGAATGACAAACTGTCGTCTTGCCCATTAACCTGCTGGAGATGACCACCAGTCCCCGCATGGATAAGTGGGTAATGACAACGGATGGACGGCTCAGTGTTAGGTATTGTTCAAACCCTTTTTCTCTGCTCCTTCCTCAAAATACACCCTGGTCTTGATTCTGATCTTCAATCACACAAAGTCTGATGTCTGTTCCAATTTCCCAAACATTCCTGAATGCCTCGATCAAACGCTGAATCATATTCTTGTTGTTGGGTTTAACTTTAGAATAACAGAGAAAGTGTTAAAATGTGAAAGAGCAATTATCACAGTATTTCACAGGTCTTTTAGTATGAAACACAAATAAATCCCACTTGACCTTTTCATTATTATGGAAGCACACATGTAACTTGTGGATATAGCTTCGGCAGTCTATAGCACGTAGACTGTACATAGACAGTCTATGTGCTATAGACAGTCTATGTGCTGTCTATAGTACAGTACATAGACTATAGACAGCACATGGCTCAGTAGCCATGGCTCTATAGACCATGGCTACTGAGACAGGAAGGAAACAGGAAGAGTAATCACACAATAGATTATTTTCTTTGCAAAAAAACAATCTATGAGAATATAAAATGTTAATGGATTAAGGTATTTTAAATTACTGGATGGAGTAACATTTTGCTTCTTCTCCAGATATTGCTTCATCCTGCCACTCAGCTGGCTGAAATAAGACAGCTACACTTTTCCTTCATTACAAAAAGTTAAGTATGGTTGTTTGGATTTATTTTTAAATTGTAAATATGTTGCACATGAATTTCTTATTATTGTGAAACAGTTTGAAAACAAATTGGCAAGCTACAAACAGCATCTTTGTTAGACAGCTGGCTACTGGAGCAGATAGCCTGACTAACTAACCAGGTAATACCAGATTTTTATATTTGTGTTAATCTTTAAGGGTATAGTGGCAGAGGTATATTCTGCAGGATGAATGTTTAAAAGTTACCACTAAAACTCACAGCTGCTTATTTAATACTTTTATGTCAATGTATCCCATTTAACACATAAAGTATAATATTATTTAACAATAATAAATACATTTTAGTTGGTTCTGCTTGAGGTAACTAATTGTAGTACTACCAAGATTTATTGTTTTTTTTTTCTGGCACTAAACACACAAAAGGTCTTTGAAACCCTGATAGTGTTGTTTTAGGTTTCAAACCAAAGACTAAATCCAACAGTAAGCAGAAATATAATTAATTCGTCATTAATTCAGTTTGCTGAAAGCAGATATTGACAGAAAAACTAAAGGGAATTGCTACCAGTTAAGATTAAAGCACCTTTTCTCTGGAAAGAAAACACTAATTGAGGCTGATATTTAAAATCAGCTTTTCCTTTAGGAAGTTCATCATTTTTCCACTCCTTTTTCCTACCATGGTATGCTATCTTCACAGCCATAAGTCATGAAGTACTTATATTATCTTTGCTAACACAGACCCATGATGAGGTTGTGATTCTGATATGTAGAACCATTTATCATCCTGCTCACTTTGCTCTGGCCAAGTATTAATCATTGAAGCAAAACTATGTGTATCTCAACAATCTTAACAAGCTTACTTTAAAACAGAAAAAGGCTTTTTAATTCAATTTGTCTTAGTGTGGTCCCACTTTTTATCATACTACTACTTCCATAAATACAGCTGTCCTGTGAGGCAAGGACATACAGAATAGCAATTGTAGGACTGTATTCAATTAGTTTTTCAGATTCCAGCAAGAATAAATGAAACCCACAATAAAACTACACTCTTTCATTAAAAACTCCCAGGTATTTAAAATTTGCGTCAACCTTCCCATGTGTCCCATCATCCCATCACTTCATTAAAATGTCATTAGCATGGAAGCAGCTGAGTCACTTAGCGGCCCCAGGCTTTTCTATGTTTCTATTCAAAATGTCTCACCTCAATGCAGAAATTCTGATCCAATTAAGAAGTTCTCAACCGTAAAGGCATCCCTGTGGGACAAAAAACATGTCTGATTCCCTCCAATGAAGCATTTCTTTTGGTTTTTGACAGGAAAACACCAGAGGTTCAGACATCCAAACAGCAGTGGAGATGTTGTGCCGGTTTGGCATTAATGATTTCTCCTTAGGAGGTTGTTGCTTACCATCCAGACAACTTTCTGCTCTATTTTTTTTTTAACAAATATATCTATTTTTCTCTGATGGATTGTTTAAATAAAAATTCACAGAAGTACAACACCCTTCTCCCTTATTAGCACCCTGTGTAACTACTAGTACAAAACGTCAAAAAATATTAATTGCATTAGCATATTACTGCATTACACTCAAAAATGTTGAAAAACTTAATTTGACTTGAAGGCACTAATCATAAACACTAGTTCTGCTAACACACCAACTCGGAGTTAGCAACATCGTGAGCTATGCTATTGACCTAGCTTAGCACTCACCATGGTGCTAGGCTAGGTAGCACAACGGTTTGCTAATACAATTTGCCAGTTATGAACTCCACTGCCAGCTTATTGATGTATCTCATTTTGACTATAAGCTAATCTACGCTATTTGACTGAATATAATGCTTTATTATAATAAATTAAATTCCACGAACAGTTAGTAATAACTTTTAAGGCAAAATTCTGTTGAAAAAGCAACATGAGCAACGTCTGGTGTGAGATATTTATTGGACCAGCAGAACTGTTTGCTTAGTTTCTTTTTCCATTTAAGGCTCCCTGTGTGTTGAGTGTGTTAAAACTGTGCCGATGAAGTGTGTCCCTGCTTTGTTTCATACCACAAAGGTGAGCTGACCTTCTGCAAGCTAATTAGGGTTTGCAGAAATAGAGATAATGAGGGAGAACATTTGTGTGTGTGTGTTTGTATGTGTGTGAGGAGGAAAATTGCACATCTATTTCCTTCATAAAGAAATTAGATGCATAGAAAGGTGTGCAAAACTCTAAATAACAACTGATAACGGTCAGGAAAGTGTCCATAGCAACACTGATTGTTTTACACCAAGGTTTGATTTCCTCACATATCGCCGGTAATTCCTGGACCTGTGGGACTTAATTAGTCATCAGTCAGGATAAAAAAGGGCAGAAGGTGCCCAGACCAGGATGTTTTAACTCCCAAGCAGCTTCTACACAGTGAGATAACATCATCATGGTCAGTGCTTATTATACCCAACGATGCGCTACAAAGACCAGTCTGTCATTTATTCATGTCACAAAGTCATTATTCTGTCTGAAGACAGAGAGGTATCAGAGGACTTGTGCTTAACAGTTGTAAGTGGTTGACCTTTAGAGATTAGCAGGCTGAGATCCACAAACCATAAAACATCCATAAATCCATAAAACATCCACAAACTCATCCAAAACTGACATGACTTTGTTTAATCTTCCAGTGCAAAGCGTGGAAGAGGTGTGCAGCTGTCATCAAGGTCCTCTTGTTTTATTTTTTCACTACAATATGGCATTAAAATTATTTTTCTTAACAGGTGGCAGCTTTGAATAGATTCTCTGACAGCAGCAAAGAAATAAATGTCAGGATTTATTAAATGTTAGGGTACACAGTTCATGAAATGACATTAATAAGATATAGTTAAGAAATACACCTAAATCATGTTGGTTTGGAGAAATCATTGGTCACTCATTTCAGCAGATTTCTTGGTGTATTTAGTTTTTGTCAACATTTGTTTCCTACGTCGATGTGACATTAACTTTTTATAGAGGCCCAGTAAAAGTCCCAACTTGACTATGTTTGAGAGTCTGTGGAGGGAGCTAAAGATTAGGGTGATGGTAAAGAGGCGTTTCAACATGAGAGACTTTGAGCTTATCAAAGTAAATTGTAAAAACACAAACTCTTACCAAGCTTACCAATTGGTCTTATAATGCTATTCAGAAGAGTCGCCCTGATTCCATAAAGATTTAATAAAGTGTGAATAAAAATAAAATAAAAAAAAAACACAATCATAGTTTAGTTTTTTACAGAATGCTTTATTAATTTCAGGGTAATACATACAGATCACTTGTTCATAAATGATTAAACTCTAAAATTTGGATGGTGAAATGTATTTTTAACTGTAACCTCATCAGGCCTCCAGCTTTGCTTTCCAGAGAACTTCCACAGCATATTCCAGTAATCTTAAATCATGCACAACTTTGTTTACTTCTGCTTCCAGGATCAATAACATCTATTGGATATGTATTCCGCAAACAGAAAATTCTAGCAAATTCATCCTTCTAGAGGAGCCTTTGATTAATGCCTCTTGGTAGTGCATTTAATTAGGTCCTCTGAAAGTTAAGCAGGTGTGAGATGTTTTTATTGACTTTGTGATCACCAGACAGAGAATAAAGGTGTCAGAACGGATGTTTTTCTGTTACGTATCCCACAGTCAGATGGGAATATCTTCTTTTTGTTATAAGATTAAACGGTGCTGCGTTGATTACTCAGATTCCTGAGCCACAGCTTGCAGGTGAGAAATAAGCCTGTGCATATCTTTGCATATTTAAGCTTGAATATTTAAATGTAGAACATTCTAATCTGTGAGTATTTATGTCCTTGATGCTGAATCATAATGTTGCTGATGCCGCCTGCTTTGAGGAAGTGACCTGTAAAAAGGGCGTTCAGGGAAAACATCAAGAGGCTTAACGTGTACGTTCATAAGCACGCTGCATCAGATACAATGTTGTTCAATTAAAGCTGTAACCCTAAAAACAGTTGCCAATATGCTTCTAGCTCTTTAAATCATCACTTGCATGCATCACTGGTGAATAAGAGACTTTTACTTTCTTTACAGGGATGTTTTCCATCAAATTTGTTAGAATTGACAGGACAAAAGTGAAGCATGTATATTTTGATTAGACAATGACGTGAGGTAAATAGTTCATCTTAAAGTGCACAAACCCCTGGAAAAATGTTTATGTAATATTATGTAATTAAGGTCATAATAATTCATTTAATAACTTCAGATTTTATTTTCACTTTTGTTAGTGTGACACACATTCAGTTTAAATCAAAACAAACTAATATCTTTGGTGAATAAATACTACACATGATCAACTTTATGTGTAAAGCATTAGAAAAATATCTAATATGCAGAAACCTTTTGCTGCCATTGCATTGGTATACACCAAACACAAATTTAATTCAGTCTGACAAACCTAGACAGATACTTACCAAGTATTTTTTTTTAATCTTGTTTGAAGTGCAAATATCTTGGAACACTTGAAATAAGACAAAATTAACTTTCAATAAACTTTTCAGCAAGATACAGGAGCTTGTGTTAAGTCAACAAGTCATTAAAACTGATGAAAAAGCACTTGTTCTATTGGCAGATTATTTCACTTACAACATGGAAAAATGTCTTGTTATAAGTTAAATAATATCCCAATAGAACAAGTATTTTTTTTCATCAATATTACAAAATTATTGACTTAAAACAAGCTCATATTTGCCGAAAAGTCACTTGTAAGTTAGTTTTGTCTTATTTCAAGTGTACTAAGATATTTGCACTAGAAAGTAAGATTGTATTTTTGCCGTGTAATTAGTTACTACCCAACACTGCAGGCTCTTACTAAATCAAGCCAAAGTAGAGATAGAAACCATGCCAACATGAAGGCTCAGAATCATCCTCCTCTCTCTTAGCAGTGCAAGGTTAGCCTGCAGCTCTCATCTCTTTTGAAAAAGGAAAAAATAGAGCAGAAGAAGCAGAAACCTGCCCGATTCTTTTTAAAGCTGAAGAAAACATGGGAGAGGCTTGTAAATATTCTCTTTGATCCAGCCAGCCTGGCGCAGGTTGACGGAGATCCAAGCAAGCATTAGACGACAAAGGGATCTGAGTGAGGACACGCCACATGCACGCTGCGCTGAGAGGAGGCCAGCTGATCGCACCATCTGGCCTTCCTCAACAGGCGTGTGCTCCTTGAAAAGACACTCGACTGATCTGCAAGAGAGAGACTTTGCCGCATGGCGTCAGCTGCTGCTCGGATGTAAATACATGGTGCAGAGAATGATTCAAGGTTGAATTCAAGCTGCGACAGAGCACTTGTGTTTTTATACATTGTGGTAATCTAATTTCTCAAGAGTAAAAGACAGAATTAAACCAGTGGCGAATTAAGGCCACTGTACATAGAAAAAGGGAAGGAGTAGTAAATTCACATCAAAAAAACGCACACATCTGAAGAATAAGGTCAGAAATGTTCTAGAAAAAAAAAGAACATGGAAATGTCTGAGTTTGGGAAGTTCAAAAATTTGCTGTAAAAACCTCAGAAATTTCCAAGTTGTTTTTATCTTGAAAATTTCTGGGTCTCAAAGGTTGCAAATGTTCCAACTTCTTACTACAAAACTTCTGACATTAGCCTCAAAATGATTTTTCTAACAAATTTCTCAAACTCAAACATTTTCAATCTATCTAGAAATTTCTGTTATGTTAAGATTAATCTAAAAATGTATGAGTTTTTTGGAGAAAATTTACTTTTTTACTTTTGTCTACAATGGCCTCGATGGGCTGCAATAACAAAAAAAAAAAAAGCTTTATTCACCAATTTGTGTGTCCACACAAATTCTTATTTGTGTGGAGGCTTTCACACAAATAAGAAATTTGACTTCAGGTCCACTTTCTTCTCAATAAAGACATTTTAAATATAAATATCTAAAACATATTGTTTGGTGAAAAATAGTTCTTGTATTAATAGTGACCTGGTTTGGTCAAACCAAATAAAAATGTTTTGATTTGAGCTTTACTTTAAATATTACAGGTGAGCAAATCTGTTGACATAAATATGTAGCTATAGCAGCTATTTTAATAATAATATAGTTCCAGATTTTTTGTTCTTCTGGATGCTGTTTGTTCTCTAATGTTCCTCTCAGGCCTTCATATCAGCGCTTTATTCAGATTAAATTGCAGTCTGAATTGGTGACTTCTGAAAGCAAATGATTGCACTGGATTGTAATTATAGTTATCAGAGTAAAGAGGGCTGATATACAAATGCATGCCACACTTTTCAGATTATTTGTGAAGAATCTTGACAACATTGTATTAAAATATTTCCACTTTACAATTATCGACTGCTTTGTTTTTGCCTTAAGATCCCAGTAGAATACTTGAGGTATGAGTACAAGACATTACTCCTGGTTACTCTTTTTTTAATTTAATGTAAATATCCTAAAGACAAACACCAGACAAATATCTGATAAATCATAATCTAAGTTTTCAATTGGGACCCAAGATGCAGATGGAGCTAAAGGTAAATTTAAGAAATTTAAACAAAATATGAAACGTACAAAAATCCAAAGCAGAGTGACAGGAAGCAATGGATGAGTGAAAAAGAAAGAGGATCTTAAATACTGAGGGAGAGATGGAAAGAAGTGACAAAGAAACCTAAAGAGCTAACCAGAGGTGAGTAGGGTTGGGTAAGGCAGGCAGAGGAAATTAGGACATGGAAAACAGCTGGGAAGAGGAAAAGAACAGCAGGGAAAAGCTAAGTTTCCATTGACCATATAATTGAGTAATTTGACATGGATTTTTTGGGGGTTAAAAGATTGAATTGGACCATTCAGACTTCAGTGACAAAGTCAGATATAGGCAAGAAAACCAACGTGTTTGGGTCGGATTATTCTGCTGTGAACAAGATGTACACATGAGAAAGTAGAAAAGAACTAACAAGATAAGAAAATAACCAAATACAGATAAAATTAAAAGTCCAAACATCTACAGATTGTGACACTTTGAACTGTAAAGTAAAAAATAACAGATTAGTTTGGACAATTCTCAAATTCCTGAAATGAGCTCAAAATGGGAGGGAAGAATCTGTTTTGGTTTAACATGTAGGGAAATATATAATAGATCTGATATGATCACAAAAAGATGCTTAAAGTATTCAGAAAAATCTTGAATCATATGAATCTCATTCAGCCCCTCCCAGCCGATCTCAATTCATTTTAAAAAATTTAAATACAAGAAGTTTTGCTTTTTATTTTTCATAAAATAAAACTGAAATAATTGTCTTTAGTTGTTTGTTCTGGATTTATTCGTCGGATATTGAGATAAATCTTAAGTCCCTTGGTTTTCCCTTTAATGATTTATACATACATTTTCTTTAAAGAAACACTCTCCAATTAGAGCCAAACATCCCTAACAACACTTGTTGGCGTGGTCAGTGCAGCAGACATCTTGTAAGTTGTTGTTGAAGCGTGAAGATGGAATTACTTATTTTTAATAACCCTAAATCCCCCAGCCTTCCTTGGCATTGTTTCTCCTTTTCACAGCCGAGTACAGTGTTTGAAGTAGTGGAGGTTTTTGTTTTTTTATGCATCAAGTGAACCTTCCAAGCGTGGGCGTTAGCTGGAGGCGGAGTAATCCTCCCTGGTTTCAGAATCCAAACAGACCCGACATGAAAGGAAAGCTCAATTACGCAGCCTTATTCCTGATCAATTGGACGCCACCATCAATAAATGTTGAAATTCTGACTCAGGAAACACAGACGTCTTCTTTGTTTCTAAGAAACTGGAAAGTAGCAAAAATAATCAAAAAAACTGTTGATATGTCTTACTGACAGACTGAGTGCAGCGTGTCTGAGTCAGTGTGTTGCTTCATTACGGCCCTGCATGGCGGCGGCTGGTTGGACGGATGCTACATGTGCTGGACCTGCCAGGGACACACAGATAACGCTTTGACACACACTGAGATAAAACGTGACTCAAAAACCAAAACACAAATATGCGTCTGTTGCTCTGTGAGTTTATAAATTTGTGCACAAAGCTCTTAAATAATCTGTTTGGTTATTTTTGATATTCAGTTTCATCCTGATTCCAGTTTTTAAAGTAAAACTTATAATTACATCAGAATGAAAACAATTTCCCAGCCAGGTTTATCATTTTAGCTTATTTTATATTTTTACAACTTCAGTTGCGAATGGCTTTTTGCATGGAGGTGAATTTGCTGGGAAATCCACACTTAAAGATTTTAAATCATATAATGGATAATCTATCTCACTGTATCAATCTGATACCAAGTAAATACAATACTGATAACAATACTTTTCATTTGAGCTTGATATATCATCAAACTTCTGACTGAAGGTGTTTTTGTGGTTTTTATTTTGAATTATTTTTGTTCAAAAGTAGGACGGAATTTGGACAAAGTTTCTAGGTGTTGACAAAACACTTAAATAATATTAAAGTGATTTTACTAAATAAACAACTTGCAAAAAAATCATAATTTAAGAACAAGTCTGCCTTTAAAATTTCATTTTTAAGGACTATTTGAGAGACTACAATGCAAAACTTGTCCAAATATTGATAAGGAAATACCAGCATCATGATTTATTTGGCACAGTTACACATTTTTTGGCATCTTGTTTTGACCTACGATGTTTTGTGAATAGTTGTAAACAAACAAAGGAGGAATTGCCTTCATTTTTATGCTAATAGTTTTATAAAACTGTTACTTGCAAGATATTTCACGTCAGTTTTAGAAATATACTGTACACATTGGTGTTTTAAATTATAAAAGTTGTTTGTTGTAAATATTTGTGGTTTTCACTGTGAAAAATAATTAACATTTTTCCAACTTTGATTTTATGTTTTTATGTGACTAAAGGTCTAATATGCAGTAACAGTAAATCCAAAATATAAGAGTAAAATCACAAAGTTAACCACAAAAGCAATATTAATAGTTTATGATGAGAAGAACAAAGGTAACATGAAAATTGGTCAAAAACGACAATATGTACCTGGACTCCAGAGGGTTAAGAACAATACCAATTTCCTAAATAAAGAATTAAATTTGTATATTTTGTCCAGCTTGACCAAGAAGATAAAGTTACTTAGTAAAACTGGTTCTGAAACTGCTTGGTTTGGATCACAAACAAAAGTTTAACCCCCAAAAAGACATCCTTGAACAGTCAATTCATCAATTGTGTTAAATAATCACAATGTCTTGGTTAGATTATTCAGAAATGATAAAAATGTGTATTTATAAAAATACACAGGGTGTTTTAAAAAAGGAACTAGTTTAGATAAGAGGAGCCTTCAGGCATTAATGGATCAAGTCCATATATCTGTCCCAGACGAGACTGTATATTTCTGAAATTAATCCCTCCTCTCACCTTTATGGTCACGTTTTGTCATATCGCTGAGTATAAAATTACCATTTTAAATTTAAAATGTTATCAGGCTGATTCTGCAGTGACAGCTCATTCATTCTGGGCTGCCACCTTTTAGCTAAACATAGAGCAAATCTCTGGCCTGAATTACTCCTGTGACAGGTGATGGAGGCGTTTTCTGTGCCACTCCGTCAACGAGAATCCCACTGAGAGAGCATCCTTTTATTTCACACAATAGGTGAGCTCCACTTGATGTGCACCCCTCTTTCAGCTGTGAACTAAAATACATAGATGCTGCTGCTGAAAATTATCTCTGCAGCTGAATTTGAACCTCAAACTTCCACGTTCTGGTCAGAAAGTTAATTTTTATACATAATTTTATTTGTAATTTTAATGTAGTTCCTCACTTATTGCTGTAAAAGCAGGTTTGTACTTATATAGTTGATTTAAATTAAGATATATTTTTTAAATTATTATTATCTCAGTCTGGTCACTAATTTACTCATTTTCTTGTTTGGTTTGGTTTGCCATTAAAAATACCTGCTGCAAAGTGACACTTTTATTTATCTTGTCATTACACCTCAAAGATAAACCTTTACAGTTGTTAACATGTAAATAATTTCAAAGAGTTGAATAATAGTGTTAAAAAAAATGTGTTTTATTTTATAGGAATTGTTTTAATAAGAAATTAGGTAAGCCAAGCCAATTTTGTATAACAAATTTAAGCAAGTTCAAAATGCTTTTAACATCAGAAAAACATCATAACGTCATTAATTATGAAACAATAAAATAATAAACATTACATTTTATTCAGAGTCACCTGATGACATCATAATGTAGAGCTGTGTATCATCTGCATAGTTATGGTAAAAGATATTATTACGTTTTATAGTCTGAGACAGTGGGTGCATTTAGATATTAAATAATAGGGATCCTATGATTGAGCCTTGACATGCGACATGTAATGTACATTTTAAAAAAGCCATTTGGGTAAAAAATTATTGTGAAAACCACATCAGGTGATATAGACAACCATCTCTGATCACAAGAGAAACAAACTCTAGTCGGTAGCTGCGTTTCCATCGCAAATGAGCGCAAAATTTGACTAAGTAAAAGAAAACAATCTCGCAATCACAGTGTTTCCTTTAAATAAGAAACACAATTAAATTCAGATGTGAATAAGTTTGTTCACACAATAATCATTAAAAATCACATCCTAAGCCTAACCCTAAGTCTTCTTTGTCATTTCCACCAGTAGTAACATCCAGTTGTTGATAATGTGGCTAAACTTGGTTAAATATAGCGAACATGTTGACAGAAATCCTGTTCTTACAACAAAATTTTTTTAAATTGAATAAAAAAGAATTTGAAACTAGATGAAAACATTCAAAATCCTTTTAAAGATAAATTAAATGAATTGGAATACTTTATTTGGTTTGATGATTTTGGTCCAAATTACAAAAAGGTTTTGACACCCCTGATATAGAAGAATGCAGACTTATTTGTATCTAAACAATAACTAGGATGGTGAAATATTTAAAATCTTCTGTGTGCAAATAGCTTTTTATTCTGATTTATCTAAACCAGAATAAAACTCCCATCAATTCTTGGTAAATGTGTATGTTAATGCTGCAACAATATCTGTGCTGACTGATGTATTTTATGAGGCAATGCTTCACCTCAATGTGTGAGTCTATAGCACACATAATTATCATGGAAGCAGAGTTTACCACGGGTGGGGATGGCCGTGACTTCAAAGGCTTTGTATGCATGCATGCAGAGCTGCTCCATCTTATGCAAATCACCAGGCAGGGGTTTTACATTTTCAAGACACATGCAGCAAAAATCAAAGAATCCCGAGGAGTGGACGGATGCGAGTGGAATCACTGATTTTGTTTCAAGTAAACTGCTGTGTTTTTGTGATCTGAATCCAGAAGATGTGGAGCAAAAACGTAAAAATAAATCTACAGATAAACAATGCAGATGAAGTGAGGAGTGACCTAGTTTATTTAAAGTCTAGGTAGCAGCTTTGATCAAAGATTGACAGTCAAAGTCTGTGTTTCCAGGCCGCGCTTGGTACTTCAGGGAGGTGATGCAACCATAAGGACTTACTGAGTTGACTGTGGATGCTGTCAACTTCTGAAGAAACGACCGTGAAATCGGCGCTGTGCACGGCTTTTTGTTCTTTGCTCACCATGAAGAACATTTCCACTTTCTGCTGCATGAAACAAAACTGATTCTGATATTTGGGATTTTCTGGCAGCTTATTTAGACAGCCTACAAGAGGAATAAAAGTTTTGTTTGTTTCTTTTATAACATTTCTTTCCTGGGTAGTCTTCCATAAGTCAGAGATTCAAAAATACTTAAATCCAGCTTTTTGATAATTCAAAAGATGACACAGCAGCGAGGAACATGATGAGGTGAAAGCACAGCAGAGCAGAGCTATAAAAAATAACATTTAAAAAATGAAATGCGGAGTAATTACCTCCCTGGCGTTTGTTTTTTAGACTGCGCTGTAAATTAGTTTTGTTGGTTCACTGCTCATGGGAAAGACCCATGAAGTAATTTAATTGAACTGCTGCTGGCTAATAACCAAGAAATAGTTTCTTTCTATGGTGTATCACCTTCTGATAGCTTTTTCTGTTTCTATTTTAAAGACTGCATAACAAATGCTACCAGGAAGAAATAACCTATTTGGTGTGATAATCTATTTATTAGATGCACCAACTGCATGTGGATATAAAAAAAAGCAAATCAGACAATGACATGTCTGTAATTTTACACCTTTAGTACAGAAGCTGAGTGTGGACAAACTTTGTTTGGTCATGATAAACTTATTATGAGAAAACCACCGGGAAAAGAATATGCAAAAAGTGGGAAATGAGCTCATTATCTTGAGAAATCCATCGGGAAATTAACTCGTTATATTGAGAAAACAGGAAATTAAGACGCTATTTTAAAAAAAAAATCTTGTATTTAAGTCTGTGTCTCTAGAAAACAGACATTTTCTTTAGAAACCATCATGAAATGAGCTTGTTATGTCAAGAAATCCACATAACTTGTCGTGTTAACTAGCAGAGAAAACTGAGGCTACAATTTGGACAGGCACACCAAAACTGAACAGCAACAAATGGGAAAAATGTTGCCATGTTTGATGAAGCATTCTCTAATCGTCACAGCCTCCCTGAGGTTTGATGCTGATTGTGTCTGTCTCATTACGAAGACAGCTAACCCAGCTGATAGCTGGATTACAGGTGTGTGATTTTGTCAAGTCAGTATAGACACGTTCTTTTTTTCAGGAATAATCAATAATCTTGCTTCAAAGTGCAGGCTTCTTTTGTGGGAAATGCTCAAATGTTAAGGTTAGCATTTAGAAATTTTACCAGGATCCCATGTTTGTCCAGTCAGCCAATCAGAGAGAAGAAATCCAGCTGATGGAAAGCTTCGTCTGCTCCTCTGTTGTCATGGCTGCAGCCGTTTTGCTCCTGAGAGGTTTTAATCTGACATTTTGACATCCTGCAGAAACAGCAATATTTCTTTTTATCCAGCCAGCAATGTGCAGCTATTTATGCCAAATGCACAGATTTTATTAGTTATATGTGTATATTACTATTCTGCCACAAAAAAAGATTAAATGTGGTTTTACAATATCTGGAAGAGTTGTGAGAAAACATTTACTTCATTTTGCCTTTTTGAAAATCCTTTTCAATCAAGTAAATTTTATGGACTTGCATTTTTATAGAGTGCTTTAATTTTTTTATTTTTTTACATGCATTTTAAAACATATTTATGTTTATGTCTGTAACATAGCAAAATGCAATTAAAATCACTCGTGAATAAGTTTCTTCATGCAATCAGTCATTAAAAATCATGCTGAACCTCACACTCCAACCACTTCCTGTTGCCTTCTTTGTCGTTTCTGCCAGTAGTAACATCTGGTTGTTGGTCATGTGACTTTTATGATGCAAAAAAGGGCTTCCATTGCAGCTGAAAACATTTAAATGAAAAATATGTTTTCTTTTTAATTGTTGTGTTTTCATTAAACAAATTTATTATCGTAATTCCAAATTTATTGTCTAATAATTTTTTATTAGAAATGTTTGAAAAGCTTGTGCATGATGTCAGGAATTCATCAATGCATTTAAACTGGTTTACTATCAAAACGTTTCTGAATGTATTATAGTAAACAACATTTAAACAAATGCAGAGCAAGTGGGAGATTTTTTTTCTAGTAAATAACATTTTCATAACACCAGAAAGTATGTTTCTAGCAGTTTAAAGATTAGGAACATTTTTAGTTATAGTAGCTTCAGAAACTACTGTAATTATAGTTTTTCTTCTTCAAATTGCAGACAATTTTCTTCTGAGAATTGTAAATATTAGATTTGCTTTTCTTTGGAAAAAGCAGCTGTCACAACCAGTGGCATAAAAACTGAAGGTTTAAATGAAACATCAACATTTAGCATGATTGATCATTTTCTTTTGTGTTTGCTGAATTATACAAACACAGATAAACACATTTTTCATGCGCTGTAAACTTATTTCAGTAATTTCTTAAAAACTGGATATTTACATCCGTATATTAGGGATATTAAAATAACTGGAGTTGTTTGTTTGATTCTAACATGTGTAGACTGGTGTTTATTCACTGAAATATGTAATTCCCTTCTCAATTTGAGAAAAAAAAGATGTTGACTGGAAGCTGTTAAGGCGAATCAAGTGATAAATGCTGTCATTTTCTGCCATTTTGAGACTGTAATTTATGCTCTGAGTCACTGCTGCTTCTGTCTTCTGGAGAATCCAGCTCAATCTCCCAGCTTATGTCTGTTATGTGGTACAACTAAAAACTGCTCATCAAAATGGCAGCTAAGCTGAACATTTGTTGGTCCAGGGTGCAAATCTAATTGGACTAAAGCTGAGGTGAAGTGGGTCAGGTGAGGTCAAACAGTCAACCACAACTCTATGCTGGCACTCACACATGAAAATGGCTGCAAACCTGTGCATTTATACAACTGTACAACTTTGAAAAGCAGAAGTGGAGCCTCCTGAACAACCAACAAGAACGGTTTCTGGATGGTATGCCAGCCATGGTACAGCGCATATAGCGGTAAAATCAGCTGACCAAACAACCTGGCGTGTCGCTTGGGTTGCTAGGTTACCAAGCAGTGCCCATCAATTGTGTCAATCAGGAGATTTTTGAATCTAGCAAATCGGCTCATTTTCTAGAATAAGTTAAAAATCATTAACTTACTCCCAAAAAACAGCTGGATGTTTTCTTAAGTGCTTGGGCTGTTTTTAGAAACAGTTGGGAGAAAACCGGAAGAAAAAGAAAAATGTGCAAAATGTGATTTTATTTAATACGTCCTTTAATGGTACTTTAGTGGGAACCTAAGGTACCAATTCCTCAAAAGGTGTTGTGCAAAAACAGACTAATTTTTATTTTTATAAAGTTTCCAGGGTTAGTCATTCATGTTTTGAATAACAGAAAAGGAGGAAGTTCAGATAGTCTCTTCTGTCTATCATGACAGGCAAGAATCCCCTAATCCAACATCTTTCTCCCCAGTTTCTCCCCACACGGCCAGACTGAGATTTAAAAAGTAGCATCAAACGAAGTGCTCGCCAATAGTAGTCCGGATATTGAGCCAATAGTAGCATGTAACAATTGTGATATAGCAACAAAGCCTCAGAGGCTTCATTAGATTTGTTGAAAGACTGACTGCTACTGGAGATCCTTCCTGCAGCATTACGATCCACAACAACGCTTTGAGTATTTTAGAATGGACGCTAACAGAATTTATAAAGGAGAGTTTGAGCAGTAGCAGAGGTCAAAGGGTGAAATCTCCTGGACTCCTGGGATGACGCATGAGCAGCAGAGACTTTGATCCTGCTGTGTTGGTCGATGGCTCCTGCGGTCGGAGCCGTTAGAGGTTGGTTTGCTCATGTTCTGTCGACATCAGCCTCAGGGGAAATACTAATGTTTACACAGATTCACACAGCTTTGCTCCTATGAACAACTCAGTGCTGCTGATAATTGGTTCAAAGGCAAACAAAGCTATCCTTTCCTTCATAATATGTGTGTAAATACATGTTTTTCATTGGGATTGAGGTCAACAGGATGTGGCCTGCCCCTCTGACTCTTATTACTTCCAGGTCAATGTTTTTCACCATCTGCAGTCTCTCATGGATCAAAGCCAGTCGATTTTGGATGTCTGCACGACAAGGTTATTATAGTTAACAAAAACAAACAAAATAACAAAACAGTTTCATTAGCTGAAATAAATAAAATATATTTAAAATGTATACTGACATAATACATGTAATATCCTCCCTTTTTGTGTTTATTAATCTGTTTGTTAGCCTTTCAAACTGATGTGAGATTTCTTTTCTTTTCCCCACACAATCAGTTTACGTCAGCAAATTACGACATAATCCCCCTGATTTATGTTAGTCCACAAAATGGCGACTGCAAAAAATAGGAGAAAACACCATAATCAGTTGGTTGTCTTATCAATAATCAAATTCATTTTTTGAAAATGGGATCTTCTGTTTACTATTCATTACAATACTTTGACCAATACTTCCTTTTTAATTCTGCACCTACAAATTAACCATAGCATAAAAAATAAAACTACTACAAACTAGAATTAAGCAATATTTAACTAATAAAATCTAGCCAACACACTCTCAAAAATAACTAAAACTAACTGTAATGAAAAACTCAAACCTATTATAACCCTGCTGCACACAGCTGGTTCTTCCGTTTGCTTTTTCATAACAAGATTCTCAAAGTTTGAGAGGAAAAGTCTTATTTCTTAAGTTCAACTAATCTGATGAGTCACAGCATTATGTGGGAGTCTGTATGTTTTTTCTTTGAAAACCGCATGAAGCAGAGTATGCAGCTGCATAACGTCAAGCTCAAGCTTCATGAACTAAACTGCAAATAAAAGAAAAATGGTAATAAAACAGAAAAGCATGAATAAAAAAACCCTCCATAAAGCTCAATAACAAACCTCTCCCACACACCTTCACTATCATAGCCCTCTTAGGTTTTATTTTAGCAGACAGCCTAATAACTACGATGATCTAGTCTTCAATATGACACATTTAACAAATGAAGCCATGTCTGTACTGCCCACAGTTTTTTGAAAACCAATGCAGTTAGGACATGATCTAGTTAAGCTAAAAAAATGTCACATTCGTAACAGATTGAGACTTATAGTTATTTCCAAAGTTGTAATTTTATGACTTTATTCTCACAATTTTATTCATTATTTTGATTTTCTTAGTGTATCCCTAATACTTTTTGCAAGTTTCTACTAACAATTTGATCAATTATCTTTGATTATGAGCTCCAAGTGATTGAGGTAGACACGCCATCACCCTAATCTTTAACTCCCCGCATCAGATTTACATTTTTTTTTTGTTTGTTTGAGACATTCAATTTCTGACTGATGGTGAAATAAAAATCTTACTTTAAACCTACACAATATAAAATTAATATAATATAATATAAAAACATGCAATGCAACCAAACTATGTGATAAATACACATGTAGTAGAATTTAGATTTAAGTTTAATTATCTCCACTCGACCCGTCAAAGTCTACTATAAGTAGCAGATTAATGAAAGGGAAGTAGACGACAAACCCAGAGCTGAGACTCAACAGGGGAAACATTTAAACTAGATTTTATGAATCAAAATTAAATGCAAAATGTCAAAATTACTGAAAAATTTACTTGCACATGTTATAAACTCCAACATTTGTTTTTCTGTATGGCTTAATGTTTGAAATAACAATGGAAAGTCACCCGGTGTAGCTATAGTTTCAATCGCATATAAAATTCAAACCATATATTTTTTTAATGGCTAAAAGAAAAAACTTCCTTCTTCATGTCATATTTGTTTTTCTAGGCTCCAGAAGAGCTTTCTCTCTATAAGAAAAAAAACTATTTTTATTGCCACATTTGTGTCACAGCTGATGAGTTATTGACCTTTATTTCCCCGCTGCTTTCTCTGACCTGCATTACAGAGGAGTAATAACCTGAAGCAACAGTATCAGCAAACCCAGGAAGGGTGCGGATTGGAAGTAAAAGAAAAGAAATAAATAAGAAGAAATGCATCAATAAAAGTCAGGAGGATTACACCTCTGCAGCTCTGCAATGCTTTTCAGCTCTTTCTATAATTCAAAGGCCCCATTTGGAGGTAGAATATATTTTCAAAGGCTTAGACTCATACACATAAATGTCTTATATATATATAAAAATTTATACCTCAAGTTTAACTTCCCAGTTTAGTGTCTATTGTTCTAACAGACTTAGCTTAGTTTAAAAAAAAATACAGATCAAAGATATTAAGAAAAATAATAATAGCAGTGCAGGAAGAGGCAAGAATTCACCAAATGTTATTGTTTACGTCCGGAAATTTCTCGCATGCGTACAACGCTGGAGGGCAAAAAGACGATTTTCTTCCCATCCACAGCCGCGCTGCCGCGATAGAACAACAACGGTTAGCAAAAAATAAACTATGAAGGCATTATTAGTTTAGCTAATTTAGCCACAGAAAAACCAATAAGAACAACTTAAAACCACTCCTATTTTTCGTTTTCCCCGCCCCCATCCGTCGCTCACTGGTGTTGTCATAGCAACTTACTGACAACAGCAGATATAATAAATATAATCCAGAGTACAATCCTTCATCGGCTGGTCATAAACTTGTGAAACAGAATCATATAGAAATAATAAAAAATGCATCTATATATAAATAAATACAATATGAAACAATGAAAAAAAAAAGAAATGATTTACGTTCATGGCATAAATTCAAAATTTAAGCGTAACTGAGAAAAAGACAGGGCTCTCTTTTACAAAAAATAATAATTTTGTAAAATAAATTTACAAACAATTATTAATACTTATTAAGTATTAAATTAATAATTATTAATAAATCATTAATAAATCATTCTTCCACACTGATGTGAATCAGCTCACATTACATGTCAATTGTTATTTATTAAAGGTTCATATGTGTGCAACATGTTATTACTGCCAGTGCCACAAAGACGGATTTTTATTCAGCAATACCCTGAACTGGTTTGAAATCACACCATTACATCATCCAAGCACCATTATTTCAGCATCACATGTTGATGAACAGCAGTGAATCTGATTCCTGTTGCCCCTGCTGTGTAATAACTACACCATGTGGCAAAACACCAGCAACAAGCACCAAAAACACTAGCCCCTCTGTCTGCACGGCCGACTCGGTTAATGAGCCGACAATGTGATTTTCCCTCTTCTCATTTTACACATCTGAACGCGCCGCCCACAGACGACGACTGAAATAGCTGCAATCTAATGGTCCTGAGAAAACAAACATCTCGCAGCTTCCCGTCGTTTCCTGACAATAATTCCTCTACAAGCGAAAATTGGTTAAAAAAAACTGCAAAGGAGCAGCCTCTGATTTTAAATAATATCTATCTTTTCATGAGAAGGATCACTGGGACATTTGTAAGAATAAAAAGTGAAATATTTAAAACCTTAATAACACTTTTAAAGAAGACAAAAAGCTTGATATTCTGCAAAGTGTAGCAAACCAGTTCCAAAGACTAAGACCTTCCACAATGTGTTATGTTAGGTATGTTAGGATAGGTATATGGCCTATACAAAACATGTTCATTAAATTTTTTTGCACAAAATTATTCTTAGACAATGAGACTTTTGAGACTTTTCTGCTCAGTTCTGCACATTTCAAGCTGTTTTAGGGCCTCTTGTTGCCATGCTCAACATTTGCACTCGCACATAAAAATAACTGCAGATAATTATACAACCGTACATCTTTGAAAAGCAGAAGTGGAGCGTCCTGCACAACCAACAAGAATCTTACAAGCGGTTTCTAGATGGTAAGTCAATAAAACAGTAAAACCAGTTTTCTCCCAACTGATCATAGACGGTGGAACTCAGTTTGGGTTGCTAGGTGACGGGCTGAGCTCCTCTGGGGTTGCTAGGTAATGCGCAATGCCCCTTTAGGCTTTTGAAACGGTTAATTTTCATGACCTCAAAAAACATCAACATATTGCCAAAATGACAGCTGGGTGTTTTTTTTAAAGCACTTGGGCTGCTTATAGAAGCAGTTGAGACCCAAGTGGAATTTTAAAAAATTTGCAAAATGTGCTTACTGATTTAAGACATTTGGATTAAATCTGCTATTTTAAATCTTTTTCTTTTACTTCCATAAGTAATGAATTGTTTATATCTAAAGTTTTGCCGAATTTAAACACTTCTCTGCTGTTTTTAAAGTGCTTCCCCTACATTGACTGAGTTGGCATCATGTTTCTAATAAAAAACTTCACCATTGTTTGTCTTTTGTTATTTTAGCTCATATGAGGCAGGATGAAGTCCAGCATATGATGCATCTGCAGCTGCAGTGTGAGCAGATGGAAACTGGGAAACTGGAGGCTTTGCCACCAAACGCCTGACATTTAACATCTGTCGCTGTGCTGAAAGGCATCTGCTGGTGACAAATGCTCCTTTAGGCTGATACAGGTCTGTTTCTTTTTTTTTTGGTAAAATAAAAACTTACTGCCACACAACAGCTGCCTAGTGGGAGTATGTTCACCATCATTTTATTCTGGGATTATTCCTTCCATACAATTTGATATAAATAGGACGACAGGTTGGAAGCACAAAAACTTTTTGAGTCAGATCCAGACTCAAATTTGGCTCATTAAAGCAAACTTATATCAACACTATTTTAATTTGAAGCCATATTGTGATAATTATCTAATTTATTAAATACAGTAAATTTTATCCGGGTCACACTGTCAATAAAATATGTTCTAAGATTTAAGTTTTCGCTTCAAGTATCAGTGTTTAAGTGTGTTTAAAAGTGTTTAAAAATTTAAGTCAGAGGTTTAAGAGGGTATGTAAAAAGAAACTGTATTTCTGATATGTCGAAACTTTATGTAGGCTGGGAGGGAGCGAGAGAGAGCAAGACTTTTAGCGGACAAAAGATTGGCTTTTCTGGAGACATTGGGCATCTTAAAGCAGACCTAATATGCAAAATTCACATTTTTAAAATGTTTTTTCTTCCATTTTGGTTGCTATTGCTTCTAAAACCATCCCAAGAGCTTAGAAAAACACCAAGCTGTTTTTTTTGGCAATAAGTTAATGTTTAGGAAATGAGTTGTTTCAAAGACCTTCAGATTGTTAAGTCACACTGCACCGTTACCTAGCAACCCCAGCTGAGCTTCAGCATGTTTGGTCAGCTGGTTTTACTGCTGCATGCACTGTACAATGAAGAGACATGTCTACTATTGTTGACTTGCAAATCATTTTTTTCACTATTACAAGTAAAAAAAAAAGTCCAATACCCCCAAAAATGATCATACAATCTGCAGCAGACATTTCCTACAACCAGTTAAATAAGAAAATAAATCAGCAGATATACTTTTAAAAGGCATTTATTGATGAAATACACATTTATGGTTTGACAAAAGCTTCTGTAGATTTGTATGTAAGAAATTCCAGCCCAATCCTAAACTGCGATACATCTTGTGTTTAAGTGTAAACCAGATCATAAAATGTGCAATAAATAATACAAGGACAAGGACACAAAATAAGTGCCTGAGTTAACCTGCAGGAGGAAAAAGAAACGAGAGTGAAATAAAATCCAGTCCAAATCCATGTTTGTGTATTGGGTGGATTAGTGTGAGATTTCCTGATCAACGTGAGGAACCAGAAGGCATTTAGAGACCTGAGGAGCTGGCTGCAGAAAAACGAAACAAAAAACAGAAAAGTGGGGCTGAAACAGTCTGGAAAAGGTATATTGCACACTTTGTTTGCAAATAGAATAAACCACATGTTCTTTTTCTGCGCTCACAAAGGGAAAATTTAGTTCATATTAAAACACAAAACACTACAGGAAAATTCAGTCGCAAAGAAACAAACAAAACATGTTAGAAATTTCTCCTTCAGCAGAGATAGAAACATTTTAAAACTGATCAAATTTAGAGAAAACCTCCACAGATCTGGAAGGATTTTTGTTTAATTTAAAAACAACAAAACTGCTGCATAGTTCACCTTTGACCAAGAATTTATAGCAATAACTTGTAGTGATGTGAAAATGACAAATCTCAAAGATTTATTTTGTTTTTGACTTAAATGTTTCAGAAAATCAAACCAGTTTAAATATCTGACAAAAAAGTTAATACAAAATGCAGTTTTCAAATTATGATCTCCTTTATTGAGTAGAAAAACCAAGCTATCATAAAGTATTAGGACCACACAAAGAAAAAACATAACGAGAATTAAATTGTAATATTTCAATAATAAAGTTTTAATATTACAACAATAAAGTCGAAGTAATGTAAAAAAAAAAAAAAAAAGGTACTAAAACTACAAGAATTCAAAATAATGCAAGAATAAAGTCATAGTATTACAAGTTTATTTTCATGAATTTATCCTTGAAATATTAAACTACTCTTAAAATATTACGACTTTATTCTCATTATTTCAACTTCACTCTCGTCATTGTATTTTTTTATTTATTCTTGTTATGGTCCTAATATTCTGTCTTTTTTAATAAATATTAATGAATTAGTGACCTAAAACAAGTTCATTTATCTTGCTGAAAAGTTATTTGTAATTTAATTGTGTATAATTTTAAGCGTATTAAGATGTAAAACCATTTTTTGTTTGCTTTTTGCAGTATAGTAGAGAAAATTTTCTGGCAATCAGTCTGTGACACACCAGAAAGTCCAGATCAGAGTGACTGATGAAACAACAGTAACAAAAAAATAAAATAAAAAAATAGTAATTATTAAAAAAACAGGGGGGGTTGGAGTGTCCTAGTCAAAGTGTGGACTTCAAAGCAACTGAAATATGGCAACGTGGCTAAATGAAATGATTTATGAAATGTAAGCTAGTTACTGCAATGCTTTCTGGTAATGAGGAAACTAAAGGTTTATGGTGAGTCAGTCAGCTTTAGATAGGATTTTTAAAATAATAAATCATAGTTTGAAAACTGATTTTTGCATTTTCTCAGCATCAGCTAAACAAAACCTTCCACACTTTCAAAGTGGACACTTACAGTATTTCACAGCAGAGTCTGTTTAAGAGTTCAGTCTGCAGCCAGAATCATTGAGGAAATGTTGTTTAATGCAAGCGCGACAGCAGAATAACCTTATAGAAGACCTTTTATTAAAACCTTTATCTGCAGCTGAGCTAGGTCTACCATGAACCTCTGACAAGCAGCATGTCTTAATGTTGGTCCCAATAAAGAGCTAAACATCGATCTGTTCCAGTGAGCTGGGAGTGAAAACCTTATGCAGCAGAATCCATAAAAAAATGATAATTCAGATCTCCCCCAGAGCGCCGCAGAAAGTCTGGGATATTAAAACCGAACCAGCTGATTTTAAACCAAGCCAGTCTCAATCTGACTGAGAGGCGCAAATATCTCACCAAAGAATCCCATAATAAGTGTGATTTCTATTTGAGCCATGAAATTGGTGCCAGCACATCCAATTTCTCACCACTTTACTTTTAGTTCTCACAGAATCCGCCTCATCGGGCCTCAACTTGTTTAAAATTCCCTTGGTTTTCAGTCGCAGCAGCTGGGTAAAGCAGACAAATCAATAAGGAGGAACGAGGGAGGGGAACAGCACCTTAATCTGCACAGAGAGGCAGAACCGACGAGAAACGACACCAGAAACAAAAACCAATAGGCGACGTTTCGCACAGCGCCTTTTCGTCGCGGACTGGATTTGTGCAGGAAAACCTGGAGATGAGGGAATGTTAGCACCATAGAAAGCACCAGAGATGAAGTCTGACCGTCACTGTTAGGGAAAACTCCACCTTTTCCATTAGCATTGAACAAAAAAACAGTGTTGGTATTTGTCCACAATTTTTCAATCTACTGCATAACCTAAAGCTGTTTAATCTTAAATATTTCAGATGCACCACATTGAAAAATTATACCTGACAATCAACTTCTCAAACCGAGTTCCCTCAACTACAGCAGAAACAGCAGGAATAAACGGGCAAGTGAGGCATTTGTGGTTCATTACCACTGCATACACACAAAATTGACCCAAGTAGTTTTGGTCTAGTTTCTAGTGCAAATATATGATGGTGTCCAAGGGCAACTGTAGATAAAAGAGAGAGAGAGAGAAACTTTCAGCCAAAAAACTAAAATTTTAAGATTAATATCAGAAGTTTTCTAGAAACAATTTGGAAATTTCTGAGCTTCAAAAGTCAAGCACTTTCAAGTTTTGAAACTCATAAAATTTCCAAAAGTCAAAAATGTTCAATTCTATAAACTCGATTTATATATATATCTATATGTTTTTTTTTCTGCTGCAAATTTGTGTCTTTCAGAGCTCAGATATTTCCAGGTTTTTTCTAGAAAACGTCTGAAATTAAGCTACAAATTTCTGAAATTCTGGGTGGAAATGTATTCCTCTATTTTTCTATCTTTTACAGCTTTAAAACGCTGTCATACAAATATCTTAGTACACTTGAAATAAGAAAACTAAAACTATGAGCTTGATTTAAGCAAATAAAATTAAAAAAAAATAGTCGCACTGGAAGATTATTTCACTTGAAACGTGGGAAAATGTCTTGTTACAAGTGAAATAATTTGTCAGAGGAAATATAACTTTTTCATCAATATTTAGTCATTATTGACCTGAAACAAGCTCTTATATCTTGGTATAATTAACTGTAAGCTAATTTTGTCTTATTTCAAGTGAGTCAAGATATTTGCACTAGAAACTAGAAAGAAACAGTTATTATTATTTTGTGTTTTTGCAGTGTTTGTGAGATTTTTCTTGTTTTCTAGTCACAGCAGCACCATGTTGAGTGTCTTAGAGCTGATGTACCTTAAAGAAAACAGAAAACGTTCAGCAGAAACCAACAAAGATGAGGAGAAGCTGGAATAAACAAAACAAATATTTAAAAGCCCAGAGTCGACGAACTGAAGAGTTTTACTGTTTAACAAACTGAATGTAAATCAAGCAGCTGTGATCGAGTTTCTATTAAAGTTGGGGAAAAGAAAAAACCCTTTAAAAAGAGATTTACAGTACAGAAAATGTCAATTTAAGTGTTTTATCAAGAAAAAGAAAAATAGTCCTGTTAGCTCATTGCTTTTGGTTTTTAAGCCATTTTAAGAATAACTTTTTCTGGTTAAAAATATTCTTCCAAGTCTATTAAAAATATTTGAAACCTAATTTCATAACTGAGTTTCGCATAAAGAACCCCATAAAATATAAAGTTTGTCGCTGTTCTTAAATTTAATCAAATTTGCCAAAAACGTGAAAAACGGCAAATAAAGAACCTTTAAATACTGAATTTTTACTGTAAATTTTTTTACATTTTTGTTTATTTATGGTAATTATTTGATGCTTAGGTCCTAGTTTTTCTTGATTATGTTTTGTAGTTAGTAAAGCCGAAAAAAATTGTGCAATTTAAAAAAGAAATATGTTCATAAAAATGTATCAAAATTAACTTTTTTATGGCAAATAAAATGATAGATTGTTCTCTGATGTCATATTCTGTGTTTAGTAAAAAATCAGAACAGGTTTAAGAAGAAATGCCACAGAAAATTATTGCTAGAAAAGCTTAAGAAATTAAATGAGTTTCATGAGTTGTAAATTAAAAAAGATCATAATTAACAGAAATAAAGGCTTGAAAACATCAGTACAGATGTAATTAATCTAAAGTTACATAGATAGACTTATTTATTGAGATGCACCTGGACGGACGTTAATGGAAAGTGAAGTGGAAGGAAAAAGTGTGGCAGAAGAAGATGCACAAAAGGGCTGTAGTTCCTTATTTTTTCACAGTCAACGCTCCTAAATATTGTTTTACAACATATTTTAATAACTATAATAATAAAAGTAAATTGATGCATTTCTAATAAAATGGCTTCACAGAAACCAAAAACAATGAGCAGCCATGCTGTGAGTGTTTCAGCTGCGTTTGTCTGGATTTGTTGCCATGGAGACACAGTGAATGTCAGTCAGTGGGATTATTATTGAAATGATAAAAATACATTCATTCATATATTTTTACATGAATGAATGTAAAAATACATTCATTCATGTATGAATGAATATATTTCCACTTTCAGAAAGTGAAAATATTGTGTAAGTTGTAATCTTTAAAAACAAATATCAGTTTCACTTCTTGAATGATTTTAAATAACGTTTCAGTTATTCCACATCATGAAGAAGCATCTAAATAGAACATTTCACATGTGAAAAGGTGACAGTTCTGCATTTGCTTGGGAAAAACAGAAAAGTAAGAAACTTTTCTAAGATCTGGGGATGTAAGAGAAGAGCTTTAGCAAATTTGCTGCATCACACAGTTAAGAACAGCATGTGGTTACAGAATAAACCTCCTTAATATCACAAACGCACATTTAAAAAGCACCAAACGACCCAGCTGTGGTCATTTTATTCGCAATTTCAATATTAAAATGCTCTAAGTGACGCCTCAGCCCCTGTTAAAACCTGAATTTGCGTTCTTGAACGCTGGCTGTCCTGCAAAACAAAACAAAATCCAAATACTTGTGGCAGAAACAAAAACTGAAATGTCAAATAAATGTTTCCGGAATGAACTTGAAGACTGTGCAGCTTCTCCAGCTGGGAGTGAGAATAAAAGATGCGACAGCGAGACGACCATTCTGACGTGTTTCTTATTTTAAATGCCTTTTCTCCAAATTTGTCCACATTTAAACACCAAAAGCTGCAAGTGGAGCTGATGAGTCCAGATTATAAAAACCCTTAAAAATGAAGTTTCTACAGAAGAGGGTTAGGGAAACTGAAGGAACAAAAAATAATTCTGACTTTTTTCCTCAGAATTCTGAATTTAAGTTCAAATTTGTGAATTTCTTTCCTCAAAATCTGGTCTTTCTTTTCTTCAAAATCCCAACTTTAATATCAGAATTTCAACTTTAATCTGAGAATTGAGATTTTTTACTTAGAATTCTGACTTTAATCTCATAATTTTGATTTTAACATGAGACTTTTCTTACCACATTTCTGACTTTAATCTAAAGTTACATAGAATCAAATATCTATATTGTTATTTTATCTATCTATGTAAAAAGTCAAACATCTGGGATCTTTGACTTTCTTCTTAGATTTTAGATGTTTTTTATTTTTCCTCTCAGATTTTTTACTTTTCTTGTAGCATGTTTTGGACTTTAATCTCATAATCCTGGCTTCTTTCTCTGACTTTTTCGTCAGATTTCTGATTTTTTTTTTCCTTTGGATTTATGACTTCAATCTTCTAAGATCATAAATCAGAATTATAAATTTTTTTATTCAGTGGCCCTAGTCCTCCTCCGTAAGTTTCTGCTGCTAAAAAAAGTGCAGGAGCACGAGGACGGATGTTAAGGACTGCTTAGTGTGAGGAAAACTAAATTTAAATGGCTTTAATCTGCCTAAACCACGACATCTTAAAAGTCTTATTCTCTACATGAGTTTGTAGCTGGGGACAGTTTTCCTCCTCAAAGTCAATTCACATATTCAGACCCCACAAACACATAAATGGTTGCAGATTTGATATAAGCTGTTTTGTGTCCTTGTCAGACAACATAAAGATGCTTTCATATAATCTGATACTGATAGCAAGTCTGTCTTTATCACCATATAGATAGCACTTCAGGGATCCACTCTCTCTTTTCTATTTAACAGTCTAAAGTCTCTCTTCAATCTCTCTGTAATGACATTTTATGTACAATATCAGCATATCGAACATAAATTACTACACACAAAAAAAAAGTCTATTCACAATTGACAATCATCAGGAATCCAAATCAGACATAATGGAAATAAAATAATAAAAAACAATTCAGAGGAAATTGATTTATCAGCCTAAAATTGATGGATGTTATATAACTTTTCCATAAACTTTCTGTGCTCCCAGAACATGTTGTGTTGTGAAAAGACGCCTTTTTATGTATATTCTTATTTATATATAAAAAAGACCTTCCTCTCCCGTCAGTCATCGTCTGAGGAGGATGAAGCTCAAAAACATGTTCAGATGACTCCCGACATCTTGTTTGTGTGTAAACAGAGCACCAGTAGTGTCTTGGTTCATGTCTTTTCTGTACAAAAGTATAAATATATGCTTTTCTCTCCTTTTTTTCCATTTTTCTCTTTTTGTTCACATATGTAGGATGTAGCAGACGAAGAAAAAGGTTGTTTTAGTTTGTAAAACCGCGCCGGTGTTGCAGGTCCTGTGCCAGTTTTTGTCTCATTAGATGTCGAATTGCTGGCTTTTGTTGACGTCAGGTGTTTGCTTGGTGTTGATTGATCGTCTTTGCATAAATAATAATAAAAAATTAAAAAAAAGAAGAAGAAAGTTTCACTGCGGCAAAGGAGCCGACCAAAAGGATCCAAATAAAACAACCATTGTGTCCGTTGTAGCTACAGCAGGTCCATCTTCGGTCTGTAATGGAGCAGGAGTGGAGATTTCTGGAATGGACAACAACATTTTGAAAGTTTTACCAAGTATTTTTTTTCTAGTCTCTTGTGCAAATATCTTTGTGCAAAGAAGATAATCTACCAGCTGAACTTATATTTTTTCAGCAAAATTATTATTATTTACTTAAAACAAGCTCTCATATTTTGCTTAGTTAGTTTTGTCTAATTTAAGCAGTAAAAAGATATTTGCTCTAGAAACCAGGCTAAAAAACTTAGTAAGATTTTGTGTTTTTGAAGTGCTGGACTCTCTTACGTTGTTGATCATGTGACTCGTGTGACGCATAAAAAGTGTTTCCATTGCAGTTTTGCCAAATACACAAATTCTGATATGGCCAAAAAAACACCTCATCCTAGTGGAAAAACTTAATTTTTTTTCTCTTTACAACTGTTGCGTTTCAATTAAGAAAATTTATTTTCGTAATTTCAATCTGTGCAGTTATTTGGACAATGGAAACACGACTAATGAGAGGAGACAAAAAACAATTATTGATTAGAATAGGGTTTAGTTTAACAACATGCAACAGGATTAAGTCTATAAAAAGATTTCATAACCTGCAGGTGATAAAATTGAAATTAATCGTGTTCTTGTCTTTATGATAGCTCAGCTGGAATTCCTATTTAATTCCACAAAACTGCCAGAATTTGTTACCTTAAATCTCCATCTTGTCACAACAACAAATTTCAAAGTGTGGTCCTTTCCCAGGATTTCCTCGTTGCATAAAATGTCCAGCTGTGAAAAGAAGCAAAAATAAAAAAGCAAATTTATTGAAAAACATCAGACCATAGAGGTCGAAGGAGAAAAATAGAAATAAAATGTTTTTCCCCACAGAAAGCAGACTGGATGAGCTCAGTGAGTGAAGTGTGAGGATTTCTGCTGCTGGTTTTATCTGTGCAGAATGATGATGATGATGAAGTTTATGGTGAACTCTCAGTGAACGACAGAAGGAACGGACGGCCGAGGTTCGATAGCGAACACGCGGCTGGCTCGATGAATCTATTCCCACCGTGAAGCAGCATTGATATTCTACAGAGCGCCGTCTGCAGGTCAATACTGAGACAGAGAGGGAGGCCGTGCGTCACAGCGCCACCTGCTGGTTCACTGCTGCACACTGATCAGGTCAAAACAAAACTAAAATATAAGACATAAATCACTGTCACAATTATTCAGAATTGCATATTTTAAATGTCTGCATTTCTTTATGTTGACTTGAAAATATTAAAATCTGCTTTTAAAAATTGTTTTAGCAACAATGTAGAGAGTTTAAGCTATAAACTACCAAGACATTACACAAATTATCAACAGTAAATTTCAACAACTGGTCATTTTTGTAGGCGATATGGACTTCAAATTGTATCGCAATATCTTGTGATAACGATAAAAATTATGATAAAAAATGATTTATTATTTCTTTTTAAGCTAACAGCAATCATAGTACGGCAAAAGCTGCTCTTGATAAACATTAATATTTAAATTAAGCTTATTTAAAAAATTGTGACTTATTTAATTAAACTACCCAAAGTCTTAATTTAATCATATTTTTGAGTTTTAATAGTTTATTATTGATTCTCTTAGGGGACAAATGGGAGAGAATAGCAAGAATAACAAAGCCTGACAAGGTAAGCAATGAATCAATAAATTAAACACATGATAAATTAAAATGCTAAAAATGTTTGAAGGGCAATTTCCTTTACAGGTTCATCATCATTCATTTTATTTAAGTTTTTGGCTGTTGTAATTTATTTTGGATATTTAAAATGTTTTTCAGTTCCAGTGTTAAGAGTTCATTACAAAATTAAAGTTGACTGATTATAAGCAATACAGTTACTGAAAATTGGGACAAAATTTCACATAAAATATTGCATGGATGCATTTCTTCTTACACTTAAAAACAGAATAAATATTGAAATATTGTTGACATATTACACATAAACTTCAGAGTTATTAACAGTTCTGATTGAGGAAAATGAAGAAGTTCTGGAGAGTTGCTCCCTACACAAAATTTCATGTCATTACAAGGATAAATGTGACAGGTTGTCAGGTTGTTTCTTATTGACTTTCAGCACTGATCTATACGATACATTTGTAGTTTTAATTTAAATTGAATCATCTGGTAGGATTATTTTTGAGCATCTCCCTTCTTGCTTTCTATCTAACCTTTAACGTTCCTATTCTTCTTGAATTATTAAGCATCAGACTTCCTGCAGATAAATTTAAACGGGTGTGTTTATGCTCCCGGTTTTAAAACCCAGAGTCGTTTCAAGCATCTTTTCACAGTCAGTGAACGCCACAACAATAGCCGGAGGGGCAAAGCGCGGCCGACGCTTCAGAGCCGCGCGACGCAAGTCGACGATCTAATGGAGCCGACCCACTCATCTGTGTGACAGCCAAAATATTAAAAGACACGAAGGAAAAACGGGAAAAATAGGCAACAAGAAGGCGATTGTGGCGATTTCTCACAGCCATCTAAAAATCCAACTGTCAGATTATCGCCCACTCTCGCCTCCCCCCTGCTGCTCTGAACGGGGCGGCAAAGACAATAAATAGAAAAATTAGATATCATGAGGGCTTGTTTTCATGCAAATTATACCAAACACAAAGGGCACGAATGAGTCACAGCATAAAAAGGAAAAACTTTATTTTAATCATGTAAAATAAGCATGGAGATTCAAGAAATTTCCTCTAAACTTCACGATTAATCGACTAATTGTTTAAGAGAATTACCATATTTTTCATTTAACCCCTTAAGCATTTTTTACACAGTTTTTTTTAACTATGCAATGAGCAAATAATTCAAATACTTTTTTAATCAGAAAACAACAGTTTCATTGCCTAAAATGCTACAACATAGCATTCCTTTAATGAACGCTCGATTATTTGTAGCAAAGAATGCATCTGCAGCTAAAAAACCACAAACTATCTACTAAGTTGTTGATTATTTTTTGGAGGAATATATGAATTAATAGGAATTTATTTTACACAATTTGAACCAGGTGAAGGTAATGATGTCGCTTGAGGAGTTTTGGGTAGAAAATATTTGCAGACAAATATATATTTATATTTTTTGTATGGTTTACTGATCTGAATATGTTAATTTTTCAGCAATTTGCCCTTTAAAGAGTCTGTGTACTCCACTTAATAATTAATCGATTACTAACTTAGTTGATGATTATTTTAATAATTGTTTAATAACAATACAAATACATGTAAAACTATACATAATGACAATGCATATCCTTAAATTGATAAATTAAAAGAATTACCCAAATTACCCAAATCTGTCCTACAGAAAAATTCAAGCCCTTTTCAAGCATTTTCAAGGTAAGTTTCCAAACCTTTCCAGCATCAAACTTTGGACATAAAACAATCCAAATAAGTTAAAACAAGGCAGTCTCATGCTTTCCTTCTATTCAACTTTCCACTAATATGCTTAGATCCAGCAGCCTGTAAAAATATATTATTTTCTAGAAATATACCGCTGTGTGTATGACAAAGATATATAATTTAGTTACTATGGGAGAAGTGCAGAAATAAATAGACTTTTCGGTGATTTTGTGACTCGGTGAGAATTAGCCATGCAGCCTGGAGTGTGTTGTTTTCTGTACCTCGTTAAACGATGTCAGGTTGAGCTTTTTGGCGATGAACTTTTTGAGGTGGAGGACGGTGGCTTGTGCTGAGCAGCGGATCCATTTACGTTTCAGACCTCGAAGTTTGCTGCTGTTGCACTCCAGGCAGATGCTGACCTGTTGCACAAAAAAAAATGATGATTATAGGACCTGCGCCAACTCCACGGACATAAATGTTCAATCAATCAATTTACAGAAGTACTGAAAGCGTTGCAGCGTTGTGATCATTGCTGGGAGAGATAGCTTTTAGTATCCGTGGAAGTAAGACTGAAATAATCTGATAAATTATGACTAATCGATTGTTAATCAACTAACTTAGTTATCGATTAATCATTACCTAGAGTACACGATTAACTCTAAAATCTCTAAAAAAGACCATCTGCTAAAAGAACAAACGCTATCGTTCCAGTACCATCAGTACTGCACAACGGTGTAGATCTACTCTAGGCAGAAGTTGCATATAGGGATGAAACGATTAATCGTGATTAATCAGAGTAATTAAAATAATTGTCAAATAATTGCCAACATAATTTGATAATCATTAACTGGAGTATGCAAGAGAATGCAGTCAAAGCAGTAATTAAGTCAAAACTATATATAAATATATACATTTTATTGCATTTTAGGCAAAGAAGTGTATTTTCTATGTTTAAAAAAATTATTTTTTTATTTGCACATCTTAAGGTATTTCTAATATTGTGTACAAAAAAGGCTTAAGTAGTAAAGTGAAAAATCCTCATAGTGACATTTTTTTATCTGATTAATTGATTAATCATCAGAACATTGATTAATCGATTAATAAAATAACTGTTAGTTGCAGCCCTACATGAGACAGATGCTCTATTCTGCTTTCATAAGCAAAGCTGGCTAAATCAGTGATGTTAATCTGCTATTGGTTTCCTGAATGTCACCGGTTTTCCCTGCCACTGGCCTGTGAATTTGTTTTGCCCCCTCAGGTGAAACGGAGCGTGGTCAGAAACCATTATCATGACTGGGCCTCACACATCAAGAGACGAAACAGAAGAGAAACGAAGCTCTTCATGTGCGACTGTCCTTCTGTCTTTTTTTATTCCTCTTTTTGGAGACAGGAGGCGACGACGACGACCCCTGTTTAAACATCCTCAAATAAACAGTGGCAGTGCTTTGCCGAACAGCCTGCCCTTCAATAAGCAAAGACCAACATCTCAGTGTGTCTGGTTTCCAGTGGCGCTGGCAGTGAGGGGAAGCTCGTAATGTAAAATAAAAGCCTTGCTGGTGATCTGGACTCTGCGGCGGCTCGATGGCGGCCTGCGAGGCACTTTTATAACATTATAGTACATTACCGACGGGTCCGCGGAGCCAAGGAGGGCTCCTGCAGCTAAACACACAAATGCACTGATGCAAGAGAGAGGAGAGCAAAGAAAACACTATGTGTGCTTTGTGAGGCGCGCATAAAAAGCTTCAGGCTCATTACAGAGCTGTTGCAGAGCTCTGACGCAACTTTTTCATTTTGAATATTTGCTCGAGCTTCGACTCTGGACATCTGAGGCCTCAAGTGGCATCGATGAGAAAATTCACAGCTATTTTTTTAAACACACAAATGCAATTCTTTCTGCATAAACCGATAAAAGTTCTTGACCTCAAATCTAAGCAATATCTTGAGAAATCTTGATTTCTTGAGTTTTGTTTGTGTGCATCGGTAGCAGAGGTAATTGTACTCAAGCAAGAGTAAGAAGTATTTGGTAAAGAGTCTACTCAAGTACTGAGCAACTGATTAAATTATCAATCATTCAATATTAAAAAGTTACATCATCAGAAGGCCCAAAATATTAAATTAAATGAAAATTTTGGTATTTTAAGGACCAAACTCACAGTAATTCATGTAAGTAACAAAAAATAACAAAATCAGGCAAAAGAAAACATTTCCAAATCAGTTTCTTTCAATATAAAACTTTAACAACCTGCATGTGCGTGTCTTTTTATGGTGAATTTTTGGTTAAAACATTTTGTTTTTCATTCAGTGAATAGAGAATCCAGAAATTTTACTCAACTAAGAGTAGCAATAAAATTACTCAAAGAACAGTAAAGTAAAAATACTCCTAAAAATTACTCCTGTAAATGTAATTGAGTAAATGTAACTGGTTACTACCCAACTCTGGTCAGAAGTTTTATTAGTTTTCTCCGGCAGTGCCCCGCGCCACAAGGTTACGCTCTGAAAGGTCGTCCAGGAGGCAGCTGCGAAGTGTTCTGCAGGTCGGCCATGCGTGGCGGCTCGCCTGTCGATTCTTACACCTGACTGAACCAGGAGAGGAAGAGGGGTTCGTCTTCCTCATCCTACCTGCCTAGAAATGCTGCCGTGAATCTTCTGAAGTTCTGCTCTGTAACTTTTTCTAAACTCTTTCTGTTTTTTAAACTCGCAAAAATCTGAGTAAACAGAAACAAAATTACAATTTAATTTATTAAATGAAAAAATACATATACTGCTGGTGTTATAAAGGGAAAAATTCACATTTTGGACATTTTTGTCCTTCCATTTGAGTCTCAGTTGCTTCTTAAAGAAACCTTTTGGCATTAAGTTGATCTTCTTTGGTTACCTAGCAACACAGCCAAACCCTGCCCGTCGCCTAGCAACCCAGCACATTTGGTGAGCTGCTTTTGGAGGTTTTGAAACATTCACATTTTAAAACCAATCCATACATAAATTACTGTGTAGAGATTTGAGGAAACTTGTATAAAATCAACACAAAACCTGAAACAGAACATTATCCAAACTGTAACTGCGTCTGACTATTTTCATTCAACTAATCAATTATTTCTTGCATTGAATACGTTAAGATTTTATGATTTAGTAGAGCTCAGAACAGCTCTATGTACACAATATATAATAAACTCTTTATAAGGTGTATATAAAAGTGATTTGAAATTAAAGAAACACTGTGAATTAAAACTAAAGGTCAGGAAGAATAATAAAAACAACTGTACTTCAGTTAGAGAGATTCAAGAGTGGAAATTATTGTGATGAGCTAAAACGCCTTAAATTACAAAAAAAATAAAAAAAAATAAATAAATGTGAAATAATTTGCTAAATAAATACAATAATATTTGATTATGTTTTCATTTATGAGTGTGTCTACAGACTTAAATGTAATTTCTTGGACATATAATTTATAAAAATATACAGGAAAGGTTGAGCTGATTTGATTTTGATGATGTTTTATGTATAACAAAGTGAAGTTATAATTAGCTTGAACTTTTTTGTCCCCAAAAAGACTGTCAAGTTGAAAGTAATTGAGGGCCAGTGTGTTTCTTTTTTTATTTTGATTTGTATATAAAATGGTTAAAATTTACTGAAAAATAAACAGCAACGGTTTGTGGAAAAAGTCTAAAATAAAGAAGCATTTAACACCCTTCAGTCTCTAAAGGTGTATGTAGTAAACAAAATATTTCGACAGTCTGGAAGAAACGTCATTTAATGGCAGCTTTTATTTCTGTTTTCTCCTGAAAGCTCTAAAACACCTTCCTCATCTTCTCCCATCACTCTCTTCCCCTTCCTCCAACATCATCGTTTTCTTCCTAACCCCCACTGCTCCTCCTCTCTTCTCTTCTCCTCCGACGAGCTTTACCTTTTCAGTCACCTAGCATCGGGCTAGGTGACTGAAGCTACCCTCAAACACAAAAATCCTGCGAATGAAATTCTGCAATTTCATGATCACCTCATCACCCTTGTTACTGTCAGCAGCCATTTTGGCCTCTCAATCCCGCAATTTCCTGCAATTTCTCCCTCTTTTATATGTCATCTTGTATTTCCCGGCTCTCTCCCTCTCCACCTCTCGGTGACATTTCACATCACTGCGTTCAGACTGCAGTATTAGCTATTCTGTGGGCATTTCTGCATCGCTGCTGAATTTACAAAAGGGCAAGACCTTCACCCACGTCGGGGCAAGCTACCCCTCCCACATCCAGGGGAGGGAGAGCTTCTTTGGAGATGAAGAACTTGATTTTCGCTTTTTTTCTGTTATGACAAAAGATTTTTCCGCCTGTGCATCAGTATGCAGGAGAGATGCTTCATGCTGCAGAGAGAGTCTGTCTTGCAACAACAACAACTCAACTCTCCACAGCGTTATTTAGCCTGACTGGTTGTGTTGTTCATGCCTTTATGACTGTTACCAGAAATTGAAGTTTTGACAGGAAACAGAACCAATTTCTCCTTAAAAGTTACAAAAAAACAAATATCAATATTATGTCCATTTGTTCAGAATTAAAAAGTAGAATAATAACCTGCTCGTCACTACGGTGATAGTCGTTGTCCTCCTCTGGCTTCTCCTCTCCGGCCTCCTTATTCGCCGTGTCTTCTGATTTTGTGTCGCCTGTTTGAGAAGAAGAAAAAACTATGATAATCTAAAAAAATAATACATTACATCACTACATAAATGCAGATATAAAAAGTACAAAAACTACAAATAAGTGCAAAGTGTATGAGCCACAGGGTTTTTCAACACATTTCATAATTATCCAGAGTTAAATTAATAGATTTTTCCTTTTTGTATTTAGTACAAGACATTAGAAGATAATTTTGAGGTCTGTCTTTAAATATATGAGGTTGATTGGAGATGGATGAACAATGGATGAAAAATGGACAGATTGACAGGAGTCAACAGGAAGGAACGAAGGAGGGAAAGATGGATGAACGGATAGATAAATAAGAGGTTCTAGTAACTAGAACAAAAATATTTGGTAAGTTTTTGTGTTTTTGCAGTGCACGAGGCACCGCTCCAATGTTGCAATAATATATTATAAGTTATAAGGCGGATTTTTGAATATAATATGCTGAAATGTACTTTAAGTTTTAGTGTAGCTAAAAGATTTCATTTTCTGCATCATATATTTAAATAAATATATAAATATTATTGAGATGGAAAAATGTGAGTTGGATCAGTTTTAAGTTGCTAGAATACACAGGATCTGATGTTTTTGAGTCTGAATGATGTAGTTACTTTATCTGGTGATGTAAATGTTGCCTCCTCACAACCTGACAAGACAGATGGCAAACAAACCATCCGTCTCCAGCTTTTTATATACACTGCTCAAAAAAATAAAGGGAACACTTAAACAACACAATATAACTCCAAGTAAATCAAACTTCTGTGAAATCAAACTGTCCACTTAGGAAGCAACACTGATTGACAATCAATTTCACCTGCTGTTGTGCAAATGGAATAGACAATAGGTGGAAATTATTGGCAATTAGCAAGACACACTCAATAAAGGAGTGGTTCTGCAGTTGGGACCACAGACCACTTCTCAGTATCTATGCTGTCTGGCTGATGTTTTGGTCAGTTTTGAATGTTGGTGGTGCTTTCACACTCGTGGTAGCATGAGACGGACTCCACAACCCACACAAGTGGCTCAGGTAGTGCAGCTTCATCCAGGATGGCACATCAATGCGAGCTGTGGCAAGAAGGTTTGCTGTGTCTGTCAATGTAGTGTCCAGAGGCTGGAGGCGCTACCAGGAGACAGGCCAGTACACCAGGAGACGTGGAGGAGGCCGTAGGAGGGCAACAACCCAGCAGCAGGACCGCTACCTCCGCCTTTGTGCAAGAAGGAACAGGAGGAGCACTGCCAGAGCCCTGCAAAATGACCTCCAGCAGGCCACAAATGTGCATGTGTCTGCACAAACGGTTAGAAACCAACTCCATGAGGATGGTATGAGGGCCCGACGTCCACAGATGGGGGTTGTGCTCACAGCCCAACACCGTGCAGGACGCTTGGCATTTGCCAGAGAACACCAGGATTGGCAAATTCGCCACTGGCGCCTTGTGCTCTTCACAGATGAAAGCAGGTTCACACTGAGCACATGTGACAGACATGACAGAGTCTGGAGACGCCGTGGAGAGCGGTCTGCTGCCTGCAACATCCTTCAGCATGACCGGTTTGGCAGTGGGTCAGTAATGGTGTGGGGTGGCATTTCTTTGGAGGGCCGCACAGCCCTCCATGTGCTCACCAGAGGTAGCCTGACTGCCATTAGGTACCGAGATGAGATCCTCAGACCCCTTGTGAGACCATATGCTGGTGCGGTTGGCCCTGGGTTCCTCCTAATGCAGGACAATGCTAGACCTCATGTGGCTGGAGTGTGTCAGCAGTTCCTGCAAGATGAAGGCATTGAAGCTATGGACTGGCCAGCCCGTTCCCCAGACCTGAATCCGATTGAGCACATCTGGGACATCATGTCTCGCTCCATCCACCAACGTCACGTTGCACCACAGACTGTCCAGGAGTTGGCGGATGCTTTAGTCCAGGTATGGGAGGAGATCCCTCAGGAGACCATCCGCCACCTCATCAGGAGCATGCCCAGGCGTTGTAGGGAGGTCATACAAGCACGTGGAGGCCACACACAATACTGAGCCTCATTTTGATTTGTTTTAAGGACATTACATTAGAGTTGGATCAGCGTGTAGTGTTATTTCACTTTAATTTTGTGTGTGGCTCCAAATCCAGGCCTCCATTGGTTAATAAATTTGATTTCCATTGATGATTTTTGTGTGATTTTGTTGTCAGCACATTCAACTTTGTACAGAACAAAGTATTCAATGAGAATATTTCTTTCATTCAGATCTAGGATGTGTTATTTGAGTGTTCCCTTTATTTTTTTGAGCAGTGTATAATTCATCTGAGCTGAGGAGAAAGCCGACCAGAGAAAGTTCAGTCCAAGTGCGCTGCCTCACCCCAGGAAAGACTCCTCATCCATCTGATAAAAGCTCTACGAACAAGCAGCACCAGCTGATCAAGTTAGAGTACACATCTTTTATGAATTTTCCTGTTGCCTGTGATATTGTTGCAGTATTGAATTTTTAGCTGTAAAACTTGGTTATCGAAGTCTAAATTGCGTTGCAGTGACAGAACAGCAGCGCAGATGGGTTTTGCTTTCCGGTAACCTTTAGAAACAAAGAAATTCAGTCTGTTCCAGGATTCAGTGGAGGTAATAACTGTGTTTATGTGAGTCTATGTCTCAGACTGTAGATGCGCTCAGTCCTCTGTGAGTATTTTCCGTCTGGGCCAACTGTCGCCATCCCTCTGTAGAATATTAAGCTTGTCCCAGTGTTTGTCTCCAGCGTTAGCCTCACTTATTGCTCATCAGGAGGGCCTTGCTTTAGTTAAGTCTCATATCGCACCGCTTCCTGTGTCGTACGCCGTGTCTTTTCATCTCCCCTGTTACCGTCAGTAAATGATCTTCTGTCTTTTTTATGATTTATGGGACAACTTCCCAACGCTAAAGTCCCACAGGTGTGCACAATGACGTTTTCAGGCTAGTGTGTGAGAGACGGAGAGAGCCATCTGTGTGTGTTGGCGTAGGAGTTTAGATTGTCGTGAAAGCAAAAGTGTACTCTGCAGACTCAATGCGTCCCCATGTGACCCAGTCTTCTTGGGTTAAGTGCTCAGAAAAGCTGGTAATTTAGAAAAATGAGTCTATGTGCCGGTGGAAGCAGCTTTTGTTTTGGCTGGTGTCAAGCAGTCCTCCAGAACTTAGTGTTTCCATTTAAAAGCAAACAGATTTAACGCGTTAAAGCGGATCTATTATGCGAAAGTCATGTTTGGCACATTTTTATGCTTCCAGTTGGGTCTCAATGGCTTCTAAAATTAGCTGAAGTGCTTAAAAAACCCACCCATGTCTTTGGTGTCTGAAAAATTAGTCACTTCAAAAACCTCTTTATTGTTAAGTCACAATCAACAGGGACTGAGCCGTTACCTAGCGACAGAAGCAGAGCTCCAGCACATTTGGTTTTACTGCTGAACAATGGCTGCTGGAAAGGACAAGTGTTTTGTTGTCGACTTCCTGTCCAGGAAACCAGTGGCTGAATTGTTGCTGGTTGTGCAGGAGGTTCCACTTTTGCTTTTTTCAAAGATGTATGGTTGTATATTTGTGCATCTATTTGCAGTAATTTTCATGTGTGAGTGTAAAAAAAAGTATTAAACCAGATGTGAACAGTTGTGGTTTAAAGCTGTGCTCTTTTAACTTTAAAAAACCTTTTTAGTGGCAACAATAAATGTGAAGGCCCTGCAAAGTGAATGTAAATACACTGATGAATAAAAAAAATTAAAATTTTCTGAACTTACAGCAGATCAAATCAGGATGATGCAGCAAATATATATTGATTTTAAAAGAAAACATGTTCTAAACACCCATTAGCTAACTCAAATATCAGCAATCAGAGCAATTTATTTAAACCTGCTACGACTTCAAGTTCCTCCCAAACACTGAACTTTGCACGACTGCGTAGTTAGAAAAATATCCTGCAAGATCTGAAAAATCAACCTAAAATTAACCCAGTGCTGCTAAATCAGATATCGGCCATATTTGCATAAATCTACAGATATTATCACCGCCTGAGGCAGAGGAATAATATTTAAGTTTTAATCTCCTGCATGCAGATGATGCTGGATTAAAGTTCAGAACTTCCTTTGTTTTAATTTCCTTTCTGAATGGGTTTCTCTCCATTCTCGATTCAGCCAAAAGTGACTTCGAGGAATAGAACCAGAGCAGTTCCTCTCCCATTTGAGCCTTAATTACCAAAATCAGAGAGGGGGATTAAGCGAACGATTAGGTCTGCCAGCATGACAGCCCTCTGGACACACATTCACACCAACACGCAGCAGAGAGCCGGTTTAGAAAAACGACTGTGCACAAAAACCAAACCATCAACTCACTCTGGTTGGCTAAATTGCCTTCATCTGTACTGTTTAATGGCTTCTGCTGTTCCTCGTGGTTGTGCTGCTAATGTTAGTCATTGCTGGTTGAGAGGGGTTCATTCTTTACATAGGCTAATAAGAGCAGTGACACACTGCTGAGATGAAGGGCATTTAAAACCTTTAAACATTAAAACATTTAAAAACTGTGTTTTTATTTTATTGCCCTGGGAGAATAAAGGGGTTTTCAAACATGCATGAAAGAAGATAACACTTCAGGTGTGCTTTTGATGCAATGAAACATGTTGATTTTACATAATACTCCCCCTTTAAAATAAATCAGAAGATCTGATCAGTGGCTGCTAACTAAACAGAAAGTTATTTCCACGTTTCACACTGCTCAGTTCTCTAATTTACAGCATAAATCTGTTCACTTTCAGGCTTAAAAACATGGACAAATTGCATTATTGACAATGTTGTGTTTTAACTTTTAACAAAGGGACCGCTACCTCAAGATGCACAACTCAGGCAGCTGATGAATAATATAAATTTTTCTGTTTTTTCCGACCTTGAAAACACAATTAGCTTTTTAATTCAGATTGTGTCACATACTGACTGAGTCTCTGTCATTTAACTTCAGTACAATTAATAAAAATAAATGTCATATATGCTTTAACAAGGGATTGCAATTTGATGTTCTTCAATGGAACAGACTTTCTTCGTAATTATGATTTTTTCAGCTGTTATTTATGTCTGGATTTCCGCATTTGGCTTTTTCTGGTGCAGAATTATGACATATGTGCCAAGTCAGTGATGTAAAAACTGAATTAAATGTGGCATGATGAATGTGGGAAAAACAAGATACATATCCAATTTAGTACCACATCTGGATGTGGCTCAAATTGGATATTTATTTGGGTGAAAAGATCAGAATTGCTCAGTTTAGACTGCAGCGGGTCGCATACGGGCCAAAAACATCCGATTTGGGTCGAATTCGCCTGCTGGAGATGGGATTAGGTCTGTCACAATAATAAATTTTGCTGAACGATAAATTATCCCAGAAGTTATTGCAATAAATTATAATGTTGTTTTGAGACCATTTAAAAGGATATACTAGTAATCTGAGAACACTTTCTCAAAGTTCCATAAACTTTAATTTCTTACAAAGGTTTAACACTGAAAAGACATTTTAAATATCCAAAATAAATAAACAAAACAACAAACAAAATTGTCCTTTAAAAATTGTCCTTTAGATGAGACTTCTGTCATCCAGTCTTTGGTAAAAAGAGAGAGACAAGAGAAAAAAAAATCATGCAATCAATTGGTTTATTGAGTTATTGTTGCAGGTCTGTTGGGACAGTTTGTGAGTTTCTGTCCTCCATTTCTAAGTATAGACAGATGATGTTTTTATGATGCATCTCCAAAGTAAACAAGTTATCATTTTTGGTTTTGGTGCATTAAGTAAACAGAAAAGGAAGTATCTGAACTGGAAAACCAGCTGTCAGAGCCATTCAGGGGAAAATGGCCTATTTCAATCACTGGCTGCCTGAATGGTGCAGCTTATTATTACCATTTGTTGCTGCTTTTGTATGGAGACACATTGAAATTGATGAATTTTTCTTGCAACCCTACCTTTGCAATAAAAAAAATCCAAAATGTTTGAGTGTTTATCAGACTAAATTGAAAAAAAGCATCTCCTGAATAAACAAACAAAACCTTCAAAACTGGAAACAACCGACTCAATGCTGTTGCTGCTTTCAGTCCCAGTGGGGAAAAAGTTTAACAGCCAGCAACTGCATGAAATAGTGTATGCAAAATGGTAGCTGTATTTCTGAAGCCTGTGCATTAAGGGTGTGTTTGTACCGTTTCGCTGATCTAGATGAGTCTTCATGTTGCACAGCTCTCCTTTAATGTCCCCAGGCACCTCCATGCCCAACTTCTGATAGAAATCCCTCTGCTTCTTTATCTCCGCTGCACAAGAGGCAAACACGACAAATAAAAGGGGATTTCTCAAGTGTCTGATTACATCTGTGCTAAAAGCTGCTCGGGTCTAGAAAACAATCCATAAATGAAGGATGAGCTGTCAAAGTGCGTGCATATTTTAACGATGTAAAACCAGCCAGATAGAGATAAACAACATGGATGAAGCTAAAAACCGTTTCTGATAAAAGAGGGTGACTCTTACCCTCTTGAAGTCCCGGTACCAGCTTGTAGACGATGTCTTGCATTGTTCGGTCATGGCTAAAACAGATGAAGGAGATGGTTAGCAAACCTAACCCAAAGAGTTGTACACAAAATATTAATCCAACATGTTCATTTCTACATTTCAGAACCAAAATTATTCAGTCTCTAGTTAAAATTTAAAGTACCCTGCATTGCAAGATGATTAATTCCCAGACATTTCCTTGGTATTTAGATTTATGAACCAACAGAAATTAGTAGATAATTGTGAAATGGAAGAAAAATATTTTAAATATTTACAAATGAGAATCAGTCCGTAAAAAATTGACTTTTTTGCCATTAAACTTCCCTCTCTTTATAGCAGCTGTAGCTCAGTCTGATTACATGGAGAGGAACTGAGAATGGATTTAGGTCTGAACTTTGACTGGGCCATTCTAACACATGAGAATGTACTGCAAAAACACAAAATCATATGAAGTATTTTGGTCTAGTTACCTTAGTACACTTGAAATGACAAAACTAACTTAGATGAAACTTTTTAGAAAGATATAGGAGCTTGTTTTAAATAAATTGTTCCTTTCTATTGATAAAAAAAAATCACTTGCAGGACATTTTCCCCATGTTATAAGTGAGACAATCTGCCAGCGTAACTAGTCAGTTTTCATCAAAATCATTGATTATTGACTTTTAAAAAACTAGAAACTAAACTGAAAATACTTTGATTTTGTATTTTTATAGTGCACAATTTTAAGACAGTTGGATAGGGAATAACGTGTGGGCATATACTGTAGACATTATTCCACATCTAGAAAATAAATCTATTGGATTTTCTGTTTTTGCTCTGAACTTGTCACCTTAACTGGAACTCCATCAACTCTTCTGAGATTCCTAAGAGGAGAAATGAGAGTAAAAGCTCTTCTCATGTAGAGAGCAGGCTTTTATTTTTTGAAACCATGTGAAATGACTGCAGCTACAGGCGTCACTCTTCAACCCACCAGTTGATTTATGCAGCATGTCAAACCAAAAATGCTCACCTCTTTGCCCTCTTGCATCTCTGTAAACTCTGGTTCATAAAAAAACTCCAAACCTCAAGATGACATTTATGGAAAAATGTCAAATGTGTTGTAACATTGACACTTTGAATTTGGTGTGGAGCATATGCTCTTCCCAGTCTGGCTGTGAAGTAGCCTCTTTTTTTTGTTGTTTTTTTCCTGTGCTTGTGACACGGCGGCACGGTGGGGGCGGATTGGGTCTGACGGTGCTTTTTGACACCTGGTTCTGACAGCCGGATAACGGACACGGCGTGTCGGGTTTGCAGCAGAGTTATGGAGGAAAGATCCAGAAAGCGTGGCATGTTTGTCAACGCTGCGGCACATTGAGGGTCAAAAGAAAACGAGCTGGGAGCAGCAAAACAGTGACCCCTGCTGGACAAAAGATGGTAGTACTTCCAATTTTTTTCTGGTACCTGAAGAATTTGCTATTTGTTTTTCTTGGTTACATTCAGAGTTTGGTAGTAACTAGATACATTTACTCAATTACAATTATTTAGAAGTATTTTACGAAGCTGTACTTTTTACTTTTACTTGAGCAATTTTATTGAGTATTAAGTATTTCTACTCTTATTTGAGTAAAATGTCTGGATTCTCTGCCTACTGAATGAAAAACAAACATGTTTAAACCAAAAAATTCACCAGACACAAACCTGCAGTTTTTGTTAACTGAAACATCAATAATTTAATAATTTTATTATAATAATAAATTTTAAAATAAAACATTAAGATTCATTTTTAAAAAAGATTATTTGGATAAATTTTCTTTTGCCTGATTTTGCTATTTTTTGTTACTCTTGAGAATTATTGTAATTTCTGTCCTTGAAATACTAAAATTGAACTTAACTTTAATTTTTGTCCGTCTGATTGTGTAATTTTTAAGTATTAAAGGAGCGATAATCTGATTAGTTACTCAATACTTGAGTAGACTTTTTACCAAATACTTTTTTACTCTTACTTGAGTAATTTCTTGGATGGCTACTTTTTACTTTTACTTGAGTAAAAATATTTTGAAGTAGTGTTTCTCTTGAGTACAATTTTTGGATAATCTACCCACTTCTGGTTGTATTGGACTTTTTGGGGGTAAAATTGATGTTCTATGTTTGAAAAACAGCAGATATGAAAACGATAATTTCCTAATTCACTTGGAAATTCAGAAAAGTGTGTAAACAGATTATTTTCTTAAAGAGAGATTCAGATATCCCATATCTGTGTCAAGTTTGATCAATATAAATAAGCCGAAGAGTTTTGTTTACCATCTGTTTGACATTTTAGCTCTAAATCACTTGTGATGTTTGTTGTCAAGTGTAATTTCCAGCTATGTAAAATTTCCTGTGAAATAATGAACCTGCAGCCAGCTCCGTTTATTTGATGATAACTAAAACTGCAACATTTTGATTCTGCACTAATCACAAAAGTAATACTGGCAAATCAATTCAAGGGCTTATTAAACCTTAATTCTGTCAAATACTGTTGTCACAAATTCACATTAATAGTATTTTTTTTTAATATAAATGTAAATCAGTTGTAGCAGAAATCATTAACAAGAATAAAAGTGACTTCAAAAGAGCTAGTAATCATAATAACCTGAGGTCCAAAACATAGAAACACAATCTCTATAAAAAAAGAGAGAGAAACAAAGCATGGACTAAAAGTAAATATAATTATGTTAAATTCTATTAAAACACATTTTTTATATTTTTTGAGAAATCTGTTCAAAATAAAAAAGGTCAGAAATGTGTTTTTCAAGAGTTTCCATTTAAGAACCAAACATGAAGCCTGGATGTGGATTAGTTTTCCTAAAGTTTCTGAAGCATCTGTGTTGGTTCATTTCCTAAAACATTCTGATTAAAAAACATAAAACCTCTCAACAAGACATAAAGAAATTAAACTTATATTCAACAGCAGCGCTGCAACGCCTGTCTTTCTGCACCAGCTGTGCGGCTTTCATCGGAAACTACATCTCTAAAGTCATGAAGGATTAGTTTCTTAAAATGTGCATCGCTGAGTAGCAAAGGTTTCACCACTAAATACACTAAAACTCAGCCACGCATCCAAACAGAAACAGATGAAACTGTTTGTGTTGAAAGTGATTTAAAAAAGGAGGTGACGTTAACACCCCGTCTGATCAAACATGTTTTATTAGAGCAAAATTGAGACCATCCGACCATCTAATAATGTCTTCTATTAGTCCCAGATTTAAAGGGAGGGATAGGGTTAGGGAAAACCACAACAAAAAGCAAAAATTTAAAAAAAATTAATCAAATGTGTTTAAATGATACATTTTTAATTATTAGTATCATAAAATTAAATTAGTTTTTAAATTACTAATAAAATATAAGCTGGTAAAATAAGTAAAAAATAAAATCATACTCAGTTATATATCATACGTTTTTTCTATTTCTGAAAACAGCACTGTAGTTTTAATGTTATAATTTGTTGTTGAATTTGAAACATGACTTTCAAATTCAAACTCTCAACCTTCACTGTATAATTTTTGAATTGCAGTTGAGGGCCACACAAAATCAGTCCAAGGGCCATAAAAGGCCCCTGCGCCACGCTTTGGACACCCCTGAGATAAATCAAATATAAGACGCACATTGCCAGTTTTGTGAATTTTAACTCAGGAAAATCTAAGAAAATACCTTAAACTTTGTTGCTGAAATGTCATAAAAAATGACAAAGGTCAATAGAAATAAGTATGTCTAAATTAAAAAGTAAAAAATGTCGAGCAGGTGAAAAATTTACAAACAATAAGCTGAATCTCAGAAGGCCAGAGGTTATTTCTGCTGCTCCTGCTGAACGCATGCAGAGCCGACACTGAACTGCGCGTCGCTGCAGCCACAGATTACAGATCAGACTAATCAAGGAAATTACATTAGTGTTTCATTAGAATGCAAATCTGCACTCCCCCGGCTCTCTGTGAAAAAGTAATAAAGCTTTAAAAGTTGGGCATTGTGCTGAAGTCTTCTCCCACTCCCTCTTTTCTTTTCACTTCCCTTTCAAGCGAGACACTCAATCAATCCTTTAAAGCGCTCTTGATCAATAGCCCTCCAAGGTTCCTACGCACCTTTTCTCCCACCCACTTTCAGTTCTTCCACTTAAATAATCAATAAAATTCTGCACAATTCATCCTGAATTATAAAATTCAAGATTAATTATAACATGAATTATACATGACTTTATTGGAGTTCAAACACTATTTTCTGTCTGCTAAACTGTTGTGTTTTTTTTTTGGTATTTTACACCTAAATAAACAGGAACTAATTTTGTTTTTAAGATGCTGCTGGTAAAAAGTCAGTTTTATTTGTACAACAAGGGAGTTCAAAGTGCTTTAAATGGTAAAAACAACACAATTACCAATTATAAAATAAGCCATAAACATTACATTTTGTCAACTGCTATCATCAAAATCATCAAATATAATAATCAATGTTCCAGTTGATTATAATCAAAGGCAGCTCTAAATAAATGTAATCTTGATTTAAAGAATTAAAGAAACAGAAATTGATAAAAACAAAAGGTTGACTTCCTAAATTTCAGCGAATCTTCTTTCAAATGGTTCAGAAAGTGCAATTAGTAATTCTAAATATAAATTAGAATAAATAAGTCAGAGCAAGAAGCATAGAATTAGACTGAATAGATCTACTCTTATTGATTAGGCACATTATCACGATACCCAATACAGAATTTGCAGGTCAGACAGAAGGTGAAATACAAGTCGCAAAAAAAAGAAAAAAAATCGAATTTAAAAATCTGAATTGAGCATTAATTCCTTTTTAAAACGATGACAAACAGGATACTAACATCTGATTAGTTTAAGAAAAGTGTTCATCCACTGAGCGTTGTTTTAAAGATGCTAGACCAATAGGGGGCAGTGTAGAGCAAAAACCTGACAAGAGAAAAATAAATATGAGTTGCTCATATCGACTCAGGTTTATTTATCAGACCAAAATCAATATGTTATGAAAATGACAAATATCGGCCAATACCTGCTGATATATTGTACATCCCTAATATTAAATGGAGGTTACTTGTGAATGAAAGGCCAATCGCATGAAAATATATTGTTTATCAAATACCTGGCTGCATGTGGACAATAGGGATGCACCGATTGCAGTTTTTTGGCCGATCCTAGATTACCGATTTCTAAAAATCCTAGGTTACCGATCTCTAAAAGTCTGACATGCTGATTCCGATTTTGGCCAATACCAGTTTTTTTTTGTTTGTTTGAAAGTCTCTGAGTTGGCAACAGTGGGTTGACTATTCTTTTTTTTTTTTTTTTTTTTTTTTTTTTTTACCCCTCCAGGGGCTCTTTTGTGGACTCTAGAGTCCCTTTTTACAAAGTAGGCTGACAGGAAAGGGGGAAGGAGAGGGGGGAAGACATGCGGTAAATGTCGTCGGGTCCGGGAGTCGAACCCACGACAGCCGCGTCGAGGACTTGAGGCCTCCAAATGTGGGTCGCGCTACGCCCTACGCCACCACGGCACGCCCCAGGGTTGACTATTCTTAATGCAAATGTGCAGAATGACCTGGTGGGACGGTCTACAGTCAAACCTGTCTTAGAGGAGAGGATAGTGGTTGATTTTTAGACCTTTGCTCAGGTAAATAAGATCAGTGGATAAGGTCAGCTTCACATGGAAGTATCGGCGGATCACCAATATCGCAAGATCAAAGAAATCGGTGCACCTCTTAGTTACATTAGTTACTTAATAGTCACTGAGTTTGTTAGTTAGTAAGGAAGGAAGGAAGACTGAATACTACAGGAATCCCTTTTATAAAAGATTACAGTGAAACGCTGGCTGCTTTTAAATAAAACATAACCGAATCACCAGCATTCTGACTCTGGTGTTTTACACACACGGTGTAATATTAACTGCAGAGCACTGAAGTGTTTATGTAGAGCCAGGTTGTGAATGAGTTGGGGTTAGATGCATCATCTATTAGAAAAACACACAGAGCGCCTCAGCAGCTCGAGGCCGTGCCGCTGCTCCCTGCAGCAGAGCTGGAATAAAATGGATCCATCGGCTCCTCAGTCCTCGGCAGTTTATCGTGTTAGTGGCGGCGTGCTGCTGATTGCAGACTGTCTGTCTGTGTGTGTGTGTGTGTGTTTGCGTGCGTGCTGCTCTGCGGCGGTCCCCCACTCACCCGATATACTGCAGTGGATGGCTCTGATGAATAACAATCCTACACGTGGGGCACGTGTTGTTCTCCTCCAGATACTTTACAAGGCAGCTTCTGCAGACTGCAGACACACACAGCAGATGAAGCGTTACAACGCAGTGTACATCCTCCATTACCCTCCCAGCTTCACTACAATGATGCCTTTCCTTTGCTTTTAAAAGTGGCAAACCTCAAACTCGTCCATGGTCCTGAAATTAAACAACTAGCGTGAATATGATAAGAAAAAAAACACATATTGCTCTTTTTTAGGTAACTGAAGAGTTGTGACTTCATTCATAGTTCCACAAGCACAAATATTGTTCATTCCAACTTGAAACAGACTTCTTCAGGGAAAAAAATAAATACAAAAATGTGATTTATGTCACTAAGCTGCACACAGTTAGGGCTGTCATTGATGCTTTGAGAACATTTTCAAGTAATATAATGGTATGTTCTGGCCATAATAATATAATAAAACATTCTCAGAGATAAATAAACTTTAAATTCTAACAAACCCTTAACACTAGAACAGGAAAAACAAATAAAATGAACTATAAAGTCTCTGTAAACTAAATTATCCTTCCAAAAAAGGGATAGTTGAGACCAAAGAACCAGACTGAAGACTTCTTTCATCTAGTTTTTGGCAAAAAGAGGGAGAAAAGACAAATTATTGAGCTTGTTTTAATTTAACTTATCAATTAATTTGTTGCTTACTGCAACACATGTAACTGCATTTGATCATATTGCGGAATTTACTGATGTTTATTGACACTCTTGTGCAAACATAAAATTTCCAATAATACTGTTAGTTTTGTGTGAAATTTATTATCATGAAAATGATTAATCAAAATTCTTATTATGTTAAGAAACTCTTCAAGATAAATGCAAACCTCTGCATGACCAGCAGCTCCAAACAACAAGCTAACACCCCAGTGTTTCTTTACTGAATGCTGCATTTTGTGTTGCTCAGGAACATGCAAAGAGTCTCTTCAGTATTAAACACATCAGTGTGAAAGAAAAAACAAAGTCTCAATTAAAAAGAACCAAATGTGCCTTGTTTTATGATTCATTCAAAATCATAAAGCGACTTTGGATCAAGGTATAAATCTCCTCAATATACATTCAGACTTCAGGGAATTTTACTTTCAACTACAGCCACCTTTTGTTGGATACAATAAACGTATTGTGGAATCCTGTGGTGTAATTTGCGGAACCCGTTGTGCCGTAAAATCCATCTCTTCTTGACATTTTTATTGCAGCAGAGCAGCTGCGCCGATGACGTGATGCGAATGTCTTTGTTGTCTCGGCTCTCCGATGGTGAAGCCCCCTTTTTTCCACACTGAGAGGCAAAAATCAAAGCCTCACGTCTGGACGCTTCATGTTTGAAGTGGCCAAGAAGGCTCCCATCTGTGGTGATCGGACTCCCTCTAGTGGAGACTAACTGTACTGAAGCATCTGGGTTTGTTTTATGAATTTAATCCAGGTTTCTCTGACCTTTTCGTTGTTCTTTCATGTTGCAAATATCATAAATGTTTCCCTTCAAGTGCTATCAGCAGCCTGTAGCTAAAAACAATCCAGAATTCCTGCAGGATAAGTATCAGCTTTGTGTCAGCGCGCTGCTTGCTAAGCTTTCTACACTGGCTCAGCTCTCATGTGAGCTTCAGATGGCAGATGAAGTAAACAGGACGCAGACTTGTAAACTCTGTGACCCCACAGGGATCCCTGAATTCACAAACAAGCTGGTTTCTTTTCAGAAAAACACAGAGTGAATTGCAGAAGGCTTCATCTGAGCAGGAACTAGAAAAAGAGTTCAACCAGAAACTGGATGATTTCATTTAAAGAGTCTGCAGGCCAGCAGAGGCCTCACTGGTTATACAGGAAGTGTTGAGGTGAAGAAACGAAGAGGAAGCTGGGCTTTAAAAATGATTCACAAAAGAACTACAAACTATAAAAACATGCACATGAACTAATAAAAGACATGAAAAAGATTTCAAAACATTTTTAAAAACCCACACAGAACCCGAAAACAGGAAAAAAGGATTAAGCATCGATGATGGAGAATTAGGATTGTTTTTTGGAATTACAAGAATAAAATCATAATATTAGCAAAATAGAGATACAATATTACAGGAAAAAATTGTTTTAATGGGAAAAAAGCTTTGATAGAGTTGTCAGGAACTATCGCAAGTAGTTTGTATAATTGTTTCAAATTCCTGCTACTGATAATAATTTGATGCTGATTTGTCAAAAGATTAAATATTTCCTTATCTGTAAAACTGATACCAAATTATAACTTCACAAGATGTTTAACTTTCCTCATTTAGTTGTCATAAAATCTCTACTTCATTCTGTTAATATTTTGATAAAACTACACTTATCTTATAAATTACTTATAAACTTATAAATACACTATCATTATTTAATGTTTTTAGATCGTGTTCTTCTATTTATTTGTATTTCTTACTCTTTAATTTTAATTTTCTTTTGCATTTCTCCATTCTGTATTTGAAACATTGTAATCTTTCCCTGGGAAATAAGAGTTGAAATGATTGTTTTACTTATCATGATGCACAAACCTACTTATCTTTTTTGCATTGTGCATTATGATAGTGACTATGTTTTTGTAAAATCAATAAAAGTAAAACAATAAAACACAGTTTTAAGATATTTTAATATATTTTCTGTCATTTGTAATTTTCAGTGAGATGAAAAAAAATTATTTAAAATCAGAAATCAAGAACAATTTTCTACTTTAGCTTAAATATTTTCATCTTGCATATAACGTCATGTGTTCCCTTTATCTTTATACCGCTTAGACTTTAATTCAACATTTTCTATTGTGTTTTAATGATGCAGCCTAAACATTAATCTCGACTAATGAAGATCTCTTCTGACTCAAGGAGGGTAATTTTGTGTCAAACTCTGATCCAACAAAATAGTAACAAACTGCAGAAAGCAGCAGATGGTGTAATTCGACTTTGCTGAACCCAGCTAATGAAGCACCTCAGTGTGAACGAGATGCGACGTTATTTCCCCCCTTCTTGTGAGATATAATGTACAGATTACACGCTCTGTGATCGTGTGTGCACAAAATTACCTCAAGATGTTGACTTAGATCAGCGTTTAACAGGGAAATATCTATAAACTGCTTCAGTTTTCTGCTAAAAAAACAAGATGTTTATTTCTCTGATTCTGCTTTTTAGAATAAAAGAGAACAAAAAGAAGAAGGTAGAAAACAGGAAACGGGTCGAGACGGATGAAGACTGAGCGGATGAGGAAAGCGTGGGAGGAAGGACCTACAGGTGTGTAAGCACTCGGTGACGGTGGTGGCGTCGATCAGGTAGCCCTCACACAGGCGACATGTGATGTGGGCGTTGATGTGACACAGCTTTATCTTCCTCGTCAGCATGTCGGGGTTCTGGGGAGGAACAGGGACACAAAGAAACGGGCTGAAGATCAAAACAAGCATCACATGACCTCGGTTAGCTGTACCACAATGACACAAAACAACACCGCCCACACTGATGGCAATGAAGAAGATTAGATTAGATTATAATAATCATGTTTATTACTGGATATAGAGGAGAATCTGTGGTGCTTTGGGTCTGTTTCTCTTGAAAGAGACATGAAAATCCTGTTAGAGCGCACGGAACCATGAATTCTTTGAAACGATTAACCGTATTGATCGATTATTAAAATAATCGTCAACTAATTAAGTAATCAATTTATCATTAACTGGAGCATACAGACTCAAAAAGCCCATTTGCTAAAAGAACAACATATCCAAAGCAGCAACCTGTTCATAAAATGTATACATTTGACAATTAAGTAGAAAAAAATGTATCTGTAAATATGTCACAAGTAAATATGACAGAATTTCACTATGTTCAAATTCACTATTTTGTTGCATTTTAGGCAACAAAATGTGTATTTTCTTATTTACAAAATAAATTGAATGATCAATTTGCATATTTTAATGCATTTTCAATATGGTATAAAAAAGCATTTAATGAAAAATCCCCAGAATGTGCCAAGTTATATCATTCAATTAACTGATTAATCGCCAAAATAATTGATTACTAAAATAATCGCTATATATATTTATCAAAACACATCTTGATGGTCCCAGAAACGCGAGACAAAAACTGCACTTATTTGAAGGTGTTTGTCTCATTACATCTGGTGTAAAACTAACTCAGCATTTCAGAAAAACATGGTGGAGGCAAAGTGATGGTTTCAGACTGCGTTAGGAAAACTAAAATGAGCAAATCCTGAACTACAATGTCCAACTATTTCCAGCGTGGCCTAGTCAAAGTCTGGCCCTACATCCAATTGAGATGCTGTGGCATGACCTTAAATCTGTTGTTTTTGTTTGAAGGAATGGTTTCAGTGCACTTAAGTTTACATTTAGCCAAAGTACACCAGGAGGTTTACTGCTGAATTACTCATAAAAACACAAAAATTAAGGTTTCAGTGGGGCCTAGTCAAAGTCTGTCGTTAAATAGAATTTAGGTAGTAAGTTTTGCTTGAAATTAAGCAAAACAGTCGTTGCCAGGATTCAGAAATACGTGATACTTTTTTCACATAGGGTGAAATTGGTTGAGATAATTTGTTCTAATAAGAAGTTAAATCATAACTTAAAAATTGCATTTTAAATTCACCAAGTGATGATTTAAAGGGGCAAATACTTTTTCACAACACTATATGTCATTAACCTTTAAGCTTCTCTTTTCGCCCATTAAGAATCCAGTTAGAAAACAGTAAGAACTGTCTCTGAAAAGGGAAAATAAACTGAATCTGCAACATAATTTGAAATAATCACTTTAGTTTTTCTTTTTCCTCAAACCAAGTTTGTTTCATCAACTTTTTATAAAGAAAAATGACCCGACAGCTTCCTAGAAGTGAAGTGCTGCTGCTGGATCTGCTCTGAGGGTAATTGGTTAATACTTTGTAAGCCTCGGTGACTAAACTCTCACATGAGTTGGATATTACTGCAGCTTTTTATATTAGATCACAGAGCATCATTGTTTTCTACGCCAACTTGCCTCTTCGTTTATTCCCTGCTAATAACCTGCTGCTCCCTTCAATCCACCTCCAACCTGACAACATCAGCAAGGAGCCAGGAGAGTCATTTATCGCCGGCGGAAACAACTCATTACCGATTTTTATCCACAAGTGAGCACAGCTGCTGTGCAGCAACGCAGACGAACGCGCCGCGACTCGCCGCTCCGAGGGCGAATCGCTCCGATAGAGAGGAAGCTCCAGTCGAGTTGAGCAACAGCGTGACACACTGTGGTTTCATTGTTAACAAATCCCTGGGAGTTTACTTGTAGAAACTTGGTGCACGTGTGAATGCTCACAGCATTTATTAGGTCAGAGGTGTCCAAAGTGTGGCTCGGGGGCCATTTGTGGCCCCTGGATTTATCTTGTGCGGCCTCCAACTGCAATTCAAAAATGATACAAATTTGGCCCGAAGATACAGATGGAGACGTTTATTTTGCAATCAGGGTAAAAATTATTACCTGTATAATTTCCTTATACAAGAAACTACAACACAAAACATTCATCTTTTTTCCTCTTTTTATAATCAACAGTTAGGAATAGGTGAAACTTTCCTGAAAAGCCAAATTTGCTGCATCCAAGTCAGCTTTTATTTTCTTTTAAACTTAGCTAAATTTTTGAAACAAAGAGACCCAAATCCTGTTCTTATTAAAAAACTTGACATAAAGGAAGGCTGATTAGTTGAAGTAAGAAATACTGACACATGCAGGTGGGAGTTAACCCAAAGTTTTTTACCATTTTTATGAAAAATTAGCAAAAAAAACCCCAAACATTTCAATTGTTCATTGTAAAAAAAATGCAGGTATCTGTTGGCTTTGCATGAACTGGATGCATCCCTGTACCATTATAAATGAATTAAATGTTCATGTTTGATTCAGGCATGTTGGAGCAGTCATAGCTGGTCTCGCTCCTACTGAGTTAATCTTTAAACTAGGAGTACTAGGTTTTTGATTTCTCCCCAGACTTACTGATACAGGGCCAAAAGACCCTGAGTCCAAACTGACGACTCTGATGGCTCAAATTAGCATCCCTTCTTCAATTGTAAATGTGGCCGTTGACCGTCAGGCCAGAAGGTAGGAATGTGAATAGTCCATGTTGGGGGTGGGTATCTATGATACCTACAACTAGTCAGTTTAGTTTTGAAGCATACATGAAGTGTTTTTGGAGAGATGTGACCTTTTGCAGCTGATCCATGATGTTGTGCTGCATTATCCAGGTCATTTTGCCAAATGTACATAGAGTTTGCAAAACATACAATCTGTTTCAAAAAATATGCAAAGGTTTTTCTAAAAGAAATTAGTAATGTTTCTCTTTGAAATAAAGCTAAGAGGGTATAAAATGACAGTTTAGAAATAAACTAACCAAATTAATTGTGTTGATCCACCTCAAAAAAATCATGCAAAAAGTGTAAGCAAAAGAAATCTGGGAGACTTTGCACATGCAAATTTGCATGCAGCCTTTTGTGCTGTGGAGGATAAATAGGTGACTGCTTCACCTATTTAGTTCACAAGAACTAATGGCATTTATTTCAGTCATAATCTTGCGGGGGGTGACCAAGGTTCCATCACTATGTGACAGCTGGTCAGCAAACCTGGCAAACATGATTGACATGGCAGCACTGAATGCACATGTGCTTTATCAGGCATGCATTGGGGTGCAGGAGAGACGGGTGGACTTCCTGGTTGAGCTTGCAAAAGAGTTCGGTAACTCTCATGTGAGTGAGAAGAAGGCACACAAGGAGAAACTGCTTCGGCAACAACCTTCCACACCCAGCTCAGGCAAAAGGGCGAAATGTCAGGTCAACCATCGATGCAGGATGCGTGTCCTGAGGCCGAAACATCATCAGTGACCCCTCACACCCCCACCATGGACTGTTCTCCCTGCTGCCCTCTGGAAAGAGGTTCCACAGCATCCGGTGCAGGTCCACCTGGTTCCGAAACAGCTTTTTCCCACTTGCCATCAGACTGGTGAACTCTTAACTGGACTGCACTCAAAAACTGGTCTCCACTTTATACCTTGCACATGTACAGAGCTAAATAACTTCTATTTTACTGTCAGTCCTGCACTTTATATTTTATATTTAGATTTATATTCATATTTTATACTGTATTTTATTTTACTCACAACATTGGAACCTCAAACATTATCCTGAGCCGTATGCAACAAAATTTCGTTCTGTATACACCCTGTGCATTGAAAATGACAACAAAGTCAGTCTAAGTCGAAGTCGAAGTCTAAGGAACAATTGTGCAACTGTGAGATGCGTTGAGGCCATTACCAGGGTACTGATAAGGTAATGGCCCTATTTACTGAACAAAAGCACCTGCTAGATAAAATCCTTCAGGCCAGTTGGACTATCTCTAGACTGAATAGGTATATGTCACAGTGGACTAACTCCAGCACTTCTAGTTGTGTAGAAAATGTTTCTGGATCTTGTTTCTGTGATTTTTTTTTAATCTAATTCTGCATCCAGCTGACCACAGATGCAACCAGGCGACCTGGTGTGAGCTGAGCAGCGTGGATCGCTCAGCTAATGGCGGGTTATGCTCAGTGAATCAGACTCTGAGACACCCAGCATCCATTATTTAGAGGCTGAAACATCTCCAGGAATCCTCCTCAACTACAAGAACTGTGCAGACGTCCAGAAGGCAAGACAAGGAAAAATGCAACAGAGAAGCCCTTTGCTTTTGAGTTAGACAATGTTTCAAGTCCATTTAGGAGATTTTTCCCAAAGCAGGAGGTAAAAACATTGAAAAGGAGAGCACATCTTACCCCTAATACCGCCATGCGTCGACTGTGGGTGGAGCAGCAGCCACGTCTCTTCCTGCGGTTGTGCGGCCGACGGCGTTAGCTGCTCATCATGGAGTGCCTCTCATCAAAGCCTGGAAACAGGCAAAAGAAAATAAGCTTTACCAAGAATTTGCTGAGGAGTTGTTAAATAATAAGGAGGTGATGGTAGAGGGATAAATGAGGAGGACAACAAGGAAGTTTGGTGGTTTTCTGCTTTTATATTTACAGATTCACACCTGAAAAGTGATGGAACAAGTTTTTATTAAGTTTGTACACACCAGGAAAAAAACTATCAGGAAAAATGTCAAATAAAAAACATTTTTAAACACGTTAGCATCTAGCATTCTTAGTCCCCTCAGGAATTAAGAACGAATAAGAAGCCTAAAAGTAAACTACGGTAATCTTTTGTTGCAGCAAATTTACCTCAAGCTTACAAATTTTTAAACATCCAACCTTTATTACATTTGGAAGCCCATTACTGCCATGAAAGGAAGGAGAAAAGCTCAAGAGGAAGTTGTAATTATGAGTTATAAAATCATGATCATGAGAATAAGTCATAATTACAAGGTTTAAAGTCAAAACTACAAGAATAAAACTTGTAAAAGTTTTAAAAGTTGTAATTTCAAACTGCGCAGGTGTGACACATAAACTCATGATTATGCCTTTTGCACATAATGGTTGAGTTTTTCAACGAAGAGGTGGAAACACTTTAGCACTTTATAAAGCTGATGTTTTGTTAAACCACAGCTAGGTTGACCGCTAGCTATTGATTTGTAAATTTTTTTTCATTCACACCATAATTTCAGACTTTCTGGGTTAATGAATATGTTTAAAAAGTAATTTAGAAAAATTAAGACGAAAAAAGCAGAATATGGAAAAAAGGAATATGGAAAAACTTTATAGGGCACTAATTACTGGGTTTTTCAGCACAATAATGAACCAAAATTAGGGGTGAACCTATTTATCTGCCAGTTGATTTATTGGCGCCAATTTCCTTAATGTTTTGAAAAGGTGATCGGCCGTTACTTCCATGTGAAGCCAGTCTTATCCACCAACATTATCTACCTGAACAAAGGTCTAAAGGTCGACCACTGTCCTCTCCTGCTCTCCTGTGGGAAAGGTTTGACGTTACCCCACTGTTACCAACTCAGAGACTTTCTTGCAATATTTAGCAACATTTCAGACAAAAAAATTGGTGTCGGTCAAAATCGGAATTTGCAAGTCAGACTTTTTAAAGATCGGTAATCGTGATCACCAAGAAAACTGCAATTGGTGCACCTCTATCCAAAACATATATAAAAAAAACAAAGCAATAAACAATCACTTTAAGGATTTTTTTATACTTCTTTAACAGGGTTGTGGTCTTCATTTCTCTTTCCATAAAATCTGAACTTCATGTAAACCGTTTAGCCTTTTCTCACAGTTGTTACCCACCTGTAATAAACATGTATTTAATACCTGACAAACCTTTATTATCACTTTAACATTACGTCTGCCTCAAACCAACGCACTGAAAAGTAAAACAGATATGTACGCAGTAATTTCCTTTTGGAATATGTTGCCTTCTGAAATTACACTGATGGCTAATCATGTAAATTTAAAATAAAATTAAGAGTGATTTAACATTGACTTGATGGAAAGTTTAAATTTATATTTATAGTTTCTTATTGTTTGTTTTATTTATCTTTGTTTTTAATTCAGTTCTGTTTTGATCTAAATAGTTTTTGTTGTCTTTTTGTAATATCTGTAAGTCGTTGAAGCGGTTGATTTTGAATTTTATGTTTAATTTTGTTTTCATATTTTTATAATGTTTGTAAAGGATTTTTATTGTAATGTTTGGTGTGAACATTACGGTAGATACTAATGGGGATCCTTAAAGAAACAAATAAACTGTCAAATTCACTAAAGTTTGTGAGTTCAGCAGAGAAAGACAATGACTTTGAACCAAGTCCAACCACCCTCTGTCCTGCTGAATCCGCCCTCTGCTGAAGGGAAGAAGATGTCCAGCACAGCAGTGACTAGTTATGCCATCATAAGGCGTGATTCATCGCTTAATCGTAGGAGTCGACCTCTCTAGTCACGATGAGAGGGGAAATCTGAGGCGAAGAACACCCACCGATCCTTCATCCTCCGCCACACGCATTAGAAAAAGAAAGTCTTTAAAGTGTCCGGCGCGCCGGCCGGTCTCTGCCAGCTCATCAGACCGTGAAATTATCCCGGTTAGTCGGCCGAGATGAAACATGGAGAGGGCTGCTGAGGACACACACACACTGTACTGCTGCCGGTCACAGCGCCTTAACGTGGATGTTACTGTAACTTTACACCTGCAGTGTCTCCGTGATGTAATGCGGTCAAGCTGCGGTCAAACAGAGCACCTCTGACTCCTTTTGTTATTCAGCTCATTAAAAAGTCAAATCAGATGAAAAATATCAGCATGACTCAGGAGACAAACAGAAAATACAACATCAACCCTGCTGAATTTAAATTAATCTAAATCTAACAAATAGAGGTTTATAACAACACATGAATAGAATCCACTTTTTTCACTTCTAATACCAATATTTAAGCTTTAGTAGCAGTCAATCCAGTACAGAGAAACCGTGGTGAATTGACTCAAAATGTTTCTTTTTTCAAACACTGACATAAATGTATTTGAATTATAAATTTATTTGATAACTCTGCACCACTACAGCACACTTAAAATACACCAACAGCTTCACAAGATAGCAAGATGTAAAAACAACACAACTTTAATTTGTTCAATCATTGCAATTAGAAGAATAACAGTCAATGTAAAATAAATAAAGAAACAACAGGGTGACTGTCTTGGTCAAACGTGAAGATAAACTGCAACAAACCTTTCAAAAGGTTCAGACTGAAGAGACATCATCACTGATAAACTATCTAGAATTTTTTTCAATATCAGGACCAATACAGATATTGGTAGCTTCTCTACCAGGTTTTTTCTCTCTTATAACTTCAGAGACCTTCTACCATACATACTGAATGTACACGCAATAATTATTTTACATATAAATGTTTCTATTGGTTATTCAGACTATAAATCGATTATTTGATCAAATTCGCCAGATTTTTCCTTCAACCATTTAAGCTTATTTTATACCATGTTAGAAATACATTAAAATATGCATAAACAATTAAAATAATTTAAACATTTTATCCCTTTTGTGTACGCTTGACGATTTGTAGCAAAGAATGAATCTGCAGCTAAAATACTAGAGTTAATCTGTTGTTTATTTTTGGATTAAGAATTGGATTGCAAAATATGCTTAATATATTTATTTTTTTACAGAATTTGAACCAGATGAGGCTAAAACAATACAACTTGAGGAATTCAATGTAACATATTTACAGACAGAGATTCTTTTTTTTTTACTTAAATGAAAAATGTATATATTTTTGTGCAGTTGTGGTTCAATTATTGCTCTGAATATGCTGGAGCTTCTATAAAACAGTTTAGTATCAAATGGAAAAGGATCTGACAGCAATAAATATAAATTTTAAAGAAACTCTCATAAATTCTTGAGATGTGGGGTTGGTGTAAAACCTTAGACATGAATCTGGTTATAGAAAAGGTGAAAATGAGTAAAAGATTTAAATAAACTGCTCTTGACATGCTGTAGTGATTCATAATGGAGTTAATCACCATCCTTCATCCTCCCACTGAAACCTGTCCAACTGTTTGCCTCAAAAAAAAAAAAGAAGAAACTAATTTACATCCCTGAAACCAGTCCCTCTGGTTTCAGAAGCCACAGAGCCTCGTCATAGCTGCTGCATTTCTTCGTTAGTCAGATTCCACCCAAACATTTACAGTTCAGGTCATTAAAAATGAAATCTTACAGTAGAGATTGTAGAAATGTGAATAATCTAAAGATGGCTTCAGATGGTGGACTGGAGTCTATACTGGTGCTGTTGGAGCTCAGTGGTGCATTGTCTTAATCATAAGATTATATTACTGAATCCAGAACATGTTGTATGGATCCCAGGAACAATCTTTTATTGGTTTAGACTGTTTTTTGATGGACTCCAGTTTGTTTAAATGGATGATGATACTCTCATGTGCTAAGTAAAGTCTAATTTCATTATGATAAAATATAGAAATATTAAATAGCATGAAATACATTTCCTTTGTTATGTTGATAATACTCCACTAGTACTAATGTGAAACACCCGTGGTGTATTATTTGACTAAAAAATATACCTTTAATCCCATATCAGAGAGCTTTATTTTACATGTTTTCCAAAAAATGGTGAAGAAAATTTACTTTATGCATTAAAAAGTCCGATGCAAAATAGTGTGAAATAAAATCAGCTGATCCAAAATTTTCCATCTCCATCATATTTTCCCAACTTTAGCTTCTGTTAAATCCAAAATATGAAGTTGCTTTTATAAACGACAAAACTCAATCAGTATATTGCACTGCATGCTGCTGCCAAAGCACTTAAAACTGCAGGTTTATTTGTGATAAATCTGATCCTTTACAGTGCAATATTATCTTTTAAATCAATCACCATATCAATCTGATTTTCACATTACAATAGACTGGTGAAAATACAAACATACTGCAAAATTAGGCCAACAAACATTAAATTATTGCCAAAGATTTATGAAAACATCAGGTTATGATGTTTAGGATTTGCATCAAAACAATTTGAATCACTTGTGTTAAATGAAAACAATTAGATTAAGAGGAGAAGTTAAAAGTCTTGATTTAATTTTCGGCTGATTTAATTGTCGGTGCTCTTGTTAAGCGGTTTCAAAGTGGAGCCAAGTGGCCTGTTAGAGGAGAAGAGCAGCACAGGAAGCAATTTAAGTAAAAGTTTCCTAAAATAAGATGTTTTACTGACTGACAGGGGAAAATTAAACTTGTCAAATTATTTTTCACAGCTTTACGTTCCACAAAGAATTTTTCCAGCTCCTCAAAAAAAACAGATACTTATAGAAAATATTATTCAATAATTGTTAAAAAATTACTTTAACATTTATAAAATGCAAAATTCCAGTAAAATTGTTTTATTAAATTATCAATCTAAATTATTACTTTTTTTTAATTAATTAAATTAAAAAGTCTTGAATCAAATAAAAAATAATCACAAATTAGATTATAAAATTTAAAATTATTAAAATATTTATAAGGTGACCAAATGTCTTAGAGAGACCTTGTCTGTTAACATATTTTTTATAATATTTCAACCATATTTGAATAGGCAATGTTACTTCATTGTCTAATAATTAAGATACTTTACAGTTAAACAAAACTGAAGTTATTATTTTTGGACCTAAAGAGGAACAATCTAGAGTCAATGCACAGATTCAGTTATTACAACTGAAAACCAGCGATCAGGCCAAAACCTGGGAGTAGTGATGGACTCTGACCTGAACCTCCAGAGCCACATAAAGACAGTTACAAAGTCGGCCTTCTATCACCTGAAGAACATTTCCAGGATTAAAGGACTAATGTCTCAGCAAGATCTAGAGAAACTCATCCATGCGTTCATCTTCAGTCGTATTGATTATTGCAACAGCGTCTTCACAGGTCTGTCCAGCAAATCAATCAAACAGCTGCAGCTGATCCAGAATGCTGCTGCTCGCGTTCTCACTAAAACCAGGAAGATAGAGCACATAACCCCAGTTTTAAAGTTCCTCCACTGGCTTCCTGTAGCTCAAAGAATAGACTTTAAAATACTGCTGTTAGTTTACAAATCACTGAACGGCTTAGCACCACAATACATTAAAGATCTGCTGTTGTTGTATCAACCTTCCAGACCTCTCAGGTCTTCTGGTTCTGGTCTGCTCTGCATCCCCAGAACCAGAACCAAACGAGGAGAAGCAGCTTTCAGCATCTATGCACCACAAATTTGGAACAAACTTCCAGAAAACTGTAAAACAGCTGAAACACTGACTTCTTTTAAATCTCGACTAAAAACCCACCTGTTTAGAATTGTATTTGAAACGTAATCAATTACAAATTTATTGATGGAACTTGACTTAATGCTGTGTTTTGATTGTTGATTCTATCTTGCATTGTGTTTCTGTGTTTGTAATGATGTAAAGCACTTTGAAATGCCTTGCTGCTGAAATGTGCTATACAAATAAAATTTGATTTGATTTTTGATTTTAAACAGAAGAAATGGATTCTTCTAAATCTTCCCAAAAACAAACCTAAATGTATCGAAACAATAAAAACGCTGCAGTTTAAAAGTCTGCCGTGGTTTATGTTATGTCATGCAGCGTTTTATGAAAAAAGATGAATTATGCTCAAGCAAAAGTTTTGTAATTTCTTCCCGTCAGTGAGCGTCCTCCAAGTGTTTCTTTAAACATTCAGCAGAAAGTTTTGCAACAACAAAGACTGAAACAGTTGCTACCCCGAACGCCTCAGAAAAACTAGTTTGTCATTTGAATGATTTATGTCTAAAATGGTACAGAAACCTCTTTAAAACTAACAACATCTGCAGTCAATCATTTACTGGACTACAAGTCCCAAAAGGTGTTAAGCACACACAGAATAGACAGACAAACACTCCGGCTCCACAAAGAGCCCCTGTTGGGCCGCTGGAGTGTTTGGATCCAGCATAAATTGGCCGCCAGCTGGAGCGACGGACAGCGAAGGCCTGCATCAGCGCCCGGAGCCAGGAGGAGAGGCCTCTGCTTGTTGTGGAAACTTTGGCTTCAATTCAAAACACACAGCCCAGGACCACACACACAAACACTCAAACCAAAACTTAGAGTCCACAGAAAAACACGAGAAAAGCCCACAGATTCCCTCACACTTTCCCCGTCACACACACAGTTATTGTTCCTGCTTAATTCTTTCTGATGGCCCTCAATCCCCCCAGCACGACTCTGTGCCTGGGGAAATCATTCAGACAATAGAGGCGATCCAAACAGAACCAGACTGCAGCCAGCCAGGAGGCTGGACGAGCTGCCAAGAGGCAGCGGCGCTGGAATAATCGAGCTTTGAGTTGAGGCGGAGCAGTTTTTCCAAGCTAAAGTGTCACTTATCCCGAAGAGAAAAGGAAGATAACTTAAAACAGAAACAGCTTCTGAAAGACTCCAGTCTAAATATTTAAGTCCACTGGTAAAACAATGCAGAATTGCTACAATATCAGAGGTTATATTGCCAACAGTGTTGGGTCACACAGAAAATCATTGAATTTAAGTGTAATCTAGGGCACAGATGTTTAAAATTAAGCAGACAAACAAATAGGTCAGATGTGTTTCCACTGACGGTATAAATGCACAATTTGACATTTTGAAAATAAATTCTCTTAATGGAAACACAATAAGACACAATAAATCAATTAACTGCATGATAAATTAAAACAAACTCAATAATTTACATTTGTACAATTGATCATTTTCCTCTTTTTTTTCTCCCTTTCTACCAAAAACTGAATGATTAAGATCTTTAGTCTGGTGTTTTGGTCTCAACTTACCTTTTTTGAAGGACCATTTTGTTTACAGAGCACCAGACTTAAGAGTTTTATCATCCAGTTTTGATAGAAAGAGAAAAGAGAAAAACAATAAATCATTATTAAATCAAATTATTGCAGTATTTTTAATTTATCATGCTATTAATTGATTTATTGCTTATTGCAACAGGCCCACAGGCAAGCATATATGCGCATAACCCATTACAGTCCAAAAATAAAAACACAAAAAACATACATTTGTGAACTTATTTGAGACAAAAACCATTATAAAACATCTTTCTGTAACATGTCCTACTGTGGAGTTACAACAGCACAACTAACTTGTGCGGCCTGACTAAATATATCTGCTACAGTCATGTGTGCCTGCAGTTAAATTGGTCCCTGAGGGGGAATTGGGTAGATTACTGCAGTAAGACCATCTCTGCCTTCATGTGAAAAGGGGTAAATGATTCCCTTTAAAAACAGCTTACACAAAAATGAAAGAGTTCCAATACTCTAAGAGGCTTTGCACAAATATTTTCTCCTAAGTGGCATGTGTCATTAGAGGCAGCAAATGAGCTTGTTATGCGGACTCTTGGAGAAATCAAACACAGAAGCAATGTTCCTGCTGTGCAGACACACGGCGAGGCAAACGAGGAGAAACATCACACAATAAACCAACAACCAGGGAGTTCCCAGTAACAAATACATTAGTTAACATGGGATTTATCCTCTTCCTAGAACCTAAATATTAGAAAGAGGAGATGACTCTTCAGCAACAAGACATTATCTTTATTCTGGGCTGAATGTTGGGATGTTAAGCAATAAATCAATTAAACACATGCTAAATTAAAACAAACTCAATAATTTACAGTTGTGTGATTCATCATTTTTCTCAAATTCCAATTTTTTTGCCAAAACAAAAAAACATGATTTGTGATACTAAATCAGATACATATCCGATTATTTTCAAAGAATTATCATGTCGCATTTCACGGTTCAGTATTTGCGAAATTAGTTGTTCCCAAAATTTTTCTGTGGAACAAAATTCCAATTTATTCAGATTTTTTTCGTAAAGCATATCTATAATATCCCAAAGAAAATGCAGCTTGGAAAGGTGAAGCTTGATGCAAAGCTATTTGACAGTTTTGGCTGGCATTTACAGACCAACCAATCCCGGAGTGGCATTCATTTTCCTTGGCTCTGATTGGCTGTAACTCCAGAGAGCCGAGATGACGTCAGCTAGTAGAGCTAAGACTATTTTACTCTGTATATTAATGCATAATAAGATATACTTGGTGTTTGAACTTTTAAAATAGACAGTTACAAGCTTTTTTAGAGGGTTTCCAAAGTAGTCGTGGATTTCAACTATCTGTGGGCGTTTGCAATCCCTAACTGGGCATTCACTGTAATTTTAGGCAAGTTGAGTGGGAATAAATGCAGGTGTGTCCAAATTCATTCCTCATCATAAATTGCATTTTTAAAGCACATTTTACTACGTGTATGTCCTCATTTTACATTTGTTTACTGGAACTTTCAACCATTTCAAAAATATTCTTTTTAAAAATCACACAAGTTGGCTGTAGGGTGTCCTAATTTTTCACATTGTGCCAAACTGTTGGAGATTCGACTTCACCGCTATGTTGGTTTGATGATAACAGCAGTTTTCTGGGTCAACCACACCCACTGACAGCAGCAGTTTTCTAACTGATTTCTCCTGCTGAACCACCTTGCTGTAACCAAAGAGAACAATGTATAAAATGATCCAATAATTACAAAAGATTAAAAGAAACAGCAACTAATAAATCAAGATTTCTTATCGACTGTTTCAGGACTGCAACTTACAATTATCTATTGATTTATTCTGTCAATTAAATGCTAAAAAATTGACACATTTTACAGATTTTTCAAAAATTAAACTACAATAAAAGAAATGCATTAAAAGATGAATAGAAACAAATAATTGAAATATTATTTTAAATAAGACTTATTTTCTTATTTAAAAGGCATAAATATCGTGAATCTGAAGAAAAAACTGTGCCGCTTGAGGTGTTTTAGCTAAAACATATTTACAGATATTTATCTTAAATGCAAAATGTATGTATATTTATACATTTTGCCGCAATTAAATCACCTTCAGTTTAATTGCAGTTCTAAATGTATTGTTTTTTTTTTCAGTAAACAGCCTTCTTTAAATCTGTATAGTCCAGTTGGAGATTACTCAATTAGTAAATTAGTTGACAATTATTTCAATAATTGATCAAATTAATCATAATAAAGAGTCATATTTCAAGGGACACAAACTGATTTACAGCAGTTCATTTATTAGAAAATCTGTTCTAGCACATGTATGATAGAATTAACTAAAGAGCAGCTTGAAAGGATAAATGAAAGGAGGTCAGCTACATTACTGAACTGCACACAGCAATTTATGTTGAGTGGGTCAAATGGAAGATTATTAGAAAATTCAATACACCCATCAGAAAATGTTTTGATCTTTCATAACTCAAGTCTTGGGTCTGTCCATTGTGACAACTCCAAAACAACTTTTCAAAGAAGGAAGCCAGAAACATCCTCCACCCTTTTCTGATTAGTGATTATTAATTCACAACTGCAAATCACATCAGGGAGCCAATAGATACCCCTTCTATTGCTTTGGCGCTGTAATGGATACTAAATCTGTCAAACTGAAGAACAAAGCAGACATAAACAGGAAGCATCTGTATCTGGGACAATTTAGAGACAAGCTTGACGCAGGATATTAAAGGTTTTTAAGGAAAGCAGCAACACACCAGTCACCCGCACGGATGTTATGACTAGTGATAAAATAATTATTAAGCCAGTGATTAAAACAATACGGCCATTCTTTCCACAACTTTTACTTCAAATACAATTCTATAAATTAAATGCACCAAAAACTGAGATCTACATCCTGCAAGCAGTTCAACAAATAGCATCTTCTTGGTTTTACTAAGTTTTGTTTACATTTTGTGACAAAGGAAGTTGTGCTCAGTGTCTTCTTGAGGTCTTTGTGTGATTTTCTTCAGTGAAAAACATACTTTGCATGTGAAGGACAGATAAAATGTTGTCAGTTTTCTGGCATTGATGGCTTTCCATACATGAGGAGCATGAAAGACAGAGTCGAGCAACGAACAGAGCAAGAGTTCATCAGAACTGAGTGCGTGCCAGAGTACGTATTTAGTGAATGTTTGTGAGATTTAAACATACACATCCCAGATTATTGTTTGTTTACATAGACATATGCGCTCAAATCAGTCTCACTGCATGTTCAGATTCAGTTTGACGTTCGTGCCCAAATCAAACTGAGTCTACCTGACTATCAGGTGTAAAAACAACCAAACATGTTTCACTCGTTTTTAAACAGAGGACCAAATATTTCTATCAAGAACCTATGGCAGATTTAATACGGCATATAAGAAAAACATGCACCAACCACAGTAAAAATCTAAATTAATCCCCAGTTGGCTGCTACACCAAAACACAGAAGTGTTATTTACCCCAGAAAGGCAGATGTGGGGAGTTAAAACAACAGTATTTACAGTAGTTGCCACACGAATGAAATACCTGTGGTTCAAAGGTCAGAATCTCCAACTCTGACCCCTATCACAAACACACACTTCAGTGACAGACTCTTAGTTTGACTTGGCTCCTAAACTAAGATTAGGTCTGATATGATGGTACGTCTCTGGATGGTAGATGACGTACCATCATCTACAAATGGAAGAATTGTGTATCATCACATAGGAGTTCAATTATTGCTGCTACAAACAAGAGAAGCAATAACCAGTTTAAACAGACAGCCATAATAAAGTATAAAGAGTTTAGGCTATGACTATCAGTTATCAGCAGAGGTATGAATCTGTCTTTAGTTTTGCAGGCTTTAACAGCAGAATTACATTTCACATCTGTCAGGACTCAAATGTCAAACTTCACTTAACGCGTCTGTCGGCAGGTCACAGCGAGAAATGTCAGCACTTAGCCAACCTCAGAGCTGACAGGCTCCAGGAGTCCTCTGCCTCCCACTTATTCTCCCGCAGCCTCACTTTTATATTTTTCAAACAGTTTTTCACTAAAAGGAGCTTCTACTTTTCTGTCATTTTCACATATTCCCTGTTTCCGCTGAAATCATCACCCGCTGTTGTACAGTATACACAAACAGGTCAACCGACTGCCAAACATGAGTTAATAAATCTTATACTGAATGTTTCGATTGATAAACTGGAAAGTTTTATCCTCTGAGCAGCAGTCCTCTACATTAAATTACAACTTTCATAAAGATATTTACTTCCAGAGGTGAAAAGAAAGCTTGACAGTAGTAAGAATTGAATATAAAGGCCACTGAAGGACTACCAGAGACTTATTGAAAGTAATGAAAACAAAATTAAATTAGGCGACTGATGATCAGCTACATTTTGCAATCACAGGTGAAAAATAAATCTCAGTACCCTTCACGCTCACGAGTTTTATATGTTGTGACATAATAAAAATGCCCTGATCCTTATGAGATCCTAAAATTATTTATTTTTAATCTTAAACACAAACAGCAGATGCCAAATTTAATTGATTATACAATTATTCTCACTCCATAAAAACTAAAGCTTTGACTATTTGTTACTCTAAAGCATAAAGGTGTTTCTTAACATGATGTCAAAGCAGAGAGACATCATTAAAGATTTGAGAAAAGCAACCGTTTCTGCCCATCAACCTGAGAGAGGTTATGGGGCGGGTAAAGTTTTTAAAATCCATAATTCTGCAGCGATAATAGATTATTCACACATGGAAACCATTTAAGGCAGGTGCTAAGCACCCCAGGAGTGGATGACCCAGCAAATTCACTCCAGGTCCAGAACATGCATTGCTGCAAAATTGAAAAAGCTCCATGTCAGGCTTTACAGGCCTGAATTAGTGGTTTTAAATGTTAAAAGCAGAGGCGCACCGAACGGACAGTTTTCTGTCCGATTACCAATCTTTAAAAAGTCTCACCTGCCGATTCAGATTTCAGTCTGTTCTGATTTAGTTTTGTCTGAAAAGTATGTAGATATAACAACGAAGTAGCTTAGCTGGCGGTACAATATTCACTATTACAAAAATCTGTTGATCAAAACATTAGTCAATTGATTCACAGTCATTAGAGACAGCTCTAATACAAATATCACCAATAAGTAGCAAATTAGCCATCCAATTATCCAGGATAGGGCTTACAGCCCATCTTCAACCAGATTAATATATTTTCACATTTTGTTAGGGATGTACCAAGAGATCATCGCACAAGATCTTCAAGACATTAAAGCATCACAATAAATCTTGTGGATTCGACTGCTGTCTGGCGAGTGCTACTTAGTTGCAGCTTGGGTTTCCAGAAGGAATGAAAAATGGCAACAGTGACAGACGAGGCACAAACAATATGTAAATACTGCAAGTTGTTCCAATCCTGAAGCAGTCAGAAAGCATCGCTATAGCAACCGATTAGTGGTTGTCAAGGGTTACGTTGAGCTATCATAATCCTAGCTTTAGTAACTGGAAATGGGAAATGTACTGAAGACCATTAATAGTTGGTCTCAAGTGAACAAAAAGGTTGAGTTTATGAGAAAAAAATTCTATTAAAATGCAGAATAAAGTTATTTTTGCAACATAAATTATCTTGAAAGTATTTAGTTCTCATGAACTAACAATTGCAACTTGTCTTGTAAGATTTACGTACTGTTACATGTTGTGTAGTGCAGAATATTATAACCAGCAAGAGTCAAAGTCTGAACTGACTATAATAAACTGACACAAGATATAAAGACTAAACAAGAAGGGCTCATTTTTGTCAAAAGGTGCCAGAAACAAAAGCATTTTAAGTTAAGTCTGAATGATCAAGACTCTAAGAACAATGTCCTTTGGTCAGATCAGTCAGTCTAGAGGTTTGGTGATTAGTGATAAACATTTTTGGAGAAAACTTTAAAGCATTGCAGCCAGTTGTAAAACACGGTGGTGGAGATGTGATGATTTGGAACCTGGGTATGTTACCCATCATTAACGCAACACTATTCTGGAGTTAACTTTGAAGACATCAGTTCTTCTTGGGTAAAAAAAAAATGGTGTAACCTTTCATGGGGTGTTTTCTTATTTGTTTTTTAACACACAGATTTTTACATTTGTCTTTTTTAAATAAATAAGTGTTGACTGAAGAGAACTGACAGAACTGACTCTGTTCAGAAAACCAAACACATTCTTCAATAAAAGGTTCACATCAAATATCAAACAAATATCAGACAACCAGATGAGTTTAATCCAGCTAAACTCTACTTGGACACGAGTACAAGTCATTCTGAAGCATCACTGAGGAGTAATACACTTATTAGTCCTGTGCATTAGAAATGATATCTGTTTTGCAGGATTACTGCAGTTCTCATGGAAGAAACTGAAAATCAGTGCATCAAACAAACTTAATTTCAGACCAAACAACCAGTAAAGTTCCTGTTTCCATTACGCAGATTAAATTGAAAGTAAAATATTGAGGTAAGGAGGGTTCAGTGAAACGTCACATGGATTTCTATTGTTCTCATTTTCTCAGTTTTAACCACAAGCGTCTGCTAGAGTAACCCGCAAGGTCTGAGATGACAGTTATTAGCCATTTACCGTACAGATGGTCTGCAGTATAAGGCGGGTAAGCGATTAATTCCTCATTTGGCACGGTGACATTCATTTCCCAAAGCTTTTAATAAGCTGACAAAGAGGCTAAAATCTGTGGAGTTTCTTGTTCTTGATGCGATACAGACCATCGCTGACCCTCCACTGTTTTATCTCCAACAGCTGAGAGAAAAGGGAGAGAAAATCTTGTTTTCTGTTGCTGCTTTACAGAGAACTGTACCAGGTGAGCAATGCAAATAATTTCCAACAACAGACAAAGTAAGCGGTTGGATGTGAAAGAGATCGACCGTCTATGGTTTCTGTCAGAGTTTATAATGTCAACACAAATAAAGAAAGTATTGGAATTCACCCAACCTGTTGGCAAGCAGCTATTTCAGATGTTGACACACCAACAGATGGAATCAGATGGAGCACAAGCAGGGACTTGAGTTTCGTAAGATAATAACATTCATGCAACCAGGACAAGGATGGTCATGTTTAGTTACCTCTAAGCACCTGCAAGTAGATTCATTTACCTAAACTAAGAGCTTTGACAGCTCTCTTTACCAGTTTCATAATGGTACAGATCCAATGACTGATAATGTCTAGTTCACATGGCAATTATCTGTAGATTTTCAAAACATAAGAGACCTCACACAATTTTAAAAAATCATAGAAAGGTTTCCCCCAGTGTATTATAAGCCTGGCAGACCACCAGGCTTTACTTGCACTCCCACCAGTCTAAGCTTTGTTTATTTATTGTATGGGTTTTTTATACACCAACAACTGGGCTTGTCGCAATAAGCAATAAATCAGTAAATTAAAAGGAGTTCAATCATTTTTATATGCATAATTTATTAGGGGTTTTTTTGTCTTTTCTCTCTCTCTTTCTACCAAAAATTAGATGATAAAAGTCTCCAGTCTGCTGCTTTGGCCTCAAATAACCCTTTAAAAAATTTTTTTAAAAAAGGACAATTTTGTTTACAGCGACTCCATAATTCACTTTATTTGTTGTTTTGTTTCTTTTGGATATCTAAAATTTTGTCTAGACCTCCATAGGTACCCACTGCCTGTCTTTAGTGGTCAACATGCTAACAACTTCAGCAAGTAAAGTGACAAGTCACTGATAAAAGAAAAAAAATCACTTTAATCAGGATGAACACCTGAAACACAAAATATACATATATTTATTTTAATTACCTAGTTATATTTAACAATTTCCTGTCAATTAAAAAAAAAATTTACTCAAAAACACAATAGGCCGCTGGTTGACTGCCCTAGCGCCCATATCTACAGACTTAGAAGGTTTTCTGGGGGAAACCCTGTGCAGGTATATCAAGTTTGGTTCTACACACAAACAGATTTCACTCATGAACATTCAGATGTCAGATGGGAAATCTGGTAAAACCTCTGGCGCTCAAATGGGACCCCCTGCTATAAAACATGGCTGACAAAGAAGAAGCAATAACAATAGTTTGTGGACTATTTTTGAACAGGTAAAAAAACAATGCACCAGACTTTCTGGTGCACCACAGTGGTTGTTGTGTTTTCTGTATTTTGGATTCCCCTCCATGTTTCTGTCTGTTTCTGGAAAACCCCACACAGTGGGATATCAGGCCAAGACATTCCAACATGTTGAATATCCCCAGTTGAGGTCGGAGTGTTCCCGACGTCCTTCCAAGCACAGTAGATCACTTGGACACACCACACATGGTAGGAATACCTCCTAAGATTATCTTTACAGCCATCATGATAATCAGACCGTCCTTAATATTGCTGGAAGGGGAAGATTGGGTCAAAATATTCTTCGTAAACCAGGCTTAATTTAGCTACATTTTTGTAAGCAACTGTCAACATAATTTGTCCAAAAAACATAAATTACATACAACACAACATAATATAAAGGTTCACCAATTAAACTTTTGATATGTGAAAATATTTCCATCCTGTCAAGCCTCTCCCATTTTGTCACGTAAGCAAAAACTTCAATCTATATTGCTGTAATTTTATGTGACAGATGAATAAGAAGTAGCACATATTTGTGAAGTAGAGGGAAATAGCTGTGTGAAACATATACTTCAGTGATCAAGAATAAAAAATGTTTCATGTAGTCTCAAAGCTAACAAAAATAGACATGTAAAAAAAAACTGTCAGATATAATTTACTGTCCTTTCTGTCATCTATTACCCTGTTTAGCATTTCTCTTTTCAGCGTTTTATGATATTTCACAACATAAAAAGACTCAGTTCCCTTGTAAGTCAGCAGAATCAAGACGCGTGAGTCCAAAAGTCACATGGACGTGCAAGCAGGTTTCCTAATGTTTCCCTCAATTAGTAAAGAAAGAACTTTGTTGGTGTGGCTGGTGGTGTGACCAGACCTGCAGGTCATTTCTAGACAAAGCAGCCCTAAATGCATCCATGTTTGTTGTAGTGATGTAACAGAAGGCTGCAAGGCTTTTCTCTGTAACAAAAACTAGTGTGTGAGACTGATGCATTAATCAGTTTTATGCAAGAGTACATTCCTGCTAAGTTCCTCTGCAACATAAGGAAAATTGTATTTTATATTTAACAATTTCTGCTTTCATCTTCCACCCACATTAGTGCAGTATAGAATTAGCACTTCTATATAAAAGTCAAGATGTGATTTATTCCTTCATTCTCAGAAAAACTTAGTTGAGAAACAAAAAAAAAGGGACGGATTATGTGAACGCCTCCTCCAACTGTAGCTTTACTTGTAAATGGGGGGTCCTCTACAGTTGCTCAGTGCTCATTTAGGGAGCTGTCTGATCTCATTTCCTGTCCAAGAAAAAGACAAATCCATCTTCCGGCGCTTCAGTTTCTATTGAGTTTTCTCATTATCAAGCAGTGCTGAGTCTTAAGAGGCCATATCCTGCTCGCCTGTCATGCAGTTTTATCAGGCTGCCCAGAGGGACCATTAACATTGTTTTACCAGACAGAGAGGCATGTTTTCTGGTAGAATAGATGATTCTTAGGTCATTTGTAATCATTACACACTGATTAACATGCAGACATAATGCTAGAACATCAAAAAATGATGATTGGGACATGATATCTCAGGGCAAAGTGGGCGCTAAAAACAGCGGCAGATAATGTGGATGTTTTAACACAAAGTAGGCATCAAATCTGACTAATGCTGATTCTTAAATAGGAGGTGATGCCTTATTTAACTCATAATAAATGATCATTTTAGTTTTGAGCCTATGGTTAAGCTATTGTCCAGGTTTTGTTACAGACTGATTGGCTGTAACATTGCGCCTTAAATTGATCAATCAATCAAAGCTTTTGAAGACCTAATTGTTTGATGTTTTACACCTGATAGTCCAGTAAACTCATTTAGTAGGGAACCAAAGTTGTAACATTTGCTACATTTTCAGTTGGTGCGGTTTGCTTTCACACAGCACTGTCAAATGAACCAAACTCTTTGATAAACCTGTTACCCAAATCGCCTGTGGTGGCGCTGCACAAAGAACCACTGAAGGAAACGACACAAAAACCTCTGAAGAAGACATTAGCGCAACTTCCTTCTTTGCAAAACACAAATGGAATAGCTCAGACTTTAGCAGCAACCATTTCTCCTGCTAGTGCTAAGTTAGCGTGTTTGTTTTGGTGGTTTTACCCAGAATGCCCTCCGTTATAGTACGGTCCTGTCTTTAACTGAGACCAATGTTTTTATGCGGTCCAGAGTTCCCTTTTCAGAGTTCGATTCATTCACACCTCGATAAATGAACTGGACATTCTAGACAAACGAAGTAGAGTTCGATTAAAGCAGACTAAACAGGGCTGGTGTGAAGGCACCCTAAAAAAAGTCTTTTGGCAAAGTTCGACTTTCAGATTGACATAAATTGAATATAAATTGAAGGTCCAATTTACCATTCACTTATGATTGACAAAAATAAAAAACACAAGCCTTAAGACTCAAACTGACCAGAATTTATTTGGAGTCACTCTTTCACTTCAAGGTTCGATCCTTAGTTGGAAGTACCTCAAACTCTACTCACAGGGTGAAGTATTGGTATATTTTCATACACAAAATGATTTTAGGAAAACTGCCATCATATACGTTCTTCAAGTTAACTACAGTGAACCTCAGAGCTAACATCTGGCTACACTTTAAGGTAACATTGGTGCGCACAGAGTCACCTTGTTGTGACTGTAACAAACGTAATTTATCAATTTTGTTGTGTTAGTATTACTTTTCTTGGATCTTGTACTCCTTTTATCTTAGCCAGGATGTCCTTGTTAAAGAGATTAATAATCTCAACGGGTTTATGTCCTGGAGAAATACCCATAGGAGTCCAGCACCAATCCTCAAGGGTCTGGATCTCCTAGTTTTTGATGTGTCTCTGCTCCAGAACAGCTGATTTAAATAGTCCAACAACATCCTCAGATTGTCATAAAGTTCTGCAGAAACCCACTAAAGACAAACTATTATTTGATCCAGATGTGTTGAAACACAGAAAGAACTGAAACATGGCATACATGGAGGAAAGACTGATCTAATCGAACGCTGTTTTTTCCCCTCAAAGTGAGGAGAAAATGTAAATGTTCATGTCAAAAACTTGTATGCTTTTCAAGATTCAAACATTGGGTCTTATGAATTTATTGCAGATTATAGAAAATATGCAAAATGCAAAAAAACAAGTTTGTGAGAAAATGGATGGAAACATCATTTAGAGGTTAAGAAAAAGGAATAGAATCTGGAAATTCAAGTTCAAATAATATAAAATACTTTGATGTCATAGGGGACCAGTAAGTACCACACACTTCTCAGATCTGCACCTTCATATTCAAGTGCAACATGCAACACAGCTTTGAGATTCTTCTAGACATCTATGGACATGTGAATGATTTGAAGCTTGAGGCACTGGTTGCAAAACTCCAAGAAATGGAAAAGTTTATCCTTCAATCTAATTCCTCATTAAGTCCAAATGACTCCATCGCACACAGAGAAAGCTGTGTTTGCATGAAGGTGACAATTTATCTACATCTCTTCTCAGAAAACTGCACAGACTTGTTGGTTGCTCTCTGCACGCCTTCCTCGCCACAATGTCAGGCTGCTCTCGCTGCTGCTGCAGCCTGGAGAGGGACGACAACCACCCACAAGACAAGGTACAAAAATATGCACCAACTTTTGATTTGATCCAAACCCCAAAGCAGCTCTTCCTCCACATGTTAGCCTGAACTTTGGACATGGGGGGGGAGAAAGAGGTTAGCTTAATGGAGGAGCATGAGCTTTCAAGAACATTCCATCTTAATAGGAACCAAGAACTGGTGCTTGGTTAGGAGGAACATCGGCATTTAAACACAACCAGACACACAAGAGGCTCCACTCAGACCGGGCTAACGGTGGCCAGCCCGGCTAGCTTTACAGCCGTCTGAACGGCACACTTTTCCTCTTATCAACCCCCCCACTACCACCTCATCCCCGGTGTGCAACTGCAGGGCCCGGCGCCGCCATACACTACCACACAGGCGCATAAAACAACACGTACAGCATGCTCCGGAGCGGACGGAGACGGGGAGCGAACCGGTACCGTGAAACCGAAGAGCGAGTCACAGAGGACGGGGACACGTAGACCAGGGGGAGGGGGAGAAGTGGGCGAACTAACCTGTTTGAGAGCCGCACAGTCCGCTGGATGTTTGGGTTGAATCCGAGTTAAATCCACTATCAGTGTAACAAAGAGACGAAAATCACCGAGTGGTGGCGGAACAGGCCGAAACTCTGGGGAGAAAAGTTGAGCATGCGCAGACTGTGCGACGGCAGGGTGAGTGGGTTCAAGTGTTTTGGAATTTTTTTTAATTGATCGGCTAAATGAACAATTAATTATTAAATTAGCATATTTTTCCGATATAAACAACTTAACCAGACTTTATATTTTCTGGTTAGTCAATTTTGAATTTTTTGATAAAATTATTTCTGTGGATTTAAATTTTGTTTTTGACCCTCATACAAAAAGCAGTATACATTTTTGTTTGTTTGTTTGTTTTTATTTTATTTTATTTTATTTATTTATTTATTTATTTGTTTCGAACATAACATTTGTTTTGCATAATTGAATGCAGTCACCTTACTAACTAGAAATTAAATTGTGGGCTGATGGGGAAATATATACTGCTTATCCTTATTTGATTATCTTCATTTGACCAGTTGACATCTTTATTATTTATTTAATACATTTTCAGTTTTGTTAAATTTTATTTTGGGTTTTTTCCATTTACACAAATGCATTGCTGTACAGATTTAATCAAAATTGTATGTGTCTCTCGATCAACTTCTTACCAGGAATATATTAGGTAACACGTAGTAACAGACTAAACATGAGAACATCCTAACATATTTTATAAACAAGTTATGCTTTAAAAAAAGATTATTGTTAAACACTCACTCACAGTATGTCCTTATATCTTCACAAGGACTTTTCATTGACTTCCATCCATTTTTCATTAATTTAAAGCAACCATTACCACTTCGTACTTAACCCCAAACCTAATCTAAACTCAATTCACACTTTAGCCCTAGACGTAAACCTCAACCCAAAAAGAACACATCTTCTTCACCTTTGTTATGACAAATGGAAACCACATTCTATATAGAATATGTAAAACTGTAAATTGATTTTGACTATCAAAGTTCAAACTATTTTATTAAAGAGTATATTTAATAAAAAGAAAAAAAAACATTTATAAAAATGTGTCGCGTGATTTTTCTGTTACTTCAATTGCATGTCTCAATCCTGAAATTAATTAAATTGTGGGAAATTTCAGATTGTCGTTAAACTACAGAGTGACTCTTCGTTCTTTTAGACGATCTTTGTACAGTACAATGACATTCTCTGACTGTTGAAGCTATGATTTTTCCGTCTTTTCCAACTGTCAAACCGGCGTCCTCGTTGTGAGTTAAAATGACTTTAAAGTCTATCAGAAGACCACAGAACTGATTTGCCGTCTTTATTTTTTTGTTCTTCGGACATTTACGGACATGTTGACAAACATCAACAGGTTAAACTTCGGGATATGTCCCAAACATACGAGCTCGTAGCTAGCTAGCATAAATAACTTATCAATGATAAGTTAATAATTGTGGAAGTTGTCATGGACGCCGGAGGAGAGACGACCAGCGACATTCGGACCGTTTACGCGGCTGTTTCTGGGAATCCGAACCCAGAGCCGACGAGGCTGCTGTGTTTTAAAGTTTACAAGAGGAGGTGGTTTGTGCTGCTAGTGCTGTGTCTATTGAACTGCTCCAACGCCACGGTGAGTCATTTTATCCATTGTCTTTATGACTTTCTGTGTCTATGGAGGACAACTTTGCCAAATTCAGGGTTTGTATGGCAGCATAGTAGTGTCAATAATACTTATTGTAGTAGCTGTGATAATGCTGAATATTACTGAGAATTACTTAAGGTTGAGGGTTTTATATCTTGAACAAAAAAAAGTTATTGTGTAATAATATTTTTATAGCACATTTTAAATCCAGACCTCATCACAATGCTGCTTAATTGATTAAGACTTTGATCAAGTTTTACAGACATACATTAAAATTATAAAATGTTCTTTGTCATTGAACTCTACAGTTATCCATCAAAGAGTGTAAGAGATTCAATAGTGCAGTCCATTTGTAGTCATACTTGGAAATTACAAGTTCCAGTCATGAAAATGAAATGGAACGTTCTTCTTAACATCGTTTTAAGCTTTACTTTTTAAAATAATACACTACTTTTAATCTGTTTAGTTTAGAGCTACATGTAACATAAACGTTGCGTTTGTAACAATGTTAATGCATTGTTTACAACAATACATTTGTATTGTTTACAACAATACATTTGTATTGTTGTGTTTATAACAATACAACAATCCATTAACAATACATTTGCCTTGTAAAACCCATTTTGTAAAATACATGTTTCCAACACAGCGTACTATTGTTGAGGGGCAGCCATTTTGACAGGTGAAGTCGGTCTTATAAGTCGTAACTGGGGCTAGTTGTTTCTCCCACTTTCTCAGTGGAAAATCTGACTTCTGGGGGCGTTCCTGTTGATTTTTCTGACTGGGAAGTGGGAATTTTTCAGTTCTGATTACAAATGGAAAACACAACATTTCAGCTTGTCAAAGTTCTTTAAACACTTTTTCACTACAATCTATCATTTACAATTCAGTACTGCCTCTATGGACAGTGATTTAAAAACCAAAGTGGACCTGTAAAGCTGTGATGTTAAATACCATACGGTCGAAAACTTGGGTGCTGTCATGGTGCGATCAATTCTCTGAACCCACATGTGCAGAACACACTCCGGAGGCAGATCAGGTAGGGAAATTTATTAGAAAAACAACGTGCAGATATGTACAGGTGAAGGTGAGGTGTCTCTCTCTTATTCTCTCTGGCAAGGGCTGGATCTCTGGGATTTGAGGATTTACAGGGGAAAGCTCGGCTGGAGCTCTGGGACTAGTGGGTCCGCGAGGCCGGGGCTCAGGGAAGGGAGGTGGGCTGGTAGCGGAAGAACAGGAATCCAGGGTGGAAGAACCCTCCAGCCAGTAACTCGGGTCAGGCGGCCAAGGCGTCACGGAGGGGCAACCTGGGAAGAGGTTACACGAAATTAGTTACTTCAAGAAACAGGTTGGTCAGAGGATGGCTAGTAACAACAGATACCATAACTGGCTAACACTCTGGCACTGGAGTGTCGGCAGCTCCATCCAGATATACTCCTCCAAATGAGTCAGATATGAGTCAGGTGTGCAGCCGCGAAACCACGCCCCTCCAGGAACCTCCAGGAAGCCCCCTGGTGGAAAAAGTGGGAAAGAACCCCAGCCAGCCCTCCCCAGATCCCAACAGGTGCAAAAGGTAGCCTAGTGCTACAGTGTGCATTGAAACAGTGTCTTCAATCAGAGGCTTCTTCAAATTCGCTGTAATACAGACAGCTACAGGAGACCCTTCTTGCCCACAGCCGTCTCCATCTAAAATAACTCTGGAAAATCTGAATTAATATGAGTTACAACTGAACCCTTTGGGATCAGTAAAGCATTTTTGGATTTGAAAGACATCATGTTGGTGGTTCATTTCTAGATCAAAAATGGTGAGAATTGTTGGTTTGATGCCAATTTTTTAAATCTGGCCAACTGATTGGTCCATCTCTCGTAAACTACTGCTTTCTTGCTAGTTTTAATTTGTAGTTTCAGGGCTGGAATAAATATCTAAGATTTTTTTTAATCTTTAAACTTTGCCATTATTTTCTACCCATACAGACATTGTAGAGGCAAATTCATTGACTTACTGTGACATGTGGTTCCTTCTAGTGTTTGCATAACTTGATATCACTCCCAGGGGACGTTGTCTTTGTGCAGCTGAGTGTGCCTGGAGGCAAGTGTGCCGCCCTCAGTCACACAATCTGAGCCCCTCCCTCACATATCTGCAGCCCCCACGGGATTCGTGCTCGCGTTGGGAGTTATTGTTTCCAGGGAGCTGGTGTTTTCGCTCACAAAAGAAGCCCAGCTGGAGGAGAGGCATTCATGATGTGGCAAATAACAGCTGAAGAGCCAGTTAGACATTAATCAGTGTGACATTAAGAGTCCCATAGGGGTCAGGATTTATAAAAACCTGCAGGCCCACAGGTAGGGTCATTCATAGGAAGTGTATTATTGCTCAAGATGAACGCCATCAAAAAGAATTAGCTTGATTAAGGATCAATCTGAATATTACTGTGTTTTAGGGTTGTATTTGTAAGATTTCAATAGGATTGTAACAAAACATATAAAATGAGCTGAAAGATGATTCCTAAAACACTGAGGAAACAAAGCAAAGTGTCAAAAAGTAAAAACACCTCAGAAACCTTTCACCCTGCAGTGAACAATGGTGACATTGTTCGTCCAAATCTGCTTACAAACTAGTTCGTTGTACCCAGAATAGACAAGTGCAGGTTCTTCTTTTGTTGCCTCAATGTTAAACAGGTGAACCCCACAGTACCTTGCAAACGTTTTCACATAATTATAAAGTTTTATGTATTTTATTGAGATTTTATGCAACAGACCAACACCAGTGGAAGAAAAACAATGGAAATGCTTTCAAATATAGCCCTGATAAAATGCATTTGGGGCTGAAACAATCAACTAATTTAGTAATCAATTAGCCATTAAGATTATATAGACCCATAAAACGGCATTTTCTGAAACAACGTAAACAAAGGAGTTTAGCTGAAATTGTACAAAAAATATCTACATTTTGCTTTTAAGATGGAAAAAATCCCAATTTTTTTGTAAAAAGGTTTAAATCAGAAATCCTCAAATGACATAGTTTTAGTTTTACCTGATTTCTTATGTAAAAAACAAAAGTTCTAAGACCAACTCAGATCAGCCCCACTCTGTACTGATGTCAATTAAAGCAGAAAGGACTGACCTTTTCACATGTTGATGTATTTTTTTTTTCTTTGCTACAAATGATCAAGTGTTCACTAAAGAAATCCTGTGTTATTACTAGTTAGGCAACAAAATATATATATATATTTTTTAAATGAATTATTTGTTTATTTTCACTTCTATATATTTTTAATATTTCATAAAATAACCCTAAGTGTTAAAGTATCCGCTTAATCATAAGTATTGATAGTATGAGTTATTACTAAAATAATAATTAAGTTGCACTCCTAAATGTATTTAAAATACTCCAAATAATTCTGTCACATGTATTTTATCAGTCAAGTATTCTCATCAAAATATCTAAATAAAATGCTTTATTTCCTCTTAGATATGGCTTACCTTTGCACCAGTTGCAAACCAGTCAGGCCAGTACCTAAAGGTCAGTCTGGAGGACATCAACTGGTTGTCACTGGTTTTCATGGTGGTTGCCATACCGCTCAGCTTCGGGACTACCTGGATGTTGGACACCCTCGGTTTACGGATCACGGTATGAGAGCAGATAACATTTCTGAAAAATTAAGAAGAAGCTAAGATGAGCTTTTTAATCTGCTGTGGCCCTTTGACCTTTGACATCTCTACAGCTCATCCTGGGATCCTGGCTGAACATGCTTGGAGCTCTGTTGCGTTTCCTTGGCACGCTGCCGCCGGCTCGATTTAAGCTCCAGTTTCCAGCAGTGATGCTGGGTCAGACGCTCGGCGCCCTCGCCCAGCCCCTCATCATCTTCACCCCCACCAAACTGGCCGCCCTCTGGTTCCCTGACAGCCAGCGAGCTACAGCCAACATGATCGCCTCCATGTGTAAGGGACTCCTATACGTAAAGCTTCTGCAGTTTATCATTTACGTTGGAATTTACTGTGTACGGCTCCAAGAGAGCAAAACAAACAACATAAGACATGGGTAGACGGTGCCTGAGGCAGCATCATAAAGTCCAAGGAACACACCAGACAGCTCAGGATAAAGTTATGGAGAATTTTAAAGCAGGATTGGGTTTTGAACATCTCTGTTTAATACTTGAATAATTTTTCAAGCCATTGTAAAAATTTAAAAATAAATATTGAGCTTGTTGTTTTCTCTAGCTGTAAAATATTTCAGAATAATTGACCGACAAAGCTTGCTTATTTGAGCAACTGTTGTCTTCAGCTGTAGATATGACTCACTAAAAGTTAAAGAGCAGCAATCTGTCGGTACTGGAAACTGGACATTAGGTAAATTATGTAAATGTTGATGCTTTTATTAGATTTGGGTCCATTTATGCATCTATCAGTCTGTCCAATTAGCCCGGAAATGAGAGGATTACCATTTTAAAATACTGGAACCAGTAATAAAAACCAGCCCAAATTGAGGGTTAAAGACACAACAGGATTATAACAATACTTGATCTGGAGCAACAATGTTAAAACTACAACATAATGAGAAATCTATAAAAACCAATTACAACAAAATACAGGTTATACCAAACTGTATCAGCTTTCACTGGGGTTTAATTTTCTCTGAAGGACTAAAATGAAAGTATTAGTTCAAGGGTTGGCAATCTTTATAATCGAAAAAGCCATTTTGCCCTCAGTCCATTCCAGCTAAATAAATCTTGTTTAGATTTGAAAATGTTACATAATCTTTTGAAACAAAGGTGCTTATAATTTTTGATAAATATCTTGAAAAGATCATTTTAATTCTGTTTAAAGAACCATCATTTTATTTCTGTTTTTATAAAAACAGAAATAAGCTCTTGTCTTTCTTTATTTATTTTTAAATAAAGAAAGACAAAAAATTTTCAATAAAATGGACAGATATATTTTCTTTGGCTCCTGTGAAAAATCTATGAAAGATTTTATTTTCTCTAAAGTTTGTTTAAAGGAAATAATGTCTGTACACTGTGAGCTCTTGAAATTGGAGTAACATTTTTTGTTTGCATGCACAATTTTGTCCTATAAAGCTGATTACTCATTCTGAAAACATCCCGTTTCCAACTTAAAATAAAAAAAATAAATAAAACTAAATTCCTGGCTCTTTCAGAGTCATTATTTGTGTAAATTTACTACAGTTATTACATCAGAAACCTAAAAAATGCTCAAACCTGCATTTGTTACAATCATCTTAAAGGTATTTTAATAACCATCAGAGGAGTTTATGTTTGGAAAATAAGAAACTAGTCTAAAACCATGTGTCTCATTTCTCCTGGGTGAAAAGGGGAACTGGGTCAGTTTCAACATGTGATCAAAACTTAAAGGAAGTCACCCTTGTCCTTCATTTCTCACAGAAATGCAAACACAAAGAAAGATCCTTCAAAGTCTTAAAAAAATAAGCTAAAACCTGTTTGGTAAAATAAGCAGATATTAAGAGGATAATTGTTTAGGGAAAGATTTATTTCTCTGACATGCGAATGTTTTGATTCAGTCACTCAAACTTTGAAACTGGGAACAGAAGCTGGTAAATTGGCTGCTCATTCTGCTCTCACTCCTCAGCGAATCCCCTGGGCATTCTGCTCGCCAACATTGTTTCTCCTGTGATCGCCGAAACATCGGCTCAAATCCCAAAACTGGTGAGTTTAAGTTATCAAATAACCGAATTCCTCAATCCGTTCAGACAATCAGTTTTATTCTGGGAATCATGTTTAACAATATTCTTCTCACGTTACTAGAAATATGATCGTCCCATCTGCTAATGATGATGAATTGTTTTTTATTTGCCGTATTTTGGCCCATTCATCACCACATTATGTGTGATTATTGCCCTCCTCTAGCTGCTGGCCTATGCTGTCCCAGCATGCATCACCTGTCTCCTAGCAACACTGGGGATACGGAGCGGAAAACCCCCAACGCCACCGTCAGCCGGCGCCGAGACCTCCGGATCAGAGCCGTTCATTCAGGGCCTGAAACTGGTAAAAATGCAGAAAAATTAACCACAGAGAAAAAAGGCAGGAATGTAAAGCAGCATCAGGCTGATTTTTAGATTAAACTTAGAAAAAACAACAAAATAATTGTCCAAATTTCCCTTTAAACTATGCTCCTTAAGTTTATTATTGGAAAAAAATAGCATCTTAATTCACTTTGAAGTTTAAAAGTAGATGTTTCAATAAACAGATGTGTTACAAATGTTAGAAAGTCGAACAAAAAGAAAACATATGCAGTTTCTACTGTATCACAAAGCTGGGTCACTTCTTATCTGGGTTCATTTCCATGGAAACCAATGCTAGAAATGTGCTCAACCTGCTCTTTTCTTTCATTAAGAGTCAGTCCAACATAATGTTGGCATGGCGAACATGAATGCATGGCACCTGAAATATGTCTCACCAAATATTGTAAAATATTGTATCCATGCAATCGTTTGAGGCTGTAATATTGCAACGATGGTTGTGACTCAAGATATTGAGCAGCTGGAGATCAAGACCTTGAAAGCTCTGCCTCTCCGACCTACCAGCTTCCTGGAAAAATTAAAAACTGGAAGAGAACGGCTGAACATAAATACGTCTCTCTTTTTTTCTGCTTGTCAGCAAATTAAGCTGTTAAATCGTTCCTTCAGCAGAAATTTGATAAGAGATTTCTCAGCAGAATCAAACCTCTAATTTAATTAATTTCACTAAAACCAGGGTTTTCAAGCTGCAGATTTATAGATATCAATATGATTACTGAAGAAGTCAAAGACCTCTCTAATAACCTCTTTTACCACTTTGGTCGTCTTAAACAAAAAAAGGCATTTTATGCCTGCAAATGTTTAATTTTGACCCTAATCCGCTTTGATTTGAGATTAAAGTGTTATGACTGCACTAGTATAATAGAAAAAGATTTATAAATGAACAGTTTTTTATTCATCAATACATACAGGCATAAATAAACTGAATTTAAAGTTCAACAAAAAATTGACATCAGAACAAACCAGAGAAAATCAATAAATAAAACACAGTAAGCTGCAGAGAACTAAGGCGTTCAGTGAGCTGCCTGATTGAAATTTAATTTTAACACTGAGTCCATAAACTGTGTAGGTTCTGAACATTTAAAACTTTTAAAAGTTGTTTAAAAGTCCCAGCCTCACTGTTACATGTTTTAATGTAATTTAATGGTATAAAATTATCATATTGCTCCTTGCTGGACTAAAACATTTTATCTTTGTAGATCATAATGCAAGTAAATCGGAATAAATTAGGTTAATATTTAAATGTTCTTTTATTTCAGTAACTCACTGAGTGAAACAGATTATATAGATTAATCAAGACAGATGTTTTCAAGTATTTATTTCTGTTAATTATTATTTTTCACTTCCAACAAATTAACACACGACATTTAACATTAAAATAAATAAAAAAAACACAGAAATGTGGAGTTAATGGAAAGTGTGTTTAATACATACTTAAAGGTTGTTATTGTTGTTGTTTTAAAGAGGTACAAATTATATTTTCTAAAAAATGTTAATTAATAAAAATGATTAGTTTCTGCTAAAGTCCTTCGCCGTTCTTCTTCTGCAGTTACTGAAGAACAAACCGTACCTCATCCTGCTGCTGTGCTTCGGCTCCGGCATCGCTGTCTTCACCTGCTTCTCCACGCTGCTGGACCAGATCCTGTGTTTGAAGGGATACAGCAACGTAAGAACAGATTCAAGCTGCAGATCAGTGCTTGTGTTTTAACATTCTATGCATAGTAGTTGTTATATGAAGATCTGTTTGGGGAAAACTGCATAAAACTTTGTCTTTTTGGGCATTTATATGTGTTACAAAGCAGGGGTGGGTGATATGGACTTAAAGTTTTATCATGTCTTGGTACTATTTTGATGATGATAAAAGTGATGAAAAGAACAATTTATTACTTCTTTTTTAGGGTTTCAGGAGTCGTAGCGACAAAAACACAAATACTGCTCTTGAAAAGCATATTTATTTCTAATATTCTTCTTCAGGAAACCAGTGAAAGAAGTGTGATTAAGCTGCACACAGGAACTAAATTTAATTTATTGATTTCACTAAACAAGCAGTGGAAAAGTAAAAAAATAGCAATACGGACAGTTTTTGGGGGGTTTAAGCATCATTAATTGGAATTTATCGTGAAACTTTAAATCTAAAATTCTTATCTGGATTAGAAATTTATTACAATAAGTGATAAACTATATAATGACTGCCCACCCGTGATACCAAGCAGTGAATTATTGTGCAGCGGGAAAAAAAGAATTAATATTTTTTGCTTTATTTTAAAACAAAAAATCTGAAAAGTGCGGCATGCAAGGCCATTAAGCATGCCGCTTATTGGCTCAGATCAAGAACAGAACAGATCAAGGTGATCTGTTGACATTTTTTTTCCCCAGAATTTTAACTGAGTGAACTTTATACTCTAACCACTTTTTACAGATTTTGTTTTCATCTTATATTCATATTTATTTGGGAGTTTTGAGTTAATTACTGCTCTGAGTTTGATGTTCCTTAAGCAATTCACCTTATTTTGTGTCTATATACTCCAGTTAACAGTTAATCAATTACTAAATTACTTGATGATTATTTTAATTAATTTAATTAATCATTTCAGCCCTAGTTTTTTGCATCCACTGTATGAATTGTAGCAAACCTTAGAAGAGCGACTTTCTTCCAGCAGTGACTTTCTTCTTCCATTAAGGCCAGATTTTCCCAAAGCGTTTCACACTTTCCTTCCTTTCACAGTTACACATTACTTTGTGCATAAATCAGACAAAAAAATGTCAAAAGGTTAAACAGCTTCCCAGCCTCTGCATCAAAGTGCAATGAGCATTAATATTCAGGTTGTGAAATCTGACCTCTGCAGGACTTCGCTGGCCTTTGCGGGGCTCTCTTCATCGTCTTCGGCATCGTTGGCGCCGGTGCCGTCGGCGTCTACGTTGACAAGACGAAGAAGTTCACAGAGGTCACAAAGATCGGCCTGAGCCTCTCCACTCTATCGTGCATCGCCTTCTCAGTGGTGAGAAACTGAAAGAAGAAAACATCTGTTAGAGTGAATTCAGCTGAGATGATATTTGTCTGCGTCTCAGGTGAGTCTGATGCCTCATCAGAAGGTCGCTGTCGCAGCCGTCTGCTCTCTCTTTGGCTTCTTCGGTTTCTCCATCTACCCTGTTGCCATGGAGCTGTCTGTGGAGAGTTCGTACCCGGTCGGAGAGGCCACCTCGGCTGGACTCATCTTTGTTTCAGGGTATAAAATGCTTTGCATGATATGACATGGCTGAAGCCTTTAAACATTGAAGGTTGTTTCTGATTGAAAAAAAGAAAGAAAATTTTTTACAAACACCAAATCTTACCAAGTATTTTTGGTTTTAGTTTTATTTTTAAGATAAAAGTAACTTACAAGTAACTTTTTAGCAAGATGTAAGACCTTGTTTTAAGTCAGTAATTCCTAAGTATTGATGAAAAGTGCTGGTTCCATTGGCAGATTATTTCTTAAAGCATTACATTTTTCCCACGTTCCCAATAACCTGCTTCTTTTTCATCAATATTAAGTAATTATTAACTTACAACAAGCTCCTATATCTTGTCAAAAGATTAGTTGTAAGTTTATTTTATCTTATTTCAAGTGTGCAGAGATATTTGCTCTAGAAACTAGAACAAAAATACTTTGATTTGTTGTTTTTGGAGTGAACAAAAAGTTCTGTACAGACAATAGAATAGAATAGAATAGTAATATTGTTTATTGCCATTTGTACATAAACATTATATTGGATTTTCTCCAGGATAATCAATGTTTATGAAAGGATAAAAATAACAAGTAAAATAAAATGGACACACAGAAAACAAACAACATTCATTTAAAAAATACATTAGGCTTCCATGTATAAATAAACAAATAGTCACTGATATTGCACACTAAAATTATTTAATTGTAGTTAAAATGCGGCACATGGATCACATTTTGTGCTCCTGCCACCTTTAATGTCCTGAACCACTAATGTAACTTATACCAACTTAGACATTATGTAGTTATAATCGGATTTATACCATATTAACCAGAAAACATAGATTTCTTTACTTATTCAATTATTTATATTCAGATCAAAACTTTCTTTCTAGAAAAGCTGTCATCCTGCATAAACCTGAATTTACTTTCGCTTCTTATCCAGTTGGTTGAAATTATACAGCATCAGATGTTTTACAGCTGGTTTAACTAAATACAAAATGATAAATTATACAACTTTATTTTGTTTTATTGAAATGAGCCCTGATTAGCGTCTGTGAGTTTCGTATTGAGGTGAAAGTGATTCCTGTTTCCTTCTTGCAGGCAAGTGCAGTCGGTTGTTTACATCGTCCTGCTGCAGGCTTTGACCAAACCGATCACCGAATCTCTGCTCTCCACCTGTGGAGACGCAGTGCTGAGCTGGAAAGGTCGGTCATATGATGCCACACCTGTTTCACTTTGTTCAGAGTAAAGCTTCACACAAAGTAGGATTCAAACGCAGGGATGTTTACAACTACATTCTGAAATTTAAATGTATTTAAATGGTACATTCTGCTGGAAAATACATATAAATGCATAAAACTTCCCAAAAAATATAGTAAAACAAACATATAAACAATAGTTATTCAATATAAAATTATTAAATATTCATATGAGGTTACCAGAAAGTACAGATTTATTGGAAACTCTGGCAAAAATGTGTAAAAATCCTTAAAATATATCAATCTTTCTTGTAGCAGCAACATAATGTTGCACTAAAAATTACAAAATAAAGTCTAATCTAATCCATATTCTAACTCAATATGGAGTTAGAATTTTACCAAGGTGTTTGGGTTGCTATTGTGATAACGATAAAGATAATGATTAAAAAACAATGTAGTATTTCTTTTTTATGTAGCTGTATGGCAGAGCTTTCATAGCACCACAAATGCAATTGCAATTGACAAATATTCTCAGTTGAAAGAGGTTTATTCACAACACTACTTATTTAAAAGAATAGCGATTTATATAATTTAATCATATTTTTAAATTTACTGATATTTATTGATGCTCTCATGCAACAAAACGTGAAGAAAATATTAAAAATTACTTTTAGACTTGATAATACTATCAATTTTGCTTTTTATTTGACATCATTAATTGAAATTTATCGACAACAATAAATCAAAATTTTTATCATGATAAGACGTTTTTCATAATAATGATGAACCTCTGGTTGAATTAAGTGAATCTTTTCTTCTCAAAAAAAGGCAAATTGAAATCGATAATTTTAATTATGCATTTTGACAAATTGCAATGTTTATTGCTTGTTTCACAATTGGTGACTGTATGATGTTTTTGTGATGTAAAGCACTTTGAGCTGCATTGTTGCTAAAATTTGCAATACAAATAACCTTTTCTGTAATGGAGATGAATGGGGAACAACGTTTTTCAGGAATAAAGTGTTTAAATAAGAATAACAAACAATCTAAAGAATAAAAAATAACAGTAGGAAAGTGTTTAATATAATTTAATTATCTAATCCTTTTTTAGTTTTATTTTTTCATGAGATGTTTGCTTCTCCTCTCTTCAGTGCCCATGATGGTGATGGCAGGACTGTCCAGTGTTTTCACCTGCTGCTTCCTTGTCTTCTTCCAAACCCGCTACAGACGGCTGGAGGCGGAAGAACAAGCTGCTTACGGGACCAGAGAGAATAACGACACGACCACTTCCTACCAAATAGTCGAGAACTGAAGGAAATGGAAACAAAAGACAGTTACGGGTTGGATCCAGCCTCTATGAAATGTTATGCTTGTCGAATCCAGACATTCCTGTGCAATAAGATTCTCTGATAATGATTAACGATTCTTTAAACAGAACCAGGAACAATTTATTCATGCATTCTGTTGCTTCAAAAGAGAAATGAAGTAATTTAGAATTTTCTGCACTGTAACGCAAAATATCTTACCACTTGAAATAAGATAAAACTTAACTTACAAGTAACTTTTAAGTAAATAATTTCTTAACATGGATGAAAAAGTACTGGCAGATTATGTCACTTATAGCAAGACAATTTTCATAAGTTACAAATGAATTAATCTGCAAATTCATTTTTCATCAATATTAAGGATTTATTTGCTTAAAACAAGCTCCTATATCTTCATGAAAAGTTTTGCTTATCTATGATATTTGCACTAGAAACTAGTTCAAAAATACTTGGTAATATTTTGTGTTTTTGCACCACTGGGGCATTTTAGTTGTCTTTTACTCATTTTATAATTAATGTACATAATTTAAATACATAAACTGCTAATTTTGTACAATAATTTAATCACTACTGTCTCTGTTTTCATCCTGTGTTTATTTTGGCTTCCCTCACACTGAACTAAGACCATCCAGGGTCTGGTGTGAAGGAAGCCTTTGGTAATAAATCTTCCAGGTACGTATGTACAACATGTTTCATATTTTTAACTTATTACGGAGAGAAAACTCTCACCAGATTTACTGACAGAAGAAATCAGGGTACTTTTTAACATAGATAAAATACCTCATTGATTATGTGCTGAAGTAGAAAAACAAAAAAGTATTAGAAACATTTGCAGGGTTGTTGAACTAAACTAAACCTGCCCAGGAAAACAGTCCTTAACAACTTTCTTAACCTCAACTGTTAGTCATACAATTTAAACATGTAAAAAAATGTGTTTCCATCTCAGAGCTTAAAAAATACATTTAACTAGCTTTGGTTAACTTAGCATCATGGTAAACAAATGATACTTGTATCCTGTTTGCCAATATTTGATGTTAAAATCCAACTAAGCATTAATGTACAAATTAAAATGTAAAATTAAACTGTTTTATAATTGTACAACTTGTAACCAATTAATAAAAATGTTTCTTTTGGATTGCTGTCATGATTTAAAAATGTAATTTAAATGCTTACTTGTTTGTGGGGAGTTTTTTTGAACTTTTTTCTCAGCTTGAAACATTTTTTATTAGATAAAACAAGGGGAATTTTTATGCAATTTAGTAATTTTTTTCTGAGTTATATTATAATTTTAAATCTGACAACTGTAGATAAATATTTCTTTCACGTGAATGTCATTTTTATTGTATGTTTTAGGACATTTGAATCAGGTATTTTCAATGTCTCCACAGTACCTGAAAACTGTAGAGTGGCTCATCGTTTTTATAGAAGATCTTTGTACGGTACAGCGACAGTTTGATTTAAGTTTTTGAGGTTTACTTACTGAAACTTAAATAAAGCCTCTCCGTGTCCTCGCCAGCATGATTTCTTCCACAACGGCGTAAATCCCGACCTTTGTAATCAAAACAGCGAATCAATTATTTCAGCCTAATATTCGTTTTTGTTCATAACATTTGAGGAATTATCAACTTTCTTTCTCATGTTATTAGAAATCAGAGCTGAACTTTGATAATCTTACTTACAAATGATGATGAATTGACTTTGATTAAAAACGTTTTAGCCCATTTATCACATTAGATGTGATTATTACCCTCCCCTAGCTTCTGGCCTGAGCTATCCCAGCATGCATCACCCGTTTCCTAGCAACAGCGGGGATAAGAAGCATAGAACCCCGGACCAGAGCCGTTTGTACAAGACATCAAATTGGTTCTAGAGATGGAGCCTAAAGCTATATTCAGAGCTTTTTTTAAAACATCTGAACTGTTACATTTAACAAGATTAATCATAAATAGTAAAAATATACAATTTTATCTCCAAAATGGGCGTCCTACGCCGTCCGTCTAATAAACACATATAAGGTTAATTTTGCTTTCTACTGAAGAAATAAGAACATTTTTGGCCTTTTACACCGTTTGTCTCTTTGTGACTTTTTGCAATCAACAGAAACGCATCAACCGCTCAAGATTTTAACAATGGAAACATTAAAAAGGTTTTTCTGGAATATTTAACATATTTTACGTTAAATATATTCAAAACCACCACTCGGATATTTGTCTACAACTGCGGACTGTAGTTGGGTTCTTTCTAGTCTGTGCTAGACTTCTTAACTTCCCTGGACATTTTGCGTTAAGGTCAAGCACAAGTGATGGAGTTTTATTTTCCCACCTTTATTTCAGATGTCGTTTGTAGAATCAATTTGTTTTTGAAATTACAGGCCTTGCAGCACCTAGTTTCTATTTAAAAATAAACACACAAAGCAGCAGGTGGATAAAGACTTTGGAGAATTTTATTTACTTCCTAATTCCACATAAGACAAATATAAAAAAGTAGAGCATTCTCTGGATTCGGTCGTCTCTCCTGCATACGTTTCTCCCACTCTGTCTGGACCCAGACAGTTCATGTAGTTTTAAAAAATATCCATTCAATAAGAATACAAGCAGGAGATAAAAGTCAACTAAACTCAAAGAGCATGAAAAACAAAATAAAAGGACCGTTACTGTAAACTAATGAATGAGTTCAGCTGGATTCATATTCTGAAAAATGTATTCAGCTATGGCTGCATGTGACTGACCACATTGGCACAGAACACAAAACGGATAAATAAAAATAAAAAACAAATAAAACATCTGAAGAGATTCTTGATGCAAGAGCTGGTAATTCCTAATGCCTCACTGTGTCACATTAAGCGTGAACAAAGAATTTCCTCAGATAGTTGTTTTCTCTCAGAGCTGCAGCGCGCAGAACTGCTGGTAGACGGCCAGGATGTGATGGTCCAGCTCAGCGGTGAAAAGCAGGTTCTCCAGAGTTCCCATATACTGCTGGATGGTTCCATGGTGCTGCGGGACAAAACATACAGTCAGATCCAAAACCCAGTAAGGTATTTTAAATGTTAGTTTTATAATAAAGGATGGAACTACTTAGGCCTGTCGCGATAAACGATAAATCAATTAATCGTACGATAAATTAAAACTACCGACGTCATGGCATTATCGTCTCTTCTGACCTTTTTCTCTTTCTGTTGATGACACTGAATGAAAAAAGGCTAAACTCCGGTGCTCTCCACTGACCCTCCCTTCCTCATTTCCTTAGTGTAAAGCCCAGCGAACACGACAGGATCTTAGAGCTGTCGGCCAATTGTCGGTCCATTTTCAAAACCTGACAGACCACACATTAGCCGACAGAAATCCTAGATATAACGGTTCGATCGGGTTCGTTCCTGCCGTGTGGTGTCCAACAATGGGCACAAAATAATGGCTACAAGTCCAGTGAACTAATTTTAAAACCAGGCATTAATCAATGCTTTACTACAATCTACCTGCAATGCATGTGGCTAGTGTCAGCGTAAAGTCCTGACCGAATGAAAATCATTAGAACCTATTTATGTAACATTAACGAAGAACAGCTGAAAAGTTACCGGGTTTACCAACTGCGGTAGCAATTTCGCTCCAACTCCTCCTCTTGTCATTTCTATATTCTTTGCATGTTGAATAAACATTAATGTTGTTTCCACATATCATCTCCAATGTCTGCTGGACTTCGGGTTGCTGCGTCAGCTGTTTGGGATTCCCCAATGTAATTTCCCCTCAGAAAGCACTGAGGAGAATCTGCGCTTTCTGATTGGCTACCTGTCACATTTAACAGGCTGCGTTAAAGCTCCCAGTCGGGGAAAACCCCTGACTTGGATCGGAGCGGCAACAACGATCTACCATAACACACCACACAATCTTAGAAAGATCAACGTTCTAAGATTATTGTAAGGGGAAAAATAGCAGCAAAAAATCGTGTAGTGTGAACTATTGCATCAGGTAGTCGATGTGCCCGTCTTCTCTATTTAAATCTAATTATTACTGAAGGGCAACATGATATACAGACTTCATAATTTTTACTCTTTTGGTTGAATGCAGTATTTATTTCCACTTTGGCTTTATGTTGTTTAGTTTTTTTCCAAGTGCGTTTTTTGTTAATGGAGACTGAGAATCCATTTTATTTTTGTTTTTGGTTGTTTTGTTTATTTTGTTTATCAGTTCCAGTGTTAAGTGTTCTTTTGAAAATAAAGTGTATCTATCTTTGACAGGAAATCGCATGGATTATTACGTAATTTCCATTATATCAGTGTTAAAAGGTCTTCAAACAATATTATCGTTTACCGCAATAATCTTTTGAGACAATTAATCGTTCAGCAAAATTTGTTATTGTGACAGGCCTAGAACTACTGGATCAGAAAAACTCAAAGTTAAAATGATACCAAACATCTGGAAGATTTATTCTTCTAACTATCTAACAAGTTGCCAGACTGGCGAGTGATGTTTACCATGAGGAAGACCTGCTGCAGCCGCTCGATGCAGTTTTTATACCAGGGTGTGCTGATGTCAACGCTGCCCGTCTCGCAGCGAACCAGATGCTCTGTCAGCAGCATGATGAAGCGCTAAGGAAGAGACAGACAATCCTTAACCTATTCTGAACTATTTTCATATCAGCTTTACCATTAAAAAAACAAATTACATTTGTCGAAGTCATGAAATTGAAATTGAATTTGAAGTCATAAAAACATCTTGATGTGACATGTAGTCACTACTCCTATGGAAAGTTCCACTAATTCCAACTAAACTAGAAGGCAGTGTCAGTCTATTAATATAAATAATACATTTACCCCTTTTCAAATTGTGACGTGGAAACTAAAAAAGTTACATTTACACTGTTTTAAATTTGCAGGTGGTTGATCTGATAATTAACTACCTAATATTAGTAAGTTCTACAATTTTATGGCATAAATTGTTAAACTTAGGGTTTGAACATACAAAACTAAGTCTTTACAACTACAAATATCTCAGGTACATTTTTAAAAATATATATTGTACAGGAGATTGATTTCAGAAAAGTTTTCATCCACATGAACCGACACAAATACACCACTGAGAATTGTTTTAATCATGCCAAACCCATAGGGGCCAGTGTAGCCCCTATGGGTTGCTTCAAAACAAGCACGACTTCCTGTTAGGAAGTAAACATGGTGCGAGGCCGTTTATTTGTGTGGAGAGGTTGAAGTGTTTTTAAATAGCATCGAACATATTCGATGTTCGATGCTATTTAGACGATAATGATGTTTTGTTTTGTTAACAAGACAAGATTAAAGTAAACTTTGAATCAAAGAACCGTTATTTGTCACAGACAGGAATGTGCGAAACGCTAAATCTCCGTTTTTCCATGTTCACACACAAACATAATTAGAGATCTTTCTCAAATCTCCACTTTGGTTGGAGTTTTCATAAATAATCATTTTTAGTGGTATAAAACAGTTTTGGTGTGGATGAAAGGGCAAAACACATAAGAACTTGTTTGTTTTTCCAGATATTTACCTGTGGACCGGGCTTTGGAAATGTTTTTGAGCAGCCGTACCTGGAAGATGACGAGGAAGAGGTTTTTCTGCTCGCTCTGAGCCGACTCCACCTTTTCCTGCAACCTCTCAATCTGCTCCTCCAGCTGACCCTCCTCGTCCTCCTCACTGTTCTTCTCCATGTCCTCGTCGTCCCCGCTGTCCCTCTGTCAGGACACAGACAGACGAAGTTTAAGGTCAGGTCCACCCTGTCATGTCTGAACAGCGGTTGTGCATTTTTACTTTTTTATCTTTAAGGCCCTAATAAATCTGCCTAATTGTAGTCACATTTGTTGGGTGTTAAAATAGTCCACAGCAACAAAGTTTAATAAAAAATTAAAATAAATAAATAAAAAGTGGGGCTACCCTCTTGTGCTGCTGTTTCTCCAGCTTATCTTTAGCTTCCTCCAGCTCCTTCTGGATCTTCTGCACATGTTTATTCATCTTTCGGATGGTTGAGTGCAGAATCTCCCAGGTGAAAAGTCTAAATGAGTTAAAGTATTTTATATTATAGATGAAAGGAGAAAATATCTTTATTAAAAACAATGCTGTGCGTGTCACCTTGTGAACTCGTGAGCCATGTCCTGAGAGAAGAGCCAGTTAGCGACAGCGGCACAATCCACGATCTGCGTCCGAATCATTTTATCCACCAACACGGCGATCATCTGAAACACAAATGTCTGTTCCTGTTCTGGTTCCAGCACATACATCCCTCATCTCCATTTGAGCAGTTTTTACCTGAGGGTGGTTCCTCCACACCTCATAAATCACTTTCAGGATGTGCAGTTTCCCATCGTCGCTTTCCGTCAGGTTTTTAAGGATCTCATGGAATCTGGAAGGATTCAACACAGCAAGATCCGTAGGATTCATTGAGTCAAACAAGAATTTAAATTGACTGGTCATTACTAGATATCTAAAACAATCATCAGGACTTCTTAATACTCCTTATATTGCATAACCTAGAGCTGAGCATTATAGTTTAAAAATAAAGTTAGATTTCTTCATATCGCTTCTGATTTTAAATAGATTTTTTTCTCTCTTTTTTAAAAAAGGAACTGCAAATGACAGACATTTTGAAAAAGCGGCTTTTATTCCATTCATCTTCGATAAAGTTGTCATGCATCACAACATGAACCGCTCAGTTCATGTAGTTCTTCTATTTCTATTTCTATTATGTGTAGAAATTATACCAAAGTATGAGCATCATGTGAAGTTCAACTTCACATGATCCTCAACATTCCTCATTTTAAGTTTTGGTTATTTTTTGTGACTATTATTTAGTCCTATTATTCCAACAATATTGCCACTTTATTCGTCTATTATTATGACTTTATTCATAAAAACTTAAAAATAAATAAAAAAATCTTAGCCTGTTAGTCATATTTATTTTAGCACCAATAAATAAGAGTTGTAAAACATGCCGACCCTGAACTATGGAAACCCAAAGAGAGCAATGATAGAGAAAAAATAAATAAATTTGATTTTCCATCTGCTAAACCTTCAAAAACCAAAAATTTGATTATTTTTTTTTTTTTATAAAAATCTATTTATTGCCCAATTTTAGTACAATGTAAAACTGAAATCTGGTTTCAGAAGTCCCCAAAACAAAAACCGTTTGACTTCACTCCAGACAACGTGACATTCCCAACTCAACTTGAATCACGTCATTTTCATGTTTGTAAAAAGTGGCGTATCAACGTTGGAAACCTACTTGCCGAGCGCGCTGAAGGAATGGCTGAAGGACTTTGCTGCCAGATGGAGAAGAGTCTGAAGAAACACATCAATCTTCAGTGGGTTGAAGCTTTCACCCTCATCTGCATCAGCACAACAGGAAAAGGAAGATATGCGACCGAAAATACAGAGAAATAATTAGAAACCATGATGGAAAGCAAGCAAACTAAAGTTTAATGAAAGTAATGAAACATGCTGTGCAGATACAACATTAAAGAGATGACCGTATAAACTGAGAGAAGGTGGAGTTAGCAGAGGTGTGACCAAGTCACTGTGTTGCAAGTCTCAAGTAAGTCTCAAGTCTCTGTCCTCAAGTCCGAGTCAAGTCTCAAGTAAAGACAGGCAAAAGTCGAGTCAAGTCTCAAGTCAGGAACCTTTAATTTCAAGTCATTTCGAGTCGTTTTTATTTTATTTTTTTTAATAATTTGCAATTATATATAAAGTTCAAATAATAGACCATTTGTTCTTTTTAAAATATGTATTTGAGGTTCATTTGTGATCCTCTTATTCATCTGGTATTCTTCAAATCTGTCAGAAGTAAACAGATGTCAAAATAAATTACAGCCTTTCATGAATTACATTTGACTTCAGTTTACTCCTTCTATTCATAAATAAACATCAACACTACAACAATCATAGTTTTCAAAAAATGAAATAAGTATAAATGAAGTTATCACAAGTAAACTCAGGAAGGTCTGGTGCATTTATTTTTCTGCTTTTATTTCTAAGTGTGTTAGTTTCAGTCCTCCGTAAATATGGGACAGATATTCTAAACACAAAATTTATTTGAGACAGTCACTGTATTTGGTCTTTTTTTTTTTTTTCCCAGCAAAGCTATACTACTTGGAAATGGGTTCTGTGCGACATGTGACAGTCACGCAGTAAACAATATATTGTCAATATAATTTCCCAACGTAGATGTCTTCAAATACACCAACCATCCTTAGATGATACTAGACCCGGCTCATCATCATGATGGGACAGAGAGACTCTGTTCCCTGTGTTCAGGTCCAGAATCTGCTTTCTGTTCCGGAGCCCCGCTCACTATCCACCGGCTTCCTGAGCTAACACGGTGCACATTATTTGTGGAGGCATTTGAAGGACCAGATTTATGGTAAATCATCACCAATTTAACCCGGAGTGCACATGCTAACACGAAGTTAGCTAAAGTCAACTATCTTACAGCAAAAGAAAAGTGCCACCTACCGATCTCTGTGAAGCTTCAAATGCCGGACAAAGTTGGACGTCGTGGCATCTCCATCCGATATTCTCTTCTTGCATGTTTTACAAGTTGCAGTTCGTTTTTTAGTCGAAAGTTCATAACCTACGTAGCCAAAAGAAATTACTGGCGGAAGCATATTCGAGCGGTTATTTCGTATTTCGTTCCCTGAGCTCTGTAGCTTTGCCGCGTTTTTTTAAACGTCCAAATCCTGTTAATTTGATTGGTTGTGCTGCAGCTACGTACACATACATACATAAGGAGAGAGGAAAAACATAGTGACGGTCTGCGCATATTGATACGGAGTGAGTGAAATTAATTAATGACGCCACTTTATAAATAATGTGTTTTAAATTTTAAGACTTTGAGTAAAAAATATCAAGTCTTTTCAAGTAAACAGCTTCAAGTCGAGTCAAGTCCCAAGTCAATGGCATGAAAGTCAAAGTCAAGTCCGAGTCTTTGAGCATTTTTTCAAGTCAAGTCTCAAGTCGTGATTTTAACGACTCAAGTCCGACTCGAGTCCAAGTCATGTGACTCGAGTCCCCACCTCTGGGAGTTAGTAACAGAGAAGAGAAAAGCTTTACTACCAAACTGTTACAGAAAAAAAAATCTGGTCTCAAACGACGAATAAAACCTCAAACAAACCATCATCATCCTCCTGGTTTGGGTTGGGGACTTCTTTCAGGATGGCGAGGATTTCCTCGTTGGACGCTCGGTTCTTTATGGCGTTGGAAACTGTAATGGAAACTGGGTAACCTGGCAACGAGGCTGTGAGAGAACAGAGAAGTAAATATTATATTTTGCTCTTTCAGTGCAGTTTGTATTATTCTGATGCAGGTAAGGACAAAAAAACAGTGGAGGGGAGTCTTACTGCCACTCTCGTCTCCGTATTTGAAAGAAAAGATGGGCTCAGCAGGGATGAGGGCGGAGAAAGTTGGAGGGACGATGTCCACAATCCTCTGATGGTATGAAAGTCTGTAATTAAAGCAGCAAAAACTGGATATTACACTGCAAACAACAGATTTACACAACAAGTTGTACATTAGAATTAATGTTTTCCTTTAGTTTTGTGTTAATTCATATTAATTATCTCTAACTGATATGTGGAAATGTTTTATACCTCATCGATTTCTCCAGAACCTCTTTGACAAACTTGGGCTTTGGTTTCTCTAAATCCATTGTCAAACAGTCCGCCCTTTACAGATGAAATATGGACAAGAGTAAACTAAACTCTGAGTTACTTTGTTTTTAAAAAAAGATTACATGACTCTACCACATATTGCTCACCAGTCATCCCAACTCCATCGAAACTGGAAGTTGCTCAAATGATGGGAAAACCAGTTGATGAATCTACAAGAGGAAATTGAGAAATTAGGTTATTTTGTTAGTTTGTTTGATTTATCAAAACAGATCTCTTTTATAAATGAGATCTTAGGAGGATCATATTTGCTTTACAATGATCTGATGGGACTACCAGAGGAGTTGGCCAATCACAGAAGCCTAAATAGCATCCCTATGCTAAACAGCAGCACAGACATTTACAGCTCTAGTGGTCCAAAGACATTCCATGAATGATCAGGGGTTCCTGAAACATTTAAAAGTTAACGGGGTTTAATAACATTTTGCACTGATCTGATGGCTGAATAACCTAAAGAACAGATTAAAAACAATAAATATCTTTGTTGTTGAGCTCACATCTATTTATTCAATAATTTAACAGCAAAAATGGGTTTTGAAATGAAAATGTTGCTTTTTCGGCTCCCATAGTTTGATTAACTGCAATTAATTAAATTACAGACCCCATAATTAACTCAATTAAAATGTTTAATCAAGTACCACCACTAGCATGAAGTATTATTACCTGTCTATGCAGGTGGTGTTCATTGTGTCCAGCCTCATGTAAAGCATCTCTGTGGCCTGGGCCAGCTGTCAGGCAGATATTAAGGTAAACAACTCAACAGCAGCAGCCTGGTTACTCAATGAATGTACAAAAAATTCTCTTAAAAAAAGTTCTCATTATGCAACTCCTGAAACAAAATGACTAATTCTACAAGTTTCTATCCACTAAATGCAACAGAATGAACTCAGAATGCCAATCAAACCATTAATTATTCCTCTAAAAAAGGAGAAAAAAAAACAACTGTGCTGTTAGACTTGAGACTCATGCTGGATGACCATGATTCTCAATTATTGTTAATGTCTCTCCATTTTTTCTTGCCATGGAAACAGTAAAGGATACAACTTGAGGGAGTGACCCTGGCTGCAGCTTGCAGAGCTCGATGAGGAGCGTAGTGTACATGACGTCGATGTGGGGCGGTAACGGCAGCTGGAAAAGTTCTCCAAAGATCACCTGAAACAAAGAAAACTCAACTGGTAAATCACAAGGATTTGATTGTACCAGTTTGTGTGGAAGAACCCTGAAAGAGAGAAATACCTCCACGATGTGGTAGTTCAGTGGGATCTTGTTTTTTCCAGGGTAACTGAGCAACTGGGCAGCACTGGAAGGAGAAAACAGCAGCACAACTTTAGTGATGTTCAGAGCGATGCTATGTAGGCAGGTCACAATAAATTTTGCTAGACGATAAATTGTCCCAGAAATTTTGCAACAAACACTAATATTGTCATTTTCAGACAGTTTTCAACTAATATAATAATAATGGCACAATAACGTGTGAACAACCACTCAAAGATAAAAAAAAATATATTTCTAAAGAGTATTTAACACTGGAAAACATTTTAAATAAAAAACAAATCAAACCATAATTAAAACGGCTTATGAAGTCTCCGTATCCAAATTTTTTTCCACAAAATAATAGTCACTCAGCTTTGACTGGGAAAACAGGCAAAAGGGGCAGGTAGTGCAGACTGACTACTTTCTACAGGGTTCAAATATTTGCAGCTTTTCAACGATATTAAAGGGGAGAATCTCTTTTGATGATTGTTGTTCAAATGGAAATTATCGCGCTCATTTTAATTTATCATGGGGTTAATTTATTACTTATTGTGACAGGATGGCTGCTATGTAACTATTTCCTCATGCACTCCACCCACCATGTTTTCCTCTCTTTCCAGTGGGTTTTGATGATATAGTGCAGGTTTTCTTCAATCACAAACCGCTCCACAGAATGGCTGCCCGGCATAACGGGACCCTAAAGAGAAAAAATTTAATTAAAGCCTCTGAAGCTAAACTTATCCGTCCTTCAGAAGAGATGGACGAACCTCTGGGGCGTCGGTGTAGTCGAAAACGCGGAAAATGACCCGGGGGATGGGGTACAGGGCATCAGGCATGTGTCCCGGTGGGGTGAACGGGGGCAGGTTGTGCTGCAGCGCCTCACAGAGAACGCTGTCGAAAGCGATGTATGGACGAAGGATGTGGCGCTCCTGCCAGCGGTCTTTCTTCAGCTTCTGGATCTGGGCCCACAGACAGTCCAGATACTGACAAGAACAGGAGGAGAGGTTATTCTAACAGCATGCAAGGCTCCAGAGAACAGGAACGGGGACGAGAAACAGCCTAATTACTATTTAACAACATTCACTGTAAGGTAATATCTTTAAACATTAATATGGAATCTGATAGGTATTTTGTTTACCTAAATATCAAGAAGGAACCGCAGACAACGTTTATGAGTTTTCAACTTCTGCAGAAGGAGAAAGCATAGCAAACCACTTCTCCAAGGTGTTTACCATGCGTTCTGATTTCCTGTAGCAGAGCCTGTCTTTTTATTAAGCAGGAGAAAGAAAGGGAGTCAGATTGGAATGTGGGAGAGTTATAAATAAAGGGGTGGCTATTCTGAAACAAGGAAGAACTGCATTCTACACACAAGCAGTTTAAGGAGTATCCCAAGATAAGAAGAAGCTGCAGCTTCAAGGTTTAGGGAAAAAGCAAAGTTTTGTCTTTCACACGGTTTAACAAATTCCTCCTCTCTGGGGTGTGAATACTAAACCTTTAAATGAAAAACAAACTGGTAACTACTTATGTAAGAATGATAACAAAACATAATTATTCTAACAGAATCAATACAAAAAATGGTCAAGTCAGCAGTTTTCCACATTATCATGTAGCCCACAATGTAGCCATCAGATTCTCATGTATGTTTAAATACATAATACTGAATTTTCTGAGTAACTGAATGTTGGATTCTCATTAGTTGTCACAAACGTAAACAAAAATAAATTCTTTAGAGTATCTCTGTATGAAATTAATCGATTTACATAAAGTTCCATTTAGTTTCATTTTCAGATTTTTTTTTCCAGTGGTAGATTTCAATTTCTCTCTCCAGATCATCACTTGCTGTACTCAGCATTAAGAGATTTTACAAGCAATCATTAAAAAAAACTAACCTGACATCTGCCAGACTGTAGGACTTTACTTGTCCTACAGTCTGGCTGAGGGAATGAATACATTCCCTCAATGTATTCATTGAGGGAATACAGCATTCAGACTGTCTTAGTCAGGAGGACAATATATGCAAAATATGATATTATATGTGCCTCGTATGCTTCAGGCTCTTATTGTGAAGGTTTGCAGGATGTTGAAGCAAATAGTTTTAAAGTTGTTCTTTTGTGTTGTTCAAAATTTTAATCAGTAATCATTATAAATGGAGACTGTTTAATCTCTAGCATGTTTGCCATCACAGCTGATCAGACACGAGCGCCCATCACTCCGGATTGCAGGACTCTCACCTCTTCTTGTGGATGGGGTTTCTCTGCTGTCCACACCTGCAGCATGGGAACATGAGTCTTCACTCTCCTCCTAAAGATATGGAGGGCACAGTGTGAAGCAGCTTCAGACTACAAAAAAACTAGAAAACCACATCAGGAACAGCATGAAAAAAATCTAAAGATGGAAAACACACTTGAGGTAGCCTTCAATCTGACTGAGGAGTCGGTCCATTTCAACATCCTTCTTCTCATAAAGTTCCTTCCCAACCCAGGGAAGACAGGACAGAACGACATACACAAACCAGTCCGATCGAACCTGTGGAAGGAAATGAGACCAGTTTACAAATCCTGGGAAGGAAAAAGGAGCACAACACAGCAGCAGCAACTGTTCCACAATCAGAACCTCAAAACATTTATACAAAAATCTTATTTGAACACTTTTATATTTGTTTATTAAACAAAAACAAAATAAAATTTATTCACATTTGTCATGAAAATGTATCATTTTCCATGACAAATTTTTAAAATGCATTAATATGAAATGCAAAGTTATCCACATATTTACACTTTACCTGTGGCACATCTTCCTCTTGAGTAACACTGACAAAATTTTCAAACATTACCACCATAGATGGAGCGGCGATGACATGGCAGTTAACCAAATCTGACAGAAAGCGTACCTGAAAAAGGGAAGTAAATAAATTATCTTAAAAAACACTGATGTGTTTTTCGATTTTCATTTTAATGATAAAAGTCACAGTACCAGGTAAACTGCTTCATTATACAGGTTGTTTTTTAAAGTCTCCTTCAGCTGCCTGATCATCGCCTCCACAAACTCGCCACCAAAGTTGTAGTTTCTGGCATTGAGGAGACCGACTAAAGTCGTGTAGACAGTGAGCTTCTCTGGCAGCAGGCGAGCGCTGTTGACAAATGGCACATCAGTGAAACAACCGTCTAAAACTAACTATATTCAACAAAGACAAATAACGCTCACAAACTTACACAGCACATAAAATACGCAGGATTTTGTTTTTGTAGTTGGGAAGGTCAGCCTCCAGGACGCCTGCGAGGCCCTCAAGGTTGCTCTCGAGGGAAGAAGTGCTCTAAAAATATAAAAAAACTAAATGTTTTCATATTTAATAACATAGCAGAACAATGACACAGAACTCTGAATCATATTTTTATATGTTCATGTGATAAAGGTTAAAAATACTTTGAGCAGCCCTCTTACTTTTTCTCCTACGCGACATATCAAAGACTCCAGGCGATCTTCAATTTCAATGGGCTCAGATGTTCTTCTCCTCTTATGAGCTTGACCTCCTGGTAAGTCAAAGGAACACAAAGGAAAAACTATTATTCACTAATTTGACAAGCAGGAGAGATGTGTTCACATCTCTCAATTTTCTTCACAAATCAAATAATAATCAAAAAGATCATGTTTAGTTAAACTGGATAAACATCACTAATTGAATTATTACTATATTCAAACCCCACATCTTTATGTGGGGAACATATACTGTATTGTTCATATGTAAATTTAAATATTTTCTGGGTCTTTGTATGATTATACTGCGCCTATTTCCTTTACTGCCATGTGGCTACATTGGCTGATTCAGGGCATAACCTTAAGCATTCCTGAAGAATCTTACAAACTAATAATATCTCTGGAAAACTCTTGAGTCTTAAATTCCTGGAATAGTGTAGCAGACTGTCAATGACTCTGCACTGCCACACATCTAAATATAAATCAATGTAAAAAAACATTAGATATTTCAAAAAAATTCAGATTTTTACCTATTAGATAGAGATAAAAAAAAAATTAATTTGTAAACTATCTTATTTTGCTGTAATGATTGTTTTAATAATAAATGTTAGAAATAGTATTTTAGTTGAGACTCTTAATAGTGTCTATGTTTCAATGCTTTGCCTATTTGTTTTCTAGATTTTATCTTATTTAAAACACTTTGTGTTCAACTTGTGCATGTAAGCGGTTAAAAACTTACTGATTTATTTAAGTCTTGAACCTAAATCAAATTTGTGGAGATGTACGTAAATAAATACAATTTAAACGCAATTTCTAAAAATAATTTACAACTTTTGCGAATAACTTCACAAACGATGCCTAGGGTTTTAACGGAGTATTTTTATGTATTTATATTGTTATGTGTCAGAACAGGAGACAATAAGTTATTTGAGCAGCTTCCGAATATTGTTTCATTCACTAAAACTACGAGGAAAGGATACATTTAACACAAACAAGTATTTCATTTCATATTAACAATTTAGCTAACATTAATGTTTATAATTTTGTACTGAGAAATCTTTTGTTTTTGAACCATTTGAATTTGTGACTACACATTAAATCACACAAAAACACAGATTACTATAAAACTGATTAGAGTTACCGCCCCCATATTAAATACAGCTATTTCAGCAGTTAGCTAGCTAACGGTCAGAAAACCAGTTAATACCGCCGCGGCTCTTAGTATGAGCTAGCAACTCATAATTCAATACCACTGAGTAGACAAACTGATATTTGTTTAAATGCGTTTTAATCGCTCGACATATCAATGAAAACCCACAGATAGAATCACATAACATGTAACCCTCCAGCATGCGTGAATGAAGCGAAAACGCGCTGTCGTTATTAGCCTAACGGCTGCATTGAACGTCCAGACTTACCGTCGTTCTCATCGCTATGTCGCCTCCTGGACATTATTTGTAATACCTATTATAAAGGCAAAAATACTCGACGGAAAACGGCGATGATAAACAAGCAAAAAGTCGATTAAACAAGCTGCTTTTCTGTTCGTTCAGCTCTGAGCACCGATGCTAACGCAGCAGGGAAATAGCAGTCTGATTCGAGTGAAGCACATCCGGGATTTTCTGGGTTCAAACGGAACGTCCACCGTCTTTTCTCGTCCGACCTACAAAGCGGCACGTTTGTAATAAATGTGTCCTCTGTCATCTTTTTTGATGCCATAATAATAATACAACATATTTAAACCACGATGATTTAAAAATGCTGAATTAAGAAGACGCTAGATGCTATATAGTCTTGTCTCGAAGCTGTTTTTAAGGGCCAAGAAACAACAATGGCGGCGGCAGTGGAAACATCTTGCTCGGAGTTCCTGAACTGGGAGGTTGAAAGTTCAGTTTGTAACGAATTAAAACAAGAGAAACAGCTGTCTGCCTCGCAAAGAAGATGCTACAGCTTCTGTAGGAGGAAGGTGAGAATATACTGTCTGCGGCTTCTTGGTGTTATTTGTTGTGCTTATTGCTACAAAACTCTGTTTCTAGTTATTCCTCCCATTTAAGAATGATAAAGGAATACCTCTAACACTTGGCAAATTTCTTTAAGATCTGAAGTGAAATTTGTCAACACATTAAAATGTTTGATTTTGAGGAGCTTTAATTTTGAAATTCCGCATCAGATCTCGATGAGTTTTAGACATAAAACAGTGACAAATACTAGAATGTTGTATCTACATATTAGCGGGCGGACATTAAAATATAGCTGTAAAAAAATACAGCGTTTACGTTGAAAGATCTCGCAAAGTTGTGCTAAATCTACAAATAACCTTATACACAATACATCATTGTGTACCCAATTTTAGACGCATTTATCCCAAATTTTGTCAAGTAAATTAGTGGATTCTCTAGTATATAAATGTAAATATTATACTAAATACTTTTTAGTAATACTAATACTAAAAATAATTTGCTATTGAAAAAATACGTTTTACCCTTTGGGAACAGAAATGGATTGTATTGTATTGAGGAATTAAATGTATAATTATCTAAAATTATAGACAGAAAATTGTATTGGAAGTCATGTATGAATTGTATCAAATAAAAAATGTTAAAGTCAATAACGTTAATAATCTGAAATATGTATGGATCTTAATATATCTTATACAGTCTTTCAACATTTGTTCCAAATGTTGGAAAATTATCGACATTATGAAGGCTTATCCTCATGCATTTAATTGATGTACTTATTCAGATCTTTTAAAATGTATAAAATGGTTTTGTTTGTTATTATTATGATTAACTTTTTAAAGAAAAAGGCAAAAAACACATTTGGATCACTATAAAACTTTTACCCCTGAGTCTAGATCCATTTACCAGCTGCTTAACCACACTGATCTTCAAGGTTTACATTTTTAAAAACATTTCCCATGTCACATTTTTCTCTTCTTCGCAGTCATTTGCCGCCTTTGTAGCATCTGTGCAGAATGGTTGTCAAGTTAAAGGAAGAGTGTCCTGGTGCTGCTGTGGCCAGACCTTCAGCGAACACTCTGCCATCCACAAACACGTGGCTAAAAGTCATAATTCTGAAGTACAGCAGCTCACTGAGGCTGCGTATGAGCATCTACTAAAACAGCTGGAGCAAGAGGCTGAGCCACCAAAGGAATGCAAAGCTGAAGTAGCAGACATTTCTGTATGGATACCAGATATCAGCCAAGTCTCTGAGGAGAACCTGAGAAAGTAAACAGATATTAGATATTCTCCTGTTTGCTGCAGTTTTTATGCTATCTGTCATTTTAGATTATATCCATGTTTATCTCTTGTTTACATATAGCGGCCCTGGAAAAGTTCTCCTTTATTATCATTACTGTCAACTGGATGATCCCCATGTTATCTATGCTTGGCAGAAAGCTTTATGTGAAAAGCTTCACTTAACAGGCAAGGTGAATGAACAATATCACTGTACTGCTGAATGTTAAAATACTGAAAAAAGATAAATACTTAATGAAATTAAACTTTTTTTCAAATGTATTGGTCATTTTCTTCAGATTAGGGTGGCAGCAGAAGGCATCAATGGGACAGTTGGAGGTACCAATGTGGCCACTGATATTTATATCAGTGCAATGCTCTCACATCCTGTCTTCAAGATGGAAAAAGAAGATTTTAAGGTCAGAAGCAGATGGAAAAACAGTTGTATTTTAGGACTTTGTTTTACTAATTAAACCTCTAGCCTTGCAGATTAGTAGAAATATTTGTAATATTTCTCTCCTTGGCGTTTGTCTAGACCAGCGATGGAGGTGCTGAGTGTTTTACAGACTTGAAGGTTGGAGTCTTTAAGGAGATTGTCCCAATGGGAATGGATCCTGATGCTGTATCCTATAAGCTGGCAGGTACTGATACGTTCTACTAATTTTACTTCTAGAATTCTGCTGCTGCTATATAGAAACTATAATTATCATAGGAAACTCTACTGTTCATTAGAGAGGCTTTTTCATTGTCAGCTTTTACAACTCATCTTTAAACCATTACCAATAGTTAGTTTTACTGTTGATACACATTTTTATTATGCAATTATTTCCAGTAATTACTTTCAAATACTTTATAAATAGAGCTGGTATGATAAATAACACATGCATTATTTCTTAACGAAAGTAGCCAGACTTTTTTTAATCATTTATGTGATTTAATCAATATTTCTCCCAGGTTTCTGAATATGTCCAAAGTTTATCTTTGGACATTAGGTGCATGTTTTGTTTGCTTGTTTTTTAATAATTTATAGATTCAAAAAGTGTATTATTATTTTTTAGTTATTATTATTATTTTCTTTTTTTCTCATGTGGACCTATTGATGTCTTTAATAAAGCTGATGATGGTGACATAATTGTTTTCTGACAAGTTTTCTATAAATGTTATTAAATTATAAATTATTCAAATCTGAAAAAGTGACGAACTCGAGGGTCTAACCATTTATTTCTGATCATAACAATCTTGCAAATACCTGTTTATATTGCATCATAAAACTCTTTACCAGTGCAATAACACAGCGGCAGGGCATTAAATTGTGTTTTTCATGCCAACAAAGAGAATGGCAAGTAAGCTCAAATGCTGACAAATATGGTAACACTTTGCAGTGAGTGAGTGAGTTACAACCTCAGGGTCATAAAAAATTTTGAAAGGCTGACGAATCTTTACATTTTTTTTCAGTTGGAAAAAACCTTTATTGTAGGAAAGAGAGGATGAAAAAGAGTAAAAACAGAACCGACCTGCTTTGTTATTCAAGCATGTAAAATTCTTTTAAATTCTCATCAACATAATGTTCTTTAATTGTCTTTTCTTTGCCAGTTTTAGTTATATGCATCCATATCAGTTGGAACATAATAATTGGTTCTTTGCTACGTTTTCTCTTTAGTGTGGAAAGAACACTGGTTCATCCCTGGAATTTATGTCTATTTTTATGCCCGAATAATTCGAACTTGAAGGTTAATTGCAATATCAAACAAAACAAATTCTGAAAATAGTTGGTTACTGGATGGAAGATGAGTGAAAACTGCTAAATGTCTGTTTGGCCTCCCAGGAACTCATCTGGACCCTGAAGAGTTTCATAAGGAAGTGGAAGCTCTTTTGGCTAACGGAGATTCTAGCGACGACACCATCCTCCTCGACTGCCGCAACTTTTACGAGAGCAAAATTGTAAGTATTGATAGTTATAATTGCCAGGCATACTGAGCAGAAAATTAGTTGAAAACAATAAAGTATGTGCGGTTGTTCTGGTTGTTAAATCTGCAAGATGTAGAAGTAAGTCTAGCGAATGATTTGAATTTTTATTTCCCTCAGGGCCAGTTCACTCGGTGTCTGGCCCCAAACATCCGTAAGTTCAGTTATTTCCCAGACTACATAGACCAGAACCTGGAGCTGTTCCGGAACAAAAAGGTTCTGATGTACTGCACAGGAGGGATCCGTTGTGAACGTGGATCTGCCTACCTTTGCTCTAAAGTAAGCAAAATCTTAGTTTTATTTAAAGTTTCCCTTAGGAGTTTTATTTATTGCTTTTGGTTGTTGTGTTTAATTTTGGATATTGGATATGTCTCCCAGTGTTAAGCATTTGTTTGAGAGGATTAACTTTCATTAGTATGCAATTATCAATGTATTACTTTAAAATAATCTCAAAATAATATTATCATTTATTGCAATAATTACTGGGACAATTTATTGTCCAGCAATATGTTATCATGCAGACTTGGTGGATAATAATACTCCCATGAAGCTCATTATTCTCCTTTACAGAAGGTGTTTAGTCATAATCTGTTTAGTAGAAATTCATGTTTTAAACATTTTCTGTGTTTTATAATACATTTTTGTTCTTATCTAACCTGTAAATCTACCGTGTTGCAGGATGTGTGTAAAGAGGTTTACCAGCTGAAAGGGGGAATCCATAAGTACTTGGAGCGTTTCCCTGAAGGTTTCTATCGAGGGAAACTTTTCGTGTTCGATGAACGCTACACCATCTCCTCCAACAATGATGTCATCGCAGGTTGCAGTGTTAATTAAACTACATTACCTGTACCTTAAGCGCAAACTTAAAGAAAAGCTTGTACTGTCAGGAAGTTAGTAATTTTCCATTGGAGTTTTTTAAGCCTTGGTGTCTGTGATTAGATTGCAGGTATTGCTTCCTTCCATGGGACCAGTATGAGCTTTGCAGCACCCAGTTCTGCTGCCAGTTGGTGTTGTCCTGTCCCAGCTGCAGAAAGAAAGGATGCACCGCCTGCTGCCCATCCTGCCAAAGGAAAGGAGAGACTCAAGACAAGGAGGCCTCTGATGTTCAGCACCCCAAAGAAGAGTGCGAGTGCACCGACACACGGGCCAGAATCCCTCAGGATGTTTAACAACATAAGATCTGGATTTAAAGTGTCTTAATTAATTAATGGAATGAAAACTATGGAAAATTCTGAGCAAACTTATACAAAAAGTTATAAGAATGTTGAAAATTAAATAAGAAACAACTAAATATATCAATTACTGATACCTTTCTTGATACCTTTTAATCAAAATCTAATGGGAAATCATAAAAGTCTCTCCTAGATCTATGAATTGTATCCTTATTTTATGATGTAAATATTCAGAATGTACAGTCAGTAATTAAAAATTTTCAGATATGTTTTGTTTTCCCCATTTTGTTTTCATATTGCAGCTCCAAACTCTGGATTAACAATATTTAAGTACAAACCAGTAATTGATAAGGCTCTTTAACAAAAAAATATGCAGAATATTTCACATGCACTGTGTGCAATGCAAGCCTTGCAGTCGCTTATTGTGTCAGTTAGGAAAGCTGCAGGTGTTTCATAAACAAACCACAACCAGTAATGCATGATTGTGACATACAGCTTGGAAATGCACTTTTTAAAAAGCCAAATCAAGTAAGGGACAACATTTTTATCGAAGTGTTGAACTTAATTTTGCATATTGTGTATTGTCAACTTAATGTGGAGGAATGAGATGACCTTTCTGAGCAACTAGTGCTAAAATAAACTGACTTGTGTTGATTTGAATAAACTAAAGGTGGTTGAACTTTTTAAAATGCAAAACAATAACAGTTGGTTACTGTTTATATTTTTCTTTTAGGAGAAAAGAGACATTGTTGAAATAGAAAAAGTGAATGAAAGGAAAGTTATGACTTTATTCATATAAAATGCAAAAGCTACAAATATTTCTGTTTCAGTATTTAACGAGAACTCAAAATCAGAGGAAAGGTCCATTATTTACAAAACAGATTTGTTTTAAACCTTTCATTTTAATTATGTTCTCAGACTTACAATTTCTGTAACTATCAGAACAGCTTCAGCAGCCACAAGAATTACATCCATTAAATCTACAACCTTTGAGATGAAAATGTATTTTGTTTAATATTTTTAAATGTTGCAACTGTTTACCAAAAATTATAATAACGCAGAAGAACTGTGGCCCAGTAATAATGCAAAACCCCCAAAATAATTCAAAAGCATTTCAGTGACATCCGACATGTGCTTCCTTTTTTTGGTCCAGATTTAGACAAAAAAAAAATCTGGACTGCTGGGCACCAGCTGGTGCACCTCTTATGTTGAGAGGCGCACCAGCTGGTTATTTGAAACTCCTTTTTTCCTGGAAATTCATTTGCATATCAAGACTTATGAAAGTATTTGTTAAGCAAATGGAAATTAAAAATTCATGGGACAGTGTACATGAAAAAAAGTTGCTAACATGGTCTAATTTCGTGGATATTTTAACGCTATTATGTTTAAATATTTTATTAAACATGATCAGTGAATGAATCCCCAACCTGTTATGTGAAAAAATAAACACTTGCATAGAAAATCCAGCAGAGGGAGTGACATGAACGCTAGCAGGTGTCATCTAAGCCCCTAAGCATCCTCACTAGTTGAGCGTACCTCCCTGGCTTTGCTGCCCGGGTCTTCATCGACCATCAGCGGCTGCCGCTTCTGTCGCGGGTGGGGGGTACCCAGGCTTCGGGACACAGACGCTCATGTGTGTTTACTCACTCTTGTGTTTCCGGACGTGAGAACGGGAGGACCGCGCGATGTCTGCGTCGGGGTTCACAAACCTCGACAGTTCTGCGGGATTCAACCAGAACCCAACGCCGAACGGTGGAGCTGCGCCCCCCTGTCAGAACGGTAACAGGCCGGGAGGATGCGATTAGCCAGCCTGCTGGTGTTAGCATGTTAACGCCGTGGAGGCTTGTTGTTTGTACTCTGCCTTCTGTTTATTCGTTATGCCTTTTATTTCGCCACTGTTACTTTGAAGGGATTTAATTTGATTTAAAAGAGGAAGCCCTTTTTTTTATTTGTGAGAAGTGATGATTCAATCTCGCGGTAAAGCTAAATGCTAAGACCTGCTAACTCGAAGCTAATGCAGTCCAATGGAGATAACGGGGTTGAAGTTAGCCAAGTGTTAGCAAGTGAGACAGATTGTGCGCAATCATTTCACTCTTAATAGCAAAAGTCCCGAAAACAACTATTAATATCAAATTGCAGGTACGACTAGCTTTTACATGTATTTTTATGTTGTCTGATGAGCGCCTATTTAAAATGCGACAAGCCCTGAGTGTTGAATATGTATAAATGTTTAGCAGATATAAGAAAATGAGGTAAAACTTTAACTAATTTTGCAGATCAGTTGCTGTTCAGTGTTTACAGATTATTGTCATTTAAAGTTTTCCTACCTAATCCCTAGGATTGTATGTACTTTAACTTTATGGTTTCATCTTTTATTGCAAATATGAAAGATAAAGAAAGTTTGATACTTTTGAGTCCAATTGATTTTTGTATTCCTTTTTCTGATAAAAGAATAAACTCTGCTACCCACAAGACTATACAGTGTCATTAGGTTTGAAGTTCTACAAATAACAAAGATAAAGTATTAAGGACCAAAAAATAGGTAAAGTATTAAATCTTAGAGGGCCTTATGTAAGATAAAACCGTGACAGATGGTGAAAGATCTGTGCAAGAGAAACAGCGATACTGTTCAAAAATATGTCTGCTGTAGTCTAGCTGAGGTACCATGATGATTAGACGCAGAGGGATGTGAGCGTACTCTCACTCGAGAACCTGCGAAAGGCTACCAACATCTCTTGTGGGATTCGGGGCTTTCCTCAGGGTTATTCAGAAATAAATCATCAATTTGAGCTTTCTTCCTCTCTGTGGTAGTTGCACTGCTGGTAACCTGATGCTGTATAATCTGTCCAGTCTTTATTCTGCTGTAACAGTTGTGAAAACACATTATTCCTGTTTAGAGACTAAAAATAGTGTAGTTTTATAAAAGTAGGTCTTATCGCAGAAGTTGATTTTTAAATAGCGTTGTTTCAAATTAATCAATCAAATTTATTGATGCCATTAGGTAGCTTAGTTACAGTGAGATGAATCAGTTTTCCTGCCAAACTCAAAACTTGCCATAACACAAAAACATAAACATAACATGATTAAAAGTGGCTTGATGCTCAATGCTTTAAAATATTAAAACCCCTAAAAATGATAAAATAAAAACACAGATTTTCTCATTTGTCTTCATTTTATTTTTGTATTCCATTCATTCAATAATAAATATGAAAAGTTCATGTAACAACTAAATAAATCATGAATGAAAAGGAACAGAAAGAATAAACTTATAATATATGCTCCAATACAGTATGTTCTCATTAGGACAATATTAAAAAATAATATGAAAATGAAATAAAATTTGGAAACTTATGGCAACAGGAAGAAGCTGAACATGGCTAGTGCTGCACTTGAAACCTCAATTCCATTGACAATTTAAATGTTTACTTGAAGCGTATTCTATGTAATTATGGGAGTTTTTAATCTGTTTATATACACAACGACATCTGAAGTTAGTTGTATAGCACATTTCAGTAACAAGGTGCTTTACATCAGCGGTCCCCAACCTTTTTAGTCGCGCGGACCGGTCAGCCCTTCGCTATTTTGCTGCGGACCGGGGGGGAGAGTACTCCGATGTTGTTTTGTTACTCATTCTGCTGCAAGTTGGCTCAATTTTGACGCGCAAGACGGAAGTAGTTCATTATTTCTTGCGCGGCCCGGTACCGGTCCGCGGCCCGGTGGTTGGGGACCACTGCTTTACATCATAAAGACATCATACAGTCATCAATTATAAAACAAGCACTAAACATTACATTTTGCCAAACGCCATAATCAAAATACACATAAAATATGCTACTAAATGTAGTATATGTAGTATAAATGTACTATAAATTAAAAGTGACTCCAAACAAGTGGATTTTTAATATTTATTTAAAGACACTCAGTGTTTCAGCAGTTTTGCAGTTTTATGGAAGTTGAGAAGTGCATGGAAGCTGAATGCTGCTTTTTCTTGTTTAGTTCTGGTTCTGGGGATGCAAAGTAGACCTCAGTGGTCTGAAAGGTTGATACAATAGTTTTTTATGTACTATGGTGCTAAACCGTTGAGTGATTTATAAACTAAGTACAGTATTTTAAAGTCTGTTCTTTGAGTTACAAGGAGCCAGTGTAAGGACTTTAGAACTGATATATCCTCCCGGTTTTAATGAGTCATTAGTCATTTAATCCTTGAAATGTTCTTCAGGCGATAAAAGGCTGACTTTGTAACTGTCTTTATGTGACTCTGAAGGCTCATTCAGATTTCAGGCCTGAAAGGTAGACAGCCTTGTTTTGACATCTGTTCTTTTTCTCTACAGGTCCACTACCAACCCACCCATCCATGTACCCTCCTGCAGGTTACTATGGCGTCCCGCCTCCACAGCAGAGCTACCTCTCCATCCCCAGCCATGCCACTTCCGCTCCCAGCAAAGCATCAATCACAAGCAGTGCCCACAGTCAGAACTACTACCAAAACAACCACCAACAGCAGCAGCAGCAGCAAACACAACTCCCTCAGCATCAAGTAGCACTGTCTCCATACTCTGCTCCGCCTCCCTCTCAGCCATACGCTACCCTCCCATCTTTAGCACCTCCACCTTCAAATGCCCAGTTCAACCAACAGGCTTTCCAGCAGCAGCAAGCACTCTACACCACTTCAGGGCCCTACTATGGTCAACAATCATACAGAGCGTCTCCAGCACAGCCCCGCCATCATCATCATCACCATCAGCAGCAGCAGCATCATCCTAGTTTGGTTTCATCGCCAGCTGGCATTCCTGTCTACCCAAATGTTTCATACCCATCTGGCCCAGCGAGCAGCCACTATGTCCCCCACACTTCCTCCAACACCTCCACACCTGGAGTCATGTCCACCCAGATGGGCGCGCCCTTGCATCAGTTCAGCGCCCTGCCTCCAGCCTCGACGGCTGTGCAGCCGGGGTACGGCACGGGGCATCAAACGGCAGCGACAGTGAATGGCAAAGGAAGCACAGGTAGGGAGAAAGTTTCATCATGTGGGTTGTTGTTGTTTTTCTTTGCCAATTGACATGACGCCATGGCAATGTGGAAAAAACTAATTTTTTATAAAGGTTACATACTGAGCTTTAATATTTATTTTTTGTTTATTAAATAGCATGGCACAATGCTAAAGCTTTTGGTTTTCCTTATGATCTGTAATTGCATGTGAACATTTACGATTTTTCAGATTTATTTAATTTTTTTCACCAAATCTATTTGACCGCAACAAATTTGTTGCAGGTAAAGCGGGTTCAGTTCCTCCAGGTTAAGGGCGTTTCACTTTGGATCAAATTGTGACCGCTGATTGGTCAGTTGTTGCCAAACCCACTCAATTAACTGACAGATGGTGTCTTGCCAATTTCTGACTCCTATCTAATTCTAGTTTCCAAACTTTAATGCTTCTGTCTTAGATTAGTCATCCTATAACCAGATTCTTTGTTTTTCTTTGATAAGCTGCAGTCCAAAACAACATCCACCAACACTATGACCAAAGCAATCAGGCCCCTCACAACTACAACTCCTACAGTGGGGTGACACAAAGCAGCGGAGGTGCGGATGGAGACCGCCCGCCCTCAGGAACCCCCTCCACTTCAGTCCATTCCTCCCCAAGCCGCCACCAAGGTAAATAAATGCTTCTTTTTCTGTTTTATATAGAAAAAGGGTAGACGTCTGCCTGTTTATTTACAAAAGTGCAAAAATGGAGCTTCACAAACAAGATGCATGTTTGTGTTTGAAGATCTTTTGCTCACAGACAGGATTACGCATCGTGTCATTTCTTTATTTTCTTTCAGACCTGAGCAATAAATCGATTAATCAGGTTTTTGGTGTTTTGAAGATTTAATTTGTTAAAAATCAAGATTTTCTGATCTGGTATAAAAAAAATCTGAGACTTTATTTTAAAGTCACAGAGACTAGCGTTTTTGTTTTGTTTCTTTTAGCTTAGCTCTGACAGTGAAACCTGCGTTAAGCCAACGTGGAAGGGTTGTGAAAGGTTTATCACGTGTCAAACTCAAGGCCCGTGGGCCAAATCCAGCCCGCTGTAGGTTTTTTGTGTGGCCCTCTAGATTCTAGACTACACACTAAGTGTGCTTAAATATTATGTTATCAACCAAATTAATGCAGTTTTTATCTGTTTTCTGCCAAATTATATCAATCATCCCTCCAGTTTCTTGAGAATTATTGTGGAAATTCACGCAAAATCAACAAATCCCAGCACTTTTCTTAGCTAATTATTGGAAGTTTATTGCAGATTTTTCTAAAAAATTGTTAAAAACGTTGTACTTGTACTAAACAGCTGCCTCAACCCTAATTGATGTCAGATTATAGTCCATGATCTATACAGCGAGTAATAAAAAGTCAAATTTACCATCATAAACAAGTGCAAATATTTCCAAATTAGTACCACAAACACTTTGTATTGCAAAAATTGCAAAAACAAATATTGCGAAATCCTGGAGGGACTGAAAAGATGTTCAATAATATTATTTAATCTTAAGAATTCATTGATATTTTAACAGTTTGTGAACAGGTTTTATCAATAGATTCTGGCACAGCCGGCTCTTTAAGAGTACTCGTGATCTTGATTTGGCCCAAAACGAAAAAGAGTTTGACACCGCTGGTTTAGATGATCACAGCTGCACTTTTAGTTCAGCACACATGTAATCTGCTGTGCACACCAAACGCTTTCAGATGTGCAGGTGTCTGAGCCTCGATGCAAATCTTTAGGGTCAGAAATGTGCTGCTAGTTTATTTATGTCTGATCCATAATTTTCTCTGCTGATACTATCAGTAATATAGCAGAAAACCTGCACCAGTTGCACTTGTATTTTCTTTTTTAGTTTCTGAAACCCCACCTGCACAGCCTCAGACTTTAGAAAGAGGGCTGTTTATTGGCACAAACATTTAAGTTTGTTTCAGTAATACAATGTGTGTACAATCAGGTACTTGGATATCAAATTGAGTTCTGGTTTTTAATATTTGATATACTTTTGACTGCATATTTGACCACTCTTCATTTAATTTGGCAGGTTTCCCCCCCCCACCCCCCAACACTGATGTCTGGGCCGTTCTTTATGCTTAATGTTAGCTTGGTTCCACAGTATTTGTCTGTTTTAGATAATTGTTTTCTTCTGATTCAAACTGTCAACCTTAGAAAAGAAAATTGGATAAAAGGATAAGGAATACATGGGAGCTCATGACGTTTTCCTCTTGCTTGTGATATATAAAGAAAATTAATAAATGTTTATCATCTGTGATATTTGAATTGCATTTTGCCTCATAATTGGGGAGGACCTCATTCTTTTAATTGTCATTTTGCCGTTCTGTTAACTCTGGTTTTGTTGGGCTGGACAATAAATCAATAGCAATGTATATTCCAATAGACATGTGATCATTATCAATAGATAATATATCAGATAGAATATTCAATATATAGACTATTCACCGAACTCCGATCCTTAACAGCACAGCATTCTGGGGGATGTGGGGCAAAAAAAAATGTGGAATCAACAGACTTGCTCATTCTTTGGTTACCTAGCAACTCACGCTCTGGTTACCTAGCAACAACCTGTAGATTAACTGCTGCAGCAGCAGTTGAATGTTTCACTGTCCCTTATTACTGCTTTAAAAAAAAAAGCAACGCTATGGAGTGAAAACTGTGGATAAAGCAGAAAATCCCACACCACAAGTTTCAAATTATTTCAGATATTTAAAACAAATAAACTAATAATTATGAATATCGACTGATGTGAAACGCTTTTACTCTGTTAAGATTTTCAGCCGTATTGTCCAGCCCTAGATATATAAGCAAATAAGGTCGACTACAGTTTGTTTTAAAAGTTCTTAGATAATATTATTTAGGAAAAAAACAACAATGAATGTTCTTCTAAAGGTAAAAGCAGTTTTGTTCCATACTGAAGGAAAACAGACTGAGGGGAAATGCAGATTGTTTTCATAAACATTACACACACACACACACACACTCCGAGCCACTGTGCTGTTAGTCGCTCAGTCCTGATAGTTTTCTGTGATCCTCTCCCAATCCCCCTTCCAACAGGCCTGCGGTACGGATATGTTGCTAATAGTGGAGCTAGCTCAGCCTCTGCCACCACCTCAGGCGCAGCTGCAGCCCCCTCGTCATCCAGCACTGATGATGATGATGAGGAGGAGGATGAGGATGAGGAAGCAGGTCTGCTTTAGCTTTTACCTCCAAACTTCACCCCTCTCCCGCCTGTTTCTGCTTTTTTCATCCCCATCAGCTCCTTTAAGCATCACCATTCCCTGAAATGTCCTGTCCTGTACGCGGTTCTGTTCCTGTTGAGTAAATTATCTTATTCAAGCAAATCCTCTTTAATCAATTTACTGCCTAATCAGATCCCTCCTTCTTCGTCTAAATCAACAGTTCTCATACTTTACGCAGATTTATTATTTGAAATATAACCTTTCTGTTGTTTGTCTTGTTTTTCCTTTTAGAAAGATCACAAAAAAATTAAAATCTGTCATTTTGATGCTGTTGGGATGTAAAGATTTAGGTTGGGTAAAACAATTAATCATAATGAATCATTTATTGTAATAATTGTCAACTAATTTAGTAATCGATTAAGTGGAGTACAGACTTTAAAAAGGTTTTTTGCTGAAAGAACAACACACTCAGAACAGGAATTAAGCCAAAATTGTACAAAAAAATCTACATTTTGCATTTAAGATATAGAAAAGAATTCTGTAAATATGTTTAGCCCAGATCTTCTGAAGTGATAGTCCCTAAGACGCACTGGAAAACGAATTATTTAGTCCATTAGTGTTTTCAGTGAGCTTTAGGCATGAGCCTCATCATTTTGCATTATGTATGCAGAATGTTTACAGCTTATAGGCAACAGTTGACCTCTGAACTAACAGTGTTTTGCATCATTCATGGTTCACTGGAAACGCGGTTTAAATGCCGCTGGTGCTACAGCAATCCTTCATTTTAATGTTTTCCATTTATGCTCAAATGTCATTTATGTATTTGGATTTGAAATGCGAACAATTAACTTATGCTAGAAGTAAGTCGATAGTTTTTCTGTAATTTCCATAATGTCTTGTATTTGCATTAAAAGGAATAAGAAAGTGTCACATTTTTATTCTTGTGCTTGAGTTGATCTAGATTATTAATGATTTTCTCAATATTTGATTTGGGAATCTCTTACTTTTATATATATATTTTCCTGTTTATATAATATTTAATCTGAAATCCGCTAGATTGCAAAACCTAAAATCAGTACCAACCTATTACATTTAAGAAATAATGTTGTATTCCCAAATTTGTGCATGTTAGGCATGTAAATGGTGCCGTTAGTCAGTCTTCCTGGTGTTCTGTCTGTAGCAACTCCTCTGTAGCTTTATCAGCCAGAGGTTAGCATGTGTTTAAATATAGCCTCTCTCTCAGCTTGTTTACTGACTGTCTTGTTCCTCACTGGAGAGTCTGGGTAGCAGGCATTAGCATGTCCCTTAATAAAAAGCTTGGCTTGTTTTAGCTTACTGTTTGTCCCGTATGATTTCCTCAGATCCTCTCGGTGCAACACGCTTTGTGTCTTTGTGCAAAACATCAGTTTATTTCTCTAAATTAAGCTAGACAGATTGGAAAATATTCTGCCATATAAATCTGTAGTTTACACAATTATAATATTTTTTTTATTTTAAAACAGCTCTCAGCAGAAAACATTGAAATTGTTGTTTTGTGCTAAATTATAGAGAAAATAATTTGTCTTTATTTTGAGGGAGTTTAGACAACTTGTTTTGTACAAAGTTGGTACGAAATATATAAAAATAATCTTATATTCTTTTTGTTTTGCTTGCTAAAATAGTTTTAGAGTTTGTAAAATAAAATAAAATCCATTCATAAATGTTTCTACGAAAATTAACTTCTCTAAAGTTGTTCAAACATTGACTCTTAGAGGCCAAGGTAAAAAATAATAATAATTGCCTTCCTAAAATAATGACGCAAGTAAATTTTTTTTCTACAACAGCTTTTTTTTGTAAAGCTGCTGAAACATCCTAAAACACCTTAACTTGTCAGTCAGGGGACTGGATCCAGATGTGCACAATACTTTTCAGAAAAAAATCTCTATTACTAACCTCCCTCTTTATAATATTGCATTATTTCCTGTTGATCATAAAATCCTACCAAAATACATTGTAGATTGAGTTTACAATGTAAAGAAACTAATGTGGATTTCCTTGATTTAACTTCAAATTTTTTCCATACTTGCATGTTAAAAACCAAATCCAGTGTTTCTTTCTTTGCAAAATCTGTATACTTTGAAAAATATATATCATTTTTCTTTTATTAGTCTGTTGCTTTAGCACATGTTGCTTCCTGCATTTCAGATTCTGTGAAACTTCCTTTTCTTCTCAGCACTGACTGTAGATAATATTAGTGTGACTTTTAGAAGCACATCAAACACTTTGAAAAGTGTTTTTATCATGAATAATCTGTGATGGAACCAGATTGATGTAAAGTCTTGCTACATGAGAAGAGATTTGCCACTGAGCTGAGCGTTGTAGGAAAAAGTGTAACAAGTGTCTCTGAGAATACTTAGCTGTCCGCCTCTCTCAGAGCTCATAATCCCGGCGTCTGCTGCTCAGATTTACTGCTAGATAATTGGATCCGGTTCTGTCCAATGAGCTCCCAGCATCAGGCCTGCTGTGTGTTGGTTTGCTGCTGATCTCTCCCTTTGACCCACATGGATTAATGGCTTCATTCAAATATTCTGTCCACCTAATCCTTATGGAAATCCTGCCCAGAGTTGGACATGCGTTGGGGAAACGTGTGTACTCTGTTTGCACTCAATAAAATTATATTTGAGCAGTTTGTCCTCTATAAATATTAAAGTGGAGGACAAAAAGAAAGGAAATTTACAGTTATAATTCCTGGTAAACAAGGTAGGCTCAATTTGTTTTACTTTTGGCAAAATATTCAAATATTTCATATTTAGCATGCTGAACAATATTAAATTATGAAAAAACATATACACTTGCTTTCTCTACATCACGAATTCTTTAAATCATGAACATTTTACTATAAGTGTTTGAACAGTGCCATCAGGAGCAGATTTGTAATTTAATAATATATTTTGCACACTGTAAAACTGTGTTTTTGTTTATCTGAAGCAACATACTATTTTTAGAGACAAAGTTTCACACTTTGCCCTAATGTGAAGCTTGCGTATTTGTAGCCAGAGGACTGATGCACAAGCGACATTCGCAAACAGCCGAATGGACATAGCAGCACTTTGCACCAATCTAATGGCTGAATAGCCTGAATAACAGATTAAAAACAATAAACATATTTGTTGTTGAGCTCATATGTCTTATTTGTTCAATAATTTTGTTCAACAAAAATGTTTAATTAAAAATGTTTACTTTAGGCTTTTCAATTAAAATGCAAATAATTATTTACGAACCCTTCAATTAACTTGATTAAAGATTAGAATAAGGCTCATAACTAAAATTTCATCAGATTAAGAACTTTATTGTCCATGTCTTACTTTTCTGTTTGTTCAACCAGAAAAATGACTTCATCATCACTACAAACTGCATAAAAAGCCCTGGATGTCTGGAGTGGATGTCTAATCCACTTCTATGTTTCATCTAATTACTTTAATTCAGTTAAATTAATTTAGTACCAGCTCACAAAAACATAATCCAAAGACATTCTACAACACAGAAACAAGTTCAGTTCACATCCAGAAACAAATAACAGGATTCAGAAAAGTTCCCAAGTCTTCCCAGAAACACACAAAAAATAACACTATGAAAAAATTAAATGACACCACTTATTCTAAATACATTTAAATGATCAGTGTAAAGATCATTTTTGTGTAAAGATCGATTTGTGTAAAATAACGCAAATCGAGTTTGATTTTCATTCTTCTGTCAAAAATCGGCTATTAATTGTGATTTTTATATAAGCCAATCAGAAACTCTCGTCTGCGTTCACTAGGCAGAGTTTGTCTATGATGAGTCAAACTTGCTGCGGATTATTATTTTTCTGTTTTTTAAGAAGATTAAACCATCAAAAGTGGTTTAACCCTGAATGTTGTATAGGTTGTTTTTCAGTTCTGTATTTATTAGCCTTTTTTAGCACCTTAAAGGGATTCACTTGGGTTTCTGAGTGTGGTACAGTTCGGCTCAGAAGGTTCTGGTGCTGGTAAAAACCTCTGTTTCTGTCTCTCTCTGCTTTACATTTTTCCAATCCTCTGAAGCCTCTGCTTCCCACAAAACAACATCAGCACAACGAGTCCTTCAGGACTTAAAGACAGGCTTTCATGTTTGCTTCAAGCTGCTCCTCTGGCTCTTCTCATTCTGTTTCTCAGAGGCCCGAGGGAGTTAAAGTATTGCATTCACCAAACAAAAATTCACACTTTGATTTCTTTGATTTTGTACTTTTGCTTCCCATTGACTGATTTTTATATGCCTCTACCTACTACTGACACTTGAAGCTCTTCTTTAATGTTCTCTCAACATGGATTTAATGTCTTGTTTTAACCGTGTTTGTTGTTTCTTTGTTCTCTTTTACCCCAGTATTCTTGGTCCCTCCTGGGTAATATTTATGTAAATGTTTAAATCCTTCCTGCCTGTTTTTTTTGTCTCTCACAGGCGGCGACACTTCCTCCTCCAGTACCGGCAGCGCCTCTCCAGTTCCCAACAACTATGATTCCCTCGAAGGCGGCAGCTATCCAGGTACCTCATCACCACAAACTGCGTTCCCGTTGACTTTAAAATTACACAACTTGGAATTGTGAAAATAAGTTTGCTCAATCAAAACACACCAATGTAGAACAAAACATGTTTTTGTTCTAGAGTGAAGTGGTTTTTCAGCTGCATTAAAATTATTTTATTATTTCACAAAACTGGAATGGAAACATTTTTTTGCATCAAACGAGTCACAGGATCAACAACCAGCAAGAAGATGACAGGAAGTTGTAGGATAATGATGGTGCAACGTGTTTTTTAATGATTTACTTTGTGAACAAAGATAATTTCTTGTTTAATGGAAACATCGCAAATAAGAGATCATGTTTTTTTCCCCAACATTAGCGAAATATGAATGAGATGAATACGTAAACTGAAAATTGGAGAATACACAATTTATTATGATTATTAAATAGAATTTCAGATTTTTGTATAATTTTTGTCCATGTTGACTACAGGTTAACTTTCTAAGCTTATTAGGAATGCACAGATATGAACATTTAGGCCAATATTTATTAATGATATTAAACAAACTGATATTGGAATAAACTTACAGAAAACTACAAAACAGCTGAAACTCTGAGTTCCTCACCTGTTTAGAGCTGCCTTTGATTAATAGTAAGTTAAACATTGATCAATATGTTTAACATTTGACAAAATGTAATGTTTACTGCTTGTTTCATAATTGATGGCTTTGTGTAGTTTTATGATGCACTTTGAATTTCCTTTTTGCTGAAATACACTTTAAAAATGAACTTGACTTGAATTAATACTGCTGTTATGACAGTGGTCATCAATATTTTATTTTATTCGATTACTTTATCGAATAATTGACAGATTACTTGATTAATAAAAGAATTGTTTACAGCAGCCCTAATGTTAAGTAGTTGTGAAGGAGCAGATTGAATGATTTACACCGTACACTTTTTAAATTAAATTAAACATCCCAGCTTCCTAAAGTGGCATAGTTAAAGTAAAATCCCAAAACACTGAAACGTTCCTGTTTTAATGATGATATCGATGCTGAAATGTCTTTTGCACAGATTCCATGCCGCCCTCCAACAACATGACCAATCAGGCTCCGCCCTTTGGTAGCTTTGGTTACCATGGCATGCAGACGGCCTATCAGCACGGACCGGCTTCCCGCCCTGATGCTTCCCCGTCCCACAGCGTGTACAGTCAGCCGGGTTACCAGCAGTACTCCCAGGTAACAGAACAGAACTGCTGTGCAGAAAGAAACTTTTTTTTTTCTAACCATTTCTTCTTCTGCAGCCTTTCCCCAACCTGTCCCAGCTCTCTGCAGCTCTGGGTGGGTTGAGCGGCGTCCCAGAGCTGGAGATGGAGGCCCTGAGGCCGGTCAACCTGCTGCAGGAGAGGAACCTGCTCCCTTCCAGGCCCTTGGAGGCTCCTGAGCCGAACCTCAGCCCCGATCTGAAGAAGGTCAACTGCAGCCCACAGTAAGTTGGTCACACGCCTTCGTCGTGCAACACTTTTTCTTCCTATGATCCTGATTTTCTGTCCTCTGCTCTCCAGAACATTCAGGTGCACCTTGACGAGCATCCCTCAAACCCAGGCGCTACTCAACAAGGCCCGCCTCCCTCTGGGCCTCCTCCTTCACCCCTTCAGAGATTTACAGGTAGCCGCTCTTACTCTGAGCTGGGAAGTAATTAGTTACATTTACTCAGTTACATTTACTAGAGTAATTTTTTTGAGAAAATGAACTTTTTACTTTTTATTTTATTATGAAGTATTGCAACTCTTACTGGATTTTCTACACACTGAATGAAAAACAAACACATTTTAATCAAAAAATCACCAGACACAGACACACACCTGCAGTTTTTGTTAAAGTTTTATAGTGAAAAAAACTGATTTGGAAAATTTTTTCTTTTGCCTGAAACAAATAAATGGGTCAAAGAACCGTATGCATTCATCCACGTTCCATTGGACGTGGAAATAAAAGCCTGTTTTGGTCGCCTGCTCATGCAGAAATCAAGGACTGTTTTTCTAAAAGATTCAAAATGGAGAAAACAAGTTGAGAGGCCAGAACTTGAGTTTAACTCTTTCTCTGCTCCTCTCTGCAGCAGCTACCAGTGATCACATCCAACACGATAGTGCGGTGTCGCTCGTGTCGGACGTACATCAACCCGTTTGTCACCTTCCTGGACCAGCGCAGGTGGAAGTGTAACCTCTGTTATCGAGTCAACGATGGTAGGAAACTTTTAAGTACTGATTTCTTCATCCTTTTATATAATTTGATTAAAATCTAAGACTTTTTTAAATGTTTTGTTTAGTTCCAGATGAGTTTATGTACAACCCGGTAACGAGGTCATATGGAGAGCCTCACAAGAGACCAGAGGTCCAAAACTCAACGGTGGAGTTCATCGCTTCCTCAGACTATATGGTAAAATTCTCCACAACTTAATGTTGTTGCAATGTGGTTGCTTGTCCACTAGAGGGAGGTGTTGTATTTTTCTTTAAATAACTTTGAAAACACAGACGGATCTAAGCATTTGACATGACACCTTACTTTCTGTCTTTGTCTCTGGTGTCAGCTGCGACCCCCACAGCCGGCAGTCTACCTGTTTGTGCTCGACGTGTCTCACAATGCCTTGGAGGCAGGATACCTGAAGTACTTCTGTGAATCACTTCTGGAGAACCTGGACAAGTGAGTTTGGGCAACTAAATGAAATCATAGTTTGAAAACTGCATTTTCCTTTGACTCAGGTTATTTTTGTGGTCTTTTAAAAAACATTACATTGGGGTGTTTTCCCACTTCATAGTCTGGTACATTCTTGTTCAATTGGAGATAAAAATAGCAACATTAGTTACATTTTCAGCTGGTGCAGTTTGCTTTTACACTGCACTGAGTCAAATGAACCAAAACTTGTTCCCTTCCTCGCCAGTGGTGGCGCTGCACCAAGAATCACTGAAGGAAACGACACAAAAACCTCTGAAGAAGACAACTTCCTTTTTCACAAAACATAAACAGAAATGTTTTTGTACACAAAAGTGTACTCTTTTGTCTTTAGTTGAAGATAACGAGTCATTTCTCCAGCTAGCTAGCTCTATCTAGCACTTTTATTTTGGTTTTATTTACCCAGAATTCCCTTTAGTCTACTTTCTGCTTTTGAAGCGGTTTCCATTCTGCTAGGCGTTCACATATGCATTCAAGTTCACTTCAACTGAACCGAGACCAAACTAAAGTTTATTTTTTGTCCCACATCAGAGTTTAATTATGTATTTACTCCTCCCCAAACAAACCAGAGTTCAACTAAAGCGGATTAAACATGGCTGGTGTGAATGCTCCCTTACCATAGAAAGCTCATATTGGAGGTTTTTTTCTGAACATTTGTTTTGTTGACGTTTTCCCGCCTAAACGATCACTGACAGATGCTGTTTTGCGTTTCAGGTTGCCCGGAGACGCACGCACCAAGGTGGGTTTCCTCACCTTTGACAACACTGTCCATTTTTACAACCTCCAGGAGGGACTGTCTCAGCCACAGATGCTGGTGGTGTCAGACATCGACGGTATGCCTCTTCACTCCCATTAGAAAAAAAAAACGTGGAGAAACTCTGTTTTAACCGGTGTTTTTTTTGTGTGTAATTACTGCAAATAATAGTTTATTTCTAAAAGATTGGTAATGTTTTTATTTGACTTGATGAGAAAAATGTGTGTTGAATTTAGTGAATTAAGTTAATAAAGACCAAATGTTCCATACTTTAATACTTAAATAAGTTATTATATGCTTATTTATGTATGTAGCAATTTAATTAAAATTGTAAATACATAGATTAAATATTTTAGATGTATATTAAGATAATTTACTTAATTATATATAAGTTTATGTTATAAATAAATGTATACATTTTTCAATACTTTTATAAAATTCAGAATTAAATAATTGGATCAAAGTGTATTCATCACATGTTAAAATAATCAGATTTTTAAAAAATAATTCAGGATTTTTAAAAAATATTTTAATGTAAGAATATTTAAATCCTATGTTGCAGCAGATCAGAAATTATTTTTTTTGATCTTTTATAAAATTACCTGGGCAGGGCTAATGGCTTCTAACAAGGTGATTGGTCTGCATTTTTCTGACTTGTTTATTGTTTTGAAGCCATTTTCACCCATTTTACATCCATTTTTATGATTAATCTTTAATGTTTTTCTGTCATTCCATCTGTTTAAAGTATTTAAATTTATTTTAGATATCTGGACATTTTTTACGGACAGAAAGAAAAATAACCCCTTTTCTGGAATTTAAATTCTATCATGCACTTTGAGGTAAAAGCTAAATTACTACCAGCCAACTTCTCCTGGAAAGAGGAATGTGAGATCCAAGATTTGATTTAAGGAGAAGTTTTAACATTTCCAGATGCTATTTTGTGAGAAATAATAGTAAAACTCTTTGCTTTTAATGTCACTACAACTGTTTTTGCAGATGTTTTTATACCGTCACATGACAGTCTGATGGTGAACCTAAAGGAGAGTAAAGAGGTACTTGTCTTCGTTTTTCCTTCTAGCAGTGGCATAAAACATATGAACATTTTGACTAATGTTCACGCCATGTGTGAGGATTTTAAAATTGATTTTCCTTCCTCAGCTTGTGAAGGAGCTGTTGACGTCGCTGCCGGCCATGTTCAGAGAGAGCAGAGAGACACACAGCGCTCTCGGTCCCGCCTTACAGGCCGCCTTCAAGCTCATGTCGCCCACCGGCGGTCGCGTCACGCTGTTCCAGACTCAGCTTCCGACTCTGGGAGCAGGGAAGCTGCAGTCAAGAGAGGATCCGAACCAGCGTTCCAGCACCAAGGTTCATAGATTTTGATTATGAGAGAGTTTGGAAACGTTTCTGGAACCAAAGGATCTGATGCCGTAGAGACTGACAAGATTTGAAGTGCTAAGAAACAGCTGAATGACCTTAATGAAGGCTGCGTTAATCTACTTATGAAGCTGTTTATTAGTTAGCACTTCAAGTGTGGCTGGAGACTTCACCATAGAGTTTGGATCCTGTCAGTTTTGGCTGAAAACATTTTTCATGTCCAAAAATGGCTTTGTCCTTCCATTACAAATGTGTGCAAAACTACGTCAGTATTCCGCTAATGTAAAAACAACAATTTGGCAGTTTCCATTAAATAAGAGTCGCAATTAAAAGCATGTGAATAAATCACTAAAAAAGCTGTTGTATCATGCGTCACGATACAACAGCTGCTTCCTGTCGTTGTCTTCTTTGTGGTTTGCGCTGTGGCAACATCCGGTTTGTGATGCAAAAAATGTGAAACCTCATCCTAGCGACAAACTTTTGATCAAAAAACTTATTTTTTTTCCAAAATTGGCGTGTTTCTGTTAAGCAAAATTAGAAATGTTATTTCTAATTTTTATTTATTGTGATTAATTTAGCCTAGCCTTAACTACATACAGTCTTAAATTCCTGTATCTAAAAGGAATTTCCTGTATTTAAAATTCATTAAAAACAATGTTAGTTGGCCTAAAATAAGTTCACTGTATGTCTTAAATTTTCTCATGACAGGACTTTTTAGTCTCATTTGTTTATTTTTCATCGTGGGACTTTCTATCAAATATTTGAGTTGCGTGCAGATGTCTTCGTTGAGTTCTGTAACTTGAGCCAGTTGAGGCTACCACCAACTTGCTGCTAACATACCCTTGCTGGCTAATTAGCTTTTTTGGGTCTATCATGGGAAACTGTAAATTCATCATCAGTTGAATATTTGCGGCAAAAGAAACGTGGCGCTAATGATATATAAAATGGTAAATTTTATTTTGTACATTTCTGTTGTGATATAGATTTTAAATTTAAGTTGCTGAAACCTGCAGAATTGTACGAAGTAGCATAATATTATCAGTATGGGTAATATTTATATTTTCAGTTACGTTTGACATCACGTTGCTGTCTTAGGTTCTGAATTTGGGTTTCTAAAAATCTCAAATGGAAAAACTAAATTAATTATTAATAATCTACTTTTTGGAAATGTTCTCAAATTGTTCTCTCTTTTGTTTTACATTTGACTGATAACTCTTCAGGGAGCACAGCACCTGGGTCCTGCCACAGATTTCTATAAGAAGCTTGCGCTGGACTGCTCAGGGCAGCAGATTGGAGTGGATCTGTTCCTGCTCAGCTCACAGTATGCCGACCTTTCATCACTGGGTAAGAACCGGCTTGAAACTTCTGGGTTCTCATTCTTCTATAGGATAAAAGCTTTTGGATTTCCAATTATAAAGAAATTCAAATGTTCCTCCAGATCTGTTCAACCTGAGCAACCAATTTATTTTTATTCTTGATCATTTTTTCAAAAATTCAAACTCAATTCAAATTCAGGAATACTTTATTGATCCCAAAGCCTTTGTACAGGGCACACAGCTGACCAAACATGCTCAAGCTCCACTTGGGTGGAGTTCTGTTGGGGTTGCTAGGTAACAGGCTGTGCCTGCTGGTATGCGACATTACATTCCTGAGGTTTTTGAAATGACTCATCTTCCAGACACCAAAAAACATTAACTTATTGCCAAATAAGCAGCTGGGTGTTTTCTTTTATTTTATTTACAGACGTGGAAACTCAAATGAAAGTAGAAAATGTGAATTTTGCATAATAAGTCCCCTTATTATAACAATGTTTTGAGTTTTATTATTTTTTTAAATCAATCCTTTTTACATTCGAAGCCTAAAAATATATAATTTTTTTCAGCATGTGTCTCCAAGTACTCGGCAGGCAGCGTCTTTTACTACCCCTCCTTTCATTGCATCCACAACCCGGCGCAGCTGGAGAAGTTTCAAAGGGACCTCGATCGCTACCTCACCAGGAAGGTCGGCTTCGAGGCCGTCATGAGAATACGATGCACTAAAGGTATCCTCAACAAAATGTGACACTCGTTTTGTATTTTCAGATACAGATCTGAAGCCATTCTTAAACCTGGATAATGTGGTTTCAGGTTTATCCATCCACACGTTCCACGGTAACTTCTTTGTGCGCTCCACCGACCTCCTGTCCCTGGCTAATGTGAACCCAGACTCTGCCTTCGCTGTCCAGATGTCCATCGAAGACTCTCTTGCTGATTCGTCTCTGGCCTGTTTTCAGGCTGCTCTGCTCTACACATCCAGTAAAGGTAAACCCAAATTCAGCACCTAAAAAAACTGATTATTCTCTTATACAATAAATAATAGAAATAAAAGTAATGTTTCTAATTTGTCGGTGTGTAGGGAAAAGGCGGATCAGAGTCCACACTCTGTGTCTGCCAGTGGTCAGTCAGCTGAGTGATGTTTACGCTGGAGCTGATGTTCAGGCTATCACATGTCTGCTAGCCAACATGGGTGAGTTCACAACTTTTACCACTTTAACTTACATAAACTTACATAATAAGGTGCAGTCTAATACTTGATTAAAACCTAAATTTGGAAAGTGTTATTTACAGTTAAAACCAGGTAATTTTATACACTTAACAAAAAGACACCTTGAATTTTTTTTCTCACTACCTGAAGTGAAATCAGACTAAACTTCTCTTGCTTTGGGTCAGTTAGAATTACTAAAATTATTTCTAATTGTTAAATGCCAGAAAACTTAGCAGGAACATTTTTGACTTTATTTTTGAATATTTATTATTTCTAATGGCTCAGTGTCTTTTTCATTTGTGTAACTGAAGTAAAGATTGCCTTATTTTTTTTAGAAGTTAAACAAAGTCATTGAAATTGTGGAATATTTTTTGTTAAATTTGTTAGAAACACAAAAATTTGCTATATTTTAGTTCACATTGTCTTTTTGGAAATGTTCTCATTTCCAAAAAGAATTTCGAATTTCGAATTCGTAGAATTTCGAATTCTATCACAAGACATTATTAATAACAGTAATAAATTATATGATCTGTATTGCATGTTTTGTCTCCATAGTGTGAAAACTTGAAATTGCTCGAATTTTGCAGTGGCAATTTTCTACGAACTCTGTTATCAGTCATTATTGCAGGTGTTAGTTCCCCTCCAGTTTTATAATTGATCTTTGCTGTGTGTTCCAGCCATCGATCGATCGATATCTTCCAGCCTGTCAGATGCTCGTGATGCTCTGGTGAACGCCGTTGTGGACTTTGTGAGCGCCTACAAAAGCAGCGTGTCGAACCTGCAGCAGTCTGGGGTCGTCGTCCCTGCAGCCATGCGACTTTTCCCCCTCTACATCCTGGCTCTTCTCAAACAGGTGGGAGTTAGAGCAGAAACGATTAATACGATTAATCGATTACTGAAGTAACCGTCACCAAATTTACTAATCAATTAATTATTAACTGGAAAATACAGACTCAGAAAAGGCAATTTGCTGAAAAAAACATAACTGGAGCAGTAATTAATCAAAAATATATACATTTTGCATTGAAGAAAAACACCTTTGTAAATATGTTTTCACCAGAACTCCTAAAGTGGCCCAGTTTTAGCTTCCACTGGTTCAAATTGACTAAAGGAAAATGTTTTTATTTAGAAATGAATTGAATTATTTATTTGCATCTTTTAATGTATTTCTAATATTTTATAAAAACTGATTTAGGGGTGCTGTGGTGGCGCAGGGGCAAAGCACGATCCACGTATCGCGGCCTTAGTCCTCGTGGCGGTGGTCGCAGGTTCGATTCTCAGCCTGGCGATATTTGCCGCATGTCTTCCCCCTCTCTGATTACCCTGTTTCCTGTCAAACTACTTTCAAATAAAGGCCACTAGAGCCAACAAAACCTTTAAAAATTAAATAACTGATTTAAATGGTTAAATGACAAATCTGCAAAATGTCCCATTATGTTTATTCGATTAATCATCAAAAATAATTGATAGATTAATCGATTATTAAAAGAAGTTGAACTCTGGAGCATTATTTAAAGATAGATTTCCTTTTATAAAACGTGAAAAGCTTGTTTTGCAGATAATTTTTGAGTTCTTTAAAACAATTATGGGGAAATGCTTTTAAACACTTTTTGTAAAATCATTCAGCTCTGCTATATCTGTAGAACCTAAACAGTAAATCTGGATTTTTTTGGCTCCTGATTCACACGATAATTACATGCTTTTTGCTTTAATAAATATGGTTAAAATAGAAAAAGTGAAATTCAGAAAAACAAAAACAGAAAAAGGGGAATTTTGCAAATAATAGATTTGGTTCCTACACAAGCCTGGAAACATACGGCATTGTCATAAAAAATATCAAAAAGTCTGTTCCCTTTGCTATGGGTAGCACATTATGTTTGTAAAATGAAAATGTTCAACAAGATGCTGATTAAACGTCTTTATTTCTCCTTTGTCAATCAATCTATCAATTTACCCATCATGACAGATGTGTAATCTGTGGATCCACCATTTAAACCAGACAAACCCCTTCATCAGTCAGTCCAGTCCTTGATGAATCTATCAAATTTTTCAATTTATCCATTGAATATCTCCATCTTTCAATACGCCCCTCTATCAATCCGATATCCTTCAATACATCCATTGATCCAGCTGTCTATCATTCAGTCAGTGCTTCCATCCATCCATTTGTTAAATGCACACATCTGTTCATCCATCCAGACGACTTTCCACTCTTCTCTCCAATCATCCTTCCATCAATCCTAAACATTACCAACATCAGAGACATTAATTGCTGAAGATATTTTCGGGTTTGTTCCAGAAAGCGCTGCGGACAGGAACGAGCACGCGGCTCGATGAGCGCATCTTCGCCATGTGTGAGTTCAAGACGCAGCCGCTGCCACAGCTGATGCGGATGCTTCATCCTGACCTGTACCGGGTGGACAACATGTCTGACCAGGTGGGATGTTTAACTAACTAAAACATATTCACATATCGCCATGTTTGAAAATTTGTATTCCCGTGATTCAGGTTGTTTGCTACACAAGAAGTGGAAAGTTGACAAACTGTTAAATACATGTTTTCACTCAGAGAAGTCAGTCTTTATCTTATACATTTGTCATTATGATTGTAGACTTGTAGCCTCTGTATTCTGTTACATTAAGTGAAACCTTTTTGTGTGTCCTGCAGGGGGCGCTCCATCTGAATGATACTGTAGTTCCTCAGCCTCACCTGCTGCATCTTTCTGCTGAGAGGCTCAGCAGAGATGGAGCGTTCCTCATGGACTGTGGCAACGTAAGTAAAGGTTGTTTCTCTGTACAGCAAATGGGAATCCATCTTCTGAGTTGTATCTTCAACCACCTCACATTTAGTTAGGTTCTCTAGTTTTGTCTTTTCTTTTCTAGTTTTTCTTATTTTCTCATTTCTTGCTTGCACATATTTTATAAAGCCTGCAGAATGTGCCGTTTTTTTTTTAATCAGATTAATCATCAGAGTAACCGATTAATCAATAACTTAAATAACTGTTAATTGCAGCTCCACATTAGTTATGATTAGATCTGATTTTTGTCGTTGACCTCCTGTCTCTCCAGGTGTTTTATCTGTGGATCAGCAAATGCTGCAACGAAACGTTTATCTGTGATGTTCTGGGCTGCTCCAGCTACGCTTCAATTCCCCCCAACATGGTCAGTATGAGCTGGACAAGCAAAATACACACAAAAACTGCAGAATATCAGCATCGCATGAACTCTTTCTGCAGCTCACTGGTGCAATTCATCATTTCTCTAAAATGATTGATTTGCTTTTTTTCTGTTTGCCTTGTAAAATAAAACAACTCATACAGCAAAACAGATTAGCTGGTGAAGCTTTTCAGATTTTGTTTTAAACTACCTAGAAAGTTCAACCATCACTGCATGGTGGGTGTGATGGAAACACCCAGAATAAACAACAAATGTCAGTCTCTTGTTTGCGCTGCGTTTTTTATTTCTGTAACAATGGAGCGATTACTCCCAGCGCTACCTACACACCCGCACTTCCATCCACAGGAATGTGTCTGTTGACTCCATTGTGTAACTTGGATGACAGAGGGAATCCACATTGTCTGAAACATAGTAAGAACAGTGTTGGCTGATGTTTTGGTTGTCCTCTTTCTGTCCCTGTCACGCTCAGAGTCACATTCCAGAGCTGCAGACTCCTCAGTCGGAAAGAGTCCGAGCGTTTCTCGACTGGCTGCAGGACAACAGAGCGTTCAGCTCTCCGATCCACATCGTCAAGTAAGCAGAACCGGACTCACATCCCACTCTCTACCTGATGCTACTTTCTGAACAGTCCGCCCCACATAAATGAGGGTGTTTATTAAAAACTTTTTTTCCATTAAATGTGTTTTTATTTGGCTGTATTTTTAATTGTTATTTCAAACTGTATTTTGTATCACCTCTTGACCAAAGTGCAAAAGTATTCATACCTCTCAAATGTCTTAAAGTTTTTGTTACAGTCACAAGCTTCATCCCATTATGCACAAAAATTAATGCATGTTTGGAAAATAGAAGGAAAAGATCTTGTTTATAAAAAGTGTGACCCCCACACTGTATAGAACCACCTTCCATTGTAGGACTGAAACGATTAATCATAATTAATCGATTATTGAAATAATCGTCAACTAATATGGTGGTTGATCAATCTATGCAGACTCAAAAACATAAGTCATTTGATGAAAAAACATATTCAGAGCAATAAATGAACCAAAACTACAGATAATGAAGCTTTGTTGTAAAAGTTGTTGTAATTGGATTCGATTAGAAATGTTCAGCCTCATTTTATTGTTATGATGAAGCAACAGAATGACAAACAGAAACCGGGTGGAGACGGTTTCTTGTAGAAGAGACGGGTCTGAGGTCAACTGGAGACTATTTCCAGAGTAAAAACACAGTGAGGTCACTGGTTGGGAGTCGTGGTAATGGCATCTACTGGGAACGCATTGTTTCAATTTCCTAAGCTGCTTGTGGTGCAGCATTGTTACTCAACCACATGTTTACGCCACTGATGTCGGGACGAATGGGCTGAGTGGTATTTCAATGGCTGCTTGTGTGGTAATGTGAAATGACAGCAGAGCTGACATTCATTTCCCTAAAATTAATGTCAAAAACAGATGGAGGCCCATTAAAACCCACCTCAAAGCACCTCAGATCTTCTTTTGAAACAAAAGTATGTTTTACTTTAGATACCAGCAAATAAAGTAGAGAAGAATAACGAACTGTGTGATCAAATCAGGAAGGATTTTTATTGCTGCAGCATAAATTTAGGGGGGAAATATTTCCCAGTCCATACAGACAGAAAAAATGTCCCATTATATGGATTATTTACATGAAATCATGTGCATCAGAAATATTTGCACTCTCATATAACACTTGAAAAGGTTGAACTATACAACAAAATAGATCTATGTGTTTTAACCTGAGGTTTTCTGTAGGATTTAGCTTCAACACACATGGATGAACGTTGGTTTTCTGTCTGGGGAATCATTTCTCTGTGGATTTGGTTAAATGTTTTGTATCATTATTTGGGTATTGGGCCTCTGTTTCATGTCATACCTATTCTAGAGCAAAGTAGGAAGTCATGATTACCTATTAAAGGTTTCAAAGCACCCTGACCAATGCTTTAAAGGGCGAATTGATAAATCATTCATTAATATTTTATTGTAAATATTCAGAATGCCAATAATTCTGGTATATGTTACTTTGTTGGGTGTTTTTTGTACAAAATGTAGTGCTGCAACCAACAATTACTTTCATGATCAATAAATTTAATAATTATTCTTAATCATCAATATAATCTAGCAATTATTCTGATGATTAATCAGATAAACTGCCACATTTAGCAAATTTTTCATCTCAGCCTTTTTGTACAATATTGCAACAACGCATGCCAATAATTCTGGTATTTATGTATGAATATGCGTGAATCAATCTTTAATTTTTTTTTCTCGCAGAGACGACGGGTCAGCGAAGGCCACCTTGTTCCAGCACCTGGTGGAGGACCGGTCTGAGTCGGCGTCATCCTACCACGAGTTTCTGCAGCACATTCAGCAACAAATGTCCAAGTAGGCTCCCGTATTGCCCAGAAAGACGTTGAGACGTTCCGCAAGCCGATGGGAAAGGAGTCTCCGGCCTCTTTGAGTGTGAACTAGTGCTAGGCCAGTTTTAGCCAGATGAGTTTCCTCTCCATTCTTCAGACGGACTCGGTGAATAAATCCATCATGGAAGTTTATGAATCAAAAGTTTTGTCAGAAAGAGAAGATTTAAGATGTTATATGGATTTGATTGAGCAACCGGGTGAAGATTGAGCCGGTTCAATCCAGAGAAGAGGAATCAAAGTCGAGCCATGAAGATGCCACTTCCTTAGTTCAGTTTGTTTTTGTGAGCCTCACATGTAGCCCGTGCTATTTTTTCATTTTTGTTTTTTTCTTTGGTTGAAATGTATCCTGAAACTCGCCCTCTGTGTTCTACCTTTCCCCTGTTTTGGACACACTGGAGAACATAGAACAAGAATCTGGCATGTGCTTAGAAATGCAAACAGCATGTCTTGGTTTTGTCTGCTGCTAAGCGACGGCCATCTTGGGAACATGACTGGGTTGGATGTTTAGTTTTCCTTAAACTTTTGGTCTGCCTGGTCCGCTGAGAGGACGTCGGATACATCAAACACCATAATCTTCCAGCCGTCTGCAATTTCCTTCTCATTGATTTTATTTTTGAAAGCGCTAAGATCGATATCCACTTTGTAACTACTGAAAAGAATCTTTTATGTGTGATAATTTATGAACCAGCTTATTAAATAAAAAGAAAAAAAGACGTTGACTTAATGTGTAGTTTTTAAAATTACTTATTTAGGTTTAATTACTTAAGTTGATCCCAGACTAAAGAAAACAGTTTTTCATTCTCTTCTTTCTCATCTCATGAGTTTCCTTAAATTTATCAGTCTTTCTGATCTTTAATTACTTTTTCTCATTTTTCTAATTTTTGAAATTAGCTTAACTTAATTCAGTTCAGAAATTAAATAAGTATAGCGGTTAATTGTGACATTGAATATTGCATCTAATAGCTACACCTTGCATATTGTTAATCTTTTGTGTACAACCAGCTCTACATTTTTAAGCAATGTTTGTATTTTGAGTCAAAAATTGCTTTACAAAATCTGTAAAACCAAAATATTTCATCCTAGAGCCAATTTGTTCTGTTCTAATTTAGCTTTGTAGATCAACTTTGTTGCAGTAAAGTTTAATTTGCTTAAAGACAATTCCAACTTTTAGTCTCTAATAATAAGCTGCTGCTGACTATGGTTTCTGAATGGGAAGCATTTCTCATCCAGCAGCCATTGTGCAGGCATGCATAGAGTTAGTAACAAGTTGCATTTACTCAATTACATTTACTTGAGTCACTTTTAGGAGTATTTTTACTATGCTATACTTTTTAATTTTACTTGAATAATATTATTATGAAGTATTGCTACTCTTGTGCAAAATTTCTGGGTTCTCTACCCACTGAATAAAGAACAAACAAATTTCAACCAAAAATTCCCCAGACACAGAAACACACCTGCAGTTTTTGTTAAGGTTTCATATGTTTATAAAAAAAAATATTGAAAGAAATTTGATTTGATTTGGAACTAAATGTTCTTTTGCTTGATTTTGTTAATTTTGTTGCTTATATGAATTGTTGACATTTTTGTCCTTAAAATACCGAAAATGTTCACTTAACTTTATATTTTGATCTGTCCGATGATGAAATTTTTAAATGTTAAATGATTGATAATTTGATCAGTTACTCAGTAATTGAGCAGACGTTTTACCAAATACTTTCTTCCTCTTAATTTCTTGGACAGCTACTTTTTACTTTTACTCGAGTAACAATATGTTGAAGTAGTGCTACTCTTACTTGAGTCAAAGTTTTGGGTACTCTGCCTACCTCTCATCACACAGAGGCAAAATTAGCTGCCCAAACCTGCCGGAGCTTCGCTTCGGTTGCTAGGTATCGTCTGTAGTTGCTAGGTAACGGTGTAGCTCCTGTTGGATTTTGAAACGGCTAATTTTCCCCCCCCAAAAAAGTGAACTTTTCATAACATGTCTCCTTTAAAAAGAAATTTAAGACTTTTCTTAATTTGCAGGAGCATCTGAACTCCCCAGATTTAAGTTGTATTATTTTTACTCTTTGAGGTTTTAGTGATGCCCCGACAGGAAAGTGTTTTTAACTAACTATGACAAGGTGCTTCCAGGTAGCAATAAAGCAATTTTACGATCCAGCAGCAGCAGGTTAAACTCTTCCTGGTGGAAGGGCTTCCGTTGCTCTTCTTCCGTTTTCATAATTTTCCATCTTGTGGTTTAATATGAAACAGTTGGAAACCCTTAACATCTCTCGGGACTCAGGAGTTTAATGAATTCCAAACATTCATGTTTGAGGACCGCAGTGCCTCAGATGTTGCTCTTATATCGACATCCTTTGCTTCTGGAAGGAAGCGGAGCATGAAATGCAAATACAATATGAAGAGTTTTAGGATGTCACCTTTTTGCTTAAATGCTGAAATCCTTTTAAAATACACACACTCACAAAATGTCTACTTCTGCCACTTCTGCAGGGGCTGGCACCGAGAGCGTGACTGGAGGAAATATTTGAGATTCCCAGGCAGCAGTTTTCCATGCGAACAGCAGCAGACAGACCATATGGGAGCCAGATCTGTTTGTGTGTTTACTGCAGACTTTTATATTTACAGGGCTTAGCAGCTCCTTCTGAAGCAAACACACTCAGTTACAGAAACAAGAGTTGGTTCTCACACAGGGCTTCTGCAAAAACAATCAGGTAGCAACAGAAATTTATCCTTCTCTCATGTTTTGACTGGATTTCTTACTTTTTTATTAAAAAATATGACATTTGGCATGATTATGATTGTTTCCAGCAGCCTAGAAAATCCTGTGTGTGGGTGTGTGTTCGTGTTTTATGAAATGAAGTTCAGATGAACGTATGGGTAAACATGTTGAAGGGGAAAATCAGATCAGATCCAGTTGTGTCGGCTCATAATTTACTTTCTTCCAGATGTTTGTTGTGACATTCCAGAAGCCAAACTCAGAGTTAAATGCATCAACAACTTGGTTTGAACCTCATTTTAAACAGCAAATAATTGAGAACTGTTCTTGCAGCTAAATTTAAACTGGTTTTTACTGGTCCAGCCGTAAACACACCCTTCACCCCAAATGATCCTTCCTCTAATCTGATCTGGGAAGTCACAGCTGTACATTCAGTCACTGCAAAAACAAACATAAACAGGATGCATTTCATTCAGTTCTACCTTCAATGTGCTTATTTACCATTGAAACACACATTTATTTTTATAACTTGCCTCATTTTACTGAAGTTTAGCCATGAGACTCATTGTTTTAAAATAAAACAGAAATATAGCACCAAAATCCTGATCTTAGATGATTGTATTAAGAAAAGTTATCATATTTGAGGACCTTTGTGCCATTTTTTGATGCAAAAACACTTTCCTAACTGCAGTTCAGCCACGGATAAATGGTAAAAAATCAATTGTTTGTCTGTATATGTTTTATACAAACTATTTAGGGTTTCTTAAGGCCTTTTCAAATGTTCTCTTTGGACCTTTGATGTTTTTTATTCTCAGTCTAGTCTTTATATTTGGCCAGGAGAGATTTGTTGTATAACAAGCAAGCAACAAAAGGAGCCATTGTTTTGGGGATTTTTAATGTGGAAAACAAAGAAATATCTATCTAAAAAAACAATAAGAACACTAAATACATTTAAAAAAAACATATAAAAGAGTTTCAAGTCAAAAAGCACAAAAAACAACTTTGTAAACGCAACACTCAGCTATTCTAACCAAGATTGGTAGAAAAGGTCTTCATGTAACATAAAGTGGAAAATCAACTGGAATGTACTCCGAAGTCGGATTTCCTACTGGGAAACTGAGACATCATTAATATTTCATCAACAGGATTGGATTCCCAAGGCATGTTTCTTAAAAAATATACCTCCCATGTACTTGTCATCTGCTGCAGATAACTTTTTAGCCCCCATTCTTCTTCTTTTGGTCTCCCACTTCCTCATTTTTTAAACACACACAGCACAAATCTGACCCTAGTGAAATTTAAATACTATGTGGTTTGATTGTATAAAGGTTTAAGAAGATGACAGGCTCCTATTGCAGTTCTGATTTGGCGCTGTAAAAATAAACTCGATATAAGGTCCAAAATATGAACATTTCAACAATTCAAAGGTGGACAAAACAGTTTCCATCCTGCACAGGACATTCTTGCCTGTCTTGACTCTTTGGGAGTGTGAGGAGATCATTTTTTACTTTTTATTTTACTTTTTTTATGTATAGCTATGTTAAAATTAAGACTATAAACAGTTAAAGAGGAAATCAAAGCAACTGAAGGACTAAATTCAGTCTCTGAAGTTGTTTTTCACACGGGTCAAGTTGAAGATCCTTCAGCTGAGGAATTTTTCTCAAAATAAACTCAGCTGGACTCCTTTTTTCCTGAAAGTTGAAAAGCCTGACGGTCGGAGGAGGCCGCCGTGTTTCTCTGGAAAGCTGAACAAACGAGACTGTTTGTTCGTCACAAAGAGAGACGCTGACAGCTGGGGACATTCATTATGCTTTCGCAGACAGGTGTCAGGAAGCCAGGCTTTTGTCTGCACTAACGGAAATGTCAAACTTTGTGGTTCAGCCGCGAAAAATGTACTCTGCTAATTGAATCTTCAGAATAAAGACAAAACACAGACCCTCATCAGTAAGTCTTGGTGCTCAGTAGGAACAGTGCAGGGTTAAAAACAAGGCACATGAGGTTCTTATCTGTCCACAGACTCAAATAGTTTCCCTCCCCAACTACAAAAAGAACTTTTCTCCCTATTTTGACTTCTGGCCTCAAGTATCTGAGGTATATCCGGTACAACAATACCTCATTGTTTGCTTACTGGACGAACATAGAAGCTGCTTTTTAGTCAAGCCAAGATCACATCGTCCCAGAGCCTCGGCCAATTTATTTCATGGAGAAATGCTCACATTGCTGCAGAAAGGATGTAAATACTAAAAATGTTTCCTTCAACGTCATCTGCTGTGTTTTATAACAGGGAGGGTCAAAAGTGGCTCAGTTTATGAGTACTTAAATGTGCCATTTATCAAAATTGAAATAAAAACAACATCCATAATTTATTGTCTATACAACAATTACATTAGCTGCAATTCATATTTACAAAAATTACATTTAATTATTTCACAAATTGATCATTTTATGGTGTTCTTCATATCTGTCAGTCTTGCGCTTTAAAGTTGGTGGGCGGGGCTAACTCTGCTAACGTCCAGATGATTGGTCTGCAGTTAACGTCCTGTCAGATCAACCAATCAGATGCAGGTTTATTTATTCATTCAAAATGAGAGTTTGGTGAAAAACAAGAACCATCAAATGAAAACTCATAAAAATATGTAACTTTCTACACTAAATGAAATTATTTAATATACAAATTTTTTCTACTAAAAATGTAAATAATACAATTATTATAATTTTTTTTCATTTATTAAAAAATAAATGTATTATTGTATATATTTAGATATTTCGGAGTAACGTTTTGCATAAGTAATGCAATAAATGATCTTTTTACTGGATTGTGGCACTTTCATTGTTATATTCCTTTAATGTAGTTTCTTTGATGTTTTTTTTTTGTTTGTTTTGTTTTATTAAAAAGAAACCCCAAGCTTGTTTTTGGTTACTCAAATAAGTTACTCAAATAGATATAACTGAGTAAATGTAACAAGTTACTCCGGCTTATAATTTTGTGTAAGGGAGACATTATTATTGTTAAAAACATTTCTCAGTCTTCCAATGTACTCTATATATAGCTGATCATGGTGCAGAGTAATCTAAAAGTTGTGAAATGTTACAAGAAATCAAATGGATAAAACTTCATCACTGTAAAGCTTTTTGGTATCAACGAATTGAATTTTCATTCTGCTTTTTCAGGTCAGAGTTCAGAAAACTGGATTGGAGTCTTTTCATCTATCAGCCTTCAGATAAGCTGTTTAGTAAAAATCTTTTGTTTGTTGTACTTGGCCTGCAGCATTGGTGGCGTTTTACTGCTTCCCAACAGTAGTTACCTTGTGAGGGGCCCCAGTGTTTGAAGTTAAACATGCAGAACCACAGCGTTGCATAAGAGAACCTGGCATACAGTTCCTGCAAGATTTCTGGAGCCTCTGGGTTGGTTGGACCTCCAGACTGACTCAGTTTCCTGTGGACAAGCTGTGGTTTCCCCTTCCTAACCGTCTTAAGAAACCCCTCAAAAGAGACTTGCATGAGTTTCAGAAAGAACCAAACAAAAACATACTGAGGCTTCTTGTCTTTATTCATATTCCTGTTGGAGTGCTAGGGAGTTTTCACACCTGGTAGCCTGGTAGATTTGGGTCAATTGAGAACCAAAATTGCAACATTTGTTACATTTTCAGCTAATGCAGTTCACTTTTATACTGGACTGTGTGAAACAAGCCAAACTAATGGAAAATTGGTTCACCTCCTCACCTCACCTTGGCTGCACCAAGAAAGTCAAGAAGGAAACAACATGAACACTTGCGAAGATGACATGAGTTCAACTTCCTTCTTCACAAAATATAAACAAAAATGGAGCGGCATCAGATTTTATTGGTTGTAGGATTTCTCTTTTTTGTCTCTGGTAAAAGACCATGAGCCATTTCTCCCTTTAGTGCTAGAATTGTGCATTTGTATTGGTTACATTTACCCAGAATGCCCTGCGCTGTTGTCCGCTTGCTGCTTTTGGAGCGGTCTCCAGTCTGATTGGCGTTCACGTCTGAACAGCACCAAGAGACCGAGGTCTGTAGGCGGACCAGATTTCACTTCTTTGGTCCCTATCAGAGTTTGATTGCACATTCACACCTCCCCAAGCGAACTTTATAGACAAATGAACTACAGTTCAACTAAAGTGAATTAAACATGGCAGGTGTGAATACGCCCAGATTATACATAAACCAGAATTGGTGAGCTGCAGGGATTTTAAAATATTCTAGATTTATTAACCATCCATCCGTCCGTCTGTCAGTCCGTCCGTCCAGTCTTTTTCCAGGTTGCACATTTAAATCCTGGAATTTGGAGAAATGTTTCTCTCGTTCATTTGTCACAGAGTTTTTGTCTTGAGTTTAAAAAGTGACTAAGAACCATGTCAAACCTTTTAGCTCCAACACCAGAGATTTTCTTGAACAATGAATTTCCATTAGAGAATCTCCCATTATACTGTCCATGTGTTTCAGATTTTTATATTTTAGTTGGCCTGCTAATTCTGTTTTGTCTATTATAAACTCAGTCTGTGTAAGTCTGAATCTAATCCTCCACACATTCTTCAGACAGACTTCTAGAGAATTGAATCCAGTCAAATATACCAAAATAAATTCTTACTGCTTCGGACTGGATGCTGTAGCTTTAATATTTCACTAATTTGCTGTTTGAAATAGTCTAATCTATGCATTGTTCACAACTAACAACCTAATATCCATGCAGTGATTGATCATATGCGGCCAGGAAGTCAGCAGACACGTCTCTGCCTCTCCCGGATCACTTTGAATTAGATTCTTCATCCCCAGATGTTTTTGTTTGATGAAGGAGTGGCTCCCTTATGTAAGGGCCACGTGTTGAGCGCTAACCTTGGCCAGCAGCAAACTGCCTCCTCCAGGCGTCAGTAACGACCTGCAGCCTGTCTGTGATGAAAACGAGCCGCTTTGATTTACAGGAGACCACAGATCTGTTTTTCTTGCTTCCAGCAGAGAGTTATTAATAGAAAGCTACTATATGTATCTGATTTTTCTCAGATTTGTTATCTCAAGAGGAGGAGCAGGCTCCTTTCTGGATGTTGAACTCAGTGATTGCTTTGGTACGATTCCAGGTTTTCTCCTTCCTTTTTAGTAGGTTGTTGCCTAAACATCCTCCTTTTGAATAGCAGCTTGATGTTGACAGGAAGACTGTAAATAGGCCGATACTCTATACCCTGATTTCATTCCTCCATGAATCACCATTGTGCAAATTTCTCGAGTCACACCCTTATTTCTGTACATTTTCTTTCGTCACAGCTAAACTTTCCTGTATTCTTTTAAGCTGGTCTTGATTAAAGATTTCCTTCCTCTCCGATTGTCTTTCCAAGTTTTCCCTTGCTGTTTTTCTCAACTAAGGTTCTGTTTTAGGTCTTTATGGGATTTTTTTTATGTTTCATAAAGACATGACTTTCCAATACTGATAATGTGTCAGAGAAAGTTTTTTTAGGCCTAATACTTCTTCTTTTCACCTCTACTTTCTTTATTTTGTTAAACACATAATATCCTGATATGGAGCACACAGAAACAGTGAAACAGCATCCCAAAAGCTCCCCAATGATAAACATTTGAAGACTTTCAGAAAGTTGAATTTTGTTTGTACAGGAACAAATGTGAGATATCAAAAGATAATGCTGGATAGTTTTAATAAGTTGCCTTTTAAATATTTAAATCATTCCTGTCTAGCAAATATCCAATAAAAGAGGGAAACCAAATTAACCCTTTTAAAAATGTTTTTATGAAAACTATGCTGCAACAGACTCCAAATACCAGAATGCTTGTGCTGGAAAATATCTGATATCTTACCAGCTACATATAAAACAGAGTCATCAACATACGTCTGAAAACCTGCATTTGGACATAAATGTGTCAAATTGTTTATTCATATAAACTGAACAGAAGTGGGAGAAGAACCAGTCCTTGGGGTACACCTGTAATAAAGTCTCACTACATATAGTCACATTCAATCAATTGGAATATTTAAAATGTTTTTCAGTAACTCAATTGTGAAACACATTATATAGTTTAATTACACACAAACTAATGTTTTCAAACCTTTCTTACTGTAAAATAAGAAAGGCTGTATTTCTTAAATAATTTGTCTTTTTTATTTACAGTAACTTCTATCAGCAGTTATCAGAAAACATCACCTCTGTCAACCAATTAAAAAAACTATAAACTAAACATTCAATTTTAGCAAATACATAGTGGAGATTACTCAATTTGATTAAATAAATTTGAAAATATTAATATTGTTTCTAAAACAAAAAGTTTGTTCATAAGATTTTTGCACTGTGGCACTGAAACTGCAGCAAATCTGAAAGTTAAGCAGGTATATTAAATGCAAAATACAAGTTTTACATGTCTTTGCAAAGTGTTTCCTGCTCTTACGGACACTTTTTCACTGTGACATCATGCTGTAATTGTGCATTAATGAAGGTTTTATCATGACTCAGCAGTAAACAGCTGTGTGTTCAAGAGTCACTCAGATGGTGAGAAACGACCGGCGCTCATGTCGAGACCTTGGCACTTCTGTCTGTCATTAGGCTGAAAAACAACTGTTTTACGAGCTGCTGTGTTAAAATTACCTGTCTCACTTGTATGCAGCAGCAGTGATCTGATGTCCTGCAGCAGGAATGTTGCAGAGGGTCATCATGATTCAGACAGAGTCAGAAGTAAAGTTGGCTCATAAGGGGGCAAAAGACATTTAATCCCAATCTGATGGGTTAAAGAAGAAGCTTAAATGATGTCTAAATTAATTTTAGACCAATAAGATTTAGTCTGACTTTATTGACTGTGATATGACTAAAATCAAAAAAACGTTATGTACACAGAAAATAAACTTAAAATAAAATCAAACAAAAGAAGAATCGTGTCACATTTATACGCCTGGGAAACATTAAGTTACAGATAACTAATTAAAAGTTTCTATGCTGCCTGGAAGACCTCAAAATATTAAAGAATAATCAAAGATTTGCATGATGCCAGTGGTATCCAAACATTTTGCCTCTGGGGCCAAAACTGGCACATATAAGCTTCTGGAGGGCCACAAAATTCAGTAAATAAAAAATGCTAAAATTTGTTTACTGTGATTTTCTGCTCAACAATAAACTTTTTTTTATTTATGAAATATGTACAGTACAGACCAAAAGTTTGGACACGACTGTGTGTCCAAACTTTTGGTCTGTCCTGTATGTCATGTTAGAAAAACAAACAATTTCAAATTGTTTTCGGTTTTGTTGGCACGGTTTTTACTATTCCTGACTTGTAACCAGGGGCCGAACAAAATCCTTTCAAAGGACACAAATGGCCCCCGGGCCACACTTTGGACACCCCTGCCCTGTGCTGTTTGAATATAGAATTTGCTAACTTGTGCATATTGTGAAGACAAAAATGTTCTTTCTTTGGGTTATTAACAACAGCACACAGTAAATATCACCATTCACAGAGTGAACTTTGGATCATATTAAATTTTACTCTTTTATCACTCTGACTGCTCAGCAGCAGCCAGTCAGCTGTAAAGCAATCATGTAAGCTGGAGTTTCCAGAGAACGTTATGCTGTATTTACAGACCATAAACCAGCAGCTTATCTGCTCTCCCAACAGATGCAGCAGCAGGATGTTGTCTTTCATAGTGGATTTTAAAATAAAGTCACCCATTTTATTTCTACTGCAGTGTTTTAGGATTCTATTTATCTAATTTAATCCAATATTTCTACTGTTTTCTGGCTTTTTTCCTCATATTTCCAAGCCTCGTTATGTGTATGGCATCATGTCTGATGAACAAATATTTGCAAAATCTTACAAAAAATGAAAACTCGTTGCATCCACCCTTTCCTAATTCTATCAAAATCCCTCCCTTCAAAGGACTGAGTAAAGTTAAAGTTTAGGTGTACCTTCCACCTTAAACCCTCAAAATTAAAATGTGGCTATTGAGAAAGATTTCAAAAAGTCTTACAGCTGAATTTGTTCAGGCGTGTCTTGGTTTGCAGCTCGAATCAGAATAAAGAGAGACATGAATTAGTGCCCTAAAGAGGAAAATCAGACAGCATGGCTTTACAGTTGCCTAAAGTCAAGCATTTGCAGTGAGAGTACCCATAATTACAGGTCTAATCAAAGTCCAAAGATAGCATCACATGAAGCTGCATGTGTGCTCATGGCTGCATTTGCCGAGTCTAAAATGCAAAATCTAACAAACTCGCCGAGGTTGTTCTGTTGCTGCATATGTTGCTGCAATGCCTTTTGTCATTTTTTATTGCTTCTCATCAAATTTTAACCCTGAAAAACTGATATTTTTAAATAAAATGTGACCAAATTTAACAGAAGTTCACAGTTATGAAACCAGAGAAGTTTATCACATGCTAGTTTAATAAATATTTACCTGCAAGACAAAGAAGAACAATATCAGCATTGTTCTTGATCATAAACGGAAACATTTCCTGATTAACGTCTTTACAGCAGAACTAAATATATTCTTAAAAATTACTGTTCTTGACCTACGTATGTCAAATAAATTTATTTAAATGGATACATTGACTATCCACAGATTTGATGGCCTAGACCTTTGTCTTTTCTTGCTCTTTTTATAGACTGTGATGAGATGTAATTATTGTTCTGGATGCATCGTGTTGGCAGAGCAAAGCTGATGATTGTGACTTTATTAAGAAATCTTTTGGGTCAACCCTATGAACAAGGATCCATTAAAAAGCTTAAATCACAGAATGAAGGTTAACCTGCAAATGGGATAATTGTTAGAGTTAATTAAACATTATATGCTCTCTTTATTTAGAACAAAACAAAGAAAACAAAAACGAGAATACATACGTACATGTACAAATTAAAATTAATTTTGAAAAATATTTTGCAACATAAGAATCAGTCATTTTAGCTGCTGTATTTCTTGAGAAAGAAGTGAGAAGTTTACACTTTTTTTTAATCTCCACCCCTCTTACATAGTAAAACACAATATATATTCCTGTACTATTTTACTATTTATATATATTCTTCAGCTTCCATAAAGCTAGCTATTCAGAAATATAATAAACATGCAAATAAACAGCAAACAATTGTTTACTAGGAATAAGATGTGAGGCTGTGTCATCTAAATGGGATGAATAAATAAAATAACTTATTGTTGTGCTGCAACAAAGGGTTATAAAATAATTACTAAATTGCACTTATGTTGAAACCATTTCTTATTTTAATTATATGCTTTTTATGACTTTTTTGCATAAATATTTTGTAGATTATTAAAAATATTTGCATAACTTTGTTATTTTATTTTTTATAATATGTAAAAAAAGTTATTTACGTATTTAAGTATTATGCTGGGTTGCTTTTTTTGTCCCTCCAATGTTGTGTACCCTTCATCCTCCTCCTCCTCCTCTTCTGTGGGCGGGTTGGTTGGTTGGTGGGATTGGCTTTATGACTCGCCTCCTCTGTTGTAAATAAAGTCTCCACACACTCACCATCCACTCCCACATCCACACGCTGCTTCCCGCTGAGCTGTCACTGGAAACGCCGCTCCACGCTGCGCGTCCAGCTGCGCTCACATCTGATCCGGGACCGGAGCCTTTAAAAGCCGGTACAGAACTGACCGGGGACCACGAACCGGGGAGAAAAAGAGAGAAACATGGCTTCTGAACATAAAGAGAGCTCTGTACTGTCCGATGACCAACTCCGAATACTGGAGGAAAATTTCAGAACCAACAGACATCCAGAGGGGACGAGCCTCATGCTGATCGCTGCAGAGGTCGGAGTGTCAGAGGAGGACGTAGAGGTGAGACTTACGTTTCAACTTCAATGCAAATATATTATAATCTATTTGTTTAAACCGTGTATATCTCCATTTTATAACAACAGAATAAAAAAAAGTGCTACTGATTCATAGGGTATCTTTTAAGTACTTTTTTGTTGGCACTAAGAGTTTTCAGACTGATAGATTCATTTTTAAGGAAGTTTTAAGCTTTCCTTAAAAATGCAGACAAACATATGAAACATTTATGTGACGCAAATATTAAGATGCAAATGTAATCTTTAACTTCACCTTCCAGTTGTTCATTTGTGGAAAGTCTGTGATTGAAAGCTGCAGTAAACAGCTGGTTTAGCGCTGAATTAAATAACCTGAAAGTGTCTGCACATCTCAGGCTTTCAGAGCTGAGAAACACAGAAACTAAATGCTGCCACACCTTGTTTCTGGTTCTGAGAAAAGAGAGTAAGCAGGTCTCTGATGATCTAGATGCTAAATCCCGAGGCTTACACTTCCCAAGCACTTCTGAAATATATTTTAAACTAAGATCCGTACGTTTAGACCAATATAGCAAGATTTCCAATTCTACCTGATTCTAGTTGGGAACAGAAGCAACAACTTCTACTTTTTGGGATTAAGCTGGAGGAAATTCTGACCTTTTGCAGATACTATGACTGTTGTAGTATAAAGTTGTATCATCGGCATATACAGTGTATGTAGTCAACTTGTTTTATTAAGTGGATATGCTAAATACAAAGTGACCCGAGAACATACCCTTGAGGAACTCCACAACTGATTAATGTTCTCCCTAAGTTAAAATTACAACATAATGACAAAAAGTATTATTATCAAATAGAACCTGAACCAGTTTAGCACACATATACAGTACATGAAAAAAAATCTGCAAAACTGAGTAAATAAAGGCAGAATTTCTGGATGTTAATATCACATTTTTTGGTATTTGATCTTCAAATTAAATATGAGCTGAAATGTTTAAAGGAGTTAATGTCACTATGTCATGTTGTTGAACCTTTGAAGTGAAGTCGATGAGCATTCTGAGACAAGCATAAGCATAACTGGATATAAAAGCTTCACGTGAGAAGTTTTGACTTTTGTTTTTCTTGTATAAAATGAGACTACTACACTTGTCAAGCTGATTTGTTTGCCATTTGAATATCCTGCTAAAGCATATTAATTTGTAGGGTGGATTCGGGTTTAAGAAACTGGTCAAACAGAGTTAGCTGTCACTGAGGGTGTGTCTACATTGTTTTGGTTGACTGCATTATGACTTTCAGTCACAGGCCACTGCTGTGCTGACGTACATTAATCACACACACAGTAACGTAGCTGTGATGTCACTTAATGCTCCCTACAGCCAGATCAAAGTCCATTCATGATAAGAATAGTAACATTTTCAGGGTTTTGAACAGTTTAAACCCTGATATACTCTGACGCAAAATACATAAGCAGGCATAGATTTTTCTGTTCAACAGAGAAGCATAATAAAAAATCAGCAGTGTCAAATTCATCTCTAGATATACTTTTAAAAACAGAGCAATTTATTCAAAGAATAAATGATGATTCAAAGAATGAAACATTTTCTAAATAGTTTGTTAGGCACAAAGTGATTATCAGAAATAACATGTCACTTTATTACCTCCTTCTCCAACATGCAAACCCTCCCATCTCCCACCCATCCGAGAAATTCCTTCAGCTTTCTGTCAAGCCTTTGCATCTGTCTTATCAGCTCCCAGATGTGAAGTTTCAGAGCCTCAGTTAGAGCACAGTAAAGAAAACCTCAGATGAATCATAGAATAACTATTGGGAATCCGTCTGATTGAGCTGACCCAGGTTCAGGTGTGTTTCAGGCAAATTTCTGCCTGCAGTTGAAGAGACACAACTCTGACATGGCAACTAAATGTTTCACCAAACAATCACTTGCATACTTCAGGTGTGATGTCTTTGTACGTCAACCCAACAAACCAGTTGCACCAGCTTTAGTTATGGTGTGGTTTATATAAGCAGAAAGACAAACAAGCATATTTCAGCATGTTGTTATTTTTCTGTTCATTCAAAGTTCTGGAAAGGCTTTATAGTGGAGGAGCTACAGCTTGTTTTTCCACATCTGGTTTGGTCTAGATTTGGTTTGGTCACAGTGCGCCCCTAAGATCAAATATCAGCCAACAGCTTAAATTCAAATTCACATTTTTCACTGTTTTAACATCCATTTGAATCTCAACAAGTTGTAAAAACAGCCCCCCAAAAAAAGCCTTAAAAAACATCCAGCTGTTCTTTCTATAATAAGTGAGCGTTTTTTGGTGCCGTTTTAAAAACCTCATGATTTTTAAGTCACAATCAACGGAAACTGCATTGTTACCTAGCAACCCCAGTTAAGCCCAGCCCGTCACCTAGCAACCAAGCAGAGCTCTAACAGAAATAAAATCACCATCTCTTTTTTGCCAAAGAAAAAATCAAATTTGCCAAAAAATGACATAAGTTGTCATTTTAGGAAGGCGGTAATATCCAAAATAAAATAATAATAATTTAAAAAAGCAATAAATAAAATAAAAACCAAAACCAAACACAAATGAAACCATAAATATGTTTGATTATGAAGCATTTGCTTCATAGGTTCTTCAAAAAAATATGAATGATTAGGCAAAAATTCCAGTGAGGACTTTTGGGATTATCAAGCTCATTTTAATCTATTATGTAGTTAATTGATTTATTGCTTATACAGACATTATTCCTGACATCACTTGTTTTTTTCTTATTTTATTCATATTTTACCTCACCTGTAGTCATAAAATGTAAACTGTGACCCACAGAGGGAGATCCTGGAAACCTGCATAAATAATGCACTTCCTGACGCCTTGAAGGAAGTCAGCTGCAGTGACTCAATTTGCATAAATGAGTTGAAAAAACACTGATTTAATCAGTTATGTGTTGCCGAGGAAACCTACTAGATCGGTTGAGAGAGTAAAAAATACGTTTTCTCGGCTCTAAATAATCTTAATTTAGTCTTTTGCTGTTGTGCATCTGTGAAGTATTTATATGATGAAGTTAAAAAAACACAAAATCTTAGTGTCGTGGAAAAAAACTATTTCCAAGCACTGTTCAGGTAAAATCACTCAATCAATGTAATTTTTCCACGTCACTTAGCAAGTTTTTTTTTTCTATTTTTTTAGTGCAACTACTGTATCTTAGTATGCTTGAAATAAGACAAAACTAAATTAAAAGTAGCTTTTCAGCAAGATATAGGCTTGTTTTAAGTAAACAGTTTCTTACTTCCCCTGGCAGATTATTTCTCCTGTAACAAAACATTTATCCCATGTTGTAAGTGAAATAATCTGCCAATGGAACTAATACTTTTTCCTCAATATTAAGGAATTATTGACTTAAAACAAACTGCTATGTCTCACTGAATACTTGTAAGTTAGTTTTGTCTTATTTCTATTGTACTAAGACATTTTCACTAGAAACTAGACCAAAAATACTTGGTGAGATTTTGTGTTTTTGCAATCAAGAGCTGGTTTGGTCATCGTTGTGACATTTTATTGCAGCAGCTGACTTCCTTTTTACACGAGCATGCCCTATGATGTGTTCTAGAATATTTTTCTAAAGTCGTAAAAATAAGTAATTTAAGAAAAAAATACAGCTCTGTGACACATTTAGTTTTATTTTTGAGCCACTAGGGAAAACACTAATAAGAAAACTGCTGCAGGATTGGCACAAACATGTAAATATAAAGGTTTGTTTTGTTGCAGTTTTCTCTTTTCTCTAATGAATCAATAAATTTAGGTCAGGAAGGATAATTCCATTATCCAATTACAATACAGTATCACTGTTGCATAAATGAAAAGTCTGGTATTGATTAGCTGTGATCCTTTTAAAAAAAGATAAATGTAAGAAAGGAAAAGCTTAGAAAATTTAAAAAAACATAACACGGAAAACTTAAAACCACTAATACTACCAGGCCTAATCTTCAGCCTATTACATCAGAAACATTTAATTATGTGGCCAGGGAGGCTTGTAATCCAACCCTTTCTGTGTTTCCATTCACTGTACACAAAGGTGGGAGGCTGAGCTGACGGGGAAGCCCGGTCCAGGCAGGATGAGGTAAAGGTCTGGCCCCTCATCAAAAGACCCGACTTAACTCCTCTTTTCCTCCTGCCACCCCTCCTGTACAGGGTTTTGTGTTTGTTAACAAAGCAAGCATTTGGGGAAGGTTTAGCTAAAGGAACCCAACCCAACCACCACTCCCATTTCACATTAATTATATTTACGTGTTCTGGCCTCTGTGGTGCAATGTTTAAACTCTGGCACAAATCTTCTTGTTTGCTGCAGCATTAGAGTTGACTTATGTAATTCAGTGCAAACCATGTAGCAAAAAAAAAATAAAAAAATAAAAAATAAAAATCCAAAAGCACTACTTCAAGGCTAAAGTTTGCTGCTGGAGTTTATAAAAAGTAAAGTAAAGTGCGAAGGCAACTATTTGCACTTGAAAGAGCAGGACTGCACAGTTGGAGACTATTCGTGAATTGCTTTGGGGGCTTGCGTTAGTGTTATTCCCAAGTGACTTTCAAAAGAGAACTTTGTGTGTTTTCAGTACAAAACGTGGAAAATGTCCCGCCTGTGAGACGCACAGCTCAAACAACCAGTCTTCTGTCAGAGAGCTGTATCCCTCCTTTCCTCTTGGCGTTATCACGATTACGTCAGCGGTGCTTTGAATCCCTTGACAACGTGAACTGCAGAAAAGCAATGCAGTAGGTCAAGGGTGTATGTTGAGGCTCTGCACAATCATCCTCTGGTCAGAGTTTAATGGGGCACTTACTGGCTGAGTGGTCAGAGTGCAACAACTGTTGGACTAAAGCTCACAATCTGCAGTTTACAACGCATTTTAGATTCAACAAATAGAACACCAGTTTTCTGAGTTCAGTACAAGCGACTATTACATTTGTGTACATTTGTGAATATTAATGCCATGCTGATGAACATACCATGTTAAATATTCAGTAAAAAAGAAAAACAAAACATAAATAATACTGTAAATTTTGCAGATGTCAGTTTGAGTTTAGTAAACTAACACATAAAAAACACAAAACGTACTGTAAGCTAAAGCAAATGGAAAATAAAATGCAAAAGAAAAAAGTTACATTGTTGTAACATAAATGTGATAATTGTTAATGCTAAGTTATGTAAAAATGTAAATGTTTAATGACATCTTTGAACAAATTGACCACAAATTAAATGCAAATGTTACCATACCAAACTTTTACCGCTAACTGTCGCATTTCCATAACATAAATCTAAATGTTATCAAGCTAACATGCACAGGATGTACCTGCTCCCCATAAATATGACTATTTCTACAGTGCTAACATGCTAAAACCTAAGTGCTAATTAAAACCTTTCCATAACATGAATGTTACTATGCTAACATTAGCATGTTAATCTGTACAGACTTTCTACATCAAATGTATTACTGGGCTAATGTTAATTTCTTAATTTCTTAATTTTACTCAACAAAATGAAGTTAAACCATAAATAATGAATTTTGTCAAAAGATTAATGACAATTTGGTATAACTAGCATCAAAAAAATCTAACTGCTTACTATCAAATAAACTATGCTAACATTAGCATACTAAAAAGAGGCTATTTTTAGCATTAGCCTAATGGCAATTTTCAACAAACAATATTTTAAAGTGAGTGTAAAATGCAATGACTAAGATGAAGATGTTTGCATTCAAAAGCAGCATGAGGCCTCTGGATAAAAATCAGTTTAGAAAAAACCTAAATTCATTAGTTGGCAGCACATCAAGTCCAATCGTGTAACTATCATGTCATTGTATGAGGGGCCGTTTAGGACAAAATTTACGTTTTGTCTCTCACACACTACCAAAAAGTCTCGCATACTCCAAAAAAGTAGCCACGCACACTCCAAAAAATTACGTTTTGTCTCTCACACACTACCAAAAACTCTCGCATACTCCAAAAAAGTAGCCACGCACACTCCAAAAAATTACGTTTTGTCTCTCACACACTACCAAAAACTCTCGCATACTCCAAAAAAATAGCCTCGCACACTCCAAAAAATTACGTTTTGTCTCTCACACTCTACCAAAAACTCTCGCATACTCCAAAAAAATAGCCTCGCACACTCCAAAAAATTACGTTTTGTCCCTCACACACTACCAAAAACTCACGCATACTCCAAAAAAATAGCCTCGCATACTCAAAAAAATTACGTTTTGTCTCTCACACACTACCAAAAACTCTCGCATACTCAAAAAAATTACATTTTGTCTCTCACACACTACCAAAAACTCACGCATACTCAAAAAAATAGCCACGCACACTCAAAAATTACTCACGCACATTCAAAAAATACTCAAATTGCGTATACACACACTACTAAAATGTCACACACACACACAAACGTTAACTTTCTCGCTCACATACACTACTATCAGCTCGCTCACATACACTACTACCAGCTCGCGCACATACACTACTACCAGCTCGCGCACATACACACAAACGTTAACTTTCTCGCTCACATACACTGCTAACAGCTCGCACACACACAGACGTTTATCTCTCACATACACAAGACTAAAGTTGAACACACACACAGTACTAAGACTCGTTTTATGTATGTGTGAGAGCGAGACTCTTTTTGAATGTGTGAGAGTTGTCACGGAAGAGGCGGGGCATAATTTTTGGATCAAACTGCGCATGCGTAGATCCTAAACTATAAGTTTCGATTGTTGACTCACTGTATGTTCTATTACTTAGTATATTTGTGCTTTTAAATATATATAGAACGTTTAACTTTCTTGTAGATTAAATGTGCTATAGAAATAAATGAATCTGATTGATTGATTAAAAATAGCAAAATTGCTGTAGTACAATCTGTCCACTGGGTGCCAGATTGTAGCACTGCGGGCAGTCGTTGAATCGTTTAATGCGCCTGTCAAAGTGCTGGTTGCCTCCGGAGAAGATAGAATGGTGTTTAAAATGGCAGCTGCCTGACCAATTCTCTCTCGTTTCGAATTAGAGTTAGCCATGTTCGGTATAGCAAACTCTTTCTTCTTCGGCACTAGTTGGCGCCGGTTAATAATTCCTGTAATACTGGCACCCAGTGGACAGATTGTACTACAGCAATTTTGCTATTTTTAATCAATCAATCAGATTCATTTATTTCTATAGCACATTTAATCTACAAGAAAGTTAAACGTTCTATATATATTTAAAAGCACAAATATACTAAGTAATAGAACATACAGTGAGTCAACAATCGAAACTTATAGTTTAGGATCTACGCATGCGCAGTTTGATCCAAAAATTATGCCCCGCCTCTTCCGTGACAACTCTCACACATTCAAAAAGAGTGTCGCTCTCACACATTCATAAAAAGTCTCGCTCTCACACATACATAAAACGAGTCTTAGTACTGTGTGTGTGTTCAACTTTAGTCTTGTGTATGTGAGAGATAAACGTCTGTGTGTGCGCGAGCTGTTAGCAGTGTATGTGAGCGAGAAAGTTAACGTTTGTGTGTATGTGCGCGAGCTGGTAGTAGTGTATGTGAGCGAGAAAGTTAACGTCTGTGAATGTGCGAGCTGTTAGTACAGTGTATGTGAGCGAGCTGGTAGTAGTGTATGTGAGCGAGAAAGTTAACGTTTGTGTGTGTGTGTGACATTTTAGTAGTGTGTGTATACGCAATTTGAGTATTTTTTGAATGTGCGTGAGTAATTTTTGAGTGTGCGTGGCTATTTTTTTGAGTATGCGTGAGTTTTTGGTAGTGTGTGAGAGACAAAATGTAATTTTTTTGAGTATGCGAGAGTTTTTGGTAGTGTGTGAGAGACAAAACGTAATTTTTTTGAGTATGCGAGGCTATTTTTTTGGAGTATGCGTGAGTTTTTGGTAGTGTGTGAGGGACAAAACGTAATTTTTTGGAGTGTGCGTGGCTACTTTTTTGGAGTATGCGAGAGTTTTTGGTAGAGTGTGAGAGACAAAACGTAATTTTTTGGAGTGTGCGTGGCTACTTTTTTGGAGTATGCGAGAGTTTTTGGTAGTGTGTGAGGGACAAAACGTAATTTTTTTGAGTATGCGAGGCTACTTTTTTGGAGTATGCGAGAGTTTTTGGTAGTGTGTGAGAGACAAAACGTAATTTTTTTGAGTATGCGAGGCTACTTTTTTGGAGTATGCGAGAGTTTTTGGTAGTGTGTGAGAGACAAAACGTAATTTTTTGGAGTGTGCGTGGCTACTTTTTTGGAGTATGCGAGACTTTTTGGTAGTGTGTGAGAGACAAAACGTAATTTTTTGGAGTGTGCGTGGCTACTTTTTTGGAGTATGCGAGAGTTTTTGGTAGTGTGTGAGAGACAAAACGTAATTTTTTTGGAGTGTGTGTGGCTACTTTTTTGGAGTATGCGAGACTTTTTGGTAGTGTGTGAGAGACAAAACGTAAATTTTGTCCTAAACGGCCCCTCATATCATTGCTATAGATTTCAGTGTGAAGAGTTACGTCCTCGTTCTGGCTGTTCAGGCCCTGCAGCCTTAGCGCCCTTGGAAAAAAACTGCAACCTGCTTTAACAACTTCCTCACTCTGTTTCTCTCCCACAGAAATGGTTCAGGCTGCGCATGGCAAAGTGGAGGAAAGAGCAGGGTCTACCACCAACAATTGGATCAGTGTTGGACTGAGATTTTCTGACCTCCTTCTGATGCACAAACTCTTCTTAGCTGACCTTCTTCCTCCTCAACGGGCTGACCAACCTTTTCTCTTCGCCTCACCATATGTCCATCCCTCCTTTTTGTATCTACGAAGCTCCTTTGTCTTTGCAGAATATGAAGTTGTTGGTGTGCCATTGTAACTGCCTTGTTTACATAAATAAACATGATGTTATTGTAAGTGGAAGGAATTTGCTTTTACATTTGACAGGATGTAGCAAGATTATACAATGGAGGGTGGATGAAGTGCTTGCTTTTGTTTTTTAGTTGGTCTCAGCAGTAAAAAGACGTCAGAGAATCTCTACTTTACAATAGATATGAAACATATGTGGTTTAATCTGGAATGTTACCATGGAGACAGTGAGGGAAACAATGGGTTAAACCAGTGCAGGTGATGTAATTTGTTCCCTTTATTCCCTAAAGCTAGCATCTGTGTCTTAATGTTGCACTCCTTCCTCATATTTGTTATGTTTTGATTCCTTTTTTATTGCTGTTTTTTGTTTTTATTTTTGTACAGCTCTTTGGTCAGCTGTAAATGTTATTGCTATGTTGTATTTTAAGTGCTTTAGAAATAAAGTATGGAAAAGTCTGAATACTGTAAAAAAGGATATGGAAATGTTTATTAAATATTTTTTTATCATTCTTAGGTCAGTTCTGCCTATTTTGAGCTGTTTCATTTAATTTTATTTACTCATTTATTTAACTGGGACAATGCACACAAACAGGACAGAACAAATCTGTAACTGATGCATTCCACCAAGAGCATGTAGCTGCAGCTGATTCACAACTCCAGTCCTTGGTTGAACATTTCTATACATGAAAATACTGTACATATCAATCAAAATACAATAAAATATGTACATTATATCACTTTAAGTCCCAATAAGCTGCTGCTGGTCACGCCACCCCAACTCAAGATTTACTATCACATGTGAAAATAACTGCAAACAGATGATCAATTATACAATAACACAGCTTTGAAAAACAGAAGTAGAGTCTCCTGCACAATCAACAAGAATGCAGCCAAAACACTGTTTTCCAGCAGCCATTGTACAGTGAATACAAAGGTAAAACTAGCTGACCAAATGTTCTGGAGATCAGTTTGGGTTCTAGGCAACGGGCTGGGCTTTGCTTTGTGACATTACATTCCAGAGAATTTTGAAACAATTAATTTTCCAGATACCAAAAGGAAAAACATTAACTTATTGGCAAAAACAGCTGGGTGTTTTTAAAGCTCTTTAGCTGCTTTTAGAAGCGGAAGAAACCAAAATGTAAGTACAAAAATGTGCAAAATGTAAAATTTGGCATAATAGGTCCACTTTAAAGAGAAAATTAGAGGTTTCAACGCAGACAATCCACTATAAAGCCTCGACTGTTTTCTCAAGAACCAGGCGGTGATGTAAGAGAGAATGATCTTTCCAGCGAACAAGCCTGGAGTAAAACAGAAAAACAAACACGCACTCGCTGATCGTGGGAAACTGCTTGAATAAAACAAACGACCAACGTGTAACAGATCTGTTCACAGAGCAGCTTTTTCAAAGGTGTTATGAGCTTATTTACACTCATCCGCTCTCATATTATATAGGCTTTTACTCCTCATTTTGACTACAGCCCCTCTTTGCTCATGCAGAACACACAGTGTGATGTTTAGTGAGCCCAGGGGATTCTTCCTTTTCAACCAAGTGTAGAAAAGTCACACCCACTGAAGAACAAGCACATTTTTATATTCCCTGCTGAAAACACACATTATTTATCTGAAGACCCCCCACACCCCTCTGCTCTCTCATAAATCATAGATTTAATCTCACAGTTTAGATTGCTTAACATCACTAAAAGCTTTCAGGGTTAAATGGAATATTTTTCTTCTGCGGTTGCCGCTAAATACATCTTGTATTTATTAATACCTTGTGCTTTTCAGTGACTTAGTTGATGCTATATGTATGTTATGTGTCATTGTGGTTCCCTTTCCTTTCTTTCCTTTTTAGGTTGCTTTTTTCTCTTTTTTCAGTTTCATTTGAAATAAACCAAAATAAATTTATTGTAGAATTATATATATCAAGTGGAACATTATAGAGAAAGCTGTAATGCTCCACTTGTGAAGGTAAATCTGTTAGGCTTCACCTTGACACTTAAATTTAAGAAGAAATAAAGAAGAGCCCAATACAATATATCAGTAGCATCCTGCAGGTTTGGTGTACTGCATGTAATCAAAGCAGTGAACACACATTATGCCCTGCAGATAAAAACTGCAGCTGCATTTCTCCACAACAGCAAACATATTTTGCTGTTGTGGAGTTGAATGCATTAATTTCACCTTATCTTTAAAGGATTTTCCTCCTTTTCTATTTTCTCCTTTACAACATATTTCCATCCTCTACACAATCTGTTTCAGCCTCTCTTGAGTATTTTTTAAATGAGTCAACACTATCCGTCCCTCTGGTGTTCTCATGTCTAATTCTGAGCATGTTCTGTTTTTGTAGCGCCACTGTTTCCAAAACATTCATCATCGCACTTCTCTAAACTTTCCCTTCTCCTCCTTTCACCTTTTCCTCTGACACATTAACATCTGGCAGAATAAAGTGTATTTATGTATTAGAAAGATCCATTCAGACCTAAATCCAATAGAAAATCTGTGGCAGAACTTGAACATGTTTATAGATGCTCACGGTTCAACCTGGCTGAGCATGAGTTATTTAAATGGTAATAAAATACACAAAATTTGTAGTTGTAATATGACAAACTTGAAATGTTCAAGAAAGTCGCTGTAAATAGAATATTGATTTAGCAGGCAAATGTCCCTGTGAAGATTATAATGCAGTTAGCAAACAGGGCACAACGTGAAACTAATTTCCAGATTTACTCTCAAAGACAAATTTACCCAAAAGTAAAAGACGTAGATGTGATGGGTTGTTTAAAGTGGGAATTTTTAGAGCAGAGTCACTTAAAATTGTATCATGAATGAAAAGTAATTGTGTTTTGACAACCCCTTTTTAAATGTCTAAACACCAGAGGTCATAAAGCTGAGACAGATTTGGTCCAACATGTTAAAATGTCCATGCAACTTGACTAAGATGTGATGAGATGAGTGTGAACAGAATAGGAATGGATTGTTTTTGTCTGCTGCTAAGAGATTTCTGCAGAGCAGCAAGGAATCTACTGAATTCAGCCTGCATCACCCTCTTTCCGCCTGACTTCACAGAAAAGACCGCTTTGTACACAGACTAAATTTAATCTGTGAATTTCCTGATTTCTCATCGAGTTATTTTCTGCAGCTGGTTGGGTTTCAGACCTCAACAAAGCTACTGTTCTGTTTTCGCTGAGCAGAGTTTGATTATGATCAGATAACCAGAAACTCAACAAACACAGGCTGTAAAACAATAATATGACTGGTTTGTATGTTTATGCTAATGGCTAAACCAGATATTCACATACACTGAAAAAAAAGACAGAAAATTGACATTAAATCAGACCAAATTCTCCTTCTAATTTCTATTTACGAAATGCCAGAAAACTTAGTGAGAATTTTCTTTAGAAACAGAGATAACTGACTTTTAAACACACGTCAAACCTTTTGGGTTTCCTTTTACAAACGCCTGATAGGTTAAATAAAACATTTGAGTTAATTTGAGTCACACTTGTGGGTGTACTTTAAGGCCACACCTGAAATACTCACTGCTTTCTTGTTTGACACAATGGGAAGGTCGAAAGAAATCATCCAAGATATCAGGAAGAGAATGAATGGATGAATAAGCTGCTAACAACTCAGTTGGCACTTTTCCTGCTTTATTTTATCAGCAGCAATCCCCCACCTACTGTGTTCAGAAATCTTCCCATAACATCCATTACATCCAATTACTCTTCCTTAATTTACAACACAAACAGTGGCTGATTGAAAAAACTCACTCGAGTTTAGAAGGTGAAACCCGGCAGATTTATTAGTCCAAACTCACAGCAGCAGCATCATGTGGAGCTGCTGCTGCCAGTTTCTCAGCGCTCTGGGAAAATTTACTGAAGGCCCTTTTGTTGGGAGAAAGTTCCTGTTTCTCCACCCTAACGGATACATTTGATATGCCCTCAAATGTAGGGACTTATTTTCTCAAAAGCTCTGCTTTCTGGTGCACATCTATGTCATTCTGTGTCATATATTTTCTCCTTTCTCACAATTAGAAAGATCAAAACTGCTTGTTCAATCTTCTAATCATTGTCACTTGTGCACAGCAAAAAAAAGCGTTTTCTTATTTCTTCCAACAAGTTGCAAATGTGTTTGCACAAAAATATGCAAATGCATATTTGCATATGCAAATGTAATAATAATAAAATGAATAATAATTTTATTATTATTAAATTTAAACCCAGATACTGTCTGGCTTACGCAAGATGGCAATGAAAGAAAGACTGCTAAAACACTTTTCAATAAAATTAATTTTAGACATTTAAAAATGTAATTAAGAAATGACCAGAAAACATCTCTAGCAGCCCACACACACAGCTTTAAGGAACAAAATCTAAATAACTCAAGAAGTTAAGAGTCTTAGTCAAGTTTCCAGCTTTGTGGTGACTGCAGCTACAACAACAACCTGGTGGTATTGATTTTATTTTGTTTGGCCTGGATAGTGAAAATGTTCTGGGTTTGTTGTTGAAATAGTAACTTACAAGGTTTGCTGAATTATAAGGAAGGATAAAAACAGAGTTCATTCATAAACAACTCTCTAAAAAAACTAGATGTGGTGTAAATTGCAACTAATTTCAGTAGTATGAGTATAATAGATTAACAAATATAGATCTAGATGAAATCAGACTGGATTTTTTTTTTCAAATTGTGCAGCCTCACTTTTACAGCTAAAAAAAGGAACTGAAAGGAAAAACAAAATGTAAAGTGACACAAACTGTTGTGCATTCAATCTAGACTAAATCACATACTCAGAAAGAACCACAACATTGTGCAAAGTCTGAAACACATGGTTTTAATAAAAACTCAGCAGCGGAGAGAAAACCACGTGGATCCCTGCTTCCAGCTTGCAGTGAGAGACATGTTTTATTTCTGAGGGGTTTGATTTCTCTGCAAGAAGCTCAGAAATTTAAAGCGGCAATATTTTTCAATCATGAAATTACAGCAATTCAAAGTTTCATTCCCAGAAATGGATGCATGAGATTTATTGTGTGGGGATCGCTGTAAAACTCTAAAACTACAGGTGACCTTTTAACTGTACAAACTATGATTTCTGAATGGTACATTAATAATAAAATACTTGTCTTTTCCAGCAGCCTTTGTACACCTCATTCAGTGGTATTTAATTTCCCTTTGGGATTAATAAAGTAGTTTGGAATTTGAATTTTGAAAACCAGCTGAACAAGTGGGGTAGAACTCAGCTTGGGTTGCTAGGTAACATGCTGGAATTTTCTGGGGTTGCTAGGTAACAGTGCAGTGTTTGTTGAATGTGACTGAACAGTTGGCAGGTTTTTGAAACGGCTCAGTTTCCAGTCACCAAAAAATATTAACTTATTGCCAAAAAATTGGAGGGTGTTTTATTTTTTTTAAGTGCTTGGGTTGTTTTTAGAAGCAGCAGAGATCCAAATCCAAGTATAAAACATGAAAAATGGGAATTTTGCATAATAAGTCCTCTTTATCCACAGTTAATTTAGGACTTTAAAAAAGGGGCATTACTTTTTCACATTTTTGTATTTACTTGTATTTAACTTTATCCAATACAACAATTTGTTTGATGATGTGAAACATTTAAGTGTGACAAAAAAGCAGAAAGAACAGAAGATGGCTGTCATCAGGTAAACACTTTCACAGTGCTATATAATCAGAAATAAAGGTAAAACTCTGAAGAAACAAACTATTTGGGAACAATTTTCAGAAATAGAGAATTTTCTTAGTATTTCCACAGAAGCTTATTGGTCTTAGCATCTCTCAGGCTCCACTCTGGCTCTTGTGGAGGAATGTAGTCTTTATGAAGCTGCTTTGGTGCTGCCAGCGTCTCAACTCGAACACTTGCTGAACCCTTTTTTGCTGCTCTTGAGACCTGTTTAAAATTTAGCATGAGACAAAAAAAAAAGAACATAAAAAAATATACCTCTAGCTGATGATTAATAAAAACAATTTACCTGAAATTAGACAGCTGAGTAAGTTGAGATAAAACTTCTGTTATAATTAGCAAATAGCTTTGAGGCTTTGGAGCAGGGCCGGCCCAAACCTTTTTGGGGCCCTAAGCAGATTTTCATTTTGGGTCTCCCATACCTATATGTTGGTGCTCTTGGGGGCCCTAAGCAGCCACTTAATATTTAAAAAGCTTAATGAGATGACACTTTATAGATGGATTTTGCTTTCTTACAATCCAGATTGGTTCCTCGAAGCGCCCCAGCTGGTAGCAGATGTTGCTCTGCTTCAGTTTGGGCAGCGACAACTGGGCGAGTCGCTGAGATATCCGAGCTGTTCTGGACGCTAAGGAGACGATGGAAGCAGCACTCTGTGGGACAAAAATGGAGAAAGCTCTGTTTTTCTTTATGTTAACAGAGCCAAATGATACAACAGAACAAAGTTTAAGCAGCTTTAGCTTAGCAATTGTTCCAGTAAAGTTTCTCCAAACTGAATGTGAGGTTTTCCAGTGTCGTACCTCCCTGTTGCTGCAGTAGTCAGGACGGGTTTGTTTGGGCTGTGAGAGCTGCAGCAATCGAGCGGTGATGATGACGTTTCTCACTCGGGGATCCACGTGCCAAATGGGACAGTTGTTCTCACACAGAGGTGTGTGAAGGGACCTGTGGGACAATGAAGGGACACTTTTAACATCTTACCTGGAATAGACCGGGGATCATCTACACTGCAAAAACACAAAATCTTACCAAGTAATTTTGGTTTAGTTTTTAGTGCAAATATTGCATTACACTTGAAATAAAACAAGACTAATTTATAAGTAACTTTTCAAAAAGATATGGGAGATTGTTTCAAGTCAAAACTTTCATAATATTAATTAAAAAGTATTAGTTCTGCTGGCAGATTTGTTCCACTTATGGGAAAAATATCTTGTTATAAGTGAAATAATCTGCCAATGGAACTAATATTTTTTTAATTAATATTAAGGAATTATTTACTTCCTGTGTCTTACTGAAAAGTTACTTGTGTTATTTGAAATATACTGAGATATTTTCACTAGAAACTCAACCAAAATTACTTGGTAAGATTTTCTGTTTTTGCAGCATAAGCTGTTTGTAATCTTCCTCTTTGACCAATGGATAATTTGAGAAATTCCAAATTAAAATACCATAATTTGAAATTAAGTTCAAAAAGAAAGCACTTAATTTGTTTTTACTGCAGTGATTTTTCTTTTAATTTGAAATGATACTTTTTAGCCTCGGTCCGTTTCTGGGAACTTTTAATTTGAAAGTACAGGGCCTGTTTACATGGAGTGACAAAAGCTGCATTTAAGAAGGGTTTCTTCTTCTTGAATTGTATTTTGTAATTATGTTATTTGTTTGCATAATTACTTTCATTATGGACTTTTAAATACCTAAAACCTAACTTTATGTTTTAGTCTGTCTGATTACATATTTTGAAAACATTAAATCTGAAATGACTCAGTACTTAAAATTTTATTTTTTTACCAAATACTTTTTACTCTTTCTTGAGTAATTTCTCAAATGGATTTTTTCCCCCCATTCTCATAAATTTGTGTATGACATACTACTCTACAGTGTCGGTGACATTTCTCCTGGCAGTTTATGATATCCAGTTTATTTATTCCAATTTAAGCTATATATGCTTTTTTCCAGTCATACTTCCCTTTAAGGCTGTAGTATATATTTCCGTTCTCCACAAAGTTATTTTTCCACTTTATTTATCTCCCCGCTGGGGATGACTAAATTATAACTAAGGGTTTTCATTCCCATCACATTTAAAGTTGAGCCTCTGAAGTTTCTGTAACTGAAAATATGAACGCAGCCTCCAAATCCAGCAACACCGAGTTCATGATTTATAAAAAGATTTCCGTGGTTGTTCCACGAACATCCCGGGGGTCTGAACCGTGTACAATAAGCTCCATTGTCTCGTCTCCCACAGCCTGACACTGAAATAACAGATGTCCGAACGCTTGTGTCGGACCTGAGCCTTTTCTTCATCTTTATATGTTTAAACAATATGATATGCTGCGTTTGACCGTGATTAAAATCAAGACTTTGGTTTGGATTGTGGCCGCCACGATTTGGACACACATGAACTCTGTTGGGAACATGATATAAAGATGAAACAGGAAATGTCATAAATATGTCCTGCTGCGTTGCTCTTTAATCGTCAGAAAATGCTAATTTGACCTTTCACCTATAGATTACAGTTTATTTTCTACAGCTCCCTTCAAAATGACCTCAATACGACCTAATCCAAACTTTTTTTGTAAGCATATTCTATATTCCATATTCTTTTGCAATTTTATTGTAAATCTTAATTTTTTAAAAATTAAACATGCAATATTTTTATAATATTTAGATCCTGGTCTCTCAATTGGAGACTGTATTATGTTTTTATAACTTTTTATTTTTGTGTTTTTATGATGTAAAGTACTTTGAACTGCCTCTTTGCTTAAATGTGCTGTTAAGATTATCTATGTAACATTTATTTAACCAGGAATGTCTCGTTGAGATTAAAAATCTCATATTCGAGAAAGACCTGGGTAAGCAGCAACACACCAATAACTACAAATCAAAACTACTGATTGCAAAACCCAATTAAAATACAGTATAATTAATAAAGGAAGAAAGATAACAAAGAACAAACACAGCCTAAACACAGGACTAAAATACAATAAACTTGATTGACTGAATGAATGAAACAGCATGGAAAAGGAACAATTTTATCAATAATAAGGAATTATTGACTTAAAACAGGCTCCTGTATTCTGCAGAAAAGTTACTTGAAAAAAAGTTGTGTTTATTTCAGGTGTATTAAGATATTTACAGTTGCTATACTTGTTATTTTGTGTTTTTACTGTGTGATTGAACTGAAATTATTTTCTTGTAAAGTGCCATGAAATTACATTTGTTGTAAATTAATGCTAGATAGATTTAGGAAAACATAAACAAATACGTTTCTAAATCATTTTTAAGTAAAATACATTTATCATAAATTGAATAACACTACATCTTTGCATATATTAATTGTATTTATCAAGTTTATTTGATAAACTTAAAATTATTAATCATTACCAATACATTTTCCCATATAATTTTTATACATGATAGTGGATATTGATAAAAATAAAAGTACATATGTTTTGGGATTTATTATATTACATATTGCAATGTATGGAAAGCAGCAGTTTATTTTTCTCCTTATTTCAATATATGACTTGATTATATAGATACATATATTTTTAATACATATTTTGTATGTTAAAAATGTATAGAGAAAATAATATATTAGAATACAGTATATTCCATTATATTTCCAGTAACTCATTGGTAAATATATTCTCTTTTTGTAAGGGTCCATGCTTCCTTATTTCCTTACTATGGGTGTCTCAAAACATCAACAACATTTCTGCTGATCCTCTAATATGTTATTAATTCTGTAAAAAAACTCTCATATGTCAAAGTTTGATGGTTTTTAAAGTCAATGTGTTATATTTTAATAAAGATATAAAATCAATTATTTCATTTACTCTCTCCGTCACTTTAAAGCTCCTCAAATCTCATCATGTAAACCAGATCAGTGACATTCACATGACCTCGAATCGTAAAAACATTCCTTTATGTTTGTGTTTGAGTTTTTACCCCGGCTCCTGAGGGCCGCGGCTCCTCGTTCTGGGCGCTGACAATCGCAGAGTGTTTTCGTACTGAGACGTCTTGGAGGAAGGATGCCTGGTCTTCCTGAAGACGCTCGCCTCTTCCTCCTCATGTTTCCTGCAGGAAAATGGAAGCCATTATATGTTGCACATCTCAGACAAAAGAGCGAGAAGGAAGAAGGTGGAGGCAGACAGAACAATGGTGGAATGTAACTCCTGGATGTTGGATGCATGAGTGGAAAACCACCTGAAGGCAGGAAATATTTACATTTTCATAAACACCAAGGACTATATCATGACACATGATGTGAAAATTCTCTTTAACTCAAAAAAGAACTTATTTTAATCATAAAGACTTTATAAAAAGGGTGGTTTAAACAATTGTTATGTATGTTTTTATGCAGTATCTGCATAAAATAGCTACAACTCTGCAAAGACATAAATTATACCAAGTAATTTTTTTCTAGCTTGTAAATATCAGTACATTTAAAATAAGAGAAAAATAACTTACAAATAAACTTTCAGCAAGAAACATATGCTTGTTTTCGGTAAATATTTTGTTAATATTAATGAAAAAGTAATTATTTCACTTATAACATGGGGAAAATGTGGATTTATCTCCGACCTTTAGCAAACAGAGTTTTATAAATAAGTCTCAACAGAAAAAAACCTCTAAATGTTTTCATCTCCACACTTGAAGCCAAACCAGCTGATGACTCCTATTATCTTCTGCTCCAGTGTAATTATCATTATCAGGGGTCCTTCCTGTGTGGGCCTCTGATTAAATTACCCTGAATATCGCTGAGGCAGAGGAACAACAAACTCTACCTACAATCCTCACTTATCACCATCGGGTTGAGCCTGACAGCTCTCCGGGGAGATCGCCTCCGACCTGGCGTCGGTCCTGAACATCACTTTGCAGCCTCTTACATCCACTTTGTGAAAAACTCCCCACACAAATATGTTGATTTACCGCGACACTGAAAGCCTGTCAGCAAATCACAAGCAGTCCTTCCTTTCTATCGTTTTCCAGACAGTCATCAATAATGACTGTCTGGAGGTCTGCAGGTGCTTTTCTTGCCTCCGGGGGTCCTCCCTTGCTGAGAAGTCTCTTTTGTGTTGAGCCAGGTATTGGATTCTTGCAGTCGGAGTAGCTCTGAGAGCAGCGGTGGAGATGGGCCATATCGGCTCCTGGTTGCCCCAGCTCACCTTCTCACTGATCAATAAAGGGACAAAAAGTTTCCAACACAGCTATAAAGTTTCAAAAATTCACTAAAGGGGGAAGAAAATTGACATTTGAAATTGAAAACTACTTTTACACTGCAAAAACACAAAATCTTACAAAGTACTTTTGTTCTAGTTTCTAGTGCAAATATATTAGTATACTTGGAATTAGATAAAACTAACTTGCAAGTAAGATATATTAGCTTGTAAGTAAATCAATAAACCTAAATAGTTAAAGGGACCTATAATGGAAAATCACATTTTATACATTTTTATACTTCCATTTCTGTTCCTAAAAACAGTCTAAGTGCTTAAAAAAAAATCACTGTTGAGTTTTGGCAATGCGTTAATGTTTTTTGGTGTCTTGAAAACAATTTTCAAAATCCTCCTGATTGTTGAGTCACAGAGTGCTGTTACCTAGCAACCCCCGCAAAGCCCAGCCTATTACCTAGCAACCCAAGCGGAGATCCAGCACATTTTTTTAACTGGTTTTACCAGTGTAGGTGTTTTGTTGTTGACTTAACATCCAGAAACCACTTGCTGAACTTTTGTTGGTTGTGCAGGAGGCTACATTCCTGCTTTTCAAAGATGTGTAGTTGTAAAATGCGTACCTGTTTGCAGCCATTTTCACATGTGAATGTAAATGTTGAGTCAGAGGTTTGTGGTCATCAGCTGATTATTTGGATTTAAAGCAACAGAGGCCCTAAAACAGCTCGTTAAGAACGGAGCTCAAAATAAGCAGAACTGAGGAGACTAAAATCTCACTATCTAAGAATAATTTTGTGCAAAAAACTGCAATAAACAGGTTTAGTAGTTCTAAATCACTAACTACTTTGTTGGTGGTTTAGATTACAGCATATCAAATGTGATTTTTAGGTATTTGCTAGAGATCTTCTGTTGAACTCATGACCATAAATCCATTTTAACCTGTTCAAGGAAAGAGGCATAATAGGTCACCTTTAAAATGAATGAAAAAGTATTAGTTCCACTGGCAGATTATTTCACTTATGGGAAAAAAGTCATAAAATAATCTGCCAGTACAATGAGTACTTGAGTTATTGACTTAAAACAAACTCTTATATGTTGATGACAAGTTGAAAAGTTAGTTTTGTCTTATTTCAAGAGTACTCTCAAAAGTAGACCAAAAATACTTACGATTTTGAGTTTTTGCAATGAAACACATCTGTGAAGTTAAAATAAACACACAACAGGAGGAAGAAATTTTACATTTTAAACCTAAAAGAATAGTTAAACAGTTGTATCAATAACCAGACTGAGTTTAGCTTTATTTTGGATTCAGTTTCAGGTTGGATCAGTGACTGAATGTCTCAAAGTCGAACATTTTTAAGCTCTTAACCAGATCTGCAGAGGTCACTGTGGGGCTTTCTGTGGTTTCAGGAAAGAAAAGCTCGAGCTGCTCACCAAGGAGTCGTCTCCCAGACTGTTTTTGAGGTTTTATGCTGCGCCAGCTCCAAGATTCTGCCAAATCACACACAATCCACAAGACATGCATCCACGTTAAATATGAGGGGAATTTAAGGAAATCTGGGATCAGATTCAACATGCAATCACCACCATAACTACAGCCGATATTATAACTCATAACAAACTCATAGATACATGAACGATAGAACAGCAGCACCTCTTTGAGGGATCAAATCTCGGTCGGACACCTGCAGGTTTAAATGCATCAGAATTATCAAACTGAATTGATTTGATGATGCAACAAGGAATCCGTAAACTTACCTTGTTTTCCAGACACCATCTTCACCGTCTCCGCTGGACATGTCACAATAATCTGCTGCTGTTGCTATGGAGCCATGAGTCCCTAGCAACCAGCTGATGAGTCCTTGAAACTGGAGTCTGCTTTGTTACCGTCTCAGGATGTTGAAAGTGATACAAATGGGTCAGCGAGCAAAGAAGGATGATCTTCTGTTACCGATTCAAGACTTCATTTTAACATGTCTGAACATCTGGACCTAAAGTTTGCATCCATACTAAGATGCCAAATAAAAAATAAATACTTTCTGCACCTGGTCTGATAACTTTGAATAAATACAAAATGTAGTTTTTAAATGATTTAATTTACTGAAAGAAAAAAAGCTAGCCAAATCAACCTGGTTGTAATGGGAAAAAAAAAATCATGAAAAACTCACATTGATTTACCAGAAGCCTGCACAAGTCACATCCAGATCTGATTTTACCAGAACAGCAGAATTAAGAAATCTCTTAAGCATGAAGTCAGGTAAAAGATTCAAATAAATAAAAAAACAGATGAGAAAGTCTTTAGCATTTTTCAGTCTACAAAGTTATTTATAAGGAACACCTTGATGATCCTGACGACTTTTGGCAAAACATTCTCCTGATTGACAAGATGAAAGTGAAACTTTCTAAAAATTGTGACTTGTTAAATCTGAGGTAAATAATTTCAGAAACTGAGCATTTTTAGAGCAATATCAAACATGTGCTATGTTCTATAGAAGGTGGTTATTAGATTGTACAAAAGGTCAGTTTTAAACCAATAAAAGTTCAAGAAGTGAAGCTATTTGGGGACAACAGACTTTCTCTTGTGTTTCATCTTTTCTTGCTACCTGCTGAACATTTCCATTTTATGTAATGAACAATAAAATGTGTTATCTTGGGTGAAACTTTTTGACCATAAATCCAAAATATTTGCATCTCTTTGTAAGTTGAAAATAAAAATGTGCTCTCAAATCATCACAAAATGAGGCCACGATATTCCCCATGATGAAATCTAAAGGTAATAAAGGATGTGAACACTTAGTTTTTCCCTGAAAGGTTAAAGTTAGTTATTTTCTTAAAGGTTTTTTCACACTGGAGGTAGAAGTTAGGAATTATTCAGCTTTATTTTCCATTATAATGTGGGGAATTTTTATGTCACCGATCTGTCATCCAAATGACATATAGTCATCCAAAAATCAACCAGAAAGTTTTGTAAAAAATTTATTTTTAGTGCAAAAAAGAAGAGTATTGAACAAATAATTGTCTTTTTTTATTGAGACTTTTAGTTTTGCTCAGCTTTATGAAACATTTGTAAGCCAAGTGAACTAAACAGATTTCCACAGATTTAATAAAGAAAGGAAAAGAAACAGAAAATGAAATGGGTAAAATAAAAACATCCACCTGCTTAACAGCTTAAAAAAAAGAAATCCTGTCAACTTACGATCAAAATAAACATTTAGAACAGAAAACTGTTTTTGCACAGTAAAATAAAACAGTGTGTAGTGTTTCTGCTGCAGGTTTTTAATTTGAAATTAACAGAAAAGTTTAAATATAAATGAATCAGCTCATTGGCGGCTCCAAGTGGCTGAAAAACGTAACTGCTCTAAACTTGACCAATAACCAAATATAATTTTGTTACTCACATGAAAAGTGCAGACTTACTATTTCCCTCCAAGAGACTTTAATGGGTTTATTTTTCTGTCTGTTATTTATTCTTTTCTTAAAGCACATTAATTAACAATAAATGTTTTAAAGCTTTAAAACACCTAAAGCTTGTAACAAAATCGCCATGAACTTAAAACCTTTGATGTCCTCCCATTTCTTTAAATAAGAATGCAAATGAAAAAAATAAAGGATTTGTTGCATTGGCTCAGCAACACTGCATCATTTCTAAACCTCCATAATTTATCTGTCTCCAGAAACCATCTGGAAGATCAGGTCCCGAGCATCCTGGACCCCTGAGCAGAGCTCCGAGTCGCCCTTCCTCACATGGGTACCGATGAGGAACAGCCGGCGGTCCCCGGCTTCAGACAGGGACAGAGCGTCATGGAGGTCAGTGATGTTACAGGATGTGGGAAGATCCTGAAATCAGAAAATAATCATGACGACACCTGGCTCCACATAAATAAAGCAACTCTTTTGACTTCATTAGAAGTAAAACTCATAGTTAGCTTTTAATTTTTATTAAAAGAGGACTTTCTACGCAAAGTTTCCACATGTTTGTACTACCATTTGGGTTTCTACAGCTCCTAAAAACAGCCCAAGCACTGAAAAAACAAAACCACCTAGCCGCTTTTTGACAAGTTGAAAACGACTTGTTTCAGAAACATTCGGAATGTAACAAATCAGCAGTCACTGTCCGTTACCTAGCAACCCCAGCTAAGTCCAGCAAGTTACCTAGTAACTCAAGCTGAGCTCCAGCACGTTTGTTCATCTGGCTGTATGCGTATGAGCTGTGCAATGGCTGCTGGAAAAGCCAACAGTTTTGTTGTTGACTTACAATCCAGAAACCACTTGTAGCATTCTTATTGGTTGTACAGGAGGCTCTACTTCTGCTATTCAAAGATGTACGGTTGTATAATAATGCAACTGTTTGCAGCCATTTTCACATGCACGTGTTAGGGGGCGTGTCCAGAAGCAGCTTATTTGGATTTAAAGAGGCCTTAAAACTACAACGTCGTATTAGGACCATTGTAAATTGCCGCCAAAAATTGTATAAATTGAGATTAATATGAGAAATCTTCTCAAAAATACTTGGACATTTTCTGAGCTTGTTAAAGTCAAAAATTTTAAATTTGAGTTTTTTTCTTGCAAATGTTTGACTATTAGAACTCAGAAATTTTCAAGTTTTTTTCAAAAAAAAAATCTGAGATTAATCTCAAAATTTCTATGTTTTTTTGGCAGAAATTTACTCCCTTTATCCATTTACAATGGCCCTGATATGCAGACATACTAAAGCAGGAGTTCAAAATAGGCAGAACTGACGTAACTAAAATCTGATCATTTAATAATTTTGTGCAGAAAATGTAATGAACATGTTTTGTTTCGCCCATTGATCTATTCTAACCTGTTCAAGCAAGCAACTTTAAAATCCGTGACATCCTTTTTCTTCTCACCTGTTTGTTGGCCAGCACCATTAAAGGCAGGTGGGGGTGAAGGACCAGCAGATCGTGTAAATGTTTCTTGGTGACTGGAAAAAGCTCTGGGTTGGCGGAGTCGACCACAAACACCAGCAGCAGAGCTTTGGGCGTGTACTTCTGCCAGTACGGCCGCAGATTCTCCCCACCGCCGACTGAAACAGACACAAACCGACCTTAGTTCAAATGTTTCAACATCTAAATGTCTTGAATTATTTACATTTAAAGTAAAATAAAAGAGACTCAAAATATAAAAGTACAAAGTCACCTACTTGGCACTGGAATGAAAATATATAATTTAATGCAATAATGAGACTACAACTAATTAAAATGAAGCAATAAATTAAGACAGAGAAATTGTTTTATTTTGACCAATTCCACTTTAAAACAGACAGACAAACAAACCAACATTTTTGGTAATGAGTTTTGGTTTACAGTGTTTCATTGGTCATGTGTGAGATAAAGTGTACTGTGCTGCAAAAACCTATTTGCCCTCATACTGATTTCTTCGTTTTAAACACAAAATGAAGGGTTTTCATTCAGGAAAGTGCACAGAGCAAACAGACTCAAGAAAAAGCTATTTTCTGAAAGATAATACACTCTTAGCAGTAATTAAGCAAATGCTGCACAAAATAGATAAACATTTCAATCCAAAAAATAATCAAGGAAACAGATGTTACACTGCAAAAATACAAAATCTTGCAAGTATTTTTGTTCTAGTTTCTAGTTCAAATATCTTGGTACACTTGAAAAACTAACTTAGAAGTAACATTACAAAAAGAAATACAAGAAACAGTGCTTGTTATAGTAACAAATTATTTCACATAATAAATGACAATAAGCTAATGGAACTAGTACTTTTCATCAATATTAAATTATTGACTTAAACAAGCTCATATTTCTTACTGAAAAGTTACTTTTTAAATTGATCTCAACAAGATATTTGCAGTAGAAGCTAGAAAAAAAATACTAAAATACTACGTTGTTTTAGGCAATAAAATGTTAAAAAAGGGGTTGGACTATTTGTTTACTTTAATATTTTAATGTATTTCTAATACTGTATAAAAAAGGTTTAAATGAAATTTCTGCCAGATGTGCCATTTTGTTTTATCCGATTAATCAATAACTAAAATAATAATTTGTTGTAACCCTAAAAGATTTAAAAACCATGTTTTGAAGATGTAGAGTAAAATTCTGCTGTACTGTTATTGTTGTTTCATGTTTAAACTATTAATAACTTCAGCCATAAACTCTCTACAGAACCAAGACAAGAACAATAAATCAGTGAAAACGTCTCGGGGCATTTTAAATCTCTGCGTCGAGGCAAAGCTGAGAACAAGTTCTGACTCACTTTCTAGAAACTCGACGTCCATGTCATCTTTGCTGATGGAGATGGCGTTAAGGCCCTGCGTCGGCTCCACGTCCTGCTCCAGACTGCCGCTGGAAAAACAGTGCAGCAGGCTCGTTTTCCCGGCTCCGTCCAGACCCAGGACCAGAACCTGGGTTCCCTCTGACTCCACAGGACGGGCCTGGAACACAAAACACAGCTGTAGCTGAGTCCTGCATTATTAATGAAATCAAATCTGCACAAGTGGGGAGAGAAAATGAGCTGAAAGATGGAGGATGTGTGGCAGAAAAAATTAAAATAGATGTTTAAGACTTTCAACAATTGTTAATTACAGAGTTATGGATCTTATAATTAGAATCAGGAATCAGAATAATTATTTTTATTCTTATTTGTTACATTTTGGCTGACATTTTTTAGTAAACACTAACAAAATGTGTCATCCTTTTTTTCTTTTCATCCATCCATTTTCTTCCGCTTTATCCAGGGTCGGGTTGCGGGGGTGGCAGCTTCAGAAGGGAGGCCCAGACTTCTCTCTCCCCAGCCACTTGTTCCAGACGCTGTGCCAATCCGCCTGTCGATCTCCAGCTCCCTTCTTCCCTCATTCGTGAACAAGATCCCGAGATACTTGAACTCCTCCACTTGGGGCAGGACAGGGCTCTCCAAGGGACACGGTTGAACGCCTTCTCCAAGTCCACAAAACACATATAGACCGGTTGGGCGAACTCCCCTGCACCCTCCAGGACCCTGCTGAGGGTGTAGAGCTGGTCCAGTGTTCCACGACCAGGACGAAAACCACACTGCTCTTCCTGAACCCGAGGTTCGACTATCCGACGGACCCCCCAATCCAGGACCTCTCAGACCTTTTTTCTTTTCATGCTTAATTATTTTTACTGCCTTCCTTTTCACATTTTTGAATGAACTCTCATTTGAAAAAGCTTTTAAACTGTTTCAAAAACATGTATAATAAAGTAAAATGAAATGGCAAGCATCCCAGTCCCAACAAAGGCAAAATTGTTCATTCTTTAAAACACAAAAAATAGGTTTCACTGATTTTTTTTTTTTTTTACATTTACACAACAAACCTGCACTTCGTATTCTACGGTACTTGCAGACAGATATACAAAGTCTTTATTTTATTTTTGAAAGTGAAAAAAGGCTTTTTACCATGATTTTTTTACTTCTTCTGAACCATGTTCACAAAAGTATTTACTCCTCCCTCTAGCTATTTAAATTCATGTGGGTCATGTAGTGAATTTCAGCAGGGAACAGGGTATCAGTTGTTGACAATCTCTGCTAATCCAACTCATTTGCTTTTGCCGCTCCATTAAATCTCTCCCTGGTTGTTAGAAGGTTGGGCAGAGAGATGTTGGAGTAGGGGATATAAACAATGAGAAATGGAAGAGATGATTTGAACTTCTACCTATCTCAGCATCCATAAAACTTTTTTTTAACAACTTCTTTGGAATTTGGGGTCATAGTTCAGATATTATTTCAGAGTTTGGGATGCTAAATAGCTGCTCCAAGTAATAAAAACAAATAAAATAAATCTGAACAAAGGCTACAAAAACTAATTACTCCAACAGGCTGCCACCATGACCCGATAAATATTACATTTTAATAGATAGATGTGCATTTAGTAACTAGTTAACAAACCATGGAAAAAAAATGAAATACATTTCCCAGAATACAACTCTCAGTAACTTCCAGAGTACGTGCTCCAACATACAATATGGAGGTTTAAAATTAAAAACTAAAAGTGCGCTATCATCTTGGAGGTCGTTTAAACAAATAAAAATATTCCTGGAGTTATCTGGAGTGAATATTTCTAAATCCTGAACAGTTAGAAAAACTCACTTACCGCTGCTGTTGTCGCAGCCTTAGCGGGAACAACAGTTTCTTCAACCGGAGCTTCCTTCTCCTTTCCCACCTCCACCTCCTCCCTGCCGTTTCTGCCATCCTCTCCCGGTCGAGTTTCGAGCTTCTTCTCCTTGCGGGATGAACCGTAGCTCCAAATAAGATAAGCGACTCCGCCTGCAAGAACGGCGGAGGCGCCGAGGACTCCCGCATTCCTCAGACCGAGCATGGTGCTCAACTGTCAGCTTAACTGCTGCGTAGTGGGCGCCGGTTAGCGTATGAAGAAGACATTATCTAAATTATAACAAAAAAACGGAGTTTGTCTATGCTACTCCATGCAACACTTCTCTTCAAAAAGTGGATTAAGTCACAGGAAGCTCCGGATGAACTTCTCCATGCCATATATCCGGGTGAAACAGATTCTGTTGATGCAGTTTCAAGAAGTGGCCGCCAGATGGAGCAAATCTGTTTGCAGATGATAAAGTGAAGTCTGACCAGCGGAGGTCGCTGCTGTTCCTGATTTCAGATACAATTATGTTGAAACAGTGCATGAGCTTGTTATAAATCCTTTGATACACTTCTGCTGTTAAAAAAACATGAATATTAGCATAAATTCAATATTGTGACATATTCAAGAATTTGCATTATGTTGTGTGCAAATGTTTTAAAATTCCAGGTAAGCTTCATAATGATGTGCCTCAGAATTTTTGAGCTTAACATCTAGCCATCAAGTTCTTAAACGTTTAAAGTTGACTTACAATTATTTTCCCCATTGATCAATTTTTCTTGCAGCCAATTTTGCTCAATTGAATAGTAAATAAACAACTTTTATCACATATTTTTTGCAACTTTATTAACCTTGTTTTATTTGCTTATAACAACAAACAAAAAGCCTTTAACTTGTCATCAACGTTTCATCAACAATTCTTAATAGCCTTTAGCCAAAAAACAAAAAAAAAATTCAAAGTGCTACGAACTTCTTAAAGTACTTCCTTGAAAACTAACAGAACCTTTTTAGAGTTCAGGGTTATCCCGCCTCCTTCATCACTTTGTAGTCTGTGTGTGTTGCAGCCTGGCTCATCTTCCTCAGAGGAACTGCATGCCGCTGCTCAGGGGTGCTCAGCAGCCAGATCTTGGTGTTGCTTTTCTCGTCTGTCTTCCCCAGGTTCTTCCAGGTCCGGGCCCGCAGAGAGGTATGCGTCTTCCTTCTTGGAGGTTTCTGGACCTGCTCCCCATCTGAGCTGGAGGACTCCGCCTTCTCCACCTCTCTGTGTCTCCGGGATTTGGATGTCGTGTGGACATTGCTGTAGCTCTTCTGCTTGATAGAGGAGAGAAGTCTGGCTCTGCTGCTGCAATCTTCCTCCGGATCATAGACTTCACCTCCAACATTTTTCTCTTTGGGTAAAACACTCTGCTGCTGCCATGAGAAGAACTCATTCATACACTGTTTTAGGCGGGAAGTGAAGTCTGGATGAGTCATATTGACATGAACACGGACTTGCGTGGCCTCCTTCAGCTTCTCATAGTGGCTCTGGATGTCGGCCATTTCTTCCAAGATCTCTGTCGATTGGAGCTCCTGAAGTGACGACGCCTTGCTTAGGAACTGCTTGCATTGAACTTCCGGTTTTGCTTTCTGCTTCTGGAAGGTCAGAAAATGCGGCATGGCTGTGTAGTGGAAAACTTTGGTCGCAGCAAGCTTGTGATAGATGTAAAGAACATCATGGTGCTCTGCCTCCTTAGACTCCGTGAGAAACCTCTGAATATAGCGCCAGTCCTTCAGCGCTAGCCTGATGCGGACGGGTGTGGAGGCCGGCTGCGTGTGATAGAAGGCGAACATCAGATACAAACCTCCCACCCGGATATGGTAGCTGTGCGGAGGTAAGAAGTACTTCACCGCTGTGGCCAGAGCGACCCGGCAGAACCTCTTCATTTCAGAGTTGTTGGTGGTACCGAGGAAGATGTCAGAAAACTTCATTTCCCTCCAGATGGCCGAGAAAACGCCATACCTGACCGAGTCCGTGTTCTGGAAGCGGGACAGCAGCTCCTCCACGTCCTCAGTCAGCGGTTCGTGGAAGAAATCCGTGTAGGAAGATGGCATAGTGTCCAGAGAAACTCCACGGCAAACGTCAAAGCAGTTACCTGCTTTAAGACAGGTGTTTCTTATTAGTGACTAATTATCGAACAACACCGCCCTCTAGTGGCTAAAATAACTATTTTGTTACCTTTTACTTCCGTTTCATACCCACTAATTATGCGTTCCAGTTGTAGTCGGAACTGGGAAATTTCAACTTCCCAGTTGGAAAAATCAACGCCGTTCTAAGTCATATTTTCCACTGGGAAACTGGGAGCAATTCATATGACCCACAGTAAGGTGGACTTCCCGCTTCAATATGGCCGCTCCTCGCATCAACGGTTCTAAGGTGTATATTTTATAAGACGTCTGCTACTTTAAACTGACTGAACAAGTTAAAATTGGTTTGCTTATGGAAAGTAAAGCTTAAAATTATGTATTGCACAAAATGCTTATAGGCATCGCCACCTCGGTCTGACGTCAAACTCAGCTCCCAATTGCAGTTATCTGATTTTAATTAAAGCACAAGTTACTATGATTTCCATCACATCGCTCTCGCTTGTAGTTAAATATTTGTATTAATTATTAAGATAGCCATTGAAGTGCTCGAATCTTACTTTTTAAATGAATTGAATATGTGCGCCCTTTGGGAGAGTCAACAATTATAAAACACAACTATAAAAACATTTTCTCTGATCGAGTTCCTTTAGGTAGAGAATATTCATCGGAGTGACATAAATTCCTAACAGAAAAATTTAAAATAGAAAATTACTTTAAATCATTGTCAAAAAGAATTTGGGCCACAAGATATTGTACAGTTTTCAAAACAAATTCTTGGATTTAAACGAATAATTGGAACCCAGGATAAGACATTTGGATTTGGAATAAATACGTGTGTATGATTTGGTACAAATCATACACACGTATCTTAAAAATTGAAGTGAATCTACTATTGAGAAGTGAAAGTTATTTAAAATCAATTTTATGTAATATGTACATTCCGAGACAGAGTTCGGGGTTTTCATTCTTTGTAAGCCATAGTCATAAAAGTATTTCACTATGTAAAATAAATTTAGTTTCACTTTTTAAAGTGAATTTTTTAAAAACTTTTTTCATGGTTTTTTAAAAATATGTAGTTGTATATAAATGTGTTTCTAGAGGAAAACAAAAATGTTTAAAACAAAAGCAAACAGACTCGTTGTTCAGAGATTTATTAAGACTTAACAAAATGGACGCCTGTTGGGCCAAAATAGTCGTATTTTAGCATGCAAGTGAATCATAAGTTATTATCCACTGCAACACTTTAAAAAAAAAAAACATGCTTCCCTGCAGCAGACTAAAATTGAAGAGATATATGAAGAAACAAATTGTGTGTGGGTGTGTGTGAAATCCCTAAAGATAACAGTGAAATAAAAACCACAACTTATTGTGTGGAAATAAATCTTTCTTTGAGCTTCCAGACAGCGCAGGTCATAAAATGGCTCTTAGTAATAGTAAAAAAAAAAATTAAACAGCAAAGACAATTTTAAGGTTATCAAAGTGACAGTAAAGGTCCATTCTGACTTTTTCTGAAGCTGTAAAATACAGTTCATCTTTCTTACAGGGTTAGAAAAATACCATTCATTGCACAGTCGATGCAAATATACAGTTCAGCTGTGTTGGTAGTTTTCTTGTTCTGAGCTAAACAAAAGCATAAACACTGTTTCTAAACAATAAAAAGCATTTTTATTGAGTGTCCTTTAATTACTCATTGTAATTTCATCATCTATCATCAAAATAAGATACAGCTGCAGGAGAGCAAAGAGCAAGTTTTGGTTGCACATCTGGATAAATTACCAGAAAAGAGGGGGGGGGGGGGGGGGGGGAATAACTAAATAACTTGAAATGAAAACCTCCAGACGTCTCTCTGTTGTTCACAAACAACACTACCAGCCTCCTTTGCCGCCCTTCTTCTTCTTCTGTGGTGCCTTTTTGCGTGTGGCTCCAGATGAAGGCTTCTGCTGTCGCGGAGGGACGACGCCGCTGCCGCTGGGGATTGTGGATGAGCCGGTCGCCGACCCGGGTCTGGGAGATGTCGGGGGGCTAGTGGCGGTTTTACTGGCGTCACTGGAAAGAAAAAAGCCGCACTGTAGTCAGACAGAGGTCACACAGACTGAAAGGTCTGACCTCCAGACGGCATTCTGACAACAGGATTGGTGGCTTTGCACTGTAATCTAAGGTTCAGCACCTCAGATTAGTTCTGTTTTAGGTAACCTTTTTAATAAAAAGGACCAAAAGCCATTAAATGTTCCAAAACAAAGCAAATCAAAAAGACACTGAACATGAGGACTGGAGGGGTAAAAGTAAAAATATTTTCAAATTTTTTTGTTTATATAATTTTTTAAGGCCTGGGGAACTTCTACAATAACTTACCTGAAATGTTTTATTTAATGCTAATTTCTTATTTAGTGTAAGAAGACTCAGACCAGATCTACATTATAAAAGGACTAAACAGCAGGCAGAACCTCCAGCAGTTCTGTTTCTGTTTTGATGTTTTATAAAACTGTATGCAGGTTCATTCACTCACAACTCGGCTGAAGCTGCTGCCGTTGCTCCCTGTGTGCCTTTTCCTATCGCCTCCTTCTTCTTCCCCTTCTTCTTGCCTCTGTAGTAGGAGCGCTCCTTCATTGGAAGCCACCTCTCCAGGTCCGGCGTCGCTTTGGGATCGCAATTTTTAGGAAGTTTACCTTAAAAAAAAAAATAAAACAAAGAAGAAATGACGTGGGATCGGTTCTGTCTTCAAAAGAAGTAGGAAATATGAACATCGGCATACCTTTCTTCTTTTTCCTCTTCTTTTTGACCTCGCCTTGGCTGAAAAAAAAAAAAAAAGATCAGTATTTACTGATTATTACAAATCAAGCATTACTCTTTGATGTAAAAATTTTACCCAATTTCCTTGGGAAGGTTTTCTCCGACCACTTTGCCGGCTTTTTTCCTGACATAAGTGGCGCCGTGAGAGTTCTCCAGTTCGTCCACGTCCACGTTGAAGGACATGGTGTCTGCAGACGGCAGGTGTTTGCTCAGACTGGAGACAAACGTTAAAGACGCTCAACAAACCTGTGCTGCAGTGCCTCACTGCAAACCTCAACAAAAACCTTCAGCTTGTTTGACCTGCAACCAGTAAAATTCAAGCACTTTCCAGGCACGTTTTAAAATTTTTCCAGCACTACACTTGAAATAAAAACAATACAAATGAACTAAAAAAAAGACAGTTTCAATTCACTATAATCAGAGGTGGGCAGAGTTCCCAAAAAATCTACTCAAGAGTAGCATTACTTCAACATATTTTTACTCATAAAGGTAAAAAGCATCCATTCGAGAAATTACTTAAGAGTAAAAACATAATTGGTAAAAGGTCTGGTCAAGTACTGGGTAACTGGTTAAATTATCATTCATCTGTTACTTAAAAATTACATCATCAGATGATCTACAATGTAAAGTTACGAGGAAATTATTGACAAAAATGTCAATAATTCATATAAGTAACAAAAAATAAAATCAGGCGAAAGTAAAATTTTTAAATCAGTTTCTTTCACTAAAAAACTTATGAAACTTTAACAAAAACTGCAGGTGTGTGTCTGAGTGAATCTTTAGTTAAAACATGTTTGTTTTTCACTCAGTGGGTAGAAAATCCAGAAATTTTCCTCAAGTAAAAGTAGAAATACTTCATAATAAAATTACTCGTAAATTTTCTCAAAAAAGTTACTCAACTGTGAATCAACACACAGTTATTTTATTTTTAATAAGAGTTCAAAAAAATAACTGATATTTTTTAACAGTTAAAAAATATCTGGTTTAAACTGTTAGCGTTTTCCAAATTTGGGCTTTTAATTACAAAACTGTGCAGTTTAAATATCAAGCACTTTCAAGGACTTTATCCAGAAACCAAGCACTTTCCAAAACTTGAAAACGGCGAGTTTAATTTCAAGGATTTCAAACACCTGTACAAATCTTGTTCTATAATCATCATTCAAATGTTTTAATAACTTGTTTCATTATACTACTCTACAGCTAAAAAAAATATTCCTGTCAGAAAAAACAGTAAAAATGATTTTAAGCAGCAAAAACCCAAGAGTGCTTGATTTTTGTTTACAACATCAAGTAAACATGAGTGAAATAACTTTCAAAGGATACGATTTGGCTTTATCCGTGTCCACCAGAGAATAAGCAGAGATCAGTTGTGCCAGCGTGTGAACGTCGTTTGTGTTTTGTCTGTGTTGAAAAGAAGAAAATGTAAGTTTTGCTGCTGTAAAAAACTTACATCTGGAACAAAATCTGGAAGTGTTTCTGCAGGACTCACTTCCACAGTTGCTCCAGGTCACTGATGGCTTCTTTTTTACGTCCGTGCTTCAGTTTGAAGTTAGCAGCTTCTCGCACCAGAGCCAGATGTGCAGCAGATCCGGGCTGTGAAGAAGAAGAAGAAAGTCTGCTGAGACTTTTATAAAACCACTTTATCGTAAACCAACTCAAACATGATCCTGACATCAAATATCTACAGCCTCCTTCAACGTTATCGGCTCAGAATCAGAATTTATTTTATTACATTGGGCACGAAGGAAAGCATCGTGAAATTTAAAAAACAGAAACTCTCGAAGGCAAGTTAAATAATTGAATAAAATAATTATAAATACATATATCTCAATAAATATAAAAAGTATAGTGGTAACACACAGAAACAACTGGGATATTAAGGGAAAAAAATAAAGAAATAGTGGTAAAGATGGAAAAGCCTTAAACAATTTCATTTTATATCGCAGAGACATAAAATTACACTGAAAACTGGACAGAAATTCAACCTTTAATTTTTTTTACATTGAATAAATTACAATTTTATGGAATAAATGTTTTATAAATATTAAAGACATCATTATTAGTGGTACTTCTACTGTTCATACTTAACAGTGTTTTGATTAAAAAAAAGTATTAGTTCCACTGGGAAATTTTTCCACTAACAACATGAGGGATATGTCTTCTTATCATACTTTTTAATCAATATTAAGGAATTATTAATTACTTAAAACAAGCTCCTGTATGTTGCTGAAATGTAAATTTTTCCCACTTCAAGTGTACTAGTGTATCTGTATTAGAAACTAGACAAAAATACTTTGTAAGATTGTGTTTTTGCTGTTGTTTTCGAGGCAACATTAAGGAAACAAAGCAAAAAACCTACTAACCTGTTCAGCTTGATAATACTCTATAGCTTGCTTGAAAACGTCGATAGCGCTGTCGATATCCTCTTCATGGGAGTACATGGTTACCAGAGCTGAAACCTACAACAATAAACACATTTCAAGTAAAATACAAAACTACCAGATTACTCTGATTTTACAGAAACCCTTAATAATCTAGCAGTCCCAAAAAGAGTAAATATTTAATATTCTCACCATTCCTGCTTTGTGCTTGAACTCTTCAATGGATCGGAGGACGTCACAGGCTTTTGTAACGTGACCTGAACAGTAAAAACATTAAAAACGGGTTGATTTTTGCGGTTTGTCTTCTTGCTATGAGTTAAACACATTAAAGCTGAATGACTACCATACCTACAGTATGTTTAACACATAAATGTAAAATAAAAGGAAATTTTGTCTGGAGCGGGTCAGTACCTTGTACTAAATACAGTTGTGCCATTGTTAGTTTAATGCCAGATGCACTTTCTGGGTTTTGCTCTGAGAATTGCTGAAAAACAAAAACAAACAAAAAAGGTTTAAATCATTGATCCTCAAACACAAGCAGATATTTCCAAGAACAGTAGAAAAATAATTCTGTTAAATGATACTTTGTTGCATCAACCCATCCAGAGACAACAGGTGGAAATTAGCATTTTTATGCCATAATCTGGTACCATGCATGTCTCTTTTTAAAAGGTTAATGAAATATTGTACATCGTCTCTGTGTAAATAAACAGTATATTTATCAGTAATCTGACTTTTCGGATAAACTGATTAAGTATTAAATAGGAGATTTTTACAGAATTAGAAAGGGATGAAGCTAAAATTTCCATTTGAGGAGTTCTGGGTTAAACATATTTACAAACAAAGATGTTTTTCTCATTATCTTAGATGTAAAAAATATATATTTTATCTTGTTTTGACTTAATTTCTGCTCTGATGGTGGTGTTTTTTCAGCAAACTCCCTTTTTTGAGTCTATATACTAAATTAGTTTACGATTATTTCAATAACTGATTCATCACCTTTAATCGTATCAGGCCTACTACTGATCTGAATGTTGCAGCATTTCATGTTGCAGCATTTCATCCAGAATCAGGATGCTCACCTGCAGGAGCTCCACCGCCTTGCTGTGCTGCTTCTCCCTGCACAGCTGAGCCGCCTGGATGAGGACGGGTCGAGGGTGACCCGGGTTCTGAGACTGAAGACTGGACGAGAGTTTCCTGCACTGGTCGGCCTGTTTGCATCCAGACCACAAAGCCAAACCGGATTACAACAGATCCATAAAATGCAGAAGAAGTGGATGAAATCAGAGAATTTTTCTCACCTGATTAGTGTACATGGCCAGCAGCGCTTTGTTGAACTCGATGGCCTGCAGCTGCTTCTTTGCCAGTTTGTATTCCACACCTTCTGCGTTTGTCAGCTTCACTTTTTTCTTAGAGTCAAACACGTTTTGGTCCTAAAAGAAGAGAAAGGGTATTATCATCAGGCGTTTTTAGTTGAGGAGGTTTCACTTTAGGAGGGATAGCTCTAGCCCTACCTTATTGATTGTGATGATGTTGTTGGCAGTCACAGCCAGAAGCCCGACATCAGAAGGCCTGGAACCAGATCAGATTACCTTGGATCAGTCATTCAATTTGTTAGCCATTAGCCATTCTAACCCTAACCCTAAAACGAGAAATACTGTGTTTAAAATGAGCTGATCTGAAGTGGCTATGTTCTTAAAAATCTGCGTTTCCATTACATAAAGGGCTAATTGTTTTATAATATGTGGAGTTAAAAACAAAAAGCATTTTATTTTGACATTATTTTGTATCAGCTGTGTTAAATACTGAAAAAGCAGAAAATTCTGTTCATCACACATTAAAGATATAACAAAACAAGAACCTCTCAGGTTGCTGAATAGAAAAATAAAAGATTAAACGATGAAAGTATGAAACACTTAATTCCCCTTGAACATACAGATATTCATATAGGAGTACCGTCTGTAGCTCTTGAAGGAATTTTAAAACTTTGCTCCATCAAAATCATGTTTTTTCCATCATGATACAAATTTTCTCCGCTAAACCCTCAGCTTTTATTTTATCACATCCTCATCTTCATATTAGTCATTTTTATTGACAAGTTGCTGATTCAAGTTGGCTGAATGAGAGCCATTAGGATAAAACTTAATTAGCTTGTTGAGCTTTTATATTTCTAAACAGAACCGCATAAAGTGAGTTTTTAAACCCACACAGGACTCCGATTCTCTTCCCCGTTCTGGTGCAGATGCCATCTTGTTTCTGGGTTAGGGTTAGCCTCTTAAGGATGACCAGCGGCGCCCTCTGCTGGATGGCGGCCAAACTACAACACCGAAATAAGGTCTAATTGTTTGGAACTAATTTTAATCAAATAAACCATTAATCAACACTCGTAAGTCAATTAATTGTTCGCATCCCAAGTTAAAATATTTTTAACACTATTATCATTTCCGTAACACGTCTTGTGCAAAGTCTGGACTCACTTGAGCTTGATGACCTGGTTGTAGAGCTGCAAAGCCTCATCTGTTCGGCCCTGCAGCTGCATGATGTAGGCCATCTGAGAATGGATGACCGCCAGCTCCGACTCGATGTCTTCCTCAGTCACGTCCTGAAACAGACAGACAAATGATAGCTGTCTGGTGGCAAATTAAACGATCTAAACACCACAAAAACAATAGCTGGTTTTAAGTCAAATGCCTCGAAAGCGAATGACCAAATGAATTCAAAATTTTATAAATAATCCAAATATTGTAATAGTCTTGATTGTACAGTTATTAAACAGAACAAAGGTTTCAAAGTTAGCTCAAAAAGTTTCAGTTATAACAGTTATAACATTTTGAGGGTGTAAAATGATTAGAGAGGTGTCTAATTTATTAACTTCCAGTTTAAACTTGCATTTCACATTCTAAAAACCTGTAAAAAAAAAAAAAAGCTTAATGTTATTTTATTTATTTCTGTCCTGTTGGATGTGAAACATTTTGCATATAATCAATTCATAGTTTGATAAAACAAATCTTTGTGTGCAATTTATTTTGTGATTGTGAAATAAATACAAAACTTCAATGTAATAAAAAATATAAATGAATGAGCTTCCTTGGAGGAATCTGATTTAAAATTACACCAAACAATAGATTAATAAGAGAAATTAAGAAATAAAGCTGGTTGAAGCAAAGATCTCATTTAAAAATTGTCCACATTGACAATTGATCTCTAATAATAATGTTTCCATTGCATTTCCAAGCAAATGGCAAATGATTTGACATTTGCTTTTATTTTGATCAATATATCTAAAGCAAATGTTTCATCACATGATCTGTACTGAAAGGAATTAATTGGGTAAAATTCTCCAATAAGAAATTAAAGCCTGGAAATCTTTTATTTGAGCAAATAGATTCTGTGTGCAATTATCTGAAAAATACTTTATATATTTGCAAAAACAAACATTATAAATTTACAATACATGATATGCCCTCTCATGCACTTTTAGTATAATAACAAACTCTTCAAGAATAATGAGTAACAGCTCTCATAATCTTCTCACACCTATTATTTTCTCAATAATTCGCAACTTTACAAACTCAACAGCCATTGATAGAGTCTGGGAATTTTTTTTTTATAAACAAAATAAAAGCAATGACTTACAGAATCCTCTGCCAATGAGACTCTACAAAGTTCTGCCAAAAACAGAAAAATAATAACCTGTTAATATCAAACACTTGATTTAAAGATGAATGGAAACGTAAAAGTTCGACTAGGTGAGTAATGATAAACATGCTGACCTTCTGCTTGCCGTAGTGTGTTGAAGGCCTCCGTCAGCTGTCCTTGACCAATCAGAGCGCAGGCAGTGTTGTAACAGAGCTCATACGTCGACTTGGAAAGACCCAGATCCTCCTACAAAGGAAAAAAAATTGACTCTAAGTCAGTTTTTACAAAAGAACAACAATAATAAAATCACGCTCAGGCAACTTAAAGTTCTGATGTCAGCAACAATATTTCAGTTATTGTGAATTTTTGGGTGTTTAATTCGGTTCTGACCATTGATGAACGTTTAGTGTTCAGCTTTTCTCAAAAATGAATGAATATAAAACAAATAGTGAGTTTATTCACTCAATTTTACAAATTTCATCAGTAATTTACATTTCACTATCTTACAACACTAACTATGCTCGAGTGAGCAGGAAGAAGAAAAATCTTGCATAAGCCCTTTCTCAATATTTACAAAATAAAATTTCACATTAAGTTAACAATATAAGTTGCAGACCGTATATCATTCCCTTCATTGTTGACTCTAAAGTGTATAAGGCTTAATTATTTTTTCTTATAAAGTGTTTTGAATTGGCTCATAGTAGAGCATTTTTTCAACTTCTCATTCAAACTATTCCATAATTTCGCTCCATACACAATTGTTTTAAAGTAGTACACACAGTTTTATTTTTGAAATTATACTTCCGTCTGTTATTTCTGTTACTTGAGTTTAAGACAAAGAACTTCTGTAAATGAATTGGCAACAATCACTTTAACCAAATCTCTTAGTTTCAAGATATTTTATTGAATAAACAATAAGTATGTTCTCTATTATTCACTTTATATAGCATTCTCGTAGCTTTGTCTTGTGTCACAAACAAAATAAAACATAAATAAAAATATAAACTGAGAAAAGAAAGCTGAATCGATCCAATATGAAAAAAAGTTTTTAAAAATACTGAACTCGTCAAAATTGTAGATAATTGTTAATTTTACATGTTTTGTAGTGAAAAGAGGGAAAAAAGATGAAATGTGATATTTGTGTGTGTTTGAGCATTACCATCGGCGCCTTCTCCCACTGACTCATCGCAGCCACTACGGCAGCCAGGTTGGTCTTCCTCTCCTCCTCGTACTCATCCTGAGAGTTCCTGATTAGGTCTGTGTAGACGGTCTTGCACTCATCGTAGCGCTCCAGTCTGTACAGCTACACAAAGAGAAGAGTTCAGATCATCTGACACACTAATAGCATCTGAACAGGAAGAATGAAGCCACATTGTACCAGGAAAAGTCATTACACTGAACAATAAAAGCTTAATCTCTGTCTCCATGACGCCATTACTGAGATTTAGTAGAAAGTTATACCAGGACATTAGTGGGTGTAATTATGTAAAAATGATGCATACAAGAAATACAAACTACATGAACAACAACAATAAGTACAATTTTCTCCAAGAAAAGACAACAGTAGAAACTTTAAACAGTCCCACCACTTGACCATAAAGTTCCTTCAGCTTGTCTGTCTGGTCAGGAGCATTTTCAATGGTCTTCAGAGCACTTTCCACTCTGTTCAGCCGATACTCACAGTACGCCTTCTCAAATACAACCTCACTAATATATAAAAAAAGAGAAAAAAAAGAGACAATTACACAATTACCCAGATTCAGACAGTTTCAAAATCTCAGTTTAAACTCTAATCAATTGTTTCTTCTTTTGTTCCACAAACTGAAGGTTTTTGTGATTATGTTTATTTTTTAAAGATTCACAAAACAATTAATTTTATTAATCGTTATGAACCGATTATTGAAATAATCGGCAACTAATGTAGTAATTAATTTATCGTTAAATGGAGCACCCAGACTCAAAAAAGTTAATTTGCTGAAATTACATAATCAGAGCAGTAATTAAGTCAAAACTGTACAAAATATATACATTTTGCTCCTAAGATATAAAAAACCCCGTTTGTAAATATGTTATGCTCCTCAAGTGACATTGTTTTAACTTGACCTGGTTCAAATTATGTATAAGAAGGATCTCAGAGTAAGTACCTTTTGCTATCAAATTATTAATCAGTTAATTGAAAATATATTCCACAGATTAGTCCTAAACTGTACTGATGTTAAGTCAAGCACAGTGGGATGAGTTTCTCATGTTGAAGTATTTTTTAACTGGAGCTACAAAAGATCAAGTGTGGAAAAAACACATTTTTATTCCATTTTAGTTAATAAAATGTTTATTTGCATCTTTTATTGTATTTCTAATATTGTATTAAAAGGGCTTACGTGTTTAAATGAAAAATCTGCAAGATGTGGCAATTAATTTTTAAATTAATAGAATACTAAAACCATCGTTAGTTGTAGCCCATGTGAAACATAAACAATTTAATATTTTGGTAGTTGTCTACCTCCCAAGCACTTTGGTGTGAGTGTTCATGACGTTCAGCGCCTCCTTGAAGCTCCCATTCTGAACAAGGCAAACAATCTTACAGTGAAGGGCCGTCACATCGTCCCTGTTCTCATGCAGTACTATAGCAGAGGCAGAGAAAGGTAAACAAGTTATTGAATAAATAATAAAAGCAAGAAAATGATCAAATGACATCTGAATAATCAACCCAGTTTTAGTTTGTAAACAACTAGGGATGCACAGCTATGAACACTACATCACAACAACATAATATCCTAATATTCTGAAGACCTGATTAATAATTATAAGTGCACTAATTTTTTTATTTATTTTATTCACTATTACGAGATATAATGGATGCAATGCAGTATCATGTTTTTTGCTACTTATGCAAAACAACGAAATGTCAATGTTGAATATGCGTATGTGTATTTATTATTTTAGATTTTACAGATCTGACTATTTTGACTTGAAATCAAAATATGAAAGTTGAAGTGGTAATCAACTCCTCTTAGCTCAACAGTAGGTCAGGGACACGTCATTGGTCAGAATACACCGGTGCAATTTCTAGAGAGAAAATTTAACTCAATAGTGACCTAACATGATACACAACACATCTTCCTCGTCTGTTTCATAAACTAAAAACACTGAGGTTATCAAACCACAAAAAAATGGAAAGCTGTGTCTCTCTTTACAGAGTTGTCAGTTTTAGCTTAGCAACATGCTAATAAGTAGCAATGATCCCCAGCACAGTATGTCGCTAACAGCGACCGCGGCTCGGGTTTTAAAGACAGCCCTGTCAAGAATCGACTCTTACTCTTAGAAAGCGCCTTCAGAGCTCGGGTGTAATCGCCATTCTGTCCACAGCGGTTCACTTCGGTCCACAGCGAAGCCACGGCCACCCCTCCACTCGCCATCTTTGCTGAATGGACCGACAAGGTAGGCGGAAGTAGAATGTGTTACTTCCGGGCTAGAAACCAAATATTTAAAAAAAATAAAATCAACATTTACACATTAAAGAGAGAACAAAATACGGCCTTGATATTTGATGTAGGCTCATCTTGGTGAAGCAAATAGCATTTTTCTTTAACATTTTTCATTTGAAATTGTCGCAGTCACATGACGCCTTCATAGCCACCGATTTAAATCGGAATACACATTTCAGAATGTGAAAACAGACAGCAGGCCGAGCTGTCTTTCAAACAGGGAGCTCCAAATGTGAACTTTTAATGTTCAGCTCTTGACTCAAGAGGCAGAACACAAAGGCTTGTTTACAACAACAAAATCGGTAACACCTTATTTGGCGGGTTGTGAATAAGACTGTCATGACACTGTCATAAACATGACATAACACCTGTCATGAGTAAGTCTTCATGAATATTTATAACTGTTGTCATAAAGTGTCTGTAGTCATTCAAAATGTCTTCTTTAAGACAGCTTGACATTAACCAAGAAATCATGATCTGACATTAATTTGTTATAAAAGTATTACTGATTAAACTTTAGCTTTAATAACATAAAGCTACATAATTTTTAAAGTTTAATCAGTAATACTTTTATAACAAATTTATATCAGATCATGGTTTCTTGGTTAATGTCAAGTTGTCATAACAAAGACATTTTGAATAATGTCAGTTCTGTATTAAAAGTGTCATGATTTACCAAATGACAATTTATGACAGCTGTTATGTCATGTTTATGACGGTGTCATGACAGTCTTATTCACAACCCGTCAAATAAAGTGTTACCACAAAAGCTAACTCTACTTAGAGCTGGCATATCATATCATATTAAAGTTTGTAGTCACAATGTAGAAAAAAATATGAATAAGAACAAACAAATACTTTTTCAACACATTGTATAATTAGTGAATTCCAGTCAAATGCGGGTGTTTGTACTTTTAAAGTGCTTTAAAAAAATTACAGTCATTCAGTGAAGCTACTCAAGTAAAAATAAAAAGTACAGTGCAGTTAAACTACTGCTAAAAGTATTTTCTCCCTAAAGTTAGGCACGTAAATGTAACTAGTTACCCACTAGCTATGTGTAATAATATATTTGTATTTATTGTATATTAAATTTAAGGTGCGTGAGATACATAAGATAAATGTGTAACCGTGGACTTAAGTGTGCTAATGAACCTTGCTTGATTTAATATTTCTTTAAAAAAGTGTAGTTAAGTTTAAGAATAAAGAGGTCGATCCGCTAGTTTTTATGTGAAAATGTAAAATTCCGATTGTAACAGTAACACGCGAAAGCCCCATATTCGGAACTCCTCATCCGTAGAGGAGGGAGGAAGGAGGAGGAGAAGAAGAGGGGGTACTGTTATCATCCGTCAGGGCAGTGTGTCGAGCTTTTGTCCAGGAGAAATGGCCGGGATCAAAGGTATAAAAAACATCTCAGCTCTCCTTGACGATTCCTTTTTATTTAAGTGGAAGCGGCTTTAAAATGCGCAGGAGAAGAGTGATGCGTTTAAAACACCCATCCAGCTAACGGAGGGTGTATATTAGCAACGGTTCCGCCGTTGACTGAATCTAGCTGAATCACCCGCAGTGTTTTTAAGCGTCTGTTTTCCAGCTTCCACGGTTATTGATATGTAGTAAATAACGTGTAACATCGCAGTTAATGTCTGTCTTGTTAGCCCGTGTTTTCCCCTGAGCTGCTCTTGTTGCTAATTTCGTTGCTCGGATTAACGGCTGTTGTTAGCCAGCAGCTCCCAATAGCACGACAAGCGGTTCCACGTGAAATCAGCCGGACCATCACTTGATAAAAGCCTCGGTCCTCAGCCGGTTCTGTGGTGTCACTATGATGCTAACTGAGTCTGAAATTCTCTGTTTCTTTTACAGCTCTCATCAGCCTCTCCTTCGGAGGGGCCATCGGCCTCATGTTCCTCATGCTTGGCTGTGCCCTACCAGTATATGAGTGAGTACAACCATCACACACTGTGTTATTGTGTGTGGGAATCAATGTGTGATCCCAGTGCAGCCTTTAATGAGGGTCAGGGTTCAGCCTGGAAAAGTATTGTTTTTGTTAGGGTGACCAGATTTTGATTTCCAAATAAAGTAGTAACAGTCCTGAAAACACTTCAATCATACTCTGTTTACTTAATTAGACTTTTGATTGTTGCATATTTAAAGTGTTCCTTCTGTATGTGGTTAGAAAGGATAGTTCATTACATGTCATAAGTCACCAAGTGCAAAAATCACTTCAAGATATCCGGATATAAATGATGATAGAAATAATGTATTAGAAAAGTAATACGTAGCAATAGGTAACTTTTTCAGTTATACTCGACAAAAATTACTCACAAAAAATTATTTATCTGTAATAATATGATATCACAAAGTCAATCAATCAATTCAAAAGATGAACTCTCACTCAGTCGTTTTATAGTTTGTGTGTAAATGCCCTCCGGATGCCCCGGACAGAATGCAAAAAGAGGACATTTAGTCTCCAAATTTTGATTTCACATTTTCCACGTCTGAATGAACAAATATATTTATGTCCAGACTATTCACTATTCCATTGTCTAAAAGTTTTGTCCTTCCTTTATACATTTCTCCCTCCATTAAATCCTTTCTTGTTTCCTTCCTATAGTCCTACTTTTCTTCCTTCTTTGTGTCCTCTTAATTCTTCCTTTCTCATGTCTCCGTTCTTTACACCCTTATAACATTTCTTCTTTCCTTTCTCTCTTCCTCATGGCCTTACTTCTGTCCCTCCTTTTGTTTTTCCTTTAGTCTTCTTTCTTTCCTTTGTGCATTCTTTCAATCTTTCTTCTGTCCCGTCTGCCGTCGTTGTTTCTTTTTTGTCTTTTCCATATCTTACTTGTATTCTTCATTCTTTCCTTCATTGTGTCCTTTTATTCATCACTTGTCCTCCTTCATTTCTGTCTCCTTTTTGATTCTCTTTCTTCTTTTATTTATTTTTCCCATTGTTTCTACCTTTATTCCTTTCTTGTTCTGCTTCCCTTCTTTCTGTCCTTTTTTATTTCCTTCCTTCTGTCCATCGGTCCTTCCCTATCTTTTGTCTTTTTTTGCTAATCATCTCTTCTTTCATTCTGGTTTTTGCTGTGCTATATGTAAAGTCTGCACACTCTGGAAACATGTGCCACAAACTAATTATGAATGTTGATATTTTATATTTTAAAGTGATCATAAAGGACTAAAAAGTCTCAAAAATTGAGTTTACAGGACAAATGGGCAGAAACCCTGGAGGTTGCCGTTCCAAGGACAGATCACAGAACACATTTTTAAATATGTTCCTGCAATAAAGCATTTACTGCAGATCTGTGCAATATTATCAATAGACTCACATCCCAGTAATTCAATCTGTCTGCTGTTTGCTAGAGAATAATAATAAAAAGCCTTTCTCTCTTCATCTAGCAGTAGTAGAAGGTTGGACTTGAGGATTTTCAACAAACTGTCCTGACATGAACTGGATAGCAAACCATGTACACAAATCATGTACTGATGAAACTCTTAACAACACTCCAGTTCTTAACAGAGGAAGTTAAAATATTCTAATAAGGGCAAAATATTTGGTAATTCAATCCCTGACCTACACCACCACAGCATGTGTGTATTTATGTCGCCTTCATTTGTCCCGCTTCCTTTTTTATGCAGCAAATACTGGCCTTTGTTCCTCCTCTTCTTCTACATCCTCTCGCCCATCCCTTACTGCATCTCGCGGCGGGTGGTTGATGACACAGACTCCGCTAGCAACGCCTGCAAAGAGCTGGCCATCTTCCTCACAACGGGCATCGTCATCTCAGCCTTTGGCCTGCCCATCGTCTTTGCTAGAGCTGAACTGGTAAGTCATGGAGACTTGGTCGTTAGGAAATTTTTTCATGTTGGTTTTCTTCCAGAGATAAACCTTAACGGTGACCTATTGTGCTTCTTTGATAATGGGCTACACAAAACATGTTCATTACATTTTTTGTACAAAATCACTCTTTGATAGTGAGATTTCAGTCTGTTCAGCTCTGTCTATTTCTTAAGGATTTTATTTGATACACCAGTACAAAGTACTGCAAAACAGTAAAGTGGAAAGAAAATGGTTCTCAGAATAATTTTAAAGGTGACCTATTATGCTTTCTTAAACAGGTTAGGATTAGTCTATGGGCTATAAAAACGTGTTCATTAAATTTTTTGCACAAAATCATTCTTAGATAATATAATTTTAGTCTGTTCAGTTCTACAAATTTATAGTTCCTTTCAGAATGAGCTATAAATGGCATCTTGTCACTTTAAAATCAAATACACTGTTGCTGGCCACGCCCCCAACTCAACATTTACACTTGCACATAAAAATGGATCCAAACAGATACGCAATTATACAACCGTGCATCTTTGAAAAGCAGAAGTAGAGCCTCCTGCACAACCAATAAGAATGTAACAAGTTGTTTCTGCATGGTAGGTCAACAACAAATCACTTGTTTGTACGGAGCATACAGCAGTAAAACCAGCTGACCAAATGTGCTGGAGCTCAGCTTGGGTTTCTAGGTAACCGGCTGGGCTTTGCTGGGGTTGCTAGATAACTGTGCAGTACCTGCTGATTTGTGACGTTACATTCTGAAGGTTTTTGAAACGGCTCATTTTCCAGACACCAAAAAACATAAACGTCCTGCCAAAAAACAAAAACCATCTGCGTGTCATTTACGTGCTTGAAATGTTTATAGAAGCAGTAGAAACCCAAATGGAAGCATAAAACCCTCCGAAATGTACATTTTGCATTTAGTTCAGGTAGGCACTCCTCTCATTAAAGTATTGGCAAAAAATACCTGCGGGTTTTTTTGTAACCCAAATGGAAGTACAAAAATGTGCAAAAGGTGAATTTTGCATAATAGGTCCCTTTAAATGTTTCTGTTTATTCGCTCTGCTGGTCTGACCTGAGTTATGAATGCGCTGGTTTTTTGCAGATCGCCTGGGGGGCGTGCGCGCTCGTGTTAACAGGTAATGTAGTCATCTTCGGGACCATCCTGGGCTTCTTCCTGGTCTTCGGCTCCAACGACGACTTCAGTTGGCAGCAGTGGTAAAACGGCCAAATGAAGGAGAGCGGCAGGGGAAGGGGGGACCTTAGTCTGAACTGTTTTTATTAGCATTACAATTATTATTATAGTATTACTGTTTGGTTGTTGTTGTTATTCATATGATGACCACCCATCCATAGACTTACACCAGACCAGTGCAATATTTTGTTTTATTTTTAAATCGCCTGCTTTATGTTGAACTGACAAGAAAGATGGAAAATGCTGACTTGTACTATGATTTTATTTTTTAAATTTTGTTTTAGGTTTTGTTCTCAAATAACGACAAGATTTCTTGTCGTTATTTGACCTACTGCTTAAGTCATAAAGAACAACATGGCAAGTTGCCGTTGGTATTAAAGGGTGACATTTTGCTAAAATAGCGCAGATTTTGACATCTTCTGTAAATGTAAAGTGACCTACATTACTCTTCGACACTTGGTGAGAACCTGACTGCTAGGGCAGGAATCAATAATGAGCGTCTTTTGAAGAAGTCATATGTGGCTTTTCCTTTTCACTTGGGTTCAGGCTTGTATCTCTGCAAACAGATGTTCTCTCCTTCATTTGGCTCAGACACCAAGGAAAAAAACAATACTCTTTTATCTAATTGTCATGGAAAAACATTTCAGAGGATTGTTTTAATGCAATATGCAGGCATCAGCAGATATTCAGTACTGGCATTAAAAGATAAAATAACTACTAACAATGCATTTTCCCTCATGATAAACGTTATGCTCGCAAACACACTCATTACTTTTAAAATTTGCTTTGAAAGTCAACAGAAACTTAACGTTTCATACTGCCTGTAAAATATGATTACATATGACATTTAAACCTTTTTTTGATTAGCAAATAACACCAGGAGAAAGAACAGCAGGCTGGCACGCACCCAGACATCAGATTTTATTACCATCTTACTTAGCATCCATTTGCTCTGATTGTACCCTGTGTGAGACATCTACACTGTAACGCCCAGAAAGCAAGAAAAACCTTGCTTTTTTCAGCAACTAGCTTAGCTTCAGGACAGCAGCGCTGTTAGAAAAACCACATAAAGGCGCCTAATTATCATTAACAACCTTTAAACGTTGCAATTTGACTCCTTGATCGTATCAATGAACCTGCATAAGTGTTAATTAAGCACATTTGCTCCGTTTCCAGGGTAAAAACTCCAGCGCATTCACTGCTTTAACTCTGGAGGTTGTCTCTGAGGTCTACGACATTTTGCTCTAGCATGCAGCTTGAGGCCGTTAAACTGCTTTAGGATCTAAACGTGGAGTTAAGCTGCAGCCTGAATGCAGCTCTTCTCTGAGGGGAAGGTTTAGATCTTCAGGTTGCATCGTTTATTTACGTTTTCTCCATTATGTGTCGAGCCCTGATGGTGCCTCTTCCTCTGGCAGATTCCCAGACATATTATCTCACAATCACAGTTTGTTCTTCAGACTTAATGCTGTTGTATTATTTATTGTAATGTCCTTCGTAGCAACTCAAAATCACCAAATTACCACAAAAGACAGACAATGTATGGAGGAGTTTCTGTTAAATAATAACATTTTTAATTCCTCTGACCCCAACTTGACACTTCATATAGTGAAGATTAAACAAGCTATAAAAATGGCTGAATGATTTTAATGGTTACCAACATAATAGATCTGTCAGCGGATTTTAATTATTCTTTCTAAAAATTCTAAACTGATCAGAAATTCTGGATTAGTTATCAGACTCAGAGATTTATATAGAACTAGTTAAAACAGCACAAAATCTAAAAACTGTAAAGATAAATATCAGTGTTCATCCTGAGGGAATAAAATTATAGCTTTTGTTTCTTATTCTGGGCAGAATGCTTTTTATGCATGCTGTCTGAAAAATATGAGATGGATGTGCTGCAGAAGTATAAAATACCTTTATTCCTGTTCTTTCAGCCTCCAGTATAATAACTAATTCCTCTGTTCTTGCAGAGAATGTATTGGTTTTTAGATCACCTCATTTTGTCAGTAGATATAAAAACTGTAGCTGCATCTTTCCACTGTCTCTCTCTTCAGGGCTTTATTTGCTTTCTTAAAAGACAGGGTTACATATTTTCTTGAGGTTAAATCCTTAATCATTCAGTTAAAAGTAAATTTTAGCAACCAATCCACTTTGCTCAGATCAAATTAAGAACATGAGTTTGTTTTACGTCGTTTTTTTTTTTTTACTAGAGATGCATTGATCCGGATTTTATTGACTGATACCAGTTTTTTGTTTTCTTTTGTTCCGAACTGCCAATTCAGATTTTTGTTGTAAGGACTGTAAAAACTTAAATGTGTAAATTTGAATTTAATAATGAAAAAGTTTCATTGATAAACTTTTTACTAAATTAAAAACGAAGCGCATCAACAACCCAGATGTTCACTGATGCATTTACAGAGCCGTAAAATTGGGATTTTTGATTCATTCAGTGAAGGCCAGGACTAATCAACCAGTTTCAATCAAAACTAGATGCCACATGGTATTTAGCTTTTACAGAAATCAAAATATGATTGACCAAAAACATTTAGCCTCCATTTTCAGAACTGCTAATTAAAATGTATTGCTTTTTTCTCTGTTTTTTTACACGACCCGATCAAAGGCATTGATCATATTAAAAGCTTAACTTCACACAATCTTAATAGTTTCTGTTAAAAACATTGAATAAAAAAAGCTGCTACTGACTTTTATGTGACTATAACAATGTTTGGTTGTATGCAAGTCCATCTGCAGGATGACCTCCAGAGGTGTGAACATCTGTATGTTTCCAGTTTTAAGCTCAATAAGTTAAATGTTCTCAAGTTTATTTTGTTTCATAGTCTGCTGTGAAAGCCCTTTGATGTGACAGAGGCTGGTGTGAAGCTCTGGGATGGGTTTCTGTGTTTTTCTGTTTGTTTCTGTTGCTCATGATGATGAGAGGATATTGTATTTATTTATTTTGTCGAATGAACGCTCAGTTCCTTTTTTTTTTTATCTACAACACTTGTGTTGAAAGAACGACGGTCTGCATGGTGATTTCCTTTTTTTTTTCTCCTTTTTTTATTTTTAATAAATGCCATTTTTGAACATCCGCTCTGTTGAATGACTAATAATGCGTCCAACTTTGCAGCATTTATTACTAAGAAGTCTGAAAATCCGACTAAATATACCATCACACAAGATTTCAGATGCACTACATTCACTCACATTTTGTGACATTACAAGCTATAAGCATTTGAGGAAAAGTTCTGATTTGATCAGCATTTAATGGAATCTTAAAGGAAAAAGTGATTAGTTTTACTGATAAAGACACAGAAACTGTATAGCTGGCTAGTTTTCATGCTCTGCTAACCACAGACTGCTTGCCATATCTTACCAGAGTTTATTACTTTATTTAGAGGGATAGATTAGAGATTTCATAGTGTTTCAAAGCTTCTTATGTCATCAGAAATAATTTCTAAATCGCTACAGACACTTTAGAGCTGAGACAGCCAGTTGCATTTGAGACAGGTGTGTTGGAGCCATTAGATCAATGATATTAAGCTGCACGTTCACAGAGTAAATTGGCAATTATATTAAAAAGCCTATTAATTTCACTCAAAAAGATACATGACAGTGAAACGTAAGTAATAACTAGAAAATTTCGGAAGAAATTTAGCCGGGGCCTGCCAAGGCGCGCCCGTCGGGCATGGGCCCGGCGTCGTCACGCTACAAATCGGCGTCGACGCTAAAGAACGCCGCAACGTAATCAGTGGCACGCGGAGAATCGCAAGAACGTTAAGTAAGGCGGACGTGCACCATTCAGTATTATAAAGTAAGTATATCAGCTAAAATCAGCAGAAACGCTAATGTTAGCGTCATTGCTTTCACCAGTATGTGGGAAATCACTAGGATATTTTCTGTAATTGATTTACTCCATTCAGTATACTAAACATTGCTAAAAAGTAAAATAAATAGCTAATAGCTTATTGAAGCTAAAATGCTAACGCTAATGAACCTTGCATTGAACTGTTTAGTAACAGTTCAATGCTCATAAACTGCAGGAAGGCAGTTCATTAGCATTTACCTAATGATTGTCACAAATATAAATTTTCAATAACGCACACACACAACATATCACAGTTTAAAAATATATATTGACCTTATGTTAAAGATTTCTACAAACTTTTTACAGGTAAAGTTTACAATGAACCAAAATTACAACATTTAAAGAATACCATAAATTTAAGAATCTAATGTCTCTGCAATAAAAAGAAATTGCTATCTTTTTTATTTTTAAACAACACCTCATATTGTTAAATAACTGATTTTATGTATTCAAGTTTTAAATATTACATTTGAGTTTGCATGGATGTAAAATTACTGCTCAGTTTAAAAATTACAGTATTTTTAAACTGAGCAGTTTAAAAATATGCTCAGTATTTTTAAACTGCTCAGCTAAACTTCGCTCTTTAGCTTGTTAGCTTGTCGATGTTTCAGTTTTATTCGCTGGGAAAATTATTCTTTGTCTGCTTTGAAGATAAGCAGACAAATAATAAAAAACAAGTTTTGATATTAACTCTCAACTTCATTCACAAAACTTTTTCGTTATTTATTACACAACGAACATGCATTTCACATAAGAACAAAACAATGAGGTGACTTTGCCTGTCCTTGAACACAACGCTGATCCCTCTTCACCCTGTCACCAACTCACACACATCCTCATTGTGTTGTGTTCTGTAAATAAACAAAACACAAGCAAAATCAATAAACTATATGCATATTCCAGTATACTGAGTTTTGGTTTTACATTCATTCTATTTAAATGTAGTTTGTTTGTGCTTACCAATGTTTTCTGGCCGGATGTCTGGCACCGTTTTCCCCTGGTCAGTTCGTCTATGTCTGGTTTGAGTTCTATTCTGTGGCAATCCGCAAAACGGCGTGTAGGTTTTCGTCAGTAATGCGCGATCTGTGCTTGGTCTTGTTTAAAGTCATTATTGAAAACATCTGTTCGCACAGATAGGTGCTTCCAAACGTGGACAAAACACGAGCTGCATGGAGTCGAAGCTGTGGCATCAAATCAGGGGGCAGGAGACGGTAAAAGTCCTCGATTGAAACATCACGGGACTTCGCTCTTTAGCTTGTTAGCTTGTCGATGTTTCAGTTTTATTCGCTGGGAAAATTAATAATCAGCTTGAGGTGACTCTGCTGCACTCTAGTGGCGAGAAGCCGTAATGTTGGTTGGTAAGAATCGGAAGGCATTATGGGATATGTAGTTTGTAGTCAATTCGTGCTCAAAACCTATTTTAAGTCAATCAATGGGGCTGTATAACGGTGGTAGGGGGGAGAGGGCCACATAAAATGACGTAGCGGGCCACATGTGGCCCGCGGGCCTTGAGTTTGACACATGTGCAATAGAGGATCTATCTGCTGCTCATGCAAAACAGTCTATTTTAATCCCATGTGTAATAGTCATTGGGTTAAATCAGTTATATAATGCTGAAAACGCAAGTAGTTGATGTAAAAATATTCAAGGCTTTTATTTTGAAATTTTCAGTATGCTTCATTTCAAAGGGCCAAACTAATACCATGTGTAACAGTGCTTTGGATGAAAAAGTCAAATAAAGCCAAAAAGAGCAATTACATGATGTAAAAATATTCAAGGCTTTTATTGTGAAATTTTTGTTAAGCTTCATTTTAAAGTTCAAAACTAATCCCATGTGTAACAGTTACTGAGTTAAATCAGTTATATACAGCCCATAGCAGCAATTAGTTCTAAAGGCCAGTTCAGTCCTGATCTGTTTCAACTGAGGATAGATAGAACTACAGTGATGCGTATTTGTAGTCCTAATCAGCAGCCAATAGCCTCTTGAGATCCGTTGCTATGTTAAATAAGTTTCACACCAAGGTGTGAAGTGTTAGTGAAAGAGCCTGAGAGCCTCAGAAAATCCTGTCGCATGACTTTGCTCTGAAGCACCGTGACAGAAAACCGTACGGTCTAGATAAATTTCGAAAACATTTTACCGGAGCAGACAGGCGTATCAATGTCAGGACCGATTTTGATACAAATCGTGCGATATTTGTGGCCGTGATGGCGATTTCAAAATTATTTTGGGCTCAAAAAACCTCTTCATTTCTCACTCTAGCCGAGATGGGCTGTCACTCTAATTTTAGAAAAAATGAGAAACTTTGGGTCGCTTAGAGGCAAATTGTGGACAAACCATAACTGGTATCGACGAGCCGTCTTCACTTTCGAAGAGATCACAGACGTATCTACAAAATGAAATTTGAATGGCATTTCTAGGTGAATTTGTGACGACACAGCAAATCCTCAAAAATAGGGTATTTCTAGGATTTTTCCCATTGAGTTATAATGGGGTTTTTTTCGTAGTTTTTTGCGAATTATGTCGCCACGTTAAGCCCAAATCCCACCAGAAGTAATAGCTCCAATGGCGTGAATTTTCTGCACGTTTTGATACCTCATTTGTAGGTGTGCACCCAGCGGTATGAGCCGCATTAACGGTTACGGAAGAAAAATAAAGATTAAAGAGACGCTTCTCTCCGACAATAGTAATAGGTTCCTGCCATTGCTTTGCATGGCAGGCCCCAATAAAGAAACACTTTCTCCGACAATAACAATAGGTTCCTGCCATTGCTTTGCATGGCAGGCCCCAATTCCTGAAGAAATTTAACCGGGGCCTGCCAAAGTGTGCCCGTCGGTTTGGACCCAGCGTTCTGATGCTAGCAATTAGCATCAATGCTAAAGAAAGCTGCAATCATATGAGGAGAATGACAAGACTGTTGACTAACATTCACTTGCACCATTCAGTATGATAAAATAAGTGTATCAGCTAAAATTAGCAAAAATGCTAATGTTAGCATTATTGCTGTCACTAGCATGTGGGACATCACTAGGATGTTTTCTATAGTGGTATTACTCCATTCAGTAGAAAAAACATGGCTAATAAGTCAAATAAATAGCTAATGGCTTTTTTAAGCTAAAATGCTAATGCTAACGAACTGCCTTGCTGCGCAAGGCAGTTCCCTAACCTGAGAGAAAAAGATAATGCAGAATAATATTATTGCACCGCCTGCGGCGGTGCACTAACCTCAGGGGCATGATGAGGCTTTTATTTTGAAATTTTTGTTAAGCTTAATCTCAAAGGTCCAAACTAATCCCATGTCTAATAGTCACTGGGTGGTTAAATCAGTTATTTATTGCTCAAAAGAGCAATTACCTAATGTAAAATTTCTCAAGGCTTTTATTTTGAAATTTTTGTTAAGCTTCATTTTCCAAGGTGCAAACTAATCCCATGTATAACAGTCATGGGGTTAAATCAGTTATAGAATGCTCAAAACACAAGTAGTTGATGTAAAAATATTAAAGGCTTTTATTTTGAAATTTTTGTTAAACTTCATTTCAAAGGGCCAGATAAATTCCATGTATAACACTCAATGGATTAAATCAGTTTATAATGCTCAAAAGACTAATTACATGATGTAAAACTTCTCAATGCTTTTATTTTGAAATTTTTGTTAAGCTTCATTTCAAAGGGCCAAACTAATCTCATTTGGTTAAATCAGTTATATAATGCTCAAAAGAGCAAGTACCTGATGTAAACATTTTCAAGGCTTTTATTTTGAAATTTTCATTAAGCTTAATTTTAAATTGCCACACTAAACCCATGTGTAACAATGGTTGGATAAAATCAGTTATATAAAAAGCCCAAAACACAAGTAGTTCTAAAGGCCAGCTCAGTCCTCCTCTGTAGTAACTGACAGTTCCACCATGTTGTAGTTCTGACATTAGAAGGGCATTAGAATGTTGTCTGTAATTGACTTACTCCACTCAGTATATTAAACATGGCTAATAAGTAAGAAAATAGCTAATAGCTTATTTAAGGTAAAAGGCTAATGCTAATGAACTGCCTTGCTGCGCAAGGCAGTTCCCTAACCTGAGAGAAAAATATAATGCATGCTAATATTATTGCACCGCCTACGGCGGTGCATTAACCTGAGGGGGATATTGAGGCTTTTATTTTGAAAAAATACATAAGCTTCATATTAAATGATCACACTAATTAAAATGTCTAACAGTGTTTGGGTTAAATTCGTTATTTACTGGCCAAAACAGCCTGTAGCTCTAAATGGCAGCTCAGCCCTCTGTTTTAACTGAGTATTGATTAGAACTACAGTGATGCGTATTTGTAGTCCTAACCAGCAGCCAATCCCCTCCTGTGTTCCATTGCTATGGTTATCAATCCTCTGCTAACTGTCATGTGTGTGTGACACAGAGAGGTGGAAAAAGATTTCTATCTTTGTGAGACACCCCATTGGTTTATATGGAAAAAGCAGTCCGAACAACTCCTTGCCGTTCAGGAACCGAGAGACGTATTGGAAAACCGTTTGAAGCATATGAGAGGGCTATTTGTCATCTCCCATAGTACCGCGATTCATATTTGTAGCTCACTCACAGTAATTGCAGTGATGAGACAAAAATGGTGTATGCAGAGCTCAGAAATTTTTCAGAAATACATGGAAGTGAATCTGGGAGAGCGTCAGTTATCCTGGCACATGATTTCGCTCTGAAGCACCTTGACAGAAAACCGTAAGCCCTAGAGAAATTTCGAAAACATTTTACCGGAGCAGGCAGGCGTATCGATGTCATGACCGAGTTTGATACCAATTGGGCGATATTTGTGGGCGTGAGGGCGATTTCAAAATTAATTTGGGGTCAAAAATTCTCTTCATTTCTCACTCTAAAAAAGCGGCAGTTGGTGTCAGTTAGGCTCTGCGTTTCGGCAGTTGGAAATTTGGCTCGTTTGACGCTTTTTACGTCGCCATCGTAAGTCCGATTCCTTATAAAAATAATAGCTCCCTTCTCGGCACCGAGCCGCACGTTTTGATACCACTTTTGTGGGGGTGCACGCAGCGGTACGAGCCGCATTAACGGTGATGGAAGAAAAATAAATCTATAAAGATATAAACTAGAAAATTTCGGAAGAAATTTAGCCGGGGCCTGCCAAGGCGCGCCCGTCGGGCTCGGGCCCGGCGTCGTCACGCCACAAATCGGCGTCGACGCCAAAGGACGCCGCAACATAATCAATGGCACGCGGAGAACCGCAAGAACGTTAAGCAAGGCGGACGTGCACCATTCGGTACGATTTAAAATTTTTGTCAAGGCTTTTATTTTGGAAGTTTTGTTAAACTTCATTTCAAAGGGCCAACCTAATCCCATGAATAACAGTCATTGGATAAAATCAGTTATATAGTGCTCAAAACAGCAATAATCTCATGTAAGAATTCTCAAGGCTTTTATTTTGAAATTTTCAGTATGCTCCATTTTAAAGTTCTGAACGAATCCCATGTGTAACAGTGCTTTGGATAAAAAAGTCACATAAAGCCAAAAAGCGCAATTACCTGATGTAAAAATATGCAAGGCTTTTATTTTGAAATTATTATTATGCTCCATTTTAAAGTTCCGAACTAATCCCATGTGTAACAGTGCTTTGGATGAAAAAGTCATATACGGCCAAAAAGAGCAATTACATGACGTAAAAATATTCAAGGCTTTTATTTTGAAATTATTATTATGCTCCATTTTAAAGTTCCAAACTAATCCCATGTGTAACATTGCTTTGGATGAAAAAGTCATATACGGCCAAAAAGAGCAATTACGTCATGTAAAATATTCAAGGCTTTTATTTTGAAATTTTCAGTATGCTTCATTTCAGAGGGCCAAACTATTCCATTGTGTAACAGTGCTTTGGATAAAAAAGTCACATAAAGCCAAAAAGCGCAATTACCTGATGTAAAAATATTCAAGGCTTTTATTTTGAAATTATTATTATGCTCCATTTTAAAGTTCCGAACTAATCCCATGTGTAACAGTGCTTTGGATGAAAAAGTCATATAAAGCCAAAAAGAGCAATTACATGATGTAAAAATATTCAAAGCTTTTATTTTGAAATTTTTGTTAAGCTTCATTTCAAAGGGCCAAACTAATACCATGTGTAACAGTTCCTGAGTTAAATCAGTTATATACAGCCCATAGCAGCAAATAGTTCTAAAGGCCAGTTCAGTCCTGATCTGTTTCAACTGAGGGTTCCACTATAGATAGAACTACAATGATGCGTATCTGTAGTCCAAACCAGCAGCCAATAGCCTCTTGAGATCCGTTGCTATGGCAAATAATGGTCTCAGCAGGGTGTGAGCTCTGAGCTCTGAGCTGTCAAACACACAATTGTGTGTTTGAGCAAACACATTTTACTGAAAAGAAGCATTGGAAACAAATCCTTCCTGTTCGGGAACCGTAATACATATTCGAAAAGCGTTTGGAGCGTATGACAGGCCTATGTGTCTTCTGCGATAGTCCCGAGATTCATATCTGTACCTCACTCAGAACATTTACAGCGATGAGAGAAAGAAATGTTGTGCCCAGATCTGAAATTCTATTCAAATACATGGGAGAGAGCCTCAGACAGCCTCAGAAAATCCTGTCGCATGACTTTGCTCTGAAGCACCGTGACAGAAAACCGTACGGTCTAGATAAATTTCGAAAACATTTTACCGGAGCAGACAGGCGTATCAATGTCAGGACCGATTTTGATACTAATCGTGCGATATTTGTGGGCGTGATGGCGATTTCAAAAATGATTTGGGTTGAAAAAGTTGTCTTCATCTCTCACTCTAATCAGCGAGAGAAGCACTGTAATTTTCGGAAAAATGAGAAACTTTGGGTCGCTTAGAGGCAAATTGTGGACAAACCGTAACTGGTATCGACGAGCCGTCTTCACTTTCGAAGAGATCACAGACGTATCTACAAAATGAAATTTGAATGGCATTTCTAGGTGAATTTGTGACGACACAGAAAATCCTCAAAAATAGGGTATTTCCAGGATTTTTCCCATTGACTTATAATGGGGTTTTTTTTCGTAGTTTTTTGCGAATTATGTCGCCACGTTAACCCCAAATCCCACCAAAAATAATAGCTCCAATGGCGTGAATTTTCTGCACGTTTTGATACCTCATTTGTAGGTGTGCACCCAGCGGTATGAGCCGCATTAACGGTGACGGAAGAAAAATAAAGAACTAGAAAATTTCGGAAGAAATTTAGCCGGGGCCTGCCAAGGCGCGCCCGTCGGGCATGGGCCCGGCGTTGTCACGCTACAAAACGGCGTCGACGCTAAAGAACGCCGCGACGTAATCAGTGGCACGCGGAGAATCGCAAGAACGTTAAGCGAGGCGGACGTGCACCGTTCAGTATTATAAAGTAAGTATATCAGCTAAAATCAGCAGAAACGCTAATGTTAGCGTCATTGCTTTCATCAGTATGTGGGAAATCACTAGGATATTTTCTGTAATTGATTTACTCCATTCAGTATACTAAACATTGCTAAAAAGTAAAATAAATAGCTAATAGCTTATTGAAGCTAAAATGCTAACGCTAATGAACCTTGCATTGAACTGTTTAGTAACAGTTCAATCCTCATAAACTGCAGGAAGGCAGTTCATTAGCATTTACCTAATGATTGTCACAAATATAAATTTTCAATAACGCACACACACACAACATATTACAGTTTAAAAATATATATTGACCTTATGTTAAAGATTTCTACAAACGTTTTACAGGTAAAGTTTACAATGAACCAAAATTACAACATTTAAAGAATACCATAAATTTAAGAATCTAATGTCTCTGCAATAAAAAGAAATTGCTATCTTTTTTATTTTTAAACAACACCTCATATTGTTAAATAACTGATTTTATGTATTCAAGTTTTAAATATTACATTTGAGTTTGCATGGATGTAAAATTACTGCTCAGTTTAAAAATTACAGTATTTTTAAACTGAGCAGTTTAAAAAAATGCTCAGTATTTTTAAACTGCTCAGCTAAACTTCGCTCTTTAGCTCGTTAGCTTGTCGATGTTTCAGTTTTATTCGCTGGGAAAATTATTCTTTGTCTGCTTTGAAGATAAGCAGACAAATAATAAAAAACAAGTTTTGATATTAACTCTCAACTTCATTCACAAAACTTTTTCGTTATTTATTACACAACGAACATGCATTTCACATAAGAACAAAACAATGAGGTGACGTTGCCTGTCCTTGAACACAACGCTGATCCCTCTTCACCCTGTCACCAACTCACACACATCCTCATTGTGTTGTGTTCTGTAAATAAACAAAACACAAGCAAAATCAATAAACTATATGCATATTCCAGTATACTGAGTTTTGGTTTTACATTCATTCTATTTAAATGTAGTTTGTTTGTGCTTACCAATGTTTTCTGGCCGGATGTCAGGCACCGTTTTCCCCTGGTCAGTTCGTCGATGTCTGGTTTTAGTTCTATTCTGTGGCAATCCGCAAAACGGCGTGTAGGTTTTCGTCAGTAATGCGCGATCTGTGCTTGGTCTTGTTTAAAGTCATTATTGAAAACATCTGTTCGCACAGATAGGTGCTTCCAAACGTGGACAAAACACGAGCTGCGTGGAGTCGAAGCTGTGGCATCAAATCAGGGGCAGTAGACGGTAAAAGTCCTCGATTGAAACATCACGGGACTTCGGTCTTTAGCTTCTTAGCTTGTCGATGTTTCAGTTTTATTCGCTGGGAAAATTAATAATCAGCTTGAGGTGACTCTGCTGCACTCTAGTGGCGAGAAGCCGTAATGTTGGTTGGTAAGAATCGGAAGGCATTATGGGATATGTAGTTTGTAGTCAATTCGTGCTCAAAACCTATTTTAAGTCAATCAATGGGGCTGTAAAACGGTGGTAGGGGGGAGAGGGCCACATAAAATGACGTAGCGGGCCACATGTGGCCCGCGGGCCTTGAGTTTGACACATGTGCAATAGAGGATCTATCTGCTGCTCATGCAAAACAGTCTATTTTAATCCCATGTGTAATAGTCATTGGGTTAAATCAGTTATATAATGCTGAAAACGCAAGTAGTTGATGTAAAAATATTCAATATTTTTATTTTGAAATTTTCAGTATGCTTCATTTCAAAGGGCCAAACTAATACCATGTGTAACAGTGCTTTGGATGAAAAAGTCAAATAAAGCCAAAAAGAGCAATTACATGATGTAAAAATATTCAAGGCTTTTATTTTGAAATTTTCAGTATGCTTCATTTTAAAGTTCTGAACTAATACCATGTGTAAGAGTGCTTTGGATGAAAAAGTCAAATAAAGCCAAAAAGAGCAATTACGTCATGTAAAAATTTTCAAGGCTTTTATTTTGAAATTATTATTATGCTCCATTTTAAAGTTCCGAACTAATCCCATGTGTAACAGTGCTTTGGATGAAAAAGTCATACAAAGCCAAAAACAGCAATTACATGATGTAAAAATATTCAAGGCTTTTATTTTGAAATTATTATTATGCTCCATTTTAAAGTTCCAAACTAATACCATGTGTAACAGTTCCTGAGTTAAATCAGTTATATACAGCCCATAGCAGCAAATAGTTCTAAAGGCCAGTTCAGTCCTGATCTGTTTCAACTGAGGGTTCCACTATAGATAGAACTACAATGATGCGTATCTGTAGTCCAAACCAGCAGCCAATAGCCTCTTGAGATCCGTTGCTATGGCAAATAATGGTCTCAGCAGGGTGTGAGCTCTGAGCTCTGAGCTGTCAAACACACAATTGTGTGTTTGAGCAAACACGTTTTACTGACAAAAAGCATTGGAAACAAATCCTTCCTGGTCGGGAACCGTAATACATATTCGAAAAGCGTTTTAAGCGTATGACAGTTCAATGTGTCTTCTGCGATAGTCCCGAGATTCATATCTGTACCTCACTCAGAACATTTACAGCGATGAGAGAAAGAAATGTTGTGCCCAGATCTGAAATTCTATTCAAATACATGGGAGAGAGCCTCAGACAGCCTCAGAAAATCCTGTCGCATGACTTTGCTCTGAAGCACCGTGACAGAAAACCGTACGATCTAGATAAATTTCGAAAAGATTTTACCGGAGCAGACAGGCGTATCAATGTCAGGACCGATTTTGATACTAATCGTGCGATATTTGTGGGCGTGATGGCGATTTCAAAAATGATTTGGGTTGAAAAAGTTGTCTTGATCTCTCACTCTAATCAGCGAGAAAAGCACTCTAACTTTAGAAAAAATGAGAAACTTTGGGTCGCTTAGAGGCAAATTGTGGACAAACCGTAACTGTTATCGACGAGCCGTCTTCACTTTCGAAGAGATCACAGACGTATCTACAAAATGAAATTTGAATGGCATTTCTACGTGAATTAGTGACGACACAGAAAATCCTCAAAAATAGGGTATTTCCAGGATTTTTCCCATTGACTTATAATGGGGTTTTTTTCGTAGTTTTTTGCGAATTATGTCGCCACGTTAAGCCCAAATCCCACCAAAAGTAATAGCAACAATGGCGTGAATTTTCTGCACGTTTTGATACCTCATTTGTAGGTGTGCACCCAGCGGTATGAGCCGCATTAACGGTTACGGAAGAAAAATAAAGAACTATAATAATAAAGAGACGCTTGTTGGGTGTAGAGTAATAGGTTCCTGCCATTGCTTTGCATGGCAGGCCCCAATTATAATAATAAAGAGACGCTTGTTGGGTGTAGAGTAATAGGTTCCTGCCATTGCTTTGCATGGCAGGCCCCAACTAGAAAATTCCTGAAGAAATTTAACCGGGGCCTGCCAAAGTGTGCCCGTCGGTTTGGACCCAGCGTTCTGATGCTACAAATTAGCATCAATGCTACAGAAAGCTGCAACGTAATCAATAGCATGTGGAGATTGACAAGAATGTTTACTAACATGGACTTGCACCATTCAGTATGATAAAGTAAGTGTATCAGCTAAAATTAGCAAAAATGCTAATGTTAGCATGATTGCTGTCAGTAGCATGTGGGACATCACTAGGATGTTTTCTATAATGGACTTACTCTATTCAGTATACTAAACATGGCTAAAAAGTAAAATAAATAGCTAATAGCTTATTAAAGCTAAAATGCTAATGCTAATGAACTGCCTTGCTGCGCAAGGCAGTTCCCTAACCTGAGAGAAAAAGATAATGCAGAATAATATTATTGCACCGCCTGCGGCGGTGCACTAACCTGAGGGGCATATTGAGGCTTTTATTTTGAAATTTTTGTTAAGCTTAATTTCAAAGGTCCAAACTAATCTATGTCTAATAGTCATTGGGTTAAATCAGTTATATAATGCTCAAGAGCAATTACGTAATGTAAAATTTCTCAAGGCTTTTATTTTGAAATTTTTGTTAAGCTTCATTTCAAAGTGCCAAACTATTCCCATGTGTAACAATTGCTGGGTTAAATCAGTTATATAATGCTCAAAAGAGCAATTATCTGATGTAAAAATTGTCAAGGCTTTTATTTTGAAATTTTTGTTAAGCTTAATTTTAAATTGCCACACTAATCCCATGTGTAACAGTGCTTTGGATAAAAAAGTCCCATAAAGCCAAAAAGAGCAATTATCTGATGTAAAAATATTCAAGGCTTTTATTTTGAAATTTTCAGTATGCTTCATTTCAAAGAGCTAAACTAATATCATGTGTAACAGTGCTTTGGATGAAAAAGTCAAATAAAGCCAAAAAGAGCAACTACATGATGTAAAAATATTCAAGGCTTTTATTTTGAAATTTTTATTAAGCTTAATTTTAAATTGCCACACTAATTCCATGTGTAACAATGGTTGGGTAAAATCAGTTATAAAAAGCCCAAAACACAAGTAGTTCTAAAGGCCAGCTCAGTCCTCCTCTGTAGTAACTGACAGTTCCACCATGTTTGTAGTTCTGACATTCAGCTCAGACCTCTTTTGTAGGCACTCAGTGTCCGCCATGTTGTAGTTCTAACCTTCAGTCATTGTAGTTCTAAAGAGCAGTTCAGCTGTCATGTGAGTGAGACAGAGAGGGAGAGACAGAATTGTAACTGATTGAAGCAGTTAGTTTTTCTGATCAAAGCAGGCTGAACATATCTTTCTCTAAATGCTGTCAATAGCATGTGGGATATCATTAGAATGTTGTCTGTAATTGACTTACTCCACTCAGTATATTAAACATGGCTAATAAGTAAGAAAATAGCTAATAGCTTATTTAAGTTAAATAAGCTATTAGCTTATTTAGCCATAGGCGGTGCATTAACCTGAGGGGGATATTGAGGCTTTTATTTTGAAAAAATACATAAGCTTCATATTAAATGATCACACTAATTAAAATGTCTAACAGTGTTTGGGTTAAATCCGTTATTTACTGGCCAAAACAGCCTGTAGCTCTAAATGGCAGCTCAGCCCTCTGTTTTAACTGAGTATTGATTAGAACTACAGTGATGCGTATTTGTAGTCCTAACCAGCAGCCAATCCCCTCCTGTGTTCCGTTGCTATGGTTATCAATCCTCTGCTAACTGTCATGTGTGTGTGACACAGAGAGGTGGAAAAAGATTTCTATCTTTGTGAGACACCCCATTGGTTTATATGGAAAAAGCAGTCCGAACAACTCCTTGCCGTTCAGGAACCGAGAGACGTATTGGAAAACCGTTTGAAGCATATGAGAGGACTATTTGTCGTCTCCCATAGTACCGCGATTCATATTTGTAGCTCACTCACAGTAATTGCAGTGATGAGACAAAAATGGTGTATGCAGAGCTCAGAAATTTTTCAGAAATACATGGAAGTGAACCTGGGAGAGCGTCAGTTATCCTGGCGCATGATTTCGCTCTGAAGCACCTTGACAGAAAACCGTAAGCCCTAGAGAAATTTCGAAAACATTTTACCGGAGCAGGCATGCGTATCGATGTCATGACCGAGTTTGATACCAATTGGGCGATATTTGTGGGCGTGAGGGCGATTTCAAAATTAATTTGGGGTCAAAAATTCTCTTCATTTCTCACTCTAAAAAAGCGGCAGTTGGTGTCAGTTAGGCTCTGCGTTTCGGCAGTTGGAAATTTGGCTCGTTTGACGCTTTTTACGTCGCCATCGTAAGTCCGATTCCTTATAAAAATAATAGCTCCCTTCTCGGCACCGAGCCGCACGTTTTGATACCACTTTTGTGGGGGTGCACGCAGCGGTACGAGCCGCATTAACGGTGATGGAAGAAAAATAAATAAAGATATAAAGAAACTAGAAAATTCCTGAAGAAATTTAACCGGGGCCTGCCAAAGTGTGCCCGTCGGTTTGGACCCAGCGTTCTGATGCTAGAAATTAGCATCAATGCTAAAAAAAGCCGCAATCATATGAGGACAATGACAAGAATGTTGACTAACATGTACTTGCACTGTTCAGTATGATAAAGTAAGTGTATCAGCTAAAATTAGCAAAAATGCTAATGTTAGCATCATTGCTGTCACTAGCATGTGGGACATCACTAGGATGTTCTCTATAATGGACTTACTCCATTCAGTATACTAAACATGGCTAATAAGTCAAATAAATAGCTAATAGCTTATTTAAGCTAAAATGCTAATGCTAATGAACTGCCTTGCGCAGCAAAACCTGGGAGAAAAAGATAATGCAGAATAATATTACTGCACCGCCTGCGGCGGTGCACAAACCTCAGGGGCATGTTGAGGCTTTTATTTTGAAATTTTTGTTAAGCTTAATTTCAAAGGTCCAAACTAATCCCATGTGTAATAGTCATTGGGTTAAATCAGTTATATAATGCTCAAAACACAAGTAGTTGATGTAAAAATATTCAAGGCTTTTATTTTGAAATTTTCTTTATGCTTCATTTCAAAAGGCCAAACTAATCCCATGTGTATCAGTGCTTTGGATAAAAAAGTCACATAAAGCCAAAAAGAGCAATTACATGATGTAAAAATATTCAAGGCTTTTATTTTGAAATTTTCTTTATGCTTCATTTCAAAAGGCCAAACTAATCCCATGTGTATCAGTGCTTTGGATAAAAAAGTCACATAAAGCCAAAAAGAGCAATTACATGATGTAAAAATATTCAAGGCTTTTATTTTGAAATTTTCAGTATGCTTCATTTTAATGTTCCAAACTAATCCCATGTGTAACGGTGACTGAGTTAAATCAGTTAAATACAGCCCATAGCAGCAAGTAGTTGTAAAGGCCAGTTCAGTCCTCCTAGTCTTCCACTATAGTTAGAACTACAGTGATGCGTATTTGTAGTCCTAACCAGCAGCCAATAGCCTCCTGAGTTCCGTTGCTATGGTAAATAATTCTCTCTGCCAACTGTCAGCTGTGAGTGAGACATGCAGGGGGAGACAATTCTCTGTTTGAGCCAGCCAGTTTGAACTAAAAAAAGCATTGGAAACAACTCCTTCCCGTTCGGGAACCGTAATACATATTCGAAAAGCGTTTGAAGCGTATGAGAGGGCTATTTGTCGTCTCCGATAGTCCCGCGATTCATATCTCTACGTCACTCACAGTATTAACAGCGATAAGAGAAAGAAATGGTGTGCCCAGATCTGAAATTTTTGAGAAATATATGAAAATACATGGGAGAGAGCCTGAGAGAGCGACAGAAAATCCTGTCGCATGACTTTGCTCTGAAGCACCGTGACAGAAAACCGTAAGCCCTAGAGAAATTTCGAAAACATTTTACCGGAGCAGGCATGCGTATCAATGTCAGGACCGAGTTTGATACCAATCGTGCGATATTTGTGGGCGTGACGGCGATTTCAAAATTATTTTGGGGTCAAAAATTCTCTTCATTTCTCACTCTAAAAAAGCGGCAGTTGGTGTCAGTTAGGCTCTGCGTTTCGGCAGTTGGAAATTTGGCTCGTTTGACGCTTTTTACGTCGCCATCGTAAGTCCGATTCCTTATAAAAATAATAGCTCCCTTCTCGGCACCGAGCCGCACGTTTTGATACCACTTTTGTGGGGGTGCACGCAGCGGTACGAGCCGCATTAACGGTGATGGAAGAAAAATAAATAAATAAAGATATAAACTAGAAAATTCCTGAAGAAATTTAACCGGGGCCTGCCAAAGTGTGCCCGTCGGTTTGGACCCAGCGTTCTGATGCTAGAAATTAGCATCGATGCTAAAGAAAGCTGCAACGTAATCAATAGCATGTGAAGATTGACAAGAATGTTTACTAACATGGACTTGCACCATTCAGTAGGATAAAGTAAGTGTATCAGCTAAAATTAGCAAAAATGCTAATGTTAGCGTGATTGCTGTCACTAGCATGTGGGACATCACTAGGATGTTTTCTATAATGGTATTACTCCATTCAGTATACTAAACATGGCTAATAAGTCAAATAAATAGCTAATAGCTTATATAAGCTAAAATGCTAATGCTAATGAACTGCCTTGCTGCGCAAGGCAGTTCCCTAACCTCAGAGAAAAAGATAATGCAGAATAATATTATTGCACCGCCTGCGGCGGTGCACTAACCTCAGGGGCATGTTGAGGCTTTTATTTTGAAATTTTTGTTAAGCTTAATTTCAAAGGTCCAAACCAGTCCCATGTCTAATAGTCATTGGGTTAAATCAGTTATATAATGCTCAAGAGCAATTACGTAATGTAAAATTTCTCAAGGCTTTTATTTTGAAATTTTTGTTAAGCTTCATTTCAAAGTGCCAAACTATTCCCATGTGTAACAATTGCTGGGTTAAATCAGTTATATAATGCTCAAAAGAGCAATCATCTGATGTAAAAATTGTCAAGGCTTTTATTTTGAAATTTTTGTTAAGCTTAATTTTAAATTGCCACACTAATCCCATGTGTAACAGTGCTTTGGATAAAAAAGTCACATAAAGCCAAAACGAGCAATTATCTGATGTAAAAATATTCAAGGCTTTTATTTTGAAATTTTCAGTATGCTTCATTTCAAAGAGCTAAACTAATATCATGTGTAACAGTGCTTTGGATGAAAAAGTCAAATAAAGCCAAAAAGAGCAACTACATGATGTAAAAATATTCAAGGCTTTTATTTTGAAATTTTCAGTAAGCTTCATTTTAAATTGCCACACTAATCCCATGTGTAATAGTGCTTTGGATAAAAAAGTCACATAAAGCCAAAAAGAGCAATTATCTGATGTAAAAATATTCAAGGCTTTTATTTTGAAATTTTCAGTATGCTTCATTTCAAAGAGCTAAACTAATCCCATGTATAACAGTGCTTTGGATGAAAAAGTCAAATAAAGCCAAAAAGAGCAACTACATGATGTAAAAATATTCAAGGCTTTTATTTTGAAATTTTCAGTAAGCTTCATTTTAAATTGCCACACTAATCCCATGTGTAACAGTGCTTTGGATAAAAAAGTCACATAAAGCCAAAAAGAGCAATTATCTGATGTAAAAATATTCAAGGCTTTTATTTTGAAATTTTCAGTATGCTTCATTTCAAAGAGCTAAACTAATCCCATGTGTAACAATGGTTGGATAAAATCAGTTATAAAAAGCCCAAAACACAAGTAGTTCTAAAGGCCAGCTCAGTCCTCCTCTGTAGTAACTGACAGTTCCACCATGTTGTAGTTCTGACATTCAGCTCAGACCTCTTTTGTAGGCACTCAGTGTCAGCCATGTTGTAGTTCTAACCTTCAGTCATTGTAGTTCTAAAGAGCAGATCAGCTGTCATGTGAGTGAGACAGAGAGGGAGAGACAGAATTCTAACTGTTTGAAGCAGTTAGTTTTTCTGATCAAAGCAGGCTGAACATATCTTTCTCTAAATGCTGTCAATAGCATGTGGGATATCATTAGAATGTTGTCTGTAATTGACTTATTGCACTCAGTATATTAAACATGGCTAATAAGTAAGAAAATAGCTAATAGCTTATTTAAGGTAAAAGGCTAATGCTAATGAACTGCCTTGCTGCGCAAGGCAGTTCCCTAACCTGAGAGAAAAATATAATGCATGCTAATATTATTGCACCGCCTACGGCGGTGCATTAACCTGAGGGGAATATTGAGACTTTTATTTTGAAAAAATACATAAGCTTCATATTAAATGATCACACTAATTAAAATGTCTAACAGTGTTTGGGTTAAATCCGTTATTTACTGGCCAAAACAGCCAATTGCTCTAAATGGCAGCTCAGCCCTCTGTTTTAACTGAGTATTGATTAGAACTACAGTGATGCGTATTTGTAGTCCTAACCAGCAGCCAATCCCCTCCTGTGTTCCGTTGCTATGGTTATCAATCCTCTGCTAACTGTCATGTGTGTGTGACACAGAGAGGTGGACAAAGATTTCTATCTTTGTGAGACACCCCATTGGTTTATATGGAAAAAGCAGCCTGAACAACTCCTTGCCGTTCAGGAACCGAGAGACGTATTGTAAAACCGTTTGAAGCATATGAAAGAGCTATTTGTCGTCTCCCATAGTACCGCGATTCATATTTGTAGCTCACTCACAGTAATTGCAGTGATGAGACAAAAATGGTGCATGCAGAGCTCAGAAATTTTTCAGAAATACATGGAAGTGAATCTGGGAGAGCGTCAGTTATCCTGGCGCATGATTTCGCTCTGAAGCACCTTGACAGAAAACCGTAAGCCCTAGAGAAATTTCGAAAACATTTTACCGGAGCAGGCATTCGTATTGATGTCATGACCGAGTTTGATACCAATTGGGCGATATTTGTGGGCGTGAGGGCGATCTCAAAATTAATTTGGGGTCAAAAATTCTCTTCATTTCTCACTCTAAAAAAGCGGCAGTTGGTGTCAGTTAGGCTCTGCGTTTCGGCAGTTGGAAATTTGGCTCGTTTGACGCTTTTTACGTCGCCATCGTAAGTCCGATTCCTTATAAAAATAATAGCTCCCTTCTCGGCACCGAGCCGCACGTTTTGATACCACTTTTGTGGGTGGGCTCGCAGCGGTACGAGCCGCATTAACGGTGATGGAAGAAAAATAAAGCTATAAACTAGAAAATTTTGGAAGAAATTTAGCCGGGGCCTGCCGAGGCGCGCCCGTCGGGCATGGGCCCGGCGTCGTCACGCCACAAATCGGCGTCGACGCTAAAGAACGCCGCAACGTAATCAGTGGCACGCGGAGAATCGCAAGAACGTTAAGTGAGGCGGACGTGCACCATTCAGTATTATAAAGTAAGTATATCAGCTAAAATCAGCAGAAACGCTAATGTTAGCGTCATTGCTTTCATCAGTATGTGGGAAATCACTAGGATATTTTCTGTAATTGATTTACTCCATTCAGTATACTAAACATTGCTAAAAAGTAAAATAAATAGCTAATAGCTTATTGCAGCTAAAATGCTAACGCTAATGAACCTTGCATTGAACTGTTTAGTAACAGTTCAATGCTCATAAACTGCAGGAAGGCAGTTCATTAGCATTTACCTAATGATTGTCACAAATATAAATTTTCAATAATGCACACACACAAAACATATCACAGTTTAAAAATATATATTGACCTTATGTTAAAGATTTCTACAAACTTTTTACAGGTAAAGTTTACAATGAACCAAAATTACAACATTTAAAGAATACCATAAATTTAAGAATCTAATGTCTCTGCAATAAAAAGAAATTGCTATCTTTTTTATTTTTAAACAACACCTCATATTGTTAAATAACTGATTTTATGTATTCAAGTTTTAAATATTACATTTGAGTTTGCATGGATGTAAAATTACTGCTCAGTTTAAAAATTACAGTATTTTTAAACTGAGCAGTTTAAAAATATGCTCAGTATTTTTAAACTGCTCAGCTAAACTTCGCTCTTTAGCTTGTTAGCTTGTCGATGTTTCAGTTTTATTCGCTGGGAAAATTAATAATCAGCTTGAGGTGACTCTGCTGCACTCTAGTGGCGAGAAGCCGTAATGTTGGTTGGTAAGAATCGGAAGGCATTATGGGATATGTAGTTTGCAGTCAATTCGTGCTCAAAACCTATTTTAAGTCAATCAATGGGGCTGTAAAACGGTGGTAGGGGGGAGAGGGCCACATAAAATGACGTAGCCGGCCACATGTGGCCCGCGGGCCTTGAGTTTGACACATGTGCAATAGAGGATCTATCTGCTGCTCATGCAAAACAGTCTATTTTAATCCCATGTGTAATAGTCATTGGGTTAAATCAGTTATATAATGCTGAAAACGCAAGTAGTTGATGTAAAAATATTCAAGGCTTTTATTTTGAAATTTTCAGTATGCTTCATTTCAAAGAGCCAAACTAATCCCATGTGTAACAGTGCTTTGGATGAAAAAGTCAAATAAAGCCAAAAAGAGCAATTACATGATGTAAAAATATTCAAGGCTATTATTTTGAAATTTTTGTTAAGCTTCATTTCAAAGGGCCAAACTAATCCCATGTGTAACAGTGCTTTGGATGAAAAAGTGAAATAAAGCCAAAAACAGCAATTACCTGATGTAAAAATATTCAAGGCTTTTATTTTGAAATTTTCATCAAGCTTAATTTTAAATTGCCACACTAATCCCATGTGTAACAATTGCTGGGTTAAATCAGTTATATAAAGCTCAAAAGAGCAATTTTCTGATGTAAAAATATTCAAGGCTTTTATTTTGAAATTTTTGTTAAGCTTCATTTCAAAGGGCCAAACTAATACCATGTGTAACAGTGCTTTGGATGAAAAAGTCAAATAAAGCCAAAAAGAGCAATTACATGATGTAAAAATATTCAAGGCTTTTATTGTGAAATTTTTGTTAAGCTTCATTTTAAAGTTCAAAACTAATCCCATGTGTAACAGTGCTTTGGATGAAAAAGTCATACAAAGCCAAAAACAGCAATTACATGATGTAAAAATATTCAAGGCTTTTATTTTGAAATTTTCAGTATGCTTCATTTCGGCTTTTATTTTGAAATTTTCAATATGCTTAATTTTAAAGTTCCAAACTAATCCCATGTGTAACAGTTACTGAGTTAAATCAGTTATATACAGCCCATAGCAGCAGGTAGTTGTAAAGGCCAGTTCTCAGTCCTGATCTGTTTCAACTGAGGATAGATAGAACTACAATGATGCGTATTTGTAGTCCAAATCAGCAGCCAATAGCCTCTTGAGATCCGTTGCTATGTTAAATAAGTTTCACACCAAGGTGTGAAGTGTTAGTGAAACAGCCTGAGAGCCTCAGAAAATCCTGTCGCATGACTTTGCTCTGAAGCACCGTGACAGAAAACCGTACGGTCTAGATAAATTTCGAAAACATTTTACCGGAGCAGACAGGCGTATCAATGTCAGGACCGATTTTGATACTAATCGTGCGATATTTGTGGGCGTGATGGCGATTTCAAAAATGATTTGGGTTGAAAAAGTTGTCTTCATCTCTCACTCTAAGCAGCCAGAGACGCACTCTAACTTTAGGAAAAATGAGAAACTTTGGGTCGCTTAGAGACAAATTGTGGACAAACCGTAACTGGTATCGACGAGCCGTCTTCACTTTCGAAGAGATCACAGAAGTATCTACAAAATGAAATTTGAATGGCATTTCTAGGTGAATTTGTGACGACACAGAAAATCCTCAAAAATAGGGTATTTCCAGGATTTTTCCCATTGACTTATAATGGGTTTTTTTTCGCAGTTTTTTGCGAATTATGTCGCCACGTTAAGCCCAAATCCCACCAGAAGTAATAGCTCCAATGGCGTGAATTTTCTGCACGTTTTGATACCTCATTTGTAGGTGTGCACCCAGCGGTATGAGCCGCATTAACGGTGACGGAAGAAAAATAAAGAAACCTAGAAAAACAAAATTTCTGAAGAAATTTAGCCGGGGCCTGCCAAGGCGCGCCCGTCGGGCTTGGGCCCGGCGTCGTCGCGCCACAAATCGGCGTCGACGCCAAAGGACGCCGCGACGTAATCAGTGGCACGCGGAGAACCGCAAGAACGTTAAGCGAGGCGGACGTGCACCATTCGGTACGATTTAAAATTTTTGTCAAGGCTTTTATTTTGGAAGTTTTGTTAAACTTCATTTCAAAGGGCCAACCTAATCCCATGAATAACAGTCATTGGATAAAATCAGTTATATAGTGCTCAAAACAGCAATAATCTCATGTAAGAATTCTCAAGGCTTTTATTTTGAAATTTTCAGTATGCTCCATTTTAAAGTTCTGAACGAATCCCATGTGTAACAGTGCTTTGGATAAAAAAGTCACATAAAGCCAAAAAGCGCAATTACCTGATGTAAAAATATGCAAGGCTTTTATTTTGAAATTATTATTATGCTCCATTTTAAAGTTCCGAACTAATCCCATGTGTAACAGTGCTTTGGATGAAAAAGTCATATACGGCCAAAAAGAGCAATTACATGACGTAAAAATATTCAAGGCTTTTATTTTGAAATTATTATTATGCTCCATTTTAAAGTTCCTAACAAATCCCATGTGTAACAGTGCTTTGGATGAAAAAGTCATATACGGCCAAAAAGAGCAATTACATGACGTAAAAATATTCAAGGCTTTTATTTTGAAATTTTCAGCATGCTTCATTTCAGAGGGCCAAACTATTCCATTGTGTAACAGTGCTTTGGATAAAAAAGTCACATAAAGCCAAAAAGCGCAATTACCTGATGTAAAAATATTCAAGGCTTTTATTTTGAAATTATTATTATGCTCCATTTTAAAGTTCCGAACTAATCCCATGTGTAACAGTGCTTTGGATGAAAAAGTCATATAAAGCCAAAAAGAGCAATTACATGATGTAAAAATATTCAAAGCTTTTATTTTGAAATTTTTGTTAAGCTTCATTTCAAAGGGCCAAACTAATACCATGTGTAACAGTGCTTTGGATGAAAAAGTCAAATAAAGCCAAAAACAGCAATTACCTGATGTAAAAATATGCAAGGCTTTTATTTTGAAATTATTATTATGCTTAATTTTAAAGTTCCAAACTAATACCATGTGTAACAGTTCCTGAGTTAAATCAGTTATATACAGCCCATAGCAGCAAATAGTTCTAAAGGCCAGTTCAGTCCTGATCTGTTTCAACTGAGGGTTCCACTATAGATAGAACTACAATGATGCGTATCTGTAGTCCAAACCAGCAGCCAATAGCCTCTTGAGATCCGTTGCTATGGCAAATAATGGTCTCAGCAGGGTGTGAGCTCTGAGCTCTGAGCTGTCAAACACACAATTGTGTGTTTGAGCAAACACATTTTACTGAAAAGAAGCATTGGAAACAAATCCTTCCTGTTCGGGAACCGTAATACATATTCGAAAAGCGTTTGGAGCGTATGACAGGCCTATGTGTCTTCTGCGATAGTCCCGAGATTCATATCTGTACCTCACTCAGAACATTTACAGCGATGAGAGAAAGAAATGTTGTGCCCAGATCTGAAATTCTATTCAAATACATGGGAGAGAGCCTCAGACAGCCTCAGAAAATCCTGTCGCATGACTTTGCTCTGAAGCACCGTGACAGAAAACCGTACGGTCTAGATAAATTTCGAAAACATTTTACCGGAGCAGACAGGCGTATCAATGTCAGGACCGATTTTGATACTAATCGTGCGATATTTGTGGGCGTGATGGCGATTTCAAAAATGATTTGGGTTGAAAAAGTTGTCTTCATCTCTCACTCTAATCAGCGAGAGAAGCACTGTAATTTTCGGAAAAATGAGAAACTTTGGGTCGCTTAGAGGCAAATTGTGGACAAACCGTAACTGGTATCGACGAGCCGTCTTCACTTTCGAAGAGATCACAGACGTATCTACAAAATGAAATTTGAATGGCATTTCTAGGTGAATTTGTGATGACACAGAAAATCCTCAAAAATAGGGTATTTCCAGGATTTTTCCCATTGACTTATAATGGGGTTTTTTTCGTAGTTTTTTGCGAATTATGTCGCCACGTTAACCCCAAATCCCACCAAAAATAATAGCTCCAATGGCGTGAATTTTCTGCACGTTTTGATACCTCATTTGTAGGTGTGCACCCAGCGGTATGAGCCGCATTAACGGTGACGGAAGAAAAATAAAGAATTATAATAAAGAGACGCTTGTTGGGTGTAGAGTAATAGGTTCCTGCCATTGCTTTGCATGGCAGGCCCCAATAAAGAGACATTCTATTGGGTGTAGAATAATAGGTGCCTGCCATGCAATGCATGGAGGCAGTACTGACTTGCTTCGCAAGTCAGTACTGCTCTCCTTATGCATTGCTATGGGCAGGCCCCAATAAAGAGACATTCTATCGAGTGTAGAATAATAGGTGCCTGCCATGCAATGCATGGAGGCAGTACTGACTTGCTTCGCAAGTCAGTACTGCTCTCCTTATGCATTGCTATGGGCAGGCCCCAATAAATAAATAAAGAGACATTCTATTGGGTGTAGAATAATAGGTGCCTGCCATGCAATGCATGGAGGCAGTACTGACTTGCTTCGCAAGTCAGTACTGCTCTCCTTATGCATTGCTATGGGCAGGCCCCAATAAAGAGACATTCTATTGGGTGTAGAATAATAGGTGCCTGCCATGCAATGCATGGAGAGCAGTACTGACTTGCTTCGCAAGTCAGTACTGCTCTCCTTATGCATTGCTATGGGCAGGCCCCAATAATAAAGAGACGCTTGTTGGGTGTAGAGTAATAGGTTCCTGCCATTGCTTTGCATGGCAGGCCCCAATGAAGTTAAGTTTCTCATTGAATGAGTTTTGTCTCCCTCTACCGGCAGGAAGTAGGAATTACATCAGGCAGTCAGTGTCTTAAATCAACATATTTCATCCTTTCCAGACACTTTAAATTTTAAGTTATTGTGATTTCATAAATTTGTTAAACTTCATCAAACCAAAACTAAATTATGACTGCAAATCCAAAACCTAACTACTCATGTAAATTGAAATAATGAACTTTTTGTGCTGGTAAATTTAGTTTCACAATGTTTTATGCTACAGCCTATACGCAGAGATTCACAGTTATGCAGCTTTATCAATAAATAGAAAGATATTGCAAAGTTTGTGAACTTCACAAAAGAAAATTAAGAAATGTAGGGACCAAAAGCATCACATTCCAGCAAATAAATAAGTTGTCTAATAAATATTTATAGATTTCATGTTAAAATGTTCTAATAAATAAAAAATAAACAATGTCCATAACCTCTTAAACACATGTATGTAAAAAGTGTATGTAATATGTGATCTTTATATGTTAAAATCATGTATTATTTCAGTATTTGTTTTATTCATATTTTCTGTGACTCAAGATTTTGCCCCTCGAAATTATGTGTTTTATAAAAAATAATACACCTTTAAATAATTATGCATGCAGTTATTACTTTACTACAGGTTTTATTTATTGTTTTTATATTATATTAAATTTTTCAGGGAATTTAAATGTTATGTTTTTCTTATCTTTAAGCCATAAATCATCAAAATGAACATAAATAACCACTTTAAGAATTTAACTATGATTTATGAGTTTCTCTTAATTACTGAGAAAAATACTTTTCTATGCGATTCAGTATTCAGCCTGCCTGCAATCCACAATAACCTCAAATGACGACCATTAATCTTGAATAAAAACTTATTTTTTGTCCACAGACTACAAAAAAGTATAGAAAAATAAAACATTTATCATTATAAATATCATTATTTTTTTAAAACTTATTTTCAATGGACTGATGAGGATTTTCTCTGTGTTTTCTCAGAAAAATCCAAAATCTCCACATTTTCTCACTATAATGACCCGGTGTTGAAGTGAATAAGTGCCAGAAGGTTAAACCATTCCTAGAAATGTTCTCCCCGACTGCAGATAACAAGGATTCACGTCACAGAGACATATTTTAGTGGCAGTAAGGTATGAAATATTTACATCAGGGCTTGAATTATAGCAAAACATCTGCTGCTAAAATGGTGAAAAAAGAAACAAATCTCGACATTTGCAGGAAGCTGCAAATGTTTACCTGTAATACATTTTTAATCTTTTTTCAGTGTATGTTTAGTTTTTTTTTGTTAAATCCCATATCATGAAGCTCTGACCTGAGGCTGCAGCTTTCAAACCTGCTGCTAGACACAACTTGCCCGACTCTTTCAGCCCTTTCTCTGCCCGGGGCAACAGTTTCTCCACAGATTTGCATGTAGCATCAAATCACGTCTATAATTGTAGGATTGAAACAAGTGACGGTGTGGCTTTCTCATGATTCAAGCATTAACGGAGACAAAACACAGCGTTTGCAGCAACCCGCCCACTGCAGGTACGAGCTTCTTTTAAGACCTGTGAGTGAGTTAAACATTGCTGGAAATGTGCACACCGTGTCCTTCCTGACCACGCGGCACACCCACATCTCGCAACCCGAAAGGATCAGGATGGGAGAGTTTTAGATCTGGAGCAGTCGGGAACGGACAGACAAGCAATGAAGAGGTTTTTCAGAGCCCAGAGGGACGAGGACTACAGTCAGATCCAGTACCTGACCGCCAAATGCACCCGCCTGGCTCATGACAAGGGTAAGTCATGCAGGTCAAGACTTTCAGATGAAAACTGCCTACTTAGTTTACAGGATGTAAAGTGTAGACTGGAAAAATACAAAATCTTACCACGTATCTTTAGTCGAAGTTCTATTACAAATATCTTAGTACACTTGAAATGAAGCACACAAACTTACAAGTAACTTTTCAGCAATAGGAGCTTATTTTAACTCAATAATTCCTTAATATTTGTGGAAAAGCACTTGTAGATTTTTAAAACATATATAGCTGAAAAGCTGTTTTTCCCCCCTTTATTTAAGCAGGTAAACCCCCCACTGAGATCCAGATCCCATTTTCAGAAATTTGCAACACACTACAATCCGACAACACAAATTAAGAAGTTTAAAACAAATTACAAAACAGTTTTAAATTTTTTGTTGCTAACTTTTCAGGAAATTCCTCTTCCTCAATAAGCATGTGGCGACTGTGGATTACACTGAATCAAGCATCTTATTTTTTCACATTTACGTCTACATCTCACATTTCATCATAATAAAATGTCAGTCTCTTTGTAAAATGCCTTGAAAAGCAACAAACTTGCCTTGTCTTGTCTTGAGCTACTTTTTAAGAACAATAAAGTTGCTTACTTGCAGAATCTTTCGCTGTGTTAAACTGACTGTGGTGTTGTCTTTCTTTGGCTGCAGCAGTGCTGGAAAGAGAATTTCTGGTGTCCAGAGAGAAGGAGAGGAAGCTGCAGAATGAACTGGAAGCTGTGACCTCTCGTCTCCTGCAGCAGGAGCAGCTGAACCTTGAGCTCAGGATAAACCAGGACCGGCTCATCTGCAGGATCCGTCAGCAGCAGGTGGACTCATGAAGTTCTCCATGATGGAGAATCATTATCAGATGATGCAGCATTCATTTTAAACCTTCATACCAAATATTGCCCTGATTTTTAAGTTTGTTTGGGGGGTCTTTGCTCTTATCGAAGCCCAAACTTGTGATCAAGTTACAATAAAAGTCTAGATGAACTTTAAGAAAAACTTATTAATTGAAGAAAATATTCATTCACTCTACCTGTATTTGTAGAGATATTTAGTCTCCTTCACACTTGTTGGCATCTCTGGTAAAAAATTACAGACCCAGGTTGCTGTTTTTTCTTGAATATGTGAACAGATCATCTGAAAACTTCATTTTGAGTTTAATTAGGTTATCTGTGTCTAATATTAAAGTTAATCTTATGATCTAAAACATATAAGTATGACAAAAAAAGATGAAACTGAAGAAATCAGCTTTTTTTTTCAATGAAATTAGCAACAACGTTAATTAAAAGTTCCTTATAAAGAAATTTTCTCACTGTTTAAGCATAAATCTTTCTTTGAATTTTATAAAATTTTTATTTCATTTTATCACAGTAGATTAGGATGTTAATGCAGTAAAATCTTACAGTTTTGGTCTCATTATTTCAAATATCCGTAACATTCTACCAAGCATCAAAGTTTGCACTAAATACATAGAAGATTCTTGTGAAGAAGTCATGCAGAAAAAACAAAATCTTGTACCTTGAAAAGTGTGACTATAACATTCTAAACAAACTCTACATCATGTTGAGGCTTGTCCCATTCAGTTAGACTTTAAGGCTCTTCTATGCCACTTGTTTAATTAGTTGTGATGATATTTTAGTGAAATCTCAAAGTCTCCACTGAATCTCAATTAAATCTGCTGAATACGCTGCAGGAATGAGTGTTACTCATGTCCTTCAGTGTCTCCTGCAGATCTTGGTGGACGTCCTGCAGCAACGGATGGTCCTGCAGGCAGAGGAGAGTCGTCGGGACGTGGAGCTGCTGCAGCAGGTCAACTTAGAGTTGGTGTGTCTGCAAAGCTCCGAGGTGCAGCTGGAGGGCCTGGTGGAGGAGCTGCATGCTGAGGCCCAGCGTCGAGCAGCGCTGTCAGACAGACTGCATGCAGAGCTGCGCAGGTAGATGCATTTCAGCTCCGTTTGCTTCTGAAATTTGGTTGTAAGCACAGGTAAGCTTAGGGTGCATTCACACCAGCCTTGTTTAGTCTGTTTTAACCGAACTCTGGTTTGTTTGTCTAGAAATACCAGTTTGTTTGGGGGAGTGTCAATGCACAATCAAACTCTGATGCGGACCAAAAAAGCAAACTTTGGTCAGCCTAAAAACCGAGGTCTGTGTTCGGTTACAGTGAAATCTGGTGCAGTTCAAATGCATATGTGAACACCAAGCAGGCCGGAGACCTCTCCAAAAGCAGGAAGTGGACACAGCGCAGGGCATTCTGGGTAAATACAACTAAATCGAGAGTAATGACTCGTGGTCTTCTGCCAAAGACAAAAGAGAAATCCTACAATCTCTAAAATCTGACACTACTCCATTTTTGTTTACATTTTGCAAAGAAAGAAGTTACGCTCAAGTCTTCTTCTGACGTTTTTGTGTTGTTTCCTTCAGAGGTTATTGGTGCAGTGCCGCCACAGGCGAGGAGATGAACAGGTTTTTCAAAGAATTTGGTTGGTTTGACAGTGCAGTGTCAAAGTGAACCACAGCAGCTGGTTCAAACGTCCCCAGTTAGTACTTCTGTACTAACAGGGATGATGAAAACACCCTTAATCACTTTTAATCTGCTCTATAATCACTTTTACACCAGAGTTTATTACAGGAGAGCTAAGAGAAGATAAAGCTGCTATTTTGTTTTTAGAAAAGTAAATTTGGCTCTCTTTTATATATTCTCCAGTACTTCATCATTTCGTTACTGTTCATCCAAATATTGAATTTTCACAGTTTGATTCCAGCACATTCCTGTGTGTCTCTCCAGCTGTTTTAACTAAACAAGATCAAACAGCTGGAGAAAAACGCATCCATTTAGTGAAAACTAAAGCTGAATCAAGCTGTAAATCAGCTACCCTAAAAAACTACAGGCTTTAAAACACTCTTTAATTTTCAAATGAATTAAAACAAACTATAAAATGTAAAATTGTCAGATAAAATGGCTGTCATTTGCTTTGTCTAATTAAATCCTGCAGTTTGATTTGTGTCACATTTTTTTCATAGCATGATATTTTTGGGAATACAGATGAAAGAGACACTATCATCTGCAAAAGGTTTAATGTTTAGATTTATTTTTGCTTTTAATGATGCATTGTGATTCTTAAATCCCTAGCTGGAGCGTGTTATTCCCAGACTGTGGGTGTCATAGGCATTCAGACACTGTCAGAAATGTGTTTGCAACTCTTTGCAGTTTCTGACTTGTCTTTCTTACCTTTTTTATTTTATTTAACCAGAAATCAGTATCTCAGTATCTCTATACAGTGCAGTATCTCTCCTGCCAGGAAGTTCTGGTCAAGAATTTCATGTAGAAGTAATCTGATTAAAAACACAACAAACATTAATTAAAAACCTTGTTTGATGTCAAGATGTTGAGGCTTTAGTTTGACCTCAGGTTTTTTTTAGTTTTTTTTTAGTTCAACCTCAGGCTGCTTTGCTTACGCCTTCTTTGCTGCCTCATGTTGAACTCTAATGCTGCTCCTGTAAGAGTTTATTCAGCAGCTTTTCAGCATTTATTCGTAATTCTGAGAACAAACTGTTCATCCCTGGTTTTCAAATGCCTTTGATGTGATTGGTAATGATATCCAACAGGAATGGAGAGACCACATGTTTTGATACAAATGTTCAATTCTTTGTTTTCTTCTCTATAGGGGATCCAACAGCACCTAACTTAAAGTTGAAGAACTGCTTTCTGATCACAGTGGTTTTGTTCTTTTATCTGATTTGGTTGGATCATCTTTATTCAAGTCGAAAACCAGACTGCAGGTTTAAAAAAACCTTCAGAAAACTAGGATTAGAAAATAAATCAATAACTACATACAGTAAGTCACAGTAGATATGTGATCGATATCCAAAGATAATACATTTCATACAATATTCAATTATTTCAATGAACACTGATCAAGAACCGCACAGCATTCTGGGAGATGTAGGCAGAGGACAGGCTTTAGCTGCTCAACCTTTCACGGCTAGCTAACTAAGGTTGGTGGAATCAACTAACTCACTCACTCTGGTTACCTAGCAACAACCTTTTGAGTAACATGTAGCAATTTAAAGGTTCACCACTGCCTCATATCTGCTTAAAAACTAAAAAAAAAACCAATGGCGTGGAGTGAAAACTCTGGATAAATCAGAAGAGGTTACGCCACCAGTATTTCAGATATTTAAAACAAAAAACAAATAAATAATTATCAACGTCGACTGCTATGAAACGATTTTATTCTAATACGTTTTGCAGACGTATTGTCCAGCCCTAAGAAAAACATTTTGGACTTCTTACACTCTCTGTTGTCACCTTTCTTATTGATTTTTATTGACTTCAAATGAAATAGTAATAAAAACCTGCAACTGTTAATAAACTTCAGTTCACTTAATACTGTTTCTATGTTTCATCAAATTCTGCTAGCTCCTAGCAATTGAACATTAGCATTGTGTATGTTAAATTTAATTTATTTTTTCATTGTATTTAACTGAAAACAAGAAGCTTCGGTACCATAGCTGAAAAACAAATGTATCTGTGTTTTGTGGTTGCTATGAGCAGTAAGCTGGTGCAGCTGAAGGAGCTGCAGAAAACCAACGACGGTCTGACAGAAGAGCTGAAGGACCTCCGCAAAACTCATCTGGAGGAGGTGAGATCCTTTCTGTATGTCTTTCTAAACAGTGAGGTTTTCCCCCCAAAAAAGTCTTTATCTTTGGAAACAAAATCTAAAGAAATGATTCTTAGAGGAAGACTATGAGTCTTTACACACTGCAAAAACATGAAACCCTACCAAGTATTTTTAATCTAATTTCTAGTGCAGATATTTTAGTACACTTGAAATAAGACTAAACTAGCTTACAAGTGACACAAAGTTAATAATTTCTTAAAACTGAACTAGGCCCACTGCCAGATATTTCACTTATAACAAGATTTTCCCCATGTTATAAGTGAAATAATCTGTCAATGGAACAAATACTTTTCAAAATTAATACTAAGGAATTATTAACTTAAAACCACCTGATGTATCTTAAAAGTTACTTGTAAGTTAGTTTTGTCTTCAAGTGCACTGATATTCTCTCTAGAAACTAAACACTAAACTAAACTAAGATTTTGTATTTTTGCAGTGCATTGAGTTTCAATAGTTTACTGTATATTTAAAGCCACGTTTTATGAAAAGAAAATCTTGGATTATCAATGTGGGAGTTGCAATGCCATTCTTGCCCAGCAGATGTCAGAACAGGGACACGTTATTCAACATGAAACAATCAGCAATTAGCAGAATAACAATATTTCAGTTAATTTAGACTGTTTTATGGAGGAAGTAATTATAATGAAACCTGTATACTCAGGACTCAAATTTATACCACAGACATATATTTAAAAAAAAAAAAGTCAACTTACCAGACTTTACTGGTGTTGGGTTTGCTTTAGTGCATCTGTATATTTGTGAAGCATGAAGATTTATGGTTTTTGTTATTTACTGTGAGCTTCAAAGACCGGCCCCCGTGTTGGCCTCGGCTTTAACCAGTCCATCAAGCAGCAAACAATCCGGTTATGTAATTAACTTTCCTTTGAGACATCTGCAGATGGCCAGGAGAACAGCGGAGCAGACCGCAGAGTCAGTGAAAACTTAATGAGATCATTTATTAGCAGGGGATCAAGCCAGGGAAATATTGCAAAAGCCCTGGGAATTGAAGATTATGTCAGACTCTGCCGCTCTCACTCATCTTTCTGCATAACAAGTCGTTATTCTAATCTATATTTGCAGTTTGCAATAGTCACTGCTTCCTGAGTTTATTGTTTTGATCACATCCTGGTATCAGGGGGAAATAAAAATGATCTCATTTATTTATTTAAAATGTATTTTAAAGGTGAAGGAACTGCAGCAGGAGAATAAAGGGAGCCTGAGTAAGTTGCAGGAGACGGCAGAGCAGTTCGAGTGGCTCTGTCAGCAACAGAAGTACTGGATGCGTTGTGTCAAAAGGTGGGATTGTTTACATGAATAAAACAAACATGGCAACACAATTAAATCCTGCGATTCTCATATTATTTTATGTAAGGTTGCTGCCAAAAGCATGATTATTTCCAATATCAGTTCACAAATGTTATATTATTTGTATCTAAAGTAAGAAAAAACTGTTGGGCAAACACATGCTTTAGTTTGTTTAAAGACTAGAGGTCTTGACAACACATTATGCTGAAAAAACACATGCTAACAATGTGCAGATTTAGAGAAGCATTACTGACTAAATCCTTCTATTTCCTTCAGATTGTTATTAATTTCACTGTGTTCCTTCTTAACTTTCCCAAACCTCTGAAAATAAATCCATTCCTCTGAGCTGGGAGTTGGGCAGCACTCTCCTGGCTAATAAAAGCAGAAACCTGCTGCCTGTAAACAAAATTAATGACAGTGGAGAGAGTAAACCACAACAATGAAGGAGCTGGAGGGAAACAAAGGCGAGTTCATGCGCTTTAAAGGCACAGTTAAAAAATTGGAATATGTGAAATAAAGATAAAGCTTTACATGTAATTTGTCAAACATTTTTTATAAATATTAAGAGCTTACATAAATTTCTGTGATGTGGTACAATCTTTGGTTTATTGCAAGTTGCAGAAAAACAAGAATGCTAGAACTTTCATGGGACTGAACAGAACCTTAAAGCGCCCTTTCAAATTTTGCTTCTCAAATCTTTCCTGGTACATAGAACTTTGCAGAACTTACAAAACATTTTTCTAGAATTTTGTAGAAAATTCCAGATAAAATCTGAAGGATTGGGCTTTATTATGAATTGATTTATAATCTCCTACTTTACTGGTACTCCTTTAAGTGACATGTTTCCAGTGATGTACGGTGAAGTGCATGACTGGTGAGGCACAGACTTCACCAAAGTCGGATGTACAAATCCAAAATGTAATATAGAAGCTATATTTTAACCATAACTAATTATATCAGCAAGAAAAGATAAAAGAATATTTAACAAGGTCACATTTTAAAAATTTATTTCAATGTTTCCCTTGGCAGATTTCTCACTTTTCTGATTAAAATTTAATATTGTGTGTGATCTTACCTTTATGTCATATGATGTTCATGCACCCATCCTTCTCTACAAATATCTCTGTCATTCTGTTGTTTCTCATTTTCCTCTAATTTTCAAAAATCTGGCAGCCAAAGAGAGCGACGACCCAGAATGGTTTTGCTCCGTCTGTATTTTTCATCCCCGACTGTTTTCATTCTTTTCAATGCATTGAAGAAGAGCACTTGTTGTATCTACACTGCCCCCTATCAGGGAGGCATGGTACTTTCTGTCTCAGCCGCGCATTTCACTGCACATTTATAGCCGATCAGAAAGACTAAATAAGTCGTTCATATTTATTAAATATATCAAACAGACTGTGTAACGTCAACATATGTAGAAAATGTGTAATTAAACAAGTACCTTGGCGGTTTAAAGACAGACAGCAATGGACATGCAATAAATGCTTCAACCTGGCCTTCTTGTATTTCAGCAGCCAGTGCATAAATTCAGTGATTTTGGCCATAAAAATGTTGAAATTACCAATAATAAAAACAATGTAGGTATAGACAATTCAAGTGGACTCTCATCATTGCTAGCATCTATATTACTTTGCATGGTCTTATTTTTACTTATCAGGATTACAGGTGCCTCATCTGCCGTCCCTGACCGCACGTCACTGCTTGTTTCACCAAAAGCAAATCTACATGGAAAGAAAAAAAAAGTTATCTATGCATTCGCGAAAAGTGACCTTTAACTTTCTGTAAAGTATTGTAAAAGTAGTTAATCTGGTCAGTGACCAAAGATAGGTGGATTTTTTTTTTTGTCTTCCACAGATTCAAAGACTGTCTGATGGAGGAGAGACAAACTCTGCTGCATCAGGTCAGCACTTTGGAGAAGAAGGTTGGGGAACAGAAGAAGAGCTCACATGACGTCAGTTCAACACAGAGTCTTCTGCGCCCTCTAGAGGAAGCAGAGAGGCATGGCAGGTGGGTGGATATGAATCCACTAAGCTGTAAATAAAAAAATGCAATTATTTTTTTCCCTTTAGCCACATCTAAAATCAGTTTTTGTATGCAGTGTAACATCATTGGATGCAGACACGGTGACAGATCTGGGTTCGCAGGTGGAAAACTCAAACATGTTGTATGAGGAGCTCATTGCACAGGTAATCTGAAGATCATACACTGTATCTTTATATCATTTCAGGGACTGATCTTGTTTGATTAACGTGCTGTTATTTTTCTGGGAGAGATTTTTAATCTTTTCATAAGCAAAACAATTTTTCTTAAATGACACAAAACCGAACTCTGCTGCAGTTTGATGGCTTTTTTAAGAGTTAGAGTAAAATCATCTTCAAATAGGCAGAATTTGAGGAAGAAATAGTTGACAACAGTTTATAAAGACAATGTTGTGCCTTTCTTCTCTCTGTTACAGCCAGTGAAGTTCACTGATAAAACGGAATAAGTAATATTTACCACTGAAACAAATGCAATAAAGCTGAAGTATTCATAATATAATATTTATTTTACTAGTTTATTTTTATCACAAACCGTTAGAAAAGATTACATGTTTTCTTTATAGCTTAAAGGTTATCTTAACAGAGACACAAGTTGAAGCTAATTTACTTATTTGAGTCATTTTGTGAGCTTATAAAACAGCTAAAGCATATTGTATCTGTAAATAAATTGAGTAATAATCAAGTAATAAATTGAGTATTAGCCTTTTTTCTGTGGTTGCTTCAACTTGGTTCCTTAATTTCTGGTTAACAGTTGCTGTCATGTTTGAATTCAATTTAAATAAAAAATCAGCCTATGACCTCATTTAAATTTGAACTGACGGTAGTTTGTCATATCTGGACCTAATTAGAATAATGATGATTTAAATCAAATCAATAAACTCAACTCGCACAGCTAAGACCATCAAAATAGTGAGTTCATTCTGATAGACGTTTTAATTATTCTAAATGTGAGCAAACAGAACTTGGATGACCTGTATGTAAAGACAAACTAAAACACACCATATTTCCACCTAATTTCCAACTATCAATGTTTATAGTTTATGGAGAACGTTCAGCAGCTATTCGTCCTTATAAAACAGGCCAGTCTAATCGTTCCAGATCTTTCAGACTGGTTAAAGTTTCAGGGTTGAACCAGAAATTCAGAACATCATTTTTCACTCAGGGTGATTTCCAGTCCCAAGTGGACTTGTATTTCTGCCAAAATGCTCTTAAAATGAAAACTTAATGAGCAACAGAGGCCCATAATTGTTTCAGTTTTTTATTTGTCTTTTGTTCATTGTAAAATATTTGAGGGTTCAGTTTAAAAGCTGTTTTGCAATTAAGCCGGAAAAAATAAAGTCCAAGAAACTCTTGCAGGAAGTTTTCACAAATCCTGACAGGATCTCAACACTTCATCCTCCTGCAGGGTTTGATATTCAAAGGAGTTTTCTGACAACTCTGGGAAAAGCCTTCAAATCTTCCTTATGACGGCGTATTACAGAATAAAGTCATAAAATTTACACAAATAAAATCATACGAGAATAAAGTCCTACAAAAATCCAATTTAAAAATACTGTAGTGATCCAAAAGGAAATTAAATAAAGACAAAATAATGAGGAATAAAGTTACAATAATATGAGAATAAAGTCATGATAATAACGGAATAAAGTCAATATATCAAGAATGAAGTCATAATAAGAGAATAAACATATTACCAGAATACAGTAATATTAACAAAATAACAAAACGCGACACGTTATTCTCAAACAAGTTTTTTCTAGTGCCACTATAACTATGTTCTTATAATAATACAACTTTATCCTGTATATACAACTGTTCTCATGCAAGCATATTCTTGTAAAACTATACCTTATTCTCTAACTATTTCGACTTTATTCTGGTAATATTATCACTTTATTGTCATATGAGTTTATCCTCATAATGTTGCGACTTCATCATGAATTTACTTTATTCTTATACTAGTTTATTCCCATAATACTATGACTTTATTCTTGGTTGTATGATTTCTTCAGTGTTTTACCAAATCCTGAATAAGAGAAACCCTGCGATTCTGAACATAATGCTAATGCTCATGGCTTCCAGAGACGTCAGAGACGGCTGATCTTCTCTTAGCATCGGAGTCTCGTGCTTTTTCTCTGCCTGTCTGCTGGATGCGCTGGGCCTCCTCCCAGTCCGCTTCCAAAGCAGCAAAGAAATGACTAATAATGACTGGAGGAGGCGCTCGCCAAGAGCCTCTGTGCTTCATTCCCCTCACTTCGCTCAGGCTCTGCATTGCATTTCTTAGGATAATTATTCTGATTGAGAGCAGATGATGCAGACTGTTTTTCCCCCCTTTCAATTCCTGCAGAGTTGAACGAGGGCGGAAATTTCTCCGGAGGAGCAGTGACTGTCAAAAACACGGAGGAAACAGCCTCGATAAAACACATTACCAGCTCCGACATGATTTATGGAAACCACAGATTCACATTGTCTGGACATGACAGAAGCCCCTTTCAGACATTTGCTGCTTTATATTAAACTGAACTTGTTGGGGTCATGTTTGAATTACCCCCTGGTGCTTTTCCATAAGATGTCCTCCACATGCAATCACACTTCTTTGGCTCCTGAAAGTGAATATTTTTAAAAACTCCAACCAGGCTAAAGAATTTTGCTGACTCCGACTGTGACAGTTATGTGAGCCCTGATGGTTTTGGTTACCAGTGCCAGATTGTGCAATGCCATCTTTGAGGTCTGCTGTCACAATAAGTCCTGGTCTGGCATGCATGGAGCTCAACTGTGTCTGAGAATTGTCAGGCAGATAGATTTGTTTTAAGTATTAACAGAGCTGTTTGGATACGTTTTTAGGATTAGGACGAGACCCAAGTCATTAGACCGAATCATTTTTCTAAGAACAGCCTCAGACTTAGCCTAAAATATATATTTTATGGTTAAGAGGTGCAGTAGGGACATTTTCTTTGAAAGCACATACTCATTTGCAGACCCCCTTCCTCCTTTAGAAGAGCCTTAAAGGGGACCTATTATGCAAAATGAAAATTTTGGACATTTTTACATTTCAATTTGGGTTTTTACTGCATCTAAAAGCAGCCCAGGTACTTAAAAACACACCCAACCATTTTTTGCCAATACATTCATGTTTTCTGGTGTCTAGAGTTGTTACGTCCCTGCCCCGTTACCTAGCAACCTCACCTGAGCCCAGCCCCGTTACCTAGCAACCCAAGCGAAGCCCAGCCCATCGCCTAGCAACCAAAGCTGAGCTCCAGCACATTTGACCAGCTTGTTTTACTGCTGTACAATGGTTTCTGGACAAGAGAAGTTTTTTTGTTGTTGATTTACCATCCAGAAACCAGTTGCTGCCTGTGCAGGAGGCTCTACTCCTGCTTTTCAAAAATATACGATTGCATAATTGTGCATCTGTTTGCAGCCAAATGAATCAGGAGACTACAATGCATGCCACACTGTCCAGATTTGTATTAGTGAAAAATGAAAACAATGTATCATCTTACTTCTACATAATTATGCATAACATTGATGGTCTCATAAAATCCCCATAAAATACATTGTAGTTTGTAGTTATGTGACAAAATGTAGAATATTTTGAAAGCCGTTGTTGTTTAATGTGAATTTTATGGGGTGCTTTCAATGGATTACCCACAATTAGGCCTGTCACGATAGCAAATTTTGCTCAGCGATTAATTGTCTCAAAAATTATTGCGATAAACGATAATATTGTTTGAAGACCTTTTTACACTGATTTAATGGAAATGACATAATAATCCATGCGATTTCTTGCCAAAGATAGATACACTTTATTTTCAAAAGAACACTAAACACTGGAACTGATAAACAAAATGAACAAAACAACCAAAAACAAAAATAAAATGGATTCTCAGTCTCCATTAACAAAAAACTCACTTGGAAAAAAAAAACTAAACAACATAAAGCCAAAGTGGAAATAAATACTGCATTCAACCAAAAGAGTGCAGATTATGAAGTCTGTATATTATTTTGCCCTTCAGTAATAATTAGATTTAAATAGAGAAGATGGGCACATCGACTACCTGATGCAATAGTTCACACTACACGATTTTTTGCTCCTATTTTTCCCCTTAAGACAATCTTAGAACGTTGATCTTTCTAAGATTGTGTGGTTTGTTACGGTAGATTGTCGTGGCCCCAAATCAGGGGTTTTCCCGACTGGGAGCTTTAACGCAGCCTGTTAAATGTGACAGGTAGCCAATCAGAAAGTGGGGATTCTCCTCTGCGCTTTCTGAGGGGAAATTACGTCGGGGAATCCCAAACAGCTGACACGACGCAACACGAAGCGGACATTGGAGATGATATGTGGAAACAACATTAATGTTTATTCAACATGCAAAGAATATAGAAATGACAAGGGGAGGAGTTGGAGCGAAATTGCTACCGCAGTTGATAAACCCGGTAACTTTTCAGCTGTTCTTCGTTAAGGTGACGTAAATAGGTTCTAATGATTTTCATTCAGGCAGGACTGACACTAGCCACATGCATTGCAGGTAGATTGTAGTACAGCATTGATTAATGCTTGGTTTTAAAATTAGTTCACTGAACTTGTAGCCATTATTTTGTGCCCATTGTTGGACACCACACGGCATGATCGAACCGTTATACCTAGGATTTCTGTCGGGTAATGTGTGGTCTGTCAGGTTTTGAAAATGGGCCGGCAATCGGCGACAGCTTGTGTGCGCTGGGCTTTACACTAAGTAAAATGAGGAAGGGAAGGGGTTAGTGGAGAGCACTGGAGTTGAGCCTCTTTTCATTCGGTGTCATCAACAGAAAGAGAAAAAGGCCGGAAGAGACGACAATGCCGATAATTAAAATGACGTCGATAGTTTTAATTTATCGAACGATTAATCGATTTACCGTTTATCGCGACAGGCCTACCCACAATTAATCAGTTTTCTTAAATAATAGTTATTTATTGGGAACTTCTGTTGCATCACCAGTTCATATGAGCCAAAACATTCATGTCAACCACTTTCACTTCCATTTATCTACATCTATGTTGTTTTTCTGAGATATCACTTTAAACACCAGATTAAAACAAATTAAATTAGTCTTAATTTACAGTTTAAACACTGACACTACATACATCATTTATTGGATTTATCTAGCCCAAACATTTTTCCTGGAGGACTTTTATCTGTGGAGGAACCTCTTCTGCTCTCATCCTAACTCAGAGTTTATTTTTCTGCCTGTAGGCGGGGAGTCCTATCAGCAGATACCAGGAACCTCCTTGAAGACTAACGCCATCCCATCTTCTCCCTCCTTCCTCAACTCAGTCGTTTTAACTACTGGATGTTTGTGGATTGCCTTCCCGTCTTTGTTTTAAAGAAACCAAATCTGCATTGTTTTCCTTCTAGTATTGTTCACTAAAACCCATTGATTAAGCTCCGGCCCCCTCCCCCTTTATTTTCTTACTGCTGTCCCATATGTGCATCACATGTGCTTAAATTTGTCTGGTCACATTTTTCCAGTAATTGTCCATTTTTCAAGACCTTGTAATCAACACTGCTAATAGGAGCACCTGAGAATGTTTTCTTTTGTTGTTTGGCTCGTAAATCCTCAGCTGGCGCACAGAGGACACAAACAAACACGTTTTTTTTACCGCACCAAAGCGCCATCAATGGGTTTTGTGTTTCCTTGTCACTCGGCTTTCTCTTGTGAGCAATTATCAGAAAATCTGTAAAGTAATTTGGTTCGGATCAGCAGCGGCTCATGTGTGAACCATCTGATGCACACATGTTGTTAAAAAGGAACAATAAAACCGTGCAAGAAAAAAAAAAATTGTCTGATTCATCACAGAGGAAGTCATCAAGTCCTTCACATGTGCAGGGTTCCTTTAATGTTGGTTGATTTTTGACATTTTTGTATAAATATGAACTAAAACATCATCTGAGGTTGACAAAATTAAGATCATTGAAGCTCAAATTAAACAAATATTTATTTTTTGCTGTTTTTGAGAAAGGTGAATGCATAATTGTCTACTTTATATTTAAATAGTTGAGCCAACAATCTAAATATCTTTTCTTTCCCCATTAATCTATAATTTGCTATATATTAAAAATCTCAGGGGTCAATCTAATCATACATTACCCAAGAACTTAGAGAAAAAAATAATCTGAAGATACCAATAGAAACTAATTTACTATTAATAAAGCTAATCTATTTATGCAAACAAAGCCGACTATCTATTTTGGTATCCTAATTCTCCATCAAATATATTTTATTTCACAACTTTTAGCGTAATAAAGGCTGTAAGACAGTTTTTAATAATAAATACTGTGGAGAAGGTCAAATATGAAAGACGTTTTGAAACCTGGATTATAAAGAAAATATAATCTGTCTGGAAGAAACAGTTCACATTGTTTTCTGTTTCTATGAAGATTTTTAAGACTTACTGATTTTATTACCACAATCAAAATAGATTGAGCGAAATGAAACTTCTGTATTTGCAAATTTTTGGAATCTTGCTACGCTACATTTAGCACAAATATCGGCCATATTAAACATCACATTGGATATTTCCATTAAGCAAGACCTCTGACTTTGGACACAAAATAACCTTTTCTACTTTCTCTTTCAAAAAGAAAGCTGTCACTAGCTGCTTTTCCATTGATCAAATAATAATTTGACATTTTCAAAAATAAATTTGCTTAATGGAAACATGTCAATTTTGAAAAGAGTTTTTTTGATAAAAGGTTTTGGCACGAAATCTGATCACACGGGTCACATGATCCACAACTGGATGTTTCCACTGGCGCAAACCATGAAGAAGAAGATGACAGGAAATGGTAAGAGGATCAAGGCGCAGCATTATTTTTAATGACTTGTTGTGTGGACAGACTCATTCACATGCGACTTTAATTTCATTCCTTATCTAATGGAAACACCACATATGCAAAAAATTTTTTCAATGTCATCAGAAGTTTCCATAACAAATGTGTGCAAATGTTTATATTATAATGGTGTCAAACTTGTCAAATAAAAAATTAAATGAAAATCACATCATGAGATATATTCGTCTATCAGCCATCAGAAGAGACGTTTGTGTCTTATTCAGGCATTGGAGCAACAAGTCCCTAATACGTGGGAGTGGCTATGTATGCGACGTTTTGGGAAAATTGTAGTCGAGATTTTACCGAAGAGCTTTCCAATGACACACAACTTTTTATGAACTGTGGGATGTTGTGAGCTGCACGTTATCCGAAACCCCCCCAAAACTAACCATCGTCCTCATACCACTTCCTGTCTTATTCTGTTGTTTTCGCCAGTAGCAACATCCGGTTGTTGATCACATGACTTGTTTGCCGCAAAAAGTGTTTCCATTGCAGTTTTGCCAAATCCATCCATTAGGATACGACTGAAAAACCATCTCAAGCAACAGCAACAACATTTCATCAAAAAACGTGAGTTTTTTTTCAAAATTGGTGTGTTTCCATTGAGCAAATTTATTTTTCATAATTTCAATTTGCGCTATTTTATGGCTAATGGAATCGCAGTTACTGTAACTGTCAACATCTGGCAGCATATTGTGCATCATCAGGAGCATAAATATCCCTAAAAATCAACATCAGCATGCTTTAGAGCAGGGGTGTCAAACTCAATTTCACCAAGCGCCACTTCAGCATATTGGCCACCCTCAACGGGCCACATTGACGGTATAAAATCAGGACTGCCCAAGTGCAGTCCTCCAGACTGCAACTTTTAGATGCGTCCCTGCTAAAACATACCCCGGACAAAAAGTTGACTTCCCTCATTAGCAGCAACTAAGTTCTGTAGAGGCATATGAATGAGTCAATGATCCAGGTGTGTTAGAGAAGGAACGCATCTAAAGTTGCAGAGTGATAGGTCTGGAAAACTAGACTTGGGCAACCCTAGCATAAATGTCTGAAAATACAATGTTAAAAATAAATTAAACAACACCTCATATTGTTAAATAACTGATTTTATGTATTCAAGTTTTAAATATTACATTTGAGTTTGCATGGATGTAAAATTACTGCTCAGTTTAAAAATTACAATATTTTTAAACTGAGCAGTTTAAAAATATGCTCAGTATTTTTAAACTGCTCAGCTAAACTTCGCTCTTTAGCTTGTTAGCTTGTCGCTGGGAAAATTATTCTTTGTCTGCGTTAAAGATAAGCAGACAAAGAATAAAAACAAGTTTTGATATTAACTCTCAACTTCATTCACAAAACTTTTTCGTTATTTATTACACAACGAACATGTATTTCACATAAGAACAAAACAATGAGGTGATGTTGCCTGTCCTTGAACACAACGCTGATCCCTCTTCACCCTGTCACCAACTCACACACATCCTCATTGCGTTGTGTTCTGTAAATAAACACAAAACAAAACACAAGCAAAATCAATAAACTATATGCATATTCCAGTATACTGAGTTTTGGTTTTACATTCATTCTATTTAAATTTAGTTTGTTCGTGCTTACCAATGTTTTCTGGCCGGATGTCAGGCACCGTTTTCCCCTGGTCAGTTCGTCGATGTCTGGTTTTAGTTCTATTCTGTGGCAATCCGCAAAACGGCGTGTAGGTTTTCGTCAGTAATGCGCGATCTGTGCTTGGTCTTGTTTAAATTCATTATTGAAAACATCTGTTCGCACAGATAGGTGCTTCCAAACATGGACAAAACACGAGCTGCATGGAGTCGAAGCTGTGGCATCAAATCAGGGGGCAGTAGACGGTAAAAGTCCTCGATTGAAACATCACGGAACTTCGCTCTTTAGCTTGTTAGCTTGTCGATGTTTCAGTTTTACTCGCTGGGAAAATTAATAATCAGCTTGAGGTGACTCTGCTGCACTCTAGTGGCGAGAAGCCGTAATGTTGGCTGGTAACAATCGGAAGGCATTATGGGAGATGTAGTTTGTAGTCAATTCGTGCTCAAAACCTATTTTAAGTCAATCAATGGGGATGTAAAACGGTGGTGGGGGGAGAGGGCCACATAAAATGACGTAGCGGGCCACATGTGGCCCGCGGGCCTTGAGTTTGACACATGTGCTTTAGAGGGCTTGATAGCACTGATGAAAAGAAAACAGGAGTCTGCACATTGGTGCTCATGGTTGGCAGACTTTACAGCTCGTCTGGTCAGAAAGGTGTGTCCCCGGATATGTGGTGGCGCCCCGGACCACAGGGGACACCGGTGGCACCGGCAGCAGCGTGCCCTCTGACTGCGAAGCGCTAAAACAGTCTGACCCAAATGGGCTGTGAAGGTCTGAGGTGTAGTGGGAGATTAACAACGTATGGTGGCTGGAAACGGTGTGTGTTTGCACACAGTAAATACTCTTTCACCCTTCTGCCGCAGAACGAGACTCAGACGTTATAGGTTTTATTAATAGAACGATTATAGGTACAGCCAGAATAGCATGTTTATGTCCCGGCTTCGTCACAGCCAGGGAAAACACGTTACCGACATTTAACACCAGGATATACCCATTAAAAAGTGAGACTTGTTAAAGTGGAGACTAGCAGACACATCTGTGCACTTGCTTGTATAAACATGGATTATGTGGTGCCAGCTTAGGCACTCCAGATATTACTGTATACCAACTGTAAGAGCACCAAATGAGTTTGTCAAGGTTTCACTTACTGCAAATAAAAACTGTTTATGAAACATTTGTGTGAACATTTAGAAAAAAAAATCTTCTCCTCTCTTTACAAAAGCTGTTTGCTTGGAGTTTGAATCAACAGACAAAATGTTCACAGAGATGAAACACCAATCCAGCTCAGTTAAAACGTGCTTATTTCATGTCATTTCTGTGTACATCTGTTTGATTCAGATTTATCATTTTCTTTAATCTTTGCTACTCAAAAAGGTAAACTACTTGGTTAAATGCTTTTGGAAAACAGCAGGACAGGATTCAGTTTTCCCTTTGAGACTGTTTGGATCGGTGTACAAATGTTTAACAGTGTCGTGAGTAAACACAAGAGTTAGGTGTTGAAGTTTAGAAGGAAGTGGTTCTGAACTGTGGACACTAAAAAAAAAACCTGCAAACATCCTCACAACAGCACATAACACCAGTTTTAAAGTCCCTCCACTGGCTCCCTGTAGCTCAAAGAATAGACTTTAAAATACTGTTGTTAGTTTATAAATCACTGAACGGCTTAGCACCACAATACATTAAAGATCTGCTGTTGTTGTATCAACCTTCCAGACCTCTCAGGTCTTACGGTTCTGGTCTGCTCTGCATCCCCAGAACCAGAACCAAACGAGGAGAAGCAGCTTTCAGGATCTATGCACCACAAATTTGGAACAAACTTCCAGAAAACTGTAAAACAGCTGAAACACTGACTTCTTTTAAATCTCGACTAAAAACCCACCTGTTTAGGATTGTATTTGAAATGTAATCAATTACAAATTTATTGATGAAACTTGACTTAATGTCATGTTTTGATTGTTGATTCTATGTTGCATTGTGTTTCTGTGTTTGTAATGATGTAAAGCACTTTGAAATGCCTTGCTGCTGAAATGTGCTATACAAATAAAATTTGATTGATTGATTGAACATAAAACTGGATGTAATCTCGTGGAGATTAGTTTACATTTTATCCACATGCACATTTTAGCCCAGAATATTCTGAAAAAAAGAAGCAAATTTTAGCTTTTTATTGTTGTTTGGCAAGGACTCATCTATCAAGCCAGATTTAATTGTTTTTTGAGAAGTTTTATGGTTTTCATCAGTTAGAAACCAGCAATGCTTATTCTTCATCATGTATTGCAGATTTTACCAGATTTATGTACTAAAAACAAATATCAAAATTTTCTCCCAGCTGCATCCATGTCCTCATCTTGACTCAATAAACTCACTGGAAAGAAAAAAAAAATCATATACTGTATATCTCATTGTGACCTTCCTAGTTAAATATGTAGGAGAATAAAATTCCAAGAAATAAAGCTATTAGGTGTGGCCATCAATTACTGTTGAATGAAATCATGTGTATGACTGAAAATATTGTGACTGGGATGGGGAGTAGAAATTCCCTCACTGAAACCATAAAGGGATTATAGGAGTGAGTTTTTATACTGGGTGTTGCTAATGTAACCCAGCTACACACCCACACACACACACACCATGAATGAGTTTCTTAAATATAAATTTATTTAACACAAACTAAGGGTAAAAGTCAAAGTTTCTAATATGAAGTGTGAAAGTCAGTTTTGTAATGTGCATAAAAAATAATCAACAAAGCAAAAGGCAGCTGCAGAGAAAAGTTGTTGAATAAATTATAAGAAATATTTTGAAGCAATGTGTTTCTATTTCTCTATGTTGTTTCTAACAGTGCTGTTTTAAAATCTTACATCATTTCTCATTCGGTTTTATTTTGCTAGAAAGGAAACAAATATTCCTGTCTTTTTTTGGAAAAATAATCACAATTTTTTACTCACTAAGTCTTTGTTCATTAAACAAAGACAGATTTTAAATAATTAATCAGTAGCTTACCAGCATTATTAACAAATAATCATGATAAAAACATGTCAAACTCCAAACTATATCTAATTTGTAGATATATTTGCTTCTTATTTGTAGTATCTCTCAGCAGACTCATAACAACTGCAGCTCCAGCCTCCGTTTGACTCCTCAAGAGACTTTTATGGTTTTGGACTTGGGTTTAGCTTCATGTGGTTTAGGGCCTTGTAAAGGCATTCCCTAAATTTCTCCATCATATCTCAACTCTTTTAAAGCATCTAGCATTCCCTCCTGGATGTTGTAATGGTTTTTTGTTATTGTTATGGCCTAAAAGTACTGATTTTGAGGCACCTTTTTCAAAAAGTTGCAATTTTTTTTGCTGCTGGTTTAATATCTCCTCTTTGCTCTTTCTATAGTGACAATAAAGATTTATGTTTAATATGTGAAGAGCTGAGCTCCAGGACATTTGGCCAGTTAATTTTACTGCTTTATATGCTGAACAATGGCAGATGGAAAAGACAAGTGGTTACCATTCCAAAACCATTTGCTGCATTCTTGTTGGTTGTTCAGGAAACTACACTTTTGCTATTCAAAGATTTTATACGGTTGTATAATTGCACATCTGTCTACAGCCATTTTTACATATCAGTTTAAATGTTGCTAATGAGCTAAGGGGTGTGACTAGCAGCAACTTATTTGGATTTAAAGTAACAAGAGGCCCTAAAGCAGCTAATTCTGAAAGAAACTCAATATACGCAAATATTTAAGTCTGATTTTCTGCAAAAAGTGTAATGAACATGTTTTATTTAGAACATAAACCTATCCTATCCTGTTCAAGGAAGAATTATTGGTCACCTTTAAAATTATTTGAGAACCATTTTCTTTCCATCATACTGTTTTGCACTGCTTTGTATTGCCGTATCACTTAAAATCCTAAAAGAAATACATTAAACTTTGTGGTGAAAAAATGTAGAGAAGTTCAAGGAGTGTGAATAATTTTGACAGGCACTGCAAAAGATGCGGTTCAGCTGGAAGGAAACTGGTCTGACAGTGGTTCAGAAATGCAAACAAGTGTGTATTTGAGTCCTGACGGAGGCAAGACGCGGACACATGGCTGACCCCTGCCTGGCATGTGGTGGCAGCTTATTTTACAACCCGCGGGGGTCACTGAGGGGTGATTCATGGTGTGTGGTAGGAGGGATGAGTCCCAGACGGCTGCTGAAGCCGCTCGGACCGTCGAGCGTACAGGTGAAGCGCAGAGCCCAGGTCGTTTGTGCATCTGAAAACAGCCTGTTTTTACTGCTGTGTGAAGCCTGATACCAACAGCCTGAAAGACAGATGTGTTTTACACTGAGCAATATTCTTCCCACCTTCAGTGTTTACACTGGACGGCTATGTTGAGTGACATCAAGGCGGACATTTCCCTTTTTTTACATACTCAGCTTTGCCAGTTTTCATGCTAAATTTTGAGAAATAGCTAACCTGACGGATGAGGGTGAAAGCTATAATTTGGTTTCAGCTTTTAAAAGGAGTCTTTGAGATTAGTTTTTTTCTTCTTTCAACCATATCATAAATTATAAAAACAAGGATAAAAGTTCAGCTTTTCAGTCCAGGTGACGATTGAAGGATTCCCATTAGGTGCAAACCCGGAGGAACCGCAACAGTTTCAGATTTCTGTGAAAACCTGTTATTCATGCAATGTTGAAGGCAACAATTTAACATCCAGTTTGAGTTTCAATTCAAAATATCTTTTTTTCAATATAAATCTATAACTTCTCTGACAGCAGACGTAGCGAGTCCAGATCCTTTCAACTTTTCCTATTTATATTCATTTTCTTCCAGATATTTGGTGAATTAAAACAGACAAATATAAAATTAGAAAAACATAACTCAATGTTTCCCTCTCACCAAAATATGACATTTCTCATCAGAAAAGTCATTTCAGTGTTTGTCGTCTTCTGCAAGGACCCGGAAAAGTGTTTCAAAAGATGTTGGTAAAAAAGTATATAAATATATCAAATGTCTGTAATTTTGAGGCTCCAGCGCATTTTTAAAGTTTCTCCAGAACCAAGTTCCTCAGGTCTCAGTCCCTTTTTAGCTACTTAAAAGTACATTTCCTGACTATTCCTCTCACATTGACAGAGGAGATTCAGATCCGATATCATGACAGCCGCCTTTGTTTCTGATTGCACTTGTCATGGTCAAAATTATATTTTCCCTAAATTTAGAACCAATAAGATTTCAGGTCGTGCTGCTGGCACCAGCTGAGCTATGCAGGGTGCACAGGGTTGTAAACATTTCCTCTTCAGGTTTTGTCTGCAGCAGCTGCAATCTATTTTCTCTCAGACCTGAAATGCCTTTTCTGTGCCAAGGCTTTTTTTCCTCCATTTTCCATCTCTGCTTCTTTTTTTAATGTTAACTTCCTCTGTGTCAGGCATCCAGCTTTTTATTTGGTAACTTGAAAGGCAAGAGAAGACAGGCCACAAAAGATCCCAGGAAGAATCTCTGAGGTTTTTGTTAGACATCATTAGTACCTTTCTTCAGTTTTCCCCCGTTTAATCTTTAAAGCAGCAGCTAAACTGCAACTGCCTATATGTGATCATGTCACCAGGTGAATCCACGTTTAATAGTCTCAGAGTTAAACCTCACTGAACCAAGGAAGTTAATTTGTGCTTTAATTTTTTCCTAATATTTACTAAAAAACTTTATATACACATGCAATAACTCTGCAATCCTCCAAAATTATTTGAAACTTTCAGATTTGCTAGCATGATAAACCTGAAACTTTCAGGTTTAGGCTGAAAAATGTCCAAATCTAACATTTCCGCTAAGTCGTGTGTCTTTTATTTCTCTTTCCTGCCTGTATTCCTGAAGAGCACCCTGCCACTGGAGGTCTCTCTTGCACCAGGATTGGCGGTCGGTGAAAGCCCATTTGGCACGCAGTGGTACGTCTTTCAAATGTGTCTTCAATTAGTGGGCTGCAGTCAACACCATCGTCTGACTTGGAATGTCAGCTGAATGGAAGATAACCTCCTTGGTTTTTCTTTTATCTCGCCATAAAAACCCCAGTGAGCGACAGTGGAGGGTTGCATGCGTCCCTCTCACATTTGCTGAGCAGATTCAGAGTTAGCAAAAAAAGCCACTTCTCAGAGATACTTTTCAGTTTTCACTTCAGTTCAGATGTGAATCATTGGGGTTTGATTGAGCTGTTTTGCAGGGGAAGTTTCTTGGTTCAGTGCTGCAGTAAATACACAGGCAGCCTTCTTGGATGAAAGTGGACAGGTGAAGATTTTACAGCAGCAGGGAGCAAATAATGTGTCACTGATTGACCAGTTTGGGATTAAAGAGTTACATAATGCATCCTGAAGTTAAGCACCATGTAAAGTGTAACATTTGCAAGAATTTGAAGTTTAGAGGTTAAATGCAATGCATCTGGCATATTTAGGTTTAGTGTATAATCTTTTTTTGGTTTCTTCCTACTGGAAGTGACATTAAAGGGGAATTATTAAACATATATATGAATATATGTAAAATATGAATTAAATTAAATTTTACTTTGTAATTTAACACCTTGACATTGGGTCTCTGTCTCTTTAAGCCATCATCACATCGCTCCTCTTTTAACCCTTTAATAATCTTTTTTACCAGTGATGTACTGAGAAGAAGCTACTATAGCGACTCAGCAGATGAGCAGTTCCACCAGGTGTTTGCTAATTGCTGCTGGCTAGTCTGAAGGAGCTGAGAGGGGGAGTCGCAGGGAGGTGGAAGCTCGGAAACTTGTAAAATGCAGCTCAGAGGAGGAGCTTTGCCTCGAAGGCGGGGCTAGGTCCACCCAGGTTGAACGGTTGCCATGGAGATTAAAGGATTTCTCAAACATAAAAATGCATAAAAGAATCAAAGCAACAATCCAGGTATGTTTTTGATGCGTGAATAACATTATAAAAAATACCAACTGAAATTAGAATAACAACCAGAAGACTTAAAAACTGAAATAAAATTAAAAGAAAAAACATACAGTAATTATTAGCTTGTATTGCTAATAGCAGTTAGCTGCCTGCACAACTATTAGCAGATCCTACTGTTTTCAGTCACAACTCAGCTGTGACGTAACTTTGATCGCCGTCTTTCCTAAACAAACTGAGCTCTGGTATTAGCATTTCCAGAGCCGGCCAAGCAGGAAGATTTAAAAACTTTACTTTAGCAAATAAATCAGACAAGAAGTGCTTGGAAAGCAGGGTTCCAGAAACAAAACAACACTAAACAAAATGCAGTTAAAGGTCAAAGGATTAATCAAAAAATTTAATCCAGGTAGCAAAACACTGGGAAACAAAATGAAAAGCTAAGCAACAAAAATTTGACCACAGCCTACAAAGGAAACAAAACAAGCATTTATTAGCCAAAAATAAAGAACAGAGAGTACATCAAAAAAATCAAAAACACACAACTATGTTTGTTTTATGAAAACATAATTATCTGTACCGACATGGTATTCCAGCTGTGATACACTGAACTTATAAATGCACAAGCAACAGGAACACACTCTTCCCATCTTACACACCTCTTTCTTGAACTACAGTAGAATGTAATGTTATTGTAAAGTTTCCCACCTGTCTGCAGCTGTCAGCAGGGTGTTCATACTATGGCTACCTCCCACTACCATGTGTCCTCTGTTAGCGCGCGCACACACACACCCACACACACACACACACACACACACCCACGCCAACAGTAGCAGGGGCCTCCATGATTAGGAGCATGATGACCAAGTCACGCAGCGCAGGAAAGCAGCCAAACCTTACGACTTTCAGCAAATAATAATGCAAGCTGGCTGGGAAAATATGTGTTAAATACACTTTACAGCCACAAAACATCTTTGTGGTTTGAAAAATAAAATTGAAATGGGATTTACCACAATGGATGAAGGTTGAAACAATTAAATGACTAAAATAGAGATTACTAAAAACACTGAGGCACTGAAAATGTTGATGCAAGCGGAAAATTGATCAATTAAACAACTGGAGTAAATTTTTAAGCAAGTGTAAAAACAGCAGAATAGTAGCCCTTCTCTGTTATTTTAATGGACTAAATCAGTGTTTCTAAACCTTTTTTGGGCCAAATTATTTACCATCCCCCGTTAAGTAAGATGCAGGCTAATTGCACTGAATATAATATTTATGTTATTATTGTCATTATTGTTTCTGTAATTATTCTTGTTGTTTCTCTATTTATCATCAACAAATCTTTTAAAAATATAACAGATTTATTAGTTTTACAGGGAACAAAAAAAGTGTGAACATAAACTTTTTATACAGATGTTTAAAAAAATGCAAAAGATGTTCATTTTAAATGAGGTAGGTCTAATTTCAATTCAAACTTTAAGTATCACAAAAAGCAGCCAATCAGTTCTTTTCTTGTTCTGTGAAAATTTCTCATATTGCGAGTCTTGCAACAATACCAGCTTAAAGTTTGAACTACTTGTGAAAACCTGTGGTCTGCCTGATTAAAACACGCATGATCCTACAATTGCATCCATTGTAAGTTTATTTCCCTTCAGTGTAGTGTCGCATTTCAGCTTACCAAGCTAAATTTTCTTTTGATTATTTGATATATGTACTATGAAAAATCTGAAAATATGCAAATTTTCTGCGAATAATTTGGAGTTCCCCATAAAAATCCACATATGCTACTCCAAAAGCACGAAGCTGTCTATAGCACCGAGCATTCTGGGTAATGAAAGATTTATTCAGTCTAATTCTATGCTTTGTGCTGTAAAGCAGTGTCATGCTTTGTTATTTAGAATTCCTAATTGCACTTTCTGAACCACTTGAGAGAAGGGTTGTTGCAGTTTATTTTTGACGTTTGACCAAGGTAGTCAGCCCATTGTTCTTTATTATTTATTTTATATTGGCTGATTGCAATGACTGAACAAATTAAAGTTGTTTTTACATGTTTGACCAAGCTTGTGAAGCCCTTGTATTTATGTGTGCTGTACTTGTGCAGAGTTATCAAATACATTTGTAATTTAATACATTTGTGTGTCTGCACTGAAGTACACTGGCAAGTTATTTCACTTGTAACATGAGAAAAACTTCTTGTTACAAGTGAAAAAAAACTTTTCACCAATAGTAAATGGACTGAACTTATATAGCGCTTTTCCAGTCATTTTTGACCACTCAAAGTGCTTTACACTAGAGTCACATTCACCCAGTCGCACTCACAAACACATTTATACACCGATACGCAGACCAGTAGGCAATTTGGGGTTAAGTGCCTTGCCCAGAGGCACATCGACATGTGGCAGGAGGAAGCTGGAATTGAACCTACAACCTTCCGATCGCAAGACGACTACCATAGAGCCACAGTCGCCCTTAGTAGTGCATATATCTCACTTAAAAGTTACTTGTAGGTTTGTCTTATTTCAAGTGTACTAAGACTTGTACACTAGAAACTAGACCAAAATGACTTGGTAAAACTTTGTATTTTTGCAGAGTGTGGTTAAAAGCAGAAACGTTTTAAGTCAATTCAGCACTGTTTTTCTGTATCGTCCAACATTAAAGATATCGGTATAGGTATCGGAAGTGAAAAACATAGATTGGTGCATCTCTAGACGTTCCTTTGCAAGGACCCACTGGCTAATGTTTTCTTCATTCCTTATTTTGGGTTGCTGCGCTGAAGCTTGTTTTCCTGCTGTACTCAGATTAAGTGTTTCTGGACAGGAGCGTCATCTGAAGGCCTCCAATGTAAATGGAAAAAATCTGTGTTGAAGCTCTCTGCGTTTATATGAGTGACTGTGTGTGCACTGGATCCCAGTTGTGAGTGCATTTGCATGTGCATGTATATACAATATATTTTCATTGTGTGTGAGTAAATCCTTTTCCACTTGCTCCCTGACATCTCTGCCAAGCAGACAGGGTGACATGGGAATTGAACCATCTGCTTCTTTTCTCCTGCTGGACCGATCGCCAAGCAGCCAGTAACTCGCTCCAGCTGCTTGGGAATGGAAAAGAAGATCCCGAGGCGTTCCAAAACGAATGGCAACCGCAGTACAAAAGAACGAAGGACCCGGAAAAAAAACAAGAGTGACATGAGACGAGGCAGATGCAAGACTTTCTCCTAGCTGCCCATTTAACCTCCTTTCAGTGAATCACAAATTGGCAAGAGCTGACCAGAGTAAACATAATTCCACCAAGGGCTGAATGGCAGGTCTGACCTGTGTTCTCCATGTCACGACTGTCAGAAACACAGCAGGCTCGCAATAAGTGGGAGAAATGGCGAGTGAGATGAGATAAAGGCCATAAAATTGAGAAAAATCATGTCATTGTTTCAGCAGCAGTGATTTGCATGAGCTGAGAGGGACAAAAAGGATTTGGAAAATTAAAATATTCTTTTCTTTGTCAGCAGAGCAGAAACTCTTCATCATAGACCTGAAACATATTGATTCCAGGTAATAATCCAGGTTTTGGTCCTTTTTGTGATATTTACTGACACATTTCTCCATTAGATGTCATTGGAAAAACCTTTTCCACCTCGCACTATAGATTTAAATGGTTTTCATTGCAAATTTAATATGATGCTCCAACAAAAACTAGTATGCAGCAGTGAAGTATGATTTTCTGAATCATTTACAAATAAAAATCTGAAAAGTGTGGTGTGCATTTGGATTAAACTCCTATAACTTTGATAACCCCTTAACAAAATCCAACACAATTATTTCTTTATCCATCCATCCATCCATCCATCTTCTTCCGCTTATCCGAGGTCGGGTCGCGGGGGTAGCAGCTTCAGAAGGGAGGCCCAGACTTCCCTCTCCCCAGCCACTTCTTCTAGCTCCTCCGGGGGAATCCCGAGGCGTTCCCAGGCCAGCCGAGAGACATAGTCCCTCCAGCGTGTCCTGGGTCTTCCCCGGGGCCTCCTCCCGGTGGGACGTGCCCGGAACACCTCACCAGGGAGGCGTCTAGGAGGCATCCTGACCAGATGCCCGAGCCACCTCAACTGGCTCCTCTCGATGTGAAGGAGCAGCGGCTCTACTCTGAGTCCCTCCCGGATGACTGAGCTTCTCACCCTATCTCTAAGGGAGAGCCCAGCCACCCTACGGAGAAAACCCATTTCGGCCGCTTGTATCCGCGATCTCGTTCTTTCGGTCATGACCCAAAGCTCATGACCATAGATGAGGGTGGGAACGTAGATCGACCGGTAAATCGAGAGCTTCGCTTTTTGGCTCAGCTCTCTCTTCACCACGACGGACCGGTACAGCGCCCGCTTGACAGCAGACGCTGCGCCAATCCGCCTGTCGATCTCCCGCTCCCTTCTTCCCCCATTCGTGAACAAGATCCCGAGATACTTAAACTCCTCCACTTGGGGCAGGACACCCCCCCTGACCCGGAGAAGGCACTCTACCCTTTTCCGGCTCAAGACCATGGCCTCGGATTTGGAGGCACTGATCCTCATCCCGGCCGCGTCACACTCGGCTGCGAACCGCTCCAGCGAGAGCTGCAGATCACGATCTGATGAAGCCAAAAGGACCACATCGTCTGCAAAAAGCAGAGATGAGATCCTAAGGCCACCAAATCGGATCCCCTCAACACCTTGGCTGCGCCTAGAAATTCTGTCCATGAAAGTGATGAACAGAATCGGTGACAAAGGGCAGCCCTGGCGGAGTCCAACTCTCACCGGAAACGAGCCCGACTTACTGCCGGCAATGCGGACCAGACTCTGACACCGGTCATACAGGGACCTGACAGCCCGTATCAAAGGGCCCGGTACCCCATACTCCCGGAGAACCCCCCACAGGGCTCCCCGAGGGACACGGTCGAACGCCTTCTCCAGGTCCACAAAACACATGTAGACTGGTTGGGCGAACTCCCATGCACCCTCCAGGACCCTGCCGAGGGTGTAGAGCTGGTCCAGCGTTCCACGACCAGGACGAAAACCACACTGCTCTTCCTGAATCCGAGGTTCGACTATCCGACGGACCCTCCTCTCCAGGACCCCTGAATAGACCTTGCCAGGGAGGCTTAAGAGTGTGACCCCTCTATAATTGGAGCACACCCTCCGGTCCCCCTTTTTGAACAGGGGGACCACCACCCCAGTCTGCCAATCCAGGGGAACTGCCCCCGATGTCCATGCGACATTGCAGAGTCGCGTCAACCAACACAACCCTACAACATCCAGAGCCTTAAGGAACTCCGGGCGGATCTCATCCACCCCCGGGGCCCTGCCACCGAGGAGCTTTTTAACCACCTCGGCGACCTCGTCCCCAGAGATTGGAGAGCCCAACCCAGAGTCCCCAGGCTCCGCTTCCTCAGTGGAAGGCATGTTGGTGGGATTGAGGAGGTCTTCGAAGTACTCTGCCCACCGGCCCACAACGTCCCGAGTAGAGGTCAGCAGCACACCATCCCCACTATAAACAGTGTTGGTGCTGCACCGCTTCCCCCCCCTGAGACGCCGGATGGTGGACCAGAATCGCCTCGAAGCCGTACGGAAGTCTTTCTCCATGGCCTCTCCAAACTCCTCCCACGCCCGGGTTTTTGCCTCAGCAACCGCCCGAGCCGCATGCCGCTTCGCCCGCCGGTACCCATCAGCTGCTTCCGGAGTCCCACAGGCCAAAAAGGCCCGATAGGACTCCTTCTTCAGCCTGACGGCATCCCTCACCGAAGGTGTCCACCAGCGGGTTCGAGGGTTGCCGCCGCGACAGGCACCGACAACCTTGCGGCCACAGCTCCGATCGGCCGCCTCGACAATGGAGGCACGGAACACGGTCCACTCAGACTCCATGTCCCCCACCTCCCCCGGGACGTGTTCGAAGTTTTGCCGGAGATGGGAGTTAAAGCTCCGTCTCACAGGGGATTCCGCCAGACGTTCCCAGCAGACCCTCACAACACGTTTGGGCCTGCCAGGTCTGACCGGCTTTCGCCCCCACCACCGGAGCCAACTCACCACCAGGTAGTGGTCAGTGGACAGCTCCGCACCTCTCTTCACCCGAGTGTCCAAGACATACGGCCGCAGATCCGATGAAACGATGACAAAGTCGATCATCGAACTGCGGCCTAGGGTGTCCTGGTGCCAAGTGCACATATGGACACCCTTATGCTTGAACATGGTGTTCGTTATGGACAATCCATGGCGAGCACAGAAGTCCAGCAACAGAACACCGCTCGAGTTCAGGTCGGGCGGGCCGTTCCTCCCAACCACGCCCCTCCAGGTCTCACTGTCATTGCCCACGTGAGCGTTGAAGTCCCCCAGCAGAACAAGGGAGTCCCCAGGAGGAGCACTCTCCAGTACCCCCTCTAAGGACTCCAAAAAGGGTGGGTAATCTGAACTGTCGTTCGGCCCGTAAGCACAAACGACAGTCAGAACCCGTCCCCCCACCCGTAGGCGGAGGGATGCTACCCTCTCGTTCACCGGGGTAAACCCCAACGTACAGGCGCCGAGATGGGGAGCAACAAGTATGCCCACTCCTGCCCGACGCCTCTCACCCTGGGCAACTCCAGAGTGGAAGTATGTCCAGCCCCTCTCAAGGAGACTGGTTCCAGAACCAGAGCCGTGCGTCGAGGTGAGACCGACTATTTCTAGCCGGAACCTCTCGACCTCACGCACTAGCTCCGGCTCCTTCCCCACCAGAGAGGTGACATTCCACGTCCCAAGAGCCAGTTTCTGCAACCGAGGATCGGACCGCCAGGGTCCCCTCCCTCTGCTGCCACCCATCCCACACTGCACCCGACCCCTTTGGCCCCTCCCACGGGTGGTGGGCCCATGGGAGGGGGGGCCCATGTTTCCTCTTCGGGCTGAGCCCGGCCGGGCTCCATGGGTAAAAGCCCGGCCACCAGACGCTCGCCATCGTGCCCCCCCTCCAGGCCTGGCTCCAGAGTGGGGCCCCGGTGACCCGCGTCCGGGCGAGGGAACACCAAGTCCAAAGTTTTCCTTCATCATTGGGGTCTTTGGGCTGCTCTTTGTCTGGTCCCTCACCTAGGACCTGTCTGCCTTGGGTGACCCTACCAGGGGCATGAAGCCCCAGACAGCATAGCTCCTAGGATCATTGGGACACTCAAACCCCTCCACCACGATAAGGTGGCAGCCCATGGAGGAGATTTCTTTTTATTTCTTTAAGTCATGCATTTAGTAAAATAAAGTATAAAGATATTCTGTGAATACTTCAGAGTTTTTTAGAGAACATTAGTGAACAAACAGCTTCAGAAAGATTCAGAGACACAGTAGACTGGTCAGGGAGACGTTTTAAATTAATTGAAATTAAGTTTTCGTGCGTTCATCTCTGCAGAATAAGAAAACTTTAAGTTGCTAGATGTGCAAAGCTAATTGAGACTAAGCCTGAAAGCTGTAACCCCAGCAGAGAGTGGCTCTAGACTCAGCAGGATTTAATAAAAATTCATCCTAAACCCTGTATCCTCTTCTTTCCTCTTCAAAAGTGTGCACTACTTAACACATAAAATCCCATTAAAACACAACGAAGTGACGAAATGAGCGAAAGTGCTGCTGGCAGTTCAGAATGCAACTGTCTTCAGTTGTTTTTTTTCAACTTTAAACACTGAAGCCTCTAAATATGCTGAACTTATCTTTTATTATTGGCACAAAAATATGATAAATGACCCACAAGCTACTGCAGCTGGATGAACAGAGCACAGGAAAAGAAAAGCAGGACAGCAGAGGAGTTCAGGGAAGCGGAGATGCTGTGAAAACAGTTGATGCAAGGCTGTCCAAACAAGCAGCTGTGAGTAAACCCGATTACAGCAACCGAGAAACGAATATATGAAGAATTGTTATGGTAAGAAAGATCTGCACGGTGCTGGACAGCATCTATTACAGTTCATATCCAAACACTCTCATGATGCTTCATCATAATTATATGGTAGCTATGAGTCATTTAGTGCTGGTTTGTATGACAGAGTAGGCCTATACTAAAAAAAAAATAAGAATAAAGTCATAATATTACCAGAATAGTCATAATATGAGAATAAAAATGTACAACTTGAAAGAATACAAGAAAAAAGTTGAAATAATATGAGAATAAAATCGTAATATTTCAAGATAAAATTCATAGCATTATGACAATAAAGTAATTATATTACAAGAAGTCATACAAGGATAAAAGTGGAAATATTCTGAGAATATAGTCATAATGTTTTGAGAATAAAGTCATTATATTATGAGAAGTCATACGAGAATAAAGTTGAAATAATAAGAGAATAAAAGTAATAGTATTATGACAATATAGTAATTATATTAGGAGAAGTTTTACAAGAAGTGGGAATAATATGAGAATAAAGTCATTATATTATGAGAAGTCGTACAAGAATAAAGTCGAAATAATACGTGAAAAAAGTCATAATAATAAGAGAATTAAAGTCATAGCATTATGAGAATAAATTCAAAATAATATGAGAATAAATTCAAAATAATATGAGAACAAAGCTGTAATATTACTAGAATAAAGTCCAAATAATATAAGAAGAAAATCGTATTATTACAACTTTATCTATTTATAATTTTATGTTTTAGATTTTTCTAGCGTGGTGCTAATACTCCGTCATAGTTCTGGGTGACTAAAAGAAGAGAAAATGCTAAATGCTACATATCATAAGCTCCAGGATGCATGTTTAGATTTTATTTATCCATAAGTGGCCTGGATGAAGATCTGAGCATCCAACTATCTTGTAAACAACATTCTCTGTGTGTGTCTTTGCTTTGTAATCGGGCTGTAAATTTATTCCATAAGATGAATCTTCAGTGTGGTAACGCTTGACACAAAACGTTAAAGCAGGAATGAAGAACATTTTCAGAACCAGGCAGCAAGCATGGCTACATGATAATAAATCTGTTGAAATGTTTCCTGGCTACAAGATGTTCCTAAGCGACTGCAAGTGCTTGGACGCAGTCGCGCCTTCACCGTGGCCAGAAAACGTCAATCCATGTATCCCTGCCGCAGGCAAGTCATCGGCCGCTGACGGCTGGAGCATGAATTTCCAAGCATAAGGAACATATTTTAATATTTTTTAGCACGGTTGCTGTGTATCCATTAAATTGCCTTCAAGCTCTGGTCCAAAGCACTTCAGGACCGCAAGCGCCTCGAAGAAAAACAGCCCTGAGAGAAGGAATATCTATTCATCTGCAGGCCAAGACATTTTTGGTGTCACGCTCGCTGCTTTTTTCCTCCCTTTTCATTAATCCGACATGGGCTCAACTTTTAAAAGTAGATATTTTTCCTCCAGGTGTTTCCATTGTCGATTAACCCTCATGGATTGGTGTCAACTAGTGGCAATTGACTCCTGTTCCCCAGACAAGTTGGAAAACGCCTGGCTGGAAAACAGAAGAAGAGGCTTCTGGGTGTGAAGGTGGCAGCTGGAAATCTGGAGGTTGAGCTTTACCATGCATGACGTTGGTTTTTACAGAATAGATCAAAGGATTTTGTCCTCTTTTCTGTAGTTTTGGAAACCAGTTTACCCATAATTGTCGCAAATGGTTCCACTTTGATGCTTGTTGGGTTACACAAAACATCAAGATGCAAACATTAAAACCTTTTCTTTATCTTAAATTCCTGAGAGAAATGTACAAGAGAAGAAATTCATGTCTAACTGTGGTACAGTTGGACTCTGCCCAAAACTCTTCAAGGAAATTTTTGTTGAGAAAACATGAACTGAAATCAGATTACAAAGCCGGGTGCAGAGAAGGTAATTTCCCAAATCTCTTCAGCCATCTCTATTCTTCAGTTTTTCATCTAATGGGGGGCAGCAGGTTGCATTTAAACACAACAGACATAGACATACGCAGAGTTTAAAACTAACATTATGAAGTAGGAGACTCATGAACAGGTCGGGGAAAAGTTGTGGAGCATTGAATAAAGAGAATATCAACCAGAGAAGAAGTCAAACGTTCCCATTGCTCAAAACATGTGACACATATTTTGGATTCCTTTTTAGCATTAATAAATTTAATCATTATTTGATAACTGGATTTTAGAACGGAGTGCTAGGCCCAAGATGAGAAAAAAAAAATATACGAAAAAAGTCCTAATATTGTGAGAAAAAGTTTGTATAGTGTGTGAATAAACTTATCAAGAACACAGTCACAGGAGAATAAAATCATAATAGTATGAGAATAGTGTCAAATAATATGAGAATAAAGTAATAATATTATGATAATAAATGTATACAGGAATGAAGAGATATTACCAGAATAAAGTCATAGTATTACAATAATAAAATTATAATATTACAAGAATCATAATATTAGTTTTGTAAGTCACATGAAAATAAAATTGCAACATCATAAGAATAAAATCATGATGTTATAAGAATAAAGTCAAAATAATATGAAAATAAACTCATAATATTATGAGAATATTGTAGTATTAATAACGTCATAATAATACAAGAAGAAAGTTGTAAGAATGAAGTCACAAAAATTTACTTGAATAAATTTGTAAGTTTCTGAAAATCCAACACAATGGTCTTATAACGGCAGTAAATGAGGATTGTTACACTAGTACAACTCCATTGTAGGATTTCATATTTAATCAGGTTATATTGTTTTAATGTTAACATTTCTTTGATAATCTGGAACATTTAAAAGTGTCAAATAGAAGAAATCTATCATTTATCTAAGTGATAAAACATGGCGGTCGCAGTATCATGCTGTGGCAATGTTTTTCTTCAGTAGAGACAAAGATAGAGGGCAGATCGATGAAGCTAAATGCAGGGGAATCCAGTTTCAGCCCTAACGTCTAAATGCCCCATTTTTGAACTCTTTCCAAAACTCTTCAAAAACATATTTTGCTGGGAAAACATGAATGGAAATCAGATTGCAAAACCATGTGGACAGAATGTAATTTCCCCAATCTCTTTAGCCATCTCTAATCTCCAGTTGTTCCTCTGTCTGGGGGGCATGTGTTGCTATTTGAGGCACACCAAACATAGTCATGTGCATCGTTACCCGAGAACCAAATGACCGTCACAACTGAGCCTGTGGGGCAAAAGGAGAGGCTTGAACAGATGCCAGTTCATGCTGCACACTGGTGAGGGGTAGAGGACGCTGCTTTGATGAAACATGGCTGCCTGCCTAACTTATGATGTGACCTCTACAATGAACTCGTCCAAAACCGGTTTTTAATCTGCTCTGAGAGGTTCACTAGTGCGCCCCATGCTGATTATTTCACCAGGAAAAGGGAATCTTAGATCTGTATTTCAACCAGAAGCTGCTTGAAGAGCTTTTTGGATGTCAAGGTCAAGGTAAATAAGTAGCTGGAAAGTCATGAGATCATTTTTATTTTCCTTTTACAGGACAAAAGTTTGATCTACATAAATCGGCTAGAAAAGTTGAAGTCAACATGTTGCAGGTATAAAGCAGTGATATGTGTAAAAGTTCACGACTCATTCATGTACAAATATATAAAACAGAAAATAAAAGCTTGTGGGGACCCTTTGCAATCCATTTCATATTCTCCAAATTTGGTTTTATTTTCTTTCCCTCCAACTTCCACTTTTCAACTTTTATTTTTCTGAATTTCACTTCTTCCATTCTAACCACATTCACTAAACCAAAAAATGGATAATTATGGGGTGAATGAAAACAGTTTAAGAGATTAATAGCATAGCCGAAGAGGTCCAAATTTACTGCTTTGGTTCAGCTAGCTGCCTAACCGGGTAACAACAGGTACGGGAGCTGTAGTGGCCATAATACTACAGAAACCAATATTTAGCTTTTCCTGATCGCTACATCAGCAAATTCTGTGAAACTCTGCATTGTGTCCTCGATTCCATTTTGTTTTTGTTAAATTCTGTGTTTTCCGCATCGCACACTTATGTTTCAATTTTGACATAAACTGAAGTTTTTAAAACTTATTGTTTTAAAAGCCTTTAATTATGTCAATCAGTTCCATACTGTTCAATACGATAGCAAGATAAAAAAACAAACATCTCACAGTACTTTCTGCCTTAGCCTGTGTATTTTCACCACGCATTTTTGGAGGGTCAGAAAGACTAAATATGTCAAACACATTCATTAAATGTATTAAGCAGGATGTCTACATAAGTAGCGCAGGAGTAATCAAACATGTATATTCTCACCTGCATCAATCAGTGTGTGTGACAGCGCTCATCATTGCCTCACCTGGTTTTTCTCCCATGTATTTTAACAGGAAATGCATAAAATCTGCTAATTTTGAATAAGTAATTAAGTCAAACCTCAACAAAAAAATAAATAAAGGAAAAAGATTAATATTTGTTTTCTAAGTAAAAACATGTGAGATGATAATGGACAATAAGCATGACTCCTAAGTGATGTATTATAACACAGTCACTTTTTTAGCCTCTTTTCTCCAAAACAACTTACAATGATCTATAGAGCACATTGTTCCAAAGTTGTAAAGTAACACAGAACCAGAAGAAATATTTAAAAAGATCGCCTTCCAAATTTCAGAAGACAGTTTTTTGCAACAAAGGAGCTGAAATGCAAACTTTTAAAGACTGAGCCAGAAAGTGTGTGGGATGTGTACGTTTAAATATGGGAACACATGCAAAAGCAGATATAGGGTTACGGGAGGAATCAGGGAAGTTCAGCTGGATGTTATACATAATGTGACATTTTGAAATAAACAGAAATGCATTTTACTTCCCTCTATTTTTTGATTGTTTACCACAAATTGGTGACTTATTTTTCATGGGAAACTGGCTGACACACAGCAAGTTTTAATTTTCTAGTCTGTTTGCACTGCAGGATGCATGAATACAAAGAAAGCGCAAGTTATAAATCAACACAAGAGTTGGGGTGCTGTGATGGTGCAGGGGTTAAGCACAGGAGTTAGTCCTTACCGTGGATGTCACAGGTTTGATTCCCGGCCTTGTGACCTTTGCTGCATGTTTTCCCTTTCTCTCATTACCTACTTTCCTGTCCTAGCACTTTCAAATAAAGGCCACTAAAGCCAAAAATAGCTTTAAAAAAAAATCAACACAAGAGTTTGTGATCATCATCCATCTTCTGATCAGCAGGAAAAGTTAAAACACCAATATACAAATTTTTTAAAGGCAGGTTGTTAGAGTTTATCAATAAATCTTCTGAGAAAATATCCGTGTACTCACATTGGAAAGAGATACTGAAAAAGGCAGTAAGATTTTTGGCAAATAAAAAAGCCAAACTATAAGAAATGAAGCTGCAGTAAGACCTGATAAAAGTATTTGTATCTAATCATTTTCAGAGTAGTTTTCAGTCATAATCTTAAGTTATATTTTATTGGTATTTTATGTGGTAGCAAAGCACATTTTTATGTGCTGCTAAGAAGTGGAAATGATCATCAGTTTTCAAAATATAAATCTGAAAAATAGGCTTGCATTTAAACAGATTTTCCTGTGAAACAATACTCCAAATTATCCACGTTTTTGTAGAGCACAGCCAAAATATTTTAAAGAAAATGCAGCTTGGGAAGTCTACTTTACACACAACAGCTTATTTTCTGCTGGTTGTTCAACTTCATGGCTCCACATCCATCAAATGAAGAAAGAAGCTTTTAGAGACTTAGCATGATGAAACCAGTCTTTTTTGGCAAAGTCTCCATTTTTGGTGATTCAAATAAACAGAAACTGGTGCTGAGAGGTTTTTAAAATGTTCAGCGAAGTTCAAGTTGCATCCAGATCTTTTATTTTTAAAACCAAAGTCAGGTAGCTACAGTCGCGTGAATTCCTGATTCCAGCAAACTACTGTGAGAAACTTGCAAATGGATGCACAAAAAATGTAAACAAAGTATTCAGTTTAAAAATAAATTCTACCAAATACTAAGAAAACATACAATACGTATACAAAAACATTGCAACACCAATTATTATTTCTTCAACATAATGTTTTAGATCCTTCATGTTACATTAAGGAACCCTTATGAAAGCGTTCTTATATTCTAAGTGTATTCATCTACTTTAGCTCAAACTGAATAAAAATGGACAAGGCTTTAGCAAAAACCTTAACCTATTTAACATATTTAATGTTTCTGCAAAGGTGTGCAATTAAAAACGTAGGTGATACAAATGCAAAACTACTTACAGAACATTCTCTGGGCAAAAGCCGAAGTCATGAAACAATGAAATGAACAGAGCCAGAACGTCCTAATGAGAAAAGCAGCTCAGTATCTAACCCAGGGACTTACTCAGCTGTGCTGTAAACCTGCTGGTGAGTGTAATTGCTGTGGTGAACATAACCTCTACTGTTTTTCTGGGAGAAAGTGTCAAAGCTATATGCAGGATAAAGCAAGCTATGGTATGTATTCAGGAGAAAGAGAGGAAGAATTCATCCAGGGTGGCCGTTTTCTTCCCTCTTTAACAGTTTCCATCAGAGACAATGTGTGAAACCAGCAGAAAACTTTCCAAACATTTTATAACCTCTGGAACTGAACAAGAAAGCAGATGAATTCCACAACTGTTATTGACTAAATTGCTGCGTAAAAGCTTCCAAACCATAAAGAAGTCATGCAGTAAAGGCCATAACGAAGAGAACATTAAAAAAAGCCCCAGCTTTCAACAAGTTTGATTTAAAAAATAAAAACTGTAGGCACCGATTGCTCACTAATCTGTTTTCTGTTTTGTAAATAACTTTTCTAATAGATGCTCAAATTAAATTTTGGTTACAGAGGATTTTCACACTCTGATAATTGGTGTTCTTGTTCAGGCTATGAATGAATAGACTGAATGAAAAAAGACAGAAAATACTTGTAAGTGGATGTAATTCCAACTCTTGTTCCGACCACTATTAGCACATTCATAACCAGAGCTAAATGTTTCCGTTACGGTGAGATGTAGGTGTTTAAAGGAATTCATCTTTCACTGCACCTCTGAAGGATTGCTACATTATGCACTGTAACTTCAATGAATGTATGTTCTCTAGTTAAAAGATAACATGCATAAAATCTTTGTAAGATTCCATGTTATTCCATAATATGTTAGGTAGCAATGCATTTAACTGCAGGAAAAAACATCTGCATCTTTGTAACCAAGTCAACATTCAAACAAGTTTATTATTGAATGAAATTCTGATGGATTTCTAGATATTCTAGATAAATTCGCTTTTATTGGACATTTGGTTTTCATTTCAAGTCAGTCTAATTCATCCATTAGAATACATTTTCTTCCATGTTACAAAGTTAGTGGTACAACAAAATTTATTTCTCATTTATTGCAGTTTTATGCATTCCGCTTTCTTTTGTAGTAAACAGAAGCATAAACATTTGCTCATAAGCAGAATTAGGTTTTACTGCCCACTGATTAATACAACAAACACACCAGAAGAAAGAGCAACTTCTTTTTCTTGTTGCTAAAATATTCGTCTAGACCAAAAAACTACCAACCCAGATAAATGTGTATGCTTCTCTTTCAATGTTTGTAAATACAATCATTTACGGATCACAGAATATTAAATTCATTTAATAAAAGTCTTGTAGTTTTAGTTTGTTATTGAACCAATAAAATAAAAATGGGTACAAAAAGTTACGTTTCCTTAGTACCATAAAGAAATTGATAGAATCAAGTGATTATGTCGTCAAATGTATTCTTAGCTTTGGGAAATCAACCCTAAAAATAGAAATACATTTACGAGAGTAAGCAAATGCAATAAGTTTACAGAAATGTGCAAGTAAATAATTCAATGTGGCAGTGTGGAAACAATTCAACAACCAAAACAATAATTATTGACTATTGACACCTAAGTTCTTCCAGCGCCAAAGAACAAAGCCATATAAGACTGTTTTATTTTAAATAGCTGTAGAAATCTTCCTTTACAAGCAGATCCCACTGAGACCATTTTCAGATCTGGTCATGGTTTCCATCAACTTTTACACTTGTGTTTCTCTCCAAACAGCCGCCGCTGGTTACATATCCATAACAAGACAGTGAATGCATCACAGAAAGAAAAGAAAACTTAATGAAGGAAAATATGAGCTATTACTCTAATTCCACACAGATCAGCTTTGAAGCACTGAAGTACAGTCCTGTGTCCAAAAAGTCACTTCCAATGAGGCAGAACATTCATAAAAATGTAAAAAAATACTGACTATTAGCTTTAAAAAGGCAGAAATCCCCTGTGCTGAGGTTTTTCACTAATGTCTCCCAATAAATAGCCATTTATCCCAAATCTACAAAGCTATTTTTACTCTGCAGACCAAAATAAATGGATTCCTTTTTTCTATTAAATCACCCACAGTCGTTTCTTTCCTCTCTTATGACGCAGCTCCTTCATTTGCATCTGTTTGGTTAAACTGGACCTTGTGGTTGGAAAAATCTGAGTTTTGCAATACCTCTGAAGCACGAAGGGTTTTCCTGTATTCCTCAATCCATTTGGAGAGGAAAAAGTTAAACAGAAAGAAGCTGGAATGACCACAACGATGGGATTGGCAGCTGTGTGCCGCCTCATGCTGACCAACGACGTTTGTATGTTCAAGGCCGCAGCGCAGTCCCGAGTCTAGCCGGTGTCAAAGCTTGGCCAGACAAAGCAGACAAAACCAGATCCTACTCTAAAGGGGAATCAGCCTCAAAATCAATAAACAGATCTAAATATCCAGAAGGAAGGGAAAATAATCAAGACACGCACAGCATTCGCAGCCTGTCACAGGAGGTTTGGATCAGCCTCGGAGGTAATCCCAAACTGCTGCCTCGGAAATTGATTGGCAAAGAAAAACAGGTCTGCAGTGAGCGAAGTATTTGGGTGATAGTTTATCTAGGAATCAGCTGTAAGCCGACATCATGATAATTAGATCAGCGTGGTTTTGATTATTTCTGGGAAACAAGAAACCGTGTATATTGGCCCCACAGGTGAAAAACAACAGCGGCAGATTATCATCTTCCTTAAACAAGACAAAAGGGTCAAGCTTTCTAAACCACTGCGTTCAAATCTCTGGTGGCCTTTCGACCTCCAGAGTCAAATTTCTGTCTCTAAGAAGTCGCCACTGACATAAAATCATTTTCTTCTTTTCAAAACATTTAACTCTGGGTTGTAATTTTTGCAAACAAAATGAGGTTTTCAAGTAAAAAGATATTTTCAGGTAACTACATATCTGCAGTGGCCTGTCCTCTTCTTTGACCGCAGACAAAAATGATCAAGTCCTTAACAAAAACAAAAACAACTTTTTATTAGCTACATCTCAGTGCATGTGTGTGAAACTTATTGGTGACAAAGAAAGAAGATATACTTCAGTTTGGTTCATTCACAACAATTTTTATCTCAACACAACAAAACAATTTCTATACAGAAGTATAGAATACATTTAATAAGATTGTGTAGCCAAATTTAAAGTTATTTCCATAATTCAATCATTGTTACAAAACAAGCTGAAACAATTAATTGTGATTAATCAATTCTTGAAATAATAATCAATTAATTTAGTAATTGATTAATGGCCAATAGCCTCTAAAAAGGCTATTGGCTGAAAGACCAACCTCAGAGCAGTAATTAAGAAAACATTGGACAGAAATTTCTACATTTTGCATTTAAGACACAAAAAATCTTCTTTGTGTGTAAATATGTTCTGCAGATGAGTCCTTTGCTACAAATGATCAAGTGGAAACTAAAGGAATTATATTTTATTGCTTTTTAGGCAATAAAATGTATTTTGTCAGTTGTGAGTTGTACGATGGCGTATTAGAGCCCGGTTCCGTAACATTTTATTTAATTATGAGAACATAATCATAATACTTAAAGAATAAAAACTTAATTTTACCAGAAAAGCATCTTTAAACATTGTTTTAAAAAAGATATCAGGATCTGATGTGTCCAGTTCAGTTTGTGTTGTTCTTTCTTTGAAATAGACGCTGTTGTTGTTTTAATGTCCTGTTGTTGATATAATTTGAGGCTGATGTGTTAAAAGATGAATTATAAACTGTAAAAGTTATACCACAAGATGCTCAACATTCCTCATCTTCATTTTTTATTAAGATCCTGTTGGAGTTCTCATAAAATTACTACTTTACTTTTGTAACATTAGGACTTTGTTCTCATAATTAAAAAACGTCTGGCCCTAAAAATGAATAGTAAAGTTGACTTGAAGTCTGAATAAACAGAAGTTGTAAAACACGTTTGTCAGAAAAAATTCGCATGCTGACATTTCTCTGAACTATGGAAACCCAGATTTTTACGCCAAAATTAAAACTTCAAAAGCCAAAAGTTTTACTAATCAATAAACTTATGGCCCAACCCTAAACCTCATAGGTCACCTCAGTACTTTTTAAACTAAATATTTTAAGAGCTTGTTTGGTCTTGTTTTTCCCTCATTTCCATCGTTAACAGTGTTTCTAGTTCGGAAACTGACCTTTTGGTTTGTTGATTTTTACAAGTTCTCTGTGTCTCTTCAGTCAACCACAATGTGCATTCAAAAGAAATAACAATAATACCTCAATAAAGACTTAATGGTTGCATTTACTCAGTAGAAGGATAACTAATACCATAACATAGCCATTATTAATGCTATATAAATATGAAAACATCACATTGGCAGGTGAAACTTCACCATCAATCACTCTCAATTAGAGGTTTTGTTTCACTGTAAGTGGTGATGATTTTGCGATGATGTCCTGGTTGCCAATCTAAAGATGCCTGACTATACTGAAATATAATTTGGCAGGAAATATTCTCCACAGAGTCATAGAGGTGCAGATGACTTGTGAAGACCTTGTACCGTACCTGAACAGTCTGCTCTGTTCCCTCCTTTCCCAAGCTCATTTCCAAATTTTTATTGGCTTCCACTTTACAAAAGAAAGGTGTCATTATAGAGCATAATTCATACACTTTGGAAAAATGTTTCTGAAAGTGTGTTATTAAATATCATAAACCAGATTAATAGGTTTTAGCTTTTTGCCAGCAGTGACTTAAGCGCAGACCCTGACCGTTATTTGAAACACATCTTTGGAGCACCTCAGGGAAAGTGATGTTGAATATCTTCAAACGTATGCAGAGTATTTTGCTTTCTCCTCTGTGATGCATCCAGTTTGTGTGAGTTTATGTTGCCTTTTTATTAAATCACCATTACTATGATTCCGTCCTCCTCTTGCTTGCTCTTTCTTTAACCCCACAGAACTTGGCAATTGCATTACATTTCTTTTTAACTGAAAAAAAGTTGTTGAAGTTTTTCCTCACTCACATGATTCACTGTTTCTGGTGGGAAAAAATGTTTTTGTGAAGCATGGATTTCAAAAAACTTTGCTCTTTTTTCATTATATTAGTGCTCTTCTGCTCCTCTAAATGATGATAACTGGAGAAAGATTCCCACCCTAATTGCAAATGACGGTTCTGACACTCATTTATCATTTTACCTGTATCCTCCTTGTTCAACGCAATGACTGAACCTGCATTTTCTGGAAATAATAATAATAGCCCTTTTTAATTTACTGTCTTATTTTAAAAAAATATGGATCAGAAACAGATTTTGTGCTCTTCGCCGCATCAGGACCGTGAGCTGTCGGCGTTTGTTAACGGTCAAAAGTTAACAGCAATTTTTTGGGTTATTTAGCTTTTGATAACAGTAAAAAAAAAACTGGGTGTTCATTTTTCAAAGTCATATTTTTATTTATAAATGCCTCAGTTTCAATCTAACTACAGTATATATTTAGCTCAAAACTAAATATTTAGTTTAAAAGTTAGATATTTAGCGCCAAGCTAAGGTTTTAGTATACAAGCTAAATATTTAGCAATAAGACAAACATTTAGTTAGGAATCTAAATATTTAGCTTTAAACTAAACATTTTATTAGCAAGCTAAATAAGTAAATATTTAGTTAGTGAAGTAAATATTTAGCTTAAGGCTAATTATTTACCTCTAAATTAAGTATTTAGCTCAGCAATACTTAGCTTACTAGTATTGCTAATATTTAGTTTATTTAGCTCCAAACTAAATATATAGCTTGGTGGTGTAAATATTTAGTTTATTTTGCTTGCCAATTAAATATTTAGTTTGAACTGACTTTTATAAATGAATGAATTATGAGGTGAACATGACTTTTGATAGATGAACCATGTGTTTTTTTCTTGTGACAGACTAAATAACACAAATTATTTCTGTAAATTTTTGACTGATTTTACAAACGCCACCCCGCATAAGACTGATCATCTCTGTCAAAATATTTCTATCTTCCCTGTTAATAATGTCATAACATAATGATTAATATAAAGTTAATCAGGATTTCATATTTTATCTACACAAATCCACCAGTGATTTCTTAAGATAAACATTGATCCTTGCTTGTTCACTAATAAATAAAAACTGGTGGTGTCCTGACTTTGCAGCTTTTTATCAGCTGTGATTCGCAACACTTGGACTGAATTATACTGAGGATATTTTCTGGATCTTCTGTTAGGTAAAAATGGTGTGATTTTGGTGGGAATTGAAGTTCAGGATCTATTAAACCGACAATAAGAGCATCAATAACAGCTGCTGTAATAGAGCATGGAGGTTGTGCTATTGGGCCCTACGATGCTGTTCTTGCCAACAGCGGTTATGAGGATGAATTGCAGCTGTTTTCTCTGGTTTAGGACTAACAGGATGGATGTGAACTAGATTGCATGAAGTCCTCTGAGGGTGAAAAAAAGAGTCAAACTACAGCTGCGGGGCACCCAGCCATGCTACAGCCACGTCTCTCCCCCTCACTTGCATCTACGCCCCGTTTCCTGTCGGAGCGGAGATATTAAGCAGCTGATAATGACGCGGAAAATAATAGCCACACAGATGATGAAAACACTTGACCTCCAACCTTGGGGAGATTTACATCCGACCCGAGCGCTGCGGAGAGGGAATCCGCTGAGTCAGCGCTTGCCCTGCTTGCTGTGTGGCCTCAGGAGAGCGTGAAAGGAGACCTGAAGCCTTGATTCAGGACTGGAGCATAGCGTTGTGGTCACAACTCAATTTGTCCCATATGAGGAAGATGTGATGAGCCGAGCGAGGGTGGATCTCGGATACACATGCCTCCATTCTGAAAGTGAAAATCTGTTTTTTTAATCAAACGTTTTGGAAATGTTTCCAGCGTTGTATATCCTCTAATACAACTGAAGATTTGCTTCGATTAATCTGCTCTGCTCTCCCTCACTCTTTAGTGCCTTAGGCTGACTTAAGGCAAGGCTTAAGTCAATATTTCCAGCCAAGGCTAAAAGAAAATACACCATCTATTATTATAAGGTTCTACATATAAGGACACAACAAAATTGATTTGGCCTTCAACAGGGTCTATAACGATTCAACTTAACCTTGAATGTTCAAAAAACCACAATGTCATTATTTATTAAACAAGTATGGTTCCAAAATAGAAAGGCTCCCATAACAAGAACAAATGTAGCTGCAGAGCAAATTTATTACATTAACTGATAATTTTCAATGTAACCACAAACCAAAAAATGTTTTTTTGGCAGATTGGTAGCAAAAACCCAAGCTGGACAAACATCAGCAATGACTCAGAGAAAGTAATTAAAGTCCATTATTCTAAAAATTATTCACAAGCAGAAAACATTCAAGTTACCAATCTTTTTACAAGCTGATGTTTGAATTCAAACAGAAATCACAAAAACACTCAACAGCTGCATGTTAGGCTTTATTGGACGCAAGTAGAAAAATCCTAATGCATAGTAAAGCAGGAGTGAAGAAATCATGATTAATGAATAATAAACTTACAAATTTATTCATAATAAATGAAACATGGCACTCATCAAAATGTAGTATTTACTTGTTTTGTTGATTGTATGCTGCTTTTATGATGTATGATGACTTTGAACTGGCTTGTTGCTGAAATGTGGTGTACAAATAAATTTGATTGATTGATGATTTGGCTTGTTTTGGAGTTATAGGTCCTCCAACTTTCAGTCACTGAGTCGATCATGAAATCCTCTGTACACAAAGTGTTAAAAAGAACAGAAGTTGGTCGTTGGTCTTGATATTTATGCGGTTAAACTGTAAACAAGTAAAAACTAACTTTCAATACTTAAATATATAATATTCAAATCAACACAAACCTAAATTACATATTTAAATCTGCATCACTAATTATGCTTGAGTTAACCGACAAATTATAGTTTACTCCTTTAACACTTTACAGTATATAAAACATCAGTATCAAAGCCTGTAATAAACTAAATTAAAGCACTTACATTAACTCGATAATGTGGATAAAAATAGTACAGATATGCGGGCTTGTTCCACTAGCTAAGGACCGTTTTCTTTCATAATTTAAAATTACCATTTGGTTTAAATTACAATATTAAGTTATAACAACTGACGTTTCAAAATTAATGATGTATCAGAAAAACAGAAGTTTTTTACTTAAGTTAACTTTATGAACTTTAAGTTCTGAGTTAAAACCAAAACAATTTTTTCTGTTGACTTGACTTGCATTTTTAAAGGCAGCAGGTGAATCTTCATTTTCAAGTTAAATCATTTTGAAATATTTTACAGTGAATTATATGGGTTGCTAACATTTATTGTTTTATTTCTTCATCACATTTACATATTTTATATGTTACAATTAGCTATATTCACTCATTTTACATGAATAGATGTTCAAACTGCAGTTTCAACACATTTAGCATCAAATATATCTTTTAGATTAGACAGTGTTCAGTCACATTTCTGAATTTGTCCTTTAAATACTCCTAAATAATAAATACATTTGGTAAATAACTGAAATAATAAATTAATTTAAAAACATATTTCATATTGTAAGCTCAAACTGTGGTCTTTTGTTTCATTTTCAGAAACAGCCAATTAATCTGCTGACAAGTTGGAGAGGCTTTTAGTGAGGCAGCGATGTTCTTCCCGCTTACGTTACGGAAGAACTGCAGCCAAACGCTGAACACGCATCCATGAAATGTAAACTGAGACGAAATGTGTGTACAGTAAACTTTAGAGAACTGGAAAGATTCAGGGCTGTCAGGCCGCAGGATGCCTTCATGCTTGTGTTTGCTTCGTGACTAAGGTGCCGCTAAACCCCAACAGACACAATATTCATCTCTCTCTGTAAAATAAAGAAAGAAATCCCAACAAGGAGGGGTTCTGATGAGATGCAGCTGGAGATATGTTATCATGTTTTTATGGACATGTTCTGTCTCTTGTAAAAGTATAGAGATGGCATATGTAAGCTTAGATTATAGTAAAATATAACTTAAATCTGATGAGTTTGAAGTATATGATTCTATTTAAGTTTGCTTATTAATCAGAATTTAATTTTGAGTAACTGCCAACCTTTTAGGTTTCTGTAGTTTCAGACAGGAAGTGATGCTAAATGTGGGATGGGAAGTAAAAATGTAAATAAATGAGCTTTAGCAGAGTGTCAGTTTTTTTCAACTACTGGCATTTTAACGCTTTAAAACAGTCTCATCGATGTTAATATTTTAACATCATTGTGTTTTATTGGGATTTATGAATCAACAGAGAAGTGGAACTGAAATGGAAGCAAAAAAGGTTGATCATTTTTTTTAATTGTTCTGTAAATACTGTGAAATATATTCAGCACTAAAATCCAAAGAAACTAATTGATTACTGAAGATATCTGATTGGTAAATAGCAGCTTTGCACACCTTGTGAGATTTCAGATTAAATCTGGCTACACTTTCTAGTTCTACTTAGGTCTGGACTTTGACTAGGTCATTCTAACTAATAAACATGATTCAGCCTAAGCCATTCCATTTTGTCTCCAGCTCTCAAGTTTGGGTAATTTTAATTTTCAAAGGTAAATCTCTGCTTCAGTCTGAACTCTTCTCCAGCTTTTAACAGGTTTTCTCCCAGGATTTTTAGCTCCCCACAGCATGACGCTCCCACCACTGTGCAGTATTATTTAACCAGGTGAGTTGTTAAGAACAAATTCTTCAATACAATGATAACATAGCAGGTTATATAGGACATTTTCAAAGTAAACAATAAACATTAGCAACACTATTGAACTCATAAAACAATAAAATCAAAACTGAGACAAAAAAAATAGAATAAAATAATTTAGCTTGTGCAGGTTTAAGGGAGTGTCTTCTTTAGACTTTTTTTTTCCACATATGACCTTTGAACCTTCTTCTATGAGTTTACTGATGCAGTGAATGGTGTTATAGTCTTAGGATATTGTTTTATAGCCTACATTTTCGTTAGCTTCTGCAAAGCTTTACCCCCAGGCTTTTGTCCTCATCTTAAGCAGCTGTGTTCATGTTAAGTACACAATGTACTCTTTTCTGATTAGGTGCAATTTGTTGCACTGGATTTTAAGGAACATCACAGTGAAAAGGGCATATGTATAACAAAAAACATGAAGTAAGCTGTAAAGTATTACCTCATGACCTCATTCACACATGGACACAATAACACTGACATCACCATCAGTGAGCGTTTATAATGGTGTCCATGTATATGACTTGCTGCCTTTGAATCCCAACGTTTGCTAATTATTTCTCACAGTTTGAACTGATGTATTGCCAAACATTTGCACCACATTTGAAGTAGCCAGAGATACGTAATCAGTCTACACAGAGAGGCTCATTACAGCATATATGAAAGGATTACTAACACGCTGGACAAATATTTGGATAATTTGGGGAGCATTTAGGGGGCAAATTCACAGTTTCATTCAGGAATAATGAATACTGTGTAACATTTTCACATGCAGGGAACCTGAAAAAATAAATTTGGTCAAAATGAAAGCTGGCTTCTGTTGGAAAAGGACACCCTCAAGGTTTTAAGAGGCTGCCGTTTATTTAAAGCCATGGGAAACCTGTTATTGTCTATCAGCTGGGTGGCGTCAGTGTCCTCCATAGTGTGGCAGGCACTCATAAACATAACAATAGCAACACATAATTGTAGTTAATGTTTCTCATAAGTAGTGCAATAAGTGGGACTGAAAGTAAACAACTATTTTTGCTTTGAACGACTGGCAAGATGATAAGACTTTTTTCACACCTTTGTATCTGAATTGGCCAAACTTTTGTTTCTGTTGATATAACTAGATACCTCCAAATAAACCAACTTTATATTTGAATAACACTTAACCTTTGTTTTTACTAAACGGTATTCTGACTTGTTTTGTGTGAGGCATCAAACCTAAAACATTCTGTCCATAAATATTAAAGAAAGCTGAAGAATAAAACCATTAACATCCCACTGAAATATTCTCTGAAGTCCAAGTAAAATCTTTTAGAGATATCCATAATTAGATTATAAATGTTTTCACTAAACCCATTACCATTTGGAGATATGAGTAGACGTTCTGTCACATGAAGCCCCCTTTGGACCATTTTGTTTTTGCAGTTCGTTTTATCTGCCAACTAAGAAGTATGGAGAGGAATTGTAACTGTTTTATGATATTCTAAACTCAGTAGTACAGATCAGGTCACGAGTGTCGCATATCTCAGATCCACATGTGTGGCATGCAGACATGCTCTACTCAGAAAAATGTGTTTTCAGACTCCTCTGAGAGCCAAAGTGCCTTTTTTAAACGCCAGAGCTAATCACACATAGAGCCAGGTCCAGCAGCGTGTGATCTGGCATTTATTTGCAGCCGGGTCCACAGCCAGGACATCTCAGCCATGATTGAGTAATTCAAAGAGCCTCGTCTCCACTGCAGTCCCTCAACTGTCACGTTGAGCGCAGCAATTATCCCGTTTCTGGGGATCAAGCTAAAATATGAGCTCATCATACATCCCGGCACCTACAGCATATTGTGATAGTTTGTATTGGCTGAGCCTCTGAATGTGAAATTAATTTGTAAAAGACTCATGCAGGCCCAAGTTCAGCACTCAGATATTTTCCCACCTGATTTCCACTTCTTGCTGACATAAAGTAAACTCTTAAAACTTAAACGTTTTCTTTCAATACTCAAGAACTTTAAATAATCACTAGTCTTCTGTATGGTTTTCTAAAATACATAAAGTTCAGGTTGTAAATCTGCTACAGCACACAACGATGCTCCTTCTTTTGCAAAAAAAAAACCAGTTAAATTTAAGATGACTGATTATTTTTGAGGATCTTTTAACTCTATAATATATGTTGCACTGTCACATCTATTTATTTTATTTCTAGTTCCACAATGGTATATTTAGTTTTAATAAAAAAAACTATTTATACTCGCTGAACTAACACATTTTATTGCATTTTATTAGGATTTTATGTGGTAGAGCAACACAAAGTAGCACAAAATAATTAAGAAAATGATGACTATTAGATAAAATTCAATAAAAAGCATTTGATGATTACTTATTGCTTGTTATTTTTATTTACTAAATGGCAAAACATTGAGATTTCAGAATTTTTTTAAATATTCCTCTAAGTAAAATATGCACAAAAATGTCCATACTAGGATTGCTTTTTAAACTCAATGCTGGGTTTAAATGTTTTGGGAATCTTACAAGTTTCTCGCGGTAGTTTCCTTGACATATTTGCACATTTGTTTTATGTAAGAAGGCGTTTATCAGTCAGCTGATTCTCCTTCAGTCAATTTCTTTAAACAAATTGCCAAACAGGTTAAAGATATAAAGATGCCAAGTGGAAGAAAACATTTTCCCACATTGTAAAGTTAAAATAACAATTTTGTTGTGAAATAACCGATCAGAAGCTTATAAAGTCATATTATAACTTGAGCTTCTCTAAATTTTTTAAAGGTGTAACAATGTTACTGCATGTAAACTTCAAATTTAAAAAACAAATCTGTTTTCTCATTATTCTTGCATTTAGCAAGGGTTTAGTCTGATTTACTATCTGATTGTGATGTGTATTTTTTTTTTGGAAATTGCATATAAATTTCTGGTTTCAGATCACGTTCAGATAGCTTAAAGATTATCAGAGAACTTTGATGTATATCATGTATTAGAACATAATACAATAAAAGTAAAATAAATAATGTTAGTTGGATCATTTCAGTGTGAGGTTCTCAGGTTTTTCCTTTTGGTGAATAAATAAATAAAGCTTTCTCATAAAACCATGTAAAATTTCAAATTATATTGAATTATGCTTTATTCTGATGTTGTAACAGGTCAAAGAAGGCAAAAAATGTGGAGGTATATATTCACAGAAGTGGAAAAACAAATTGTGTGATTTGTTTCGACATGGCCGCCCTGCTGCAGGTACAGTTCAACTCACCGGGACCAAACATAAACATGAAACCTGGAGCGGCACCAACCGTCGCGGCCAGAACTCCACTTTCTGCAGAATTGGCAAGTTTCGAGTCCAGAAAGGATGCCTTGCCATTACACGGCAAGTAGGCAATGAAAATTCAATTACGTGCCGACACCTCCAGTGCCACGCAGCAGTGGAGTGAGACAGTCCAGCCTGCTATTGGAGCCCCTCGTCTGTCAGGAATACGGCTCAGGTTACCGTTTGGATGAAAAACACAGTATTCCATGTCCAATTATCTGAGCACATCAACACATAGCTGAAATAATAGATCTCATCTTGTGGAATGTGGCTCCATTTGGTCTCCATTCAAACATATATCATGTTTTTTGGTTTGTTCCACCGCTGAATGGATAAATGACCAAGCCGCTGCCGCTTCGTCAAGCTGATAAATGTGATATTGCTGAATTATGCCTCTTTCAAAAACAATGTCATGCAAATATCAAGCTTCGGAGAATATTACTCTATAAAAACAACTGACTTTCAGACACTGAATGTGGAATAATCAGTGACTTGGATCAGACCATGAAATTCTCTCTCTGGCAGAAATGCTCTCTAATTGTTCAATGTAAGCACGGATCTGAATTTTCACAAACTGCTGTCCAGGAACGGGAGAGCTTTGTGTTTTTACTGGACATTTCCACTGTTATTCAGAGTTCATTTTCTAATCAACGCCCGACTGTGGTTAAAACTTTAGATTTCTCCGTGTTTGTTTGTTGAGGCCTGCAGCAGAAGAAGCAGAAGTCAAACAGAGTTTACTGAATTTGATGTCCAAAAACACAGGAAAACCACAGAAATCACATTTTTGGGCTGGTGATGTTGGTTTGCTGCTGTTTTTGTGGTAGCTTATGTATGATTGATGTGGTTGAGATTTTGTTTTCTGAAAAATCATTTCTGTTTTTAAAAACCCTTTTCTGTAAACATTTTGCTGTGTTGTTCAAATGTTTATTTTGTGTGAATTTAGTTTGAGCATAGTGTACTTTGCTAGAATTGTTTTTGCTATTGCACTTATGGCACTCTATTCATAAATAGTTTAGATTTTTTAGATAATATTTTTCATTATTTTTACTTAAATTGACAACTTTAAAAGAGTATTTCAGGGATTTTGGTGTATTTACTTTATTTTACATACAGTAGAAGTAAAAGTTTCCTATCATTGCTGGAGTTTGGACCCTCACAACAACATTTGGCAGCCTATTTCTGTTAATTTTGATGATAATGCAGTAACAATGCAGTTTAAGAAAATTTGAAGATTGCATAATATAAAAAACAAAAGATGCTGTATTTAGACAAAAAGTACCCAAGTCACAAAAGGCCCATGCTAAAGAGGAAGGTGTATTCACTGAGTGCTGTATCCATCCTTTTAAAAGAAAGTTAAGTGGAAGGAAAAATGTGATAGAAAAAGTTGCACAAGCAGGATCAGTAGCTGTTTTTCCATTGACCATATAATTACACAATTTGAAATTCCAAAAATAAATTTGCTTAATGGAAACATGTAAATTACGAAAAGTCATGTTTTTAGATTAAAAGTTTAAGATGAGGTTATTTTTCGGCTAAATGAAAATTGTTGTCTTTTGCAAAAATGCAAAGGAAACACTTTTTTCACATCACTCAAATTGTGATCAACAACCGGATGTTGCCACTGATGGATAAAGACGAAGAAGACAAAAGGAAGTGGTGGGAGGATGATGTCGCCGTATGTTTTCCAATGATTTATCGCTGTTCCCCAGTGACCTGCTTCCTCCTTTCAGATAAATGCAAATTTTGCTTTTCATTTGAAAATTAAGGTCCCACAAACGGCTGGAAGAAGCGCAGAATCTAATCTACTTCAGGTCGGATGAGAGATTTCCACTTTTACTGTAATTACAATTTTGGAAGAGATGCAATCTACTAGTTTTACTACTTGCATTTGGCTTTCTACTGCTCCTTAAAAATTAAAAAACAAAACAAAAACAAGAGCACCAGGCATTTTTTGTCAATAAGTTAATATTTTTTGATGCTTGACCAGTTTGGAAAACCTCCAGAATGTAACGTCACAAATCAACAGGAACTGCCCGTCACCTGGCAACCCCAGGGAGATTCAGCCGGTTACCTAGCAACACCAGCAAAGCCCAGCCCATCACCTAGCAACCCAAGTGGAGCTGGTTCTCCTGCTAACCAAACTGCTGCAAACCCAAATGGCTGCTCGAAAAGACAAGAGTTCGGTTGTTGACAACATGCAGAAAAGATGTTTGTGTAATGTTCAAAGACGGTTGTATAATTTAAAGTCATTTTCATCTGTGAGTGTAAACGTTGAGTTGAGTGGCATGGCCAACAGAAGCTTATTTGGATCTAAAGTGACAAGAGGCAAAATAAAGTGTTTCCTTTGCAGTTTTGCAAAGTATACCAATTCTGATATGGCCAAAGAAAACCTTTTTATTAAAAAACTTGAGTTTTTTCTTTTTTTTTAATTTCTATTAAGCTAATTTAATAGAGCTCCTTTCTCATTCTGAAACAAGCTGAAAATATGCAGAACTGATCAGACTAAAATCTCATTATCTATGAGTCATTTTGTGCAAAAATTGTAATATGTTTTTTAACATCCATAACCCTATCCTGGTTAACGAAGAATAACAGGTCATCTTTAAAATCTGCCTGCATTTTGATTGAGATGTACATTCATCTTGCTCTCACTCCTTCTGATAACCCTGAACCATTACTGCTCTCTGTAAGTAATTAAGAATAATTTATTCTCTGGTTTGATGGAAGCCATATTGCCGCTTCCTCTCCCTTTCCACTGGATTGATTCAGTAAAGAAAAACATGGCCTTAAAAGTTGTAAACATGAAGAGAATCTGGCTAGGAGTTAATTACACCAATTTCCATGATTCATTCATAGCCTGGCATACCGATAGCGTCCATGAACTCTGTTTAAAAGAAGACGACAGTGAGGGTTGCAGAGGAATGCAGAGGTTTAATGAATTACAAACAGAGCATTAACTCCAAAGAGAAGTAAAGATGGCTGAGCCCATAAACGGAAGGCCACAATCCTAAAGCAGACCTCAGCAAAGGCCATGACCTTGACTATCCTGACCCACAACACTTTGAAGGTCTAATCTTCAGAGTCCCAACCCAACTCAAGTCACCACAGAAGTTCTGGTAAAGCCAACAGCTTCTTTGGCACTGGAAACATTTTATAAAGCGGATGTGTTCAGGCTAAATGCTCAATTATAGCTGCAGTTCATCAAAATCTTACTTTTGAAAATCCCTACACATGATAAGTGGGAATACTGTTTGTGGAACTGAGGTTCCCCTCTTTAAGTCTGTCATGAAACAACAGTTAAGCAACATGTTAATCTCACTGAAGGAATGGTCAGACTGGGACATAATTTGATACACATCAGGAAACTTCTGACATAATTCTGGACGGACACTTTATCACTCTATTATATATAAAAAACTATTTATTTTGTCACAGCCTTGAGTTTAAGAAATAGTTCATATATTTTCAACAAGGTTGAATTTAAGGGTATTTTCACACCTGTTGGATTGGGACCAAAATTGCAACATTTGTTACATTTTCAGCTGCTGCAGTTATTTTACACTGCACTGTAAAAGAGTTTTTCAAATCCTTTGAAAAACCTGTTCCCCTCCTTGCCTCTGTTGGAGGGGAACACCAAGAACCACTGAAGGAAACAACACAAAAACCTCTGAAGAAGACTTCTTTTTTCACAAAATGTAAACAAAAATAGTGTAGTGTCAGATTTTTGTGGTTGCAGTGTGACTTATGTGCAGTCAAGGTTTCCCTCTAGTGTCATATAAGAGGCTTATATTTGTTTACCCGTGACCCCAAAACTCGCACAAAGGATGTAAAACAAAGTGCTTGTCACCCTCAACATTGAATTAAACAAACCCAACAACCACAGTTTCCCCCCCAAACAGTAAACTGTATTTACACACACAGACAAAAATATTTTATACAATAATATATATATTTGTTTACTTCACTTCAGTTCCAAACAAAAATATTCCAATCCAGCAAAAACAAGAATCCATTCCGCATTTTCCAGACAATCCACAACTAAGTTTCAAACGCTGAAAAGTGGCGCAACAAACACTGTGCTCGGCGGCATACAAAATTCAGCAATCTGTAGCAGCAAAATAAGCTTTTTTTCCCCCCACTTACGGCACCAGGGTTTTGGAGACTCCTGATCCAAAGAGAAGGTTCCGGACGTGCCAGACGAGCTTTCAGATGATTCCGGACAAGCTGTCAGATGTCTCTCTCTCTCTCCACTGCCGCAAACTTTCAAAGAGACGCCACAGCTGGGTGGTGAATATAATGTGTGCATAATATTAGTGAGTAATCAAGGTGTCACAGTTGGATGTCTCTTGACTTTTGCGAAAGACTGCTAGCGCTAGACTTGTCTGTTTGTTTTGGTTGTATTTACCCAGAATTCCATGCTCTGTCCTGCTCTTGGAGCCTACTGTCCCTTGGCTAGGGCAAGGGACAGTAGGCAGTAAGGGACAGTATATGCAACCGCACCGGAGTTCACTGTAACCGAACCAAAATAGGTTTGAACCAGAGGTAGCTTTTTTGGTCTTCATCAGATTTTGACTGCCTCCCCAAACGAACTGGACTTTGTTGGCAAACAAACTTGAGTTCAATTAAAGCAGATTAAACAGAACTGAATGCATGCTAAGATTACTCCTGAAGCTTAATGCCTGCTTTTCTTAATCCAAAATCGCTTTTGAAAAGCTTGAGATCAATGGCAAGTTGAACATCCCAACTGTGACAAAGTTGAAGATGTTGTTACTCCAGTGATACTGTTCACAGAGAAGCGAGTTTATTATTAACACAGATTAAAAGAGGATGATGCAAGATAGTGTTGAGCTGCCCACAATGAGAAAGGCCCAATGGTCAGGAGAGGTGATGGTCAGGAGGGAGAAAAAAGTTCAGGGACACGATCAGGAATAGTAGCTGCGTTTCCACAAATGTGCGCAAAACTTTGTCAATATTCAAAACGTCAAAAAGACACAATTTTGCAATTGTGGTGTTTCCATTAAATAAGAAAAGCAATTAAAATCACACGTGAATAACTTTGTTCACATGATAGGTCATTAAAGAAACATGCTGCGTCATTATCCGAGTTACTTCCTGTCACCTTCCTCTTTGTGATTTGCACTAGTGGCAACATCTTGTTGTTGATCATGTGACTCTTGTGATGCAAAAAAGTGTTTAAGTTTTAGTTTTTTGAAATAAACAAATTCTTATATGGCCAAAAAAGAAAACAACCTAGAACCAAAACTGATCAAACTTTATTGCATTTCAAAAACCTTTGAAGTTATTGATCTGTTAAAACATAAAGGCAAAGTACACCTAACAACTTTCTATAACTATAACTTCTATAACTAAATAATTAAATTATTTGACTAATTCTTAAAAAGTGCATTTTTCATTTGTAATGGACATGATGTACTGGGATATCTTTATGTGTGTGGATAAAGTAACAATTAAACAGGCAAAACATTGTGTAACCCAGGTTTACATAGCCCTCACTAAGCCTTTTCATAAAAATAGCTTTAAAATGCATAAATAGGAAATAAATAAATAAATAAATAGAGAATAAATAGGTCTTAAAATAGTTACAAATATAAAAATAATAATTACAGACATTATAAATGCTGTATTTCATGTTATGATGTTTTATTTATTTATTTATTTATTTTTTTACCCCTTCAGGGGGTCTTTTTGTGGGCTCTAGTGTCCCTTATATCACAGTAGGCTGACAGGAAACAGGGAAGGAGAAGGGGGAAGACATGCGGCAAATATCGTCGGGTCCGGGAGTCGAACCCGCGACGGCCGCGTCGAGGACTCAAGGCCTCCAAATACGGGTCGCTCTAACCGCTACGCCACCACGGCACACCCCTTTTATTTAGTTTTAAATCTAGGTTTAAATAAATAGTATCTTTTAATACCTAACATTAGGTTTAAATTTCAAACGGAATAAATAAAATATTCTGAAGGAAACAGGGAAACTATTTTTGATTGAATTTTGTGTCATTGTACGCCAACTGTTTGTAATATTGTTGTTTCTTTCATTTTCAACAAATAATAAGCCGGCAGTTTAAACTTATTTTCTGGTCTGTGGTCATTAATACACTTACACACACAGCCGAACCTAGCACTGGTCTTATTGTCAAGTGTCAACTCTCCAAACTCTGCTGAGACAGGACCGTGTGCTCAAAAACTAAAAAAGAAAATCAGAAAATGGTTGGTTTCTTCTTTAAATCACCATGTTACTACCCCAGGGGTATATCAGCAGTCTCCTCATTTGAAGACTCCTGCAAAAATGTATCCAATAAGGTTGGAGCATTTTGTTCAAGTCATATTTTCCTCTGATGATTCAAGCAAAATGCATCTTAAAACTGCATTCTGTCCAACTGTTAACTGGCTGTGCCCCTCTGGGAGAGCACGTATGCTGGTGAAATGCTGCTGCAGCTCAAACACTCATGCTGGTGAAATGCTGCTGCAGCTCAAACTGCTGCTGCTTGCTCAGTGAATGCTCCTGCAAATCGATAGTAATTACTTTTCCAGCCGAGCTTTCTGTTCCCACGATGCATGCTGGAAAGATCTTGTAGGATGAACCTAGTCTTACTAACCCAAGCACAGACTTATTCAAAATGTGCACTCAACAATCATGCCTATAAGATGACACTGAAACAATTTGTTGGTATTAATCTGTGTGCTTTCGGTTCTGTCAATACCCCTGAACGCTACGTCTTCAGAGCCAAGTCTGCTTCCAGCTATGGCGCTTTGTTCTTCCAAGGACTCTATAGTGCCTGGTATTGCAATCAGTGCAAAAAAAAGCTCAGACATAAAATATAATAGGGGGGAAGGAACAGGAAGAGTTATAGAGCTGGGATGAATAGTTTCCCCTTTGAGTTGGTTCCGTTTGTGTTCAATTTATTGCTCTCTGCGAGCTCCTGACCGGAGAGCTCTGTCTGTGTCAGCTCGGTGCTGGAGGAGGTTCTGCACACTCTGGACCTCATATGTGCGAGCCAGCACATGTTTGGTCCTGTTCTCTTATCCATTCAATCCCCCTTCACTGCTGCAGGACTTTGTATAATACCTTTCAACACTTAAACTGCTGTATGTTGTCAAGATTCGGCCTAGCTGCAGATATGTGTGATTTAAACCCGTGAGAGTAGAACCTCTCATAAAATCTTTGTAAAAGAACATCAGGCACGAAGAAAGTATTTGTTTTCAGTGGTTAAGTGAATCAAATTTTGTAGTGGAGTCAGTTTTTGAGATGTTTGACTTTCAAGTTCCCAGTTGAACCCTTGAAAATTACTCTCATCGCTAGTGGGTAAGCCAGTAGATAATCCGACCTTTTATGTCAGAAATCGATCATCAAATGAGATGACAAAACGATATTTTCTCAGTCTCCCACGTAAAATATTTTAACCTAGCACATCCTGGAGCGGTGACACTGCCTACCAATCAAAATATGATTGTTTACTGTCCAACCAAAATCACAGTTTCGCTTAGATTTATGGTCGAGGGACTTAAACCAGGAAACAGAATATCCTGAGCAGAGGATATTTTGCCTGGAGACTGCACACAAAAATATCCCTAAAGCACCTCGTTCCCTGACACCACTACGGTTGTAAAACAATATTCCAATCTTTAAACATCTAACAGATCTCTGCTCAAGCCATCAACTGAATTTGAAAGATCCTTGAAAGTGACTTTATGCTACCTTTAACAGGACAGGTCTATATGCTGTACAAAACATGTTCTTTACAAACTTTGCACAAAATCATTCTTAAATTATGAGATTTTAGTCTGATAAGTTTTATTTATTTTAAGCTCCTTTCGGGATGAGCTGTTTAGGGATCTCTGTCACTTTAGCAGGAATAAGGAGCAGCTTATTAATCCAAATAAGCTGCTGCTTATTTGGATTAAAAGGAATCAGATATAAAGAACGGCTCCTCTCCCATGACTATGTTTGTGAAACACAGATGGAAAAGGAAGAGGAGACGGAGTAAAAAACTGCTGCTGTAGTTCTCTTGTCTCTGAGCGGGTTAGCGCCGACTTCCGGAAGAAAACCCGAAACGTCTGCACCGACGTTTCCGTCCTGCTGCGTCACGGTTCACACAGACTGACCTGAGGATGAGCCCCCTGACTCTCACATGTACAAAAAAAAAAAACATTTGAAAAAAAATTAAATAGCCTGGAGCTTCCCATGGGTTGCTAGGTAACAGGACTGGGCTTGGTTAGGGTTGCTATCGTGATGGGCTGGGCTTGGACTTCTTTACTGGGGTTGCTAGGTGACGGGCAGTGCCTGCTGATTTGTGATGTTACATTCCGAAGGTTTTTGAAACAGCTCATTTTCCAGACACCAAAAACATAAACTTATTGCCAAAAAATGGTTGAGTGTTTTTTTAAGCACTTGGATTGTTTTTTAGAAGTAGTAGAAACTTAAATGGATGCACCAAATATGAACATTACACAAAAGGTTCCCTTTAAAGACATGGCTCTCCACCTAAGCTGACAGACTGTAGCCAAGTAGATTATTGATCAGAGAATCAACCATGGCAACTCTTGAGGAGCAGCAGAGATTTGTAGCTCAGGTGGGAACCATCTTCAGTTTACTACAACCAATGAGCGGAAAAGCAAACGTGAAAAAAGTGCTGCTTGGATAAGATTAAATATAAACAATCTTGTCTCCAACCTTACCACTTAATCCCCACTTACCACTTAAAAACACTGTAAAATGTGTTTTTTTAGCAACCCCATGCTGTTTTGATGATCTTGTTCGGAACAGACAAGTTGAATACAATGCAAAAACACAAAATCTTACCAAGTGTTTTTTGTCTAGTTTCTGGTGCAAAAATATCTTAGTACACTTGAAATAAAACACAATTAACTTACAAATAACTTTTAAAAGATATAGGAGCTTGTTTTAGGTAAATTATTCCTTAACATTGATAAAAAAACTAGCTCTACTGGCAGTTTATCTCACTTGTTATAAGTGAATGAATCTGCCAGTTAAACTAGTACTTTTCCCATTGACATTAAGGCTGTGAAACAAATCTAGGATTTTTTTTATTGGTGTTTTAATGGCTGTGTGTCTCCATGTTGCCATGTAATGGACTGGAGACCAGTCCAGGCTCATTCAATGGCTGCTGGAGACAGGCACCAACCCCAGACGACCCTGCTGGGATAAACGGACATAGATGAATCATGTTTCCTCTGAATCACAATTATGCACTACTTTGTGTTGGTCTTTTACTTAAAATCCAATAAAATACATAGAACTATACATGTTTCTGGAAGGAATTGTACAGGAAGTATTGTGGAACTACTAAGTATAGATTAATAGAAAGCTGTGGTCAACTGAAATGAGTTGAATGTCAGAGACTCGTATACACTGAACCTTTAATGATGCATTGCCTCATTAAAGGCAATGCATTAATTGGTTTAAAAATGTATTTTTTTAAATAGATGTTTAATATAATAAATACATAATCAATAAATTACATTTTCATCCTCGAGATGATATGGTCAGGATTTTACCTCATAATGAGATAAAAATAACACCCTTTCTATTGCTAACATTTATGTGTAATGAAAATATTTTAGTCTTCTTTTTTTTTACCCCTCCAGGGTGTCTTTTTGTGGGCTCTAGTGTCCCTTATATGATAGTGGGCTGACAGGAAACAGGGCAGGAGAGGGGGGAAGACATGCGGCAAATGTCGTCGGGTCCGGGAGTCGAACCCGCGATGGCCGCGTCGAGGACTCAAGGCCTCCAAATACGGGTCGCGCTAACCGCTACGTCACCACGGCACGCCCCCCTTGAAGTGATTTAATCCACTTCCAGCTTTACTGAAGAGTAAACCTCACTGCTTGTCTAAAGGGGAGAACTGATATTTATTTATTTATGCATATGAAAGAAATAAATTATACAAGCAATTAAGATACATTTTTCAAAAATCTAAATTAACAGCAAAAATTGAATTTTTAAAGGTTCTAAAAACCAAGAAGATTTGTGAGTCCAATAGGACCGCTATATTCTCCAGTGATGAACTGGATGAAATTGGCATCCTTGTTGGATGACATCAGCTTTGCCTTTCAGAAATAAAATTCTGGTTCCAGTCTGCGAGAGGACATTTATGTTTTGGCTCTGTAATCATACAGACTGTTGGGAGATCTAAAACTGAACCACATGCATGGATGACTTTACAGGGGATTTACCTTCACTGCTAACAGTTTGACATAAATGGTTCTAACTTCATTGAATCGTCTCCAACAGATGACACACTGCAGTGTTGATGGTTTTATGACTATGATTGACAAAACTTAGTTGATACAAATGGTAATTTTATTTGCTCTAGTTTAATCCTAAGATTCTTGTCTGAATATGTGGAACTCACAAGATGGAGGAAGGTTTTAGAGCATAGAATGATGGTGTTTACTCTTATAATATGATGTAGCTGCTGCTACTGGCAAGACTTTGATGTAATCTTAACCAGGTAAAAACCAGCTCATTGTTCTGTGCTTTGCTTCATCCGGACAGTATGGACTTTCGGCTATTGAGAAACAATCACTTGCTGGAGTTGGGGACTCTGATGAAGTTTAACATTTTACCCAATCGCTAATGTTTGGCTGTGATGTATGTAATGAACCAGTTCGAAGCTATGAAGCATACCAGAAATTGCCTGCGCTGTAAACAACCATCCCTTGCTACGAAGTGAGGATTACCGGGCTTACCGAGATGCAAAATTCACATATTGGAAGTTTTTATACTTCCATTTGGGTTTACTGCTATTAAAACCATCCCAAGTGCTTAAAACACTCTGCCATATTTTTGGCAACAAGTTAATGGTCTTTGGGTCTGGAAAATGAGCCATTTCTAAAACCTTTGGAATCTAACGTCGCAAATCAGTAGGCTCTGCTCCTCATGTAGCAACCCCAGCAAACCCTGGCCTGTTACCCAGCAACCACAGCAGAGCACTGTACATCGGTAGCTGGAAAGATAAGTGTTTGGTGGTGACTTTCCATCCAGAAACCACTTGCTGCATTCTTGTTAGTTGTGCAGGAGCCTCTACTTCTGCTTTTCAAAGATGGGCGGTTGTATAATTGTGCATGTGTTTGCAGCCATTTTTACATGCGAGTGTAAACACTGAATTGAGGAGGTTGGCCAGCAGCAGCATATTTGAATGTAAAGTGACAAGAAGCCCCAAAAAAGCTCTAAAATCTTTAAAATGTAATGAACATGTTTTGCATGCCTCTGCTGTGCAGTTATATCTAGTTTCAGGCGAGTGCAAATACATACAATACTATATAGTTTTCCTTGTATTTGTACTTTATTATTGATGTATGCACTTTCTGTTGATACTATTCATATAGATATTGATTTATGAAATATTCTAACACTGGATCTGGTTGGAATGTTCTGTGATATTTTAGCAGTAAGTTTGTTGGACAAGAAAACTGAAGTAGAGTTCTAACTGTAACAGTCTCCTTCACCTCAATGTAATCATGTAATATATTTCGTTGCTGTTCTGCTTCCCCTCACAGAACCATTCACTCTCTGGCTTTCATCACTGAGCATATTGTCACACATCCTCCTTTGGGTAGTTTGATTCATCGCCGTTCTGAGTCACACGTACCTGCACTTGGACAGCGATGGCGTACCTGCAGACGTGCTGAGGATTTTGCCCAGAGGCCCTTAATGTTCTGACATTTCCCCGAACACACCAAGCCGCCAACAGGACGCTGCGACGTGCTAATTCTGACACACAACCATTTACACTGTGGATTTATGCAGTGCTGCCAAAGTTCAGGGAGCTGAACTGGACGTGTGCTTCAAGTTGAAAGATTTTTGATGTTATAATAAAAGAACCTGTTTGCCAACTTCTACTGATTGCAATAACACAACAGTGGAACCTTTAGCTTTAGCTTTATGAATGCTTTTAAACTTTGTCCTTTGAAGGTTTTGGATCTGGTGACTCACAGGAAGCAGTGCATTTTATCATTCCAGATTTGTGGTAATAAAAAGAGAAAGAACTGGTGAACAGAGGTGTAGATGAAAGGGCAAACCCCCAGCCTAAAATGAACCTTTCCAGTGCAGTAAAGATATTGTCTGGTGGGTGCACAATACACTTGTGAATTTCACTTTTCAAACTATTGAACTTTTTGTTGTAGATTGTGAAATGTGTGCTTGTCTTGCAGGTTACTTTAGGTCATTTTTAAAATCAAATCTAACCTGTGGCTTGACATGAAGAGTGTTTTTTATTTTTTCTTTACAGTATTTACAGTATTTGATTCCCAGTAAGATCCAATTCAAACAAGCCAGAATTCATGCTCCCACAGATTGGTTAGGTGCCCATCTCATACACTGATAAATCCGCCAATCAGTGAGAAGTTCTCTTGACCTCAACATATTTGAATACTGACAGACTAATTTTCATTCATTCCATCCTTTACTTCACTCAAGACAAAAAAGCAGTGAACTTACAACCAATTCAAAAATTCTGCTTATTTTTTAGATTGTCTTGTGCTTTTTTCCATGCTTTTGTAGAATTTGTATTATTTTGGTAATGGAAATAAGTATGAAAACAACAGCCTGACATAAGAAACACGAGGTGTGAAATTATTTAAACTATTAAAAGTATTTTGTGGATCAGAAACAGAATTAAAGGTGACCTAGTATGCTTCCTTGAACAGGTTAGGATATGTCTATGGGCTATTAAAAATATGCTCATTAATTTTTTGTCTTGAATAATGAGAATTCAGTCTGCTCAGTTCTATCTATTTAGATTTTTTTTTCAGAATGAGCTGTTTTAGGGCCTCTTGTGACTTTAAATGCAAATAAGCTGCTGCTGGCCACGCCCCCCACTTGCAAAAGAAAATGGCTGCGAACAGCATACAGTGGTAAAAAAAAGATGGAGCTGCTCGGTTGCTAGGTAACAGGTTTGGGCTCGGTTGCAAGGTAATGGTGCAGTGCTCATTGATTGTGAGTCAACAATTGGGAATTCTGGAAAAGGCTAATTTTCTAGACATGAATAAAACATTTAAGTTATTGCCAAAAACCAACTAGGTGTTTTTCTAACTGCTTGGGTTGTTTTTAGAAGCAGTTGAGACCCAAATGGAAGTATAAAAATGTGCAAATAGGTCACCTTTACAATGAAACACTTAAATTTTTTTAGTAAAAAAAAAAATCTTGATTTTTTTTTTCTTTTATTTTCACAAAAGAAGTGCACCACAAAGATGATTAGAAGTAGAGTAAATGATTATTTCCCTAATTGCTTCCCGACCCAGTTTGGAGACCCTGTGTGGGACCTGAACACCTCTGAATCCTGTCTTCATATGCATTTCATTAAAATCTTGGCATCGACGTCTGTAATGATGTTTCAACATTGCTGCTTTTTTACTGGTTTGACTCTCAGTGAGGGGAAACCATCTGTTTTCACCTGAACACAAGCACAAGCGACCCCTCATTGACTTCTCTCCTGAAAACACAAAGGATTTTTATTTTTTGTTTCTTTTTATTGTAATTTACAGTAAAAAACCAAACCACTGCCAAACTCATCAGACCAAGAGACTGTTGAGCTGTGAGGTTTAAGACTGGTGAGGATTGAAGAGGTGGCGCCTGATTTGTTTTTACCCCTTCACTACAACTACAACCAACTTCTTTAGACGATTGATTCTTATTTTTTAAAATCTACACATGTTCAACATTAAATAACTGATCCTGAAATGCTAATGCATAAGTGGCCTAACAGGAAGGAGATGTTCAGTTTAAAAAGTTTTGTTTTTCTCATTTATTTTGAATTTAGTCTGGCAACAAAACATGTGGTTAGATTGCTCTGGGAATGTGGCCAGTGTGGTTAAAGACGTAATGATTTTGTCTGTGCGCAGGGTTGGCATGTGCGGCTCGTAGGGATCAATCCATTTTACAGTTGATACGTTTCTGGCTGCAGAGCTTCAAGAGGAAATTTGTGACACAAGTTTTTAATTAGCTTGAGCTTAAATTCTTTTTTCTTTTAAGATGAAATGGTCACATCTGACCAGCGTTTTAGTGACTGAAGTTAAACTGACATAAAGCTTTAGTTGTCTTTGTTGTGAAATTCTTTTTTGCTGTTGTTGGCAGACTTGCTTAGTCACACTACTGCAGACAAAAACATGTCTGGGAAATTTATAAATGATCAGGACAAAGCCTCCAGCAGGGAGAAAGCAAGAGCGCTTATTCTGTAGTTTTGAAAGGAGAAAATAAACAAAGATCAGAAGGATAACAATAGTGTGAGTTATTTCCCCCCTGTCGGCCACTTTTAAGAATAACCTTGTTGCAGTTTGTTGATTTGTTGAACTGGCCCCTGGCTATGAAAATACATACTGCATCCCACACATAAAACAGAAATAGAGTAATTGAAAAAATAAATGAATCAAACATAACTTGCTCCAACTTTTCTTTTCTTCTTCGACTCGAGGTTGGACCAATATTTTCTTGAATAAAACCTTGTTTTATTCAAGGTTTAGTGACTAAACTTTTACTTTTCATAAACAAAAGTACACCACTTAGTGCAACATAATCAATGATTTATTTACACTTTTAACCATATTTAATACTGCAAACATTTCTGATGCTTATATTTTAATGTAACAAACTTTGTACAACAGATTTATACTAAAACATTTTACACTTCTTAAGCACTGTTTTGCATGAAATACTTTTTGAATATGAGAGTTTCTGGCTTGTGGGTTGACCTTTTATAATGAATTGACCTTTGACTATTTGAAAAGTGTCTGTGGACCTTCAAGATTTATATTTAAAGTGTATAAGGTATAACAGAAAACTTTCTTTGATAAGAATTTGAAGAAAAAAAATGATAAGCTTAAACTTCCTCTTCCTGATAAGAAATATATTATATTAGGTTTTTATTAAATCATACAATAATTTATGCACTTGAAGTTTAACATTAAAATGAGGTGAACTCAATTTAATTTGTATTAAATCTGAGCATGGACAAGACCTACATAGAAAATATTTCAGCTTTTAGCTACAGAGTAAACAAAGCCTACAGTAAGTGAGATCCCATCTCCTGGCGAGTACAGAAGCCTGAAATGACGGGAGGGATGAGATAGAAATAAAGAAATGTGATTGAAGAGAAAGAGACAGAGTGGTAGAGGTTGTGATGGTGGAGGATTTCCAGAAAAGCCACAACCTCCGGAGCAGATTTGAGCTGAGATGAAGCTGAGCAGAGGGAGTCATTTCAGCAAATGAAGGCTGATCTGCCGCCAAAATGCTGAGAGATGACTGAGGCAGGCATCTGAGCCCTCATTCAAAAAAACAAGTCTATATTACTCGTAATAATCCCCCTTTTGTTGAGCACACCATGTGAAATATGAATTATGGATGCTGCGACTCTGGTTTTACTACAAGTGATTTTTGTTGTTTGTGTTTGGCAGCTGGCCGCTTTAAAAAAAGCTCAATCTGGTAACGATGATGTCAAAACACCCCGGCGCCACATATTCATAAAAATTACGATATGTTTGCCCATATTACTGAAAGACTCGCATTGCAGTCACTCTTCCAGACAATGATTGCAGTCTTCAGAGAAAGCAAGTGATTATTCCGGTGGTCGTGGTCCTGAAAGTCTGAAATGTCAGAAGCCAGAGGCAGCCTCAGCGGTTGGTAAATTATATGAGGTACGAGCTCAACCCAAAAGCTGCGGACGCACAGCTGCGGCAGGATCTGACACCGTCTCACCCGGCCAGAGCACAGAGAAACAAGCCTGCGGGGAAGTGAAAAGCCCTTAAAGTTCTTGGAGCGGACTGAGGATCACAGTCCAGTGGGAGTCTGAATAACTCGGGGTTTCAGTTCCTACCGGTCTATATAACTGTTTATGATTCCAGTGCATCCATTTCTGTGCTGCCTGCTAGAAAAGTCTGAGTGAGAACATCTTGCGAATACCTCACAAGCCTCAGCAATGCCTAAAATGACGGCCACGCTTCTCAGAGCTTCAACTTTTTGTTGACTAACTGATGGAAAGCAGATTGAAACTCATGGATTGTTTAATGATTCTTGGCAGTTTTTTTATATCGATCTCCTGCATGCTGCTCTGTGATTACGCTCAACCAGCTCCACCCAGATTGTCTTCATGACTAATTGAGAGATTCAGCAGTTGTCACATTGACATGTTTGCGGTCAGCATCCGCCCTTGGCTAATGAGAAGAATCCTTCAGCATTTATTTTGTCCCCCTTGCACTCTTCCTCTGCTGCATGACAGGAATTTTGTGTTTCAGAGGAGGAAAACAGACTCAACTGTTTGTTTTCTTATCCATTCTGATTTATTCATTTCCACACAAGATACAAATCACTTGACCATTTTTTTTGTGCAACAAGCCCCCCATTTTATCCTAAGTTTAATTCTTAGTTTTTATTTTATCAGGCCTGCATCATTGACCCTCAGCAAATAAACAGTTTGAACCGACAATAAACATAAAAACTGAAAGAAAATAGCCATGCCAATTGACATGCAATTTTACATAATTTGTTTAAAAAGGAGCAGATATAGAAGAGAAAATGTGTTATGATTTCCTGCCCCTCTCCTATAATTATTTAAATGAAATTATTGAAATATACCTTCATTAAGTGACGCTAATTAAAAAGTCTCAATAAACTTTCACTTCAATATTTTTACCGTTTGATTTCTTGTCGGCTGTAAATGTTTTAGATTCAGTAGACAAAGATACCATCAGAAAATACAAAAAAACTGTTTTGAAATACTTATTTCATCCTTAAGGAACAAAAGCTGACCAATTTACCGTTTCTCTTTGTGAAAATGTAATCGGACCTCTTTGTTAAATCATGAACTAACTGTGATTATTTAAATTTTTTTGTAAAGATGAGTTCAGTATGGTATACCAAACTGAACAGAAACTATCTGACAACATAAAGTAGGCTGAACGGTTTTAAAATGGTAACTGATCATGCTCCAATCTAAGGAAATTCAAGAACAATTAGGAAATAAAGTAATCTATTTGTCAAGACAGTGTAGCAAAGAAATGTTTAAGGTTTTGGTACTCCAGTAAATCACAGAGAGAGCCAAAATTACTCAAAGATTCATTGCAAATGTGAGCAAAACGTTTTCTATATTCGGCTAATGTTGAAAAAACACAATTGTTCTATTATGGTATTCCCATTAAATAAGAAACTCAATTAAAATCACACATGCGATAAGTTATAAAAGAAACAAGACATTGTACTTCAAATACTTCCTGTTGTCTTCTTCTTTGTGGTTTGTGGCAACACATAATCACATGACTTGTATGATTCAAAAAAGTGTTTCCTTTGAACGACCAAAAACCGCCATGGGTTGAGGGATATGGGTTGCCAGCTGGGCTTGGCTGGGGTTGCTTTGGAAAGGTGCAGTGCGTCTCAACAACTGGGAGGTTTTTGAAACAGCTTGTTTTCCAGACACCAAAAAACATTAACTTATTGCCGAGAAATAGCTGGGTGGTTGTTGTTTTTTTTGTTTAAATGCTTGGGCTTTTTTAGAAGCAGTTGAGGCCTAAATGGAAATACCAAAACATGCTAAATGTGAATTTTTCATAATAGGCCCCCCTTTAAAATCAAATTGTAAGCTTTGGCATGTCTTTAAACAGAGTGTTCCTACTCAAAAACCCACCAATATGGCTGAATTTGAACAACTCTGCAAAGGTTGGGCCAAATTTCACCATTTATCGGGACGGCAGCTGTTGCTGCTAAGCATAGTAAAACCAGTTATTATTTTTACAGGGCAATTACTTTTTAACAAGGGATCAAGTTGGTTTGGATTCTTCTTCAAATTGCATTTTGAGTTCATTCCTGTCATCTTTGTGAAGGTGTACATACTTTTTGACAACTTAAAATAAATCCATATGCTAATCTGTTGTACCTATAGAAGGCATTTTGTTGCACTGCAGCAGACTTGTTGCACACAGCATGCAGCAGACACTTGAAAGACTTCTGTTTAAAACCAAACAATTTTATGGTGGTGGTAATAGGAAACCGAAATGAAACACTGCTTTTTACAGAAACTTGTAAAAAAAAAAAGAACAAAACAACTTTATTCAAGCAGAAAAAAACAATGTATTTATTGTAGATTACATTCACTTTTTGCCATTGGAGTACACATATTTATGTGACACAACAAAGGAATCGAAATATTTACTCTAACCTATCCAAAGACAACAACAATGCTGTGAAGAAACTGTCAGCGACATCTTGAGTATGAACCCACAACATTCCTGTTGAAATGTTAACCTTTTCCATCACAGGGTCGCGGTTTGTTCGGAGCAGATCACAAGGAATGTCACGTTGGAAAGCAGAAATGCTGAATTCTTACACAGTCAGTTTTTTAAAAAGTACAAGCAGAGCGTGCGATGGTAATGTCATCACGTCAGTGAAGTAATTTTTTCTGAAACCAAGAAAAGACACAACTTGGTAACCTGAGATTTAAATATTTTAGTTTCAGTGTTGTTGAGAAAAAATGTCCTAACTGGACTCAATCAATACAGCAGGGACTTTACAAATCGAAGCATATGCAAAGAGCTAACAAAAACAAAAGAAATCCTAAAAATGTTTTACTGTTATTCTGAATCTATTAGGTTCAGTTTGTGGCAGATTTAACTTTTGTATGATGTCTGCCAAGATATAAATTAGGGGAGTACAGAAAAGAAAATATATTTCTGCATGAAAAGTCAGTTTTTTTTATCCTAATTATGTAATATTCTCTGAAAAACTGAGTTTTGGTTTCTACAAGCCAGAATAATCAAATCAATAAGAAATAAAAGTTTGAGTTTTCAATTGTATCCTGATTTCTTCAGATTATTGCTTTGTGAGAAACTGTTTTTGTTTTTTTTTGCTTTTTCGTTTAGCAGCTCACTTGTTTAAAAAGAAAACCAGATTGTTCCAAACTTTTGGTTAAGAATAATTTGTTTTTCTCTACACATAACTTAAAAAAACTGTCGGCTCTGGTCAGCAGCCCATGTGGCTTATTGGTTCTGGTGGAACGCTGATAGGCTTCATTATAAAAAAGATGATGGTTATGAAGTCACATTGGAAAGTCCAGAAATCTCCCTATAAAGTGGCATAATTAGAGGGGTGTAGAAAAGCCGTCATATCCCATCAGTTGGTGGTAGTTTGTAAACAGCGCTGAGATCTGAAATAAATGTTTGTGCTGAGCGCTCGTACCGTGGGTGTAGGTTCTGGCTGAAAACCACGATGTGGAGAAAATCAAAAGATCTACTGTACTTCAGTGTCAGCAGTCAGACAAGTTGGGTTATTTGTAAACCACTCTGGTTGGAAAATTAAGTCTCTGTTTTCTGTCCCAACAATCAGGACTCTGAAAAGATAATTTGTTATTCAGCATTTTTATTTCTGCCAGCAAAGCTGAAAAAGTAGTTTGAAATTTCCTCTTCAAATCCCTTGGGAATCTCGTCTTCTGAACAACAAAAGACTAAAAAAAGACAACCAAAGATCTTTTCCAGCATCTTAAAGTTGGGATGGTTCAGCCTGAAGAAGCCATTAAAGAGAACTCTCATCACATTGTCTCACATGGGTTTTCTTTGGACTTTACTGGTCACAAATCCAGACATGTTAATTTAGAGTTTGGTGTGAAAACTACGAGTTGGCACATTGTCTGCTTTATTAAATGCTACTTCAGTGCTAGACTCTGTAATTAAGCCTTGGTGAAGACTTTGTGACAGACGGATGGAAGCACGAGTTGTGTATTTGTGCTTGAATGTCGTCAAAGCTTTCAGTGACTTGTCAGCATCTCCATTTTCTTTAAGCAGCTCTGGCTCTGTTCACTTGTTTATTCGTTTCAAGGCAGGGAAATTCTCTTTTCATTTCTAACTTTCCCTTTTAACTAAAGTCAGTAGAAGTTCACAGTTGTGGGCTATCAAATATTGATGACTGGATACTTTGGATTTGGAGGAGAAGAGCATACGATTAGCTTTTCTTGTTGCCTGGACTTTATTCTTATGCTTAAAAACAATAATATTTCTGTATAAGCTTGTGGTCCTAACACTAATACCAGTTGATTGTTATTACTATTAAAACAAGAAACTGCAGAATCAGTTTTCACAGTGGTCATCCTTGATGTTTGTATGCGTTTTCCAAGCAGTTTTTCCTTCCTCTCAACATTTTGTTTGTAGTATATGCATGGGGTTTAGAAGTTTGAAGATATAACCTTTAAAGATATAAAACTGATATATTGAAAGAGGCATCTGCATAATCTACTATATACTGGTAATTACTCCCATTATTTCCACTCTGCACTTGATTTACAAAGAAAATAGCTCCAGTGATATCCATAAATACATCTGCCAAGAGCTGTATGTTTTCAAGTTGTTATAACTTCACACTTTGCAAAAACATATATCAGAGACGGAATGAATTGCCTCTGCTAAGACTGTAACATTTAACCCATTGGATTAGAAGGGAATCACATTCAGGATGGCATTTCTAAGTCAAAAAGGAATGTGTATCTTTTTAATTAAATAAAAAGTAAAGCTTATTATGACATAATGATACATTCTCAGCCTGAAAAACAAACTTCTGTGCATTCCTGATCACAGCACCATGTTATTTTCAATCAATAAATGAAAAAATAATTTATTTTATCAAGAAATTAATAATTAAACCAACCAAATTACTATAAGATTTATGCCATAATAATTGTATGTAAACTTTGTAATGAAATTTTACCAAACGCCTGTTGGTATAACTTCTCTTCTGTTGGCTAAAATAGGTTGGCACAACATGACCCCAAAAGGATTAAGCAAGGACTGGAAGTTGGATGTTTATACAGCACAAAACAGCCAAAAAATAACCGTTGAATTGTTTTGAAACAATGCCATGTTTTTAAGAGCCCCCAAGCTCATGCATTCCTTATTTTACTTTCTGAAAATTGACAACCGTAAACTGATCTAACAAATTCAACATATTTTTTTTTATAAGAAATGGAAGTGACCTTAGTGAATATTAGACATCAGCAGCTATACAAACTACATGTCTTTATGTGGTTCACTGAATGTTTTTCAGTAGGTTCAGCCTGATCTTCTCCATCCCTTATTGATTTTGTTGATCTTAGGTTTCCTCTAGCTGCTTTTGAAACCCAATCAGAGCTTCCTGTTGAACTTGGAATTCAAAGATGGAGCTTATCACACCACTGATTAGCAGAAAAAAGAAAAACAAAACCCTTTGCGGTCAACGGCTGATCTGATTCATGACATTCTGAAGTAACTGCTGGCCTCTCGCTTCCTTTGTGCTTTGGCATGTTGGAGTGCTGCTTCAAACACATTAAGTGTTTGTCCTTCAATACCACGCTGATGACAGGAAGCCTTAAAAACATGGCTTGTAGTGAGTTGAAATAACAGTAAATGATTAAACAATAACATCTATAAACACATGCAGCATGCAGAGATGTTGTTGGTCTTGGATGTTTCCGCTGTAAGTTGACTTTTGAGGAATTTAGATAAGACGTCTTGCTGACTTGGCAGCATTGTTCTCTGTTTATAAAACATCTCAATGGGTCTTGGATCGGTTTGTAGTTTCATGACTTCCACACAAAGACTCTTTACACTTGCTTGACTCATTTAAGTTAATATTTTATGTTTATGTCCCCACCTCTGCATATGCAAAACACAGACCATAAACTTCACCTTAAACAAAGTATGTTTTTTCCTTATGTTGGGCCGGATTATTGTGACTCCATCAAAAGGTTCTTCAAGCCTCACAAGATTAATGTTTTTGGGAGGAAGTAAAACTGAGCCTAAGAATGATAATAAATCAGCCTGCTGAAGATTAAGTGAAGACTGCTGCCTAAAATAAAGTTCATATTTGTACAATCAGTTGTAATACTATGAACATTTACAGTGAATATTTATGAAAATTTCTTAATTTTTAGATCTCAATAGTTGATGTATATGAAGCTAATTAACATCTTATCCTCAAAGTTTGTTACAAGAAAGAAAAACAGGAAGAAACTTCTTTCAGCAGAACAACAAACGCTGTTAGAATGCAAAACTAGCTAGCTAGCCAAATGACAACAAATGTCATCTCAAAACACTAATCTGTTAATGTGCTACCAGCGTATTAGGTAGGTCCCCAAGCAGCTATAGAACAAGATATAAACATAAATACAATATTTAAGGGCATTATAGAACATGTAAATTATAAAATCGAAAATAAACTGGCGCTTGAAGGTTGTGTCTGACATAATTTGAATTGAAGTTAGGACGATCGCATTAGCTTAATATCACGTGGTAGTGCTTTAGCGTTAGCAGGACTAATCTTTATGGATGGTGTTTTAGGGTTAGCACACCTAACCTTCTAGTTAGCGGTGCCCACCACTGATTCCAACTGATTCTATTTATCAAACAGTGCTTTAAGTGTAGCTCATTATTCAAATTAGTTTAAAAAGTTGCATTGAGTCAATGACTTACAACATTCACCCCTCCTGGATGAGCATGCAGAGACAGACAATCGCTTGTAATTCATCCATGTAGCAAGGAAAAAAGTCCCACCTTCCCTCATTTCTTTTTAACCAAAAAGTTGCTCAGCATTGGGGTTTCTCCCAAGTCAATAACCATTGCAATTATTTGTCAAATGCCACCATATTCCTGTCACATGGGAAGGATTACTGCAAGTCATTAACTTGATGCAATTGAAAGGTTCTCCTTACATAAAGAAATCATACTGGACCATGTGTCGCTGAATCTAATCTGCTTATTGGCGTGAATTTGATTTCTTCTCACTTTTGCTTAATTGGAAATGAAATTGCCTTAAAAGGACATTTATGGCAAAATATGCCATAAAACAAATTTAATAAAATTAATGAACGGAATGTGTCCCTGTTGAGGTTTTCTGTGTTCTTCCAACTAGGAGGAGAGCCTAAACAAGATCCAAAACCTCCTGCAAGGACTATGAACACCTTCTAGCCAAGATGGAGCTGGAAAGCTTTGCTAGGAAGAGCGATGTCTAAGTTTTCATCCTGGAGCTGTTACTCCTGTGACTCAGTAGATGGATGGAAAACTTTATTCTACCTTTCCAACCACAATATCTTCAGTCAACCCGATAAATCCTGACAAAGTAGTTTATTCAAAGCAGGTTTTTAGCATCAGTCTGCGATCTGAAGTAGTGAATTAAGACAGGTGGCTTGCAGCTGATGGAAACTTTATCTGAATGTCTGCTGGAGAGCTGCTTTGCACCACCATCTTGTCCATGTCAAGGTGAATTCCCCATGGTGGCAGTGGGATACAGTAGCAGGGCAGTGAATGCTTGTCTCTGGTGAACCAGCAAGTTCTCTAAGGCATAAAGTTTCATATCATTGCGACAGCTGATTCGGATTATTACCATATGAGTCATTTTTGTCTCTAAACATTGGGGGAGCCATTCTCTGTTCAGCTTCTCGTCCTTGATTGTCCATAGCAAGTGTGTTTTACTTTCATGGTGTTCCTCCAATCTGGCTGCAAATGGAAAAAATATGTAAAATTTTATTTTTAATAAGGCTCATTTTTCCTGTTTCGACAAGTGTTTGGCTTTATAAAAACAGTCTTGTGCTGAGTTTGAGACGATAAAAAATGAGTTTATATCTTTTTTCAGCCTCCCTTCATTCTCTCTCGCATAACAGTAACAACCCAGATGAGAATTTGATCAGATTGGACTTTCTAACACAAGACATCCTGTTGAGTCGCTACAAATACACACAAACCAACACAACCTTCAAACTGAGTCAATGTGCTTCACATGGCGCATAAATTGAGAGTTGTTTGGACAGAAGGTCCATGTTAGAGGGAAGATTTAAGGGTACCTTGTGCAGCTGGCAGGTATGTAGCCGTTGATCTAGTTGGGCCACACACATACTCAAAGACTCTCATCATTTTTATCCTCTCTAAGAGGCAGAGAGAAGTGAAAAAATAACGCCCAGCCACATGAGAGAGGCACAGACTATAGAAATTAAGAAAGAACATTTAATGCAAACATAATTTCAACAGTGTAAACAACAAAAGATCAAACAAGTTATTTATTTTTCTCAAGCCTGACAGAGATAGACACATTCAGCAGAAGCAGATTAGCTTATTTGGAGCTCATGTTGAAGGTTTGCCATGATTGAATCCTGGATAAGAGCATGAAATAACAATCCATACATCAACAGAAACAATAGAAACTGCAGTGTGGTCTCACTCACAAAGCTACATCTACACTCTAAAATTAGCCTGTTTTTCAGCTCTTTCTGCATACCTTAATGCAAATTAAATGTTAAAACCAAAGTACTTTTACTTGAACTCTATAAATCATAATATATATCATAAGAGAAAAACTCTTTGGGGTTCATTTTTCAAAATCAGATTTTCACCATGTTATTATTCAGTTTCAAACTAAATAATTAGGAAAGTAAATATTTACTTTACAAACTTAAATATGAAGTTAGCAAGCAAATAAGGTGAATATTTAGTTTTGCAACTATTTAGCTAAATATTTAGTTTACAGAATATTTGTCTCCAAACTAAATATTTGTTAATTAAATAATTAATTTGAAGCTGGCTGTTTATAAATTGTATACTTACCTTGTTAACTAAATATTTAGTTTTGAGCTAAATATTCAGCTTCTAAAACTAAATAATTAGCTTGCTAATTAAATATTTAATTTGAAACTGTGACATTTGTAAGTATGACAGTAAAAGTATGACTTTAAAAAAATTAACTGCCATTTTTTTCTCTTAAGACAGACTAAATGAGACAAATTATTATTTTTGACTGTAATTTTACAGTCAAAATTACCATCAGTATTATTTATTTCAATTATTGACATCCTGGTGCAGAATGTTTTGGAGTTTTAAGTAACAAAGAGGGGACATTAAAGTCCCTAAATGCAGCAATTTGTTTTTGATGATGTTCAAGTTCTAAGATTTAAAGACGTTTCAAGCGATTTCACTCTTTAAGCAAGAAACATTCTAGTTTTATAATAAAAGCAGTAAATATTGTGTGGGGTTTATTTCCCTTGATAGACAGCACAGACAAAGAATGTTTCAAGCAACCAATGTTGAGGAAATTTATTAAAAATTCCTGCTGGATTCTGCTGTCTGGGTGGCTTGTGCCATAATCTCCAACATGAGGTGATGTGGAGCACGTCCAACACAAATGAACTCTCAGACAATAGCTCGCCTTGGTAGGTAATGTTCTGACTCCGTTCACCAACACATTGCTTTTCTCCCTCCACAATAATCATTGCATGAAGTATGTGAGAAAATACCACCAGTAATCTGGTAGTGAGCTGCATTATAAAGAGAAATGGAGGCTATTTTCTTTCAGGTCACAACCTTGCATGATGGGCTACACAGACTTTTACTTTGCCAAGCGAAATTGGGCTGCCACTAAATGGTAGAAATGTTAGAATAAACTTTTATTTGCACATACAAACAGTACAAAAACCAGAAGACGGATAAAAAAGCAGCTGACTCCATAGTTTTATCAGGCCGTCTCTACCAGGACATTACAAAGTTGATAGCAAGTCAGAATAAAAAAAGGTCAAATACAACACACATTTACAATCAAAATCACGTACTATTTGAAATTAATTTTTAAATGTCTTCTCAAAGCATGAATACCGCTCTTGGATGGAAGGTGTGGTAGGTTCTACCAAAGTAAGGTATAACCTACCCTCTACTTTGTTTAACTGCCTCTCTACCTAATGGACAAAAGCTGCATATCCATTACAAATGTGTACAAATCTTTGTCTATATTCTGCTAATGTCAAAACACGCAGTGTTTCTATTAAAGAAATGGAAGTAAAATCATACCTGAATTAGCTTGTTCACATGAAAAGTCATTAAAAATATTGGCAGTTACATAAGATTTATTCATAATTCAGCCATGGTGGCGCTAGAGCTCATCTATCATTCATCAGAGGAGACGTCTGCGTCTCATTCAGGTGCCTTGCGCTACAAACCCCGCCTACTTGGGAGCGGCTACATATGCGCCGTTTTGGGGAACTGTAGTCTGTAATTTTACAAAAGTGCTGTGGATTGAACAGTTTCGAATGACACACAACATTTATAAACTATTCAATGCTATAAGGGCTCTGGTAGAGCCAGCTGCACGTTATCTAAAAAAACTAAAACAAACCATCATCCTCCTACAACTTCCTTTTGTTGTCGTTGTAATTTTCGCCAGTAGCAACGTCAAGGTGTTGTTGATTCGTGTGATGTGATAAGTGTTTCCACTGCAGTTTTGCAAAATTATGTCTGAAAAGTCACGTCATCATAGCGCAAAAACGTAATTTAAAAACATGAGTTTTTTTTAAAAATGGGAATATTTCCATTAAATACATTTATTTTTTAATTTCAATTTCTGCAATTTTATGGTTAGTGGAAATGCTGCTGGTGTCTCGTTGAATAAGTGTAAATATCACACTTAGAATTTTTTTTTTAGAAAACCTATTGGTAAATCATTAGCTAAATGTACAAACTTGTACGTAAGAGATATGCAATGAAAAGTTCACATTAAACAGTCAAATTAAATGGATATTTCCCGACTATCTTGAAGAAATTACAAAGAGTCATTTTAAAAGGAGTGCAGTCTAAGCTGAAGGTGGACACTCGCTAAGTCTCCATCTACGATGTAATTGCGCAGTTTGACATTTCAAAAATGAATAAACTTAATTAATGGAAACATGCTCACTCCAAAAAAAAAAAGAAAAATCTTGTTAAGTTTTGCTATTGGATGAGGTGAATTTTTGGGCGTATTGGAATTGGTTTATCTCACAAAACTGCAATGGAAATACTTTTTTTCTTGCATCCCATGACTTACATGATCAACAGCCAGATGTTTCCACTGGCCCAATCCACAAAGAAGAATACAACAGGAAGTGGTAGGAAAATGATGGAGCATTTTTCTTTTGGTGACTTATCATGTGAGCAAACTTCTTTACATGTGATTTTCATTGTGAGTCTTATTTATTTGAAACACCACAAATTGCAAAGTTGTGTTTTTTCCAACATTAACGGAATATGGACAAAGTTTTGTGCACGTTTGTAATGGAAACGTTCCCTTGGTTTATATGTTGGTACCATCCTGCTCTCCCAGGCTGGCTAAAAGTCGTGTTTTGAGGTAAATGTGTGCGCCTGATCAGGGATGTGTTGGTGGCCTGGGCGGCCTCCCAGAGAACCTGCATGTGAGCCCAATAAAGCGTGCTTAGTCCTAATTCGGCCTGACAGCTCATGGCTGCGGCTCGGCTGCTGGCATTTATGAAGGGGGGTCTCGGCTTACCTCTGGGGTTGGCAGGGTGGCAGAGATGGAGTGTTGGGGTTCAAAGGAACCTCCAACAGTAGCAGAGATAAAGCGGGGCTACGCTATGAACTCAACCAATCCTTTCACAATGCCTTGGGACAAAGAGGAAAGCTGAGGTGTAGCATTTCACCACCTAATTAGACTGCTAATGTAGTGTGAAATGAACTAAAAAGTCAATGTTTCCATTGAAATCCAGGCATTCTTTACTATATTTTTCAACGTGCCACTGAGAAACAACATTTTCCTTCACACAAGGTATGACAATGATGTTGTGTGGTGCCTCTAAGGTTCCCTTCTTCTGCCAGTAAAAACAAGTGCTATATAATTACTCACTTTCAACTCCCAAATCATCTCTATAGTGTTTAACACACTGACTCCAAGGCTGCTTCAGAAGAAAACAACTGCACACATTCTGGATGTCATCCCCTTGTGAACTCTCATGCACTTACAATAGCTTCCAGCTGTCTCTTTGGGACTCCAAAGGGGATAGTTTTCAAACCCGAAACCTCTCTGGCAAAAGCCTTTCTGTTGATTAGCAAGGTCTGATTCCAGAGGGAATCTAAACCAAAGTATTCGGACAGGAAATAAGCATTAATAGGATGATAGCGGTTATACAACAGCTATAATCATAGCTAAACCTTTGTTTGTTGTAATTTTATTTTTGTTTTACCGTCTCCCATAGTTCCTAAGGGAAAGAATTAAGTACATTGAATTTGTAAATTCAGTTCATATATTCCATTTTTACATATTTATAGTTGGACCTTAAGGTTAGTTGAATTATTTAGAGTTATAAACAAAGGCTATGAAGGCATTCTGTTATTCATGTAAACTGAGAGGCTTTTTTCCAAGAACTTTTAAACAAGTGTGGTTTTAGATAACCAAAACTAAAGTAAAGGGGTTTGTTTTGATCTTCTGTGACCTTCAGAATGACTAAATTATAACTCTTCCTCTCACTATCAAGCAGAGAAAAATTATACTCAAGTAAGAGTAGCACTACTTCAACATATCTTTCAAAGTAAAAAGTAGCCGTCCTAGAAATTAATCAAGAGCAAAAAAACGTATTTGGTAAAAAGTCTACTCAAGTATTGAGTAACTGATCAAATTATCATTTAATATGTAAAAAATGCATTATCAAATGGATCACAATATAAGGGCAAGTGGAAGTTTTGGTATCTTAAGGATGACAATGTCATGAGGTGCGGTGTAGAGGTGGTGAGGCAGAACGCTGTAGACCCAGGATGCGATAAATGAATGATTTTAATGATGAATGTCCAGAAAAACACAGTCCAACATGGTCCAAAACAACGGGCAGCACGGCCGAGTGGAAGCCAGGTCCAAAACAACGGGCAGTACGGCCGAGCGGAAGCCAGGGCTCGACACCGGTAGCAACCGTTACACAAATGGACGAGACAACAGACTGGGTACAAAGACGACAGACTAGAAGTCAAATGAGACGAGGACCCGACACACAGGTGACACTAAATACACAGGAGGTAATCAGGGAATGAGAAACACCTGGGAGTAATCGAGGGGAGGCAGGACAACGAAGAGACTCAAGGACACAGAAACTCGAAATAAATACACAGATCATGACAGACAATGACAATGATTCATATAAGTAACAAAAATGAACAAAATCAGGCAAAAGAAAATTTTTCCAAATCAGTATCTTTCATTAAAACCTCATGAAACTTTAACACAAAACTCCAGGTGTGTCTTTTTATTGTGAATTTTGGGTTAAAACATGTTTGTTCTTCATTCAAAGGGTAGGTAATCCAGAAATGTTAAAAGTAGACATGATTAATAATAAAATTACTCAAGTAAAAGTAAAAAGTGCAGTGTAGTAAAAATACTCAAAAGTATTTTTTTTTTGAAAAAGTTACTCAAGTAAACATAGTTGAGTAAATGTAATTAGTTACTACCCAACTCTGCCCTTAAGATAGATCTGTGGACAAGTGTAAACATTAAAATATCTACTTAGTGCAAAACTATATTTTTGCACTAAGTAGAATTACTTTGGTGTTGTTTACTAAGTATGACTAAAGGTAATAAAGGCAGAGTCATGGCGTACCACAGGTCCCCATTCCTGGGCTACTTCTGTCAACATTTGCATGATTCTGTAGCTCATATTTTGGATTACTGCAACTTCTTCTCCATTGTGTATGCTGACGATAGAGTTTTATATTACTGTATAACCACTGGACAGTAGTTCACAGTTGCTGAGATATTATACATCCAAATGATCCATCAGTGGATGAGTCTGAAATTCCTCTGACCCGATCCAGAAAAGACAGAAGTTATTGTTTTTGGTCCCAAACAAATTCTATGTTAGACAGCAAATTAAACTAGACTCCATGGGGATAAAGTGGTAGCAGTTTTCATGGACTCAAAGCTGAACTTTAACAACCAAATAAAGACTTTTAGTAAATCTGCCAGAATAAAGAGTTTCTTCAAAGGCATGAACTGGCACAGGGAACTTAACGTGGAACACGGAAATGAAAACAAAGAATCTGGCAGAGAATGACAGAACATGAGAGGCTTAAATACTGGTGATTTCTGACAAGATGCAGGTGGTTGATTACAAACAGGGAGAAAAGACAAACAAGAATACTGTGGAAAGATGAATAATAAACAGGAACCTAATCCTTTCAAGAAGCTAAACTAACATACACATTTTATTGCAATGCACTCAGAAGTATATATTGCAGAAGTATGCGACTGCCATTTTCAGGAAAGAAAAATAAACATTGATGTTATTTTTAATCAAAGCAGGTACAAAATGTCTCCCTGGCAGGTACAGATTGACAGCTCCATTTTCTACTTGAACAGAATGGTACAGAATAACCAAGCTAAAAAAATAGATGAAAAAAACAAAAGACCGAAATGTGCATTAAGAGGAGGCTACATAGATCTGAAGGATGTTCTGCGGTATATTGAATATGGTGGCAGATCTGTGTAAAAAAGTTGCTGCATCCACCACTTAACCATCGCAGATTTCACCTTAGTTTAATTTTAACCACTGAGAAAACATTTGCCATGCAGAAATTTGAGCTAAGCCAAATACGACCATTACTTTAATACTGGAAATTACATGTGGACAGGAAACACTGAGTGACATTTTGAAAAATTCCCAAGCTAACGTAAAACTCTTCTCTGGTTTGAAAGTGTTGATTGGTCCATTTAAAAATATTAGCGCATGCTCTGAGCATACAGCTGGGCTTCATAAAGAAAAAAAAATACTGATATTAATAGCAAGTGAACCACAAGAAAATATCACTGGAAGGGAAGGGTATGGTCAGGCAGGTCTGTGGGCATGAGGTCTGGGTTTCTGATTGTGGCTGAAAAAATGATAGAGCTAGGCCTTTGGTTGTGTGAGATATAATAATAATAATAATAATAATAATAATAATAATAATAATAATAATAATAATAAAAGAGCAAAGTTTTATTCAGAATGAGGCCATGGTTCTCCACCTGAAGAGGTGAATTCAGTCATTTTTTAATGAGAAGTTGATGCTGCTCCATCATGCAGCTGTTAATGTGAAACTTAAGGAGCTTGTTGATTGTTTATACACATTTTGAATCCCACACTGAACTCTATTCTGACCATTTTTCTATCCAGTTCTGGTATGACTCCGCCATCTTTATTTCTGTAGCAGCTGACTTTGCTTAATGATGACCAGTAGCGCCCTCCTCTGGATGGCAGCCAAACTGCAACACGAAAAGAATGTCTAGGCCAGTGTTTCTCAAACTGTGGTCCCTGGACCACTGAAGGTCCGTGGGCGCCCCCTAGTTGTCCACAAGGTACTGCATGTAAACAACCGTTTATTTACCATGACGACGCTACAGTCAGATTACAAAGCATTGTGCTTAAAGATAATAATGGCTAAATGGCTTAAAACTGTGTCACTGAAAACAGTGGAAAGTTTGTCAGGATGAGTTGCAGAACTTTTATTTTGAACTCTATTACAATACAAAAGGTTTGTTTTTGCCAAAGCAACTCAAGTCTATATATTTTTTACTCTGCTTCTAAATTACAAACAGCTCTAAAACATTATTAGAGGACAACAAGAGTTGTAGCAGAGGTTTTTTTATTTCATGTTGTAGATTAAAATGTGTTATTGTGTGGGCAATTTCAAATTAGGTGGTCTATGAGTGTTTGTTAAATGAAGTAAGTGGTCCTCGGGCTTAAAGCAGACATTATTAATTAATTGATTGGAACTAATTTTAATCAAAGTAACCATTAATTGACAACCGAAGTTGTAAATTGCGTAAGTTGCATTGTACAAGTTAATAGTAATAGAAAATCTCCCAAATGTTATAATTCTTACAGGTGTTTTCAGAGTGGCCATTTAATGACCTGCTCTGCCACATCAAACCCTCTAAACATTCACATATTTCATGTTTTTCTTTAGCAACAAAATGCAATTTTTATTGGCATCCTGTTTATTAGCTATATGGTGTACATATGGAGTACATCATATTGTGCTGATCTGCATGTTTGTTTTACCAAAGGTTTCAAGTCCTAGTGCTACCCTCATTATGTGTCCTAGCCTTGGAGCTGCTTAAGGAGGGCAGTGGGTTGTTTCATTGCAGAACAAAATGTGCAAAAAAGAACGTCTGAGTGGCACAAACAAACTCTGAGACACAAACTCTTCAGTGTGTTGCAAAATAACGACCAATAAATGATAAATTCTAACGAGGCGTGCTCCAAACACAAATCCTAAAATCTTAATCAAAGAGGGATAATGAGTTCTCCACATTTACAGCCTGAAGCTGTTGCGTAATTTCTAAAATGAGCAATGAGTTCAACAGGGCTCGAAAATCATTTTAAGGTTTTTCTAGAAACACTTCAAACCACTTGGTATTCATCTGTGAGTGAATCACATCGCCTTCAAACTAATTGGGTCTAATTGCTTTTGGATCCAGAATCAGGGGACTGCTTTACAATTTCCCCCTGCATTATTTTAGGAGAGAGGTTGCAGCAGGATATCTGATTCCCAGCCCGGACTTCCAGAGAGGGACGCTATCCAGTGAGTTCACTTCTCTTAACCTTTCATTCAATACAGCTGAGAATTTTGGTAATTAATCAAACTGTCATTTCTCTTCCAACACACAAAAACCACAGAGCCAAAACAATAGAGCTGAGCAGTTCAAACATTTGCTGAACTCTTGAGTAATAATGCAAGTCCTGATTTTTGCCTCAGGCCTGTTTACAGTCAAAATAATGATACTTTTTGTAGTTTAATTTTAATTTACCAATGGGGGAAAACATGAAATTTGCCAAAGCCTGTTTCTCTCCACCCAATAAATGTACAGTAGCATTTTAGTTACAGAGATGCTAAAAATTCAGAAGGACAATTTAGCTGCATTTTGCCTTTACGTCAACTAATAATAATGTCAGATTAATATTCAAATCGATGTATGAAGGATGTCTGTTTGCATTTGATGTGTAACCTCACATACCTGCCATCTGATTGTGTTAAAGTGGCTTAGGTCGTCATATAGCAGCTCTCTTCAGACGTTTTTCTTTACTTTGCATTAATGCAGTTATTTTGTCCCTCGTGTTTTCATAAAAATTATTTGTCTCCCAGAATACCAGTGTTCTGTGTTCTCTATTTAGTTTTATTTTCATCAGAAAATACTTATGACTCAGTTCTTCTGTGTCTCTGTCTCTTCCCATTTATGACTCCTCAATTTATGCCTTATCTGTAGTAACTGGTGCCATTAACTTTGCTTTCTGTCTTTGTTTTATGACCGGTTCAGCAGTTTAACTGTTCAACTTTCCTGAATAAAGTAATTAACTTTGCTATTAACTTTGTGCTATGGGATTCAAGATAATTCTCCATTTATGCATCATTTGCCATTAATGGAGCATTAACATGTTTTTCTTTTGTTTTTTGTATCTTTATTGATTGGTTCTATTGTTGCTATGAACTTTGTACATTACACTCTCTCTGTTTTATTTCCAATCAAAAGCATTTTTGGGTTAGTGCTTGAGTAATTCTTCTACATCTCCTAAAACACATATAGCTTTGTTGTTCATTTCTTACAGGGGATTTATTATGCAAAATCCATATTTTGATTCTCTTCTGCTTCTAAAAACAGTCAAAGAGCTTAAAAAAGCATCCATCTGTTATTTTTTTGTCAATAAGTTAATGTTTTTTGGTGTTTGAAAAATGAGCTCTTTAAAAAACCTGATTGCATTCTTGTTGGTTGTGCATACTTCTACTTTTCAAAGATGAACGGTTGTATAATTGTGCATGTGTTTAAATCTTTTTTCATGTCTACATGTAAATGTTGGGGGTTTTGGCCAGTAGCAACTTATTTAGGCCCTAAAGCAATTTATTCTGAAAGAAGCTCAAAATATGCTGAACTGAGCAGACTGAAATGTCATTTCAAAGAATGATTATGTTCAAAAAAATTGTAATAAACATGTTTTGTATAGTCCATTCACCTATTCTAACCTCTTATAGGACGCATAATTGGTCACTTTTAAGGACTTTCTCATTTTAGACATGCATCTAGTAGAAGTTTTCAGGAAATCCAGCCCTAGCTCTACTAGATAAGAGATGAGTTTGCAGAAATGACAGCTAACATTAGCACTCATTCTGTCTGTGTTTATTAGACTTGTTGACAATTTGTCTCTGCAAAATTTACAGAAACAGTTGTTCTGCTTCATTAACTAAAAGCTTTTGAATGTTGTTATTATTAATGACTGGGGTATGAGATCCAAGCTTTGAATCTGGGACCCTGTTATTTTGGTGACAACCCATATTTCAAGTCCATAGTTGAGAATCGGATCATAATGAAGTGGTAAATCAAGACATTGGCTTTTGGCTGAGTTTTTTCTTCACGATGACAGACTGGAGCTACGTTGTATACTCCAAACATTTCCATTCATGTAACCATCTCACATTCCATCTCCTGAAAACTCATGAACCAAAACTTTAAAAGTCCTCCAGGTGCTCCGATTTGTTGTGTACCGTCGCCTCTGCCCAAAGGGTTATGAAGTTCATTACAAATTGCTGTTGGTTTAAATTTTGGAGCTGTTGCAAAATTAACCTCAGAAGTCATTTTTCATATGGAAGGTTTATAAAAGAGTGCACAGTGCAAAAGGATAATCTGTCATCCAAATCTAACTGTATATGTGCTTACTGTCTGACTTTCACTCACAGCTCTACAGCCCTGATTAATATCCATGCGTCGCCGGCATGAATCTAAAACTGCCCCGATGAACAAACACATTCATCTGGATTTACAGAGTGAGGGAAGCTCATTTGCAGGCTCACAATCTGGGAAGCATTAAGTCCTGAATGTTTGACTTGCAGTCAGAATTTAAGATGCTTTCGGCTGCTTGCTGACAGTGAGACTGACCATGGCATCTCTTTAAATTACCACTTAAAGTCTGCCCCTTCCACAGAGAATATTGGCCACAATACAAGAATTAAGAACTCCTTAGACATGAGGATTTTGACATTGTTGTCATTACCAATACTTACCAATGGAGCTAAGAAGAGCAGGATGAACCAGACACTGCATGAAGACATGAGCCAACCTCATAATGCAGGCAAGGTGATGTTCTTTTTCCAAACATTTCTTCACTGACAGCAGTTTAGGGAGTTTTTTGATAATTTGAGTTGAAAACCTCTGGAACCTATAAGCAAACAACTAAAAAGGCCTACAGAGATTGGCACCATTATAAAACCTTTTGGTATTCTGAGTCACAGTGACAGTCCAAGTGTCAGGACATCATTGTCTGTGTCAACGCTGTAGCTATGTAGGAAAAAGAGCATGCTTCTTGTTCAAATTAAATGCAAATGCGAACGATCTGTAAAAGCAATGTGCGTGATCGGCATTAAACTGTAAACTATGTTCTTGGTTTCTTGACAGCAAAACAATAATGGTGCCGTGACAGTGCCTCAAAGCTCTTGGATTGGCTTTCGACCGCGGTCCTCGTGATCGTGTGGCTGCGCTTGGCTTGCTGGGAGACCCGAGCGAACTGGCTGAACTGAGACGCTGGACGAAAACTTGTTTTTTTCCTCTCACATTGTGTCATAAGACAGATGAAGCTTAATGTACATAGATGCCGTCTCGAGAAAAAAAAAAAGGACAATTTAAAATCACTACGCAGTAAACATGGACACATTTATGCAACACAAATTTTAGAAGACAAAAGCCACAATGTAATGTATCCTAAAAGCAGAGAAAGTGGTGAAATGCTATGGTAATGTTTTTTTTTTTTGAAAACACCATTCACGTGCTTGCGTTTGTGCAACAAATGTTTAAAGCTTCAATTTCTGGACGCCACCATCTACTGACAGCTCCAAATAAATGAGGTGCTGAGTTGCGGTGGCCATTTGTTTTTTAACCGCTACTCTTCCAACATACCTCATCACTACATAGCTAAAAATAAATTAGTGTCGTTTGATTTATTTTGTCCAGTTGGATTCTTGCTTTACTGCTAATACTAAAATGTTTCCAGAAAAACTAAACATGGACTCTATTCTTTGTATAATTTTGTTCATTCTGCACCAGATTCACAAAGATTCACAAGCTACTGGATTCATGCAGGAGAAAACGGTGGTCAAGTGCAGCAGATTTAAACAACTTGTAGCTTTTTTTGGTCATTGTAGCAGCACAAAATGCAAAAATATCAGGCACACATCACTGAAAGTGAGGCCTGATTCTACACTTTGTCATGTCTATTTAATTTTCGCAGATTGCTTCTTTTTCTTCTTTGTTGAAATTACTACCAGCTTTCTGCAACATCTGCAAGCAGCTCTGGTTTTTTAGAATGCTTAGTCATTTTCTCTAGCTGTAATTTACATAAATACAAATAACTATGATCCAACTTTCACTTATATATATATATATATATATATATATATATATATATATATATACATAATACATCATTTAAATGTGATCAACCTGGTCAAACTGCTTGCATTTTTGATGTGCAAACAACTCTGTGAAAACAGCTGGTTTCTTAAGCCTGTGAAGTGTTATGCGACATAAATTAATTTTACTCATAAAATACAACTATATAAAAGCTACTTGAAAGTCCAGAAACAGGTCACAAAAATGAATGAATGGTTATTAAGGATTTTAAATTTTTACACAAAAATCAGGTAAATCAGTTTCTACATCCTAAAACTTTCATCATAGTACGTTTTTAGATGTCAGAAAAAATTACATCGCAGACATGAGTTATATAAGGGATTCATTCAGGACAAAGACGTCCCTTAATATATTTAAACTTCCAATTTCACGCCAGAATGTCATTGGGTGTTTTTAGTGAAAAAATAAGGTTAGCAAACTACAGTAATCTATGTTCAAATACAATAGAGAGTGTCAATCTGAGAGGCTTCAAACCAGTGGAAATTGGTGTGGGAGAAATTGGCAGTAATATTAGATAACATAAATACAGGTAATTAGTCTAAATATGCAAATCAATTGGTGTAATTTTGTGACGGAAACAGTGAGGCTGACCTCTGACTCGTGCTGAAAGAGCACTATGTTTTCAAGCTGTCTGGTGTTTTTTATTATCCCTGCCTGCAGCAACCACATTTACAGTAACAATCCGTGAATGTGTTCCTGAAAAGTCAACACGCCTACGAGTAAAAATCGCAAGTAATTACGCCACATTTAGCATTTAAACTCCAATTGCTGCTTAAAATACACACAGGAACCTTCAATCTCCAGTGAGTTTGGACTTTAAAGTTGATTGGATTAAGTCCTGAAAATAGTTGTTTTTCAAGCAGTTTGACTCGTAATAATCCGCTGCTGCAGGTCGAGCCGTGTTAGCTTGTCCCCCAGGATCCTCCTCATCAGCGTCAGCCTGCACTCAGGAACCAAGTCCCTGAATGTTCCCATTCACTGTGAAACACAATCCTTGGATATACGCACAGTAAGGTGGTTTCCGCCTCTTATTAACGTCCTTGTAAATCAAGCCAATTGGGTGTCCCGTCGTGCAGGAGGCCTCCTTGTCTGCAGAGTTGTTGCTGGTGAAGAAGTCTGGTAGATAATGGGGTTCGAGCCAACACCGAGGCACTGTGGGGGTGATGTTTTCTGGGAAATCTCATGGTTGAAACGTACAGGAAATTCCAGTTTGGGACAAACTTTTCAGCACGTCTTAACTCCATAACTACATGTTTTTGTACCTCTGGAAGTAATGGTAAAAATAGATCTCCAGAAAATAAAAAAAATACTTCAAAAAAATTGACACGGTTAAAGGCAATATTAGTGCAAATAATAAAATCTGCCTGTGTATTTTGTATCTTTTTTTAAAATTATTGTAGGTTCAGTACTTTTTTCATTTTCAGTACGAAGGAAATTTGATTTGATTGATTTGTACGGGTGTGTGTACTCCAGTGATTAAGTCTGTATGCGTGTGTCTATGTAGTGTGACTAAAAAGTAACTTGTAGTATATTTTCTGTTTTATCTTGTTGAATCCATTTTTGTAACTCGTTAAGGGACTTCAGATACAAATTAGCTTATGCTATAATCTGGTGCAGCTCATCACACATGACATTCATGTTTGAGCTTATCCATTTTTAAAAAGTTTTACAAGTTGACATTACATTCTCCAAGTTTTTGAAACGGGTAATTTTCCAGACACCAAAAAACATTTACTTATTGGCAAAAACCAGCCAGATGTTGTTTTTTTAAAGCTGTAGAAACACAAATGGAAGTGTAAAAATATGCAAAATGTGAATTTTGCATAATATGTCCCCTTTTACCTCTCTGAAACTTTCAACCCAGGATTGATCAAACAGCACCCGTGATGTTAATGAATCATCTCCTGCCAGTCAAGAATCTGAACTCCAGCACAGACACTTAGCATCCTGCTGCGTCCATGTGTTGTTCTCAGATTATCTCGGCCTCAAACCGACCGTAAACTAAAACCGATCCACTGATCCTCATCAGTCAAGAGCCTCGTTGTGACTGAGACACCCTATCATCTCACAGAGGGAGATAATCTAACGCTGCAAAGTGCTCTGACTTTAGCAGAGTCTGACACCTTCACGGCAGATCGGGATGAATCTTCTTCAGCAACAAGACTACTAATGATGATGTGAGCACAGAGGGCAGCGGCGGTGCATCCATCACCACAACGCGTGGAGAATTTTATTGATTATGTGCATTTGTTATAATCCGTCACACATGTTGGGCTAGTTGTTAGAGGCCAGAGGATCACAGATTCAGAAGTAGCTACTGTGACTTAATGTCTTTAGCTCTTAGAGGAACTCTGTTTCTTTCGTGGGCCAGCTCATACATCACCTTGAGGAGAAATGCAGAAAGTGAGGAAACAGCTGCCCTTTCAGACAGTGGATGCTTTATCCTCTGATGTTTAAACAAAGCGGAGAGAAGCTGGTGAAAGCTGCAGCAGTACGTTTATCCTCCCTTTACTATGACGACATGGAGATTTAGCCTCTTATGGTGTTACTTCAGGCTTGTCGCACAACACTAAGTGGAACACAAACCAGCATTTTCAGTGGAGGGGAAAACGGTTTGAGTAGCAAGGACGATGACGTCAAGACAGAAAAACACGCTTTCGCTTCCCTGGAGCTCAGCGACGTCTGTAACACTGTGTTTTGGAAAATTTCACAGATAAGTGTTTATCACCTTGATTAGGTCTCATAATAAAGATGGATAAATCACAGTTTTACAGGTTTTTATACATAAAGAAAGCCCAGAGCATAGTATATAGGACCATTTCTTTATGCTTTGGTTATTTCAAACTTTATGGTTATTTATAAAGTTTTTTCTCTCCACTGTCGCTACATGCATGCTCAGGATGAAAGACTGCTGTAAAGGCGATTGTCTACTGTCACTACATCCATAAAGAGTGAATACTGCAAGGTTTCCTTTGATAGAAACATTTTAAACTGCTTGGAATAAATAACTGAGCGTACTGTACATTTTGATGACTAGGATCAGTCAAAATGTATGTGATTGAATTGAAATGACTTCTTATATAAAGAACCTTGATATTTACTTGACATTCGTTGTGAAGTTGTGCTATATAAATAAATTTAGTTGAGTATTTACATAAATCGACTCTGTTTTGTGGTTAAAGTCAAATTACTGAGAATAAAGTGGAAATAATTTCCTAAACAAAAGGGAAAATGATAAAGCTTCTGTGTTTTTCTCGTCCAGGTTTGACATGTGTTGCATATCAAGCATGGAATACTTATATGTTAAATTATTTCTTTCTTATCATATCTCATTCTAAAGAATACAATTTTAGCTCATTTACATCAGGTGCTCCAACTCATTTCATTTTTAATCCTGATAAGCAACAAGAACTAAAATATTTAATCTTCTTTGTGCTCAAAAAAACAGAAGATCTCCAAATTTGTGTGGGGCATAATTACATCAGATTCATATATCATATATCTGATAGTCCCAACAAAAGTCACATTGTTACCATCTTTAGGATTCTTCTATTTTAAATCCTTAATGATAGATGGTTCATTAAATCAATGCAAAGATTGCAGCATCCATAATGCTGTGAGGCTGCAACACATGGATCAGCATCCAAGAGAAGTGACGCTGAAAAACAACTGAAGCAACATTGAGCAGTCATTTCCATTAAACTTATTTCTATGTCAGATTTTGCTGCTCTTGATTTTGTGTGTACTTTTATCTTGTTTGTAAAGAACTAGGGATAAACTCTGCATGTGCAGAAGCTGACAAGAAGGAAAATTTTCTTGGACTCTGAACTTATCCAGTTTTCCAAGATTTGGAGTTGGTTTGGCACTTCATCAGAAACATCAGCAACATTTGCGTTGTTGTCTTTTGCTTCTCTGCATCATTCATAGTACCAGTTTGTCAGAATATGTGCATGTATCTTCAAACCTTCAAAAAAAAGAAAGTTGATCACAGCGTGGGAAAGAAGTTGTATTCCTAGAATATTGCAGCCAGAGATTCAGTCTGAAATTCCTACGTCTTCAAGCTACATGAGGCACGCCGACCTGAGTTTCCATGGAGACATGCTACCAAACAAACAAACAGCTAGCTGCGGTAGCGCCATTAGACAGGGTAGCTATTCATGCACGCTTACTCTCTTTGAGAGAACATCTAAAACACATCGCTGCGGTGATGTGAGTGGGCACCGGCGACCCGCTTCATGGTGGTTTGTCGTCACTGACATCCTGCACCTCCCGGCACGCTGCCTCGGACAAGACTTACAGCTTTACAGCACACTGTAAAAGTCACATCATATGGACAGAGCTGCTCCCCCTGACAGCGGCTATTAGATTATAGCTTTATGAGCAGGAACACTGATGGCTTTTAAAGACTTGATGTACTGACCCTGTTGTGAAATAATTTGATGGGAAACGGAAACCTCAGGACCTTTTGGCTCCAACTCTCCCAGCAGGCTGGCAGCTCTCATGATTCAAGAGGACACCGCTTCAAATTTCCAGCACTCCCATCTCACTTTGGACATAAATTTTAATGAGCTGGGGTCACTCGATCTATCGTAGTTATTTTAATGATTTTGCATCCAGGGAAGTAAACAAAAGACAAACTTAACCCTTAAAAACCCGAATGGGAGGTGAGATTTATTAGTGCAGAGCTGCAGCTGGTGACTGATCGACAGGAATGCTCTCTGTTGGCCTGCATCATAAACGCATTTTAATGAAGTTAGCATTAGTTTGCGTCCGGATTCTGGTTTGTAAACTGAAGAGGGATGAATTAGGTCCAGATGTATTTAAAATGACTGTTTTATGCTTCATGACTGAGTGGATTTTCTTCCATTTACACTGTAAACAAAAAATGATTCAAATGAAACATTGACAAAGGAACACATGCTTAGAAACACTTTAATTGCACCTTTAAAACAGCTAAAATATTTCAATAAACAAACTTTATTTTACTATTTAATAAACTGTTTACAATTTAATTTGCCAACTTTTAAAATTTGACATAAATAATTAATCTGTAAATTATACACATATTGTTTTTATATGCACTGCTCTCCATCCGCCTGTGGGAAAACAGGCTCTGAACGCTTCAAAATCTCTCGAAGATTCAGGAAACTCCTTGGCTCTATAGTCTTTTCTTACCATAGGTTGTCTGCTGAATCTAATCTGAGCCTCTGCATGTTTTCCTACAGCAGTGGAGTCTTGTGCAGTGAGTGTGCACACAGAAACCATGGTAAATTTTTAAATTACCTAAACTAACTACTAATTCCATATCTTCCTTTCGCCCTCTATGGGCGGTCCTTGGTTTGTGGACAGTGCCACCTAATACAGTTTTACTTCTGTTAGAAATCTTACTGGGATCATGGCCGATTTGAGGTGAAATAATGTTCTTTCTACTTCATTAAGAAGTTTTTAAATGCATCTGTAACCAAATACATCAGTATGTTTGGCCTCAATAAGATTGCATAGGTGTTGATTTTTCTTGTGAGATACCTTGGAAATGAGAAAATTTTCCAGAAGCTATGATTAAACCAGCTGACATTAAAATAATGGGGGGTTTTTTATAACTGGAAAGTCCAAAGATACACTGAAGTATTTGGTAATCTGTGAAAATGTTCATGGTGTAGGAACAATACTTTAATAAAGCACTGCAATTAGCTTTGTTTTCATTATAAATGTGAACAAAACTTTGTCCCTTTTCCACCAAATATTTGATGTTTCTAATAGATGAAAAACACAATTAAAATCACAGGTGAATAAGTTTGTTGTCATGAAAAAACATGCCGCATCATCATCCTCCAACCACCTCAAGTCGTCTTCTTCTTCTCGGTTTGCGCCATGGCAACATCCGGTTGTTGATCATGTGACTCGTGTGATGTGAAAAATGTTTCCATCGCAGTTTTGCAAATAAACCAATTGGATACGGCCAGAAAAACCTCTTATCGTACCACCAAAGCTTTTTATTAAAAAATGAGTTTTTTCAAAATTGCCGTGTTTCCATTAAGCAAATTTATTTTTGAAATGTCAAATTACCCAATTATATGGTCAATAGAAATGCAGCTAGTGATAGTTAGAAGCTAGTTACCAGTTCCTATGATTAATGCCAATGGTACTGTTTATGTTCCTTTCTCTTTCAGTAAAAGACTCAAAAGCTAAAATAATGCAAAGTAAGAAACTTGTTTTCTTGTTTATGTGGTTTCAACATGCAGTCAGACAGATCAGGAAACCAGCGCTGGACAGTTTGCCTTGCTAACATCTCTGCATCCTGTGTCTGCAAATGACTCCCAGGTGGTTTTTTCTCCAATGCTGCCCGGAGTTGGATTTACAACGAGATTATGAAGCTCCCCTTTGACCCTGGAGGCTGTGTTCAGCAAGAGTAAGACCATTTCTCCCTCCTTTCTATTTATCCACCAAGTGCACCAAGAACAATGCCTTATTCTCCTGCACAAGCGCTCCATTACAGGGCCTGTGGCTTGGCAGCAGAGCAGGCCTCAGATTTCAACCACATGTAGTGCACTCAAATCAAAAGAGTCAGCTCTGGCAGTGTGGCTGCATAGCTGAGGGAGACACAGAGAAAAACTGTGAGCGAGCACACAGAGAGGGGAGAAAACAGGGAGGACGACTGCAAAAATAAGAGGAGGTGATGTAAAGAGTAAATAGTTGAGGGGACAAGGAGAATGGAGGAACAGCATAGAAGAAATATGGAGACAGTAGGAGTTAGAGGGAAACTTGACAGAGATTATAGCTTTCAAGCCCAAAGGTCAGGACACAGAGAGGTCGTCTCTCTGGGGAGTCCTTTCGGAAGGCAGAGAGGGGATGACCTCTTCTTCACCCCCACGCTGGATGTTCACATTGTAATTTCCAACTCCCATGGACAGTATCTTTTCAGCAGAGTCTAAACATGTCCACACAGCTCACACAGCCAGATTTGTGCTTGTTCGGAGAGGTTATTCGTCACACTCTGAATGTGCTTGCAGTCATCTGGGACCCTGAGAGACTCGCTGAAAGTTTGCGAAGAGGTTAAAAAGTGAACCGAAAATGAAAACAACGGGTGCTGCCAGTGTTTTCCAAACGATTGCTCACTCGTCTGGCACTGAAGCCGGCGTCTGCTTGGGCCCGAGCCGATGCATCTGCGCCTCGGAAGTTAACTGTCAAATGCAATATGAGCTTCAGAGGTAATTGTGTCAGTAATGTGACTACCAAAGTTGGATAGTTTTACCTTTCTGCCGTCAGTGGAAACAAAGAGTAGACAAACAGCTAATTATATGTTTAAACATCCACATCCATCTGTGGGGTTCCAACACATTTACCATTGTCAAAACTGTATTTTTCCAGAATCAAATTTCCAAACCTCTGTGTCCTTTATGGAATGAATGGATGGATGGACATATCTGGAAGAATTAATTTATCCAAACCTGGAAAATATTGCAACATCTAATTTCAGCGTTTTCCAAACTGGGGGAATCCTGCACCCAAAGCAAATGAAGCTGCTCATGGACCCCAGACCTTCAGGTGCCCCCCATCAGTGCTTGAATTTTAACACAGACCTCAGATCTAGAATTTTAACATTTATTTATTGAGATTTATAACTCTATTAAATTTGATTTAACAGTTTCAGCAAAGATTTATTTTATTCAACAATTAAATGTCTGTGCTTCTATGCACCACAACTCTGAAAAAAACTTAAAAAAAATTGCAAAACAGCTGAAACACTGAATTCCTTTAAATCTAGACTAAAAATAATCTTCATAGTTTGATTGTTGTGTTTCCATGGCTACAAGTTGATGCTATGAGTTCACAAGTGTATCCCAGTAAATAATAAGCAATTATCAGCTTTTAATTATCAGCAAGTTAATTGTCCATCTTTCCCAGAGTCCACCAATTCTGTATTGAAACATTTTTAGTGATAGTGATGTTCTTAAAGGGAAGTTTAAGGCTCCGTTCAACCTTGGGCTCGCCGTGTCGGCATCATATGATGTTTAAAATGAACTACTGCCTCCAGTGCATTCTAGTGTGAGGTAGCTTTCATTGTTCATATTTCATAGAGGAAACACAAAGAGGTTATCACCCCGTGAACTGCAGAGCAGCAGCAGCTTTCCTGTGGGAAAGCAGCCTGGATTATCACAGCACTTAATCTCACCAATTTGAGCTCACAAATGGCAACGGCAGAAGTCCCACTGCCATCAGTCATCCACTGTGAGACCCCTTCTGTGGGAAAAAAAGAGAAAAGTACATTCAGGGACAGTAAATGCTGCCTGTAAGGTACATGTGAAGACATTGACCTCAGTTTTGAGGATTTTTGTTAAATCACGTCAGTGCCTGGAAGAAGCACAAGTGCATTTGGAAACTGTCTTGTGAAGAGAACTGTAGCCCTAACTACAGATAAAGCCAGCTGACACCAAAACAGATGTTCCACACTATCAAAAGACCCTGTTTTCAATTTCGCCTCATTTACTCACACCCCTCTGAAATACTGTTTAATCTTAATTTCTTGTTCCAGCAAGTAGAAACCAGCACTGTTGCTTTCCTGTTGCAGGATCAGAACCAACCTGTTTCAAATAGATTTTAAATGCAACCATGAAGATGAAGGTGAGAAACGGACATAAAGATGTGTGTGGAGTCAGTATCTTTTCCTCGGTCAGTTTCCTGTAATGGTTCACATCTGCAGTATTGTAACTCCCTGAAAGTCATGATTGTTTGATGTGAAGCTGTTTGATGTCAGATTGGATTTATTTGGATAAAATGTGTCAGAAAAACAGATTGTGCTCTACATTCGTCCTCTCCAAGTTGAGGTTTTTTTTGCCCTATAAATCTAGTTGAAGCTGTCCGCAGATGAGGCAGAGTCCCATCTGCTGCGGCTGAATCCAGAACAAATGTTGACTCGCAGGCAAGATGATTTAGAGAAAAGAAGTTCTTTCAGTTGTTCCACCAAACCATTCATTTTTATTCCTCCAAGATAATATCATGGGAATGGCAAGGAACTTAAAAACATTGAAGTTTCTTATTGGCTGGTCAGTGTAGAAGACATTTTTGTAGATTTCTGATGGTCTGATCTTGTTTTTTTTCTAATAAATATTTCTAATAATATAAATAATAATATAAATTAATCAAAAAGTTATAACCCATCTCCAGGAGAGGGCTGGGCTGTTTGCTACTCTGGCGTTACAGATTTGAATTCTGTTATTGTTTCTTTCATGTCCAAAGGGAGGTTGGACTTTCATTGCATATCAGGTCTTGAGATTTTGTAAACCCATTAGTTGAGTTTGGTTTAGCTTGGTATCTTCCATTCTGTGATAGAAGCCGATTCGACCTTGAAGACCCTGGTGCTGCATGCATAACCATGGCAATCTTATCAAGAAGTTGCAGTAAATAGTCCATGTTATATAGGTCATTAAGTACTTCACCACAAATATAGAAAATATACCTAACGATGAAGAGAAAGGATCAAGAGTATGGAAATGTGCTGGTACTGGTTATAAGGGTTCATAACATTTTATAATAACCACAGCATAAAGACCATAATAACACCTCAGAGGACCGAAATTATACGAATGCCTTCTGCATTTTCATACTCTTCTTATAAGAAATGGATGAGTTCATTGGTTGGTTTCCAACACACTTTCATGTCAGGATCATTCCAGAAGCTTTATGTTGGCCTGCTTTATCCATTCCAGCTTTGATGTGTGTTTTTGATTATTGTCCTGCTAGAATAAACAGATATATGTCCATGATTCAAGCATCCTGTAGATCTCAGCCGACCATAAAACTTTTTTCCAGAGGGGATTTGGCTTGTTGTTGTGGACAGCTGTAAATTTTTGCCAGATAAACTTTCCAAAGAGTTTTCACTTCTGTCTCATCAGTCCATGGAATATCTTTGAGCTCATTAACATCTTCAGATGTTGTTTAATGTTGTTTAATGACCTATTGGCCAGTTTGCCGAAACACTCTTGGAGTAATTTAGGTAGTTTGTTTTCATCAATTATGGCTTCTTACTGATTTTGTTGAGATTTTTCAGTTGTCTTTGATGTTCTATTTAAATTATTTCATATATCTACAGGTCAAGTAACAACCAGACTAAAGAAATGCTGGGCCTGAGTATTTCTTTGTGAAGTTTGCAACTTTTCCCAATGCATATACTGTTCTCACAGGATAATAAGGTACTTTCCCACTGTCCAGAGACAGATATATTAGGTTATTTAGTTTAAAATGTGCTTCTATGTGAGTGTGTTCTTGTTTGTGTAGTTGTGTGTATCTATGTTTTGTCCCTGGGTTTCTGTCCAGCTTGGACCTCTTGCTGGTCCCTCTTGGCCTCCAGACAGACATAGGTGGAAAAGTCTTTTTTACTGTCAGATGTCTGAAAAAAGATAAAGGTTTCCATATTCTTTCAGAAAGAAACTTAGAAGCTGAGACACCGGAGTGGAGAGGGAAATTTTATCCAAATTAGGTCTTATTCTGCCACAATTTAGAAGCTAAAAGCAATTACTATCTTAGATACAAACCTACTAATACAAAATAATCTCCACGCAATAACTTGTTAAACACTTTTTATTTTGCATTTCAAAGCGTTCTAGAACCAACACTCCTACATAAAGGTGTTTTAAACAGAGACCACCCCAGCATGTCCATGTTAATGAGGAGCATCTACTTGTTTTAGCATGATACAATGAAACATTTTGACTTGAGGCTGTGAACTTCAAGATGCAACATTTTCAGTAGGGACATTATGAACATGAATTAATTCATTATATCCTGGCTGAACTGAATGTAGAACAACTTTTTAATGGTGGACTGGCATAACGTGCTCATTACTGCTGCTTGTTAAATCCACTACACCAAGGCCAACTGTTAACGGTGGAAATGGCTTCCATGTACGATAAAGATTGACATGGCATAAATAACTATCACCATATTGTGATAGTTATTTAATAATACACAGAAACCTGTGGTTGTGCATATGTAGCCCTTCTTTGTTTGTGTGACTGTGTCTGTTGACTTTCCAACAAACACAGTCAGGTTAACTGTATTTATTTTAACAAGAGAAATAATCAAATTGGTGGGTAAGGTCAATGCAGCAGTTTCTGCTACTATTCATTAAAACACATTAACAAATCACAGAGCAAAAGCTCCCAGTGGACAGTCAACACAAGTCAAACACAGCGAACATTAATTATAAGAATTTAAAATATAAAAACATGGCAAATTTACACATAGAACCCTGAATTTAATTAAATTAGTCTAAAATATATGTTAGAATACTTGTACTTGTAAAGAAAACAAAGAGCTGATCCTAACATAGTTACAGATGACAAAAGAAAAGGGGGAGGAGCTGACAGTCATGGTTGCTATGGTAACAACCAACTATCAAGAGCAGCATAACAGACCTTGCACCAATAAAAGTGAGGAGAAAATAACGTTTTTGACTAAACAAAATGAATTTAAAGAATTAATAAACTAATTTTGACAAATTCACAGCTATAGCATTGTTAAAATAAAAATGTGTTACACATGTAAGTATATTATGTTTAAAACATGTTTATTTTGCTCTGGTTCACAGTTTTTAAATGAGAGAAACCATGTATTTTTAGTCCTAGCTGTCATAGCTCTCTGTGATTTTGTGATTTCATGATCTTGTTTGCATAGTTTTGTTTACTAATATGAAATTTGGTTCTGTGCTTTTTAGCATTGTTAATTTTTGATATCTTAGGCTTAAAAACAATCAACAACTTGTGTAAGTCATAATAACTAAAGATTCATTTCTAAACATTTTAAAGAAAAATGTCCACATATTACAACAGAGTAAGGCTAAAAAGCAGCCATATGCACAAGCAACATTTTAAATATTCTCTTGAAAGTCCTATATGTAAATAATCCAACTGATTTCTGCTTATTCCAGTCAGTGAAACACAATCCACCCAACATTTCATCAGCTGAAGCAGACAGCAGTTGGTCCGCCGGGCGTGTCGGCATGCAGGCGACAGAAAAGTCTTGCTGAGCTGCTTTTCTTCAGCGGTAATATGTTATGTCTTCAGCAAGTGGCTGGGGATAGTCCACCCCGAAATTCTGTGAAAGGACTCGACTGGCAAATCTCCCTCTTAGCCCTTGACTTTGCCCCTTATTTTTTCAAGCTGGTCGCATAATTTAGGACTGTAAAAGTGGCTACAGTTTAACATTCCTGGTAAATCTCCATGTCGGACTGCTGAGTCCTGATGCTGACTATACCTGAGCTGTTAATGCTGCAGTAATTTACTGTTCTGCAGATGTTTTCAGTCGGTGTAAGAGATTCATAAAATATTAATAAAACACCTTGTGTTTCAGTGGTGTTCATGACCTCTGACAGTGCGCTAAAAAGCAAATATTTATGTCATCAGCCTACATTTTACTCTGTGCAAGCAGTTACCTGTGGGCTCAGACCAGAGGAGGGCATTCTCACTGATTCAATCAAAAAGCTATTTTAAGCTTGTGCAATATTCAGTGTTTCTCACAATCCTCCCACCCTCTCCTGACTGACTTAATAATTTGAGTTATGTCTTTTTGCACGCCAGAACCAAATGGAGTGCTAGCACAGCTTGAATTCCTGTTAGACGTCTGGCCTGACCAAAAACTAACAAGAGCAGTGTTTACATTTTAATCTCCAGAGGAGCACTTCTCCGTGTGGCACACAGGCCTGGTGGTGGGAGAAGTGACCTTGTGGTCTGAAAGTGGCCAGTTTGAATAAATGAAGCAGCTGCAGGAAAGAAATTGGAGCAAAAAACAAAGAACTGACATCCAGCATGAAGTTCTCTTGAGCAAGGCACTCAGATTACAACTGCAATCACTGGTGCGAGAAATAACGGAGCAGCTGCTTTTTTCATTTAATATAAAGCTAATTCTTATAATAAACTTGATTCGCTGATATTGAAATATTGGAACTGAATACTGAAAGAAAATCGTAAAAGAATTAATTAACGTATATAAAAAAAAGAAAACAAGGGGCCAAGACTAAATTATTTCACTGTGTTGCATTATGAAAAGTAAGGTTTAAATAAATTTTCATGCAGATTGATGTTAATGAAGAACACTGCAACAGGAGTAACGTTTAAGTACATATTAAATTAGAATTTCAACAATAAAGTTGATGTATTTCAGTGAATAAATTCAAGAAGTGAAATTCATTTAAGGATTCATTATTCACAGAAATATTTTTCAGCATTTATTTTTCTCTGATTATTATGGCTTACATGAAATGAAAAGCAAAATAAATTACTGTCTTGGAAAAATTCAATTTTTCAGAAAACCAAGAAATGTTTGTGACCTAAACAATCAGAGGGACCTTACAATTGTCCGGCAGTTATTGACATCCTCCAGACGTACAGTAAGCCACAAAGGGAAGCTGCTATAGAATGAGTGCTGTGCAGAGAGCTGTACCCATGTATGTTGATAGTTGAAAGTTGAATGGAAGGAAAAACGTTTGTTAGAAAAAGGTGCAACTGGGAGAACTGTTAATTCAAAGTGAGTTTAAGCATTTGGGGGAGATTCACAAGATGTTGACTGTGGCTTGAGTCAAAGCTTCACAAAACACAACAGATGTTATTAGACACGAGGTTGTCTAATAAACCTAATAAGCCTTCAGAGAATAGTTGTATTTATACTGACTTCAGAAAGCAATTGATTTTATTTAGGTGTATCAGTGACTAAATACAAATGAACACCATGACTTCAGTTCACAATCATGCAATTCACAGATGAATACACAAATGTGTACAGGGATATGAATATTTTTCCAGAAAAATTACATCACGGAGAAGAAAGGTCAGCATTTGAAATAAATTAGTTTCATTATTTATTTGCAAATAAAAGAGATCAGCAATGAAGCAGCAGACTGATGTGTTCTGGATTTCTGTTCTGTAGTGTTTAGCTGCACTCTGCTTACTCCTGTTGCTTTTTGTTGATTCTTCATACAGAGCTGTTTGCTTTGAGACATCTGTGCAGAAAACATCTAATTTTGAAACAGTATGGGTGACTTTACTCCAAAAACTCTGTTTCATTAGGGGAGCTTAGACAAACTCACCACACATGGCAGTGTGCCGAATGAGAAGGAACAATGTTGGAGACTCAGGTTTCAGATCCAGACCACTTGTTCTGAATCCCACAGCTAAAGTCCCTCGTGAACAAAAAGTGTGATGACAAAATGTCCATAAATACACCAGCAGGCTAATGAGAGCATTTAGGTTAAATGATCTGGAGAACACACATGCATAAACAAACACTGCGTTATGTTAACTACTCCCCTGATAACGTGTAAGAAAATAATAATAATTGACTTTATTTGTTCAGCAGGTTTAAAAAATAATTCAACACACAACAAAAACATGTACAAATTGCACATATTTGCTATAGAAAATAAATACAAACATTATTAACTTGAAATTTGGCAGGATAAAAAGCTTTTTATGTTTTGTGTGTGTGGTCATGTATTAAATTTGATTATCTTCAGAACAATCTGGATTTTACATCATTATGTTACTCATGTGTCTTTCTGCCTGATGACTAATTGCTTGGTGACATTTGATCAAAAACAGCAGAACCAACATCTTGCTGATGATTGAAGCTCAGGAGGAGTTACAGCGTCTGAATGCAGGTCCTGAATCAGTGGGCCACCAACGCTGCTCTTTAATGGTGTTATTTTCAAATTAAGCAAGCTTAGAATGAGTGCAGATTATTAAAATGCTGGAGAGCCATTTGCAGCTTTGGCAGGCATTGGGCAGTGCAGAAACAGTCCACAGGGCAATTTAGTCAGGCCTCATCATTAAAAAACGTTACAGATGTGTTTTATACTAATCACTGTGGTTGTGTTACCCTCTATTTTCTCCTCTACTCTTTTCTGTTAATGAGCAACATGAAATTACCAGGGCAGAAACTGCAACCTGGTAGCTCTCCAGGATCATTTACTGCAGTTTATTCCAGCACTTTGAGTAATCTACTAGATATTTACATCTACAGATTTATGCTTCTCTTTGTTTTGTATTTTAGCACAGACCCTCCTTTGGGACAAATGAAGCTCTGCCTTGAACTGTTAGACGCTATAAATGACCCAGCAGGGTCCTGTACAGTGAATAATGGTCAGAAAATAAAGGTAAATCAGGTTTTTACTCGTATTTGTAGTGCCTCTGAAACCTCTGATTAAGACTCCTGGTGTGATTGAGTGCAAAGCTCTAATTAATTACTACAAAAGCCTAATCCAAAGTTGAATTTCTGTATTTATTCAGTGAGTGGAAAATTTTTGCATTACGAAAAAAATATATTTTTACAAACCTTCCAGCTTCTCACAATTCCAACAAAAAAATAAATGCAAAAACTGTAAAATCAGCATTTTGAATAGATCAGATAGTTTATAAACTTTTCTTTGGTAATGTAGTACTTCCTCGGTGTTGTGTATTGCTAACTAAAACATTAGTTGCATTAATATTATTCATCAATAATGCTAAAGCACAATCCAACCATCCATCCATTTTCTAACACCCTTGTCCCTAGTGGGGTCAGGAGGTGCTGGTGCCTCTCCAGCTAACGTTCCGGGCGAGAGGCGGGGTCACCCTGGACAGGTCGGCAGTCTGTCGCAGGGCAACACAGAGACAGACAGGACAAACAACCATGCACTCACACACTCACACCTAGGGAGAATTAAGAAAGACCAATTAACCTAACAGTCATGTTTTTGGATTCTGGCTTAAATACTTTTCAAAGCACTGTTATTATAAGTAAAGCTGCCCAGTGTATTATAAGCCTGGCTGGCCACCAGGCTTTACTTTCCTCCCCACCAGGATGAGTGTTGCTTGTTCACGTTTGAGAGTTTTTTATACACCAGTGACAGTAAATACAAAGTAAGCTAGGTCTATAGTTGAACTGAACTGAGAGTGACGAGGTGCTCAACAATTGCACCATCCCTGCACCTGCCTGTTGACCTCACATGCTATTATTTGCAAATTATGATGCCTGCTTATGCACATCCAAATTTTTGTAACCTTTAATATTATTTTAAACAAAAACACACAATGGGTCGCTGGTGAACTACCCCTACCAACGGGGCTTAGCAGGTTTTCGGGGGGAACTCTGAAAAAAGGACATTTTATTATTAACTGTTACTATTTTTATTAAAATAGGAATTATATTATCCATCCGTCTATCCATTGACACCTACAATATTTTCCACCTCGGTTTCCACTGTTTCCAAGTCAGACATAATCAGGACTACTTTTCTTTTTTCTTGGGACATAGCTGTCTGAGAGAGATCCCTCCTGTGTGTTTGCCTTGGACAGCTGTGTCGTCTCTCATGAATTTGATGTGCTTGATTGATGAACTTCTAGGGATATTGAATGTCTATAATTAGAGGGTTGAGTTGAGACACAGGAAACTGGTCTGTGTTATCTTTGGTCTCTGTCCTCTGTTCTTATGATAAATCTTTTGATCATTTACACATCATTCTCTTCTCATTTGTGACTCATTTTAAAGTTTTCCATCAATCAAATAAACTAAAATCAATGTTCACTCTAAATCATAGATAAATAGTTTAGTGGGATTTAATTTCAAGCCTGCCATTATTGTCAGAGACCATCTACAATGCATATCTTTACACTTAACTTGATAGATTTAAGCTTGTAGTTTCGCTTTACTACTAAAAGATCTTGTTTGACAGCACTCAGTTTGATCATTACTCAGAGCAATGGAGAAAACCAATGAACTCCATGAAGAGACAAAAAAAACAAAACAAAAAAAACACAGACACAAAAAAAAGATTTGTTGTTGTTATAAAATTGTTAGGAATACACAAATATAAAAACTTAGTCCGATATTGATATACGAGTTTACACACACCCCCACACCCCCACACCCCCACACACACATATACAGTATATATATATATATATATATATATATATATATATATATATATATATATATATATGATTACTTGATTAATCATCAGAATAATGAAAAGAAACTCGATTACTAAAATAATTGTCTATAACAGCCCTGATGGACAGCGATGTAACAGTTAAGAAAAGTTAATGCTCAAAATCAGCATGTCTTCTGGAGAAAGGTCTTATTGTCAGATGAGATGATAATGACAATAAGTGTGTTTGGAGTCATCATGATGAAGCTTTAAAAGATGAAACCACTGCTCTTGTTGTCACACATGGCGGTGGGAGCAGCATTCTTGGGAGCTACTTTGATTTCAATGGTACTGACTGGCATGTTGGAGAAAGTGGACAGAAAAATTAAGATGGCGGACTAAATCTAAACTCACCATCTAAAATTAACAACTAGATTATCAATGATCCTAAAACACATCCATAAGTTTTGAAATGGATTAAGCAGGATAAAATGTTTTTGAAAAGGCCTACTCACCTCAAAACTAAAGTTCATTATTGTTTTTAAAACTCACATATTTATAAAATAAATTTATTGCATGCATGATATTTCACCCTATTTCAATGTTTCAAATAAATCTTTAAAAGCCTCATTCACATGAACATAATGTGAGAGATGAAAACCTCTGGCTACAACTGTAGCTACTGTGGACCATATATTGGTGGACTTTCCATTCTTTCAGAAAAAAAACCCAAAACCCAAAAGTGATATATATTTGGTTTTTATATCGAACATTAAAAACCTTAAAACATAACAAAAACATTTAATTGTTTCTTTGTTTAGTTGTTGCTGGGAAGATGATAGAAAAGTACAACATATTTTACATATTTCTCTGACATCTGTTACTCTCTGTGAGATTAGTGACGACAGACAGCTGGAACCCTGTTGGAAGTGTGTCCCCTTAACTTGATATTGTGTTTGCAAACCTTCATCCCTCGACTGAAGGATTTATGAAATGAGGCCACCTGAGAAGGGTGCTTTTAAAACTGACCTACTTATTTCAACAACAGGGTTACTCAACTCAGGATACACAGGGACAGGAGTCATAAAAAGATATGTTTTACTTACTTTTTCAGCCAGGTGCATTGCTGGTTTATTTATTTTACAGTAGTGTCGTCTTTGATTGGTTTTGTAAGTACTGAAGATTAAGATTTAAAGCTGACCTCTTATGCTTCCATGAACAGATCAGGGTAGATTTATGTTCATTACATTGTTTGCACAAAACCATTAGATAATATTTTGCCTATTTTGAGCCCATTTCAGTATGAGCCATTTTAGGGCCTCTTGTCACTTTAAATCCAAATAAGCAGCAGCTGGCCACGCCCCCCAACTCAAAGTTTACACTCTAACGCAAAAATGGCTTCAAACAAATGTGTAATTATGAAGCCGTACATCTTTGAGAAGCAGAAGTGGAGCCTCCTGCACAACCAACAAGAATGCAGCAAGTGGTTTTTGAATATTAAGTCAGTAACAGAATACTTCTCTATTAGCAGCCATTGTACAGCAATAAAACCAGCTGATCAAATGTGCTGGAGCTCTGCTTGGGTTGCCAGGTGACGATGCAATGCCCATTGAATGTGACTTAACAATTGGAAAGTTTTTAAAACGGCTAATTTTCCAGACACCAAAAACATTAACTTATTGCCAAAAAATTATTAAACGTTTTTTGTTGTAAGTGCTTGGGCTGATTTTAGAAGCACTTGAGACTCATAGAAGTACAATAATGTGCAAAATGCGAATTTTTCCACCTGAAAAATCTCTATCCGTAGTAGTGCTTTTTTCTAAAATGGCCCTTAAACTCTCCAATTGGCTCAAAGTATGAACTTTGGCCTCCTAAATGTTTTAAATGTTGAATGAATTGTTTCAAAATAGCTTTTCTGTGAAGAGAGTCCTGAAGTGCATAAAACTGCAACATGGTGTAACTGAAGCTCCAGAGATATTTTACTGATCCCTTTGCCTCCATTGGCAGAAGTAGTCCAAATATTTCAGGCATGTGTGAGTAATCAAATGGAAATAGCTATTTGATTAACTCTTGAGGAGGTGATTAGGAATCCATTAAAAAAAACAAAAAAAAACTGTGGCTCAATTATTTCCTTTCCTTATTTTCTTTCCATATTAAAATTCACAGATTTGTCATCTTCTGTTTTATATTACTCAATTTTAATGCATCAAAGACTCTGAAGCCTCTGCTTCTTCTGTGAAAACACTTCTTGCATGCAGATTTCCACCAATTAATGCATCCCACACTGAGTTTCAGCCAGTAAAGACAGACTAAGAATGGGAACCTGGAGAGATCACAGCTTAGAGCCATAACGGGAATAAAGTCAGGACCTCCTGAAGCTGAGCGTCACTCACGCTATGTGTTTGTAATCGCCTCCCCGAAGTGACGAGCACACAATTAACAGTATGGTGACTATCATGCTCATAATGTGACCGCTACTCACGCCCTCTCATCAGTTTCTCATTTCCAACTTTCTACTCACTGGTGCACCATAAAACCAAAAAAACAGAGAGAAACAATTTGTCTGGTTGACAACAGGAAGTGGTTGGACTGAGGGGGGCCTCCCTGGTCTGAGAGCTGCCAGATTGGAGTGGTTGTAAAATCCACCAGGAAAACTTCACCAGGATGGGGAAGGAATGAATTATGTCTAACTGGGTCAAACTGGGAATCAGTCATTGGGAGGATTTCTTTCACATAAGCTTTCAAAACTCTAAACTTCGAATTCTCACCAGTGTATGAAATTTGTCCCCGTCTCTAAAATCATAAACACATCGTTTCCAGTCATGAATTCAACTTCTCCAAACTTTACCAACAGTGATGTCTAATACAATAAAAACCTTGGAGATGTCTTTAGATTTTATATTGTCACCTTCCTAAATTTTTGCTGTAAGTCATTTTGAGCCAAAAAATCACCACCTCTGTTTTGTCAAAATCATATATAATGATCAAATTACACAAAAACCAAGTCAGACAACCGTAAAATACTACTAATTTAACAAATATCAAAATAGATTTTAACCCCTCCTGACCCCTCTAAGGGACAAAGGTGTACAGAAAATGGATGGATGGATGGAAAATAGATATTAAATTAAAAAGGTAGAAGTACTGCAAGATGCAAACATTGAAGTCTGGCACCAATCTGGAAAACATTTTTATATCCTTGAAGTTTGGGTGTTTACATTTTTTATCTGATGAGAAAGTTCTCACAGGCACAGACTGATTTATTGAGACCATATAGGTCCAAATTAGATACTTAATAATCCATCAACACATCTGTTAATCCATATTGTAAAGCCAGTGATTGTTTCCACTATTTCTCTGTCATTTACTGCTCATCTGCCTCTGTCATACCTTAATCAGGCTGGCATTCCCTGGAATGTTTGAGCTTCCCACCCATTACAGATATAATGCATAGCAAACTATTGGGGGATGTGGAATGGAAATACTGAATATTATTCTCTGATACATGTAAGTATCTTTGCAAATTAGGAAAGATGTATCTACTCTGCAAAGGTTTGACGACGCTAGAAAGTCAATAACCCTAATAAGTAATCACTTCGACCTTTAACCTCAGAAAACCTCCAATTATTTTCTTTGGAGTTTGACTGAGAGCCAAAATATGCAAGATTTATGATTCAGTGAAAGGAAGACAAGAGGATTAAATCTTTAGCAGTGTGTGTTATTGTCTGCTGTAGAAAGCTTGTGGAGTAATAAAAAAATAAAATCAGCAGTTCAGAGAAAAAAAAAAAACAGGAGGCTTGTTGTTGGCGGCAGCTAATGTTTTCATTATTGATAATCTGGAAGTGGGAAATAATTACTATTGACCGCAGAATTCACTGTTACACAGCCGGGGTTTGGCACAATGGATGGAGAAGTGGATGGATCAACATCTTTAGAAGTTGACAACCTAAAGAGCCTTGAGAAAGTGTGTATATTCATATTTTTCTCATTTTGTTACACAAACTGCCTGAAATTTATATAGCCATTTTGAAAATGTGTATATTTTGTAAAGCCCCTTTTCTTGCAGAAACATCTGCAAGTGTTTTGTACCCGACCAGCTTTGCAAATTTAGTGGCCAAAATTTTACCTCATTCTTCTCTGATTTCTTTTGCAAGGCATTCAAAGTAAAATAGGAATCAGAGGAAACTGACATCCCAATCGGATGTCATCCTATCTGATTCAGAGCTGAATCATGAATTAAAAACTGTCCTGATTGGCCACATGTCTGAGTTGGCTCGTTATTGGGTCAGTATAGTAACTTTCCCTGTTTTTAGCTTTAACTTAACACCTTCCAGCTAAACTACTGTATGTTGCTTGTTGTAACTGCAGGGTGAGTCAGGTCCAAAGTCCAAATCTTCCGGGATGTGTGACTGATAAGAGCGGAGGAGAGTGGAGTTACTGTAGATGTGCATGCAGTGAGCTGCGGTTGTCTTCTTTCTTTCCTCAAGAGGATAAACTAACCCCTTTATTTAGACTAGAATAAGCAGATTAACTCGTCTTTATATTCTGCATTGGACGTATCAACGGCTTAATAAAAATGAGCCAGAGAAACTCACGCCAACCCAACCACCAACCATATCATTTTGGTTCAATCAAGTACAAATTTTGGGTCGGGGTAGACCATAGATCTATACACAAACCCTACACACAGTCAGCTGCAAACCTTTCCAGTTTGTGATGAAGGTCATCAGTCAAAGACATCCTCTTCAAAAAGTTTATCTCTGAAGAGGAGATTCCCAAACGAGAGACTCTGTTTTACTAAACATTGAGATTATGTCCATAAAAATCAAAAGCAACATTATTGAAGCAAGTATTCATACAACAGCCTGTATAAATTTTCTATAATTTGCTTATTTTCTCAGACTTTTGTTAAAAATAGATCCAGCTAAAGGAATCTGACTCTCACCCAACAACCTTGTTTCTAACTTTTTAACCCGTGATGTCTAAATCTAGATTATCATACGCTGATTGGTCTGATTCAAACTCTGCTATTTATGGCATCACAAATGAGGTGTGACAGATCGTAAGCAAGATCGTAGCTTGATACCTTGTGTTATTTTGTCAAACATGCAACTTTTGTGTGAGCCTCAGATGCATTGAACAAAGTGGCACAGAAAGTTACAGACAAAATGGTTGGCTTTTAAACAGAAAAAGGGGAAAAATTGAATAATTTCCCATAATTGCAACATTTCAGCAAAAACTAATTCAAAACTCAACACAGGTTTGACTCCAGGCTGCAGTACTCCTACATAACCAGCAGGAAATGACTGACATCAAGTCTAGACTTTGCACAGTGATAACATCATTTCCATTGGGATAAACTTTTATAAACAATCACTTACTGTGATGTTTTATGCTTAGATTGTAATGATAAAATGCAATGTGATTCTGGGTTTTCCCCTTACTTGTATTATTACTTAGCTTTTTACATATGGAAAACTGTAAAATTATGAAGAAAAAGGGAGCTAGTGTCTCACCATGAAGGCCTTTCCTGGGAAAATGTTACCATTGTATTCTATTAGGAAAACACTGATGTAATGTGTTCTTAGAGCTTATTGGGTGGGTTTCTAACTTTTTATTTAAACACGTGTTTATCAAGACACAAATAAGAGTTATCTGGGAGCAGGTGGGCTAAGAAATCATCTTAAAGCCTGGGAAACGTTTTACACCATTACAGGCTTAGATATTCTTGGTGGTCTATAATTAATAAGCCTTGGACTTTAACTGCTTTTTAAACATTCTCAGTCTAATCCTATATCTGACAATGGCAGAACTGGAAAGTGTTTGCTGAAAAATGATGAGAGTGGACATTTACAGGTCAGGACAAAATGGCTCAGCACTAAAAATAACTATTTCTAGCAGATGAGCAACATCTGAAACTCATGGGGTTTTTTTTTTTTTTTAAGAAATAGGAAAGTTAGCCAACAAAGACCTCACACTGGATGCATCATCCTTCAGTTTTCAGCCAATTGTTGTTTGGGAATCACCTTGGTGTTGGTAAATGTTATTTAATCTGCAGATGTAGGATGTTAATGACTAATCAACTGACCTGTTTTAGCAGAATTGACCTTTAAGTGGAGGAGCTTGCTGGCACAGGAAACAGAAAATAAATATTATTTTTTTATTAGGGAACAGAAGATAAATATTATTTTTTAGTAGGAAACAGAAGATAAATATTATTTTTTAGTAGGAAACAGAAGATAAATATTATTTTATAGTAGTAAGAAGCGAATTAATTGATTCCACTGTTGCTATTTAGTAATGGAGAAGCCAAGATGGAAAAGCAGACAGTGAAAAAATATTTACACAAAGAAGTACAAAAGACCGGAGAACAAACTTTTAGCAGCAATAACACTCTGTAGTTGTTTTCCATCTGACTTTATCAATAATTCACGTTACTATGGATGAATTTTGACCTTCTTTTCTCTACATTCTTCATTTCATCAGACAGTGTTAGTCAAGCTTCAGCTCTTAAACAGATGGCCACGCATTTGACTCTTTCGACTCAATGTCAAGAGATACTGAGAGGAATTCACAGTTGATTCAGCACAAGGTGTCGAGGTCCAAATCATCACCCCTCCACTGCTTTGGAGAAGATTTTACATGTTTGTCCTAATTTCCTGTGTTTAGTTTGCTCCAAACTTGGTGATGTGCATCGTGGCGAAACATTTCTATTATGCTGGTGTCCTCTATTTAAGGGCATTGGTTCATTCAGATCCTGACAGAAGTATTGCAATGTGACTTTTTGACAAGTTATCCTTTTTTCTGTGCAATTTAAATTTTCTAAACATTTAATATGCTGACTGAAGTCTGTAGCGTGTCCTAAAAAGATGAAACCCACGAGCGCAACATTTCTCTGAGTATCTCACCATCTGAATTTCTTAAATCCGGTGAAGATGAGCAACTGTTTTAATTGCATCCAAAGTTGTCTATTTTTTATTTATTTATTCATTTATTTTATATATGATCTGCAAATAATTTAAAAACTGCATTATGACACTTTTGGATAGATAGACAGCAGTAGTTTCTTCTCTAAAGTCATCGCTGATGTCTTTCCGTTTCTGAATTGTATGAAAACACACCTCGGTGCTGCAGTCCATCACACTGGAGCATTTAGTTGAGTTTTCACTTCTGCTCTTCTAAACTAAAGAGGTTCAGACAATGAAAAATATTTGTTCATTTTCTGAAAAATAATTAAAATCCCAGAACTGGAAGAAAATAACTATTTTCCGAAGAGGTTGAGCTCAACTATTCCCTTAGCACTGATGTGAAGGTAGTTCTCATCCAGTGCACTTCTAAGGAAGATTAAATTCCACATTTTCTTTCTTTCATAAAGATAATTTTTAAACAGCAATATGTTTTTATATATATATTTACAGCAATCTTCTTTGGTAACTATAAAAAGACACATGGAATCGTCATTATAAATGGGAGTGTAGGAAGAAAAAGATTGAATCTATGAAACAAAAGAAAAAGAAAATACTTTTAATAATTCACCAACAACTGATTTGTTCAACAGATGCTCCCGTCATCATGTCTGTAAAACAGAACATGTACCACAGGAAGCCACAAACAGAAACCCTAACCCTGAAGAAACAACAATCTGTCCTTCTGAATTCTGGAGCTCAGCCTAAGTTTCAACAGGAAGAGTTTACACTCACAGAGTTTAGTTGCTAAGGATGTTTCAGCTCTGTGTATGTTGCAGCAACACCCTGGCACTGTGTGAACGTTCGACTTTAAGGATATATATCACCTCAGCATAAATCAGACCTCGACTGTGTTTATTTTGGCTGCAACATACTTGTGTGCATATTGCTGCCATGCAATGTGGTAACACCTATACAAAATGTCGTGTGAAGTGTTCTGGAAGCCATGTGTGAAATCTGCACAACATCACAGAGTGATTTAGTAAACGGCTTGAAAATTAATTTTCATCAAATGTGATGAATGTCTTCTTTGGCAAATATCATTTCTGATAATAAACCACTACATCTGCACATTTGATCAGACAGCTTTTGAATGTGATCCATGAGTTTGCACGCAAGTTTCTCTCCAACAGGTGCAGCAGTAATGCATGCACAAAGGCTGTTTTGTGCATGATGGTTTTGTTATTGCATTACCACAACTTGAGGTCAGATGAGAGCGTTTCTGTGATTAGGAGCTGAGACCACAAAGGGAGTCTAATGTGACTTTTTAAGATATTATCTGTGCAGTTCAGATATGTAAAAAATATCCCAGTAAAATTTATATTCTGTAATCAAAAATGCTCTGCTTTATGTGATTTGGGAGAATTGAAATTATGGTCTAATTTCAAATATACATTCCCTTTTCACAGCCTCATGTTTGATTCTTGTTGACCACTGTATGAAACCTTTGCTTAGTGTAAGTGTCTTAAATAAAATACAAGGAATACCAAGATGAAGAGTTATGAAGGATGAACCATACCCCTTCCCACATTTCATCATTTTAACACTACAGCTAAAAACTGGAAAATAAGGATAAGAGAAACAGTAAGAGGCAAATTTAAAACACAGGAAAATAATATTGTACAGTTATTAAAAACAGAATACCCTAAACAAAGCGGACGTGCAACTGAGCAGGAAAAAAATAAAATTAAATACACAATGTGCATGTGTATTTGGTATAAAAGTTCACACAAATAAGTTTTTAAATGTTAAAAACTAAATATAAACAGCCAGATTAAAGATTGTAATTATTATAAGTAATAGCAATATCATACTGTACAAGACTATAACAGAAAACTCTTTGTAGTTATTAGAAATCGGAATATTGGACTGATGATCAAAAAGATGTACAACCAAGTCAAATCTTTTTCTAAAAATCTACATGTGCATGTGCACTGAACGTTAAAAGAGAGACTATTTACAACACAGACTGAAAAACTTCAGTTAGGTGAGAGCAGTGATGGTTATAAAGTCCATCAGAGTTGGGAGGAAGGATCTGCGTTAATGCTCCTTTGTGCATTTAAGATGCAGCAGTCTGTCACCAAAGAAGCTCTCCAGTTCAGATCCAATTTCATACATGGACATTATATTTTAGCCAGATTTGTTCTGTCTCCTGCACTTGGTCAGAGGTCATCCTCAGACAGAGCTGGCCTTCCTGATGAGCTTTTCTAACCATTTCCTGTCAGCTGTAAGTGGCTCTTCCAACATAGTTCATCATAGACGATGGCTGATGCTACCTAAAGTAAAAAAAAAAAACTTGATTCCTGTTATATTATCGTTCAGGTGAACTCATGTTTATTATTTTCATGTAGGTTTAAAGTAAAATTAATACATGCTTCTTTAAAAATATTGTAAGAATTCCAGAGTTGATTTTTGAACTTAGTGTTATTAAAAAGAGTCCAACCTCTGTTTTTCCAAAGGCACTAAAGCAGAGCCATCTGTCACATACTCCTCACCCCCCCATGCTGTGCTTGGCTGCATCTACACAGTATCCCAGCTGGGCCCAGCTGCTTCTGGTTAGTGATGTGTTCAGCTACCATCACTGGAACACCAGGGGGTAACGAGGTAGTAATTATCCACGTTTAACAACAATACAGGGACACCAGTTCAAACTGTAAAGTGTAATAATATTTACATGTTTTTTTCCATCATTCCAACATTTTGGAAAATGTTACCCTGGTCTATCTTTTTAAAACTCTTGACCACCTTCGGGAGGCCTTGTTATTTCTGTAGTCTCTGCCCCTTTGATTTTAGCACTGTGCGACCCTGACCTTTGACCCTGTGCAGTAAAACCTCTGCTCGATCATGTGCCCCGGCGCCACACTCCTGTGGGACCTGAGCTGCAGCTTTAAATGCTTATCCTCGTGTCTTCGTGGGCGCTCGTGGCGTTGAGATGGGGATGTCAAATAAATTTCTGCTCAGCGGAGGTCCAAGACCAATAAATATCAGAGCCTCTCTGTTAAAGCAGCAGTATTTAACGTTTACTAAAAAACAATATGCTTTTTTTCTTTTTTTTTTACATATTTCTCAAAACTATCACTATGTTGTGACAGTATGGTATGAGACAAATAATCTGTGAAGAACATCAAGCTCCTCTGCCTGCTCCCTACGGACCTTATGTCATCTGAACAAATCTTTAGTTGTTTCCGATGCTGCTCATCAAAACAACCAATCAGAGCCAATCGTATGCGCTGCTCACAATCTTCCCCTTTTTCTCTGCTATGCTACAGCTGGTTCGCCACAACAAGCCTGCCACAAATGCTAAGTCTGGTTAGCATGGCCACCAATAACGGTGGATCAAAGGTTTTTCTGGAACCATATGTTGTTTCTCCGCCATTAGCATATTTAGCAGCACATACACAAGGATGATTGTGTATGTGCTGCCAATCACTCCTCCTGGCTGTGATTTGTTGTTTTTGAGTAGGAGCGGTGCTTTTCTTCAGATGGCAGTAGTAGCTCAGGGAGGAGATGGAGAAGCTCGATCTTTCATCAGATTATGTGTCTCATATTATACCATCACGACATTGTGACAGTTTCAACAAATATGTAAAAAATAAATAAATACATAGTTACATATTGTAGCGATCACAATATGAAGACTGTAAGCATTTTTTGCTTTTACTCTTGTAAAATCTAAGAGAAAATTATCTCATGTTGATTTTATGACATCATTTACTAGGTGAAACTAGCCAGCATTTTTACAATTTACCATAAAAACAGTGACTTCTATCCACAAATAGAAATGCCAACTCTTGATCAGAAGTTTGTTTCAGTTGCGTGTCTTCAGAGGTCCAGCTTAAAGCCCCAGACTGCCTGCTCTGATCCTGGAAGTCCTTTAAACCGAATGTTGTTCAATCCCTCCAGCAGCTCTGGAGCCAGGGCGTCATCATGGCCCTTGTTCCCTCTTCTGTTCTGCCTCTCTGCCACCAAACCTCTGGAGCCGACATCCAGTCCAGCCATCGTGTAAAAAGAAAAACTACAAGCTGAAAGCAACAGCAGTTAAACATCGATGGTGTGAGTAAACTGTTGCCTTCTTCTGGTGATTATTTTAGACATTTATGCTGTTAGGATCCTGAAACACTGGAGTTTTCAGTCTGGTTTATGAAGAATGTAAATCTGAGGATTCCGAGATGAAAGTCAGAATTGTTTTTTCAGTGGCCCTAATCCTTTTCCCTACTACAGCCACTAATTTTAATGTATTTTTCTGGGATAGATCAAAACAAAGCAGGACAAGAATCAGAATTGGAAGATGACTTATGAATTCAAACCTAAATATTTACAAATAAATAGTTAAAAAGCATAGTCACATTTGCGTTCAATCAATAGTAGAACCATTTTTAACTGTGGCTCCAGGTTTTTGTCAGGTTTGCATATCATACTTTTAGTTTGATTTGCTCAGTTGTAGTTTGAGGTACAAGAAAGGATCAGAACATGACTGGAAAATTAAACTCTAAAGAAAACCTTAAAAGAATATCATTTTAAAAGATCACAAAAAAATCTGTCTCAAGAAGACAGTGGTAAAAGTTCTACTTTTTCATTTGTTTCCTTTTTTACTTTGACAGAAGAAAATATTTCTTAATAGATTTTATTCAAATTATAATATTTTTCTTTTTCTTTCATGAGTTAATCAAAAACCCTCTAAATGTTTACTCCTAATGACACCAGTTTTCATGTTTTCTTGGTCTTTCCTGCTGCACCATGAAGTCGTCTCTTTCCACATTCGGAGACAGATTTGTTTCCCTTTTGGAAGGAGCCATGTTGCTCTGTTGGTCTCGGGCGTATTATCGTAATCTCTGCCAACATGCCACAGGCTGAGAGGGCAGCATGATGATTTACGCCAAGCTCAACAGATTTAAAAGTTCTTTAAAATGTTTTACTGAGCCAGCTTCTGTCAGGTTAGAAATCTATGCATGGAAGAAGAAGGGTGTGGATATGCATCATTTATTTATGTTTTAAAGAATACTACTTATAGTGGGCGAGGTGCTATACCCAACTGAAGGATTTAAGATGATGTATTTTAAAAAGTGCAGATATAGAAGTCGTACTTTTTAAGGTAGAAATGTAATCATTTTCTTGGCTCTACACTGAGAAAAAGTGGCAGCAGAAGCTGAATCTGGTTTTGCTGAGCTGACATTGATGAAGTCTCTAAAGAAGTTGTAACCTTGTACGGAAAATCCTGCAGGCTAAACACACACAAAAACACATACTGTGTTGGTTGAAGTTTATTTTAGGAGGTGGCTGCAAATCTCTTTTCCACACCTCTGCTCCTGATGTCCTTTAAGATGCTGAAATGAAAAATGACTCCCAAAGTCAGTCAGGTTTATAGCCTTCACTGGTGACTGAACATACTACAGTGCTGTGTTGGGCAACCTTATTGTTACAAGTACAAAACATCCAGAGAGTCAGGTATTGTAGACTTGATAAATCAGGTCTTTTTTCTCTATGGTGGACCTCAGTGTAAAATATCAACTTTCCGTTGAACTTAATCAGCATGTTGCACAGACATTACACTGCAGTTTGGCCAGAGTCCTGAGACCTTTAGAGTGTTTTCACACCTGATAGTCCGGTAGATCAAAATTATTACATTTTCAGCTGATCTGGTTCACTTTCATACTGCACTGTGTCAAGCAATCCCATCGCTCTGAAAACTCTGTGTCCTCCCCCTCATTGTGGTGGCGCTGTACCAAGAACAACTGAAGTAAAAGACACAAAAACCACTGAAGAAGACAATGTTCTTCACAAACTGTAAAAAATGGAGTGGTATTAGATTTTAGTGGTGGTAAGATTTCTTTTCTGTCTTTGTAGTTATGTAATATTAAACTTTAGAGATTTCTTTGCCATCCTCCCCATTGTTTGTGTTGATGGGTCCTCATTCAGTCCAGTGGCTAAGAGACGTAGGGATTTTTCCAAATCATTTTTATACCACAGGGAAACAGAGACACAATGACCACTGAATGGATTCCTAGAAATTCAGATCAGCTGGCATAGTGTAGATCTGTGTCATCAGTGATTTTGTTGAAAAACTTGGGACATTTTCCACTGAATAAATGTTCTCACAGTAAAACTTGGATGTTTCTATGTTTTACAGTGTTGGATTATAGTACAACAATAAATTATGAGTTTGTTTTTAAACTTTTTATACATGTTTAGCAGGGGTGCCCAGAACTGTACATGCCAACTCAGGAGATCTGCTTACACAAAATCCACAAGTGTTGGCTTGTAGAGGGTTTCAGTCTGTAACAGCCATTTTTGCTCCATATGTTAAACTTGAAGCCTCAGTAAATTTTACAACTGTAGTGGAAATGTTTGCCTCGGTTCAGATCAAACATGTCCAAAGATACAAACTCACCAGCTGTGTTGTTTGTCTGTTGGTACATCCAGAATTTAGAAACATAAACATCATAAATTAAAGAGCCACATTGATTCATAGTAATAATCTTTTTTATTTTATTTAACCTTTAGCTACTACCTACAAATAAAATGTGTAACAATGTTACGAGCTTGATTTAAGTGCCATAAAAATAAGCATTAAGCTTCAGTGTATTTGAAAGATTATTCCATGTACGAGAAGCATAAGAAGAGAACACTGTTCTAGTTCAGAAAAGATTCAGGGTACTCTAAAGTAAAGCCAACTGGAGGGAAGTAAATCAACAAGTGTTTCATAGTGTTAAGTATGCACTTAAAAAAGGGGGAGGTTACAGAGTAGAGCTTTGCACATAAAAATATAGCAGAGACACTGTTTTTCTAGGCTTAACAAGGGCTAAGAGACCACATTACAATGTACAGGATGACACATTCTCTATGAATTTGCTGTAAAATGTAAAAAGCAGTGACACACAGAGTCTAAACAGAATGTTGTGGGGAAGCAACAGGCATATCAATATTTTTATTTTACTTTACTTAGTCAAGAAGGTTAAATAAAGCAGATAAAAAGTCCCTACTTTACTTTTAACTAAGAGAGAGTAATCATCACCATAAAAGTGCACTTTACCTGTAAAGTGCTCTTTACAGGTATAAAGTGCACTTTACCTGTCCCAAACTAAGCTTTGAGAAAATCTTTTTAAAATTCCCATAACATTTTACTCTTCTCAATTTGCAAAAACACATTTATGTCTAACTTAAGGGTAATGCTAAACCGGTCTAAAGTCCATTCACTGAATCAAATCCACAGCATCATTCAAACATCTTAGAGTAAAACACAGGTCAGCACAAAGATTCTTCCCAATAGAAACATTAGTTCTCTTATATTTTCACTTAATATGTTATTGTCAACAATGTTTCAGTTGAGATTTTATTTCATATTGAAGAATATTGACAAGAGGAGAAAGTTTTGAAATTGTACCACAACTCACTATTTGCAATAAAAGAGCAATGCTATTGACATTTTATGATATTCATTTTCAGAATTTAAAATTGTAAGTCTAGTTTTACTACAAAGTTATTTAAATTCTAGTCCAAAAGAATGTTTTGAGTCAGGAAATTTTATTGATTGGTGGACTATCGCAGTAAAAGCAGGACTAATTAACCCTTGATAAATTGCAAAAACACTAAATGTTATCAATTACTTTTGTCTAGTTTTTAGAGCATATATCTTAGTACATTTGAAATAAGACAAAACTGCCTTACAAGTAACTTTTCAGTAAGACATAGGAGCTTGTTTTAAATCAATAATTGTTTAATATTGATTTTAAAAAGTACTAATTCCACTGGAAAATCATTTTGTTTATTACAAAACATTTGCTGCAAGTTATAAATCAAATACTCTGGCAGTGGAAATAGTACTTTTGGATCAATATTAAGCAAATTATAAACTGATTATAAAAGGCTCATATTTTGCTGGAAAGTTACATGTAAGTTCGCTTTGTCTTATTTCAAGAGTACTAAGACATTTGCACTAGAAATTAGACCAGAAATACTTGGTAAGATTGTGTTTTGGAGCATATCAGGTGAAAAAGTTTTTTCATATAAAAATTAAATCAGCTGATGAAGAAAAAAAATATTTTACCTCTATTTTTAAATAACCCTATTTACAGAGGAGATTACTTTAATTAGGACCTTTGCCAGGATGTTCCAAAGCTGCCACTAGATGACAGCAGCACACATGTATCCCTTTGCATTCTTCTGGCTGAAAACTGAGCAACACTATAAGGAAGGTGAAGCTTTAAAATTTGCAGCTTGAATTCATAAACAGAGTTAAAATGCTCCTAATGAGTGCTCAGCTGTGAAAACGAGGCGACCTTTACTTGTACCTGCCATGAAACTTCTGAGATGCATTCTGCAAGAACAAACAAAAGGGTGAGCTCTAGGAATCCAATGAAAGGAAGGAAAGCAGGGAGGAGGAGGAAAAGGGGTGCAGGAATGGTGTTTAGCTTCAGTCTTTTTACACACTGTTGGACTCGTGTTTGGAGTGGAAACACCCAGGAGAGATAAGGTGGGGACGTCACGTCTGGCTTTCATCATGACACTGCCTCCTGCCCGTTGTTGCCGAGAGACTGGGAGTCACTCCAGTTCAGCCAAACTCCCAGTTACACAAACACTGCAGGAATCTGAGGTCACTCCTTGGAGAATGGCAGAAAGTATTGCACATTTTACATCCAAGGCTGTTTGATTCTCCTGAGGAGAAAACGCTTACCAGCTCTTTATTTTTAATCTTACAGCATCATCCTAAGTCCCACATGTTCCTTTACTCCGATGGGAGGGTTTGATTTATAACCGAATCTTCAAACTGGGTCCCCAGATGCACAACTCATCCTGACCACTTTTTATGACTTTCCATAAAACACATTTTAAAAGTTGTCTCTTCTCTTTGTCTTCAGTTTTGATTTGATCAGCAGGACTTCTCAAACATGATCACATTCACAGTGGCATTCCCATCTCGCCACTTCCTATTTAATTTATTCTCTAAAATAACCATTCAATTTTTTAAAAATGCTATTAAAAATTACACATAACACATGAGCATCAGCTGGAGAAGCCTTGGAGTTATGTGCTGTGTCATGACTTCACTAATTTATGGCTGCATAGCCTTAACCAGCCCTCCCGCATTGTTGTTTTGTTGTTTTAATGAGGCAAACTGAGAGATGGGTGCTTTGTTTCTCCGGAGGCCTGGACGTATTTCAAGCTACAGTTGACCTCTGACCCCTGAGAGCAGGTCAGGGCCCGTAGATCAAGCAGAATATTTTGAGGAGAGCGCCACATGGGCTGCGAAGAGAAACTGCTGAAGGTTTGCTCGTTAATCTTAGCTTCAGCTTTGACAGAGAGAACCAAGACAGTCAAATTTCCAAACCAGTGATAAAAGATGGTAATCGTCACCGTACAACAAATAGCTCTGGTGATTAAGGATGTAAATGTGTATTGGTTGAGTTTTTGGATGCAGTTCAGAGAGTCACTTTTTTTGTCCATCTTAGACTCACAGTGGAGCAAAACCAATTATCTAAGCGGAGACCATTCACCCCACTTGTATAATAGAGGTTTAGAGGTTTTTGCTGGATTTATTTTCCATCATGACTCATGTATTGTTAAAAAAAACAAATTGATGACATGACAATGAAGTAAAACTGAAAACATCTCAGATGGGAGGTGTAACATCTGCAGCAGCAGAAGAAGAAGACTTGAGGAAATGATTGTGTGTGTTTCTATTCTAGTGGAACTGCTAATGTAATCTCAAAGGAGGATACATGTTGAAAAAATAAACCCAGTAGTAATATTCCATTAAAATCAGAAAAGAAATTGGAGAAAATGTGGATTTTTATGGTTATTTTAGGCATACTTAATGAATCATTCTGATTTAAGGATGATATGTTCATAAATTGAGTAATTATAAGTAAGAAAATGTCTTGCATGCAGTGGTAAAGATGTGTAAAAATCCTTCATATTAACTCATCTTCAACTGCAGTAATATAACCTGACATGTAAAAAAAAAAAATCAACCTTTTAACTTTTATTGGTCTGATGTAATATTAGAATCTTAAATGTCATGTTTTTATTTGTTTAAGCAGAAAATCATCATAATTACCAGAAGTAAAAGCTTAAAAACAAAAGTCTGTGTTGTTATTTAAAATAATGTCAAGTCAAATTTATTGAATGGAACTGAAGACTCATTTAGCATGGAGTGAGGTATTCCAATTTCAGTGATTATGACTTAAAGATAAAGTGGATAAATTCTGTCTCTGAAAATTTTTATACTGTGTAAATGTGAAATACGCAAAGTTAAGTGGAAGGAAAAAGTGTGGTAGGAGAAGAATGAATGGACTAAGGCTGAAGTCGGTCCATCAAGACAAAAAGAGACCCAACCAAGTATTAAGCACACAGAAAAAGACATACATTTCATTTCTGTTGAAAATATCATGTCTTTATTGTCAATGTAATATTCAAATCTTCTGAGATACTGAATTAGACATGTCAAAAACTGAACTGTATTGCACTGTTTGATTACTTGGATAAATTTTAGATGAAGGTTCTGTAATTGACTTGTAATCTGCATGGTTAAATTGAATATATATGATGCTTTTACTATGCTACATGTCCTGCATGTTATTGAAACTCTGAAATGCTAAACAACTTTCAGGTGGACTGCTTTTGGTGCTCATGAATAGACTTTTCTTGTGGAGCAGCTGCTTCAAAGCAGTTTGTCAGCAAGGAGTACTTGCAATTAACAAATGATTTCTGTGCAACTAAAACAAAAAGTTAGAATGCAATACAGATCCCAGTTTGTTTTTAAAACTGAGCCAAGTTTCTGAGAAGAAATGACAAGGCTCTTAGCTTCACAAAAAGCCAAAAAGATTTTTGGAAGCTAATAATCTGAAGGGACCAAAACCTTTGCCATAAACAGAAGAGAGTGGATTCAGGTAAAACAAAAACAAAACGAAGAGTAAAAATCTTTTTTGTTACTCGTTTGACATTGAAACTTAATTTGCTGATGCTGCACCAAGAAACTTCCTCTTGTAAGCTGCAGAACCACAGTGAAAAAAGCTGAGTGCACTGAAAAATAATGTTTCACATGCAAAGTTCTATTTTCACTGACTCAATAGCTCCGCCCACTTTCTCATTTGGGTAAATGTTGTTTTAAAATCACAGCATTGTAGGGTTCATTGTGTTTGGAAACATGTCGGTGATTACCACATTCATCTGCAATCAGATTTTGCAGGATGACTTGCAAAAATGTCCCAAAATTACCAATATGCATTTGTAGTTAGTTTGTGTTTCACTCCTCATCAAGTTGACTGATAGTTTTCCTTTCACCACAAATCAGTCATGCACAATTTAAAAATCCTCAGACATACAATCTTCCAAACATGTAGTCAGAGATATTATTTCATTTAAGGCGTGGCAATAAAAGCAGTAAAATGTTAGTGTTTGGATAATTGCTCAAGATATTGACAGTAAAGTAATTACTGTTCACATCCCAACATTTAGTGGTGGTTTTAAAAAAGGGGCAGATATTCACCGTCCAACAGGAAGACAACTAGAGCTACATGACAGCATATTCAGTGTCCCAGTAAAAGGCCAACATACGTAAATCCAACATAAAATCTGTGCCGAGACTTTAAATCCGGTGCACAGGTTATTCTTTTCTCCTCTTTACAATTATGCATCATCGTAAGTTAAAATTGAAAAATACTTTATTGTTTTCAAAAGGAAATTAAATACTAATTACTAATTAATTTAAATATTATTGAAATTAATTAATTAATAACTTAAGTTGGTCCATATCAGGAATACCAACACAATACATTACAGTTTATGGCTATAAAGTGACAAATTGCAAAGCACTGGATGGCATTTCACTATTCTGGACACTAACAGTGTTCCTTATAAGCAGCTGTGTTTATTTTCAAATGCTCCACTGCCTATTTTTGCAGATGTTTGATGATAAAACATTTACATTTTGTGCAGATTCAGAAAACAGGGACATTTGTAAAAGTCCATTTCTTGTTTGTCAACCTTATTTGACCAGTAGCAGTAAAACATTTAGATGCATCATCCAGTTCAGTTTTAATGAGTCCAATCTTTAAGCTGAAAAAGTTTGTGATGTGAGCAGTTTGGGACTTTTTATTGGAATCTACCAACTTGTTTTGGACTTGTTTCTGTTTTTCTATTACATATTACCAAATGATAGTCTTCCAGACGTAACCAGGTTCACATTTTTCTCATTAGATTCTGCATATTTGTTGTCTGAGCAATGAACTGGGGTCTTTAATAAGCGCTGTTGGAATTTATTAGAAAGCTGTCTGCAAGTTTTCTGTAAATGGAAAAATACATTGAAAAAGTCAACTTGGACCATAATTATAACAAGATGTTTTCAGGTAATTGGTAGTAGTGTGAATATTGTAACATACACTATGCAAGATCATTTGGGAGTAAATATATATTAAAAACAGGTTTGTAATCAAATTTTACCTGTTATTTTTAAATCCTAAAATACAATTTTATTCCACAAGTGAAAAAAACCAGATGAAGTTTCATTGATAATGACAGCATTACCTGGAAGCTGTGAATGTTTTAGTGCATCCTGATTGATTTGCTGGCTCACTCACAGAAGCTGCAGAATGAATTTATTCATGTCATCTGCACGGATGCCAAGAGTTGCTGAGTTCCACACGAAGCCCCTGTTGCTGCAACACTCATATAATGTTTTGTTTTTTAAAAAACTTGAGCAACCAAGAGACAATCCATCATGCAAGCTTTATCTGCAGACAGACGAGTGAGCTAAAGCAGCTCTCATCTCTACTGTTGGCTTTGTGCATAAATCCCAAGTAAGCCCAAGTTTGGAAAGAAGACAAAATCTTGATAATGTGGTTTGGAGACGTTGATACTGAGTATGTGCAAAAACAATCTGACTCATTAGTGGAAGATAGTCAAATCCACTCAAATGCTCCCTTCGAAATAGACACTGAAACTTTTCGCTGAACTTCTGATGCTAAGAGGCCTGGACTTGGCACATTGAATGCAGAGAGGATGCATTTGTGCTGAAATGTTAATCATATGTTTCAATAATTATATGTGGAGATTAAATGTAGTTTTTAGCCAATAAAAAAAATCAAGGTGGGGCTACAACCAAAGCAGACAACAGTTCAGGTCAGAATTTCACATACAATCATCATAAGCATAAATGGCGTGCTAATAAATGCAGCAAGAGGAGGGAAGTAGTCGTGCAACTCCAATGTAAAAAAAGGAGAAAAGTTAATGGTGTCTGGTTCTGAAGAACTACAAAAGTGGAAACAACCACTCCGAAAATATAGATTTTTAAAAAAAGATTTTAAAAAGGGTAAAAGAGGGACTTTTTTGACTGCATGTCGTCTTCAGCTTGTTACAGATCTCTAGTGAACAACGTGTCTATATACTGTAGAGATTAAAGGGCTTCTAAGCCAATCAGAGTTAAGCTGAGCAATCAGCCCCAAAAATGAGACACCTGTGATAACCAGGCATGACCAGAAAACATGAGATAGAAAGGAAATTAATGTTTTAGAAGAATTTAGAAAAAAATAACAAAGCTTTTAATTTAATAAAAACACTACAGGGAGATTATGAAAGTAAAAGTATTAAGATTTGTTGCCAGACATTTTCTGATATTTGCTCATTGACATTTCCAGGCAGGAAGTTGTGCCTGCTCTTAAAAGAAGAGGTTACAGATAAACTATTGCTACAAAGGGAAATCAATTCTTTACAGACAAGCAACCCTAAAGTGCTTGGCTTTGGACTGTTGTCTTTGACTTGTGTGATTTCATGTATTCAGAAGTGCTTACATTTTATAGAACATTGTATATTTTTGTTGTTTGTCACTGATTATGCTCCTCTATCACAGATTTCTCTTTTTTGATTGTCCAACTTGAGACTGACTTGCTTATATGACCTTTAATCTCTACATAGACACATTGTTTGTCAGAGATCTGAAAGAAGCTAATGACAATATGTAGCAGAAATGCTTTGGGTGTTTTTTTGCTCTTATCAAACAGATAAGGAGTTAAGATCATACTAATTGTCAAAAAAGATCTGATTTCTAAAAAAGAATGAACACTTTTTTCATGTAACATTTCCCATTTTGAAAAGATTTTAATTTGCCAGTAAAAATCTGAGCCTAAAAAGTTATTGAAAATGCTTACGTGCGTCAAACATCTGTTACCAGCCCAGATGATCTGAAACTGCGGTCAAAGATGCACAAAATTATTCCAAGGACCATAAAGGGTCCCCTGGTCACACTGTGGACCCCACTAATTTTGATCAAAGCATATGCCTTTATTAATATAAAAAAAAATAACCAGCACTTCAAAAATCTACAAAGGTTTTAAACAATCAAAAGCAGACAAAATTAAATGTATTCATTCAATTTGAATACAATGGACCTTACCAGAGGGGCCACTTTTCATTGGCTGATGCCCATTCTACGTGGTGTGTGTGGGAATAAATATGTTTAAATGTTTAATCATCCAACCACTGAAGCAACCAATAGACCCCAGAAGAAAGAATGTTTGTCAGTGGCTTTCTGTTCAAAAGTGAACTTTCTGATATTTAACAAGGAGTTCACTTATTCTTTGTAGATCAACATCTTTGCATGAAATATTTACAGAATGCAGAGCTCAGGAGTATTAAGTATCATACAAATTATTTAAAGCGTTATTTAACAACTGGATATACCGCTAAGAATTTGCATAATTTCAGAAATATGGTAATTAATTTCCCCCCCTCACGGTAATCTGGTCCAATATTCTATTAACTGTTTATTATATCATCAAAAGCAGCACTGAGACCAATGCACCTCTTTTAATGACTGATTCATTCCTGCTTTGCTATTTTCCCTTTCAGAGTTTTCCAGCAGATCATCAGAAATGGATGCTGCTCTTTTTTTGATCCTTTATCCAAGCTGAGGTCAGGACTAAACAAACATAATAAAATAAAAACACGTATCAGAGGATTTCAGACGTAATGTGGTTGCACTAATTAGATCTGCATTGCTTTCTCATTTCCCTCAAACTCTCACAATGCCACGTGGGCACACCCGATCTGCAGATCGGACCATGGGAAAATATGGTTCCCTGGAGCTGGTAGATCAGTGGCTCTATGTGTCATGGTGGTTTTAAAGGAAGGAATGTGTGATGTGTATTTCATGCAAATATTCTCATTCACTGACAGTTTTCCAACCTCAAGAAGCTTCTCTCTAATCAACTTACTCGTATTACATACTTTGCTCTACGTTAATATGTTGAAAATAATAGTTGTTATAAGCACATGACAGCTATGAATGAGATGCTATTAATACAACACAGTCATAGAAAATGTACTGTATATCTGTCGACACTGACTTTTATAGAACATTGAAAAAAAAAAACTTTTAGTGCACACAATATACTTTCTGGTGCGTACTAAAAAGCATCTCATGCTCATCAGACACTCTGTGGTATGCGCTAGTTAGCATCTCTTGTGCAACACTGTCTGGAATAGCATCTGGTGCACACCAAATAGCATCTCGTATGCACCACATAGCATCTCATGTGCACCATATGGCATCTTGTGCTCACCAGATAGCATCTCGTGTGCACCATATAGCATCTCGTGCGCACCATATAGCATCTCGTGTGCAACAGTTACCGTGTAATGCGCACCAGTTAGCATCTCGTGTGCAAGAGATTCTTTCTTGTGTGCACCAGGTAACACATCGGGTCTTTCATATTTCAGGCTAGCTGTGTTTACTCAGAGGAAAATATGTGACATTTACAGCTTGGCCTGATGTACACAGACATGTTGCGTTGCTTGCCTGACAGATTGTCAATGGTGACCAGACATAAATGAAAAATATCTGAGAAAGTTGCTAGTTCTACAAAAAAATTTATTTGGTGCTCACAATATAGTATGCGGTGCACATGAGATACTACCAGGTGGACATCAGAAAGTTTATTTTTCCCTTAATGTCCCTTCAGAAGCTGTGTAGTTTTGGTGTAAATTTTGTTTTATATTTCTAAACTCTGAAACATCAAATAGTCCTTAAAATACAAATTATGCTCCACAGAAGGAAAACACAGAAGAAGAAAAAAAAAAAACATCAAAAATATTTTTATAAAGTTTTTTATAAAGTTTATTTTTGCAAAGATTTTCCAGAATTTCTCAGTAGGAGAGCCCATTTAGTAGAGCCTGAGGAGAGGCAGAAGACTAGCTGCATCCCAAAAGAATCAGCTGAGGTTGTCCAGTCATTTCACTGGAATGCCGCTTGGTTTCTAAGGCATGCCTCATTGGAAAGAGACTCCATAATATGGCCAAGAACTGGGTGCATATCTCTCCTGGCCTGCTAATGGCTTTGAATTCCCTGGGAGAATATGGAGAATAACTCTAGAGAAATTGAAGATCTGACTTTTCCTGCTGGTTACGCCTCAACCACATGCTTTCTGTAGCAATCAATAAACTTTAGGCATGTCTAAGTGGATATTTGACCAATCTTCTTATCAAACTTGCTGGAGTCTATTTAAATTGTTTGATTTCCTTATGTGGATCCAGGTTTGAAGTTGAGTTTACGCCATTCCAGCATCTTAATGTCAGTATGCATTATCCATTCCAAAACCAGTTTTGACTGGAGTTTTGGATCTCTGTCCTGTTGGAAAACTCAAATGTTTCAACCTTCTGACCTAAACCATTTCCCTCAGTTGAAAGAAAATTGTCAATATTGATTAGAAACAATTCAGCAGCCAAAAAGTGAAGCTTTTGGCTCCTGAAATACTAGGACACTAGAAGAAATGTAAGTGTTCACAATTTTCACTGCTGTAACATAAGCAGGCAGACAAACCAAATAACTAAAAACCACAACAGGTTGTCAGCTAATCAAAAGTTTAGACATTAAAATCTCAAAATCTCTTCCCTTTCTGAACAGGCATTCACAAAGACATGACCCAATGAGGGAAAAAGCAAAGAATTTCAGTCTTTGAACATAGCAGGGAAATTGGGATGGACAAGCAAAGTCTATTACAATGCACCTCTGCTCCCAAAATTAATCTCTAAAAATAAATTTAAGGATTATTTGTAAAAAATGTAAAGTGGTGAACCACAAAAAATCTCATCTATGCCGACCTGCAGGATCGAATGGATTGTTAACAAAGACAAAAACTCAAATTATGGTCTTACCTGATGTGATCGATGACATTAAGATAGACAAGTGTCCTTCCGAGCCTCATACTAGCTTTTAATTGTCTTCCTCAGTTAAAGAAAACTGCTCAATTTCAAAATCTTATTTTCTTTACATTAGCAAAAATATTGACAAAGTTTTGTGTATATTTGTAATGGCCAGCTAAAGGTCCAACTCTAATTAAAAAATCCTCTCATTTTGGCATTTAGCAAACAGAACTTTGGCATTTATAAATGGCCTAAAATAGAAAAGAATAGTAAAAAAGAGTGCATACCTTTTCTATACAGTAAATCTACTAATTTTAGCTCTCCATTAATTGTTATCTTGGGCAGAGAAACACACCCATATAGTAAATAACTGTGCCTTGAATAATCAACATCACAACTAGAATTTGGACTTTCAACTACAGGTTGTCAAATAAAACATCAAAACATCTAAAAAGCTGGTTTCATTTTGTTAGAAATTTTTTGGCAACTGAAACAACCATGTTCAACATTATCTAACAAGCAAACTGATCTGAACAGCCTGCACACAGATCCAAGCCAGCAGGATATGAGGCCTCTCCTCGTTGCAACTCCTGCCAACATAAGAGCTGATTCATGCTGGCACCATCAAAGACAAGCACATCAGCAGGTGAGAGTATTAACATTCTTTGTTTTTGAACATGGGGATATGTTTACTCTCCTTTGCATGGCTAACGACAGCATCTGGAAATAAAAATCTCACTGAAGCAATCTGACCTTCCCTTTTCTGTTCTATCTGTTCTCACTTAATAAGGAAAGGAACATTTGGCAGAGCTTAAAGAGAAGCAGACACACACCTGTTGCTGACATAATGAAACCATCACTCATAGACTTTGCAGGTTTTAACGGGTGTGCAACAGGTTTATTTTTGTCACCCATGACCATTTGGGATTTCCCCATTGTTAAACTTGGTCACTTGAGCATTTGACAGCTGATGGCATACTTCACTTAAAGACAACATATGCACAGCATGAGTAATTCTTAAAGAAACAATGACAGGATGATCAATAAACGCTGCAGGAATGGCAATAACAATTTCAGCTCATGTCATCTGATAAGATCAGATGTTAATGCAGAAAACTAAGAAGATAGTTTATAAACTAAAGAACATTGTATATATTAACTAAAGTAATTACTGTATACTTTACATTTTAGTCTATATAAATCCTGAAAACTTTAATGTGCATCTCACACAAAATATATCAGGCTATTGTACCTAAGGTGTTGATGACACCACAAGTGCCTGTGAAGAACTAAAATTAGCAAATATTTGAGACCTCTTTAAAAAGGCTTATGACTGTCTATTTTAACAGTTTAAACATAAAACATACATTAATATGCATTAATACATTCTGTGGAAACTCTTAGTCTTACCACTCGTTCAAGTTCAGCCAATCAGCATCAAGGAGAATAAATGCCAGCCAAAAACGGTCAAACATTTCTGCTTCCCATCTGCATTTTTGTTCGAATATTTTAGATATGCTCTAAGAAAAAGTCAAATGGGCAAATAATTGGGTGTTACGTTCCACAGAAAAATCTACAGATAGGTGAATCCACAAAGACTGAATCGTGAATAGGTGGAGATCCACTCTAAGTTAAAAGAAAAATCAATCTGGAGATAGAGTCTAAAACAACTAACTGAACTTAATAAGAAAAAACTTGCTAGGTGTTTAGGCATTACTGGTTATATTGATGGCAAGAAGGAAGAAGAAAAAACAAAGAAAACATTTAAGTAAAAAAAAATGTTTTCCAAAAACTGGAAACAATTGTTTTTGTAACAAAGTAAAAATCATCTGTTTTATTGTTTTGTTTCACATTTATTTTCATGACTTTGTTTATTGACTGCTGTGCAAACAAGGCATCGTCATTCATCTTCATTTAAGAGTCTCATCCCACTTCCATGTTTAATTCTCTTCATAAACTGGGATTTGGAAAATTAAAAGACCAACTTTATTGCTCCCAGAGTTAACAAACATTAGTGAGATGATTTACTCTGCTGCTATGTTTGCAACATTATTAATCCTACCCTACAGAGAGAGAAGCCTGTTGAAACATCAGTCTGAAGGACAAACCATTTCATCCCTGGTGTGGTTTAAAAAGGGCTTCACAACATTCCAGAATCTGCAATTAAGCCTCCTCTCTCCAACCACAAAACAAACCATGAATAAGCTAAAACTGATTCTGCGCACAAGGTTCGCAGAACCATGCAAAAAAAGTCAAATGTTTTGTTTGTCCCTGCTAAACTTTATGCATATAATTCCTAATCATTTAATAAGTTTGACTTTGATGGAAATACATTGCCCCCTGAATCTCTTGTGTGAAATTAGTTTCTTGTTTATGACTCCACCAAAGGGAGGACTTAGAGATTACTCACCCACTCTTCCTCATCCAATTTCAGTTGTTAAGAGGAGTCATGACAAGACTATTAAGATCTCTTGTATTATAAACATTTTATTCAGCTTTCACACAAAAATGGTAAGAAAATGCAACATGGAGCCATTAAAACCAACCAGTCTCTGCTTTCTACTTGACTGAGTTTGTGTCCCAGTAGTAATAGATGTGTAGGTGAACCCCATCTTCCTCTGCAGACACTTTTGGCTCGTCATAAAACTCACATTTTGCACATTTTTATGCTTCTACTTGGATTTGTACTGCTTTTAAAAACAACCTAAGTGCTTATAACAACGCCCTGTCAGTTGTTGGCAATTTAAAGTTATTTGGTGTTTTGAAAATTACCCATTTCAAAAAAGTCCAGAATGTAATCTGGATCTGTAATCACAATCAGCAGGCACTGCACCTCATCTAGCAACCCCAGTGAAGCCCAGCCCTGTTACCCAGCAACCCAAGTGGAATTCCAGCACATTTGGCCAGCTGGTTTTACAGCTGTATGCGCTGCACAATGGCTGCTGGAAAAGATAAGTGTTTTGTTAATGATTTACCCTCCTGATTGTACAGGTGCCTCTACTTCTGTTTTTCAAAGATGTGTGATTGGATAATTGCACATCTGTTTGCATCCATTTTCACATGAGCGTGTAAATGTTGGGTTGGGGGGGCGTGGCCAGCAGCAGCTTATTTGGGATTTAAAGTGAAAAGGCTTTAAAACAGCAAGAAGTTTTTCCCAACTAGTTACTGGATTGCATCCTCAGTTTCCTGTTTTCTGCTCCTTGGTCAAAGGTGTCACTTGTTGGTATTTAGTAATTATTTAGTATACTTTAATTAAAAAAAGTGTTTTTTGGCTGCTATTGCTGTCTATGATCTTGAAACATGCTACAGATTCTTCTATGACTTCAACAAGGAATTTTCATCCACCACTCACTGTTATGATATTTTGGTGTTTGGACTTCTAGTTTCATCTAGAAAAAAAAAAAAAAAGCAAGTTTTTTAAACTTGCTTTTTAGCTTAATACTGTGTTTTATTGTTTTGTATGTTGCTTTTAATTTATTTTATTTTTTACACTTTGTGCAGCACTTTGTGACCCTGGTCTGTGAAAAGCGCTATAGAAATAAAGTTTACTTACTTACTTACTTATCTGTATCTTGATCATTTCCTTATTTCTTACCTTCTTAGTTTAAACCTGTCAGTTCAGTTAGTCTGATTGTTTCTGTTTTGGATTAGTGTTTACCTGTTAGGTTCAAGTTTATTGTTCCCATTTTCATACTCCTTGCTTTGCTTATATTTTACCTCAGCCTCCAATTTGCCTCATCTCATCCGTTTGTTAGTTTTTTCCTTTTGTCTTCATTGCATCATGTATTCCGTGATGATCCTGTACTTGTGTCTACATGTTGGACCTGCAACAGCATTGGATATCTTTGTGTTTTCTGAGCATTTGAGATAAACAGCTACATATGAAAATCATAGCAGATCAGCAACAGTTTCTAAAATACTTAAAACATCTGGCAACAACAACTTTCAAAGTCCTTTTATCACTTTTTTCCTCTTTCCTATGGTTGGTTTTATCTTCAGAAAGTTGTCTTCAACACATCTACAGTAGATCCCTTGTTTTCATGTAACTGATGTGATCAGTAATTGATTGGGTGTAAATTGGCAACTGGGTGTATATCGTTATATTTAAATTCAGTTTCAGATATTTACCATCTCCACCACTGACATTGCTCGACCCTAAATAGGGCGCTCTCATCATCATTTCTCTCATGTCTCTTGTGGTATTTTCCAGTATTTTTCAGTGTTTCCACATTTTAGAGTTACAAGGTCCTTTTATGTTTTTGTTTGCTCAGACTATGTAGATTTTTGTTGGTGAATAGTAGGAAAGTTTTAATAACTTGGGTTTAAAGACTCCTTTTGTTACAATTATTTCTGTGAATTAGGTGGCAGCCACATCTGTTCTTTTTTTACTCTTTCTGGAAAACTACTCATTAAATCCGTATAACTTTGATTAAGCCAAACCATCTGGGCCTTTTATGTTACCTCCACATGCCCTTTGTGAGATGGCATACCAACCTAAGAATGTAATGCAGAAAGGGTAGAAAAAGTGCTTTTGGTAACAGTAAGGAAGAGTTAAAGAGCTAATTATAACAAAAAACGTTGCTGATATCCATTGCATTTCGAACCCTGAGAGTAATGAAAGTCACTTTGCATGACCTACAACCTATAACTGTCTGTTGTTGGCCTGTTTAAAACTCACTTTGGAAATGTTTTTTATGGAGCAGGCAAAGAGTGGATGAATGTTGTACACTCTCACCATGAGGTAATCATTTTCCAAGAAAAAAAGGGGGAGAAAATGTAGGACTGTGTGTTGCTATTCTTGTTTTACTAAAATTTCTATAATCTGTAATGAAGGCTCAGCAGCCGTAAGCCCAGAGGAAGGGAAGTATTATGAAGGACCTGAAATTCAGATTTGTAACTGTTTATATTGACAAGTATAAATATTCCACTAGGTTTTACATGTGAGGGCTAGACAGTGTAACCCTCTAGAGGGCGCTAGAGAAGGAAAGGTACAGTTTCTTTATGCATTTAAAGGTATGAGTTCATCTCACAGGAAGGACTACAAAAGGGGTTCCCAAAATCAGTTCTAGAAGGCCGGCATCCTGCATGTTTTAGTTCTCTCCCTAGTGGTACTAACAACCTTTTCAGCAGGTCAGTGATTTTCTTAGGCCATCATTTCATCCAGGTGCATTAAACCAGGGAGAGAACTAAAACATGCAGGATGCCGGCCCTCAAGGAAAGACTTTGGGTACCACTGGACCGCAAGCTCCTTTTCCTTACAACTAATAAGTAAAATATTTTTAGACAAGGTAAAGTATTTTTTCTTCCCAAAATATATTTTATAAATATTCTATGCAAAGTTAGATTAACCTAAAACAGAGGATATTTCATTTTGGTTACCTTTCAATCACAGGTGTCAAGCTCCAGTCCTCAAGGGCCGGTGTCCTGTCGTTTTTAGATGTGCCACAGGTACAAAACACTGGAATGAAATGGCTTAATTACCTCCTCTTTTTGTAGGCAAGTTCTCTAGATCCTTGCTAATGACCTAATTATTCCATTCAGGTGTGGCGCAGCAGAGGCACATCTAAACGTTGCAGGACACCGACCCTTGAGGACTGGAGTTTGACACCATGCTTTAAATAATACATTTCTCCACCCGTTATTTTAAGTTTAATGGAGTATGAGTTAAGACTAAAAGAGGTGGAATCAATAAAAAGTTTCAGACCCAGAAAAGCAGTAGTGGGCACAGAAGAATTCAAATGGGATACATATGCAGTGGTTCAGTGAAAGTAAACTACCTCATCTAACCCTGTAACACACTCTCTTCCATTCTGTTGTTGTGGTTCAGCTGCTGGAAGCTAAAGATTGAGCCTCAAATATTACTTATTTTTCTCCTGTTATGTTGAAAGGTAATTAAAATAAGTCATACAAATCCTGTTGTTACACTCTGTGAAACCCTTATAAACTCCTGGCAATTATTGAAGTTTAGACAGATTAATATTTTGAACATTCATTCCCTATTCAAGAAATTTGCCCTTTTATCTTATCTGTAATATAATTTAACACAGCTGATATTAAATATACTGGATTGTTTTTTATTTGAATTCTCTGTTGGTATATAGAGCTTGCCTCCTTTTAGAAGGGAACATTTATGTGATCATTTAGGAAACTGAGGTTAACCACCATGATGCCCTTGGATATTTAGCATTTAAAACACTAATGTGTGTTTGAATAATTTGTTACTTTTCCTTTGTAGAACTTATAAGGTGTCTAGAAAGATTCAACAACTCATTTCATCTGACTTTATTAATGGTCAGAAGAAGGAAAATTAGTCATTCTCCTGGAGTTGCCAGAACAAAATTACATTACTCTGCTTGTTCACCCCTGATTTGGGAATTGTTGCTTCTACTCCTTTACACATCATCTGGCAGAACAACTCAAAAGTTTAAATTGGATATGATTACTAACACTGACTAATGCAGGGAGGGACCAATGAGAATAATAAGATAATACAAACTTCTGCATTGTATTATTGTGAAGTATGAAATAATGTATCAATGTTTTCACCTCCAAAACTATAAAAGCATATTTTTCTGCATCTCTAGGATGTCAGTCCATCTGTAGGTGGGTAATACCTAGATATATTTACTCAGTCACTTTTACTGGAGTAACTTTTTGAAAAAAGAATGTCTATGAGTAATTTTATTGCACTATATTTTTCACTTAATTAAAAAAGCTATTGAACCAATATGATGAGATGTGAAGTTACAAAAGTGAACTGAAAAGTTCATTAACATGTTGGTGATTTTATGAAGTACCATAAATGTTAAATGAATGCCTGCTAGTCAAACAGTGTCTGCTGCTTCTTTCTTGACTGATTCACACATTGCTAGGAAGTTACAAATATTTTAGAGGCTGTAAATATAAGACAATGAAATATCCATGTTCAGTATTCAGTTATTCTAACAAAGGCCTCATTGCCTGGAAAGGGCAGAATCTCTTAAAAATTGTGAATCATAAAGAATTAAAAACTTTAAGAGTCTGTAGAATAAAAAAAAACAAAATAGGTAATGAGGGAATTAGCATTTTTATAAAAATGCTACTTCCAGAGCATACGTGGCATGAGAGAAACACAGCAACGTTGTGTTGAGCTGGCAAGAAGTTCTCACCCCCCAGGTCTCAATGAATAATTCCCAGTCATGTGTTTTTGATCATTTGAATATTTCCATAGTACTGTAAAGAAGAATCCCACCATGACTCAGATCTGCATGCAGCTGTGTGAACAAAGACATAAAGAAGAAAAAGAGGAAATAAAGGCAATCATGGACACAAATTTATTTGTTGTAGTGACACCCTGCAGAGAAGCTCCAGCCGCAAAGTACCCGCAATCAGACCCCCATTCAACAGAAATGTTACATGTCACTGGAATGTTTGTACCCAGATAATTACCACCAATTAAGTTGAGTATGTAATTAGTTTGGAGATGTGTTCATGAGATGTGCAAGCAGTTTAGGGGTGCTTACTGGAACACAAAGCTTTAACTTAACTTGAATTACTGCAGTAAAATAAAAAGAACCCCCCCCACCCCCACCTCTTTAATACTTTCATTCTTACGGAGGAGAAGACTGATGTCACTTTTTTTGGAAGCGTTGGCCTGCTGATCTAACCAGAACAACAGGAATCCAGAAACCCATTATTATACCCAATTTAGCACCAAGCAAAAACAGGATATGATCTGTCATTGTCACATGTGCAAACAATAAAATCACTGCAGATGTGGAAACAAGTAAAAAAAAGTAGCCACAAGGCAATGTTCTGCTTTCCGCTCAGTGATTGGTGGTCTTGGGCCTCCAGTCAAAATTGGAGACTCTGATTAAAAAAAACCAAAAACAAAACAGTTCCTAGGTTGGCTTATCAAAGAAATCTGATAAAAAAAGAAAAAAAGGAAACACTTTTGGACAACTCTAACATATTACAAAATTACTATGGGGGAAATGTATTTTCTGTGTGTCTCTGGATTTAAACCGAAAAGGAAAAACATCATAGATAGCTTCAAGCTAACAGATTTCTGCCATTTTAAAACCACGCCAATGTTTGACTCCATTTAATACAACCTCCATCACTTTTCAGCACACTTACTTTACTTTGTGATCTTTGGTTATTTGTAGGAGAGTAAAGATACATTTGGTTCATGAGATCATAAGATTTTACCATTATGTTCTAAGTAAGAATATTTGTTTTCACAAATGGGGTTTCACAGGCCAATCCTGCCCAGGACTAATCCTTACTTTCTAGTTTTCATGCATGTCTAAAAATTTGGGTTTCCTTGAACTGATCAACAAAATTATCAGGTCTCTCAGCATAAAAGAAAGAAAAATGATTCCTAGGCGCAAATTCAGGCTGGGAGACTCTACCCAGCTTATCGGCATCATCCAATCACCATGCCCCCGCCATAGCCAACCAGCACCGGAGCGCCGCGCCGCTCCAGCCAATCACCGTGCAAGGATTCCTTCAAAAGGACAACCTACCTGCTCGCTGTGATCCTCAGCACACAGGTCTTCTGCCGGGTCAGAGCGCCAAAGAACTTCGAACCAAATAAAATCTTTCTAACTGATTACTTTTCTCTGCGTGAGTCTCTCCAGATTGAAATACTGGGGAATACTGGAGGTATTTTTAGTGTTTTAAAACTAGACGCTGTTAACACAACAATGACGAAACTTAAGTACAATTATTTTTAACTCTCAATAAAAGTGCCAAACATACATCTTCCCAAACTTAAAGAACTGACCACCTTCATACAGGGTTCATAATAATAATAGGTTATGCTTACTGAAACCTGATAAATATAACTACTTATTAACACTGTTAGGTCTAGTATCAAATTGTTTTACAGTACAAATTATTTACAATAAAAACCATTTTGGTAAATTGATTTTCCATTTGAAACAAATGGAACAATTTTATGAACGTTTTAACGTTGCAGCTGGCAGTAAAAAAGCAAATTGTGGGTCTAGTAATTAACAAGATGCTTCAGTGTTGGGGATCAAATTTCAGGAAGATCTCAAAAATTCAATCAGAAATGTGACTATGTCCATATGCAGATGAAAGCCATGAAGAAATATTAACATGTGGTTTACTGTAGCTCTGGTAAACAATGGGTTAAAGAGAAGTTCAGAGATTTGTCATATTTTTGAATAATGAACCAACTGTGCTGAAATCCAATAGCCTTTGGTTCAGTTTTAAGTTACTTTTCTGTCAGATATGTTCTAAAATGCCGTCCCTGTCAAGAGAAACATTCAGTCTGCACATTCAGGAATTATGCTCTGAAATCTTTAACATCTTTGACACAGTACATCCCTCCTTCTCAATTTAAAATTCATTCCCAAAGTGTTTCTAATGCGGCTCCAGCAATTGATAGCAGCTGTTCAACAATTTTTACCATATGTGAGGAGCTTAGTGTAAATATTGTACCACGGGAAGCCTGCTTTACATTTCAATTACTACATTTATGTAGTCAGCAAACATGATACACAGAAAAAAAATTAGAGAAACCTGACTCCGCCTGCCGTGAACACAATTCATCTTGAATATTTCGGCATTAGTTACAGTGTTGGAGGGGTTTCTGCGTGGCTTCGGCATGAAACAATGATCAGCTGTCTCTCTGCTCAGTGTCCTACTTTGTGGGAGTGTTAATGTCACACGATGCCTGTATATCAGATTTTGTCAGAGTGACTGTGTGTCATTAGTGTCTATCAAGAATAAGTTTATAGCAAGTAATGTCTGTTAACAGTTTATTTTAGCTTGATGAATAAGTATTTAAATTGGAAAAGTTTTGCTATTTTGCTGTGATTTATTTTATATTTGTTTAATATACATAAAAAATATATCATACATGCTGACATCTAAAGTGTTATGAGTTGCAGTACAGATGTGCACAGATCCACTAGGAGATGCTAGAGCATCTGCTTTATTTCCTCTGAACAGAAAAGTGCCCTTCTGAAATAGTTTTAAGTTAATTTTTCTAAATTTTGTCTAAACAGAGCAGGACAATCAATGGCATCCCCTTCCCTGCTAGTTTTATCCAACTTTTACACCACTGACAAGGGACATGCATCATGATTCTGTACCAGAAGAAGCCAGATGGGGTAAACCCATATGTAAACAATGGTTGAAAGATATAATTATGAAATAATGAAAGAAGTCTGTCTCAGTGAAGCGCATCTCATCACAATCCCACGACTCCTATGCATCTAGACAGACTTTTCTGCAGAAGCTGCGGTGCTTTCTTTGTTGTTAGCTTCCTTCTTTTTATGATTTTGTGACAAAACTGTCGGCTCCCATTGCTCAACAACTTTAAAATCCATTCATCCATTATTACGTCTGCAAACAGCACACAGCTGTGTGACGTCCGCTTTCTTTTTCTGCACATACGGGTCACTTTGGGGTTGTAAACAGCTCACAAGTCTGATTGAGGTTGCATTTAATTAGCAGGATGTATGACCACAGGAAAAAAAATAAAATTGACAACACAAACATTTTCAGTTACCTTCATAAACTGTTTTTTGTACATTTATAAGTAATGTCATTGCCTGGTGTTAAATTGTTTGAATATATTTAGACTGGGGTTTAATTCCGAAAGAGTTGGCTAATCCCCAGTGGCTGCTCAGTCTAAACTCTGTCTACTTTAGAGTGGTTTGTAACTTTCGCATCCAGGATCCCCTAATGGCTTATAAAGCTAGAGGCAGACGAATAGAAATGCCCTTCAGCTGTGCTAATTATTGCCACCTGGTATGATTTCACCTCTCCTCCCACTGCTGAACCTCAATCACATATTTTATTACATTCACAATCAAAAATTTCCAGTAAAGTCATATTGGCATCAAATTGTTATAAAATTTGAGATAAATTGTAATTCCTTCCAAAGTACAGCATGAATCATCACCATCGTTATTTTAAAGATATTACTAAAATCTCATTAAATATTGCTCCAAAACATTTTTTTGCACTGCCCCAACCAGAGCAGTTTAAGTTGGGTTTTCTGGAGACATTAAAATGCCTGCAGAATTTATAATTTCAAATTTAATAAAAACATTGTAGCAAAAATAGAGCTCTGTTTTTCTAAACATTTTAGATTAAACAATTTCGGTTCAGTGTTTTCATGTTAAGAATTCGAAGAGTCATAATATGAAAGACAGACTGACTTTATGTGGACATAAAGCCAGAAAATGAAATTAAATTTGTAGCCAGTATTGAGTTGTATCTTAGGAACACATCCTAAGAGAAACCTGCTGTTCTGTTGTGCTGACAATGCATTGGCAGTCTTTTGCCAAGTTCTTTATATCCCTTAAACCTTTTCACATTTTGTTACATTAAAACCAGAAACAACCATGCATTTCGTTGGGATTCTATGTTGTGTTAGATTAATACAAAGTAATGCATTATTATGAAGCTGAAGGGAAGGATATATGCTTTTCATTTTTGTTTTACAAACTAAAATCTGAAAAGCCTGTCCTGCATTTGTGTTCAGATCTGACAGAATTTAAGTTAATTCTTTGCACAACCACCTTTCTACACGTTGTAGAAGAGAGTCTCATCTTCCCATTTACAAACTGAAATGTTTGCAAAAAAGCCCAAGTTTAGTCAAGGAGGACTGAGAGTGTCTGTGAACATTAAATTTAAAGTTTTTATCACAGATTCTCAAATGAATTGAAATGATCACATAAACTGATTAGATGCCCTAATCCAGTCTTTTAGTAGTACTATCATGCAAATTTTAGATACTGTTCTCCAAAGCACATGAATCAAATGAATGGTTGGTTACCAAGTTTCTGCATAGCTGAATGACTGAATGCTGGGAAGATGAAGCGCCACCCACTTTGATCTTTTGCAGCCTTTAATGGGATATTTTTCCATAATTGCCCTGTATTTAAACTTCATTCATCTTCCTATCAACTTTGATCAGCATTTCTGTTTCTGCTGAAAAAAATATTCACACAGCAGAGTGTGACTATAATAATTTTTGACTATGGAAGTCAAAAATTTTGTTGGATGATAAATTGTCCCTGTAATTATTGCAATAAATGATACTACTCCTTTTCAGTTGACCATATAATTGCACGATTTGGCATTTCAGAAATAAATTTGTTTAATAGAATCATGCCAATCTCAAAGAAACTTGTCTTCAGATAAAGATTTGGAACCAGGTTGTGGTTTTTGGCTGTATTGAAATTGATTTATTTTGCAAACTGCAATGGAAACACATTTTTTGCATCTCACAAGTCATACAATTAACCATCAGATGTTACCAGTGGCGCAAACCATAAACAAGATGATGGGACGTAGTTGGAGGATGATTGCTTAATGTTTTTTAATGTCTTACTATGTGAATAAACTTATTCACATGTGTTTTAATTGCATTTCTTATTTAATGGAAACACTTTGCAACTGCTTTTTGGACATTAGCTTTGCAAACAGTTGTAATGGAAACTCAGTTAATGATGATTGTTCACTAAAGTTCACTAACTAGACCCATTTCACTCTGGCAGACTCTATTTACTCAATATAAGACTTCGGGAGGGTTGGTCATTATTGAAGGGTGACAAACAGGACCGAATTCAAATGCATTCCACACTTTATGAATTTCAGCAATTTTTTTTATTCCACTTTCCATCAGTTGTGCAACCTGTTGTGTTGTCTTTATAGAATACATCAAGGTTGAACCTTACAAGATCACTTGGAGCTGTAACCTTCCCCCTCCTGCAGTAAATGGTGGCTTTCCTTCTCCATGGTGCAGCTCTAACATAAACTCCACAGCTCATATCCTTTATCAGCTCATTGGTGGACGCATGTTTCTCCACAGGGGGCACCATCACTTTGAACGACGCAGACTAGGCTTCCTGTTCAGGCCACCTGCAGCTGTTAAAATGAATGAAAGCTTTATGAATGTGATTGCAATACTTCCAAGTTGGTTGTTTTTGGCTCCCATCATCCTGTGTGGTATTTCTGTTCTTTACAGGAGTGAAGCTGATGGTTTGTAGAGCTGAAGTCCCTCTGGTCCCAGAAGAGGAGAGCGGTGGTCTCCGTGGGTCAGAGTAAGCCTGCTCTTCTGCAATAAACACCAAAATATTTGTTTAAAAAAAGAAAACAAAGCTGATGTTTTCCCATTAAAGCAATAAATCCCCACAGCCAAACAGAGCAGGAATCCCTTTATTAATACATCCTCATGCTGGTTTTGGTGCCCATGTGAAATGATTTGTTGTAATGGGATAAACACACAAGGCCTGATTCAGAAACAGTCTGCTGCAGTGAACCTCTCAGCAGAGGTCAGTCTGTCTGTCTCGCTGCTTTGACTGATGCACCTGCAGCTTTATGGTCAGCAAGTGGACACTGCTTAAAATGTGAATCATTTTATCGCAATTTTAAACTGTATCTGTTTATTTAAGATTTTGACTGATGTACTGTGCGACCTGTTGAGTTTAAATTATTGGATTTCCATGCATTCTTTTTGGTGTGTTTTCCTGCTTTTCTTCTTAAATACGTTTTCATTCAAACGTAAACATTCAGGTTTACTTCTTTTTTTTGCCTCTGGTTATAAAATATTCAAGGTTATATGTTGAATAGCTTTAAGGGCTGCAAGGCCATATTTATATATTCTTAAGAGGCCAAACATTTTTTTTTTTATCATTCCTTAAATCATAAACAGCAGCAAAGCTTCATGGGTTTCTCTCGTCAACTAAAGGTTGTTTTTTTTTTATGACAGGATCTCTGTAGCATTTACAGCAGTTCAGTCATATTCACGACTGAGGTTGTGTTTAAAATCTTTATCCATCCATCCATCCATCCATCCATCCATCCATCCATCCATCCATCCATCCATCCATCCATCCATCCATCCATCCATCCATCCATCCATCCATCCATCCATCCATCCATCCATTTTCTTCCGCTTTATCCGGGGTCAGGTTGCGGGTTAGCAGCTTCAGAAGGGAGGCCCAGACTTCCCTCTCCCCAGCCACTGGTTCCAGTTCCTCCAGGGGAATCCCAAGGCGTTCCCAGGCCAGCCGAGAAACATCGTCCCTCCACAGTGTCCTGGGTCTTCCCCTGGGCCTCTTCCCGGTGGGACAAAACTCCTACTTGCTCTGACAAATAGGATTAGAACAAAATTAGCAAAGCAATTTTAAAGTCTGTTGATCAGTATGCTAAGTGTTGGAAGAAACTATAAGAGCTCCAAGATTCAAGATTTACCTATGGAAGATTTTTACCTATGCAGATTTTTATGTGGAAGCTCACCTCAACTTATTTGCAGAAAATCCACCAATAAGTGGATTTTTTCATGGCTTACCCAAAATATTTGAAAGACAAATTCATTTGGAAATCTGGAATAACTTGGCCCAATGATTCATGACACTTGGTAAAGCAGCCAACCCAGGAGCTGCATTTACTCTCTCGGCTGTTCCCTAAAGAGCACAAATAAGGAATAAGGACATCTTCATTACATCTTAGAACTAGATACTAACTTCTAGTGCCAAGACGCCTTCCACTGTGATATCAATGCATATCAAGGTATAGCTACCATTTACTATATTTGGTGTGTGAACTATTAAAAAAAGGCAGATATAAGCATTTTTAAAACAAGGTCCCAAGTATCTAGGGATCTGTGGTTGTAGTGCAAAATAAACATGGTTAATGTAAAGAGTTATCAGAGTACAGTTTTATTGTAGATTTCAGAATTTCTTTTTTTTTTCTAGCTTAGAGTTAGATTTTTTTATGTAACCTCTGGCTTTAAGGATATCATTCCTTATACAATCAATCAAGTTTATTTGTATATCAAATTTAAGCAACAAGGCAGTTCAAAGTGCTTTGCACTTTATGATGTATAAAAAAACATCATAAACACATCATATAGTCGACAGCTGTGAAAGCCAATAACAGACATGTACATTTTGTTGCATTGTAAAATAGTCAAAATGATTGAACCTTCTGAAGGAGCAGGGTGCAGCTGGATGTTTAGTAAGCAGTAGGAACAATTTAATCTGAAGTTAGAAAAGTAGCAGCAGCAGCATTGGAACCGAACTGTAAAGTCTGTGAGGAGTCCCCCGCCTCCAAAACGTTCTATTATTAAGACACTCACTTTTCTAAAACCACACTAACAATCCTTTTCCATGTTTATAAAATATTGTCCTAACTCTGCTTCCTGCTACATCTACCATTGATGTATCCTTGACCGGGACATTAAATGTAATTCTTCCCCCACTAAAAATGGTGTCAGCATGATGGGAGTAATTTACTGTGTTTAGAGGCTCAGAGTGGGTTTTGAGAGGTTTTTGGAGGTAGGTCATCTTCATTACAAAAACTTGTAAATCCCATCAGCCCTCCCTGCAACCTTGACTGTCAGAGGCAGAAACGCACCCTGCACTGACTTGTCGTAACCCAATCTCCCAAAAAGGGAGAATATTTTTCCAGCCTTGCTATCAGAGTTGATATTGGCCCGACTGGAAAACCAAATGCACCATGTTATGAGGTTCAAGCGGAGGAAGTGTCTTTATTGAAACCTGACTTAGAAAACAGGCGTGTTGCAGAGAGAGTGGGCGACCTCTTTTTTTCCAAGGTGTTTCTGGATCTTCTGACAATTCCTCCATCTTTCAGCTGAAACAGAACATGTGATGGATTAATCCAACATGTGCTGTTTTACACTGATAGTAGTGGGAACTTTAAACAAGCTAACGTTTTCCCTCATTACTGTCTCATCCTATTAAGACAGCATTTGATGACATGTTCCTGTGCTGCATGTCTTAATACACTCATATCTTATTACAAAAGTGTTTATTGAGGCTGTTTTCCAAAAGAAATGAGTGTTTTAATCCAAAGAAACAAGCCAAAAAATATAAAAACAGATGCGTTCCCCTAAGGTCCTTGGTTTTTAAATAAATAAAACTTCAAGACAATGAAATTGGTTAGATTAATTGCAGTTTTTAAGTCCTTCCACAGAAAAAAACATTCTCAGATTTTCTTCTTTACTTCCTTTCTAGTTGATGGTGCAGAAAACAAGGCTACTGGGACAGTCGCCCACATCTTGGTGAAAGTCAGACCTATTTAAACGACTTACAATCCCAGCAGACTTATTTTTTTATTTTGCTGATTTATCCACCATGTGCACATCCCAGTTCCTGAGACAGATTTGCAAAACAACGTTTGACAGTCAGATGTGATATGAGGAAAAGGAAATAGGATGAAAAAAATCTATTTCAGTCCTGGACTCTGAACTTGAAGGAGCTAATTCTTCTTTTTTCTAAATCTTTAAATTGCCAGGTGTAAATCCTTATTGGCTCAGTTCCCGACAGGAAGCAGGACTGGGTGGCAAAGTTTCTGCAGCTCAAAGCAAGCCGCTTTGAGTGGGAGTCCTGAAGTGCCTTTTGATATGATGAGTGTCAGTTATATCTTCCAGCTGCAGATGGGAGAAGACGGCTTTGATAAATGAGACTGAAGCAAATACCTGTCCGACCTTTCGTCCCGCTCTGAAGGAATTGAGCTCGGAAGATGAGCTGCGCCCACATTAAAGTCAAAAGTTTTACTTCTGGCTTAGGTTTTAATGTTCAGATGCTTCACATGTCCAGTTCAGTAAAACTTATTTCAATAAATCCGAGTCTCCTGAGAAGACTTGAAATAGCAGAAGTGAGAAGTTTCCACTTTGTGCATTTCATTACAGTCTCAAAACTGTTTACAGAATAAAATGAGATTTGCTTTTGTTTTTGAAGACAAAACTAGTCTGAAAAAACTTATTGAAATGAACTTTTATCCTGCTTTGGATGTTGATCACACTGTCATCAGGGTAGAATTGCAATACTCTGAAAACTGCAACAAATCATTTTCTTAAAATTTAAGGTTACATTGGTTTGCAACAAGATAAACAACAATGAAAATAGTTTAGTGTAGATTTAGTTAGATAATCAACTTAAATACTTAAAAGAACAAAATATAATTCCTATTTGCTGTATAGACTGATATTAAAAATTTAATTTTAAAAAAGTTTATGAAAAAACATTTTCATAGAAATATGTCAGACTTTTTATAAACATTTTTCTTTGCTTTTTGACAAAAAAACTACATACATATTTTCTTTGGTTTGATTTAAATCATATTTCAAATTCTGAAAGGACATTTTACAATAAATAACTAAGGGAAACATGAATATTTATATATTTTAGTTAGTGTGGTTTACATTTTAGTTCTTATTGTGAACAAAATAGTTTTCAAGGTCCTGTTGATGAAAACAATAGAGTACATACAAGGGACAAACTATGCAAAACAAGTTGCAAACATAGATAACTGGTAAAATGTTCTGAACTGGAGTTCACAGGTAATTTGATGTAAATGGTAAGGTTTAATACTTTCATTAATAGTTCCAGTAAGCCATGAATTGAACCAGTTAGAGTCTGAAAATAGCTCAACCAAAACAAAGCAGCTGCTGCTAATGCTGCTAGTTCCACCGCGGTTTTCATCTGAGGAAATACCAAACTGCTTGCAGAGGAGGTCTATTTCTTCATAAAGCTTCAGACTTTCATTGTTAATAATTTTGAGGCAGCATTAACAAATTATTAGGACTTTATTGCTCTTTTTTAACTCTGATATCTCTACTGAAGTCATTGTGGTTGAATAATTGTGAGCTTGCCTTCAATAAAGTAAGAAAATTATGTTAATAAAGAAATTTTTAACCAAGCATGAAGTATTTCCTTGTGCAGTGTTTCAAGATACACAACAATAGTTTGTCTCCCAGGATGCACTGCTCGTAGTAAAGTGTGATGGTATCACAGCCAAGCACTTTCAGATGCCGTTTGCTGAAATTACTTCCAAATGGGTCCGTTTCTTTTTTTTTTTTTCCAGTCTTATCCCTGTTTCCATACGTTTTTTTTTCTTCCCCTGAAGGAAAACCAAACAGTGATTGTGAAGCCAGTTGAGGTCATGCGATAACAGGAGTCCACTTCATCTTCACGCTCTGGTTTTACGGCCGTCCCTCTCTGCGTGATGTTGCAGCTGAGAGTTTGAGGCTGGACCAGAGAGCAGAACAGGAGTCTGGTAACAATATCAAACATCCATCTAGCACCAGAGGGAGCTTTTTGTTCTGAGTTGGCATGCTTTCCAATCACTAACCTACCAGAATGGGACCTTTTCACTGATAGCCAATGCCTTGTGAGCTTCACACTGGGGATCTGGCATATGGGTGACATCATCAAAGCTGTGTGTGCTTTTTTGTTCCCCTCCGAAAACAAATCTGACCGTGCAGGCCGGTTATTTCACCGCCGAACAGCCGAGCACCTCCTGGCTGTTTTGTTTTGGGTGGTTCTCAGAATTGCCTGCCAGCAGAATCCACATGCATACAGACAAAAGGCCAAAGGATTTTCAGGCCAATTCAGGCCACCGTGAGGTTCCCAGCTACATAACAAGAACCAAATGTTTATGAGACACTGCTGTCTTTCACAGGATTCCACTTGAATGTTTCTCAGTGATCAGCTCATCGGCCATTTGTCATTAGGGCAACAACTGAGGGCAAAATAAACAGCCTCTGTGGAAAGATATGCAGCCAGAGAAGAACATCTGGGAGGCATTGCTCTCTTGACAAACCTAACATCTGATTTTTTTGTTAGATATCTGCTTCAAAACAGCTTGATTAAAGCTAAAACACTTTTCAACTTCACATGTGTGATGGATGCATTGATATTTAGAAACATTTTCAAAGCATAATTTGTCTGCAGGATGAATGGATGGATGGGCTATGGGAAAATGTCTGAAAATACAAGCATTTCTCCCCTACAGTATTTATCCAATCCTTACCCAAACCAACGTTACTATAGTTAACGAAAACTAATGAAATAACAAAAACTGAAATTGAAAAAACTGTAATTAAAAGGAGAAGAAATAGTACCTAGTGTGTTTATAAAACGTAAACATACTGAAATTACTTATTTAATATCTTTTGTTTTCATGTTTATGAATCTATTTATTAGCCTTTTGAACTGATGTGAAATTGAATTTTTTCCCCACACAGCTGTTGTCAAATTATGGCACTCCATACTCCGCCTGGTGACCCTCATGTCAGTCAACAAGATGGTGACAGAAAAAGTTGGGAGGAAAAGTCAGTCAGTCAGTAGTTCAACAATACTTGGATACATTTTTTGAAAGTGGTATCTTCTTTGAGTATTCATTACCCAATTGATGTATACATAATCAAAATGCAATACTTGAGTTAATTTTTAGGTGCAGAATTCAAAAAGGTTAAAGCATGAAAAAACTAAAACTACTATAGCTAATAAAAATTAAACAGAATTTAGCTAATCATAACTAATAAAAACTAACTCAATCAAACAAAAAGTCACAATAAAATAAAATCCTGATCCAAACCTGGAAAAGACCTTCAAACAAGTCCAGACTTTTCCGGACTGGGTGTAAACTCTGACACAAGTTAAAAAAAACTGAGTTTAAAAAGAAACTTCTGACATTTTCTCTGAAACACTGGAAGTCAGACTATTAAGGGAACAGCCACAAAACATTTCTGATGATTTCATGTTCATCTGAAATGACATTTCATCACAGTTTGTTAGCTTAGAACGAAGCATGAGAAGCTTTGATGGAGTGGAGGATCACATGGGGAATGTGGATCAGACTAGCTCCATGAATACCACCCTGACAGTCCAAGGAAGAAATCCAAAACGAACAGTGCTTTTCACAAAGGCTGAAATGGATACAGACAAAGCACTACAAATACGCTTCATAAATTTCCTTGAGAAAACAGGTCAACGACCTTCCCTGTGAAGACCAAATTCCTCCGTGTTACAGCCTGGTCTGCATTGTTCCAATCTGATTTGGAACCAAGACTCGAAGCTGAGAAACGACTCCAAATCGCACAGGAACTAATGAAATATTTATGTTATAGCTAAAACACATCAAATATTAACATCTGGCATTTTAATTCTCCAAGTTGGAAAAAACCCTCTACCTCAATGATCTGATTTTCATGTTTAATGAAAACAGATTTTATGGATGTTCATATAACCAAAAAATGTTTCCTAGAGGTGAGTATGACAAAAGAACATTCAATGTAATGCCTAAGAATGTATTTCAATTAAAATGTTTGAAAATAATTTCATCATGTTCATGTTACAGCTCCTTAAATCCACAGCAGATAATCAGTTGATTGAAGACAAGTGAAGAGTCAGCAGTGGAGCAGATACGCACTGAAGCAAAGATCCTCTGATGGAGAGATCTCACACACGCACACAAAAAACACATGAACACCAAGGGATCCTGACAAAATATATAGATGTCTTTGTATTTTTTAGCTGTTTTCATACTTAACTTAGAATGTTGTTGATAGCAAAAACACATTTATTATTGTATGCAACTGCAAACAAATTGAGGCAACAGAGACTTTATTTTTAATGTTGCATAAAGACCTGAACACACATCACACACAAATATTTGCTATAAACATTACATAAACTAGTGCGTTTCCATAAATGTGCTTTATGGGAACACATCGACTTTGATGACTTTGAAGAGCCAAATTTTTTTAATCAAAAGTTTTAGCACTAGAATGAATGGTTTTTCAGCTGTATCAAAATTAGTGTATTGTGCTCAACTGCAATGAAAACATTTTTCCCATCACACAAGTCATGCGAACCACAATTGGATATTTCTACTAGCAGAAAGGACGAAGAAGATGGCAGGCAGTAGTATGAGGATGATGGTGTGGTATGTTTTTAAATAGCTTATTGCATGAACAAACTCATTCACATGTGATTTTAATTGCGTTTTTTATTCAATGAAAACATTGCAATTGCAAAATTGTGGGGGTTTTTTGACAATAGCGGAATATTGACAAAGTTTTCAGACATTTGTAATGGAAACACAGGTATTGGCACAGCCTTACAATCATAGAAAATCAATTGTGCTACAGGGAAAATACTCAGTTTCTCAAAAAGCAAATAAATATAGTGAAATAACACCATAAGGCAACCAGACCCACAAAGCAAATTTATGACTGAGTAAACCAATGGGACATCTCAGACAGTGATTTGGAGAGAATGTTTGAGAGATGGATAAGACATCTGCAGAGGAAATATAGTAGATATATGTATTGGACAAAGAGCGTTGAATATGGATTTTTAATAGAGGAAAAAACAAAAAAGATGACATAAGAAGGTCAGTGATGTGGTGAGGTAGAGTATGAAGGGAAGTTGGACGACATAAGTGTAACAAAAGGGAAAAAAATAGAAGAAATCTCTTTCATGAGAAACTGAGCTCTTCAGTGCACTCTCCCTTTCATTGTTCACAAGTGAATAAGTGAAGAAAAGATGCCAAACCTTTCCTATAATTGGAAAAATATTTCTAGAGTCATTTGTTTTGTTTTAAGTCATTACATCACAATGAGAAGTTTCTCGAAATGTGTTAGACATATTTTCTCTGCACAGAATTCAAGTGTACTTCAGCCCATCGTCCTTTAACTCTGATGTCAAGCTGAGTAATATTACCAATCAGATTTTTAATTAACCCATCAGAAGAACCTCATTGTTTCTCATTAATCCTGACAGCCATTTAATCCTGCCAGGACCCTAAAACCCTGTCATAATCCTATTTTAATCAGATGGTCTTTACCCTGCCGCAGACATCAGTGACAGGATTATCATTTTTGGAGACACATCTGTGACCAATTGGCTGTCATGAGAATGACCCTGTCAGATGATCCAGGAGATAAAACAGACTGCACAGAGGCCTCCTTCTAATGTAATCCTCCAAGATCCTAGTTTGGAACCACTAAAATGTATCGTATGTCCGCTAATCATTTTCTAAATTGTTTACTGAAAATACCCCTGAGTGCTGGATGCTGGACCCTGAAGGAGTATTTTGACACAGAGTCATGTGGTGGAAATGTTCTGTCTGGTAAAGAAGAGAAGTCAGGACTGCAGCTTCAGGAATATTCAAACTCTAGGTGGAAAATGGAAAAGTCCATGCATCTCTTTCCATCCATAACTTATTCATTCATTTTCTATATTCTACTTTTGTTTGTCCGCAGTTTCCCAAATAAATTATTTCAAATATCATGACCAATATCTGCTATAAATTCAGTGTAAATTTGTTTTCATTTGTATAACTTAAAAGTATATTATTATTCATGTATTCCTATTTTTCCATATTTTTTGTTATTCAGATTTTACTGAACTTCCAGTATACAGTATATATACAGTTCAGACCAAAAGTTTGGACACACCTTCTCATTGAATTCAATGAGAAAGTGTGTCCAAACTTTTGGTCTGTACTGTATATATATATATATATATATATAAAAAAATTCCCTTCTCACCCACCGCGGGTGGTTCTTATCCTCTGATAAGAGGATCTGAGCTCGGGTCCTCTACCAGAGGCCTGGGAGCTTGAGGGTTCTGCGCAGTATCTTGGCTGTGCCAAGGATTGCACATTTCTGGACTGAGATGTCTGATGTTGTTCCTGGGATCTGTTGTAGCCATTGGTCCAGTTTGGGGGTGACTGCCCCGAGGGCCCCGATGACCACAGGCACCACTGTGGTCTTCACCTTCCAGGCCCTCTCCAGTTCCTCCCTGAGGCCCTGGTATTTCTCTAGTTTCTCGTGCTCCTTTTTCCTGATGTTGTAGTCGCTTGGTATTGCTACATCTATCACAACGGCTTTCCTCTGTTGTTTATCCACTACGACAATGTCTGGTTGGTTCGCCATTACCATTTTGTCTGTCTGGATCTGGAAGTCCCACAGCCGACCACACTTCTCTAGTCCGAATGACATCCCAATGTCCGTGCTGTAGATCCTGGTGGTGTGGATCAGTGAGTCGATGTCTCGCTCACTCTTGGCATACAGCTTGATGTCATCCATGTAGAGAAGGTGGCTGATGTTGGCCCCATTTTTGAGTCGGTATCCGTAGCCAGTCTTGTTGATAATTGAAGCCAATTTCAGCCTCCCTTTCCCATATGCCTTTCCAGTATTGTTCAGTCTCCAGCCTTGGTGGGTCTACTCTGTTGTTATTACCCTGCCATTGAGAAGAGCCTTCTGGATTCATTCTCTGGAGATATCGCTTGGAGCCTCTAACCGTCTTTTCCATGGTGGGTATTGGGTCTCATGGCTGCTCTTATAGCCAAGTGTCTCAAGGATCACTGATGCTGAGTTGTAGATCAGCTCATTGGTTTCTGTTATGGATTGTTCTCAATGATCTCTGATGGTACTTCACTCAGCCGTTGTAATTGGCGCCGAGGAGGTCTGGGGGTCGGGTCATGATTTTCTCTCTCAGGTCAGCAGCCGTCTCGTTCAGCTCTGATTCGCTCAATGGGGGCCGTGTATCCCTGACTCTCACCCTGACTGGGTGGGGACTTGTAGTTAACTTGTAGTTAAGTCCCCACAGTTCTGACATCCAGGTTCCTCCTTTTTGCCGTAGCATTTGTGTTGTATCTCGTCAATCTCAAGTTGTGATAGCAGTTGCCGTTTGCGGATGTTGGAACACTGAGCTACTAGTTGTTTAGCGCTTAGTGTTGACTGGGGATGTCGAAGTAACCATTCCTTCACCAGTCCAGTCTTTGCATGTAACCTCTCTGATTAGGGTTACTTGAGTAGTAGCATTCCAACAGATCCACATTTTCATCTCTCGCCCATTTCCGTCTTGTTCCAGTAGCCCATTTGTCATCAAGGTGCTCTGGTCCCCCAACACCTGACGCAGACCTTGTTTGGCCGGGCGACGTCTGAGCCGGCATGTTATGCATTTTTGTGTCTCTCATGGTATGAGGTAGGCAGTAGCTTGAAGGGTCTTGCCTAAGGACCCAGACTGGATTCGAACCCTGCCCTCTCGGGTGATATACTGATGCCTTATCTATTGAGCTATCCAGCCAGCTATATATATATATATATATATATATATATATATATATATATATATATATATATATATATATATGAATATTGTGCAGAAACTGATGTTTTCTCTGAAAAAAGCAGGACTCTTTCATAGCTGAGCTTTCTAATCAATGCATCCATCCATGGTGTCTATCTCCAGCAGTCATTGGTCAATAAAGTCAATGGAAACTACTGTTATTGGATACAGTTTCATTTCCGTACTTTGCCTGCCTTGTCTTGAGCATCTCTGAAAGTACAAGACAACCTGCAGGGTCCTCGTGAGAGTTCAGGACATTTAACAAATAAACAATCAACAATGGAAAGATTCAGTCATATTAGAGGCATAGGAGTCTGAAAAAGACAGGGGTTTGTTTCCACAAGAAAATATTAAATACATCTGACTGCTCTTAAATGAGAGTTCTCTGAATTTTTAGGTATGAGCATTTGACAAGAGAAACACTGAAAACAAAATTAAATAAGTGAACATTTCAGCTCAAAACTTGGTGGTTTTAAAGTTCATTTTGGGGTCTTTTCAAACTGTGACAAACCGCAAAGCGGGGAAAAGATTGGAATTGCCTTCTGTGTTCTTATTTTGCCAATAATGATGTTTTATACTTCACACAGAGAAGCAAAACCTGCCAACAAGACCAGCTGCACAAATGTTTCAGCTGGAAATGTGTCATACCACCATTGTAATGAGGTGATTGATTTCTGGGATGCCACCAGCTTGACCTCGGTCTATTATCTCTGCATTACTGAAATCATTGCAACCAGAAAGACGCAATATATTAAAATAGTAATGAAAAAGAAAACTAAATAATCCTCCTCTGACAATTATCTCCATCTTTTGGTTTAAATTCTCTGCTGTCATGCCTCGAAGCTGTTAGAGTCACTCTTGGCAGAACAGATGTGGGACCCGCTGCAGTCATGTGCACTGTTCCTCACCTCGCCCACATCACAGCAAATCTCAAACAGAACCCGACTCCCCCCTTCACTGCTCTCAGAACATCTGGTGCTGTGCGGCCACCTCCAAGCACCGGTGGAGGTCTGCGTCGCTGCAACACATCGAGAACAGAACCAGCTGCATGATCACAACAGAATGCGCTGGCAGGTCTGCGACGTTCATCATGGTATCATCTGCTGCCTTGACAGAAGCCAGAATTTTTTATCTCTTCTATTATTTCATAGGTTGAAAATAATTTGTGATTTGTGTCGTATTCTGAAGTGTGACGCAGCACCGCAGCACAGAAAGAGTTCGGTCCTGTGGTCACATGTTGGTATGAGAGCAGCTGCTTTATGCACGTGCTTTGGCTTGACTACTAAATAATCCTCCTCCTGTAACGCTGAAAATTCATATTGTTTTAATCTGCCATATGTACGGGGAAACAATGAAGTCGACAAACATGGGTGTGAGGCGTAATTGCTGATTAACGGCAAGAATCATAACCATTTGAATATGTATTATTTATTTTCTCCAACTCAGAGGTTGCACACAATGTAATTCAGAACAAATGATCTGGTGCTGATTTTATTTAGACAGGGTTCACAAGACGGCCAGAATGCAGAGGCAACACAGGTTGCAGGTTACATGCTGATTATTTCCAAAGCAGCACAACTTAGGCATTTATTTTTTGCATGTGTCATGACCGAGGCCTCAAGTATTGTTACACAGTAATGTGTTTACACTCAGACTAAACATAGTCAAATCAGTTAAGTTCAGTAAAACCATATTAATCATACATTTAAATTAGATATTGCAGTAACTCTCTCCTCAGAGTCTATAGCTGTTAGCTGGGAAAATCTCCTCTAGCAGTTTGTGATACAGCTGTTTGAAGGAGCCGCTGACTGAAGACATCTTTTTTAGATTTTAGCATTTTGCAAACAAGTACCCAAAATACACAGATAAAATAAAATGAAGGTAAAATAAAAAAACGGTTGCTTACGTGAGTTTGCACTTGCTTCTTCCAATTGATTCATCAAAGTTTATGTCAGTGCAATCTGAGAAACCTGGAACAAATCAGGGTTTTTTTTAGGTTTTAAGGAGGTCTTTTCTCTTAAAACAAACACATGGCATGAATACTCAAGTTTATTTAGTACAACACGGCAGTTCAAAGTGTTTCACATGACAAAAACATAACACAATGAAGAAACAAAACACATCCAGACTAAAATTAATAAATGTTCTAGGTATTCTTAATCAGAGATAGCTCTATTTAAATTGGTTTTTAGCCTGGATTTAAAGGAATTTTGTGTTTCAGCATCCTTGCGGTTTTCTTGAAGTTTGTTTCAGATTAGTGGTGCATTAAAACTGACTGCTGCTTCTCCATGGGTCTGATCCTGAACCTTCTGCAGAGTAGATCAGAACCAGAAGTCCTGAGTGGACATAAGGTTGATATGACAAGAATAGATCTTTGATGTATTTTGCTGCTAAACCATTCAATGTTTTTTTAAATAAATGGAAGAAATTGTCTTCAGGTGACAGAAGACTGACTTTGTAATTGTCTTTATGTGTCTCTCATTGACATTTGCAAAGCTGGAAAGTTCTGTGCAACAGTGACTTTTAAACATCGAGACCAAAGTGGAAACATTTGGGCTTCGTGCTAATTTCATAGCATCATATTTGAAGAAAATCACAAAACACAATGGTGGAGAGTTGGTTGAGGTGACCCTGCACTTCATGAATATCTTACGGCCCCCACATACTCGGGCGTACTGTCCGCGGACGGTTGGGTCTTCATACTCGAGCGTACTGATTATTCTCTCGTGGCAAATTCCTTTATTTCACACAATCCTAATGAGAACTAGCAAGTTTGATTAACTATCTGGGCGCCCAGCTCTGTTTCTTCTCCATCTGGGAAGCCTTAACTCGCCTCTCAGTGCGGGACAGAGAATGGCAGTCACATGTCGGTTCATCCAGGAAAGACAGTGAACCGCTGCCCGGAGCCAGCGCTGCGCTGCCTTTAGCTGTAATCAGGGATCCATTCAATAAGCTTTGCTTATTATGTTCCTAAAGCACAATTGTGATCGGTGTAATAATTTTTGCAGCAATCGAAAATGAGCACATACTAATCATCCTTTCCTTGCCGTTGTTCGAGAAAAAAAAAAAAGTCAGACTCAACTTATTGGACCACCTCTCTGCTCCGCTGCTGATAAAGAAGTCTGGGATGATGTCTTGTTTTTTATTCTTATAATTCTGCATAATTCACCAGGTCAATATTTGCGTGAATATATAAAGTCTGTTGCTGTTAAGCATTTTTGCTTACATGTCTATCACATCCCAGTGACAACTTTATGTTGACTGTTATCATGTTGATGTCAACTTTGAAACAACATGAACTCATGAAACCCTTATTCTCAAACTTGTCAGCCCGGTGTCACATGAAAAGCAGTTTGATGTGAACACTGTTTCCACCGGGCAGTTTAATGTGCGACACCGTGTACGCGGTCATAAAAATGCATCCTTGCGAGGACATGTCTGAAGTGTTGGGGCCTTTACAGTCAAACCTGAGGCCATCTCTCTGATAGACTTACTTGAATTACTGTCAAAAACAAGAAGAAATTGAGCCTTAAGTGTCTTGTTCAGCTAATTTTCACACGTTTCTCTGCTAGATTTAAATCACAGGGCAAGAATATTATGTGTAAAATGTGGTGCATACATCCCAACTCATAAAGCTGCCAAGAAGCAGCAGGAAAATGTTGGAAATATATACAAATAAATGAAGGAAATGAAGGAGACGGTAGTAACTGAAATGTGCCCTGATCTTTTCTGACACTGACTTAGTAGCTCTCTGAGATTTAAATCAACGCCTCCGTCATTTCAGTTTCTGGAGCAGCAGGTCTGTGAAATTCATTGCGGTTTAATTTCAGGAGGACTGGTGTGTATCAACCCCAGGTGCTACATGTCTTCGAAAACGGTCCGATGCAAACATTTGCAAAACAGCCTATAGATCAAACTCCATTAGAAGGTAGCAGAAATATTCCAACTGACCTGCAATATTTACGAATGGGAAAAGTAACTCAGACATGTCTTTATCCATAAATGGTGAGCAGATTTAAAAACATAACCTATAGTGCCCGCATACCTGAAACTTGATTGATGAATCTTAATGGATTTTGCTCTGTCTCTTCTTTTGGCAGCAGGAGCGGTGGCATTGCTTATCCTGCAAATGGAAACTTTACCTCATGAGCAGATAAGACTGACAAAGGGAAACGAGGGGGCAACTGGCGGGGGTCTGCAGCTGGAATACATTATGAGTATCAGTCATCCTCTGGAGAGAAGAAAGAGACAAGGAAGAAAAGGAAGAAACGAAAAAATAAGAGATAATCTTCAGCTATACTCACATGTTGTTTATTAGAGAAAGGAGCCCCTCCCCTCCCTCACTATTGGATGTAGGCTATTCTGGCCTCAGGAAGCAACTGTGCTTTAATTAGTCATTTTCATCATCGGTTCCTCCTCAATAAAACATACGTTCGCTAACTATTGCTGTTTTGTTACATTAATTGCTGTTTTTTGTTTAAACATATGATCAAAAAAAGTTCGATATAATAAATGAGCTTTTAGGCAAATTAAATAATGCTTTTGTTTATTCATTTACTAACGTTTATTTATCTTTATTGTTTGCACTTAAACTTGCTATTTGTGTTATTTGTGACCCTGTATGTAATATTTACACTCAAAGCAAAAATCCAGAGGGAATAATCTTTTATTTTATCTCTATCTCTATTTTTATTTGTTTTTCTATAAAGGTATAAAGGTTTTGGGCATGTAGCTGTAAACATATCGAGCACCAAAAGGCTTGAAAAGCAAATAAACAGCAACTAAGGACATCAATATGACTTTGTATCTTGTAAAAGGAAGGAAATTAAAATGTATTATATAAAATAATTGGATAGAAATGTATCTTTTCAAGTTGGAGGCCATAAATCAGTAAAATTATCAAGTTACTCCCCAGTTTTACTGTGATGAATCCATGTCTACGGTCGCCATGCATATTCACTAACAAAAACAGTAAGTGAATATGCATGTGGTTGTGGATAGACCTTCATGCTTTAAACCATGCAATTATACACAAGACTAAACAGAAGTCGCCTTTTTATAGGAATTCAATTTCAATGTTCACAACCGACTGCATTATTTACAGAATGAACTTGTTGCCCTTTGTTATAGGAAATAAACAAAACCGAATAAAAAAAAACTCCTACAACAACATGAAGAACTGGATATGCACATTAAATTTAGAAAAAGCATGTCCTCTTCTTTTCCCTCAACTATTTTATTGATCACTGTTAGAGGTCAAAAATATTTCCAAGTCTCATAATAATTCATCCAACGTGTCCCAGAGCTGAGCTTGTCAGCATTTCTATCAAGTCCACAGTGTTCTGGTTGTACAGACGAACCCAAGAGGAGCAGTGAAAGGAAGTGCAGCAGCCTCGGCGTGATGATGAGGAAGCATGTGTGGGAGTGACGGTGGCGCGGCGCTCCGCTGTGGCAGCTCATACAGGAACGCTTCATAATATGAAAGCCTTGTTCGCAGTTCAGACGCCAGTTCCATTTCCTCCCCAGTGAGCACACACTCCAATTAAAACCCATTAGGTGTAGAGAAAGGAAACAAGCTAAACAGATTCAATACAATAAGTGTGGCATTAGTCAACTTTTTCACCCCTTTTTTCAAATGAAAGAAATGCTTTAAAATAACAAACTAAAGTCACTTTTTTTGTGCTACAATATTTTTTTGCAGTGCCTGAGGTCAATTTTTAACTGAAAAAATCAAAGACGCCACATAGTTGGCAGTGTTTTCTAGGCTGCGTGTGTTTACAAATGTCTGTCAATAGGTGGTTAAGTTTTCTATTTCTCATTTTTCAGACTCTACCACACTCCACAAGGGTCTGCAGAGCTGCAGCAGGATTTCTGAAAGTCTGATTTGGTTGTTATAAAGGATTCCTAACAGAATATCACGAGAAGCAAAATTTGTTTGTAAACAGAACGCTACTGAGATACAGCTTCTTGCAACCAATGCATGAACATTTGATTAATAACTAAATCCAGTTACTAAATCCAGGGCTTAGTATTTAGTTATTTTTAAGAAAAAAACCCATTCCACTGTGGCATTGATTTTGCAAGCAGGTGATGGCAGTCTGGAGAAACAACTACTTTTGAACATGAAGAAGCCTTTAACAGAACCAGGCCCAAACAAATGACCATGCCAGCTTCATTTTTATATTGACAGTTTCATAATCAGAGGTATCAAAAAGAGACCTAACTGAATTCTGGACATTCTCTCAGCTTCACTGAATAATTTAGCTTATTCTAACTTTTGTTTAGCTACCAGAAGGTCTCATTTTTGTTTAATTTTGTTTTGTTTTATAACACTCATGAGTCAGATGACCAGGGGCAACAAACAGCAATAAAACAAAATGTAACATTTGATCACATAACATCTAAACAATGACCAATCCCCTGCATTGAGACTGAGTAAGTCACTGAATAATATATTTTCAGGCGATTATGAGTGCACACATATTGTAATATATGCTGCTGATTAACTGAAAGACTCGCTCAAACAATCGACTTTTATGAATGAGTAGACCACAGCACATGGCGTAGAGAAACACATGCTGCCTGATCCGCTCTCAAGCTTTGAACATCAACAACTTGACAACAATCTGCTCTGTTACAGAAAAAAAAAACACAACAAACTTTTGATCTGGATTTCATATATTTTGTGGTGTGCTGTGGGTGGGCCGGTGGCTTCATGCGATATTATATGCATTTTGCACAGCTGCCACAGACTGTGAATCTATAACACCCCCTTTTATTGGTCGGTCGGTTTGCTGAACATCCTGTCGGGACTAAACCACTTCCTGTTTAATGCAGGCAAACACAGCAGACGGGTTCCCTCTAAAATGATCCTCTTCCATGTTGTCTTTTTATATAAAATATTGGCTACAGTCTCTACCAACAGTATAGAAAAATATCTTAATCTGTTTTTTGTGTTTCAGAGCCAGATAAACCTCAAACCCCTAAAGTCTGATCTTTCGGAAGGAAATCCAAATATGTTTTCCACTCTATTTTCCTATTTCATACTTATTCAAAAGCTAAATTCAAATTCCAGACTCTGGTTGTGCTCCACCTCTTCAGTGAGAATATTTTTCTTATGGAAAGATTCATTGCAAATGGAATAAACTGCATCTTTTGGCTTTTTAAGTACTGTAATCTACAGCATACCAAGTTTTCAGATTGTGTAGAAAATTTCAAGCAAGGCTGATGTTATGGAAGCATTAAATGTTAATCAGTCACCGTGTCCATAAACCATGGTGTTTCTGTTTGACACAGTGCTATGAACGTCAGTTTCCCATTTCTTTAAATTAGATTGCCAAACCGGATTATTTCATCATAAATTTATTTCCACCTAATCCCAGAGATTTCTGTTTTGGCATGATGCTTCTTTCAAATAAACATACAGAAAAGGGCGGACTTGAGGCTCAAGCTCTTAATCATCTTCTCTGCTGCTGATTCATCCCATGAAAACGAGACTTGTTCTGTGTATTCTCATCACTGCCTAGCTGTTTTTATTCTCAAAGGAAAGTTTTGGAAGAAGAGTCTGTAATTAGGGAATTGTCTTTGAGGTTTTGCAGGGGGGAAGGAATGTGTCACAGCATTCTCATGCATCTATCCAAGACTGTTGGTGTCAGCAAAGACATAAAAATAATAAGCCTTGACATTAAGGCATCCATTTCAAAGGATATATTGTAGAAAGGATGCCTCTTTTGATGCAACAAAAAAAACAAGAATGTTATGATCCAATAAATGTTTTTATACAACAGTCTCAAAAACATTCTACATTACAAGGCAATAAAATGCAAGCCCTGCTCCTGACACTAAGGAAACTCATCAACTCTACTGAACTCATCTTTCCTGAGACAATCATGTTCACTGTCAGTCCCCCAATAAAGGTTACACATTTCACTGGGTGGTTTTTAGATGTGACAAATATGAAGCTACATGCAATTTCTAGTATTTTAAAGACTATGTACATAATAGGGTGCAGTACCTCCAATGATAAGATATACCGTATTTTTCGGACTATAAGCCGCTACTTTTCCCCACGCTTTGAAGCATGCGGCTTATAGCCCGGTGCAGCTTTTCCATGGATCTTTCTTCAACCACCAGGGGGCTCTTTACCAGGAGGTGAATCATCGGAAGTCAAAATTGGAAATCAAATAAGAAAGCGCAAATTTTCATTTAGAACAAGCACATGCTAGCAGCAGGCATGATGGAGAAATTTCTTCAAACTCATATCCCCTCATCATGGAAACCACACAAAGAAAAAGATGCGGCTTTTAAGTTGAGGGCTATCGATCTGGCAGTACATGAGAGAAATAGAGCCGCTGCACGTAAGCTCAGCGTGAACAAGTCCATGGTTCGGCGTTGGAGACACAAGGCTGCGTCCTTAATAGCAGATTTGTCCTTGTGGGAAACCGGGAGCGGCGGCTGCTTATGTATGTATTCTTCCAGTTTAAAAAAAAAAGTAGGTGCGTGTAACCCGGGTATAAATTTTAACTTCCATTCCCCCATTATCCGGTTTCTCCACTCCCTGTCCCTTTTATCTCAAATCTCGCGATATCTTTAATGTAATGTCATCGCGAGATTTCTACACAGCCAATCGCTGTTGGGAATTAGTGTCACATGTACCATCGCAGCCTATCTGCTAGGTATATTAGCAGGAGCCGGGAAGTATGAAACATTAGGACGCGTTTGGAGGAGCAGAGCTGCTGGTTAGTGTTGTGTCATTCATCATTCACCTTAAATCTGTATGATTCTTATACATAATGTGCTGAACTGTAGGAGCCAACTACTGAGAGCCATAACGGAGGTGAAAAAAATCTGTTTGTGTGATAAAACTTTGGAATTGGTGAGTGTTTACTTGTATAATTTAGCATTAGCTCATTGTCACTGTTTGTTGGTGTAGCTGCTAAATGACTGACCGTTAACCCACTTGATGGACAATAAGGTGCCTTAAATATTTATTGAGCACTTGTTTAGATTTGTTATTTTACATTTCATGTTGACTAATTTATATGGTGCATATTTATTGGATTTTTCATGGATGTAATTTATATTGAATTTTATAATTATTGAAAATGCATATTAACTGAAATTGACTGTTTTAGAATTATTTATAGTGCAAAGAGTGCCATTTAATGAATTTGTGTGCACACTAGAATGTTTTGATTATTTATATGTACATACTGAGGAAATGGTCCTGTTCATTATTCAGGCCAGGTTCGATGACGAGCTAGAGCCCAAGAAAAGTTTGCACTTTTGGTGCTGGAAGACTTCTGCTTCTCCTGCCAGGCTGGTGATGACCTGCACTGCACCAAGCACTTTAATTGTTATCTGCTTGGGACCTCTAATCAACCCCAGCTTGGGTGTAGATGAACTGAAGGGTGTGGGTCCATTTATGTTGGAACTGTGGGGATTGATAAATTTTGGTTTTTGTTTATTGTTTTGTTTTTCTTTCTTTTTTGCGCATTTTTATATGGCCATTTGGATGTTTCCACTGTTGTAAATATGTATATAATTTTTTTCACACTATAAATACAAGGCACTCGCAACTGCAACCTTCTAGTCTGTCTGCTTCTTCACGAGTCGCACTTACCTTCTGTGAAAACTAGCCCATTGATCTTATTGGTCACAATTCATTTACATTTATTGAAAATATAGTAAATTGTCTTTACAAATATGCTACATGCGGCTTATAGTGAGGTGCGCTCTATAGTCCGGAAAATACGGTACTGTTTACTGTGCCTTCTTGGCTCGACTGTTATAAGATAACAAAGCTTGCGTCCAAAACAGGAGGTCTCACTTTCACATAAAATGTAAGTTTTTGTCTGCTAGGCTCATTTTTGGTTAAAATATGTATGTTCTTCATTTAGTGAATTCACTCAGTGGATAGAGTATCTGGAAATTTTACCCACGTAAGAATAGGAATACTTCATAATATTACTCAAGTAAAAGTTACTTAAGTTACTGAATAAATATAGTTACTACCTCAATCTGCAAAATGATAAGCTAATATTTCTTTTAGATGTTAGGTATTTTTGTGAAACAATGCTTCTGGCTGTTGTGTCAGAATAGATGAGAAACAAATTATATAAAACAGATTTTTAAAAACCAACCCTGACGTTTTCATTGCAGTAAAGGTATTTAGAGAGTTTCTGATGTCTTTTCACTGTTATAAAGCAAACAAAGCATTATGAATTTAAGGATTCTTTAGTTTTTAGTACAAACCCAACAAAGCCTAAACTGTAACAGCTATACAGCTTCTATTTAAGCTCAGGAGGTTGATCCATCTGGTCGATAGCCTTATTGTGAATTATAATTGATGGAGCCCGGACAGAGAGGAAAACGTCGGGATGCAGTAAAAAGCTCGAGTATGATGTGTTGGCCAACCTTGATTAAGTGTCTTGCTCATAACTTGGAGCTGAACGGCTCTCAGGAGTCAAGTCAGCAAAGCCCAGAAAACTGTTTGGTTAAAAAAGATTTTATAGAAGTTGGAGACTGAAACAATAATTTCTGTTAAATAGCTCATTCATTCACATTGTTGCTTTATAATATGTAGTATTATTATTCAATTAATACTGGTGATTTTGTTGGTGCTATTTTCATTTTTTAGTGAAAAAAAATAGTTCATCCACTTTAATAAGGAGCAGGAATATTGATAAGTTGATTCTTCCACCCACTACCTTGAATTATGTAAAACAAGTTTTGACTTTGTGCTTCATGCTGTGAGTATTTTGTTGTACATATTCAAAAAGCAAACAAAATGATCATTCCATCCTGAAAACAGTTCACAACAAATGATTGACATTCCTGTCTGCAATGAGTGAATCAAAAATATTAGAATAAATTTACCTCACTGTCTCTTATCTGTGAGCAACTTTTAAATCTTTTGTTCTCACGTTTAAAAAAAAAAAAGCCACACAAAACAACCAGTTTTTCCTAATATAGAAGAAGATCTTCAGGAGACAAAGTTTCTCCTGACAGGCTTTCATCCCACATGTCACCCAGCATCCTCCGAGTTTACACAGTAGTTCTTGTCTCTTGCTTTATAGAGTCTCTCTTTACCCTGTTAGCAAACTGATGAATTTTACAGCTCAGTGCACAAAGTTCACAGCTCAGATTTAGGGTCTGTGAGTCATTAGTTATCAATCCTTTTGGTGAATAACAAACCTCGTCTTTTAATGTGGTTTGTGCGATCACGCCAAGCTGCACAAAGCAGGCATTCAAGCCACAGCAAAGTCTGGTTTCAGAAGAATCCCTTTACCCCCTGCTCTGAAGCCTCAGAACCCCCTCCGTCCTCGGTTCATGTCTGCACCCCCATTCTTCTGCGCGCTGCAGATGTGGAGTTCGTAGCTGGCACAATCTGCAGCGTATGAGTTGGTGGGCTGCGAAGCCTCACTGTGGTAATCAGGGGTGCACTGTGCTGGACTGCAGACACCAAGTGTGCTGCTGCCAGTGCTTTGAACTCTGAAAATAAATACTAAGAGCGCTAGTAGAGCTAGCCAGGCTGAGTCCTAGAGTCATCTGTCTTGGTATACACACCGGTGGAAGTGTTTGCCTTGGATTGAGGCCATTGCATGTGGTAGCGGTGAGATTTTTTTTCCTGTTGGATCACACTTTAATAAAACTGGATGTTGCATATTGTGGGGGAGGGTGAGAACTCGGATCCTGATAATTTCTCCTGGTCTCTGCTCCCTGGCCTCGTCAGATCCGGGATCAAACAATGGAGAAAGTTCTTGGTATCTGTTAGAGCTGTTTGTTTCGGAACTGACAGAGATCAGTAGAGCGAGGGGAAGTGAATCCCTCAGATAAAGCAGCCGAATGCAGCACGTGGGACAGGTTGATGTGGATATTTGGGAACTTGTCTGGCGGCCATAGTTCTTTCTTTACACACACAAGGTGGACTGACAGGTGTGTGTTGTTCCCTTCATGATAGTTACAAACAGAGTGGGAAGAGATACCAAAAGAAAACATTTTAGTCTACGCATTCCTTTGCATTTATTGCTTTTATCAGCAGGAAACATTTAAAACTGCACCCTTTTGTTGTGTCTAAGGATTTAAAACCACATTTATTGGAACCCTGGATAGTTCTGTCTAAAAAGGATTTTAAAAAATAACCTTTATTGCAGTAGTTCCTAAACTAGCTATTTGAAATATTTGTAAATGCCGCCATCTATGAACCCCAACCAAGTTTGTTAGGTTCACGAACCAATCAGTTTTATTCAAACAAGTAGAAGCCATAGCTAAACTGGCAAAAACAACTTGGGAAAACAGTTTAAGTCGCTCTGTTTAATACTCCTGTCCTTCACTTCCAATGTCCATCATGGCGCCTTCAATGATTAAGCGACTTAGTTGCAAAGGGTCAATATAAAAATCTGGTGGTCACTTCCAGACAATGGAAAAATGGGACTTCATTGGTGGTTCAACAAAACAATGATCCAAAGCATATGGCAGTCAGCAGTTTCATTTTGTGCTTGGTTTAAAATAAATCAATTTGGAAACATGAGCAAATAAAGAGAGAAAAGATTTGGCATCTCACAAGCCATGCAACGTTTTGATTTAATGAGTTACAGAGATTATAAGGTATGCCAAACAAACTTTGCACCAAACTTTGGTACAAAGTTTTGATTGGAATATCATTTTGGGTGTAAATGTTAGTATTTTCAGTCTGATTGCTCTGCTGAGGACTCAGATATCCTCTAACATGTCAGACTTTATTAAATGAACACCCTGAGCCGGTGTGAAGGTTTTGATTTATGACGCTGTACCTTTGGCCACATTTCGGCTGTTGAAAAATGGATTTTTCTGAGCAAGCGTGCAACTTTTTGCTTCCATGTTATTACACATAAATATATTCAGAGTTGTGATTCAGCTGGCCACAAAAGAACTTTGCCAGTACAATTAGAATAATCCTCAACTTATGTCTTCAGAACTGGCTTTTGCTTTGAATTTAGTGCAGCTGCTTTTGTTGGCAGGCTTTATGTTAAAGTCTTATACTACTGTTTGGTATTTATCATCTTTGCGAATCAGCTTTTTTTTCTTTCAACCTAGCTTAAATAAAAGTAATTTTCTGCCTTTTGATTTTTGGAACCATAAAATAGTTAAACTGTCTTGTGGAGGATTTTGTTTATGTGTGGAATAAGTCATTTGGAAATGCCAAAATATTCAGAGTCTCACTAAGATAAGTATTTGTTGTGGCCAAACTCCAAAGAAAGGTGAAATATGTACACAAAGCGCAACAGCTAACGTCACGCTACGCATTCTCAAATGCATTAACACCCTCAGCAATGTGAGCACAGTCCTCTACCCATTTTAGCTGGAGACATGGTCTTAATATAACATACCAAAAAAAAAATATGCTTTGCTCCTGTTTCTCTTTGACATTTTGTTTTCACTGTCATGCCAGGAAAAACCCTCAACTTCAATCAAACATGAATAGGAAGCAGATTGGATCTCAATTAGAGGAACGCACCATCAAGGTCCTGGTGACATTTTTTGGTCCAAAGATGTGGCAGGCTGCTTTCAGAAACATTTGGTCTGGTACAAAGCCAGCATCGGATTACTTTTGAATTTTCCACAGCTTCTCTTTCCACACGTTTAGAACCAGCGTTATGTTGTTTAAAGCTGTATGCCATCTTAAGCTACAGATAAAAATTTTAAATGTCCTGGGTAAATATGGCAACATGAGAACACGAAGTCCCTCTGTCTTTGGGAGAAACAGGTGCTGCAGCAATTTATTTAAAGGCTTATTTGTTCAAGAATGTTTGTCTGGAGGATAATCGTAAGAGCTTCTTGTAACTTGAAGGAATTCATGGCAAACTTTCAAAAAAAGAGACTAAATGTTCATCTCTGACATAAAGGTATTATGAAAGAGATAAAAGAACCAGATGTTAGCAGTAAATCTAGATAATGTCAGCTGTGTTTCATCAGTGGGATTTTAAAAGAAGGATTTCGTACGGTTCACAGACGTTTAGGGAGCGACATCGTGTGCAACCCCAACGTCTTTTATAAGGGCAACCAACCAAATGTTTATCCAACGGGACGTAAGAGGCAGCTGCTGCATCTTTGAGAAGAAATCAGTCAAAGAGGTTGATTTTTATAGCCACCCTGACAACTGATATATATAATTTGGACCTGGAAGGACTTACTAAAAGTCAGTTTAAACTTTTAACACTTCTCAGCTACTGTACTGCATGAAACTCAGCTGGTCATGTAAAATAAATTATCCTCTACAAATTCTAGGGCAGAAAAAAAAGGTTTTTTTAAATCAGATTTTAAAATATTTAAATCTAAGTGCATTCAATTGAAGCAGTTATTTATATGTGACTTTATTAATCTTTCACATAATTTTATCCAACATTGTTTCTGTCATGAAGTGCAGTGTGAAATGGTGAGGCAGAACGCGGTGGAACCAGGATGAGAAGACAAAAGATGGTTTTAATGAGGTATAAACAAATCCAAAACAGTCCACAAAACCAGGCAGCACGACTGAGCGGAAGCCAGGGCTCAACGTCGGTAGCAACAGGCTAAACGAAGGAACAGCAAACAGACTGGTGCATAAGACAAGAACCCGACAAAGAAACAGACACAGGTGACACTAAATACGCAGGAGGTAATCAGGGAATGAGACACACCTGGGAATAATCAAGGGGAGACAGGACAACAGGGAGACTCAGAAACACAGAAAACTCGAAATAAAATACACAGAAAAACACAGATCCTGACAGTTTCATTATTTTCATGTCCTACTTTGGGCTACAATATGTTTGCTTAAAGAGGAAATCATGGCTGACTCAATACAAGATGTCCTGGTTCTGTGACTGCAAATTAAGCCCAAGTCATCATCCCTCCACCACCGTGCTTGATAGTTGGTATGTGATGTTAGAGCTGAATTTTCGTTCTTTTTTTTTTTGACGTTGTACATAATGTCTGATTTTTCTCATATTTCCAGAGGACAGATCAAGTCTTCTGGTTCATTCAGATGGAAGTTTGCAAACATGATTCTTCCTGGCATATCCTTTTTAAAGGCAGCATGTCCTTTTATTTCACGCATGAATATCCCAATCATATGAATATTTTTCTAATTCTCATGTTATGGATGTTTGACAAATGAAACCTGCTTAATATGGACTTTTAGATGTTTTCCTTCACTCCTGTCTTCTTGGCCCAAATTTGCATGTCCTAAAAAAATCTCTAGTCATTCAGATATAAAAACAAGAGCAACTGAGCATTTGCAGTGGATGCTTTGAATCTGTCCAGTCCATATATGCACACTTCAGACTTCAGGTGACTCATTAAAACATGCCTGGTTCTCCAGGTGCAAAATGTCAAAATGCAAATAGATTTTGAGAAAATATTTTCCCACAGTTTGAATCTGAAAGAGCATGGGTCTAACTGAGGAGAGGCTGTTTGCTTTACATTGTTTGATAATCTTTTGAGAGAAAATATGAACATCTTGGTTTATTTGTAGAACCATTCATCCAATCATTGTTTTGAGCTTATCCGAGATCGGGCCTCGCAAAAAGTCTGGTGAAGTAATTTTAGGAAAACTGTGAGAATTTGTGGAATTCTGTGATTTTTCTTTCCTTAGGAATGATTTTGATACATAAGATTCATAAAAGAATCATATGTAATGCACAAAATCGATTCCTTCATGACATAATAAATCACCTACAAATCCAGACATTTTATTATTGAATGAGTTATTAAAAGTTTTGTTGCTTTGCATTGAGGCAATCTCCAGAAACGTTTCACTTGCTTTCTGGCTTCAAACTGCATTTCTCTCTTTTCTGCTGTTTCAACAATGTCATTTTAATGCAGGTGAAACTTGTTATTCAAGCTGAAAAGATGTCCGCCTGGGGCATATTTTGCATTTCTATTTAGGACCTCAGAGCAGTGCATTAAAGAAGGTTCCATCTTCAGGGAGAAGGTCCCAATGTGGTTTTGATCCTCGCCGACTTCACGCAGTGATCGGAGACAAACATATTACAAACAGCGATGGCCGGCGGACGGGAAGAGCTGGTAAACCTGACTCTGCTTCAACAGTAGTTTACTAAATCCTTCTGTCTGTTTAGAATTGAATCAGCAAGCAGCTGCTCCTCACCGAGCGGCTTCTCTCCAGCAGACCGTGGTTGTTCTGCGTGCCTGCTGCAAAGTGCCAGGCGGTGTTTGGCTGAAATCAGCGCCGTTAACCCTTTGCCACACACATGTCTTTCATTCATACGTGAGCCTCGAACAGCAACATCTTCTTGACACAGCAGATGTTGGTCGTTAATATCATATGTTTGTCATCTTATTTTTATCCCGTATCCTAATATCAGTCAAACTACTTTCTTTCTTTTTTTTATCACTTACGCTTCCTGAGTTTCTTGGAGCCACTTCTGAGAGACCCTGATAATTTACTACCTTGTCTGAATGAAGCTCACGCAAAGACTTGGTTATAATGTTGTCCTTGTGTGAAAGTCGTCCCTCTTTCGATAATGACTGATCACCACATTACAAACGGCTGATTCTGAAGTTTTGCTTGAACAATTAATTGAAACAAGTAGGAATTAAAACAGATTTTGGGAAGGATGTGAAAAGACCTGAATCACATCGGCTCACTCCTTGTTTCCCAACAGCCTCTGATGAGAGATTACTTTATAAAAGCTAGGTCTCTTGTTTGGATTTTCTGCCTTTTGTAATGAAGGATTTTGTCATTTTAAAGTGATTATGGTCAAGCAACCGTAAAATGTAATAGTTTTTTCTATTCTAGACACAGAGTATAGTTGGATCGATCAATGAGTTATAGTAATGAGTGAGAAGTGAATTCACTTCCATACTTCAAATCTAAAATTAAACTCCTATGGTTGAACTACAGAGAGGCGTTGCTTGTGCACTACCACATATTTTCCTTCCACTCAACTTTCTGACATTCTTCAATGCACTAATCTGTGAACAGACAACTTCTTTAGAAATAACTTTTCATCAATTAATATCTGATGGACAACTGTCAAAACAGTATTTACATAGACAGTTAAAATTTTTGAACTAAAAATCTTTCTTGGTGTATTTCAATATTTTTTTCCGCACTCTCAAAATTGCTTCTGCAGAATCCAGAATTATGGTAATTTAACCACTTTGTGAGACAGGGATCTCACAAAGTACAATAACAATTTTTTAAGAAACATTAGTTTTTAAAAGAAAATAAACTTTTGCTCAAATATTAGTTTTAAGAATGTTTTATTTACATTTTCTTAATCAATGGCATGTTGAACGTTATTTATAATGAGGAAAATGCAAATTGTGGACAGTTTCCCAATGACTGAACAGTCAAAAGACAGCCACTTATACAAAATCCTGACAAAATGCAACAAATTTTAATAAATCTGTTCTCGTGAGTGGACATTTATATCAGTGGACAAAGCTTATAAACATAAGCAAAACTTTAAAAAACATCTGTCTTGTTTCAAAAACTAATTGGTAGTAATGAGGGAATGAATCCAGAGAATTTAAACAGAAACTATGTTGGTGGCAAATAAGTTTTCTTTGTTTGTCGTGATTGTAATGTAACACAGACATGCCCTTTTCTTCACCCTCAGGAAGCTGCTCTCCCACAATGCAGGACTGTTTTTCCCCCCAAAAGTAGTTAGTCACATGTGCAACATTCCTGGTTACCTGACATTTAAGATTTAAAATCCAGACATTTACTATCCTCTTACACGCAAACACAAATCTTTAACTGCTGCAAATGCTCATTTTTGCTTACTTCCTGTTGCTGAAAGTAGCTGCATTATTTGATCATTTTTATCTTTTATCGCCGTGAAAATTACATTTGCTGAAAGGAAGCATCTGATAAATCCAGTTAGAAGGAGTTGGCATTGTGACGAGGACACTAGCTTCCTGTCGTCATTGTTTCCTCTACCAACGGCTGCTGTGCTGCTGGTAATAGAGACTGGCTGAGGGTGAGGGAAGGTCACTCACACTCACAGGAAATGAGGCTCTCGAGAAACAAATGGAAAATATGTGCTTTAAAACAACCTTTCAGGCATCAAACTCCAAACTAGAGCCAAGGTATTGTTCCACATGGTCTTTTGTCTGCCTTCTGTTTTTGGAAACCATCTCTTATGTGGCTGATTTCTCCCTCAGTAGCAGCTGCTTAGCACACTGTTGCTCTCCCAGACATCTTGCAACAACATTCATGGGCTTAAATCTGCCGCCACGCGTGAGCCCCGTGCTGTAGGTCGCCAAAGCCCCTGTGAATCAAGGGCTTCATCACGTAGTTATGTGGAATCAGCTAAATTAAAAGCCAAATATACTTTCTAAAGAGAGTAAATAGCTTTATCTGAAGCCAAACCAGTCAGGGTAGAATGACTTCATTAATCTCCAAAACCCATGCCCGTGTGCAATGCAGCAAGGAAACACGCACTGTCCTCAGCTGTGTGTGTGGCACCCCCTCAAACAAAAATAAAGTCTCCAGTCGCTGCGCTGAATAGAAGTTGTGTGTTCATGCTCACTGGGGATTTCCTGTTGCAGAGTCTGACGTTATTGCATCCCAGGGTAAACCTTGATCGGAACGTCTCTGCAATGAAAATTGTGCGGTCTTTGGCTCACCGGATTAGTCAGCGAGGATTGTGTCAAAAAGGCATTGTTCTGCTCTGGCAGTAAAAACTGAGCCTTACAATAGCCATACAGTGGAGATGCATGGTGGGTGATGGAAAACATGTGGCGTGTACAGACTCCCTGGAGGCTAAATAAGGTAGAGATCAGTACCAAGGTCAACAGGTGGATGTGAATGACTCCAGAAACAGCCAATGACGGCAGAGAGACTAGCACCTTTTGTCTGAGTGGCTCTCATGCTGAAGAAGTCACCTTCTGGTTCTCATTCCTGCAAAGTAGTTAACCTTTCCACGTGTGAGTTGAGCAAAGGGCCACACGCAGATTTTCCTACAGGCTCTTTGAGGCGTTGCTGTGAAATTAGAGCTTATTTAATTTCAAAGAACTCTAATCAATCAAACAGAGAAGAAAAAGCCAACCAACCCTTTGCAGAAATTTGAGCAAAATTGCCTTTCCGTAACTACAACAAAGGCTACGTTCACACTACAAGTCTTGATGCTCACTTCTAATTTTTTGTGAAATCTGATTTTCTTTGGGGATGGTCATTCACATTTCCAAATGTATGTGACTTGTAAGTGATCTGAACAATGTAAACATGTCCTTCATGCCCAGTAGAGGATCCAAAAACCTCACAGGCAGCAAGAGCTCAGTGTTTTCAGAAGTAAACATGGATGGTAATGGTGGAGCAGTTGTGACAAAAAGTATCAATTTCTTTTTATTTTACTGGCAATTGTAAAAATTGATTACAAGAGCACAACAATAGTATTGAAGTCTGCTCAGAGGAGTTGTGATGTCCTTTATTTTAGGAGATCTGAAGAACACTGGACACTGGATTTGAAGCAACATGGGCAGGTCTGTTCTATAAATGCTGATTCTAGGTCTACATTTGTTGACTGTATTCAGTTACTTTAGATTTATATTAAGTTTTAAAAATGTCTTGCAGCTTTTTCAGTCCAGACACTCCTGTAAGTATAGAGAAAAGTATAGAAATCTATTTTATTGTTAGTGTGTTCTTATACTCACCTAACTCAGGAGCGTGGTGATGGGGAGTATCCTACCATAGAGTTCATCTACTCAACCGTGTCATAATCATTGTAAAGCCGTCTCCCAGAAATAAACAAGCTAACCACAAGCAAACACAATGTGTGATTTAAAGTAAAATAGGAGCGTTCAAACAGTGTACCACACATGTGGGATTTTCCACTCAAAGCGATTCAAAACAAACCTGCTGAAATCTTAAATGGTACATGACCTTTTGTACACAGAGACGTTTGGCTTCTGTGCTGCACAGCTGTGGCACACAGAGAGACGTTCACTTCAGGGAGTTTTACTCCTTTTTATCGCTGCTGGTCTTGTCAAATTTGAGCCTTACAGCTCATCTTTGCTTCTTAATGGAGAAATGCTACACCATCCTGCAGTCCTTTCTTGTCTGTGACTCACAGAGTCATATATATTTTATCAAAGTTACATACTGTAGCTTTAAGGTACTGTAGCTGTCACCACAACCTTGTACAGTAGACCCAATGTGTGATGTTTGCATCACTTCATCTGACTCTCTTCCTAGTCTGGAAGATAGTAATTCTCGTCATACTACATGACTGTCTTCCCTTGGTCCAGACTTTAAACATTATTCTCCCTTGCAGATTGAAGCCTTTTTCTCTGGATATCATCAATGATCATTTGTTTCCAACCACAATTCTTTCTCAAAAGCAGTGGTTCTCTACTTTCCTACAGTCTTTAATAATGCGCTGGATGGTTCTTAACCCAGTTTTATTAGTTCCTCTAATATCCTTAGATCAGAGGTTTCCAACTCCAGCCCTCGAGAGCTACTTCCACACAAAGTTTAGATACATCCCAGCTGTATAAATTAATTTAGTTACAACTTTGGCATGCTATCAGGTTTGGCAAAGACCCTGTAAAGAGCTATTCATTTGATTGAGCTGTTTTGGGGTAGGGATGTATCTAGAATTACAAGGACTGGAGTTTAAGACATTCTTCATTAGATGCTTTCCTTCACCTGCAGTAATGAAGATGTTACTTCTTCCTGCCTCTGGAGACAACAGAAAAAATCATTTGTTTTTTTCACCAGTTGCTTGATCTATATTATACAACATTGATCAACAAGGGGACTACCTTCTATGGTTTTACTGGTGAGCATGAAATCTGTTCATCTTTGAAGATCTTACACGTAACCCATGGTTAAGACATAATTCATGATGGAAATGTAGGAAAAAATGAAAACACAAAGCCTTTGTCCTGTAATGAAAGGCTCATCTTAACATATGTATAATTTGCTACTACAACAAATAATTTAGTTTTGTAAATTTATATCTAACTTATATCTGCATGCATCAATGCTGTTGCAGTTTACATTATAAAGTTGCCTTTTTAGGCTTGCAACACTCCCTGAGGAGTGGGTTTGAATTAAAGACCAACAAGTGGTAAATCTGCCACCTCTATCATCCCTGTGTGTATGCCATGCAGGATTAATAAAACCTGGCAGGTGTAGCAATGCTAACAAAGTCTGGAGGGATTGTTGTGTCACTGGATTCCAGAGCTTGATAAATGTTCTCACCAACCTTCCTGAAGAGTTCAAGGCTTTTGCAGCTGCATTCGAGCTACAGTTGAGCAGGGCCATAAAACTTTGTTTTACTCCTGCAACGTAATCGCCTAGGCAGCGACGAGCGCCATAATGCAGCTTTAAGGGATTCTGGTATCAACCAAAGTGATGATACACAGTACATCTTTCCAAATACTCTGCCATAAAATGATGATAACCATTTCGCATTGTTGGATTTCCATGGTTCATTTTGCTTAACACAACAACCACACTGCTTTCATGAACTAATCATATATCACTGTTGCTTTCTACTTTCACCAAGAGAGAAATATTCCCATCCTGTACAAATTTCATTCACAATAAGCAGATTTCAGTTTTATATGATTGAAAAACAAAATAAATTAAACAAAGGAACTGCAATAGTCCCATCCTGTTGCAGCATTTTAAGCTGTTATTGAGCTGAATTAAATCACCAAGGTTGAGGAACTTAATCACTTGGTGAAGGTAAGCTGTATTATATACTGTATATATACAGTATATATATACTGTATATATATATATATTGACCCATTATAGCACACATTCACACACTGATAAAGCAGACTGACTGGCAGAAGTGACTAAAATAAAATGCCAAATAACATGCAGTGCAGAAAAATATCACATTTATACTTTTAAATGACATCACAAAAAAATAAGAGGTAGTTATAAATAAACGTGGGTAGAAATGGAGTAATTCCTCCTGCCCACAATTTTTGGTTTTTAATTACTCAAAATCTGTGTTCTTTTAAAGTACTTTTCCAGGCTTTCACACAGGAGTGTTTTTATTCAGATTTTTGGCACTCTTTTCACCCATTTTCAGCCGAGAACATCCAGACTATTTTATTTTATTAAGTTTTTGTTCTAAAGAGATTTAACTCTGATCAATGATTAACTCGGGCAATGTTTTATGTATTTCTTTGGCAGAAGATGCCTTCTCTTGCCTTTTATTTTTCTCTCATTTTGTAAGGCACAGAAGCTGGAGAAGCAGCAAAAGTCACATTTTTGAACTTTGAAAAACCTTTGAAAATCAAGTCATTTATTTGATTCACTTGTGTAGGAAAATCTATTGATCTAAACCGCTTCAAAGAATCATAACACAGTCCTTCTGTGTGAAAGTAAGGTATTACAAACCAACAAGAGTGACAGTCTGCTACTGTCCTGCAACCTTTAGATGCATCCTTGGTCCAAACACCTGAAACCAATACATTACTCATTTGTTGGTTTTTTGGTATGATCATATGCTAAAGATCTAATTTAGTTTATTTAATTTAGGTGTATGTGGGTGGGGATGCATTGTAATTTGCAGGAAAATGACTCAAGCACTGGAGTTGGAGACCTCTGAACAAGAGGTATGTTAAAGTCCAACTGAATTACTATGTTAGATGACATAGATATTTGTTATTGCTACAAGTATTAAAAACGTTCTGCTTTAGGGTCCTGTTATTAAAGAATAGAAAAGTAGGTCTTAAAAGGAATGTGCAACACGTCTGAGTAAATGCATTAAATGAAAGATGTTTTTTAAATAGTTAAGAAAAGCATTGAGGTGTTATGTGAACAGTTGATGTCCAGATGAGCATGATGTGCTGTAACATAAGTAATGTGAGATCTGGTGCCTTTGCAGTGGGAACAAATGGCATAAATCAAGCCTAGGATGATGTCAGATTCCTGTAAGTGAAAAATTACACATCATTGCAAGTTGTCCGGAGAGTATATTCTCAGGGTGACATACTAATTTCATGTTTCTAACATGAAAAGATGCAGAAAACCAACCTCTAAGCCTCTGGTCCTGCAGAGCTGAGTGTTCCAAGAACACGTTATTGAAAATCTGTTTCAGATGCTCAGCTTGGACTTTGGAAAAAACTGGAAATTTTAACAAAGCATGAACATTTTTAAGAAAAAGCGTAACGGAAACCTTAGATTACTTACAAAACAATAGTAACCATGAGCAGTCCACATATACTCGTGTTTGTTACTTGTGATAAGCTCAATAAACATTCAGGAATTCATTTTGGTGAAACTGAAAACTGCTTTGTTCCAAGCTATTTAACATTAGATAACGTAATATTTTAACTATAGCAACCTGTCCAAATAATAAAATGTGGAAACTACCCTGACTCTATCCCACAGTTTTATGTGATAATTCTGGTTTACAACAAAGCAGTTGACTTGTATCTATGCAGCAAACTTGATGTTTAGTTTATTTCCAGTAGGATTGTCAGTATTTTTGTTTTGCAGCTCTCATGTTACAGAGAAACAGCTTTAAATGAGATACTTCCAGGAGCTTTAACTGTACAGTGGACCCCCAGTATTTGCAGGGGTTAGGGATCATATATCTGAAATAAATGAAATCAGATACCTGCTCTAAAAATGCTTGTCACTGCTTTCTAAGTTTCCTAAATAACTGACAGCCCATGGCCTGTTAATTAGTCATTTATTTGATTCACTTGTGTAGGTAAAGTTGAAGGATTATAGCTGTCAAGAAGTCATATAGGCCCTAAGTCTCCGACAGCAGCAGTGTGGGATTCCAGAATATTTATTAGCTCTATTCAATACTTGCATGATAAAAAGGAAAACCGTGGTCAAGATTATTGGGATGATGTTTAGCTTTCTTCCACTGTAGGCTGGAGTCCTTTGCCCCTTTGCTAAGGATTTGACTGGTAGTGTTCATTGACAGAATCTTAGAGGTGTCATATTAAGCTTCCTTAAACTGGTTAGGTTAGGATAGGTCTATGGGCTATACAAAACATGTTATTTACATTTTTTGCACAATATCATTTTTAGAAAGTGAGAGTTTAGTCTAGTCAGTTCTGCCTATTTTGAGCTCTTTTCAGAATGAACCATCATAGAGCATCTTGTCACTTTAAATCCAAATAAGCTGCTGCTGGCCACGCCCCCCAACTCAACATTTACACTCGCATGTGACAGTGACCGCGAGCGCAATTATACAATCGTACATCTTTGAAAAACAGAAGTAGAGCCTCCTGCACAACCAATAAGAATACAGCAAATGGTTTCTGGATTGTAAATCAACAGCAAAATTCTCGTCTAGCAGCTGTTGTGCAGCGCATACAGCGATAAAACCAGCTGAATAAATGTGTTAGAGCTTGGCTTGGGTTGCTTGGTAATGGTACAGTGCCCGTTGATGGTGACTCAAGAATTGGGAGGCCGTTGATACTGCTCATTTTTTATGGAGAGACGCAAGAAGTACATCATTACCCTTTACCCATGAGTTGAGTTATCTCATCTTTATCTTTGTCCATTTGTCTGTTGCTCTTTTAAATGCAATAAGAAAATGGTTAAAACCAGGTGATGTGATCTTTCACAGCATCCTCTTCCATTGTTCACATGCGTTAGTGTCACAAAGTAACCAGCATGGAAAACATTCAAACTTGACTCATCCCCAGCAACATCCCACACAAATTAGAAATGGAAAGAGTCCCAAAATGTGTCGTTTATAAGTTCCTGTGGTGCATAATTAAACTCTTTGCCCACGTTAACTTGTCTGCTTGAGTTAGACGTCACAGTACAGTTCAGAGAACGATCCCAGCAGGAAGACTCCCGCTACAATAGAGCCCAGCCTTTGAGAGGATTTGAAACAGTTCAGATGACACAGATGGGGGGTGAAAATGAAGGATTGATGGCAGTGATCTTTAACACTCTAATCCCTGTCTATTTCAGAGATTAAAGTTGTTTAATCAGAGTCATAACTGTTGAAAGTCCGTATGAGAGGCTGTGAAGAGGTTTTTGTGTGTGGACATGATGGCAGTTAATTGTTGAACCCCAGAAAGTTACAGGTCAATGTCTCTGAGCCTTGACTCATCCTGTTGCTGTGCAGGACCAATTTTTATGTTGCGCCAACAAGAGCAAATTGGAAGGCAACCAAAAATAGACCCAAACTGGTCTCCATGATGAACAATCGAAAAGGCATATGACTTTTTTGTATTTTATTTATTCCAGAGTTTGAATGTTTATTCACAATAATTTAAAGGAAAATAATAAGCCCAGTATTATTTAATGTCTGTTAGATCTCTGCACCATGTCTGTCATGATCTGTTGGACGGCACATTTAGTTTTGTGGCTGCTCTGGTTCTCGTGCCTTGAGTTACTGCTGTGTTTTGATACGTAGCTCTCTGTGTTTCTTTATAGCTCCATTTGTTCCTGAGTCCTATTTGCTCACTTATTTTCTCTGTGCTCCTCTGTATTGTTTATTTGAGTTCTGTGTCAACTCCTCTCTCTTTCTACTGCTGCACCTTCAAATAATTTGTCAACTGTTCGCTGTTCAACCACTTGCTCCTTCCAGTATTCATGCTCTTCTCTGCATTAATTCCTTGCTGTACTTACCAGTTGTTACTCGGATGGTCTCGTGTTTTTTTTACCTCCTGTCCATGTCTTTGGTTCAGTACCACTTAAACCAATGATAGTTTTATAGCCAAGGCTAAGCTTCAGCTGTCAAACAGATGGCTCCCCATTCTAGAAATTAGAATAAACATTCTTTTATTGCCCCACAGTGGGGAAATTTGAGTGTGATAGCAGCAAGTTAACCCCAGTTCATGATTGGTTCAATAAGTACAAGATTCCCCAGATCCTGTGGCTGCAAAACAAGCCCACACGTCACCTTCCACTAGCATGCTTTAAACTTAGCATCAGTTGTGTGGGTCTTGTGTTCACTCCCGACTGCCATTTAAAACAAAACATAAAATAATTGATTGCATAGTTATTCACACTGTAAAAACAACCATGTGTATACTGAAAAAAACAAAACCTTACCAAGAATGTTTGCATAAACTGTAATCTAAATATCTTACAATACTTTCCAAAAGACAAATCTAGCACACAGGTAACTTTTAAGCAATATATAGGAGCTTGTGTTAATTCTTTAATATTGGTGAAAAAAATGTTAGTTCCATGGCAGATTATTTCACTTAACATGAGAAAAATGTCTTGCTGTAAGTGAAATAATCCATCAGTAGAACTAATACTTTTTCATCAACGTTAAAAAATTATTGACTTAAAATAAGCTCCTCTACCAGAGCCAGATTTATAGTTTTGGATTTAGTTTGGGTTTTGTATAAATTAGTTTTTATGTGAACTTTTTGAGACATCCTGGGAAGAGTGACGGCTGTCTTATGTGTTTTCCATTTGCTCGTTAACGTTCACTTTGCAGAATTATGGCTTTTCAAATGCATCAAATAGTCTTATAAGTCTTTCCAGGTTAATAATTAACAACAGTTTGTTCCTTCAGTTCATTGCTAAAGTCTTTGCATCTTTATGTCGAGCTAAATACAAAGCCATACCACCAAACCACCAAAATATTTTCTTCTCAGGAGCTTCTAGTACTCATGATCCATTACTCAACTGGTTTTAATTAATCACCAGCTTTCTACTTTCTCTCAAATTCTTTTTTTTATTTTGGCTTTTGTTCTGAATTGCATAAAATATCAAAAGTACACAAACTGAAACAAACAAAAAAAAACAAAAACATAAACAATGTTGTAGTCTCTGCAGGAAAAAACAAGTAATACTGATAGTCCTCATGTCTGCACTTTGTGCTTTCGAAGTGGTTGGTCCCATAAAACTAGTCCTCCTTGAACATTGTTTCTGTGTCGCTGTAAATTTGTCACATTGTGTAGTTTCTTCAATGGGGTTTTGATTTGTAGTCATGCTAACTCAGCAGCTCAAGATGTTTGTTATATATCTGTCTATCTGCTGTATCTCACTTTTACTTTCCTAAATTATTCAGCCACAGTTTAACAAACTATGTCAGCGGGCCTGCAGCTGTGGATTAATGTTCACACTTTCAATTGGGCGACATAAAACAAAGCGTTCACTTACAGTGGAGCAAAGGTGCGGCGGGGAAAAGGAAGATGGCTGCCATTTTATAGGATGAGTTGAAACAGGTGGAAAAAATCTCGTTAATTTAATTTTGATAAGACTGGAAAACATTAGGAGAAGAAGAGGAGTTCCCCCACTTCACAGGCTTTGTGTTACTGCTCTAATAATCAATCTTTTTGGAGCTGCATAGTTAAACTGGCTTGATATGTAGTGATTTGACAGGTCTGGGAAGCGAACAGGCTGTCTGCAATAGTCAGCTTGGCATGATGAAGCTCGCATAGATGAAAGAGAAAGGAACTGCTTTTGTCGTCAGAGGAACAGGTGGAAACATTAACAGCAGTTGGCAGGTTGGGATAACAAGCTGGAAGGCGTTTTGGAGACTTTCAGGGATGTGTGTGTCTGCACCACGGCTAATTAATCACAGACTACTGACATAGTTAAAATGAAGCAAATGGCTTTACTTCTCCTGAAACAAAGGAATAAATCGGTTCATCCGCCATAATCAATTTATCATTTTCATACTTCAAAAGCAGCTAATATTTTCATCAGATAACACTCATGGATGCCTCCAAAAACATCATCTAAATTAAACAACGATAAATTTAATTCAAGGGGATAATGGCCTTCTAGCAGCGCAAGTAAGAAGGAGACAGATAAAATATTCCCTGCAGGCTTTTGTTCCTTCATGTCTTTGGGTTTGTTTAACATTTACACAGCTTTCAGAAACTGGGAAATATAAGAAGTTGTAGATGTTAACTTAAAAGATTCAGCCCTATTAAAGATCTGCAAAAAGGAGCAGTCTGCAAATTTTAGGCTCTGTAATTAAAAAAAAATATTGCATGAGATACTAAAAAATGAAGCTATTTGTCACAGTTTCTGTGTGTACATAACCTTTATTATCCCACCAGTTTGTTTATAGTGATTGGGGTCCAATTACCTCACTGAGTTTTCACAAAGGAGCCTCTCTGCTGATGCTGGACTACAAGCAGCGTCTCCATGTACCGTCTTTGTTTTTTGGAAATCCCACAGGGGGTCTGGCCCAGATTAATCCACATTATCATTCATACTATAAATAACCTTTTTGCATTTCAGCTGAGAAACTTTCCAGCTTCAAGGGCATGATTAATGATTAAGAACCAAAACTTTTCATCTTGAAGACTTCAAAGTTGTTCATCTTACTGTTAAGCTTGGTTTATATCCTGAAGCACTGCTAAAAGCACTTTCAATGAAAGTCTGGCAAAAAGGAAAATTGGCAAGTGAACAGAAAGCCATCACAAACGTATTTCATTCAAGCATGTTTATGCTATGAATGTATATTCAGTTCAGTTTGAAAGGAGTGTAAAATGCATGTGAACATATAAATATTAGGGTAACATGCACTCTTTTCCATAAGGTTTTCCATATAGCTAATGGTCCCTAACTTAAAAAGCAGGTGAGGACATATGCATAAATCATCTGTGTGTCAAGTATAAGATATACTGTGAGTGGAAACTAGGACATAAAAAGGAAAACAAGAATCGTAGGAATATTGCACTTTATTACTTCCATGCTATTAAAATGTAATTATTCTGTATTTCTATATATGAAATTGGGTACAGGAGTAGTTCAGACTACTTTCAACGCTAAAGTACTTCATCCATCCATCCATCCATTTACTGCATTTTTTTCTGAGATCAGAAGGGATACATAGTTCCTCCGTTGAGTTCTGGTTTGGCACCAGGGTCTCATTCTAATGGGGCATGCATGAATCGCCTCCAAATGAAGATTTCCGGCAGGCAACATGACCAGATACCCGGATCATCTCAACCGATTTCTCCCAGTGTGGGGGAGAAGCGGAAGATCTACTTTGAGCTCCTGCTGAATCATGGAGTAAGGATATTTTGGACTTTTGCTGTCAATGTATGCAATTAATTTACATAGTTTAATGCATTAATATTGCACAATGCAAGTTAATTATATTGTTTTTTCTATTTTGACATAAAGGTCTCTCTCTGGTGGAGGGTTATTTAGTTCAACCAGCCCATTACACTGTCTTCTGCTGTGTTCAACAATCCAGAGTTGCAAGCACAAGTGAAACATAAAACACTTGCTTAAGCATTTTTCGAAAATGTGCATTTTTACATCTACGTCTTACAAAATCGTAGTCTTTAATTGTGATTATTCACAACAGTAGTGTGATTAATCTGTAATTTTAATCAATTGATGGTGAATACACAAACAAAATCAATTATGTTGCCAGTAAGAATAAGCTAATTAATTGATTATAGGTTGATTATGGTGAACAGTGGAAAAAGTGAGAAAACACTGGAGATATATGATGATGTATATTTAAAAAAACAAACAAAAAAAGGTACTTTTAGACCCATATGAAGAGGCACCCCAGGAATCCATATATTGAGGGTTTGGCACATGTGAGAAGGAAGTCCAATTGACATGGATTGTCCCCCAAATGTAACATTTAAAGCTCTGTTTCTGCAGGAGTGTTATAAATAATTCTGGATTTTAATCATTTACATAAGAAGATGAATATTTATATTCAAAACATGCCAAAAACTGTGTTAAACTATGAAATAAATGTAAAATATGCATATATAAATGAACACACCTTTAGTGTAACACACTGATTGGTTTTGGATTTGCAGACGTATTGTAGGTCTTTGCAGTGGGTCTATAATATTCATTGTTTAGTCTCAAACACAGGAATTTGTTTCTTTACCAAAACCACAATAACTAACAACAGATTCCTTTACTGGAGTGTTTTCATATATCAACATTGTGCCCACTAGCAGCCACATGCTCACTCTGGAGAATGTTTTAAATTCAAAATAAAGAGTCAAATAAAGGTCTGTGTCTGATGAAATTTGCATTTCTGTTGAATATTTGGTGGTGTAAAAAGCTACAGATGTGAAAGTCTCCTGGAAGAGATAAGAGCTTTAAATTGTCACAGATTTTGGGCTCTGGAGTTCAACAAGATACATCTGACCCTGTAAGACATTCAAATAACTTAGGGTCTATAAATTATGTATAAAGGATTAAATAATTGAATGTAGCCCTTTGTTTTTGTCTTAATGTCCTTATATGTAGAACATCTGAACACCCACCAAGCCTGCAGAGGTTTGAATGCCGTTCTTGTGCCGAGTCTTATCACCAACATAAAAGGAGTTGAGATGTGAATGTGTGGAAATCCAAGAGGAGCAAAGAGTGATGATAAAATTCATATTAACTGCAAGATAATCCATGTTTTTTTCTATCCAGGCAATTTACTGCAACATCTATCAGCTGTCTTGGTGAAAAAAAAAAACTGGAGAATTTAATTCAAAAATTATCTCATTGGACTGCTCAGTGATCTCACCGATCATTAACAAAAATGCAACAGCAGTGTTTTCTTTAAAAGTAAACTGATCTGTACTTAGTGCCAGTAAAGCTAATAAATATATGAAGCTTTGTTTTTTTAATCTTTAGCTATGTTTAGTGAGAAAAAAGTTTGGTTTGTTTGAGACTTTTAGAAACTGACCAGTCATCACACAGTGTTAAAATTGTTTATTGTAATTATATTAATAGTAGGCTTGTTTGTTTGTTTTGTTGGAAATGTGCCAAAAGTTAAAAGTTTTATGGAAATAAAGTATACAAGAGGCCTGTTTTGACAAAATTAAAGAATACTGTTATTATCAGTATTTGACAAACCTTCATATGTTGAAGCAGAACCCCTACGTATTACATCGAGGAGTCTGATTTTTGCTCCGAGGTGTCCCACAAGTCAAAAAATTAAGCCAGCAAACATATGGCTAGCACACTTGTCGATGTAAACAGTCTGACCTTTCGTTTTTGTAATGAAAGATCAAAGGGACAAGTGACACAGAGCTACATTAGCAGCAAAAATCAGGGTTGTTCTGTATGGTAGCCGACTAATGGGCTGTAAACAGGACATTTGTAAACAGTATTATCATAAACATTGAAGGACAAAAATCATTCTTAGCCGATTCCTGTTATTTTTGTGGTAATAAAGCACAGTTTAGGAGATTGCTGTAAACATCAGTAGACACCCTTCTGTACATTTACATTATCTATGTCCATAAAAAATATCATTTAAAATAACAATGAAGTCCCTAAACATGAAGATACCACATAAATTATTTTAAAAAATTGTATTTGAAATTTTTTTGTAATCGTATTTTTGATTATATTTTTGTGTCATACACCATAGACAATATAGATCATATATGTCTAAAAGTTAGTCAAAGCCACCAATCAAGCTTCTCAAACATTATAAAACTTTTACAAAAGATTCAATTCTATAACAAAATGACATGCTATTGAGCTTACAATACAGTCTTCATTGCCAAGCTTGTTCAATAAATATTAACAAAATTATTTTCATTAAATACCTAACTAAACATAATGTGCTTCGGACAGTGAAAAAAAAAAATCAGGGTTTTTCTGTTTCATCCTGATGAACAGATTATTTCTAAAATCATAATGCAAAGAACATTGAAATGTAAAATGAAACTCATCTTCTACAAATGAAATCTGGGCCAGTTTTCGTCCCCATAGGCTGCTCAGTCACATCCAAATGTTTGTAGATGCAGAAAACTGGTAGAGACAGACCCCAAAGACTTGCAGCTGTAACTATGGCCAAACATGACACTATAAATTATTTACTCTTAATTCCTCAATACATGTATACACCACAGTTTTTCAAATTTTATTTGTAAACTTTTGGAAACCATATATAATCGTTTTTCCACTTCACAATTATGCACTACTTTGTGTTGGTCTATCCCCACTGAGGTTTTTGGTTGCTACATGAGAAAATGTGGAAAAGTTTAATAGTTTTACAAGGCGCCATGTGCTGTCACACCAATATTAGATCCTTCCAAGCGATAACTACCTTGATGTAAAAGACATCACCTCAGTTTTGATCTAAAAATGTTTCAGCATCATAGTTAACAAAATGTGGCTTCGGGCTCATCGTGATCATATCGTGCTCGTTTTCCACCGTTTTGACCATCATGAACCAATCTAAACCAAGCTGGGGAATGTGCCCTGGAATGACAATTAAACTGAACAAAGAGCAACCTGTGCACTGAACCAAAGCAAATGGGAAAAGCAAGCTGCTGCCAAAATCTATAATTTTATGCTCAGTAAAAGATTTAAATGTTTGAGAGTATGAAGTGATCCAGATGAATAAAATACACCTGCATCCTTCGTTGTGTTATCAAGTGTAGCACTAACTCCTGTTTTAGTGGTTTGTGCCCAATATTCCTGTAATATTTTCTTGTTAATCCAAATGGGATTAGTGTGGTGGGTCTTTGAAGTTGTATGTTCTTTCCCTGTGGTGAAATATTAAGATGTGGTGCTTCTTTTGATCAGTGCAACCAGAATCAACTCTGAACTGGTCCCTGCTGCGCCGAATCCCATCCAGGAAGAGAAGTTTCCGCATGGCTTCACCTCCACTGTGAAAGCGACGGGATTCCCATGTTTGAAATTAAAACATGTAGAGACCTCTTGATTTACTGTTTAGATTAAACTACATCAAAAAGCAGGTAATATATCTTAATTTATTTTATGGTATTTCAAACTAAATGGAGGAAAATTTATCTAAGCAACTAATTACCTCACATTCAGGAGAACATCGGTATGAATATTTGCCTGGACATCGGAGCTAATTAACGCTTTTATTCAGGGATGGAGGGGGTGATGGCGGGGAGGTTTGCATTCTCAATCTACAGCTTGATTCACAAATTTCACCTCTGGGGGTGTTCGTTCGTGAGAACCAGCATCTAGGAGTTGTTTAGAGGAAAGTTCAAAGTCATTGAGTGGAGGAAGGCTCTTTGTTTCTCCTTTAATCACTCTGAAAGGAGTGAAAAGCTTCACCATGACGAGCTCATTCATCTGTGAAAATAAAAGCTGCTGTATTTTCTCTATCGTTAACAACGAAGCACGTTATGATGCAGTAGAGTAGTTGTGTAGAGCAGAATCAAGGAATAAGATTTCGATCCATTTGTGATTATTTTTGAATGTGTGTATTAAAAAATAATCATGCTACTTGATATAAAAACATATTTTTAGCAGATGGTAAATCTAGTGGGTGAAATTAAAAAACAGCCTTTCAAAGAATTTATTTTTGTAGGAAAAAAATCTTATGATTTCCAGTTGATTTCCACCATCAAGTGTGACCACCTCTATAAAACCATGAGCTTTGGCAGAAAGAGAGAACAGGTTGTTTGTTATGGTATAAAGAAAGATGAAGTGAATATTTGGCTTGCAAAGTTCCACAAGACTTTTGAAATATTGTCCTTTGGACAAATGAAACCAAAGTGGAGTTATTTGAAAGTTGTTTGTCGCCATAATCCATGAAAGCTGTGAGATGCATTTACTTCCACACAAGCACAAGTTCAAGATAAACAATAAAAGATGCTTCAGAATGGAGCGAGACTCTTCCCATGTGGTGTAGTAACTGTCGTAATTTTTAAAGTCCCGAGAAGGTTATGCTGATTAAACTAGGGATTTATACAGAGAGTGAAACACTGAATATTTGTCTTCACAAACCAAGCAGCATGTGGCAGTGCAGTAATTAAGTCCGTAGTTAAACGTCCATCCTTGGTACAAGCTGTTGTGAGTGAAATTTATGGCTCAAATTACATCCACGGTTTATTACATCCTGAGTGATGAAGAGCTAATTTACAACAGTGAGCGTGAAATCCACCCAAATCTTCTCTACAACCATATTTGTCCATATGGACTCATTTAGGGTGGACATGTGTTCCCTACGCAGCGCTCAAAGAGTTATGAATTAGCTTGTGACATGCAAACAGGTGCAGGCGGCCTGAAGTATCCACGAGCTAAGCTAATGTTTATGCTGAGTGAGTCACGGCGGGCATAATGATTATCATTCCACAACCTGTCCAACATTCCTCGTGCTGTATTAGCAACATTAACAATCACAATCCCAGGATTTGTGTTGATATCCAATCAGCGTGTTTGAATAGCAGCAGGACATGTTGATTCCAGATGCTGCGGACTGAGAAAATCTGTGCACGCAACTTCTTCTCATCCTACAATTTAACCCTGCTTTAAGTGCGTAATGCCTGCAATTACTTGCACACATTTTTCTATTAATTGTCTTTTACATCATTTAGAAAAGTTGTAGTTACTATAATATTATGTTTAGGTTAAAATAAACCAAGTGCACATGGCTTTGTACTATAATTTCTCATTGCAATATAACTTTTATGAATCTAAAGACCCTGTCTGATGTACTGTGTCATAAGTTGGAAAAGGAAAGAGTCATCAGAAAAAAGTTCGGGTTGAGTCAGATCTGAAGCCATGAAAACCAGAAAAGTTTTTAGACTTTCTGCTCTAATAGTTATTTGGTCATCTATTGCTTTTCTAAGAATTTACATCTTCTCAAAGCAGCTTGACTATCGCAGCCGAGCTCTTGGCAGACTGACCCACAAAAACAGCATCCGCCCTTGGCTCACATCTCAGCTGCTGATGAGATTTATTTCATCCAGAAACTGGACCGAGAGCTCAGCTTAAGGAGAGGGCAACAATTTATGGGTGAGAAGATATGTGAGCGGGTTACTCCTAAAAGATGAGTATCTTTAAGTTATTGTGTTCTGTTGTACAGAAAGGAACCAAAAACCTGTTGAGGTTTTGCAGATTTGCAGAAAAACTGAAAAAAATGTAAATGGTAAAAGCACAGATTCCAGTAGTAATGTAAGAAAATTAAAACCACTCTCATCCATTCTCTTTACTTTTGACTTTTTCTATCATGCCAATGTCTTTCAGAACAGCTGTAAAATCTGTTTCTACCACTTGAAGCACAAATTCCCTGAAGACTTGGACTGGTATCACTTTTTCCTGTGAAAAAACCGAGTTGAGGATGCAGTTTTAATGCACTATTACTCGGCTGTCAGGCAGCAGTTTGATAAAATATATCTCTGAAACGGAGCACTGTAAAATGAGCTCTTTGGAAGATTTACTCATTTTATCTTGCAAGTGTGCCATTTAACTCCACAGGAGGGAGAATAAACAGTAAAATGCATGAAATTAAGGTGGTTATAATGATTTATTGTAGGTTTAAAGACTGAAGTGAGGAAAGAGTGTGTCTGCAGCAAGAGACTACATCATATCTGTCTGGTTCGGAGGGCAAAAGGTCAATACACAGAATTTTGTTCAAAAGTTTTAACCCTAAAATAAAACTCAGGAGTATTTCTTAACATTTTCATTTATTGTCTCTCTCAGTCTGCTTCTAAAAATAATAATCTCATGATATGTTGTATGTTTTAGCAATGAGCTGACACTAACTTCAAATTGCTAACAATATTTATGCTGTTACACTCTGCTGCAGTCTGGTGAAGGTACATTTTTCACGCTGACGTCTACACTTTTCTGTACGGATGGAAGATGTTTCAGCAGCTTCTGTTCTTCTTACTAACGTTGGCCTTGATGTTTGAACATTCACGGGGGAGTTTTCCATGGAGCCTTGGGGAAAACACAAGCCAGTGAGGGATGTAATGCATTCTCCAGAGCTGATTTCTTTAACACAAAAAAAGACTTTGACAAGCCTTAAAGGAAAAAAATATCTGTTTTTGAAAATGACAACGCTGCTGCTTGTTTTTTAAGATGAGTAATTTGCCAAAAAGAAACAGTTAAGAAGTTTTTATTTTGACCAGATTCATAAAGATTTTGACTCAACATAACTTGCATATGAGATTGTGTAAAATGCAAATTGACATGAGTAATGTTTTTAGGAATTAAAACACATTAAAGTCGATGGGGCCTTGCAGACTGCTATCCATTCCCTGCAGCTGCTTTTGATTAGAGCCACACAGAAATTTGTCAGGAAATGTCATGAGTTTGACAGGAAGTGACACAGTGGCAAAGTAAAACACATCCACTTTGGGGGAAAATAAGAATCAGGTGGCCTGAAAATATGTGTATAGGTGTGTCTCCAGTTTAAATACGACATCATCATCTGGACTTTCATTGTTTAAAGAGATAGTAATCATTCTGTATGTGAACTTCTGTATTCTAAGACATTATGAAATAAATCTCTGACATATTGTCACATTTAGCAAACATAAATCATTTTTGTAATTCTAACTCATCACAAAGAAGAAAATTTGGTCTGATTTAAGTTGAAACAGTGAGGAAAAAAATATGAATCTTTTCATTTTACATATGTAAATATCAGGTTTTTATGGAAGAGGTTTAGGGCCACTGACTTTACTCTCAGAGTTCTGACTTTTTCTAATTCAGTGACTTTCTGATTCTGTGTCAATCTATGTAAAAATTCAAATAAATAACCAATAATTCTTAGGTCTATGTCAGCTATGGTGTTAGCATATGAAAATAATAACTGTTCTTTACTTGTTATACGATTTGTAAACCTTCACTTTATCCACACTGAAAGTTTGTCCCATTTTTTTTTTTTTTCGCAGATTTTAGATTCAGGCCTAGATTTGTCTATTGGTCCATAAACAATTTAAACAATTCTAATTTACATCAGTAATATTAATTACTCCATTAGTGACCACTAAAATCATGGGACTGATTGTGTTCCTGTGCTATTGGAAACTGAGACAGACAAACAATATTAAACCAAATGGAACTTTTTTTGGATTTATAAAGTGCAAGCTGCAAAACTCCCAGCACAAAAAAGATCTAAATTTCTGTGGATTTTGGAAATCTTTTCTTTTTTATATATCTTTCCTGTGGTGCTGGCTGTTGTGTTAACTTTTTTAACCTGGCCCTGGCTACAGTTGTTCTCTTGATGAAGGATTGACTGCAGGTGTGTTCTGTTTGACTCACTGAGAAAGGGCTATGTTGAAATGATTTAAAATTTTAAGAGACCTATTATGGAAAATTCATTTTTTGAATGATTTTATACTTCCATTTGAGTTTCAACTCCTTCTAAAAAAAGAAAAAAGCCACTCAGCTTTTTTTAAACAATGAGTTGATGTATTTTAGTGCCTGGAAAACAATCACTGAAAGCAGTGGGGGGCAATTATTTTCAAACAAGCACACAATTTCAAAAACCTCCCGATTGTTGAGCCCATTACCTAGCAACCCTAGCTGAGCTCCAGAATGTTTGGTCATCTGGTTTTACCACCGTATGTGCTGTACAATGGCTGCTGGAAAAGACAAATGTTTTGTCGACTTACCGTTTAAAAACTACTTGCTGCATTCTTGTTGGTTGTGCAGGAGGCTTATGCAAATTACTCATTTGTTTGCAGCCATTTTTACATGTGATTGTAATTGTTGAGTTAGGGGGCGTGGTTAGCAGCAGCTTTCTTGGATTTAAAGTAACAAGAGGAGTTAAAACATCTCATTCTGAAAGGAACTCAAAATAGGCAGAACTGAGCAGAATAATGTCTCATTATCTAATAATGATTTTGTGCAAAAATGTAATGAATGTGTTTTTATTGCCCATAGACCTATTCTAACGTGTTCAAGGAAGCATAATAGATCATCGATTTTAGACCATGCCATGTCAATAAAGGCACTGAGGACGTTCTTTAGGTGTAGAGCCTTGAAATTTTGTGCTATTCAGGATTAGGATGATTTATTTTATTCATTTATAGTTTAAAAAGGATAAATTTTGACAAACAAAGGCTGTGAATGAAATGGAGTAGTTTAAATAAATAAATCCGGTACAGCCTTCCCCTTCTCTCAAAAGTCAATTTTCTATACCATAAGCAATTTACCATCAGTCAATCACACCATATAGCCAGTTCATGTTTTTTTTCTGGTTGTTGATATGAACAGCATTTTTCTGGACTTTGTTTAAAAAAATAGATTCAAAAATGGACTAAATTACTTTGGCTTAATTCATTTTCCTTTTATCCAGCTGTTAAATAGTTATAACTTTTATGAGACCACAAAAATGGATCAGAAATGCTAATTAAAAAATGGGGGACAAATACAATTCATGTACAAATTTATTTACTTCCATTCTCACAGTTTGGAGGTGGAAAAAAGAATGAAGACATAAATCTTGCAGGTTAGTAACAGAAAAGCAACTCTTTCAGCTTCCATTTATAGCGTGGCAATACTTCCTGCCATTGTGTGCCAGGAAAACCCAGACCTTCCCGACTGCTCTCTGATGTCCTGCCTCTTATCCAGCCCGAAAAAATACCACACATTGATACACCCACACATAACCTCTCCTGGGACTGAGTCCCAACCCACTAACCAGATTAGTGAATGTGGCTTTTGCTTGAACACCCCTAACAAAGTGCTTTTCAAGTCGACATTATTTGAAATCAAACCAGCTGCCCTGGTGCCCCATCAGGAAGACTGGATTCCTAAAAGTCACTAAGGACTATAATTATTAGGAATATTTTTCATTTGGAAAAAAACTTGTGGATATCACAGACGGTTCTGTCAGAGAAACTACAAAGGAAGCATATCATTGCTGCACCTCATCAATGAGCAACAGGCTGCACAGATTAGAGATTCAGACTCCAGACTTTGCTCGCTTTCAGGATCATTCGCCTCTCCTTCATCTGAGCCTCTGGCTGGGCAGGCTGGCTTTGTTTCCAGCGCCCGGGTCTGGGAGTTGGGAAACCCATCAGGACACCGTAAATCATTTCTGGGCCTGAATGTCAGCCAAAGCCTCTTCAATTACTGGACCACATCCCTGCAGAACACAGTTGTGGTCGACCTCTAACTTTACATGTCTTTTAACATCTTTGTTGTCAAAGTGTAAGTCTGAGTCTCTCTGCTTGCTGTGAGATTATGCTGACGATCTAATTGTTTTCACACACAGCTGATCACATCTCCTGAGTGAAACCATCTAAAAATCAAATAGCTCATACAGTTTTGCATAAAAATGCATCAACATAAATAATTTGTAAATATTTTCCTATTTCAGACATTTTGATTATCGTGAAGGAAAAGATATGAGATTCAAGGTTTTTAAATTTGACTAAGAAGTGTAATATTTATTTATTCTGTATCTTGTTCTCTGTATATTTTTTATATTCTATCTGTGTGAGTTTTTGCTATTATTGCCTGTCACTTTGTTGCTGTTGCACAGAAATGTCACCATTGTGGGACAATAAGTGATTTTCTATTCTATTCTAATGTAGAGAATTAAGTCAACTTTACAATACATTTATTTTAAACTTACAAAATAAAATTACTACTGTAAGAAGTAACACGGGGAAAAAAAATTGTTAGTCCATAGTTGATTAAACAACTGCAAGGCCTACTTTGGCTCCAACACACGCCCACATCATCATACCTCCACCACTGTGCTTTAGACTTGGTGTGAAGGTGCTTGTTTATCAGTCCTTTATTGCCAGACTTCTCTAGTCAGGTTTCATCTGTCTGAAGCACCAGACGTCTTGTGATCTGTTCAAATGCAACTTGGCACAGGTGCTGCCATATTCTTTTCACAGAGAAATTATTTTGTACTCCAACTCTTGTTGGAGATCTCGTTTTCCTTTTTTTTTCTGTCTTGCACAGTCTGACCTCAGGGTGAATTTCCTGAAATGTCCACTCCTGAGAAGATCGGAAGCAGTCTTAAATGCTTTTTCACACGTGAATAATCTTTCTCTTGTCCCAAGGAAAAAAAATAAAGCTTTCAGAAAGCCAGAAGAAATATTTATGGAGGAGGTTTAGGTGTCTGATGTCCCGAAATAAAATTCAGAAGTAAAAAAATAAACAATGAATGAAAGCAAGCAGGTTATGAAAATCAAAGTTTCTGATTTGGCTCCTGAATGAATCTCATAGCCATAGTTATTGGTATATTTTGAAGTCTGGTTGAATGAGTGGAAAGTAATAAAACCAGGTTTTGTTTCAAAGTGGATGGAGTCAGACAGTCGCTGTGAGTAAAGGCCATGCACACTAACCAAAATCCTGTTTTGGATCAGTTCAGATTATGGCTCCTTTTAGAACATTCTGCAAAACCTACAGACACTCTGTTTCCAGCTTTGATTGCTTAAATGCCTTCATGTCTCTGATGAATACTCTTGTTTTTGCCAGCAGATGTAGATTTCCAGACTCATAGCCAGAAAGGACTTTGCAGCACCAGTAAAGCTATCACAATTTTACATTTGCCCTTACTAAAGATAATAGCATGAAACAAAGGAATTTACTGCTATCTGTTAACCTTGGAAGCACCTCCGTTTGCTAAACAGTAAAAACCTAAATGTAGGTCATCCTGACTTTTGGACAGATGGAAATTCATACCGCTATCTAAACTTTGTGATCACGAATCATGTATGCCGACACTGTTCAGAAGAGAATCCATTTGAAGAAAAATTGGTGCCATAAATCCTTTGAACTCCCTCATGAAAATACCTGACAGACTTTAAGACTGATTTTTTTCAAACCACTGGTACAATAAAAGGCATTAATAAGGTCTCGTAATTGTTACTGTATAGACTGTTTAGCTTTTTGTCTCCTCGCCTGACTGCCAAACCTCAATAAATCCCTTTTCCTCAGAAGACCTGTCTCTGCACCTCACCCTGCTGTTCCCCGTAGACTGTTTTGAAGTATTAGCGTGCACTGCTTCATATCTCAAAAAGCCAAAGTCAAATAAGAGGAAGATGCTGTGTCCAAGGAAAGCAGATTGGAAGGATTGAATTCAGCCCAGGTGCAGTTTGAAGGGTCTTCACAAGCCGCTCGCTACTGAACCTAATCACATGGAAATATTTATGCAAAGCCTCTTTTTGTTGACTTCATGAACTCCAAGATCTCTCTTTCTTTGGTCACGTTTTAAAGTTATTAAACATTTTGGATAGCTAGTTCAGTAATATACACTAGTTTAAAAAAGCATCTACTTCCATACGTTCTTTTAAATTTTTCAGACTTGTTGTTTTAGACCATGAAACTGATCTTAACATTAAAGATAACCTGAATAAAACCAGCAAGAGATTTCAAATGATTTGTTACCAAAGAGGAAAAAAACTTTCCAAAGGAACCTGACCCCATATTAACATAAATCTCTCTATTACACTATAAATTAACTGTGATCAGCCATGTTTATTTGCTTCAATTCAGAAGCAACACCAGACCTGATGACTGTCTGACTCTCAAACATAAAATCACCTTAGAACCTGTCTGACATCAGAAAGTAGGATAAAATATCTCAAACAGCAACACATCATGCTCTGATTTAAATAAATTCACAAACACAAAAAACCCCAAAGTCAATAGCTCAGTTTAAACATAATTGCGCAAATTGGAATTACAAAAATTAATATGCTTGATGGAAACACACCAATTTTGAAAAAAAATAAATAAATTTTCATGGTAGAATTATATGGTTTTCAAAATTTGTGTATTTCCCAAAACTGCAATGGAAACAATTTTTTTCGCATTGTACGAGTCATGTGATCAACAACTGAATGTTAATATTGCCAAAATAGACAAAGAAGCCGACAGGAAGTGGCAGGAGGCTGATGTTTTCAATGACTTATCCTGTGAATTAACTTATTCACAGGATTTTAGTTGCACTTCTTATTTAATGTAACCTTAAACAAGTCATTCATGGATAAAACCTTGGCTGAATTGAAACAATTTTGTAAGAAGGCTGCACCATTTTCATCAATAACTATAAAAGGACTCACTTTCTGTCACCACAAATGCATGAAAAGGTCATTTCTTTCACATGGAATTAAGTTGGTTTGAACAGCTTTTTAATATTATAAATAAAGTAAACATTTGAAAATGGCTTTTGGTATTTACTTTTTCTTTGTTTTGCTTGGTCTAAAATGTAATTGCAACAGGGTAAAAGCTAAATCTATTAAGTTTTTTAGCATGTAAAAAAGAAACTGCGTGTTCTTCTATGTGGTCTTCTGCTCCAGCTGGCAGAAGGTTTCACAGCAGGATATTGGTGTACATGTGTAAATAAGTGATGTTTTAAACTAGATCAATTTTGATTCCAACATTGGTCCAACTTTGAATTCATGTTTTTATCATGAATCCGGAATCAAGATGGTTTTATTCACACGGTGAAAACTTCTGTTACTTTTATTTTCAGCATCATTTTTGATTTCTCCTAACTTTTCCTTATGTTTGTGTCTGCAGCTGGTGAGGCACACTCATCTAAGCTCCAAATGGATTTCATACAGAAAGACCAAAAGTAATTGAGCTAATGTAGCAAACTGTGTGGCCTCCAAGGTGAGGGTCTGCAGGACTGAGCATATCAGGGGAAAACCTGGGTGGTACGCTGGAAGGAAAAAGGAGTGCTGGTTCCATCGGCAGCGGACTCTTCCTTCTCCTGAAGTATCACATGCAGGATAGTACTATCGTTGCATGCATAAATAAGAGGCTGAAAGCAAACTCCAAAGAGGCATCTGCTTACATTGGCTGAGACGACGAGATTGAGCCGGGGAGTTCAGAAGCAGGTCAGCCGCAGTAGGAGTGAACTTCAGCATTTGTGGACGAGGAGGTCGTCTCCCGTTTGATTTCATGGTGTCTGATGGGAACCAAAGGGAGTGTTTGGTTTTCTTAAACTGATCAACACAGAAGCGGTCTGGGGTCATCATTTGGAACATCACACACTGGGAAGGGAGGCAGACAAAAACAAAGTCATAAAGACAATTGAATTGGTTTGGTGATCTAAATGGTTAAAGCAGGGGTGTCAAACTCCAGTCCTCAAGGGCCGGTGTCCTGCAACCTTTAGATGTGCCTCTGCTGCACCACACCTGAGTAGAATAAATAGGTCATTAGCAGGACTCTGGAGAACTGATCTACACAAGGAGGAGGTAATTAAGCCATTTCATTCCAGTGTTTTGTACCTGTGATACATCTAAAAACGGCAGGACAGCGGCCCTTGAGGACTGGAGTTTGACACCTGTGATTGAAAGGTAACCAAAATGAAATATCCTAATTTTATATTCTCCACTGAAAAAATTTAAACACAAACAATAAAAAATAGTGCTTGATTTTCTGATAAACTTCTATCTGCATTCAAACGTACAGCAACATTTTGGCATTTCAACCTTTTACATTAATTTCTCAGGACTTCTATGAGTTTTACTCAGAGCAAATGACATGATGCTGCAGAGGATCTGCAAGAATTAACCAGATTGATCTGAATTCTGGCATGATTGCGTTCTACATAACCAGATATTGAACCTGTTGAAACTTAATGATACATATAATGGAACAGAACTAAATTCCTAAAATGTTTTGTCATCAAACTTGCATTAAGATCAAATCTTGTAAATAGGTAGTAACCAGACAGAAAACATGGAAATAAGCTTCTTGGCAAAGTAAACAAACAACCTGTGCTTTATGATGGTTTTTTTGTTGTTTTTTTTAACATAATTTGTCTCTCAGCTCTGACCATCCACCAGTGATGAGTGAAACAAAAATTATCTCTTAAAACATAAGTTTTTGCTCATCTTGTTTTGCAACTAAAACCCTCTGTAATTTTTCAATGAAACCAAACCAGTAATTCAAAAGATCCAAACTTTTTTCAAGCCTTGAACCCATAAGTGCTTCTCTGTTCCCTAATCAGTCAGGACACTTTTTAAAATCAGTTTGTTTTCCTTCCGCCGCTCGGATAAAATTGTCATTTTTTGGCTTTAATTAGGCGCTAAGGCCGAATGACATCAGCAGTGACCAAGTGAAGCGTTTAAACCTGAGAGACTTGTTTTGGTAACCTTCCACCTCTCTTGACTGGAAATCATATATAGGATTTACATGAATTAGAGTGTAATAAAAGCTCAACTCAAGGCCACAGGAGAACAAAAGATGTCTTAAAGTCAAACTGCAAACAGAGCCTCTGAGCAGATGTGTTGAAAGTGTGTGGGAGAGTATAGAGGTTTAAACCCTGAGCCTGCTAGCATCATTTTCAGCGTGGGAATGCATCTTCAAACCTTGTTATGATTACTGAGTGCTGGTGTATGCAGGTTTGATTCCCAGGAAGCAGCAGGCTCCATCTTGGGTTTTGCAGACAGCTCAGTCACAACTAGACTGTTAAAGGTTTAAATGTGGGAAGTAGTTCTGCCTTTTCTGAACAGGAACAGTGTTTTGGAAGAGGCTGCAACCAACCTGATTCTGAGCACCTTGTTTTTGCATTGAGGAGTGACTTCATAACCCATACCAGACGGTGCAGACAGGCTGTTCCTTATGAGAACTGGCGGCTGGAAGCAAAAGCTTCTCAAGTCCAACGTGTGAATCTGGCTGCTATGTTGAGTAGCTTTTCTTCTTTCTGCTACCAATTTTAGAAAACATAACAATTGGATTTTTTTAAACTGGCACGGCAACTGCTGACGGTGTGACACCAGAGGTGAAGGAGGACCATTCGTCTGAAAAGTGATAGATGCTGCATTGACAGTTTTGCGATACGGATTGAAATGATGCCGTGCTTTTTTGTGTTTCCAAATAAAAACACATGCAGAAGCTGCGCCAAGAGCAAATATTTATGCTCAAGTTTTAATTAGCACAGCAATTTTGCAATGAAATTAAGCATCTCAATCATAACTCATGCCCTGTAATGCAGAAGCTTGTGCACACAAAATCCAGGGAAGAAAAAGGGCAGAAAATGAGAAGAAATGAAGTAAAAATAGCAACAATGTGGAAGCAATTTATGCTAATTAGGCCTTTATTTATGGTCCAATAATTGGATGCATTTGAATTGTTGATGATGTTTTTTCTCCTTATTCCCCCCTCTTTCTTGCGTTCCCCCTTTGCTCTCCTTCTGAGAGAAGATCAAAGCCTGTGCACTTGAATAGATGTTAATGGTGCAAGGCTGTCGTCTTAGTCCTGAGCAGTTGAGATCCCTCCAGTGGGAGAAAAACAAAGAAAAAAAAAGGGCGTATTTGGGTCTTCGTGGACACAATTAGAAGTAAATCTGCCTTCCTTTCACAACAGCACTTTCGTTTAACCCACAAGAAGTGCTCTGCATTCATGTCGTTGCTGATTTTCTTAACCTTCACCTTCCTTTGCCTTTTCACTGCTTCTGAGAACTATGCATCAAACTGTCAGCAGATGCAGAATCTAATTCAGGAATACAGTCACATTTTGTCACGTTGGAACCAAAACCAAAATGGGTTTCATTCATATTCTGTGATAGACCAGGGGTCTGTAACCTGTGGCTCCAAACGCAAAAGTGGCTCTTTGGACCTTCTTCAATGGCTTTTATGAAGATATGTTAACATAAGAACATCATTGAATCAATGAATAAGTACATTTTATTTCCACAACAGAATGACACCAACAGTACCAAATAAGTAAAATAAGTAATTTTTTTAGATATTTTTCCTCTCAGGTTGGAAACTATGTGCAAATTTCAACATCCCATAGAAGAAAATGTATCCATCCTTTTTGCAATAAAGAATGTCTTGCCTTTATTTTAAAAACTAACTAACAGAAATAAAATGTTGGCTCTTTAAAAATAACCCAATTCCTGTAGTGGATATTTTCAAAACTTATAAGGCATCTTAAAGGAAAGGTCACATAACATTATTGACTCCAAAAGAATTTAATTTTGCTGGACTTAGAGTAAAAATAGCTCTTTTGCTAGCTCTAAAGGGTGGAAATCACTGTGACAAGCAGACCTTAAGCCTTTTTTTAAAAACTTTTTTACAAGTCAAAATCTTCAAAGTATCAATTGTCTTCATAATCATAAAACCTTATAGACCAATCTTTTGTTGCAACTACTGTTGTAGTTGTGATATGACTAAAGCTTTACACGTTAGAAAGAGTTGGTAGTATCAGTCTTCAAGCTCTGCCACAGATTCTAAAATTTAGAATCTAAACTGTATTTAGGTGTGGACTTTGACTGAGCCATTTTAACACATTAGCTGCTGTGGGTCTGGTTGTAGGTTCATAGTTGATGCCCTGCTAGAAGGTGGACTTCAGTGTTTTCAGCTTCTAACAGTTTTCCTTCCAGGATTGTCTCGTAATCCTCTCCTCCTAAAAGAAAGCATCCACACAGAATGATACTTCCACTACCAAGTTTCATAATGCACATGATGTGTTCAAGATGACGTGAAGTGTTGGCTTTCTCTTCACAAAGCATTTCACAGGCTGGTGAAATTATTAAATCTTGATCTGATTTGACCAGTTAACTGACTAATGACCCATGATGCCTTCACAGAATTATGTAAAATTAAGTTACACACTGGTTGACTAATTTACTAAGGTAACATTTGACAATTTATTTTGGAGTATTAGTTTAAATATATTCAAACTTTTATTAGTGAAAAACTCAAATAAAGTATCATTATTTTTTCACATCAAACTTATGCACAATTGTGTTTCTCTATGGCATAAAATCACAGTAAAACATGCAGATGTTTATGGTCGTAGTGTGATTAAATCTGCAAAAGGTCATGGGTTGTTAAAACCTTTGCAAGTCCTTGGATTCAGTAGTGCTGCAATAAATGTTGAAGAGAAATTAAAGATCTCACATTCAAGTCATCTTTCAAAACGCCCCGCCCACAATCCCACCCAGAACTTTTAATAGAAAAGAAAGGGAAGTAAATATTTCTTTGAGTGCGGTTGTTCTGCTTTGCCTCACCGTAGCCCAAGGCACAACGTTTTACAGTCCGCCTCCCTCCAGAATTTAAATGTGCGAGAAAAACAGCGCAGCCCAGACTGAGTGGAGGAAACAAGGTGCATTATGTAGGTGGGAGGTGACCGTGCCATTGAGAGACAATTAGCATGAAGCCCAGACCTTTGGAAAAGGCGCGGAGGCTGCCGAGGGCAGGCCTGACAGAATGAAAAGATTAAGACTTGAGAAAAGATAGTAGGGGCATGGGAAAATCCAAAGGGAAACTAGTGGCTGAAGTAGCCAATAAGCATCATTGGGACAATGAGGCAATAAGCATTTTTTTCCCCCATCTTTTGCTGAAAAATGTTGCACTTCCTTCAGCTGCCAAGTGTGTACATTCCTCCATATTTAAAAGGTGCCATTTATTTGTACGTGACATTTGTTTCCTAAATGCATTTAAAGCACGCCTGTCAGGAGGGTGAAAGACGAGTGAAGTGGAGTCTTTCTGCAGACTATTCAGCTTCAAAATTCCACCAGGTGTTAGCAGAGCGGTGGATCTGTGGTTAAATGCCTGTCATTTGCCAGTGAGAAGCCCATAATGGCCTAATGGTTTTAATGAGTGTGCCTGCCTTTCACATGTTGCTGCATTTTGTTTCTGGAATTCCAGTTTGGACGAATGCAGTCTGTGTAGTTCTGCTGTAAAACTTCAGGCACAGCTCCATCGAAATGCTGCCAACTCCCAGGCCGGCCGTTTTTGTATTTTTTTTTAATGCAGGAAACAGATTCTCCACGCTGGTGCTGTGGATTGTGACATTTAGCCCTTTGCCATTTCCTACAGACATCATAACTAATAACTTGCTGTGTCTTCAGCAGCGAAAGAGAAGAAGCACGGAGGTCAAAGGGAGGGATTACAACTGCTTTTGTATACAGATTGTAAATTGTTTGCTACTTCCACACCTGTGTATGTGATAGAGAAAGATTGGCTGTCCATAATTTATAAAGCTTCACATCCTTCCACCACAGTGTTTATGGAGAAACACTTGGTATTCATACAAATCACAACAGCAAACAGCAGAGAAAATGTGGTAAGTGCATTCACTTTAGAGCAGCTAGTTCTTTAATTTCTTCTCATTCTAAGGCTTTTAACACTTTCTTATCAGGATATGAATGGAGAAATGGATGAATAAACTGTTTTTTTCATTCTTGTATATTTAAAATAAAATACATAAATGCGCATATTTGTTTTTTAAAATATGGTAATTTGTTAATAAATGGTCAGTCAGTGCTTTAAAAAGTGTCAAGATATCTATTGAGAAGCAGAGAAAACTATCAAATTTAAAATAATAATAATAAAATACTTACATGTTTTATCAGGTAAATAAATTAATTCAGTTCCTTTATTTTTTTCACCTGAAGCATCCAAACTGTGTTTTTAAAGTTGTGTCTTCATAATGAAAACACCTCTGGGCATCTTTCACCGGGAGCCAAAGCAAACATCCCTGTTGTTCTTTTCTAAACTCAAATGCATTTAAATAATTTATCACTCAATATGCCACAAAATAAAAAACAGATCAAAAAGCAATTGCACTTCTGTATAGTTCTAGAAATATACTAAACCATAAGGCTTTCTATAATAATGCAAAAAAAAGAGCAAAATTAAGTTTACTGCCAGCTGTAGTCCAGCATTTGTTTTATATTATATGGGTCCAAATATGATTTGCGATATGTTTGTAAATTTACAAAAAAAAAACAAGCTAAAAAGACACAAAAAGGAGGCACTTTGCTGTCGTTGGAATTAAATTATGGAAAAATGAAAGCATGGACAGAAAAGAGTGCCATTACACATTTTCAAAAAAATTGATAAAAATAGAAAATATTTGATGGGTAAAAGAGAACGTAACTTCAAGTAGTAAGTATTGTGTCTGTTTTGGTCTTGGACTGTTTTCTTTCCTTTAATGTTTCTGATTAGTGATTTATATATACATAGTGATATGCTTTGGGTTTTTTTTAATAGAATTTATTGATTTATGAAGGTAATTTAGCTTAATTTGACAAGTAGGACAAGCATAAATATAAGTCTTGTGCTTCTGCCTGTACCTTTTCAGTAAAGTTGTTTAAATTGTTTTGAAGTATGGATAATAAGTAATTTGATGACTGACTGAATAAGTAAAAAATCAGTCATCACAAGGTAACATGACTGCATCACCTGCAAACCTGCATTCAGATTCTGGACACCAACTCAGACTCTGAGCATAATCTATGAATGTATGTGTTTTAGTGACATGTCAGCTGACTTGTTTTTATATAATCTAAACTTGAGGTGAGGTATTACTTTACTGCTATGAAGAAATGAATGTCCCCTTTTGGCCTGCTTGGTGATGGTTTTTTGTGTTTGTGGTTTGGACTCAGAAACAACAACCTCCCTCGGCCCATTAAGGCTGTTTGTTTTGTTCTGCTCAGACCTTGGCAGTGGAGCAGCCATTGTTTCCTGCTTAAATCTTCTCGCTTAAGCACAATGAGAGAAATTGCCCTGACCTAACCTGCAGCACACAAGGAGAAACGTTTGGTTTCTAAAAGTAAAAAAAAAAAATTAAACATTCCGAACACATTTTACATTACTGTTATTCCAGCAATGAGATATTCAGGTTTCAGATTTCACCTTATTTGATGTCATCAGACAGTTTAAAATTTATTTACTAAAGAGTGTCCATCAGTAAAACTTGTCCCCTCGAGCTCTCAGTGGGTGGGGCTTAACTGATAGTCTCTGCTATAGTTTTGTTGAGAGGCAGATCTGAATTAATCATGGGAATTTTCACAATCACATTCATACTTTTTTTGGGACAATAATTTAATGTTAAACTATGAGTTTATTAGGACTATAGAAAAAAAAATACATGTTTGAAATCCTAACCTACAAGGTTAGAAGTCACCTAGATTTTATGGATTTGGTAAGAAAATGATTATGAGCCTTGATTCTGAATCGGAGGGGGAAGCTACAAATTTGACTTGGAAAAATGACTTGTGGACATTTCTGACCCAGTTCTTTGACTTAGGTTTGCTGCACAGTTAAAAGTTGGAGGGTCCTTACCCCCAAGGACTGGCATTTGAGACATCTCAGGAGATTATTCGAATATGTGTGCAAAAACTTGAATAATGTTGATTCTCATGTCAATTTTTACCACTGAAGTGCTTTCATAAATGAGTTTTGGTGAATGTGCGGCCTTCCAGTAGACAATTTATTTGGCATAAGAAGAAACAGAATAATGAGCACCTACATTTCAACAAGCCTTCACATCATCTTTGGCATTAAGGTCTAATAAATTTTTATCTTAACCAGAAATGTCAGTGATAATGTTGCCTCTGATGAACTACTATTATTATGCTGGTCGAGTTCTGAAGGCCTAACATATTGTAGCAGGAGATCGTTTAAAACTTACCTAACAAGCAGTAAACTTTTAGGTGATACATATTTTAGCAGATTTGGCCAGATGGGGACATGTGTGTGTGTGTGGGTGTGTGTGTGTGGGTGTGTGGGGGTGTGTGTGTGTGTGTTGGGGTGTTCTCAGGTGTTGGCCCTACCTGTTTGATTCACTCATAGCATCTTTGTGAGGGATGTTATTCTAACCCCAACTCTTCCCATTGGAGTGAAATTAAAGATCTGAAGCAGAAAGACTTTAAATAATTGGTGATCAGTTAAATTATCAATTTCCACAAAATTGAACCATTTTTACACTGAAATACCAAATCTGCACTTTTGCACCGGACAGGATATGAAAGCATAAAATGTTTTCATGGATACGTAAGAATGACCTGTTTTTCCCCGAAAGAAAAGCACTCTGGTTCGTTAGATATGAAAGATATGATACAATTACATCAGAAAGTTGAATTATTCTAATGTTAAGTATTACAGATGTATGATGCACATCTAAATCTTGTCACAACAAAACAAAGATTTACATCTCGAGTTTCTTGAGGTTCATCTGCAGGACCTGAAACCTCTGGAAGAGGTTTTTAACCTGATTGTGATTTATATTAGTGGATGCAGTCTTTGAGATTGTAACTGATTCTTCTTGAGGTAGAAAGATTTCATGAAAATCAAGTCAGGTAAGAGACAACTACCAGCCTCTAGAGGTCCTTTATAGATGTCAAAACATTTTTCTTATTTTGATTTCAAGAAACCAGACTGTATTATTATTTGGACTTTCACTGCTTTTCCACTTCATTTTTGAAGTGTGCATTTTCACAGGAATGTTACAACTCTGACTTGTGTAATATTTAGTTGTAAACTGACTGGCAAAAGTGGACCAAATCCAACTTGTTTGACCTTTTGTGTGCCTGGGTTTGATTTGAGCAATACAAATCAGATCCAGTCCACTTCCATCTGGGATCCTAAATCTGAAACTTCTGAGGTTTTTCAAAACAACCTGAGTCTGAACTGCTGTATTTTATGCCACTGAATTGTGACTGTACAGCAAAGGATGTGACAAGCAGGCACCAAACACAATATTGGTGGAGCTAATTATAATTTTCTCTGCTCTTTGTGTACATCAGGAACACAAAGTTCACACTGGAGACTGACTGTGGTTACATAAAAATGATCATATAAAGTTATAAAATAAAAATGTATTTATTCTCAGCAAAAAAAGTCACTCAATATACCTGTGGGTTAAACACATAATGTTTTTTTAAAGTTTGAAAAAATAAAATACACTTTAAGAGGATGTACACAAAGGTTTTAACAAAAAATGGCAATATTTTCTTTCCTATTTTTCAAACCTGTAAGTTTTGCCCAACTGAATGTGCCTGTCACTGTTATCTTTTGCTTTGGCTTTTTTCGTATATATGGGTTTACAGTATATATCTGATAAGTTTTTTTGTGTTGACTTCAGTGAGCTGCGATGTGATGTGTGGTTGATTTTGTTTTAAGTCATTTTTTTTATTTTTGTAAAAAAACAACAACGTTAAACTAGAGCCTTGTATTGCTTATCTTGATGCACTATTTTGTCAGTTTTATATTGTGTGCCAATAGGTGCATTTGTTCAATAAAGGTTATATATTTATTATAAGGTTGGCTCTAATAAAAATATTTTTAAGAAAAAAGGAGAAATGAAATCCTACTTGAGCATTAAGTCCTGCAGCATTAACATAGTCTTACAAGTGAATGTGCATTTTAACAGGTGAATCTTCACAAGAACACTGAAAACTGGGTTTGAAATGGATAAAGCACGCCAATCTTATTGAAAATTTTTGGGTGAAGTTTAGCAACTGGGTCTGTACCAAACAACTAGTTTAAATGAATTCTACTGTTTATGTCAAACGGGGATCAAATTTAAAGATCAGAAATATGCCAGAAGTTTGATGATGCATGTAATGAAGGTGCAACGTTCTCAAATAAATTAACAGAAAAACAGCTGAAGTGTCCTTTTTCTTAAATGTTTATAGTGATTGAAAATTATGTGTGATTAAGCCAGCACTTAAGTCAGCATTATCCGATATGTTGTTAAGCAAAACAAAGAAAAGGAAAGTTGCTGAGCGAGCAGAGCGTCACGAAGTGGATCTAAAGCAGATGTGTTGCCTCTGCAGAACATCCCAGAGCAGTTCTTCATGGCGACACTTGAGCCAAAGATCTCAGGATGACAATACTGTCTGTTTAGCATCAATCATACGCCTCCGTAAATGTTCTCAAGCTTGTGGCAACCAAAGCCTGGGTCAGTCCAAACCTATCTGAGCTGTAGTCAAACCGCAGTTTTACAGAGTTAGATTGCAACTTTTCCAGAGTCAGGACAGACATCATCTTCCTCACACAACCACGGACTCGCATGTATCTATGTTTCCCTTTCAGTTTCAAACAGCTTCAGCTCCTCATGGAGGCTTTAATGTTGTTTATAGGAACCTCTGGCTGCAGAACACTCAGAATTAAAACCCTTATCAAAGGAGAAATTTATAGCTTTGATGCAGTTGTGACCTGAAGAAGACTCTCAGGACTTAAGGCTAATTTTGTAGTGGGTTAATTATGTGCCACATGAGCCTTCTGAGGACGAAGCTGTGTTTTGTTTATCTCACAGCAAAGCTGTATGCATATTCTGCTAATGAGGGGGCAGAAACTGCAACAAACGTTAAAGTTGCATTTTCTGTTTAGCTTAACATGAAAACATGAACTGGTATAAGACTACATCAGGAGTTAGTTCTTAGTAAAGTGTCCTGCTTGTTTGGATGTTGCCATCATGTGTTGGCGATTGTTGCAGAGCATCCAAAGTGCAACAACAGCAGGTATGGTGGAGTGATGATGAAAATGGTTTAATTAAATTTCAAAAAACACTTACAGCCAACTCAGAAAAACGTCTAGATTGATGCAAAGATCCAGCAAGGATCCTTCTCACTCAGGTGAGAACATATCTCACTAATCAAGGGGACGAGGAATAACTGGAACTAATTGCAGAGAAAGTAGGAGACACATGAGGATGGCTGAAATAATTATTCAAAATATAAACTCTGATACAATTCAAACAAATACCTAAGCCTGGTCCATGCAGAGATGAAAGTGAATGTGTATCCATCCGACTGGTTGCAGCACCAAAAACGCTGTAACACTACCACAGAATAACACAGGCCAGCGCCATTTTTGTTATTTGTTAGAGTGAAGTGTAATGCAGGATAGAGAGAGAGATGAAGATACAACATCATTGTTTCAAAACAGATGTGATCTGCATGTACACACTGAAATTGATGTACTCTGGGAAATGTTTCCAGAAATAATAATTTCTGGTCTCCCAAAAATCTTAATCCATGTGGACGCACAGCCTAAACAATATGAAACCATTGTGGATAAACCTACTCTAACACAGCTGAACTACCTCCTAAGTACGTCATCAAGTTGTGCACAGACATGAATGCAACTGAATATTTAATAAACTCACAGGGAAACCAAGTTTTCCGTGCCAGAACATACATGAGTTAAGCATGTTCAAAAGACCAAGTCAAAACCTATCAACAACCCGAGTCACCATGGCAACCACTAAAACAAGCTGCAGGGAGAGAAGTTGCCTGAATAAATATGAAACTTTGAATGCACTACGGAGTTTATTCCTATATGAATATGTGGCAGACTGCCTAGATTCAAGAGTGATGGACAATATGAAACGTTTTTCGTATATTATACAAAAAAGCAGGTTTGGCCCAGTTTAAAACTCAGAAAGTTGAAAACATGATTTTATATTTTACAAGCGATTTCAGTAAATATTAATTTTCTTTTAGAGGTAATTCAAAGTTTAACAGAATGATGTTTTCTCAAACATGTTTTGAAAGCTGCAGTCAGAAAGTATTTTAATTAGTAAAATACTTTCTGCAAATAATTAAATGATGTTTCATGCTGAAAATCTGCAGGGTTTTGTTGTCCTCTGACAGATTTTAGTTTCAGATTTTAGAGAACAAGTCACGCACTTGTTCTCTAAGTGTCACAAAAATGTCTTGTACCAACCATGAGCTTCCATACGGAGTCAAATTTTCATCTGAAAATGGTGGCAGTAACCAAGGCTCCAGTCCTGCACACATTAAAACGTTTTTGAGATGCCATCTTATGGTCAGGACAAAGCAGCACCAAAGAGAGACACAATATGGCGACATCGAAGCACGAAATGAGGAATAGTTCAAAGATTTAAGTCCTCACTATGTTCTCATTAATTATAATGTGCTCTGCATCATGCTGGGTATTGACGATGCAGAGAATAATATGTGAGTTAAAACATGCTTTGATGCATATTATAATGCATGAGGTTGTCACAACATGAACCATGAACAGGGAAGAGAACGTTTTTTAATCTAGAAAATGCTTTGGATGAAGCTACAGGGCCATGCTAGAAATCAGGAAAATAAATCTTTCTCATCTTGCAAGACAAAGATTGCTCCCTCCTTCCACGAGTACAGAGAAAACGTTTGAGTCAGTTTGGAAATCAACACAAGGCAAGTTTTGATGACTTAGACAACATCAGCAGAGAAAAAAAACTACTAGACAACACTCCATCATGGGAAACTCAATCTCATTTCTTTCACACCTTCAATTCAGGATGAATAAGTTGCTTCTCACCACTGTGAAACACATCACAGCTGACATTTCAAAATGAGAACTCAGCAGTCATTTTTAACACAGAGAGCTCACAGCTCTGTGAAATAAAACCACATTTACGCTGACAGGAATAACACATGTTCAGAGTTCTTCAGGGCCATGTCCCATTATGTACCATGCAATGTTTGCTCTTAAAGATATATGTTGCAATTAATTCTTAACACATCATAACCTCCTCTACAAGCTGGTGAAGTCAAGCAGACGTCTGGAAAAAATCTAAAAGCGGCATTTGTGGGAAAGAAAGCAAGAACACCCCTGAAAGGATCACCAGCATGCTGGCCTCAAGGACAATCAGGAAGACAGATTCCCTTCTGTGATCATTGATGTTTTACATGCTACCACACTATGCCAAACAATGTGCTCTTTGTTGCTGGAGGCCCCTCTGTGACACCTATAGAGAGGATGATGAGGGAGCGCTTGACCCTGGTCCTCTGTGCCCGCTGTCCTGCAGGTTTTAGGGTTTTTCCTTCTGCCACATACCTGATATAAATTTCAAACCCTATTGGGGCAGAGTTATGCCGAATTATTCTGCTTTGCACCCCATCCTGATATTCCTGCCAAAAAATGGGCACTATACCTGCAGCAGGGCGTTCTGGGTCAGCTGCAACTGGCTGATTAATTAATTTTTTTTTTAGGTAAACCTGTGCAGACACTGTTGCAATAATAAATTCAACCAAAGATGAATGCATTGATTAATTTTATAGATCTTGCTGGGACATGTCTCTTGAGCCTGGAAATGTTTTTCAGGCGGTAGAAAGCTGACTTTGTAATTGTCTTTATGTGTCTATGAAAGTTTAAGTGCCCCTCCTTTGGTGGAGCCCCAAGAAGGAGCCATGGAGAACCCCTTATTTCATCTCTTTTACTGTTAACTCTCATATAAACTTACCTGTTGACACAAAGATAGGCCTGTTCTTTAAGTAAGACTCAGATTGGTGAAGTGAGGTTCAATAACGTCAGCACTGTGCTGACGTTCACGTTATTGCAGTGAACGTCAGCAATAACGTTCACTGAGTATTTGTATTTCTGTGGATCTCATTCAACATTTTGATAGGGTCAGTCTCTGCATGGTGGTGAGCATGGAAGCTGGCCTGAAAGACAGCAGAGTGGTTGGTCATTGTTTATTTATATGGGGAGAAGTGTTAAAAACAAATACTGACACTATAATATTTATAGCCTAAACTACTTTTCTTTGTTAGGAAGAGGAGAGGGTGCAAATTGAAATTGGATGCAGCTGCGGGGGAGGCAATTTTCCACTTGTGCAGCAAGTTTTGGGATCGGACTCAGTTTCAGCTTAAAGAGAAATGTTTAACATCCCAATGGTATGGTCGCCCTAAGATCAAACTTATTACAAAGCACTGCCATGAGACAAACTCGCCTGACCTTCTCGCACTGCGTATGGAGTGAGACGATCCGGCATTGCTACTTCCCAACACTAAGGGTAAGTTTGTGGATGGTTCTGTCATTGAACAAATTACAGAAACATTTGAAAACAGAACTTACAATGTTTTTTTTTTATTATCATTATTTTGAAGTTTAATGATGTGAAAAATTTAATTTGGACAAAAAAAGCAAAAACTCTGCCTTTTTGCCCCCTCCATTGACCCAGACTTTCATTAATGCTAAGTGTTGCCACTTTCACAGCTTCAGAGCATTTCATTTGTCCAGATCCAAGCTGTCAATCTTCTCTATCCTCTCAGGACCCCTCTTTATATTATAAAACAGATAAGCATGCAACATCACTGAGCTATGATAAAAAAATAAGGGTTCTGTTTAATAAACCACATGTAAATAATTGCTCAAAGCAATAGGGAGGCCTGTGTCATGGGGTCCGCTCCATGTTTGGTTTGGCTGTGAGCGGCGTAGCTCGGTTTCATTTGGGTCCTGAAATGCTTTCTTAAATGTTTTGTTAAGACTCTGTATCATTTAAAATTCTGCACAGATGGAGAATAACTCGGCTCCCAAATGATTTTTATCTATTTTTAAAAACTGCAGATGCTCAAATGCACCCTAATGAGCTGCTGAGAAAGAAGGAACGAGAAACCTTTTAAATAAATACCTTTTTTTATTCTGTTATTGGCTTTTTACAGGTACAAAGCATACAGCATGTTATAGTTTTATCAAAAGTGGAAAATACTGATGTTACATATGTAACAAATGTAAAAAATAAGTAATCGATCTTACTTTCCCTGAAAGTAAGAACATAACATTTCAGCGTATGAAAATTTGCATAAAACACTGCTAAAGTAATTTAAGTTAATAAACAGTACAAAAAAATGTAGAAACCATACATGTCAACATAATGAACAAGAACACCACCAACAAGACAAATGACTGTGATTTTTCATAAAATAAGAAAAAATGTACATAAGTTCATTAAGTTTTAGTTCAGGTCATGTTTACAGGATCAACATTTTTATTTTCATAAGTGCCAGGGAGAATATTGGCTGGTCAGAGAGTGTTAATGCAATTTTTTCTTAACAAACACTTTTTCCCCAGAAAGACTATCTCCTCAGGCCAATAAAACAGAATCCTCAAATGTCTGTAAGGCAGCAGACGTGATTAACTTTCACTCTTGGGACATTTAGCCAGTCTTAGAGGAGGAACCGGAGTAAGGCAAAAAAAGATCGGATCATTGGTGGGGTCTGAAAAATATTGAAAGTGATTGTTTTCACACAGAAGGGCTGCGTCAGGTGCTTTTTGATTAAACACACATGCTTCTTTTTAAAAAATTAATGATGCATCCCTAAAAATAGACTCCTTTCATAAGTCATGAACTTCTGAGTTCCTATTCAGCCACTTTCTTATCTCTTGACAGAATATTTTGGGAGGGGAAATATTATTGGTAATAAAGAACAAAAATGCTTGATCGAGATAATGTAAGCTCCTAAATTGAACTCAGGTGAGGGTTTTCTTCCAAAAGCCATCCAGTATTCATAGATACACTTAATGAGGTCTCAGCGAGATGAGTGCACAGTTTGTACAGTTTCAACCTTGAAAAGACTGGTAAACTATTCCAAGGTGGCAACGATGAAATCATTCCTCGGTTTCTGCCTTACCGCATTAAAATTCGTCTTTTTCTGTTGAGTATCAATAAAAACATACACTTCAATTTACTCACAAAATATACAGCCTTTCTTTTTTTAGAACGAAGATTGACAAAATTCTACAACACTGTAATAAATAGTCTCATACATATTGCTCAGCTTCTCCTTCATTAAGAATGGTTACTGAGCCATCCCCGCTGTTCATTTCAATGTCTTTTGCTGCAGCATTCTCAGGAAGCGAAGCTAAGTCCTTAAAAACGTCAACATAATGTCCAAAGCCAGGGCCCCAGTTCAAAAGATTGTCCCAGTTGAAGCCCCCAGCTTGCTGGCCTAGTTTGTGGGGCAGTGTGTAGTGTTGCTCAGCGGAAGGTGTCTGGGCGATGCCGGGCCCTCCTTCTGCCCGCCGGCTAGAATATCGCCTCTGCTTGAGCCTCCCGCCGTAGTCCTCATCATCAGCATCTGACTCGTTGACTTGCGAGAGCTTGGGAACTCTGGAACTGTAGGAGACGGGTTTTTCCCTGTCGTACTCCATCTCCGAACAGGTGAAGGAGTCATGTGAGTCACTTTCAGACGAGGACTCTGGAGCAGGAATACCATCAGCTGGGTTGCGGACCCTTGACAGCGGCCTGCGGCAGTCCTCCTCTGAACTGGAGCGCCCGTGGTCAGCGCTGCAGATGCTGGGGTTGCGTGGACGTGGCGTGTTAAGTCTCTCCACCTCTTCGATGGACAGCCCCACTGGAGGCCCTGTCTCTAGAGGGATCTGTTCGATTGGCTGCTTCAGCCGGCTACCCGGCCTGGAGGTGTGACCGTGGCCGGCCATCGTCTGTGGACTTTTGCTGCGCCTCCCCAGCCGGGTGGCGTAGTTAAACATGGGCGGGGGTTGGCACATGTCATTGTGCATGTCCAGTGGGCTGCCTTCACGGCGAGCCAGGTTGAGGTCTCTGGTGGGAGTGTTGCGGTAGAAGGAAGAAGGTTTGGTGAATGGAGCTGGGGAATGTCTGGAAAGTGGATTGGGTGTAGGACAGGCAGAGTGGGAGTGGCTGAGTGGAGTGGACCTCAGGGCTTGCGTGTACTGAGGCTGATAAGTGTAGCTTGTTGCACCTAGTGGTAATGGCGACTGTCTGGCAAACCCAAGCGGGCTGTGTCTCTGGATAGAAAACTTGGGAGTGTGGCTGCGGAACTGCTTGTAGTGTTGGATGATGTCTGCATCTGACGGCGCAATACTGCTGGCATTGTCAATGTCATAATGTTCAATATCTGCCTCTGGCCCATTACAAGGCGCACATGGAGCACTGGGAACAGTTTCATTGTTGTGGGGAATGTCTGTTTCATCATATATCAAGTATGGGTTCTCCCTCTCAATAATGTCTGGCTTAGGGTTCCCTTCTGGTTGCTTTCGTACTGTCATGTCATCTCCATATGGTGGGATGTTGTCTGGATCATCGAAAGCGACATTCTCACTACCCTTCTTCTTTTTCTTCTTCTTTTTCTTCTCACTAGGTTTCTTCTCCTTAGGTTCCTTTGGCACTTTGGTCTTGTTGCGGTCTTTGCAGTGGTTGCACAGGATCAGGCTGAGCACCACCAAGGCAAGGACGGTAGCACAGCTGCCGACAATAGCCGGCACAGCCCAGATGGGTAGAACCATGGCTTCTACTGTAGGACTGGGACTGCAAACAAAGCCACCATTGTCAGCTGTGGTGCAGACGGTACCTTGAGGGCACTGGACGCCCAGACAGGCCACCAGAGTTTCGCAAGTCTTTCCAGTGTAGAATTCAGAGCAGATACAGGTGAATCCGGAGTGGGGGTCTGGGATGCAGCTGCCGTGGTTCTGGCAGGGATTAGAGGCACAGTCGCCGGGCGGGACACATTGATATGTGTACCACTGGTTGACGCACATCAGGCCGTCTAAACATGGGTTGCTCTCGCACAAGTTGGGCCCTCTGCAGCCGATCTTTACAGATGAACTGGTCTTTGTTAACGCCACAAGGCTGTGCTCTCCAGTAAATGGCAGGTTCTCCCCGTTGTACTTCACGTATGCCAGGCAGCCGTCAAAACCTGCAGAAAAATATGGGAAAAACAAACTGGACTACTTAACAAGAACAGCCAGCAGCAGGTACACAACAGAGGTATAAGGAAGAATCATTGGGCCTGGATCAGTTCCTTATAAACAGCAGGAACTTCGAGCTATAATCAGAGGTTAAGGAATTTTGTTTGGATGGGTAATAAGTTCAAGCTTAGGACAAAAACAATGAAACTGGTAATTTCTCATGGAAAGCTTCTACTGTAACAAAAAAACAAAAAAACATATTTTAAAAATCGGGCTGCATCCATCACTGGCCAATTTGAAGGAAGACATGAAATGTTTTCTAACAGAGAATCCATCGTCGGGGCCATTATGGCTTCAAGACATGCATCTGGGTTGGATGAATGTCTCTGTGTCTAATTCAGCCTGTTGCCTAACAGCGCTGCCTCACAGATGTAAACAGGTTTTTATTGAATTTATCCCAGTGCAGATTAAATCCATTTGTGTCTTTTCATTAGCTTAGGAGCAGCGAGCGCACAATAGAACCCAAATGTTCAGACACACAGTGAGGTAAAGGCTGGTTAACAGGCAGCCTGCCACAGGTCTGCGTGCTGAGAGTGTGTTTGTTTTGAAACGGTCCCTTTGTAAAAGACCTCAACAAATCATTCAAATGGCTAATTTTTACCATATTAGTACATAGTGTAAGCCTTGTTTTTCCCTCCCCTTAAAATCCTAAAATTTACTGTGTTGCATTACCTCCTCCTGGAAACCCTCTGCTTCACCTTTTCCAAACTTATACTCAAGGACATCTGATCTGGGATTTAAAAACCCAGCAAAGAAAAGCTGAACTGGGAAGAAGTTTAGCATGAAAAGTCAACATTTTCCAAAATGAAGTCAAGTTAAACTAATGTTGGTTCTGGTCTGTGTAATTGGTAAAAACGTCACTTTGTCAAAGTTTTGCGGGATAGTAGCTCAGTTTTAGATACAACTGCCACAGGCTCGTTTGCCTTGTATTTTTATACCTTTGCCCTTATGTGACTGTAGTTTAGTCTTGAAGAATAACAGGCATGAATGGAAATGCTTTTATAAACCTACAGTTTTCCATAACATAAAGACCGTATTTTAAAAATAAATCAAGATTTTCAGATAGATGGCCACTATCTTTGTGTACAAATGTAACAAGCATGAGCATTTTTTTGTATGGCTCTCGATTCTGATGAGATGATCTGTACATCTGTAGATCAAAAAAACATGATCTACAGATGTTTTGGGAGTGTCTTCAGCAATGCCATGTTTCAGTTAATTTATCTTTTCCTAGATCAATGTATCCATCCAATTAAAAAATTCCTTTTAGTTTAACAAACAATGCTAATTAGAAGGGGTATTCAAATGTGTTATATATGTATTTATCTTCCCTGAAACATCATCTAAGGGTCATTTTTGAAAAACTGGGGAAGAGCCTAGAAATTATTCCAATTTAATAACCAAAACACATTTTCTTTCTTCTTTTTTTATTAAAAAGTCTGACCTCCTTCACTTTGGCTGCTTGTTTCAAAAACCCAGATGTATAGAAACTGACTTGATGTAGTTACTGCTGTTCAGAATAAATTATTTTTGAAGGCAGCTTCATGTTTGAAATTTGGACAATTTAGTTATGAGACTCCCTTTTTGGTTCATCTCCTTCACAAGAGGACAAAGCAACACCTACATTGCTGCAGAAGAAGCTTTTATGCATCATTAACTAACTCCCTATGCTCTTGTTTTGAGTTTGAAAGTATTTTTAATTTTGCTAGAGAGTGGTTGACCTCAGCATTTTGATGATCGGGTGAAAATAGGGGTGGTCATATGAGCCTGGTGGGAAAACTATTATTTACTATATGGATAGTTTGACAGTTTGCTTCACAAAACATGACTTGGGGCCTTCAGTGACTAAACCTGAAGTAACACAAAACTATAAATGATCAGGGGAAAAACTAACAGAAGAAAGTTTTTACCTGCTCCAGTTTTCTGCTGAGCGGGTCCAGGTGGGATCCCACCTAATGAGAAGGTCAGAACACTGAGACCTCCGAAGTCTTGGGTGGCGTGTTGGATGGGTCTGGGGAGCCCACCATCCACCTGGAGGACAGTGGACGAGCCGTTCTTAAACATCCGGAGGATGTGCCACTGGCCGTCCGACAATACAGCGTCTCCCAGAGTCCTCTCCACCTTCCCACCAACACCGGCATCCGAGATGTAGTTGATGTTGCCATTCCTCAACTGAGCAAGAGAACAGAAATAAAGTTTGGTTATGTGGTCCTTGATTGCAAATGTTCCCCTAGTAAAATGAATTTTTTAAAAATTTTAATTCTACTTTTATTGTGACAGCCCACTCAGTGAGCTAGTGCAGAATGTTACACGTTTGAATGGATTGTTAGTCAGCTTTAATGTTTTGTTGTTTTTTTGTTTAGGAAAGCAATAACCCACAAAAGAGCTGCCCAGTCAGACCAACAACCTTCCTAGTCACTTCCTAGTTTCAGGTTCCTTTCTGCTCATTAATATTGTATAACTTGTATAACAAAAACACAATAACACAAATAACACAACAAAACATAATTGAAGATGTTTTAATACATTAATTTATTGAATTTGTTTTACATTTTTAATCTGTTTCTTCCTGATCCATGCAGATATAAATGAGTAATTTTCCTAACAACTGTTCAAAATGAGAAAAATAAGAGAGTATAAAAGGCAGATTTGCAGTGTTTTTAAAAGGTCAGAAAATTGCTCCAAGAATTATTTAAAAAGGCCCTCATGTATATTGTCAAGCTTGAGGGGAGGAGATTTTCGTAAATATCTGTTGTAGAATCAGAGAAAAATATAGAGATGATGTACAAACAGGAATTCCAAAGTTTTTTCCCTCTGTTTGCTCAAATGTGAGGAGAAGTATTGTTTTTCTCCTGGCATATGAGGATTTTTGTTGCCCAAGCCCTAAAATCAAAGGTTGTATTTCTTAAACTTTTTTAACGTATGACTATGCCACTGCAATTTATTTTAAGGCTATATTTGCTCTTGTTACTGTAAAGGAAATAAGCTAAATGACAGTTTTATCAACATGTGAATATAAACATTTACGGTAAAAATACCAAAGATGACACAGAACAAGATAGTCAACAAAATGCTTACTCCCACATTTTTTTCACTGTCAGATAACATTTAGAGAGAGGCAGCTACATAAACAACAGCAACAAAACTGCAGCTTCTCAGATTAATGCAATGCGTTGTCATGCCAACATTCATCAGGACTGATGGGAGGAAGCCTTTCCTGAGTCTATACCAAACTGCTCTCAGAATGGGATGCTGAGGTCAGAGATCAGAAACAAAAATGCAGCTTGACAGTCATAAATCTTTCTCTTGCCAGGACACGCTACACTCTGTCATGTTCTCACTACTTGCATGCTTTTTACTCATGCCGTTCACCTACAGGATGATCAAAAGCCTGCAAACAAATGGATTCACAGGGAGTGCAATGCTTCATTCTCTGACTTAAGGGAAAAAAGCACACAATGTGTCTTAAAGCAAAATTAATAAGCCTCCTTTTGGCATCGGCTATGAGTTTGTGGCTTTCTCTGCGAATGGTAATCTCGTGTTCTCCTCACTTCGATGGAAAAGTAATCTTGTTCTCCTCCCTTTACAAAGAACCTAAAAGTCAGCCATGATAAGTAGCTTCCGGAAGAATTGATTTAAAATGGGAAAAGCACACCAAGCCAAAGAATACAGAGTTCTCTGAAGCTGGAAAACCGATCATGAGACTTATTTATTAAACATCTTGTTTTTTTCACATCACTGTTTATGTAGTTCTCTTAAAATATATACCTGAACAGTATGCATTCCCACACCAAGTTTTTTTTTGTTTCGTAGTTGTTTTAATATTTTAGAAAGCTGAGATTTGATGAGCACCAGAAGCCATTCTGAGCCGGAAGACCAAATCAGAGCTGAGAAAGCTTCATGTTGCAGTGGGAAGTGGTCGATTGGGCTGAGATGTCTGAAGGGAAAATTGAAGGCGTCGAATGAACGTTCGGGCCTCTTTGGGCAGCTGCCCAGGATCAGTCAGAGAGGGACGGAGGAGAAGAGGAGAGGGATGAAGGGGAGGTGTCTGAGAAAGACTGGTGGACTTTTCCTACGCTCAGTCTGTGCTGATGTCTGCTGGTGTTTTAATACATTTCTGGTTAGAAACAATCAGCCTCAACACAGTGGCAAAACATTTCCCTAGTAAGTCTAGACAGCCACATTCTTTTAGAATCAGGAAGTCCTTTGCACGTTCTGCAGGACCTTGATGGTAAACAATATCAACAAGATTTTTGTTTGAAATAAAATGCTTACAGTGATCTTTCTTTAATACTTTCTTAGTTTTAATGTTTTGTTCTTTTTTTTTAGGAAAGCAATAACCCACAAAAGAGCTGCCCAGTCAGACCAACAACCTTCCTAGTCACTGCACACTTTATTTTCATTTTTAGCTTTTTTGTTGTAGATTTGTTGCTGTGGTTGGAACTATTGTCCTGTTGATGACCCAGTTGGGGCGAAGCTTTATCTTTAAAACTGATATTTTGGTGTACAGAGGAGTTCATGATCGACTCCATGAGGGTGAGGTACCCTGGTACCAGGACCGGGCTTATTAGTTAAAGTGAGGCGTACTGTTCTATTTTTCCTCAAATAGACCATCTCTAACTTGGTTTCATCCATCTAATGAACATTGTTCCAGAAGTCTTGAAGTTCACTGAGATGCAACTTTGCAAATGTAAACCTCTCTGCCATATCCTCTTGGTAAAACTTCCAAACAAGTGATGCTTATTCAGTTTTTGTCCATCCATCTAGCTATCCATTGTCTACACAGGTAGGGTCATGAGGAGTGATCATCTTTAAGGCTACTGTTGATGTCTTTTCAGCGAGGCCTTGTACTAACACAGATCTGAGTGCTCCAAACTGCTAAACCTGCTGCCTTAGAAAAGGTGATGACAGTGATGATCATTTATTCAAGTGCATTTGATTTGAACAATGTAGTTTTTAGCCAATGCTATGGAAGCAGAAGGGTATGGTTCATTTTTACTTTGGTTTATTAAAAAAATGACAGCGTGGAATCTGTTGTGTACTTACTTTGTAATACACTCTGATGATAGAGCAACTTTAGTGCAACTTTAATTTTGTGCCTTGGAGGTCTTATACCCCCCCCCCCCCCCCCACACACACACACACCCCAGTGCCATGTTTTTTCTCAAATTTAGTGAACAAAGTCAGCATGTTTATGCTCTTAGCAGAAACATGCTGCACCCAGCAACTTTCACAGTTTTCTGTGTGGCCACTGGGCACATTTTAAGTAAAAATAATTTCCAGAAAGGTGTAACTGTGCAGCTTTTGCTGTACATTTATCCCACAGATAAATAACCAACAGACCCAGCATCAGACCCAAGTATCAAAGGTGTTATGCTTTTTGTCTTGGTTCTTGGCTGATGAACTGTCTTCCCTGGCTGAATTGATGAGGATACATGTGAGCTTTAGGGCTTGCTGTGCTTGGTTTGGCATAGTATCACCAAGACTTTACCTTTCAGTACTTTCCCAGCTCAATAAACCCAGTATTTTTCTACAGTCTGTGATCGCTTTCCGTTTTATGCTGCATCCCACAAGCCCGGTCGTAACAAAAAATGACTGCCGGTTCAGGATTTAAAACTTTTAGCTCATCGTTGGAACACACAGGCTGAAACGTCAATTCGTAAGAGCCAGAACTGAGATTTTACTGGTAAAAATGTGCTTTTATCTCTGCCTTGTACTGCAAGGTTATTGAGTGTGAGATCACTTTTTTGATGAGGTGCAGGGATGAGCAGACTAGTGAATCACGCAAACTTTTATCTGGAGATATGCTCCTAGATTTTCACCATTCATTGCCTCAACTGGGTGAAAACCTGAACTTAGAGGTGTAACAACAGAGTTGAGAAGTACAAGAGGACATATAGGCTCATGAAAAACAAACCTTTTTGTTGCTTCTTTCCTTACCTTAACAGTGGTGTAGTTGCTGCTTTCCTGAATGTGCAACAGAGTGCCAGTCTTGCTCCGTGTCCTAAACTTCACTTCCAGGCTGCTCGGGCTGATCCCGTTGGACGCCACGCCCTGGAGCGACTGCCTGAGCAGGACGTCACGTTTGGGTCCCTGCTTCAGGGTGTAGTCGAGGCGGCCGGTGCCATCCAGAGACAGTGCAGTGTCTGGTGTCATGTCTGCAGGAAAAAGACATAAATTACTCAGAGTCCCTGCTGACGTTACAAACGTTTCATATGCCAAGTGAAAATTTCCTCTTTGCTCTCGGCGGGCTCAGGGTATCGAATTATTTTCCCAATTCCTCAGCCACAGCTACATATTTGTCCCCATACTCTCACCAGCCATTACAAATATCCTTCTAGTATGCGAGGGAATCCCCAGAACAGCCGATTTGTCTTTGAGTAACACATTAAATCCTCACATGCACGCTCTCAGGAACCGGGGCTTACAGAAAGAACCGTACCAAAATGCCTGAAATGTGAATGGAATCCCCAAAACCTAATGCAATATAAATGTATGTGTTTACTAACTTTTTAAACCGTTAAGTGCATGATATGATTTCATGTTCCAAAGCACTCTAATACCTGTACTTCAGCCAAATATGAGTTTAACAAACACAACATAAGCCTTGAAGCGATCATACGGCCAGTATGTGCAGCTGAAAATCTGTGAAATCAAAACTCAAAATTACATGTCTCTATATGACAAGGATTGAAATGTAAAGTGCAATCAGTTGTCATCCAAAAAGTTTTCTTTTGACCTGATGACCTTTTTTTTTTTGTCATTTAAAACAACAAAACTGTGGTTCAGTTCTCACTGTGATATGTTAGGAGGAGACTGACAACAACCATAAACATACAGCCAGGGCCACAATGTTCAAGTCAAACTCTAGAACTAAAAAGGAAAATGTCTAGATGTGTGTCTTGTAAATTTATATCAATCTTAGAGTATTTCTCCCATTTTTTTTGTTGCAAATGTTTGATTTTATAACCTTACTAAACTTCAGTGTTTTTCATTAAAATTTCTGACTTACAATGTCAGTGAATATCCTGATTCTGAGGGTTTTCTCAAGTTCTTGATGGGGGTAGAGAGGGCTGAAATTCTTTCTTCCCTAAATGGGGCTACGGCATAAAAGGTGCTTCATGTTTTACACTAATAAAAACCTCCATGAGGCCAAAAAAGGCCTCAGTGAGTCGCTTCTCATTCTACGATGACCCGAGGAGGAACTGTTCTGGTTCTGATTAGTGGTATAATTTTTCTCCTAATCTGTCATTGCAGACTCTAGATCTCCTCTACAGCATTTTTTTTGCACACGACTGCGCCTGGATTAAAAAAACATGGTTCTGTTTTTGCACGCTGTAAAGTGAACCAGCAGATTTCCCACCAAATTGAACCTGATGGCAAACACACAACAGTTTCCAGTTTTCTCAGTAATGCTACTATTTGTTTCCAGTAAGAATATGTAATCCACAGAATTGATGTGTACTGGTACTTCACCAATTTTGACTTTACGGATTTATGCAGGAAAACAAAGGCAGTTTTATTGGTGGCCATTTTCATGAGTCATGGAGGACCGATCATATAGAATTGAGAAAATTACAATTCAAAGGACAGATACTTACACTTTTCGCAGAATTTTCCCGTAAAACCGTCCACACACCGACACTGCTGCCAAGACCAGTGGTCCAAACAGGTGCCCCCATGTCTGCAGGGGCTGGCGGTGCAGGCTCCTTCCAGTCTTGGGCATCTATAGACGACACACAGCCATACAAAATCCCCACAGTCAGACGGGCACTTTGACAACTCAGCCTCACAGTAAGAAGCCTGGGGGTCTGCTGGAAAAGAAACTCCAAAAACAGGAGCAGATGAGCTTTGATTTGTCTCCCAAAGTGGCAGTAGAAAAACCATTAAAGAACCCTAGAGGATTAGCATATTAAAAGATCTGCTTTTGCCTCACCATTCACTGCTGAGATAGAAGAGAAAATATTCAGCAACTACTTTTCCTTCCTCAAAGGTCTGCCATTTGTGGTTTAAAAAAACATCTTTTTAAAAACTCTCGGGAGGATTTGAGAGTGTGAACAGATGTCCCACAGCAGGAGCCGAGAAGGTTAAAGAAGATGGTTGGACGAGAAAAGAGGGGAAGAGATAGAAAAATGGAGACAGTGAAGGCATGTCGGGGCCCGAGGGTTAGTGCTGCGGACCTGTCAAGGATGCCACGCGATGCCAGGGCCTGACTGGGCTCCAGAGGGCGGCCATTGACGGCGAGCTCCATGATGCAGCCGACAAAGTCGTGGGTGGCGATCTGACCACGGCGATGAAGGACGGGTTCTATCGACCTGACGCCGCCGACAGAGAGCCGGTTGGGCTGCACGTCCAAAATCCTGCAAATACAGGCACACAAACATGCTCACAGTCAGATGCATTCGAGCAAAAGTTTTCACATGCACACACACAAAACTCATATGTGCAAATTGATAGTAATAACATATCTCATACAGAGAATCTTCTGGAAACGGGCAGATATGCACTTTCAAAAATTAATTCTCTAGTCAAACATCAATTTAAACACAAAAATCAACAACTGAAACATTGCATTTTTCCAAGTGCTGTCACTGCACATTAAAACTTTGATAGTATTTAATTTATTACGGTACTAAAGCAATTCTAACCAGGTGGGTTTTTAGTCTAGGTTTAAAGGAACACAGTGTTTTGGCTGTTTTTCAGTTTTCCGAAAGTTTGTTCCAGACTTGTGGTACATAGAAGCTAAATGCTGCTTCTCCATGTTTGGTTCTAGTTCTGGGGATGCAGAGCAGACCAGAACCAGACCCCAATTCAAGACCCCACTAAGCAAATATAATAAGAAGGAAGATCAATCTACTTTTATTTAGTTCTGCATTAATTGATATATCAGTTTTTCTGTTTTGAAAGATGTTGTCATAGTGTTGTCTTTGTTTAACTGAGGAAAATCACACATTTATTTTAAGTCATACAATGGTTCTACAAAGCTAAAGACAACAAATAAAATCTTAAGATTGTTTGTCTCCTGGAGCACAGAAAATAACCAACAATCACCACAACAGCTTTAAAAAACACAACATATTTTTGCCACAGCACATAAATTATGAGCAATATTTTCTTATTTACATTTGGATCAGTTAAAGAATCAGCTGCTGTATGCGTGGGTGTGTGTGTGTGTGTGTGATTCTCATACCAGTCAGTGTGAACAGCCACGTTGCTAACGGCGCAGTATCCTGGTTCCTGATCCTCACCGCACAGATCCACAGTAAGCGATGCTGCCTGTAGAATGACAAGAAACAAAAAGAAGGTAAAACATTGAAAGAATTATGACCAGGGATCAACCTAAATATTCCTACCAAACTATTCCTGACGCACAGCTCTATCTTTCCCAGCTTCACTAAGTGTTCCCTTGGAGAGCCAATCCACCCAATAAAAGTCTTGTAAAAGTATTTATTCCTCTGTTTCTCACATTTTGTCCCCAAAAACACAAACTTCAGCATGATTTTTATTGTTTTTCTGTAAAAAGGGGAAAACATAGCCAAACTTGTAAAGTGTGAATCTTAAAAAATACGGCATACATTTGTAATCATCCTCCCTGTATCAGCCCATAATTTGCAGCCATTACAGTTGTAAGTGCTAAGGGTATCTGTCAGTTTTGAAACTGTTGTCCATTATTTATTATAAAAGAGCTCAAGCACAGTCAGACCAGATATAAAGCATCTGTGAACATCAGTTTTTAAGTCCTACAAGAGATCCTGAATTGGATTTAGCTTTTCACTTCAACATGAAGATACTTTTTGTATTGAGCTCCTTTCAATTTTCTATCAGTTCTGACCAGCTTCGCTGCTATTGCTGAAGAAAGATTTTTTTTCTGTGATCCTTCTGGCAGATCAAGTAGATATAAATATGATCTTTAGATACAAATACAGGCTTTTGTGAAGAAAAAAATGGGACCATGACAAACAATTTAAAATCTTTCCCTCTTTTGATATGTATTTATCCAAACAATTCAGCTGAAAACAAGCAAATCTGTTCAGGGGAAAATATATAAATGCAATATTGCAATAAATTAGTGGGAAATAATAATAAAACACACTTCTTTAGAATAGTTCAATAACATGAAACTTTGGTTTGTATGTTGTCATGCAGTTAGATTTCTTCCTCCAGGTCAACAGCATGCATGTTAAGATTAATTGGACCTTTTAAATTGGCCGTAGAAGTTAGCCTGAGCATGCCTGGTCATCCGTCTTTTTTTTTTTGTCCTCTGATGGACAAATTGGCTGTTCAGGGAGTAACTCTCCTCTCACCCAGAGGCATCTGGGTTGGGGGTCCAGGACCCCCTGCTAACCTCCACAGGATTGATAAGGTGCCGCTAACAGGATAGATGCAGAACATACTCCAATGTTAACTGATTAGATGTAACAGGTCCTCTGTGCCCAATTACCTTCCTTATTTCTACAGGCCAATCAAAATATTCAGTACAAGAATAAGCAGATTTATTCCACTCTTTATTGTGATTAACTTTTAAAAATGATTCACTGAACAAACAAAATACGTGTTACTTAAACAGCTGTTAACATTTTTTGACAAAGTGATTATTTTACGTCTTGTAAAGAGTTAGGTGAGAAGATCCAAAATTACTTCTGAGCTCTATGTTATAAAAATACACCATCTGATTGCAGACAGAAGTGGTTTATTTTAGTTTGGTAGGCAGATGAGAAACAGAACTGCTGTAGGGAGAAAAATCTAAGAGCAATATCAACTCTTCTTAAAAAAATGTAAATGCTCCTTCAAATTTGCCTGAAAACAACCACAGATTAGGCATGAATTTGGCTTAACCTGAAATACATTAAGAATAAATTGCGGCATACAGATGCACAACTAATAAGGGAACCCAGAACCACTCAAAAGGGATCCCTTACTACCTTTCAAACCTGGTTTGACTTGATCTCAAAGATGGATGGCTGGATGATAAAACAACCCACCCCTAAGTCAGAGGCAGGTTCTCCATCAATCCATCTTCCTCCACTCGTCTATTGCCAGATTGTTGGAGCAAAGGTGATATCAAACATTTTCCACAAATGTAATCCATTTGGTTTACTCTGATGTGTTATTATCTCTCACTGGAATATTAGTGTACAACATCACACTAATATGGACACATAGGGGTTGTGTACAACATCACGCAACCCCTATTCACCTGTGAATGTGGAGGTGATTGGAACATCCTTACATTAATTTGGAGGGATTCTCAATAGTCACAATAAAATCCAAGGACAAAATTATTCCATAATGCTTAGATGTCAGTTTTTCCGACTACTTATTTGAATAGATTAACTTCAGGTTTTATTAACTAATTATTTGTTCTACTGCTATAAATGTCTTTAATTCTGCATGTTCAGGACTGAGTATGACCTCAGTCCTTCACAATGCATATAGACCGACAAAAACATTTTATTATTTGATTCATATATGTGATAAGAGTGGCACAGAAATGCCAAACATTTTTCTGTTTCCTATACAGTTTCCTGTTTTTCTGTCAATGCCAGTAAAGCATTCGCCCAGATGTGTGTTGTTGTTTCTGCATTCTGATGTAGGGAACGAGCCCAGGAGGAAGAAACGAAATGTGCCGGTGAGGAAACTGTCCGGAAAAGTGTGTGAAAGTGTTGAAAAACCGGAGCAATCACGCTCCACCTCTCCTGGAGTTTAAGTAAACACAGACCGCACCGGCCCGGATCTCTGACACAAATCATCCCCACAGAGCAAACATACACACACACGCACCCACCCACACACACACCCAATCTCTGTTCAGTCAAACACACACATGGACACAAAGTCTGCAGAGAGGTAAAAGAGCATTCACGGATGCTTTTTCTTCAAAATAATAAAAATAAACAACATTTGAAATTAGGAGCAAATGCAGATAAAAATACGAAGCCTGCTTTTTGTGTTCTGCTGACACTGATTTAAAACTGCTGACAAAGTTTTATTGTTTTCCTCTGCCAAATTTAACAGAGCGACCACAGTTTAGAACTGTGCCTTTGCTGTCCTACATCTGCTTTCCCCCTTTTATTAGGACAAATAATTCACTTAATCAAAAGCTTGTTCTTCATGCTTTTTGACAGTTTCCAAAACTAAACGGTCACACTTCGTTTTCAATCTGCCTTGAAAAAAAAACATTTGAAGTTTTCTTGAATTGAAAACAAACTGTTCTTGCTTATATCAACTTGTTTCTGTTCCCTCTACTGTCAAGTAATCAGTAAGTGTTTTTACATTTGTAATTTCATCCATACTTTGCCTGTTGTCTTTCTATCTTTCTACTTTTTCCAGAGGCTTTCATTAGATAGTTAAACTGGCATTCATTGTAAAGACACTTTGGGTTTTTAGAATAATGACTTAGATTATAACTAACAGACAAATCTGATCATTTTGAGGAAACATCTAGCTAAGAGTTAACATTTTTTGTATCTACAGCAAAGAAGTTGAGATGCGTTGATGGACAACCAGAAATGTTAATATTTTTTAAAAATTGAGAACCACATTCTAAAATTATTGTAAGGAATTTCTCCATGGTGGATGAATCACCCAGCTTCGCCTTGACTTTAAGTTTTTTTCAAAGCAAGAAATAAAATTGCTGATGCATCATTTAAAATTAAATTTAAACATATCTATTATTATTTTATATGATTTTATGCATTTGAGGAGAATTTGAAAACAGTTCTGCATGCACACATGATGCTTATAGCCTTGATTTCAACACCGTATATGACCTCTGAGCTCTGTCTGATCACTCTGAAACTTCAAAGGGAAGTCTGTGGTTTCTGCCTGTTTTTGACATCATAACTCTGGAACAGGAACTGGAAACTGACCTGATGCCCGACCACAGAAATGACCCGCATCAACTTCTGCAAACATGGCCATCAGCATCACTTTACAGTGCCTGAGGGACCCGGCGTTACAATCCTGACATTTCTCACTCACTCTTCAAGAGCACAAACACCTCAATTTTCACAGACTCACAGTCCTCAATATGAGCTGTATTCCTTTCCAGGCCATCACTCTGCAACATTTCAAAACTGACAATTTAACGATTTTACCGGCTTCCTATGAAACCCCAGTGCACTGCTGGAAACGACAGATCTAAAGTCCAGCAGCAGCGGAACATTTGGAGAAACCTGACAAAACCCACTTTGACTTTTTTCCCCTCTTTTTGCCACTGTGCTGTTGGCATTGAGGAGACACTCATTCAGAGCCCAGGAGACAAATTTTCATATTTCAGGGCCATTCTAAAGCCTGGTATCATAAATCTCAGCAACCAGTAACATGTAATTACACGCTATAAAAACTATAAGCCGAGCTATCAGTGGTTTGGGGTTTTAATTATCATCTGAAGAGACTAAAGCCAAATATGAGTGCAGAATTAAGCCGTAAAAGCTCAGGACATTAACATTGTTGAATGCAGTTCTTTTAGTTTTATCACTCTTTTGGTGACTTGAAGCTAATAGTAATCATGAAGCTGTAGTAACAAATGCCTCTTACCATCCCAGCTCTCCTGGCGATGACTGTGTGGAACTGGCCATCTGAAACTTTAATCATGGTCATCAGTTTGTAGGTCCCGCTGCCCAGGTTAAAGGAAAAACGCAATCTGCCCTCGAAGATCTCCAATGCCAGGAACTCGGCCTTGTCACCAGTCTGATTGTCGTGGTTGTACATCAGCAGCGCGTTGCTCATCAGAGTGGCAAACTTGATGTAGATGTAGTTATTGTTGGGATCCAGAGAGGGAAACTCCATGTAGGAGAGCTCCTCAAAACCATAGCTGTTCAGTTCACAGTGTTTGCCAAAAACACCTGAGGAAAACATAGATAACAGATGGCTGGTTCAAATTCAAAATCTACAGAAATTTACAGACCTAAAATTTATGCTTACACTACTTTAAGCAAATTATCTTGTTAGATCTTTTGGCATTTAATGAAAACAAAACATACAGAGCATGAAAAATGAAGATGGTGGCAGCATTTGCTTAGGAAACTAGGGTTTTAGAACAACATTTATCTTGTTTTCTTTTGTTTTTCTTGTAACTTTCCTTTCATTACTTACCAAACGGACAGTGACAGTAATATCCATCCAACCGATTCTGACAGGAGCCGCCATTAAAACAAGGGTTACACTCACAGTGATTGATGATGGAGTCACACGTTTTGCCTGAGTTCACAGAACAACACAAATTAAAATGGATGGGGTGGTGAACAACACAGTAAAAATGCAGAAGACAGAGTTATGGAGGCCTTTCATGACACCCAAAATGTTTCTGGCACAGCTTCACCGACTTCCAAGATGCATGGAGAAGGTCAAAGATCTGATGAAGTGAAGACTCCAGTAAGACTTGAAGTGCTGAGAAACAACTTTAGTAGAGCAATATGGCCTTCAATGACCCTGACGAAGGCCACAAGCTGAAATGTGCAGGTCTAATAATAAAGTTGTTTCTAAGCACTTCAAGTGTTGCTGTGATCTTCATCTTATTGTGCCCTTCATCACATCACAGCTGAGTACTGCTCTGCAAAACAAATAGGTTTTACCATTTAGTGAACCTTATGTTGCTATCTACTGTAATGGGAAAGTAAAAGAAAGTACGTCCACCTTAATTTCTAGGAAAATTACAAGGGCAATAACCATACAATTAGAAAACAAAGTTGAAGACAAAATGGAAATGCTCTTCCTTACAGAAAAAGTGATGTGTCATTGCTGATATCTTCCTGTCTTGGCATTGTGCTAACATATACCTCTGTGCTGCAAATCAGTAAATGTACAACTCTATTGCTTGTTTTTAGAAGTGTTCACACTGATAAATCAAGCTGACTGACTTTGTACAACACAAGTTAAGGTTTAAAGATCAGCGCATTTTAAAATGCCCTGCTTAATAAAACCCTTGTTCTAACGTTTCTATGGCTGAATTTCATCTCTTTGGTTGAATTTCAATTGTTTATGAAATTGTTAATGTAATTTCATAAACAACAAACTTAATTAGGGAAAGCCTAATGATCTCATTGAGTGGGGAACAATCAGGCTTAACAACCTACTGCAGGCTGTTTTTTTGGCTATTTATTGCAGTGCAGACAAACAGCTGAAATGTACATGGATGGCTGCCACAGACGCAAGCAAAGGTTTAACATCTTGATAAGGAATGTGACAGTGGTAATAAAAACAACAGACAGAAATGATGCGTGGCACATGGTACAAAAGAAACAAACTGACTGTGAACTCTGGGAGTAAATTTAATGCTGTAAATCCTGAGACATGTTGCTTAATGGAGATGGATTTAGCTGCCAAAATCCAGTTGTGGAGTACAGGAAGTTAAGAGTTCAAAGGGAGGGCACAAAAACTACTGTTGGTCACTAGGTTCATTTCTGCATGAGAGTAGTTCATCTTGATAAAACTTCTAGATTTGTGGCCATTTTTTACCTCCATAATAAAAAGGGACAGTAATGACTTCACTTTGGGCAAAGCGCCTGTGCAGCATGCTTTCAAAATGTCTTTCAGATGCTGCAGCCAGAGGTTAAACATCACACAGGATCCAAATGGCTGTTCAAACTATTTCCACTTAAAATCCACTCCCCTTTAATTCAGGTCAATAATGCACTGTGTTCATTACATTTCCAAATTAAGAGGCCTCATTGGATCTTTTATAAAGCTGCCCATTTGTCAAATAACTCAAAATGAAGCCAAATAAAAAATCCATGATGAGGAAATCTCTCTTTGTGTAATACAGTCAGGGAAGGATTCCTTGTGTCTGTGTGTGGTCAGAACTGCCAGTGCATGAAGGCACAAATGGAAATGAAACCCCAGCGAACTGTATGTGTGGTGAAGACTGGATCTCTGACGAAGGTCAGATTTGTATCATCCTTTTTTATTAAAGCAAACACTGCAGGCTGATATGAATCACAGCTGATACTCCCCAACTAGAAACTAAAAACCAAAAGAAGTGGCTACGACATCTACTGGAAACAATAAGAAGCAAATACTTTGAATGTGGGCGAACTTACTCAAAGATATACAGTGCTTTGCAAAAGTATCCATACCCTTGTATGTTTTTCGCACTGTCATCACCATTTCTATATCACAGACCACAATAAAGTTGTGTATTATTTTAAAGGGCAAAGGACATTATAACTATTCACTTTGTGTTGTTTGAATAATTCATAGTTACATTTTATTTTATGTTATATAACTAAGAAATTATTCCTTTTTACAGCTATGGTTTCTTTATAGCATTACTGCTCTAGCAATGTATTACGAATTCATTAGTTGTCTCACTGTGTTTATTAAAATTGGCTTACATATTTGAAATAAAGATCAATATCTTTCAAACATTAAGCCTTATTTTTGACAAATCAGAATCTGAAAAGTGTGGCATGGATTTGCATTTATAAATATTTTATTTATTTTTTTATTTCACCATTATGCTGTATTTTCTGTGGGATTACGACACAAAATTTGAATAACATATAAAGAGGCATATTGTTTTTGACATATAAATGTGAAAACATTCAAAGGGTATGAATACTTCTGTAAACAGCTGGAAAAGACACAAAAAGTGACCTCTGTGTGATTAATACCTGCAAACCCAGACTTGCAGAGGCAGTTGAAGCCACCGGGGAAGTTCTGGCACAGCGCCCCATTCTTGCAGGGATTGGAAAGGCATTCGTTGACATCCCTCTCACAGGCCATACCGGTGAATCCCTCAGGACAGGTGCAGGTAAACCCCCCAACCAGATTGTGGCAGGTGCCACCATTGTGGCAAGGCGATGGCTGGCACTCGTCGATGTCCATCTCACACAGGGCTCCTGCGTATCCCGGCCTGCAGCTGCAGGCATACGGCTGAAGGGGGTGGTTGGAAACGAGGATCACAGGGACGCTTTCTTCTGTCTTCATATCAGGCCCGACACTGAGACGCCGCTTGCAGCTGCCTCCGTTCTGGCATGGATTGTGCGTGCATGGATCATGGTCTACTGCATCTATTTGCACCCCACTCTGTCTGTATAAAATGTCTTTGATACTCTGGAAGAATGTGGCCACGCCGCTGGGGTTCACATATTGTCCGTGGCCCCGTTTCACAGCTGCCATCAGGAAAGTCTGATTGTTGAGCTCAAATGCTCCATAAAGCAGCACCCCTGTGCCTAGTCCTGCTAGCTGAGAGTTGGCAATGCGTAAGAAGCTGAGGTAGTGATTGGTGAGAAAGCTTGTGACTCCATCAGAGTGCAGTCTGATGAGGATGCTATTGTCTACAGTGGCATTGTTGAAACCCATAAAGAAAACTTTGGCTGTGCTACTAACCGATCCATGGACACCATCACTGCTGCGAATGGTTAGTTCAAATGTTCCGTCTGTTGAGCGGGCTTTAGCGTTGAGGTTACATGTTCCTGTGGGGATAGCAAACAGGCCAGATGATGGAGGAATAAGGGAGCAGTGGAACCGATCATGAATGTCAGGATCTTGTGGTCTAACATCTCCCAAAGAACCTCCAGAAAATGTGTTTCCGAAGTAGTGGACATAGATTTCCATAGATCGTGACTCTGATGGGTTATCATTCTGATCATTTATCTTAACATGAACCGTTCCAGTGGAGGACATCTGAGGCACACCAGAGTCCTTGATCACCACATAAAGGTAGAAGTCACTAATCTGTTCTCTGTCAATTTCCCGGCTGGTGGTCAGGATGCCAGCTGAACTGAGACTGAAGTAGCTGTTGGCAGAGCCAGAACTCAGAAGACTGTACAGGAAAGGGCCCTGGTTGGGAGGTAGATCCAGATCTGAGGATGTCAGGGTAGTGACTGCAGAGCCAGCTCTCTGGTTCTCCATCACCTCAGTATAGGTGGTCAGCAATGTTGGACCGTTGTCATTGATGTCTTCCAAATTCACAATGATGGTGGCGCTTCCAGTGGCAGGAGGCGTGCCCGTGTCAACTGCAAGAACTGTCAGATTATAGACAGGAGTTGTTTCTCTGTCCAGCTGTGCAGCCACAGACACCTGACCTGTTTTTGGATTTATTGTAAACACATTTTTGTTAAGTTCAGGATCAATGGAGTAAGAAAACCTGCTCCAACTGGGGACAGAGTCTGAATCCTCAGCACTTACAAAGGTGACAAGCCCACCAGGGGATAGACCTTCACTGACCTGCACGTCGTACAGGTCTTGGGTAAAAACAGGGGGATCATTGGCATCAAGAATAGTGATATTAACAAACACTTCATCAATATCTGCCCCATGGATGCTTCCTGCATTCTTCGCCAACACCTTCAGGGAAACCTTTTCTTCTTTCTCACGGTCCAGAGTGCCTGTGACATAAATCTGACCAGTCTTCTTGTTGATGCCAAAGCCTTTCTTTCTGCTTCTTCCAAATATGAGATAATAAACCACTCCATCCTCTCCCTGGTCCCGATCACTGGCGAACACTTCCCCAACAACAGTGCCTCTTGGAGCAGCTTCTGAGATCTCAAAGTAGTACTGTTTGGAAACAAAGCGAGGGACGTATTCGTTGGCTCCCTTCAGCTGGATGTTGATGTTGGCAAAGCTGCAGCGCTCCTCATCAGGGACATTGAAAGCCTTCACTGTTAAATGGTAAACCTGCTTTGCCTCATAGTCTAAGAAGCCCTGGGTGGTGATGGTACCTGTGTTTGGGTCGATAACAAACAGATCACTGTCTGATGACTGAATCACATACGCCATGACAGCGTTTAATCCTGAATCCCGATCTGTAGCATTCATTTTGAGCACAGTGGTGCCACTGGGGACGTTCTCCTGCACAGAGGGGAAATACTCATCGGGATCAAAAACAGGAGGGTTGTCGTTTACATCAGTGACTTGTACTGTGACTGAGACATAACTTGATTTTGCAATCCATCCACCATCAGTAGCTGAAACTCTTAGTTCATGTTGGTGCTGCTCTTCATAATCTAAAGAATTAGCTAAGGATAACACACCAGTTTTACTATTCAATGTAAACAAACCCTTATCATTGCCTGAGGTTATACTGTAAGTGATAAGGCCATTCATTTCTTTGTCTTTGTCTCTGGCAGAAAGAGTTCTGATTGCTGTTCCCACAGCGAGGCTTTCAGGTACTGTGGCTGAAATTTGGCTTTGCGAGAACTCTGGTGTGTGATGGTTTTCTTCTGTCACTACAATTTTCGCCGTTGTTTGTGCAGACAAGGGAGGATTTCCTTTGTCCCTCGCAGTGATGTCAATGAGGAAAATCTTATTTATATCAGACGTCAGGGAAGCAGCAACTGTAATCCACCCACTTATTTTGTCTAGTTTGAATTTACTGGAGCTGTTCCCTCCTGTTATCAGGTACTCAATCTCAGAGTTAAGGCCAAAATCTTTCTTATCATAAGCTGTGATTTTTATTAGTCTGGTGCCGACTTTGACACTTTTAGTGACAGGAGTGAAGTAAGTGGTGGAATCAAACTCAGGAGGGTTATCATTACTGTCCACTATATTTACAATCACTGTTGTTTCACTCATTAAAGGCTTCACTGCTCGGTCTGAGGCTGTCACAATGAAGCTGTGCCGGTTTATATTTACACTGGCAGCACCAGTCGAGTTCTGATACTTTAACTGCTGCTTAATGAACACCTCTCCAGAGCTGGCATTGATTCTGAAGTACTCTGACTGGGATCGGATGAAGTAGAAAATTTTGCCGTTGACTCCCTCGTCTGGATCTGTGGCCAAGACTTGTGTGACCAGAGAACCAACCTCTGTGAGCTCCGGGTAGTCCAAGTAATAAGATGGACGGCTGAACCTGGGAGCATTGTCGTTAATGTCTGTTATAAATATTGTTACGTCTGTGCTTACTGTCCAGCCAGAGTCATGAGCAGACACTTTAATGATGTAGTGATCTGTGTCTTCTCTATTAAGAGGCCTGCTGATAGTTATGTCCCCTGTGCTTGGATTAATACTGAATGGAAGGCTGTTATCTGTAACAGAGTAGCGGCTAACGGCGTTTGAACCAGCATCCTCGTCTGTGGTTGTGACTCTGGTAACGGTGTAGCCAACAGGTGCATTTTCAGCCACTGTTGCACTGAATATCTTGGAAAACCTGGGAGCATTATCGTTCACATCCAGCACATTAATTAGTACCTTAACTGCTGTGTTTTTTGGTGGTGAACCTCGATCAGTGGCTTTCACTTTTAGTGCATAAAGCGCCACTTTCTCTCGGTCCAGTGGCCTAGTGGTTCGTATTTCACCAGTGGCTCGGTTGATGCTGAAACTGTTCTCCTTGTTGCCCTCGGTTATAGCGTATTCCAGCTGTCCATTGTTGCCACTGTCCAAGTCAACAGCGGTGACCATCAGGACTCGCTGTGGTGGTAGGTTCTCCAGTATCTCAGCATGAAACGGGTCCTTATCAAACACTGGGTGGTTGTCATTCACATCCAGAACATTTATTTCTACTTTCTCATAGGAAGAGTAAGGGGGGAAACCCTGATCTCTGGCTTCAATCCATAGAACATATTTGGAAATGTGCTCGTAATCCAGCGGATGTCTGATGGATAACTCGCCTGACAGCTGATCTATGTGAAAGGCATAATCAAGGTTGCCACTTGCTATGTAGTATGACAATGGTCCACCCCTCATAGAAGACCCTGTCACTGTTGTGACAATGTGGTTGGTGGGTTGATTCTCCAGAAAAGTAAACGCCCGCTCCTTCAGCTTGATAATGGGGAAGTTTCCTCCCGTAACAAATCGCACCGTCACTGTGGTCGTATCCATTTTTGGGTTAGCTCCACCGTCCTTTACACGGACTGTCAGCGTAACCTCTGAACTTCCAGACAGCCTCTCATTGGCAGTGATGGCGCCTCTTACTGGATCGATCTTGAACTTCTCTGAGTTCCGACCCATCAGGGAGTAGTGCAGCTGGGCATTAGAGCCGGAGTCCTCATCAGTGACGGTAACAGCAAAAACCAGCGAACCTGAAGACACAAAAAAGAAAAAAATGATATATTTAACCCTAACAAACAAACGAAACACCAAAGGAAGAGAATGAAAGCTTAATTTCTTGTACATATGTGTACCAATGCATAAACAATACAGTCACTTGATCACTTAACAGAATTTTCATGTCTTATCCTCTCCAACAGTTTAATAAAAAATAATACAAAATAGTTATAATTAATCTAATAAAAAAATACAATAAACATTGGACTGTATCTTGCTGAATAAGCATTTAAAATCTATTATGTTTTTAACATAATACAGTACTTTGTAATAAGTATTTGAACATTTCTGATTTTCCCACAGAATGTTTAGCTTGAAATACATTCCAAAATATTCTGAAACTTCTTAATTGAAAATGTTCAAATGTTCACAGGTTCTTCTCACATGTTAATGTGTATCCATGTTATGAACATGTTGCATAACAAACACCTTTTACTCTCCATGTGAAGGTCATCCATGACTACTGGACAACTGGAAAAACAGCAATCTTCCTCGTGATTGTGTATATAAGATTTATGTAATAAATATCTTTTTTTTGTTTTAATGTTCTGAGAAACTGAATTTCACATTTTGATTTTCAGCTACAGTCTTTTGACTTTTTCACTACAATTTCTGAAATATATTATCTTTTCAGTGATACATTATTTTATAACCATGTCAACCAGATTTGAGGAGTAAACAGATATACCAGGTGAATAGTGTAACATTTTAGAGCCCCTAACTAACCTGTTGCAGTGGAGGCAGGGATGTGGGTCACGTAGGGGTGATGATGGAAGCGTGGAGGATTGTCATTGATGTCGGCCACCGTCACGGACACGGTGGCGGAGCTCGACAAGCCCTGGGGCTGCCCTCCATCTGTCGCAACAACTAGCAGCTGGTAATTGTCCCTCTCCTCTCGGTCCAGAAGGGAGCTGGTAATAATCTGCCCTGTTGCAGGGTTGATGGAGAACTGGCCATGTCCCCCACTCAGACTGTAGCTGTAAGAAATAAAAATATCAGATATCAGCTGTGGTAGTATCATGTTTATTAGCAAAACACCTATTTGCTTCTGGATTGTGGGGCTGCTTTGGGTTTTAATAAGGTATCAGAAATGAGTTATTACAGGTCAAATATTCCAATTAAAAGAGGTTTTATGTGTAACAGTTTGTCTGAATCAAGTCAAATACTATACGTAGGCATCCAGTCACATCAGATACAGATACAGTTTTCTGATTTATTGTTCAAAGAGTCACAGTAAGTTCAGTGTGTTCTTTTGACAAGAGCTGCAAAAACCTTCTGTGAAAAGCACTTGCCCCATGACAAATTTCTCATATTTTTATGTCATACCTAAATCTTCCAGAATCTCAAAATGAATTTTAGTAGAAACATAACCTGAGTAAATAGAAAATAGTTTTCATAAAATGATTCCACATATTATGGGAAAAAGCTATCCAAACCAGGCCCTATGATGTCCTTGTTAAATCATGAATTAACAGTTATTAATCACATTTTGGGAGTACTTCACTAGCCATACCAAGGCCCAGTTACTGTCCTGTAGAAGTTAGCACATCTGTCAACATGAAGTAGCCTCAAAGGCTCAAAAAGTAACATCTTATGCTTTGTAATGAAGAAATTCAAAAACAAATGAGAAACAAAATTATGGATATCTGTCAGTATTACTACTGTGTTGTTACTGAGTACCAAAACCTACTAAGGAATTGGTACTCATGCAAACCACAGTGGAAACATTGATGAATCAGGTTGCCAGGCAACTAAAATTACTCAAATAGCACAATAACAACTCACCAAGAAGGTCATGGGAGAAACTAGAACAACAGTTTAAAATACAACAAACCTCATTTGCCTTAGGCAAGAGTCCATGGTAAATAGCATCCATGGGAAAGTTTCCAAGTGCAAACCACATTTGCCAACCCCACCCGAACTAAGATGATCCACAAGATTTTGGCAAAATAGAGACAAAATAGGAACTCATTGGAAGGTGTACATTGAGATAAGTCTGATGTAAAACCGTTGCAAAAACAAAACAGCAAGTCCACCCCTGACTGGCTAAAATAAAATAAAGGTTTGGAGTGGCCTAGTCAAAGGCAGGACTTGCATCTAATTGAGACATATTGGTGTGAGTTTAATTTGGCCATTTATGCTTGAAAACCATCTCGTTGCTCATTTGTAGTTATTTCACTTTATGACAGCTGCCTCAACAAATTATTAGGTTTAGAAAGCAAATACTTCCAGCTCAGTTTGGATATATAAAATCATTTTGCATTTATTCTGGTTAGCTCTATCTAATTTTAGAATTTGATTTCTCTGAAGTAGAAAATAAATCTGTAACAGAACAAATACCTGTCTCAGTACCAAATTAATATTTTTGTATGAAAGAGTGAGACATGGTTTAAAAATGTACAAAAAAAACCCCTTGAGAATTGCACTACATACAATGCAACCAAAATATGGCTCCTTTAACGACATGAAGGGTGAAGCTCATCTGGACTGGGAACCAAGCAGGGGGCCACTCACTTCTATTTTCAAATAAATATTGTGTTTCATCCTTTAGCTCATGAGTCTCCATCAGGATACCAGCCTTAAATGTAAACTGACACATACATGTTCACACCAGAACATATTTTGAAAAGCTTTCCCCCTACAGAGCTAGTACTACAAATGGCAGGACAATGTGTGAACTTCATGCAAAGCTTATTTAGATATTCTCACCAATATAAACTGTCCACAGATGCTTGTGGTTCAGTTCAAGTTTTATGTGTAGATGAGTTGTGAGAATGGAAACTAACAAGTGAAGGTAACCGGTTCTGGACTCTATAAAAGGCCTCGAACCCCTGATGGGCACCATCTCCTACTGTCATCAACAATTAGCATCCTCATTACTGTGTTTTGGGAAACTGGAACACGCTGTGGTACCCCCAATGTGCACTCAGTGGGGTTGCTGAGGAAAGAGGAGGGGCTGGACCTGAGTCAGCATCCATCTTTAGAGAGATCAGGCCAGAGGTTCTTAGAAGCCCCGCCCCCCACACACACATGGCAGAAGCTATGATTATGAACACAGTTTTCATCCAAGCTTGGAAATAACAGCCTAAACAAAAACTTTGTTTTTTCACTAGAACTCTGCAAACTGAACCACTGTCATGTACTGCAGTCACCCCAGAGTGTCATAAAAGCCAACCAAAAAAAGGTAAAACTGAGTCATGATCTGAACTAAGATGACATTATAAAAGCAGTTTGGAAACAACATAAATTCCAGAGGCAATCTGTTTGCAATAAAATCAAACTGAAAACTATTCCTTGTAAACTATGTCCACATAATACAGTTGTCTTTCAGAATGATTCTAACCTTACTGCATCAAGCACATCATTGCCAAATCTAAACAGTGTGTTGGCTGATCCATTGAATAACAGAAAGTAAGAAAAAGTTTTCCATTCATGGAACAAACAAGGTACATCCCAAGATCTAGTCTTTGACTGGAGCATTTCAACACCTTGATTCTTAGCATTTTCTGTCATTCTGTTATTGACCCTATGTTGTTTTAGGAATTCTTATCCTTTAGACTAAACTTCAGCTTGCACAGATTATGTCACATTTGAATATATAATATTTTTATATGTAGAAAAGTTCATGGTCAACTCCTCTGTTTGTGAAACAAGCCCAAACCATGAGTCCATTCACCACTGTGCTTTACAAAACTAGGTTTTCTCAAATATGGGGCAAAATAATGGTTCATCATCTTTTCTTCGCTCTTATGTGTCCAAAGGACATTTTTCCATAAGTACTGTGGTTCATTCAGATAAAACTATGCAAACCAAAGACATGCAGCTGTACTTATTTTAGAGAGAAGAAGCTTTCGTCCTAATTTATTCCAAACAAGTCATGCTGTTTCTCAGAGCATTGAACTGACTGACCTCAAATTGAATTTAATGACAATAATATATGATGGTTTCTTAAATATTTTCCACTTCTGAATAATCTTCAATAACTTCTACTACTCTGGACCTGACCTCAAAACCATTAGTATTTTGATGTGTAGACACAATGGCTTTTTTAAAGTCATTTCTGATGTCGTTCCAGCCCTGCATTGTGTGAGCACACACTTGTATGGTGTAGACAAGAAAATGGCCACAACTCCTGTGTTTACAGAGTTGGTAACATTTGCAGATGATCAGTTAATCAGGTGTGTACTTACTATTTCCCATAGCTGGTCTGTATAGTCACAATATAAGTGCATTTTTTTTATCAGTCTACCTTATAATGCCGTTGTTGCCCACGTCTGCATCAGAGCTGTTGACCAGAAGCACGTCCGTTCCTGTTGGGGCGTCCTCCATGATGGTGGTGTGGAAGGTGGAGGCGGTAAAGACGGGGATGTTATCGTTGACGTCATCCACTAGAATGGTTACCGTCCCCGTCCCACTGAGGGATGGAGAGCCTGGAAAGGGAGGAAGTAAAAGATAAAGTTATTTCATTACAATTGCTTTAAAGTACGCTTTGTGCCACTGCAAGTTGGGAATAGAAACATCTGAACGGCATTATGGGTCCAGTTTTCTGATGCAATCCAGTGATTTACTGTGTCGGACTCATCATGTAGTGGAACATATACACTGAGCCAATTGGTATCGTGAGAGTTTGTCCACACTTCTCCTGCTTCATTTAATTCAAGCCAGTGTGTTTAAAAAACGTTTTGCATTTCCTTTGGTTCTGTCATATCAACCCACTTCACAGGAGAACACATAAAATTTCTCTGAAACCCAATCTGTTAGTCGTCCTTCCTGGGGATTTGGACACCTATAGATTTAATCTCCACACTGAGGGATCTATTTTAAGGTGCACAGCAGTCAGGCAGTCAGTCAGTGGAATTTGAGCGAGGAGAAGTGCTATTTTCAGCAGAAATCCAAACATCTTTTCCTCCCAGAACTGGTGATGAAACGGGCCAAGCTAGGCCCTGTGGGGTTGGATTTTAATCAATAGCAGATGAAAATGAACTGCAATGCAGGAAAAAAAAATAAAATCATACATCTGCCTTCCTTGAGCTGGTCTTTTATAATCCTTCCTCAAATGGCACACTAAACTGCCTAATCTATATTCCAAACATAAACACAAGTTCAGCCTCGTTACGGAGAGTCACTCTGTGGGATTTGGGGACATCTCTGAAAGCCTGGAGGTATTTTCACTTCTTAATGATGCGCATATGGCTTGTAGAGTAAATACTGAGCACCTGAGGAGGGAGAGCAGGCTGAGATCTGAAAGCCTTGAGAGGCATTTTCATCTCCTGTAAACATAAAGTTCATCCCTTCCAACTCTCCTCAGGAATCTGTGTGAATGCATCAATTATGAAGAGCCAAGATAAAACCATAAACAACCGGTGTGTACACAGCTGTGGAAAACATCAGCTGCTTGAAAAACTGTACTGCTGGGGGTCTGTATTAATAGGAGACAAAAAAAAAACAAAAAACATTGATACGGTGGCCACAGAAAGTCTCTTTTAAGTCTCTTCTTCTTGTGGTGGAATTTCCAAACAAAAAGAATCAGAGAAGAAGAGAGAGGAAAGAGTGGGGGGGGGGGGGGTCAGTGTGAAAGTGAAGAAATTCTGCCTTTATTATTTGGTCTGCATAGATGAATAAATATCAGAAAATAAGGGCAACATTCTTGTACTGGTTTGTAAAACTTTAGTTTAGAAGATAGAACTCAGTCTCTTTATCAGAATTGTGCCACTAGAAGATCATAAAGGGAAAACATGCTTAAAAGAAGATATCATCTTTGTTTTGAGTTAAAACTCACATGAGAGTTATGAATTTAATGCTTTGGTGCACAACTGTGAATAATTTTGCAATCTTTTCATTTTCTTTTGGATCCAAAACAATTTTGATCACTGTTTGTCCTTTGTAGTCAACGTTTGTTACATTTCACTGTTGAATTAAGACAACATGAACACAGATGAAGTTGTTTTTGTTTGTGTTATAGTCCTTACAAAGAAAATCCAAATAAGCCGGTCGGACCTCAAAGAAAACAAGAAATCAGCATCAGCTGGTAAAAGCCAGATTGAAGTATCTGTTGTATTGGTCTGGTGAATATCAATGTTGAAAAAGAAAATTGAAAAAAAACAGAAGACTTGTCAGTTAGTCAGTCAGTCCGTCCGTCCGTCCGTCCGTCTGTCTATCGCACCAGAAAATTGACTTTCTTAACAACAAACAAAAAAATTTAAAATGAAAACATGATGTGGATACATGGCAAGATATTTTGGTATTGAATGATGGCCATTGAAGTGTAATATGCTAATTATTTCCAATGAGCTTGAGACAATGTTGTTAAAAATTAAATAAGAGGAAACTGATGTCATATCTTGAATCATTTTCAGGTCCATTAGTGGTGATTATATGTTGCATTGATTTCAAGAATAGGATTTTTCCCCTGAAAAAATATGTTTGTGACAAAGGGAGGGCTGCTTTAGTGAGAGCAATCATTGGGTTTTGTCCTGTGGCCTATCAACCTCTGTTTGAAAAATTTCTGTTCAAACAAAATTTCAACACAACCTTATTGTAATAAAAGTACAGCAAAAAAATAATGTAGAATAAAGCAATAGGGATTGATATACAAAACTCAGTAATAGCTGTTAAAAAAAGCTCCCGGGCAAAATCAAAGAAAATCTACTGCAAGTGCTATGGCTGCTGTTAAGTTGTATACACTAACTCTGACTTCCCGGTGGGCAGAAAGCAAAAGGAAACTTTCCCAACGAATGTCAACAAAACTTAAGATTATCATTGGGTTTGGAGACCCCCGGAGTCTCTTTCAGGAAGGGAAAGGGGATTCCTCAGAAAATGGGATTTGAGGTAGTTTACTGGAACCTCGCATAACAGCCTGGCTTTATGATAATAAACAGAAATTTGACCTGAAGCTTGTAATGCATCCAGGGTTTTCTGGTCAGAACAGAAGTGGCTAACATGCGCATTGAGAATAAACACAGCTGAATTCCAGAAGCAAAACAAATGACACAAACAGAGCGATCAGTAAACAGTCTTCATCCCAAAAAGAGAACCAGAAACCATACCACACTAATCTTAAGTGACTCATCACCACAGCGAGTCATCTATCTAAGACTTTTCTGACTTTTTAAGATTGCCATGTTTATAACCATCCAAACTCAATGTTGAAATCGAAGTGATTATGCAATTCCTACAAGGGTTCACGGGTTCTAGAATTTAGCTTGCAAAGCAAATATTATGAAATCATTGCCAATTTATACAGTGAAACCTGGCTGCTAAATTAGTGAAAGTAATTATCTGCACAAGTATAATATTGTGTAGTTCAAAATAAATAATAGCAGAACACCTGCTGACACAAAAGTACTTGAATAAATGTGGTCAGCAGGGTTAGTTGATTAATATAACATGTTAATGTTTGCACATTTCTATGCAGGTTTTTCTAACAACAAATCTATTCCAGCCCTAAACTGAAGCCAGTGCATGCTTAGGATCAAAACTTTCTGTTTTTACTGGTGAAAAACACTCAAACATGTTAAAAAGAAATTAAATATTTCAGCTGAGACCAGAGCTAGCGATGGCTTTACAGGGATCAAAAACCAGATCAAATGAGCTCCATGTCGGAAGTTAGTTTCATTCCTGAATTCCTTATACACAAAAAGTAAGATTAGCAAAGGAAAAACAATGATTTTATTATTACTTCTCTTGTTGAGAATATTGAACTGGATGTTGGAACTGAATTTGTAAACTGAGTTGCCAGTTCTATATATAAATAAGATATTTCTTTTACCATCACCAGCCAGTGTTTGTAAATCACACCTAATCGAGTTTGCAGCGTTGTTATAAATTCAGTGAGGTCATTTAATATAACTATCCGTTTGTTTCTAAATGCTGCTTAAATCAGTACGTGCTGCTTATGAATTCAGGTAAAAGACCAAACATGTTGGTCTGTTATGTTCATTCACAACACACCAGTTCTTGATTGAAACACCACTTGCATAATGAATATTTAATACATGATATATGTGATACTAAGGCACTGGTCAAACTAAAGCATAATATTTGGCAACACAAATGTTTTCCTCATGATCTGAGGTCTGTATAACATAAAAAGCATCTTTGGAAACTCTAAAAATGGACTTTTTTAAATGTTTGAGATTTTGGTAAACGGAAGTTGGGAATTTGAGTATGAATGCTATTGTTGATTAACAATAGCATTGCTTGACATAAACAATTATCCACTTTAATGTTTTGTCCCTACATCAATTTTATTTTGAAAGCAGATTTGAAAAAAAAAAAGCTGAAAAGAAAATTGAAAATAACGTCATAATAGGCGTCAGTTCCAGGACAGCTTCTTCAGCAACATGAGTCATCATTAGGCTGGTCGCCATGGCAACAGATTAGAGCACCTCCTCCTCAGTTGATCCTCCTTACCGAGGAGCAATCCAAGTCAGCAAAGTGTCTGTATCACTTTAAATTAAATTAATCCAGGCAAAGTGTGTGTGACAGTCAACAAGCGGCTAATACGGCTGTTGATCAGAGGCGGTGTGTGCAGGCTGCTGGAACGGCCGGGCCGATAAGTGGCTCGGGGTGCTATAAGTGGCTTTGTCTACAAAAGCCATTAGCTCCAGCAGAGGGACTGAGAGCATGGAGAAAATATTTGGTTTTGATATGAAGCCAGCTGCTGTATTTTTCTGAACTGTAGCTGCCTTCTGCCACACAGAGAGCGCTGTGGCTGCATTTCAATACTATTGTTTCCATACTGAGGACGGAAGCCGGCTACAAGGCTAGGCCTCTGCTTGTGGGTGTGTGTGTGTGTGGGCGTGTGCGTGCGTGTGTGTGTGTGTGCACCCTCCTTCCCGGCGTTTCACTTTTGTGCAGGATGTGATGTCACAACCTGTTTACTTCCTCGGGAAAATCAACAACCTCCGTCGTTCAGAACTTTTGACCTTTACCTCAGTCCCCTGAACTCATCACAGAGACTCCAGTTAATCTTTAGAAAGCACAAAACAGACACCTCACTCTCATAGCAAAAAGCTAAACTATGCTCAAATTATCCCTTTGACACTCTTCTGACCCCAGTGCTTTGGTTAGAAACCAGCCATGAAGGAGAGTTTTTCCAATCTTGGTGCATCAACTCGCCAAGCGTCATGCGTCTCCATGTGGCTTTATGACGCGTCTTCTTAGCCTCCTGACGCTTCCACATATCACATTTCACCTGGCAGCTGTTGCTTTAGCCTCTCCAATCCTCCTTGTCCAAGTGCAAATAGTTCAGATATATCTGCTTACATTGCGTGGGACGACAGATTTAGTCGAGGAATACTATATCTTGGCAGGTACGCGAAAGGCATGTAAATGTCAGTTGTTTCAAGCAGTTAAAGTTAAGGTGGTACATTTTTGTGATTTATGGGACAGCGGCTGCTAAATAACAGGGACAACATTGCAACTAAGAATGTTGTTGAAAGTTTCCGTTTCTTAATTTTATTTTACTTTTTACAAAGATCTGAATCGGCTAAAAAAAAAAAAAAAGAAAAGCAATCCTGGAGCATTTTCTTCATGAACAAACTTTACCCCCGTCCCCTTCTTCTTTTTATGGAGGCAGTGACTCAACGGGAGAGGAATGCGCTCCAAGAGTGCAAAGAAACGTCAGCATCTCCTCCAGATTTACTGGAATTGAGCAAAGCTTGAGGAATACTGTCAGGATAAATGAGAGATAACTGCAGCTGAGGAGGGTGTCACACCTCAAGCACGGTAGGGATAGGGCACCAAAATATGTCCATATCTGGCAGTGTATAAACTGGACGGTGGTTGCAGAATAAATGACATCATTTAGCCTGGAAAAAGAGCTATTGGAAATTTGCAGACGGAAGTCAGCTGCCTACCGGTGACAGCCATTCACTGTGGTTAGGCAAGTATGTTTCCATTGGCAAATCCAGTCCCCAGACTCTTTATTCCTTCCCCTTTAACTTGTTTTAATTATTGTACCTGAGGATATTTAATAAAATATCTTCCATATAAATAATCTCCATGAATAAAATCAATTTAGCAAAATGTCAATCAACGCTTTTATAATCCTAACTTGTGGTTACAGATCGAGCAGTCAACCTCTGAAGTTTGTACTGAGATGATAATCTTATTTCAGAGGTTAATCCCAGGTCAGTAAATTGCCACAATCTTAGTGTGATGGTGATTACACCCCATCATCACTGCTTTTACCTTGAGCCAAGAACTTAAAAACACCCTGATTAAGACAAAAGTATCCAGTCTATCTGAATTTCTACATGACAGATTAAGATGTGGATAGGAAGGGGCCCTTGTGGGACAAATGCTCCAAATCCATCTGATGTAATACAACTTGGACATGCTGAAGGTCTAGAGGGGCAGGCGTCTAACAGAACCAAAATAATAGACTTTCATTTACAGCTAGGGCTGAATGACAGTCAATCTGGTAAATACATAAGAGAAACCATCTACACCCTTGAGCGATAGTCTTATAGCAAGATGGTGATATGCAAATTTTCTTAATTAATTGACGCTCTTCAAGAGGGACCAACTATATAAAAAAAGGTGTGACAGCAGTTTTATGGTTAGGAGCATAATTGTGTGTGTTAGAAAAATGTCAAGACAGATTGGGAAAGACCTTACAGAAGCAAGTGTTGCTGTTAATCATCCTGGGGAGGTTTTTTAAGGTAATTGTCATCATTTCCAGCAGAAAGAGAGAAATTACTCAAAACTGGAGCACATTTAGGATGTTGGCTTGTCCCAGAAAAATGACAGAAGTTAGACAATGCTCAGAGAAACTGCAAAAACCCAAAACCAACTTTCCTATTTGTTGGTTCATTCATATAGCAAATCTAAAATATTCGACAGAAAATTCAGCTTGGGAAGCTGAATTACCTATGAGCAATGCTACTTGATATGGTATTAGCTGTTGTTTGCAAAAAAGTCCGTCGTGAATTTAGATTTTCCTTGGTGCTAATCCCCAAGAATGGAGAGAAGGAAGTCTGTAGATATTAGCCTCTGCTTTGGTGCTAAGACAGTTTCCACTGAGTCTATTAACGCATACTAAGGTATATTTGGTTGGCTGAACAATTAAAATAGCTCATTATACATGTTTTAAGACAGAGTCTCAAATAATCATGGATTTCAGCCACACCTAAGCCCCATGAATACCAGGTGTCCACTCTATAAGGAAACTGCTACTTCAAGCAACTGTTGTTTCTTAAAGTGATTCAACCAGCCATTGAACCAGGATGTGTTGTTAAATTTTCTTAGCATCACAGATCTGATGTGGTATGAATGCTAAATTGCTGTGATAACTCTGTCTCTGTGACTTTTCTCCTGAGAAAGATATCTGACTGATCGTACTCAGATAAACGTTTGATCCTATGAGCCAAAATTACAGAGAGGGATAAGGTAAATAGATGCTGGCGTCAGAGAATCTCCAATCATGCGAGGAGACCTGATCTATAAGGGACCTCAAAGCAACGTAAGAGTCCCTCCCTGCTTTAATTCAATTTAGAGAAACAATTACAAGCAGGACATTTCTTACACTGTCCATGAAGCAACAACTTAATTCAATCTGGGAAAACTTGTTTGCTAATACTTCACTGCAGCAGCATATATCTAAGATCTCTTCTCCAGTGAAGAAAATGGCAGAACCAAGAATAACCTCAACTTCCAGAATAACAAACCGAGACCAAAGGAGAGCAGCTGACCATCTGTTACCTCCTCTTCCACTGAAATGATCCACAGACAGTTTCCTCTGTAAGCCTCTCAACCCAGAAACCATTGTCTAGCATAAACATATGGCAGGGTCTAAGCACCTTATCAGTGTACATTACCACTGGGCAAATCACATTAACCTCCAACAAGGTGATGTGTCCGTACTTCCAGAGCCAGAGGGGGTACAGAGACATGTGTTAATAACAACTAATCTCTGTGTTTTCTGACTGCTGCAGCTGCCATGATTGTGGATGGCGCTGTGAGAGCTCCGCAGGGGGTCGATCTGCAGCAAACAGCAGCAGCACCCACCTCCTGGGAAAGACCTCTAGTTACCCTGAGTCTCTTAGTTTAAGCTGTGTTGAGAAGCAAGTTTGAGTGTCTGTGCTGGCACAAGAGATAATCTCCTCCTTTAATAAATGAGTGACTGATGCTTGATCAAAAATAGAAATACGCTAAGCTTCACACAGGAAGGGTAAAGCTGTGGTGTCCAAACAAGCTGAATTCATTAAACCTGGAAGTGCAGGACAGGTTGACTGAGGGAAGACGGATGAATGTGGGAATTTATGAGACAGCCCATCTGTAGCCTGAAGCTTAAGGCTAAACGGTTAATTACGCTTTATGGACTACGGCTAGATTGTGCTCTGAAGGGACGACGTAAATAAAACACATCATTACTTGGAGAAAGGGAGAGAATCGGGTGCCAACGAGGGAAAATTGACATTTTTTGCCTCTGAGAACCTGTTGCTTTGCGACAAAGCTCTTTTTAATGCAGCCCTCATGAAGAGCCATGAAAGGCCTCGTGGAGCTGAGTGCAGGGTGCGAGCTGTCCCACTGCACAGTTTGCCAAACAGAGTAAACAGAGGTTTTCTCACAGTTAACAAGCAAAACAGTGAAAGGGATATCTCAGAAGAGTTTCCAAAGCTTCGCACTAGCACAAAAGAGCTGAATATTTACATTAATACTGCGTACTGAACTTTTTCACAATTTGTCACGTTGCATACAAAAAGTTCATTTTATTTTATTACGATTTAATATGACAGATCACAACACAAAGCAATACAAAATTTTAAAAATCTTGAAAGTTTGAATTTATATTTAGCCCACTAAGGATGCATTCACACCAGTCCTGTTCAATCCGCTTTAGTCAAACTCTAGTTTGTTTGGGGAGGTGTGAAAGCACAATCAAACTTTGATGCAGACCAAAAAGCAAACGGGTCTGTCTACAAACCCAGGTCTCAGTTTGGTTGAAGTGAACTCTGGTTTGATTTGAATGCAGATGTGAATGCCAAGCAGACCGGAGGCCGCTCCAAAAACAGGAAGTGGTCTAAAGCACAGGGCATTCTGGGTAAATACAATCAAAACAAACTCGCATTTCTCTTGCAAGTGATAGACTTGCAAGAGAAATAACTTGTGGTCTTTTGATAAAAGAAAAATCCTACAACTACTAAACTCTCACACTACATTTTATGAAGAAGAAAGATGCGTTTAGTGTCTTTTTCAGAGATTTTTGTGCCTTTTCCTCCAGTGGTTCTTATGCAGCGTCAACACAGGTGATGAGTAAACAGCTGAAAATGTAACAGATGTTGTAATTTTGGTCCCTAATTGCACCAGGTCTGCTGGATTACCAGGTGTGAAAATACCCTTACTTTCTACTTGACAATTATATACAGCTCTCTGTGAGTCTATCACATAAAATCCCAATTAAATGCTTTGAAATCTGTGGTTGAAGGGGTATGAACACTTTTGTAAGGCACTGCTTGACAATTTTAGAAGCATCAATCAAATAAACTGTGAAGCCAGAATAAAGCTTTACTGTACAGCCTAGTGGTTATTTATAGTGTTGTGTCTGAATGCTTTCGCATAATTTCTTCCACATATGCAACTAAAAGGGTTTCCGTGGTTTGCACACATGCAGAAAAACAGGTCATTTTTTTTCATATTTTAGGGCCTGGTGGGAACTTTTGTCATTTTATTGCTTTGCAGCTTTTATTTGCTGTGTTGTTGAATATTTGACAATCCCAAAAAATGCAGCATTGTTCCCTGTGGACCCAAACCAGCAGGTCATAACCAGCATAAGACGTGGAAAACTCATGCTGGCAGTGTAGGTCACTCATAACACGACTCTATAATGTTCATACATGGACCGCATAAAGATGGATTGAGACCATGGAACACTGTTTAAAGTCATACATGTTTAAACTCATGCACTCAAAAAGAAAGCAAGTTATTTTCTGACAAACTTGCCTCTAGAAACTAGAACTAATAAACATCATTACTGCATAAATTTTGCCAGGCTGAAGCACTAATCATCCAAGCTACACCACTATTTTAATACCCCACCACCAACACCACTAGTGCTTGCAAAGCTATTTTCAAAAACATTCCAATCCAGCAATTGTTAAAGGCTGGAAAAGAGAAAACAGACGATAGGAAAAAGCCCTCCGAGGCCACATTGTTACTGCAAAGCTTTTTAAGAGCTGATCCAGAATGTTACTGCTCTGTTAAAGTTCATTTCAGGAACCTGATATTTTCTTTGGCTTACTCTTCATGTTGCCACTAGGCTGCAACTGCCTGAAACCTGCAGAAATGGACTCCATTAATGATTTATTATCGTGAATGTTGGATGATTTTACGCTATCAGTGTTTGTTCTTCGTTTGTTTTATTTGCTACGTGTGTGTTCAAACTTGATTTCAGCCTGGAGAATGACAGATTTCTGGTCATTTAATCAAGATTGGAAAGTTTGTAGGTTGCAGATTCATGGCAGCCCATAAAGAAAACAAAAGATCTTGTTTTTAAACAGAAAAGGTAATTAAAATTCTTTATCTCCTAAGCAGTCTCTTAGGCTTCTAAAACATCTCTTCACCCGGCATCAATAGGCCATGGACGAACATGGAGTTACTGGTGTAGAATTACATTTGAAATCATTTTTTAAAATTCAGTAAAAACCTATTTATGGGACACTATACTATGAAAAAAAATTATTTAAGAAGGACAATGTACAATATATATTTAAATGGGAATGGTCATCTTTATTTATTCTATCACACAGGTAGGATAGGTTATTATTGCCAATAGTACTAGTTTTTACTTGGGATTTTTGTATATTATTGTAAATTAAATGCACTGACATTTTTTTAATCTCTTGTAAAGCATCTTTAAGTGCCCTAAAATATGTTTATATAAGTTTGATGTATTATAATTGTTTTATTAACAAGCTTGCTCCAGCGTATGCAGGTGACTGTTAGTACAACACCAAGATGGAAAGTTATTATCAATGACCTTAGAGATGTAACCGTTGCTTCCAATCAGTCTTGAAAGGTTTTTTCCAAACCTTTGGACTAGAAGAATTTTAAAAGTGGAAAACATTAGGACACCTCGGCTTTGTAGATTTTGCAGCTAAACGGAACTGGGAACCTTGCATTGACTGAGTCAACTATAAACATTTCCTGCAGACCAAAGTATTTTGAAGTCAAATGTGAGGCGACCTGAGCAACAACCGAAGGTTTTTTCATCATTTTCATCAAGAGGGTGTACTTTTCACCATGATTGCACTAAACTGCATTGTTGTACAAGTTTAAAAAGTACACAAACACTCAGAGATATTTCTGACTGATTCAAACCCAAGCAAAAACATGTACAACTATACAGACAATCATTCATCATGCTCCTGAGACCTTTGAATCTGTTTTAAGAATTTACAAAACAAACTGAAAATGACGGGAACGAATCGATGGAACACCAAACTTCCATCATGATTTGAGATGTCAGGATCTAAGATAGATGACCCAAAGTGCTTCAGTTCGGATAAACCTTTACACTAAAGAGACAATTACATGTAAGGAATGCCTGCATGACCCAAAACATCATCTAAACATCATTGACGTTGCCTGGATTTTAAGCACTTTTTAACAATGTCCATATGAAATCAATTCATAGTCAAAAATATGACCATTTGCAGTAACTCTTACACTGTTAACTTGATACCCTATTTTCTTTAGCAATAGGGTCTAATTCAGGTTATAAAGCATACACTTAACATTTAAACAAAAAACAGTGGGCAATATGTATTGGTTTAAAAAACATAGCAGAGTAACAGCATAATTGTGTTAGCTGAGAAACCTCCATTTGTGTAACAATATGTTTTCTATAACAGGAGATGTTTAGTTAAAGCCATTACAACAAGACTGCTTGAGAAAAGCAATTCACTCTGTTGGAGAGCTCATTGCTTCACATTCCTCCAAAGTTGTGCATTACTCAGCAGTGGCTTAAAAAATCTGATTTGCCTGCAGCTGATCCCAGATGTTGGCTGAGCTGCAAGATCAGTCAGGGACAATGCAAGCTCTCTGTGTGTCTGCAGATGCACTAAACTCATAAATGCAGCGAAACAAATTTCCCTAAATGAGGACAATGGAGCAATAAAAGTAACTTAATGAGACGGAAAACACCTTTGAGGGGAACGGACCAGTTTTAATAGTTATGGTGCTTTTGCAAAACAGTTGCCACTATATTACTCAGTTCTTCATATGCAGTGGTTAATGTCTCTACAGATTCTTCAAAATTTCTTGGTCAATATTTCCCTATATTCTTTGTATAAATAATTTACTGCAGTAAATGTCTTAAAAACAGTAAATTTTTACAGTCAGTAAAAACTAACTGTAAAGATGTATGGATGTATGGATGGATGTATGGATGGATGGATGGATGGATGGATGGATGGATGGATGGATGGATGGATGGATGGACGACATTCTGGACAGAAGGGCAGATGACATTGATGGACGTAGACGGACAAATGTACAAAAAGATGCAAAATGACAGACAGAAATGGACACATTGAAGGACACTTTTCTTGACACCTTTAATCAAAAACTAGCGGAAAAAGTCTCACCGACTGGAGTGACTTGTACGGAAAAAATTCAGTCACTTATCATATTGGCATTGGGACTGGGAATAAGTCCTGGAACATTTTTTCCACATTTTATTTTAACATTTTTCCCTCACTGATTTACACCTGGAAAATAAATAAATTTTCATACTTTACTAATTTTTCTGACTGTTGAAGAACTTTATTCACTAATTTCATGACAACTGAGCTGCTGCTGAAGATAGATGGAGCTAAAACTCTGTTCATGCTGCATTAATGAGATTACCTTCAAAGGAGGTTGCCTCAGAGGAGAATTCACTGAAGCCCAAAAGTGAAGGGACAAAGTCGTTAAAAAAGATGAAGATTTATTTAAAATTCAAACACAGTTGTAAGTTGGAGTCGTTTATCTCTTTGTCAAGTTGAAGTGTTTGTTGTGCGCTGTGGTTCCAGCTCAGCCTCTGCTTTCAGACAGCACCAAAGACGACAGCACTTCATCTTCCTGACAGACAGCAAGAGCCTTTTTTTCTTACAAAATACATTTTGTAGAAACCAAAGCCACTCTGACAAAGGCTGAAAGTCTTCTGAAACACGCGGGGACAACCAGGGACTTCAACACGAATGTCTGCGGTTCAGAGTGGGTCACGGAAGACAGAGCACTTGGAGACATGTCTGCTTTGTCCACCTTGGAAATTTCCTGCCAGATAGCGCCTGGGAGAACCATTTCCCCTGGTCGTCTGCGCCCAGGCCTCAAATATGTGAGAAAATGCTGCTGGGTGATTCAGCCTGCACTGTGATTATGGGCTTTTTGATATTTTGATATTCTACCCCCAAATCCCTCTTTTTGCCTCAACATTGTGCTTCAGTATCCTGTCAAAATATTTTGGAAATGTTGTCAGGGCTCTAAATATGGCGTCCCCGCGAAGAGTACAAAACGGGATCGAATCATAATTAGTATGTTGGCTTGTTGGGCAACTCCTCTAAACACCATATGAAGCAATACCAATAATATGTCTTCATTATGGTATAAAATGGTCCTTTTGCTGCGTTTAATATGAAAAAATGCTCACATTTAAATCATATTTAAATTACCTAAACTATTAGAAATGCATGAAATATTACATCTTTCTCCACATGCAGCAGCATCATTGCATGCAACATAGTCCCACATCTCACCAAAGTCTGTGAACAGTCAAAAATATACAGCTTTATGCACGGTCACATGGCCGGACCAGGAATGAAACAGAACCACCCTCAGACCATGACAACTCTGCCAGAGAGGCTCGGGGAAACGTATACTTAAGTGGAATACCATGTGATTTGGCTACAACGGGGATATGCATGTAGTTCTTTAACTGCACATTAACTGGCCTCCGTGCAATAACAAGTTAACCTTTTATCTGGCTATAACAAGCTCCACCACCATATCCAAATAAACACAGGATGCTATTCAATTGAAGCTGCTGAAAGGACTTCTGTGGAACAAGACAAAATAAAAGACACCCACTATTTTGCAAGCTAAAAACTCCAAAAAATGTTTATGTTATCATGTCACACAAAAAGATCAGTGTGCACACTCTGAACATAAAAATTATGTTTGTTGACACTGGTGTTCATGGAAATCTCCTGCTTCAGCATCATTTTGCAAACTGATGGCCAAAAATCATTTAATGTTGAAATAAGGCAGAAAGTGTTGCAGAACTCAGACCTCTCGAGCAGAACAGATTATGCAAGATACTGTGGCTGATTTAAAACATGTAAGGATATGTCTGATGAGCTATGTTCAGCCGCAGTCGTACCTGAGTCAGTGGCAGTAATAAGCAGGGTGTATTTCCCTCGAGTTTCCCGATCCAGAGTCTGGGTAACACTGAGCTGTCCACTGGATGACAGGGTGAACGCTCCCTCATCGTTCCCGCCGCTGAGCATGTAGCTCAACTGTCCATTGGCTCCTTGATCATCATCTCTGGCAACAACCTGAAAATAAGATTATTGTACTACAAATTTAATAAAAATCAGAAATTTCTGTCATCATTAAATTGAAGTTCTAATAATTATTGGTCACATTCAAAATCCAGACAATGAATTTTAATATTTTTTTCTGTAAAATCTCAATTTTTAAGGTAATGTAGAAATTAAATGCACACTTTCAACAATAGATGAATAAATATGAACAAATTACTTGTCTTCCTCACATTCTGAAAGACGCTAAATGAAAAAAAGTTAAATCAACCTGATTTATTTGAAGTGAATGTTTGGTTTTCTGGTGTGGGGTTGTTTGTAGTAGCTGTGAGCAGTCAATGCCTAACCTGCAGTAGACAGAGTAACATGAGGAGTGTTTCCACTAATTAAAGTTTGGAGATAATACTTTAAACTGAAATCACTGCCTGGAATTTATTGTAGGTAAAAAACTTATTGCTGATAACTACTCATTGATTCCAACTGGAAAAAGATGCCTTGACCTTGAAAGGCACGAATAACCATAATATCTATATATTATATATGGTATAATTACTAGTATCCCTAGTAAAGAGGTGTTAAATGCCTGAGAATAAACTCTTTCTCCTTTTTAGCTCACTACATGTTTTCTAGAGGATTTTAAACTCGGCACTAAGATGGTCATAAAAGGAGGGGGATTTAATGTCTGGTGACCCATTTCTGTGTTGATTTGCCTGTTTATTTTTCATCACTGTTCTTGTAAAAGACCCTATGTCGACCCATTTTTCTTGTATTTTTACGCAAAATTTCTGGTATTAAAAATAAATCCATGATGATATGCAAACTAACAAGGTTCCAAGAGGCTTTGGGAGAGAAACTCGCCTAGTGCATCGTTAATGAGGGTGTGTTTTACAATTTTATCTATTAGTTCAAACCAAATCCATCTCAAGGGTTTGGTGCTTGAAAAGCCAAACAAACATTTTTAGCATCAAAAGTAAGCTCCCTTCTATTTTCTACTGGCAACATCTGGATTTTTATCCCATAGAATTGAAGGATGCATTTTAGAAAAGCTTACATTGCATAATAAATGTAATCCAGCTGATGTTACTGCAAGAACATTCAAATTTATTTTAAGGCTTTTTACACAACTTTACCAAGGGTGGCAATAATTATGGTGTATGTTGTAAAACCAACCTTCCAACTGGGGATAGTCCAGTTTAACCACTGTCCTCTCTAAATCATTCTAGTAAAACAGATGGGGGTAATTACCAGCAGTGGCACCATGGAGGTAATTGTTGAGGCAAGGAAGATCATTACTTATTCATTTTGTCTAATCAGACTTTCTCAGAGAATCCACAAAAAGGAAAACCAGAGAGTTGGTAAGTAGGGTTTCCCTACGTTAGGCTGCAAATATATTTTTCATTTCATTTTTCTTTGAATAAAAATAATTTACAAGTCCAATTTTTAGCTGCATCGCTTCTCATACCTTCCTGATATGGCCATTATAGCCAGGTTAGCACAGATGTGAGCTCCTGCTTGCAGCCACCATGTCTGGACCCTTTCCCACCACATAACTGTAGTCTCATTTCCTGTTAATGTATACACGTGAAGGAGAGCACAGCTGCCGTGCTACTGGAAAAAGACTTTCCCTGCTCCATATTTTATACATGCCTCATTTAGTCATCAGGGTGGTTACGATGTTAATTGGCTCGTCATGCAGTTTAAAGCAGTTTCATATTTTGTTGAAATCCTATAAAGGCTTAATTGAGCAGAGCAAATTGCTGCCATATATCATTTCTTTATCATTTCAGTCAGGTATTTGTCATTTAGCAAAGTAAGACCACTGGGCTCAGTGCTTCAGTGAACTTATACTACTTACATACCGGCACTTATTAGGTTAGTATTACAATAAATTTAGTTAAGGCATTAGCTTGTTGAAGGGCTTTGTACTGGCATTTGAACTGGCATTCGTTTTGGAGCGCTTTCTGTGAAGGTAAAAACTCAACAAGTGTGAAGTTGAGAAATAGAAGATGACTGACCTGCAGAATATTTTTTGGTAAGTTCTCAAGGTTCTCCTTGACATTGATGGTGTAAGGAGAGAGCTCAAACACTGGTGAACAGTCATTAACATCCAATAAAACAATGTTGACAGTTGTGCGATCCATTCTGGAGCTGCTTCCACGGTCTGAAGCCTGGACCACCAACGAATAGGATGAATGTGTCTCACGGTCAAGCTGTCTGGCAACTGAAATCACCCCTGTGACTGAATCGATTCGGAAATCATTGTTGGTGTTACCTCCGGCGATGGAGAACCGGATCTGCCCATTGGTGCCATCATCAGCATCAGTGGCAAACACCTGGATGACATCAGTGCCAGTCAAGATGTTCTCCTCGATCTCAATGTCATAGATGTTTTGTGAGAAGCTTGGCGTATTGTCGTTGACATCCAGAACCATCATAGTCACGTCCATGGTGGAGGAGAGAGAGGGCTCACCTTTGTCTGTAGCCACAATGGTAAGGGTGTAGTTGGAAAGTTCCTCTCTGTCTAGTTCTCCAACCAACCTGACATCCCCAGCGATCACACCAATGCTAAACTTATTACTAAAAGTTCCTCTGAGGGAGTACTCCACATAGCTGTTGGGTCCGCTGTCGGCATCTGTGGCCTGGGCGGTGAACACCACTGTGTCCACCGGTGTGTTCTCCTGAATGTAAGTCATCTTCTGGGAAGTGAAGGTGGGAGGGCAGTCGTTGACGTCTAGGAGGATGATTGAAACCTGGGCGGTGCTGGTGAAACGGGTGGCAGGAAGCGGTGCCAGGTCATTGACAGTGATCGCCAGGTTGTAGAAGGACTGGGTTTCTCGGTCGAGTGCCCTCTTGATTTTGAGAACACCTTCCTTGGTGATAGAATAGTGGCCATGAGGATCACCAGATGAAATTTTGTAGAGAAGCTGAGCATTTGGACCTGAAAAACATAAGATTTTGGTGATTAGAGAAAGTTTTAGTTCATTTTATGTTAAACGTGAGTCAAACAGTGGGTCAAGTTCTTACCAAACTCTATTTATTCTGTTATATTTTATTGGGGTCCCTGGAATATACTGTATAATCTTGTGATAACATAGGAAATTTTAAGACCTTTTATTACACCACCAGGTAACTTTAAATCTAAGATGTCCATAGATTGATAAATGATTTAACACCCAAACCATCCTAACCGCTTGTCAAAAAGTAATTGCCCCATAAACCTAATATGTCGCCACTGGCATTAAACATTTGTGATTTCTGCGATGAGTCTATTACATCACAATGGAGTGACTTTGGTCCAATTTTCTTTGTGGAATTGTTTTAATTCAGCCACATTGGAGAATATCTGAACATGAAGGGCCTTTTTCAGGTCCTGGTGCGGCATCTAAATCCAGAATTTGGATTTGCAAAGCCATTCAAATGTGGAATTGCCATATGCTTTGGGTTCTATTTAGATGTTCTGGGATTTTGGTGACTTCTAAGAAAAGTCATCTATATTCTGTTATAGTAATTTTGGTAATTAGTGGTTTGCTGTGGTCTCAGTCATAAAACTCTTACTCTTTCCAGACTGATAGGTGTCAATGAGTTCATTCTTGAGTTTAGTCAGGGGCGTGATTTATTGCTTTTTGAGACTTTTCAGCCTACTTTATGTTTTAAGACTTGTTCTGTTAAACTGATTTCTTGTTCTCAGAATTTCACGCATTTTACAAAATAAGTAAGTCACTGTTCAACTCAAATTAAATTTTTTTAGCTCTAGCTTGTATTTCAAAATGCTTTACACCTGGGTTCCCTGACTTTAACACTTTGTACAGCATTCACTTGGAGCTGCTTCATAATGGTTATGGTTTTGTTTTTAGCAAACTTATTTTCTTGCCAAGCCTCTTTAAATTCACTGTTGCTCATAAAGTTGAAATAACCTCTTCTCATGAAATAATGGTGACAATGTGATTTATTTTTGACAGATTAAGTTTATATCCACTTGAAATTTTATTGATCAATCTCTTCCAAGCATATCACTGTGAAAATTAAACCACAATAAAAAAGAGGAATGTGACTGAAAACAAAATTATTTCAACTTTATGGGCAACGGTGTAATGTATGCACTTTTCCATGACGATGGAGCTGCTGGTGGATAACTTAACAAGAATATTTTAATTTTATTTGGCTGAATGAGCCATTTTCAGTCGGATAAAAAAGCTGAATATCTAGGAGAATAAGAAAAAATGTATGCAAAGAGACTTTTCATGACTCTAAGAACTTTCACAAACCCTGTTTGGAGGCACATAAAAGTTACAAATGATTAGACCTGCAGTAAAGTAAAGGCATGAATGTGAAAACAAACTTAATGAAAATATAATTTGAAACAGTCTCTTCTCCAATAAATCTATATGTCACAATTCAACCTTGAGTTGAGTAAAGAAAACAAAGAGAACCTGATAACCAAAAGAAAGCATGGCGTAACGAAGGTCAAATTCTGATATTTCTATTGTTCATGATATAAAAAACAAAATACTTTGCATTGGGCACTCATGTGGATAATCAACATCCATTTCCACAAATTGTACATGTGCATCGACTGGCTTCTCCTCTTGACCTCCAAGATTTCAATCCATTCATGCTGCATGACAGATTGCTATCAAAATGGAAACCAAACTGTAAGCCACTTCCACAACTGATAATGCCTTTCTGCATAACTGGTTCACATCTGAGTGGATTTGTAGAGCAAATCGCCTAACTTTGAAATCTGGCCTAATCCATAGCGCTCCCCAGGAACTGGTGGTTAAAATGAGCTTAAATTGAGTGTGGGTTATTCAATTCAACGGGTATTGAAGTGGAAAGCTTTCACGCCTTTCGAACTTTATGCGCATTTACAGTACACAAGTAATTTATTATCAGGAGACCTGCTTCCATCTGAGTTTAGACTATTCTGCAGGGAGACAAAGTCTTCGGGTCAGGGTCAGAGCTTGGGAAGTGCTAACAATGGCAGTGTTTTATTGTGACAGTGAAATACAGCAGCTCTGTATCTGAAAGGACAACGTGGTCAGATTATGTGGAGAAAAAAGCCAGGCTCTGGGTTAAGAGAGCAAGGCAGCGTATTTCCCAGGAATGTAGGTCACGATAACCACATTAGGCTTGGATAAAGCTGTAATTACAGCAAGAGAGAGAATAGCGCCAACCGTTCAAATAGCGCACTCACTTTTGAATCTCAGAAGTCCCTCACCTTAGAGGCAGAAACAACTCACGCCAATAAATCACATTGTTTGTTTAATCAGAATAACTAAATCTATTGTAGAGTCAGGAAGTTCTGTGTAATCAACCATCAAAATAATGTGACAATCTGACATTAAATTAATCTCCTGGGGCAATGAGTGCGGGGTTACAAGGTGGAGCACTTAGTGGCTTTGAATGCTGGTCTGGTCTCTTTCTGCAAGTCCTCCAAGTGCATGAATGCCTTCTCTCTGGGTACTCTGGTTTGCTCCCACTATCCAAAAACATGACTCTCAGGTTAACTGGTCTCTCTAAATTTACCTATTCATGGAAGGCATGAGTGTGTGCATGACTTTTGTCCTATGATGGACTAACAACACATCCAACGTGGCTTAGAGAATAGACTTCAAAATAAATGTGTTAGTTCATAAATCCCTGAACACATTATGGATTTGTTGTGTCAATCTTCCAGACCACTCAGCTCATCTGGTTCAAGTCTACTTAGCTCCCTCAAAATCATAACCAAGCATGGAGAAGCAGCATTCAGATGGAATCCTCATCATAAATTGTAGTCTGTCAACTTTTCATCTCTTTCCCTTATTTAACCACCATTATGTAATATTTTGCTTCTTTGTTTATTTTAATCACGTAAAGTGCTTTGAATGGCCCTGTTGTGAAAATGTGATATACAAAAATATTGCCTAATGAGATTCTAGACACAGTACTGTTTTTTTCTAGTCAAAGCATACAGTAAAGCTCCCCCCCTCCCAAACTGTTGCTGAAAGATGTTATTCAGCTGTTGCCACATCCAGGAATTAAATTATCCAAACTGAGCAATATTATTTGTCTAAATAACGTTTTGTAATGAAAGTTTGTAACCAGCAACCACCCAGACACGCCGAGTGTGTTAAAACACAGGCTATTCTCGGGTCACTACCAGGCCAGATGACCTAGTTAATTAACTAGCTAACATACACATCAGACTCCCAACATTACCTTACAAACAGGAGAAAAGATACAGTCTTCAATAATAAGCCTTAATTTAGAAAAACTGTGACTTTAGTTCAGTGAATTTGTTTTGCTGTTCCATTACTAATTAAAACCTGGTGACCTGGAGGTGTTTGGCGCTTCATTACTTTAGTATGACATTTCTGACATACCATCATCAGCGTCACTGGCCAGAACCGTGATGATACTGGATCCAGACGGCAGGCTCTCGGAGACTGAAGCGCTATACACAGTGGTGTTGAAGATGGGGGAGTTGTCGTTCACATCCAGCACGTTGAAATAAACCCGGACCGTACTGGCCTGTCCACCACCGTCCTCGGCTTTCGCAGTTAGGATGTAGTACTGCTGGGTCTCATAGTCCAATGGACGTGTAACATTGAAAACGCCCGTCACTGGGTTGAGGAGGAAGGTCCCGTCTTCATCGTCTTCCTCCAGCGAGTAGGTGACCTCTCCATTCACCCCTGAGTCGGAGTCACTCGCCAGGATCGCTGCCACGATGGAGCCTGAAGGATGACAAAGGCGCGATGTTTACTGCTTTCTTTTAAAATATTATTGCTAGAGGATTATTTTTAATACAAGTGAATGACTGATTGTTGAGCCAGCTGCTAATTCTGTCTTGGACTGCTATGACTGAACAAACAGATCATTATTAAAGGGTTTCTGAATGTTTAACAGGATTATAATTCAATTTCATCTTCACCAGACATTTTTCTTTGATTACCAACTCTTATTCAGTGCTAAGAGGGGTGAATGAGGTCTGCCAGGCAGTTGTCAGAGGCTGTAAATCAAATTGGAGTTATTCCCCATTTGACCAACTAAACTTTTGATTTCCCTCTTGAGAAAAATGCTGAATATTTCAGAGCTACAACACATAAAATGCTTGGAAAAAATGCACAAGAAAAAAAGTTCCCCTTGAGCTGTGTTAGTTTGCTCTGAGAGGTTTTCCAGAAGACAAAACATCGCCTGCTCCGTCCATTTCAGCGTGTTTAGTTTGTAACCGTATGCTCCATTAAGCGACCTCACCTGGCGCCATGTCCTCGGGGATGTCAAATGAGTATGTCGCACGGGAGAACTTGGGCGTGTGGTCATTGACGTCTTGGACAGTGATGTTCAACCTCATGTCAGACGACTGCTTTCCATCGTCCGCTCGCACCAGGAGAGAATATTTTGAGCGCCTTTCCCTGTCCAGCTTCTTAGTGGCGATCAGGTCACCAGATTCAGGATCAATGCGAAAGCTGTCGTCGGCCCCACTGATGATGGTGTAAGTCACTAAAGCATTGGGACCCTAAGAGGAGAAATAGAAGCACATTAGGTCAAGTTTATTTTCTTTTAATTTGCAGTGTCTACTTTCAACTATTTTTCATTACATTTTCAACACCGAATTTTGTTTTTTAGGTTTCAAACTCGCTAAGCCAGAACGTTAGCCCCACTTTTATACACTTTCCTTTAACATGTCATCCTCAAAGAACAGAAAAGCAGAGTGATCTGACCAGTGAGGATCAAAGAAACTGTCTGCCAGCAAAACCAGACTCTTCACTTTCCTTGTCTCCAGATCAAACTCCAGACTTGCCAAGGATGAATGAAACCTTTCTCTGCGTCGTTTTTCCCAGAGACAGTCAGTAAGGAGAGAGCTTGTGATTTAGATTTTTCGAAACGTATCACAAATGCGGATAATGAAACCAAAACCAGGACAAAGGTTAAAGGACTTTAATCAAAATGACCATCAGAAAGAAGATCCAAACAAGATTTGGGATTAAAAACATGAGGTATTGAGGTTCATCTTATGTAATAAAAAAAAAAAGTAATTTGTGTTATCCTTAAAAAGTTGGCAGGATTGAAGGTTAGACAAATTCCCAATATTAAGGTAAAACTGTTTATTTTTAAGTTACACTTTTAAAAATTGCTAATAATTTTTTATCATACAGTTCTCAAGCAGATAGACAGACACAAACCTTGAGTTCTAGGTACTCCAGGTTCTCCATACTGTCCAAAAGTATGTAGGTCACTGTAAGTCGCTCTTAACAGTTACACAACATGAAAAATAACATTATTAAAATGTTCCTAATGTGTATGGTGACCACTAACTTAAATGTTAGCTGTGCTAACCCTAAAACATTAGGTCTGCTAACACTAAAACACTACACCAACACACTATTTAACAGAAGCTAAAGCTAAAGAGCTAACTTCAATTCAAGTCATGTTCTCCTTTGAAAGACTACAATCCTTGAGCACCAATTTAATTTTGATAGCACAATTTACATGTTTCATAATGTCATTAGATATCGCATTTATATTTTGTTTTGTTCTTTACTGTGCATGTTTCATGTATATTTCTTCTTTGAAATAAAGTTTTTTGGGGAAAAAAGAGAATGTGAAGAGAGGAAACATATCTGCTGTGTAAACAGTTTTCAACCAATTCAAAATAAGAGCATGAATATTAACATCTAACTACTTGAAGAAAACAGTTGCTAACCAAAACTTCAACCCTGATGTCAAACTTTATCCAACTGAAAGCTTACAAAACAGCCATGTAGATTTTATCTGGAAAAATATATTTCTGGGAAGATAAGCGTACTGAATATTTTCCAAACTAAACAAAAACTGGTAGTTTAGGTTTTGTCTAAACTAGCAAAAGTGCAGAATAAAAAATTTACGTTGCTATTTCCACATTAGCAGATTAGAGGAAGTCTACCCACAATCAGAGTGTATATTTATTATAAAACACAGTTTCACAAAAAAATATTTATGATAAGACAAACAAAAACATATAAAATTAGATTTTGTTCCATAAGCCTTGTTCATGTTGTATGAATTCGTAGTTTTCCTTTACAAAATCAATTACCTGGTCCCATATTGCTTCAGAAAGATACAGGCTCCATGATATTCAAGATGGCCGTGGTAAGCGGCTTTGGAACAGGAGAAGAGGACCAAATGTGATATGACATGTGAATGGGCCTGGCGACAGAGCTTGACGTTTATATTTGTGTTGGGACAATGAAAGATCAGACAACTGTCTCTCTTTTGTATCTTCTGCCAAAAAAGCTAATGCGACTTCAAAAAGCTTACTGCTATTCATTGAGAAGAACCAAAGGTTCCAGTTACAGTTAAACTAAAAGAGACTCTTTCAGCTCTGCCTGATGTCCATGTAACGCTGTCTGATCCTATCTGAACAATGGGGTGGCTAATAAAGAGAAGTGTTGCATTAGGTTGTTTTATATTGACATATTTATTGGCTTGCTGGACAATGCTCACATAATCTCGATTTTAAATAGCCATTTTAATAGTATTGCCAGGGTTCCTAGGTGCCTTTTCAAAATTTCCAACTCATATCTTCTATTAATTCTGTATATTTTTTTTACATTTCATGTATTTTCATATTTAATCTACCCCATTACTTACAAAGCTGGATGAGCAAGTGTGCATCTGTTTGTTCTTATCCTGAAAATAAAGTGGTCCAATCAGAGTTTTTTATGTTGCATTATTTAAAAATATTCACATATTCACTCAGCATTAAATTTTGACATTTTCTATCATCTGTCCATATTTCACCCATTAAATGTTTGACAGATATATAGAAACAAGACATATTGTTTACATTTATTTTTTAAACACAATGTTTATTTTAGACATTAAATTTAGGAAAATCAAAGTTTCTCTATTCCAAGATGGAACTGTGAATAAAGTGTGGGAAAAAATGTTTTTTTCATAATTTAGTTTTATTCTTTCCAACACAACCTGGAAACTGCTAAAAGTTCAGCTGTTCTTGGTGAGTTCCCAGCCTTAACCCTCTGCACAGTTTATTTTAATTTTATGTAAAGGGCCAAAGCAAAGTAGCAAATTATTATGAAATGGAAGGAAAGTTATACTGTGATACTCCTAAATAAAACCCAGAACAACCTATTTCCTTCAGGAGGGCTTAACAGTTTGTTAGAGGGAAATAATCAACTTCATGACAAAGACGGGTCAGGGATAAAATTAAGGAGAATTTTAAAGCTCCGTAAGGTTATAAAAAATATGCAAAGCTTTTGATCATACCAATCAATCATCTAAAAATTGAATATGACAAAATGCAAACCTACTGCCACACAGTTGTCCATTTAAACTGACAGGCCAAGAAAGGACCTGGCCTTAATCAGGGAAGCAACCAAAAAGCCCATGTAACTTTGGAGGAGCTGCAGAGATCTACAACTCCGGTGGAAGCATTTCTCAACAGAATAACTGTTTCTTGGAAACGGTACATGTCAGGACTTTATGGATGAATCAGAAGAAAAAAAATGTTGCAAGAAAGCCATAAAAAGTCCTGACTGCAGTTTGCCACAGGACATGTAGGCAGACATGTCAGAAGGTCAGATGAGAAAATTAAAAGCTATGTTTTGCCCTAAATGCAATGCGCTATGTTTTGTGGAAAAATTTTAGCAAGGACAGGAAAGCTGGTCAGAGACAATTAGAAGATAGATTGAGTTAAATACAGGGTGACCAAGGGTGCAAAAGGACTTCGGACAGGCACAGAGGTTCATATTCATGCAGCCAGAACTGCAAGTATGTTTGAATGGCCCAGCCAAAGTCCATTTGTTAAATTTAATGGATCATTTTTAACGTAATAGAGTTTTACAGCTTGAAAATATTTACCTATGGACATTTTATATCCAGTCACTATGAGCTTGGGTTACTTTGCAAAGGAGGAAGGTCAAAATTCTGTCTCCCTGGGAATTCCCCCAAATAATTTAAATAAAGAAGAACAGTACTTCTTTGGAATCCTTGTTCTCGTAGCCAAAAAAATGATAACAGTATGTTGGTATAAACTTTTACCCCCTACTGTAAATCAATGGAAAGAGAAACTAGTGAACGTTTATACGATGGAGAAAATAACAGCAAAATTAAACTTGTCCACTGACTTATTTAAGAAAAGATGGAACCCTTTGAAGACATATTTCCAATTAATATTGTAGTAAGTAAGATAAATGTAAACACACAGGCACATATTTTATATGTAGATTTAACACATATCTCCGTTATAATAAAGACAAAAGTCACTCGAGAAAGATTTTTCCTTTATTTCATCCCCCATGTAAAAAATCCTTGATCTTCAGCTCGCCGACTTGTTTGGTTGTTGTTGAACTGTTTGTCTGGTTGTATTGGAAATTGTTGTTTCTGACTTATTGTATTAATCATTGATTTTGAATATTGATCTGATAAAATAAAGTCTTTGTTCAAAAAATAAAATTCTGTCTCCTTACTTACAAATCTAGTGAAGACACAACCCAACATAGCTGCACCTTTAGTTGCAGCTATGTTTGCAACTAAAGGTGCATAGTATTGATCCAGGGAGGCTGATTTCTTTTATTTGTTTGTGTAAGAATCTTTTTTTTTCCATTTTACAACTGTAATTGTATAAAATGGAAAAAAAAACCATTGTAGTTTGCAATTAGAATCTGAAAAAGTTGAAATAAAAAATATTTACCAAAGCTACATACTAACTGCTGAACACTTGTAAAATTTGACAGAGCATTAATAAAGTCTTATCGATATTACAGGTCAAACGTTGCACAGCCTAAGCAACTTCATAGCAGCAGTCTGTAAAAGTCCTGCTGGCGTCCCGCTGCTGGAGCCCTGCGCATTGAGACAATAAAAAGTTACGTGCAAGTGGAACAGATTTTTAGCATTTACTTAATGTTATAACAGTTTGGCTGGATTGGATAAAAGATAAAGCTTGTCTCTCACAAAATCAAATAAAACATTTTTCCTTTTCGACTCTTTTAAGACCTTTTAGCCAAAAACTTTAGACAGACTCGGCATTGTTAGGATAAGTTCATGACTTACTCTTATCTTTTTTTTGTGCTGTGAGTGAGTGCTTCTTTAGAAACTGTGTCTTCTTGACCTTGTCTCTCATTGCATTACCAGAACTTTGTCTAGGTTCCAGGTCCAATGGAAAAAAAGGAAGGAGAGCAAAATTCTGCTCATCTAAGGACCCTGCTGTCATCAATCATTTGCTCCGGATCTGGCAATCCCATTAGCCACCTGCGCCGTGGTCCGGAACCCAACACCCATGGTTTGCCAATTAATTTTCTGATATGGTTCAGAGGCAGAGCAAGAAAAGGTGGGAGATGCTGAGCTGGGGGCTCATCTGAGCACAAAGATCTATAAAAAGATCTCTGCTGTCATTTTAATTCATTTACCTTCCCCAAATAGTTTGGTTTCTTTCAGTTCACAACCATAAGAGCCTCCATGCACACAAATACACCACTGCTCAGCCCTCTGACCTTGACTCTGGCTGTCTGCTTTATAGTTCCCCTTTGAGAGAGAAGGCTGTTATAAAGGAGGACACTGCCGACCAGTTAAACTGTGGTGTTTTGAGAAGATGTTGCACCAGACTGGGGCATAGGGAATTCATTTAGCAGATGATGGCTCTTAGCTACTAAGAGAAGTGAAAGGTGTGAAGCAAGGACTGCCAGCAGGGACACATACCCAATCACAACACAAACTCCTAGAAAACAAGTGATGACAGCTCAAGGATAGAGAAGTTGTTAGAAAAAAACTGGACCAAGCTGCTGCAGTGTATGTGTTTAATTCAATGTTTTTTCATGTCTTCGAAATACACTCACTGGTCGTTTCATTAGCTGCATCTTGCTAGTATGCTGGGCTGGACTATATGGATAAAAAGTCATTACACTATAATGGTTTTATATCCATCAATATTGATAATTATTGATTTGTTTTTTTGTTTTAAATATCTGAAATACTTATATTTCAGATATATAAGTATCTGAAATATATATCAGAGGTTTGATATATATATCAAACCTTTCAAAACAGGAAAGGTTTGACCTTTCCTGTTTTATCCACAGTTTTTTCTCACAGTTTTTTAAATGTATTTTTAAGCTACTATGAGACACGGTGCTGAAACCAGAAACTGCTGCCGTGACAGTTACTCAACAAGTTGTTGCTAGGTAACCACAAGTTACTCGGCAGGTTGTTGCTAGGTAACCAAAGATTGAGTGAAATAGTTGATGCCAGCAACCTTTCTTAGCCAGTCTTGAGAGTTTGAGTAGCTAAAACCTTCTTCTCTCTACATCCCCCAGAATGCTGTGTGGTTCTTCATCATAGCTCATTGAAATGATTGAATATTCTACCATACATAAATACTCACCAACAGCATCACAACAACTTAAAACATCAATAAAAGGCAGGATGGATCTATGTTCTCATTATTTAATTTATTTTTTTTTCTTTCAAATTCTGGCTTTATCTGAATATCACTGCTGAACTAAAGACTCATTGGACCAGGCAAGTTTTTCTAATCTGATGTCACCCAGTTTTGGTTTGCTTGTGCGAATTGTAGTCTTGGTTTGCTGTTTTCAGCTGGCAGAAGTGGTGCCTTCTGCTGCTCTAATCCATCTGCTTAAGGTTTTAAAGAGTTGTGTGTTCAGGGATGGTATTCTACCTGGCGTGGTTGTAACTGCGGCTTTTTATTTTCTCCAACCAATTTGCCAATTCTCTGACATCAACAAGGCGTTTTCACCCACGCAATTGCCAGTAACTGGAAATGTATTATTTTACTGATCATTATTTGCTAACCAGAGAGAAATAGTGATAACTACTTTCTGAAATACTCAGACCAGGTATATTGCACCAACAACCATGCCATATTCAAGTTATTACTTCCAGTCAGACCTCTAATAAAAGATTTAAATTTGAAAGGGCAGGAAAGCCAATAAGAAACATTTTCAAGCAGACATAGTTGTTTTTATTGATTTTATGTAAACACAACTAGAAATGTGAGTGCGGAAAAACGGATGCGTTGAACCAATATTGAAATCCCCTCACACATGAATCCCACATGTAGCGCTGTTAAATGGGATGGGATCATTATGGTGTCTGAACTCAGCCCTTTAACTGGCCAACGTTTTGCACTCTTGGCTACTCCATGCTGGCTTCGCGAATGTGGCTTTCCCACCGATGTGCTCTGAACGCTGAGTGTCAGCGCAACTTTAGTTTCCTGCATAAGGATGTGGGCAAAGACTTGGCTGGATTCATATCTGGCTCTGAAGAGAGCCTGGATAAAATACAGGCTTCTATTTAGCAATCTATTCATGGGAGCGCTGCAGTTTGGAGTAAACATCACTATAATCTGTAAATCCTAAATAGGCTCCTTGAAGTTGTACTCTTGTTTATTTCAATTTCTGCATCAAAACAAGGTTTGACTTCTCTCCGCTAAGTTATTTTACATAAGTCTCCAATCATTTGTTATATGCAGACCTCTAAGGGAATGTATTTAATTCGAAACAGAGATCATAAGTTGCACAGCTCAGGCTTTTCATAACTTCACACAAGGAAAAGTGACCATGGATTTAATACCTTATATTAAAACATCTACGATTAAAACTTTGAATTCTTTGGCTCTCATAATTGATTTAAAATCAAATAACCTACCTAAATCCTGTTGGTAAAAAAAAGACTGTAGGTCTTTGTGTGACTTTTCTCACATTTAGAGCAAGGAGAAGGGAGTGAGGCAACAGCTGTGCCATAAAAATCTGTGGCCTCATAAGTTGAATCCGAGTCCAAAGGACTTCTTTCTAATCTCTCTCCTCTCTATGACTTGACTTTTTTCATCAACTTAAAATGTGTCCTTTGGTTTGAAGAAGGGACTGCAGACATTTTGAGGTGCTACAAGGCCTGCATTTTACCTCCTGCAGAATTTAACGTCCACATCTGCGTGAAGCAGCTGAAGAAGAAAGCTTCAGATTACTGAGAGGGATGCTGTTGAAGTAAAGAAAACGACTGACTTCACAAAGACACAGTCATAATAGGGGGCTGGAACTCTCCTTAACAGGGTTTTTACCAGTATTACAGTTATTTAAGTGAATTGGACCAACCTGGCCCTAGGTGAAAAAGTACTTGTAGTCTAAACCTCATCGGTTTGGCGGGATTAACTGCCAAAATGTGGTTGCTTTAACTGCCAATGAGTTTTTTACATTGTTAAAAAATAATTTTGACTCTGTATTCCTTGCAAAGTTGCTTTAGTTTGACCATGAATGGTCAGGCATCAGAATCTAAATCTGAATTAAAACCAGACTTTGACTAGGCCACTCCAAAACCTTCATTGTGCGGTCTTAAGCAATTCTTTGTTGATATGGTTTCATATCATTGTTGTCATGGACTGATTGTTGGAGATTCTCCTTAAAGCAGCAGTATGGAACTTTCATAAAAAATGTGTTTAAGATCATCTAAGATCTAAGATCTAAGATCGAAGATGATCTAAGATCATCTTCCTGGATCTGACTGGTTGTTTTTGAATGGGAGTGGTGCATTTCTGCAGATTGCAATATTAGTACTGGGAAAAATTGGAGGAAATCGATCTTTTCACAGATTAACTGTCTCATACTGTCACAATATAGTGACAGTTTTAACAAATATATGAAAAGCATATATTTGTTAATAAAAAACAAAACAAAAAAAGCATATACAACATATAAACATATTTCTGGATTACAGAAATTCCAGTATTTGGAATTTCTGTAATCCAGATGCTGTGTTAGTTTAACACTGGATAAAATGTAAAACACACATTCACAAAAATGTCATTTTTTGAAAATTATCTTGGAAGTCATCAAGTTGCTATTTGGTAAATGTAAGGGTAGTCCATGTGTTAGTTTTCAATATCAGTGCATCCCGTGCATGCTGTTTTTAGCCAGTCTGTTGAATCATGAAGCCTGGTCCTAACTAAAGCTCAGTTGAGCTTGAAATGTTCTTTTATAATCTCCAGGATGAGTCATCAGTGTGCTCTTGGAGTCATTTTGGTAGGCCTTATTGGAAGATTCATCCCTGTTTCATGTTCCCTTCAATTGTGAATAGTCACTCTCAATGTACTTCACTCAAGTCCCAATGATTTAGAAATGGCTTTGAAATTATTTTAGCCTGATAGGTATTTTAGATTGGTACTACTTTGGTACTGCATGTTGTCAGACAGGTTCTAGTGAATTATTTGCTCTACAGGTTCATTCCAATAAAACTCAACCAAAAATGTGGTTAATCACAATGATGCTCTAAAGCCATGATTTCACACAGTGCAGGCCTGGTTTGGATAGATAATAATGAAATCAATCACTCAAGCTGATCTTTATGGCTAAATATTCACAACTGAGCCACAGCTTTCTGGAAATTAACATTTTATTTCAATGACTTTTCTGGTTTACAATTTCCAATTGTTGCTAATAAAATGTGACCTAATTGAATTTAGTGTTGCTTGAAGAACTATTTGGATCACATTTTTATTTCAAATTGCTTACATCCATTCTGGAAGCAGCTAAATGGAAAATGGGCACAGTGAAGCACAAAAGCAGTCAGACAGAAAAGAAAGTTTGGGAGTCATTACCTCATCTGCATCTGTGGCTGTTAGCTGCATTATCTTGAAGCCATCTCCAACATTCTCCTCAATGGTCACATCCAGAATATCATTAGGAAAAACAGGTGGGTTGTCATTGATGTCCTGCAGAGTGATCTCCACCTGCAGAGGAGGAAGAAGAGGAAACGCCAGAGTGTTTTATTAAAACTTTGCCAAATGGCTGCATTCTACCTGCTGCAGCTGCAGAGATCACAGCAAAGCAGTAACCTTTTGTGCCTTCTTGGATTTCATAAGATGAAGGAGCTACACTTGCAGAACAAATGTGCTGCTATTTAATTCCAGCAATAATAAAATGAGAGAAAAACTGAAATTATGAGGTGTTGTGGAAAGGTGAAAAAGAAGTTAGCAAGGTCTACAGGGATGAGAAAAAGAAAATCTACATTTTTTCAGCTTTAGCCTCGGCACACAGTGAAACATTTTCAGTTTCTATTATTCAATACCCATTGCGATCATTTACAAAACAAAAACAAAGCCAAGAAGTTTGTATAACACCAAATACACTTCAGGGTCAGGTGAAACAAATTGTCAAAATGACTTGTTTGTTTGTAAGGTTTGAAAGGAGAACGCATTTACTTTGTAAGAAAAGTGTGGCTGCACATCTTAGGTTTGCAAAGTGGCTTTTGAATGAAGGGATATCTGACCTTGATGCAAAATAAAATACAGTTTAACAGTACAAACACTCAATACCAACAGAAAAACACGGAGGGTTAGTTTATTAAATATATTCTTCAATCTTGTGTTTTTTGTACAGTTATGGTTATAATGCTATTTCTTTTGGCTTCGTAAAGACAAAACAAAGCTATAAAACATTTAATAAATACTTAATTAATTCTGTTTTGATTTGTTATACTGTAAGAAATATAAATGTTACCATTCAAACCGGAACATGTGGCTTAAATAAGGATTGCACTGTGTCTATGAACTGTCTTAGCTGTTGGTAAAGTAACATATGTGATAACTTTAGCTTTGGCTGCACTCTGTCACATGTGTCTTTCTCTTTTTTTACCCAACTATGACAGCAAAAGAACTTATTAAACCACACAGATAAGGCTGTGGTACAGTGAAATGGACTAAAGAGTCTGACTTTATATTTAGTTTTGGCTTAGCTCAAAATTAATTTTTTATTAAGTTTTATCCAAAGTTCCATCTAGCCTGTGTTTTCATATTTGCCCCATTCAAGCCAACAAAGAAAGCAGGAGTTTATTAAGCTGCATCAATAAAAGTGTGGTTCAGTATCTAATGGAGAAAAAAAAAGTGGAGTAACTCAATATGAAGCTTTCAGGAAAATGAAAATAAGTATCATAGATTTTGTGACTTATAAAAAGAAAAATATTTACAAAATAATTTTTGCTTAACTAAGCCTAAACTTTTGCAACAAAATCAACTTCATTAGAGATTGTTTCAATGACTATAATTAAACAGTAATAAAACAACACTGATTGAAAAATAGAGAATAATTGAATAATTATGTAATTGCAAAGAAATAAAACATAAAACATGCAGTAGAAGTAAAACCCATTAAAAATAAGGGCAAAATGTTTTTGTCTTTCTATTGCAGTATATCTACTGATTTCAAATAAAAATAAACAATAACAAACTATTGGATCATAACCTCCTATTACTGATATATAAACACTCCATTAATACTGGAGCTTATGCTAATCAAACTCTTTAAAAATTAATTTCAGGCATATTTCCGCAGGGATAAGCAGTGAGTGTAGCAGCAGAGCAAGCTAACTGCAGCTCAGGGAGTTTCACTTTCAAGTCCTCCAAAACAAAATAAACACATATTACAGTAGACCACAGACCCCCCATGTGGATAAACTTTGCCCTGCATACAAAGAGATTCACTCTGAAAAGTTAGATTCAATACAGATGGAGAAGTGGTGTGAGCGAAACCTGCAATTAGGTCAGCTATTTATATAAATTACGAGATTTCATGTTAATCAAAGTATGGTGTTTTTTTCCTTATTTCACTCAGAACCACATGGGGACCGCATGAGGATCCTTAAAGATTCACATTTAGAGAAGGTCTGCCACCAATAGAGCTGGTGGTGAAGCATTCTTTGGTTTGGTTTGGATAAATTGACCTGAACAAGATTTAAGGGTTGAAATAATGAAGATGGTATTGTTGACAAGCTGATGTGTTACATAAATATGGCTTAACCTAAAAAAAACAAACCTTTTTCAAATTACTGGGATTAACTATTCAGTTATGAGTTTTCCTGTTTACTGGCATCAGACTCCAACTCTATGAACGTTTTTCCCCAAATCTACTATAAAGCCAATAAAGCAAATTATGGAGGAAAACTCTTTACATCAAAGAAGCTTTTTATAGTTCCAACCTGCTTATAGCTCAGCAGCAAAAAGGCAATTATACAAGGTTTAGTGTCCAGTAGTCTGGGTGAAAGTGGAAACTCTTGAGACAGTGAGAGTGAGACATTTATGGTTTCAGTTCCAAGTCTAGAGTAGCAATATTAAATTTCCAGTCATATACCACAACTTAGACTCCTGTCCCCACCATTTCATCCTCTAAAACAAATATAGATTTCAAAGCCAGTAAACATGGCAAGCTCTGGAATCATAACAGACATTTTGGTGCATTTTATGTGTTTATTGCTTCTATAAACACAAAAAAGCCTTGCTTAAAGTTTCCAATGATCGGCTCTTCATTAATGTTGACAGTGATTATGGTAATTTCTTTAGCATTCTTGAACCTTTGTTGCCCAACTTCCTATAACAGATGCTCAGAAAAAAATATGCATTTTTAAGAAGAAAGAACAACAATAATTGAGCTGGAAAATGTACAATACAGAGTTGTGAAAACATTTTCCTCCTACAATTTTGCTTTTTTGTAACACTTAAATGTGTTTAATCGCCTAACAAATTTTAAAATCGGACAGCAGTCTGAGCAGAAAAACTGATTTATTTTGTTAAATCAGAAATGAAATGTGATTTATTTTCATGAACCAGACCCAGGCCAGAAAACTGCCTGGGTCTGGTTATCAGAAAACTGCCAAACTATTGGAGAACCAATAAATCCATTAAGAAGAACCTCTCTGACAAGATGAAGTACAATATAGTAAATATTTGCCTGGAGAGGATCTAAAAGCCATTGTGAAACAACAGTGAGAACCATCATCTACAGAAGGAGAAAACATGATGAACCTTCCCAAGAAAACCTGGCCCACCAAAATTACTCAAAGAGAACATTGATGGCTCATCTAGGCAGTCAGAAAGGAAATGAAAACGTCTCAGGTGAAAACTGAGACGTTTAAAATAGCTTTTTTAAGAGAGATTAAAGTTGAAACTACAGACTAAAATGAACACAATTTAAAACTGGAAGGAACCAGAAGTTCTGCCCGCTAGCAGAAAATTCTCAAATAGAACATCACTGCGTGACCTTAAACTCGAGCCCTTTTGGGCACAACCAGTAATTAGGTTTATGGGGTAATTACCATTTTAACAGGACCAGGTTGGTCTGGGAAGCAATTTTTCCCTTCAACAAATGAATCATTGTTTTACAACTGCAGTTTGTATTTACACAGGTTGTCCTCATCTGATATGAAAAGTTGTAAAAACAGACATCTGTAAGGCACCAACAGTCTAGGTGTAGGTTTCTAAAACAACAGTCCCTATTAGGAACTGAAAAGGCAAACAATGGCCCTCAAGGCCAAGTAGAAGGTCAGACAGAGGAACCACTTCATGTTGTGCTTTTAACAGGAAAAGCTGTCTTTAAATGTCCTACAAATCTGCCTTCCAGCCAACAGATGCAGGAAACTCGGAACAACAGCTGCCACTGACTCGCTCTGGAGTCAGTTCAGCCTGTCTCATTAAAGGCGGCCCAGAATCGAACAGTTGGAGGGGAAGATTGCTGAAACGGTGCCACAGCCTAACGTGATGAAGGCGCCTCTGCTGTTTGGTGTCGTGGCACATTCAGGTCACAGGTCACAATTACGACAAATCACCTCATTCAGAAGCCATTCAACTGATCGGGCCACGCGGGAAGAGGATGTTGTCCACTTATTAAGCCCACTATGAGTCGGTGTCAATCTGTCAGCTTGAGTGGGGATAATTACAGGAGAACAAGGCGGATTATGTTCTGGGGCACCAGCGATGCAGAAGTCGCATAAACAAGTCACAATGACAGCGGCTCTTGACTCAACTTGCGCCAGAGCCGAGGGAGCGGGGGCAAAGTCAACAATGAATATTTATCTCCATGCATGTCCCCCTTGATGTGTAAATAATGCAAGGCCAACTTCTGAGGAGTGAACTAATTAGTGCAGAAATGCAGTTTTTAGAAATAATTACACTTCATGCTTCCAGTTTGCACTAGCCAGGCCCCTGTGGGACAGCGATGTATCAAAGAGAATTTGGTGAAGAATTTATCTGAGGAAGAGGAAGCAAGGTCAGGACAGGGAGTGAAGTGTGGGGGGGGGGACAGGCGGGAAGAGAGAGTTTGTTCCCTCAAACCCAGACGCCATGGCCCAGGCAGGTGAAACACATTAGTTTACAAGCAATAAGATTGTGTTTCACGAACTACTGTTTCAAGTTGCAGGTGCTGCTAACTGGCTGCCAGGGTTTTATTATTTATGGGGAGGTATGAATGATTCACACGCCGAGACTGTAAGTGATGGAGGATATTTGTCCAAGAAGTTGAGGCCGGAGCTTCAACTCAGCTGTGATGAATTCATCTTCGTGAAAAATTCCCAACGCTTGTGTGATATATGTTGGAATGACAGGCGAGATGATTTAGATGTCTGAGCTCAAATTCTATATGTTGCTCTGTGTTCTCGCTCATAAAATTTAAATTTACAGGTTCATTTTACTCAAATTACAGAAAGACATTTATTTTCCCAACCCTTTGGAACCACATGGCTTTGCAGATGTTTTTTGTTTTTTTTATATTTGCAAATCTTGGTGGAAAATCTGTCTCTACGTATTGTTTTCATTCTATTTCACAGTTGTGCACTACTTTGTTGGTCTACCAACTTAAAGATGACCTATTATGCTTTCTTTTAAACCTGAGTTAGAATAGGTCAGTAGATAATAAAAAAGTTCATTACATTTTTTTGCACAAAATATTTCTAATGAGATTTTAATCTGCTCAGTTCTGCCTATTTTGAGCTTCTTTCGGAATGAGCTGTTTTAGGATTTAGTCACTTTAAATGCAAGTAAACTGCTGCTGACCAACTTAGTGTTTACAGTGACCGTAACATACACCCACACATTATATACATGAAAATGGCTGCAAAAGAGATGTGCAATATACAATCATACATCTTTGTAAAGCAGAAGTAGAGCTACCTGCACAATCACCAAGGATGCAGTCAGGATTAAAACACTTATCTTTTCCAGCAGTCAATGCACTGCACATACAATGGTAAATTCAGCTGACAAGCTCTGGATGGGTTGCTAGGTAACCGCACAGTGCCCATAAATTGTGACTTAACAATCGTGAGGTTTTGACATGGCTTGTTTTCCAGACACCAATAAACATTAACTTAATGCCAGAAAATGACTGGATGGGGCTTTTTTTAGCACTTGCTCTGTTTCAAAGCATTAGAGGCCCGAACGAAAGTAGAAAAATGTGCAAAAAGTGAATTTTGCACATCGGGTCAGCTTTAAAGTCTCAATGGAGTGCTTTGATGTTTATGTTTGTAATGTGACCAAATGTGAGAAAGTTGAAGGGTTATCTATACTTTTGCTTGGATGAGAATCGGGAGAATCTAACCCTTTAGGTTCTCATCACTTTACTTGCAGAAGTTTATTAGAAAAAATCAAAGAACAGACAGGGTTCAAGAGGAACAAAATGAGCTCAAATGCGGTTGTTCCAGAAAAGGAGAAGAGAACAGACTTCATGGTTACAGGAAAGTGTCACCTTCATCAAGGAAAGCAAGCAAGTAACTTTCTCTATGACTTTAAAAATAAAGCAGCACCAGTTTATAAATTTTTCCTTCTCAACAAATGTATCACACTCACTTGCAGTTCTACCAAGTCCAAAGCAGAATGACAGACAGACGGCTGCAGCAAGATATCCTTTTCTTAAGCAGGATTTCATGCAGGCTGCAGTGCACATATTTTAGAAGTTACCAGCTCTGTTGCTTTTAATAACTGGTGGAAAGCCTGATTAATTAGGTGAGTAATGGTTTGCATTATAAATGAATAACACAGTGCATGCCTGCACTACTGCTCACTAACAGCCTCTGAGTAAAATCCACATCATTATTAGCAGTAAAAATATCCTCCAAGCCTGATGGAAAATATTGAGAGCTCTTAATGCAGCCGATGCAACAGTTGGCCTGTAAATGTTGACATCATCAGATCATAAAAATGCAGAACAGAGCTGCGTGCGCCTCCTGCAGGAACTCGCCATCTCAAAATGATTAAGACTCATTAGCTGGAGCTGACTAGTTGGATTCAAAGTCTGACTCTGATTTCCACTGGTTATTATGCTCTGTCTCCAGGAGTCAACAGATTCACATTGCCTCATTGTTTTGCATGTGTTCAAAAAGAAGGATGATAGAGCAATATAAGCCATGCACAAAAACACTCTATAATAAGTGCAATTTATGGAGAAGTAATAACGTACACATGCATATTTTTGGCCTGTGAGAGGAAGCTGGAGTACCTGGGAATAACCCATGAATCCACAAGAAGGTAGGAATGGGTATTTAACGTATAATTTATTATTTTCCATGGAAGATTTCTTGTCATGATAAGAATTTTGATTTATCGTTGCTACAATAAATTAAACTGATTTTTATATTTCTGCCCTGTTTTTTCCACGAGAGCATCATAAAATATCAATACATTCAAAAATATGATTAAATAAAATCTTTATGTGCACTTTAGTAATATAAATCACATTTCTTTAAGTATGTGGCATCTTGAATGTTGTAGGAGGTAGTTACCTAAAAGAGAAGTAAATGTTTTTTTATCATCTTTTTTGTCATTATCACCGAAGTGCTACAAACTATTTGATTGTGAAACATCCAAAACTGAAAGTATTCAAGGTTCTGAACATGGCTGGTTTACAGTGACTTGATTGTTAACGAGGGTTATGGCACGTTGCTGCTGAGATGCACTGATTTATGATTTAAAACAATGCCAAAAACATCATTAATGACCATAGAGGGATCTGTTGCTACAAATTAATAAGTTCTTATAAGTCCATTTGAAATTTGAAATCCATTGTTCTACCCAGAGAAAGACTATTCATGAAGGAAATTGTTTGAGGATAGGATATCTCAGCAATTTCACCACAAAGTCAAATCATATAAAGCTCAAAAAATCTACATATTCCCACAATTTGCATGGAAAATAAGATATTTTATAATAGTTTGATTATAGAATAAACAAGTGTTGCTCAATCAAAGAAGTTGCCAGGAGAAAAGGAAATGCTAACACAACTTTTAGTCAGCAGAAATAGATCTGAATGAAGACTTTTGGAACAGCATATTTAGTATAAATGAGACCGAAGTACAGATACCGTATTTGGTAATACAGTATATCACCAAATATGTACGGAGAAAATCAAATGAAAAGACTTCATATGTGGAGTATGGTGGTGGAGGAGTTATGATTTGAGCTTGCTTTACATCCAACAATCATCCAGTTAACATTGAGCCCATCTGCTCACAAACAGACCTCAATATTGAAATGCTTTTTTTTTTTAGAATCTTTGGAGAGAAACACTGAAAGGAAGGGTGGGAGGTTATCTTTATCCTACCCCTGTGCATACGAACTACTAAATTTGAACACTTCAAGAAACTGTAGACATGGAGATCATTTCAAAACATCCCAAATAATTCACAGAACTTCTTCAACAAATGAACTTCCAGAACTTTCCAACAACCCTCTTACATCTTGTAAAAACATGCATTCCTAATTCTTACACCGGGATCATTGGACTTGGCGAAAAAATCTCCACATTGGAAACTGATTATAAACTGTCTAGAAAATCTCTACAGACATTTCTGGTTGTTTTACTCTCAAAAACATAAATAAGGACTGCTGCACATGTGATACATTTCATGCTATGTAAAATAAGTAATAAGATGGTAATAAGCTTAAGAAAGTCCACATTTGGGGTGGGGTAACTGACCAGCTGGAGCTCTGGAGACGAAGATGATCATTATTTCACTTCATCTCCACCTCCACCACCATGTCTCCTTAAAGTTGTTTTAAATGTTTAGACTAAACGTCACAGGCTCTTGGGTCCAGATTTATGAAGCTTAAAACCTCAAGGGTTCTGCAGGTCAAGGGCATTGGTAAAAGCGCAATCCTGATTTGGTGTTTTAACAACACCAGGAAGCACATCTAAACAGTTACGACAAGGTCAAACCAATCTCTTCTCCACAGCTTCTTCAGCACGTGTACAGTCGCAACTGGCTCGATCTGTCAAACAAATGCCTGCAGAGTAATCCATCTTCCAACCGCAGTCATCAGGCTGAGCAAAGTGCATGCGAGCTCAGGAGAGAGGAATCCAATGGGAAAGTGCCAGGGCAATAAGCAGACAAAGCTGGTCGTCTGCCAAACCGAATCGCAAAGTGCAGGAGAGAAACCAGGATAGGATCATATCCCCCTGAAAATCTTCTGTAGCCAAAAAAACTGACCAAGTTAGAAACAGACAAAACAAAAGTAGAGTCTGTATATTATCACAGAGCACCTTCACTTTGTGCAACCAACAAGGAGACAAGTGCTTTCAATAAAGGGGATCAGTCTCCTCTCAGTGGGCCACTTCACCAACTGCTAAAAGATTGTTTGTCTACAGGAGGCCCCCCTCAAGCTCTGTGTGAGCTCCTGCCAAATGAGGTTCCCTACAAGCATTCCTACAGGATACATAATCCTAACGGTATCAACAACCTAGCAGGTCACAGGGGCCAAACCGTTGCTTCATGCACACACAGCAGAGTGGAAACAAATCATGACGTGGTGACAATATTTAGAGTCCTGTATCTGCGAGAAGTTCTTCTTTTCTTTATAAACTGACTCTCAGTCTTACCTGTGAGAGCGGGATGGGAAATCTAATCAGGCCAAGATCAGAGTAGAGCTAATGGAGTCAAGGCGAGATTTAGGTCCCCTTCAAGGTGAAGCATAATTCAAAACCATCATCCAAATTACCATAGCCTATTAGATGAAGCACGCTGCGAATCCACGCACTGAGAGGTTAGAAGAACATCAAAACAAGCATTCTCTCCTTGGTGTGAGATGAAAGCTCAAAAACAAAATAATTAGCCTATTTGTGAAAAGCTATGCTTTGAAGATATAAGGAACGAATTGTATTTTCGCTTTATCGGTTGTCTGTCCTTTTTAAAAGGCTTCTTAAAAATGGAAGGAGACCGTAACTGCAGTCTGCCGCCTCCCTCGGTGTTGGTGCCACTGATTCTGCGTGAGTCTGTGGCCTTATCGCTCCGCACTCGCCGCAATTACCTGAAATTACGGCATTCAAACCACGCAGACCATGAAAAAGAGAGAAACTGGGGGAACAAAGCTCTCACTAATTGCTTATCAAATCCCCCAAAGCAGATTAAAAGTTAAGATTTCTGTTGTTTCTTTAGATATATACTTTAATGTCTGAAAATATGCATACTGTATATTTTAGGACTCCACATCCAAAATGCAGAAAATGTGCCTGAGATAAAATGTTGGACTTAAAATAAAACGATGTTTCATTACAGTAGCATAATCTCCCTTTGAAAACTATAGGAAAATGTATATTGAGGGGAAACTCTAGGCAAAGACATTGTTGTTTTTAGCTAAATCAGCTGTGATACCAGACCAATTTCTACAAAATACATGCATTTTTATTTTTATTTTTTTACACTCTGCATTTTAATGTTGATCAGATTTTCAAGGAACTTCTAATTAGTCATTCCTGACTTTCTATTTCCTTATTTATGACATTCCCACTGATAAGTACAGTGGATAACCTGTGATGCTGAGGGCCTGGGAAGTCTGGTAGTGTCAGGAAGTGGTGCGGGTGAGGTGGTGAGGCAGACGCTGTAGACCCAGATGAGATGAATAAGGGATGTTTAATGATAAATAAGTCCGGGAACAAGCAGCAGGCACAAGGAAACACAGAACGACGAAGAAGCTAACATTGACGAGGACCCGACGAGGAACAAGGAACACAGGTGGAGTTAAATACACAGGAGGGTAATCACAGAGACGAGACACACCTGGGAACAATCAAGGGGAGGACAGGACAACGAAGAGACTTAAGGACACAAAAAACTCTAAATGAACACAGAAAACACAGATCCTGACAGGTAGAGTATAATGAACTGTTTGAAATGCCATTCCACTTTAAATGGAAATCTAGTGAGCTCTAAAGGACATTGATCCAAAATAAATGTGGCCATGGAAAAAAATAATATTCTGTATTTCTGTGTTGATTTACACAGAAATACTTTTTTTTTTTTCCATGTTCATCTCAGTCCGCATAATCCTGTAATAAACCTGAGGGCTGAGATGAAGGTAAGGGAGCATAAAGGGAACCCAGGACGCCAGAAGATCTACAGAGATTGTTCAAAGAGGCAAAGATGTCTCTCTCTATGCTCCAAGGCATCCGAACTTCCTGATCAGAGCTACCAAATAATTTGCTTTAAATCACTAAAGCCTCTGCTTTAAGATATCATACACATAATTCTTCTATTGATTGATTTTTCTCATTTATCATTTGAATAAAACTTTTATATATATTTAACTTGAGATAAAGTAAAAAGTATTAAAGTAATAATTTATGTTCTTATGCATGTAAGAGGATAAAAATACTTTGCAATCTTCTGATAAGAATAGAATTCATTACCTAAAACGTAAGGATAAAAGAAATCTACACAGTGAGAGGAAGAATATTCAGTTTTCTTGCATAAATCTGAACATTTTTACAGTGTTAGGTTAAAGCCCAATGGAGCAATCATGAGATGAAACATCCACCTGTAGGTGAAAACAGATATAATTTATTACATTGAGAGAGTATGTGTCATACTATTTGCCTTACTTACAATAACAGAGCACTATGCAAATTTTGCTTAAATTTGGATATCGATATCATTATTATTCCAGAAATGAATTTTGCTTTGATCTGCTGCCACCATCCTCACAGATGAAGTCAGATTTTCCTTCCATAGGATTCTCACTGATGAATCTTTAATCTAAGTGAGACACAGCAGATATCACACATCCTTTTCCTGAAGCCAACTATGGCTTCCACGACTTCTGAGATGCTTTAGAGACTATTATGGTTTCAATTTCAGAGTTGCTGGGAAAAATGATGAATGCATGAGCTTTGCAGAAGCTCGGGGGACAAGAAGCACATCAGCAGGAGGATGTCTGTTAGAATTTGATCTAAACTCCTGCAGAAAGTTAACACTGTAACCTGAAATCCCAGATTAAACAATCCGTCTGTGCAGAACTTTGTGTTAATGTTACGGGCGTTTCCAGAATTTGAATCTACCCATTGGGAGGGGTGTAGTTCTCCATGCATTAAAGTATACTGTAATTCAAACTATGTTTATTTAGAAAGCTTTAGCTTTGTAGCTTTTTATTTAAAGATTATGAGCATGTAGAGAAGTTTAGAATAACAACAGAATGTGTATTTTCAACATGTGTGCATGTGTGTGTGATAACATGTGTATGTGTAAGATAGGAGCATGTGGTAGTTAAACTTGTTGACTGACTGACCTATGACCCAGGGTCAACATTAACTGCAACCCAAGACACCACATAATGATAACTCACAAGTACTTAAACATATCAATGCCCATATTTAAATTTCCAGCGCCGAAAAAAAGTGATTAACTTTTTCACATTTTTAAATTTTGAGTAATATACTGAAGTTTATGAGACTCAATAGTAAAGTGTGCAAAGGTTAAGTGGAAGGAAATTATTACAGTTTTAGACACTTTTTTTTCAAATAAAAATCTATAAAGCACAGCATGCAAATGTATTCAGCCCTCTTCACTCAAATACAATAAAAAAAAATTCAGCTCCTGTAATTTTATATTTGCATATATGCTGCTGCTGCTTGAAGAAAACATGACAGAAATTTAAAAATACAAACACCCTCCACAAAGAGTGACAGATGCTTTAAAATGGTTTAGACTGACCATACTGGTGGGTTAAAATGGTTCAGTCAAAGTCCAGATCTAAACACAACCGATAATCTGACAAGAATTAAACATTGATGTTCACAAACCTTCTACATTCAGTCTGAGATTGAGCTACTTTGTGGAAAACCACAGGCAAAAAATTCTGTATTTAGATTCTTGATCTAAGTCATGTATCACTTTATTTGTGCTTAAAATATTGAACTATTTTGTCTTGGTGCTGCACATAAAATCTCAACAAAATACATTAAAGTTTGAAATTACGAGTGGTGTGCTCTGTGATGGACTGGCGACCTGTCCAGGGTGCTGGAGGTAGGCACCAGAACCCCTGATAACCCCACTGAGGAGAAGTGTGTATGATAATGGATGGATTATGAGGTGTGAAAAATGCATAAAAGTTTAAGGAGAACAACTATGGTTCACACACAAAAAAAAACTGTAAAAAACCATTTAAAATATGTCCACAAGAATCCCTGTTTATTTTTACCATCAGGTTGTGGTTTGTACAATGAAGGCCACAAGATTGTAAGCAAAGTTTAAAACATCAGCATGTGGACTTGAAAAATAACCTGTAAGGTCAAGGCTGAAGTAAGATTGTATAAAGAGAGCAATCCACATACTCCATCAACCATTTCATGACCAATTCTTTTTTCACTTAAAATTTCAAGCTTTTTTTTTTTTTACCTTTAGCTTCATACAGCTTGTTCATGGTAGATATGAACAAACATCCCAACCTCTTTGTTTCCATATGAGAAATGATAAGTAAGCTGAAATTTTGACCAAACATGGTTTTGTATATGAACACATACCACTGACTGAGGCTAAGAGCTTATAAAGATCTTCAGTTTACTTTAGGGCAGAGCATGCAGTGATGGATGAGAAAACCAGTGCTCATAATAAATCTTAGTGCCCATCATTTACACTCTTCAGCATTAAAACACCATGAACATTTATAAGCAGTATGCATACCAGCAAAGTAAAAAAGGATTGATTATCCTAGTTTAAAATTGAAATAAGCAGATAAACAGCAATTATTTTATATTTCTATATAAAATTCTGAACATTTAAAAAGTTGCTGCCAATTAAGTACCGTAAGCTAATATATCCCATTGACATTTTCTGACTCTAAATCTAGTTGTTGAAGTGTTAAAAAGTATCTTTAAGAGTGCCAAAGGTGAGAGCTGCTTTTGTTTGCTCTCAAAGCATGTCAAACTTTTAAACAGCTTTAGCCATGGAAAAAAAAAACTACAGTGTCATTAATGTAGAAAAGCTAGGTTGGAAAGGCTTATTCCTGTCTCATTTATATAAGAAGAAAACTATAATGGGCCAAGAACTGAACCTTGTGAAACACTATTATGAACCATGTACCTGGGTTTCTGAAAAGAAAAAGAAAAAACATGTTTATTGTACATGTGGAATGTGGACAATGCTTACTGATTTATTAGTTAAAATTATTCATGGTAATAATCAAATGTTTTGTAATGACATCGGACACATAAAAAGTAAAAGCCATGGTAAAAGAAATACTGTTCTCATCTGATAAACTTTACACTCACAGACAACAGGAATGGATACCTTGATAATACCTTCCAGATTGGGTTATACACCCTAATTATTCCTTGGCTTTTTTTAATGTCAGAAAAGTGCATTAAGTTCATCTATTCCTTTGCAAACCAGCTTCAAGACTGACTGAAGATTTTTTTTTTAGTTTTATAATTTCACAATTCTAATGTTTTATGTCTCACCGACCTAAAATCTCTTTGTTCCATATATGGGGTGGTTTAGTCTTGCTATTTTAATAATCCCCAAGAAGCTTGGATAAGCAAAGTACTTTATAGAGCATCATGCACCATGTGGTCGGGGTCCAATTTCTTCTATCCTTCATTGTCCTTTAAACCTGTTATTTCATAGCCCAACAAATACCTTCCTCCACTTTCATTGATGGTCATAAAATATCGTGCTCTCTCGGTGTGCCGTACATCTGCCGTGGTCATTTAGGCTTTAGCTGGATAAAGTATGGCATGAAAACCAGATCTAGAAAGTTCTCTGGAGCAAAAGAAGAAAAAATGAAGGGGAAATGTTGATGAATTGAACATGAGGTGGTGTAAAACAAGAAAGAGAGATTTCTGCCAGATAAGTCGACAATAAGGGACAGTTTCCCCCCCACTGAGGCCTTTCCTGGAAACTGACTGGAGGGCCTGGACAGAGCGCTGCCTCTTTTCACACATGGATCCACACAGATGAAAAACTATGCACCAATCACATGGTGGGCGACGACATACTCATTCAGACATGTGCGATGGTTAAGCCACCCTTCCCCCACTTCTCCTTTTTTTTCCATCCCACACATACTTCCACAACTACTTCCACTCTACAAGGAGGTCTTACAAGCTTCACATGTTTAACTTTCTCTTATTATCATGAAGATGAGCCTTTTACAAGTACTATCCATCTTAATTAACAAGCCATTTGTATGCACTTCAGACCCCAAGACAAAAAACATAGCATGGGAAGAAATTTGGTGGCCAAAGTTGAATTCTAGGCCCGTAAGACATCATTAGTGGACTTAAAAACAGGAATGCTTCAACTATTCTCTCATATTGCCTGTACATCTCATTATCTCCCTCTGTTCGTGGTTATTTCTAGTTTCATCCTCATGTTTTTACAGATGTCAGCTAAAACTTTCTCCATAGAAAGGCATGAGCCCTCCCTTCCCACTCCTTTTAAAGTTCAACATAATTTGAGGCACCCTCTTCTTGATTTACTGGTCGGCTTTAACATGAATGCCTCGCTGTCTGTAAGGCGAAAGCCGCTGATGTATAGCATGCCGATGTGCGGCTACTGCGACGGACGAAAATAATGTCTGCCTTCAGATGTCAAGCCCGAATAAACAAACGTCAGCCTCAATATGATCTGTTTTCTCTCACCGAATGTTCTCGCAATAAGAAGAGCTGCTGAAAGATCTCTGTTTTAAAGTGTTTTCAGTTTGCAGAATAGTAACTTTCTGGGTGTTTGTGTGTATGCATGAGGAAGGCTTGCCTATAGAGCCTATGTGTGCAAAACAAAAAGGAAATGTTTCAAAAAAGCAGCTTTAAGGGTAATTCGCCATCGCAACCATTCTTTTTACTTCTTTTTTTTTCTTCCTTTTGTTGGTCGGCACGCTTGAACGAAACTGAAAAGCTAAGACACAATTTGGCTCAATTCAGCTTTCAAGAGACCTACAGAGACTATTAATTGTCAAACTCATAAAAGCTCCATGAGAGAAAAGAAACGGCTCCTACTCCAGGACTTTTTTTCTCCTCACTCCCCTCCTCCTCCTTTATCTCCATTTCTGCTATCATCCATAACACCTTTAGGTTTTCTCCGGGGTTTACAGGGTCAGTGCGCGAGGTCAGAAGGTGATGATTTATTCCTCAGAGCAGTTGCATTGTGGGAGCATTTTTGCTACAATGGGGTCGAAAGCGCAGTTTAGTACAAGGCTGTCATTTGTAAGTTGACCTTTCCTGCAGATCTGACATGTATATTGTGAATCAGGAGACACAGATGAAAAGAAAAGGCTGTTGATGCTCGTTTCAATCGCTTTCTGGTTTTAAAAGATTACTCTGCAAAACGATTCAAACAACCATCTTTATTGTATTCAGCTGGGATCTTATGTGACAAACCAACACAAATCACTGCATAAGACTGAACTGAAATTTATTTTCAAATTTTGCACTTCACGTAGCTTCATTGAAGTTTAATTTATGGTGAAATTGAACTATTTAAAACAACTGAAATAAATTCATACCACTAAATAGAAAAAAACATTAAAAACTGGAAGAAGGTCTGATGAAACTAGAATTTTAACTTTTTGATTTACATGCAACCATGTGTGCAAGAAAACTAGCCTTGCCACAAACACACAATCAGTGGTACGAGGCATGGTGGTGGGAGCATTATGCTGTGGGGATACTCACTTCTCAGCTTGCTTGAGAAGAGTGAAGCAAGCTGCTCATAGGTGTTGAGAAGAGAGCTTGAGCTAAATACAAGAAAATCCTGCAGAACAAGATCCCTCAACTTATAATAAAATGGTTGAATCAAAACATATTCATATCTTAGAATGGCCTAGTCAAAGTCTAAAACTAAATCCAAATGAGAAATGTAGCCAAACTTCAAAATTGCTGTTCACATCCAGTCCAATGGAGGTTGTGCTATTTTGCAAAGATTATAGATGAAGTCTGACAGCTGATTAATACATTAATACATGTGGCAGAAAACATGGACACACATGTGAGATGAACAGCATGTCCGGAGCTCAGTCCACGCCCAAGCAAAGACACAAACAGCCATAAGAAATGGTAAACTAATTTACCATTTAAACAACAGTTTAAACAAATGAGCCTTGGGGAAAAGCCGATTGTGTTTGCATCTAAAACCTCTGTGTGATGTGTTTAGACAAAGCAGCTTTGGATAACATGAGCAGGACACCGTCCTGGGCAATCAGATGGGCTTTTCTTCGTTGATTGGGACAGTTCTATAAGAATGTCAATGAGAAATCATTGCAACAAAGAAATCATTTACCCACAAAGCATCTAACCTACTCTCATGACTTTCTGTAGAGAGAAATTGCCAGAAGGTCAATGCTGGTTTGTTGGTTTTTGCGTCATCCAGGGCAGGAGGTGAAACAAAGAAGCTGCTGCTGTCTAAGCCGAAGGACGTCTGGCTGCTGTCAGTCAGTGCAGAGGAGAGGATTTAAGACGAACCGCGGCGGGGTAAAAAGGGATTACGGTGTCACATATGATCTAGTCAGCGACAGAAACAGTCACCACCTCCACCTCCATCCGGCCAACCCCCACCAAATGCTGCAGGCCGGCATGCACGGATGAAATCAACCACTTGACTTAAAGTCACAGAGAGTAAACTGAAGCTTAGAGGATGGAAAAAAGAATGAGGGCAACAATTCAGAGACTAAGAGGACAAGGAAGGTACTAGAGTCAATCAGGGTTCTTAACCTTCCACTTTTCTCTCCTCTTAGCTTCTCATGAATCCTCCTCTAAACAATTTCCTATGTGTAATTCAAACATCTTGATGTTTCTCTTCGAATTTACACAAAATAATTTAAAAGTTTGAGAGATATCTAAAAAATGAATTGTGAGTTAATTTATTGTTCCTACAACTTTACTTGGTGCTGAAGGTTTGTGCTGAATCTGAAGTCATAATTTCATAGTTCGCTACCAGCATTAGTGTTTTTTTGGGGGTTTTTTTTGCTTAAAATGGATATTTTTTTGTTTGGATCTGTTAACGAGAGAAAGATGAAAACCAGAAGCACTTATTCTCATGCAAATCAACTCAACACTGCTTCTGTCTTTATCGTTAGCGGTGGGTAAAAGGTTAGATCAGCTCCTCTCTAAATGGCTTTAGCAAAAACAGGACGGTAAAAAAAAAATTATCATTTTTATTCATGCATACTTTATAATTCAGAAACTAAGTATATGAAGCACAGTTATATGATGCTCAATGTCTTCTGCTTAAGAAGTACTAAATTCAAAAAGACCTACTGGCAATAACTACGCAGAGGTTCTCTCCATCCACTCTCATTTGCACATCACTCCATCGTCTCCATCTGTTAGACCTAATTCTTGTTTCTATTTTTCCACCACAAACCAGAGCTCCTCTTTCATTTGAGATTCCTCTGACATGTATCTCAGGTTTCAAGCAAATCCAGCTCTTGGCCGCAACTGTTTATCAAAACCTGTTTAAACAATGGCGCAAAAGTTAAGAAAAATAACAGACTATTTCTAACAAAATAAATGCGACCGGACTCCGTGGCTCCATTCTGCAAAAAAAAAAAATAGCACACCAGACTGTGACACAGCGAGGGGTTTATTTTCTATTAGGGTGATATAATTTCCATCTGACACAAAGTTCTGTTCATCAGTGGACCATTGAATTCTCATCTTTCCGCCCAGGGAGAGGTTTTGTTGACCCAACATTCAAGTTGTGTACTTCAAGTTCTAATGGCTATGCACATTCACACCTAAGAGATGTCCTCTTAAAGCACCGGCAGGTTCTGCTGGCAACAACTTTCATCTGAGCAGTTTGCAGCCCAAATGAGCAGTCAAGTGCCTTCCTGAAGAGCACCTAAACGTCATCAATTGAAGAGGTACTTCTTACTCAAGCCCTCCTCTTCAGGGCATCCCAGCAGCCCAAACGTTCTTGTCGTTCAAGTATTTGTTTATTTTTTCTTTTTGCATAGGCTTTGGCACAACTGACATCTTCTTCTCGACTGGCAGATTTGTTAAAATGTAAGAAGCGATGGCAAAACAGTAGATTCTTGTCCTAATATAATGTTATTTTCACACATAAAAACAAAAACAAATATAAGAAAGGGCAAAATGAGAACCAAAATATAAATGTAAGACAATTGAAGTTCAGTACAGATTTCTATGTAGATTTTCAAGTTTAAAAGACAGATGCTTTGGAAGTTTCTTGACTTATTAACCACTTTTTAAAAAACTTATCTTTATGGTGTAATGTTCCTTTTTTTTGTTCATATTTTTTCCAGACTTTATGGATGTTTCCAAGATGGCATTCTGCAGTTGTTTGGTGATGTGTTATTATTAGATATGCACCGATCCACTTCTTCACGTTTGATATGATACAGATCTGCCAATAGAGATCCAATACAGAAAAACAATGCTGAGCTGACTTAAAGCATTTCTTTTAATATATATATATATATATATATATATATATATATATATATATATATATATATATATACTAAACTACAAATTTAGTTGATAACTCTGCACCTGAGAGTGCAGAGTTACTTAAATACACCAATAGCTTCACAACTTATTGGTCAAAGATGTAAAAGCATTTTATTCATTTATGCAATTATGAGTATAGCAGAAAATGTAAAATAAAAAAAAGAAACTGAAACTGACAAAAATGACAAGTTGATTACTTTGGTCAAGCATGTAAAATTACAAGAAACCTAATTTTAAATGGATTAGAAAGTACAATTAGGAATTCAAAATACAAACTGAAATGAATAAACAGAGCATAGAATTAGACTGAGTAGATCTGCCCATATTGACCATGCACATTGTCACCAATGTAGATGTTTAGATTTTTTTGTTTGTTTGGTTTTTTTTATATTGGGACAAATAATATTGGATTGGTGCAATGTGTTATCTAGAAACACATTGCATGGGTTTGATGGCAAATTTAAAAAAGGATGCATAATATTTAGTTCTGCAGAAAAACATGCCTAAAACCTTTAAGTAAATCAAGACATATCCGTCTGCATTTAGTTTTCAAAGTTAGAAATTGAGCTCAAGAAACATCCCTAACCGATATCAAGATTGCGTTAAAACATTCTAATTAATTTTCTAAATGTTTGAGTAAATACAGAGAAAATAACTCGGCAAAGCTGTATGCAGAAAAGAAAATAAAGGAAAAGAAAAGAAGAGGAAAGAAAATAAAAGGAAGGAGAAGGAAAGAAAAGAAAAATCTGTCTGAGCCAGATGGTTTGGCCGGACAGTGGAGAATTGGATTCCCACGGAGAAAACATTGAGGCTGGATCTTTCTCAGCTACGCTTCTACTTCCCTCCAGCACTCAGTAATGCCACGATTCAAACTCATTGGGCTGCGTGATGTTTAATTGAACCACAAGATGTTAATCCAGGGAAAGAAAATCAACTAATCCAGATTAGGGTCAGCCAGACGGAGAATGGAATTGTCAAAAGCACTCCCCGGCCTGCTGGGCACCTTTACAGATCGGGCTCATTACTTGAAAGCCCAAACATGCTCACGTGAAACAAACACCAAAGAGACTGAAAGGTTTTTGTCGCTCTGTGAGAAGATTCTGCCATAATCTCACTCAGCTCATTGTTGGTCTGTTTATTTTCTGCCAAATCAAGGATCCGAATCAGGAAAGGATCAGTGTGAGAAATGTGTGACCAGTCTGATCCATGAAAGGAATTTTAACAGGAGAGTTTTTAGGTGTGAGAGGCGAGCAGACGGACGGTTATTTGATAGCATTAACAGATGCCATTTTCACGCCTATCGATTTCATTGCTAAAACACTGTGTCTAATTTGTTCTATCCTCTTTTTTTTGTCTGGAGACTAAAGCATTTTCTCAATGACGTTTCTATGCAAACATATTTCAACTCACTTCTGTACTTAAACAAAATGTTCTCAATACACTGGATGATACATTCTCTGAATGCTTTCATGATATTTTGGCTCAAATGTAATGAAAAATAATGTAGGATTAAGGAATCACTGAGATTGGTGAGGGAATAAGAACTTTTCGTCTTGGACTTAAGTGGAACAAAAAAATAAAACACTAAAAAAAGCATTAAAAAAGCCCAGACAAAAAAAATTGTCTAGGCTTTTCTTTTAATTTTTTTTTTTTACTTTTTTTAAAACCTTTGACAGTACTGAGTTAAATCACATGGGTTGCACAAATTAATTTGAACTGCCTGCAAGTTCACCTCCACCCTCTTCCAGTTTCTGAATCCCATCTGCTACAATCAGTTCTCAAAATAAACTCAACTGGTGTTTAACTCCTCACCATTGTGCAAAATTTAAATCAGGATCAATGCCAATATTGATAAATAAGCATTGATTCTGGTGATTCTGCATCCCTCTTTAACTGTGGCCCATTGTAGGACAGTGTTTAGAGCATATAATACATTCTCCGGGGTTTTTAAAGGTCTTATGGCACCATGAGGTGCTGTGAATTAATCTCTTAGCAATGACAAACCCTATTGAAGTGTTGTACTTTATATTCTGCAGCTATTACCACATTCCACAGGGAGCCAAGCAGGAGAGTAAATTAAACATGTGGAGGTAAATCCCCATTAGCACCGTGACACAGAATCAACATTCAGCAAACCTGCAGGCTTTAAATGAGAATTTAGTGTTCCCTCCAGTCTCAGAATGTGGTTAATTTCTACTGCCTTGAGTAATGCTGGTCAGAAAATAACGCCACATCAGCACATTCCAAAACATTAAGACTTAACAAACAAGCTCAATTATTTTTAAAACCCCTCGCTTACATATCTTTTTTACAAAAACATTTTAAAGCCTCGAGGCACGTCAAAAACAGGAACTACTGCTTGGTAAGTTACAGTTAAGAAAGGTCAAACAGTTAGATACCAAAAGGTATTTCCAATTGTATCCCAAAGGCATGTCTGAGTGGTTTCAGGTGGACACTAACATTTATCCACAAAGTCTTTCGTTTTGTTATTTTTCTCCTTTTCTGAGCAAGATAGAGGGATAAAACCAGACCGTTGCAGCTGTGTTTGAGAAAGGAAGCTATTTCTCAAAAACAGGGGGTGATATATGCTAACCATAACTCTGCGTGTGTCGTCTCAATCTGCAATCGGACTCGAAGATCCATCACGGCTAAAGGAGACAGATACGCTGCACTCTGAGGGCGGTGCAATTAGTGCATCAACAGCTGGGGAAGTCATTAGACACTCCTGGGTGTTTGCTTCATCCACTTTGTTTAGAGAACGCAGAGCAGCATGGACAAATACGCAGCTCTAATGAATGGTGTCTCTCTGAGTGAGAGGGAAAGGCTGGATGGAAAGTGGCAAGTCTTTATAAGAGAACGAAATGACAAGAAAGGAAAAGAGAAGTGACGTCAAATAATCTGTGGAGAGCTGTTTGGAAAATCTTATTAAGATGTGTAATTTTTGCAGATGTTCATTATACTTTGGCCATGGTTAGGAAAATAAGCGGTTTTCCAGTTTTACCATTTGTCCTTGGAGAAGAACTTATTGGCTAAAGTGTCGACAAGGAGACATTTGAAGCCACTGTAGAGCACAGTGCCTTGTAAAAGCATTCATACTTCTTGAACTTTTTCACAATTCGTCACGTTACAGAAGAAGCCTTTTGGTATTTCATTCGGACTTAATGCGAGAGACCAACATAAATCACTACACAGTCTACATTTAAAAATCTGGAAAGAGTTCATTTGAATTTAGCCCTTCTGACATAATACTTTGTAGAACTTTGCAGTCTTTCGGGTTATGTCTCTGTATTTTTGTCAATTCTTCTGTCATGTCCACGAAGCGGTGCTGTGAATGTGTGTTGTCTCCTACCCTCTCTCCTGCAGGGCGTGTCGGACAGGAGCGGCCAGCTGGAGCTCATCTATTCATCAGGAGGAGCGTTTTTATAGAAGCCGGATCCTGATAGCGCTGCCAGATGGTTCTACGCTTCCAGTGAGTTCCTGTTCCTGGTCAAAAAGTCCTCGTTCCGAAGTAATCCTCGTTTCTGGTCTATAAGAGGGTCTGGTTTGGCCTCTCGTCCGGCTCCTGCTCACAGCCGTCCCCCGTCTCCTGCCTGGCTCCGTTTCCTGTCCGTCCGCCTTCGTTGCTGGATTCCCCCCCCCCCTCGCTCAACGCGCTCGCCTGCCTGTCCACCCATCGACCCCAGTGGATGCTCCGTCCACCTGTCTGCCCCCCCCGCTGCTGGTCACAAATAAATTCGAACTTACCTTTTGCTGGTGTGGCGTTTGTAGTTGTTTCTGCACTAGAGTCTGTGAACAAACATGTCAGAACCATCTGGCCATGTTGACTCTGCAGCGCAACTACGAACTGCAGTAACAGAGCAAGGAGTTCTGTTAGGCCGCCATAACAACGCGCTTCAGGCTATGCAGCAGCAGCAGTCTGAGCTAACGCAGAGCCTTTCCGAACTGTCGCAGCAGCTGAAGGAGATAAGTGCTAAGATCAAGCTGTCTGCCGCAGGAACCGGTACTCCTGCCGCCTCGCCTGCTCCCGTCACTACCTCCCCTTCACCCAGCTTCCGTGAGGTTATTTCCCCTCCGCCGGAGCCGTTTTCCGGGGAGCAGGGTAAGTGCAGGGGTTTCCTGCTCCAGTGTGCTCTGGTTTTTGGCCGATCGCCTCAATCCTTCCGCGATGACGCCAGTAAGATTTCATATGTCGTTGGTCTTTTAAGAGGCAAGGCCCTGAAATGGGCTGAGGCGATAATTAACGAGTCAAGCGTGCATCGTTACTCATATGATGACTTTATTGAGTCCTTCAAGCAGGTTTTTGATATGGCAGCCAGTAGGGAGGACGCTAGCAAGAGACTTTGGGAGCTACGACAGGGTAACCGGCCTGTCTCTGAACTCGTAGTGGAGTTCCACATTCTGGCTGCTGAGACGGGGTGGAACAGTGCGGCTCTTAAAGGGGCTTTCCGCAACGCTCTCTCCGAGAGGATGAAAGATGAACTTTCTTACCGTGACGAATCTAAGACTCTCGAGGAGCTAATCAATCTAGCAGTCCGGATTGATAACCGGATACGGGAGAGGTCCAGACAACGATCCGGGACCTCCGCAGTCCCGTCTAGGACCGAGGTTCCCAGAGTCACATCTCCGACCCCGAGTTCCCCTTCGTCCCCATTACCACCGCCTGAACCTATGGAGATTGGTCGGGCCCGGCTCACTCCCGAGGAGCGTCAACGGCGGAGAGACGCCGGATGCTGCTTGTACTGCGGGGTTCCCGCCCACTTCATCGCCAACTGCCCTGTTCGCCCAAAAGCCGGGGCCCGTCAGTAAGCGTGGGGGTACTGGCGGGCAAACTCACCACCAAACCTCATGTGAGTATCCCTTCCCTTCTTTGTATCCGTCGAGAGACGCATCCCATACTAGCATTTATTGATTCAGGGGCCGAGCAAAACTTAATCAGTCCAGAGGTTGTTAAGGAGTATGACATCCCGGTCCACACTCTCTCTGCCCCCATTCCAGTGTCGGCATTGGACGGAGGTCCATTAACTACCATAACCTGCCGCACTGACCCACTCTCGTTAGTGGTTTCAGGAAATCACCATGAACAGATTTCTTTTTTTGTGTTTCCGACCGAGTCCGCCCCCCTGGTTCTTGGTTACCCTTGGTTACAGACTCACAACCCGCACATTAACTGGTCTAATGGTCTCATTGAGTCGTGGAGCGAACACTGTCATAGTTGCTGTTTACAATCTGCCGTCCCTAGGGGGCCCCCCAGCCCTACTGCAGAACCTGAACCCCCAGACTTATCATCGGTTCCCACCGAGTATCATGATCTTAAGAGAGTTTTCAATAAGGCACTAGCTCTATCTCTCCCTGCACACCGCCCTTATGATTGTGCAATTGAATTGCTCCCTGGAGCCCCCCTGCCTTCAGGCAGACTTTACAATCTGTCAAGACCTGAACATGAAGCCATGGAGAGATACATTTCTGAGTCTGTTTCCGCAGGCATAATCCGTCCCTCCTCTTCTCCCATGGGGGCGGGGTTTTTCTTTGTCCAAAAGAAAGACAAGTCACTCCGTCCCTGCATTGATTATCGGGGGCTTAATCAAATTACCGTCAAGAACAAATACTCTCTCCCTCTCATCTCTTCATCCTTTGAGTCGGTCCAAAGGGCCACCATTTTCTCCAAATTAGATCTGCGCAATGCTTACCACTTAGTGCGAATAAGAGAGGGAGACGAATGGAAGACTGCTTTCAAGACCCACATTGGACATTTTGAATACTTGGTTATGCCTTTTGGACTTTGCAACGCTCCAGCAGTTTTCCAGGCCCTAGTAAATGATGTCCTTCGGGATTACTTGAATGTTTTTGTGTTTGTCTATTTGGATGACATTCTAATCTTCTCCAACAGTCTCACCGAACACCGGACCCACGTAAGGAAGGTTCTTCAACGTTTACTGGAGAATAACCTGTTTGTGAAAGCAGAGAAATGTGAGTTTCATAAACCATCCTTGACCTTCCTGGGTTTTGTGTTTGAGGGAGGACAGGTGAGGCCCAGCCCTGAGAAGACCCAGGCTGTCCAGGAGTGGCCAGTTCCAACTTCCAGGAAGCAGCTGCAGCGCTTCCTAGGTTTCTCGAACTTCTACAGGCGGTTCATCAGAGGCTTCAGTTTGGTGGCCGCCCCCCTCACGGCTCTTACCTCTATCAAGAGACCTTTTTCCTGGACCCAAGAAGCTGACCGGGCCTTCTCAGAGCTCAAGAAGAGGTTTGTTAACGCACCCATTCTGATTCACCCAGACCCATCTACTCAGTTCATATTAGAGGTGGATGCATCCGACACCGGGGTAGGGGCCGTTCTGTCCCAACGGTCTCACCTCGATAATAAGCTTCACCCATGCGCCTTTTTCTCTAAACGTTTCACTCCTCCCGAACGCAATTATAACATTGGCGACAAGGAGCTCCTAGCCATCAAATTGGCTTTGGAGGAATGGCGACACTGGCTTGAAGGCACAGAGCAGCCCATCCTGGTCTGGACAGACCATAAAAACTTAGCCTACCTGCAGTCTGCTAAGCGCCTGAACCCTAGACAGGCCCGCTGGACGCTGTTCTTTTCCCGTTTTAACCTGACAATCACATACCGCCCTGGGTCCAAAAATTCTAAACCAGACGCCCTCTCCAGACAGCATTCCCCTGACAGCTTGGATGACTCCTCCAAGAGTGTCCTCCCGCCCACCTGTACGGTCGGTTCCATCACATGGGAGCTGGAGAGTTCCCTCAAAGCAGCCCTAGCAGGTGAACCGGACCCTGGAGGAGGTCCCCCCAATCGAACCTTTGTCCCCACCTCCATGCGGTGTCAAGTGATCCATTGGGGTCACGCATCGAGGTTCTCCTGTCACTCTGGGGTTAGCCGCACTATTGGACTCCTCCGACGCTATTTTTGGTGGCCATCCCTTAACCAGGATGTGCAGGAATATGTCAGGGCCTGCAGCGCCTGTGCTAGGGGTAAATCGTCCTACCGCCCTCCTGCCGGCCTGCTCCAGCCTCTCGAAGTCCCTTCACGTCCCTGGTCTCACATTGCCCTGGACTTCATCACTGGTCTTCCCTCCTCCCATAATAAATCAGTCATTCTCACCATCATTGACAGGTTCTCCAAGGCATGCCACCTAGTGGCATTGGCCAAGCTCCCGTCGGCCCCCGAGACAGCCAGACTCCTTTTACAGCATGTCTTCCGCCTGCACGGCATCCCATCTGAGATTGTCTCCGACAGAGGGCCTCAGTTTGTCTCACATGTGTGGAAGGATTTTTGCTCCACGCTAGGGGCCAAGCCCTGTCTATCTTCTGGCTTCCACCCCCAGACCAACGGACAATGTGAGAGACTTAATCAGGAGCTGGAGAATACCCTGCGTTGTGTTTGTGCATCTAATCCTGGTTCTTGGAGCACCCACCTACCTTGGGTGGAGTATGCGCACAACACGCATGTCTCGGCCGCTACAGGCTTTTCCCCGTTTGAAGCCTCTATTGGCTACCAGCCACCTCTCCTACCGTCCTCTTTTCCAGAATCAGCCACCCCTTCTGTTAAAACCCACCTCAGAAGGTGTCAGAGAGTGTGGGGGCAAACTAAGGCTGCCCTGCAACGCACCTCCTTTCAGAATAAAAGGATAGCTGACAGACGACGTATGCCGGCTCCCCAGTACACCCCTGGCCAAGAGGTTTGGCTCTCTTCGAAGGATTTTCCCCTTAAGTCCACCTCTAAGAAACTCTCTCCTAGGTTCCTTGGCCCTTTTACCATCATTTCGGTCATGAGCCCCTCTACAGTGCGCCTCAAACTCCCTTCTCACCTCCGGGTTCACCCGGTTTTTCATGTTTCTCAGATCAAGCCTGTTCATTACAGTCCCTTGTGCCCTCCACCGGACCCCCCTCCACCCTCCCGGCTAGTGGATGGCCATCCTGCCTTTTCTGTCCGACGCATCCTGGCGGTCCGCCCTCGTGGGCGGGGCCGTCAATATCTGGTGGACTGGGAGGGGTATGGACCGGAACATCGGTCCTGGATTCCCCGTTCCTTTATTTTGGACCCTGATCTCATCTCTTCCTTCGAGAGGTCGTCTGCTCCTACCTCTAGTTGTCCGCCAAGAGGCGTCCATTAAGGGGGAGGGTACTGTCATGTCCACGAAGCGGTGCTGTGAATGTGTGTTGTCTCCTACCCTCTCTCCTGCAGGGCGTGTCGGACAGGAGCGGCCAGCTGGAGCTCATCTATTCATCAGGAGGAGCGTTTTTATAGAAGCCGGATCCTGATAGCGCTGCCAGATGGTTCTACGCTTCCAGTGAGTTCCTGTTCCTGGTCAAAAAGTCCTCGTTCCGAAGTAATCCTCGTTTCTGGTCTATAAGAGGGTCTGGTTTGGCCTCTCGTCCGGCTCCTGCTCACAGCCGTCCCCCGTCTCCTGCCTGGCTCCGTTTCCTGTCCGTCCGCCTTCGTTGCTGGATTCCCCCCCCCCCTCGCTCAACGCGCTCGCCTGCCTGTCCACCCATCGACCCCAGTGGATGCTCCGTCCACCTGTCTGCCCCCCCCGCTGCTGGTCACAAATAAATTCGAACTTACCTTTTGCTGGTGTGGCGTTTGTAGTTGTTTCTGCACTAGAGTCTGTGAACAAACATGTCATCTTCTTTGTAAAAAAAAGCTCAATCTTAGATTATCTTGAGAGTGTCTGTGAACATCAATTTTTGACTATTGTCACTGAATCTCACCCTTCTAGGTCATGAATATGCTTTCATCTAAACTGTCCGCATTCGCTAAATAGGTTTTCTGTTTTTTCCAGGATTGCCCTGGTTTTATCCACCTTCCTTCCCATCAACTCTGAACAGTTTCCCTTAAGTTACATTTTCTTTCAAATGTCTGTAAACGCCAAACAGAGCATCTATGGTGTCTTTTTCTGTCTGTCTTTTTCTGCAGCTCCTCCAGAGTTACCATAGCTACCACATGACTGATTCTTTGATTTAGACTCTTCTTGCCAGGTTAGGAAGTTAAATATCTTGCTAGGTTTGCAGTTGTGCCATAATTTTGGTATTAGGATGTAATATCAGAGCTCTGGAAGATGTTCAAAGCTTGGAATGATGTTTTATGACTTAACCCTGCCTTATAGGTCTTTCTGTGTTCTTTGGTCTTCATGATGCTGTTTGTTCACTAATTATTTCTAAGAAACCTTTGCATCTTTCACCTACACACACACACACACACACACAAGGGGACTCCAGTTAATTCTGAAGAAAACCGAGGAAAACTTTTTCACTCAAGTCTACAATTAAATGCTACTAATTTGTTGATCTTTCACATGAAATCCCAATAAAATACTTAAAAATTTGTGATAGCAGTTTAAGAAAATGTAAAAAAGTTAAAATGGTGTGAATTATTTTACAAGGCACTGTAAACGCCAGCCTGCAGTGTACATTTAATACCTCCAGGCTCAATCTGATTTTATGACGGTTAAAAACCTCCATAAAACCGTAATGTTGAAGGTTCGCTGTTTCTATTCCAACTTCTCATTACTGAAATAAATCTGCAACCATCCAGACTGCAGGTAAAACTCAAGACGGTGAAGATGGAGTAACAGTGAGAGAGTGGGAGTCTGAGAACTGTCCACCTTATCTTAAAGAATAAAGATAATCCTGAAGTGAATCATTCAACATGGCCGGAGCGTAATCTAAGCCCAGGCTGACGTATTCTGCATTATCTCACCTACATTCACACACTGGCTAAGAGCACACACACACACACACACACACCCACACACGTATGAAAACAAACACAGATTGCAGATGGAGTTTATCTTCGATAAGTCAAACTGAGGGAGCGCACAGAGGATAAAGACTTTACTCCAAATATCCTAAACATGGTAAATCTGCTCTTAGGAGATACTGGAAGTGATGAGATAAGGTGGAGTGTTTGCATCGTGCTGCCATGGCTTCCAATAGAGTGACGGTGCTTATTTTACTCTCCAACTTTTGGGCAGAGTTCAGGTTGTAAATGTAATCCATCCTGAAAGTAGTGCACTCCTCTTTGCAACACACTCCCCTCAATGCTGCTGCTGGCAAATGATGCAGAGCTGGCAATCCAGGAGAGTATGGCTATTTTCTGTTAAACACGCCTTTCTTTTCTCTTGGTCCCTCTCTTCTCATCTATTCTTGAAATGTTATACAGCGAATATGTTGATTCTTTGGTCAAGTGTGGGTTAGAAATCGAAGCCCTGTAATCAGTTTTCCGAGCCTCTCCGCCTTCGCTCGGTCAGGCTGTTTATTTCGAACTTGATGACATTGTCCAAAGTTGATTCATGTTCATCAAGCATAAAACATCAGGAGTCTTGAGCCCACACTCATGTTTGGTTTATAACGTTGACAGGATTGCTGATTTCTTTTTGTTTTTTTGTTAGGAATCCCACAGAAAGGAACATGAGAATAAGTGATGGGGCTGGTTCTGCTGGGTTTAGGCATTACAAATTCAGAATCCATCTTTGTCAGTTTACAAACTTACCCACTGTTGACACAGAGGGTTTTCCACAATTCTGACTTAGAAGATAAATAGAGTCATAGCACATTTAGCTTAAAATTCTATTTTATTCATTTGTTTGAATTGAAAGTTCTAGTTTTCCTTTTCTAAAAGAAACAAGTCAAAGATCTGTTTGGATTTTCCATCTATCCACTCATAGTCTTCTGGTTATTTAAAGTTGGGTTGGGATAGGTAACAAGTTCAAGTTCTCTCTTTCCCACTCCATCTACATTCCAATGGAAATGCCTTGGGATTCTTTATAATTAGCTGGAGATGGACGCTGGGGCGAGGGATTCTTAAGTTTCCCTCTGCCACCTAAACTCAAATCATGCAACATAGTCTTCTGTAAAATCAACCTTTTTGACCTTTGCATCATGTAGTGACGTTATTTCTACATCAAAAACAAACCTGGGTGTTGTTTTGATTCTTTACCGAGAAATTCTTTAATCTCCATGGCAACCATTCAGGTGTGCAAAATGCCCGAAGGAACAAAGCCCTACCTTCAAGGTGCTGCTCCTCCACAGAGGTGCAGTTTCCAAGCTTCCACCTCGCAGAGCTCCACTACACCACGACTTCCCCAATTAGCTCCTTCAGATTAGCCATCAACAATTAGCACACACCTGGTGGAACTGCTCATTTGAAGAGCTCATTATACAAACTACTTATCAGTTCAACACTGCAAGTTGTTAAAATAGAGGAGCAATGTTGTGATGACTTTAGAAAGAGCAGGAGCTTTTAAAGGAACAGAGGCCCTATATAAAGGCGTTAAATTACAAAATCAAATGTATTTGTTTGACTTACAGGAACTCATATATATATATATATATATGTGGGGGGTGTTTGTGATATACACAATCAATGCACAATCAAGTGTATTTTATAGCACTTGATTGTGCTATAAAATGCCACTATCTGGCTGGAAAATGCATAATACAGCCCATTGTAATCAGTCTGTGATTTTTTGAAACCTTTATTTATAAAAACAGAAACTTGTACTTTGCCTAAATGTATTGCTAACAGCTTGTGTTGTTTATAAGTTGGGAATAGCCAACCTCTTTGTATGATTCATATAAATTAATTGATGTAATATTTACATGCTACACAGTATTAGTCACTATATGCTCACATGAGAAGCACTTATCTCTGTGAGGCTTAGCAGAAAAAAACTGTTTGATGGTGCTCTTAATTCCAAACAAGCCTCGACTGAAAGTTTGGGGGAAACAGCTGGGACAATTATCAATCACAGAACTGTTTAAGGTAAACAAAATGATTTACTACCTCCTCTGTCTGCGAGGGGAGGAGGTGTGACACATCTCAAGTGGCGTCTTTCTACACTTTGGAACAAAAGCTTCAAAGGAAGGGGAGCTTTTAGAAAACCACTTTTGCAAATTGTTCCAAAGAACACTATGTGGAGAAAATAATAAGCCTCTCACTGAACTTTAGAAGAGCTGACAAAAAGCTCAAGAGGAGCAGCTTAGGATGAAATATTTTGCACCAAGCCACAGCAGACATGCTTCTTCTTTATTTTGCTATCAAGAACTTGTCAAATTTATAAAAGCTAACCAACACTACATCCCCATTATTTGATCTTTGCATCTACTTTAGGAAGGAAGTGGAGAAACAACCAGATCCTGAGTCACAATGTGCCTGGAACAATACCCAGCGGCGCTGTTCGGTGTCACAGAACCCCGGGCCATGTCTGTTTGTGGCGACACTAGCCTGAAGGAGGTCGTTAAGTTAAGTCAGCACAAGAAGGTACCCAATGAGACACAAGGGTGGGGATTGTTGGAGTTCTTGCTGCACCGCCAGCAGAGCTTCCTGTTATTTGTTTGGTAGTAAACGGTGACTCTCTGGGGGATATGACTGACCGTGTTGCTGCGGGACACAAGTCGCCATTTGTCCTCTGACCGGCTCCATTGCCTGTTTGTTCATGTCTCAGAGCATGTTTCTTGTGTTTGTGTCAATTGCCTTCAAATCAGAACTCAAGTTAATCTACACTGCCCTGCAAGTTGCCCTTTATACTCTAAATCTAAATCTTGCATCTTTGTCTATCATGGTTAGCTTTGTTTCTCCAAGCTTTGGGTAACACAAGAGAATGTGAACTCTCTGAACTCTGCATATGAAAATATTTTAAAAGCTAAAATGCTGAGAACCTCCTTCATGTAGCAGGAAGGCTGGTTTCCATTTCATCAAGCTAGATGACATAACTTGGATCAAACCAGAGAAGATGGAACAACTTCTGAAATGTAAATATTTCACATCAAGTTTTTCTCAAATTATATTCTGTTTGGTTACATTTTAGGCCAGTCAGCTGAAGAAATCCCACCTTCCTATACACTTAGTTACAGGAAAACACTACCATTTTTCAATGCAATGTATTTATCTCAAATGTAGAAAAGAGGAAATAAGTGATTTATTCCCTGATGATTTTGTAGTGTGATCTCTGGTAGTAAAATTGACAATATCTAAATGTCTAGTAGATAATCAAGTCAGTATTTTCATATTTCAAAAAATTCACCTTTGGTTTCAGTAAAGCCCCAGACCATGAAAAGTCTAGTTGATCATTTTTACTTAAAAAAATCTCTCCACAGATTTTTCTTTGTAGAACTCAGATCTAAATGAGATGAAACCACCTTCAACTCGACCAGAAGATCAGTCCTAAAGCATAGTGCTTCCACCTCCGTGCTTCATGGTGGGAATGGTGTTCTTCAGGTCCACAGTATTGTGACTCTTTTCTAAAGACCATTTATAGAAATAATGCATCAGATTTATCCATGGGCTCATTTTACTGCTGCAAGATAAAACAAAATATGGTTAAAATAGCACCGAAAATGTAAATAAAAAAATCAATGCATGGTGACAACACTAAAGCCACACTTTCAGTTTTTATGTTTCTCCTTCATTTCGCCTTGATTGTTGTATTATTATTTTACTCTCCACATAAAAGGATCAAATACTTATTTGCCCCACTGTTTATTTCGCACATCAAGATATGGCGAGGAGAAAACAGCTTGTAACGTTCTGACTAAACTCAGCAAGCGTAAATATTTGTAGTGTGGAATCTCTGCAGTGTTCAGCAGCGTGAGTCAGCACGTCGCTGTGTTTACTCGCGTGTGATTTGACTCAACCGACTCGACGCCGCAAGAACAAGAGGGCCGTTAAAATCTCCTGCTCTCTCCTCCATCGGTAACTAATGGGCCGGGACCTTTCTTCGCCTCATTATCTGGTTCTGCTTCTTCTCACCAGAACACAGGAGAAAGTGGAAAAACAATTAAACAAGTGAAGGGAGTTAGCAAAGAAAAAAAAAAAAAAGACAACGGCCGTGTAACAAAAACAAAAGTACTAAAATGGAAAGAGGGGTGAAGATGTAAAGAATTGGCAGGGTCAAGAATACTTTTTGGGAAATAGTAAAAGTAATTCAGAGTAAGCTATGGAAGCCTGGGCAGACTCTGTGGCGTGAGTTTTATTGTCTAACAGCTTTAATTGTAAAAAAAGCAGGCCTCAAAGATGTGAGCAGCCATTCATTCGCTCAGACAGAGTGATTAATCCATGCTGGGATCTGGGAGTGCTGGCTGTTTGTGTGTCTGAAAGAAAGGAGGAGAGAATAAAAGAAGGCTCTTTCTTCTCTATTCTTCTTCCTGTCTCTCTACACTGCAGCTCCTAATTGGATAATTTCATAAAGTACTCAAAGGGGTGCTCACCAAGTCTCTCCCTTCATTTTACTACAAAAACATCACTACCTGGCTGTGAGGGATGAGAGTCGCCGTCCCTTAACAGGAAAATACACCAGGGAGTTAATGAGAACGCTGCTCAGCCAAGCCATCGAGTTTCCTTTGAGTCCAGTTCTGAACTGGTCACTTCCCAGTGTTTTGTCAAAGGGAGGAGTCCGTGACCTGCTCGTTATTTTACTTGAGGAATACCGCTGTGATATCATCGCTAACAAGCTGCTCGGGGAACTGAGCGAAACTGATGCGATGCCTGAAAAAGTTTATTTGAACAGAACGCAGCCTGTAGTTTGCTTGTGTAAACAGTGGGAAGCCTGATTTATCGGCTCTTAGTGCGATTCCAGCTTACAACACTTCACAAAAGTGAAAATTAAGTTCTGCAGTAACAATGAGCTGCAACACACAGGCAAGCTTCCTGCTGAGTCCTGTTGGTACTGTACCTCAGCGACTAAACATGGTCAATAAGGACAGCAGACACAAATGCTGATTGAACACTAACATCTAGAGCAAAGTTTTCAGGAATAAAGAGTGTAAACAGATTTTTCTTCCATTTGGAAGCTGCCCACATTATTTTGACAACTGATGTTCGAATAATTTATATTTTTTAGGAATTCCCTTAGCTACAGTAGACAGAAGTCACATTTAAATGAGTTTGTAGAGAAAGAAAGGCAAACAGATGCTGCTGTTTTGTCAGCTGAACTGCATTCATGTCACCACACCAAATTAACAAATACACTGGGGCTGCCAGCTGGAACAATCTGGCTGATTAGATGAAACTTTTAAATCTTAGTCTGCCTGCTGTGGGATAAACTTTGGGAGTTTGCATCAAGCTGTCACTTGTGCAACGGCATCAATGGCTGCTGTTCCAGTTCTTGAATTGGTTTGGAAATTGTCACTGCATAATGGCTTCACCAGTGGTAATAGCATGTTATTACCTGCAATAATGTGATAATACAGACGATGTTCGACTTAGAAAAAGGTGACATATATAGTTCAGAGGTCTGCAACTTGTGGCTCTAGAGCTGTGAGTGGCTCTCTGAAGATCCTGCAGTGACTCATATGACTTTTACTGGAAACAATAAAAGAACCCACTAATGGTTTAAGAATAGATTTAAAAAGAAAGGTAGCTTTTAGCAGTTTTGTCAAATTTTTCATTGAATTATATAGAAATTTCTCAACAGAAATGTATCAATCCACTTTTTGAAAAAGTTTTAAGTTTAAGTTGTTTTTTGAAACCTAAAAATAGAAATAAAACAGTGGATCTTTAAAATGTACAACAATTTCCTGATAGAAGATGTTTTTTTTTTTTCAAAAGGTCATGTGACACTTGTATCTCTGAATGAGTTTTATTTAGATGGACCTGGGAAAAAAATGGATCTTGCTGCTAATGGTTGCAGACTGCTGCTCTGGTCTGAGATTTTAAAGTAGCTGTTAGCCTTTTATCGCTTTGTTGATTTCGTCACTTGTCTGCAAAACCACATCAATAGTACATCCATCCAGGAATTTGTTTTTGCTGTAAAAAACAAAACAAAGTAAATTCAACCTATAGTTTTATTTATTTATTTTTTAAACACAATCCATATCACTCAAAATGACTGCATCCTCCAGGGAATAGCACAAAGAACTCATATCTGTCCTCAAAACTACTACTTTTAGCAAGTGATGATATTAAACTCCCATTTCCGCTTTACATTTGCATTTTTTAAAATCCACTTATCTTTGTAAGTAAATCTCCGTACGGACCGTGGGTTATGTATTTGTATCTACCATCTTCATTTTGTGAAATAATCGTCTGGCCTGTCGATTTATTTTTTTCCTGGAAATCTTTTCTGACTCATCTTTGTTTATTTGCCAACAATGGAAGCAGCTGGTTCTCCACCAAGTTGAAAATAGATACAATATGCTTAAAGTAACATTTAGTGAATGATTTGTAATTATCCACAGCACAGCCAACAACAATCTCATCAAATAGTAAAAAATGTCTGCACCCAGACATTGAATCGTCTGCATCAGTTACTCTGACCGCTGCAGTCGCCAAGCGCTTCTCTCTTGGAACAAAGGTGCGATGGAGAGCTGCTTATCAAAGGTTGGGATCGGAGTCTTGAAAGAGTTTTACTCCCACAGTGAGTAAATGAGCCAAAACTTTGGGCTTGTGTTCCTTCTCTCCCCCCAGGACAAACTGGACTATGCATGCATGTCTGCTCCACAGAGAAGATACCATCGCAGTCAAATCTGAACGTATGTGACAGGCGTCCTGCTCACTTTCCACCCACCTTGACTGATTATCCCTTTCATTTCTTCTATTTACATGATTTGCAGCTTTTACAAGAGAAATTCCAGCCTCCGCATGAGGCGGAGGACCCTTCACAGCCGATAAAAACTCAAAGCATAAACACGCTCCCATTAGGGAACTCGCAGACAAGCAGCCCTTACCTCGGAGTGGTTTGTGTTATCTGCATGCTGGCCTCGGTCTGACTCTGTGTGATTCACTGCAGGGACCTACTGTGGAGAACTTTGAGATGAGCCAGGTCCAGCTGCAGCCACGGTCTAAAGGCCAATCTGTCTCCATAAAATTGACTAGTTTGCTCAAAACGAGCGAGCAATCAGCATCATCGGCGTGTTTGGATCCATGCACGCCAGCTGCCGAGGCCTCACTACCTCTGCAGAGTGTAAGCTCTGTTTGTGTGCATTAAATCAACAAGTATGAGTCTCACGGACCATTAGGAGTCTCCCACTGAGCCAGACGCAAACCTGAAAAGAAGATTTTTTTACCCACTTAAGAGTTGATAAATGTTGTCCCCGGTTTGCGGTTGGCGGGGATTTTAAATCGACCACTCCCAGTGATTGCGAGCAGCGCAGAGCCACTGTGCTGCTGTTATCCATCAGCATCACCGCTGCGGTTTACAGTGCTGTAAAAATGTTGCTGCGTCTTTGGCTATCAGTAAATCAGGTGTGCAGACATCATATGTAGCATAACACTTGTAAACCGGCAACTAAATCCTAATAAATAACATATATTAAGAAGGTGGAATGGCAATAAAAATGGAGACTGTTGCGCCGCGGGAAACCCCATCCTGAGGCCGATTCCCTCTAAAATCTACTGGATATTTAAAACTTGTTTGAGCTGGATGTGCAAAACAAACATTCACATCTGCATCTCTCTTTCATCTCTACTTTCCATGCCGTTAGCCATGACCGCTGCTCACATTTGCATATACATACATTTATGCTGAAGCTACTTCATTTTTTTGCTCATTGAAGCTGCTTATCAGCTGCTGTTTTCAGCCCAGCATAAATCCTGAGGATTAAAGGACTTACAAAAAAAGAAAAGTTTGTGATGGTGTGGAAGGAGGGAGGAAAGGGGGAAGAACCGACAGGATGAAAAGAAGTTGGAGGCCCATACAAATGCTAAGGAAGTGCTCTTTTTTTTTTTTTTTTTACCCCAAGTCGCTCAGGGGTAGGAAGTTCCCAGCTCTGCCACTTCATTAATTCATGCTATTTAACAAGTGGGATTGTGGTGGGCCTTCTTCGGCCCCCTTCACACTGGATCCAACAACAGCCCCATCAGTAACTGACAACCCCCTGGGCAGAGGGGCTGTGGCCTCCGGGGTCCGTGCTGCAAACAGAGCCACGGGAAGCAGAACCTTGCCATTCAAGAGTTCAGCTTTTATTTGTCATCCCTGGTTTCTCCCCACCATACATCCCCGAACGCGGGCCTCCGAGCGAGGGGGGGTGCAGATTGCAGGATGAATCTCCCCTGTTTCCTATTATGAGGGGGGCGATCCTCATCAGAGGAATCAGTATGCTCATCCATAACTTCTTAACGCTCGCTGACCACAGAGACGCTGTGAAAGGAGGAGACAAGTGCCAACAACCAAAAAAAGTCCGACGGAAACAACAACAAAAATGCTAGCTGATGTGCCTAATGTCAAACTCATTCACCTTCTGGGCTGGATTTTAAATGAATTGCACAGTGAATCATGTTTTCTCCCTCTGGAGCAGTTGCACGAGATTTACAGTCTGTGAAAAAAAGTTCATTAAAACAATTCTTCACAGATAGCGTGGGTTATAACCCGCATGCAGGCGTCACAAAAAGCTATAAATCACCAATCCAGGATTTTGTTTTTCAAGCATTGGGGTCAGAAACATTTCCTTGAGGCCACAAAATAAATTGAAGCCACTGAAAAATAATTTACATACACAGAAAACTGTGACATGAAAGGCAGAATACTTTGGAGTTTTGGCCTCCATAAAGTGATGTATATATGTGTCATGAGGTTTAACTCAAAGTCTAGACTGAAGCACAAAGAAAAGACTCAGAAAAAAAGAAATGAATTAAAATGAAATCTGATTTCTTAAAACTTCAAATAAACACGTCAAAATATGATCTCACTATATGATCTTCCCATAAGTTCAAATGAGCTTAGTAACAGTCAAAATATCGATGCCACAGACTCTAAATAGGTTGTGACAAGTGAAATCTCGGGAGCTGGACTGCAGACATAAATATTATGGTAAGTGGTCTGCACTGAAATGGCGCCTTTAACCCAAACATGTTTCACAAAGAGCTCTACAACTTTCACATACACAAAAAAATCACATATTTTACAATGATATGTTTTAAGAATAATTTGTTTAACAATTGCAGCAAGGATAAAAATCAAACCATTAATTAAACAACAACTCTCTGAGTTACTGAAACTCTGATATATTGGATCTGAAGACATTTTTTTTGTATTTTACAGTGTGGTAAGTCCTGAGAAGATTGGCATCTGTCCTAAATGTTTTCCACTTCCTTTATGTAGAATGAAGAACTTTGACTGATAGAAATGATGCTTCATAGATTGTTGCACATAAACAATTGACAAGTTCAATGCTCCTGTGTTTCCATTCTGGCATTGTGGTCAGAAACTTCTGTGCTCCAGTTAATCAGCTGGATTGGATTCGAACTGACTGATACTTTTCCTCTCGATTCCTATAGAAGTAAGTGTAACTGGTTGCTCAAGTCACATTTTAATAAAATTAGCATATAACAACCAGCATCACTGCCTTCTAAGGTCCAAAATCAAAATTATTACAAAAAAGGCAGCAGGTTTAAACAGTTGGTTTGTTTCTTGAACACAATTCAGATTTGATTGTTTGACAAAATATAAGCAGTTTATTTCTACAAAAATACTAGCAAACAAAACTATAACAAAAAATTATCATACAACTTGTATGAAAATTAAAGTTATCTTAATTTGAACTTGATTTATAAAAACTTCTGCCGTCATACCAGACATTTGACAAACAAAAAAGATCTCCATCACATTTCTCAATCTTATAAATTATTTGGAGGGTCTAAAAGTTAATCACAACAATTAGAAATACAAAAATTAATTTCATATTTTGGTCCAAACTTACTCAATGACATTTTACCTAAAGAAAAAAGTTAAATTGATAGATCTTATGATTTATAAAAATTCAACATGCATTTTCACAACAACCAGGTTTTTTATCTTTAGAGCAATAACGTGGTTTTAAGTTAATAGAACACAGGGGTGTTTTCTGATTATGAAATAAAAATTGGCTTTTCTTGTTAGCGAATCAGTGCACACTTTTAACACAACCCAGTGTCCTTCACCCACAAAGGCCCTCCATCATTCACCATATCTGAAGGTGTTGAAATCTGGGCTGAAATTCCCGTATCTGGAAGCTGCAAGTCTTAATTTCAGCTCATTTATTATCCTGCACAATTGTCAAGAGACGACTAGGAAGAATAAACATTGCACATGGCGTTATAGCACAAGCAACGTTATCGCTTGCCTGTTATCTATTATGGTGAGACCATAATGAATGAGGGTTAAAGAATACATGGATGATGTCTTCTCACAGCTCATTAAGCCTGGCCACAGTCAGTCGAGATAGGGAAAGAGGGGACAATGAGCCGGGCCAGCTATACGTTCCAGCCATGGCTTGGCCTTGGCTCCTTAATTGCTAATATAGTTATTAAGGGATGCCAGTGGGAAGACCACCGGCGAAGATCGTGTCTGAATTATCACAGTTGCTTTCAGGGCCGTGGAAATCCTCTAAAGGCCAGTGATTCAGTGTCTCACAGAGCTTTTTTCGCTTTCCCACTGGGGCCCAGGCGGATCCCCACTAAGACCCACAAAGCAGAACACCGACCTCATGCCCGCCCACATTCAGGAACTCACAATATTAATTTTTAAGAGAACCATTTTCTTCTAAAGTTTTGATGCTTTTGTGTACCTTAGATTAAAATAGCCCAGATATTTTTCTATTTCTTTCATTGTTACTCATGAAAAAGTGGAGGGAAAATGTGTCACAAATTAATCAATAAATTAATTTTAATAAAGTCAAATGGTAAAGGGATTAAGCACTGAACAAATAGAGAAAATAATGCCAAGACATTTCAGAAACCAAACCTAATTCCATCAGTGCAAGTTAGTATCAGTCCTACAAAAAGGCTTCTTATTGCCAAGTTATTGCACTACAAGCTCTTGATCGGTTAAGGCAGGGGTGTCAAACTCCAGTCCTCAAGGGCCGGTGTCCTGCAACTTTTAGATGTGCCTCTGCTGCACCTCACCTGAATAGAATAATTAGGTCATTAGCAAGGTTCTGGAAAACTTATCTACACAAGGAGGAGGTAATTAAGCCATTTCATTCCAGTGTTTTGTACCTGTGGCACATCTAAAAACTGCAGGACACCGGCCCTTGAGGACTGGAGTTTGATACCTGTGGGTTAATGCAAATTACTGTCTGTGACCTGACACTGATGGCATTGATTACAGAAGTATTTATAAAATTCAACCTGCTCCAGGAATCACCATTGAGACAGTAATTTTGTTATTGTGGGAAGACCATTGTTACACCAGAAACCAGTCACAACTAGAAGTCTCTTGTAAGATTTCTGACAGATGAGTCAAAAGAATAATCAGAAGAACGGTCTAAAGAGTGCCGTTTTTCCCTTGAAAACAATAAGCAATACGCTCGACTTTAATGCACATTCACCACACAAGACTCCACTGCTGAAGAAAAGACACATTGAAGCTTATTTAAAGTTTGCTTCAGAATAGCAGACTAGCTAATCAATGCTGTGAGAATATTTTCTCGTCAGATGAGCCCAAAATTTTGCTCTTTAGAAGTCATTTCACAACCTTTATGGAGGAAAATTGACACTGCACATTAAAACTCACAACAGAATCTCCAAAGATGTTTAAGAATTTGAAACACCTGGTGTGGAAGAAATGTATATAGTTAGCTTTCAGAAGTTGTCTTTGTTAAAAAAGCTTTCCTTGTATTAAATACATTTCAGCAAGCATATTCATAGCTTCCTCCCTGTGCCATTTCACTTTATTACAGCAAATTTATGCAGTGTTTAGTTTTTTTAATTTCTATCTGCAGATCACTTGGATAGTTACCAATATCTGGAGTGAGGTTGATGTCAATACTCTTGGAAATATGTTTACTTGGAAAAATGTTGATGTGCTATATGCTTATCTTCCCTGATGTACATAATAAAAAACTGCAATAGAAATCTTGTATAGGAATATGGAGATAAGATGTATGAAAACTACATTTTTAGACTTTCAGAACATCAAAGGTTTGTGTAAAATAAGCAATCATAAGTCTCACTAGGAAATATTTAAGATTAATGACACATATTCATTTAGGACAGACGTAACCTTTAAGTAGATATTTGTCTTGTAGCATCATAAAAGTAGTTTTTCTTACACGTACATTTAAAAGGAAAGACAGACCACTAATATATACAAATCTGCTCAAAAGTAAACTTCATCCCCATCGCTAAAACCTGATGTAAAAGAAAGTACGACCTCATGCCGGAGTTTCAAACACTATTACGGATGAGACAAATGCAAGGTAATGTTCAACATTAACATTAAGTAAGATAAAAGTAAGATTAAAAATAGTTCTACATAAAGCACCAACATTTTTTCCCATTTCTTCTTCCAAAGGGCTGATGACTTTAGCACACATGGATGGACACAATATGGTTACTTTTTCCTCTCGTCTAACAAGAGGAAATGCCTGGGAATTACCTGTTGGGCCCAAGAGATCTTGGCAAGCCCAATGCCAGGCCAAAGAGGGGTGCAGTGAAAACCTCCACTTTCACAAACAAAGACTGAGGCGGATCCAGGTCTCCAGGGCAAAATATGCTGATTAATTCCACTTTGCTTGATTTTTCACGGTTTTCACCACACACTGACTGACTGACAGGCTCTGCTACAAAGACAGCATTGAGACATCTTCACTAATGTGGCTGAATTGTTAAGGTTTGATATTGTTAATGACGTGCAACTGAAGCTGAGAAACTGACACTTTGACCACGAGTTTGGAAGCTGAAAAAGTTTCCCATCCGCCTCCCGTTAGCTTGGAGAAAAGACTCCCCAACACACTTTTTCCAAATTAGACACAATATGCTCTTACATCTGATTGCTGGAGCGGGATCATGCTCGGCTGTGTTAAGTTAACCATCAAAAGGGTTCAGTGATTTCTAAAGTTGTTTCACTGCCAGGAAGGACAGCGGCTCACAGTAACTGTCAGGGAAAAGCGGATATCATGCAGTAACATTTTTTCTAGGTCACTTCATAGAGTGCGAAATAAAAAGGAAGGGGAAAAAATATTGGCTGATCAGATGTGTTACAGTTCATGACTTGGGTTTCTTTATCCACCCTTTATTATTCCATGATACTTAGAGCCATATTCACTGGTGGAAAACACTGATCAGGCATCTCCTTGGACTCTTGAAATGGTAACATCAGTGTTCCCAGTCGGACCATCTCCGAGCTTGCTCAAAAGTCAGCCAAATGTCTGATTCTCATCAAATTTGGTAAAAAAAAAAGCAAAGACTCATCACAATTTGTCTAGGAGTGAAACGTGTCAGCGTACTCGGAGGAGACAAGCCAGCTATGAAAACAGTCTGCCTCAAGTCTTGACAGTGAAGTGAAGTTAATAGAGAATGATAAGGCAAAGGGTCTTTCCCCAAAGAGGGTAGGTAGGTAGTAAAAGGTTTTAAAGCAATTATCTCAATCTCTTTTACAGAGGAGGCCTTAGAAGTGGCATTGAATGAGTTAGGTTTTGGCAAAGTTTAGTTTCTCCCTACTGGGACAGTACCTGCCAACTAACTTCTGACCTATTTCACCACCTCTATCCATCCTATCCATCCAATCCATCCGCAGTGCCCGTTCAAACTTCTTTTGTGTTTTTCTAGCCCCTCCTTCCATTCCAGGAGGTTTAACCTTGGGTCACCACCAACTTCTTAATCAGGTCTGCACATGACCATTCCTTTCAATCCCCACATACCAGGAGAGGAGCACACCCTGATACAGTAAATTATGATAAAGAGCTCACGACTCAAAATCGAGCGACCATATCCCAGTATGAAAGCTAAGGGGCCTGGGATACATCAATAAAAAGATTTGGGTGGTGGGTCGGCAGGATGGGGAGGGGCTGAGAAGCCACTCCAGAAAATCCGCACTTCAAAAGAAGCCAGTTTTAGGTTGAGGGGGGAGGAGTGTGTGTGTTGGATGTGCGAAGGATAAAGTCGCTCTATAAAGTCTGCTAGGCCAATCCAATGTGGTCACCAAAGCAAAGAGAAAAGGGAAAATGAAAATACAAGACATTTACGTGTGTGTGTGTTCTTGAAATTCTTTGAAGACCTGAGCTTCAAGAAAAAAAAAAGACATAATGATTACCAGTCGGCTTATCGTCGTTTTGACGTCTCTGGTCTAAAATTCATGAGCTGTGATCTCACTCTGTCAACACAGCATGATTTCAAAGTGTTTGGCTCTCCATTGTGTTCCTATTGTGGTTCTTTCACCAAACGTCGGAAGAACGGTATGGACTCGCTGTCAGACGGGGCAACGGCAATTTCCTGGGTTAACCAAAAAGGTTACCAAGGTCAAAAAGTGCCCAAAAGGTCATGATAGGGTGAGGTTAGAAAATTACCATTCAGCCAATTTTTTCAGTGTTTGATGAGAAAAACTGCCAGATCCACAATTCAGTTCATGCAGTTTTCTTGAGGTTCTTTGGTTTTAAACCACTGTGAATATTACAGATTAAATTAAATTGGAAACGATATAAGTAAGCCTGACTGGCAGTGATTATGTGATGCTAAAAAAAAGAATACTTTTAAGATGAAAGTTTAACTTTTTCAAATATACTGAGAAAATGAAGCAATGTCCTGAGGGAGTAGAGTAATAATTAATTCATTTCCAGCCCAAAACATATTAGGTCAGCTTTTAATGGATGACTTTGGTGATGTTTTATTTGGTATTTTGGAACACACTGAAATACGCAAATCAAGAAACTCTTCCATCTTTCAAGCACATCCTGGAAGTCTGCCCAGACTGAACCCACATACAGTATTTATCAGCAGGAAAACAGAGCCAGAATGCACTTCAAAGAGACGCCTCGATAAGAGCGCCCCGATAACCTTAAACTTAGACCAGCCTGCTGCACTGCTGAACAGTGCCCAGAGCTCTTTAGCTGACATGAACTTGTTAAACTAAAAGTGCTTAAGAGTACGTCTTGGATAGCAGCAGTATCAAGTATCAGCAGGCATTATTTAAAGCAGAAGACCTAATGCCTATATTTCAGTCTTACACATACATCTATGACCAATGTTTCTCAACCATGGTTCTCAGGGCCCACAGTGATTCATGTTTTGAATCAGGTGCTCCAGAACACCTGATTCAAATGACTGCATTACCTTCTTAGCATATGTAGTATTAAGTGTAAAGGCTTATCACCCATTTATTAAGTCAAATGTGTGGCATATAGAACACTTAAAGCATGCAGGACATTGGCCATGAGGAACAGGGTGAAGAAATATTGACTATGTCTGTATCCACTTGTCCTAACCAGCTAATCCAGGAGAATTGTACATTTTGCTTTGAATATTTGCAATTTTACATTATCAAGTATTCAGTCTCAAAAAAACAGATGATGGGTATACAGTAAAGGAGAGGTGAATGAAAGTCCTCATTCAAGAACTAGAATCCCATCATCAGACAGGATTCAGTCTCAGTCAGGAGTCAGTCTCCTGATTTCCAGCAACCAAAACACAACAATCTTCCCACATGGAGGAAATATGCAGTAATATTTTGTCTTAGCAGATGTCTGCAGTCAAAATAAAGTTCTGTATTTGATTTAAATATTTAATTTGGTTTACATTTTTACTAGGGATGTCAATGTTAATGCGTTAATGCTTGCGTTTAATCAGAAAATTTTAATGTGCAAATATTATATAATCCATATAATTTAAATGACTTATTTTAACCTGAAAGCTTCTCTCTCACAGAGGGTTATGTAATTCACAACAGTGTGTTGTCAGACTGGACAATTATGGCATTATTACTCAAAATTAATATATAGTGAGAATCACCAATTCACCCATGCTTCAAGGAATGAAATGAAAACTGGCTTCAATCAGGTGAAAGAACTTATTGGTGAGAGGATCTATACAAACTCATTTGGTTTTAGTGTGGAAACATCTAAGAACTAAGTCTACTCAAGAACAGAAATGAGGCCTTTCTCTCAACTGATGAGTGCTCTTCTGCAAATGAAGATGACAAACAACCTCTGCACTGAGAGGCAACGGGACTCAGAGAGACAGTGTCAGGGGTCAGTGAATGAAACGGCAACACCTCTGCCGCCACTTGACAGCTTGAAAAACCGGGTGGCAGAAGAAAGTGCAGGGCTGTTTGAGAGAGGGTGGGAGCAGCACTTGAGGCCAGAATGGAAGACACAAGCCTCCCAGCAGCAGCAGTCAGAGGCAAAGGGACACAGGGGCTACTGTTCCCATTGAGCCCTTTGTCTCCCCGGCGCTCTCTTGTTTTTCCTCAGCAAACCGTGGGCACAATGAAGGCGGCATGCTCCCCTCCCCTAGCGCAAAGGGGCTGTCAATACCGGACCTATCAGACCCTGAATGGCCGAATCAGGCTTCCCATGAAAATCAAGTCAATGACCTGCTTCCCCTGGCTCTCCTTGTCGTGAAGTGGGTGACAGCTATAATTTCAATAAGTGAAACAGACAAGGATAGAGAGAGAGGGGAGAAGTTTTCTCACATGTTGCTGAGGATACTTTGCCTTGGACTCGGCATCCTCATATAAAATGCATTAATTCCTTCGCTGTGAGCTCACCATAAATGATTTGATTGTAGCCAATTCGACATAGTTTTCTGAACTTCCCTGAGCGCCATAAAACAAAAAAAAAAAAGGAGAAAAGGGGGAAACAAGATGCTGGGAATGCAGAGACAATTTTGAACCAAACATTTAATTTCAGCCTTCTGACCCAATCAAGTGGAAAAGAAGACAGGCTTTGTCCACCTTGGCCCATCCAAGAAAAAGTATAAGATAGAAGAGGAAAAGAAACGTAAAGATTTTGCCAAGATTTAGTCACGCCTTAAGGACTTGCTTAGTCAATTGCTGTCAGATCAAGAAGAAAAAGAGAGAAAAACATCCATGGTTGCCTTATATAAAAAAAGAAAAACACTTTCTCTTTCAGCCAAGTCGGGAGAGTCTCCACAGCCCGAATTACACAGTTACTTTTAAAGGATTTGCATTTAAAAGATTGCGTACAGGGCCTGAATGCAGGTCGTTTTTCTGTGACCATAGAAACACTAGAAAAGGTGGAAAATTCAGTCTGCTGAACTTTAAACGACTTTATTAAAGTGTCACTAATCAGACGTGAAAGACACAAGGTTTTAGTGTTTGTGCTAACTTACAGAAAACTGAGGGGGGGAAAAGGGCTTAATGACCTGTTAAGAGCATTACTTTGAAAAGCCTTGTTGATGTCTCGCTTTGTAATAAAGAGCGAAGAATTGCTCAAGACAGGAAAAAATTAATTCCCAAAAACATCCAAAGAATTTTGAAAGAAAGAATCTAATTTCAGGCCAGCAGGCATGTGAAAACAACTAATAATACCCGCTGTCATCTTAGTTCACATTATCGCCAATCAATAAAAAGATATATTACGCTTAATTCAGCAAACAACTGACAACCTAAAAGACCACCAGTTGTGAAAATTGAATACAATTATTAAAAACTGCAAATAATAAATGCTTGATTTAAGAACATTCTAGCGTGTATTTCCCTTTAGAAAAAGCCAAATTCCTAAGCAGAAAATTGCTACCATTACAGCATAATGGGATAACAACCCAAAGAATAATCCCTTGCTAACAATAGCGAGGTTTGAAAAGACTTCTTTGAGCCTTTTTTGGTGTCTGCCAGCAGAGCGCTGCATTTTACGGCCACCAACCAGCGATGTAATCTCCGCTCAATGGAGACCTGGAGAGACGGGCTCCACACAAGGTTTTCTTCCACCGCACATCCATCTATACATCCATCCAGTGATTTATCCATTTCATCCCAAAGGAAATGGAAAGACCTCATTTACATCTGACACAAACCGGGCAAAGGAGTACGAGGCCTTATGATTGGAAGAAATAAAAACCTCAAAACAACAGGACACGATTGTGAGCATGGGAGCTGAGAGGGGGTGATGGTAAACAAATTAACATCAGAGCAACAGAATAAAGAGAAGCTCTGATCTCCTAGGCTGCTCCTAATCATATACACCCTAAATGAACCATCTTGGGACTTCTACCAAGTTAATTTCAGTGCAAGAATTAATTAAAGCCAGAGCGAACTGCAGAAGAGTAAAAAAAAAACATCAACAGCAACAAAAGGCAGTGTAATCATTGCACGAAGTTAATTTGTCTCATAATGGTATAAATTTGATTTTCTGAGACAAGCTGAGCTAATGAAGAAAATACAATTAAAAGTGAGAGGTTTTGATATGGAAAGTTTAACTTTTTTATCTTCTGAGGAGGAATAATGAATTGAAGGATGCGCTGGAGGTTGGGAAAACCCCGTTTTTATTTTAAGATTGAAGTCAAAAACACGCTGGAAGAACTGCTGCAGGTCATCTGAACAGTGCTGGTTACAATACTGAATTTATTCAAGGTGTGCTTTGAAGCTTAATGCTTGCTTCTACTTTTAAAATGAAGAACATACTGGGATAAGAATTTGCTATGTGATAAACTCTAATTTAAAATTTTTCCAAAAACTCATACGGGGACAGAATTATTCAGATTGTTCCTTTTGGTTATAGAAGATTATCAGTAAATGCCACGTTTACATTTCTAAATATGACTGCACAATTATTTGCATACTGTTTGGCAATACAGTAGCATAACTATTTCTCTGCAGTAGTTTTATTTGTTGTTGTTGTTGTTTTTAGTTTTATTTTCAGAGCAGTATGTGTCGGTATTGTAAGACTGCATGTGGTTAGATTTAGTACCAAAACCCCTGTGATGACATTTTCACATTTATTTTTATGGATGGTAATTTTTTCTTCCACTCTTTTTGGTATGCTTAGTTGGTTACTAAAAGACTCCACATTAATGGTTTCAAAGTGGTGGGAACTTCTTCAATCATTTTGGATCAGTGTGTATGACGTGTAGTACTTGTTAGTTGACTCACTGGACAACATATCAAAAACTAATTCTTGTTTTACCTTAAATTAAGAGTCCAAAACATAATTTGGGGTTCATGATGATATTAAACTGAAACAACTACAGCTTCACAAAACAAGCTTGATTTTCATGAGAAATACTGTGCAAAGCTAGACGTTGTGCCTCGTCCTTAATTTTCCCAAATTTGCCTCAACAGTTTGTTTTAAATTTAGCAAACTGTAGGAAGCCTACTTTGACTCAGATGTTCTATTAAACCACCTCTGTCTCATTTGCATAAACAGTACGCTGTCACTGTTGCTATGACAAAATCTATTGTTTTCTATGTTTTTCATAAAATTTGAAGCACACTTCAAAACGAAATATAAAGTTAATGTCAAGAAGAAAAGGCAAAAGGAAAATCTAATCTGACTAAATGTGCTGGTAAGATTTAAATCATTAGCATTTGATCATATTTTAAGTTCAAAATATGATTATGTGTTTCATAATGAATATGTCATCATATTTAAATTATTATACTGCTGAAAAGTTAATTTGTTTCATTAAAACAACAGTGAGAAAACATTTTATAGATTAATTAAATGCCAAAAGATGTTTTCAATCCTTTATTTCTGTTAATTATGATGACGTTTAAGATCAAAACAATGAAAAACAATTTGGTAATATAGAAATTTGGGTTTATTGAAGAGTATTTTTAAACTAGAAGCTTTTATCTGACAAATAAGCCTAAGAAGAACACATATTCTCACTTATTGAGTATGATTATAATTTATTATTAAGGTAGCAGATATACCATATTTTTTTAATTATTGGCTTCTGACTTGCTCTTCTTTTTTAAAATAAACAACAACTGAAGAGCACATAAAATATAAAACATTCAGTCAACTCTATCTAATAACTGTACATTCAAGGTCTTGCTTTGACAATCAAATCTCTACATGTTTTGAGAAGAAGAAGGAAAATACAGGCGTTAATACTGAGCAGCACCATGTCCACCCAGCCTTTCACATGTGGGGTGTTTGCTGGGGGCAGACGGGACGTTTGACAGCGAGGGAATCAAACTGGTTCCATATGAGAGCAGCTGGCAGTACTCCAGCCTCGGGGGCAGCGACGGCTTCCTCTGAGTCAAAGAAGGGGACTCATGTAAACTCAGCAGCAGGGGTCATGCATAAAGCCAACAAATGAATCTTGAGTTTCAAAGACAGTTTGAAATTTGATGCGCTTGCTCTGTTTCTGATTGATTTTCTTGCTCAGAGTTGAATTCCCATAGTGGATATGTAAAATTAAAGAGCCAAACGATTAAAAAAAGGGGCAAAATCTGCTAAACCTCCACCAGATCTAAAGCATCTGTTGTTATCCAAGGTTTGCAGCTAAAGTAATAATGGGTATTCAGTTTACTGTGTCTTTTGTACTGCCAAACTTGAGAGTTTTTAAGACAGCAGTGTGTCCAGTGTATTTGCGGCTAACCAAAAATTTTACGAGGATATGAAACAATTAGCCTTTTTTGCTTAAATGTGGATATAATTATAGTAAAACTTTCAAATTACTCATACTGTAACATTTAAAGATTTTGCATGAGTTTTTGTTTGAGCCATCATGACAAATGCCAAAAATGTATGGTATAGGTGGCTTGATTTATAACAGAAAATGGAACAATTATTCCTACTAAACTGAAAATAGTAATTATTTGCAGAAACAAATTACAGAATAAAATCTGCTGATTTCATTCAGAGAGCAAATCTACAGTAGAAAATGCAGCCTGGAAAGCTGACATACCTAAGCCCAGTGCTACTTGCCACATCATTTACTGGTGTTTGCAAAGCAGCCAGTTTTTTGCATCCTGAGCAAAAAACTCAGGATGCAAAGGAAATTGATGCGCCCATCAATTTCCTTGGAGCTGACTCACTGTACCCCCAGAAAACAGAGATATGAAATAATGTGAGATGTTTTTGTGTCGTTTCCTTCAGTGGTTCTTGGTGCAGCGACCCCACAGGTGAGGGGGTGAACAGTCTTTTCAAAGGGTTTGGTTCATTTGGCACAGTGCAGCGTGAAACCGAACCACGCATTTGAAAATGTAACAGATGCAATCAATCAAACAAAGTCTACACACCTTAAGGAAGGATCGACTGCCTGGTAATGCTTCAGGTGCTACATATCACTACAACCATTCCCATAATGTTTCACAGGGCTAAATAAATACATCAGTCAGCTTTAACAGTTGACCTTTGACAGGTAAAAAAACATCTTGTACTGACTCATTCACATGGATGGTACTTTTGCCAACAAACTGAGTAATTTTGCTGACCAATCATGCCCCCTACCTGGCAATAACGCTCCCCTGCAGAGGCAGCACCCTTCATCGGCTCAGGAAAGGTGAAAAAAAGAAAGCATTTAAGGTGTTCATATGGTCCCACTACACAGCAGGTAGAAAACTGATAGGCTCTAATATCAGAGGTGGGAGGAAAGAGACCTGAAAGATCTGATGTTGCTGATTTTCTTATATCTGGAGCCTCAGTCACTCCAGAACAAAATCCTCTAAGTATAAGGTCAAGGCTTTTTCAACAGCAAAAGTGGAACCTACTCAGTACGCTCTTGTATCCAAACATATATCCTTGCATAAAACTGCTCAAATGTGACAGCTTTGAAAGAAAAACATCTTAAAGTGCTGCCTTGTAACTGAGGTCCAACATCTGTGTCAGAATGAAAAAAAGGCTTCAAAAGAGCCAAGTCCAGCACTCTGCAGGCAGCTGCTGAAGGACACAGAGAATACAGCGTGAAGTTTTACGGTCCGGCCTGCAGCGAGGCATGATGGGAAGTAATAACCACATCATTACCAACAGGGCCTCGGCCTTGTCAGGCGTCAGAAGAATAAAGAGAGCATGCAGAGTTCACACTCGAGCTGCCAGTCCATGGCGCTGTGGGACTCGGTCCCACGATGACATGCTGCGACACATACACAAATATTTATCAGCCTGGTGAAACTCAACCGTGCCTTCTGTCTTCTGAAAGAGTGCATCTGCCTGGACACACATAGCTGCTCGTCTGGCTGCCACAGCTCTGCTTCCGCTAGTGTTCTGCCAAGTCAGGTCAGAGTTCACAGGTCTGCCTTGGACGGCTCCTGAGAGCCTTGCTACTCATCGGATCGCTCACTCATTATCAAATAGCTGCATCAAGTGGCATGAAACACTCCGCGGGATCATGTGTAAATCTGCAAGAGGAGGGATTAGCACTGAGGCAGCTGGCATGCCTGAAGTCTGCAGGCTTTCAGCGGGAAGACGGAAACATACATAAAGAATGCAAAGACATATACCAACTGTGTACCGCACTTACATAAGGAGTCCTTTTGAAGGATTATGATAAAAACCACTACATATTCCAGGAAAACGCTTGTCAGTCTGCTGACATTATAAAAATAAAATAGCTGTTAACAATGAAATTTATGATTCAGATACTGGTAAACCTCAATGACTAAGACATGACCATGAAACCTCTCCAAAGCCACAGGAGATACTAAACCTTATTGGACAAGCAATGCTCTGCAAAGCCAGGAGTTCCCAACAAATGTATTGTTTGTTCATTTTATTTCTTGTTAACAAGTTCACACAAAAATTTCTTGACTCATTCTTAAGACAAGATTGGAACATAGACAAAGAAGAAACTGTAAAAGTTGTAAGTAGAGCTTTGGTTTTGCAGAATGTGTTAAGCAGCTTGCAAATTAAGAGGTCTAGCATAACTTTAATTTATGTCTGGACTCTTAAAAATGTTGTGAATGTGATTTTTTGTGGTTGCTTTTCAGTAATGTTATTTTCCATCAAATAAAAATACATTACAGAATATTATTTTATCTAATATAAAATTAACTTTCAGAACTACAGGACTACAGTTCAGCACACATAGCAGCTTAATAGTAGAAGAAACAATGATATTTGCTGGAAAGTCAACCTGCAGCAACTTACAGCAAATATCCAGCACTGTGCAAAAACTCCCGAGTCACCACTTACACTTTATAATTTGCTTCACTCGGGTATAAATGCCTTTTCATATGTTAAAGAGTTCTTTGTAAATATTTCTGCAAGCATTTGTGTACGCAAGACAACAAACTCTGACCTGTGAAACAATTGAGCATAAAAAAGCTCAAGGAATAAAAGAGTGGTGTTGTTTAACAGACAACCTAGCAAAGAACCAATCTATTATTAAATGCTTAATCACTTTGAAGCCACCATCCTGTCTCAGATACATCCATTGTTACAATTTTTTTATGTCAGTATAGATGATCAATAAAGGATGATGCATTTCTTGAGTCAACAACATTTTTTGGTGTTAGACGTTTGAGAAAAATAGACTTGATAAGATTTAAGAGTTCTTGCAGAGAAAAACTGAAAGTAATGCAGACCTAGGAGGTAAAAGCCCTGTGGAAAAAGACAGACTGCAGAGCAAGATTTGATGCAAATAAAAACCACAAGTGACAAGAGAAAAAGCTGTTTGTTTAAGTTTGATGCAGGTCTTATTATCTGAAACAAACTTCCACCCACTTGTTTGGTAATCACATTTTTTTTCATGTTTCAAAAACGTCTTGGACATGTAAAACCAATGATATGTATTTTAGTCTTGTGCTAGAGGTGGGCCAAGCGGAGACATCCCAAACACATGTATGTCAAATGTGCCAAGTATAGGCACTTGTAATGAAGCGTGATGTAACAGCATTCACTGTGAGTTGATCAAATGCAGATCAAACTTCTTACATCTGTTAAAGACAAGACTTTCAGCTACTACTCATCTGCATCTTCATGTGTACTTATGTCATTTAAGGACTTGTTTTCACAGCCAGGAACAAGAAAAGTGCAAAAAGGAGACTTGGAAAACTTTTAGATAACCTGCAAAATGATATTTGAAGTGGCATATTTATGCTGTAATCCTCTTTTTCATTTAGCCACTTTAGCTTTCACATTCAGGCTGTGGAACTGTCAGTGAAGGCTCAGCAGGAGCCCCCTGGAGGAGATACAGATACACACTTCTGTTATATCTGATCACCCCCTCTTTGTAATATCATAAGAACGCAATGTCCTGGGAGGGAGAATTCATTACGATCTGCCTCTCAACAGCAGGCCAGCCAAGTTTAGACGTTTTTGCATGATTCATTTGAAGTGGATGGTTTTATTTTATTTTTTTTTGTTTTTTTTGTTTTTTTTTTCCATCTCTGTGAGCTACGTGTCAGTGCCAGAGAAGCCAAGCAGGATAACAGTAGAGAAATGAGAAAAGGGTGCCAAGATTCAGTGGGTTGTTGAGAAAGTATACAGTAACGATGGTGTTTATGGTTGAAGGCATGTAACAGGGGTATACAGACACAAACACGAGCAATTCAATTTAAAATGGTTCATTGTTTGAAAGGGAAGAACGTAGAGTCTGCTCTAAGAACAGCACTTTGTTAAATTACACCTTGACATCCCAACACAATAGACCCTGGTGAAAATTGTGGCGAATAGAAAAATCAAAGAAACAATAGAGCCAAAATAGCCAAAATGTCAATAAACAAAATTGAAACTGCAGCTTTCCCTTTTGTCTTTTAACTTCCCCAAAAAGTCAGCAGCTCAGGATGCAAAAAACTTTAATAAAAATGTCAGTTTACTCAGACAAAGCCTGTAGCGCTGCAGCTCAGGTACCTCAGTCATGAGCAGCAGCCTGAGTCACGTTGACTAGACCCCGCACAGCACTGCCCAGAGCCCTCACCAGCTGCTTTCAATTAAACTGACCCAAATGGAGAGGGGAAAGGAGGCCTGCATTCACCCAAAAATGTTTAGCTGCTTCAAGCCAGGAGCTCTTACCGCTCTCTGTGTCTGACAGCAGATAAGTTGTTCAGAAATTGCGTAAACAAAAAAGTTTTGTTGGTTATCCAAGAACCAAACTCCTCTAGTTGCCATGCAGAAGCAAGAGAAAATGTTTACAGGCAATCTTTGCATCCAGTCTGCGCTGTGATACTTGACTGCAGAATTATAACGTTCAAATACAGAGTAAGCAGCGCCAAACACAACACTGATCCAAGAATCTGCCTGAATGAGATAATAACCATGCTAGCTGAAGATCATACTTTGCAGTTATTGTCTCTGAAACCACAAGCTTTTTTTTCTGAGACGTTCGACTCTCAGCAAACAACCGCAGACTTTCAGTGAAATGACCCCTGGCAGAAAAACGTGGAAGGCCAGTTTAGCCAGTGAAGAACAGCCTTCTTTGTGTTTAACGTGTTGCTGCACGGAAACACCTGAAGAGAAGCACCTGCTAATCGTGTAAAAGCAAAAGACAACCTGTCACAGTATGACAGCTGAGGGAAATTAAACGGTCATCTTGAGTGAATCTAATGTTCCAAGTCAAAATGTTGACTCCTGTCATTGAGGTGGAGGTGATTTTGACATGCAACATTCTTGCAGACCAGCCCAACATTCCTGTCTCCTCCCGTTTTACAAAGGCTCCTCAAAAATGGCTTGAGGATCCAAAATTCTCCAGTCGCTAGGCCAAATTGATGTCCTCCAGTAAATCCATTGTTCATTGAAAGTCTCTTCTACAGTTTATTTATTTAACACCAAGAAAAGGAATCTTGTATCTGATTTAGCCACTAGTTTCGTCTGTTGTCCTTAAGTCAAATAAAACAAAAGATGCATAACACTGGAATTTAAATCAATAAAAGCAACACACCGTCAGAAAATCTGAGTTCATCAAATTCATTTCCTTATCCAATGTAGTTTTCTGACTATTACAACTACTGCATCATCACACAAAAACAGGAGGTAGTTGGTGCCAATATCAGAACTTAAGGCAATCCCATAGGATAGAAAACAAATGACAAGTTGCATTTAAACAACACAAAGAGTTCTTAACATTTTCTTTATTTCAATTGGTCAGTTTTCAAAATACTTAATGGGGTAGAAGTACTGAATAAATAATTAAATCTTTCCCACCGAACAGTTCAATAAGAACAGGAAGGAAAGAATTTGAAAAGCAATAAAACACATACAAAAAACTTCTACAATGGGAAAAAAATCCCCCAGAAGAATTTAGCAGACAATCGTGGATACTCAAGGTTTTCGAGGAGGCCAAGCAGCTGTCAAACGAAGAGCATGAACAGAGTTACGACTACCACTCTGTTGCACGATTTTAAAAAAAAAGTACAACTTGCACAGAAATTGACTGCCGGAAAAAAAGTCATGCAGGGACAATCTGTGAGGTGAAATATTTCAGTTTCAATATTGAAAGCAGCTGCAGATCAGCTGTGGTTTGGCCTTACTCTGAGCTAAGACTCGCACAACACACTGAGTAAGAAAATGATTTTGCAAAGTTAAAGAGTAAATCAGGTAGCAAATAGAAAAAGCAGTACGGTTTAAAATATATGCTTAATTTTCTTAATAAAGTTGTATTATTCTGCTTGCAGATCAAGAGAAACAGCAGATCTCCTGTTAGGAAACTCATGACATAATAGTGGGGATAGATTTTTAAATTTTGTTGTGCTTTCTTTCTTACAAAATGACAATAAAAGGAATTCTGATTCTGATAACAATACAGTTAAGCTAGACAATAAATCAATAACAATATACATTCTGATAGAGACGTGGTCAATACTAATAGATAATCTGAGAGAAATCTTCAATATTTACAATATTCACTAAACTCTGATTCAGAACCACACAACATTATGGGGGTTGTAGACAGCTATCGTGGCCAACTAAGCCAGGTTGACATCAAATAACTCAGTCATTGGTTACCTGGTAACTCACTGATTATTTGGTTATCTAGCAGCAACTTGTTGGATAACTTGCACAACAGCAGTTTAAGGTTTGCCATTGTGCCGCATAACTGCTTAAAAATAAACGACATGGAGATGAAACTGTGGATAAAAGACAAAATACTGCCACCAGTTTGGCAGTATTTCAGATATTTAAAACAAAAAACAAATCAATGATTATCAGTATCGACTGATATGAAACATCATGACATGTTTTCCAGCCATATCATCCAGCCCTGCCACAGCAAGGTTCTCGCTGTCTGGTGCCACTCTATCTTTGCTCATTCCTTTTCTTCACCCTGCTGCTCTTCGCTCTTTGTCCTCCATCCATCCCCCACATCACTCCTAAATTATCTGTCCAGGCTGCAGGAGATTCCCCTTCCTGCCTGTGGGTCGCTTGTCTTACTACAATGAGGTGTTTGCATGTGCACCCCTGACTGCATGCATGAGAACGCAGCCGCTCTGTCTCATCGGATGTCCCCAGAGGCGGGATGCTCTGGAAAAGGGCCGGTTGTACTCAAAGTCACTCAGGGGTGGTGCTGATTGATGGCTGGCTGGAAGTGAGATGTGCAAGAGAGCAGCGATCCCTTTAACTTCTTTTTTTTTTTTTTTAAAGACATGAAGCAGAGTCAGGTCAGCTCTGAAAACAATGGAAATTGGCTTTGTGTATTTCTGCATGTGGATAAGTTGGAGTATTTGTTGATGCTAGGGAGCTCTGTGAGTCACGTGGAAGAATAAATCACCCCATAGCTGGGATCCATTATTACCGCAGAGAACTCGTGCCAAAATCAACCCAGTGCTCTGCTTCTTTCTCTCTAACTCCATTCGTTTTACAAGTGAAAGTAGTGGAAATTTTTTTTTTTGGAGCTGGAGAGACTTGGGCATTTTTTATGGTCTCCTCACAGTCAGAGCAGAACAGAAAGAAGGGATGAAGACTTCTCTGAGATGGAGTCCTAACAGGGAAAGACTTATTTTCTCAGTGAAAATCTGCAGCTCAACTGCACTCAATCAAACTTACTTCGGTTCAGTTGATGTAAAGCTTGGAAATTTTACTTCACAGCTTCTGACGCACCTTTCTGATTGCACTTAACGAAATCCTAAATGGCTCCCTTTTGATCTCGCCTAATTCTGCAGACCAAAGCAGAAATGCTTGCCCCGAGGAGGTTCTGACTATTTTGGTCTCACATTTGGTCGGCGACTGTGCGCTTAAGACTAAGGAATGACCCCCACCCAAATGAGGCATGACAATCAAAGTTGCACTACAACAGAAATGTATCTCTGATGTGAAAATAAACCAGATGATGCAAAACTCTGACCAGCGAGCATGTGCACAGCTCAGGCCACAGTCATTTATTATTGTAACTTGAAGTCCTGCGTCAACTTTGCATGAGTGAAGAGAGAAAAGCTGCGGACAGTCGACCACAGAGCAGACAGACCTTTTCTTTTAATACACATTCGCGTTCCCTTCACCAGCATATTTTGTGTTTATAAATAGATGATGTGAATAATGTGTGTTTTAACCTGTTTACAGAAGTGGAGGGCAGGGCTACCACACAGAGACAATTCAGTTTGCCACAGATGACAATTCAAGAAATGTCAAAAAGTTTAATTTCGAGCTCCATTGTAATGTTGTGTATTTGAATCTTACACTGAACATGTTTTATTTAACTGTTTAGCGAAACTGCAAATATGATCCCTCCTTTAAATGTTCGACTCTTTCATTGTCTCCTCACACGATAAACCTCACGTCATAAAAGGGATTGACTAAAGAGTATTCAGGTTTAATGTAAGGCTGTTGGTTCTGCTCTACCCTACTCTTCCCTACTGCAAACATTTTCACAAACTCTGCCCTAAAATGGCCTCTCTTGGAAACTCACAGACTCCAGGTAAACCCTACAGGACAACTCAGTTTTGTGGACCAGAAGCGGCCTAAAATCCCCATTCTGAAAGAATATTTGGATAATTATGCATGATTATCTGACGAAGGCTAAGAAATTCTTTAACTCCTCTAATTGTTTATTTTATACAAGAAAGTTAAGCTAAATTGACAGTAACAGAACATGAATAAACTTCCTCACATCCTGATCATCCAAACCTTTTTGGATACAAACTCACAGAACCAACAAAGAGCTAAAACTGTGAGTCTGCAGAAGAAACAACAGTGGCAGAAAAATCCATTTTCCTCATTGCAGATTTGTCCTGTTGCTTTAGGCACATTTAAGTGTAAACCTGAGTAAACAAAAAATGCAGCTTTAAAAAGATGATTTGATTTATTAAAGGAAAATAATGTATCTTCCCCAACCTGGCTCAATGTGAAAAAGTAATTTTTCCTGTTAACCTAATATCTGGTTGTAGCTACTCTTGCCAAATAGGTTTTATTCAGGAGATTTCTTGATTTTACAGCTCATACAGTATGTTATTCAGGTCTGGGTCTGGCTGGTGAAATTGAACAGAGGAGGCCAAGTTGATTTTGATTGTGATTTTTTTTTTCCTTTAATAAATGAAATTATGGTTTTAAAACTTACTTTTACATTTATTCAAGTTGGATATTAAAATTAAACTTATGATATAAATGACAAAAAAGAAAAGATGGAAAAAATATGTCAGGGTGAAAGTGCTTTTTCACCTAATGCTTCGAGCAGAATAACATTTTTCTGACCTTTTAAAATCCTCTTGACAGACATGAGATGCTGCTGTTCAACCACAATAACAGATCCAAAGACTTTAATGAGCTGAAGTCCTGATAAAGAACTGAAGAAATGTTAAAGCTCGTCACCGAGGATCAAACAAGGTGGAGAGCAGCCAAAGATATTCAACACTTCTGAATGGAGAGACATAAAACGAATGAAGCAAGACAAACCCAAGCAAACAAGAAAAGACTCGCAACAAATAACGGTCTTTGATAGCCACATATTCATAATAAACTACATTAAACAGACTTATTTTGCTTGCCACAACCATTCAAGTGTTCCTGCAGCTGATTGAGAGTTTGAACTTGTGGCCAGCGTGTCTGTGTGGCTTTATGTGTTCTTGGCAGCATCTGCCTGCATGCATCTATGCACGACTGAATGTTTATCCGACTTTTATTGCGATGGTGTCTCGTAAAAAAACGTTGTGAGACAAGCCGGCCCTCATCAGCACCGGCCGACCCGATGTCTGCTGGGACCACCTACGAGAAGACCAGCAAGCAGATGCCTCACCTTGTCGATGACCATTTAAAAAGCGCTTGTCCGTCCAGATTATCCTGTGAATTACAACTTCGGTCATGGCCAGTGCATCACAGCCTCTGCTAAAGTACATGCGGACAATTAGATACACAAAATAGTGCAATCAGACCGTGAATTACAATGCACAAGGATGTAGTTTGTTCTGCATCATTCCTCTTCCCTCCTCTGGGAACCCTGAAGTCTGCGTATTAAGTTCTGTTCATGAATCCCAGGTTTGGTTTGAGACAAACAAAGACGAGCGGAGCTCTGATGTGTAACAATGGTCGACCTTTCCCTAGAAACTGCTGTCATCAACACTTCAAAAAATATTAATACTCTCACGCAGAGACAGAAATACACAAAACCCAGCATCCGTATCAAATCATCCAGCTGTACATGACCTTCTTCTGCCGGCTCGCTGACCTGGCTGACTGTGTCGGTTTTGTGTTTCAGTGAGTCTCTTTTTCTGGCTTCTCTAAAACCTTAACACGGTCTCTGATGACTGAATCACTTTTTCACTGGTGTTCGTATTCAGGATAATTTAGTATCACAAGAATATCAAAGCAGCACAAAATGGAATCAGAAAGACAATTTATCGATTTTTAGATCTTGATGCTAAACTGTCTAGATTAAATACATAAATGAATTGTGTAGGGACATTTTTATCTCATAATATATTCAATATCAGATTAATACAGTTATAGCACATTATCTGGTAAATAATTTGCACCACAAAACTCATTCCCATTTAAATCAGAATTTAATTGGGAAATAAATGTAATAATAATTGAATAGTAAGTAAGAAAGAGAAAAAAAGTAACATTTTATGTTTCTTCGAATATTTTGTAGGATTGTCTGTCTCATTAAAACTGTAAATCTTAACATTTTGGAAAATTGTATGTGACACACCAACACAAAGCAGAAGATGAATATGACATGAAAAGAAATTAAGACATAATTTTGTTTGTTTTAATAATAAAATCCATCCTTCAAATTTCTAACAATTCGTAAATAGCATTCATCTGTGTGTAATTTAATATGAATTTATACTGCGAAGCAACCAAAAATGCCCAGGGCAAATTTGGAGGAACAACACAGATCAACAACTCAACTAAAAGTTATGCACTTTACAAATCTGGAGTGATAAGGAAGAAAACATTGTTTAAAGACAAAATTGAGAATTATTGATGAGGCCAAAACTAAGCATTTAGAAATGAAGGAGGAAAACACAGAACACAATCCTGGAGGAAAAATGAAGAGGATGCGAAAGACTTGAACCTGAGGTGGAGGTTCACCTTCCAGCAGAAAATGTCCATAAACATCAGCAGACTGACGCATTAAAATTCTCCAGATTTGAATCTAACTGAAAATATGTGGCGAGATTTGATAATGTATGTTGACAGATGTGCAGTGGCCTGTTTTAAAAAAAATGAACTTTCCAGATGTGCAAAGCGACTACAGACGTATCCCAAAAGTTTTCCAGCTGGAATTGAAGCAAAATGTGGATTACAGAGGATTTTAATCAGGAAGAACAAATATAAACGCACACCACACTTTTCAGATTTTACATGTAAAAATGTTCAATGTTATATTTCCCTTATATTTCACAGTTACACACTACTTTATGTCAGTCTGTCACACAAAATAAAATGCATTGAAGTTTTAAGTGGTAATGTTACAAAACGTAAAGCATATTAAAGTGTCTAATGAATTTAAAGGGAATTTCAACTATTGAATAGAGTTTAGAGTAAAATGTTTTGGGCTTTGTGTTATCTCCAAAATTACCCGGTTCCTTCTGAAGACCCTGAACTGTTCCCTCCCTGCTTTCTTCCCATGACTTCTTGCAATAAGCACCCTTTAAGAAACATTGTCGCCACAACACTTCCTCCATTCCTACAACTCCTAACTTCACCACTTGACATCTCCAGAAGAAACCTTGAACACACTCTTTTCTTAAATCCAAGTACAACTCTTACAGGTGATGAGAGGGGAGGACAGCTGGCTGTCAGGAGAATCCATGCACACTCCTAAATCTGCCAGGGTGAGACGTTGGCCCAGAGAAAAGAATAATAATAGTCCAGCAAAGTCCCTGACGGGGCAGCACAACACTTTATCTGAACAGGCAGAACAAAGGAGGGCCTGTGAAACGCTTCCACTGTGTTTACTTTACAGGGGAACAATGCCTTTAAGAGGAGGGGGCAAGAAGTGATGTGGCACTTTGGGCCTCTGAGAGAATAACAGCACTTCAATTTGATTAGAAGGGAGTTCAGAAAGCTTTTGTTGCTTGCCAGTTTATGGCTACAGAGACGCTGGGATAAAACATAGGTAATAAACAGAAAAAAGGGAGATCTGCATTATTCTGAAGAGGTTTTCTTTTGTTTCTGTCAGAAAATAAAGAAATGTCTGATGGAATACTAAACATGTAGCTTGATAAACAGGTATGGAGTTTAAAAAGTTTTTATAAGCATAGTGATGGAAAAAAACTTAATACACCCAGCTGTTTATAAAAAAGTGTGGTCACCTGTCTAAAAGCATGGGTGTTTGGTGGTTTGCTGATTATGGTTTTTACATAATTTCATTCAACCAAGACATTTTATTCAGTTAACAAGGCTGACATCTCTCAAAGGATTATAAAGAAATGCAGGACCATTAATTTATTTTAAAAAATAGCATTTCTTAACATTTTTTTTTGAAAAATAACTTGTTTGTAATCACAAAAATACTTCTCCAAAATCAATTTAAAACAATTTATCTTTCGTTCCCATCACCCTAATCCCTATCTCCGATTTCAGGCTGAAGTTGGTATTCTCCCTGGACAACTTCAAAAAGTTAATCTTTCCTTCAGTCAGAAGAAACACCTAAATGTGCACCAAAGTATGAATAATTTTGTCTTAGCTGAACAGGTATTGACCTTAAAGAAGCTAATCAAATTGTCCAGTTGCACAGTTTAAATTGTGAAATTGCCAAAAACAGAAGATGATTCTGCAGGCCTCAGTTAGGATGTAAAATGTGGAACCCTGGACAGTCAGTGTGTGGCTCAGTTGGCATTTGAATGAACCAAAACACTTCTGGAACATTTACATAAAACCATTGAAAATATTTGGCCATGTTGCGCAGCATCATGTTTGGAGAAAACCAAACAATACAAACACTTCGTACCAACTTTCAAACACGTTGATGGAGGAGTCAGAGTTTGGGCTTTCTTTTGCAGCAGCAGGACTCTGGGACCACAAGCATAATCCAGTATTCTCAACTAAACTTGGTCATCAACAGGACAATGATCCCAAACACAACAGCTAATCTGTCACAAAAGGGCTGAACAAGAGAAGAAACAAGGTGTTGCAACCATTTAGTTGAAGTAAATCCATCTGTCCATCCATTCATTATCTTCCGCTTAATTTGGAGCAGCTTATCTGCAATCAAGGATGTTTTATTTTATTTATCAATAATCAAGATACTGCTGGTGGAACAGTCATTTGTAGGATCCTTTCAAATATTTCAGAAAGTATCATGGCCCAAGTGTTTATTTATGGGCTCCTTCTGAGAAATACAACAGCCAGAGTTTGGTCCAGCCAACCACATCCATGTAAACAAACAAAACTTGTTAAAATAAGAACTGGGTGCAATAAAATAAATTGCACATTTTATTCTGAATTTCCAACATTTGGAGAGCAGGCCAGTCTCCTCTTTGATCAGCTCATCTAATTGTCACGAGTCAAACCATTTTTGAACAAATACCAGTGGTTAAATAGCCCCTTTGTGAAAACTAATCACTTCTCCTGTCATTTGTTTGTAAATGTAACAAACTGAAGGCGATTCATATGAGGAAGGTGGCACACAAACCCCATTCCAGTGATCTGAGGCTGCTTAACGGCTGATGAGAAACACGTGCTGTGACACCAGTCGTGGCCCAGAGTGGAACGGAGAGCGCTGGATGGGATTCAGATGTGAGTGAATCCACTGGGAGTTCAGGGGGTGGAGGTTCTCCCCAGCTCCAAACAAGAGCAATACAGGATGTGATGAGGCAAAACCTTTGAACAAAATAAAAAACATCCTCCTTAACTCTGCAAATTCCTCAACAACAATAGATAAAATGGCTGCCAAGATTTTTTTTCTCATCATATTTACCAAACGTTGCAAATAAATAAAAGATTTATGGGTAATGAGGTCATCCAAGAAGAAATTAAGTATTGCCACTTTGAAGCTACTAAATGGAAACATCCCATTATGGCTGTCTAACAGTGTGTACCACTGTTGGTCTACATGCAGACTGAAATGAGGTTTGCAGCATATGACCCAAATGCGATCCAGAAGGAAGAAACAGTTCTGCAGGGCTGATGCAAAGAACAAAAACTGACAAAGTTTGTGAGGTGTTTTAAGATCGCTGCTCCCGATAAAGAATCTCCAGCCGAATTCCTTTTGTCCGAATTGTTTTTAAAACGTCACACATGCCGCATAGCAGAGCGTGACATGCCAGCTTTCCCTCATGCATCCAATCAATGGGGGGAAAATGAGAAACTGAGAATGTGAAAGGGTCACAACCCCAGGGATGGAAGTGATCCCCCAGTTGCTACTGGGTATCCTGTGTATAAACACAGCAGTGGAAAAACATTAGTCTAAGTCTGTAGGTTTATGCTGTAGTGCTATTAGGTCTCACAGACAGAGAGGACACCAAACACTTTCGATATGACCTGCTCATTCATCCTGGATGTTGAGCTCACTGCAGTGCAAAACTAAACCATGTTCATATGAACTCATCCCCTTTTATTACTCTATAACAAACATCTAACTTCATGCAATAAATCAAGAAAGTAATCCATAATTTGAAAGTAGGAGGACAATGACACATGGATTTTAAAATTTTCACAAATAACAATTTGAAAAGTGTGGAGTATATTTGTTTTCTGTCACGTTTTACGCTGATAGACCGAAATAAAAAAAAACTGATGTAACCTAATAAGGAAATGGATTCCTCTGGTGTGCAAACTGATAGGCATGCAAAGAGAGCATACATCATACAAGCAGCCAAGAGGTAAATGGCAACTCTGGTGGTGCTGCACATATGCACAGCTCAGGTGAGAAAATCTGTCGACAGAACAGCTATGAGTTGTGCAACTTAAATATTTGGCTTATTTGATAGAGGGACAAGAAATGTGGTCAGAGTTAATAGGAAGATAGATGAAGCTAACTAAAGGGGAAACTTGAAATAAAACTTCTTAGAGGCAGCATCTGACTTACGACGAGAGAAGATAATGACCCTAAACATGCAGCAACAGTTACAAATGAGTTATTTACATCAAAGCAGATTTATATGCTACAAAGGCTCAGTCAAAGTCCAGACCTAAATCCAACAGAGGACTTAGGTCATGACTTAATAATGAATGTTCACAGATGCACTCCTAACCTGACTAAGCTTGACTTATGTCACAAACACACAAATGACTTGCAGGTGTTATTCATAGTATTAACTCAAAGGCTAACGAGGCTAAATACAAATGCATGCCACACTTTTCAGATTTAATTTTTTTTAAATATTAAATATCCACTTACAGTTATGTTCCACTTTTTTGTTACGCGGCTTATCACATGAAATCCCAATAAAACACACTAAAGTTTGTTTGTATAGTACTTTATAGGGCACTAATAATGCTTTCCAGCAAATGGATTGTTAAAATGACACAATTTAAGCCTAGACTGAAACCAAACCAAAGTGTAAGATTTGATCATGGAAAAGTGAAGCTCTTTATTCTCTATTTAACTCAACAACCTTGTAAGCAGAGAAGCAGATTGCTATCTCAATTGGAAGAAAAATGAGAGAACATCTGATATTTCAATATGACATTCACAAACTGTTACAGTTACATCTGCTAACATAATATCACAGTTTGTCTCTGATATTTAAAACTAACACAAACCCATCTCCAAGAAAAGAAGCAGCTTGCGTCTTTTTGTTGTTTTTTGATTGAAGCTTGTCATAGCAAGGTGTATGAGGTCTGGTTAATGGTTTATAAAGTAATTTAAAAAAATCACATTTGGTTTTGATTTTACTGGCAGCAAGCCATCAGCCAACCGAATCAGGCCTAAAGTTCTTACATTACATATCAAAAAATGAAAACAATGCATCACATTGTGAAAACTCACAGGGCAACTTAAATTTCTCTTAGACCTCAACATCTTTTTATAAAGTCTGTAGAGATCAGCCAATTTTAATGGTCACTTATTGACAGTGGAGCAGTTCCTGGTGGAATAAAGGTACCCCAGGACCACCCCAGTGCCAAAACACCCTCAGGCAGCTCAAACACAGAGAAATTCAGGCTCTGATATTGCATACCTGCACGGCAAAACCACATGAATAACTCTTTTTCATTTCTACAACATATATTATATGAAAGCACATCATATAACCACTGATAAGAATATGTTGGTGACGTAAAAGTAACAAAGGAGCTTGTAAAGCAGACATGCAAGACTGCCTTTTTATCAGGGCTATGATAGCAAAATAAAAGCCTGCTTTACTGATCTCCATTAGAATGCCAGTTTATTATACTAGTACTTTGGAATTTATTAATCATATTGTGTTGATGTCAAATAATTGCCAGTAGTTGAGTTCATGTCCTTCTCCTGCCAAGTAGATCAAACAAGCCATCTTTTGCTAAATTTAAGCTCCCTGTTAGGTGCTTTCAAAGAGTAAAACAGTCAGCAATGTTCTTACCTCAGCACGCTGTGTTCTGGGCTGGCTGGCATCTGTCTCAATGGCGTACACGTCCACCAGGTAAAGGTCGGACCCTTGTTCCCTGTCCAGCTCCGCAGCAGTCTGTATCACTCCAGTGTGGCGTCCAATGGTGAAAAGGCGTCCAACGGCTTTTCCTCCACTCCGCACTGCCACAATGAAATACTCCACTTTTGATGAAGAGCCCCTTGGACTTGAGGCATCCAGGGAGATGACATTTGTTCCTGGCGGCTGGCCTTCTTTAAGGATGGTTATGTATTTGGGCTGAGAGAAAACGGGTCCATCTATCCCTTGAAGGATGATTGTCAACTCAGTTCTGGAGGTCTTACGGTCGGTGCCGTGATCTGTTGCTGACACTGCCAGGGTGTACATGAGTCGAGATGGGACCAGCTGGGAAGCCAGGCGAATATCCCCGCTGTACCTGTCCATAATAAAGGTGTCTGCATCCCCTTCCAGAAGCTCATACTCCACTTCCCCATTTTCCCCATCGTCAGGGTCAAGGGCCATCACTGTTGTCAGTATGGAGCCAATAACAATGTTGGGCTCAGCCACGAGAGCATTCTGGGATACAAAAGTAGGAACATTGTCATTCAGGTCTGTGACCCATATTGTGACATTTTTTAATGCGAATCGTCGGAATTCAGCTGGAACTGCCTGATCTGTGGCTTTGATGGTCAGCTCAAACAGGTTGGAAAACTCCCTGTCAATTTCCTTATTGGTGTAAATGAGCCCAGAGCTTGGGTCGATGTTGAAGTGGCTCCCTCGAGGAATCTGCTGAACAATGGAGTACTGTAGCTGCCCGTTTATGTCTGCATCCGTGTCGTGAGCTATAATGGTCATGACCGAGGCTGAGAGAGGAAGATTTTCAGGGATAGATTTGAAAATGTCTCCAGGGGCAAATATAGGAGGATTGTCATTAAAATCCCGGACATGAATGACCACAGGTATGGATGAGGAGCGAGGAGGTCTACCGTTGTCCTTTGCAGTTATGTTGAGTTTGTAAAGTGATTGTGTTTCAAAGTCCAACTTTTTAATTAGAAAGATGCTGCCAGTGTTGGGGCTAATACTGAAAGTGCCGTGGTTGTTTGTGGCTGTGATGCTGTATGTTATGTCTGCATTCTGACCCGAATCTGCATCCGTGGCAGTCACAGACGCCACAAGCTCTCCTATCCTCATGTTTTCTAGCACATCCACAGACAGGGAGGATTTAGGGAAGGATGGGGAGTTATCATTTTCATCCAGAATGCTAATGCTCAGCAGACAAGAGGAAGACAATGGCACCGTTCCAGCATCAGCAGCTATAATTTTAAGTGAGTAAGAAGAAGTGGTTTCATAGTCCAGCTTTCCAACTAAAGTCACCTGTCCAGAGCTGCCATCTATCATGAACTGATGTTCCTCATTGCCCTCAATAATGTGATAATGAACAAGTCCATTTTTGTTCTCATCCACATCTGAGGCAGAAACCCGCAGCAGCTGAGTCATGTTTTGAGCTGACTCAGAGATGGAGGCCTGATAAACATCTTTGGTGAATTTTGGAGGGTTGTCATTGATATCTTGAATGTAAACCTGTACCTTGGCCTGATCTCTGAGAGGTTTGGGGAGACCCTGATCTGATGAGACGACAATAAAGCTAAACACAGCAGCACCCCTTTGCCTCATCAGTGATTCACGGTCCAGCTGCAGCGTGCTGGTAAGCTCCCCAGTGATAGTGTTCAGCTCAAAATTGGGTTGCGGGATTTCAAATGTGTATCTGACCTCACTGTTAGGGCCAAAGTCCTTATCCTCAGCAAAAACATACCCAACAGCTGATCCTCTCGTCTGCTCCTCCTCAAAATGAAACACATAATTAGTACTATTAAAGAGAGGACGGTTATCGTTCACGTCATCCAGGATCACAGTGACGTTTACTGAGGCGCTCAGTGGTTCCACAGCCCTGTCTTTGGCTTCAAGCACCAAGTTATATCTGTCCTGAATCTCTCTGTCCAACTCTGTTTTGATGTATAACTGTCCATCTGGAAAAATCCCAAACACATCACCCATGTTGCCACTGGTGATGTCATACATAATCTCCCCGTTGAGACCAGAGTCTTTGTCAGTGGCCTGCACTTTAAAGAACCGGCTGTTGACAGGTTCGGACTCTAGAATGATGACTTCGTATGAGAGCTGATCAAATACAGGTGAGTTGTCGTTGACATCATAAACGCTGACGATCAGGATTAGGCTGGAGGTTAGCCGGGGAACCCCCATGTCTGCAGCCATGACTTCGATCTCGTAAGAGCTTGTTGTGACCTCCAGCGGTCCAGTCAGTGTGATCAGACCATGCCGCTCATGGATGTGAAACAGGCCTTTTGGGTTCTCTTTCAGGCTGTAGATCACCATGCCGTTGGGACCTTCATCAGGATCCGATGCTTTTGCCTGGAATATTGCATGTCCTGTACTCCAGTTTTCCACAGCGCTCACATGCTCCATATTGTGAATAAAATGAGGAGCGTTATCATTTAAGTCCTTCACAGTTATGTTTACAAATGCCTCTCCTGTGATCTCGCCGGCTCTGGCTACAATTTTAAGCTGATAAAATTCTTGCTCCTCTCTGTCTATCTGACTGGATGCTGTGATCTGGCCTGCAATGTTCACAGAAAAAAGCCCCCTTTGATCACCTGAGGTGATCAGATAGGAAATGTTTGTGTTTAGGTCCAGCGTGGTGGCCGACACAGTGCCTATGACTGTCCCAAGTGCTACATTTTCAAACATGACAAAGCTGTACACCCTCTGATTGAAGACAGGTGGATTATCCTGTGTGTCTATAACAGTTACAGTCACAATGGCCTGGGTGTGTGAGCGCACGCCTCCCCCATCTGCTGCTGTCACCTGCAGCTGGTAAGCAGTTTTTTCCTCTCTATCCAGGGGTACTAGTGTTGTGATTTTCCCTGTATTGCTGTTAATACGGAATTTGGAAGTGTCTCCTGCTGTAATTATGTATTTGACAGTTCCATTTCTTCCCAAATCACGGTCTGTGGCTGAAACAGTGGTCACATAAGAACCTGAGGGTTCATTTTCTTTCACATTGGCAAAATACTGAACAGGGTAGAACACTGGTCTGTTGTCATTGATATCCCAAATGGTGATGTTGACATTTCCTACAGAGTGCAGTGGGGGGCTGCCTCCGTCTTCTGCACGGATATGGAGCAAATATGAGGCCTGATGCTCCCTGTCCAGCTCCACGCCTGTGCTTAATCGGCCCGACACGGAATCCAGACGAAACAGCTCCTGGATGCTGGCAGGGGTCTCTGCATCAAATGAGAACCGGATAGTTCCATTGGCCCCGAGGTCGTCGTCTGAGGCAGACAGCAGCACCAGCTCAGTGCCAGCAGGAGCATGCTCCACCAGAGAAACATGATATGTGCTCTGAGTAAAGGTAGGCACTTGGTCATTCACATCCGTGATGTTAACTATCAGTTTAGTGTAGGAAATCTTGGGCTGCAGCCCCTGGTCTTTGGCACTAATGTTGAGCACAATTTCAGATGCGATTTCTCTATCCAGCAAAGTGGCACTGGTAACCAGGCCACTGTTTTCACTGATGGAGAACCAGCCCAAAGTGTTTCCAGACACCAGAGAGTATCTCAGGTTGGCGTTCTGCCCAGAATCACCATCTGTTGCAGAAACCCCTTTAATGTAGCTGCCTTTTGGGGTTCCTTCACTGATATCTACTCTGTACAGTGTTTCCTGAAATATTGGGGGGTGATCATTAATATCATTCACAAAAATAACCAGACTGGCAAAGGAGGACCTGGCCATAGGTTTGCCATTATCTGAAACAGAAACAGTCAGATTATATGAGGAAATCCTCTCTCTGTCTAACACACTCGCAACTTTAATCAAACTTAGATTGGGCACAGAAGATGTGTGCACTTCAAAGTGTCTCTGCTCGTTGCCTCCTAAGATTGAAACAGATATGTTGCCATTAGCTGTGGATGAGTCTGAGTCTGAAACTGTGAGCAGAGCTACAACGGTGCCTATCTGTGCATTTTCATCAACAGAGGCAAATTTAGAAGTGGTGGGAAAATATCTGAACTTCACAACGGGGTCATTATCATTCACATCTAAAAGTTTTATTGTGGCTTCTGTCCGGCCTGACAGAGAGGGAACACCATTGTCTACAGCATGAATGGTCAGTGAGTACTCTTTCTTAATCTCATAATCCAATCCCTCCTTTATAACAATAGTACCTAATTTAGGATCAATTTGAAAAGGCGTCCCCTCATCTAAAAAGTACCTGATTTCAGCATTGGCTGCCTCATCCTGATCTGATGCTGTGATCTGCAGGATGTTCGAACCTACAGCTGCATCCTCGAACACACTGGCTTGGTACTGATCTAGCTCAAAAACAGGGGGATTGTCATTTATATCCTGAATAGTGACGTTTACTTGCAGGTAGCCAAACTTTTTCGGCTCTCCTTTGTCCTCCACTTCGATCAGGAGCTGGTAGAAGGAGGTAACCTCTCTGTCCAGACCAGCGGTTAAAACGAGATGCAGGAATGCCCCCTCCCCGCTGGGATTGACTGTAACATCCAGACTGAATCTCCTCTGCTCGTTCCCCTTCACTATCCTGTAAGTGGTGTGATCCACTCCGTTGCTTCCAATGTCAGAATCCGTGGCAGTGTCCAGGATCACTTGTCTCCCGCTGCTGGCGTCCTCCTTAAAGGACACCACTATGGACGCGTCTGGAAACACCGGAGAGTTGTCATTAATATCCAAAACCACGATCCGGACCTCAGTGGGGTAGGTCGGCTGGCTGGACAGCACCACTACGTTAATTACATCACTTTGCAAAACTTCTCTGTCAATCACCGATGATGTGGAAATGACTCCCGTGGTGCCGTTAATCGCGAAAAGTTTGTGGTTTTCGCTGAAACGGTACATAAAGCTGGGCTTGGTCTCTATCGTGCCCACATAGGTTCCGACAGGCTGCTCCTCCAGGACACGGAACTCTTGGCGGACTTGGCTGGACGCGCAGCTCCGCGGCAGAGTCCACAGCATCAGCAGAACAAAATGAAACCGGCCAAAGCCTCTAACTGTGAGCGCCATGGTCAGTCAACCTGTCCACCTTTCTCAGACAGAGTCCATGCCGATGATACATCAACTTTACAGAAGTTAGAGCCTCCACAGCATTGTATTCCACAAAGTGTCTGCAGCCAAAATTCAATGAGAAAAGCAGCAGCAACTCTTCCCCTCTATCCGCACTGAAGTGTCCCAGAAGTACTCCACAAGTGTTATTTCATCCAGCTGCAACAAAATCCTCTGGATGGAGGAAAATTATTCCTGCAGATCAGGAAAGTTTCATTTCAGTTTCTCTGATAGCCTTTTGTTTTTTGAGGTTTTTGGGGTTTTTTGCGCTGCTAGAAAAAGCCAGAAAAAAAGTTGCCAGATCCTTGGAGATGCATAAAGAAGTTTATAAAAAGTTAGGGCGCGCTGAGCATACGCGCACCGTCCCGGGGAATAACGGTGCTCCAGTCATATTGCGCTCAGGAGTCCCAGTAAGTTAGAACAAAGCTGGAGTGGAACAAATTCCCTCCCATCACTGATCCCATTGGATGTCCTGTCTTCTGTCTGCCCGCCCTCTGCCGGCCCTCCTTATGGCAGCTCAGCTGGTGGTGGAAGGTGTCAATCAAACATACAGGTAGCAATATCCCCCGGAGACATTAATTATAAATAATTGCTTATTTTAAAGCTGGATTAATTTCCAGAAGAAAGACAATATTTTATACACATTCAGATTGAAGAGGGGTGTTCAAAATGAAGATATTTAAAAAAAAAAGATACAAAAGTTATTTGGATACATTACATGCCTTACATTGTAAAAAATACAATGTCAATCTCACGCTTTATGTTGTTTAGTTTCAACATTTAAAGTCTTATAATAAGTATCTAGAATGTTACTTAATATTACAAGAAGTTAAGTAAAAGGTAAGGAAAAATACCCTTTAAGTGTCAAAAGTTGTAGCAGATTACAAATGCAAGTGTCAGGTTGTGGTCATTAATTTGCAGTCTACATACATTGACTGGTAAATAAATATAGCAGTTTAAATTGTCTACTCTAACATAAAAACAGGAGTGTAGTTTTATGTCTTAATATTGGTGATCTGATATTTATTTTACAACTTTATGTCAAACGTTGTTAGTAGGCTTACAAATATGAGTATGCACCACCATCTAGTGGTCATATTGTGGTACTACCAAAACAAAGTAGGTAAGAGAGGCTGATGACGATTATTCGTTTCAGCATCATAAAATGAGGACCTGCATAATGTTAAAACATGTATCACTACTTATTATTATTATTCATGTCTCTTCTACTACCAGCCTCGTATAAACAGTACAAGTCTTTAAAAGTACAGCAATAACAACTGAATAGAACTGTAAGTGAAAACTGTAACATAAAAGCATGAAAGAGAGGGCATGCATAATAATAATAATAATAATAATAATAATAATAATAATAATAATAATAATAATAGTAATAATAATAATAATAATAATAATAATAATTTCAGAGGCAAAAACAGTTTTAAGGTGGCTTCCTTTCTTTAGAATAGTTAATAAATTTTTGGTTAGTTTTTTTGAGTACTGAAATAAATTTCAAAATTCAAAATTATTTTTCATGTATTTGATTTCTTTTATGTAGATTTACAATTTCCTATATTAAAGACAAAAGCAACAATTTACATTGTGTAAAAGCACTGTGTATGCTTTAACACAGTGATTACTACATTTAGGTTTCTGTGTTTCAGATGAAAAAAAAATGGACAAAGAAGCGGTTCACATATTAGTCAAAGCATCACTGGGATTATTCAGGCAGCTCTTTGGAGATGGAAAAAGCACACCCCTTTACATGAAATGTTGTTCATAAGGAGATGAGATCTCCTTATGAATAAGACTAACATCCAACAGCGACTTTGTCAAAAACAGAACATAGTAGCAAAATAAGAACTGAATGTCACTGCAATCTAAAGTTAAGCAGAAATTTAAGGTAATTTCCCACAAAGTAAAGCAGAAATCTAAATCCTACTCATTTGTGCTCAGAGATCATTCTTTGGATCTTTGTCCACTACTTTTTGTAAAATCTCTGTAAATCTTCCAGAGGTCTTCAAACTGAGAAGGCAAAGGAAAAAGGCCTGGCACACAGTTCCAGTTAAAGTTCAAGTAGAGCAGTAGTCTCTGAACGTTTTGTCATGGCAGTCAAAAATGTCAAGTTGAAAGTATTCTATGGCCAAACAATTTTTCTTGTTTTCTATTTTGTAAAATTGCAAGAACTACTATTGTTTAATTTTTTATGCACAACAATAAACTAAACACAAGGAAAGTAGTCTGGTTTCTGTGGCAAATGGATCTGTAAATCATTGTAGATCCAAAACATAAACAGGGTCTTTCAGGTTTGGCTGGTGAAAAAATAAAATAAACACAGCTTACAATCTCTCTAATTTTTCGACTTGTCTATCTTTGTCTAGATTTGTTTAATGTGGGTAATTTCAGCAACAAGAACAACATTTAGTTCACTTTTGCTTTATTTAGCCAAGTTTTATAAATAGGTGTGCCCACGCGCATTATACACTGCATGTAAGACAAGGAGGTGGAGGGGGCACCAAAAAAGTCAGACTGAATCATGATAATTACTCGTAACAACAACAACAGTTAAATGAAAATGTGTGAAGCATGTTAACAGACATAAGTAATACAAAAGTAACAAATTGTTCCAGTTGTTTAATCTTTTCTGCTTCAAAGATAATTTACTATGCACCGCAGTATGTGAATCCAAAATAATTTAACTTGCTTTTTTTGAATTCAGACCATTTTGGTATTTTTAGGTCTTACATCAAAAAAGTACAGCATGCGAAGGTGTGGAGCACCACAAATCATTTATGCGTAGGGCACCTAAATAGATAGCAGAGGCAAAAGCAAAAACATGGTTGGCAAAAGATGAAAACTTCTCCATGTTGGGAATTTTCAATTTCTCTCTCTCTCTCACTGCATATATATATATTTCAAAGGCCTCTCATTTGTAAAAAACTAATTCTAACAATTTTGTTTAAATTTGTGTATTCATCCACGACCTGAGCTGGCAAAACAAATATACAAAATTTTAGAACTGTGGTTTACGTTCACACAAAATTGTCCTGAGCACCACAAATGACCCCCAGAACTCTCTTTGGGCAGCCCTGCAAAATAATTGTAATAAGACACCATTTTGTCATTTTTTGCTCTAGATCTTACAAAGAGAATCAAGGTAGCAGAATAACATTAATTCAGGATGAGGATGTTCAAAGTTTTTTGCACATTGAACCAAACATCTTGATCATTTCTAGAAGCAGCTGCGTAATGTCTGTTTACACGTAAGAGAGGTCGAGTTCAGGTCAGACAAGTTCAAGGAAAACTCTAACTGGAGAAGGAGGGAACTGTTTAAATTTCAATGAAATTACGCCTGCTGCTGAACTTCTGCACTCCTGTGAAATAACATCACAGAGGGATAATTACAACCCCTCCTGGCTTTGAGCGACATAAATGTTTATTCAGGTTTGTTATTTGACATTTTGTGGCTTCTGTAATCAGAGCACTTATTGCCTGGATGTTAAGTAGGACATGAGTCAAGCAGTGCATGTGTGTTCATAGATTGGGCAGCACAGGCGCTGGCTGCTTTGACACAGATTCAGTGTTCTGGTCGCGGGCCGAGGATCAAAGTAGATTACCTCCGCACAGGAGATGCTGAGCTAACCGGATTACAAGAGAAGACCAGCGGCTCTCAGGAGGTTTTGGATGCAAACATCAACATGAAGTTATGTTTGAGTTAATTTACTTAGGATGAGGCATGGAGAGAAGATGTGTTTAAATGCAGCAAGAGAAAGTTTGTAAAGATGGATAATGTTTAACTGCTTCGATAAATATTTCTTAACATCCATTTGTTGTTTTGTGCTGCTGTTTCCAATTTTTGGAATAATGCATCTTTCTTCATTTCTAAATATGTCATTTATACAAAACAGGTTCTCAGACTTCATGTTTGAAGGTTCAAATTTGCTGTCCAGATGAGGACAACGGTCCAGAACCACTACTGATAAGCACATCATTTTTTATTACATTTTCATAAAATCTAGAGAAACAAATCACACTTTCTGTCATATGTGTCAAACTCAAGGCCCAGGCACCAAATTCGGACCATCAAAAGTATTTATATGGCCCTCTTGCCTCAAGAAAGCCACATAAATAGAACTTTCAAAATAAAAGTTGAGTACTCAAATATTAAATGTATCAAACAAATAAAAAACGTTTTTATATGTATTCTTCCAAATTACATCAATGTGAAAAGATGTTTACTACTGTTTAATTTCAAGAATAAACAATAGTATACAGAACTATTTACTAATAAATAGTTCATACAGTGCATACAGAACTATTTATTAATATTTTAACAGTTTATTAATGAGTACTTTTGTAAACACATTCTGACACAACCAGTCTTCGGAGGCCATTTTTAATCTTGAAACATTCTCAGCTGTTTGTAGAGAACCAAAGCTGCTCTATTTTCTGACAACACAGCAAAGTCAATTCTTCATTAGTATAAAAAATTTCAATTTAAACAGTTTTCCACAAAAACCAGCTCCATTGAAAGAGTCAAAAGTTAATCTTTCCTGTAATCTAAATAAGACAGGACTCATTGGATTGAGGCTTTCTGCCCTTTCCAATGATTGCCAGTCATTTAACTTTATGGTTTGTTTTATAAGAGTGCTATTTTCCCAGAGATCATCAAGGCAATGGAGTTCCTCACTTTTAACTCCAATACTAAACCAAAGGAAGCTCCTTCAGCCAATTATGCTCAGGATTTTGTTTTGTTCCAGTTGTGTTATTTGGTACTCTTTGATTCACTTTATAGTGTGTTATTTTGTGAAAACCTGCTCTTTTGTTCCTTTCAGTGCACCTGGTTCGAATTGGTAATCAACACACCTGCAAAGCAGTTAGTCCTTTGCTCCTTATTTATATAACCTTTAACAATGTTCTGTTTCTCTCTGTCCACATAAAAAGTTTGGGTTCAGTCACACAGAAAATGATAACCTATACAAGGTTGACAAGTTAAAAGTTTAGAGGAAGATAGCATTTTAATAACTAAAACAACTCAAAAATCAAAACAGTACAAACACAGATCAAAATCTAGTTACCTCCAATGCTGTAATGAAGCAATTATATTCGGAGGGAATGGATAAAGGATATTTTATACAGCAGACTATTTCCAGGTCAAGTAGGTTTCCTCTTGATGTGGAGAACAACATTTTCTCTCCAGCATGGTGTTTTAATGAACCCAGATCTGAATTAAATCAGAGAGCTAGTCTCCTATAAATAACTACCTTCTTTTTTAGGGGAGGTAGACTGCCTAATGCAACATGCAATGAGAAAGTAATGCTACGAACAAGAACATCAATTTGTGAAGGGCTAGAGATTAAATTGCTACCCTCTGCTGTGTTTCTCTGAGACACTGAGGAAATTAAAAATGAGTCAGATGCTTTAAAAGTTGTTGCTGGATTTTCTGATAAAGATCTACACTAATGAAATTTTCTCTGGGGTTTGGAGTACTCAGTTAAATTAAACGCAAAGGTCTTTTATTAAACTTTTTTAAAGTTCCTACTTTGCTTAATTAATGTCTATTTCCTACTTCAAGCAACGGTCTTGTGCTAAATAAGCTGATTACTGATGTTAACAGTTTAGTGATTTTAGTTTTTACTGAGTGGAGTGGTGAATTTAGTAACATTTATTATGTACATTATTAACAGATAAATAATTCTCTGATGTTTGCTGGTTTGCTTTATCCTTGTATAAAGGGTTGTACATGGGGCAAGGTTGCTGCTGACCAACACATTACTAAAGTAAATACACATAAGGCAAAGTGTGTAGTGTTAGCCATCAATAACTAATACTAATTTCAATACAGCCGAAAAACCATCTTTTCGTAGTGCAAAAACCTTATCAATAAACGTGAGTTTTTTTCAGAATCGCCATGCTTCCATCAAGCAAATTTATTTTTGCAATTCCAGTTTGGGCAGTTATATAATCAATGGAAACACAGCTACTGATGTCTTTCGTACCCAGTCTCCATCTTACGGTCGACTCATGAACATTAGCTAACTAAATACTCTTTAAGCTAGCTAAGCTTTGGGCCACATTGAAATTGGTTTATTTTGCAAAACTACAATAGACAATAGAAACCCTTTCTTGTGTCACACGAGTCACATGATCCAACAGCTGGATGCTACTACGGCACAAACTACAAAGAAAATGACAGGAAGTAGTTGTAGGATGACATATTGCATAAACAAATTTGTTCACGTATGATTTTAATTGCATTTCTTATTCAATGGGAACACTGCAACTGCAAAACTGTTTTTTCAACATTAATGGGGTACAAAGTTTTGCCCACATTTGGAATTGAAATGCAGCTTATCGATCTTACCTGAGGCAAGAGAGGCCTGTTGTGCTTTAGATATTGTGACCTTTGATTTGTGATCAGGTTGTTGAGTACTTTTAATGGGCTTTGCTTTGTTAGTAGGCTTTGTTCCTTAATCTCCTAAATTCAGGTCATCATTTGTTTTGATTTTTTAAGATCTTTTAGCCTGCTTCATGTTGCCAGCTCATTGAAATTACAATATTAAAATACATTTCTATATTTATAGGAATACAAGAAATCTTTAGGTGGCAAACATTTTTTTATATTGCTACAAGTGAAGCATATGACCCAAATGATTTGGAAAGGTTAGATAAAAATATCGATGCATTTTCTTAAGATTATTTGGTTGTGAAAGTTTATGCCCATTTTACATTAGACAAGGAAGCTGCTAGTGTTTAGAGAAAGGACCCTAACTTAGAAAAAACTATCGGATCTCAGAAAATGCAAGTGTGACACTGTTCTGCTGAAACTGAATGAACTAGCACTGACAGACTAAATCGTTTTGATGATAGATCAAAGAGAAATATGTCTTTGTAGATGTGTCAGGAAGAATCATAGAATAAAAGTCAGATGAAATAATCTTTAGTCTACAGAGTGGAACTTTAAGAGCAGGCAGATACATCAGGGAAGTAAACCAGCCTCAATGAGATTACTTCAAACCATCAAAGGCTGTAGGAAATATCTGTTGGTCGGAAAAAACCTGAGTGCAACTAAAGTGACTATTCTCATTAAATCTATTGGAAAGTCATGGCTCAGTCATAAAGATCAAATGCAAACTTTGATGAGAAGATGAAGGGCTGCTGTAAACCACCATAGCCATTCCAGTATCACTCTGGGTGAAGAAACGAGTGAACCAATGGACAAAATACAATAACATTAAAGTTGGGGACAATTTGAAAATAAGGACAGATGAGATTTCAATCACCATAGTTTGATTTTGTGGTCTTTTTTTTAATTCATAAGAAGCTGCAGAGAATCCCTGTTGAAAAGGAGAGTAAATTCTGACTTCGTCCTGGTTTTAGTCTCAGGGAACCGAACCAGAACTCGACTCAAACAGGCATTTAAAAACCAAGCCACAAAAAGGTTATTGTTCGCCTCTGGGAGGTGAGATCCAGCAGAACATTGCCCTCTTTTCTAATAACCAGTGTGTGAACAGCCAAACATTATTGCTGACAGTGGATCTATGGCATGTCTGTATTTATTTAACATGCTTATGAGTTTTAAATTGTCGGCCTGGTTTTTCCTGCTGCAGTGACCTGACATTTCTGAGTCTAATGTGAGAGCCTGCTGTTTCCTGGTGTGCATGCATGTTCGCTCTTTCCATCACTGTGGTCTGCCCTCACTGAGGAAATATCAGGGCAGGGAAATAAATATCAATCAGTGAAGCCTACTGTTCAGTATATTAAATGGGCGTTGTGCAAGATATCATTTCCACCAATATTTGCCGAACAAATGAAACAGTTATTCAGAACAGGGTGGAGGTTCATATAGTACAGGAATGTGACTTTTTGTTCACAAATCTTGTGATTAAAAGTGCAGAAAGGCGTTAAATAAGTTCTCATTAAAAGTCCCAGAAGAAAATAGAATTTTATTGCATTCTGGAGTTTCTGAATTATCATGAGGCAGCAAGACGTTATATAATGTCTTTATGAAGTTAGAAATTCTGAAGAACCTGTGAGGCCCACAAACCTTTTAACATGGACAATATTGTCAACAACTGCACTGCTGCACAAATAAAAACTAAGAACTTTTTAACATAATATGCATTTAATTGTTCTGTTATTTAACTGCTCTGTCTTTTTCTAAGACTCAAGCCAGCACATGTGATAAAATAAAGTCCAGTGCGCCAGGTGTGGGAGAAGCGGTAGAGTGGGAATTCCCTGATAGGAAGACTTCTACCTCAGTTGGGTACATTTTAAGGACGCCAGATAAGACCACCTTCTGGGATACACACTCTGCTCAGGAAGCACTGTAAATGACGACCAACATAGACTTGATTGGAGGAACTTTGGAGGTCTTCCTGGTTACTGAAATTGCCTTCCTGGAACAACAATGTTGTGCTCTCCAAAGAATTATAGCTGCTAAGTGCTTTCTTGCCTTGTTGAACCTCAAGTTTCAAAAACACAAACCTGCTGTAGTTTGCAGCTTGTACACTAGATGTCCCCAAATCTTGTAAAGCACACACACAGCCGTCGTGAAGTTATGCATAACAAATGCATGATCTCTGACTGATAAAGGCCTCACAGACCCTGTAATGGCAGCAAGTAAATGTTAAACTCACATTTTACTAAAGACAGAAGCTTCTAGAGAAATAACTGATACTTTAACTGCAAAACACGACAATCAGAACACCTAGAAATTTCATACGAATGCAGACGTAGTTGCACCAGAAAGTGAAATTGCTTTTCCAACAACATGCAGATGTTTCCCTCTGGTATTTATGAGTTACTGTTGAATATTTTAACCTATTATTCATACAATTTGTAAATTACACAAAGAAGACTGTAGTTTCTGGGGCTATATCTGACCAACAGAACACACTGGTCACAGATTATTATGGCCATCAAAATCTGTGACAATGTCAATTTGGCTATTTGAGGGTTAAATATTGTTATAAATACACTCAGATGGTGGGAAGAGGTGGTAGAACTCTGAAAAATAGTTGTTTTACACTTGACATGATTTACAGGCCTGTTCAGTAAGGTCACAGATTATTATGGCCATCAAAATCTGTTACCGGTGTGATCCTGTCTATTTGAGGGTTAATTATTGTTATAATTTGATATGAATGTAATGAAGAGGTGGCAGAAACATGAAAAATTGTGTTAAAAACTACCAAAGCACTTAGAATCATTTCTTAATTGTTTAACAATTTATTAAACGGCCACAGTTTTACATATTTTAATGAAAGCACATAGGCATTCCGTGCAATGGTCAAACAGTTTACAGAGTCAAATACGAAGTAATACATTATATTTTCTCCATTAGTGAGATGGTAATTAAGGTGCTGTGAAGTTTACAATCCCAGCTGTATCAGTAGTTACGCAGTTTACGTAAATACTCTTCTTCTCGTTGATCTTCAAAACGTACCTGCTCTCTATTGCCCTCTGCGGTCACATATTTTGATGCAACACCTTTTTGAATCCAAGTTAGAGAATGAAAACCGATGACCAAAGGAACGAAGAGCCCGTTAGTCATTAAACATGTCATATTCTAACTCACCTGCAGGTGTCACTGCTGCACCACTAAAAACCTTGCTTTTATCATCTCCGCTGTCACAAGACAAAATTCAATTTTTGAAATGCGTCTCCCCCACCTCCCAGACTTGTTTATTCCTCAAGAGATGAGTCTGTTTATAGCAGAGCTGTGCTGATAGGAATCTGGGAAAAAACAAAACGCCTGTTTTAAACTCCACTGAGAGTCAATGGTCAGTTCCCTGCTTGTTCATCTGATGATGTCTCTTTGAAGTCACAAAGCTTCGATGCTGGCATAAACATAAATAATCTTCTTATCTTTTAAGAAATAAGTGAACAGTGAGCTACCAGCCAAGCTGTTATAGACAGTCAGAATGAGCAAAAATAAAATATCAATTAAAACCATTTCTAAAGGAAAACAGACAAGTAAAACTATATCAGTTTTTGGTGCAATTTTAGGTTTGACTGAGCAACCACTATTGAAATTCATCCTGGGAGACTTTTGTGTAAGTAAATATCTTAAATAACAGTTTCTTCTTTGATAGATCTAGATGGAGATCAGACAGCTGAACAGCTTTTATTCTTGCTCTGCTAATTGCTTTGCTCACCTGTTCGCTGATCCTGAATAAAGATAAGAAAATAAAAGACACTCTGCTCTTTGATTCCTTTGAAACTGATATGAAACTGTTCACTGACGCAGCAAAAAAGACAGAGACAAATCGAGGCAAACTGAGTGTGGTACATTTCATTGGACCTCATATTCTTTGGACGCCCTTTCAAAGTCACAATGCACAAGTCTAGACTCACACAAATCATGCATGAAGTTTATAACCACCTGCCTAGGAATTTGATGGTTCCTATTTGATTTAGAAATGAATGGACTCTGAACTAGATCCCTGAAATGTGATGTGGTAAATAATCCTTTAAGTCTTAAAAGTTGCAAGAAGGGGCACCAATGATTGGACTTGGTTGTAGAGTACATCCCAGAGGATGGAGTGGATTGAGATCAGTTTGCCTTTTGGCTCTTGTATTTGTTCAACAGGACAAAGAGCAGCACGTTCATTGCTGTAGACAATAGATTCATCCACCTCTGTTCCATCCTACTATCTAGTACAGGTCACCAAAATACCTGAAGTTCTCTTTCTCTCTTCTGAGACAGAGACTTATCTCTAAACTGAACTGAATATCCACTTTTTCCCATTGCTTAAGACTCAAAGGACATCACTCTCAACCATGCTGCTTCTCTCTCGCTTCTGTCTTGACTGTGTTTCACTTCAGTGCAGTCATGACCTGCACGTTGAAGGTCATAACTTGCAGATGCCAACAAATGCCAATACTTAGTATTTAAAAATAAAGTTCAGACTCAAAAGTTCTCAATCCAGAAACTCTCCTCTCCAACCTTGGGCCCTGAAGTCCTCAGTGTCAATAGACAGCTCTGCTAGACTCCAACACACACTGGGAAAAAGTCAGACTTTGAGTTAAAAAGAGACTTAAGTCTTGCTTTGGTTATACAAGGACCAGATACAGACTTTAAGTGCATTACTGCCTCGGGAACATGGTTGTAAACCTTCTCTGGAGCCACAAAACACATTGACCAGAAAACCAAACTTCTATGACCCCAACAGTACCTCAGTAAGTCCTCTGGTTCAAGGTCAAAATGGAATCAAGTGGTATGCCAGTCTGCAGGTGTTCCTCCAGTGATAGAACAGCAAATGTCAACCACAATAGCCCCACAATTTCCAAAGCCTTTTGCAATTTATTTTACTTCTGGGGTCCTGCCATTGGAATACTTTGTATCCACTGCTGTCATGGTCATAGTCTGTCATATTACTGCCTCAAATTGTAAATCAGAGCCATAACAATGTAAAATACACTCATAGCGCCTACTTTATCGAGTGCATTTCACTTTTGCTGGGTTGGACTACTTTTTGTCTTCAAAGCTTCCTTAATTCTTTATAGCATAGATTATTTTTTTTCTAAACTATGCCACAAAAATATTCTGAAATTAATTTTGCTGTACTTCAGTAAAGTAACATCAAAGCATTCTGATTCTGAAGTAATGTCATTGCACCACCACAAACTTGAATCATTGATATAAGGAAAGATGGATAATGCTTTTATGCTGTTGTACAAAAAAATTCTGACTATCTGAATGCCGTAGCTAATATTGCCGCCCATCGAACCAAGTCTTTTTTTTATTTTTTTATTTTAGTGGGTTTGTGAGAGTTGTAACCTCAAGTTTCTGTTCTTTGTTGACAGATGTGGTTTTCCATGTATTCTGACATGGTATTCTTCATACCTTGGTCATACTGTTTCTGTTTAGACATACTCATGCTTCTCTATCATCTTAAACCAGTATTCCCATTCCTAAATCATTCAGTCAAGAGATAAGGGCCAGGAACTTCATCATCCTAAGGGAAGTTAAAGTTGTACTGCTGTGTGCCTCTTTGTATGGAGTTTTCTGTACAAATCTCACTTGGAAGAGACCACAGCAAAGACTTGGAACATTCTGGAAAATATCATTTTTGTCCTGGGAATACTTCAGGATCCTCTCTGGAGAATGTTCTGGGGTTATGCTTTTCTGGATTGACTGAAATCTGAAAGAAAAATAGAAATGTTTTCCACTTTTGATCTGCAGTGAATGCTTATTGCATTCATTTTTAAAAAGGAATTAAAAATTCCTTTTTAATTCCTATTAAAAAGGCATTTTTGTAGGAAGGCTGGATCAGTGAGATTATGTCCCCAAATTTAAACTTCTCATTGAATAGGATCATTTTGGAACCATACAGATATTCTAAGTTTATCATATTCCCAGTAAGTCAGGCACCAGAACAAGTCAATTTTGTCGTAATATATTGTCTTTATTTATCACAGCCACATAGTCAATCTTCTTTGTTAAAAATGCATAACCAGATAAAATATATCAGCCTTTCAGTTTGTAGCTGTGAATGTGTTCAAGACATATTTCATATTATAAACCAGACACCTCTCAACAAATAAAGGGAATGACTTGGCAATAATTAAATTGAAAGCATTGTGTTACAACAGCAGGGGGACCAATTTCTAAAACTAAATAATTCTTGTGGCAGGAAACTGTACTGATGAGAGCTTTTAAAATTGATTTAATAACACGGTCTGATAAGAGATCTGAGATGACAGATTGTGTTAAGTAGTAGTAGTAATCACTCTAATATTGATCTAATTTATTTTAACTTGGTCTAAACCTGAAGCAGTGCAAAACCAACCAAGTTTATTTCCACTGTCAAGCATGACGTTTTTCCACTGTGGGATATATAAAAAGAAGAAAGAGGTCATTGTATAATTATCTTTATAAAAAAAAGAAAAAAAAAATAGAACAAAAGCCGCTCCTGCAATTAAATTCTAACAGTACACCCAAACATAATGTTGCATCACATTGGAGGCCTGTGGGAGGATTTATGGCGAGCTAAGAAAAATTTCCTACAGTTACATCAACAGATGAAACACAGGTTAAATCATTAGCTGATGGGATTTCTATGGTACGCTTTAACACAAACTTTACAGACTAAGAAGTTAAACATTTGAAAACATGATCGTAGAATCCCTCTTTAAGCAGCACTTTTACATTTCTTTATGCAAAAATATTAGCATTAAACTGTTATAAATTCACTTATAACAGTTTAATGCTAAACTGTTATATGAACTGTTAAATGAATTCAGCTTTAAAGTCATGGCTAGTAGTCCTCTTATTTTTTAAGAAATGATAAACATTGTTCTTGCAGAATTAACAATATTTTGACTTCAACAATACAAAACAGATTCCACTTATTAGAGATTATTCATCAAGCAAAGATGAACCCAAAATGTAAGTTTTTTGAGAATATAATGTTTCTGCTCCCATAATATTTAAGATGAAAAGTACCAACTAAATGCTACTTATCATTGTGAGTTTGATGGAAAAAGATACAAAATTGAGATAATTTTGTATCTTTAGCTATACTCAATCTTCCACATCTTTAGATAATATGTACAATTGAGAGTAAAATTATTCAGACAACTGGCAGATTCAGATTGAAAGTAATCTTTTAAAAATCTAATTTGTTGATGACCCTACATGGTAATGAGAATTGGGCCTTCTAATTCCAAAGACTGGGAGCCCATCACCAAAGATAAGGCATTAAAATACCTGAGGAAACATGCAAAAAGTTGGTCTGCCTTTATAAAAATGGTTTGACTGGTGATATTCCAGGTTTTTCCATTGATCAAGGGCATAAATAATTCCAATGAAATTGAGATTTTTCTTTCTAGTCAAACTCCTTTTAAATTGTTTTCTTTTCATTTGCAATAGGCTTCTTTCCTTGCAAGCATATGGATAACTTTGGTCTCAACTGTTAAAAGGTTCCAGGACTAGTTGAACATGTTGGCCTAAATATGTTGCAATTTTCCAATTACCTAAGAAATTGCTGTTTGTGATATGCCAAAACTCATAATTACTTTAAAAAATGCACATGTTTTGATATATTTTTCTCCCATGGAAGTCATCATTTTTTCACCGACGGGTTGACTGGAATCTACAGAGTAAACACGGGAAGGTCAACTTCACCCGAGTAGTTGTTTATCATATTGCGTTTGGCCGGTGTAATTTTAGAAAATGCCACACTGTGTCACTATTGGCTGTAATTAAAAAAATCTAAATTTAGGCGAATCTGGATAATTTCCCACATAAAAGAAAGGAGAGCCGGAGTGAAACTCAATTTCCAAAGAACATAATCAGTACCCTGGACCTTTCTCCAGAACACAGCAAAACTAAGGAAGCCTCTAACAGGTGATCGTTACTTTAACGAGCTAAAAATAAATGCTGTGCTCAGACAGGCAGAGCTGGCCGCTCTTTGAGATGCTAACAGGAGCTATACTGTCTGCGGTACTGACGCCACCGATCCGACCGGACCCATGGAGGTCCGGTGTAAAGCCCGGTGTCGCCGTTACCACCGCACCAGACTCTACACAGAACAGCTGATGCCAAACCGGACACGGCGCTACAGACGCTGGGAGATGTAGTATCAGGCTATCGGTGGATAGGAACCTTTGTGCTGTATTGTGTTCGGGGGCGGACCAGAATAAAAGAGTACCTGCTAAGATGGAGATGTCTCACGCGTGCTTCTGTGTAGCCTCAAGATTTTATTAAATATACATATCGGAGAACAGAACAGGAGAAACTTCAAAGACAAGCAGCGCTAATGGAGCTATTGCTACTGGAAATGCTAATGGAGCTAGAACACTGGTACCGTGAAACCACTACCAACACCAAAAGAAGCGTTGGTTCAACCGGAAACAGAGTTATAGCAGTACTTACTGGATCACGCAGTCCGACCAGAGGTAAGTGTCATTCATTACTTCATTTACGAAGCTGAAGGCAGCAGCAAAACACCAGCTCCTATGGCCAACTCTGTCCTCTTCCTCTGTCTGGTCTTCCTCCTCATCATCACCTCTTGTGATTTCTACATTCCGAAAGATTTCAATGCGCTCCGGTCCAAATTAAAAAGGCTTAACGTTACTATTCACTGTTTTGCCTGGAGGAGCCAGGCAGTTGGACCGTTACACGCCATTTACCCAGAATGCATTGCAGCATGAACAGCATGGTGACATTCCTGTGAAAATATTTTATTAAAATTTATAAAAACTAAATAACCTACACTATTATTACTGCATTGTTTTTACATAAAAAATAAATATTTCCCAACTAAGGTCTATTTTTATAACTAATAGTGGATCCATTTAACATCTCCAGTGTCTCTACATTCAAAAAAAGTCTGGATTCCCCAGCAGCTGTCCATCAAATCTGGAAAAATGTAGATAGTTAGCATGTCAAGTGAAGAATGCAAACAGTCTTTCATGATGCATTGTGAGTCAAATGCATCACACAGTCCAGACAAGGCACACCTTATCTATTTTCCCAGATGCAAAGCATGCAGCTCTGAGTGTGCTATCAGTTGCCACCATGTGAGAGTGGTGTATCAGACAGATAAAAACCTGAAGCTGTGTTCTGTGAAGAAGTGTTTAAATCTTTCACTGAACATCCAGCCACCTCTTTTAAAATGCCACCCGCAGTTCTTTTATTGCTGGGGCATAGATTTCATGTTTGTCACGGCAGAAAATAATAGCCTGGAAAGTGCTACTTTCAACCGTGATGAATGTGAAAAAGAAGAGCTTCATTTGAATGTGCTGACTGTGGGCGAGTGCATCCTATACCTCCCATAAAGACGAGGGCATCCCTTGATTTGTCATTTTACTCAGTAGGTGGTGTTGTGGTGGGAGGAAATAGGAGCAGAGTGGCAGATGGATCCCACAGGCATTCCATTAGGCAAAGTTTGCTTCTATTTCTTAAGTTACCCTGGTATCAAATGCTCCCTAAAGAGCTGCTATGATACACTTGTTTCCCACCATGTCTAAAGGTACTCTACAATAAAGCTTGAAGTCACGACTAAAAACTATTTGCAACAGCACATATTTATTTTTTTCACACTTTTTGTGTTTCAGTTAACCAAGCAAAGACAATACCATAGATTACCTGAAAACATATAAAAAGTAGCTTTCAAATATTAATTGCGAGTATTAAAGGAAAAATCCAATAAACTAACCCCCTTAATCAGTTATGGATTAACTGTGATTAATAAAATTTTCATAAATTTGATTTGCATTATCCCATCTGAAAACTTTAAATAGGCTAATAAAAGTCTAGGAAAACATCACATACACTGTTCTAAAGAAACTCAAGGAGCAATAAGAAAAAAAAGTAACTAAAATCTGTTAGTCTGGTAAGGTTGCAAAACAACCCTATCAGACAACTAAATATATTCCTTAAAACTTCAACTGAAATAAACACAAAACATGGTCTCCCTCTTGATCATTTTGATGGTGGAAGTGTAATTATTGGATTGATGGATCAGTTTGACTTGTTTTAGGTTTTGAGTGTCATGATGTCATAGTGCAGAAAGGAGAACAGAATGTCTAAAAAACTTACAAAAACTAGGAAATTCAGAACATGAGGCGAGGATCAGCCGTGATAAGGAGTAAACAAAGAAACCGGAGCAATCGGAAGGAACCAGTACCAAGTAATGAGTCCGGGAGGTTTATAGGTGGGTACAGAGAAGGGAGTAGAGACGACAGAAGAATCAGTTAGGAAAATTAACTGCAGCTGGGAAAGGAACAAGTGAAGCTTGATGAGGCAAATGACTAGTAGCTGGAGAAGGGGAGTAAATTTTTCTTTAGTTTTTAGCAACAGTTTGCATCCATCACTGTTGCACTAATGCCATTTCTTGGATTTACTACTCATTGCCTTTCCTCAGATTCTCCTGAGAAAAGTATTTTTCATAAAACAAAATATCTCTAATTTAATTTCATTACCATTTAACTGAGCAACCACATTTTAAAATTTCAGTTCCTCATTAAAACCTATCTCTATACTCAATCTTCTTTGATTCACATATGGAGCGCCAGAGTAACTAAAGCAAAAAAGATGAAACTACAAGGGGGAGAGCCTAAATAATGACAAAAATAATTATCAAATCTAATTAAATGAATTATAAATTAAAGACTTAAAGACCTCATACAATGCCATATTAGGACTGTTGTAGATAGAAAAAAGGAAGAATAAATTTCTGCCAAAAAACACAATTTTGTGCTTAATCTGAGAGATGTTAAAAAAATCTAAGAATTTTCAAAAGTGTAACATTTTTCACTCTTTAAACTCAGAAATATCTTTTTTGTAGAAAGTATCTGAGGTTAGGCTAGAAATTTCTGAGTTTTTCTCTAGCAAATTTTCAACTTTCTAGAATATTTCTGAGTTTTTTGTTGGACGTTTGTGCCTTCTTTTCCCCCTTCTATCTACAATTGCCCTATATCTCCAAAATGGGAGATATTGTTCACAAATGGAGAAAACATGAAAAAGTAGTGAACTTTCCAAGGTGTGGCCATCCTACCAAAATTGCAATGGACCCCTGCCATCAATATTTGTGGATTCATTTATTCTGTGGAACCAAATTAATCATGGAAAATCTGGATATTTGTGTTTTTTACACAAAGCATGTTTTAAATATTAGAAATAAAATGCAAGTGGGAATCTGAAATACATATGTGCAGTGTTCCTTGACCCACTATTGGCTGGTGTTCATTTTCCTAGGTGTTAATTGGCTGAACCCCCTAAGAGTTGAGACAAAGAAGATTGTAGATGTAAGCATCTGCTGTAGTGCTGAGATGGTTTCCACTGTTGGCATTAATGCATGTATACAATGGGGCAGTTAAATATTTATAGAAAGGCTCTCAATATTTGTGGATTTTAGCTCCTTTCGAGCGGCTGTGGTCCCTGAGGTTCATTGTACTCAAAATGCACGTTAACGGGCGTGCCGTGGTGGCGGAGGGCTTAGCACGACCCACATTCAGAGGCAACGTGGCCTCGACGCGGCTGTCGCGGGTTCGACTCCCGGACCAGACGACGTTTACCACATGTCTTCCCCCTTTCCTTTCAGCCTACTTTGAAAAAGGGACACCAGAGCCCACAAAAAGACCCTTGCGGGGCGATCAAAAAGAAATATAAAATTTTTTTAAAAAGCACGTTAACGACTCATCCTGGAGGTCACTAAGCAACATCTAAATCAGTGTGGCTCTCTTTCGCATCAATTAAGGTCAGACCTCATAACTCCACAATAAGACAGAGACTGGTTAGAAATGACCTCAATTAGAGAGTTACAAGGTGAAAACCAATGCTCTGATTTAAGTGTAACAATAAAGCAAAATTTGATGAAATATGCAAGTGGAAAAACTTTGCATACCTCTGTAGGTGTATAATTACCATGAGACCTTGAGGTAACACTAAAAAATGCTGAATAGGAGTATTTTTAAAAATCTAAATTGCCGTCCTCAGTTTAAAGCTAAAGAAATATTCAGTATAATAAAACTACAAGTAACCTTCAGATTGAAAGGGCGAAATGGCTAAAAACCATTAGTCTTCTGGAAGCTGGGGCAAGTTGGCAAGCTCCAGCAGAGTTCCACTGAGGTCGGGAGATGTTCTGTAATTTCCGACCTCGAGCTAATCTGTGCAGCATGCTGTGTGGTGAGAGTGAGATTTCTTCTACCCGGGGGTGGGGGGAGATGAAGGATTTGTTGCATTTGAACTCCCTCATGTCTTCCTTGTCGTGTCTGTAATTAAATATGTGCTCCCTGGGAGACAGCGGGGTTCTGGGTAATAAAAAGCCTGCTTTGTGAGCTTCCACCTTGCTCTCTGCCGCTACATTCACGCTGTTTTAGCATGGTGACAAACCCCAAAACAGACGTTACATGCAGTCTTAACGCTCACAAAGTAAAATGTTTGACTCAACCTAGGATTATATCTGCCCAAACCATGTCACAAATTTTTTTCATGCAGTTGAGTCCTCTGCATCTAAGAAAATAATCTGAACAGGAAATTCTTTCCATGTAATCTTAGGTAGGACATTTTTTGCTTAAAAGCTGAGCTGTGCTTTAGCATTTTCCAGTGATTTTGTTTCCTTTTGCTTCCAAGGAGACAGAATTTCCTGTAATTTTACAAAGAGAACAAGAAATATGCTTAACAACTGAAGAATAGTATTTAAAATATAGTATTAAATATATATATATATATATATATATATATATATATATATATATATATATATATATATATATATATATATATAATTTGATAGCAGGAACCATTTTCAGAAAGGGTTATTTTCTTTTACTCATTTGAACTTTTCACTTTATCTTCATCAGGATAAAAAAAGATTACCACGGTAGAGTGGCCGGGATTCACTCCTCCCATTCCGCTAGGGGGCTCTGTAGTTGTTTTGCATTGGTAGTGGAGGGGAGGTGAAACAAGAGAAGAAACTTACGGCAGGCCAGTAATACACCGAGACTGCTGTTAGCTGAAGCTAACAAGCTGAAGCTACAATAAAATCATATTCTACTGGCGTTCATGAGTGTTGCCCAACGTGGTGAGTTATTAATGCTGTAAGCTGTGGGGAGATGAGTTTTTTTGTTATCTGTTCTAAGCGTGAGCTTGCTGAATTTGCTAGTGCTAATTAGCCCAATGCTAGCTGTGTTTGCTGCACTGATAGTTGAATGCCGATGTTTATTATATGACGAAGTGTTCTAAGAATAAACTGCCTTATAACTGGTTAGTCAAGCCTAGCTAATAAATCTATGTTTAAGTTTGTGTTGATTGAATTCTGCAATACTAAGTATTGATGTTTTGTTTTTTCTTACTTTATTTACAGTTTAACCGGACGGCACGTCCGTGTCAAAGCACTCGGCAATAAAATTAACAGCAACAACAACGACTATCTTATGTTCTTTGTAACAGTAGAGACTTGCACCAGAAAACAGTGCTAGTAGGCAGGTGCCACCCTTTTATTCAATATGACCTATAGACCTGAGTTTTTTTGGAGGAAGGTGCTAAATATTTTGGATCTGTTTAATTCTGGCAGCATTTTAAGTTTGAGCTTCTCCACAATAATTTAGAGTAAAATTAACTATAATTGACATAAAATCATATCATCCGTCCTGTGGTGGCATAAAGATCAAATCTTCATTAAAAGAGAAATTATTTTATTGTTTTAAACTGTAATGTTATATTTTTCTGCATTTATGTTTTGAGCTACTCGAAACATAAACGTTAATGAGCTATTCATTAATGGCTCTGAATAGATTTTAAGGTTAAAAGAAACCGGCAGCCACTGATTTATGTGTGCCGAAGATGCTTTAGGATGAATTTTCTAGACTTTAAAAAATTAAAATCTGTAAATGTTGCAAGCAGCTTCTGACTTTGAAGTGACATCAATTATGTTTGAGAGTTAAACTGTACTGTGAAATTATCACCATTTCTGACTGCAAAACACAGGTTGTGATCACCACTACAGCTCTGTGTCCTCCAGTCTGTGTCAAGTTTAAAGCTTAAAGTAACACTTTTGGAGTGACTTTGAGCTATGAAATGTAATATTCTGTGTGAGAATCACTGAATATAGTGTCATTGTTGATGGTTACAACAATGACACTGTGTTAATTTAAAATCCATTAGTTTCACATTTTCTTTATATTTGGAGTGACCTTAAATTAGTTTTTAAACATTAATAAAAAAAATAATTTCTTCCTGGACGACTGTTGCAGGGGTCAAAGATCTGTCCAGAGGTCACTGGAGGTGATCACTCCTGCAGCAGGATGAGCAAAGAGTAGGTTGATACTTCAGTGTCCGTCAACTGCAGTTCATTTAACACAGTCTCTGTGTTTCTCTTTTCTGAAATTAACAAAGTTACAGAAAACAGCCAGAAACCCCCCTAAAAGATAGAGTAACATGGCAGACCTAATTCTCACAATGTCACAAGAGTAAAACAAACAAAAAATGGTTAAGATAAATGTGATCTTCATGGTCACCTTCAGATTATAGAAAAAATCTGACTGAAATTATGTGTGGTGTAAAACTCACAGAAACTAAATTTGATAAAAAGAATTATTGGTTTTAAAGTAGCTTCATACCACATTTTTTAGAGGAGTGGTGGGACACATGGACGTAGTATTCAAATTGGACTGACAATTTTCATCCAACTTCTGTTTAGAGTTCAAAATGAATGCCGAAGTGTAGGTAAAATAATAACTCCTTTGACACAAATCTATGTTCAGTCTGACATTCAGGCTCTAAAGATTAAAATTGTTTCGAAATTAAGTTGCTGCAATGTGAGCCTCTGTTGATATGGGGACACAGATCTTTGCTTTTATAACTCGGCATAAATCCACTTTTATCGCTCCTGCATTCCTCAGGATAAATGTCCTCCACAGAAAACTATTGTTATCACTGTGCAAACAATAGCACAGTGCATGTGTATCCTCCTCTCTCTCTTAAGGTATTTCTATTGGCAGAACTGAATGATTTGTTTGGAAGGTTTATCTCATATTACCAATTCAGAAGGCAAACGATCTGACTCAGAGTTCACCAATACTGGTTTATCAATGTTTCCCTGTGATTTATACGGTGATGATAAGTAAGACTGCAGATTTGACGATAGAAAGCAGACGAAGGGAAATGCAGTGCTTATTGCATTAGCTTCGATTCATCCTGTTTAAGAGCATAAACTCTTAATCTTTTCGCACAACTTTTAGGCAAATCTTATCTTTGAGATTATTTTTTTCAATCACCAGGTATGGTGGTCTTAATTAATAAAAAAACATTGGCAAACGGTAAACATGAATGTTTTAGAAAGTAGAAGTGAGATTTTGGCTTCTTTAGAAAAATATCAATATGTGCATAATTATTGGGCAATTAGTATCGTACAGAACTATTACGCAGCTAATTGAAAAACACATTTTCCTATCTCAACTTTTTTATTCTGATCTATTTAAATAGAATAGAAAAGAATAGAATAGAAGTACTTTATTCATCCCAGCAGGGAAATTACTTAGCAGTTACAGCATAGAGACAAGACACAATAACAACTACCACTGAGTAGTAGTTGTAGATAAAATAAAAATAAAATATAAAATGCTATAAATTGTAAAAATATGAAATGCTGTTAATATAAAAGCAATTTAAGAGCAGTCCTTGCAAATGTAATCAATCACACAACTCAAAGCTTTCCAATACATAATTGTTGACATAATTAGGTCTGTTGTGGAATATAATTGAGTGTAGAGATTGAATGTTTTTATTTCTTTATTTAAAGAAAGTGGTTTCTTCCCACTCTTGCCAGATGCTTTGTAAAGATAAGGTGTTTCTGTAAAGGTCAAGACTCAGTCTAATTAACCAGGCTTCTTTAGACAGCTAACGTCTTACCAATAGCTATTATAGCATCCACTGCATTTGACTATATTGCATTAGAATTACAATATTTGATTTTATGTAATTGAATCCACATCTGTTTATATGACTGAAAAATAAACTGGACTTATGTCAGTCAATATAACTGGAAATGAATAAAACCTGTTTGTCTTGTGCCATTTACTGTGAACGGGTTTCCAGTCTGTGACAAGGCGACATGGAAACACACAGGACAGCCAACCATGCCCACACCCACTATTCAAAGTCAATTATACATCACAATTCAATCCAAATATAAACCAAATGTATCAAGTTCAGTTTATTATTTCAAATGGTAAAATTTCCTGCTAAGGAAACCCAGTTGACTGCAACAGGTCAGAGTTTGTAGTAATCCCTCCTCCTGAGCATGAATATGGCAACATCAGACTCCCTTTAGACAGGAAGAAACCTTCAGCAGAACTTGGCTCAGTGTGAGCATCCATCTGCCTTGGCCGACTGAGGGTTTGAAGTCAGTTGGACTTTGCTGGCTTGCACACTTTCATCATTGTTTTGTTTACAGTTATTGTTAATTTGCTTTTTATCAACTTGTTCAGCACTTTAAGTTATTAAAGTTCTAAGTACACCTTTGGGGAATATTTTTAAAAGTTTTACTAACAAATTTGTTCCAGAATCATTCAGATTACATTAGATTAGAATCATCTGCTCTTGTGCCAAAATTCCTCACAGGTGTGGTTTTCCTGCTCTTTAGTGTAATGTTGCTGAACTGGGATCATTGTTTCAGTCCAGCATTATTTCCAGACAATTCCCCCATTACCAAGAGCTTTCTTTAATGGACAAATGTAAGCCGCGGGCCAACACAATCATTTTCAACTCTGCTGCTCTGTGAAATGACTCACCATTAGCTCCACTGAGGTAGCTGTCAACGCTCTAATCTCTGGCCTTTTAAAAATCTAATTAAAGGAGAGGCTTTCAGGGTGTTTACACAAAAACACGGTCATATTCTTGAGAACAGTGGCCTTGTTGATGAGTAGGATCATTGAGTTTGCCCTCGAGTCTTTACAACATGTCAGATAGTTGATGGTCTGTGTGGGAGGCAGGTCACCTGCATCATCCACCCAAACCCTCCACCCCCCACACCACCTCCAACCTCCCTCAGGATGATGAGGGTGGTGGACAGATGAGTGTTGACTAAGTGATGCTGACACACCATTACTCGCCCAACTCTGTTTGGCTGAGGCTAAAAATCCTGCATGTTTGTGTTCCCAAGTGCAGCGTCCATTATTCCCACTGAAGGTGGAGCGCAATCTGTTCCATGACATTAATCAAGAATATGTCTGATATGTAACTGTATTTCAACAGATTTTAAACAAAGGAGAAAAGATGGTCATCTAACTTGTGGCAAACAACCTTTTCGCTAAAGATGATCTATTATACTTCCTTGAACAGGTTATACTTGCACATGAAAATGGCTGCAAACAGATTTGCGAATATACAACCATCCATCTTTGAAAAGCAGAAGTGAAGCCTCCTATACAACCAACAAGAATGCAGCAGACAAAAGATTAGTCTTTTCCAGCAGACATTGTACAGCGCATACAGCAGTAAAAACCAACTGACCAAATTTGCATGGAGCTCAGCTTCAGTTGCTAGGTAACGGTGCAGCGAACTTAAAATGTGACTTCAGTGAATCAGGAGGATTTGAAACGCTTCATTTTCCAGACACCAAATAACATTAACTTATTGCCAAAAATGACTGGGTGGTTGGTATTTCTAAGCAAAAGCAGTTGAGACCTAAATGAAAGTAAAACAAAAAACAAAGCAAAATGTGAATTTTGCGTAATAGGTCCCCTTTAAGCTTCTCTTAAGGGTTGATTCTGGAGTGGCATTGGCAGGGGCAGATTGGCCATCCAGAGTTTTGATAGGTTTTCCGGTGGGTTCCACCGGTCGGTGGTTTTGCGTTTGTGTGTGTGTTTGCTTTGCTTTCCCTCCACAAATGCAATGCAAAAAGCAGACTTCCAAGACAGATATGGCTGGGATGTTGGGATCTTTGAGATAGTTGAAAAGGTGTTATCTGCACCTTTTCTGCTGATTTGAGCTATGACTGTCTACGCGAAGGCTATAGTCACAACAGTCTTCAGATCTCCCAGAATAGGCTGGCGAGTGTTGCTGGTGAAGGATGTTGGCCTCCTCCTCCTGAGCTGTTAACCCTACAATCCAATTTTGTATAAATAGAAGATAGGGGGATAAATGGACAAAAAGAAAAAGTGAAAAGAAATCATGAGTTTAGGACTTGCATTGATTAAAGAAAGGAAAGAAAATAAAGAAGAGGAACAGAAAACATGATTCTAGAGAAGAAACAAAGTGAGCGGGTTACAAGAGAGGAAGAGGAGTTGAATGTTTGGTGTCAGCTTTCTGCCGCTCTGCCTTTGTGAAAGCAGAATGGTAATGCTGCTGCTGCTGGGGGTTGAAAGTGGGTCTCTACCTGTGACTCAGTGGCCACAGCTGTCAGTCAAACTCAACCTGTGTGCCTGAGGAATATGGTAAACCTGCCAGTGTGGTCCCAGAGAGCCTGAGAGAAGGGAATCTAACAGAGCAGCAGTGTGACGGCTGAACCAGACTTTCAGCTGCTCGCTGCAGTTCAGGGAACACCTGCAGGTGAGAGACACAGAACATACCCCCATCTTCAACTGCTTTGTAGTTTTTTAGAAGGTGTAATAGTATGCCAGGTTCTTCTACCTGCAGGCGATGTTGGAGGTAACTATTCAGTCGGCTAACAGTGCACTTTTTCTCCTTCTCAAATTCCATTTCTCCACCTTTCATTTATTAGGTTCAAGAGGCTTTTTTCTGCAAGTTCAGACAAAACAAAGTTGGTTTATTTCAGACATCTCTGTACCATATTTTATGCTTCTTCTGCTTTCATAAGATTACCAAATTTTAAATTCTGTTAATAAATGAGTGGTCATTTTCCAGTGTCAGGTTTAAGAATTTAATAGATGTTGAAAGAAAATTGTTGTGCACAAAAAAGTAATAAAATGAAAGCAATTGTATACATAAACATCAGACCAGATTTAAATCATGTTTGCTGTGTTCCCTACGTGGCTTGACCTACCTGGAAATTGGATTTGTTTTGAAAGAGATTGTGAGCTTGAGAGATTTTTTAGAACCTAACCCAGTTTTAAGCTTCTCAACAACTCTCTTCCTTTCATGTCTGCTGTGGTCTTTGGTCTTCAGTATGCAGTTTGTTCAATAATGCTCTCTAAACCTCTGAGGTTGTATTTATTTGATATAATTACAAACAACTGAACTCTTATTTCCTCATTAGTTGATTAAAAGGCATTTAGAAGTTGCAAAGGGCATTGTCTACAACTGAACTACACTTTTCAGATTTTTATTGCTATTCCACTTTTAGCCATAAAGTGCTGCCTTGTGTCTATCATATGAAATTCAAAAAAATATGAATGTAGATGTAACGTGGCAAAATAAGTGAAAGTAGTACTTACCCAATGGGTCAGATAGACAAATATGAATGTAATCACAACAAAAGTACCTTTTTGTTGTGCTAATGCTACAAAAAGAATTTTGTAGCATTAAGTTTAGCCACAATTAAGTTTTTTTTTTTATTTGACTCCAATAGAAATGCCTCCTTTCACTTTCCATATTTATTAGGAATTTGATGTTTTATGTTTTTGCAGGTAAACTGTTCCGTTCTCTGTTTATGTAAATGAGGCCCTGATCTAATTTCTTTCTGGAGAAAAAAAACAATATATTCTGCAGTTTTTTGCCCTTTGTCTGACATGTATTTTATCCAGAAGGTTAAAATATTTCACTTCCTAGAGTATGCAGAATGATTAGGGAAAGTGAATCTAAATGACTTTCAGTAGGCAATAATTTGTCATTTTTACTTGGCTGCTTATTTCACTGTTTGAAAGCACAGCTTGAAGCTTTAATGTCTATTTTATGGCACATTGGCACAGGATGCCATCTTTAATTAATTCTGGTAAGTTCCAACAGTTCTGCCATTTTTGCCAAAACCCAGGAGGAGTTCAAGTGCTACATAAATGAAATATAGAAAAATAAAATAAAAAATAAGCAGAAATATTTTGTTACCTGTAAATTTCTTTGACAGTACTGGAATATGCTAAACATGTGCTGTTGGTGTGTTTTGGATGACTAACTGTTTTTCTACTTCTTCAGTCCACATTGAAAATCAAGAAATTTATTAGATGGCTGACAGGAAATGTAATTTAACAGCTACTCATAACCCAAGATAAATACTGCAAAAATTGTAAAGCATTTTCCACTTGCATCCTCTAATCCAGTGGTGTCCAAATGTTTTGCTATGTCGGGCAGAAATAAACTTTTATGCTGTATATAGTTCCTGTGGGAACTACAGTTCTTATACTTGTATAATACAGTTACTTATAGATTGCTATAAGTAACAATAAAAAACTATTTGGATATTTTTTACCAGCTTAAAAATAAACTAAAGACACAATATTTTTAAAGAAGGAGAAAAGTAACTGACAATCTCTAAACATGAGCTTTATTGAAGCTGTTGGCACACAGACAGATGTCTGTTGGTCTGTCTGTTGACAGACCAACTGGTATAGATAATAAAATATCACTGGTAGAGGAATTGCCAGTGATTGTCAAGGCAGATAGCAGAAAAGACTGGATATATTATATATCTATCAATCTGTCAATCTACATTGCCACATTGTCAGAATAAATGGTTTCTTGTCAAAACAGGCCACAGAAAATCTGGTGTGTGACTTTATTTTCAGTAGGTTAGATTACTGGAACAGTGTCTATGTGTAAGCTCATCCAAAATCCCTTAAGTCAGGACTGTAGACATCTAGCAAAGGTCATCCTAAAACATGGGAAAGTATAAATACCAACATGCACAGTTTTTCCAACAGTAAAGAGATGACAATAAGTCCTTGAAATGGAGGGAAGAATCAATGCATTATCACAGCGTTGGAGTTGTGGACTCACCCTGACAGCCTGTCTTTTCTCTGCACTGTCACATTTAGCAGTGAAAAAAAATCAAAACGCTAGCTGCTACAACTCCTTCTGGCTCACATCAGCAAAAGAAATCCCTTCCGTCACTAAAAACTGACAGATGCCACAGTCTTTGTGGTTCCGTCTCTTTAATCTCAACTTACTGCTGCATGAACATCATGGTGGCAACACTGCACACCTTATACATTTTGAACAAGCAAATAAATGATGCTGATATATAAGCATATAAGATGTTATTTGCAGTATATGGAGAGGAGCTACTTTGGAGCTTCTGATTTGTTTCAGTAAATCAGCAGATAGTTTTCATAAATAAATATTTTTCAAGTATTTGTGCTTTGAGGATAGAATTCAAAGAAACATTGCTTTGACAGTAAAAATCAAACAAAGTTTGTGAAGGAATTTTTATTTATGACTTGCAGCAGTTGCTGCAGAAAATTCTTGTTAGACAATTGTGCATATGTCAGTCTGTCGACTTTGTTCTGATCAAACTTTGACAACTTGTCTTTTCTGTTCTCATCTTCAGTCAGTCTGAATTTTTCTATGCTATTACCAATTCCTGTACACCAGAGCACAGCTTCTTTTTCTATTTGAATGTAGCAGAAACTTAAAGTAACTGAACGACATCTACAAAATGTAATACAAGTGCAAACTGATTGTCTTTGTCCTATAAGGTCAAACTTAAAAGATTTCCTTGTTTTTCTTTGAGTACCACAAGGCTACTGGCATTTATGATTTTAAACAAGCAATGGTTAAAATGTTTTTGAGTTGTTGTTTTTTTTTGAGTGTTTCCTTATTTGGAAGCACTCTGAAAGTATAATAATTAATTCCAAGGTGCTTTTTTACTGTTTTTTTGCCTCAAATGATCAACTGACTGATGGAGTTCGGATTAAAACACTTCCATTCGAGATACCATCAAAATGATTCTCAGATTAATTCTCCCCATTATTGTTTGGAAATTCTCATTTGTCCAAGGAAAAACATGTGCAAGTTACGCCGTCAGTCCTTGAAAAGCAAGTTAAGAAACTGAAACCAACAAACTGAAAACTTCAAGAACCACAAGAAAAACAACTCTTAAAATTTATGACCCTTGTCATAAATTTCTGAAACACATGCAGCAAAATTAAATCGTGTCATCACCAAAATCTTTGGTGTAGCCATGTTATTGTGATTTAGCATTCGGTTTTGATGATTTTGTATCAAAAAATAAACTCTGGGAAAAAAAAAAAAATCATTGTTGTAAGGTGACTCCCAAGGCATACAGACACATTTGAAGCATCATGTCCTGCAGTCACAGCTGCTTTATCTGCTGTCACAGAATGAAAGAGAAGAGTTTTCTGTGAATGAGGAGTCCTGTGATTTCTGACACTCCCTTTCAAAGAAATCAAGAGAAAGCATGTAAGTCGAAGCTTTACTGTTGAAATGGTGTGACAAGAACTCTTGAGGGGAACATTGGTTTGAGAAGATAAAGCATAGTTCAAAGTACCAGAGTGTATTTTGGGTGATTTATTCACAGGTGGTGCTACTGAGACATGAACAAATACAAAAAAATCTGATCAGATTTACCTCCTGGGTTTCCTTCAAATAAAAAAAGAGAGTCTTTATTGATGAAATAATAATAAAAAGGTCATAAACTGGAAGAAAGTTAAAGGAATGACTTGTTTTCATCAGTTGTTCCTACATCATACAAAGCTTCAGTCACAACCAAAACATGTTTATATTAGCATAACTGTTTAGATGAGTTATCTGAATTTACTGGGATTTTCATATTTTGTCACCTTAAGTGGTTATGAACATGTTTGTTAGTTTATAGTGTCAAGATAAAGAAAAGGAGCCATGTTTTATTAATAACTAACTGTATATTTTGACAGTTTTCAGAATGAGGAAGGAGCATTTCTTTCTGCAGAAAACCTTCCAAATGATCAATTTAACTAAAATATAAAGAAATGTTTTTAAATATTTTTTTTACAATTTGGGAAAATCTGTTTATCAACATCTATTTAGTATTGATTAAAAAACAGCAACTACTCATTGTCTTTTCTTAATATAGGGGACGATGATGGATAAAAGCAGCGACACAGATGTGAGGCCATTTGGCTCGGGTTATTATGCACTGTTCTTTTGGCTGGAAATATTGGACAGGTTGTCAACTGTGAGTAAATTTTGAGGTGACATTTTTACGGGTGATACGTGAGAAACATGCAGCCAAAAGTAAAAAACCTGGTCAAATATTTCTGAGCGATGTTGCACGTTAGCAGCTCTAAATATACAGTAGATAACACACTAACAATATTTTATTCCTCAAAAGTTTTCACACCTATGAAAGATGTTCATATTGGGTCACATTACATCTACACTGTCCATTGTATTTTATGCAATAAACCAATGCAAAGTGGTGCATGATTGTGAAGTTGAAAGAAAAAATGATAAATGAATTTCAAAATTCTTTACAGATAAAAATCTGAAAGTGTGATGCGCCTTTAGAATTACTCCCCATTGAGTCCGATACCACTAAATAAAATTTAGCTAATTAGCTTTGTCCTAAAGCGTGTAAGTTTAACTGAGTATACATTCACTTTTCCTCCTGAATGGAACCAGCTACAATGAAATTAATTTATATCAAAGTTTATTCCTGGGTTAGAACGGTCAACTTAAAGTTCAAACATGAATCCAATTTTAACAAAAAAACTGCTGTTCGGGCAAAATGTCACTCTATTGACAGATTTTGGTCTTAGGTAATTTCTCAAATATACTATGTGACCAGCAAACATAAGGATGTTTGCTGGTCACATAAAATGAAATTTGAATATATGGAAATGTAAAAAAGGTGAATGGGTTGGGAAACTTTTCCAAGGCAGCATAGAATATTGATGGCTTCTTTCATACATTCTTGTTTTTTTTCCCCTCTTAAATGAACCGTCTGGAGACATGTTGCAGGACCACCTACTGATCTGACGCTACTCCAGGCAGACATCACTTATTATCTGAATGCTTCCCACTTTTAAAAAAACCTATAAACAACCTCGTTAAAATCCAGTACAGCTGTCAGCAATCAAAAAACAAACATCTGTCTGCTGGAACTTTTAGACGATAGGATTTATTATTATTATTTGGGAAAATGTTTTCCCCTTTTCATTTGGATTATATACATCAGTGTATTCACTGAATGCTGAGGTATTTTGTATCTATTTGTTTTAATTGTTTCTGAAGCTGATTATACCGATATAATATTTTATTATACCGATATATATCTGAAATAAAAAAATATGCATATTTGCACTATTTTAACCTGTTTATACAGCGTTCAGAGATACATACACATATGTCATTTTATTCACTTCAAAATAAATGTTTTTATTTTGAAAAAAATAAACATTTATTTTGAAAATAAATGTGATTGTCTCTCTAGATTTATTTCCGGTTTGGAAAGGAAGCGCGATCCTGTGTCTCAGTTGGGTTGTTCAGTCTCTTAAAAACCCCACCTCAGTATGTTAACTCCTGATTCTTTATTGCTTCTGTTTCTTTGCCTGCTTTTCCACCCATGCTCCACATTTCATGTTTAAGTTCTGTAAGTTTTCTTTTTACTAGTAAACTTTATAATTTGGGCCAGATCCTGCCCCAATTCTGAATCCTTAAAGGAAGCACAAACACTTGAAGCTCATTACCAAAGATAAATGGTCAAAACACCAGTGGAAACATGCAAAAACGCTGGGTAGCATTTATAAGGAGGATTTGATTGCTGTAATGTCAGTAAGAATTTTTTAATTGATTTTTGAGAGCAGTATAAATAATTCTGAAATGCTATTTTTTAAAATGATAGCTTTTTATTTTCTAAAAATACTTTTCAAAAATTCTTTTATCTTTTGAGAAATGTCTGTTTGATTTTATATCAGAAACACACTTCCTGATTGAATGAAAACCAATTTAAATCTAAATAATCTGAAGAAATGTGGGCTTACTTATATAGTTATGTACGATACCTAGCAAAAGAAATCCTCTTAACTCACCTCTAGAGTGTGATTTTGCATGCGAGTCAGGAAACTAAATCCCAACATGGCAAATGGATAGCCTTGGAAAAGTATTCATAAACTTTCTAAAACTTTTTAACATTTAAGTTACTCAGAAGCTCTCCCTCCAATCTGAGTGTGGGCTGCATTTCTATTAGCTCTTTCAAACATATTTTTGAACTCATGCATTATTTGAAAAGGTTGAAAATTATTGGAAAAGGTCGAAAAAAAAACATGGATACTCAACTTTAATTATTTCTGCCTTTTGAAAAAAGATGGTTCTCATTAGGACTGAAAAAAAGCTGCAGCAGTTTGGATAAATACCTTAGTATGTTTTTAACATCCATGCTCATAAACTAAACGGACAGATTGTTTAACATACCGAAGAGCAACTTCAGACCCAATGGAAAGCAGCACAGTAAAGGAGAGATACGGCTTTTCCTATTTAACACCAGGCTTACTTTATCTGTGTCGACCTCCACATGTTATTGCTGTCTGCTGAACAGACAACAGAGAAATAACCTGAAGCCAACTGCTGATGACGCTCCTCATAGCTAGTCCGTTTACAGTCCGTTTGTTACATAATGCAGATCTAAGAAGACGAGGGCAGTTTCAAACCCTTTCATGTGAGTAGTGCATTTGTACTTAGTGGGCAAAGACACCACGATCTGACACACCGCTCGGTTTGGGTGGGGTAGCGGTTTGCACAGAGCGCAGTTGCTCTTCAAGAGGGGACATCTCAGCCATTAATTGGCCTTTTTATTCCCCTCCAGATCCAAACCGTCTGTGGTTGCGTGGTTAGATGAGGGCAGCCCCGTGGGACGTAGCGCAGCGCTGAGGTTACGCTTTTGGGTTCACAGCTAAAAATAAAAGATCAAGGAGCCTCTTCCAGACATGCTGGGCTGGTTAGACTCACAATCCAACTGAAAAAACGCCTGAAAAAGCAGCGGTAAGGGTGTTGCATGTGCACTGGCCTTGTGACCTCATGGATATAAAGGAATAGTTATTTTTACCAAATAAGAAACCTGAGTCTACTATGTTTCTCCTTTCTTAGCAAGAAGCTGGTTTGAGTACAAAACATATATTATATTTTGCACACAACACAAAGAAATTTACAAAGCAGAGCATAAGCATGAAGTGATAAGAAAATTAGGCATGGTTTCACATGTTTCTTTATAAAACAAAATGTGAAAAGTGTGGCCTATATTTGTTGTTTTGTATACTTATAAAAGTAATAAAAAGTAGTTTAAAAAAGTAAATTCTTTTTTATTACTTTTGATGGTTCATGAAAGAAAACAAATCACAGAAGCAACACATCGATTTGTTCTGTCAACTTTACTGTCTGAAAAATTGACTGGTAAATAAAGTGTATTAAATGAGCAGTAATGATGACAGTGTTTACAGCCCTACAACAATAATCACTTCAAAATAACGACAAACGTTTTATCTTCATTGTTCTGTCTTCCATCAGCTCTTTGAGTGTGTCAGGATGAAATATTTATCCTAATGGGATAAAGAAGCTCAGGCTGCGACTGAGCTCAGCCCATCGGGAAGCAGATAAAAATTCATCTGACAGAGAAAATGAGTCTATTTTTAGAGGCCTAACCGAAGTCCCTAAACTTCCTTGGCATCCTGGATAAACATGAAATTAAATCTTGCAACCAAGTCTTGCAGAGGCTGATTAAATGTCGTAATTATATGTATATTATCATGCAATCATCAATCTTACCCTTATGTAAGGTAAGGGAAGGTTTGTGAAGGTGAAGCTGCTTGGTCTCTGATGGAGATAAGGCGAAATGACACCATCCTTCAGCCTGTCACACTCTACACTGTGCATATTAATTAGCCTGTTTAACTCATGAGCTGATCTGAAGTGAGAAAACTCATCAACATGTCACAAATCTGCCACCTGAAGATAAAAACAGTGATTTATTCTGATTGGATGAATTGTTGGTGTGGATAAACCATAAAATCTCTCAAACACTTTTCATGACTCATCTTGTTTTAGTTTGAGATTACTTTTTGAGGTCTTCACTAATTCAGTTATCTGAAACTCTGCCTTGTAATCAAAGATAATGTTTCTAAGGCATTTGCTTATTGATGATATAATATATATAATCTTTGCAGTATAAAACATTATAAAAGGAAGCCAGAATACTCCCTTTTCCATGTCTTTTGACTCTTGGTGGTGTATTCAACAGCTGCTATAGTGGATTGTTTATACCTTTCTTTTTGTGTTACACACCAGGTATTAAGAAACATAAGAAATCTATGGCTGTACTCTAAAATGTCAGCACTGTAACCTAGTTGAATGGCAGTTCAGCCTGTAAACAGTTTAGTTTTTGTAGTAAGGATGCTAGCAAGCCAATGAGGAATAAAGTTCAGTGCAAAATTTAAACAAAGGCTATCTTAAAAATTTGTAGTTTCAATGTAATTGGCCAGAGTCATCCTTTTATTTATTTATTTGTATTTGAGAGATCAGGAAAGTAGTTTAAAACCATTTCCTGCAACTGAAGAGTTGTGTGAGCTGAAAGCAAAGGTTGACCAAAACGTCTGAGCTGTTGGAACAAATCATTGAATGCTTAGAGCAGTAGCTCCCCTCCTGCTGTGAATTTGTTATCACAAGGCTAAAAAAAAAGACATCAAAGCTATTTCATGGCTTTAGCCAGTGTACAATATGATGACTGTTCAGCCACATTCACTTTAGAGACATGTTCTATGGTAGTGGCATTTAAATCTGTATTAATTGCTTTCAAATTCCTGATAACCTGGATTAAAATGATTATTATGTTGACTTTTTAGATAGAATTTTGCATTTTATATTTATGATTAGAGCTGTTAGCATACTAGCGCTGCAGTCCCTGTGAGTATATGTTAAAGAACATAGATCCTTAGCATCTTTAGTATTTTATCATATCATGCTTCCAGCTGTATTATTAGAACAGAACAGAAAAATGGAACCATATAAAATGTGTGTTTTGTTTTTTTGGTGGGATGAAAAAAATATGTGAAATGTAATTTACTTTCACTGAAAAAAATATGCTCCATATTAAAATTTATGGGGTAATTCAGAGAGAAAGTTGTTTAAACGAGTGGACATTTTATATATTTTTTCTTTCCCTTATATTTGTTTCTTTTCAGTTTTATTAACAGCCAGTCTTTGATATAATATCACATCAGTTAAATTAGGCAGCGTTCGTCACTGGGAGGGCCCTCTGTGAAGGGCCTTTACTTTATGGATTCAACAGAGCAAATTTTATTTGTCACAATCTACATCTGTCTGTCCAAAGGGTAACTGAAGCAGCATTGTTAAAAAATTAACATTGTGTTTAATGTGAATCGAGTTTTAATCTTGTAAAACACGAACAAACAAAGTTCAGATGTTTCAAGTCAAAACTGTGTTATGTTTCTAGTTGGCAGTTTCTTTTTATTTGTACTGACATCCAGTCCTTAATAAAACTTTGCATCTGCTTTAAATGTATTTCAACGTTTTAAAGAAAAGCTTTTTCAAATAAATGCTGATCAGCCAACCTACATCTACACTTTGAGTGACAGCCTAATGAGTATTTACAGTAGGCAGATAATACGTTTAAATTGTACTTTCCATGGTCACACCACAAATTATACCCACCAAAAGAAAAAAAAATCCCATAAATGATCTTTGCTAGAAAAATGTGGAACACTGAAGATTTTAAAGTTTCACAAGAAATTAATGTGTCTTATGTTACACTCGGTTCAATACAGGGCAATCATTTGTGTTGCCTATTTCAGTTCAGCTTTTAGGACCTCCAGTTCATTACTGGGCTCAATAACATTGAGCCAGAAATTTGTGTGTCCATGACAGTCTGATTACATTGTAATACAGTGAGAGCAAAGTATATTCAGAAAGATACATAATTGTGCCATTCCATCTTCTCCCCCAAAAAACTTTAACTGAAACAAATTTTCTGCATTTTTTGACATCATGGTTGCTCTACTTGTAGTTTTTCTCTGTGGGTTGGAAAATGTGCTATAATGTAACACATTTGGGTTTAGATCCCTGAAAAATATGGGTTTTTTTTGCAAACCTCTGATACACACTAAATCCTGTTTAATGTTATGGGTTTAGCTTCAAAAATAGGATCCTGTTACACTAAAGGGTGGGGAAGGTTATGGAGAAAGACCAAAGCTCTACACTTCCGCACACCTGCGTGTGGTTGCATGTCACCAGAAACTGGAGTTAATACTTTGTTGAGCCCTTTTTGCTAATAGGACAGTCTAACTATGTTTTCTACTATTTCAGAAGTTTGGCGTATACAGAGAGATGGATCTCTGGAGTCCTGGCTTCCTTCTCTTTAGCAAACCATACCTCTGTAGAATAGATTTTAGATGTAGTGACAGAGAACACCGGGGAAGAAGGTTAAATGAACAAAGCAGAGACTGAATAATAGTCATGAAGAAGATGACCAGCTGCTCCTTTGGAAAGCTGTACTTCTTGAGTTGCATCACAAAATTGTGTTTTCTTCCAAACATTGTATGTGTGGGGACCACCTGAGGTCCAGAGACAGGGTGGTTCTTTGGAATCACCCTGTCTTTGGAGCACCAGTGCTGATGGCTAAGATGCTCCCTAGCTTTACCCGCGACTGTCGTTTGGTGGAGGATGTCTGGGCTGACGGTGCTAAAGACCCAGCTGAAATCCACAAGCAGGATCCTGGTGTATGTCCATGGGTGGATGAGGTGGTTTAGGATGAAGTATAGTCCCAAATTCACTGCATCATCTACCAACTTGCTTGTCCTGGTATACAAACTGCAAGGGGCCCACCAAGAGGTCTGTGATGTCCTTCACTGCCAGTAGCTCAAAGGAGTTCATGACCAGAGAAGTCAGAGTGACGGGCCTGCAGTCACTTAATATCGGGATGGTGTGTATCTTGGAGACTGGGAAAATTGTGGAATGCTTGGAGCAAAACAAATAAATGAAATAAGGTTGTGAGAGATTTTAATAATTGTCATTTTATGGGGGGTTTTCATATTTGAGATCTTATGAGCATAGTACGAGACCTTTGTCTACCATCTACTGTGGGTCTTTCCTGTTACATTTGGGTTTTATTGTTTCTAATCAGATTAGAAACAGTGATTGGGTGAGTGTTGTAGTATGAACAGGAGCTTTCCATAAATGTCCAGGAAATGCAGTTTCTCAGTGTTGGCACTCCGACAGTCATTAGAACCTCTGTGGAATCTCTAATATGCTATTACATAATAATGACTGAATATCCACTTGCCTTTGTTGTCTTCCCATTGAATGGCTTCTTCCTCCATAGATGGTTCCCAGGGTCTTTGAAAGAGAAACAGGCCCATAGTGTCATAGATCTTCCACAATACTTAATACACGTGAAATATTTTTCTGCATGTTGTTTCACACCAGTATTACCAGGTGTGTTTGTTTCAAATGACCAAACCACATGGTTTTAAGTAAAGCCATGGTAGATTAGTAGATGAGAACAGATTAGTAACATTCTTCTTGTTTGTTAATTTCACATTGGCCTGAGGTGTTGTGGTGGATCAGTGGATACTACTGTTTCCTCACATATAATGCTAAGGTTCAAATCCCAGCTGGGGATTTTCTGTCTGGAGTTTTCTCTGTAAAGTTTCTTCCTTGCATGAGAAGCAGCTGTTCTTAATGCAACAGGATATGGAAAAGGGACATATTGCAACAGTGCAGACTGAGAAAAGGTTGTACCGGTAGTAATAAATAAATAAATACTATATTTTTGTTGGTGAATTGAATGTCCATTAAATATAGTGAAAGTGCAGAGTGTGAGGCCACACTCAGGCTTTCATCAGAGCTCCACTGCCCTGGGGAAGAAGCTTTTCTTTAGTCTTTCTTTTCTTGCCCTGATGACCCGGAGCCTGCCAGAGGGTAGGGTGTCAGGGTGTGTGTAGTCAGACCTGACCTCTGCTGTTTCTCAGACAGAAAGAGTGGATGTGTTTCAGGGTTTGTGGAGGAGCACCAATGAACTTTTGTGGACATATTTGGTTTTTCTGAAGGTCTGCAGGATGAAGAGCCTCTGTTGGCCTTTTTCATCAACAGCAAGTAACTCATCGCAGTCTGATGGGTTTCCTTAGAAAACGACTTTTCTAATTTGAATAATAAACCAATCTTTACTGTACTGCTTAATAATGATGACAGTGGAATGCATGTGATTTACCTTAAATCTCTTTCTATGACAGATATATAGCTGATACTTAAACATTTGGCTTTTAGCAAATACTTTCAGCCATGAAAAACTCAGGGAGTTATGGTAATAAGATCTGAAGAAACATCTCTTATCACTCTTACTAAGGTAATAGTTGTTTTAAAAAAATACAACTAGGAGACTACAAACATGACTGCATCTCACTGGAAATGGCCCATTTTGTCTATGAACAGCAGAAGTTTCATATATCCTTAAGGTGCTCCGTCATGAGGGTCTTGTTGTTGAAACAAGACACAGGAAAACAACCATTAACACACACTCATAACTAGGGACAAATTAGAGAGACTAAGTAACCTAAAATATGTGTTTTTGGACAGCGGGAGGAAACCGGAGTATCCGGAGAGAGAGAGACAGAGAGAGATTCTTTAAATCAACTGCTTTCTTTGCTAACTGCCATGCATGTTAGTGGTATAATTTTCTTTAGATGGTAAAAATAGAAAATTAAAACTAAATAAAGAATTGGAAAAGAATAACTCAGAGTACAGAGAGGGATTAGTCAAAATATGATTAAGAGAAAACATATGTCATTATCTCCACTTTGAAAAATGTGGCTGTAGTATCTTCATTTGAACATTTAATCAGCAGCCTTTAAAGACTCTGATAACTGATAACTTGTTTTAATTGTTCTGTCTCGGTGCAGTTCACTTAACACAGCATATAAATATATTTTCTTTGCATGTGTTAAAAAAAGATGTTCAATAAAACTGTGCACATCTGTGAAATAAAACAACAGATTGGCTGGATCAGCATGCAACAATCCAAATAAAGTATATGTCAGTCACTGAAATGTCCTAACTAAAGTAAACAATTTATTTGACTTTTGTGTCACTGAAACCCACTGTTTGATAAAAATGTTTAATCTCATTCTTCTCTGTTTGTTGCTTCCCCTTCAAACAGAGATTTTCCCCCCACTGACAGATAAAGCCTCCATTTTCCTTTATTTAAAAACTGTGCAGTTAATTTAAAATTCACAACCTCCTCTGGAGCACAGATTCAATAACCCCCATCTCTAGGGACTCACTGGTCTATGAATGATAATCACTTGTAATTAACGCTCGGCTCAATTTCCCTCTTCCTGATTCTCGGAGTTCAAATCAGTTTCTCGTCTCTTTTCAATTTCTCTCAGACCAACACGTCGGGATTAAATTGCCAGTTTGAAGCCTCTAAACAACTCAATTAAAACTATTGGACTCCATCAGTGAATGACAGGCAGAATTCACTCTGTTCATCTGCAGCAGCAATGAGAAGAATATGGATTTGCAGTAGTTATATTAACTATTAATAGTGTAAGTCATGTGCAATCACATGACTTACTGTTTTCTACAGTTTGCTGCTCTGGAGCACACAGGAGCATCTCATGTCATCAGCAATGAATTCAGAGATGCAACTTTTGCAGCCCATCAATCTGGTGAGGGTCTTAAGGCCACTTTCAAACTACTTGAAGTCCTTCATTCTGTAGAGGGAAAAATTATCCACAAGTGGAAAACATTTAAAATTCTCAGCTCTCTTAAATGCTTTCCACTCAAAGATTCTTGACAGAACAAATAAGGCTTGTTTTAGATTCATTAAAAGCCTCTTCTTCAAATAAACAAGGCCGCATGACTCAGGTTTGCAAAGGTAAATCTGAATGAAAATCAAGACTTCTGGAAGAATATTTTTTTAAGCAAAGCAGAGGGATTTGGCTATAATTTGCAACAGGTTGTAAACAAATCTATCATGGTAACATCTGTTCAGGTTTTATCCATCTGCAGAAGATGATTGATAGTTGCTGACTGCATGCCTGATGGGATATGCCTTTTTCTTCACTGCTTGCAGTGGTGGTAATTGAGGGAACTCTCACCTTCTTTTACTGGATGTGTTGCTCCATCTGTGAGTCCAAAGCTAAAAACAGTGTGTGAAAACACCATCTTTCTCTTCTTCATTTCATCATAAACCAGCGAGGTTCATTAAATTTAATGTACATGTATTTTTCTTCCCCTTCCTCAGATCATCGGTATGAAGTACTGTCCAATGCTGATTCTAGTTGACGGTCATTTATGTCGTCTCCTCCTAGACTAATTTATGCATTACATATAACTGTCAGATTTATACCTTATAACTCACAAGTTAATTGATGCCCTTTCTGTTCTATATGTATGTGCCTTATTTACTGACAATTTGTAGCTTTACTCTTGTAAGAGTTGGTGACCTTGCAGGTTGTTATTTAAAAGTGTAGTGGAAACTTTTGAGAAAAATGCATTACATAACCTGAATTATGAAAAGCAAATGACCTTACAGGGCCAAAAGTATTTATGTAGACCAAAGAGCGCAAAACAGTGAAGTGAAAGAAAATTGTTTTTAAAAAGATTTATAAAAGCATATGTAAAAATATCTGGCATGTAATAGTACTCAGTTGTTTTTACTGTGATATCCCTAAATTAAATCTGCCACCGGAGTCCACCTGTGTGTAATTTAAGTTCATCATAAATCCAGCTGTCCCGAGGTCCAGTCTGCATTTTGATCCTGCCTCCATCTCACACCGGCTAACTATTATGTGGAAACATTACGGCAACATCTACAAACATCAGCCAGGAAGACAGGGCTTTCTTACAAATGGATTTTCCAGATGGACATAGTGCTAAATTACCTACAAAATAGTTTAAGGAAAACAAAGTTGGTATTTCTGAGGCCCTTCACAACATTTTCACTCAGTCCAATAGAACATTTGTGGATAGCACTGAAAATGTGTGAGCAAGGTGGCCTACAAACCTGACCCAGTTACATCAGTTCTGTCAAGCAAAATGACAATCAAACAGTGTATGTGTGTGGTACCCAGCACAATGTAATCATATAGACAAATCAGTTTCAGATAAATACTATTCTATGCTTATTTTTGGTCTGTGGTCCATCACAGGGCAACATAGAGACAAACAGAACAAAAAGTGATGGGTTCACACATTCACACACAAGGACAGTTTGGAGATACTAATAAATCTAAAAGTCAAGTTTTTGGACTTTGGGAGGAAGCTGGAGTACCTGGAGAGAACCCATTCATGCACAGGGAGAACATGCAAACTCCATGCAGAAAGAACACAGACCAGGAGTTCAAACCAGGACCTCCTTGGTGCAAGGAACAATGCAAAGCAACTGGACCACTCTGCAGTTCTAATACAATAAAGTCAAAGTCAGTTGATTGTAGGATGCCAATTTGTAAAGCCTTATCTAAAGAAACTTAGCTGATTGCTGACTTTCGATTAATGTATTCTCCTGAACAAGGATGTAAAAACAGTGGACAAAAACAAAAAGACGTCCTTCCTTCATAGCTTTAAAACCCAGCAGGTGCAGATTTTAGAAAAGATATGTTTTGTACCAGAACAGATAGTTGTAGTTGGTACAGATAAAAGCAGTAGGTTGCACAAACAATCTTTGTTGATCTTTTTTTAAGACTATCAGGTGAATTGTTTTGAAGATCTACAATAATTATTATATGCAAATACTTTGATTTCTATCACTTAAAGTGTTCACCACAACAACACTGTACAGATGTTTCAAAGGCAGCTCCAGATTTCTCTCACTGATGCAGAGCTGATGCAGAACAAGGTGTGTCTACTCTCAGATAAGCTCTCACCCTCTGGAGTCAAAACAGACTCTCAACAAATCTAACACTCAGTAAGAGCAAAGGGAGGAGATACTCATCTTCACAGCAGGCTGCGGCTTTGGAGACACAAGCACCCCTGGCATGTCTGGTCATTTACTCCAAGAAAGTGAGGCAGAAAATGTGGTAGCAGCTCCAGAGGCTGTTTTTATAATGATTATCGTGGCATGTTTAATTCCGTTTCATCATATTTGCAAGCAGATTGGACTGAAAATAGAACAAAAAGCAACCAAAGCCTAGAAGAAAAAGTCACTCTTTTTGCATGAGATACAAAAGATGAGGTTGCACATTGTTACATTTACAAAACCTTTAAACCGTAAAGACGAAGACACGGTCAGTAAGCGGTTGCTCAACATGTTTGTTTAAGTCCAGCTCCAATCAAATAGTGTCCAAATTGATTTAATCCAGATTCAGATGAATTGTTTGGCTTTCATTTTGTCCCTGTGAAGGTTATGCATCCAAAAGTTTCTGGCACAACTTTGCCAACTCCCACAGTGCATAGAGAGGGTTTAAGATCGGACTCTAGCAACACTTTAAGTAATAAAAAACAACTTTATTAGCAGGCTAACATGCTTCTGCTTGTGGTGTGACCCTGCTGAAGGCCACAAGCCAAAACGAGTTGGTTTGCTAATAAGGTTCTGACAGGGTCACGGCAGTGTAACGGGAATGTTCCTTGTACAGGTCATCTGGTCCCAGTATAAACAAAACCAGAATGAGTTGTACTTGCTTCTGGTGCTGGTTGGACTCCCATCAGGGTTGCCTTATATAATTGGGTTATTTATAGGAAGCAAGATTTCTTGTTTAGCATCCTAAGAGTCTCATATTTGACCTTATAAGTATGCTGGAATGATTTTCAGCTGAATGTGAAGCAAACAAAGATGAAAGTTAGATCTTTTGTGTCTAAGAACATGTTTCTGAATAGCAGAAATGTGCAGCACATCTCTGAGATCTGCTGTTCTTCCATTTTCTATGTCCAGGGGTGCCAGAGTATTTCTCGGCAGTTATTTGAAAAGAGGTAGGCTACAAACAGGACCTCACAATGTTGCTTTCAAAATATCATTGGATCAATTAAAACTTAATCACTGCAGAATTTTTTCTACTGGAATATTTGATTAATAATCCAGGTGATATCCAGAGGAGGAGTTTCAGTAATTTGGGTTCTTCTTCATGAGTGAGGGAAACATGGAGCAAGAGATCAATTGCTGGATTGATTCACTGCAGTGATGCATCTCTGTATTAGTGTATAGTTGTAAAGAGCTGAGCCGATAGGCAACCCTGTTGAATTTAAAATTTTGACGTTCCTACACTCATCTATTTTCATGAGCTCTGGAAAGTGACTGAAAGAATAAGATTGCAGCTAGATGCTTCATGTTCTTGAAGCATCTTATTTCCACGACAGCTTTGCTTCAAAACAAGTCTCCTTGTATCTTCAGAATTCGAAGACACAGGTGCAGAGGACATACATTTCCTCTGCTGTCAGGGCTCCCCCTTAGAGATAGGGTGAGAAGCTCTGTCATCCAGGAAGAGCCAACGATGCTTCTCTGTTCTTGGTTCTCATTGACGTAAATGCATGATGAAAATCGCGTCATCTGCCTGCCAAACTTGACTTCAGATCCACGTCAAACTATTTTGACAGCAAGCACTGTATTAAACAATACAGTGTATGCAAAGTGTTGTCTGATTGATCAGAAGTTTGTTGCTGTGCTTTATGCGGATGTGAGCAATGTTGACATTTCTTTTCAAGTAGTTTGTTTCACCTATTTGGTTTTTGTATCTGCAGGAGACATGGATACTTTTGAGGAATGTTTATCTGATGAGGAATTATGTACATTTGTACAATTCTTCACTAAATAATTCCTGTAAAAATAAGACTGGTGAATGGTTAATAAGTCTTTACTAACCATTCACCAGGTTAATGGTAGTGGATGGATTCCATCTGTAATCCATCCATCACAGATGGAAACTGTAATGTTGTTCACGGAGGAATCTGGCTCTTTCCATGACCATTTTGTAAAAGTGAACCAGAAGATGCAGTGAGGGAGGGGAACCCCGGTGGGTAGGGGTGTAACGTACTGAAGTGAGAGAATCCCAGACCCAGGTGGTCTGCGCATTGTATGAAAGGTGTGTGCAAACACGAATGTGCCAAAAGTACATGACTTGTGACTTAAGCATCAACTGTTTGACTTTTCATGAAACATGTTGGAGTCTTAAGTCACAGTGACGAAGACCTAATGCACAACACGATAAAATTAAATACGATTTCCTGCAAAGATAATTATTTTCTTGAAGCATCTTATTTCCATGACAGCTTTGCAAAGCAAGACTCTTTGTGTCTTCAGAGTCAAGGGAGGAACCCAGAAATAGAAACAGCATAGCTGCAATTATACTATCTGAGCGATTGAAATATGGATCACAGAGATGGGTGAGACGGATTTCCATCTGCATAAGTAGACATGAAAGACTAATGACTCACACGTACCATGCTCATTACCCTGCCGAGGTTTATTCTTAATGCAGCATAATTTTAGTGTTGCATTGAGACAAAATTTTATTGCAACACTGGAGCAACCGCCTCATAATGAGTCCACAAATGTTGCAATGAAATCATTGGCTTGTAATAATAATAATAATAATAATAATAATAATAATTTATTGGCACAGGTTTCAGTTCTTGGATGTTTTGCAAGTGTCCAATGTTTTGAATCCATCATAAATGCAAAAATGTGGAATATGTTTATCCTGGAAAAAAAACAACCTTGAACCTTCTGAATGTCAGTTTATAGTATGCTCTGCAGTGCTGAGGAAAACTTTTGAAAGACAAAACTTTAACAGGTTTGGAAGGACAACAACCTCAACCAACTGACAAGTTCATTTTTTCTGTTTTTCACACCAACACACTCTTACACATTCCAGCACAAGCAGACCAGAATGTAAGAATGCGCAGCGCCGTTCAAGATAAAAATCACTTCTTTTGTCACGGAGCAGCAACTCCTCGACAGCTGGTTGCGTCGGTGAGGACTTGTTCTGCTGTAACCTGTGAGTTTGTGCCAAAATAAATTTGTTGCTTTTCAGCAGCGAGACCTGTTGTGCATCTGCTGTTTGACTCATAGAAACAGAATAAATACAGCAAGATGGAGTGTTTCAATATTTTCTACATGTGATCCAAAAACATGACTGGTAACCTCTTTATGTTAGTCATTAAAATACAAATTTTTATGTATTTCAAAATTTAAATACATAAATTCCTCTAATTCTTCCAAATTAGAGGAAATTTGCAGCTTCCTCTAATCTTGCCCTAATTATGTTTATTACAAAATGATGGACAGATCATCAGTTTTAACACACCAATGTAACAACATTTACGGATAGTTCTCAGAAGTCTTTCATTTCTTCTCAAACATTTTTCTTATCCTTAATTTTAAATAATTGTAAAAAACTCTACATAAAAATCTACATCTACATATAAACCTACATATAAGTGAAAGAATTTCATATAGGGTGTTTGTGACTCTGAAACAGATTTACAAATCTACAAAGATGACAAATGATTTATAAAAACTAAAATGTACACAGATTCTTGTTTATATTTTTTGCAGTTACAACTAATTACTATTTTAAGCAAAAATGCAAAGTCTTTCTTTTCTACTCACATGAAACCATGTTTTTCAGTCTGTCCCACTGTGTCCAGTTTCAGTCAAACTGTGCTAAATATATTTTAGAAAACTTAAAATAACTGTAACCTGGGTTCATTTTTACATTCAATGTTTGTTTACTTTTAGTTTTTCCAGGAAGTATTTTGATTAGCTCGGTCATTTTGGGACTTTAAGCATAGTTTGAATGAAGGTTGATTATGAGTGCTTGTGACTTTGGTTTCCAGCAGTTCAGGTGTGGGAGAGTGAGCGAGTGCTCCATGCACTGTGGTTCTGTAAATCCTGTCCTGCTGTTTGAATAAAATAAAGAAGTTAAAACACAACAGTGAGTTGTGTTAGCATCCTCAGCATGGAGCCTGTTGTACCTGCAGGCTGGTCTCCAGCATGGCTTCTCCTGCTGAAATGACTGATTACGGGATCAGGTTGGTCCAGAGAGTCTTGCTAATGTCTGATCACTTCAATTGAAGAGTTGTTTTCTGATTTCAAAACTTTGGCTGAAGTGGTGCTTAGAGTTGCAGTCGCCAGTGTGGCATCAGAATGTGGATTAAGCTTCCAGATTAAAGCCTTTAGACATTTGATTACACACAAGTAGGTGGGCAATTCAGGACCAGGAGGAGCAGCAGTCAAAATGACAGACAATGAGAAAGCCTAGCGCAATCTCTGACAGGGATTTGAAAAATTCCTCATCTCTGTACCTGCCCACACAGCCAATGAACCAATCAACAGCTGATTTCAGATCCACCTGCATACTGTTTTCCCTCAAAATGATTAAATATTTATCATGTTCACAAGTTCTGTAGGAGTTTGACGATGACCTCTTTGTTTCCATCAGGGCTGAAACAAAAAAAACTTCTCAGAAAACTTCTCTTCCTCAGTCTTCATGCACAAGGCCCTGCATGAAGACTGAGGATCACTAAGAATGAAACAAAATCATTCTTTGGGATGTTTGTGGTTTTGACACAAGTTCATTCATTTTGTCAGCAATAAATGTGCAGGATTCCAATTAAGACAATGTAATTGGAAAATAAATAGGAAACAAGCATCATAGAGTGCAGATCATAGTCAGATCATTTATGTTTGATTTGCATAGTTTTCCTTTAACCAATATGAACATGCGCTGTAAAGGGGTTGAGATGCAGTCGCCTTCTTTGTGTCTTTGTGCAGCAAACTGCAGTAAAGCCCAGCTGTGTTGCAGAGTTTTATAAAAACATAATTCAGATGCTAATCACGGCCAGGTCAGAGGGTCTGAAACATGTATCTGCTTTAAAGTTAGATTTAGTTGGCACAAACTAATACTCCTCTTAAGATTTACATGCTGTTCTTATCTTAATGGTCTGCTAAGCCCAGGCTTAAGGGTGCTGCATTAGGCATTTATATTCATTATATAACTGTATTATGTAAATAAATAGCTGCTGTGAGATGATGTGTCTGCTTCACAAGCTTGACTGAATGATAAGGGCTCCACTCCCACACTCCATTACCGGATGAAATGTTTTGGCAGTTATTGTAACAAATCATTATTAGCTGTGGGAGGTTTGTGCATAACCATCATTCATTCTGTGAGGCTCCTTGTCACTGTTTTTCTCCTTCGTGTTTCACCAACAGACATCGCAAACAACTAAAACCAAGCTGGAGGTGCTGGAGCGTGTGAAGCAGCAGCAAGCTGGTCTGCGGTTCAAAATGGTGGAAGCCCTGGTGATAAACCTCATTACTTGACTCGCCAGGAGATGGGCGAGTTTGGCTCGTCAGCTTCGAGCAGCCTGAGATTTAGGGGCTTCGACGGTGCTCTGCTGCACAGCTGCAAGGCATTCTGGGAAAACTGCACCTGTCAGAGGAGCGCTGACAGCTTGTCCTGTTCTTGTTATACAGCCATGCGTGATCTCTCCCATTATCTGGCCAATGACATAGCTGATGAGCTGTCCACAGGCGGGCGAGAGGCCAGAAAGGGGCTTTATGCTTTTGGTTGGAACTTAAAGCACTAGCACTAGCTAATGCTCCAACCAACAAAGCTGAGACCTGTTACATTACTTAGGTCTCCAAACCACACCATTCCCCAACTTTCTCACCCTTATAAATTTATCCCATACAATAAATTCATTCATTGTATTCTGCCGATGTGAGATGATGTTATCAGGGTAATGGTGGAAAACCAAGACATCCCACTTTCCAGTCTCACTCTCCTGCTTATTTTAGGAGCCACAACGGATGCAGTTGTAGGTTTCACCAGGCATTTTCTATTCTGCCATCATTTGTGAAAGAGACATAAAGACAAGGGCAAGTTACATAAAATCATTGAAGCTGCACTCAACATTTTTCAAAACAAACTTAGATTCAAACTGCATTTTGTATGAGTTTTGCAAACAGTTTAATGATCTTTAAAAGTTTTTTCTGATATATTAATGTAACAAATGACATTTATTTGGGTTCTTACTAAAGCAGCATGATTTTATAAAATCATTCTTGGTCGTTCCTCTCTGTGCAAAGATAACTTCAATTAAGTTAATATCATACATAGAGGGCCCCAGTATTGAACCTTCAGTTCCCCTACATGTCATTTCTGTCCACTCCGATGGAAAGTTAGATTCATGGGGCAGAAACTGAGGGGAGATTAATGCAATAATTCAGTCTCCTCCATTTCTTTAGTTAGTTTTGCACTGGATTCACAAAGCAAACAGTGCTAAAGTGACCTGAAAACTTTAAGAAAAACATGAGAATTTAATATCTAAATCAGTAAATGATACTTCAAATTTTAAAACAAAGTGGAATGATGCATCCATTTAGCTAGGATTCTTAAATTGTTGTGTAATATATACTGTTGCCTTGCATCAAGAAGGTCCTGGGTTCGATTCGCGGCCCGGTGTCTTTCTGCACGAAGTTTGCATGTTCTCCTTGTGCATTTGTGGGTTCTCTCCGGGTACTCCGGCCTCCTCCCACAGTCCAAAAACATGACTGTCAGATTAATTGGCCTCTCTAAATTCTCCCTGGGTGTGAGTGCGTGTGTATGCATGGTTGTTTGTCCTGTCTGTCTCCATGTTGCCTTGGAACAGACTGGCGACCTGTCCAAGGTGACCCCGCCTCTCGCCCGGAACGTTAGCTGGAGATAGACACCAGCAACCGTCCTGACCCCACTAGGGACAAGGGTGTTAGAAAATGGATGGATGGATGCATGGATATGTAATATACTCTAAAATGTTTTGCATTAAGTATCAATCTGAGACAGGCATTACAGAAGAAGAAATTTCAACATCATGCGGTGGAGTAAAATCACTTGAATACCAGGGTGAAAGTTGGATTGGGCAGATCAATATTCATCCTCGTTGCCCTGAAGCAAACCATTATAAAGAAGCAGATGGCTGTTGCCTGAGCATGGATTGTCTGAGCTCCTCAACTCCCTGCAGGAATTTAAAAACACACTTTTGTTAACAGAGTTGTGTCCTTTGTTAGAATGTGTCCTTTGTTAATGTTTAAAAAATATTGATTTGTGTCTTTTTCTATCTTACTATTAGGCTGTCTCATTCTGGGCAGCTTGAACCATCTACACATGGGAAAAATCCCATACATCCCAGCTGTGGAAGTGCAGCTCATTATTTTGCTAAAATATTGCACTGTGGGTGGAGATGTTATGCTGAAGTTCAAAGTTCTCTGCATGTGATTCAACGTTGCTTGGTGAGTTTGTAAATGACCCGACTGCATTGACAGCAGGAGGCTGTTTTTACAGAGGGACAGCTGGGATCAGCGATGCCTCCTGATTCGATGGGTCGCCCATTGCTCTGCTTTTTGTGACAACAGTGATCTCCACAGGTTTGATTTTGTCTATCACCTTAGGTGCCCGGGCTTTTACTCACAAAGAGAATATTTTCATATTTTTGTTTTGCATTTTTTTGCTTTGGATCAACCTGCAGGATCTCTCAGCAACTGTTGCCTGTCAGTCATTCTGCTCTATGACCAAAATACTTCACATTCTCAGACCATACCCTCTCCTTTAAATGGAGGACAGACTGATTGATGGTGACCCACAAAAACCAGACTAACATGCATAGACTGTCACATGAAATATGACCATTATGTTAACATGTGACATTTTTACTTTCTTGTTTTTCTCTGGAACATAACTATAATTCAAGACGGATTTCATTTTGCAGAATCTGTGCAAAACCAACAATTATTTTGTGTAGCTCATAAAAACCTTTCTGTTTCTCTTAGATTTTTCTCCCTGTTAAATTTCAAAGTCTGAAAATATCATGTTATAATAACACAGTATCTATAGAAGTCAGCAGGCGTTCAGCAGAAGAGGTAATCTATAGCATTATAGAGAAGCTTCTGATTATTTTCTTGTCTTGAATCACAACAAAACCCACATAGTCAACAACTTCACACCACTGCATGGGAAGATGCTGAATCAGTACATATCAAAAGTCTACAAGGTAGAGAATGTTTTTGCTATGATTATCTAAAAGTCAAACTTTTAAAACTTAAAGCTTAAAGCAGCTGGGATGCCCTTACTAACTCATGTCTACACAGCCTTTTTCAAAATGCCATAAAAGCATCATCAGCAGTCTAAACTCACTGAGGAATTTAACTTAAAAAAAATGGATAAAAATGATTACTCATGTATATTTACATAGTGTCCTGCTAGATTATTTATGTTTCTTAAAGTTTTCCACAGTCTGTCAAATATCAGCTAAACTTATTTAATTTCCCTGTATGTGATGGATCAAACATTGTACCTTAGGCTGAGCAAGGAGAGCTCAACCTATTGTTAAATTAATGAATATTAGTCATTAATTTAATAATTAAATTAGTGGATAATTAATTAATTGAATAATCAAATTAATGAATAATATTAAAATTTCAAGCTCAACATGTATTTTTATTCTTATTTATCTATTTATGGGGTGGGAGTGTAACTGAAACACAGAGTCAAGTTTAACTGCATCTCTATTACAAATAAAACGTGTGTATTACACTTAACAGATCTGATTTTGGTATCTTTGGTGCAGGATTTGTGAGATCTGTGTTTAGCTTCTCATTTTGTTGTCATCTTGTCCTCCGCTGACAGCTTGCAGGATCACAGATTGTGACATAGCGCTCACTTGTACCGTAATGGTGACGTCTTTGGCCTCTCGAGCTACAGCCTCACAACAGATTCATTCTGAGGCGCCACGCATGCTTCACATGCCACCGAGACGTGTTGGAAGGACATCAGAATGCTGGCTTCATTTGCTTTCCGTCACTGTTCGGCTGTTCTGTTAAAGGATTCGCACAATCGGATGACCCCATCGCTCATGAGCTCTCTTCTAAAGCTGCAAGTTTTTCAGTACTGAAGTAGATTGGCTGCATTTTGCTAGTGAAATCACAAAAGATTTCTCTACAAATGTAAATTTTAATTTCTCTGATGACAGGAAAGAGGGTTATAACTCTGAGGTCCTGTTTGTACTTTTCCTCTGTCCATCATTAAATTGTTCTTTTATTGCTGACATATATTATTGGTAAAAATTTAGCAAAACTACAATCTTTGATTTGAAATCATTTATTCAGGAAGAAATAAATGCTGAGAAGGAAGCAAATCACACAGTTTGACAAGCAGCCGGACCAAAATTTTAAATGATTTTATATTTTAGTAACTTGAACATAAAGACAGTACTCATGTTTTGTTTACTTTAAAGACTTGAAAAAAAATCAAAGACTGAGACATTTGTGATTATAACAGAGGACTAGTATCTGTAATTTTTAACATCTTAAGGACATTAAGATGTTGTGATCATATAGTTTTCCTAAAAATCCTCATTTAGTTGTATTATGAAAAAAGATGTGTTAAAAAAATGTTTTTTTTACCAGTACAGCTTGATATCACTGACATTGTGATATATTAAGTGTTTCAATTAAATATCTAAGTGGGTTTGCAAAGAATTTTAGTGCAAATTCACAATGACAACTTTCCGCAACAGAAAACAAGTCTTTTCATCTTGCTGCTGTTACTGTAGTTTAAATGTTACCAAAAAGAGAAGAAATTTGCTTCACAGATGACTCATCCATCTAATTAAAGCCCAGCTCCACTAACTTGTGAGGTGAGGAAATTATCTGCATATCACCGAATAATAAAAACCCCACATAATTTCTCCACAATGGTTGCTCATAGTGGAGGCGTTAAGTATGTAGGACAGCTTGAGATGTTCCAAAATGTTAAAAAACAAATCTCTTTTGTGAAAAACTGATGTAACAAGGACTAAAATCACATTTTATGCCAGTTTAATGTCACACATGCAGCCAAACATTTTTTACTGAAACACAGAACTGTTAATATTTTTACCTGAATACTGTAGTTTATAGGCTAAATCATGTTTTAAGTCATTTGTTACATAAGAATGGTTCATCCTGTTAGCTTAGAATAGCCTGAATAATTGACATATAAGACTATAGGACCCAGGATGTATTGGAAACAAATATTAGAAAAGAATCTTGAATAAAAAAATCCAAAAAGAAAGGTTGATTTCAGATGACAATGATCAGAGGGTAAGAAAGTACAAAATGCAGTTTTTAAAAACTACATTTGATGTATTGACTTGATTAACCTCATTTTTTATTTTAATTTCATAAGATATACCCAGGTCTGATTAATGCTTGAATTGTAAAAACAAGGAATCCCTTAAAAAGAACCTGTCTGACCACATGAACTTGGCTGAAAACAACACATCTTGCTTCAGTCTAAAGTAGTTTAAGCTCTCATCGGTTATGCAACAGGATAATGATCCATAGTACACCAGCAAGTCAACCTCTGAAGGGCTTCAAAAAAAGACCTAAAACCTTCTAGTTAAAGTAAGCAGTTAATTCTGACCTTAAACAAGCCTGTTAGAAACAATTTTGCACAGAAGAGTTGACCAAAATCCCTCCAAACTTATCTAAGAGATTCATTGTCAGTTAAAATCTTGATAGCAGATGCTCTGACTTTTGCAGCCCGGGGCAGTACAACCAGTTCTTGGAGTTTTAAGGGACAATTATCTCTTTAAATAGATTTGGATAGCTTTATTCCCTAAATTGCAAAAAAACTTCTGATAAAAATGTTTTGTTATCCAAAACATTTTAGCTTTGGGGAGGACTGATGTTCCCCTTGTTTGGACGTGGCCATCAAAGTGGCTCTGCACCATCTGTCAGACACAACAGAATTGTTGCATCAATAAACACAAGTTTACACTGCTCAGGCAGAGTTCAGATCGAGCATCAAGCAAGGTGAACTTTATAGTTCATATAAACAAAACTGGGTTGTTTGTGAGCGGAACCCAACCTTTCTTTATTAGTTAATGAATAAAGCCATTTTCTAAACACTTTGCTTTCTCTGTCCAGATTTGCCAGCTGACTAGTAGTAGTTCAAAACAGAGAAAACCAAAAACATTTCTCGAGAAATGCTCTGACGCTGGTCAGGAAGGGAAAGACCAGGATGCAATGCACATATAAATCTTTACAGATCATAAAAGGACAAAACTGTGATAATCCTTATTTCTGAAATCTAAAATCATACCTGATATGTTCTCAAAAGCGCCACCGATCCCTTTTTAAGGTCAAATGCTTCCGTTTTGGTCATCAGTTGTATCCCAAGCAATGAGGTAAGGATTTTCTTTCATGGGATTTACTTTACAGGTTAAAGAGCAAACCTTTGGTGCTTCTGTTGGTTACTTCAAATATATATTTTTATGATTATTTGTGTTTTGTTAAGCAGTTGATCAATATCTGTTCACACATGTTCCTGTGAATTATTGTTAGACCTGTGCATCTCTGTGTTGCCATGTGATGGACTGTTCAATAAGCAGATATAGACGGTATGGATAGTTGGACCATCCCTGCTCACAGCCGCTCCCACTGTCTGTTCTGATATAAGGTTCACAGGCCATATGCCCCTGGGTCCTCTTCCTGCACAAATACACACATGAACACACACCCCTACAAACACAAATCTCACAGATATAACCCACAGCTCTCCAGAAAAAAAATCACCAGATGGTGTGAGGAACATGGTGGGTTTTGACTCCTTGGCAGCTCGCCGACTCTCATTTCCATGTTTTCTGAGATTTCCCATCATAGCAGATTGAAGACAGTTCAGGCCACTTTGAGTCTGGGAATATATAACATGATGTACTATAATGCTGTTCTGAAGAAGGAATGAGAAAGGAAGATAACATTGACAAAAGGGAATTTAATTTAACTCTATAAAACACAAGATGATGATCTGTACTGGTGGTTGCATGAATCTGCCCTCTGCCACTTTGTTGATGCACAAAAGATTTGCAGTCAGGTCATATCACCTGACTGATTACAGTCAGGTGATATGACTCATTTCATGAATTTTTTCCCTGACTGAAATGTAATCAGCTAATTACTCCATTATTCTGTCCTTATTCAGCTTAATGTGTTGCTGCTTATAAAGCTATTAGACTGATTCAATAGAGAGCTACAGCACCTTGCAATTATAGCCCAACTTCTTCAAACCCTTTTGCATTTTTTGTTTAATTACAGCAATCTTGTCTATGTTTTATTGAGATTTTACACAATTACCCAACATAAAGCAGAATATAATTGTGAAGTTTTCTAAAAATGTTCCCTTCAGCTACAGCCACATGTTTACTGTCTCTCCTACAAAGCAAACAGGGCTTCTTTATGTTTACTTTCAAAAATACATTTCTTTGGCTTGTGGTCATTTGGCAAGGACAAAAGAAAAATCCTACAACTGCTAAAATCTGATGCCACTCCATTTCTGATACATTTTTCAAAAAAGTAAGTTATCTCAGTATCCTGCTCAGTGGTTTTTATGTCATGTCGTCCAGTGGTTCTTGGTGCAGTACCACCACAGGAGAGGGAGTGAAAAGGTTGCTCAAACAATGTTGTAATTTTGGTCCCCAACTGAACCGAGTCTACTGGACTGTCAAGAGTGAAAACACTCCAATGCTCTCTTTGTCCATAAGTTTAGATGGATGGTTGTGCCTTGATGGAATTACATTTGTACCATTAGTCTTCTGTTTTCAGATAAAGCATTGTACAGAGGGTTCTGTAAGATGTTCAAAGTGTGCTTTAGAACCTGACCTTGCTACTAGATGCTGTTTTTCAGAAGCGGAGTTTCTTCTACGTTGCCTTGAGAAAGTCTTGTCTGTTTAACTTAGGACCATCAAAGTATAAAAAACTTCCCCCATTGTCATCATTTTACTTTTTTCTAAACCCATGATGTCTCCTGATCATCACGTGTTGATACAGGAGACATATTTCAGCATTTTGTTGGCATCAGAAATCTAATTTATCCTCTCTCACTCAATTTTCCCATTGGCATGGAAAGACTTTATAACATATGTTCAAGTGACAGAAGCACCAGCAGACATCATCAAAGCAGAATAAATTCAGAAAAGAAAAATGTTTATGTGATTTCACAGAAAAATGGTCAAAAAGATACTGGACACTGCTTGTGTCACATTGCTAAGGAGCAAAAGAAACCCAAGGACATGATGTCCTTTTCCAGTTACGCTAAATTTATTTGGCCCCTATTTCTTGCCTGAAGTGAATCCATCACTTGTATTTATAGCTCATGTTAAAATTTTCAGCAATCTTGCAGCTCAGCATTCACCCAGGCACTGAGATCTTATCTCTCCTCTAGCAAGAAACTTATTTTAAAATAATTTTTTACAGTTTAACAAGCAATCTTTATGTGAGAAGTGTCTCAATGCCACTGTGTGTCTGCTAAACAAAATGCTTGTGTTGGTGGCTGGTGACTCGATCCAGAAGATAAATGTTCATGTGATTTAAAAGCCCTGCAGATGCTCCATGTCTCTGAACACAGGAGTGTTGTTTCTAACTGGTCACAAAGGAAAGGCATTGTACAAGTCACAGATACAGTACAAATGACTGTATTGTATGTTGGACAACAGTAACGCAGTGACCCATTTTTACAGTGAAGAGTCAAACAATAAAAAGTGAATAAACATTAAAGGTAGCTTTTAGATTGTATTGTTTCTAAAATGTCTCCCTGAAACATGATACTGGTTGTGGTGAAAACATTCAACCTGCTTAGGCATGTGAAAGAAACAAAGGATAATTCTCTGCATCTTATATTAAAACTAGTCCATTCGTTATCTATATGCACTTATCCTTGGAAGATGGTCGATGAGGCATGGTTGTGAAAATCTCCAGCAGTCATTGGGCGAGAGGTGGGGTACACCTTGGGCAGGTCATCAGTACATCACAGGGCAACACAGAGACACACAAAACAAACAACTATGCACACACTCACTCCTAGGGAAAATTAAGACAATTCAATTAATGTAACAGTCATGATTTTGGACTGAGGGAGGAAGCTGAGGTACCCAGAGAGAGCACTGGGTACTCCAGTACCCAGTGTTCTGTACCCAGAACTGGGTATAGAACTTTGCTCAGTTGTAGTTCAGTTCCAATATTTCATTTACTGTAGCTAATTTAGTTGAGTTACATTTCTTAATTGGTTGTTTGTTTTTATCAAAACAGGTCTCTCTCGTAAATGAGATCTTGGATTTCAATAAGACAACAGTAAAAAGGTCAAATAAAGTAAAAGATCATGGCCACTCCAACTGGGATTCAAACCTAAAACCTTTTCGTTGCAAGGTAAAAGTGTAACAAACTAAGCACTTAATTAATAAAAAAAATCATTCTTTGTGTACAATAATAATGATAGTAATAATTGTTTATTATTATTATTATTATTATTATTATTATTATTATTATTATTATTATTATTATCATTATTATTATTATTATTATATAGTAAAGACAACATAGTACATTATTAATTATTTTTATATTCATATTTTGTATATGTATTTTATAATCAGTTAATTAGTTGTTACTTAGTATATTAGTGTTAACAGGAATAATAATAATAGTAGTAGTATTAGCTAATGTGGGGACTGACATGAGTCAATACTGTTTTCATATAATTTTCCTTTTTTTTCTGCCCCTCTCATCCCATAATTTCTTTAGTAAAAGTAAAATGTTAAAAATATTTTCAAAAAAGGCTGGTCTGTAACCAGATTGCTAATCCCATTTTAGCTGCCTTACAGCCCTTGACTGTTTTATAAAAGATCTCTGCAGGGGAAGAAATTACACATCAGAGTTGCTGAAACATGCAAAACATCTCATTTGCAGCACATATATAGTGACACAAACATTTGTCCCTCCTTTTCTCAACTGGGGGGTCGGTTTACTATCTAGTAGAAAATCACAAACAGTTGTCTAAAAAAATTCGACAGACCATCACATGAGAGTCACAGTCTATTGACTTTCTAACATGAAAGAGATCGGGCTGACCACCTGTGGAATGGAAGACAATGGCCGTGTGGGGAGTGAAAGCAAGATGAGCAGTTTGACTACAACACAACATTTTCCTATGCTCCATAATGCAATTTTTGCCAGTTAACATGAGTAAAGGATCATTAAAAATCAAATTTCAGAATGTTGATAATGTAAATAAAACATGTTCTATACCACATAGTATTAAAGGTGAGGAGATCATAAGGCATGAATTCCATTTTCTTTCTCAGAAAAAATCTTTAAGGAATTAAAGATTAGCATGTTATTAGTATGTTATTTCATACAGGTGTTCTCAGAGATAATAAGTCTGTTAAAGGTTGAAGATGATAATTGTGAGATGGTGGATTGCTACTCTTTCAGAGGTTCTCAGAGTCTTGTTAAAGTGTCTGGTGTCATTAAGTGTGTGAAATACTAGAACATTCTGAATAAAAATCTGTCATAAATTTGAAACTGGCTGTTCACTGAGTATTTCAGGATGATGACCTACAAGCCATGTTGAAATCATTACTATAAGAAAAGGAAGTGGAGACTTGATGCATGTGTATTCATTGTTTTCCGTGACCAGTTAACAGTCCCAGAGAGTTACCACTATCAAGCCCTTCTAAAAGTTTCAGTGTGACGCCTTTGCTGGTAAATAAAACACAGCTTTATAATTGTTTTGACTGTTGACATCATTTTCTTCTCAACTAAACTGAAACTGCAGAAGGCACAGAAAGTTGATGAGGTTCTACTTGTATTTTAAAAAGAAGCAACACGTTGAATAAAAGCTGTGTGTAGGCGGTTGTAAGGCTGTGTTGTTCCAGAACACTGTCTGAGATGAAGTGTCTGTTTCTTCCTCATTCCTTATTATCCCTATGTGCCAGCACACAAGTTATAATGGAGACAGACAGAGAAGCCGCACTGTATTCTTAGAAAAGAGCAAGAAATTTCCCCAAATCATCAACTGTGCCATTCCCCCTGCTTTTCAATCTGTGTCATTTTCCAGACCTGCAGGGAAGCAACAGCACAGCCGGGTAAAAGTCCATAATGGCATACAGGAGACGAGTTAATGTCAATATACCCCCACTTTACAGCATTCCTGCTAAACACACAGTTTCCAGCACCTGGCGCAGCACAGAGCTCACTTTAGGCAATAATTGCATATTGGTTGTGGAGGGGGTGGAAGAGACACGCTGTGAAACGGCACCTTTAAAGAGGTTGACGGAGAAATCTTATTTGAACTGCATCTGAGGAGCGCTGAGGCACGCTCACCGAGAAAAAGGAGGTGGAGAGAGGACAAGATGGAAATAAGAGACAGGAACAGCTTGCAAATGTTGAAGGTGATTTGTATATTTCATCTTTATACTGTGCTTCCAGGTTGCAGTTTAAAACAATTTCAAATGATTTCTCATTACTGGAACCATGATGCACGCTGCTTACATTTGAACAAAATCTTAACCACTCACTCAGGAAAATAGAAAAAACATGTGATTTCAACTGATTATAGTTAGAAATTCTAGTGCCTTCTGCAATGAAATAAATGTATTACAAAAAGTAAGAATAGCAGAGTTGATGAATGAATCATCTGTCAACTACAATCATGTAGTCACTTTCCTCTGAAAGAAACAGTAGTGTTGGTATATCTATAAAAAAAGGTAGTTTAGGCATCAGGCATTTATGTGGATAAAAATAATATCAGGTCTTTAATAGCTGGATGGACAATCAAAGTGAAGATTGCCTTTAGGCTGGCAGCACACAGGATTTCTGTGGTAAATTGTTGATTATAAAAGGCTGAGTAACTGTTTTCATCCTAAATCCCATAAAAATATCCAAGATGAACCTTTTAAATAAGTCTTAGTAAAAAATTCCCACAGATTTCCTCAATTCTCAACTTCGAACCTCGAAGTGTTATATTCAAAGAGTCTGTTAATGTGTCAAAGTTCTAAATTAGGAATCTTATTGTGTTGATTTAAAAACTCAGAAAGTTTTTCAAATAATCCTCTATTGGTTACCTTTAAACATTGATTAACATTAAATCTACAACAAACAGTAGGAGCAAGTTTCATCTGCTTATTTGGTTCCCACACTGTTAAACCTTTTCTTCAAACTCCTAAGAGACAAAACTGATCCGATATCACTTTTTTAAGGAGCTTGGATTCTATTCTGACATGCAAATATCATTTTCTGATGTTCAAAATATCCCTTATTAGGTTTAGATGTCCACTGTAGAATCAGAGTAATCTTCTTTGTTTTATCGTCTTGTTATATTTAATTAATTCATGAGGAAATGGATCTTTAATTTGATAGTGAAGTGGAAATATCTTACTGCTAAATGAATCATAAATTCATAAATGAATTTCTGATGACAGTTGATTCATAATTTAGATCATTTTCAATATTTTGATAGCTTGTAAGATTGATTATGATATTACATATTTATTTACATTTATGCAATTTGACATGTTACAGTAGACATGCAGTGACTGATTTGGTCTTTTAAAGGACTCAAGATGATATTTTCCAAAATGTTCAGAACTAATAATACTGGTGAACCAGCACAATCCTGCATAGCTTAAATTTTCCCAGCAGCAAGTGTAAATACCCATTAAGTGTTCAGACTGGATTTATTTTTCTGTATACATTTTTGGTGCAGCAGTGGTGATTTTCCTGCTATTTCAATACTCCCAGATTATTTTACATATATACAGAGAGAAACATTTTTCAAAAGCTGAACTCAAATTTGGGGTCAGCTATAGGGGGTTTCAGATGTGCTTTTTAATGAGACATTTAGTTCATAATTACATTTTTACCTCTAACCTACTGGCAACTCTTCAAAAACTCCAACAGCTCTTTTTGCTCAACTTTTTAATCAGTTGTTGCATCACTGATTCAAAACATAAAACTGTCCATAGTTTAAGCTCTAACTTCTGCTCTGTGAGGTACTGGAAGAAAATTTATCTTACTTTATCACTTTTATGTCTTCTTTCTGTTGCATACTCAACTCAATCTTCATTTGTTTCAATATAAATTTCTTCGTTTGCTTTGTTTTATGTCCTCATTTAACATTTGGAGGATTTTCCTAAACAACTCCATTACTGACATTAACATGAACATGAGTGATAAAAAAATGCAGCTATAAAAGTTAGAAAAAATAAAGCACAAGATAAAAAAAAAACACTTCAGGGCAAACTAAAATGATCAAAGTGCTGTGAAAAAGAGAGCTGAAGGGAGACACTACATACCTGGGAGATGCTTTAAACAGTAACTATTTTTTACTCTGTGACAACTTAAGGCTAAATAAGATTCTGTCTTTTTTGCACAAAATGAAACCCATAAAGATGTTATTGTTTTATCCAACTTAACTGCAAGTTTATGATGCATTTCATTACTTAAAAGTTTTCCTTCTTATGACCTCTGCTGCCCCTTCTATAACTTTTAGCAAGTTCCCTCCCTCTGCAAGCCACTGATCATTAAGTCACTAAATCAGTCAGTGTGTGACATGAAAAGTCAGGAGCATCTGCTCAGAGTGCAGCGACCTCTGAACTCCTTGGTCAGTGCACAGCAGAATGAGTGTGACTGAGTGTGACAGCGTGGGGTTAACAAGAGAATGCATGAAGTCTGCTGGTAGCTCGGATAATTAAGCCATTTGTCGCAAGGTCACTGAAGAACAACCCCCTTCACCCCTCCAGATTAGATGTCCCAGACCAAAGCAGCACTCAGGGGTTGTAGCCTGTGAGAAATTGTTGTCTGTAGGTATTTTCCAACTAAAGTTAGATTGTAAAACAACCCAAATATGATCAAAAACAAGGAAGTCATGGCATTATACTTTCTGGCCTTTTAATCAACTACTGTCTGTATTAATACATTCAAAAAACAGAACAAAAAAAACATAGATCAAACAAAATTGTTTAATCCTTAAACCTTTAATCCTATTTCTCTTTCCTTTTTTAAAGTAGGAAGACATAATCTGTGGTTTATCTGATTCATAACTTTGCTATCAGTTCAATAAAATATTAATTTCATTAACTTTGTAGACATGATCTTGTAAATTAACTTAATAATATGTTAAAATAAATTATTGCTTCCCATACCAAACTCTGTTTGACAGAATGTGCAGGGTGTGAACACCAAAGCAGGGTGACACCTTTCTGTAAATGTCTTTATGACCTTGTTAAGCACAAACAACCATTTCAGCCATTGTGAGTGTGTATCCTTTAAACAACAAGAATCCTGGTTGTAAAGATCATGCAGCCCAGCACCTCTCTAAACATGGGGAGTGGGGACAAACAAATCACTTTTATTTGTTTAATCATACAGAAAAGCCCATATGTACATCCCACAAACTGTCGGGTTAACAACAAACCAGTCAGGTTAATTTTTGCTCACTAGGTGTTGGGTGAAATATGGACCAATCAAGCTAGGAATTAAATTAATACAACAGTTTTGGCGTACTCCAGTATATGTTTACTTTTGTGAACCAACATGTAAGATGTTCTACTTTGTGACTTGGAAATAGGAAAACTCTGGGTATTCCTGACAGGGACAGAGGAGGAAACAGCCTGGAGGAATACAGAGAAACTCCTTTACTTTAATGTAGAGGGCACGGTAGCTCAGTTGCTGTGTTGTGCTACTTTTCCACCCAGACTGACACACACATTCTCTCTGGGGACATAAATATTTCAGAGCATTGTTGTTAGTTTCAGTCTGTTGAGCTGGACAAGCCCGCAGGATAAGAGCAAGCACAGTTTCAAGAATAAAGGGACACAAGTTCATGACCCTTAATCAGTAGATGAAATAAAGTCAATATGAGAAATCTGGTTTAACATTTTTAATGCACAAGAAGCCATGATGGAAGAAATAAGGAAATCTTAAGAAACTGTTTTTCCTATTGTCTCCAGTCTCTTCAGTCTGGCCACTGTTAAGTAGATAGCCGTATTACCTTAAGAAAGATCTTGCAAAGTTTGAAAATTAGATAAAGTTGAGCAACTTCTCGCACAACTATCCCACAATTTAAACTGAAATGCGTCAGCACATAATTGATGGATGGAAGCCAGGCTTTTTTGCATTGTAATTTGTCAGTCATGAAGTATTAAAAAGCTTATTACAAGACTCAAAATGACATTTTAATTTTAATTTTTGCAGACACGTCGTAATTTCCTCCACAATGTGCTTCCCAGCCACTGTCACATTTATCACCACCTCTTTCAGATGTGAAGGAAGCTGTGCTCTGAATCCTAAAAATGTTTTTCTGCTTTCAAAAATGTGCAGCTCCATAACCTTGAAACTGTAAGGCGTGCTCTCTCCCTTCAGGAATGGACACTTGTTTGAATCAGACTTTGACTCTCAGCTATTCATCCATGAGCCTGAGGACTCTGAGCTGAGTACACTTGTTTGTTTTCAGCACTTAAGCTGAAAACAGACAATCTCCATTTGCCCTGAACAACTTAGGCTGCAGCTATAGGAATGCAACATACACTACTCACAAAAAGTTAGGGATATTTGGCTTTCAAGTGAAACTTATAGAAAACATCAAAAGTTTACATCACAGTGATGTTGCATCCTGAAAGTTAGGCATTTAAGTAGAAACATTCAGTGGAGATTTTGTCACGTCAAAGTATTAAAGAAAAAGTCAACAACATTGGTGAACATTCCACAACAAAAAATACCAATGTCTCAGCCTATCACATGGCCTTGAGCATCAATTACAGCTTGACAACAATGTCTCATGCTGTCCACAAGTCGACTTATTGCATGCTGAAGAATGGAATCCCACTCTTCTTGAAGATTGGCCCTTAGGTTCATGAAGATTTTGGGATTCCATGTTACAAGGTTCTACACAGTGACTCAGCTAATCCCAAAGGCTTTCTATGGAATTCAGGTCTGAAGAAACTCCAGGTCACTCCATTCAAGGTACCCCTGTCTCCAGCATCCATTCCCAAATGATCCAACCTCAATGAGCTTGGAGTATTGTCATCCGTGAAGATGAAATTAGGCTTGTGCTGTTTCTCTAGGGGCACAGTGACTAGATTAAGTCCCTTAATTGTATGGGCTTGTCACGTGTAGTGTAGGGCAAATCTGTATTGAGTAGAGACACCTGCCCATCACCTCTACCAAAGGTTCGTCTGGTGACAACAGTAGCTATTGCATAGAGCTTTACTTGATGTCTTCAACATTGTTGGCAGCCATCATTTCTTCTCAACGCGAGTCAACTTTTATTGAAGAACAGGTCTGCTTGTCCTTTTTTCAATGTAAATGCTCCTCAGCCCATGTAGGATGATGAGCCTGTGTTCAGGTACCCATGCTGATAATCATTGATAGAAATGGTTTTTGAATGAGTTGACAGGACACTTAGGTTTCTCCATCTCCTTAAATGTGTTAGGAGTTGAGTGGCCTTCATCCGCAAGGAACTGTTCACAATGAAGTGGTCATCAGTGTTAGTTGTGACCAAGCAATGTTCACTTCTATGCCTTTCTGTGACTCTTCCAGTTTCACTGCATTTCTGTTACAACCTGCTGTTGACACTCTGTGACACTCTAACCTCAGTGGCCACTTCCGTCTGAGAATATCCTGTTTGAAACCTGAGTGACAAGCTACTGTTGATCAGTTGTCAGATCTCAACTTGGTCTTATGATGCCAAAATGTGAATAGCATGATGAGGAGAAAATGCTTAAATACCAATTTTGACTGAACAAGGAATGTTTTTGAGCAAACATCTGTTCTGAATTTTGACAATAAGCTACTTGTTACAGAGCAGCAAGTTATGCAAAAAGTACTGAATCACTGAACAGTTGAACATTTGCATTATAATGGTTAGAACAACCCAAAAAGATGTGCAAAATTTAACTAGTGTATAAACATTTATTCCAGAATCAAGGAATAAGTGTTGATAACAAAGTCCCAATTGTTTTTCACTCATGCTATTCACTTTGTGCAATCCTCTTTCTGCCAAAACAGCACCACTAATCATCTCCTATAACACTTCAAACAGTGGACATGAATTGCTTTTCAACAATTCTTGTAGATACTTCTGGGTTAACTTAAATGGTATATTCTCTGGTGACTAGAGCCCCTTCTCCATTGCTGTACATATATTTATATATACATATCTGCATTTTTTGAATCCTTGCAAGGACTGCTCTTAAGTTGTTTCTTATATTAACAGCATTTTATATTTTATTTTTATTTTTTATTTTATCTACAACTACTACTCAGTGGTAGTTGTTATTGTGTCTTGTCTCTATGCTGTAACTGCGAAGTAATTTCCCTGCTGGGATGAATAAAGTACTTCTATTCTATTCTATTCTAAGTGTCACTCTGGTGACACTGGTTCAGTTTTCGGCAAACCGATCCAGCGGAGTGTGTCTCCACTGGTAGTGTGTTTCTCACTTTATGGGATGAATATTGGCAGGAATGTGGGCAGGCCATAAGCATGCAGGAGCTGTGGTCAATGTTCTTATGATGATGTCATTTTGAGCATTTACCCTGGGGCAGCCAGTTTCTCTAAAATGTCCTGGTGTATTTGCTTGATGCAGGTTGCCCCATCCAGCTGATGCTGCATGCACTCTTTGACCACAATTGATGAAGTGCTTAAAGCCACTCCCATGAAGAACAGGATTTAGAGAAATGGGTTGCTCTATCATCTCATATTTCTACTGCAGGTTTAAAAAAAAAAATCAAGAATTAAAACGCAGTCATTCTAAATGAATGCGCTCAAATTTTCAGTGCCAAATTATAGTATTCCAATAAAATATGTATTTACTTTAAGCCTTTTTTAAAACTGGCCAGCATTTGTGGTTAGTGCTGTAATTCATTGTATATCCAAATGATTTAATGTATATAGCTTTCTGTGTGGTCACTGTGCTTCTACTTGTAAATAAATTATCTTATTACAAAAAAATCCGTCAGCCTGTCAGCCTGCAGCTCAATCATGCAGAGTGATGTGGTCCGAAATAATGGTGCTCATCTTTTATTATGATTTATTGAGTCTTTTATGGTTAAAATCCTGGTAATCCAGCTGCACTACATCAGACTGACAAATCAGGTTGCTGTACAGCTCCGTGTTTTGGGGGAATGGAAATTTTTATTTGATTGTAAAGTGAGGATAAAGTATGAAAAACTTTAAGGTCTGCTTAAAGGATGTGCACCATGATCTTTCTTGGTAATGATTGTTTCTGTTCATTTTATATTTTAAACTCACTATTTTTCTGTGATGAATTTTAAAGGTTTGTGTTAAAGTGAGGCTGAGCTTTGGTTTTTGGATGCTCTGTGTGCCGCCATGATTCTTTTTAATAAAATGACATCCGATAAATAAATGGACACAGTAATTGGACTTGCATGCTACCAAGATACATGGAGGGCTTAATCTGAGTTTGCATAGCTTATTATCACTCACAAAATTATTTCTACTCTTTGTGACTCATGGGCTAATACACGAGGAAGCACTGAAACCTCTGAGTGTCAGCACTGCCCCATCCTGTGATTGCAAATTAGAGCCTTTTGGGCCTGTGGTTTTAGGATCCATGATTGCCAATTATGTTTTACTCAACCTCTATTCAGAAAGACTCCAAGGTGTTGTTGCACAAGTCACCGCTGTCCTCACTGTCCATTATTCACACATTATCATTCTTTGTGGTGAAATATCGATTTTTGCTCATATTGTGCAGGGATCATACCCCTTATAGCAGGTACTTGCTCTAAGAGCGCGTGTGTGGGCATCTTGAGCAGTGATATCTGAATTTATAAAGTGGATCTCCTCCCTCCAAGCTATAATGCCTGCTCTTCTTGTGATGTCAGTTATGCCACAGAGAACGTTTCACCTTTTTTGGTAAATGCATTGTCATGAAATAATAATTTGTTTTTCAGTTTTTGCTTTTTTGTCAGAATGAAATGTTTCTAATCACCACAATTTTGCATGTTAGAGTTTTTTGCTTTTAAGTGACAAAACACATATAACAACAGCTACAGTTTTGGTCGTGTCTGTTGAAATTCCCTCAACAGCAACGTGGAAAAATCAGAACTGCCCAAATATGAGTGAACAATGTCCACCTTCTGTCCATCTGTCCATCTGCCCATCCATCTGTTCATCCATCCATTCACGAGCGGCAGAAGAACACTGTTCAGGCTTTCGACACTGTTCAGGCTTTTGCTAATCCTTGAGTCTGCAGCCCATGGCTTTAAAGCTTGACATGGTCCTTGGGACTCCTTCGATGTAGCTTTTCATAACTTTGGCCAAGACCTAATAAATATAAAGTTTACAAAGAGGCTAGTTTTAGCATTTTTTCCATGTTTTTTCAGACAGTTATTGCATTGCTCTTTCTCAAAACCAGGACTTATTTCTTTGCTTTGTTATGAAGCTGTAAACTGCATTTTTCTTAATTTTACATACATTTGGAACATATTTTTCACAAAAACGGTTTTATTGTCATCTGGTAAAATCTTTTTCAAAAGCCTAAAATTAGGTATTTTTAGTTTTTTAACTACATGCAAAACAAAAGAGAGAAAGCTCACCTCTGCAGACTATTTTGTGTCTATAAAGAAAAACAATATTTTTGTATTGTAAAGGTTGCTGAATTGCTGTCCCAGTTGAAACTGATTTCTGATTTATTTTGAGGCCTGACCTGCAGAGTTGACTGATTCTGGTGTTTTTTTCTAAGGACTACAATACATGTAAAAGTAAACTGTGCTACATTTTCTGTGAAGTGTTGGTTTGGAATCCAACACTTGACTAGTGAATTTTTAATTCTGCTTCTGCCACATGGTGGATATTCCACTTTGTGGAAAACCTCTAAATGGAGGCATCCAAGAGGTTCACACACCTAAACCACTTCAACTGACTCCTATTGATGTGGAGGACAGCATCTCTTTTTCCAGCTTCTCAGTTTATCTATGAAGCACAGTCCAGCCGTCCTTCATATAAAGCTAACTTTAATCCCTCGTGTCTGTGATCTTGTTCTATTGGTGAGGGAAAGGAGATGAACTTGTAAATCAAGAGCTTCGATTTATTTTTCCAGTTTTTCACTGACTGCAGCTGCTCACTCTGTATTTGTGCAGTTTAAGTAAAATGAAATGTATCTTTAGACAAATTAAATTAGAAATTAACTTGGTTTGTTTGAAAACTCAGCAGTTTTCTGAACAATGTATCACATTTTGCCAGAAATTACTTTCTTGATACATTTTTTGCAGTAACACTTCATTTGAAGGGTTGTGAATAAGACTGTCATGACACCATCATAAACGTGACATAATATCTGTTATGTTTTAGCTTTAATAACATAAAGCTATATCATTTTTAAAGTTTAATCAGCAATAATTTTATAACAAATTTATGTCACATCATGATTTTTTGGTTAATGTCAAGTTGCCATAACAAAGACATTTTGAATAATGTCAACTTTGTATTAAAAATGTCATGATTCACCAAATGACACTTTATGATAACAGTCATAAATATTCATGAAGACTTACTCATGTTCATGACAGGTGTTATGTCATGTTTATCACGGTGTCATGACAGTCTTATTCACAACCCGTCAAATAAAGTGTTACCCTTTTTGCTTTCGGAGTAAAACATCTCCAACCCAGAAAGAACATTTAAAGATGAAGACCACACTATATTACTTACACTTTTTTTCATATTAACACTAAACTGACAGCACAGCATCTGGTTTCATCATTTAGTGGCTGTACTTACAGAACAAAAAATGAGCAAAGAACTTAGGAGACAGTGTGACTTTCTGAGTGTTCAAGCCAAACCCCAATCACCAAATGTGCGTCATCATGTCCATAATAACAAGGTGTAGTGTATTTCAGCATATTCACAAAACGAACAAACATGGCAGCTCAAGCTGATCCAGTCTCCCGAGGACAAAGACTTGGACGTGCTTGGTGTTTCATCGACACAAAGACAGAAAAATTGTAGTAATTGTGTGAATTTGGCAGATTGCTGGGAGTGGATCTGCACATCAAACTCAGTGTGAGAAGAATGAATAGCTGCAGAAACATGCGTCTTTGCAGTTTTCCTGCGGGGAGGAGCGAACTTGTAAGCTGGCTCCTGCTGATCCTGGAATGGCTGGCAGATTGGAGAGCATTTCACTGAGGACTCTCAGAGAGTTAGCACAAGAAGTCTGTGTGCATAATGTGGCCTAAAAACATGCTGTTAGCACTGTAAGGTGCTGTGCTGGGAGCCAAATCTCAAACTTATCTCAAAGACCACTGTTTCTGGTCCAACCAAAACAATCACATTTGTTTGAAGATTTCAATAACCTGCTGTGGTTGTTGACCTTTGCTGAAGGAGGTCATTCATTAATTAATGGAAGGTGAGAATAATTTTTTGAGCAGTGTTATATAAAATTACACATCCTGTGGTGTCAAATAAACAGCTCCATCTGTCTTTCTCTTGTTTATACGCTGATGGGCATCCAACCATGTATAGTAAATCAGTGCTTATGGTTTTTCTGGAAAGCAGGTCAATATATGGATTAGTTTATGTCTTTCCCAAATCCACCAGGGACACTTTGACATTTCCTGCTCACCAGCAGGTTACACATCTAAACTGGTACAGCTTTCAAACATAAGAAGAGCTTGCTTGCTGTTGGGTTACATTCGTTTCCATTACAGCTGTTTTGTAAATGTGTTTTTCATTGTCAGAAGCATGTTTTTGCAGGTTGAGAAACTTCTTACAACGCCTAAAGACAAAACAGCTCCAAAGCCAAAAATAAACCAGTAAAGCAAGTTAGTAGCTCTTCTTATTCTCATGGCTGCTCCTCTCAGGAGTCGTGGTTAGTCTGCCTCCATCTTCCCCTTTCCATAGCCTCCTCCTCTGTATGTACAACCTTCTGTATATCCACATGCCTCCTCTGCACCAGCTTCATTTTTAAAATCTTTTTTTCCAGTTTATATCCATCATTCTTCCTTTGCACAAACTATCTTAGCGTTAGTTATTTTCTGACCATAACCTATTAGCATAACTCTGCTTCAAAACATCTCATCTATTCCTTTGCAGCCACGACCTGACAGACGCATCTTCCATCTGTTGTAGGCCTCTGCCAAAGTTACAGAAATGACCTTGCTGAAGGACAACACCTATTTGTAGTCTTTTAAAATCATATCTTTAATATTTTTCTTGAATGCAACCAATAAAATGTTGCTATGTTGGAGAGCAGGCTGAAAACTATAAAGTCTTTAAGAATTTCTGGAGATACAGTATTGTTAAAAATTTTTCACCCCCTTTCATCAATGTTGAACTACAAACTAGAGCTCTTTTGGCCTTTTGTTGCTATAGTGACTACCCTTACTCCAATTTAGTCTCTGGAGGTCCTTTTTTAAACTAAACATTCAATTCAAACAAATCCAATCAAGATTTTGATGTTTTGCATTTGTCATTTTTTCTAAAGTAACTTCTTACTGTTAGATGTTTTTTGTTAGATTAATATTGGAAACAGCTTGTAGAAAGACATCTTGTGGAACATCTTTCTCTGCCAACATAGCTTTACAAGCTAATTGTAAGATGGGTCATAACCACAAAGAACTATCAGTCAAACTCCCCTCACTTCTCATTTTAATTTGTTTACTCTTACTTAAAGGTTTTTCACAAGGGGTGTGTTGTGGTGGCGCAGGGTTTAAGCACAACCCACAGTTGTGCTTAGTCCTCGGTGCGGCTGTCGCAGGTTTGATTCCCAGCCTGGCGACCTTCTCCACATGTCTTCCTCCTTCTCTCATTACCCTCTTTCCTGTCAATTCACTGTCAAATAAAGGCCACTAGAGTCAATAAAACCTTTAAAAAAAAAAAAAAGGCTTTTCACAATTGAGCTCATGCATCGGTTTAGTGGGAGGGTTTTTTTATATATATAAAGCATTAAATGTTAATGCTTTATGGAAATATATGTACCGTACTTGTAATTTTGACATGGTTGCATTGCTAGTTGCTACAGGAAGCTAGAATAGTTAAAGCACTGTTTCAAACTATCATTAACTACTGCTTTGAAAGTCATGGGGTTGTTTATGACATGCTTATTGTTCTTTTGCTGTGAGGCAACCAATCTTGGAGACAATTACTGAAGTGGTTTTGTTCTTTAATTTTTAATATTGTTGCTATATTGTTGTTGCTCCCGCGATGAGTCATATATGCTGCAATTTAAAAATGGAAACTATGTGCAAATTAAAGCCACAGCAGTTTGCAATCATCATTGTTCCTTGAAAGTATTCACATTCTGTGAACCTTTTTATGCCTTAATTTGTTTCAGCTGGAGGATTCAGTGAGTTATGTTGGAATTTTATATAATAAACCAACTAGAAGTAGTGTTTTATTGTGGAAGAGAAGGAAAATGCTTTAGTTTTTTTTTTTTCAAATAAAAATCTAAAGATTAGTACTAGCATCAATATAAATTCATGAAGGCCTCAGAGGTTTGTTTAAAAAAAAAAAGAAATAAGTGAACAATCAGCATAAACCAAGTAACATCAGACAAGTTAGGGTGGATGTTAAAACAGAGCTAGGTTATAGGTTATAAAACAGTTCATAGAGCTCTGTGTAGTCCGTCATCTGAACATGGAAAGATAATAGACCAACTGCAAACCTACTTCTACTCAAAGTTTATAAAACAGCCAACTTGAAATGGTCTGGTAAAATTAATTTAGGGGAAACTAAGACAGCTAAATGTTTTCGAAGTTTGTAAAAGCATTAAACAAAAAAATAGCGAGACTATTAGCAGATTAGCATATTAGTGGAAGTGTGCTAACACATAAAATCCCGCCATTGAGGTTTATCTTTGTAATCACATTAAATTTTCTTTAGCTGTCAGCACTAGTTTATCTGGGGAAGTTTAAACCTTTATGATAGAGTTTAAAAACATTTCCCCTTCACACTTTGCTTGGTCAAAAGATTACCAAACAACTTTGAACTGAATTCTGACTTTGTTTGGAGATGTTTTTGTTTTAGATGTATCTCTAGATACATTTCTATCTAAATTACATCACAGCAGCTGCTTATGTCTTTATTGTACCACTAAAAATTAATGAACCAAGTTTTGAAAGGAGATAAAAACCATCCCAGGTGGTTCTCTTAATGGTTGAGCCACGAATTGTGATGTGCATCAAACCTCACAGATGACACACCAGATGTTATCATTGATGGTGAGATGCCTGGTGTGTGTTTTGGAAATTTACTTTTAAATTAATTTGCAAGGAATTCTTTTTTTTTTTCTTTTTGCTGTCAATGTCAAAATAATCCCCATAGACAAAACAACACAAAAAGCAACACAGATGTTGCCATAGGAGATTCTGGATTCTCATTATGTCCAATTTATTAGTTGTTATGACCTACAACCTTTGTTAAATCCTCTTATGCAATGAATATGTTTGCTGTCTTTCTTAAATACAAGTGAGATTTGGTAATGCTTCAACACAGTGGTCTACTGCTTCAGCTGAATTAACTTTGCAACATGAGTCCCATTCCAAATAAATACTGCAAAAAACTTGTACAGGAATGTGTCTGTCAGAGGCTTTTCAGGCTGATGTGTTTTGATCTAATCCGAAGCTGCTGATCTTACATCTTGTTGAGCACTCTCTGAAGAAGTTTCTCAGGGGATGTAACTTTAAGGTGCTGCAGCCGTAGGTTGTAATAACCGGAGGTATGTTTCCGGCTGATGCTGACTGTGCTCACAGAGATAATTCAATCTGGTGCTGAAGACAGGTTCCACTTCAGATCTGATTTCCTGTAGGAGCCCAATTTCATGGTTCAGCATTACACATCGAATTGCTTTGGGAAAAGGCTGAGGTTGTGCTGAGAGAGAACAACGGAGTAAGCAAAAGGTCAAGTTAAAGTGGGAGAAACATGACACCAGTGAAGAATAAAGAGACTGAAGCGGGTTTCATGTCATGCATGTTCAGACGTATTTAGGAATACCACGGTGTGACATGAAGATCTGCAGTTATCAGAGTGGAGCTTCTTTGAACTTAATCCAAATACAACAGCTCAATTGTCTATCTTTTGACCTGAAAGTCATTTGGATGTTGCTGCTATGATTCATTTAAGTTTCTGGGTCCCATCAAGTTATTTTATGCTTCACATTCAAACCAGACTTGTTTCCAATAAGGCCTGAGTGTTCCACCAGTTTCCCATAAGTTAATATGCTATCATAAAGCTCAAGACAGCCGTGTAGAGTCAAACTTTAAAACAAGCAATTCAAAGACAGGAGGCACCTCATCGACCCATTTTCAGTGTTCTGGCTTAAGGAAGAAGGTTTTCATCTCAGACTTTATGGTACTCGAAATGAGGAAGTCGTCCAGTAATCCTTACACCTCTGTGCTTGACTGCAGGGATGATGTTATTAATTAGGGTAGTCATTATTATTGATATTTTGCAATAAAGAATATACCAAAATCTAAAATGTTTTAAACAAAGTAAAGATTTTTTACACTGCACTTTATATTGTGCACTGATTCTTCAACTGTCATTGCTTGATAACAAGCTTTACTAATATAGGTAACAAACAGCTGGTAGAAAAACCTTTATATGCATAAGGTTTCTTAATGTTTCTGTTGACATATTGCTATTTTGTCTGGCTCTGTGAGGTAAAATACTTAATTGTTCCATGACTCCAGAGATAAAAAACTGATTTGATTGTTAAAAAGATGGCAAATAAGTAAATAAAAACTATTTTATACTGTAATATTTATCTTGAAATAGGATCACATAAAGTTTTATCAAATAAAAAAATTGCACTGTTCCCATTATTGTTATTAATAATATTATTGTTAATATAACATTTCAGATTTCAGATTTGTGCAACTCAACTTTTTAGATGTATATTTTGAGTGAAAACATAATTTTTTATTAGATAGATAGATAGATAGATAGATAGATAGATAGATAGATAGATAGATAAAGTACAGCATTACTGTACTCCCATTTGCTAATGCTTTTCAAGTTATCCAGTTATTTTTTCAAACTATTTTTAGCTCTGCATAAACTCCACTATTACTCCACTCTTCCTGCACTGGTGAAGGAAGATAAGACTTCAAATCCCATGGGTCTTTGCGGGAGAGAGTTGGCGTGTGCGCGCACTGAATTTATGTGGAGTGGTCGGAGGCGGAGAATCAGTCAGCTCGCTGTGGAGCTGTGTTGGGCAGCAGGAGGAGTCGACCGCCGACAGAAAAGACCGATTCAAAGAAAGAACCCGAGTGATACCCTGATGCTGAACACCAGCGACGGGAAGAAAAGGGTAATTGTTTATTTCAACGTTTGGTTTGAACGCGGAATTACAGGAATTCTACGGAGGAAGCTACACACCCCAAAAATAGAGAGAGGATATTGTGAGAGAGGTGAGAGGAAACCCGTTTGTGGTTTGTTACAGACGGTAAACTGAGCCGAAAAATAGCGAAACGCTCCACAATTGGTTCAGTTGGAGTTGAAGGAACAGTCACTGTTGAATGCATTGACAAGCTAAGCTACATTTAACATTTATATGTCGCCCTAAATGCATTCAGTTGTTGGCAAATCTATTCTTGGGTTTTTAAAAGCCCCCATAGGTAAAAATCTCTCTTTAAAAACAGGGTGAGGTTTCTCTGGCCATACAAAAGACTTCTGCAGCCTTCTCAGTTACTGGTACGAATTCGTGCCGCTTTACTAAAATAAATGGTATACAGAGCTTGTTTCTCGTTAAAAAAGCTGACCCGTGAAATGCTGAGCATTTATTGAGGGATGTATTGTTTGTAGGAGGCTTTCAGCGCCCCACAGAAGCAGAAAGGTGGAAATGTATGAGAGTCTAGTTATCTGGCAACCGTACAAAGTAACCTGCAAGGCTGAGTGTGTGTTGATGTTCCTGTAGCGTGCAGCTAAACTGATACTAGTCAGAAATAAATCAATTTCTGATCCACTGTTACTGAGTATTGCCTTAAAAAAACATTTTAATGCTGAAGTACCCTCCACTTTCACTCTGTACGTGCAGGAAAATGGGGACTTTCCCCCCCTCTCACAGTTCAGGACGGATGTGGACTGTTTGGGATTTAAAGCCACATAGGAAGGAAGACAGGATCAGTGGAGAGACTGGAGAAACTGGACAAAAAAAGAAAAACCCTGCCAAGAATTTAGTTGCAAGGCAGGCAGGCAGTGATGTGGGTTGTGTAGGATGAAAGCATAGAAAAACCAGCTTGCCTACCTTATGTAGCTGTAAGAGGAGCCCACGTTTATATGCAGGCTGGAAATAATCTGCTGTAGTTTTCATGTGTTTTTAGAGGGATAATTATCCTATTTGTGTTTTTCTATGTAATGTCTGAGTATTAAAATGAAGTATAAGAACCTTGAAATAAACAGCTTAATGATTTTATCCACAAAAAATAATATATTAGGATTATAATTATATTATCTGCTTTGTAGACCAAAAAAAGGTTTTGTTTCTTAGTGCCTACTGACAAGAGTGTAATACTGTTTTACTGTTGTGCTGCGAGTAGAGTATAATAAGCAAATCAGAGCAGGTTAGTTGAGCCTAAACAGACATGGCACGTGTAGCTTGTCAGATGTAGTTTCCAAAAAGGATTAACCTTAATAGAAATGATAGGTGGTACCGTTATCTTGTTTACATCTTGTAAGAAAAGGGGCTAGTTGAGACCAATACACTTGTCCAGTCTTTGGGAAGGAAAAAAAGAGACATAAGATAAATAAACAATAATGCAAAAGGAAATTATTGTTATTGTCTTAATTTATTTTGCAATTTATTGCTTACTGTGGCAGACTTATTCATCATTCTATGCTCCATACAGCTGCAAGAACTACCGTAATTAGTTTCTTTGGCATCTTGTTATAAATGATTTTAAAACATAGAGACTTTATGACAACATTTTTAGCTATTTTAGAACTGTAACTGTAAAAAGCATTGGTATACCTTGATACTTGCAACCAGCTCATGTCTACTTGTGAATTTTAGATGCAGCAAGGTTGCACTTTGGGTTTAATCTGGATACTCTTTCCCCTTTATTCCAGGGATTCAACATGTTATTGGAGAGAGTGACTTTGCACTGGCAGCCTCATCCATGTTAATGTAATGGAAACGTGTTTCTGGTCAGCAGCGTCTGAAATGCATCAGTGGAAATATATGAGGAACCCCCATGGCTAATCATATCAAGTGGTGCTGGCTTGGCTTTGCCTCTCAAGAGTCGGGTGCCCTGCCCTTCCCGGCCCAGCGCCATGCTAAGACAACACGTGGACAATAACAAGGAGCGCTCAGTTCAACCGGTGGGAAAGCTGTGGAAAAAGTTGGTGGAAAATCTACAGTTTGAGTCCCAATGTCAGTCTTGTTTTTTTTTTTTATTTTGACCTAGATTCTCTGTAACACACAGTAGCCATCTGAAGAAAAGCTCCTTTATTCTCTTCCACTTCCACTCTAAGTTGCACCAACATCGGGATTGTTGGGGAACATTTACAGCTGAGAAAATGGATGTTCAGATTTGTAGCCGGCTTCTGTTGAATTTAAAAATGCATGGGGGAAAATAAAGAGACCCATATGAGCAGGAGGAAGAGGTGGAACAGCAGCATCAGTTCAAAATGGCCCAAACCAGTTTGCTGCAGGGAAAACGCTTTTACTGCCGAGAGTGGGTCTTCCACAAGATCCAGCACTGTCTGCAGGAGAAAACCAACAACCTGAGCGGAGTGAGCAGCACTCCCAGCAAGCAGCCCCTGCCTGTTCCTGGTGGGGGCATGCCCGTCCCCGGCAGTATCACGACCGGATCGGCCAAGTCCGGTAGCTCCTGGGGGGTGTTACTGGTGGGAGGACCTGGGAGTGGGAAGACTGCACTGTGCACGGAGCTGCTGTGGCCCACATCAGCCCAGGGAACGTACCGCAGTCTGCACAAGCAGAGCCTGGCTTTCCACTTCTGCCGGGCCGATGACTCGGACACACTGTGTGTCGGTGGATTCATCCGGGGTCTGGTGGCCCAGATATGCCGAGGCGGGCTGGTGCCGGGTTACGAGGAGAAGGTCCGCGACCCGGCTGTGCAGAGCACTTTGCAGCCTGGGGAGTGTGAGAGGAACCCCGCAGAAGCTTTTAAGAAGTAAGAACATGAATATTCACATGAAAGCATCACTTTTCTGCTGGCGCTTTTAGGGCTGCAACTAATAATTATTTTAGTTATCGATTAATCAGATAAAAAAATGGCACATTCTGCAGATTTTTGCAGTTATAAATAATATTTTTAACTAAAATGTAATAACAGCGTTCCTTTAATGAACACTTGATCATTTGTAGCAAAGGACGCATCTGCAGAGAAAAAATACTTCTGGCATCAACATGTGAAAAGCTCGAGCCTTTCTGCTTGACTTAGCATCAGTACAGTATAAGGCTGACCTCACTATTATTTTTCGGGTTAATCAATTTATAATTTAATATAAAAGGAAATTTAAAAAGTCTTTTTTTTTGCAGAATTTGTATCATGAAGCTAAAACTATTCTACTTGAGGAATTTTGGGTAGAACATATTTATAGACAAATGCAAATTTTATTCCTAAATGCAAAATGTATATTTTGTGATATTTGTGATTTAATTACTGATCTAAGATGTTCTTTCAGCATTTGACTTTTTTTGAGTTTGCTCCAGTTAATGATTAATTAGTTACTAAATTAGTTGATGATTACTTCAATAATTGATTCAACACAATTAATCCTTCTAGCCCTAGTAGCTTTATATGCCATATATGCCATTGTTTTATGTTGTTGCAGCATAAAAAATATGAATGCCTAATATTGATATTTATATTTGGTGTTCAAAGTAGAAAGGTAACAGTGAGTAACTTACTCAAATAACATCTTCTGTATAAATGTATGTAAGAAACTCATTTTTGTCATTTGAGGTATAAATAGTGTTTGCTTGAAATTTTAAATCCAAACTCGGCACCTCCCCCTCCGCTTCCTATTCTCCACCTTCTAACCTCGAAACCCCCTCATCCTCCTCTTTTTTTTTTTTTTTTTGCTCACACTCACAACCAGAGGCTCCGCCTCACAAGCCTCCCCTCTTATTTGCTGTCATGGTTTTGTTGGTTTTCCCCCGGTGTGGCATGCTGGGTGGGACTGTCCCCGCTCAGCTTTCTGATTCAACAAAGGTCAGATGTTCTTAAGTCGTGGCCAAGCTCAGGTGGCCAGAGCTTTGAACTGTGACTGATTCCCAGACCTGAGGAGTGACTGCTATAAAAGGATGAAGTGCAGATGTTAAGCTAAAGTACAGTTGGTTTTGTGGGCTTGCAGCACCCTGCCTGGGCATGTAACGCAATCAAGATGGACTGTTATTGCAAACGGAGGCTTTAAAGGCGAGCTGCACGTGAGAGTGAGTGTATGCGGTGGACTTGGATGACTTGTCTGCACAGCATGGGTCAGGCTGTCTGTGTAACACAGGCTGGAATGCACTGCAGAACACACACACTTATGCTTTTGTGGCCATCTGGTGACACTTACAGCACCGTCTCAACATCACACACACAAAGCATGGGAGTGGGGTGAGGTAAATCATTTTTTAATGCTCCATAACCACTTTCCATATCAACTCGGTCTTTCCTAAGGAAGCCAGCGCTCTTCTTGTCAGCTGCTCGTAATCATACGGCTGGTGCTGATGACTCTGACTTGAGGTTGACCTTTCTTCAAATAAAAGGCAGGTTTTTATTACCAAACAAACCAGGACTCTGCTCTCTGTTTCGCTGGAAGTCGGGACAGACACGCTTGGTCAGCCCCTCCTCGTGAAACAAATATTCACCCTGCAGTCGACACCTCAGGCCCAGAATCTTATTATCACTCCTCCTTTTGTTTGTCAGCTGGCCAAAGGGACTCTTAGTTGAGCGCCTTATCTTCATTTAAAGTGTAAAAGATTCCCCAGCACTGCTGAACACAAATAATCTGAATGGCCTCTTTTCTGCTCCAGATGCTATCTGCTTTCAAGAAGCCAAGAATGATATCTGGCACAGAAACGTAAGGAAATAAAAGCAGGGCGGAACATGGAAAAGCATAAAACTTTACTGTTAGTTCAGGATTATGACTGTTAATTTACTTGAGGAATAAAAATTCAGAGGGGTACATACCTTGTTTCCATTTAACTGATGTGGGTTTTCACATTTTTAAGGAAAAGTCGGAGGTTTAATTTAGTAGAAGCATTTGAAGGGCTTTTTTTTATCTTTTATTTTTGCTGCGAGAACTTTTGGCCCGCCCCCTCTAAACCCCCTTTCCAGCTGTGATTTTTAAACATTGCCTAGTGAGTGAGTGCAAGAGGCCCTGCCAAATTCTTTAGCCTAGTCAAAGGCAAACAAGTCACATTGTTGGTAGTAATCCTCACTCTTATGTTAATACAATAAAACCGCTTTGACATGAGTTAATGTCCACCTGTGCGATTTGATTCTGGCCTTCTTTTGCAGCAACTGCTTTCTAGATTTTGGGATTTAAACAAAATTCCAAAACCCTTAAGTGTTGCAATTCATAGACTTTCTGTCTTTTTTTTCCTAATATGCTTTAACATTATTTTACATGTTCCTTAATGCTTAAGAGCTTACCTTATATGTTTTCTTCTATGTTTTGTTTTTGCTCTTGTATGTAAATGAGGACAATAGTGGTGGGAGTTGAAGAAAATTTATTTTCGTCATGACTAAAATGCTACCAAACTAACCAAGATAACCAAATTTTATGTTAAAACCCAGTGACTAGTTTGCTAATTTTATTGTACTAGACTACAAAATCACAAAATCTTACCAAGTATTCGGTCTAGTTTCTAGTGCAAATATCTTAGTACACTTGAAATGAGACAAAACAATGTTTATAAGTAACTTTTCAGCAAGATATTGGAGCTTGTTTTAGGTCAATAATATTGATGAAAACATCCTAGTTACATGGCCAAATTATTTCATTCATGACATGAGAAAAATGTTCATGCTATATGTGAAATAATCTGTCAATGGAACTAATATTTTTTCATCAATGTTAAGGACTTAGATGTAGATTTTATTTCTTTCTCTCTTTCTTTCTTCCTTTCTTTCTTGAAATTATACTAAGACTTTTGCATGAGAAACTTGATTGAAATCACAGAAAAAAGTGATTTTAACTAAATATTATTATACATGTTTCTTTATATTATCACCAGTCACCTCCAAGTCATGTACCGCTGCCTCCACCAAAACAATTGTTCAGTGCAAGAGTTGAAATGAGTTTTCTTGAATGTCATTCAAACTTGCGCTTCTTCCTCCTTCTCATTAAAAATTGTGATTTTTTTTATTTTAAAGTAGCAGCGTAATCTTGCTTTCATAGAATTAGAAATAGAAATAACCTTTATTGTGCCTCAGGGGGGAAATTTAAGTGTATCATATCACACTGATTCCACTTCTTGGAAACAATTATTTTTATTATTATTTAAGAAAAGGCTTCTCTTTGTGGATGGTTCTACAGTAAACTGCTCGCTAGTATTCATGCAATTCCCACTTTGCTACAACTTATTACAAAATAGATGTTTTAAAAGAATCCTGATTTACTTTGCAAATCTGAGTTAACATTTTCAGGAAAGAATTAAGCTTGAAAATACAATAATTATCATCTTAGAAACTAAATATCCTTTGTAACTTTGAAATATTGACACCAACAGCCTTTTTTTTTTGCTTTCAAGGCCCTTTTTGAATTCACACATCTTTAGAAGTAATGCGATGCATTAACAGGTCAAATGCCTGCTGGCAGCTGCCACAGAGATAAAAGGCAGTTTCACCTTTCAGTGTGCTTTTCTTCTGATCTGAATCAGCCAGTGCTGGCTGTCTTGTTCAGACAATAAACTTGATATTTCTGTTTCATTTACATTTCAGATTGGTCGACTTCACTGCCATCAGTGATACCTAAAACCATTGTCTGTCTGGCTGCAGACATCAAGGGTTTAACTTCCAGATTTGTCTGTCTTGCTCACATCCGCATCAGTCTGTACTAAGTCTACTTATGTTTTATCAAACATTTGTCGGTTTGCAAGCACCTGAGTTTTAAAGAACTGATCTGATAGGCAGGTCAGATGGCATACAACATTTTTCCCCTTTCAGTTGAGAATAGGGGGAATTAATCCATTGAAGTTAGCAGATTTTTTATTTTTGCTGATGGAGCGAACTGCTTTCAAATGTTGGCGTGTCTTTATGTAGATCTGTTGTATCAGAATGTAAAGTAATGTGATTTGCAGCTGTGTAGGTTTTTATTTGGCTGTAAAGGGCACAGGCCTCCGAAGTGATGAATGATCTTGGCTTAAATCTGTGAAAGAGTTGGCACATTTTCAGCTAGTGTTTTATTCTCAGGACATATGTGGAAGGAATTGATTTTGCACTTGTTGGAGATTTTTCTTAATGCACCTTTTCTGTAAATCTTTGTTCAAAGCAACTTTTGATACACCAAATAGGTTGACATTTCTGCTCAAATCGGGCTTCATGTCTGTCTTAGCATTTTGAGTCGATGCCGTCTTATTAGGGTTAAAATGAACGCGACTCCTTTGCTTTCATGTGGGCCACTGCTGTGGAAAATGGGCAGGAGATTAGGGCTGCGTTTCAGAAACAAAAGGGGAAAAAAAAACTCTCCCAGTGTGAAGCATCAGCTCTGTTTGGGGCGATGAGGAGAAACGGCAGTGCTGGTGCGGCTGCAGCGATGACTCAGCAATCGTTTCGCCACAGCACAAGCAGTGTGTGTGGAGCATTTCTGCCTACGTGTTCGGGTGGGCACTCATAACTCATTCATGTAATGGTTGTCCAACTTTTAAACTCTTAAGACCACAGCAAGAGGAGCTGTGAGTTTATTCATGAAAGCAAAGAATGGCTGCGGTCAAAAGCAATCGTGAAAACTGACCATCATTTGCCGAAGCAAGAGCCACTGTTGTGATCTTTTCAATGGTATGCAACCTCAAATTACTCGTGTTTACTTTGAAAGTAAACAAAAGGCAGACTTTTTTTTGAAGAAGTAGACATGTTTGTTTTAGGATTTGTTATTGTGGGAGCTTTAAAATCTAAATCTGATCCTCCTGGCTCCTCAGTGACGTGGGTGTCCTTTTTTAAAAATCCTGTATGATTGATGGAGGACTGGCAACATAAGCCAATCACATCCCACAACAGTCATCACTTTTTGGATTCAAGTACTGCTAGACCCATGTTGGTGAATGTTCAGTGACTTGAAAAAGTGTTCACATGTTGCTGCGACAAATGTCAATCTGTTTCGCTGGGATTTTATACGACAGACCAACACGTTTTGTTAAATTATAAGAGAAGTGATGGATTAATTTGTAAGTTGTTTAAATTCAATGCAACCAGCTTCCTTTACCCAGCTGGTGGTTGCTCAGTAGAGTCCACCTGTCAGAATAAAGATAGCTTTTCCTGGAAGTGTTCAGAAGTTTGTTGGAGAACATCAGTAAACAAACAGAAGACCAAAGAACAACTTTGACAGGAAACATGAAGCTGGTGTTCCTGGAGGAAATGTAGATATCACTGCCTCAGATCAGGGATCTGTTAACAGGAGAACTAGGAGTTGAAGTTTTCTGATCTTTAAAAAGCCTGACCTAACGCCTTGATTGTAGCTTATACAAACGTTTTATTTTTTGTCTGAAAATTTGGGAAACAACAGTGGGGTGACGTGGCATACATGTAGTGCCGCTTGTGGTGAAAAACTCATCCTGCGTGTCACCCTAGGCACACCGTACTCGCTGTGACGCACTGCAGTTGAAGCACTGTACTGTCTGGATGGTTTTCTGCTACACATGCAGGATGACTGGTCAAAATTGATGGGAAGATTGGTGAAGCTAAAGATAGGTCAGTCCTGAAAGAAAAACTGTTTGACGCTGCAAAAGGCTTAAAACTCGGGCAGAGGTTAGCCTGGCCAATGGACACGTGCAAAAACAAAGGAGAAAAATGTTTTTGCTGAAGTGGCGAAGAAGGAGAAATGCATACTTCTAAGGGGGGAAATTATGTTTATAGCAGATTTTAATTGAATAGTTTTCAAATTTTAAGCTTTTCTTTGTGCCAGAAAACCCATTTTTGCTGCCCTGTTACTGAAAAGCTAGCACCTAGAGAGAGAGTCGTTTGCAGAATCTAATCCGATTCTGTACTGGACAGCTTGTTGGTCATCTCTACTTGCATCCAGACTAATGCACGTTTATGTTTGAGCAGAACAGGAGCGAAGTGTTGGAAAGGACAGGATGAAATTTCAGATTCCTTTAACGGTATTGGATAGCTATCCAGGAATGCTCACCTCGTCTGGCTCTGGAAAAGCTTGGGGGTGGTGATGGAAATATTTGGTTGCGAGGAGGTATGTGTGCTGCTTTTAGAGTGTTTACACTCTGTTAAATTATTAATAGGAAAGATTATAAAGAGGACAAATATTATATATTGTATAATATCACATTTTAATGATTTTATATGAATTATTCCATGAGACTAGTCCCATTACAGTCTTTTGAATCTCATATAACTGGAAGATTATCTGATATTTACTTCAATATGTCTCGGCATGCATTTGCACAGTTGAATGTGCAAAGTTGAATGTTAAGTTTTCTACTAAATCTTTCTTGGACCAAGTCATCTGCTTGACATAATTTATTTCCAGTTGACTAGAGGCTTTGGTTTTCTTAGGGATGGCGCTCAGAATTGACAGTGGACATTGATTGAGGCCAATTGATTTGTTTCATCGTCTCAGCCATTTAAAGAGGAGCAGATACAAGCATTTTGTAAAAAGTGCTTTTTGGACCATTTGGCTGTAATTAGGGGTGTTTGCTGATGTTTTATTTCATCATGACAAGTCATTTCTGGGTAATTCTTGATTGCTGTAGCACATAAGTACATTTTTTAAAATCTTTTAAGCTATTTACTACTGATATTACATTTATCTTCAGAAAGCGATGACAAATTTATGTTAGTGTGGAGTAATACTTTAAGTCGGCTTTAACAATAGTAGAGCAGAAAATCAATCAAATGAGGAGCCACTTTGTTTTTCAAAGGGTGGCAATTAAAAGCAACAATAAGGTACTTGAGAGTCACAAGAGGAAATGCATTTCTCTCGTTCTTGGACGATGCCACATTGTATTTTATGTAAAATGCTTCATTCTGCCACCTGAATATGAGTCTGAATATGTTGATAGTTCAACTTCGCTCAGTCAAATATGATGATTTTTGCAATAGATGCAGAAAAAAAAGCTGCAAAATCAGATGTAACCTTGTGAGTTTTCTTGTCTTCAAACCCAACATGGTTTTTGATGACTCGGTACCACAGCTACTGCTGAGAGGTTGCATAACTTCTGCATGTCTCGCCAATGTAAAAATTGGTTACTCCAGATGTTATTAGGATGCATTTGGACACACCTGAACCACTGATGTGGGGATTTTAGTTATTTGAATTACAGTTTTCATCAGAAGCTGTTATTGATTTTTGAGGTGAGTTAGAGGCTGACAGAGTTTGGATCACAGTTCTTTTAAATCCTCCCATAGTCTCCCAGTTTGTTAGGTCTCCATGCTGCTGCTTCCAGACTGCTATAACTTGTAAAAAGTTTTTTCTAATTTTTACCTCTTCTCCATACCTGTATTCTGTCCGACTGAAGAGATCACGTTCAGATGAACCAACTGCAGAGTATGATCAGATCTGAGTCAAAAACAGTAGAGCATCTGCTTAGGTCCCTAAAGCCTATGAACGTAACTACGATGATCCTGAAGCCTGGGCAAAGTTATAATCATAAAAGTATTAGAAATCATATACGCCCTTAAATAAAGAAAATGGTCAAAATATAAGCATAGATCAGAAACAGGTTTCCCACATGTGAAGACACCACTATTCTTTGTCAGCATAGACGGATTACATTGATGAGTCAATACAATCTGTCTTAAATAGAAAAAAAAAGTATTTTCTTGGACTTGTAGGTTTAATCCATGTCTAGGAATCTGTCATTATCCTTTGGATTTCCTCAATTGGGGTTTAAAAGCTTAGAGTTTGGAGGTTATAAAAACTAATCTTTTTTTCAAGAAGATTACATTTTCACAGCTTTAGCTGTAAGACCACTTGAGCGACGACTTCTGTCAGATTTGTGGGGTTAACATGATATATTTTGACTCATAGGATCCCAAACATTAAACGAAACTGATGTTTTTACTTTGACGTTGTGCAGTTAAAGAAAACTGCTGCCTTTCTTTCTGATGATGTACAAATCTCTATAGTTATGTCACCGCTTAGTCAAAAATTAGTAGACTTAGTAATTAAACCAAAAATTTACTTTATTTCCACCGTCTTCTCATAGCTCAATCTTTAAGGATCATTTGTGGATGTAAATATTGTGTAAGTTGATAAAGACTTGTATGCTTCACTTCAGGATGTCGATTTCCTGGTAAGTTCAGAGGAATTTCAGTGTTTTTAATATGTTAAACTTAATTAAAACATCTCAAACGTTTCTTCACCCAGCTTTGTTAAGCAAATCTCTGAAATTGCAGTTTTAGGGTCTGTTCACACCAGCCGTTTAGTCCATTTTATTTGAACTCATTTGCCAAAACGTTTGTTTTGTTTGGGAAGTGTGAATGTGTAATCGGATCAAAAATGGGAACTCTGGTCCGATTACAAACACAGGTCTTTGTTCAATTAAAGTGGAATGCATTCATATAAAATGTATGAATGTCAAGAGGACTGGAGATGGCTCCAAAAGCAGAAAGCGAACTATAGCATGGGGCATTCTGAGTAAATATGATAAAAACAAACACAAAACAGTCTAGTTCCAACAGGAGAAATGGCTTGTAATCTCTTGCCAAAGACAAAAGAGAAATCCTAAAACTGCTCAAATCTGATGCCTCTCCATTACATTTTGTGAAGAAGGAAATTGCGCTCGGTGTCTTCAGAGGTTTTTGTGTCATTTTCTTTAATGGTTCTTAGTGTAGCGCCACCACAGACAAGGGTGGGTGAGAACAGGTTGCTCATAGGGGTTTTGTTTGTTTGACAAAGTGCAGTGTGAAAGTGAACCACAACAGCTGAAAATGTAACATATGTTTCAATTTTGTTTCCCAATTGAACAGTCTATTGAACCACCAGGCATGAATACACCTTTAGTGTATCTGAAGTATTAACTTACTTATGCTAGGTTGAAATTTTCAGTTATGATTGTGTATGATTCACAAACTGATGGCAATGTCAATTCCTAAGATTTCTCAAACCTAGTTCTCAAAATCAATGGTTTTTAGAGAACTTCATCAAACCTGATAAAACTTTGACACAGATGAAAGCAGACTGATAAGGGCTCTAGTGTACAAGTAAGCAAAGTGTCTACACCTGGATGTTCAGAACATTTGTTCTCAGAATGAGTCTCTCTCACTTCTCTCCTTTTCAGAGGAATGATTGCTATACTGACCTGCATAATGTCAGACCTGGGGAAGAAGAACGATCTGCCTGATGGTAGTTTGGGTGAGTCAGGACATGACTCAGCTGTGGTTCCGTTCTGTGGCGCTGAGCATTCCCCTGACTGTAGAAAGGCACTCAGCAGAATCCCTCTAAATTAACTCCATGTTGAATGAATTGGTGATTATTTTAATGAAAGAAGAGGAACGGTTCGTCCGTTTGATTCTGTTGCCTGGAATTTCACATATCTTGACCATTTTTCCACAGTTAAAGTTATATTGAGAGCGTATTTTGACTCCAGTGCCGCTTTCTGTGAGCATGTGGGCCTTGGGGTGTGCTTTGTGACTTTGCCAGTCCTATAAAACGAAGAGCGTGAATGTGCGAGGCTCTGAATCGCTGCCCAGTGCAGCTCTGTCAGCCAAGACGTCTTCACTAAACATCACACTGAAAGGTTCACTTTGTACATTATGATTGCAGTGACGGTGGCTGCAGCCCTCAACACAACATGCCAGATGGGGATCACGTTTGATTCATATAAGACCTCCTTTCCCCCAATTTTCTCCATGTTAAATTGGTTTTGGAATCAATTTGGGCTTTTGTTTAGAACCAGAATAATTAGTGCATAGGTCCAGGCCAATGGCTTTTAGTTTTCCAGGTGTGCAGCATATTTCTTTAACGAATGAAATCGGCTTATTTTTTCCGTCCAGCTCCCACACCCTGCTGAGTTTTTCTTTGTCTGGAATCCCTCCCTTTTGACTCTTTGACAGCCTGAAAGTAGCTGAATTGTGAGGGAAGAATGCTGTTTTGTTTTGCCCACTTGCTGTCACTGTGGATTTGATTGTCTCGGTAGGCAACGTGGCCTCATACACAACCATTCACACATTCTCTCACAAGTCACCCCTGCGGATGGACATTCCCTTTGGCAGGACTCCCAGATGGCGCTGCAGGTTCTGTGTGGGCTGTGACAATGAGACTGGGTGATTGACTGCACAGCTAAAAAGGCTGAGCAGCACTGAGATGCAGCGTGACGGTTAAAAGGCATTAACAGTGCTTTTCATTCCAGCTGATGGTTTACATTGCTTAGAGAAAGTTTGCAGCTCAAGGTTTACATTTTAAAACTGATCATTTTATCTCATTTCTTATTTCTAAAATGTGGAATAACTTTGAAAGTCAAAAATCAGAGCAGTACTTTATTGAGCTTAAATATTTGCCACATACATTTATAGAAGTCAGAGGTTGGCATGATGGATTGGTTCAGGATACTGAACTGATACAACTATGACCGTTGCCAGACTCGATAAATTGCACAACCTATTAGAAATGGGCTTGTTGTAGGGCTGGGCTTTCTGTTTAAGAAAGATTACATTTTTGAAAAAATCTGGATTTTTTATTTTTTACTAAAAAGCTTGTAGCCACCTACTGATGTCTAGATGTCACAATTTGCAAGGATTATTAGTCTTTTTGCGGATACCGACGGACCTGAATGCTATGCTAACATGTCCTTGTAAAATAGACTGATTATTTACCCCTACATTCTATTTGTAAACTTTATCACATACTAAACACATAGTATGCAATTATACAGTGGATAGTTTCGTAAACATTTTCTACAAGTTTGTTGTGAAGAGTGCAATCTGTTCTTCCATCATTTGTAGGGATGGCAGCACCAGTCGGTGACTTAAAATGCTTAAAGAAGCTAATAAAAACAACTGTTTCTGTTCAAGATTCCATATTAAATTAACCTGAGCATCCGCTTTATAAAACCGTATACAGCAGTAGTGTCTTCAGTCAGAGGCTTCATCGCATACACTGTAATACAGGCTGCTACAGGAGATCCTGCCATCACCATCTACAAGAACTCTTTAAGGACCTTTGTAGGCCTGACAACATTAGATTTTTCTTTGGGATTGAAGTGCTTTTGCATCGAATTGAATCACTGAGCAGGAGAAGTAAATTGTTGTTGCAATGTGCTCTGAAAGCTTTTTATTTTTTTGAAAGGATCTTACTGTCGAGCCAAACGTTTAGTGACGGTCTGTTGGGCCGACAAGATAAGTCTCGATATATCACCGTTTGAGCATTTAATGTCAAACCTCACAAGCAGCGTCTGTTCCATTAGAAGAGAGTGGTGGTTAAAGAGAGTGTCCCATCATCAGCAAGGTGACAGATTTTTATCTCTCTGACACCCACTTGTGAATAGCCTCAAACGCCCCACAGCTGAGTCTAATCCTGAGTCAAGTTCTTACAACCATAAATTAATTTGTTCATCCTCTTAAACGTCTGATTAACCCAGCGGCACATTCAAATGTCACTTAAAGGAAATCTTCTGATCCTTCATCACAGCCAGTCGAGCTGGAAGTAATTTTCTGATTGTTGGAAAACGACACCTTCCCAAAGGAGATCTTGTGGTGTCGCAGTGGATCAGAGGTTTGTGCCAACACAAACATGGCTGCACAGAAAAAAATCAAATGAAGCAGAATGTGTTGGTTGCTTCACTGAGCATTTATGTGTGAACTTGCCTGTTGGCTCTGAAAACTGCAGATTACATGTCTGGTTTGCATTTTTCTGCTGATAACGGCATAATGCAGCGTTTAGCTGTGCTCAGATTTGTATTGATGTGGAGATGATACAGAATGCTTTACATCATGTTTGCTTTATCGCTGGATTTCACATGGCGGCTGCAGATATTTTGGCGTCTGTATTAATGTTGTAGGGAACATTGTTAAACTTTGATGCATAAAACTGTTTTCATGTTGTGTAGTTTTCAATCAAAGCCCATAGAATCCCAAAGTTTGAGGTTTTTTTTTTTTTTTCCCTTTCAAGCTCAGATTATTGGCAGTTTGGGTTGGACAGAGATGCATTTACTTTTATGCTTTTATTTTCCCTTTTCATCCATATGGACTATGATGTGGTTTGCTTTGGGGAAATCAGTTGTCTGTTGTGTCTGTCATTTTAGTGGCATACAGCTGCAAGAATACTCAGACCCCCAAAGCTTTTTCCACAAAAATCTGAATAATTTACTGAGATTTTAAATTATTAGCCTCCACAAAGTAGTGTTTTAAGTGTTTTAACATTGTAACCATAGGGAAGAAGGTGCTCTGGTCAGAGAGACTTATATTAAATGTCTTGATCTATATGCAAAATATTATATATGGCGGAAACTAACAACCCAGAACCATGTGGTGAAAAAACTAACATTGTCCATGTGGTGAATAATGGTGTTGGGAGCATCATGCTGTAGAGATACTGTTCTTAAGCAGCGGTGGTGCAGGTCAGAGTTGATGGGGAGGTAAATTGATAGTAATCCTTGAAAAATATTCACTGTCCAACAGGGAACAGCAAACATACAGCCAGATGTAGAATGAAATGGTGTAGATCAAAGTTTGTTTGTGTTTTAGAATTGGATAGTCAATGTCCCTAATGAGGAATTGTAGAAAGATATTTAAATGTTCACTGATGGTCTCCCATCTCTACCTGAGCTGGAGTTATTTTGCAAACAAGAAAACCTTCTTTCTCACGTTGTGCAATGGTGGTAGGGACATAACCCACAAGACTTGCTGCAGATTTGTTTGTGAAAAACTTTGAAAACCATGTCAGTTTGCTTCCACGTCACAATTATACTGACGTTTGTGCTGGTCTATGACATAAAATGCTAAAAAAAACCATTAGTTTGTTGTTTAAATGCAGCAAAATGCGAACATGTTGATGGTGAATAAAAACTTCTTCAAGGCATGATGTGATTGCAAATGAACATGTAGAACAAACAAAAGCCAAAACGTGAAATGTATTAACATTTTCTCATCTCACCGCTCTTCCGTCAGGTGTGTCCTTCTGCCTCTGCTGAGCGTAAAGCCACCTCAGCAGTCCCTCTTCCTGCTTGTCGACTCCATTGATGAAGGCTCCCAGCTGGGTGAGGGGGAGCAGAGGTCATCGCCAGGGTCTCCCAGGACAATTGCTGAGATCCTCGCCAGTCACCATGAGTTCCTGCCTCCCTGGCTGCTGCTCATCTGCTCTGCACGCAGGCAGAACAAAGCCATCACCAAACTCTTCACAGGTACATTACCCAGTTCTGTCTATTGATTACCATAAACAGGGAGTTTAAAATGACAGTTTGATTTTATTTGCCCTTGTTGGTACAGCTGTGTCTGCAGCATGGTTTACTGTTTATTTTAAGTTGTGCACAGCTTTCCACCAACTCTCCAAGCATCAAGTTCACATCTGTGGACCTTTTAGTGTTGCTTAGTGTGCTCTAATGAGACTGTGCCATACCAGCTGCTATTATCTCCTTGTCAGTCCAGCAACAGTTTACTCTGTGGAGATGAGTGGGCATAACATTACTCTGGAAGCTCTTTGTGTGGGAGGATGTTTTCCTCGCATTGCTGCGGGTTCCTCCCTTACTTTCCCAAAACTGCTAAACGGAATCTCATCTCTTGTCTTCAATGCTACAGATTTCACTAGAAAGCAGGTTCAAATTAAATAAGATCAGTTTGTAACATGAATTGTGCTGTTTATAACTGTGTTTATAGTAGAGGAGGAGCTAACAATTATTTTAGTAATCAATTATTCTATTGATTATTCTTACAACCCTATCCACCTATCCCCTTTTATGCAGTATTAGGACTACAAATAAATAAATAAACACATAATTTAGTTCTTTTTTAAAATAAGAAAATAAACATTTCATTGCCTAAATTGCAATAGCATAGCCTTCCTTCAGTGACAATTTGATCATTTGTAGCAAAGGATGCTGGAGTGAAAATAATACTTCTAACATCAAAATGTGAAAAGCTCAGCCCTTTCTGCTTGAACTGACTGACCAGTGAAAATCCATTTACCTGGTCAAATACAGTATTGGATTGCAGAGGGTGAGTGGGTGTTGGTTAAAATATCATAGCATTGCAAATATTATTATTATTATTATTATTATTAATTTTTTCTGCAGCTCCAGTAGCAGCAGGTCCACTCCCTCCCCTCTCATCAAAGGTTTTAAATTTAGCATTGCTTTTGGTTTATTTTCAGGATCTGTATTAAAACACTGTTTTCTAAAACTTTGAGCTTCACTGCAACACAGTTGGGGGATAAAATTGACTTTGTTTTTGCATTAAAACAGTTTCATTCCATGTTTATGCTTGCTTGTTGGGCTTCAGATAGATTTTTATCTAAAATTGGATTTTCATTGGGAATAAATCAGACGGAGGAGCTGGCAAGAGTATATATAATCCAGAATGGTTTTAAGAAATGTTTATCTCTTCCTCAAAACTACGGAGCACCTTCTGTGTCTGGCAGCTTAATTTTTGATTATCTCATGTTTATCCGATGAGCTTTTGTTGTTTTTTTATCTGACATGGCTGAAAGGATCTTTATTTCAAAACTATCTGATAAACTGTCGTTATCTCAAATTTCTTTAGAGATAGGTTTAAATTGTTTTCCTTCCTCTCTGATTGCACAGCTTTTGTCAGGCTTTTATTGTAATTCCCCAGCAAATGTTTTTAAAAGTAATAGTTTCCTTTCAGAAAAGTGGGAAACAGCCAAATCTACACATCAAATGTCACGGCCACAATTTAGAAAGTGTTGGGTTTTTAAAACCATTTTCAGCAGTTTTCTCCAGATTCAGTCTTCAGATTTCAGTTGTCTCACCTCTTTCCCCTATACATACCAAGACTTTACTTAAGTCTTCATTTTGTTTCTTGTTTGTTTTCTAGTAGCCTGGATGAAGACTTCAGCATATCAACTTGAGGGCATGTGTCCACTAAAAACACCCTTCCAAGTGTTTACAGTTAGGAGATGATGGTGACCTGCCAAAAAAACACTCATGCTCTTTGCATAGCCAACTTTTTTTTTTGTACAAGTGGCCTATTTTGTCTCTGGCCAAGTGTTCTGTGAGTTTCCCAAAATTCCAAGCTTATTTTGATGAAAGCGTTCTAGATCAGAAGGTTGGGTTAGTGATTTTGAGGCAAATCCTGAACACTTTATTCTTTCTTTGGATTGGTGCATAAAGGGGTAAGCAGAAGAGATGACTTCCTCCTCCAAGAGCAACTCTGTGAATTCCTCAGCTCTTGCTGAACTGTTATTCCTTGTGTCTGTCCGCGAGTGGAATGTGCTTTGGGAAGTTTTCAACACCTCTGAGACCAAGCAGGAAGACGGAGTCATACCGGCTTTCTGTAGCAGAATGCCTCGCTCGCATCCGCTCAGCTAATGCCTCGGAAACAAAGAGCGGTCTGTCCGTGAGGAGCAGAGCAAGAATTTAGCATGCTGTCTGACTAATATTATATGACATCTCCAGCTTAATTAGACAACGCTTCCTCTGGTATCATTTAATAGAAAAAAGTGATATTCCTGGGATGCAAGTCATCCTAAAACTCAGGATGAGTCTCGGTCCGCTGTAGCGGCACACATCTTGCGAAAGCTTGCTTTTCTTGTGCCGTCCCCGCTCTGCAGGCCGGGCTACTGTAAGGGCATGATAGGGGTAGCAGAGTGGAAACACTTAGGCAGCGATTTTGTTTTGGAGTTGGGGAGAATCTGTGCCAATTTAACAAGGCCTCTGGCAGGGAGACGGCTAGGGAAAGGGGGGGGGTTTGGTGGGGGGTTGAGTGTTTAAATAGAAAAAGCTTCTCAAACCTTATTTTGTAACTGTCTGTCAGAATAATTTCTTCTTGGCAAAGATGGTGACGCTTCCTAAAAACCGAGCAGAATCCTCTCTATTTTATGATCTGACAAACATTTTTCTGCCGACTCTTTTTGCTTTACCTTTCAGAATAATTGTGTCACTTATGGTCTCATCTGAATAATTACCACCTAATTTTAATCACAGGCTTCTCACAGTGTTTGATCCACCCCAGTGTGTGTGATCTTTTTATCGCGCAGAGACATCACTGAACTGTAATAGCTGCCATCTGCCCAATTCATGCCTGTCAAAGTCGGTATTTCTCAAGTAGAATCTGCAAATTCACTCATACGGGAAGAAGGGAGTACTGCATGGAGAATAAGAGAGGAAGTGATCAAACCAGTGTGATTAGGATGGCACACTGCAACCTTTATCTGGGTAGTTTGATTACTTTTTTCTCATTGAGAACAAGTTCTGTGTTCAAGGCAACTCTCTGCAGCCCGTTGTTGATCACATACATACGTAGATGTCATCCAGTAACCAAAAACAAAACCTCCATTAAACCTAAAATGCTGGTAATGCTGTCCAATGCATCTGCAATGCATCTTCTGTGACTGTACCCCAACTCATACTCTGTTCATTTTACCTGCCAGCTACTTGTAAATCAAATTACACATTTGAGTACACCAATTCTTTAAGTGCAGGTATAGGCTTTATAATACACAGAATCTCTGTTGTGTTTGGTGAACTGACTGTTGGAGGATATGGTAATTGCTTAAAGACACGTTACTCAACTTATGCACTGGGATTCATGTCTAGACGTGCCAATTTCTTGGAAATTAAATAATTTACACAGTCATTTTTGGTCTGCATGTACACTAAATTGGTAGTTGAACTGCTTTTTTCCCCAAGTAGTTCACATCTTGTTTGTCAATGGCATTAAACCTTTCTTAAACAATGTGGAAACAACATGAAAAGTGAAACACTTGCCTTGAAAACACTTGTGATGATTAACAGATGAATGAAAATCACTCCAACCATGATGCACATTTTTCATGATCCATGCTTAAACATGAAAGCATAGAACCTCGGGTAGTGCAATATGGTTTTGTTTTGCAAGCATTTAGGACTGGTGGGCCAGGCATCAAAATAAAAATAAACCAACAAATTAAATGTTTTTTGTTCTTGTTTTTAGTGTGTGCATCTGCTTTTGTACAGACCTCAAATTGCCTTCTCAGCTCTATTCTACTTGTAACTGAAAATGGCATTTAACTTAAAAGTTAATTCTTAGGCTCCTTTTGAGGAAGTGGGTGATTTCTGCCATCTTGGCCATGGCATTTGCAGTGACTTACCCAACTCAAGTTATTTGTTGTCCCTGACTTGTCTGTTGAAGAAATTACATGGTTGTATTTTCTATCCCTGGTTGCATTACTCCATAAACAGATGAGGTGATGGTTGTTGTAGTTTGTGGCACAGTAGAGTTGGGAATTAAAGATTGGTTTACATCAAGTTGCTGTGCTCTCACAGAACCAACCTCCTTTTTGGTACATATACATCTCTTGTTTTGAAATATTTTCTTTTAGTTGAGCACCATTAATGTCATCCTGCTCTTGCTCAAATAATTTTTACTTTGATGCTGAAAGTACTTGCTGTGATCTTTTGTGTTAACATGAGATGTCCTTGTGCTGAACTTATAAGCTCACAAGTTTTGTTTTTGCATCCCTCAAAATTAGGTCATAAATGAAAATTAAGATAATTAAGCTTTGGCTTTTGTTAATCAAGTCCTCTTCTTAAGGCATCACAGAATAAATCTCTTATTCACACCCATAGCTGATAACGCTGTCTAATGTATTTACCATAAACCTTCTGTGTTCCAGTTGTGATTGACAGTCAGATGCTCTGGTAGAAGATTCTGTAACATACAGTACAGACCAAAAGTTTGGACACACTTTCTCATTGAATTCAATGAGAAGGTGTGTCCAAACTTTTGGTCTGTACTGTATATGTTATGTTTCATCTAAAAGAGATTAGATACACTTATCATTAGATTTCCAAAGTTTCATCTAAAAGATGCTGGTACTAAAATCAATCATTTAAAAAAGTACAACTTACTAGTTAATCTTTCAAAAATTTGTAATTGTAAATTTTAGGAATTTATTATTGTAGGATAATTATGTGTACCTGGTGTAATTAAATGGATGTATTTTAACTGCTGCTGCATTTAGCACTAATCTGTTTTGTTTTTTTTGTGGATATCAGATCAATAATATAAATAAAACAGAAGACTTGCGTCCTAAGCAAAATCATGTGTTTTATCATCTCCTCTCTCGATCTAAATAAAACGAAGATTGGTTATATTCAGATGGAGCTGGTGCATCAATAACCAGTGTGATTAATCCCCTCATACAGACAGACGGGTAACAATGATCAGTGTAGTTCAAAGGAAAATGAAACAAAACATTGTACAAGCTGAGCTTTAGGACTTGGAGATGAAAACCTGCAGGAAAATTAGATGTTCATGCATTGATTAGATGCTGTTTCAGTGCTTAAATATATTCTGCTGAAGCTGTGAAATTTAATATCTCCAACTTCACAAACTGCGTCTTCAGAGTTGCAGGAACTTCAAATCGATATGCATCATCATTAGAAACGTCAGCATTTTAACTATCAGGTTTTTCTTCCAGTCGTTGAAAGGGGCTGTTGGCCTCCATTAAGAAGAGGTTAACCACTTAAAACCATGAAGATGAAGTCTTCTGTTGGGGATGAATCATAGCTTTGAATAACATGGTTTTATTCCAGTTTTAGTCTGAGGAAAATGGGCACACTACAGATCTGCTTTGATGAGATTTATGCTGCAAGAACTTTTGATATCTTGGTTTTACTCATTTCCTTGAAAAATGACAAAATTTCTTCTGATTTAGTGCTTTTATTATTAGAAATATTTTAAGTTGGGGAAAAAGTTTAAAAAGAAAGGAGGAGGTAAAAGTAGAATTCACATTTCTCCAATATGAAAAAGACACTTTCAGGATATTGTGAGAGTGTTTGTCTGCTTGGGGGGAAAGTTAGCCCACCCTATCAAGGACCTGAACCACGTCTCACACCTCTGCTCTGCCCACCATGAATTGAGCTTTATGAATTCAGCTTACCATAGAGACAGGAGGGATTTACCACCAATCACAAATAAAAAGAGCAGCCCTGTTTTTAAGAGTGCGGCCTCCTCCACCCCTCTGTGCAGCCCTGCGGGTGAATCTGACACGAGTACAAGCGGTCCCTCCGCAAGAAGGTCAACAGAACTCTTGACTTGATGTGTTTTGTTTTCCTCACTTTTTTAATGCTTTCTTTTTGGTCAAATGTAAGCACTCATAGGAGGGAGCATGAGATCTTCTGGCTGCCTGACAACACAAACACTGCCGTAAAACAGTGAGGACGGTTTATTTCTTCTGGGCTTAGGAATTCTCCCCATAGAAAGACAAAGAGCGCTCAGCTTGATGACTCCTCAGTAAATGACGTTCTGTGGCATTGTTTTGGACAGCTGTATGTAAAGTGGTTTCGAAAGTAGCAGACTAATTTTAAACTTTTTTTACAAGAGGTTAGACGCCGACAATTTTCTTTGTGAGGTGGAACTAAAAGCCCAAAAGACTTTCAAACTGTCTCCAAAAAGTTTTGGCCATTCTTGAAGCTTCACCAGAGACACTCCAGTTCAGAACTAAGTCATGGAGCACATTTGACGAACCCTTCCTACCACAAATCCCTTATTGTCCTTTTTAGACACAATTTCAGAGTAACAGGACCAAGGATGCCACCTTTAATTCACTTTCCCTCCCTTTATTTAAACCAGCTAACATGCTGAATTATGTCCATATTCTTGTATGAGTTGTCGTCTGTGAGGCTGCATGCTGAGCATCACTTTGGATGACTTGAAGACCATAATCCCTGCTGAATACAGTAATTTACCATCATGCAGTCTGACAGCCGAGCTAATTACAGGTGTACCGTGTCTGCATGTGTAACACCTCAGATCTCTCCCTGCAGCAACTCAACAAGGTGCATGGTGAACAAAGTGGCTGGCCTCCACCTCCTCTTCTGAGGTGATGCCCTTCGGTATGTGGCAAGCCTGTGCCACTTCTATGAACTTAGGATTTTTCATTTCAAGACTGTGGTGCAGACTTGCTAGTTTTTTTATATACAGTTGAAGGCTGTTATTAAGTTTTAATTTGACCTTCGCAGGAATAAGAATTCCTGGGCCGTTTCTCGGCTGGTTTGGCTGCGGGGGGAAAACATCCTAAAGATTTCTCATACCACACAGCCTGCGTGCCAAGAATGACTCTGCAACTACTTGATTCCACAGCAAACTTTTCCAGCTTTTCCGAATGCTTGATCGGCTGCATGGACTTGCGAAATCTTTCCAGGGTCAGGGCTTTTAGATGGTCGATAATAACTTGATGGCAAACAAAAGGCTCTGGATGAGCTAGAGGGAAACATTTTCTGTGCAGGTGGATGGAAACCTAAATGGGGTCACTTGGAGGTCAGCCAGTGTACTGATGAACAGAAACAAGAGAGCAGATTGAGGAAATCAGATCCTTTGTGGGGCAGGGAACTCTAGAAGGTATTGTAGAGAAAAAAAACCAAAATCAACATTGCAAACCTCTTAGTTTTAAAGAAGGAATTTAAATTGAAGAAAAGAAAATTAAACACTGAAGTTTCTTCCCTCTGCACATGGTCTGATAAATGCTAAGATTCAGTGGAGATCATGCTGGTTATGTGTTTTATAGTTGTGTTTCAGGTCTACTCCTGAAACACAAGGAGTAGACCTGTGTCTTATTCCTTATATTGTGGAATTCATTAATATCATTAATAAGGAAATTTAAATATATCAATTTTTGATATATTTAAATATCCACATATAGCCAGATATATGGGACAACATATTTTTATGCACTTTGGCCTTTTATCCACATGAAAGCTAATTTTTAATATCACTATATATAGTGGAGATTTGAGAAAACTCCACATTTGTGTTTGCATGTGCACATGGGAAAACAAAGAATTAGGCTCTTGCGCATTGCAACCTGAGACAAATAATGTTCCAATATATCCACACGCTTGGACAGGATTCCCAATCAACATCATCTTGTGTTTTAATAACTTTATATTTTAATATGTTTAAAAGTAGTACAGCCTATATAAACAACAAGCCTCCTGGTGCAATGTCTAGTTTCTAACAGAAAGTCATGGTTGTTTTGAAGCAATCTGATTTGGCTGACAGGTTTTAGTTTTGTGCTACACTGCCCCAATATGTGTTTGGCATATCTGGCATATTTGTGCAGGTTCATGATAATGAAAACGTTTCTGAAATTGGTCCCGTGAATATGATATATTTTATGAAACAATGTGGTGGATATATTAGTGTACAAGGCCTCACTCGCTGGAGTTTTTTTCTGCCACCTGCGGCCTGAAGCTCTGATGTATAGTGACGACTCAGTCTGTATTCATCAAGGAACAAGAAGAGCGAAGGCACCCACATGTAACCAGGTGCACTGCCTTTGACTCAGCTTCTTGTCATCAACTTAATGGGACTCTATCAATCAAAACTAGAAGAAAAACTGATTAGACTGATCATATGATTATTTCAGGTTTTGTTTTTTTTTTTAGGCATGTATTTTCTCTCTTTTTTTATCACAATCTAGCCATGTAAGTAAGCCGTGGAGCACAGATGGATGTAATCCTGTTAACCTTCCCCCATCACCATTTCAGCTTTGTTCAGTTGCCCTACAACAGGTTTGACTGGAAACTCATTCAGTTCCCACAAAAACACGGCAAAAGGCGTGTTTGGGCAGGAATGCTTTCATATGCTTTCTTTTCACTTCACGCTAATTAATTGCCAAAGTGTAATCATTTGCTTCTGGTTAGTTATTACAAAAAATAATTAAATGAAGATGATTTGTTGCACCTTCTTAGTTCAAATTAATATATTTATGGAGGCCCTTTTCGTGCTGTTTGTGTGATCAGACTCTGAAAGCCTAAATAGCAGCACACTTTTTGCTGTTTGCAGACTTTTGGAACCTACACTCATCCACATACTTGTGTTTAGGAGGTTGGCGCTCTGGTGTTTTTTGGAGCGGGGGGAATCTGCAGCTGTCGAACAGACGTTTGTTGAGCACAGGTTTACTGGAGAGCCTGAGGAGAATGCAGCAAGGCTTAGGTTTCTGTTTTCTTTGTGGATCCAGTGACTAGAAAAGAACATGTCGAATCAGAGAAGCAGTCACTCTAAAATCCTGGTGATGAGCACGTACCTCTAGTTCCCCGGCGCACATGCATACCGTCTCGTTTGTCATCTGAACACATTAATCTAGAAAGCAAACAGGCTATCTGTTGTGTGGGGTTCTGTCTCCTGTGGCTGATATCCAGTCTTGTAATGAGCAGCAGCTGGCTCGGAGGCCTGCACTCCGGAGCTGCATCCCTTACCCTGATCAATGTGCCTTTTGTTTTATTTACCAGTCAGTTTTGTTCAGAGAATTATTCTGTCAGATAAAACACATAAGATCATCAGAACATGTTCAGAACTCTCACACTTTGGGTTTCCTGAAGTAATGGTGCCAAATGTAAGTGAAAAAGGCCAATAATGGCATCTGGAAGGCTTCTGAATGTTTGCAGCTGAAGAGTCTTGTTGCATTCTTGAGTCTCACGCAACTAAGCAAGTGATAAATTTCACAACTTTCCCTCTTGGTTGTTTACAGCTTTATTGAGCTTTAACATTTATGTGACTTCACAAGTCTATTCAAGAGAAAAGCAAATCTGAAGCGATCTTTTGTTGAAAGAAAAATAAAAGTCTCATAACTGAAACAAAAGAAGATACAGTGGACCACAATTAAATCACTTGTGAAAAATTTGTTCATTTGCAGATTTTTTTTCATTCAGCATATCTACAGTATACAAAAGAAAATAAATGCAGCTTAGTAAGCTGAACTACCTAGCCGCAATGCTACATGACATACTATTGGCTAGCATTTGTAAAGCAGCCAATGCAGGAGTGCCATTCATTTTCTTTGGTGCTGATTGGCTAAGAGCCAAGAAAAGGAAAACCGTGGATGATGGCCTCTGCTATAGTTCCAAGATGGTTTCCACTGTGCATATTAATTTGTTTGAGCTGTTAAAGTAGGCAGTTATAAGCATTTTATGAGGGGATCCAAGTATTTACACATTTTAACTATTCATGAAGAAAATTACACCCACCATTAAATTCCAATCTAAGTAGTAAGGGCATTAGAAAGTCAAATAGTTGACTAAATATGAAGGGTTTTATATTTTTACGTGATATAAAAACAGCACATACCTTCTGTTCTATCGAGCAACTCGTGTGAAACATGCAAAAATTTGAATATCATCAAGAACTAATTCTTTTGACTTTTTAGTGTTTTGTTAATGTTGATTATGGCTTACAGTTGAGAAAATTTTTAAAACTAGATAACTCGAGCCAAAAAAATATTTAATAGGGAAATTTAAATATTGAAAAATGTGTTTACTTATTGTACAGTTCATGTTCTCAGTATTTGGTTGGGGCTCTTTTTGCATTATTTGCTGCATCAACAGCACGTGGCTTGGATGCGATCAACCTGTGGCTTTATAAAAGTGTTAAAAAAAGCTCAGGTTGCTGTGATTATGGCCTTTAGCTTGTCTCCATTTTGGGCTGTCAAAGTTCCAACTCCACCCCAGTGACAAGTGTAGACTGTCTGGAAATTTGCACTTTTGATTAATGCCTTCATTTTAATTTGTAATAGGAGTGTCATTAATTCATTGTATCCTACAAGTTGTCATCAGATTTTCATCTTTGCAAGTTGGTTTCACTTTGTTCCAGCATTTTTCATTTGTTAGTTTTTTATTGCTAAGCTCCTTCACAAAATTTTGATTTTCCTTTTTTCTAAACTTGAGAAAAGGAATTTGAAGCTCAACTCCTACAATGGATGTCCAACAAAGCAGAAATTATTGAGTACCTTTCAACACATAGAGAAACTAGAAGAAAATGTCTCTTTTGGCTTCTCTACCACAAATTTTCTTTGTTGCTAAATAAAAAAGGATTCTTTTTGTTCCAATCCAACAGCTGCAGTTTTATGTCTTGACTTCTCAGTGAATCTCACAACCTTTGACAATGACTATAGGTGGTGAAACTGTGAATCATAAATTAAATACCCAAACAGTTTTTTTTCTGTTTCCTAGAGAATGTAATGAAGGCAGTGCAGCATCTCAGTTTTAGGTCTCTTGGTTTCCTGCAGGCTCTTTTGGTCTGTTTTCCCTTCTAATGGCCTCTTTGCTATTCTGAGCGACTTTCCTGTCCCAGCTAGAGCAAAACCAGAAAGAGTTGGTCAGGAAGAAGTATGAGGCTCTCATACCCATGCATGACAAGAAACCAAGTTCTAATTTCACATCTACACTTTTGTTCCTGGGTTAACTGAAGTACTTGGTATTCTGCATTAGCCTGAAAAGTGAAGAGGTGAAGGAAAAAATATGCATTAGCTGGTTTAGCATTAAAAGTTGAATGGAGGACAAATAAGAGGAAGGATGAAAAATCTTCTGACACCCTCAGATGTTTAGGTTTGATCTTTTATGTCTGAAGATTGAACCATTGACTACAGGAATGCACATTAGCACCATATGATTCTCTTGATCATCAACTGTGTTCCTAAAAAAAATCTTAATTTGATATGCGAGTCAGTTTTCCTTATTGCTTCTTGAAAAATTGTCAAACTGAGTAGCAAGCCAAGATTTTAAAGCAGAGGTTTGAAAAATAAACAGTTTTCAGTCAGACAAAGAAAGAATTGCTTCAGGGTCTTTTGGTACACTGAGATACTTTACATGCTTCCCATGAATCCAACTCCAGGACTGTAGTGGGACCCAGAGCAGGAGGTCATAGAGTCAGAGAAGAAGAGTGTGGAACGTGGTCTCCATGAAAACACAAGACTTTAAGCAGGTTTGGGTCCTAAAGCACTTCTAGTGTCCAATCAGTCATAAAGTATATTGCTGGGAAGAGACAATTTTTGGTATAAGAATTCAAAACATTTGCAATGGGTCATTTTTTGTGTTGGGACAAAGTAAAAGCCTCAAAGTTTTTTTTTCTTTTTTGTTTTAACTCTCAGTTCCTGTCATGTTTGCAGCTTCAGAAACATGAAGCTCGTCTGCTTGTGTTATTGTTCCTTAGCACGGATGAGTGAACATAAATGCAGCGATTGTTTGCCTCGTATTTACTGACAACATAGTGAAGAAACTTTATTGCTCATTTGTTTGGGACTCCAGCTCTGTAAAATCTCTCTAAGCTGGTCTTTGTCAGTACAGAAGGTTGGTAGAAAAACTCCTGATAACTGATGATTTAACAGAAGATAGTAAGATGATTGTGGGGCATTAGAGAGAGAGTCTGCCTATGATAAAATCCAAAATCTCAGTGAGTTCTTTTCACTATTATGGATTCAGTAACTCAGTAAAATATTTTTTGATGGGTCACTGATGCATTCGAGGTGGAGACGATAAAACGAAAAGTTATCAAGCACCGGTCAGGCAGAGGTCAGTTTATTACCTACAACATTTACAAAGTGGTTTAAAAAAATTAACACTTTACCAGGAATAGGTGGGGGGATCCACCATACTTTAAAGAGTTTTTCAAACAGTGACAGGTAAGCGGTTGCCAAATAAAGTAACCTAAATAAGTAACCTATAGAAACAAATATTACCTTGAGGCTAAATCACATTCACCTCAAAATTCAAAGTTTGGTACTTGAAAATCAAAAATCGGCTGCTTGTGACTTGCAGAACAAAGACTTAAGCCTATTTTTGCGCATTTTCATATTTATAAATAATTATAAACATGAGTTTTTGCAAAAGTTTCAAGGACAAAGTGAAACTGTTATTGTGAGCTGCTGTTGGGGGGAGTTTGCTTATCTTGAACAAACCTAGGAGCAGGTGATAAAGACAACCTTGTCCTCCTTCTGTTTACCAGGATCTGTTTACTAAACTGCCAGTTAGTGTTTGGGAGCTGCTGTTAAACATATCAGAGTTATCAGCCTTGCAGCTGTGTAGTCACATTCGGCCCAGTGGGGTAAACTGACTTTTTTCTGCCTGGGAAAATAACTTGGTAAGATGAACACAGAACTTCATCAACCTTTCTGATCTAAATCATGTTATAGAATGGGTTTTATAATGGAAGCAAATGTCTCAGTTCTGATTTGCTAACAATATTTTTAAACTTAGTATTTTCTCACCAAAATAATAAAATGTAAATATTAAAACCACAAGAAATTTAATGTAAATATTTCAATGTAAATTGAGTAAAATGATGGAGTATATAGAGTCTTTCTGGCAACTGTGTGTCTTTTGTAAGTATTTACTACATTAGCTATGTCAAGGGACCATGTGGTAGCATGTTTTTCCTTTCTCAGTGGACCTCAAAGACCATGGGAAATGTAAATAAAAGCATACAGGAGTGCTGCAGGCTGGACAGACTATAGATGGTTTCAACATGAACGAGAGTCCACTTTATGTCTATTAGCCAAGGCTATTATGAGGCAATTTTCCCATGTCTTACAGAGGAATCCCATTAAAATCATTCATTAGGACTCATTGTGATAATTAACTCTTACAGTAGGCTTTTAAAGATCCATGTGGGAGTGAGGCTTGTGTGAAACATGTACAGGCTGTTGATGTTAGGACTTGTGCTTCCATGTCTCAAATTTTCTCAACAGAAACTGAAAGTTTCAGCACTTGTCAAGGCTTAGTTTTCATCTATATTTTTTGAGCTGATTGCAAACACCTGCTGATTTGTTTCTATTTCAAGTAGCCAGAGGGGTTTTGTTCTCAGTTCCTATAAAAAGCTCGTCTTTAACAACATAGCTGCTCTTAAAATTAAAGGTTTGCTTCACTTAATCACCTAAAGGTTTATGACCAACAGGTTGAAACTGGATATGAATTCAAGATTAGTTATAACCAATGTGGGAAAAGTGACTCTTTAACTATGTATTCTTCAAAAAAGAGTTGCCCTTTTTTTTTAGATTTTTCTATTTATCACCCCAGTCATCTAATGCACTTTGTTTTTGTTTTCAGGATTCCGCAAAATCAGCCTCGACGATCTGCGGAAGGCCTACATCGTCAAGGATGTGCAGCAGTACATCCTTCACCGGCTGGACCAGGAGGAGGCTTTGAGGCAGCACCTAACCAAGGAGACTGCTGAGATGCTCAACCAGCTTCACATCAAAAGCAGCGGCTGTTTCCTCTACCTGGAACGCGTTCTGGATGGCGTGGTGGAGAACTTCATCATGCTTCGGGAGATCCGTGACATCCCAGGCACTCTCAATGGGCTCTACCTGTGGCTCTGTCAAAGGCTGTTCGTCAGAAAACAATTTGCCAAAGTTCAGCCCATTCTTAATGTAATCTTGGCGACTTGCAGGCCACTTACAGTCAAAGAACTGTACCACGCAGTCTGGACCAAAAACATGACACTGACTATGGAGGAGTTTCAGAAAAAGATGGACATTCTTTCCAAGTTATTGGTCGATGGCCTTGGGAGTACTAAAATCCTTTTCCACTACAGTTTTGCAGAATGGTTGCTGGATGTGAAGCACTGCACCCAGAAGTATCTGTGCAATGCAGCAGAGGGCCATCGGATGTTGGCCATGAGCTACACCTGTAGAGCAAAGCAGCTGAAGTCTCTGGAAGTGCAGGAATTTGCTCTTCACCTCGTCAACTCCAACCTGCAGATTGAGCCCTGTAATCTTGCTCTTTGGATGGTCTGGAATGGAACTCCCACTAAAGACTCTCTGACCACGTCCATACCAAGAGAGCAGGAAGTTCTGCAGCTTCTGGTCAAAGCTGGTGCTCATGTGAACAATGAAGATGATCATGCGTCATGCATTGTACAGCAAGCCCTAGAGCGAGAGGACTCGATAAAAACATTACTTGACAACGGGGCTTCTGTAAACCAGTGTGACTCTAATGGAAGAACTCTACTGGCCAATGCTGCATACAGTGGAAATCTTGATGTGGTTAATTTGCTCATATCTAGAGGGTCGAACATGGAGTTGGAAGACAACCATGGACAAACAGCGCTTACTCTAGCTGCGAGGCAGGGTCATACCAAAGTGGTCAACTGCCTTATTGGTTGTGAAGCAGACATAAACCACACGGATCATGATGGGTGGACCGCGCTCCGCTCTGCAGCTTGGGGCGGACACTCTGAGGTTGTGTCTGCTCTTCTTTATGCTGGAGCCAAAGTGGACTGTGCTGATGCAGATGGTAGAACTGCACTGAGGGCGGCGGCTTGGGGAGGCCATGAAGATATTGTGTTAAATCTTCTTCAGCACGGAGCTGAAGTCAACAAAGCAGACAATGAAGGAAGAACGGCTCTCATTGCTGCGGCATACATGGGGCACAGAGAAATCGTGGAGCACCTGCTGGACCACGGAGCTGAAGTTAATCATGAAGATGTCGATGGGAGGACTGCCCTGTCTGTGGCTGCTCTCTGTATTCCTGCTAGTAAAGGTCACGCATCTGTTGTGAGCCTTCTAATTGACAGGGGAGCAGAAGTTGACCACTGTGACAAAGACTGCATGACTCCTCTGCTTGTGGCTGGCTATGAAGGACATGTGGATGTAGTTGATTTGCTCTTAGAAGGGGGAGCTGATGTGGATCACACAGACAAGAACGGGCGCACTCCTCTCCTGGCAGCTGCATCAATGGGCCATGCGTCTGTGGTCAACACGCTACTTTTCTGGGGAGCCGCTGTGGATAGCATTGACAGCGAGGGAAGGACTGTGTTGAGCATCGCCTCGGCTCAGGGAAATGTGGAGGTGGTCCGAACTCTGCTGGACAGAGGGCTGGATGAGAACCACAGGGATGACGCAGGCTGGACCCCGCTACATATGGCTTCGTTTGAGGGCCACCGGCAAGTGTGCGATGCTCTTATTGAACAAGGTGCTCGCTGCTCAGAGGTGGATAATGATGGTAGAATACCACTGATATTGGCTGCACAAGAAGGACATTATGACTGCGTGCAAATTCTCCTTGAGAACAAGTCGAACATTGACCAGAGGGGGTACGATGGAAGGAATGCTCTCAGGGTATCTGCACTTGAGGGCCACAGAGACATTGTTGAACTGCTGCTGAGCCATGGTGCTGATATAGATTGTAAAGACGCAGATGGTCGCCCAACACTCTACATAATGGCACTTGAAAATCAGCTGGCCATGACGGAGTATTTCCTTGAAAACGGTGCAAACGTTGAAGCTTGCGACACGGAGGGAAGGACAGCCCTCCATGTATCCTGCTGGCAGGGACATATTGAGATGGTGAGGCTGCTCATCAACTACCACGCTGACGTGAATGCCTGCGACAATGAGAAGCGATCCGCTCTCCAGTCTGCAGCGTGGCAGGGCCACACCAAAGTGGTTCAGTTTTTGATAGAGAACGGAGCACATGTGGATCATACGTGCAACCAGGGAGCAACTGCACTGGGTATAGCTGCCCAAGAGGGACACATCGACGTCGTGCAGATACTGCTGGAAAATGGCGCGGACCCCAACCACGCTGATCAATTTGGCCGCACGGCAATGAGAGTGGCAGCAAAAGGCGGCCACTCAATGATCATTAAAATCCTAGAAAAATACGGAGCTACAACATTAAATGGCTGCAACCCTTCCCCCGTTCATACCATGGAGGAGAAAACACCTTTATCAGTGACCGGAAAAATGCATTCCCTCACCATTAAATCGAGCAGTTCTGGCAGCACAGGGGTGGGAGACGTGCAGTCATCTGGACGTGGTCTCCCCGACGGACCCGTCCACGCTTTCAGCTCGCCGTCAGAATCTCCCGACTCCACTGTGGACAGACAGAAGTCATCCCTATCAAACAATTCCCTCAAGAGTTCAAAAAACTCCTCTTTAAGAACCACGTCGTCCACGGCTACAGCTCAAACTGTACCTATTGACAGTTTCCATGGAATGACGTTTACGGAGCAGATTCAGCAGCACTCACTGCCTCGGAGCCGAAGCAGACAGTCGATTGTGTCCCCTTGCTCTACAACCAAGTCTGTCAATCAGCAGCCATCGTCTCCATCCAACGAATTTGAATGGTCTCAGCTGAAGTCAGGTCTGAAGTCGGCAAAGGGAACTAAGACAGGAAACGGAACTCAAAATAGCAAAGCAGCTCTGGGAGACAAAAAGAAAACAAAAAACAGTGGATCCAGCCAAGGCCAGGTTTTGGAGTACGAGATGACCCAGTTCGACAAGAGAATGGCTTTCAACCAATCAGTTGCCAATATTGCAGTGAAGGATCCTCACTGTAAGATCATGATCGGTGGTTCCGTGCAACAGGACAGAGGCCAGTGCCAAGACCCGTTCTTCATCCAGCCACAGAGCTGCTCAGAGAAGAAAAGGAACGGGATTATGACCAACCCCAAATATCACCTACAGGGCAACCAGGTCTTCTTGGGTCGAGTGTCAGTTCCACGGACTGTGCAGAACAGGGCCCACCAGGATGTTTTAGAGAACTACCCCATTGGAGAAACAGAACTGAGCCTTAAACAAGCCCTGAAGCTGCAGATTGAAGGATCCGACCCAGGGTTTAACTACAAAAAAGAGACTCCGTTATAGCTGGTAAGAGACCTAACAGTATGTTTTGCACTGAATTGAAGACGTGGTGTGAATAGATTTATCACCACTGTGAAGGAAGGTCAGATTTCATTATTTATGGCAGGAGCATAATCAAAAACTGAAAAATGTAGAAAAATCCAAGTTTTGATTTAAGTACATTTATCAATTTCAAAATCACTTAGGTCTAAATTATTAATACCCTTGTTAAAACTTTGTACAATTGCCTTTTGCCAAAAGTAGAACATGTTTTTTCAAGGTTGGAGCAAACTCAGAGGAATCGTTGACTATTGTTCTGTACAATCTTTCTGGATTTAGAGTCATGGGCCCTCTCTGATCTCTTCACCTCACCCCACAGGTTGTATAACATTTAACTTTAAGGAGGACCACTAATGACTGTGGAAGAAGGTTGATTAGTGTCCACATGATATTTATTTAAAATTTCTTGGTTTTTTAAAGAGTTGGTAAATCCATGGACTTTAGCAAGGTTCCTATGACCTTTTAATAGTTTTTCTTAGTCGTTTCAGTGCATTTCTAACACCACTATTAACATTTGCGCAACAGCTACTGTATTTCTGAAAACAATTGGTACAAACTACAAAACATAGTTGATAATCTGTGTGATAACCGTTTAACAAGTGTCACTTGTTAAAAATGGATAGTTCATTCCTTAAAAGCAAATTTTCATGTCATAGAAAGTGCCATCAAAATGAAACGTCCTGAGACCATGTTTATGAACCAGATGGCTTCACTCTGTGTTTTCAAATGCAAATAAGTATGATCTTTGTGACCCTGTCTGAAAATGCTCAGTAGAGCCTTATATAATGTTTTTCCAGATATTTGAACTCTACAGTTACAGGTAATTGAGTGCAAGACATTTACATTTTTACTGCATGTGTTCTTTGCTTTTACACAATGCTGTGAACAAATCAAAGCTGCAAAATAATTTACAATAAACATAAGAACACCTTTTGGTTAAAGCTGTACTTGACTATAAATATTTAGTGAAAAAATGGTTAAATCTGGGAGACAATTTCAGGAAACAAGGAAAAAGAAATGCATAAAACTGTAGTGGGCATAAGGTCCTTTTACACACTGTTTTACAGCAGAAAAGTTGATGATTAGGCTAATTTTTAAATCTCAGTCTTTGGTTTGAAAGACGAGTGAAAATAAATGGCTTTCTTGCAGCTAAAAATGTCAATATTTTAATAGTACAAAGCCAATTGTAATATCTAATCATGAATTAGAAATTAGCAGAACCTCTTACCAACCTAAAAAAGTTAGGTATGTATTTGTTTTTCCAAAGCTTCAGTTAAATTTATTGTGAAGGTTTCTGTAGGTGTAGCAATGAATGCTCAATCAGTGGTTTTGTCAAGAATAATTGTTCTCAGTTTTGAGGCTGGATTTTTACAGTAAGAGATTGTGCTGCTGCTATAAAAGATGGAGTTATTTCAAGGATTTTCACACCTCTTTTTTTCAGTAGTGCCAACAATATTTTTCCCCTTCAAAACAAACAAACAAAAACTAACCATATTCTTTTCTTTTTTTGCTGTTTTAGATGTTGTGACCACCATCCATCATGCTGACATTGGGGAGAATGTGCCAAAGCAACAGTTTCCGTCTGCATAACAAAACTACATTGAATTTCTCCCATCTTCCCTCCGTGGGATGCCATAAAACAACTCTCTGCCTGCAGCGTATGTGAACTGATACTTTGATGTGCCTACATCTGTTACAGCCTTCTGTTTTCATTCAAAATATCATTTTAATTTAATGTTATACTATTTAATAAGCAGTGTATGCACTTTTAAAATAATAAACTGACAGACATACATGTTTTTTCCCCTTCGCTTTGTATCCCATTCATGTTTCATGAGCTGTTTGAGAAGAAACATGACAATTCTTTATTATTTTGTAGTATGTTGTATTTTGTCTCACTGACAGCAGTGTACCAGTGGGTGCATTGTCCCAAACAGACAGTAACTGATGTCATGGTTGTCATTCATTGCCTTTCTAGAGACCCCAAATAATCTGTGTTACCTTTGATCAGAGTGCTAAAACCTTTTGTTGCATGTAACATTTTAAAAGCAGTTTACTGGGATATAAAGCGTATTTATTTTTTAGGAAAACAAGCCACTTTTGTTGCATTTTTATTTGTGTTGCATTCTACCATGGTGCTGTGTTCAGAAGATGCCTGCAGACATTTTGGGACTTTTTTTTGCGTTTTAAATATCTAAGCAGGAGGGAGGTTCATTTATAATGTAAAACAAATTTGATTTCGTCCCTATGGGATTTTTCTGTTTTTATATTGTATGTGTGTGTGTGGTGTTTTTATGTGCAAGAGTATTTAAGTAACCGTTGTGTATCGTCAGCAAGGTTTTGGTGCTAAATGCAGCAGTTTTTTTGTTTTCATTTAGCATTTCTCAGCGGCTCTGCAAACAGAACTCTGGCTTTGTTTCTGTATCATTTTCATTATATTCTGCTGGACTTTTCAGGGGCGTGACACAAAAAGGGTTCAGCCATTAAGGCAGCCCCTAGCTGTTAGTGATATTGTTTGAAATGCAGACTTTCAAAAGCCAAAGTTGAAACAGCATACACTGTCCCACCTCCTCTTGGAGGAGGAGTTTGGTCAACCATGACTAGGAGAGAACTGAAACATCTGTTTCTTATGAACCGAGCGGAGCTGCTTTAGCGTTTACAGGCTATGTCACATCTTTGCAGGCTTCTCAAAATGTTAACAATGAGCTATATTTTTGCCAAGAGCTGGGATTTTGGGGGAAGTAGAAAACTTATCGCATGCACAAACACCTATAAGTGAAACCTCTCTGCGTGCCACGAAGGGCGAATGGAAGGATTTTAGGCAGGAAATCATGATGTATAGTCTTATTAAACAGTTCTCTTGTTGGTCTCGAACCTGTTTGGTCTGTCCACTTTGATTTGACTCAGTGATTGGATTGTAAATAGCTTATCGTGTACATTTAACTTTCATTAAAATAATTTCTGTATTATACGAAGCTGAATTTTCTGATGTATATTAAAAGTGCTTAATAAACATATTTGCTTTACTGCTGAAAAATGAGTCCTGCCCATTTTCTCAATTACACCAAGATATGAAAAACAAAAAGATATCTGGAATGCAATGTAGTGTGATTAAGCCACTTTAAAATCTTCCAAGTCTCTCCAACTAATCAACCTCATAACCTATGAATCAGTCTGAAGGAATATTTCAATATGTCTTGTAATATTGAAATGTTTGAATTTCCAGACCTTCCCATGTCACATTGTTTAAATCATGTATTGTTCTTCCTTTTGTTGTTTTTATTCTCTTGTGACCTAACTCCCTTCTTCAGGTCCTTTTTTAATCAATTTGTTTTTGCACAAAAAAGGATGAACTAGGCTCAATATGCACACTTCAATATGTGGGTTGATCAAACTATCAGGACAAACGAGGGGTAATAAGAGAAATGTCAAGGCAGAAAGATTTTTTTTTTAATTCTTTCTTTACACTTGAATGGCAAAATGATCTTATTTAGCTAAAATCTGATGACTGGAACTGTGTTCATGTTACTATTTCTGTAAAATATGTATCAACCCATTGCAGAAAAAACAAAATAATAGGTGTATTTGGCTAGCACTAAAAATCGAGTAAGAGCATTTTGAAGTGACCCAGAGAAAAGCAGCTAAAGTAGGTGAAATGTAAAATCTACAGCAATATAGTTTAACTTTGAGATTTGTGAGGTTTACTAAATTCCAACGCTGAAACCTGACTTCTCTGCCACACAAAAGCTTTTGTTTCAACATCAGCAGAATTTTTACATCAGAAATCTGCTACTAACTCAGTTTCACGTTTTAAATATAAATATATATTTTTTTCTCTCTTCACTGTGGAGATAATTTTTCCATCGTGTTGAGGCTGTGAAACCACAGCATGTGCTGTTAATACTTAACTTCAGTGTTGGTCATTTGATATGTAGAGGCCAAACCAGGACACTGCAGGCGTCCAAACACATGGATCAAACTGAAATGGAACAACAGGCGAGCGTGCCAAAGCGCTATCGCTGCCCCCTATTTTATCCCAGAGTTCATTCAGTTCGTCGCTGCCGAAAGCAAACTGAGAAAGAGATTCAGCAAAAACAAAGCTTCATGAATTGTTTAGCTCAAGTGATGCATTGCCCAAATAAAACTTTCAGAAGCATTTAACCTCATGAACACCGGTTTACCCCTTGACCTTTAATTAAAGTTCAGTGGGCTGAATTTCCACCAACATTTCATCAAAGTAGCAGAGGGGTTTAAGTGGCATTTCGTCTTGTGAGCCATCAGTGCAGCATTTCCCTGCATGCTTCCAGGGTGGATGTTAATGAGTAAACCATCTGGCGCTGACGTCATGCAGTTCTCACTGTCCGAGTTCCTTGCAGACCAACTGCCAATGTCCACATCTGGTTCTTCTCCACCCATGCCCTTGTTTTGGATACAGAGCTAACAAGCTCCCACGCAAAATGCATAACTTGGCGACAGTTTTGAGGTCAACTTGTTCCAGAGACATTTTTTTGTTTAGACCCCCTGGCTTTGCCCTGCATGCCGGGTTTCATCCTCCAGTGCTTTTGCTTCATTTGCATTAAGGCAGCTGCAGATTTTCAGCCCTATGAGTTCAGAGTAATTATGAAATCAAAAATATTGTCATGTCCTTGAGGAGGAATATTTTCTCAGCCCAAAGTGACGCAAACACTGAAACATTATTTCCATTCTTAAAGCCACATCTTTCTAAATGCTTGGAGCAAAAGCTGATCAGAAAAAAATGTTACTTCAGGGGAGAGTTGCATTATTTTGACCTTTCGACAAGCTTTTTGTCTGTCTGAAAATTGTTTCATTCTCTCTCTCTCCAAAAACTAAATAATTTGAAAGTAAATTTTATTTTACTTGTGTTAGGTTACAAAAATATGCTAGCCTGACTTGGACTTGCAAAGTTGTATCTGAATGAACCTCACATCTTAAGGAACAATGTCCTTCAACAGATAAAGCCAAAGCAGAGCTTGTTGGCAGCATTGCACAGCAGCATGTTTGCATAAAAGCAGAACATATCATCACAGCAAGGTGGTGGAAAGAAGATGATTAGGGTTTGTTCTGTAGCTGCAGGATCTCGGCATCCTGCAGTCATCAAATGGACTTTCTTTCAGCCTTAACCTGCTGATTCTGCTTCATGAAACAGTGGGATTTTAGTTACATCTAACTTTTAGCTGAAGCCACCAGCGTGCATGCAAGTGTTAAAACTCCACTAGCAATCATGAAGCCATTTATATTGATCTAAGACATTATCTTCCCCCTCCAAGATTTATCGTTGGCTGCGATAAATCTTGGTTACATCTGCTATAAAGTTTTTGGAGTCTTGTACTGCCAAGTGAGCTAAGCTAAAGTTAGTATTTGATGCTTGTGAAACAGCTTGACTGCTAAAGTTAACTCGGCCACCCTTCAGGGAGTCATTGTGCTTTGGATTTCTATGGCCACTGTGGGACACGGCCGGGCATTTACGAGCCGTTTAGAGGCTGTGCGTATTAAACACAGTGAAAAACAACATAAAGCTCTCAGAACGGAAAAACTGCAAACAAACTGCATGAATTTTCACTGAAGCTTTTATCTGTTGCAGTGCAGCTCTAATACAGTTGAATTAAAATTCTGGAAAAGAGCCAGTGGCTTTGAACGCAGCCTCCACTCGACAACAATGCAGCACCTCACTGCCAACAAAGCTAGAAAATGAGAGATTACTGACATACTTTACTCCTCTTTGTAGCCTGTTTACATAATCCCTGTGGTCCCTCATCAAGAAGCGTGGATGAAAAGCTTTCATCAGTTCACATTTAAAAAGCCTCGTTTCTTTATAAAACTCAACTCAGCATCCCATCATGCATGCAGGTGGGCGATTTTTTACTAAACACTGATCGGGATTCGTAACACAACAGAAAACAAAGACTTTAAAAAGAGTTTAAAAAATAGCTGTGAGGCTGCTGTGTGTAAAGGGTTAGAGATACGTCATACTACACATCATTAATCACTGCGCTTGAAGCCAAAGACAATAAATGGACTCATGCTCAACACAATAAAAGGATTGTTGCTCCACAAGCTGCAAAACTCTGGTATGAAACGTGTGCAGCTGCCTGTAAACCAGAAGGCTCCACACTCTGCTTCTATCTCTGCTCCTGAGTTACGGGGAAGTGAGAAAACCATCATTTTTAGAGCATGAAGGAAATCCAGATTCAGAAGCATTAAGTGCTGTGTCTAAGCATCAGAAGATAAAAGATTTATTTCTAAACCACCAGGCATGTCATTCATTTCACCACTTTTAAATTAAATTTTATGCATCTGATACATGAGAAGCAAACGTCTCATGTATCAGAAGACCCTATTAAGGTAAAACCACTCTGCTTTCAGGTTTTAATCAAGTATGTTTTTATTTTAGAAAAAGAGGCAACTGCAACTGAACCAAGAGTTCAGAACTAGAGAGGCTCATATAAAACCTGAACATTGAACACAGATACAGAACATCATGTGCATTATAACCAAATAATTCAATAAGAGTTTCAAACATATGACTGGTATTTTAGTGTCATTCTCTGTAGAAATTCAATGCATATATTACAAGTAAAAAATTAAAAAAGGTAAACTTGCATTTGTTATTATATCTATATTAAAACATTATTCAGTTCTTTATCACTTTTAACCAAAATTATAAAGAGCCATTGAGGAAGATCCAAAGAGTCACTTGCTACCGCAGGTTGCAGATCTCTACAGAATGGGGACATTATTACAGGATGCTTCAAATCTTGTGTAGTTTTTTTGGGACTTAGAAGATAGGAACTAAGAGTGGAGCTAGTGATTTATCAGACTAGAAATGGGCTGAAAAAGGCAGATTCATACATGGTGAAACAACTTCCATCATGAAAATTTCTGATTCAAATTTGATTGTGATCTGACTTGAAGATTCTCAAATCTCATCCAAACTTAATTTTAAGTTGTTTACTCTGCCACCCTGCTATCCCTTTAGCATTGCAAAATAACATTCACATGAACCACAAATACTTTGGTCTCTCAAACGTTGCTGCTAACATCACACTGGTAGAAATGTTGTGCTACCTGTGTTTTCAGTATAAATACCACTGATGGGTATCTCCAAGCTAGGACTGCAACTCACCTACATTCTCCTTACTCTTCTTTTTCTTTTAGATCACCAATACTTACCCAAGTTTCTCTGTGAGACTTAGCGGCTTGTTTCCTAAGACTTACATCAGATGTGAGTGTAAATAGAAATCAAACTCAATCCAAAATTGGTCAAATGCATGCAGAATGTGATTTGTATTTATTCATGACACATGAATCTCCCATAACTTGTAACCAAGCGGTGTTTTGTGATTGGGGTCTTGCATCACGTTTCTGTACATTATTTTTCTGTTTTCAAACCATGATCAGTCTTGTTTTGTTTATTTTGTGAAGTAGTTTTTCTGTACTCTTTTTGTTAATCTTTTTTTGTGTATGAAAAATGCTTTGGTTGACTGACAAATAATAGGCTAATTATTTTTGTTACAACAAAAGCTAACAATGAATACTAAGGAACCAATTTGCAACGAGTAGTAGTATAAACAATAAGTTGACCTTGCTTGTCACATACATTTACTGGCAGCGTTAAGCTCCTCTAAGCTGAGAGACACAGTGACACCACGGCATCTTCTGCCAGAGTCTTTCTGTTGATGAACATCATGTGTGCAGCACAAACAGAATGATGAGAAGCAGATTTGCCTGAAACACGATGTGAGAGTTGAGGACTCACTACCTGGGTGTTTTATTAGACGTGACCCACTAAATCGCCTTATTATGCAGAACTATTATTGAGGGAGGTAAGGAAATTTCACTGCTGCCAAAGGTCCTTGACTTCCCTTCAACCAGGTCTCTCTAGCTTCTTTTCCTCCATGTTCTTCTGCAATCATGTCTTCAATTATTTCTCTTGGTATGTCACTAAATTACTAACTTTGCTCTTTCATTCCTTTTCTTTATATTTTCTTCATCTGCTTCTTCCTCTTTGTTTTTGTTTACCATGCCCATCTTTTCAGCGTCTTGCTCTCGTTTTCCACTGTATTTTCTCGTGCCTTTTGCTCTCGATGTCTCATTTCTTCGCTCTGTGAGCTGCCAGCAGCTCTCTCGGCGGCTGCAGCAGAGTTCACCTCAGGACAAAGCCCTGCTCTGCTCCTTCTGCTGCTGCTGCTGTTGTTACACACACATCGTTTGTCCAATGAGTCCAAAGCATGGGTGTAACGGGGCCCAGGGACAGACGGAGAACAAAGATATTCTTTGAGTTTTGCTGCCACACACAGCATGGGGAGAAATGTTAAAATTGCATGCCACATGGAAGCTGCAAACTGTTGTACACAATGAAGACCTCTAGGCTGGAGTTTGTCATATGCTTTCTTGATCTTTCCACCATCTGTATCTGCATGTGTCTTGTCACGAGTGCTTAACAAATTTGGCCTGATCCAAGTTTTGTGGGCAGATGTCAGTGAACATTCTCAAGGTATTTCTGGTCTCTGTTCAAATTATTCACAGTAACACTTATTGTTCTTGTGACAATAAAGATCTATCTATCTATCTATCTATCTATCTATCTATCTATCTATCTATCTATCTATCTATCTATCTATCTATCTATCTATCTATCTATCTATCTATCTATCTATCTATCTATCTATCTATCTATCTATCTATCTATCTATCTATCTATCTATCTATCTATCTATCTATCTAAATAAATAAATAAATCTTATAATCCTTCATAATCTGCTGGGGAAATTTACTTTGTTTCAAAGCAGAAAAATGAATGTGAAATGTATATTTCTGACACAATGAGCACCATTATAAATATGTGCAAACATATATAAAGTGGTGACTGTAAAGACTCAGAGTGAGATTGGTTGGCTGATAAAAGAAGGCCTTATGTCGAATCAGAAAAAAATGGAGCGAGCCCAGGAAAAGTGGGAAAGATTAGAGAGAAAAAAAGGTCAGAGTTCACCTCATTCATCAAAAATACTGTCTCCCTCTTGAATACAGTTGTCACCGGATTACGAAACAATTGCTATTGCATAAGACTTGGCTTCAAAGGGAACAAATCAAAGCTGATAGACAATAACACACCAGAGTAGGGGTGTAACGATACATAAAGTTCACAATATTGAGCCACGAGAATGAGAGAGAAATAGATTTTAATATTACTTTAAGAAGACTTCAAAGATCAAATTTATGCTGCAAAAAGGAATTTATTCTGCATTTTTATAGATTTTGCCACAAACCTAAGAAACTGATGTACTGTATTTCTTCCTTGCCAGATTGCAGTCACCTCAAAAAGACACATTATATATCTGCTACACCCTTACAACAGAGTTAACGACTTGACAGTCAACCGAAAGCGCCATTTTTGACAGGTAACATGTTTTATTTTACTCTGATTTTTGGTTTTAATGTGTAATATGACAGTTTGAGTTATCTGATGCTATGGTTAAATAAATCACCTCTCTCCAGACTTTACCTCTGCATGGATTAAGCGACAATAAGCAAGTTATTTATTTCTACAAATAGTCGCTGCTGTTTTATATCGATATTCTTCCGTCCACCATTTGTGATACATTAGCTTTGCATGATCTTTTGTGACAAAACAACATGTCTTACTGTAGATGTACTCAAAGTGACTCCAATAGTATAATTCCTTACTTTTTTACATTTGTCACATGACAAATAACAAATTGTGATGTATTTTAATTAAATGTTATGCTATAGATCAAGACAAAATTGTTAATGTAGGAGAAAAATACATTCTTTAAAACCCTTTCTAAGCCCAAATAAAATCCAGGCAAGAAATCCCGTTTACTCTTGAAATACTCTTGAAAAACTGTACACAAGTGCTGTCTGTTATTTTGTTCATTGTTAATTTTATCTTTTCTGCTCAAATTCACATCTTTGCTTTATCAAAGTCAAATTCAACTCTTTTTCCTGCTTTCTTTGAGCATAGGGCTTGTTAGGGCGCTAGTTAGCTTGATATCTCAATAGCAAAATCTTATGACCCCTTTAATTTGTGTGTTTCCCAAATTAGAGGGTCATATGATGAAGCCAGAAAAACAGAATATGAATTGAGAAATTACAAGATGAACAGTTGGCAGTGTTTCCAAGTGTTTCCATTTTGGGATTTCTTAAATGGGATGGTTATGCAAATGCTCAACATCTGCCGTATGATTTTGGTTCATGAAACAAAAACATGTTTGTTGCTCTGGAGATGAATTTGTATGACACTAAGCTGCTGCACAGCTGCTACAGGAATAGTAAGGGTGTCTGCAGGGCTCTTGCTCTGGGACTTAAACCTAATGCCATTCACAGCAGAGACCACGCTTTTGTGTGTGACACAAGTCCTTGAAAGTAACTTCCATTCAGCACAATCAGTGCATGACATTTGAAATAAGGACTGCTCTAAATGTGAAAGGCACAAAGAGGAACCGCCCTGCACACATGGTTTTTACACAGTTTCTTCACCCCCCCTGGCTCTGCCATACAGACTCTGAAGGTTTGTTTGCTGCTCCTGGTCTGTTTGTTACACCCAGGATTCACGTACTTCTGATTCAACCCGCTGAGCACCAAAGAGTCTGACCTCATTTGGGAACATGGCAGTTCCTCAAGGGCATCAAACTAAAACAAATGACTGCCATTAACTACCATGAATTGTTTGTGTTAGTCTGTGATATAATACATTGAAGTTGTGCTTCAACAAGCCCACTGTAATCTGGACAGTGGGCATTGTCAGAATTATATTGTTTGGTTTCTCCAGTGCATTTAACACAATTCAGCCTGATTTTCTTTGCCAGAAACTCCACAAGACACAGGTGAAGACCTGGACCCATGACTACTTGACAAACAGACCACAGTTTGAGAGACAGATGGTTTGTGTATCTAACAAGGTGGTCAGCAGTACAGGAGCACCACAGGGGCTTGTACTCTCACCATTTCCTTTTCACTTTGTACACCTCAGACTTGAAGTACAAAACAGACTTGTGTCATCTGCAGAAATACTCAGAAGCCTCTAGTCATCAGCTGGAGCAGAGACGGACAATTATTGGAGTATATTGAACTGGTGGACCACGTTGTGGTATGATGTGGAAACAATAATCTCATTTTAAATGTGAACAAAACAAAGGAGGTGATTGTAAAATTCAAGAGAACTCCATAATGGGAGAAGAAGTGGAGGTAGTGGAGGAATATAAATACCTTGATGGAGCTCATCTTGAAAACAGACTGAACTGGAGACTAAACTGTGAAGCCGTCTATAAGAAAGCACAGAGCATATTGTACTTCTAGAGGAAGTTTAAGTCCTTCCATGTTTGCAGGAAGATGCTTCAGATTTTCTAGAAGTCTATTGTGGAGAATGTAATCTCCTCTGCTGTCATCTGTTGGGGCAGCAGCATCAGACCCAGGAACTAAAAAGGCTCACCAACCTGATAAAAAGTTCAGTTCCGTTCTGGGGACGACTGCAGAAGATGATGATGCAAAGAAGAATTTTACATAAAATCTAGAGAATTACAGTCATGAAACCTTCATTCAACAAAAGAGTGTCTTCAGTCATAAACTTCTTCAGAAACACTGTAAACATACAACTACCGGAGATCCTTCCTCCCCACAGCCATCAGCTTTTATAACAAGTCTTAGAATAAAATTGTATAAGTAATATTTAATTTATCTCTGGGATTAATAGAATATTTTTGAATTGAAATGGTTGTAAGTAAGGTGGAGAACTTTGAAAAACTTCAAGATGCGTCATGGTGAGTTTACGTCAAGCCTTTTATCAGAAGGAACAGACAACAGTTGCTGTCTAACAAAAGCTTTTTATATTTATGCAACATTGTAAAAACAAAGACTCCAGCTTCCATCCATCACTCAGCTCTCCCTATTACTTTTAACAGCTGTTAAGGTGCATCTTCATGTTTGAAAAATCTCGTTTTTTTCTCCTTTGAACGTTTGCCACCATAAGCAAGCAAATAGTCATGGAACGAAAGCAGAGTCGGTCATACAAAGTCAAATTCCTACTTTGTCTTCTGGATTTATGATGAAAGGTAACCTCAGCTTGCCTTTCTGCTCTACATTCGACTGACATTTCACTAGACTTTGAACTAAATGGAACAGTTATGGATTCAAGAGGCCCGACGTAGTGCCAAACCACGCAAATGATAGATTGCTTTGACACCACGAGGATGTATAGGCTTTTCAAGGGCTGTCAGGAAATGTCGAGTAGAATACATCACCAAACCTTATGCTGGAATCATTCAAATCCAAGCCAAGGTCCACCGACAGATTAACATATAAATGGAACTACAGAAAGAGCCTGTCCTTCATTTCCAACATGTTTGTGTCGTTGATCTGCACCAAAAGAGGTCTGGAGTTGGAGGAGAGGGAAAGTTTCCGAAATGGGTGGAAATCTCAGATTTTCCTAAAAGTTAAAAACACTACAAATTAATAAATAAATAAATAATAATAAATAATTAAACTTGCATTAGAGTTTAATAGGAATATTAATTATTTTTTTCTCATAAATAGACAAAACAAATTGCTTTAGGAAGGAACCTTAAGCTAAAATTATTGCCAGCATTTTCCGTTTTAACACACATTTTCACATTTAAGGTAAAACACATGCTTTAAAAAACTTCCTTATAAAAAGATAATTTAATCATTTAAATAATTAAAACCTATCTTTTCTTTCAAGTTAACCATTTTTCATTCTAAATCTAAATGAAGAGAAATAACCTCAAAACCGTATTAATATGACACAGAATTAGGAGAAATTTGTAGATTTCTGCTGTGATAAACAAGACTTTGTTTGCCTCAGAAGCAGCTTTTAAAACTAAAACCAAACTTTTATATACAGACGACTTCTCTGTGAAACCTTACCGAACCCCGTGGATTGCAGTAAGCAACCAGCTTATCCAACCAGTTTGCTGTATAATTGCACGTTAGCCTGAAATGAGCCGTTGCTATTTGTGGAAGTAAACAGTGTTTAACACATTCATACAGAACAACAGGGATGTGTTACGTATTAAGTAAAACACAGGCTCTCTGGCAGGTGATTCACAATCATTGCCACTTTAATTAACAAATATGCTGTAGTCCAGAGAAAATGTATTTGCCACCTTGCTCATTTCTTCTCTCTCTTGTAACTTTGTCAGATAAAATATGTTTTATTGCAATACAATAGGTCTATTAAACCCCCCCAAAAAACGGTTTTGAAATCCAAATTTTATTTCTCGATGGAAAAAAGCCATCCAATCCAACTGGCTCTATGTGAAAAGTAATTAGCCCCTAAATGTAATAACGGGTTGTGGCAACAATGAGTTTTTTACATTGCTGCAGAGAAATTAAGACCCAGTTGTCATTGCAGAATTATTTAAATCACCTAGACTGGTTTTCAGAAGGAATAGATTGCTTATGGTCATGCCACAGCATGTTTTTCAGATTTCCAGATTTGTATGCATACTTTGACTAGGCTGCTGGAAAACCCTTCATTCTGTTTTCTTTCTTATTCCTTTTAGAAGTGAAGTTGCTGATGTGCTTTGGATTATTGTGCTGCTCCATAGCCTAAATGAATATGAGATTAGAGTAATGAATTCATACTAGGACATTCTCCTTCAGGATTTTCTGCTAAAGAAAATAATTTATGATTCCAGCAATTATTGATGCATCGTTTCTGTCCTAAACAAGCAAAGCATTACACTCACAAAACCATGTTTGACTCGTGTTGGGATGTTTTTATAATATGCTGTAAGTTTTACGTCAGATATAATGAGACATAAGCCTTCCAAAAGGTTCATCTTGTCAGTCAACTACATATTTTTCCAAAGTCCTGGCAATCATCAAGATATTTGTTAGTAAATTTGATTAGTTTTTTTTTTATTTTATTTGATAACCTTAGAAGTCTCTACATTTTGTCCAGTCTCTTTCTAAATGTTGAATCATGACCACTGATCTTAACTGAGCATTTGAGTTCCGCAGTGCTTTAGATTTCCATCTGTCTTAAATCAGTTTGGATTTTCATCCAACCACAAAGGTTTTCCTCAATCTGACCATAACCACTGAGCTTCTCAAGCTCTATTGCCTCTTCCACCAGCGAGGTTTAGTGAATGATGCGGTTTCTTTGGCTGTATTTTCCCATATTTCCCTGAAAAGTTCTCTTACCTGAACGTTTTTCAACCACATTACTGTTCATTTAGATCTAGGTTTTGGTGCTTGATTTTTTTTTTAACACAAAAGGTCTAAGCAGGTCTAAAAATGTTGTTAATAAACAAAATGTAAATCTTTAAAAAATAATTAAGTCCATGGGTTTTATTGTGTAAACCAGTGCCAAAGCAATACAAAAAACAGTTTTAAAAATTGAGAAACACCTAAAGAGTCTGGCACAAAACAATTGCAAGCTACAAAATCAAGATTACATTTCTACAATTGTTTTCTTGTGTTTTCCTTCAACTCAAAAAAAAGAACTAATTTTTAGAATTGTATTTAAATGTACACATCAAAATGTTTATTTATCTCAACTGAGAAGCTTTCATTATGAACTTTGAAACATCATTTCTATCTTCATTTAAGAATCACCTACATGCAGCTATGAGAACATTGAGAAAATCATATTGGTTCATATTTAATGCAGAAGTAGAAAGGAAACTAAAGGCCCAATTTTTGCCTTTTTCTCCAGCATTGTTGACATCCGGGCCTAAAAACCAAAGAGCAAAAGAAAGACCGCGTTGAGCTGAGTGAGTCATTACAGGAAGGTAAGCGGCTGCAGAAGGCTCTCAGAGTGCAGACCACCCACTCATGTCCCCCATTAAGACACGCCGACTCTTCAACGCCCCTGCGGCAATTTAGTGCTCAGCTTCCGCGGAGGGAGGAAGAATGGTGAAAGACGGTGAATTCTTAATGAGACATGGGTCAATGAAATGTCAAATCTGGACAATGGATAGAGGAAAATATGCCCTAGAATGCAACAGAAATTTCAGGAAAACTATCTCTACATTTGGTGATTCATTCATCGTTCCATAACTAACTGAATATCAGCCACCATCATTTTTTCTACCTTCACAAAACCCACTGGACCTGAACCACTCACTTGTTGTTTTGTTCCCCTCTGTGACCTTTCCAGCAGCGTCATGCCTTTCAAACAATGCGTTCCTACATTTTTCAATGCACCTTCACTGTTGTGCATCTTCCTGGCATGAAAGGGGAGATGTAGGTCAGAGATGAGTAGGTTGCCCAGTATCCTTTGAGACAATGACATTCAGATGGCGTCGCTGTGGCACATCAAGTCATTACAGAACACAATGGGCCCGTCTGTGTGTTTCTGCACTGATGGCCTCAAGCATTTGTGTCCATTTCCTGTTATGTGACAGTACGTTTAAAAGAGCAGTGGCATGTTAATCAACCAGTTTTGTGCTGTTTTCAACAAACAGTGACAGAAGGAAAACATAATCCTGAGATAGCCTGAGCTAAATTTAAAACCGTGTCCCATGGAAACAAGTCTAACCACGCTGTTGTCCAAGCAGGCCATTTCGATGAGGACGACTCTTTTACAACTGTTAGCAACATGCAGGAGAGGTTCCTGGCTCCTCATCAGTCACCAGCAGAGAATATTACAGACAGACAATAAACCCCTAATTTTTGATGCCAGTGAGAGTTTGTAAGTAGGAGATTAAAAATGAAGATGCGCAATAAATGAATACATGGAAAACCCACCAAATAAGATCCTCATCAAGCAATTTGTAGCACTGAGGTGAAGTTGACTTCTGTCCTTTTACAGAAAAACAGCCCCAAGGCATAATGCTTCCACCTCCATGTGTGAAAGTATGGATAGTGGTCTTTGGGTAAGTCGAGTTGACACCTAGAACCTTGATTTTGGTTCTTCTCTGACCTCAAAGCATTTGGCTTCTCTGAACAATTTAAAGATCACTCCCATAATTAACGGGCCTGTAATTGTGCATCCATTTGGATTGGGGAAAATTAAGGACTTTGTCTCGTGACTGTATCACTGTATTGTTGACTATGAAATATCAACCATCCATGGATAGTGCATGCAGTCTCACAGAAAGTGCACAGTACGCCCAAGTATGAGGGAGCCTTAATACTGCCAACATAAAATCATGGATCATTTATTATTGCAGTGCTGTTGTTTTAACTATTACTTCTAGTGTTTCTTTACAGCATTGGTAGATATTAGCATGTTTAACCTCTACTTATTCATCACTTTTGGTCTCTTTTCTGTCACCGGAAGTCTGGTAGCATTCCTGCATGGTTCAGCAGCTGCAGAGAGAAAGGAAAGGGACACCATACGTTTTAAACAGTCTGTTAAATTCTATTTATCTGGAGCTCATACATATTTTGCCACCTAATTATTTTCAGCGGCAACTTCTTCATGTGGATAAATCTGAACTTATCTCTAATAGCTTCACCCCATTTGTCATCAAAAAGCGCACAATTTGTATGCAGCGTTCAGTCTTTTAATAAGTTTTATTTCACGGATGAGAAGCTGAAATGAGAGGACTGGATGCACATGGTGATGGCCTCTAATCTCCGGAATACTAATAAACAAAAAGAGTGAGAAAAACCGAGCCTGTAATCAGTTTGCAATCAGACAGCACCGTGAAGTGCACCAAAACATCTGAAAGACTCACTCAGAAAATCAGTGGATTAGTTTGCTGAACACACAACCAAGTGCTGCAATGTCAGAGAGCAGATGGTTCATTGGGAGAGGAGACTTGGATCTGGGACTGAAACTGATTGTTGCTGTTATCAAGGGCTCTACAAATAACTCCAAAATGTTCTCACAACAACATCAACTCTGCCACTCAACATTATGAAGAGCAAGAGGTTTCATGTTGGCAGGTTCTTGGCAAAACTTGTTTAAATTGTAATCATAAGTTATTCTTGATGCCATAAATGAGCTTTTATTTCTAATAAAATTGCTTCAATTGATGATTATGATTGAATTTGATTTATAAGTTGTTTATCCATCCTGTTCATTAGTCTTCTGTTTAACCAAAGCCTCCAAAGGGAAGAGTCTATTTGGTAAGAGAGGATCAACTCAGATCTCCCCATGGATGACAGAGCTTATCCAAAGGAAGTTGCCGTAGTTTATCAACGCGGAAGCTACAATGAATGGCTACATTGCTAACTGGTATTAGTGTTTTATCCTAAATATACGTATAAACATTGACTGTTTGCTACTTTTCTCGGAGCTCAGGTTAATGTAAACTGCTTATCCATTTCTCATTATGGTCCATGACGATCTGGGATGTGGATTGATCAGTAATTTCAAAGCTCTGCTTTTTGGCCAAGCACACTTTTTCAAGCAGCACCATCTCTGTTCATGAAAAAGACCCAAGTCTGCCATCAACCTTCTGCTCCATCCTGTCTCAGCTCATCACCGACACCAAGATACTTGACCTCCTCTGCTTCAGGCAGAGACTCATCCAGACAAAGACAAAGACAAAATCCAATGTCCAGTTAAGAACAATTTCCCCAGGGTTAAAGAAGCCGACATGTCATCCCACCATCATCAAAATTGAGAGGACAGAAAGTTATCATCAACATTAAGCAGATAGGTGAGGAAAAATCCAAACATATTTCATCTTACTGGAATTAATCCACATTTTCACACCCGGGCTGTTTGACTGGCACATGTTATTAGAGACCAAAATGTTCCTGTGGCCAGGTTGAGTTGGGTAGATTTGTCCCTTAGTAAACACAAAATACTCATTTGAAAACAGCGTCTGACATTTACTCAGATTATCTTACATCTGTCTGAAATTAAAATGTGTTTCATGATCGGAGGAAATAAAACATAAAATTGAAAAATTGTGTGAGAGGAAGAAGATTGTATCTTAGAGGTGAAGGCACAGAAACGGAGTCTACGACTGATTTGGCCCACTGTGATCAAAACCTTTGATTGCAAATCTAAAAAAAAACAAGTGGTCTCTGTTGAATACCTCCTTTCTTTTATAATAATGATTCAAAATAATCACTTTTCACCATCAGTTTCAATACAGTAAGAATTATGAATCTTATTTATGTTTATTATTCAGCCTGACAGCTTTTCCTGACTCTTGGGGGTTTAGTAATTTCTAAACCGATCAATATCCAGCAGCTGTCTAAATGTGTTGAACTCACTCCTGGCCGTACCATCCCCCGCTGCGTCTCCACACACCCAGCATTACATTTGAAGTAATGCTCACAAATAAGGAATAACTGAATTAGAATAGAAAGAGGATTTATTTCACTCCTAATTGCACTGCTGGTTTTCTGTTGAAAACAAACAAACAAACCTCATCATGCATTTCACCACCTTTTGTTTCACATCCTGCGCAAGAGACCAGTTAAATTATATTTTTGCTTGAGCTGCAAATACAAAACGTCTTTTAAAAAGAACACAGAAAACTCACAGAATGGTGCCGTATCATTCTGTTTGACAACCCCACAGGCCCAACAAATCTCACCTCCTGACTGGGACAATAACGGTTCCTGCATAGAGCATTTGATGAGCCTGCAGGTTAACTCAAAGAGAAATCACCGATCCTTGCGCTCCACTGACCATTGATTTCTCCTTTGCAGACTCTCTCCTGAGGAGTGCTGGACTGCTGTCTGTACTGAGAAATTGTCTTCATCACTTAGCTGAACCACAGTCAGAGATTCTTTAAGTTAACATTTAAATGTCAGTACTGTATATTATTATGTTCAAACACGTGGATGAATCATTTTAAGAGGCACATTATGCATTTGGATTTATTGGTCTTTACAGCTTTAATAGCCTTATCTTTTATTTTTATGTGGCTGCAAATATTCCCTGTTTTTATGGATTAATCTCAGTTTAATTTAAAACCAGTCAAGGGTGAAAACTGTGAGGTAATTGTCTTATATTCATTCAAATTAAACTTATGCTTGTGTCATCTAGTTTGCTTAAAAGGTGCAGACAGAAGGGCGTGGCTGCAGAAAGAGTCCAACATTAATTTATTTTTAGCATCAGTGGCCTTGTCATGCAGTAAGTAGTGTACTTAATGTTTACTAGTGCATTCAGGCTGCTGAAGTGGAGGCTAAATGTAGAAAATCAGCCCAACAGTATGCTAATGACAGAAGCGTAACAGCTGACAGAAAATAATTACTGTGGCTGTCACTGAGCTCCTGGGTGTGTCTCCCCCCTTCATCTCCGTCCTCCTCGCTCTGTCTGTCTGATCGCTGCGGCTCGTTAAAGGTGGGGGCTGGGATGGTGAAGGGGATGGGGGTAGGGTTCGCAGGTGCAGCCGAACTGGGATGGTTAATGCTAACCCTGATCAATTATGGCTCGCCTGAGTCATGGTGTCCATACATATTTCATGACTGTCAGCGGAAGCAAGCCAGGGTGCCTGAGCCTCGCACACTCCATCCACACACACATGCCAAAGTGTTTTCACCACAAAATCCAAAAAGCTCACCGTATCCCCACCCCCACAGCCCAAGGCCTTAAGATGAAAGGGAGGTATGACTTGTTAGCAGCCTGCATCGTTAGCTTTGGTCAGAGCAGGTGGGTGTGGTGCCTCAGTGGTGAGGGACTCTTTGGTTTCTAGTTAGGAGAGTCTGTGGGTTTATATGGATGCAGAAAAGCTCAAACAGTGGTATAGGAAAGGTTTAGATCATTTGAAAGATGAGTACAAATGTGAATGAATGTAAGTTATTGGATTGTTTTTGTAATAAAATATAATTTAACAGGTTGTTTTTCTGATAAAGAAAACACACACACACACACACAATATGTCTGTTTTGCAGCTCTTTGCTGTCCTAAGCTGCACAGATGAATTCACTCCCACCTATATTTATGATTTGAAGTTGACCTTCACATTTGCATGGATTTGTAGTCTTACAAATATCAATGTTAATCCATAAGTATTTAATGAGATGCTGGCACTTACTTTTCAGCTGCAGCATCTTCAACTCTAGAAGATTTTCCAAAAGCTTTAGATGTGTATTTAAGGAACTTTGAACATTTTTCAAGAAGCACATTTGTGAAGCACCACTGGTTTATAACATATAAGTTGAACATTTTTATTTTGTATTGTGGCCTGAGATCTCATTGTGATCTGTCTTGAATCTGTATTCAACACCACAGTAAAGGGATTGAAATGTTTGAGGTTTAAGGTGAAAATCCCTGAGGAGCTCTAGATTGAAGATTAAATTGTTCTGTCCACCTATCGTTCTATGTATTGATCCATTTATCTGTTTTAGTCATTTTCTCAGTTATTATATTTTCCTTTATCTTCCTTGATGTTATTTTAAATACTATGAACATAAATTAGATATAAATAAAAAAAACAAATACCATTAATGGTAAGCAAGAGCTTTGGTTAAAGAGTGCAAATGTACAGTTATGTTAATAAGTGAGTGTCGGAAAGATGTTTCTTTTATAGTGTTCTCCTTATTTTCAGGAGCTAAAATTAACAACAGATGTTGATACTGTGTCAATGCATTTCAGAATCAATTTTTGATTTGCTACGGTTAGGGGTTAGGGTTAGGGTCTAAGTTTTGTTTTTTAATTAAGCATCTGCACTATCTGGTTAATTACATTGGGTTCCATTTCACGACTGAATGTTTTTCTGATTTTGTTACACAGCAAAGAAAAAGAAATAAAGGCACAGATGGCAGTCCTAGACACAAGGACACAGAAAGGAGCCGTCATTGTAGAGAAGATAATTGGCAAGACTTGAAGCCTGTATTTGAAACGGTTTATCTTGTTGCAGATTTCAAACTGAGGCATTAGCAAAAAAGAATCTCTCAGCTTAAAACGCTAAGCTCAGAATGTGTCCTGATCAAACAGATCAAAGTCTCTCCTCAACCTGCAAGGAGACTTCTTAAAGCCCCCCCTCTAAACCCTTTATCTGGTCCTGATAAGAAAGTTTGACGCAAGAATTTGTTAATTCTCAAACTTGAAATGTCAGCCTTTCAGAGTAAAGGCGAAGTGCCGACAAACGGGTCTGATTTTAAGTAAGTTGAAAAAGGAAGGTGAACTCAACTTTAACACTTTGATGTCAAAGTAACAGTTTTTAGTTCATTGGAGAGAAAATGAGAACATGACTAGGTCAGTTTTCTCCCATCCAGATTTATGTTTGCTAATGAAAAATTAGTTATTTGGTCAAAACAAACTAAACTAGTTGGGACGTTGGTTGGTTTAATGATGCAACAGGCAAAGAGCAACACAAACTCTCATCAGATCACATTTTCCTGTTATTCTTTTTAGATTTAAGAATGATGATAATCAATTTAATTTAAAGGTAACATTTGAGACCCTACATGAAAGTTTATAACAATTAAAAGATGGGGTCACAATATCCAGGAAAAGGCTGCATACTGCAGGGAGACAGATACGGCTGTGAGTCAGATCCTGGAGAGAGTTTCAAGAACAAGTTGCTATTCGACTGAAAGCTCTGAAACCCAGGAAAACCAGGCAAGCAGGTGGAACAGAGAGAGAAGATGTGGAGATAGATCGCAAAAGGCTTGTGCTGGAAACGATGTGCAGAAAATCACAAATATGAATTTGAGTGGTTATGGAAGAAGTAAGAAGAAAAACCTCAAAAACAATGTGGGATTTTACAGGAAGCCGGTAAAGTTCCTGGAAGACTGGAGTAATATAGGAGGAAAAAAACAAAATATTGAACTAAATCTGCTTACTAACTTCTAAACACAAGAAATGGCACATAAGTTCATGGCTCTTAGACAGATTTAGTTCCTGCCACAAGAACCCATGTTTTATCTGATGTTAAAAGTCATTCATGATTTATTTAATAAGGTGGGAGAGTGGAAGTACGTTTATGTGTGCAGCTTGGTGACATCAGCATAAGACTAATTCTGTTAGCCAAAAATGACTCCTAAATGTAGAAGATGGACAATAAACATAAAGAACATAGAGAGGATTTAACTGTCTGAGTGGGAAGTGAGTGAAAATGGCAGGTTTAGATTCCCATACATGTCCAGATGTTTCCTCAAGTGTTGTGTTTGAAACTGTAAAGGCAGGAAGAAGGGAGATCATAAAGTATGCATGCTTCTGGGATAGGGACTTAAAATAACCTATATAATACTAATTATTTTATTTTTATGTTCATAAAAGTATAACTGCTCAGTGCAGTAAAAGCGGCTGAAGGTCACTGATTACGTAGAGAAAAGCAGCACTTATGAATCTGAAGCAGCGCCAGATTTCTAACTGAAACCAAATATTTTTGTTTTCCTCTGATCAACTGGATTGAAATGCAAAGAAAGTACTTATGTCTTTAGGGTCAGAAAACTTTAAAATGTTTTCTAGGAAGAAATTGGGCTGAAAAAACTCATTTTGCTCTGTTTAATTTAGGACAGTGATCAGATTTCAAATTACATTTTGAACAGCCTGGATGCACAGATAGGCTCATTAGAGTGTTTTACGTTCAGCCATAAAAATCAGGCCTCTGTGTTACAGCAGCCACAGAGAACTGCAGCCATAATGAAGCTGTTTACAGCATCATCAATGGAGGCGACTACAAAGGAAAGGCCAACATGATGGAGAAACGACAAAGGAGACAAAAGACTGTCCTCCAACATGGTGTCACGTCTTTTCAGACCTTTGGTAAACAATCTGCTGGTATGTTGTGGTCTCATTACTCTAGATTTCTTCTTCATGTAACATCAGGATGTTTGTTGCTAAAGTCGTGTTGCTATGAATCAGTCGTTGAATCATTAAGAACAGTAAGCCACTGTGCCAATGTTAAATAATTACCAAAACTCTAGAAGTTCAGGAATTTATGGAAAATGGGAGAGATAAGAAAAGGCCATTATACAAAATACCACATATTGTTCAGTTACTTTTTTGACTGTGATCATTGTGGAGGTAAAATGGATCACTGGCATAAAACTCTTTCTAACCTATACAGTGTATCAAAATGTGACTCGGTTGCTGCAGATATGGAACACCCTCATCCAGTGAGGTGCAGTCTGGGAGAGGCAGGTCAGGTTACTAAAAAAGCAAACAGTCAGATTGCTTTATAATCAGTTTGTTCTATATGGTTTCAACATTTTAATGATCAAAATGCATGTTTATGTGCTAAATATGCTGACATTACGCAGTCTATCTAATATATCTATTAATGTGAGTGATATACTTCATCTTTCTGATCAGCCATAAATGAGCAGTGAAAATGCACAGGATGAACCAGAGAGTACCGTGTTGTACCGACAGGGGGCAGTGCTGATCCCCATAGGCAAAATGGGCAAGAGATGCACTTTTTTATGCAGTGAAACCACAGAAACCATCGGAAAAGTACAACGAGAGACCGTTGAACCATAACTGCACAAAGAGACGTAATCTTTAATCCTTTCCTGCAGGTGTAAGACTCCATAACCATCATTCATCTAAACAAATAAGAGGTCGCATCTTTGTTGTTATTTGCACATATTTTCTCATTTCTTGTAAATACTTTGTTGTTATGCACAGAATATACATGCACATGTTATATTTTTTGAGCCTACTCAGTTGTACATTTCTTTCAGAGTATGCTTTTTTTTTTAAAAAAACTACAGTATTATTTTATGTTGTTAATTTGTCCAAACTGTACCATCTGTTATTCTTATTTTTTTCTGTTTTTAAACATATTTTTATTTTTACCTTAGTTTGAATATCCATGCTTCTATTTGCTTCAATGTGACTGAGCAACAAAAAGATGTGAACAATTTAGAAGAGGAAAAACAAATTTTGCACTGTTTTTGAAATAACTTACCCATTTAAATAAGTCTGCATTTGTCTTCTGATACCTTTACATTACTACCTACAAATAAAACCCTGTGCAACTACCGAGGGTAGTGAAGTAGGCTCACCTGTGTGTGATTTAATCTTAGTATAAATGCAACAGTTCTCTGAATGTCTCAGAGGTTTGTTAGAGAACACATTTATGTTATAAAACAAGCTTTAAACATCTTACAGAGCTCTGTACGATCCACCAACCTAGAAATGGAAAAAGTACGGTGATACTCTACCAACAAACAACCACACACTTAAATGTAGGGATTTTATTTGGTTAATTTCATCTGTGTCTTCACATAAACTGCACTAAAATGTGTAAAAGTTTAAGATGAAGTATAAATATACTTGTGGAAGGAACAGCTTCCACAGGTCAAAAGTTGGTTCTTTCCTTCCCTTCAAGAGATTTTTTTCATTATAAGATTTATTTATGACTATAAAAGTAATGAACTCAGCTATTACATTTCATAGAAGCGTGTGAGAATTAATGGTAAAGGTAATGAGGGGGCTTAGACTGAATGTTGCTGAGGCTTAGAAAGAAAGATTCATGGGACACTTGTGTTTATCCTGACAGACAAAAAATAAACACACAAGCAGCTGTTGGAGCAAACTGCATGGACTGACGAACACAAATGTAGTGTACATCGATGTGAGGGGGTGTGCGTGCAGGGGTGTGTGTGTGTGTGTATGCGTGGGTGTGTGTGTGTGTGTTATAGATGCTTATGTCTCTGAACCAACTCCTGTCATCACCATTTGCTGTTGGGCTTCAGCAGAGCCCAATAATAAATCCACCAAATTAAATTGGACTAATCAACGTATTGAGAGGGCAAACAATGAGGCATTCACTGGAAATTCATGGGCAGTGCAACACAATGTAGGTCTGTTGCAGGGAAGACTTTTGCCGAATTGACTAATGGGGGGAAAAACTATGAAACAATTGTCCATCATTAACATCAGACACATCCTTCAGAGCCTAACTGCAGACATATCTGCTGCATGTGCCTGAGGAAAAAATTACATACAGCTCTCCGCCAGACAGCAGAAACAATATGAATTCAAGCATTATCCATGCAAATACAGCTGTATTCAGGTCTCGAGTTCTCATGTGTAAGAAAGCTAATACTGCCAGAAGGCACCTGCATATTTTTATTTCAATGAAGGCAAAACCACTGAAACCTTGCCGATATGCACACACTTGAATTCAGGCATTTGATATTCTGATTTACAAAGCTTTGAGAAAATTACAATCCCCTACTTCCTTTGTTTATAACATACATTCAAATTAGCCAAGCAACTTGAATATATTGCAAAGACAATCTCAGTAAATATATAAAATATTGCTGTTGTAGCCCTCAAGAAGTTTCTGTCATAATTGTCACTAGATATTTGAGTTCCTTGGTTTCCTGACATTAAGTTATAGTTATACTTGATTTACCGGATGGTAAATTATGCATAGCCAGTAAGTTAGGTTGACAGGTGTGGCTTGTTTATGAGCATCCATCCTAAACTGAAAATTATTTTCTTAATCTAAGATGTTGTGTTATGTTTTAAATAAAAGTTTTATTTTACTGCTACCAAGCTCCTCAATTTTTCCACAAATTCAATGTGTCTTTAGGATTGCACAAGCTACACTGTGTTCACATAAAGCTTGGCCTCTTAAATCCTTTACCTCTTGTCTCTTTAGTGCACACTTCAGATTTTTCCAAGTGCATTTTCTTATGGTTCAAGCAGTCTGGTTCAGCCAGAGCCGAAAGGGGTCTGGCTTGTGGTGATGCATTCAAGCCCCCTTATCACATTTAAGTGCGGCTGCAATCTAAAAACTCAAACCGATTCTTAAAGTGGGTTCAAAAGATTGAAATTAAGTTCTCTGAAGATCAAGACAGATGGAAACAGGGAATATGGAAAGAGTTTATTCACAATGGGTTTTTTTTCCATCTGGTGCTGTGTAATTCAAACAACAATGATTAACAACAGAGGTGTAACTAAAATCAGAATCCAGGCAAAACTAAATCTTTAGTAATTGTTTTCATTTTATGTCTATGGTTATGCTAATGTAGAAGTCCCAAAACAATGAGCCATGCACATTGATTGTCTTTGTGACTGAAAAGATTCACAACAGAAGATGATTAAGAACAATCAAGACAAAGCAGCAGATTAGAGCTCTCTGCATTCTTATCATCAATACTGTGAAGTGCTCTGGCTGCAGATAAACAGGGTGACGAGCCTGGAATTGATTGCTAAAATGTCACATCTGCCAGAATGCTAAACATACGGTGGATGTGCAGGACGTTGTGAGTGAGTCTTAAGGGCTTCTGCACAACAAGCTACATGCAGAATATCTGGAGTATCTAGAAACGTCTCTGTTTTACATCGGGTTGATGGTTAAAAGGATCATCACAACATGGATGGCCTTTTGTTGTTTTTGCATTTATTTTTTAATTTATTAATTTAATTTAATTGATCTTTTTAAGCATTTATTTTACTTCCATATTTTCATTTAAATTTTTCATTGTAAATGCCATTATAAGAGCAGCAACATCCCTTTAAATATGCTTATCACATCTAAAATGAGGATTTATTGAGCAGCTAAAGAGACACTAAATCTTCTTCTGAATCAACACCTTAAGACTAGTCTTGAACCTTCCTATCTTTCTGGCACTCTTTCTGGCAATATAACAGAAAGTTATATTAATATTACACACTGATTTATATTTCTCATAGCTGTAAACTTCCAAATGCTCAGATCTCACAAAAAGACTTTAGAAGGTTGATTGTCTGGTAAGGGCTAGCCAAGCAAGTTCACCTTTAGCGCAGACCACAAGATGCTAAGAGAAGTCTTCAAAAACAGTAAAATCTCAACACAGGACCAGGACCAGGCTCTAGCTGCTTTTGATTTGAGAGTTCAGGTTTGCATGACCAGAAAGACATTGCACAAGTGTTAGCTTTTATGGGGAATGATGAATATATTGCCCTGAAAATGTTTACTATAAACCTGAAGGTGGATGTGTCATATTTTAGAGGTTTCCTTAGCAATACCTGACCAGCTCACCATCATGAAATCCGTTATGAATTTTACTATGTATTAGAAGGCGAGGCCACAAACTACACTGTTATTACCAAGATACTTCCAAGAATGTGTGGCAATGGTCATATATGCTCATTTTTATTGATGTATGAATGTAAATCTTTTAAAAGTCTTTGAAATTTACAAGTGCTAATATCAAAAAATGTCTTTCTTGTCACTCATGTGAAACTACTTAAGTCTTACTTTTTCTCAGATGTTTTATTTCCAGCTTGACCTTCATTGCAGTTCTTGCAAACACATTCATTATATGCATTTGCAACAATATTACTTCAAGTGCTCCTTTATGAATACCTGGTAAAGTGTAACCACAAAATGAATACTTGTGGCCCCAGGTACCTGGTGTCGCACAGCAAGTAATCAGTGTTTTTGCCATCAGCAGCCACAGCTTACAATAACTCGAGAGGCAGGTAACCTTTAGAAACGGAGCCATGTAAACATCATAATGTTTTGAGTTGAAGGAAAAGCTCTTCCAACATCTAGCATATTAAAAAGCTGCGAAGGTCAAGCTTCTTATCTTACATTCATTCGTTTTTAACCTTAACAGTTTCCAATGGACAGTGTTCATGCATTTATATTTGTCACAAACAGCTTCATTACATTTTCAAGGTTGTGTTGAAAGATCACAACTGAACTGAGCATCATGTTTCTCTAGAGGAAACCAGAGACAATAACAGGTTTGCATGAAAAAGAGAGGAGAAGAACTCAATGAGCTCAGATCATTTACTTCAGATTAATCCTTTAAAATTAAAAGTTGTAAAAAGGCGTGAGCTTGCAATCCTAAATTAATATATTCTCCTGCAATTTTAAAATAATGAGAATATTAAGGAAGAGGAAAAACAAAACATAAAACTTCCAGTCTAAGGAAGCCATTTCAGATTTAACAAGATAAAGTGTAAAAAGTAATAAAGAAAAATGATTTTTATGGTAATTCTTATGGTTGGTACTTTTAACCAGCATAAGACACTGAAACAGTCACTAGCAAACACATTAGTATTCCTTATACATTTCCCATAGTTTGTCATATTTCTACCAAAAATTTAAATATTTTGGTTTTAAAAATACATGTATTTGCCTTCCTCTGCTGGGATTCAGTGACTTTTGGAGTTGTGATGCAACAAAAAGTGAGAAGTTTCAAGTGGACACTTTTTCAGAGTACCAGAAGCATGTTTCTTTTTTTGTCACCTGGGAGGGTCGTCTTTGTTTTGCTGCTTTAATTAACCTAAGTTGGGTTCCTACCCATCCAAGGCTTCTCCTTGTCCTTGTGATGTGATGAAAAGCCTACAGGGGAAGAAACCAGACAGTCGACTGCACACGCCTTTGATCAAACTCCTTCTTCAAAAGCCTGATAGGCCTATTTAATGACCTATGGTTCCTTGTTTGAAACCGGCGTTTCACTGATGGCTGTTCCAGATGTTTTTTTTGTGTCAAACAGAGCGAGAGAGGCACTGTGACCCTGAGGTAACCTGTAAATCCATCCGTACAGTGATTACATTTATCACAGGCTGTGAATCAACCTTGTAAGCTGCTGCCCTCCCGACACTAAGTTCCACTCATTTGGAAAATATTAAAGCAGGTCTTTCCTCCAGCTCTGCATCATGGAGTTGCAGCACGTCATGAGTGATTGCAACACTTTATCATGCAGAAAGATCACTATACCGCATCTGTGTATACTGACACGAGCTTTTCCAACGCCAGTGTGAACTGAAAATATTTCCAGACGTTTATGAGCAACAATAAGAGAGAAAATTATTGCCAAAAGGGGAAAAAATTAAGCTTTGAACCAAAGTAATTACTAAAGGAATGATTAATTAATTATTACACTGACGGGTTTCAAGGAAAACGCAAATCACTAAATTTTAGTTGTAACATTTGAAGCCAAACTTTCCAGGAAACTTTCACCATCAGAGTTTGCTTTTAAATTTGTGACAAAATCACATAATCTGTACTGGGACTCAGAAGCCACTCTAAAGTATCTGAGAGCTGTTTTTTGTGAGTGAAAGTTTGATGGGAAATGACACCAGTTGGTTGATGCAAGACACTGTAACAACCTGTTGCAGTGAAGTTACAGTTCAGCCTGAAGCTGCAGGTTTCTCAGGACTCTCTAAACCTCTTTGATGGTTGGGATCTGCAGCTTGTGGTCATAAAGTTTAAGAATATTAACACTCAGAATTGAGAAAGTTTTTGAAACAGAGTGACTCATCTACAGCAACATAATGAAGAGCAGAGAACTAAGTATGATTGTCTTTATAAATGTATAAATGCAGAAGGTGAGTTGTTTTGCTGGTCCAGATCATACAGGTGTCTGGCAGCACATTTTTGGCAATCAGGAAACATATCATCAATTATCTTCTAGATACAGTTATGGGTTATGAAGACATTCACTACAAAGTTATCTTACAGAAGGGGTCAGCCTCTCCAGTCCTTGACTGCCACTGTTCTGCATATGCATCCTGGCTCCAAAACAACTGAATTACCATCTGAGTTACCTTTTTGGCATGTCAGCAAGTTTCGCAAAGCAGTAGTCATTGACTATTCATTTGATTGAAATGTTTTGGAGCAGAGATGCATGTAAAAAGTTGCAGAAGAGTGGCACTCAAGGACTCGAGTTGCAGAACACACAGAGAGAGGGATCATTAGCAAAAGTCATTAAGACAGCATTCAATCATCCCAGGAGAGGACATGCAAGCAAGTATACGCCAAGGTCAGACCATAAAATGCTCAGAGAAATAACAAAACACTCAAGATCTCTTTCTCAGGCACAACAAGCCTTAGCCTTTAAAAAATCTACAAGACTTTGTGAAGAACGTGTTTCTGACAGATGAGAGTAAAGCAGAAACCTTAATGGACATAAAGAAAACCAAACATCATGTCTGCATAAATCCCTCATACCAAAGACAAAGGACCCAGAAGAGGGGGGTGATGACATGAGCTAGTTTGGCAGTAACTTGGCCTGGGCGCCTCGCAGTCAATGAGTTGATCATGAACTCCTCTTTTTACTAAAATACTATAAAGTAAAAGGTGAGACCATTTGTCAGATATCTTTACGTTTGCACCAGCTGACATCATCAGGACGTTAATCACAACCACATAAAAGTAGATTTGAGGGAAAAATATGCTAATTTTAAATTTTGAGTGTCTAAAAACATCCACTTTGATATTTGATCTCTTAACTGGTTGACTTTGAAAAGTTGTAATGACTTGTGTAAAAATATCAGAACATACAAGTCAAGGTAAGAGTGGGCTGCATTCCCATACGCTCAGAGGGATTCATGTTTTTTTGTTCACTGTGGTATCATTCATCTCATTGGATTTATTTAAACACATTTATTTGTTAAAATGTGTTTTAAATTATAGAGTATTAGCATTATTACTCCTTTTGGTATTTGGGCTCTCAATGTGGCGTCACCAACCTGAAATACTCTGTGATGTTAGGCTCTGTAGGTGTATAAATGTAGCCGGGTGGTAAAGTTTGGTTGAATGAGTGTACTGTTTCAAAGTGTTGGTTTTCTTTTATATTACAGTAACAATGCTATTGAATTATTTTGGTTCAGTTATGTAATTTTATTTGTTCTTTATATTTAAATATGTGCAGGTAGTTGGTCTCGGGTGCTGCACATTTTGACCACCAGAGAGCAGTGTTTCAATGTGATTGCTGTTTCCCAAGACGGGGCAGGAAATGCATCTTGTTGTCTTCCTGTGTTGCTAGGCTATGTGCTGAACGTGGATGTGAACTGTAAGTGTTTCATCTGCGGGAGACAGATTCAAGTCCCCTTTCTGTTTGCTGCAGCGAGGTCCTTCTCGACAGATTTGGCAGAAAATCGGTAAATATATACATCACCTGTTGAAATATGTCGGTACATTCTCATTTATGCGATAAGCAGTCAGTATTTTAATGAGATGGTGTGTTTGTGAAACGGATGGTTCAGGGAACCTGTATGCCGTGCAGGGCGGCCATTTCCTGCACGTGATGATAAGATGTCAGATCATCGATGCGCTCCAGTATTAAGAGTGAACTGAGACGTTACTGTGGAATGTAAGTGTTAATAAAATAAGTCATATCACGATCACGTGCTTTAAATCAGTGTGATGTAATGCAGCTCTCTGTATTTTGTTTGTGCAGCCAGAGGCCACTGCCGTATTTCTTTTCTTGATTTTTATACGTTGTATTTTCCTTTTTGTGCATTTACTCTGTTATTTTAGAGATTGCCACATTTCAGCAGTAGCTACCTAATGTTTGGTACGCATATGTTCTGATTTCTGAACAAAAGTAAGGAAATAAGACAGCGTTGTTTAATCTGTCTCAACTGGAAATAAAATATACTGCACATTAAGGACCCCAGTTATTGTGTCCTGTGAGGCCAAGTAATTCCCGGGCTACATAAAGCAAGAGGCTGGGCCTTTTATTTATATATTAGGGTAATATCCTGTCAAAATTACTATTGTTATTAGTTTAAAGTGTTAAAATATCTGTTGAAAAGTTTAATTGAACATGTATTTTTATATGTTTCTATTATTATTTCTACATTATTGTGCAGTGTTGATGCTGTGTTCTGATGCTACAGAAAAGTCAACAACGATGAGCACATGTAGCTCAAACGTCCCATTAGCGTCAGTATCAAGTCCCAGCCCTCTTCATTCATCAGTATGACATTTGTACTGAACTCCCCTGAATGGCAGCTGCTCATTATCCCAGCATGCAACGTGCCATTAAAGATAAGGGACTATTATACTGTGCACACAGCAGGTTATTGAGGAGTTTTCAATGACCTGACAGTGATTTTTGTCTAAGCTGCAACCCCCTGTGATTGGCTGCTAAAATCGCTCATCACCTGCCTAATTACATGTTTACATTAATTAAAGGCGTTATTAACAGAAAGCATGATCCGCAGCATGTGGGGTAGATTCGCGGTCAGCCTCTTCTCCACGCCGCAGGCGCAGATGGTGAAGTTTGTCGCAGATAGCAGGACGTTTCGCTGTTTATTTTGCTCTTGTGAAGCCTGGGGAGCGCTGCTGTCTCGCTCTCACAGCACAGAGATTTCACTTCACACCTTTTGTGAAAGAAGCCAGCATCAGTGCCTTTGGCAACCAGAACTGTTCATTAGAAGACTGGGAATGCGTGGAAGCAGAACTCGCAACCTGCTTGACACATTTCTAAGGGTGTAATTGGGTTTCCTGTTTCCCCGTTGTTTCATTTTGGAAAAATGCCAAAGGTCCTCTAATTAAATCTGGGGTGACGCTGTTTCTTCTCTCTGGCTTTCGTCTCCAACCTTTTCTACTGGCTCAGGTTGGTCAGTAATGCATGAACTGAAGGGATTTACCAAATTCCTTTTTAGTTTTGTGTACTTAAACGTTTCTAATTTCTCAAGATGTCATTCCATTGGTTTGCTCATTTATTTTGTCCATAGTTTTCATGTTGCACCCACAAACCACAAACGTTTTACTGCAAACGTCTGTTGTGCAGAACCAGGCTACACTACAATTATAGCTGTCTTTTATTGTTTACCAACTTTTCACATCTAGAGACTAAATTTTGCTTCATTAACATTTTAGTGGTATCTGGATATCAGTTTTTAAATTTGCCACTGATTCTCAATTGGATTTTGATCTCATTTTGAAATTTGAATAGGCCATTCTAGAATTTGTTTGGCTGTATGTATATAGTGTTTGCTCTGCTGGTAGATGAACCTGAACCCAGTCTCAAGTCTTCTGCAGTCTTTATAGGTTTCACTCAGATTTATCTCCATTCTTCTTTTCCACCAACACTTGTCTAGTTTCTGAAAGATTCCAGATCTTAACAAGTAAATTTCTTTTAATTACAAAAGGTGAACAAAAAAACATTTTGTGTTTGATTTTTCAGCCCTTATCTCGACTTTTCTTATTGTACCTCCTTGCATAAGCCAGAATTTCGACTATGAAAAGATTAGCATCTAAGCATTCTATGAATATGATATCAATGCATTTCTTAAAGTTTAGTGAATTAACATCCACATGTTTTATAGCTAGTTGTAGCACAGTGCTATAGCCTACAAGAAGACACACTTCTTTACCTTTTTGCATGGCTGCAAAAATGTGCTGCTACTTTTTTGTCAAATGTGGTGTTACTAACAACATTTTGGCTGAAGCTGATAACCACTCCTAAGAAAGGATGTTTGGACCCACAAACAACCTGGTTACACTTAGGCAAATCCTTTCTGGGTGCACAGAATATCACTATAGACCTCTGTTGAAAAACAACAAAAACCTGTGTTCAGATTTTCTGTCTCCATGCAAAAACAGGAAACATGTCAGTTGAAATAAAACTTAGTTTCAGTTTAAAAATCACATTTTACTCTTATACTAAACTTGTATAAATCCACAATGAGCAACTCTGGCTGTGTGGTCTCTAAAATAACTGCAACATCAATATTCAGGAAGAAAAAAAAGGTTTAAAAATGTGCTTGTCAGGTCCCTGCCAGACACACAGGCGTGCTGGACTGAGCTCCTTCTAATTAGTGGATACAAAGACACCCGCCATCCAAACACATCCAGTCCAAGGAAAGTCTGGCAAGTGGGAATCCTGTTAAAAGCATTCCGCTGCTAACACTGTGGGGGTTTTGGACACAAACCTAAACTGGAAATTACTGGGCTAAAGATCATGAGCCATTGTTGTTCGTTTTTGGGGACTTTTGTGTGTACGCTGTCTATAGGTAGAAAAGGAGGGGTGTGTGTTCACTTTGAGTGATCTCTCAAAGGAGAGAGGTTGCAAAGAACGATGCTAATGTGTCTGTAGTCTATCAGTACTATACAGGGCTGTGTGTATCCTCAAGATGGATGACTGACAGTTGCTACTGGCTGATGAATTATTCAAGGAGGCAGGTGGTCTGCCACTTTGCTGCCATCATTGACTGGCATGATTGAAGTACAGCTCAAAAAATTAGAACATTGTGAAAAAGTTCCATATTTCATGGCTCTCTTTTCAGAAACTGAAACTCATTATATACATTCATTACAGACAGAAAAATAGTTCTGGCCTTCAGGTAATTTTGATGCTTAGGACTTACTGACAGTGAAAGTCAAAAATTCTGTGTGTCAGGAAGTTAGAAAAAAATGATAGCATATTTGTAGAAAGTTTAGTGGAAGGAAAAAGGGCGAAAGGTGCATCTGCAACACAGATATCAATAGTCTTGACAGGATTGTCAAGCAAATTCATTCAGAAATGTGTTGGAAAAGTCAACATGACAAGAATAAATTTGAAAAAGCATACCCACAATAAAGTCATGCCTTTTCCAAATACATTAGAATAAGCTTTAAAAAAGAAATATGTTGTATTTTTGCGTAAACCACATATAAATGTGCAATATAAATGGAGGCTATCCAGTAGTATAATAAAGCTGCTTGAAGAGAGCACATCAGTTTCATTATTCCACTTTTTCTTTATCTTCACTTTATTCTCAATATTTTTAACAAAGTTCAAGAAACTGACTTTTGAATTTTCCTCAACAATTTTATCTTAGAACTGGAATAAAGTTTTGACTTTATCATGCAATGAAATGCAAAAAAACATGTGCACCTAATTCTTTTATTTTAGAGTCATTGCAGTTTTTTATTGTTCAAAGGAACAGTTCAAATGAATCATTAGAAACCAAAATTAACATTATTGATGCCTAAACATCTGATTACAGCTGTAGATCTTGACAAAGGTCTACCTGTTTGCACATTGCACCTCTAACTCTCTGCTACTCTTAACTCTGCAACAAAAGATCTCACAGGAAGCCACTGTTTCGCCTTTAAACATCAGAACTCTAAATAAACTACAGCTTCAGCTCCAGTCTCTTACAGCTGGAAACACTATATCCCTGTCAGGTGAAGCAGGCCTTTTCACCACACAGGCAAAACTCCACATGAGAAAGTTCATACTTCAATAGGGGAGAAAACCAAAAACGAAAACAAACCTCTCTTCATTGAAAAGAACCCACCGCAATGTCATGCCCTTAAGAGATAGAAACGAGCGCTGCATGCAGCCCCCGCATCATCGACTGGCATTTGCTGACAATAGCAGGAACAAAGACCTTGCAGACGTCCAGAATGGTCTTTGGCTCTCCTTTTCCATTACCACATGGCAACAGTCCAATCCCACACAGTAGCACAGCGCTCTCCAACAAAGCGAGGGCTCTCTTTAAAATGCAGGGATATTCAGCAAAAGAGGATGTGCACAGAAGTTGTGGGAAGCAATTATGACTGATAGTTTTTGTGCAATTACATCTTGATTCTCTGTCAGCATGCAGAAAAGTGTAGGAGTGGACCATGTTTGGCACAATTACACACAGAGCCAGACCTTCCACAATACAAAGAGGAGCCTTTCAACAGAGAGAAGAGCAGCGGCCCCGCAGAGAGCCACACTGAACCACTGAACTGGAATACGGGTAATACGCTGCATTTGATGTGGTTTATTTCTGAGCTGAAGTCGTGCGACATTGGAGAGCACAATCCAACACAAAGTACCAACAACAGGGCTGCTTAATGAAAAGAAACTTAGTTCTGCTTTGAAATTGGAAACCCTTCTCTGCTTATTGTAGCAACTAATGCAAGTAAACATTTTTAGATGGTGGAAAACAAATTAAAGTTGTCCATCTAACATCACTTTCTGGGTATCAGTAGCGTAAAAGTCTCTCTTGACCACATCAGTACGCTTCACAAAATAGTTTTTGTATAACAAAGTGATATAAAACATTCATCAACAATTCCCAACAGAGTTGGACGTCTTCTGCAGGCGTAATGCGTGCAGAAGGATTGAGCTCCTTTTGTCTTTGAACTCTTGCAGCCCTTCTAACTGAGCATACTAATACACCTCATTAACATATTTGGTTTTAGGGAGCACATAAAAAATAACAAGAAGGAGCTGGCCATTACTGCCAGGAAAGTCATTAAGATTTAGTGTTTTGCTGAACCGTAATGGCAGGAATTACCTCCCCGTTAATAATGGAAACCCATTCAAAGAGTGGGGGCTTAAGCAGACTGTTTACTCTCCCATATTTTCAATTACTGAAGGAGTTCAATGACCATAAGGTACAAACTAAACAGGATGTGCACAACGCAGTGCTACTCAATGCATAAACATTGAATTTTGACTGGAAAAGGTAAAAAAATATCATACAACTTTTAGTAAATGTACTAGAAATACACAAACCAGCCGTCTTTAGGTAAACTTGGCCAGTACCGGGTGTGACCAGCTGCTGCCTTCAGAACTCCTTTAGTTATATCTTGCCATATATTTAACAAGGTGTGAGATTCATTGCTAAGAAATGTTGGTCCATATTGACATTACAGTAACAGCAGAACCAGCTAGACATGATTTTGTGCATTGTTAGGAATAGACATCTGCAGCTGGGAACTCAGAGGACAGAAAGAAATGGGCAGGATCAGCAACTACACTCAGACATGCTGCTGCTAAGGAGTGAACCAAGAAAATCTTTTATTGTTCAATTTTGGTGACCATGTGGTGTCGGTTTCCTGTTTTTAGCTGGCAGGAGTAACTCCTGGTTTGGTCTTCTGCTTCTATATATGCCCATGTGCTAATAGGTTTGACATGTTCTGTAAGGTATTCTGCATACCGCGGTTGTGTGGGTGGTTATTTGAGGTAACATCTTTATTGTCTAGAACCAGCCCGTACATTTTTTGTTGACCTCAACATCAACAACACATCTTCATCTGCACAACTTTCTGCTCTCTGGATATTTTTTCATGTATCTCTTTCTTTGTGAACCTGACAGATGGTTGTGTGCAAAAATCCCAGTAAATCAAGAGTTTCTGAAATATGCTCACCTGGCACCTACAACCACGCCACATTCAAAGGAACTTAAATCTTTTTTCTTTCTCATTCTGGTGCTATATTTGAGCTTCTGCAAGTTATCTTTCCTATGTGTATATTCCTGAATACATCAAGCCACGTGGATTGGTGGATTTAATATTTGTGTTAACAAGCAGCTGAATAGATGTTCTTAATGAAGAGGATGGTTAGTGTATAAAGAAAAACTTTCAGTTAAAGGACTTAAATTATTTATTGTTCTAAGTCAGAGTAACTTGGTCAAATTGTAAGGTAGAGTTGTGTATCATCTGCAAGACGATGCTAACCAATCTTTTGTCTGTAAAGCTATTGACTTTGTTAGACTTGTGTCACTCTATGAAAAAGCAAAACGTTCTACAATTCTGCGAGACAAGCAATTTCAAACTTTTGCCTTATTGTCAGATAAGCAATGCAGTCAGAAAGTTAAAAGAATATTTATGATAATTATTATAAAAATAATTATTTAAAATAATTGATAAATAAAAATAAACAAAGCACCTTAGATTAAGGCTAAGTCAGCTTGTTTTGCCATATATGGGCCAAGACAAGCCCTCTGCTTCTTTCCACCAGAGCAGCTAACCCAGACAGACATCACTTCTGCAGCAGCAAGAGGGCCTTAACTCCAGCTGACACAAGCTGGATAGCTGCCATCATTCCTTGGAGGTGAAAAAATAAATCTCCCTCCGCAGAAGGAGTACAGTCTCCAAAAGGATAGAGCAGACATTAGCAAGCGTTGAGATGGGGAGCTGATTTGGAAAAAGCAGCAAATGGAGTGAGAGGAAAGTGATTCAGGCTGACATGCGATGCAGCATGTCGGGAAAAGTGTCTCCTTTTCTGAAAGCGATATGAAGACTTGTGTCAGAAGCGCTCATGTCATTTTGTTTGGAAGAAGAAATAAGCAAAGGAATGTGATTGATTTTAATTTCAATCATGCTCCAGGACATGAATATTGAGGCAAAACCAATTAAAAACAATCAACATTATTAATTGTAACTGACTTGATTGAAGCTGAATACATTTGTTTTGAGGGTTGATGAAGTGCTACCGTCTAGTCAAATCATTGCAGCCCAGTAAGTCTATAACCTAATGATAACATTTTGTTCATTCTTGCTCTCAGAAATACTCCAGAAAAGACTGCATAGTCAAGGCTTTGTCTTCTGCCCGGATGTACATTAAGGTAATTAAAACAAGTCTGAGCTCAGAAGACAGATTATTTCCTGAGTCAGGGAGCAGCCTTGAGCCTTAAAAAACCCAGACATTTATTTCTCAAATTAATCTTATTAAAATATCTCCACTAATAGCATTTTTCATTGAACTTCATCCTAACATAACAATCCATGCTTGTTCATGTTGTAATAAATTTAATAATAAAAAACAGCATCTGAACCACCAGCTACAAAGCTGACTATTTTTAAAATTACCCAGTGTCAGATGATGTGAATGCAAATACAATTAATCCTATACTTTATATGTTTTATCTAAGATTATCTTCAATATATTACATGATAGATATTTCCCCAAAAAAACACTTCAGCAAGAAACCTAAATACACAAAGAATGTATTAAATGGATTAAAGATAGAAAACACCTTGTACATTTAACTACGTAAATATGATTGTTATTTTTTTTTTACATTTATTTTATTGAGGCTGTAACATAAAATGTGGAAAAAGTGAAGCACTGTGAATGTTTTGCAGATGCACTTGTAAACCTATTTTTATATTAATAGTTTTATTACCAATATCGAATGTTTAATGACAAGTATAATGCCCAATGGCTGCCGAAGGATCCTTTGATATTGAGATGCTGGGGTAGGATTTTATATGTTTAATAGGTTCATATTTCTTCCTAACCCATTTCAAACATAAAACTATATATACTGCTCAAAAAAATAAAGGGAACACTTTAAGTGTTAAACACCTGTTTAAGTGTTCCCTTTATTTTTTTGAGCAGTGTATATAGACATACATATATTTTTGCTATGTTTGAAATAAACTAAACCAAGAAATTAATTTACTACAATTTGTTAGGTTTACTTAAATAATTATTTAATTTTCTTATTCAACTCTATAATAAACATTGCAGACTTTTCTACATCCCAGCAAACTTATTTGGCACATAAAAAAAAAGTTCTTCACCTATTTAGTATTCACAAAGCATATATTGTTTGATTTATATTCTAAGACAAAGCCCATTTCAGCACTTTGAGAAGTTGTGTGTATTTCTAAGTTGTGAGCATCAAACACTCGTACAGCAGAGAGCTTTACTCTCAGTTCCACTGCCCTTGAAATTTCGATTATAGAAATCCATTTGGTGCACTGAAATGACTTACTCCCCAAACCCTTCAGCCTCAGCCGAGCCGGTCAGACCAGCAGACGTGTGCCGGTTTTGCAGTCAGGCATAGTGACAAGCGTTTGGTGCAAAGTGGCAGGTCGACACCTCTCCTCCACACCAGGAGGTCACCCGATCGCCAGTGATGCTTCTCATCCCTTCAGACATCATCAGATGCCGGTTGCAAACAGATGTAAAATCAATAAGGCTCGACAAATGATGGAAGCGTCTGCTGTTCGAAAGACAACCAAGTGTAGTAAGCTGTGGAATTTTTTAAACAAGGTGTGAGAAATTAAATAGTTTTCAACACTGAAATATAAAATACTTGGGGTTTTGTTTTATTATATTGATGCTGGATATAAAACTTTTAAATCTCTTTAGTTTGAAATGGCATGGTCAAATGCAGTAGTAATCTGCAGTTGCCAAAACCAATTTTTATAGAGATAATACTTTCCAGTTACAGGAAATGTAGTCTGTGGTAACTGCTTAAAAGAACAGCTAAAAATGGGTTTTCTCCCACAAAAGTTACTGATGAATAAATTTAGAACAACAACTAAGAAATCCCTGATCATATTTTGTGGAATAAGTACCAGTTATCAACTTTTACTGACTCATAATTGTTATATACTGGAAATACCCATGATAAATTAATGAGAAATCATGTGAAGTATTACAGAAGGACAAACTACAGACAAGTCGCCAGTAAAACATAAGCTAAATTTCTTTCCTTTCAACGGAAAAACGGGTTTGCCTCCTTCCAAATAAGTGGGAGAAAGGCACTATCTTCCAGTTCTGTTGTGGTGATTCAGGGGCTGAAAGCTGATGAATCAAGGCTGGCTCTGAATCTTCTTTCAGCTCCTTTTTCATCCCCCCCCTCCATGTTTAAACGTAGATATTAGAACGTAAATATTAGAACTTAGAACTAGGCTGAAACTCCTTACTTTGGGGTTTTGAGAGACTTACAAAGTCTTAGTGATTTTTTTCTCATTACTTAATGAAGTTGCTCCAGTGCTATCAGAAGGAATCAACTAAAATTGAAACCAAGAAGGATTCACAAAACATTTGAGCCCAACTCAAAATAAAATTAAAAATAGTAATGGAATTCTAACTTTGGAAAACAGTTAAGACAAAAATTCTCCCATTCTGTCATTTAAGAATCATTTTGGTAACGCTAATTGACCTAAATCAGAAAATGCTTTATTGTCAATGTAAGAAAAAGCCAATAGCAGAGCTAATCCTTCATTTAGAGCTTCACCACTTTTGCTAACATTGAAAATGTTTAGCGTGCTTAGCTTCTGCTAAGTTTTTTTTGTTTGTTTTTGGACCAATTCTAAAGCAGTAATTTGCTTAGCTGTTTTGTAAACTTTCAGTTAAATAAAGTGTGACATTTATGTTGATGTTTTGGTTATTGACTTAAGAATTCCTCGTGTTTATGATTAGTGCTCAGGATTAGCACAACTAACTTTTTAGTGAGATGTGCCAGCCACTGGAAAAAAGATTGAGTATTTTTATGCTTGTAAATATCTGGTTTCAACTGTGTATGCATCATTAATCTCCTAATACTCATAAATATGGTCTCATCACCAAGTGAATTTATGTATAGCTAAATATACCTCTTTTTTTCAGCTGTGACTCATGTCATCTGTCGTTCCTGTTATGCAAGACTAAAACCTCTGGCACTTTAATATATGGATGCTGCTCCAATGATCACATCCAATATGGTTCCACCGTAAACAGGTCAAACACGGAAAATATATCACTGCACTTCAGTGGCACTGAACTGATTCCAGGAAGCAATCTTGCAACCAACTTCCTAATGTCACTTAAATATTACTCAGAAAGAAAATGGCAGACGAAGCAATGAGTCATGGGTGATATTTCACTCGGGGACTGCAGCACTTTGAGAGCATTGCTGTCAAAACTTGACAGCCCCTTGCATACACAGCTAATTTAGCCCAAAATGTTAACCTGTGCCATTAACTAAACTCAAAAACCCAAGTTGCTGCAGTGCTGCTGTCCTCAAAGACTCTGAATGGGAGCGGATCGGTGATTTAGAAGTTTAGGTGGAAGACGTCTCTGCACAGGTCATGAATGTGACAAAGGCATGTCTTTTGGAGCAGCTGCTTAGATGCTGGCTTATGGAGATCCACAAAGACTGAAGAGGAACGTATGACCTGACACAGTGAGATTAATCAAGAATAGTAATATTCCACTCATGGTATCTGTTTCCAATAACATTGTGCATTCTTGCCACAGCTGTCTCCAGGATGGAAAGAATTTTCTGACCTTCCTCTGACATGAGGAGAAGAAAGTCGAGCTTTGTTTTTGTCCTCGCTTTGACATTTGGTTCATTCTGAGTTTCCATGTTATTTAGTAAATTTAGTTTAATTTAATCTTTGATCCAAACAATTTGACAGTAATATTGCATACTCCCTTCTCTTTCTGCCAGGTAGTAGATTGGTTCCAAAAGACAGTTTGCTACAACAGAAACCTCTTGTATGGCTTGGGTTTTTATAAGCAGTAGAAATGGTTGTTAATATATGCTGGCTTATAATGATGGATGGTTGTGGAAAGTAATTTTTGGACATGATTTGCTGGTTAAAAAATACATCACTTTGGTGGAAAATGGTTCCCAAGACTTCTCTTGCAGAAAGACATGCCTAATACATACAGCACATACCTCATTTACACTTAATTCAGTGACCACTCTATAATTTCACGCCTTATTAGAAATTTTATGCCAAAATTATGAATCCAAGTTGGAGAGGAAGTGGGCAAGTCTTATAATTATTCTTCATCCCTCCATTTTCTATACCTGATTCTTCCTGAAGAGGGTTGAGGAGCTGGTGCTCATTTCTGACCCACACTCCACCTGACCCATTTCCACATCTAGAAAGATGTTATTTACTGGCTTACTAGGCCACGAGTCCTGCTCTGTCTGCAGACCACACAAATGTAGTGCTGGGGTAAAAGAAACTCCTAACTTCAAGACATTACTGTGTGGGTCATGCTGGATGCCTTTCTGCCTAATTCACATTTTCCCATGAGACCACATTAAACTCCAGAGTTGGCTGAAATGAGAGATCTTTTTATAGAAATGGATAGGAGTTACTCAAAAGTTATTTTATTGTCTTGAGGTTTGTTTTATTACTGTCTGCTTTTCAACAAAAATACTTCCCAATCCTGTCCCACTTAAAATTCTCAGAGTGTGACATTAAAAATAACAATGAGGTTGGTTTAAAACTTTTTTTATGTTTAAGTTATTTGTGGATGCTTCCATTGAGTCATTATTATCCTAATTGATGATATTCCTCTTAATATTCTGATTTCACATAGAAGCTGTTTATATTTCCCTCCACTTTGACAAAAGCTCCAGTTCCAGTTGAAAAAACGAAGAAAAGAAAACTAAGGCCAGAGTTTGCTGTTGCCTCCACCATGTTTCACTGTAACAACACTGTTCCTTTGGTGATTTGCTTTGTTGTTTTTCTGCCAAACATCCTTTTTTTTCAGGCCCAGAAAAGTTCAACCTTGGTTTTATCAATCCATAGCACATTTTCCAAATGTAGGGAGACTTTAAATATGTTTTTACAAAACTTGGAAGATTTTCTTTGCAAGAAAAGGCTTCTGTCTGTCCTTGTTGTCCCACAGCCAAGATCCAAGAAGAATAAAGGAGACTGTTGTTACATGTACAAGACAGCCAATATTTGAAGACTTTTCTTCAGCTGCTTCAAAGCTGCTGTCAATCTCTTGGCAACTTTTTTTCTAATGTACTCTGGATGCAAAAGTATGATGTTTTTTTTAGAGGTTTCTGTTGAGTCCTTAGCTTTGTTGAGTCCTCAGAAGAGATGCAAGGCTTCATGTTAAATAGAAATGAGAATCAACTATAACTACTTTGTGTAAAGATTGTGACATTAAATGTAAAGTAATTTATGAAGGAAAAATGCATCCTGACCTAAACTGAATGGACTGATTCCCAGAAGTACAGGCTCTTCTTTCATCAGAACGATTTCTGAGGATACTGCAAAAACGAATACCTGGCAAGCTGAAATTTCAGCTTGCCAGGTATTCGTACACTGACTGTATCTAAAAAAACAACTTTGACTGTAATTAGCCTTTCAATAAAGTTTGAAGTAGACCGGTTTCTCTCTCTGTTGGTTCTGTGAGTCAGCTCCTCTTTCCTTTTGTCGGTGTAATGGAACCAAACTGGGTGAGATAATGCCTGAACTGCCAGCCAAGCTCAGCCCTTGCATCCCTTCATACAGAAAGTCTGCTGCAGTCAGAGCAGTGCGCTCCTGCCACCTGCTGGTGTGATGTCAACGTGCAGCTCTGTGAACAGATGGACAGCAGAGTGACAGCTCCAAACCACTTTACTATTCTCCAAATGTCAGAGAAGGTCAGGGCATCCTCTTTGGCTCTGCAGTCGAATTCAAAACTCTCTCCAGGGCATTTCCAAACGCACTATCAAATCCACCTGCTGTGATCTGCCACAACCTTATGCTGCCAAAGGTTAAACACTTTCCTCAAGGAAATGTTGACAGTACACAATGGTGACTGATACTGCAGCTCTTCAATGAATGTAAACAGGTATAATATAACTTATGCAGCTTCTTTAACCATGAAGCTAATTTGCTGGATGCTAAATTAGCATATCCTAATCCCAGAGAGGCTACAATAGGCCATTTAGCGAAATTAAACTCTGTTTGTGTGTGAACACTTTGAAACATTAGTTGACAAGAAAATTATAATTTCTGGCAAGTACATTCCTCCAGCTGTGCATTTCCATTATTCTCTCTCCAAAAACAACAATTGCAAAGTTTTTATCTAAGCAAATTAACATTAAATAAACAGGACACACTTGTTTCAGAAATACAGCCAACAAATTCAGAACTTTTATGGAGGCTGCAGGTTATAAGTGATTGTTTAGGGACATATTATAAATACTTATTGGACATAGTTATTTATATATAATTTAAAGAGAAATGAAATACTGATTTTTTTTGGCCAGTCATGGACTTCCTTTTTAAATTCATGAGCAATCACTGGTGTAATTTGTAAACATTAATTATGCTGCTAAAGCCTCATTACTCTTTAGTGTCCTCTCGACTCTTCAAGCAGATGGCTGCCCATCCTGCTGAAGGTTTCTGCTCTAACAAGTTCATTTTCAACACTATTGCCACTTGTTTATCAGGACTGGGGACTGTACTGGAATTAAGTTTTGATGCATCCATTGCTTTTTTTTCTTAGACAACAACTTTTTCGTAACTAATGTTTAGAGCAGCACAACCGCACAGTTGTTACCGTTGCTGTAAAACAGATCCCTGGTTCAAATTCAGGCCGAGATTTTCTGTTCTATCCGTGCATGTCCTATGCAGAACATGACTAAAGTGATTACTATCTCAACACCAAGAAACCTTCCAATGAAAACTAATTGTCTGACTGCAAATTGATTAGATGTCAATGGGTAAGGTTCAGCAGACTGGCCTTCAACACTGTATTGTGGACACGGTTATTTGGGGGGTGGGGGGTGAACCTTGACCTGATCTACTGGCACAATTGTATGCAGCAAGGCTCCATATTTTGGTTATCTCACAAATTTTAACAAATCTTGGGGTAATCTCATGGGGTAATCTTGTGATGATCTTTCTGATATTATTTTTGATCACAAACCAACCTCTCTTAATGTACACTAGCATCTGATTTAGTTCAATTTGTCATTTTGAGACACTACATGCCATGCATGATGCCTTGCCACTGATTATCTGTGTGTATTTTGCTTAGTGATATTTTTATGAAAATGATGTATACATATATATAACTTCATATGTAGAATTTTTGATTTCATAAAAAAAAAACTTTAATCATGATTTCCAATGTGGCATTATGCTACAGCAGTAAACTGTGGATTTAAGGTTCTTTATATATACAGTAGATCTTCAGTATTCATAGAATATTCTAAATGTAAAATAATCTAATTTCCCCTAAAAGTGTGTTGTGAATCAAACCATAGGTTTATTTTTCAGAAAAATTTAATTGTTTGTTTTATTTACGTTTCAATCTGGCAAAAAAAAAAAAAGCCAAATCAAAGAATCAGTTTTAATCTGATTTAAGTGACTATTTTTTTTGTTAAAATAATTAACTGAATGTCCAAGTCATAAGGCAATACATCAGTCTGACCTGGAGAAGTTTGGTAAAATAAAATACACACACTTTCTTTTTCTTTTTAGAAATTAAGAAATAATCCCTGTAATGATACACATATGAATACCCTTATGTAATGAAAGGTAGTGGGATTCCCAGCTAAGAAAAGAATATATCTCCCTCGGTGCATCTCTTTCAGCCTCATTCTGTTCTCACATTATCCACAGCCCAGATGTCACAAAGCAGTCTGCTCAGGTTGTGATGTGGCGACGCTTGTTTCCTCCTGTCATCCTGGGGAGAGCGGTGTGGGAGGCACGTCAGCGGGACTTCGAGGCTGGCTCCGGTTAGCCCTCCAGGGAACGGCTTGATTAATTGAGTTGGCAGATTTGTGACAAGGCTGGAAGTTATATGTGTCTACCTGGAAATGTGTCAGAATCTTTGCTGGTGTAGCAAAGTTATCTTCTGATTCTGCAGGTAATGTAAAAGTGTTTGTGTGCAGGTATTTCCTTGGTTTGTAGTTTTTAGAGTTCTGTTTTTTTTTCTAGGTGCTTTGCAGTGCTCTTTTGCACAAAGGAATATAATACTTCTATTGATGTCTAATATATTATGACTTATACAGTTGTTTAGATAATGTTCAAAGCTAAAATAATTCTAATCCATCTTGAAACTTGGAAATAATAGATCTGGTTGTCTAAATTGTAATCAGTAGTTAATACAACCGAAGTGTATCTTAAATTTACAGTTTGCCTTCCAGTGCTTTTCAAAACTCCTGGGGTACTTCACTTTAAGTTCAATTCAGTTTATTTACATAGCTCCAATTCACAACAAATGTAATCTGAAGGCACAAGTCTCTGTTTTAAAATTTGCATATTAAACCCAAGTTTACAGGTCCCTTTTCCTGAACTTAAACACCACTAATAGTATTAAATAGTTACTTAAACAGCTTACTTTCTTACAAGTTCTGCAGTATTTTCTGAAATGAAACATTACTTTACTGGATTTTACAGACTCCCTCCTGAACTGACAGACTACTTTTTCTAAAATGTGCAGGTTATTTTCCTGTGACTTACTGGGTACTTCTGGGCTGAACGTTTGCAAAGGTGTCTGTCACATTCCAGGAAAGAAATGTTACATTGTGAAAAGAGCCTTGTAAATTCTGGGAAAATACCATGTTAGTTCTGCTAAAGTAGACAGTAAAATCCAGGAAGTATCCTGTAACATGCCTACTCTCTAAAAATACCCCTAATATTCTGAGAAAAATAATTTAGGCAGTGTTGTGTATTGCTACAGTAAAAAGTTGTGTACTCCACAATTTATAAAGTAATAGGAGTTTCTAAGGATAAACTAATAGAAAAAAAAATTGACAGGTATCTTTACAGACATTAAGTTCCAGAACATAAAATATTAAAATATTTTTCCTTTACTGAAGCTGATTCTTCAGTACAGCTTGTTGCAGTGTGACAGAGCAAATAAATATGCTAAGCTCCTACAGATTTTGTTTGTGATAATTGTTTCAAGAAAGTCCAATGCAGCAGAAAATAGCTGTAGCTTCGGAGTTACCATCATGTCAGTAAAGGTAATAATTCAGTGTTTTATTCAGTAGCCGAAATGTAGCATTTATGTTTGAATTCCTTAAAGTTAAATAAACAACTTCTTCCTCTGCTGCAAAATAACTTCAGTTAATTTATTTTTTTGACCAGCACCAACTGTTTTTGTACATCACTGCAACACATGTTAGCCAGTTATAGAAAAAATGCCTCTTACATAACATGAAAACTAGTTGCAAAAAGAAAGATGTTCATAATTTGATTGAAACCAAAAAGAATGAAAAGCAGCACACAAAAAGTTGCAACATAAATGCATTTAAAAGTAAATCCAAATAATAACTAAATGCAACAGTTTTAATGGAATATCAAAAGTCAATAGCCCTTTGAGTCATTTAGTTGTAGGCAATAGCAAGTAGGCCACTTTGTCGGGGTGTTGAATGTTTAATTTGGTACCAAGTATAAACGTTATCACAGAAAATGTAGCTCTGTCAAAATGACCAGAAATGCCCTCTAGCCTTACCTAATAGAGCCAACATCCATCTTCTAAAGCTAACACAATTTGGCCAGTTTATCCACTTTATTGCACTATTTTAAGTATTCAGACCTCTTGTGATTTTTAAAAAAAAAAAGAACAGATAAATGATGGACAATGAGCTGAGCTGAATGAATGAGTTGACAGTTACTGAAAGAACCAAAGAAGAATATATATATAGAGGGGTGGATATTACTGGAAGAAGAGACAGAAGGATATTAATTAACCAAAGTTGGAGCAGCTGACTGTGTAAAGAATTAGAGACTGAAGGAATCAAATAGATTATTTTCTGTCTCTGAAAGTATGCATTGTATTGTTACTGGTAAAATGAAACAAAACACAAACCAGAAAGTAGCAGACAAACAGAACATTAGAGAATCAACAGGAGATAGGAAAACTGAAACAGGAGTAAAAGCAACACAGAAATGAAAGGACGAGGTGAAGCACAATCCAAAATTAATTCAGAAACTTTGAATTATAAATGCAGGAAACCTAACCGAACAACAGAATAGACCCAACACCTGCTCTCCAAAGGGAAGATCGCAGACAAACCAAGGAAACAAAAGAATCTGAACATATGGATTTTACATGAATGTGAGTTATCAACACTATGTGCTTACAATTTGATTTTTGTCTCCTTGGAGTTTTGTGACTTCATCACTTTGAAATTCAGCATTTTGTTGAAATTTGTGACTAAAGTATGGCAATGTATCTTATCACTATTAGCTTTATCACTATCTGTTATAAGATGTGAGTTAAAGTTTTTGTCTTTTATATTGTATCAGCATTTAGAGAGATTTACATAAAATATCTTATTTGAGTTTAATAATGCAAATCAGTCTTCTGCAAACTCGAAAACCTCCAGCAGAGGTCAGCATGGTCACGGTCAAAAAAGTGGCAAACTGATGTCACATGTTTGCTGAGGTATATTATTTGTACTTGTCTTAGTTACGGACTCGAGCAGAAGAGTAAAACTCTAGGCTAGAATCACTGCCAATCTTTCAAACATGTGAAAACACAAGGCCAAGTTAGGAAATAAATTAACTTTTGGGAGAGAAAGATGAAGAGCTTGAAGGCCCTGTGTGTTTTTATAAACAAGAGAACAGGGAGAGTAAAACAGGCATATCTGCTGGACCTTACAGCATTGTTCTCTTCCACCTCAACATAAAAGAACAGGGAGCTTCGGCAGGAGATGCTTTTTCCTTCCTTCAGCTGTGTTATCGTTTATGATCGATATCAAACAGACACACCGCAAAAGTCAAACACAAGCAAGCCCAAATCTCTTTCAAGTACCAACAATCTCGCCCCGGTTCTAAAACAATACGCCAACTGTAGCTGTCTGTGTGTTTGCCAAGAGCAAGGAAGTCAGGAAGTATTGGCCAAACATAGCCGTTCTGTAAATAGATAGGACTTAATGCCTGCCCCACACACATGCACACACACACACACAATACAGACACAAAACACAAGCAGCTGCACACAGATGGAGGCAGTTGTGTCCACATGCACAGGCAGGCAGCACATTTCCCCCTCCCAAGAAAGATTCACACAAACACAAATGAGCTTAGTCTTGCACGCAAATGTGCTCCCATTCATTCATATTCAGTTAGAAACAAAAACATGGGAGGCAAATAAATACTTCATACCAGAGTTTAACACCCAAAAGTCAGTTCACACATGAGGGAAGGCTGAGACGCCCCCTAATGGCAGATTATTGAACTGCAAATAGAGAAATGAAAGACCAAAGTTGTAGTAGGGTCAGCTTGAAAAGACTGCTGTCCTATTACAGACAAATGCTGTTATCCACATCAGTCATTTTAGAGGTTGTTTTGAACTTTATGGCATTTGTCACATTTTTATGGACCTTAAAGCTTAAAATAGGGCAACTAAATAGTATTTTTGGTGTAAGAAATTCATTAAGGAGATAAACAACACAGACATTGAACTTCTAAATGGATTGTTTTTACTAGAGATACAAATCAATAATATTTCAAATCAGCACAGTTAAAAATATAACTAGTTTGAACAGCATTTTTCTGCACATTTTTTCTTGTCACATGAGTTTGATGTTGAAAACACTCATCCCTGCCATTTATAGGCAGTGATGTCAAACATTACACCACTGTTACCACAAGCTAGTAAAAGATGGTGTAAGAAGACACTCCTTCTCAAAAGATGCTTTTGTTAACACATTACGACAACTGGTAAAATTGCATTTTTCAGTGAAAACGACAAATGAGAGTTTTTTAAAGTAGTTGGGCGTTATTTCCACTTTTAGAACATTCTACTTTCTCCAGATTTTCTCTTGATCAGCTTCAACTTGGATGAAGTCTTTAAAGCTGCACTAGGCAGCTTTCATAAAATATGTTTGTTTAAACTGCCACTATGTCCTGACAGTTTTAATATGAGTTAGAATATCTGTGAAATAAATCAAGCTTCTCTGCCTCCTCCCTGTGGTCCTTCTGCCATCTGCAGAAATGCACCACTCTGTCAGGAACAACCTGCAGGTTCAGGAGGAGGACCTTATTGCTGTCAATCACCCTTATGTATGCACTGCAGTGCAGAATAACATGTTGATGAGGGAATTAAATCATTTTCTTTAGGTGTGTTTGAGAGAAATGCATCTAAAAAATTGAGGGAAGCTCTCGAGGACTGGCCTTGGGCACCCCTTACCTAAATAGTCAATATTTTGTCTGATTTGTGGGATATAGTACCGGGGCAACAATTAGATATCCAGCCCGTTTATTGAATGCTATTAATTTTCAATAAAAATAACAGATACATAAAACTGATAACTTTTCACTTTGAAACCCTAAAGGAGAATAATTATATACAATCTGCAAAATGATTACGGTATATATAATTGTGTATAATCAAGCTATACCTCTAGAATATTTCTATTCTAGAGATATTCCAAAGAAAAGAAATGTCACTGATCCTATAACACAACCCTGAGGGACTCCAAAGGTCAGGGTAAAAGTATTGGACAGGATCTTCCTCTCTGAAACACTGAAGCTATAAATATCAGGTGTTATAAAGACAAATTAACTAAATCCTATAGTGTTTTTCCACAGTTTCTTAATACTAGCAGGAGGACACAATGTTTCCGCCAGCATTCCATCTTTGCTTTCTCTTGTTATAAACTTCAGTACACTGCTGATAAAACCCTCCCAGGACATTCCCTGCACAGGGGAAGTGGAATTTCCTGCGGACATCTCTGCAGATCTTTTCATGGACAGGGAAGCGGAGAGGACTGTTTTGTTTTATTGGGTTCTCAGAGATGACAGAAAATTGTCTGTTTTGTTTATCTCCTCTCTTCCCGCACCGTTAGGTCACAAAGCTCCGCCAAACACCGCCTTGAGCAGTTGTGTCCCCACTGCTTCTAAGATTGTTTATTTTTGAGCCTCTATCTTTTGCTGTTTGTGGATTTTGTTTTCCAGACAGAGCTCAGAGAGGAAATTTGTTGAAGTTGTATCTACAGAAATGCGTTTGAGAGAGCTAGTCCTTATCTCAAGTTCCCTGAAGGGCAGGAAGTCACTGGCTGAGAGGAAAAGCCAATGTAATCTAATAGACATCCGAAAGGAGCAGGAGGTTGGGAATTCTTTAGAAGAGATGAGATCAGGGGGAAGTGGAGGTTAACCCTTGAATGTGTCAGGAAGACAGCCAGATTTAGTAGCAGGTCAGAACCTGCAAGTCATCCACAGGAAATTAAAAACAAATTTCTTGTGTGTGCTTTCATCTTTTCTCAAGTACCTAGTCTTCCAGCTGGTTGCTGCTCTACAGTTTTGTAGGCAGGCATGCTAGGATGCATAAAGAATCAGGTACCAGAATGCAGAATACTGAGCTGGGTCAGTCCAAAATGATAAGTCATTATCATGTAAAAAGTGAATGTTTTGCTAGTTGGTAAAAATTGCAATTTTTTATATTTTGGTCTTTTCTTTGCGTAAAAAGCGAACTTTCAGTTGAAACAAATGGCTTTGTACTTGTGCAGTGCCTTATCACGTCCAGAGAACTCCAAAGTCTGACAGAAGTGAGGCTGCCATGCACCACCACCACCACCAGCAGGCAAGGCAAGTGAAGGGTCTAGTCCAAGGATACAATGACAGAGGCATGTCAAGCAGGGCTCGAACCAGCAACCAAGTAGGTGGTTTGCTCTTTCAAGAACATCACAGTAACAGCAGGGTCATCAGGTGAACAGCAGGAGCTCTAACATCATGTTCTAAAAATATTACAACGTAACATCAAGAGTATTAAATTTATCTTATATTTTTGGATTGCACCTGCAGAGAGCCCATGCACGGGGAGATCATGCAAACTCCATGCAGAAAGACAGCAGGCTGGGAGTTGAACCGAGGACCTTCTCATGAAAGTTCATGATATGCCCTATCATATCAATACAGCAATAATTAAAATCCACCAAAAAGAATAGGGAAGAATAAAAGGTTTATTAAGTTTCATAACGATCATTCCTGAAATCGTTTTTTTCAGTCAGCATAAAACCAGTTACGTACGTTTGGACCTACGTCCCTCTCTGATCAAACAAACCTTTATGAAACATACCACCAAAGTTCACCTGGTTTGTATTTGGTCTTTTTACTGTTACACTTGCTTTTTTTGCTCCAACATCCTTTTCAGTGATTTTAAAAGTAATGTTCTGTTCTGAAAAAGAAACTTCTTAAAGAGATTAATGTGTTTGTTTTAGAGGAAGTGGAATGGAAGGGCACCAGCGGTAATAATTGTTTGCCTGTAACTGTGATTTCTATTCAACCACAGTGGTAATTACAACAATTTGTAAGCAGCAAAGCAATGCATTTTTGAACCTCTGAGAAATGATTATGATTCACCACAGTAGAGCATAGTTTAAGTAGAGGGGTGTTTCAATGTTTTGTTGTTTCTAATTTTGTAAACTCGCCTCTAATGAAATGTTGAAATGGTCTTAAAGCTACAATAAACAACTTCTTTTATTACTTTGTGATTAAATTATTCTATTCAGTGGAAACCCAGCTGCTTCTGACATGTCTTCATGTGTAAAACCACGACACCATGGTAAAAGGCTGCCATTTTTAATTTGGTTGATACATTTTTGTTGGTGAGTCAAGATCTAAGCACCTCTTCAAAAATTCCCCAAGTTTTATAACAAGATCTGTAACTAGAGTTAAGCTCGCAACTATTTCTGCACCCGACAAAATTAGTTTATTGAAGCAAAGTCTGGCTAGAAAGCTGAAGCTAATATTCAGTACTGCAAAAAAGAAAAATGCCATACTCTAATCAAGTTTTCACTCAATTGTCCAATTACTTGATGTCTTGCCTCAATTTCATGAATAGGATCTTCTCCAGTTAACTGATAGCACAGCAGGTGTTTAGTCTACTAGGATATATGTGAATGTAGACACAGGGTAATCAAGTTGTGATGGAGCGAACTTTACTTTCTGCTGGTCAGAGGGATGAGATGACATGTTGCCAAATGCATCTTGGCCTTGCGTGTCTAGGGAATTATTGTTGCAGTTCAAAGCAGGAGCCGAAGCCAAACCTTAAACAAGGACTTAAAAGACAGCAGGGGGTCGAGCCTGTTGGACGGCTGTCATGGTCATTATCCTGGAGGCTCGATCCTCCCTTCTCTCTCTACGACACACACACACACGCTCACCCCCGCGCACACGGCACATCTGCAGCAGGCCCACCCAGTCCTCCCTGGGCTTTCAGCTTCAAAAGCTTTGAATTTCCCCAAAACACACACACTCACTCTCACACACAAATGCTTTGTGCCAAGTCTGTATCTCAGAGGGATCTATTTCTGGAGGAAGAAATGAAGAAAGTGGCGAGGGATAACAAGAGTGAGGTGGTGGATTAAAAGGTGAGAGAAAAGCGCAGAGGCTCTTTAATTCAAGAACTCCTTGATCCCCTCTCCTCTTCACCTTCCTCCTCCTCCTCTTCTACCCAGAGTGATACTTTATGAAGCACACAGACAATGGCTCAGTGGAAGAAGTCACCCCTAATTCTCCTTTTGATCACCCTGAATTCTTTGTGCTTGGAGGCTCTTTACACATTCTTTCCTTTTTGTGCCAATTCTCTAAGTTGGGAATGATTAGTGTCTGTGGATAAATCCCCTTATTTCATTCTCCCACTTTAGGGATGCTGCACAGCCAACATAATTCCAAGATGCCTCAAGAGAAATCCAAGTTGCCTTTGATGATATGTGCATGCAGCTTTATGTTTTATAAAACTCAATGAGCATTTTTCTGAGAATTTTATCTAATTGACCAATTTTAGCATTTTTTTAGGAAGAATTGAGAAATTATAGATTTGCATTTGGTGTGTGCAAAATGTTGCTTCAAAGTCTGCTGTTTGTGTTACTAAGTAAAATATGTATAAGTGTGCACAAGAAGAAGGTAAATAAATATATACAGTATAAATTCAAAAAGACAGTTGGTAGAGATTTTAATATATATCCAGTATTAGTGGGAACAACAATAATAGTTGTGAAAATGAAATAAAATTACTATGACCAATTCTGAAAAAAAGAATTAGCATGAGCCTTTAGAGACTCAGTTATAAAATCTGACATTTAACACGTAAAGAACACTTCCTGGATTAATTGACTAACATCTGAACAAGATTTTGAGAAACTCATCCATGTGTTTGTCTTTAGCTGGACTACTGCAAGTGTCTTCACAGATCTGTGTGAAAGTCAATCAGTTAGCTGCAGCTGATCCAAAACGCTGCTGCTCGCTTTTTCACTAAAAGTAGGAAGAGAAAGCACATCACCTCATTGGCTCCCTGGCTCCCTGTAGCTCAGAGAACAGAGACTTTTATGCTCTTCTAATCTGGAACAAACTTCCAGAAAACTGCAAAGATGCTGAAACCATGAGTTTCTTCAAATCAATGCTGAAATGCATTTGTTTAAAGCTGCCTTTGATTAATAACTGAAACATTATAAGTTTTACTATGGAGTGCAACTTTTTTTATCATTTTACTCTTTATTTTGCCACTGCAACTTAATGTTTTATTGTTGTTTATTGTTTTATGTTATCTTGTAAAGCACCTCAAATTGCCTTGTTGCTGAAAGGTGCTACACAAATAAGCTTCACTTGACTGAACGTTATAATGGTTGCAGAAGGTATGTTAATAGTTTTCAGTTAATATCCTTTAGTGTTTCTACAGCAGCAATTAATAAGGTGAAATTGAATTTCAAGTCTATGCGGACAAAGTCCACTGAGCTTAATTGGATTGTCTTAGCTATAAGAAACCCCCTAATTATTTTACATCCATACTCTGGTGTAGATAACTTTGCAAGGCGTGGTAACATTTGTTTCATTTCATAGATCCTGCAGCCACTTGGCAGCAATGAAGATCTTAACTGAAAGTGTTAATATCCATTTAAATTATTTTTATTTAATTTATTTCTGAAACTGCACCTCTCACAAGTCTAATAATATCCTGAATTGTCTACACCAGTAATAAGGAGTTTATAAATGTAAAAAAAAATAAACCTGCATTAGTTTATTTTGCTGTGTGGTATCAATATTTCAATGTCCAAATAACGAATATGAACAGGTTTATTTTTACCTGTAGATAGTAAATGCTAAGCTAATGTTTGAAAAGTGAGAACTCTGACTGGTGACTTGGTCAATATTGTGTTAGATTAGTTGCCAGCCTATTTTAATTTAACTTATTTTATTGTTTGTATGTATATTTCTTTAAATTTCTCGGCTGCAGTGTAAACTGTATAACATTTCAGTAAGGATTTGCTTGAGGATTCTGCTGTTTTTCTATATGCAGGGAAATATTTGAGTGTTTAATTCTCTTGCTTAGTCTAGGAAAATACACAAACATTCATTTTGGTCTCGTCTCCCTTGTTTTTATTAAAATTTGCATGAATGGATTTTTGTTAAAGGTCTCACATGCAGTAAGGTTATGAAAATTTGCGCTTTAGCCTTTCCTTTCAACAAAAGTGGCTCTCACTAGTTTGTCTTTATTCTGAGGGAAGATGAAACATAACCACCTCATCTCTGCAGATGAGGGCGGAAGCAGGTGGCTGTTGTGAGCAAAAGGAAATCAGGCTTTAAATCTTTGCACGCACAAGGAGCTGCGCAGCAAATCAGCGTTTTGTTCACTATCTCTGCTAACCCCTATGCTTTAAAGATAGACCAGCAGGAAGAGCGGAGGTGTGTGTCTGTGTGAAGGTCAGCAAAGATTTTCTCACATGCATTCGAGTGTATTGCTGCCCTACTGTTCTGTAAACGCGCGGTAGATTTGGAGGTGCACAACAGCAGCTTGACACCACTTTAACTACTTCCTGTTTTATCTGTGACAGCTCCTCTGTGAGCTCGAGATAACAGCCCAACTCTGATGCTTTGATGCTTCAGCCCTCTGATAGCACTGAACAAGGGGAAACCCACATGTTGTGCCCTCAAGCCTTCCGTCTCCCAACTTATCTTCAGTTGTGTGATGTGGGACCATCTTTCCAAGATCAGATCATTAATTAACCTCCTTTTGTTCCCTAAGAATTTTGGAGAATTTACCTGCAGAGGTTTAGGAAAGAGCACCTTGATATTATTCAGGAATTTTGCAGGTATGCACCATTAAAACATGCAAACTACAGAAAATGATGATGATTCCATTTTAGGTCAATCAAGAGCTTTACTTTGTCTGGATCTCATCTGTTGCGTGGTATACACTGAATGTTCATTGGACACCTAAACATGCCGTGACACGCCTGTGCCTGTTGCTGTTAGTGCCATCAAATTCACATCTTAAATGCCAACTAGAGGAAATCACTCAATATAATTGTCTTCGCCATGAGGAGCAGCTGAGAAAAGAGGTCCTGTCCTATAATTAAAGGATGAGCAAACATCAAATCAAAAGGTTTTTCATCCACAACAACAAGAACATTCATTCAATTTAATTTCCTTTCATAATGTGGTGGAAAATAAATGAAACACTGTTTGAAGGGAAACAAAGAACAGAAACATTAAATGTTTAGCAAAATTATGTGTGACTGAATCACTTAGAGGAGTGGGATTTTTTTTGTGTGAGAGATAAACACAGAGAAGAAAAAAACAAACAGATAAATGAGACCAATACAGAATATTAGACTGTTTAAAAGTCAAGCAAAGTCACTCAAATTTTGTGTGTAGTCAGAACAGATTTTTGAATTTGCTGTGCCGACCTGAATCCTGAGTCTGTGTGAGGGAGAAGAAAGTAGCTCAAGTCACAAAATGAAAGTAATTCTTTTCAGCTATAAAACTATAACCCATTATTCTTTTACAGCAACATCACTCCATATCGAAAGTTGCAACTTCAACAAACTCAAATAAGTTTTGTAAATGCATATTTCTGTTACTCAGGAGTTATATACCAAAACACAATGAAAATCACTTCTAATTTAGAGGAAATTTGTAATAATGCATTGATGAAAAGAACAATAACCACAGAAACACAAAAGCATTTCAGTAAGGGTAGTTTATCCTGGAGAGATGGGGTGGTTTTACTTTGTATTTCGGAACATAAATGATGTAAAGAATTCAAACATAACATTTAAATCCTTAAAATAAAAGTTGGACTCTCCCAACTTCTACAGATAATTACAAGCAGATTTACTGATTAGTTAATTGATTTAAAATTAATTAATTAATGTATATATTTAGGCGAGAAAATATATTTATATGTTAAAATGTAAGCAATGTAACACTCCAAATGGGAGTCTGGGATTGAATCTTGTGTTTACATTCAACAGGTTACTCCTGTTGTGTAGTTCATTGCTCTCCATTTGCAGGAGTTTAGGCTTAGAGACGACACAAACAAACATTTCTTACTGGGAATATTCAAGCAGTAAGAAATGTTTAACACCCTACCACATCAAAACTGCACCCTTGGTTTAGGACCAAGTGAAATAATATTTCCTCTCCAACAGTGAGGGTTTCTAGATTTCTACTGTGTAATTCAATTTGGCTTTGTTTCCTGGTGTAAAACAAACAAAAACAAAGACAGAAAATCACATTTTAATCACTCTGATAGATGGTGTGAACAAAAATAACATGATCTGATCAACACCCAGGGTTTATTTTGTTGATTGTACAGAACTCTAAGAAACTGCTTCTAGTTGCCATTTCTATTTTCATACCAAATGTGCAGAATTATTTTTGTCTTGATGTGAAAATGGCTTTACATGTCCAAATACTCCCCATTTAGTATGTTCTGCTCAATGAACTTTAATGAGTTATTGCACTAAACCTAGGCTTCATAAATTCCTGTCAGTCAGCCTGAATGTGCAACAGTGTGGTATGTAAGAGAAATGACAGACAGAAGCAGCAGGTCTCAAAGTAAATAATTTAAAATGGAGAAAGTTAGACGGGCAGCCTGAGAGACAGACAGGTTGAAGGCAGCTGGGAGGCTGGGTGGGACCACTGTGTTCTTCCGGAATGCTCTGTTATTTCCAGATCAGGAGTTCTCTTTTGACCTAAACTAAACGCTATGCTTTGATGAAGAGCTGCCCGAAGGCTTTTTTTACCTCCGCAGCAGTCTTTTGTGTGCGCCTGGAACAAATGCTCAGAGTTAATTCAATAAAGTTCTGCTGAGCACTCTTCCTCTGTGTGGCAGGCTGCACAGCATGTCCCTGTTTTCATTGTGTCACCATCACTCAACAGAAACGATAAGCGCCCAGATGAGAAGAGGACAAGACTGCATGCATATGCTGAGTGCATTACAAAACCTCACCAATGAGAAATTTGACAAATTTGCAGATGCCCAAATAAGTCTGCAAGTCATTTCAGATGGAGAAAAAGAGGCTTCATGGATGGAGAGCAGGAGAAAAGAGCAGAAAGAGATAGAGGAAGTTCACATCATAATGGGAAATGATCATATCAGTTTTTGTGCTTGGCTTTCTAAACATACAGCCAGACAAAGATTTAAAGAGAAGCAAAAGCAAATGACGTGGATTAGCAGTGCTTGCTAACAACTGATGGTGTAATCCAGGAGATGGTGATGGTAGCATAATGTTTCTGTGAAATATCGTCTGTTGCCTGGATATTTAGCAGACACTAATGAGACAACAGGGTCTTCAGTCAGAGGCCTCTTCAGACTTGCTGCAAGACTGACGGCTACTGAACTCTTTCTTGCCCACAGTATCACCATCGAACGACTCTTTGAAGATACTTAGGTGATATGAGTTATGACTAAATTTTATTTGTCTTTGGGATAAATAAATTATTTCTGAATTGAAAGCAGAAGCTCAGTGACACACAAACTTGAATTGGGCTTCAGGGGATTCATATTGATGAATATGAATTCATCATATTCATAAGAAAAAGTACAAATGATAAAATGAGTTGCCCTGTGATGAAGCACTGACCTGTCTAGGGTCACCACCCCCAAGCTGATATCCAATCAGGATGGATGCTTGAAGGAGTCAAACCCAAGAAAATTGTACCAAATGACAACATGGTGGTGGTAGCATCATGGTGAGCATTTGTTTTGCAGCTAATGGTACTGACGCATTACACAAGACAAATAAAACAAGGAAGGTGGAGAATAACCTGTGAGTTCTTCAACTGTACCTACAATCAACAGCCAGATGATCAACACATGAACACAGATGAGCGTCGCAAAACAAGGTTAATGTAAAACAGACTTCTGTAACGACCCCAGCCTCAACCTGCAGCAAATCTGTAGACTGTTTACAAGATATAAAACATGTTTTTCTTAATGGGGCATGTATATTATTGAGAATAAATAATTCTGTGTTTTTCCTTCTATCTCTTTTAGCTAGTTGCAAAGATAAAGCTAAAGGAAATAACATGTTAGGAAACACCCTCAAAGCTAGGGTTAAAGAATATGACACACTAGGGAACGCCCTCTTTAGGGCGCAGCTTAGATAGAGGCTAACAAAGGGAATTACCAACTGTTTTTTGGTGCCATTCTGTCCTGCTAACTCCTAAAGGTAGCATGAGGAACGGACCAGCTGTATTTTGGTATTAATAAATGGAATTAATGAATTTAACTCACTGACTCTTCTTCAGCCTCATGCATCAAGAACTTAGCATGGAGAAGGATAATTCTCCACAATATACATACATATTTGAGCCAGAATACAGGCTAATTTAGACCCGGTGTAGATTAAAAAAGACCTATAATAATTTGAACTCATGCCCAGAGCTCTTTGTTTCTAACATTAATTGAAAATGTATATTGCATCACCATTCTAACCTGTAAATAGAATTATCTAAATGCAGAAAATAAAATATGTCGTTGGTGTGTTTCTGTGTGCAACAGTTTGTGCATGCACAGAACTGATGTCCATGTGTTTGCATAGTGGGTCGTGTCACTGAGGGCATCAACACCGTGACAAGGGCACCGATGAGAGAGCTGTTAAAGCTGCTCCTCTGTGTCTCAATGAACTGTCAACAGCATTTAGTTTCAGGAGCTGTTGACTTGCTCTTCAAACACTATGAACAAAAGCAACCGTTTAATTATTCCTTTCACTCTGCACCGCCTGCTCTGCTCATTTGGTGCCAAAAGAATTAAAACACTGAATATATTCTTCTGTTAAAAAATTCATGTACATGAACATAGCAAAATGTATGTCTAATCATAAACATGTCAATATTATAACTGAAGGATAGTAATTTTTTTACAACTATAACATAAAGATTTAATCATTGTATTTAAATGTAGGATGTCAATCCCCTGTATTGATGCATTTTCATCCTTGATAGAGAACTCAGCTGTTAAACACTGCAACCATTTTGGAACACGATTAAAGCAACAAGTGGCTTTAAGTTTTTGGAAAGTCTAATAAGTTGTAAAAAAAAAAAAAAAGATTAAATTCAAGTGAAAATTGAGGTAAAATTATTTTAGAAACTTAAATGATTGCAATTTTGCAAAAACTGTGAAGAAAAGTACAGAATTCTGAATAGGAAAATCTATAGAAACTCTGTGGTTCCTATGTAACTTAACTGACAAGACAGTGGTATGCAACAAAGAAAACTGGAAACTCTTGACATTTTTTACACTTTTCTGTGAAACATCTTGCATTGGTCCAAAGGTACACAGCCAAAGCAGTTATATACGGGTCCTGACACTCATGGTGTTTTGAGAATCACTATGGCAGTTAAAACCTTTTACTTGAATGAAAAGCAAAAACGTACAGTACAGACCAAAAGTTTGGACACAACTGTGTGTCCAAACTTTTGGTCTGTACTGTATATGAGAAAAAGGTTAGCAGACTTCTAAAGATGATTTTGTTAGATTTCTTTCCAAATCAGCAGGTTTGGGTCTGCATGGAGAGAAGACAACCATCTTATTTATTTCTTAGCATGAAGTTATTTTTAGGGAGGTCTTGTTGGTGCCTTATGTTCCACACTGTGGCTTCTTCTGCAGCAACTGGCTCCTGCTGCTGTCTGCCTCTATTGTGGGAAGGGTTAATTAACGCAGTTGTAAGGGAAAAACTGCTGTTCGCCAGCCAAGTGCATGCCCACTGGCATTTTATCAGCTTGTCATGTTAATGAAATACTGTGCCTGGTAAGATTGCTCAATCTCCATTTCAACTTTTAAACTTTGTCTGGCTCCTGTAGCTGATGGAGTTAAATCGAGCATTAAAGTCACAGAGAGGCCACAACAATATCACTTTACACAACCCATTAAATTGTTCACCCCTACACACACACACACTGTGAAAATAAAGAGCAGCTTCTACTTGATAATCTCTACAGTGCCTAAAAACGTATTCACCTCCCTGGATGTTTTGCATTATAAATCAATCATGATCAACAAAGTTAGGCCTTTGTGGTGAATAAATCAAGCAAACAAAAACCTCTAATGTCAGTGAAAACAATCACAAATTAAAATATCTTGCATAAAATGACGCACTGAATAAACGTAGAATGTGTGACGCTTTTAAAGAAGGTTTTTTTCAGAGATAAATACTTTTAATAAATAAATTAAATAATAAAATAAATCATTCACAGAAACACAGAAAGAGTAGGAGAGAGCAACATATTGGTTACATTTTAATACATTCATCCATGAGTTGCTGTTTTTTTGTCCCTCTAGGTCAGGGGTCTCAAACTCCTGTCCTCGAGGGCCACAGTCCTGCAACTTTTAGATATGCCTCAGCTGCAGCACACCTGAACAGAATAATTAGGTCATTAAGGCTCTGGAAAACTGATCTACACAAGGAGGAGGTCATTAACCCATTTCATTCCAGTGTTTTGTACCTGTGGCACATCTAAAAACTGCAGGACTGCGGCCCTCGAGGCCTGGAGTTTGAGACCCCTGCTCTAGGTGTTCTGTGGATACATCAACTACTCATAATGCAAAACAATATGTAGGTCCAGCGACCTGTATTTTTAATATGTGTGTTCATTCAGAGCTTTGTCTTATATGTGTGTTGTCTATGTAATGGACGATCGATCTAATTTTGGAGTACCATTCTTCAAGTTCAAAGATGATAATGATCTAAAGTCAATCTCAACGGTAAGAAAAGCCAAATGGGTCCCTCCATGCAGCAAAAAGAAAAATTTGATGTGTGATTTCAGGACTTCTGCAGAGTGTATGGTTTGTCACGGTGTTGGCAATGTATCCTCTGGATTTCAGTGTTTGGATTTGGTGGATCGGGTATGTTTTGGTGCCTTCTGTCCTTGGGGCTTTAAACTCTTTGTAATGTCATTCAAACAGTTTCTGAAGAGTTTCACAGTGTTGCAGAGCAACTGTCTTGCTGTCATGGAGACGGCAACTGAAAGCAGAGCCATTGCCATGGCTCTAAGTCTAATAACGGTTAGTAACCTGGTTAGAGGTTAACCAAGTTACTCTACGACAAGATATTTAAAAATAGAGGTAGCTGACATTTCTGCCACCTGCATGTACACACACAAATACCAATGAAATCCCACTTTTTATAGGATGATGACCAAAACATCTTTGGAATATAAGCAAATTTTTTTCCCAAAATGTACTTTTTAAAAAAATTCTCCTAATAATTGATCTAGAAATGAATGGGGAGGGACAATTTTGATCAAAGCATTGTTCCTCCTATTTATGACAACCTACACTACAGTACTTGTTGATCTTATCCCTTACATATTTTTCTAAGGTAAAAAAAGAGCCTACTAAGTGAAATATGTGTATAGCAACTTGTGCCAATAAATATTTTCACTGGTTAATGACACACTAAACAATATAAATTGGGTTAACATAATACATGGTACAGGATAACTAGGATAAAGGCAATTATTGTTTTGCAGTGAAACAATTTTAAAGAATAATCTGAAACCTAGATATTACCAGAAACCTGAACCTAGATATTTCGATTTTACCAGAAATTGTTTTTCTTCTTTTACCGTTTTAAAGCTGCCGACGTATTTTCAAAACTAAATATTTTTCCTTCCTGAAAAGCAGACTTTCAGCTGAAGTTCACATTTCATGCTTCAGTGGTGAGTTACTCTGCTTGCCAAGTTTTTGTCAATCACAGCCAGCACCACAAGTGCTCTTGCAGCTCCCATGATGCCTTTGGCTTTTCTCCGGCTCCCTTCAACAGCTGAGAGTCAATAGTGGGGTGAGGGCACGGAGGCTGAGGACACAATGGGCCTCTGACAGACTCTTTTTCTGATGGACTCATGTGCCTTGTTGGTTGTCATAGGTTGCTAGAAAAAAGAAGAACAGAGGCGCAGCTGAGCATGCTAATAGTGTAATTGTGACAGGATTTTAGACCGGGTCCCGGAAGCCTGCCAGCCTTTTTGGTGACAATCTTTGCCTGCCCCCCAAACTCACACCATACCCACTTCTTCACCCCTTCTTACCGCCCGACCTCCCGCTCTGCCAACAGCTTTAGCCATTCATTTCTGCCAAGGACATGCAGAGTTATTTTAACCACTTGAGTTCCTACAAGAACTACAAACTGACCCCTTCCAGTTATCATTTCCTCCATAGTGTCACACCAAAATACAGAAAGTGGTAAAAAGAAGAAAAAAACTTGTATTCACAAGTCTGCCAGAGCAGACAAAACATGTCTGTGAACACATTGCAGCTTTCACACATTAAGCAATCTGTCCTCGGTCCGGGGGCATTTGATAGTTTTATTTCGGCATGGGTCCCGGAGGGGCCGGCTGCAGCTGCTTCTTTCTCCTTGTCTGTTTTGGAGCGAGGAAAGCAGACAGGCCCTTCGTGGCAGTCATATGAGGCCTGCAGCAGAAAAACAACCAGGGCTTGTGTGTGTTGTGTGTGGGAAACAAGCGACTACGAGTATTATCTTCTGACCTTCACATTTCACTTTGAAACACCCAAACATGATTCCTAAACATCACTGTTGATCATCTTCTTATGTCCTGTTTGTGTAGATATTTATGCACATCCTGTCTGGTGCTGTCATAATGCCAGGTGCGACTAGGTGCTGTTAATCAGATTAATTTAACCAGCCGATCATCTTCAAGTGCAACCGCCTTTGCAAAAGCTGTTCTGTAGCTAAGGCTGTGTCTTGATGTTCAATTCCAATTTTATGCTGAAATCAAATTTTTTTTACATGGTAATTCTGACTACCGGTAATTAAACCCTCAATGAATTATCTGTGTCACTTTACTTCCCCAAGGCAACCTGCATGCACATATGAATATTGCTGATGTCACACACAGTGCATTGTTTACGAACAGTAATAATGGAGCAATCTATAGATTGATTTTAAAGTTTATTAATAAAAAAGGTTTGACTTTTAGTCTGGAAAATATGACACATAATGTTGCCATTGGCATCAGTAAAATCATTTTCATTTTATGTTTTTCTGATGAGCTAACTTGGTTTACTGTAGGGTATAATGACTTCTCTTCTCCGGGATTTCACCCCAAACATTCCAAGTCTTTTACTGATTATCCATCACAATTAATGTCTACACAGAAATGTTGTGCGACAGCAATAGCTGCCCCCCGGGAAGCACGAACACTGTCAGGTAAATTAAATGAAGCGTCAAGTTAAGATTTTGCCTTCAGGAATTTTTGTAATTGAGTAGTTGCCGGTCCCATTCAGCATTAACCAATATGTTTCACAGTTTCAGGGAATTCCTGGCTTTAAGTTAAAAAAATGTTTTCAGATAACAGAGAAATCCAAGACGTTCTAAATAGATTTAAATCAATTAAAATACAGCTAGACAACTACTGCTGGGAATTTAATGAGCTACTGAAAGTAAAAAGTGGAAAAACCATTAGTGTTTAAAAATGTGCATTTACTGAGCAGTAACACAACAGCTCTTAGCCAAACAAATGATATTCTCTTTTTGAAAGCTGTTTATTAGGCCAGCTGTCCACCACTGCCATCACAACCCTTCTTAACTGGAGAGTTTAGTCTGAATCAATACATCAGTCAGTTTCAGGAAATTCTGGCTTTTCAGCTTAGCTTGAGGTTTAGGACACCTGCCAGTGCTGATTGTAAGGCTAGATTACAGGGAAAGGATAAAAGCCTGAGGGCTTCACTCAAACAGACATGTTGACATCCTTTAACATTTTTTACGTAAAGAATCTAAAGTCTGGCAATTCTGTATGTGATCGAACAGCTTTTCAGTGCTGATGACTGTAGGCCAGCAAAGCCACTTGTGCAACCAGGATCCCAAACTGCTGACACAGTCTGCACTCTGAGCCACCTAATTCCCGGATGCCGGATCATCCTGTTCCCTAAATCTCCCCAAATCCCATGGACAGTGGTCCATGAGAGGCTCTGTTTACCCTAGTCCCACCAGCCATGGAGTCCTCAGGCACTCTCTCTCTGAGTTTTCTTCCGCACAGAACAGTCACGCACTCATCAGTTAATGCTGAACATCTGGAGGGATTAGCAGTGTCAGGCCAATCAGAGTCGAGCTGACAGATCCCAACGCAATGCCATTCTGCAGCTGCACTCGGCATTCAAGCGGGTTCCCATCTCTTGTCCTTTCTTTCCTCCTCTGTCTTTACTTCTCTTGCCCTCTTTTTCCTACAATCTCCTTCCAACTCATGATTTTTTTCTGTCCCATTCATAATTCTTCATCAGAAACGTCCGTTTACTTAAATTTGCATAAAAACCGCACAAGAAAACTAAAAATGCTGAGAAAAATAAGCGATTCTACATCTTTTACAGATTTTTCAGACATTTATGGTGGAATGAGTTAAACGTAGTCAGGCTGTAAGGCAGGAGACAGCAAGGTTATGTGAAGGGGACTGGAGGCGCCACCTGCTCAAAATGTTTGTGGCTATAAATCAACTGTAGTGGTTGCACCATGCAAGCTGCGAGGAAGACTGATACACATGACATCATAAGTGTTCACTGCTCAAATGCTGAGGCGAGTCGTTTTTCAAAAAAGACATGAAGGCCGGATCGTTTTACTTGAGTCAGCTGCTGAAAGGTGTTATTGTTTGGTTATTTTACATGTTTTATGAAGTCACAGATGTTGTGAAAACAAAATGTTATAGGAAATGAAATCAGATAGACAATACTACATGGATACAGCATTATAAAAGTTACACAAGGAATAAACTCCGGAAAAAAACCCCTGCAAATACTCAAATTTATCTAAGATCCCTGCATTAGATGTTTAAATTAATACCACATTATTCAGGTTTTAATACCACATTAAATCTAAAATTGAAGCCCATAAAAATATCCAGCATGATGTGACTGCTCTAGGTTGCCCCCCGTTGGTTGAACTCACATGAGTTCAAGTTGCTGGAATTTCGCAGCAGTCTTGGTTCTTCTGGGGGTAATCGAAAAGGGTTTGCTGAGCCTGGAATGGACACGCGGGACTCCATCTGATCTCAAACAGCTGCTCTGCAGAAAGACCCCACAGCTGTGACCGTCCAATCTATAACGCAGCTACAGCCCAGGCAGGCACATTTGAAAAACATTGCTCTGACCCTCAGAATGTCCTGACCCTGCGGTGCAGGCATTTTGTCCTATTTTGTCAAAGAAAGCATCTGTCTTCTCATGGAGTGTTTTTGGAATAAGTTATTTTCAGCCAATAGGAATGATCCAGTTATTCTCAACTGAACTAGCATGGGCTACTGGCAGTAACAAGAGAACAAAGTTCTAAAGTGTTGCACGTAGATGATTATATAGACGATTATAGAAGTCTGGATTGAATCTCTGAACCAACAGATTTTTTTGAGGATTTGATCTGATATTCTGATCGAAGAGGCCAGCTGTGTTACATCAGAGTATATTGGTACAAACTTGATGGAGTTAGAGAAGCTGTATGTAGGCATGACTTGGTTCTGAAGTTGTGAAACTGTATATGTTGAAGGTATAACACTGCTGTGTGAGAGCTGTTTTCCTTCTGCTGTCATCTGGGAGCCATTCCACATGTGATAATTAGAGAAATTAGCCACCATGTAAAATGTTTTCTCATGACAGAGTGAAAGAAATTCCTTCCAGAAGTGCTCTTACATACTATATATCTACATCTGCTGATGAAGAACTTCATCACAGAAACAAACTCAATCTGAGTGATATGTTCAAAAAGCTGCCCTCTAATATTTATAGTGTGCAGGAATATCGGGTTTTGACAAACTTAACTACCAGTCCATCTTGAGCTGCAAGTTCAGTGCTCTATACAAAGTCTAATGGTGTTTTCACAGCTGAGTTGTTCGGTACATTTACAACAAACTTTTCCCTTCTTGTGCGCTCCATTTGAAACCAGGGACCACCAAACGATCTTAATTGGCCGATTTGCTTTTACACACTATTACCTGATAAACTTAACAGGTAATCTAATAAAGAGGCTTGTGAGTTTATATGACTTCTAAATTGTTACCCCCATGCAAAAGTAGTAGTAACCAATACCAGTTACTTGGGTAACGCTAAAAAAGGTACTTTTTTAATAGCACTTGTTAACTTTACTTAAGTAATATTTTTATGAAGTGATACTACTGTTACTCAAGTTTGTTTTTACAAATATTTCTATTTGTGAAAACAAATAGAAATATTTGTTTTTACTTTTAAAACAAATATGTATTTGTTTTAGAAGTAAAACCAAATACATATTTTAAACAAAAATGCACCAAATAGACCTCTACAGTTTATGTTAAAGTGAGACTTGTTGTTTGTTCACAGTCTTTGCTCTTCTGTTTTTTTCCATCTTCTGAGCCTGTTGTGCCATTTGGAGATCAAGCGAATATACAGTAAATAGTATATACTGTCACTGTAAGTATTTTATCCTGTTCTAGTAATGTATACATTAAATGCTGTAAAAATTAGCTTAATAAATTTTGTTGAAAAGAAAATGGAATTTTTTTTTTATCTGCCTGGATCTATTTTGCAACTATGTTATTTGCTTTTATTATTATTTTGGACTTTAAAATAGCAGAATTTTCTCATAACTTTATAATTTTGTTTGACTCATCACTATAAATATTGAACCAGATCTTATGATCAGTAGCTCAGTGATTGAGTATCATTTTTACCAAATAATGTTTTACTCTGATTAGATGAATTTCTTAGTCAGCTACATTTTACTTTTATCTATATCCAATATATGTAGATGTATAGTATGATATTAGGTATTTCCAGTAATAATTGAAATACAAAGCAAAGGATAAAATGATTTGGTTCAAAAGCCACTGTAAATAAGAGTTGTCTTGCTAATGTGGAATTTTTAGACAATTGATTTTTTCATTTTAATGTACCTTATCAACTAGCTAGCACGGCTTGTAGCTGCAACAGCAGCTGTTAACTTTTTGTCAAATGTGGACAGAAATGTTTTTCAAATTTGTAACATTTCTTACAATTATTACGATTCTGTCTGTGGTTATATTACGTAATTGTGCACTTGAGTTACAAAGTGTTTTTTTTATGAGTCAGGGTATATATACAAACAGAAGGAGTTTACTTTATGAAGCTTTAAGCCTTTGAAATTTAAAGCAAAGTCACTTTGGCTCTAAAGACAAATTGTGATGGAAATAAATCTACCATAAAGGCTTTCAAACCCCAGAGCACGTGTGGCAAAGCGTAAAATTGTGTCATAAAAAGGAAACTTAAAAGGAAAAATAAAAAAGAAGAAATGTGCATATACTGTATGTGTCTAATATGTGTACCATGTGTGATTAGGAAGGAGACAGTTAGGGGGAAGGATAAACTATATGAGTAATTGCATCATGGAGGTTCAATAACTTGCTGCCATTTCTTTCTTTTTTTAGGCTTTGTTTCATTTTTGTGATGTTTTATGACCCATGGCCTATTAAAACTTCCCATGAAGCTAATTATTCAGCTGCTACAAAGAAAATCAACCCTTGTTTCTTTACTGCCAGAAAATTAATTTTGTGACAGGGACATGCTCCGCAGCTTTTTAATAACACTTATGCCCTGGCCCGTAGAGTCCCATTATCTTGCAATAATGCAGGTGTTCTCTTAATGTGAGGCACCAGAAGGCCGAATGTGAAGCCAAAGCAAAGTTTACTTTTACAGCCGTCTCCCACCAAGAAACAACTCATCTGCAAGTGTAATCGAAAATACTTTTCTAAACACCGACTATACAGCATGAATTTGTTTCTACATTTGCTGAAAATGAGAAAGATAAATGAATAGATTATAAATGTCAAGTCATGTTTTAACAAATCTTTAATCAGTGTAGAATAATTGATTTGAAGTTTAACTTGCCAAAGAACTCCATTTGGGTGATCTAATTCCCCAAACAGCTGTAAAATGTCCTCATAAATATAATAAATCTTTACCAGATCACAAGCTGTGTTTTAAGGAGTTCAGATTAAAAAAAAAACACTTAAGTGTTTCAGATCAAACTTTTTTCAATGTCAGATAAATACGACTTTAATAAATACAGTGATAGTTACAATCTTAAGGAAGCAAAGCTATCCACACTAATCTGGCCTTGTGTAAAAAAAAAGTTTAAAAAAAGTAATTACCCCCTAAACAAAATATGTGCCACAGTTAGCAGCAGGAACAGTCAAAGCATTGGTATAACTGAAAACAAGTCTTTAACATTTCAGTAAGAATTTTGCCCATTTGTCATTGCAGAATTAATTCATCCACATTGGAGAGCTAATAGCATAAGTTGCATGTTCACAGCATCTACCATGGATTTAAGTGCAGACATCTGTAATGTGCTTACCTCTTTTTAAAGCACTATAGAGCATTAATGCTCAAAAAAAGAGAAAATCGCCTTTTTTATTTTCTTATTTAATTTTTTGGCAAATAGGATGAGGATTTCATTAACATAAACCAGTAAAAAATTATTCGATGTAGTACAATCCAGATCAAGTTTGAAGGTTCAGATTTTTTTACTTTGAACTTTGGATTGTATTAATGCAGCCCAGATACCTTAAAAGCAATTTAAAAATCCCTTATTCCTGTACTGAGTGCTACAACACAAATTGGTGCGGTTTTTTACGCTAATTTGTCTATTTCCATTGTAAAAGTGGTCCATACAACCAACCTGTGCCACACAGGGCAACAGTATTGGCAACAGTATGATCATCTCACAACACAGTTCATTAATTGGAGGACAGGAGGACAGAAAAACATCATAGCTTGTGACATGTGACATTAATGCATCACTTCTGTCGCTGCACCAGTATTAACTCTGCCCAATGAGAGTTCAAGTGGTGGTAGAAATGCCCTCCTGAACATACCCAACCATGACAAAGCACACTGAACTGCTCCAGCCTATGCTCAGTGGAAACAAGGCATGAGTTTAGCCTAACTTAGTGTCTAGATAAGACAATTCAGTTCAAGTTTGATCTCTTTAAAAGTTTTACTATTTTGAGCTACAAATTGGAAACTGTGAATGACGAGTGAACTTCAGCATCATTAGTCGTGAATTTTACATGTTTACATCTGTCGCAGCTGCATGGTATCAAACATGCTGCCAAAAACAATTTGCAGTAAAATGTGTTGAATGGATGGATAGAAGTTTGCAAAACGGCTGCCATCTTTAGGAGTAATACGCCAACATGCTCCTAAACATGCTGCCATGTTTAGGAGCAAACATCACGATTTATTACCAGAGTTTTTAGGTAGGACAAGACCAGATAGGTAATCTGCAATCCCATAACATGTTTATTGAACAAACAGATATACTTCATGTTGTTTTAGCCTCACTTTCTCTTTGTTTGTGTAGTTTATCAAGAAAGAAACATGGAACAATTGCACTCATTACAACTATAAAAATGCAAGGAGACATCTCTGAAGTTTAGAAAAATTATGGATTACGTGAGTTGTTGTATTGTAACACATTAGTTTAAAGGCAGTTTGATCAATTTTCTATCACTAGCTCTGACCCCTGTCTCACCCTTAAGGTCCCAACAATAGGTCTGCTTGCCAGGTCACTGGATTAGTTAGCACTAAAAGAGGAGAAGGAGGTTATGGAGGGGATATGAATGTAAAGCCTTGAGATTGGATCGAAGGATGACGGTGTTGGGTTTCCCCTAAGCTAAGGCTAGCTGTGGCGTAAGCTTCCCTCTTTCCAGTTCAGGGGCCAGAGGTCATTCAGCAGGCCTGAGGCCGCTGAAATGAGCTGGCTGGAAAGAAGTGAGGAGGATAGTGTGAACGTGGAGTGTAACCTTTTAACCAACTTGTTTTTCCCCCCTCAGATAATTTGCTTCCATGTTGGAAAGAACCCATTAAAATTATTATATGTATTTCTGCTTTATAATAATATAAAACTATTTTAAGAATAGCTGGGTTTTCCAGAGAGATTTTTTCAGCTAATCCCTGTCAAACAGAAAAAAGTGAAATTCATCCGTAGATCTTGTGATTCTTCTGCGCCTCACTTTCCCCTCTTCCTAAATAATATTTATTCTTATCAGATAAATATTATAATCCCAAAGTTTGCTGAAGGAGTTAGGATACTGATTTAGTAGGAAATAATATACTAAGTTCTGGCTATTCTGAATGACTTAAGGGCAATGTCATACACATATGTAACCTCTAGGAAAGAGGTTAACAAGGCATGATGGTCATTACTGGTGGAGAAGAAGAAGTGTCCCCTCTTTGAAAACTACCTTTGAATTACAGAGCCGATGAATATCATTTTCCAGGGCTATGTTAAGTACCACCTGAAGGCAGGTTAATCTTCACTGTAGAGAGGCTGAATATGGGCTTAGAATTCTGGGTGTGTTCACTTTCTGATATGGAGGGATGTTTTCTTTTTGTGATCGTATGACAAACACCAAAGTGAAAAGTTTCCACTGAGAGACAATAGCAGTATGGTTATATTACACAGCACACAGATACATGCACAACTTAAATCTGAGGGTTTCTTTTTTAAATCAAGATGATTTTCAACAAAGTTTCAAGTACAAATTTAAATATTATGGAAGAAATTGTTAAGAAGAATTTATATGGTAAAAAAACAATCCCATTTCTAAGACTGTTGAAATCTAGAAAACCACAGTGAAAAAACTGGATGATTTTCCTAACTGATCCTGACCTGTCAGTTTGCACCGACAGCAACACACATTTGAGCAGATGTTGCTGCTCCATTAAGAGTAGTCTGAAATAATATGAGTTGTTCAAAATGAAGGCAAATAACTTATTATGTAATTTATTGGCAGTGGTGTTGGAGAGTATAATCTAATATGTTGATGTACAACATATTAGATTGCTGTTGAAACACCTTAAATACAGGTTTTTATAAATCCTTAAAGTTGTTGTAAAACCAGTAAAATGACAAGAAAAATTTGACCCCTGAGTTTGCCCTTACTGATTCTATTCTCGTCTGCAATGCTCTCATTCATGCCCCCAGCTTCTACCAACAAACCCCCTGAGCAAAGGAGAATGGGTCGTATAAAGGAAACCGGGAGTCTTTTTATATCCGTTTACTGTTGGTGTTAGCAGCCATTTATGACTCCACTGGCTCCAGTGACGTGGGACGCAGGGCGCAGCGAGAGCAGGCCGTCTCCTCCGAAGCTATTCGACGTCTCGTAACCTTGAAGCCTTTTCCTCTTTATTGCCATTAAACTGCATCTGGGAGTAAACCCCCCATGTGGGCCCTGGCAGTAATGAGGCTCCTTCTCTACAACTTCAAATGATCCAGGGTGTCAAAGGGAGGATTTTTTTTTGTTGTTGTAACTCACTTCCTGACTGATTCATTTAGCTGATGGCCAAGCTTTGTGTTAACTACACTGGCAATCAAGGGAGAAAAAGCTGTTGATTTCTAAGAGATTTACTTAAGGACCTTAACATAATAATACAAAATAAACATATTTGAGCCATGTAGAAAGATTTCAGCAAACTTGATGATGCCATCTCCTAACTAAGTCAAATCAAAGCTGTTGAATGTTTTAGGTTAGAGTTTGTGTGGTAGAATTTAGATTGTTATGGTGAGATGTGGCAGCATCTCACATATGGTGGAGGAGCCACATCTGTTTTTAATCCTCACAATTTGTTTTTGCTTTTCTTAAAACAAATGGATACTTTTAGGCTTAATATTTACATCATTAAACTGCTGTGATACCTTTTCCTTTCAGTCCCTATATGCTGCTGTATTAAAAACCCAAATGTTGCATAAGTCCAGACCTAAGGAAACAAAGTGCATATTTTGGAATATCTAGCTTTGTCATATGTTTGAAGTTTGTGTCTAACATTTGATGCACTCCAGTTATGCATAGTGCATGTATGCCAAAATCAACGTGTTGCAGTTCACAGTTTTCTTTACATCATGAGAGTACGTCACTTTGTAATCACAGTATTGTCTTGTTTAACTTTTCTTTTTCTGTTAACGGATTAACTAAACAACTGCAGACATAACTTCAATACTCTGAGTGCCTCTAAGTGTTCAGATGATGATTAGCAGAAATAATCAGAAAATAGGTCAGCTGCCACCAGTTTAAGAATCATCTTAGTAGATACAGATGTGCAATATATGGGCAGAAATTACTGGATGCCATCTTGTCAATATTGACCAAAATTTGAGGAATATTTCTGACACTTGTTGAAGAATTAAGGGAATTCTGAAGGCAAAAGGAGGTCCAATCTGATGTTAGCAAGCTGTACCTGATAAAATGTCTGATAACAGTAGGAATTTGGTTCCAGCTGAGTGACTCATTTCTATTCTTTTCTAAAAGATACATAAAACTAACATAAATATTTTACATCCATTTAGTAATGGCACAACATTTAAACCAAACCGTCATAATTTTTTTAAACTGCAACTTGTCTAGCTTCTTTCAGCAGCTAGCTGTGCTACAGAACTAATACCAGCTTTTAAAGTCTGAAAAAATACAGATATATGTTTTCATGTGAGCCATTTTAATTCCTATCCTACTGGAATAATACAGTATATGCATGCAGCATCTTTGTTACTATCACCCCTTAAGAAAAAATATTAGTTTTAGCTGCTGGTAATGTAAAGTGGGTATATCCTTCAGACCCCACAGGAAGGAGTGGAGTCCCGGAAGGCCCCAACATCTAACTGTAACATTATACAGTGTCTAAAATAAAGAATTGGTCCATTTGTATCATAATCATCTTTTAAATCAGTGGGACACCGTTTGCACCACAAACCATACAAACTCATTCGATTTGGTTTCTTTCTGCTGACTCAACCTGGTGCTCATGACTGCATTACCACTGTACTATCAAAGGGATAATGTTTAACTAGCATGAGGCAGTTTTGCACTGACAGAGATCCCAGATACAGAGTTGTTCATTAAAAGCCGCAAATGGATTATTTCCTTCCTGTTGTTTGCTCGCCATACAGGGCTTTCAGGTTTACTTCCGAACCTGAGCAAGCACAATGACCTTATCATGCAGGGGAGCTGATTGTGTAACCATTGCCCTCTAGTTATCTCTGTACCACGGCCAAAGTTAATAGCCTCTTCCTTTTTATTTTCTTTTTCCTGGAATCCACACTTGCTGCAGGGTGTTTGTCAGAAGACATTGGGAGCAGCAGTCTTGAAGTCTTGAAATGAGATATTGATTGAGAAGAAGAGGTTTATCTCTTAAAAAAAAAGATATGGCAGCAGTTTCTCTGAATGACTTGTTTGTACATGATTGTAAACTGAGTAGACTACATGCTAATGCTAACTCAGCATTGGAGGGGGTGGAGGAGTAAATCAAACTTCAGGGGATATTTTGTTGTAAATGCAGTTTAAACATGAAAAAACAGCTGTAAGTTATTAAATTTAACCTTTTAAAACATTTTTAAATGTCCCATACTTCCTATGAATAAAGTTTTTTGTATCAGCAGAGACAAGATTGTTTATTTCACCAAATGCTGCAGCTGAGAGTATCAAAGCAAACAACCACACCTCTTGTACAGGTCACTGAGCAATGTTAATCATACACTGAACACACTCACTGTTCTCCTGCCTTTCAGCTTTGGTGATTTGTGTGTGTGCGTGTGTGTGTGTGCATCATTATGTCCTCTGCTCATGTCGCACAGATTAAATTTAAGTCTTTTATCTTTGGTAACTCCTTGAGTTGTCATGTCGGTAAAATGTAGGAGCATCAAAGTGAGGTAAAATCACCTGCAGTTGGTGTTTTGCATTGTTTGGTAAACTGTGATTAACATCTGCAACATCACACTACTTGTGGGTGAGTGTGTGTAGTCTTAGATTTTATTTCTATAGAATTATGCAATATGAATGCCAGGACTTTGACTGAGCCATTCTAACATCACTAAGTTTGGATCCAAATTTTTCAACTCTAGATCTGGAAGCATGTTTACCCTCATAGTCTTCCTAGATTGTGAACCCAGTATCTCTCTTTTGCTGCTTCTTACCAGTTTTTATTCCTGGATTGACCAGCAACAATTAGTTGCATCCGTCTTCCTGTTAATTCCAATTAGCTTTCCCTTTCCCTGTAGAAAAGCATCTCCAACAGCATGATGCTGAAACCAGCATAAACCATGGTGGGGATTGTGTGTTCAGGGTACAAAGTTAGTTTTCCTGATAGACGTAGCATTTTGTATATAAGCCAAACCTTCAGATTTGGTCTCTTTTGATCAGAGCAGATTTGTTTTTGTTCATGTTTGCTCTCTTACATGACTTTTAGCATCCACTCATGCATATTCTTCATCCTCTTATCCTTAAAGAGTTATATCAGGCCTAGACAGGCCTCTACAGTAGTTCATTTAATATATTCATGTTGTGAGGGATATTTCTTCTTGGTACAATTGGGAATATCTTAAACACCACAGCCATTGTTGCTTGTTATTGTTCAAGTATATTTTACCTTTTTCCATGTTTAAAATGTTTGTTGAAGTAGTAGAAGTACTACTTTCTTACTTCTGATGGCATTTTCCAGAAGGATAATGCACCATGTAGCAAAGTTGAAATCATCTCAGTCTTGTTTTTTTTAACACAATGAGTTCATTATATTCACGAGTTTCACAGTCAGTGGAAATATATTTAATAGAGCCCTTGGGATGTTGTAGAATAAAGAATCTGCATCATGGATGCCACATTTCCAGCAAGTTTATGAAGCTGTCATGTCAATATGGCAAAAAATGTCTTGGACATCTTCATAAATCTACATTAGGAAAGAACTAAGGACACTGTGATGGAAAATTGGGTCCAACCTGGTAATAGCGATGTGCAGCTATTAAAGCAACCAGTATATCCAAATTAATATTAGCCTTTTTTCATTTTTAAGACATTTTTTGCAGGTGGTTTGGGGAGTCACTAGTAGAAAATAATCTTTTATGCATCAGGTTGACAGTGAAACAGCAGGTCACAGTTTTATAAACAGAGTCAATAAAGAGTCCCTTTTACTCTTGGCTTCAGTTGGCAATATTTCCCTTCAATCTAAGAACTGTACATTTTATGTAAAGTTCTCAGGGACGAGAATTACGTCAAGCTAAACAGTGACGAATTGCAGTTTGTTTGGCCACAGGAGGAAAAACCAGTTAGAGACTAAATGGAAAAATTGTGTGTTTTTAGACTTCTGCCAGCTCTGAGGGGCATCCATCTCCTTGAAATTTGCCTGTTTAAAAGCATTTGGTATCGTTTTTATTCCTGTAAGGGTTGCAGAAGGAACTTTGATCCTAAAGTTATGCTAAAAGTACATTTCAGCAACTTTTGCCTATGGTAAATCACTTCAGATAAGAAAGTGTTGTAAACATATGAGAATATGTAAGCCATCTACCATATGTTCTTGTAATGGCAATGTTATTGTTGTGCTAAATAGTGACCAATCATGAGAGTCATGCTTTCACAACAAGCATACATCCCATTCATATTTGTCACATGTGTGTGTAATATTCTGTGTCAGCACATCTTGAGTGCAAATGCGTTGCAGCTTGTAAATCTGACGCCCTCAGAGACTAATAATAACAAATCTATCTCTGCCGATTGCGTTTCATGGGTCTGTGGGATGTAAACCACACCAAAAGCTGTCATTAATGCCATTTTTGTGGCAAATCCAAAGCGGAGGACATGAAAGCGTCTCATTATTTAATATTAACACATGGTGCTTTGTGTTGCGCTCCACAGAAGCTTTCCATTTAAACTTGAAATTCATCAGAAAGTTCCCCTGTGCCTCTCATCTCATGGGAACCGCTGCAGTAATCAAACTGTTTCTAATGGCTTTCTAATGATTGGAAGATTCTTTTGAAATTCAGCACAGGATGAAGCATTCTTGGTCATTAACACTTTTCAAAGTCTGCGCAGCAAATCTGCAAACACGTTTTCAATCTTGGTGATTTTTCTAAGGAAATTATCCAGAACTGAGACAATTCGTTGTAGATTAGGACCTCCAAAGATGAAACTAAATTAAATTTTTTGATTAAATCAATTCCGTATCTGCCTGTTTTAGTTACAAGCAGCATAGCTTTAGGTATGCAGTTCTCTGATGGTCTTGTTTTCTAGTCCAGATGGATGCAGTTGAAAATGCATTCATATTCTTTTGGATAATAGTGTTGCCTTGTTTCTTTTACCATTTTACAAACAAAATTTGCAGTAATATGTAGAATTTTATAGTGATAAAAATATTCATGAATGAATTTATTTTTTTTAAAAACTGTCAAAAGAACAACAAATAAAGAAAATGCTACTGGTAGCACTATTAACATTCATCAATTGAACAAATTAGAGATATATTACTATACACTTCAAAAACACATATCTATAGGCTGAATAAAACCATGTAAAACCCAATCACAGGGAAACAAAGTACAGCTTTAACTTTTTGTCCAGGTTTTACCTATTTTGTACATATCCTGGGGTTTTCAGTTAGTTTTTAACAGACTTTTCTTTTTGCATATTTCCTCTCACTCAGAGACCATATTGTGACGTCAAAGTACTATATACAGTATATATATATATATATATATATATATATATATATTGTTTTTTTTTACTTTACCTTCAGACCTCAAGAAAAGTTGTTTCTCCCTTGTGTTACCTCATAACCTGGTTAAGACAACATAATGTTTATTTTTCTTCAAAAGGTGATTTTTTTTCCATACTGTTTAGCAGCAGTTGCCTTGAATGTTTTGTGGAATATGTGCTTTATTGCAGTCTAAAACTACTTTCACACTACAATATTTTTATTATTCCTCTGAGCCGATGTAGACCCGGGTTGTGTCCTGACATCTCATAAGATTCAGATGGTGAAAGCAGGATATTTATGCTTTTCATTTAGTGAATTCCTAAATGGGTTAAAATGTGAGATGTTGTTGTTTATTGTACATCTTAATTTTAATGGTATCTGAAAAACTGAGAAAAAAATGCACTGCTGTGAACTCAACTTATAACTCTCACATATGGACAAGGTTATATGTGTATGCATATCAAGATTATGCAATTTCATAAGTGTGTCCAGTTTAGCAGACTCAAACAAAGGTCTGGAGAGTCAGCGGGTTCAAACATCTTTCAGTTTAAACGTCACGTCTGTCCATTTACACCAGCCTTCAAGAACAACCATTCAGAAACTTTGTGATGTATCCCTGTCCCTATATACATGTAACCATGTAGGCAGAAATTAAATACTTCTGTTATGTATATGTTTTCCATGATGCTGATTATTACACAAAATATGCACAAAAGTGCATTATGGTTTCCTTTATGCACCAGTCAGACTGGGGCTGAATGCTAACAGCCATTTTCCTATCCATAAAAGTTTTTGCAGGCCAGTCTGTTGCAAATGTAAAATAAAATTATAACAATGAGTGTTTTCAAGCCCATAAACATCCTTGAGACATTTTGCTTGATGAGTGCACATCCAATGAAAAGGAATATTACATCTGGTGCTAAATTTTCATTAGCACAATAGTAGCTGGCAGCACAGCACCAATATAATAACACAGTAAGGGGGCGACGTAAAGCTGTCAATCTGACTGAAATGGATGGGTCCTGGTCAGAAGGGGCTTTACGGGACCTAAATCAGTTTGAGTGAGACTTTGTGGCGGGGTGTACAGGCGTATTTGAGGAAGCATGGCAGGAAGGAATGTTTATGCTGTCTGTGGAAGTTCCTTATGAGTGTCCATGAGGCCCAAGGAAGGATCCAGGCCCTCCTCCTCCCCCCAGTGCTCTGCGGATCCTCTCCTGGCTCCAGTCGGGCTCTGGCTCTGATTAATAGCCACCGGAGGTGTCCAGCAATGGCTGATAAGGGACCTCCATCTCCCCCCTCCCTTTTCTGCAACATAGGGCCTCGTAACAAGCTAGCTCTCCTCTCTTTCCCCTCCTCAGGCACTCAGGGAAGCCAATTAAGCAGATCTTAAAACTCAGAGCGGTGACAACTGGTCTGGGCCTCTGGCTGAGGGCCATGATGTGACAGTGGCGTTCATTTAGAGGGTACTGCAACACATTTAACCTTGAATCTAAAGTGTCGGGTCAAAGGTGAGAACAGCTTGCATGTCTCTCCCAAGAAACACAAAGCTTCATTTTTAAGCTAATTAGTTAATCAACGTGTTTACCATGAGGAATCCTTACTAATGCAGTTGAAGTATAATCGTTTGTCAAACAATCCGACAATCCAGCTGCCCCCCACTTTGCAGTGATTTGGTTCCCAGGCTCTTCGCTAGGAGGGGAGGAGGCTTCTTCTGTTCTAGACGAGAACACAAGCTTATCCCAGTGGCTCGTTCCTCTATTTTTAAGTTGATTGCCAATGCTACAGGTGATCAAAGCACAAGACCATAGGAAGGAGCTTAGGGCACAGCAGCACGGCGAAACGGATTGCTTCCTGGTGATTTGTAAGTAGGAAAAGACTTTTGACATGAAAGACAACCTCAACAGCACAGGAAGAAGAATAAAGCAGCTGTAAAATGCTTCTTGTTGAATTGATGCAGAGGGTGGCTCCCACAACTATTTTTCTTTTGCTTTTTTGTGGGTGCCTGGCATTTCCTACTGAGCCATTTCTACAGTCACATGCACACAACAAAAGGCTACATCTGAAGGGGTGGGGAGCCTGGGGTCTTAGGGGTAAGGAGATGCTTTGTGCTGGGATATTGTGAAATCAGACAACTCCCATTTCTTTTCACTCAAGCCATGTTCGAAATTTGGTTTAATTCTTTGCTGTGACAAAAGTGTAGTTTTGCTTTTAAAGGATTAAAACTAAATGGATTTGTGATGGATCAGTTGTTTATAACTGAACAAGGCATTCTTCAAACAAAACATGCGTTTTTCTTTAGAGTATTTTATCCATTAAATTAAAAAAAACAATTGAAGAACAACTCAAATATAAGTTGCAGTATTTCCAGCTTTTAATTCGGACAAAAGTAAGATAATGGCTTCAAGGAGAACTGGAAAGGATGCTGATGTTGGAAAAAGTTGTCAGTTCCTCAATTGCTCTGAATGTCATCCTCTTACAGAGAAATCTGCACATCATCCTCAAGCAAAAATATTTCAACAGAGATAACATTTTTGTTTGTGAAAAAATAATAAATAGGCTTAACTTTGTTCAACAGACAAGAATCTGAAGACCATGGGATGAATTATGTTTACCTCCTTAATGTTGGGTCTTGTTTAATGCAATCCATTGACTTTAGATGTCATCTAATTAGTAAATACAACCCGACTGTGTGTAATGTAATCTTAATATAAATCCAGTTGTGCTGTAAAGATCTCAGGTTTATTAGAAAAGATTAGTAAACAGCACCAGGAAGACTGAGAGATACAGCATAAGTCATATGGAACGCTAGGGAGAAGTTTAAAATGGAGTTTGGTTATAAAACAAATATACTTCAGTTTGACCTTCTCAAAGACCTCTTTCAGTCCATCAAATGAACATGGAAAGATAATGACAGCACGAAACAATCATATAAGAAAAGCTGTACGAGGCAGCAAAAGAGGTTTACTTTCCAGAAGTACAATGATTATGGAATGGCCATTTATATAATGACCATCATAACCAACATTTGTTGTTGCAAGATGACAAAATGTGAAAAAATTCAAGATATTTAAACTCTTGTGCAAAGCTGTTCTTTTCCCAGTAGCTTCCTCAATGGTAAAATTGCATATTTTTCCATTTATACTGTTGAAATATTTATATTTTATTTAAACCTGTTATAAGAGCTGTGAAATTAATTCACCTCCTGTTCACATGCAGCCAGCTGAAACTTGTCTGACAGTTCTGGGAAACCTCATTGCAGCATTCAGTGGCACATGAGATGTGTTAGTATATTTCATGACAACAGATTTGGGCTGATACCTAGGCCGCTGATGAAGTTCAAAAGCACTGTCAGGAGAGGGAGAAGGAAAGAAAAAGACAGGAACGAGAAAGTATAAACTTCCTGTGGGAGGAATGTAACTGCTACCCATCACAGCTGGAATCTGTGGGGTCGCATACCAGAGGAATGGTAAATATTTAACATTTAATTTCCTTGCTGTAAGGTAGACTGGACACAGAGCACAGCCAACAACCATAGTGCACAATATCTGAGACACATAGATTGGCACTCATAGTGGAAAAGAGGCATAAATCCAAGAGACACTGTTAAAATATTTAGACAACATTTCCACATAATCAGCAACATAGACCTACAGAGGTAATATTTATCTTTTTAGCATCAATGCAAATGTTCCCATGCAGTTTTCAGGTTACATACTGTTCTAGACTCCAGTTTCATTGTTTTCTTACAACAGGTATAACAAGTTTTTTGTCCTTATTATACTCATATAAAAATATCAAAATAAAAAAATACTCACAATGTCTGAGATATTTTTATAGTGATCAGAATTAAAAATGGAACCTTGAATAACCAGGGATGGATGGATGAGGCTGCAGACAGAAAAGGAGAAGATAGTACAAGGAAGGATAAAAGGAATGAAGCAAGAAAGAAAGTAAACAAAGACAAGAAAGGAGAAAAGGCCACAACAAAGGAAGAAAAAGTAAGGACAAGAAAAGGAAGCAGGGATGGAGAAAAGATAAGGAAATATGAAAAGAGGTATGGAGAACACAGTAGCAAGATGGTGAAGTTGGGTGAGTTGGGCATTATAACTTTCTTCCTTTAATTTAGCAACCTACAGACCTTCAACTGATCACCAATATAGTGTTCACTCCTGCTGCACATAACAGAGACTAATGTCAAAAACAACAGAGAAGTTGATAACTGTTCCTACCATGCTTACCAGGCAACAGTGGAGACGGCATCACAGTTTGCACAGAAAAACCGTCTATTTTGTAGTGCCCAAGTTTACGCTGTGGAGCCTTGCTTTTTGTTTTGGAAATGCACAACACCGATTCAAGAACATGTTCGGGGAACAGAACAGGGTCCAATCTGTGTTGGTAGAAAAGGCGGCAGAGAGGACAGGACAGACAGTCGGAAGGCCACAAGGAAAGTAGAAAACAAAAACAAAAAGGTGAAAGGAAGCAAACCGGGAAGGCAGGGCTCAAGGAACGGAATCAGGATACAAAGAAGGAGACAGGATAAAATGGAGGAAGGATGAGTTAAAGAAAAAATAACAGAGAAGAAAGAAAGGATACGACTTACCCAGATGGAATATATTGAAATCTAATACCAGACTTTGCAGGAGCCGTGTAATGTTGAGAACATTTATTTGTACGACTTTCCGTTCAGCTTTACTAGCTTATTTTTAGAAGACCCTATTGTGCTGTAACCTAGATTTGTACAAGATGATTTGTAGTTTACCAGCTAGGACCACATTTGAAGATGTGTAGAATGCAGACGGCCAAATGACAGACTTGTCTGTGACCTCGTTTAGACAAAAGGAAAGCTAAGTAGCCACCTTGAGGCAAACAGGAGTGATCCCAACAATGACAAGTTATTTAAGGGGAGACTGAGGGCAGTCAGGTGCTAGAGAGACTGAATGCCAAAATTCAGCATGGCTTGATTCAAACCTTACATCACCCCTTCACCTGAGAAATGTCTGTGTTTAGTCTATACTGACCAAAATAAATCTATGGCTGAGCCATCCTTTTTTATCTGACTGGTGTCCAAAAGTTGGAGCTTATGGTTCGTTTTCCCAAAAAACTGAATCTGTTTCTGTAGATTGTTACTGGTGATAAATAACACCCGTTACTGATCAGTAGAAAAACAGGTTCAAACCCTTAAATGCACAGGAAACAACCTGAATCATGTTCACATTTTTACAGCTCAAAGACATTAATGGCTGCAGCAGAAGGCAGAGAGAAAATGTCAACATAGCAGAGATATAATGTGGTTTTAGCAAAGCAAAACTACCCTGTATTTATCTTACTATGATATTGACAGCAGTAATATTAAGCTACATTACTTAATGTTTTTTTTCACATACTAACTAATGAAATTTAGAATTACTGCCTAGTTTTAAGTTGTAGTACATAACTTTAACCTATAGAAAGAAAAGATAGATAAAAAAAGATAGCTTTCATATCTAGGTTTGCCACAATAGAAGCAGGAAAAGCACCTTACTTGGTCAACCGTGCTTTGTACTCTCCTGGAATCAATTTGTCTCTGTTCATGCCGGTCCAACCTCAAGGCTCCAAAGCCCGAGGGACAGCCAGGTTTCTTGTCCAGCAGTTCTTTGGCCAAAGGTTGAGCTAAGGCTATCAGAAGGACCTGGCCTTTAGTCTGGGATTTAAGGAGCACAATGATCATTAGGATTTTTAGTTTTCGCAAAACTAAAAATCATTTTATGAATTTCAGTTCACAAAATGGATAGTAGAGTTACTTTCAAGGCCATACGGTAGCAGGAGCATCTTACAAATGTGTAAATCAAAAATCCACTCTGCCACTGTGGCTAAAAACATTTGTTGGATGTTTAGTTCTTTTTGTCCAGGTTTTGCTCTTAAAGAGAAATAAATTTTGTTCAACTTAGTCATATGGGAATTATAACCAGCAGACAGTGCGTTGGAGCTGACTGGAAAGGATGTTCTGTGGAGCAGAACTTTGGTATGTTGCACTGGACCCTGTGTACTGCCAGCAAGGAAACTGAACAGTCATGGAAGTGAGAGGAAGGATGAATGACTGTGTCTGGCCTCCCTCATTGATATCCCTCCAGACTGTTTAGTTGACTCACTGATGACGCAGGCTGCAGCATAGTTTTGCTGTACTTCCTGGAAGCAGGGCGAAAACTAGGGGTTGCCTTGAAATTACTAAGACAGCCATCACCATGGTTCAAGTCATGGAAACCCTGAAAACACACACTCACTCACCACTCACAGCCAACTGCAATCGTGCACCAAAAACGTGAAACATCTGGACCTTATTTTCAAATAAGGTTTATTTAGAAAATGTGGTCAGTTTCTTTGGCACAGCGACTTTCTATAAATATTTAGCAGTTATAAGCTTTTAGAAAAGAGATATTTAAAGAGAAGCTTTGAGCCAGCACTGCAGGTGCTTCAGATTTATTTCCCAACTTTGGAGCTTAGGAGTGACAGAGTAAAAGAGTTTAATGACTTTAACTAAAATAAAAGCAAATTAGCTTGTATTGCATAACCCTAACCCATGGTTCTCAAACTGTGAGAATAGTACCACTGGTGTTACTTGGGCTACATTCAGTCTAGATAGTCAGGAGAAATTTTAGCTTACAGGGAAAAACTAAAACTATTCAAAATGCTCTACAAGTTTGGGGTTATTTCAGTCCTTATGTTAACGCTTCCAGGTTTATCAAAACCCTGGGGCAAAAAGATTGTCTTGCAGAGTGACTTTTTCTTTAATCACTGAATAGAAATCCTTCCTGTTCTCCTGTTTACTTCCAAAGGGACCACCAAATTTTTCTGGAGCAAAACCAGCTTCTATATTATTTAAATGTATCACCAAAAATTTATCACTGATCCATTTGATGTCTGTGATGTCTGTGAAAAACCATGATCAAAGTAAAACTCTGGTTTTATGGCACATGAGGCTCTACATGTGTCAGAGAAGTACCTTTTAAAATGACTTATCTGCATTGAAAAACAACTGTAATGTAGATTGAGAAATAGTTGTCATTCTTCCAAGACAGAGCTACATTTTAGGATTATAGCATTGGCAGCTAGCTAGATTGTCATATAGTTATCTAGCTAGCTATGGCACTAGCATTGTAGCTAGCTAGATAGAGACAGAGTTGATGTCAAAGCATATTAATATGTTTATTGTTCCTTACTTTTGAGCAGACTTGCTTTACTAAATTTTCTTTGCTCCTTGGAACTTGTGCAATAATGTGCAGTGTCGTGTTTGGCAACTATGACAACTTAGAAAAAAATCATATATTTACAAAGTAGTTATCAATTGTCCATCCATCCATCCATCCATCTTCTTCCGCTTATCCGAGGTCGGGTCGCGGGGGTAGCAGCTTCAGAAGGGAGGCCCAGACTTCCCTCTCCCCAGCCACTTCTTCTAGCTCCTCCGGGGGAATCCCGAGGCGTTCCCAGGCCAGCCGAGAGACATAGTCCCTCCAGCGTGTCCTGGGTCTTCCCCGGGGCCTCCTCCCGGTGGGACGTGCCCGGAACACCTCACCAGGGAGGCGTCTAGGAGGCATCCTGACCAGATGCCCGAGCCACCTCAACTGGCTCCTCTCGATGTGAAGGAGCAGCGGCTCTACTCTGAGTCCCTCCCGGATGACTGAGCTTCTCACCCTATCTCTAAGGGAGAGCCCAGCCACCCTACGGAGAAAACCCATTTCGGCCGCTTGTATCCGCGATCTCGTTCTTTCGGTCATGACCCAAAGCTCATGACCATAGATGAGGGTGGGAACGTAGATCGACCGGTAAATCGAGAGCTTCGCTTTTTGGCTCAGCTCTCTCTTCACCACGACGGACCGGTACAGCGCCCGCTTGACAGCAGACGCTGCGCCAATCCGCCTGTCGATCTCCCGCTCCCTTCTTCCCCCATTCGTGAACAAGATCCCGAGATACTTAAACTCCTCCACTTGGGGCAGGACACCCCCCCTGACCCGGAGAAGGCACTCTACCCTTTTCCGGCTCAAGACCATGGCCTCGGATTTGGAGGCACTGATCCTCATCCCGGCCGCGTCACACTCGGCTGCGAACCGCTCCAGCGAGAGCTGCAGATCACGATCTGATGAAGCCAAAAGGACCACATCGTCTGCAAAAAGCAGAGATGAGATCCTAAGGCCACCAAATCGGATCCCCTCAACACCTTGGCTGCGCCTAGAAATTCTGTCCATGAAAGTGATGAACAGAATCGGTGACAAAGGGCAGCCCTGGCGGAGTCCAACTCTCACCGGAAACGAGCCCGACTTACTGCCGGCAATGCGGACCAGACTCTGACACCGGTCATACAGGGACCTGACAGCCCGTATCAAAGGGCCCGGTACCCCATACTCCCGGAGAACCCCCCACAGGGCTCCCCGAGGGACACGGTCGAACGCCTTCTCCAGGTCCACAAAACACATGTAGACTGGTTGGGCGAACTCCCATGCACCCTCCAGGACCCTGCCGAGGGTGTAGAGCTGGTCCAGCGTTCCACGACCAGGACGAAAACCACACTGCTCTTCCTGAATCCGAGGTTCGACTATCCGACGGACCCTCCTCTCCAGGACCCCTGAATAGACCTTGCCAGGGAGGCTTAAGAGTGCGACCCCTCTATAATTGGAGCACACCCTCCGGTCCCCCTTTTTGAACAGGGGGACCACCACCCCAGTCTGCCAATCCAGGGGAACTGCCCCCGATGTCCATGCGACATTGCAGAGTCGCGTCAACCAACACAACCCTACAACATCCAGAGCCTTAAGGAACTCCGGGCGGATCTCATCCACCCCCGGGGCCCTGCCACCGAGGAGCTTTTTAACCACCTCGGCGACCTCGTCCCCAGAGATTGGAGAGCCCAACCCAGAGTCCCCAGGCTCCGCTTCCTCAGTGGAAGGCATGTTGGTGGGATTGAGGAGGTCTTCGAAGTACTCTGCCCACCGGCCCACAACGTCCCGAGTAGAGGTCAGCAGCACACCATCCCCACTATAAACAGTGTTGGTGCTGCACCGCTTCCCCCCCCTGAGACGCCGGATGGTGGACCAGAATCGCCTCGAAGCCGTACGGAAGTCTTTCTCCATGGCCTCTCCAAACTCCTCCCACGCCCGGGTTTTTGCCTCAGCAACCGCCCGAGCCGCATGCCGCTTCGCCCGCCGGTACCCATCAGCTGCTTCCGGAGTCCCACAGGCCAAAAAGGCCCGATAGGACTCCTTCTTCAGCCTGACGGCATCCCTCACCGAAGGTGTCCACCAGCGGGTTCGAGGGTTGCCGCCGCGACAGGCACCGACAACCTTGCGGCCACAGCTCAATTGTTCAATCAATTGTTCTGTAAAAAATTTAATTACTTACTGCATATTGAATTCCAATGTATATTTGTATGTTGTTATTTGTTTAGACCAACTTAACAGCACAGTTCAGTTGTGCTGTGGGAAAAAATTCTCAAGTACAAAAAAAAATTTATAGTGTTCTTATTTGTCATTCATTCTTGTGTAATTGTACATCTGAGGCATCCTGTTTGTGTGACCGTGGTTGTTCCAGGCAGGACTGGCTCAAGCCCCTCACAGTGCTTTGGCCTAACAGCTGGGAATGGCCTTTCAGTCTGACAAGACATGCCGTTCCTATGACAAATACCCATAGAGCAACAGTAACATGTGTCTCCCACCCCTACGGGTAGCCCTCCCCCTACACCCTCAGCCACACATGCACACACATACGCATGCACAAAGCTGTGCAGTGTACTTAATGAATAGCACACTTGGGGCTGCTGGGGTTTTTGCCGGAACAGCGAAAGAGGGGAGGGAAAAGTAAAAAAAAAAAAAAAACAGCCCCCAGTGACCTCTGAGGACCATCTGAGATAATAAATCCATGACCCTGAGTTCCGGAGTGCTTTGGGCAAGGTTGGGGTGGCAAATTTCCCACTTCCACAATATCATATGTTAATGGTAATTCCTTTTAGCCCATGTGTAATGGAAAAGGAATGTGTTCTCCTCCGCCTCATCTAGGGTTGGTGGAATCTGTTGAAAATGTGCGACAGCTGTGAAACTTGGCCAGCCTCAGCCTGTGAATGTATAAGTTTTGGAAGTGATTCTGAGCTGGGGGTACATGGTTGAAGTGCAGTCGGGGGGAAGGGGTGAAAAGGAAAAGGGTGAAGGGGCTTGTGTGGTTGTGGTGAGGTTTACTTCCTTATCTGGTCTCTGTCAAAACAAGGTGCCAAAATAGGGCTTTCTCTTCCGGCACAGATGAATCATCTGCATTATTAAATTAGCAGATATTTGTTCTGATATTTCTACAAACAGCTTAATGTCTCCATGAAGGAAAATTAGGCATTTGTATTAGATTTCCTAAAATGTCTTATTGGAGAAAAAGTATTTTTAAATGTAGTCATACTGAATCACTTGATGAATAACTATCCAAATTGTACAAACAGTGTATCAATCACTCATTGGTTGTTAGGCATAGGTTGTCTCTTCTTTGGCTAGTTAGAAGAAGGCTCTGCCAATTTTACTGGAATATGCCATAAAACAAAGATTTTAAAATATTCAGTCATTTAGCTCAACTAAACAGACAAAAGAAGTTCAAGTTATACTGCTTTTGGAAAGTATTCACAGCACTTCACTTTTTCCACATTTTGTTATCTTACAGCCTTATTCCAAATTGTATTAAATTAATCTCAAAATTCTACACACAAATACCCCATTATGGTGAAGTGGAAAATGTTTTAGAGATTTTTTGCAAATTCATTAAAAACAGAAAACGTCTTCACTGCCTTTGGTTAATACTTAGCTCATCCACCTTTGGCAGCAACTATAGCCTTGAGTCTTTTTGAATATGATGCCACAGGCGTACGTACATCATCAACATGTTTAAATGGAGAAATGCAAAATGCATTCCATACTGTTACAGTCATCCAGAGTAGTCTATGCAAATTTAAATAAATTGTTTTGTCACTACAGGATAAGAATCTTGCTAAGCCTTCTCCTTCTACCACAGGGGAGTTTCAAGAAAAAAAACCCTGAAAAATAATGAACAAACCGAAAAATGAGAGCTTTGTTAAGTATCCCAAACCAAAGCCCAGTGAGTGACTCCCCTGACACATACTTGGGTGAAATGTCAAATGTCACCTTATAGCAGAAATGAAAATGCTCTACCAGTTGCTGCACACTCTAGGTCGACAACAGACAGCTGTTAGCATGTGCACAACTGGAAAGAGACAAAAAAAAACAATGCAGGGAGGAGTGGTAAGTTTTCCTGAATCACTGCTTTTAAATATATTTTGCCAGTAGTGTGCTGGAATCTGCAGACTTCATAATAGCCAATTAAAATTCTGCATGTAGCTGAACACCTCATATGGCCATTGAGAAACAGTAATTACCAGGTCTTAACACAGTGACAATTGTAAACTGCATATATATTTAGCTTGCTGTTGGTAGCTTTCTAAGTACATAATATTGTGCTTTATCACATCAGCCTTGTGTTTCATACTTCCCACCTGGGCAGGCGTAGGAAGAAGATGGCACCAATCTTCCTCATACTGTTTCACAAAACACTCAAAGCTCAGCGAGACACTTTCTTGCCATCTTTATCTATTTTCTGATATAACAGATTACTGGATTTTAGCCAAGGGTTGTTTCTCTAATAGAAGTGATGTTTGAAAACTTAGTAAAACTAATAGTGTCTCACGACTCTGATGTTCCACACCCTATAGAATAAGAAATGCCTAACTCACATTTTACATGCAGCACTCTATCTTCAAAGCTCTTCATTGCTGCCCTGCACGGCACATGTCCAAATAGATTGTTGATTTATGCCAGAGATTTAGGCCAGAGGCAGGTTAGACAGAAGCTCACCTGTGCAGTTTTATGATAGATCGGTTTTGGCAAGATTATTTTTCTATTTAATTCTCTTAAGATAAATTTCACACAAATTGAGAAACAGTACCAGCAGCTGAAACCAGCTATTGACACTGTAAAAAAAGATGTTACTTCTCTCACTTCCTGACATCAAATCAGTCTAAGGTTTTCATGGTTTATGGAATTTAAGATTACTAATCATTTCTTTTTTTAAAATATCAGAATATTGAGATTTACATCGAGATTTTTTTTATTATCTTCTTCAAATTAAGATTACACACATTTTCTTTTTTAGTAGAATTCCTTCTTATTTTGTACAAATTCAGCTAACATTTTGTTTTCTCTTCTTCTGGATTCTTACAATACTGATATCAGAACCTTTAATTGTCAATCATAAACAGTGACCTTATTGCTTGTAATAAAGATGCATTGGCACCCCAACCTATACTTCCTGGCTGTCTTGAGATGTTGCTCATGATGCCAGGGATTGTGAAGTGCAGCAGTTCATCCGGCAGCAAATCAAAATCCCACATCACGATGCTCCTACCCTTGTATTTCACTGTTGGGATGGTGGTCCTAGGTTTGCAACCTTTTCCTTACGAATGTAGCAATTCTCATTCATTTTAGTCTCATCAAACTGCAGAACATCTCTCCAAAGATGTAGGTCTTTATATCTGTGTGTACTTGCAAATTATACCGTGTGATTATTAACATTTCTGTACTTTTGAAAAGTGAAGAAATAGGAAAGTCTTGAAAACCAAACACCTCTCACTTCTAAATTACGAGAGATAATTTATCAGTCTGCAAAACTTAAGTTGTGTTTTTTTAATAATTGCTGGCATAGTTTGTTTGTATTTTCAACTTAACTTTATCAATAATCAATGGCTCTATAGTGTTTTACACAGGTGCAGCTCTCTGCCCACTCTGCCCTTTCATAGTAATCAGCCCAAAAGGCAGGCTAGGGGGTGAACGGGTCACAGCAGCAGATAGTATTTCTCCAAAAGGCACTGCTTAGACAGAGCACTCTTTGTTGCCCTCCTCCCCCCCACTTTAAGAACGGCTTTCACTTTGCTATTGTGAAGGTAATTCCTGAGCTGTGCACCATGAGCCTGTCCCACTCCGGGAAAATCGTGACCTGCAGTCGGAAAAACATTTCCACCAAGGTCATCAATTCTCTGTCTAGTGAAAGCATTACATTATTAGAGAGACTGACTTTCAATGCAATGGAATGAAGTGCAAAAACATGTTAAATACAGGTTCAACAGGCAGATGAAACACTGCACACCTGTTTGATCACTCCGGGGGTACACTGAATGAAACTCAGACTTACTAATCTAATCAGATGTTCACCTTCAGTGAATTATGCCTGGCATGTTAAAGCTCTTCTATGGGAAGACATAAATGCCAAACTATCAGTTGTTTATGCTATCAAAAATTAAATAATGACATAAGTCTATCATCAGTGATACGGGTGCCACATTCCCTCAAGTTTTACAAAAAGTTATACAAGTTTTCTGTTAAACAAGTTTTAACAGAAAATGTCAGGAAGTAAAAAATTTTTTGCTTCCCACTTGTCAAAACGGCACAGTTGTAGCTTAGAGTTATAGAAATGACAAATGTGTTTTGAAAATTCATGTATTATTATTTTTCAGATTATTTTGCAGACTAAATGGATGCTCGATTTTAGATGTTTATGTTATTACTAAAAAAACAAAAATAAAATTTTTGTTTTGTCACAGGATGATAAATCAAATTTATTGTTTACATATTCTCATCATAAGCAGAGATGAGACTATAACAGCCCTATCAATCTAATTAGCAGAGTAGTAATGTTAAAAGAGGGGCATACAGGCTGGAAATCAATCACTTCTTGTGTTAGCAATGGTTGCCTGTAGTGAAAAAACAAGGCATTCATCATACACTTGGATCAAACTGGCCTCACATGCAGGAAAGTGATGCTACATTTCCAGATCCTCACAGTGAGAGATTTTGCTGCATTTAGAAGGGCTTCTCACATTGAGCTTGCTCATCGTTAGTATGTGGGATGTGCATTTGAACATATAGAGAGGTGAAGACTTTTAGATGATGGCCTTAAGAGAAGAGGGTAGAAAAGTGTTTTTCCAGTAATTGCATCAAGTAATCTGTCTGCACAGTAAAAGTCCTTCTGTGAATGGTTTTATTTTGAGATTCAGACAGCTTTACATTAATTCACAATTTGTCAATTTCAAATATTATGGTTAACATAAACCTTTCTTTTAATGTTTATTCAGTTATTACATGGTTGAAACCTTGAATATGAGAATCAGCACCAGCAAGGAGACAGATTGTTTACATTCCCAGTCTCTCTTTCGTCTAAAGAATGCAAAAACATCAATTTTTCACATTAGTTGCCTCATGCAACATGGTTTGTGCAATTCCCCATGTATGCTTCTGATTGACTGATCAGACAACTCTTTTTCTGGTTAGCTCCAGGTGCAGAGAGCTGAACAAAGCCAAATTAGACTGAATTGGTGCAAAAACACCATCAGATTCTTTTTGATATTTTGGTACCACTAGGTTCTGTCCAAAGTAAGAAACTGCAAAGACATCTTCTGAATTAAACCACAACCAACAGCCTGGTTCCTTGAACTTCAAGTTCAAGTCCCCTTTTGACCTGAACAGCTGGTATTTATTTTGTCATCCAATAACTGTAAACTTTAATCAGATCTAATAATAACACAAATACTACTTTTTTCAGAAAATGTTTTTTTTTCTATATTATTTTTGGCAATCCTAAATAAATCTAAAAAAATAAAACAGAAACACCTTGTTCCTTTAAATGTGTGGTGGAATGAGAAGGAAGAAACTCTCTACTTCAAGTAGATATTTAAGATAAAACCTATTTATTTATTTTAATGCAGTTTAAGGCGGTCTAATAACACTACAAGCTGATAATGCTGCATAATGCTCCAAAAATTTCATTGGGTTTTGATGTCATCACTGACATTACTTTTCAAAGATTACAAAGATGAACATCTTTTTCTTAAACAAGGGAAAATATCTGAAATTATTGAGGGGCACCAATCCAGATCAATGTAAAGATGATTGCTACATTTGTCATCATGCAGGATGAGGAGTAGTGGTCCAGAAACCCTTTCAAGAAAACGGACAAACAAAACATAAAACCAAGCGGAAACGTAAACCACCGTTACATCTCGCCCTCCGCCGCTCTACTTGATCCCAGTGTATTCCTCTCAGACCTATTGAGGACAGAGCATTCCTGGCACACCACACCCAAGATCATTGTATTGAAAATTCTTGCATCCCTGCCAAATGGATCCAGTTCCCCCAAATCCTTTTACGGAGCTTCACCAGACCCCTAGGCCAACATAGGTTTGACTGTGGCCTCGTCAGTGGCTGGCCTCTGTGTGTGTGTTGGAAGAAGGGATAAAGACAAGTAAGAGTAGCTTAAATCTGACGTTGCTTTAACAGTTCACTTTACCAGGATTTTCCATTTCATATCTACTTCTTTTCTTCAAAAAGTCTTAACCAGAATAGCAATATGTTGGCATTGATATAAAAGTGACAATTTTAGGCATCATTGCAAAACAAGCTGATGGTCACATTTTAAGGACATGTTTGCTAGCAGCTCTTCAGACACACATTAAGGAGTTGAGAAATATATTTTTTCAACTTCCCAAATAGAATGATGATTCAAATCTCTAAAACTAAAACAAACACACCATGAAGTAGGGTTTAATCATTTGCTCTGGCAAAGCCTGCGCTGTCTGGGAGTATTATCCTGAAAACCACAGAGGAAACATATGTTCCATATGATTTCAGGTCCAGCTCACAGAGAGAAGAGAGAAGTTGTAAATTGCTGTATCTGCAGCACTGTCTTGCTGCCATCCCTGAAGGAATCTAGTCTCCTTTGTATATCCAAATGGGTTCTGGTGAAGCTGGAATTAATTTTATGTGTCAATATTGTAGAAAATCAAAACAGTATTTTCTATTAAATACCATCATGTCTTCTGTTGCATTGACACAATATCAGCTGCCAAACTTGCAAAACCCAATTAGCTTTGAATGTCAATTCAAAATTAAAACTCAAAATAGGTCTTTAAATATTCCATCTGTCTCCACCCTTCATGGTTTCGATATTGATTCAGTGTCTAAATCCAAATACCTATTTTATTTCTAGCATTTGGTATAAAACAAATGTATGAGTGCGTGTGTTTGTAAATGAAGCTAACACACTTTTCTACTGAATTAGTGTTGGTCTTTTTTTGTGACATTAATTATAGATAAGTGTTTTATGTGAATATTTGTCGTCAATGTTTGACAGTCTACCGATCTTAGAGATTGCAGAATCATCACCAAATTTTTTTCTACCTTTAGATTGTATCGGTACAAAAATCAAACCATCAGCATGGCCTCATGTATAAAGCTACAGTAGGTTACCATGGTGACCCAGTTACCTGTTCCTAATCATGGTGGCAAGGCATCTATTGAGGCGGGCATAAATAAGCAGCTATATATTCTGCTCCTCACCAATTTAATCAACTCCAGAATCAACACTTTAGGGAGCTCATCTCACTGAGTTGTAATAACTTGTAAATACAGACATCTGGATGTTATAATTTTAAAGATTACAGTTTAATAACTTAGACTAATGTTTTAGTGACTTTGATGTCTTATGTGTAGAAAGTCTCTGTGTGTTGTATTTCACTGCAGCTTAAAGCTGCTTGGCCATCTTGGCCAGGACGCCTTGTAAATAAGATTCTGAACACCACTAGGTCTTCCCCCGTCATATAAAGTTATATAAAGGATAAACAAATAAAACATAAAAGTACTGCTTGGTTTCGGAAACACTGCCTTTCTTTTGTAGTTTCGGTAATTTTGTGCCCAATTTTCTTCAAACCACAGGACATTTTGTACTGACCGTTTGTCAATTTGAACCAGACGTTGAAAAATTTTGTGCCTGGTTGCTTTCACCATTCAGTCAACAGTAAGAAAATATGTTCATGTGCCTTCCGTAATAATATCCACTCATAGGAGGTTGGTCAGTTATTTTTATTTTATCAGAGGTCATATTCTCTCAATTTTCATAGAAGTCAACTAGAAAAAACAGGATTAGACCTATCGGTAATGGAAATAGGGTGCAAAATTATATATAGTCAAATTCCATTTGAGATTTACACTTTTTCATAATTGACTCTGTCATCAGAAAACTTAATTAAGAGAAAAACTGATTTGCGATGGTGAAGTACATTGGTATGAAATGTTTGTTTACTGGTACAATATTGAAGTAGATTGGGATAAATACTTATACAAGCTGCGGACAAAAACTGGCAAAGGGTCAAGCTGACTCAGTTATAACCTTACACCATTTCCAGATGACAAGCTCTCTTTCTCCCTTTCTTTGTACCTTAAACATTTTAGAGCTACAAAGGAATTATATTTTCAATTACAAATAGAAAATTTGAGGATAAATATTCAGCAAATTTGATCAACATCCATTCAATACTGCCAAAATGGCTCGAAAAGCAAATGGCACCAAATGACCTCATCCCCATGATTTACCCAACTTCTTTCCCCAGTGTATTATAAGCCTTTCGAGCCACCAGGCTTTACTTGTGCTCTCACCAGGCTAAGTATTGCTTATTTTTTTAAGTCTTTTTAAAATGTTTGCATTTTTTAAGACTTTATAGCTGGTGTTCAGGTATTAATCTTCCAGTCTTTTAATAACACATAATTATCAAGTGATATTTTCAAATTTCCTGTCAACTTTAAAAAAATTTAACTCAAAAAGATTTATGACTGCCCTACCGCCCAACCACCAGGCTTAGCAAGTTTTCTGGGGGAAACCCTGTTAGTCATATGTATGGTTCCATTTTCTCAAGTTTTTGTCACATCCATCCACAACTTTACCATTATGAAAGTTGATAAATATCACTTTATTTCATATTTTAAAAAGCTGTTGGTGATTAGTAGATATGACACTGAGATAATTCCTCAACACACTTTATCCTCAATTGACTAAATGGCGTACAGTTACACAATACATGTTGTGGTTAAGCTGTTAGTATTTAACCCACAGGTGGATAAAACAAGTTCAGACCTGCTTTCTGAGAAACTTTACTGCCACTCTGGGAAATGCAGGTTTTATCAACATGTCTAGAAATCAGGTTCAACCCTTAAAGGACCACAAAACATTTGCTAAACATATTTTCTGTCGTTTATGGATTTCCCTTCTGTATCACACAACTTCTCCTTTCTCCCCCAGAATGAAAGTTGGGCAAATCATACTTTTTTCACTCAGTGTTGTATGGCAGCAATAGTTTTTTTTCTCTGCTTTTGGAAACACACCATATCAGATTTCAGTTTACAGATTCTGATGAGCCAAAATGGATGTTTCCAAATTTTGATTTGAGTAAGCGAACCGCTAAGAGCATGGAGAAAATCGCTCCAAAAAATCTGGCACAGAACAACGTCCTGCATATATCAGCTTCTCATAAATGTTACATGAGCTTTTAATTTACAGCATTAAAACATGCTACAGCTGCATTACTATTTACCTTTCCATATCTGATAGCCACGGCCTGTTGCCATGGGGCTTCACTCATATTCAATCCCGGCCCCTTTGGCACACACTCTTATCTCTGTTTAAATATCCGGTTACTTCCCCCTCTGGTCCAGACACACAGAGACATGTCATTAAGGGCAGTATCTCTCGCCAACCCAGGCTTCCTTCCTGTGTGCATGGTGACGGATTGATTTTCTGGTTGGGATCCACTGTAAGAAATATTCAACTAAAGAGGTCATGTAACTTTGCAATTTCTTAAAGTTGAAGGTTTTGCTGGTGTACTGTGCCTTGCAAACATATTTATATGTCTTTAAACATTCAATTTTGCTGCATTGCAACAACAAATGTCAACATAATTTATTGGGATTTTGCCTGATGAACCAACAAAAAGGTGCACATAATTCTGAAATGGAAGAAAAGTTATGCTTTGTAAACAGTATAACTTTTTAAGCATTAGAAACTGAAATATGGTGCTATGATATCAGCAACAATATATCAGCTAATTGTTGTGATTAAAGCTCAGTGTAAATCCATCTGTTCTCTGAAGGCCTCAGAGGTTTGTTAAATAACGTCAGAGCACAAACAGCATTAGGAAGACTAAAAGCACAGCAGGCAGGTCAGGAAGGAAGCTGTAGGAGTTTAAAGCAGGGTTAGTTTCTAAAACAAATATCCCAAGAGTTTAATTTCTCACACAGTTCTGTTCAATTCATCATCTGAGAATGGAAAGAGTACAGCACAACTACAACCTACCAGGATATGGCTATCTGTGGAAACTGAAAGCCTGCCCAAGGAGATCACTAATCAGAGAAGTAGCCAGTAGTCCATGGTGATTCTGGAGAAGCTGCAGAGATCCTCTGCTCAGGTGGGAGAATCTGTCAATAACAGTAATTATTAATCATGTACTTACCCAGGTAAAGTAGGGAACACATATTTTTTTGTGCTTACATGCAAAATGCAATACAAGAATGTGGTGGAAATTAAATGTTGCATATCATCCTGAACATCCCATGTGGAAACATGGTAATTGCATCAAGCTGTGGGGAGGCTTGTCTTCAGTGGGAATACAGAAAGCTGTAATGAAATGGCTTAGATCAAAGTACACTGACATGTTAAAATGTCCCAGAAAGTCCAGCTTGAACAATTCTCCAAAGAGGATGTTTGACTCCTTAGCTGTACAAAGCTGGTAGAGGCGTGTACGTGACATTGTTTTTGCCAAGCAATCAGCAAAACTCTGTGTGCAGCAACAGGTATGGTATGTAGCTGTAAAAATCAGATGCAACTTATCTTGTTTTAGGTCAGTTAGGATCACCAATTTTATCCATTTTCTAAATATCAAAATGACATCCTCAAATTCAGAAGTCTGTGTTAATTTTCCTTCACATTTAGTAAAATTGCCTTTAAGCTGCATCACTTGCATCAAACATACATCTTCAGCTCTAATCACATGTTCTCTATGTGATTGAGATCAGACATTTGCAGTGGCCACTCAGTAACAATGACTTTATTTTATTGTTCCTAGATTATTTGTGGTAATTCTCCATTTTAAAAACCTAGTCAGCTTTTTCTTCTGGGCTGATGTCTTGAGACATTGGTTTCCACACAATGTTTTTTCCTCATGATGATACTTTGTGAAATGCACCAGTCCCTCCCATAGTCAAACACCCTTCCAACATGATGCCATCAAGTACAGGGATGTTCAAACACAGCAATGGCCACAAATTTGTAATCTGGATTTTTAAATTGCATCTGGAGTAAAGATCAGTTTTTGTGTAACTAACGTTGCAAGGTTATGTCAGTTCAGGACTCATTTCACTACAGATAGCCTCCCGTCAGTTTCAGCAAGTATTTTCTCAAGTATCTTCTTGACCAAAAGATCTGGCTTTTGATCTGGCTTTTTTTTTTACAAGTACTGCCCAGCAAAGCAGCAACAAGAATAGCCCAGGAGAAGCCCAACAGATTTACTTTAACAAGTGAAGCAGGGACAATCAATTGACCACACCATCCATCCATCTAGTGGGGTCAGGAGGAGTGCTGATGGCCTATCACTCCTATCTCCAGCGAGACATTTTGGGCAAGAGGTGGGGTACACCCTGGACAGGTCGCCAGTCCATCACAGGGCAACACAAAGACAGACAGGACAAACAATCATGCACACACATACACACTCTCACCTAAGGAGAATTTAGAGAAACCAATTAACCCAACAATCATGTTTTTGGACTGTGGGAGGAAGCCAGAGGACCAATAGAGAACCCACCCATTAACACGGAGAATATGCAAATCCATGCAGAAAGACTTTAAAGACCAGGACCTTCTTGCTGCAAGGCAACAGTGCTACCAACTACACCACTGTGCAGTCCAATTGAATAAATAAAAATTTAATCTATTCTAATTCCTTACTGATATCATGGCTGACCTTTAAAATTTCAAAAATCCCAACAGTGCCATCAAAACCTGCAGGCTATACCTCAGCCTAAATTGGAGAGATATTTTTGCAATAACAAATTTGTTCCCTGTTAAAACACCTCAGATAATTTTTTTGCAGCGGATGCTTGGCTCTATGGCTTGGTGTCTGCTCTCCACAGCAGCCCTTGGTACCCACAAGAGTCAAATCTCCCTCCGGTGTTTCTGAAAGAACAGATGGTCTTAGGGGAGGTTTATACTGCAGCATCTTCCCAAAAATCAATGGAAGAACTTCCGTGCTCTCCTTGTCCTCCACATGCACGAAGGACATATTGATTACAGCCCCTCCATGAATCCTGACTGCTTGTAAATGCGTAACCCGAGAGATTTCTGGTGATGTCTTTCCAGCACAGACCAAAGCTTCAATTTTAGGCAGTTTTTTGCTCTGTGTTTTTTCAAGTTTTATCAAAACCCATCATCATGGAAAAGTTTTTTTGTATAGGGATATAATGTTGGCCCTTAAAGTCATCCACTTTACAGCTTTGTGGAGTGAACACCCCATAAGGAAACAGTCATCCTGAAGTATAAAATTCCCTTTTAGCACCCCTGATCTCCTACAGGTTCCATTATGATCGTGTTACATGTCCCCACAGTAAGAGCGAGGGGAGTGGGCCACTACTGCACGTCTTTATCATAAAAATATTTGTCCATTGTACAGATGCCCTGAATTTGAACTCATAGAAAGGGTAAATAGAGCGGGGTATGGCCATGCAGGCCCTTCCTTCTCTTTCAGCTGCACTAATGATGTTGTGCCGGGCCACAGCTGTTTCTTCGTGGCAGGTGTGCAAGTGGGAGCCACAGCAGACTGCACTCGGCCCGGATCGGAGGAATGCCAAAAACAAGACGGAAGGAGAGGAGACAGGGTGCACAGTGAGGCGGTGAAATGAATATCCACATAAGATACTGCTCCCCGAGCTCCCACAAACTTGGACACAATATTCAATTGAGAATTTCCCCTCAACACCTGGCCACCAGCATAAGTGGGATATTGATGTGGGTCCCACGCCAGAACCCAACAGCTTGACTCATTCGAAAACCTCAGGCGATTTCATGCAGCATTACGGCAAAAATGCTTGGACAAGAACTCGTCTGGAGTCTTTTCCTGAGACGGGACATTGCCAGTGTGTCTTAAAGGTTAACTCTGTTCATGTGTGCTGTGCAGACAAAATGCCCCAGAGATTATTTCCTGCTTGGATCAGAAGTAGGACGAAGGAACATTTTTACAAAATACCTTCTCTAAAGATTGGGTCTCTCTGTGGATTACCTGCAAGTTTTTTCTTCTGTATGCATTGCATAGTTGGTTTGTACATTCACAAAAGTAAGTATTTTGATCAGCAATTTAGGATAGTTTATCAAATTCAAGAAAACTGGACATATTGTTTTTAACAATGTGTATAAACTGGAAGTGAAAATCACTGGACCATAATGTCTTTAATTCATAAACTGACTTTTTAAAAGTGAAAGGATTACAAAACTAATAATTTATAAAAACTAGACCTGGGTACACAAATTTGATTTCATGTCATGTGTAATCTACACACATTTAAAAGTACATAGAGGCTTAATGCATTCACCTCCACTAGTATTTGGATTAAATGTCCTTTCACAAGTTCCAAAGAAACCAAACTTTTTGTCATCAAGTTTGTGCTTTCATCTCATTTCTGTTGGGATATTTGGCCATTATTAGAACTGGTAGAGTTCTTCTAACATGCTGGTCTTCTGGAATCATCTTTCTTTTTGGCATAGTACATAAATTGTCAGTTGGGTTCAGGTGAAAGGAATTTTACCATTTGTTTGTATCAGAGTCCTGTTGGAATATCTAAATGTGTTCAAGTTTTAAGTATGTGGCCATAATTGTTACATCAGAACCAACCCAAAAGCCATCAAGGGAAGGGGAGAGGGGGGGCTGGTTAGCCTTGATTTAAAAGAAACTCTGTTGGTTGTTTTGTAGTTTTCTGGACATTTGTTCCAGATTTGTGATGCATAAAGACTGAAACACAGATCAGTATCAGTTTTGGAATGAAGACATCATGCTAGAGTTAAGCTTCTGACTGGAAATATGTGGACTATGCTTAAAAGCCGGGTCAGTGATACAAAACAAAGTAATTTAATTGCACTATGCCAAGAGAAAAGATCGAATATCCATCCAGAATCATGCCAGATGCTTGTTTATGGCTACAAAAAGGCTGTGGTCAAAATGAAGCTTCCTAAGAGACCCCACTAGAATTCCACCATATTTTAGTGGGGTTGTATGAGTTAGAGAAAAGACTAATTAAATCCCCACTAGTGCATCAAAGAAATCATTAAAAGCCTAAGATTGGTGAGAGTTGTGGCTATGGTGAGTTTATGTAAAGAGCTGACAACTGCAAAGAACAATTTTTCCAGATTGCATTTACAACAAGTTCAACTCTGCTGCCCAGCTGTTTTTTTATGTCCAGCTCTAATGATCTCTAAATAAAAACAATAAAAGGCTTAAAAAGGAAATCTTTAGGATTTACATTTGGAGAGGAAGTAAGACCAGAGAGAGAGTTCTGTTCTCCTTTGACTTGTACCTCCGGCTAATATTAAAGCTGAGGCCATACGTGGTAAATATTAGCTTTTCTCTCCTGTGTTGACAGTGTGTGCTTTTCCACACACACAGGACAAAGGTCTGCCATACTGCACACCCACCTGGGGACTCAGATGGCTCCAAGTGGCGCTAAGTGTTCATTGCCTAACAGTGGGGTTTCTCATTGTGTGGTTTATGATTATGAAGATAAACGCCTCCCTCAGACCACATGAATGACGGTGATAATGAAAATAGGAAATCATTACTATCCTGTAGTGGATCAGATAATTATTTATAAAGAAGTGTAAAATTGTGGCTTGGAGGAGGGAAGCCTGGACTTCTCGGCTGAGGCCCTGCCCCCTAATTAAGCAGAAGACAATGTATGGAAAAAACAATTTAATCATCTCATGGAGCTCTGTTCAAAGTCATCATCTAAAAATGAAAATGGCATGGCACAACTTCAAATCTACCAAAATATGGCTGTCCAAACTATACTGACACGCTGAGCAAGGCTTGTCAGAGTTTATGCGCAGATGGATGGAGCTAAAAACATGAAAATCATGTTTTTTAAAATGTTGGAGGCTGAAACAGAAGTGTGTGGCCATCAGGACAACTAACCAAATATATAGTCAGAACTACAATGGAATGCTTTAGATCAAAGCATATTTATTTGTTAGAATGGCAATGTCAAAGTACAGACCTAGATCATATTGAGGATTTGTAAGGAAAGGAAAAAACCCAATATCAGTGCTCACAGACATAATCCATCTAATTTGAGTGAGCTCGAGTTATTTTGCCAACAAGAAGGGTAAAAAAAGAAGTGCAACAATGGTGGAGACAAATCAAACGTCGCAAAATGTATAAAAGGGTACAAATACTTTTTGCAAGGCAGTGTATTCTTACAAAAGTTTATTTTGACATCCAGGTAGCAGTGAACTTCTTCAGAAAGGTTAGTAACTTTTACGTTGTTTCGAGCAGCATTTAATTATTAAACATTGTATTTAAACATTGTACTGTATAATTTGACTGACGCGCCGGTGAATTCAGAAATGTTTGGCTCAGATTTGGGACCACAGTAGCTACTGTGCTGAACACAAACAGAAAATATAACATTTCCCCATTTATTAACATGATTAACTTGAAGCATTTTCTTAAAAACAAACTAAAGTCTGATAGTTAAAAAAAGGTCTCTTTTCAGAACACATTTGTTATATGAAGTAAAATGTATTCTGTTGGCACAAATGCTTCTTCTGTATATCTAAACGCAAGAAAGGTCAAAAGTCATTTCCTAAAAAGCCGAATACCAGCGGCTGAGGTCCCATCAGAGCAACAGTCTTCTCCTCCTCCAAGCCCCGTCTCAAACACCTCCCTATCTTCTCCCACTTCTCCCACTTCCTCCCCTCCCCTCTTTGGCCTGCCAGTGTGGTTTGCCTTGGCTGACTGATAATAAGAGACAAAAATCCTCTTATCCCCTCTCCTCATTTTTTTTCTCCAGTGAAATGAGTCACTTCCTTGCCAGAGCCTTTGGTTCCTGGACTGCAGCCAGGAGATACCCTGCTATTTATTACCCCGTTTCCACCCTAGAAGAGGGGAGACTAAGAAGGTTTTTTCTTTTTTTTTCTAGAGGCAAGTCCACAAAAACACACATCCAGTTTTAAGGACACATCATAAAGACATGCACACATGCAGAGAAAAACCAAGCGTACTCAGGCACACAGTGCCTCTGGACTGGTTTACACATCCAAAAAGTACCCAGAACACATTCTCCTTGGATTCATACGATTGATGTTTGCGTTCCTCCCCTGAGCTGCAAGCCCACTGCCTTTAAGGTCTCCGTTTTCCGTGTCATCCCACCAGGAGCTGGGGAGATTTATACCCTCAGCTCAGGGCATTTTTCAGAGGGAAACGGCCTCTTTTTCTCTGACCACACATGCGAAGCAAACAGTCTTGCAAAGAGGCACACAAACAGGCTCTTATGATAAAAACAGAACAGGCTGGAGTTATAGCATGGCTGAAAGCATGCATAATTTTTTACACAGATGTTTTGTATACAGAGACCATCTTTCACAACCAGTTCATGTGTGTAAAAAGCCACTGAAGCTGCAGCTGTGCATTCAGGTTTTGCAGATTTTAATAAAATTCCTGCATGCACATGCAGTGAGACAGGGGTCTATTCATTTAGAATGCACATTTAACACAAATATACACACATTCAGTGTCACACACAGGATCCTTGTAAATCCAAAACATTCCTTTCAGCTCAAGTTCAGACACATCCCCCTAATAGAGGGGTTTGCATTTTATTCATAGGCCCTTCTTTGGAAATATGGCTGCTTTATAACTTTGTGCTGAGCTCCTTTCTTCACTGCGATGCATTGTCCCTCCAATGTTGCTTTGGAACACAGAGGATTGTAATTTAAATGGCTTTTGAGTACTGCTAATCCACCGGAGGCACGTAAGTTACACAAAAGTAGCTCCGAAAAAGGCAGAGTAAATTCCTGCAAGCAAGAGGAAGTCTTAAATCCAAAGCTCGATTTAAATACCATAGAGGTGACTTTTTAATGGGATGATTTTGTCTGGTGTGTATAGATGGGTCTTGATCAACTGTGATGGGCTCAGGTGGGTGGAAATAATACCAATACACCATGACAAAAGATGTGGACCAATAGAAGCTGATTGGTTCTTTTTGCTTTTTGTCCAGGGTGAAACAGGAGGAACGGTGTTCCTGTTTGCTTTTGAGAACAACCATACTTATCACTTATTCCAAACAATTATCAAAAACATTGCAACATACTGAACACATTTGTTTAAACATTTCACAGAGCGGCAGCTTCACAGACAGAAGGTTACTCCCACTTTAAAATGAGCATTTAATGCTTATTTACAGTTTCTTGCTGTACTTTGAGCTACTTTGAATGTTGTGATTAACTGGTCTGGATTAAGGCCTAGTCTTGGCATAGATTAAACCCTCAACCAGTCCAGAAAGTTTGCCCAGGAGGAGGAATTAACTGCAGAGAACAGGAGAAGGTCCTCAGAAGGAGAAGGTTTTCTAAATAATTTAAAGTGTATTTATGTAACTAAATCTGAGAAACTGCCCAGAGAATGAAACAGTTCAGTGATGCAGACATTTTCAGTGTCCTCCTGGAGGAGAGAATGGATATTGCACATGCCTGATTTAACTTTTTTTTCCCCTCTCCCACCCCAAGGAGAGCTGCATTACATTCTCAGATGTTTGACTTCATCTACCATTTCAATATCTGTCTGCTGTATCTTCTTTCTACCAGTAAAGAACGATAGAGTGACAGAAATAATGAAGAGGAAATTGCAAAAACACTGGAAGCAGCAAAAGACGAAAGAAGATACCGGTTAGAGGGTAGAGGGAAGGTAAAATTTATTCTGCTCTTTCGCTTCGATATAAAATCCCAAGTCAATTTCCTTTTCTGCTGAGATTAGATCTATCAAATAAACTCCTTTGGAAGCAGCAGGGGGTTAACCTGCTGGGTTGAGTAAAGATGTGTTAGTCTAAAAGCAGAGTATTTTTCCTCTAACCTTGTTCTAGGGCCCTGAGTGATCTGCGGCTGAAAGGAGCACAAACTGCAACACATGAGATCTGTAATCTAGGCTGGAAACATGTCCCAGCTCATTTCAATATATACACAGTATCTACATAACTATTTAACACAGATGCTAATAAGATGCTAGCCGTCTTCAAATTCTTATATTATTGACCAACTAGTAATGTTTACTATCTGTAAACATTGATTTCTGTAGGTATTCCCAAAAGCAGTGGTCCCCAACCCTGGTCCTCAGGGACCGCTGTCCTGCATGTTTTTGATGAGTCCGGACTCCAGCACAGCTGATTCATATGATTGCATTACCTCCTTTGCATTCCTGCAATTGCTATAGTAGTTGGTTAATCACCTATTCATTTAACCCAGGTGTGCAGCAGCAGGGAAACACCTAAAACATGCAGGGCAGTGGGCCCTGCAGACCAGGGTTGGGGACCACTGCCCTAAAGAACATATTGTAAATCCTAACTTACTGGATGCCAAATAGTGATGTGCAGTCACATGAGGTAGTGCAGTAATATATCAACGTTGATCATTTTGTCAACTTCACTGTTTTAACAAAAAAATCTGCATGATTCCGACAATGGTCAAAAATAGCTGAACTTATGCAATCTCAGCTCAAATACATTAGACAAGGGTAACATGTAGTAGTCTGGTAGTGCTGTGTCCAAATATACTTTAATATGTATTAACATGTACAGTAGAAACTGTCTTGGCACTACCACACAAGCTAGCATTGATGTCTTCCGTCAAATAACCAAAAATATGTTACATTTATGCTCTTTGATGATGACACTACAATAATATGTTCTGTGAAAAACCTGATCAACTAATGATTGAAACATAAATTTGATATCAATAAATTGTCCTGTTATGTTCCAAAAACAAAACTAAGGCTATTTGGAAAATGTGAAATCATTCACATGAAGTAATCAGGACATACATTTTAGAAAACAACAAAAGGCAATAAAAATTCTCCATAATTCTATTTTGAGAGATCTGTTTTTAAAATACAAAATACAAAAATTTGGAAATTAGTAAATTCAAAACTCTACAAATAACATATTAAGCAAAACTAAATGTACAACCAGAAAATCTTCAAAACTTTCTTAGTGACAGTATACAATTTAAAAATGAGACCTAATCTAAAAAGCACAATGTGCTTAGGCTACAATAAAACAAATGTGCATTAGAAAGTGTAGAGTGGATTTATGGAATAGTTTCAGTCAGGAAATAACAGTCTGTACAAAACTACATCAATTTAAAAGACATCAAAAATGTAATACTTTTTTTTAAAAGGGTGAGATTGAATGACGGATATAACTGGATAGAATAGGCTGCATATAATTTACTTTATTTTGCACAAATTGGATTTGCAAGAGGGGGTACAAGCATAAAAGTTTTACTTAACCTTACTCCCTTGAGCAACTTATGTTCTTCTTTGCTTTGGATGAATATAGATTTGTTTGTCTTGTTTGCTCAAATAAATGAATGAAATGTAGTGTATCTTTTTTCCGCTTTTGGTGTCATAGCCAATTAAGCGGCAAGAAAAATAAATATCGCTCCTGGATTGCCTGCTTTACAAATGCATGTCAGGCAGCATTGTGGTAGATATTTTGAGTTATGTGTATAGAGATATAAATAAGCTAATCAATGAGTACTGAATCACTAATGGCCAGGGGTCCACAGTATTATTTACTTTTATGTGACCAATCAAGAAATTTCAGGCATAATATATGGAGAAGCTAGTTGCCAAGGACAGCATTACTCTACATGAAGACTTGAGATGCTGGATTTGCTTTTTTAAATTACAGTTGCATTTGCCATCAATGCAGAGAAGATCGTATTAATAAAAGGTAAACCTTTAGGATTATTTATACATGTGAGAATGTGTGGAGTAGGTGGGTGTGTGCTAGTTTGTCACCTGGAATTGCAAAGATGTTACAATGGTGAGTCCAAACCCAGGACATTTAATTAATACTTTGCAAAAAAAAACAGAAGGGGCAATAGAAACCTGTTTTTCTCAGTTTGCAGTGGTTGTATAAGGTATATTGCTTGAGTGAAACTATGAGCATTACAGTCCAACCGCCTGCTGAAGTGAAGGCTTGCAGCATGGGGTTAGTTAATGTTTAGCCAGAAAATATGTAATTACAGACTTCCCCCTAATAAACTGTTGCAGAATGCAGACCACAATCCTCCTCCTGTGACATTGTTATTATCCACAGGCTTCAAGAACTCACTCCCTCTCTGCCTTATATACACAAACACACTTATGGCTCCACATGCACACAAGCCTCCAACAGACAGGTGAAAGGCACCAAAAACTGCTTAAGCACATGATAAGCCCAGTTCCAATGAAGTCCAAGATCTGGACCGATGATAAAACATTTGAATTTGAAACTCCGATAAGAAACTGCTGAGTTATTTGGGAAAAAAATTATCCTCTAATTGCAACATTTACACCACCAATCAGAAGTTTACATACGCTCGACACTGACATGACTTCTGTTCAGTTTTCAGTTCAGTTTATTTAACTTATATAGCACTAATTCACAACAAATGTCCTAAGATAGTAACAAAGAAAAAATTAAATCAATTCAGTGCAGTCACAGAAAGATTTAAAGTAAATTACATGTTTTCCGATTTGATTGAAGTTATCAAACAATGCAGTTGATTTAGTTTACAGCGAACTCTAGTATTCTGAGAGGTTAGGGACCAGAATCATCTATTAATAGTTGAAACACACAAACGCTTGAGATTCCTTCTAAACATTTTTGTTGCTTTATGAAAAAAATCCCAGAATAGAAAAATTTTCTGCAAATAATTTGGAATGACATTTCACAGATAAATATGCAAATAGGCGATTCTGCAAATCGGTGGCTGTTTTTTTTTTTTTTTTCAAAATGATAAAACAGTTTTGTAAGGAGAGAAAACTGAATATCATAATTTTGACCGTCTGCCTTTTATTAATGTGTCAAAACTTTTTTTGTCTGTGTGTAATGGTTACAGAAGTTAAACAGCGTACTTTTTTACTTTGTAAAAGAGAAAAAAACTGAATTGGGAGCTAAAGTTTGTATTTAGCAAATCTTTCCTCTGCTCCACATTGATTTCAAAAATTACCTATTCAGATTTCAAATATATTACACACACCCAGACCAAAATGTGACTATAATTCACTCAGCAAGTTACAGAGAAACTACAAACTTTCATGGTCTACAACAACTTGGCATAGTTCTGGCTGGGTATTTGACCATTTGTTTATTCAGGAATGGTAGAACTCATTTAAACTGGCTGACACTAGCACTTTCATGCATAGTTTATTCCACTTCAACATCATTAAAGATTATTCCAATAACTTAATGTTGGCCTGTTGAATCCATACAAAGTATCTGAGATCATTGTCTTGTTAGAAAACCTAACTGAGTTGCATTTTAACCACCTATAACAACTGTGAACAGATATTGGTTAACATTAAAATAAAAACAACCAAAGAGCCAAAGTAGTTCAAACCAGTAATAAATGGAAGATAGTGAAACAGTGGCATTGCCATTTTAAGTCACTATGGACCAAGTGGAAGATGACAGAAAGCTTGACTGAAACTGTACTTATTGTCCAGTGTGATGAAGGTTTGTTAGATGGTTGAAACTTTGGCTGTGTTTTCCAATAGAAGAATAATCCCAGAAACACATTAAATTTCGGAATGGACAAAGCAAGATGACAATAAGGTTGATCAACGCTGTGGATCAACCTTGTCAAGTCAAAGTTCTAGACAGTGGAGGGTCAATGTCAAACTGATAAGGTTGCTTCTGGCCCAGCAGGTCTTGTGAAAGGTGTGCATACACACAGCAAATAGTATTTTCTAGAAAACACAGCATGTTTATTATGGTAAATAATTTAACTCAAATGTTCATGCACGAAAAAAATCCTGTGATGATTTAATACATACCAACCAAATTGCAGTTGAGTGAATGAGTGAAGCAACTAAGGTGAACAATTTTGCACTTTATGAGCCAATATTAAATCTTGACTTTCAAACATTACCATCAGCTTCAAATAAAACAGCAGTGCAGCATTAACTGCGTACGTGAGGGAAGGTTATTACCATTTTTATTTGCCACCCAATAAAAATATTCTAATGTCAAATTTGCTAATTATTCCTTTAAGGAAAAACTAATTTGCAGTAAAGGTTTTTCTTTTTGTAGTGAATACCAAACAGCACTGAACCAGTCTGGAAAAATGTTAGAATTCAAATCAGATTAAAAACTAGTTATTCTGTTTCTCTGGCTGTGGAAGTAATGTTTAAGCCACAAAGCAACATTGGAAGTCTCAGTTGAAGCTGTGGCTGGTTGACGTAGCCTATATTCATGATTGCTGCTTAAACCATGTCTTTAAAAGACCATTAGGGATGGCATTATTTAATGCTGAAGTATTTTTACATTCTACAGGCACATTTCTGTCCCCTATTTGAGCATTTTCTTCTTTTCAAAAAGATTTGTTGGTTTCTGTTTTCTGTTAAGACCCACAGATTTCATGTGTTGCTTCATGACCTGAATTTCGCAGATTTGTTTTTACACCCATTGCCTCGGAAGCTGACATGCAAATTGGACATGGTTACTGAAGACAGATGTTTTTTCATCCATTATGTCAAGTCTTCAGCTGAACACTAAGCAAATCTGAGAGATGTTGCTTTGTTAATTACCTGGTGATGTCTTATTTCTTATTTAAATCTCAAGAAATAGGCTTGCACATACAGTATTTGTTTTTGACCAAATTTTGATCAAACAGCATCTCTGAATAAGCAGCAAGCATCTTTCCAACCAGATAAAAAGGGATGTATTTTAAAACCCATATATTTGATGCTTTGGAGCAAATCTAAGCACAAAAAAAAAAAATCAATGCAAGGATAGCTTGTTTACCATCATTCACAAGGTAATTCCAAGTATCTATTCAGATTTTAGAAAGGTATCTAAAATTATTTTTTAAGCAACACATTAAAAGTAGTAGAATAAAATGTCAAACATCACATGAATAGAAATAGTAAAATCCAAATTAGTCTGGCAACATATGCAATTTTGAAATGGAAAAGTTGTCGGAACATAGTTACATTAAGGTTGGGTTCGTGAAGAGAAGTGCTTCTTCGTCCCCCTCCTCTCTCTAATTGAAAGAGGGCATGCTGGCATCTCTGAAACCTTGAATTGGGGGGTTGAAGTTGGACGGTGGTGGTAGTGGTCTGGTGCAGTTTCTATTTTCCTCTCCTCTAAATCCATACTGCCCTGCTGCCTTTGACCACGCCTCTTCCGTGAGTTGGGTATAAAATGTGTGTGTGCTTAAAGTGGGTCTTATGGAGCCTGAACAGAATGGAACCCCTCACATTGTCTCACCTCCTGCACCCCAACCCATCGCCGTCTCACCCTCGTTCTCCCTCTTTCCTCTCCAGGGACAAAGAATGCCCTGAATGCCTGGCGTCTCCTGCAGTGTCAAATAACCAAAGGATAGGTCGAGTGGTGCAACGCCAGAGGAGGAAGAAGAGCAAGTTGAATGAGAGCAATACAGTGAGATCTAAATGGTAAACTGGACATTTTTCTTGCCTGGACTCATCCCAGTTACTTTAGTTTACTCCTAGAGTACAAAAATATGTCAAATTAATTTGCACAACTTAAAACTCCCAGTGTGTGCAGAAAGCATTTTGGGGGAAAATGTAATATTTTACTCTGTTATTAAATTTTCATTCGAAAGCTGAATATTTCACTTATTTTTTTCCCCCCTTTCCGAGTACTGTTGATTCATGTAGAAGAATCATCTTAAAACAATATTCAGCAAAAGTGGAGAAGGTTTAAACAAAGTTTGTTTTTTTCCAAAGAAAGTTGTGTACTCCAGAAGAAGACACTTTAGCTTGATGAAGATCAAGACTGAACTTTCAGCCAACATGAAAAAGACAACGTGTGGGAAAAACCAATACTCCACGACTTGAATAAAATCAACCAAGCTGAACACAAGGAAGTGGCAGTGTCATGGTGTGGGAATGCTATTTCTTAGGAGGAGCAGTGATTCTGGTCAGAGTTGAGAAAGTGGATGGAGCAAAGCACAAGACAATCTATTACAGACCAAGACTTGAAACTGAGATCATATCCATAAAATTCCAGGAAGAGCTGAAATAGCGTCAATGAGATCAATACATGGCTATTCAAGAAGGGTCTAGTTAAATTCTTGACCTAAACCTAAAAAAAATAAAAAATAATTCAAAGTAATAATACAAAAACTGTGGCAAGACTTGAAAACTGATGTTGACACATGCTTTTCAATCTCACTGAGTTTGAGCTTTTATGCAAAAATAATGGGCAGAAATGTCAAAATATGGGCAAAGCTGGTAGAAAAGACTTTCAGCTGCAATAAGAATGATGCAGCTTTACAAAGCATCCAATCTGAAAGGACAAAAGAAACATTTTATGTGTAAAACATTTATCTGTAACCTTGTGGTGGCTGATAACATAATATTATCTTTTAAAATAGAAATAAAACGTTTGTGGTTGTAATTTTGTCAAAATGTAAAACATTTCCTGTGATTAGTTGGTCGACAATCTCAAACTTCTTGACATTAATAATTCACAATCCTAGTATGTCTCTAACATACCTAAAATCAATGAATAATCACACATTGAGATGTTTATATGTAGTAAAATCTAAGGCTTTGCACATTTAAAATCATCTGGAAGGTGTTTAGATTATATTGACCACAGAGGCTGCAAGTGATCACACGTTTGAACATTTCTTGAAGTTCTTGTTACCATCTCATTTGTGTGAGGAGGACAATGTTCATTCGGCCAGGAAGTGTTCATATTCGTTTCTTTATATGTTGAACTTCAGCACAATGTTCAGAGTGTTGATGTGACAGAGGACAGAGTGAGATGGAAGCAGAAGATCGTTTGTGTGGTTACCCTAAAAGGAAACAGCCGATTGAAGATAACGAGGTTAGGAAAAATCGTCTGATGGTAACCATCAGACGATTGTAAATTTTAATTTTAAAATTTAGTTTTAGTTTTTCGAGTTTTTCCCTCCCATGTAAACCGAATGCTGAAGGACATCTTTCCTCAGAGGAAAAATCCAATTTCTTTTTGAGCTTCTGAAAGTAATAACCACCTCCTTCTCAGTGGAGACAGATTTATTTTTGTAGCACTTCTGCACGCATTAGAAAACACGTTTGGTAATATTTTTACCTCATGATGATAATTTGAATGGAATTGAGTAATCTTTCGGTTTGATTGATAATGGGAACAGATTGTTCTCCTCCTAAATACCATGCAGCAGTATGAGCTCCAATAACTCATGGGAAACTGTTTTGTTTCCTGCATCTGAAAGCTCTTAATTGTTTACTGGCAACACTCAAACACATATTTCACTCGTCACAACAAATATTTGCCAAAGCAGTCTTTTGAAACTACAAGTGTGGTTTTAAAATTGTCCCATGAGGTTTAACGTCTACATCTACAAACACACTTATGCCCTTTTCTCCTTCTCTCACATGTTATAACTTAGACATGCTGCATCCCTATCATGCAGGGAGTGTAATTGGTGGCTGTACTAATTGCTGCAGCACTCCAAAGCAACAAGAACAACATGGCCTCCCGACCACATGAAATTGTCCTATTTTACCATCAGCTTGTAGAAGAATCCGTCAAGCTGCCATGCTAACCTCATCCTCTCTCCTCCAAAGGTCAAATTGTTTTCAAACCATAAATTTACAGGCTGCTGCTCTGAAAAACACAGCCCAGATTGAATTATTTGTCTTTATCTGGTTGGTGTTATTGGGTCGGAATAACTTCCAATTGTGCTGCTCAGTGATTTGATGTAGAACCTAGCCTTAAATTACCAATAAAAGAAAGATACACAATTTGTATAGTTCTGGGAAATTTTAATGCCAGTGATGGGAAAAATAATATAATCCTTTCAAACATGCTACACATGTTTGGTATTTCGCCAACTCTCCTGTCAAACTTAAGCATATTGTGTCAGGGTTGCAGATTCTGGGATGGAGCTCTTTGTCATCTTAGCAGTGGGTGATCTGACCTGGGGTTGAATATTTTGGAGCATCCAATCACTGGAAGATTGTCAGCTGTCTTTAAAGTTGTCCCACCTGTGAATAATCTTTCTTAAGCCTTGATCACACAAACCCTTGTCTTTGTAAAAATACATATCCGCCACATCGTTTAAAAAAACAAAATTGTACACACAAGATCGGTTTAAGAAAAGTGTTCATCCACACAAATCCACTTAACTAAGCCACAGAGTTGTTTTAAACTTGCCAAACCCATAGGGCAAAGCTGAAACCTATGTAAGCCAATCACAATCACTAAACAACCACAACTTCCTGTAAGAATGAAACAGGGTGCCACAAGGTTTATTTGAGTGGGACAGACGGAGAGATTGAACTACTGTTAAGTACCGTGTTAGGAAATAAAGTTAATAAGACACAAGACAATGTTGATTAGGAATTGTGTCAAAGCAAGTTTGAGCTTGCCAAAGCAAATTCCATATTGGGAGCGATGGTTTGTGTAAAACAGCTGACCTCCAAATGCTCTTTCTCCTTTGCAACTCAATATATTGGAGCAGCAGGGTTGGGCTTGTGCAAAAAAACAAGCAAAAAGTGTCTGAACCAATGTAAAAATCAACACCTCTCTAAAAGCTGTATTTTTTCTCCACTACATGGCCAAACAATAATCGTCACAAATATGGTGTCAGCGCTGCATTATTTGTTGTAGTCTTTAATACGATTAAATTTCCGGTTTCCAATGTACACATGTAAACACAAATAAGGATAATTCTCAAATGTTCAGAGTTTTTATTAATAATAATTTTTTGTGATTGTTACGGCCCTGGGCCTTATGGACTGGGTTGCAGGTGTCTTGTTGTCTGTCTTTGTGCTCCTCCCCTTTACAGATTTTATTCATTTGCAGTGATATTAAACAGATTTTATGAGTGGATGAAAGGCCAAATCGCATAAAAATCTGTTCGATTTCCCAGATATCCAGCTATGTGTGTACCAGGCTGTACTCCAGAATAATGGACAGCAATTCATGGGCAGCAGGAGTTGCTTCTCTGTGGTCATTGTTAATGTCGTTCCATCTTGTGTTGACATAACCCTGCAAGCTTCACCCTGCAAGCTTCACTCTAGCAAACATCCTGAAATTCATCATTGTGAATAAATCAATCAGTATACTACATTTTTATTAAATCAGTTGGGTTTTTTTTCTTGACTCCACTAACATGGAAACCCTTTCTCTGACTGTAAGATGCAATTTAATTGCAGGAAAACATTTGTTATCTTCAGCAAAAATATTACTTCGCTAAAACTATGTATCTATTCAACTATTAAAAAGGACATCAAAATCAAAACATTTATTAAATGAAATGAAAACAAAAATCCGGTGCAGAAACAGTTGTGTTATATTTAATTAGCAACCTGAGTTCAACTCTCCTTGTGAAAGCTAAAGTTTTAATGGCTAAGCTTTAGAGAAAGAATGTAACTTCAAGACCAGCAGGTGGCAGTGTGAAGGCTCCAGTGCCGTTTTGGTGCCATTTGGCGGGACACCACCAACAGTGGCTTATACCAGCAGAGACAGGATGAAAGTTTGGCTTAGTACTGATCTCTGGTAAGATATACAGCTGCTCTGCAAATGGGCTGTTCTGCAGCTAAAAACTACAGTTACTTTGCTGTAGCACAAGGCTGCAAGCTTTCCGGGAGGGGGAGGGGGTTTCTTGTTTTTTTTTTTTTTTTTTTTTTTGTCTTCAAGTTGACAAAATTTCTTTCATCTGTTGATCAAAATCAATGTGGGATTGTGATATGTAAGAAGCCTGGTTCAGGTCCAATTGGGTTTGGAAGACTTCAGGGCAAACACACTCCAACTCTTATTAGATATAGAGGAGAAAAATCAGATGGAGCTCATTCCTAACCAAAACAAGAGAAAAAAGTGACAGAGTTGTTGCAAATGTACAATAATTGCCAACAGTAGGAAGTTTTTTTGAAACAGTGAAGTAAAATGCAGAGAGGAGCAGAATGACAGTCATGTGGATTCATCAGACACATGGTGTTTGTGTTGTGAAATAATCAGAAGTGTTTTTCCCCTCTCCTCCTGCTGACATGAGATATGTTCTGCAGGATGAAGAAAGAAAGTGAAGGCAATGCTAGAGAGCCAGAAATTAAATGTGCACATGTGCATGCACCCAAACAGCCCCAAGTTAGAAGGTTTTGTGCATTTCTTCCACCTGGAACAGGACTCCTTAAAAAGAAAAGCCTGAAAATCTAAATAAAATCTTGGGTCTTGAGCTTCACGGCCACCCTATCAAATACACAGAGTAGTTAAATCAAATGACTGGAAAGTGCACTCTGAACTCAGCCTTGGGCTAAGGTCGCATTCAAGCGGAAATGTAAAAGTTCCTGGCCCCCAACAGGGCCCCCTGTTCAGAGCTGTCCCTATAAAGAGACTTATAGCTGGTTACAGGGCTTGGAAGGGAGCCCATAGATGGTCCAACAAGCCTCGACCGGCATTATTTCCTGTCTGCCTCTTTGTTTGGCGAAGCCTTTTATTTTGGCATGGTTCCTATTGCAGCACTCGACATCCAATTCACAAAACAACCCACCCTTCCTCTGCTCATCCCTTCAAGCCATGAGCATAAATTGCTCTTGTAATGTAGTTGTGAGCCACAGTCCCCAGGTTGCTGGCCTTCAAATTTTCTGAAACAAATTAGTCAAGGCTGGCATGCCTTCTTTAGTTTATAACTTCTTATTTGAAGCACCAAATTTTGAAAAACTGCTACTTTAGCCACTTACTGCCTGGAGTTATTTACAATGTTTACAATGTCTACTCACATTGTGGATGTTTTCTTAAACACTTCCAGGCTTTAGTGAAATACTTACTCCATATTGGCGGTGTGATAGTTGCAAGTTAATTCTCAACAACAGTCTATAACAGGTTAATGGTTTATTCCTTAATTTACATGTATGTGTATGTTTCAGAATGCAGTGGACGCCTGGTATTCACAGGGGATTAGGAACCATAACCTTTCAAAAACAGCTAAATTCCGCAAATACTTGAGCTTCTTTAGAAAATATTTTTGAACTGCTTATTTTAATAGATCAAACACCAAATATACCTGAACTTAAACATGTCACCACCCAAAACATGTAATAGGTCCATGGCATTTATGGACCTATTACACAAAAGTCAATAGGTCCATGAATGCCAGGAATAAACCCAATCCTTTTTAACCCTCCTATTATGTTCGTTTCTGAGGTACAGCAATAATGTTCGTGGGTCAATTTGATCCGGGGAGTGTTTAATCATGCAATAGTGTCAGAAACCAATAAAATTCTCCAAAACATTTTTGCATCTGATTGATAACTCCAATACTAACCATTTAGTATTAAATCAATATTTGTGGAATGACGTTTTTTTATTTCTCACAAATAAAGGATCAATGACGACAACTTGCTCATTTACTCATTTGGACATAAAAAAATGGAATTTACATTTTTTTTATGTCCACTGAAAAAAAACTAGACACAAAAAAACAATAATTTCTTTGAAATTGATCGTTTGAATTTTTTTTATATTACATTTTGATCTTTTTTTTCAATGGGTGATCTTTATAATTGAACTTGAGACACATATACTGTTCTGGGTCAAATTGACCCGCTGATTAAAATCAAGTTAAATGAGTCATGCAGAGAGTATTTATGTTTTGCCCACTTCTGCTGAGTGTCCACTCAGAATGGGTGGAATTTGCCCACAGGAACAGTAAATGTTCCCGTCAAAAGTTGTATGAACACCTGCTTTCTCGCAGTTTCCTAGTGAAGTAAAGAAAATAGTGAGAAAGTGAGTTCATGGGCATGCACATGCGCTTGTAGGGGTGTTTGCCTGTGTGTGGTGAAATATGGTCCACAGCTGCAAGGAGAGATATAGAATTGGACATTTTTTTAAATCTTTTTTACTTTTCAACTTGACTGCCGGGTCAAATTGACCCAAACTGTATCTATGTAAACAGTAGGCGCAGGGGGGGTTGCAAATGTGTAAAATGAATAAATTTTCAATTTATATGTAGAGTGCACCTATTAAGACAAATAGAAAAAGTTTCATGGAAAAACAATACTTCCAACAATTTTTTAAAAAAAAAAGATTTTTACTTTAAAATGGATCAATTTGACCCGCAACATAACAGGAAGGTTAATTTAAGTACACAAGTAATGCTCACTATTGCATTTCACATATTTAAAATAAAACTCTTTATTGTCACAATAGAACGAGCAAAGTGTCACAGATGATAGATTTGACCAGAAACACATTTTATAGTAAATATAAAGTTTTTAAAAATCTGACCACAACTTTCAGAAAAAGTTGCTGCAAAATATTCTATTTTAAGCCATAACAATCACAGAAAAAAAACATTGCATCATCCTGAAGGGATTTATTTTTGCATATTAAAATAGCAGCTTAACATAAAATACTGGCATGGATTAACTAATCATTCTCTAGCTAACATAAAAACATTATGAATAAATCATAATACTCAGATTATGATTTATTCATAATTTGAGTATTTCTGCAGATAAAATGGCCAGTAAGTTTATTTCTATGCTCATTCATCACCCACCCTCTTATATTCTCATCTACATTTCTAAGCGCCACTTTGTTACCTGAACCAGATACCGTCTGTTGTGTCTTTAATTCAATCAGGCAATGTGTGGAATATTCTGCGCTCCTTGTTTAAGAATGCAAATCTGCACCAACACTGCAAGGGATCCGGACCCACAACACTGCTTAAGCTCTCTGGACTGGATAAACACACATATGTGACCGGTGGACTTCTGCGTTGTGTGTTTACAGGACAAACCATAAAAACACCGAGTCTGGGTTTGGAGGCTCTCCGTTTATTCAGCCTGTCAATCGGGAGATATTAGCATTAGCACGTAGCATGTGCTCCAGTTCTCCAACCCGATCTCTTCCCAGTGGAACGAGTAACAAAAGGGAAGAGGAAATGAACAGCTTAACATTTATATTGGTGCTGGAGGACCCTGAACAAAAGAAGAAGAAAGTAGGGCGGAGCTGGAGGACCAAACCCCTCATAGCAGACACAGAGGAACACAAAGACAGACAAGTATAAGAGGGCAAATAAATTAAAGAAAACATTTTGTGAAAATATACAACAATATAGACCCAGTTACACATACAAAAAAGAAAAAAAACTTTCAGGGTCAAATTTTAAAGGCTTTAAGGGATATGTCAATCACGTTTATAGCCATAACGTTTTATTTCACCCAATCCCCAGAAGTTGGTGTAAAAGAACAAAATTTCCTGGTTATTCGTTTCTATTTATAAATGAGCTGCACAAGCAAAGTTCTTTATTCTTTTATTGTAGGTGTAATTCATAAGTGTTCCAACAGTTAATAGTTTCCTTACCTCTCTTGAACAGCTTGAAGAGAATTGGAGCTCCTAATTAAATTTGAGCCAAATTTATTGTTACCCGATAAAATAAAGTTACCCTCAATTACCAGATAAATTACCCTCAAAAAGGTCCTGTAAACAATTCTATTTGGTCTTTATTTTCCCCTCATGTGCCTTTCTGAGCAGAAATGACTCTTAGAAGTCAGATTGAGTCATTTGGAGTAAATGAGCCACGGGGCTGAAACAGGTTGGCATGGTTCGACATGTCAGTCACAGTCCACAAGTAGAGCACAGTAGCACCTTTCCATGTTGCCCGGCCGCCTGTCAGCAGCTACATTAAGCCATTACACAAGTGTGGAAACCGCCCCCGTGGCTGGCCCGCAGCAGCACACACATCCGCTCAGGGATACATACCATAATTATCCCCCCACTTCATAGTCATCTCCCCTGGCAACTGCAATCATACAGCCGAAATAGCTTGGGCTAATTCATTACTTCAGTGGAGGGAAGTTGGCTGCCTGTAATGACACCAATTGCCCTGACCTAAACAGCGGTAATAGGACCTCTCGGTACACTGGCGAGGAAATGGCTGCAATTGAGACTCTTCTACTTCCTAGCAACCAAAGCTTGGACCTGTAACCCGGAGGGGGAAATGCTTTGCATTACCTGTGCCCCGCAGCTTGAGACGCAGCCTAATGAAGGCAAAATTGCACGAATTAAGCTGACTTTAGTGGGAGGCAACAAACAGAAAAGTGGAAGCATGTGTGTCAAATGGGGTTTCTAGCTGATACACTAATGAGTAGATTAGAGCTAACCGGAATATGCTGGTCAGAAAAATCAGGAAAGACCAGAGGGGAAACAAACATGGGCCGCCTGGTGAGTCCCTGCTGGACAGACACACTGTGGGGAGGTGGAGAAAAAGGTGTTGATGATGTAAAAAAAAGGAGGGATATAAAAGTTAAATCTGCAGTATGTAACTTTTATAAAAACTATTTTTAACATGTTTTTTGAAACTGTCTATGTCATGACAGTATGTTATGAGCAGATAATCTGTGAAAGAAACAAAAAACAGCTCCTCTGCCTTTCTCCAATGCTAACTAGCCACAACCAATCAGAGCCAGAAGGAGGGTCTTAGCGCTGTCTATTCCTGCAAAGTGCACACCACTCACAACCCCCTCCCTCCCTCTCTGCTAAGATACAGTTTCTATTGTGAATGCTAAGTGGCTAGTTAGCATAGATCCTGATGACAGCAGATAAAAGGTTCTCCTCCAACAGAGAGTTGTTTCTCCTCTATAAGCACATTTAGCAGCGCTTTCATGAGGTTGGCTGACAGCGCCAAGATGTACTTCTTCACTGCAATAGCATAGGGAGTAGGGCTGTATAATTATATTGATTCTACGATATTTATCGATTTTTTTCCCTCCTCGGAAGGTATCGATTTTTCATCCGCGAGTATTGATATGTTAAACCATAGGGGTCCATAGGCTTATACCATCTTATAAGAAGTAGCAGCAAGACTCCACCTCCTCCAGTCTCACTTTCAACTTGTGCTTAAAGTGCACATTATAAACTACACACCAGTTTTTAAATTGTGTTAATAGGCCACATAAAACTGGAGTTATGCTAAAATAAGTAAACCATATTTTTTCGAATGTCAGAGAAATGTCAAAAACCGGCTTTTCCGGTTATGTGAAAGGTTATGAGCTTCCAAACGTAAAAAACGAAACGCAACATTAGATTACTTTGTTTTTGGAAATTTTGCAAATCTTGAATAAATAACGATGGACTGTATTGTGTTGCTAAGAAACGAAGTAAAATTGCGCAAGTAACCGTGAAAGAGAAGCGGAACGGAGTAGCGGCAAAAGCAGTGAGATTGCGAAATTAATGCAAAGTTTGTATATCGGAGCGACTAGTGGCATCCACTTCGTAATTTGTGCTGAGCTTAGTGGTTTCTGTTCTGAATATAAAGGATTACCTGAAGAATGAACACGCAGCATGCAGTGGCGCTCTGTTTCGAGCTGGAAGACGAAGAGGGGAAACCCGCAGTCGCAGTCTGGGCGCAGTCAGGATTGCCATGATGAGATGACTGATCGATCATTCTTATTAGGAACTGACAAAGAGTATCAGAGACTGAGAGTGCGATGAGATCCTAGCAGTCTGAAAGGTAGCTACGCAGAGATCCAAGGAGGGGAATGGCGGCGCTGCGCAGCTGCAAGGACTCGATCACTAGGGGTGAGGCAGAGCCACTCCCACAGCAGCTAGTAGTAAACAGCTTACAGCCATGGCTAACTCCGGGAGCCAAGGTAGAAAAGCCTTTTCCCTATAGTCCTAAATACTTGTTTTACTCCAAAACGCAGGCACAGTATGTCCAAAACAAAACATATGTGCAATTATTTTCATACAGAGGCTGATAACCTCCCCACTCAGCTCCTGGATCACTTTGAGTTTTATGTCAAATCCACATGAATTAAATGACAGAAACTAATTTTCTCACTGCATCTTTGATTCGTTTGATCCAGCTGTAGACTGTTGGACTCTGTCCAATCAGAGTCAGGTATTGTGTAGTTGGCGCTTTTAATCAGTTTTCAGTTAATTAAATCCAAGTCTATGGAACACAAAATGTCACTAAAATCACTCTGTCCTTCTAAAATCTTTCAGAAAAGTGCACCGAATCGTATCGAACTGTATCGTTTGCCAAATAACGTGATAGAATATATCATATTGTGAGATTATTGTATAACTACACCCCTAAAAGGGAGGAGATCAATCTTTTCACAGATTATCTGTTTCATGCAATACTGTCACAACACGGTGATAGTTTTATCAAATATATATACAGTATATATACTGTAATATATATATATACAGTATATATATATTATAAAAGTGACATACTACAGCTTCAAGGAATTTTTAATTTGCAAAAATTATGTTGGGTCAAACAATATTAGATACTGTATATCCCATACCAGATGGTTTCTGCATAGAGTTGGACAATGCAAAGGGTGAAAGAAAGTTCATCCAAGCAAAGACAAGGGAATGTTTCCAAAAGTGTCAAGAAGGGACAAAGTGCTCTGAAGAAAGACTGACACAGGCCGAGAGCTCACATGGTCAGGGGGGAAAGCGTTGCATGAAGAACAAACACCGTCATTATTTACAACACAAAGATGGAGCTAAAATGGAAAATCTGTGTAGCAAAAATTAGCACACCCTAAAATTCAGTCGCCTGTTCTGCGACAATAACTTCTAATCAGTTTCTGTATAAAATCCTCCCAAGCGATTCATATTTATGGAAACTTTTCCTAACTATCCTCTTGTGAATGTCCAGAACAGCCTTTTTTAAAAAACAAAACAGATCTCGTAGAGGGTTGTAGTGTTATCAGGTTCTCCAGGCTAAACTCAAGTACATTCATGATTCTGCTTTGGGAAAACAAAATATTGAACTTTAAAAATCAGTTTATGGGTTGTGTCAATTTAAAATATTTAACCAGTGTTAAACAGCTTCATACAAACACACCTACTAACCCCAGAATTACCTCAAACAACAGCAGAAAATACAGGTTGGCCCCATATTACTGGTGGATCACATCCCTGCTCTCCTATTGGTTGGCCCTTAATAAAAGCAGCTTTCTTTATACAGCTCATCTGTTGGAAAGGCTACCTGTGGAATGAGGTATGGATCCAGGCGCCCGATTGGTCCATAGATAACGCCATCTGGCCAATCTTCAGTCAGTGAGGATGAAGCCAAGAGCCCAACAGGGCCAGAGAACCATTCCAGTGGTGGAGTGGTGGGCAGATGGGAGCCAGCAGAGTTCATCTTCCTGCTGTAGTCCAGGTGGAGGTCCTGGCAAACTGCTTCATGACACCCTGAGCACACAGACACAACAGTTTGTCTATGTATGTTTAAAAACATCTTGTTCAGTAGTTTCACAATATTTTCTCAACAATTAAGTTCAAACTTTCCTGGAAATCTAACAGAATCACTTAAAATTACCTTAGAGCCCAGCTGGATTCCCATGGGCCCAAACATTCTCTGCGATGAAAGACACCTGGAAAGAACCAGCATGAAGCAAAATGTCTGCAATCAATTTCTTGTCTGTTTTGAAATCGTCAACAGGTGTAACTAAACCAGAGATGCATCATTGGGGAAAAATGAAGAGCGAAAATCATCTCAGCTGTTGAAAGATAAAAACCACTGCTCTCAGTGGGAGTGCTTCCTGTGGCCTCAGAAACCCAATTACTGAGCTGTACGGGAGCATGATGGGCAGCCGGGGAGTTAATTTGTTTACATTTGAATTTGCAATGCGATTCCTGCTTGAGAGGTGTTTCTATGTTCAAAGAAGTACTACTTTTGTCTGTAAGGGTTTGATTCATCCATTAACCAGGAAAAACAAGCTGCCACTGCTTATGAAAAAAAATACTAAAAAATATATTACATTCCTCGATGGAGGTTTTACATTTTACAAGCCTTTTCTTTTCACATCTATTCACTTCTTTTTCCTGCTGTTCTACATAGAAATCCCATGAAAACATAATCATTTTGATCGGTTTGAATACTTTTGTACAGCACTTTTATCATGACATTGAGTAAGTCCGTGTTTGTTGATTGTGTTTGAGGATTTTAGACAGAAATAAGCTTCAAACACTCACCAAATGTCAAAGGTAATTCTTGTGCGAAGGCTACTTGGTTATATGTTTATTTCCTTGAACTGTCTGTGTTGGTGTTGCCATTTCCTGTCCCCAACACCTGCGTGTAGTTTGTTAATCACCACAAATGCTTCTTATCTAGTCACTTCATCTCTAAATAGGTCTATTCTCTACTTGTAAGTCATTGAATGACCTAGCTAAAAGTGCTCATTGGCAACATGGGACAAGTGTTGACATGTCCAGCAGCAAACGTCTTCATCCGCTTTCTCTTCTTCTGAATAAGTGCGACCTACTGGAACAGAGTTTTGATCGGGATGCAAAATATATGCCAAATGGATTTCATAAAAAAAATATAACACAAAACAAACAACACACACTGTTTTGTTCTGCTGGTGATTGGCTCATGTGCAACAGGGTAACATATTTCCTACTTCAAGTACACAAATGATTGTTTCCATGGCAACCCATCTAAATCCAACTGGACGTGCTTCCGACCAGGCGTCAAGGTGTTGCTGTGAAATTATAATACCGTGATAAGCCTGAAGCAGGAGAGGTAGTATCCAATGACTACCATGGAGACTGCAACCATACTGGTAAAGCAAGGATCCACAGCCCCAGTCCAGTAGAGCTACCATTCTGCAACTTCTGGATGAATTCTTTCTCCAACTATCATGGCATATTTGGGCCATTGTAGACAGAAAAAAAAGTACATTTCCACCAAAAAGTCAGAAATTCAGAGATTAATCTCAGAAATTTTCCAGAAAAAAAATGAATTTCTGTTTCAAAAGTTGAACGCTTGCTAGAAAAAATAATATTTTTAATCTCACAAATTTTCTAGAAAAACCCAGAAATTTCCAAAAGTAAATAAATATTGATTTTTAATTCTCAGAAATATTTGTGTTTTTTTTTTAAAGAAACATGTTTTTTTAGGCCGAAATTTACTCCCTTTTTTTCTATGTACAATGGCCCTACTCCACCATCGTACACAGCACACCTGACTTCCCTCATCAACTGTCATTCAGTTCTGCAGAGTCCTGGTAGCGAAACATTCAGATGATTCAGGTGTGTTGGATAAGGAAAGCATCTAGAAGTTGCAGGACGGTAGCTTTTGAAGACTGGACTTGGGCACCCTGGCTCTGTAGCAACATCTCCTGTTGCTTGGCTGTCAAGAGATATTGCATATTGCATCATGAGTGCACAATGAATTTTCAGCAAAGAAAATCAGTTGCAAAATATATTTTCTTTAAAAATAAAATTTTTATTTAGAGTTGCTTATAGTTAAATTGAGTTATCAACTCAATTTGGGTTCAACTGGAAATTGAACCCATGTGAATTCTGTAATCTGAAAATACTGGGATGTGGACTATGTACCGAAATTAAACTAAATTAAGCATTGTGGGGAAAAGCTGAGCTCCTCCTTTTGTGTGCTCCATCTGCAGCAGGCCGTGTGTTTGGTGACGCTTTGAGAAGTGGGTCAGAGCAGCTGAGAAGCCCACCATCAGTCATTTCTGGCCGCTTCAAGTCACATCACACAAACAATGGCACTTCATGGGTAGGGGCTCGTCTTCCTTCCTGCCTGGCTTCCTGTCGATCGTTCTGCCTGAACTGGCAAACTCAATGTGTCCCCCCTCCACCACCCCTTAGCCCCCCATACCCACTCCCGCTCTCCACGCCACCTCCTCCTACCCACTCCAGCAGTCCTCTCTTCTTCCTGAATCAAACAGCAAAGCTGGTAAAATGTGAGCAAAAGAGGGGGGCTGACAAAGTGACAGAAAATAAATGATAAATGACACCAACACCACATCTGTGGAAGTGGAACATACCAGGTCAACAAGCAGGGGCTATTGTCATGTAGATGGAGGAGGCGTTGGGGTGTGAAGGTATTGAAAGTACTGTTTGGCACCTACAGTGCAGTAAACTTTTTACCCCGCCTTCACCTCCAGCTCCTTTCTGATGCAAGAGCCTTGGAAACAGATTGATAGTATCCGTGCATTTCCTCTGCATAGAGCGCGACCTTTACTTCATTAATGGCTGACTGTTGAACATCCAAGGCCACAATGCTCACAAAAGAAAGTAGGAAATCCTCCTGTGATGGATCACTTTTGATGAAAACATAGTATGAAGGGAATCTATTTAATTACTTGCACCTACAGTTTACATCCTCTCATCACGAGAATGAGTGTTATTTTATGGTTTATTTCAACTCTCCTTGCATTGGGACTGGTGAAATAATTTTTAAATGTAAGACAAGTGGACAAGACTAATGTTTTTGAAGAGAGGTTTTATTGTTTGGAGGTTTTGGCTACAATGACCAGAAGTACTGTATGTTTGGAAGATCAGGTGAGGATTTCCGATCTAAATACACTGTACCAACTGTTCAGCAAAGTGATGGTTGTATAATGCTGAGGGTCTACTTTGGTGCAAGTATTGTTGCATTGCTGAGAATGGATCTAATTATGAAAAATGCCTTTTATGAAATTCAAATCAAGAATAGAGCAAAATATAAAAATCCTTTAGCAAATGGGAGCATGTAGATTCACATAAAAGTAGGACATATGAAAACAAAACAAAATATTAGAGAGTACAGCAAGGGCAATTATACAACATGAGGAAAATACATGACTTTATAGTCATTAAAATAGCATTCTTTGTTTCAGAGAAATGTGGAACTGATATGATTTTGACAAAAGTACATGTGCATGTGTATTTGTGCAGAAAAAATAACAGATTATTTACAATAAATGTAAAAACTCAGTAAAAACATTGTTTTTTGTAAACTTGGGAACAATTGTGTTCAAAGAGGAAAATAATCCAAAACCATTTTTTTAATCTATAAAATAGGATAATGTTGAATATCTGGAATGACCCTCATGGCAACCTAACTAAAGACTTTTGCACATTGCCTAAAAGTTGGGTCTGTGCAAGAAAACTGACTGATATGAATGAATTCCAGCAGGTCTGCCAAGAAAAGTTTCTCAAAATGTCCACCAGAATGAGAATATTCACCCAATTTTTTTTTAAATCACAGAAGTTGCATGTTGTATAATCAGTCAACCCTGAAAATGAAGGATTTTATTGTTAATATGACATTGAAGCTAAAGAAAGAATGTAAAGTTATTATTCATGTCCTTTAGCATCTAATTTGTAGAGAATAGCAGTAAAACAGATCTCTGCAGCATACCTCTTAACCCATAACCTCTGCAACACTGTAGACTCTTTAACTGTTAGAAGGGTGTACTTCCTGAGGATGCGAGATAGCTTATCTGCAGCAGACCTATTTAGGTCACTTGTAGTTCAACATGTCCGCTGCACAGGCAGAGGAAAAGTAGCAACCTTTAGCATTAAGAGCAACAGTTTCATCTGCTCAGGATGATTTATTGCCATTTTAATGGCATCCTGACAACTTAGCTATCAGCAATTTGAATCACAGATTACGGGTGGAAAGTCATAAAGTCCAAAGAATACCTGAGAGCGCTAGGACTGACATCACCGTGCTAGTCTGCGGACAAGAGGAAAACCTACTGACAGGGGTAGACAGATGGTAATTTGTATCTGTTTGTTTTCTGAGTTCCTCTCAGGCTATAATTGTAGATAAAGTTCATTCATACCATTTATGTAACAAAATGTTCTCTTTGTCTGTCCTTCAAGTGTCATGGTGGATTTTTTTATGTACTCCCTCTTATAAATCAGATTTGTAATGTTTTCTTAGTACACTGATGGTGTTTGATTAATACATATACACATTTGTTGTACAACACAATAACATTCTCCTTTGATCAGTTATACCAAGTTAGAACTACTCCACAGAGACAGCGATATCCCTAAATCACTATCATCATGCAGCTGATAGGAAGGAATGCAAAACTCAGAGTCCTAGTCCCCTGGCATCAGATGCAACAAAATATCACTCTGACCTTTAAATGATCATATAAAAGAAAGGAGTACTGAGAAAGGGGGATTTTTTTCGCTTTACTGCAGGCGTTCAGTCTGCCTCCAGTGAGAGCTCTTTTAAAGTTGCACCTGTGCAGCATGGCGGGGTTAAGTCTGCAGGCTTGATGTGGGCCCACTGTGTTCTCAACCCCCTCAGGAAAGGAAAGTGTTAGAAGGGGCTTTGTTGTCTGCTCTTGCTACACCTCATATATATTTTAAAGGGACAAACACAAAAGAGCAGTCTGGCCCTCCGTTGTTTATAAAAATCAGCGAGGTGGAAGGCCTCTGATATTCCCCTAAAGGTAAATTAAGCGTTTCATTGTGTCCACATTTCAACATGAATATGAGCCTTCACCATCGCTTTATCGCTCACAGTAGATGAGGCACTTCCAGACAGCTGGTTTCACTTTTTCGCTCCTCTCATGCTTTTCTTTTGTTCAAAGTCTACCTCTTTTGATTCATCCTGAGTAATGGTGTGAGATTCCCTTTATTCTTCTCACACGTCTTCCACAGCTGGTCGTCCTCTGAGCAGGACACTGGAACAGCCACGGATGTGGAACTGTAGACCTGTCTACACGATGGCCACAGTTTCCATTTGCTTTTTAAGTAACCAGCTGTCTGTACATGTTGTCTACCTGCACTCTAAAATGCTGCTGTTTAAATATACTGCACATACTGTATATCACTTTACAGTATGTTCTGCTCATAATCTGTAATTAAACATATTTATTGTAGAAATCAGTGATGTTAAGACTTTCACACCATTATAACAAGGACAAAGATCGTTAAATATGTTTTGAATTTGAATCCGTTTTATTATATTTGAATAAATTATACACAGTAGTGTCTTAGTTCCCCTCTTAAAAAAGATTCACAGCACTTTTGCATATATGTACATATATAATGCATGTTTCTCTTTTTGAGTTAATTCACTTTTTTATTCCATGTCACAGTTAGAATTCGCAGCCTAGGCTCTGGATATTGTCTTTGAGAAAGGAAGGGTTTAAAAATACAAAAATTGTTAAACATTTTACCAAGTCTATTTTGTACTTCTGCTGTACATGAGAAAAATTTCTGCTACTGGTGTTTAAATTAAAAATAAATGATTAAATAAGAATGGTTTGAGAACTGCTGGAGATATAACATTACAATTCATGACACTCCTGTCTACTCCAGTCTAGTTAAGTTTAGTTCAATTCATGAACAGAGCATTCACAACCGAAATAAGTCTGCACAAAAAGAAAGTCCAGCTGGTTCCAATTAAATATAGTTCTTCTCGTTCTCATGTTCTTATATTTCCTCACCTGAACTGGACGGAACAGCTTTACTGATTTGAATTCACCAGATTTTTCAGGTATTAACTTCAATACTATCACAGATATGTGATTATGTCCAGGAGTCTCCACTGTCACTTGACTGCCTCCAAAATAAACCTTTTTCTTTATCGTTTAAAGAAAAAAAACAGACCAATTTAAACTGGAGCACTTCTTGATACAAACATTATATTACTTAAGATACGTTGGTACATTGAGAGACTTTGCTACCGTCAAAAATATATTTTTCCAACAAGATATCATGGATGATTACATATGACTGTATTTTATATCAAATAGCCAGAGTCAGTGGTCCACAACTTAACAGAAGTCGACGTGTTGCACAAGCCTTTCTCTATTTCTCCCCTGAGCCTACACACATCCTATGAAGTGCCAATCATTCCACAGCTCACCATGTCAGGGTCTCGCCAGGCCCTGTGATGGACAGGTTTTTTTCTGCACAGAGGTGTGGTCTGCAGGAGTCAAGCTGAGTCGTATTATTGGGGGACATACTTAATAAGATCTACAGCAGGGAAAGTGCCGGCCCTTAAGGTTCGATTTCCCCTTTGGCATAATACCGCCTTTGTGGGGCATGGAGATAGAATCACACCTCTTGCAGAGTCCTAAATTGAAATGTAAAGGAGCGAGCTGGGTGGGAAAAGAAATGATTAAATTATGTTCAGAGGGAAAACTTCCAAATCCTGCCAGTGAGAAAAACATTCTTTCTACGTCACATTTGACGAGTTGTTGTCATTTTAATAATGATTAACTTATCAATCATTATTGTTAGCACTCTTAGCGCCTCGTTAAACCTCTTAAATACTCCTCCATGTCCAAAGCCGAGGAGAAAACAAAAAAGAAATGGAAAGAAGGTGATTCACTGATCCAACGCTGTAATTCCTTGACACATTTCTTGTAACCACTGCTTGATCTTAAGCCCAGAATCAACAACAGATAAGCCATTTCTGTGTCTCTTCTCTTTGATCTAGAGTACCCCTCCTTCAGCCTCCCGCAGCCCTCGGGAGTAGAAATCATACGGTTCTTGTTCTGGACCCCCGTTCTGGATCTGGTGCTGAAGACCCTTGAAGAAGGGGAAGGGGGCCCTGCTAAACAGATGCCTGAAAGCCTTCCACTGGGCCTCATTCCTTCACTGTAATAGACTGTCTGTAAACACATGATGATATGATTATGAAAAGTATTTTTAAAGGATTTCAATGCTAAACTACCTCCATCTGTAGTTTGTGCCTCTTCGTCCATACACCAGGGATTTGAAGCATTACTTACCGAGCATTTTAGTGTGTTTTACTTTAAAAAAGCAGTGACTTAAAATACCCTAAAAGGAAGAGAAGAGTCACATAAGGTCAGCTCTTTTATGGAGGTAATCAGAGTTCTCTTCCTGTCTATTCTTGTCCTATTCACAGAAGCTGGCCTTCTCTCCCAAACTGAAACTGGACACCCGAGGGTTTTGTTATGGGTTTACAGCTCCAGAGGACAAGGAGACAAATAAGCCAAAGAAGGGAAAAGGTGGGGGGTGGGGGTGCAGCGTTGCCTTTGGTGTTGGAGCTCTGCTGTAAAACTGACATGGAAAAATACTTCTGAGGTTTGTGCCTTTAATAAAAAATAGTAGTTGCGTTGCATGACTATGTTTATAGATCAATTAAACTAGTTTGAAAAGAGCTAACCCACAAAGGAAATAGATGCAAACTGTGAAATCATGTCATTGCATCCTGTAGGGATACTACTTCAGTTTGATCCAAGTTCATAAAGTCTGCACAGACAAAAGGAGACAGGATTTATCTAGCTGTAACTCACTCACCTGCAAACGTTAGGTGGTCTGCTCGGATATTTAAACAATCTTCCTACCTAAAATGACAGAGCTGGTTTCCTGATAGGCCTTTCAACAGGGTTGTGTTCAGCAGGGTCATTTCAGAAGCTTTAATGTTTGATGTTTCTATCATTCTCCTGTTAGAAAACCCATTTGTGACCAGGTTTCAACCATCTGACCCAAACAATCTCCCTCAGAAGAGAGGACATTAGTCAGATTATGCAAGAACAACATCATTGACACCAAAGCCTTTGTCCAGATAGAAGTGAGTCAAAATTCAACATCTTATTACTGATGGGAATTCTTCCCTGGTCTCCAAAGTCAACAGCTTCAAGCATGACTTATATTTCCACTTGGCTAAATGGACAAAAAACGCATTTGACAGACAAGACAAAGATTGATCTGTTTGGTCATTTGACAAGAACTTTCAGAGAAGTTAAGGTGATGTTTTCTAAACGTAAAACCGCTGTACCAATTGTCAAGCATGATGGTGGCTGCATCATGCTGAGGGCCTTTTCTAGTGTCAGTGCAATGCACAGCAGAGAGGGCCGTGTCCAGATTCACCTCCATATTATGCCAATAGCGTCGTAAAGCAGAGCTAATTTAGTTGCGTGAACTGATAAACAAGCAAACTGTAAACAGATCAGTGACTGACAGATTTTTGTCTACGGTTCCTTAAAAGATCAAATTCGGTCCCTGTTGTTAAACGTAGAAAAAAGAAAAAGTCAGAGAAAAATTCTATTCAAGAAACCCAAAGACTAAATAAATTAACTAAGACAAAGCCAAAAAAAAGAAAGAAAATCAAACATAGAATACAAAATGTTCCTCACTGTGGAATGTAGAATGTAAAAAAAACAAAAATCAAAAGTTGCAAAAATGCAACAAAATAAATCTCCAGGGGCAATTTTCTCTCCTAAAATGATGATGAATCAGGCAAAATAAAAAGTTGGTACAGATTTGGCATCCTCACCTCCCTGGGATCAGAGCTGAGTATTCGTAGAGAAACTGGTATTTCACAGAATCAAGGCCGGCCTGATCTGAAGCTCGACAAGAGGTCAAAATATGTCAGCAGGCCCACCTGTTGGTGGACCACACAGCAGACTCAAAGGTCTGCTGATAGTGCAGGAGATTAAAGTCTATCTATCTGTGTCTGGGCAGGCTCTTAAAGGGCGGCGGGGGTCATCAAGAAAGGGAGGTGAAGGAGGCTTTGAGGGTCGAAGGGTGAGCATCCGGCAACTGGGAGGTTAACCATGGCACTGGGCATGGGGGTTGAAGCGTTGGGACTTCCAGTCGGTCACTGGTTGAGTGATGGGAAAAAAAAGAAAGTCCCTCATGACCCCCACCCTTTTGCTCCCCAGCCGAGAAGAGTTGGAGGGGACTAAAGCCCCCCATTGTTGTCCCCTCACATGGGATCACCAAGTCCCTGGCAGGAGGAGGAGGATGGGGGGGCTGGAGAAAGGATGGCGCTGTTTTGGGAGGGGGTGGGTATGGTGTGTGTGAGTGTTGGGAAGTAACGGGGGGGGTTGTCCCGCCAGCTCAAACACAATCGTGTGATAGGACTTGGCCCTATCTAATCAAGGGCAGGAGGTCACTTCCGAACAACTGGGCAATAAAAGATTATTTCCAGCCACATAACAGAGGAGCCGTTGAAGGGGGAGGAGAGAGGGAGAGGGGTGGGACTGAGCAACAGCAGGATGGGGAGGGGGGAGAGTGACTGTCTGTGACGAGAGGAAGTGAATTGAAAAAAGCCAGCAGACGGGAACCATCTGTCTGGATGCGTAGTCTAATCTCAGAAAAAAGAGGGAATGATGTGGGGCGGAGGCGGGGTGAGGGAATAAAGAAAGGCCAAGCTTCCTCCTCTCCGTTGCCAAATCCGTCTGTCTTTTCTTGCTGTGTACCTGATGTGCATGTGGGATGCTTTTTTTTTGTTTTCGCTGGTTGAGATATCAAAGGAGAAAACGGAACAAAAGTGGGCACAGGGGGGCTGGAATGCAGAAAACACATTTAAAAAAAAGTTCCACGGGGTCATTAAAGAGGAACAAGGACATGATTTTTTCAGAGGAAAAGCTTAGAGATAGTTTTTAACTGGGAGAGAGGGATCTCGTGGTTCTTCATCATCAAGGTGATTTATCTACGATGCAGGCTCTAATTTCTATTTATTTAAGATGAAGTACTGTCAATACTTTGATGTGCAAAAAATTTCATACCAATTAAATGTTTTCAAAAACTTTGATTTACTTTAATTGGATTTTAAGTGACAGTAAGACATTAAGAAGGAAATGATTCACAGATTTTTTTCCTTTTCTACCATTTATCTAAAAAATTTGAAAGTTTTCATGTGCATTTTGTATAGATTTTTTCATTCATTCCCCGCAAAACTGCTCAAGCAGAATTAAATTGCATGTGAAGCATTTATGAACAGCAGTCTTTTCTGTTTTCACGAGTGAAGTATCCCCACAACATGATTCTACCACCACCGCGTTTGATGGTGTGATCAGGATAACATGTAGTTAGTTTTCTGCCACATAAATCTGCTTACGTTTAGGCTTTGATTTTACATTTTAACATTTTACATTTTAACATTTTTATTTTATTTTTTTTTTTACATTTTTTACATTTTGATTTTACATTTTAACTTTGGTCTCATCTTAGCAAATTCTTCAACACAGTTGTTTTGTTCTTCACATAACTTATGACAAACAGAAACATGTTACAGGTTTCCTGTAACAATGTCAACTTTTCTTTCTTTTCTTTTTTTTTTACCATTTTTGAATAAGGCAGCCAATAAGGCAGCCCGTCCATATGCATAAAACATGTTTAGAGCTACAAATGTTTCATGACCTTTTATTAAAAGACAACTTGAAATTCTTTAATAAATATCTACTATTTATTAAAGTAGATAATATTCCTATCTTTCCACATATAGGAAATTTGTGGTCATTTTTATTGTACCACCATTTTATTTCTGTTTCTTCGATTTAAAACAAAGGGGGAAAATGTTTCCAACACGATGACAAAAAGTAAAAAGTAAATAAATGTAAGCAATTGTGTCATTATATTATGGAGATTCAATGCAGGATTTATTACATGCAAAAAACTAAAAAACTGCAAAAAAAAATTTTTTCAGTACTATATATATTTTCTTTTTAAATCATTGGTTCTATACTATTTTATGCCAATATCAAGGCTGCAGATTGGAGACCCGTGTTGTAGGTCATTACACCTGAGTTGTGGGTCTCTGCAGTTCCTCCAGAGTAACCTTGGGCCTCTTGGCTGCTTCCCTAATTAAAATCAAATTAAAATTCAAACATACTTTATGCATCCCAAAGGGAAATTAAAGGTATCCTCGCAGGTTCTCTTTCCATCTTCAGATGATGGATTGAATAGTGCTCCATATTGTTTTAATAACTTGAGCAGGCTTTAGGATTCTCCCTGACCTCTCCGCTGCGTTCCTTTGTCTTCTACATGCTGTTTGTTTACTAATGTCCTCTAACGAACCTCCAAGACCAGAAACAGAACAGCTGTACACATGCATCCCACATTTCTGGAATTTTTCTTTTGAAAGAATGTTTGAAAGTCGTGAATTATTTTACTTCTACAACTATGAGTTGGTCTGTAACATAAACTACTAATAAAAAACCCTGAAGTTTGTTGTTGTAATCTGTCAAACTGTGGAAAAGTGTGTGAATACCAAAAGGCACTGTATCTTTTCAGCAATTGTTCACACATTTAGGGATCAGAGCCAGGAACTTGAATGCTGCTGTTTACAACAATAAGGCCGACTGATTGAGTTAGCTTACAGCTACCCAGCTGAGAATTGGCAAAGACATTTGTTACATCAACTTTGCAGACATTTTGAGTCAATAAATGTGATGAAACAGGAGCAGTTGATGAACAGCAAAGACAACGTTCAATTAATTACCAAAGGATCTCTGTAAATGATTGCTGAGGGTTGTGTGCTGCTGTGTTGATCTTCTCTCTCTGTGATTACCATTTGGTCCTTCTGGTCTTTGTTCAGGAAACTGACCCACAATCAGATGCTTTAGAGACTCAGGCCCTGGTGCAACACTTCCATCCTAAATAGCCCTTGACACCTGATACAACAGCAGTTTGTTCCTGAAGGCTGTTTAAGGTTCCAGCGGAGAGAAAAGGCTGCGTAAATAACTGTTTGTCCTCTCACATGCTGATGAACAGGAAGCAGCTGGAAGCTAATTGTTGTTTTGGGCTTGTGATGAACCTAAAAATATACTCACAGTTCGAACCATTCCACTGCAAGGTTTTTATGGAAACTTTTCATAAAACTTTTCCTAATTAATTCCTAATTTTTAATCATTAGACATGCACAAGAATTTATTGCAGTTATAATGATAAAACTTTTATTTACAAGTAATGCTTTTTTGAGAATCAAAAACAGATCTGTCTACTTGTTTTTAGTTTTATATCATAAAAAATTCTATTTTTGCATTAGTCTCCCATCGTTCATTACATCTAAACAACTGCGTACCCATAACCATATTTCTCCATGGAAACAGTTGACTTCTTATATGAACTAAACAAAGCTCTGTGTCATAGATTTTGCTTTGAGAGTTATTTCTAATCAAGTAGTTCAAAGTTTAAGCCCTAGGTCAGAGTCACCACCTCCTCAACAGTTCATACTCCTATTCCATACCTGCGAGGAAACCGGTTTACTCTGATGAACCATTGTGCATCATTTATTTCTCTTGGTAGAATATTTTGCTTATTACTTTCCGACAATTGCATATTACAATATATTTCCACTAGTTGTGGTTGCAACCACTATGTGACTCTCATGAAATATGACAGATTGTCACCACTCATCCCACCCAAGTAACTGAACGATCTCTGGTTGGTAAATAATATTTATTGAAGCCACATAACCATATTTTCCTACAATTATATATGACTAAAATTAAAATTTTAATTTAAAAAAATTACTTTAAATTGTCAGTTGTTAAGGCAGGCTTAAAATGGCACACCATTAGTATGACACACCCCATGGCAGACTGCCACATGTCCAAAAATACAAAGTGGTGAAGAGAAAGAGTGACAGAACATGTATTAGAATGTATGAATCCTTGTAAAGTATCAATAAACTATTATTTATCTGGTTGTTAATGAAGATGTAGTGTAATCTTGCTGTTCACCAGGATTAAGTCAGATTCTGCAGATATGTAGGAAAGCATCAATGTAGAAAATGTATTTAGCAATAACCATTTATAGAAACTTCTTACTGGAGGTCTTACAGTGAAGCAAGACCAAACACAGGAGAGATTTTAAGTCTGCTTTAAATCAAAATAGTTCTTCACTGATGTCAAAATCAAGCTGACTAAAAAGGAAAATGATGAGATTCCTTTTAAACTGACAGAGGCGTAGACTTGTTAGGGAATAAAAAATGTTCTTCTTCTTTATTATGATAATAATATTTGATAGAACTGACTCTCTGTAGTTTTGGGGAATTTTTTGGCATCGTTGAAAGGTTTTGTGGGGGCTCATTGATCTTATGTAAATCCTTAAAATGGAAGCTATAAGGCGAAGATAAGTTTTGGTAATGTTTATAATTTTGGTCTTTCATCTGGTGGCATGCAGAGCATTTATTTCTGATGTTTGAAAGTAGATGAACTTTTATCAGGACCTGTACCGGAAATAAAATCCTTACCCAACATTCCTCAAACTTCATGCGACGTGTTCCTCGCCCACAATAGAGCAGGATATCTGAGTAGATAACTTTCATAAACTTTGGTCTAAAAAAAAAAGCAGCCTTTCCTGTTAAAACCCCTCCACCTTCTTGTATTTTTTTTGTTTTGTTTTTTTTATCATGATTACAAATTTCTATTTATACGCTGTGAGGGGAAATAATGAAAACCAGATGAGCGTGGGGAGGAAAGCTGAAGTAGGCCTTTTTGGTGATGAATGTTGTGGAAGGCGATGACTGTTTATATCTTGCCTTGCCAGCAGAGATGCCCTGGCTAAGAAAAGGACTGCCCCGGTGAGGATGTGTGGACTGGAGGTTCCATCGTGACTCATTTGGTAGTCATGCATGTTTGTACTTTGGTAGCCCCCCTAAAAAAAACCCTAAAGCTGCAGTAATGGACCAGCCAAAGCTGACAGCATTACGTGGGCGTGTAGAGCTGCCAAATGTACTCTGAAACAAGTGCAAAAAGGAGGAAAAAGGGGGGCGATGTCACTGTTTGAGTCACATTTCAGTTTTTCACATACAGTGGAGACAATAAGTACTGAACAACTTCAGCTTCTTAACAAGTTTTTAAATGTTTCCTTTGTTCTTCCTTAAATTATATAATGCCTGAGCCATATGCTCAAAGACTGTCCCACACCATAATATTCCCAATATTAGTACACTTTTGGGTAATGTGTGGTGCCAGGATGAACATCCAAATCAATTTTGGTCTCATCTGACCAGACTATGTTCTCCCACTATTGCTGTATTGTTTAAGTCAGCAGCTTAAGTAATTTGAACATGTTTTTTCTTCAGTGGTTGTCTTGAGCAGTGAAAGTGCACAAAACTCACTGAGGTGAGTATATGACATGTTGCAATTATGTTTTTAGGTCTTTCTAAAGCTCTCCATGAGTGCTCCTTGAGTCCAGGCAACTCTCCTGCTTATTCATTTTGCAAGGAGCACCGAATCCTCGCTAGATTGTGGTTAAATATTCTTCCCAATTCCAGCTTATGAATTTAACAATGCTCTCTTCAAACATTTATACTCTTAGAAACACACATATTAGCAGTTCAAATGGTTATATAAATACAACCTATTATGAAAATCATCTAGTGTGATATCTTGGTGATTAAAAACCCTGTTAATTTATACAGGTTGGGTTTTTTTTCTACATACTAGTCAGTAAATAATAGTTTATTCTATAGTGTTCAAGAGTTCTTCTTTTTATTCTATTTTACTACACATAACCTACTTTATGGTTTTAATTATTTTCATATTCAGTAAGTATGGATTACATAGGTTGTTACCAACATACGTGGTGAGTTTGGAACATATTTACTGAGAAAAATGTTTAGTATTTATTTTCCCTGATGTTGCAAACTCTTACTCCTTAGACTTCACAGCTGACCTGATTAAAGATTTTAAAATAAGTATTGTTTTCACTTAGGTTGGAAAATGCTATGTAAAGACTTGCCTTCCTGTCTACTGACTCCTGAGTACAGTTTAGATCTCCTCCATACACCCCCAACCCTAAATCCGTAGAGGAACTACAGTGAAACCTGAAAAAAAAAAGAGAAAAAAAAAGAAAAAAGAGGCCTCCTATTGTTTGCTATCACCCAGAAGCCAGGAACAAATGGGGGGCTCAAATTACCAGACTGAAAGGTAGCAGGAAATTGACAAATCGCTAATCCACTCTTTAACTATTCAAGGCAACAAAAGGTACATTCCACCAAAAGCACACTGAGGAGAGAAGGGCCCGTTTGGGGAGGGTGGATTTGAGTCTGAGCAACAAAACAAGACACTTCCTGTCTACTTGGGTTTTAGTTTCAAGAAGAACCATTTATTTCTAAAGTGCTGAATCCAAAGATCCCCAGACATGTTTCATGTAGGGCAACATTGCCACCATGTCGCAAATCCAGCTGGGGGACATTTCTGTTCTGTTCCCAGAGGAATTTCCAGGGTGAAGTGTACGCTTCCCAAACTGCTGTTGCTTCTTCCTGACCAACCAACACTCAAAGTGATGATCTCATCCCCTAGGGGCCTGGAGGTGCAGAAGTGTGTAGGTGTCAGTTAGTAGCTGTGGGGGCTGGAGGGGTCAACGGACTTCCAAAGTGATAAATTCACTGACAAAAAAAAAAAAAAAAAACAGGAGTAGGGGGGTGCTTGGGTCTGGGTGGTGGCTGGACTGGCTCCTGTCGTTGCCTTTAGTGCAGGAACCGTGCCATAAAAGCAAAGCATTGATAGCCTGGGTTTATTATCTTTGAACAGGTGGCTCCAGCTACTCGTAATGGTCGCTCTTATTCCTGCAAGGCCTTCCTGCAACGTGGAGACCATTTGGGAAATTGGGAATAGCCTAATATAGCTGCACTAAAGTTTTGGGAATAAACTACAGAGCATAGTTTCGTGGTGACTCGTTTGGCTGGTGTAAGCGATCCACATAGTTTTTGTAAAAGAATAATGCAGAGATGCTAAGCTAATAATTTTAGTGACCTGTGCTGTTTAAATTTCAAGCCTGCTGTGGAGAATCACATCAAAAAAACCTTTCTGAGAATGTCAACAGTTGCTTTCAAGTTGCAAGATGTTTGTGCATGTTGCTCTTGTTTTGCCAGAAATCCCCCTCACAAACACACACGCGCACGCACACACCCGCATGCACACACACGCACACAAATGCAGAAAACTTCTTCAAAATCAGTTACAAGTCCCATCTTCTCAATCAAGACACCACACAGCACCATATTTTTCATTAATTAATATATTTTCTGCATTAAAGTTAACATAGTTTTCTTTTGTGCCACCCTTTAATTTTCAGTAAGTATTTTTGATATTTTGTTATATTCAGACATGAGTAAATTTAAGACTGTCTCTTGCAATAAATATCATAAAATAATAGAGCTTCACATAATAAATATTTTTTTACAACAAAAAAAAAATGTTTGACAGACATTTTTTTTCTTTCTTTTTTTTTAAAATAGCCAAAATTCCTCTTACGGAGCATACAATTTACACAAATAAAAAAGAAACATGGGAAAATGCCACAGAATGAGTGTGAACAGTCCAGATGGGTGGAAGGAGAAACATATCCAAGTGGAGAATACTATGAGATGGATGTGCTTTTGTTAATGCAACACAAGCAGAGGAGCCACGGCTTTACTGTGGCAGCAACAAACCTGTCTGCTACGAACACCAGGTAACAGCTACATAATCGCCCTAAAACAGATCGTCCTTCACAGATTTGGTGGGAGGCAGCCCCCAACAGGCACAGGCCAGAAGAAACTGCCAGCCTCAAACGGAAGAAGCACTTTTTTCATTTTTAATTAGAATAAAAAAATAGTGTTATTCAGGGAGCTGGGGGACAGACAGAGAAAGAATTAAGGCAAACACTGGTCTGTAAAAACATGGTCCTGATCCAGAGAAAAGCAAAAAAATGAAAAATAATTGAGTGGTTTTCGTTACTCCTTTGTAGCTCCTTCGTGTTCTGCAGCCAGAAGAGGAGTCATGTGGGAGGTGCTTGATAAACATTAATCTGTGACTGTCATTGTTTTTACTGTCATCATATGATCCACATCGGGAGCGTCCTGCGCGCACTCACAGGAAGCGATCAGGAAGGTTTCTCCTGGCTCTGTGGGGCCCAGCTCTCCAGTTTACAATACACAGTGTTGGAGTTCTTGCAGCGACAGCCGGGCCTGTTGACCTGGTCATAGCAACCCTGGCACGCCTTCAGACAGCCCTTGACAGGTGGGTAGCATAGCAGACAGGGGAAGAGTACCGACATTAATCCCATGCACAGGAAGCGGGAGCAGCAGTGGGAGCGCGACAGCGAGCAGGGGTGGTCAGCGCATGAGTCCCCCTCGTCATCATTGGAGCAGTGGTAGAAGATGCCTTTGACCAGGCACATGCACGTGCCGTGCTCCAGCGCACTCTCCGCCGAGCACAGGCACTGGCCGTTGCAGGCCAGACACGAGGGCAGGCTCCTGGGGGCCGTGCAGTCGCTGCACTTGCACTTCCCACAGCGCTCGCAGATAAACTGGTGGCCGGCAGCGGCGGCCGCGACCCCAAAGTCCGATTTCCCTTTGGTCGGGGGCTTGAGCGGAGCCTCCGGGGGCGGCTGGTGGAGGTGAGGTCCTTGCTGCGGCTGTAGCAGAGGTTTGGGTTTGGGCTGAGTCCGAATGGGCCGCTCTGCCCGGTGGTGGTGCTGCAAGCCCACACCGGGTCTCATTGGGGGGGAGCGTGTGAGGAGTCCCTGCTCAGAGGAGGCGCTGCTGTTGCTCCCCGAGCTGGCAGCACTTCCTGTGCTGGTGGAGCGACTGAGTCCCGGGGCCCGGGGGCCTCCATACTGTGGCCCCGAGGCCACCACCACCACGCCACCCCCACCGTGATGGTGGTGACCCGACGGCTGGCGCTCATAGTTGTTGTTCACATTGACGAGGATGACCTCATGGGTCCTTTCTTGCTTATCCTGGGGCCTGGGGGCCACACGGGGTGCTGGGGGCCTCCGAGCCACCGAGGGCCCCTCTGTGTACTCATTGCTGGAGCGGATGGCCTTGATTTGTTCCAGGGAGAGAATGGCGGCATGCTGGAGCTCCCGCTCGTAATCCGACCTCTGCCGGGTGTCGAGGGAAGGCTGCTGGATCACCACTAATGATCCGGCGGGGCCATGTTGACTTTGGAGCTCCATCTGGGGGGATCACCACTTCCGACATTCACCGTGGACATGCATTGGAAAACCTGTCCGGAAAAGGGACCAGGGAGAGACAAAGGACAGAGGAGATGCGATCAGATTGAGCTCACACTAGAAAACACACAGTGCCCTTATGGAAGAAGGGCAAAACACATTTCTAAGGAGTTTTCTGGTTACCGAAACACAGTGCTGTCATCTTATTATCATTATTACCAAATTGCATCATAAAAACAGGATTAAATTATGTCAAGTTCATATTTCTCCTTTACACAGTCCTTAACTTCTGATCCGGTGAAGTGAGGAGGAAAAGTTGAGTATTAACGAGACTTTTTGAGACTTTTCTTCCCAACACACACAGATCCAAACTTCAACAGGCCCTACAAACACTTCCCCTCCTCATTTACATTTCTATGACTAGTTAACATTTAAATGCAGCGCAGCGACGAAATGAGGACACGATCCAAGGGAACTAAATGAGCTGCCTCACTTAGTATTCTATTACAACACCGAGGAGAAGCTCAGAGACATGGGGGGCAAAACTACAGCATTGGGAATAAATAAGGTCAGGGCAAATTCACTCTGTTTGGGAGGGATGAAGGGTTAAAATGTGTTCTGGCAAAGTAGATTTTGGGAGTTATTATAGTGCAAATATTTCCCCTGATGTGCATGTTTACACCATAAATACGGGCAGGAATTTGAGTTTTAGCCTTCAGGGTGTTCTGAAGCAAACGTCAACCTGCAGGAGGCCGAAAGGCAGCAGGACTGACACAAAAACACATAAAGCCTTTCTGTCTGCTTAACTCAACACACTAAAAAGATCGATTTTTGGCTGTTTGGCAAATAAACAGACTCTTTCATGGTCTGTTCTCCTGCGTGAATTCGCGCACCTCGTTTGGATGATCAACGCAAAGCGCGTTTATCTGAGCAGGAAGGAGAGATAAAAACGGGATCCCGTGGAAAACACTCGGGAGTCAAGAGATCGGGACGCTTCCAGAGACACGGAGGAACTTATGAATGAAAACAACCGCCGTGGGTGGGGGAGGGGTGTTTATTACAGTGCAGTCACGGAGCGACACGGGCATGGAGATCCATCAACCAAAAACACCGTGAAAATGTTACGGAAAGTCCGAGCATTCGTGCGCAACTGTGCCTGGACGTTCAAATCGGAGCCCAGAGTGCTTCCTGGGCTTTAATCGACAAACAAATAACCGAAAACGCAACACAAATGACACAAAAAAAAACCCGACAGGAGAGCGCTTACCTATAAGCAAGCATCCATAACGTGGAATCCATCAACCAAACAATTTAGCAAAACTCCATTCAACAGGAAAAGGTCAATGTCCAAGCGCGGACTGCGAGGTCTAACGCATAACATTGAGTTTGATAATCCAAGCTCGAAAGTATCCCTTTAACTGCGTTATTCCTTTTGTTTTCGGTGTCTGCGTGGAGAAAAAGTTCAGCGCTGGGTGCGCATGCATAAATCCACGGCGGAGCTCTGATGAAGAAAAGACACAAGTCACCCGTAGGGAGCTGCTACGCACTTGTGGAGGCCGATCTGTAAATGCGAGTTAAAGGAGTCCAGTTGGCAGAGTTGCAGAGACGGAGAGAAAAAAAAAAACACGTCCAGGAGGAATGAGAGCTTATATCCAACCCTGCTGGGAGCACCGATTGCGTTCTGTCCTTTAGTTCTAGTTCAATCTGCGCGGCGGTGCGGAGGAAGGAGCAGGAAAAACAAAACGCTGCGTCCGCCGTGCGCTCCCTCCAGCTCTGTGGGCCTGTTCTGCACTGAATGAATGGGAACGAAGCGCTCTGTGTTTGCTCCACAAGCCAACTCCCATTGGCCATTCACGGCTCTGAAAAAGGATACACCGCATCCGCTCCTGATTCATTGGGCAGATGTGGAAGGCCGGCCGATGGAGAGAGAGGGCGCGCTGAGTTAAGGTGGAACGGGTTTTCCATTCTGAGCTGAGGAGGAAGAGGAGGAGGAGGAGGAGGAGGAGGACCAGGCAGCGGCAGAAACAACTACTTTCCGATTGTTATGATTAATGACATGAATGAGGTTAATATGACTAATAGTTATGTAATGAGCGCCCCGGGTGGTTTATTTATATCATCTTTCTGCTAATATTTGCTGCATAATTGAAATTTTTTTTAGAACTTTTGTACCAGCTCTGGCATTTTTTAAAATTTGTAGTTCTATTACATACAGAGTGATATTAAACTTTCATTTCTGTTCATTTTTACGTTAATTACGTACAAACTAATGAAATACCAAGATGTAAAAGTGAAAATATTACAAAAATGATTACAGAAACAATTTTTCAGGTTAAGAAGTATTCCACTCACAGATGCTGCTAATTCAAGGCACGTTAATAGAAAATTGTGTGGAAGGAAAAAAGTGTAAGGTATTTAAAAAGGGGTTTTTGGTAATGTAACTACTGTGAAAACATATTGGTTCAAAATATATTTTTCCTTCTTTTTTTGACTTATGTTCATCATAATGCTATGGTATGAATAAACATTTGCATTTAAATGGATTTTAAAATTGAACAAATGTTATTTTTGATGTTTGAAATTATAATTAAGATTAGCTGTAATTCCTGATACAATAGCTACAGTAGTATCTGTCAATATTTACATATAAGATCCATTTACGTGGAAAATGGGCTGAAAATTTGCCGTTGATGGAATTCTCCATGGGATATATAAAATTTTTACTATAAAATATTTTCCAACAGAGTAGCTGAAGCATATTGTGATTACAAAGGAAATCATTTGGTGTATTTTTAGAGATTAATTGAGTAAGTTTATGTCCATTTTAAGGTCAGTGAGATTTATACTGGTTGCCCTGTGCTGTCTTGATTTGCATATTGTTTTTTTTTTTTTTTTATCTTAATAGATACCATTACTAGAACCAAAATGAACACCCATTTGGGTAGCTTAACAAAACTTTGTAGTGATTCTTTTATTCAGAAAACCTTGCTTCCTGGCAGACCTCTACATGTTCCCAAGTCAAATTAGCCTCTCACAATATGGCGGACACACTCATGTATGTTTGAAAGAAAGCACAATGCTATGTCTACTCTTCTTCGTCTGTGACTGGGATACTCCATCTCTTAGAAACATAACAATTATGGCTAAGAAAGAGGGTCAGCTTGAGCTCACTGCCTCTTGTGATGTCATCAACCCAAATATACAAAAGCTGCAATCTGCATTTTCTTTTTTGGACTATTTAAAAAAAAAAAAAAAAAGAAAAACTTTGCATTTCGTCAGGTCTCACTTTGAAAATCCACATTCAATCTCCCAGTCGTAGTTTTCACTGTCACTGTTCTCTTTAAACAGCTCCGACTTCATTTGCGTGACTTTCCCAACAGATTTATGGAGGAACACATCAACAGGATGTCTTCTGAACTCCCTATGTTCCCATTGCGTATTCATGCATGGCATCAGAGGAAATGAAATGCGTGGCGGCGAGTTTTATGCATCATGCTGAAGTTCCGTTAATGTGTTGATTTATTTTTTCTTGCATGAGGCGGAAATAGGGTTAGTCTGAGACCACCTTAAGAAAAAAAAAAGGCAGCCCTGCAGCCAGGGGGAAAGACTCTGCCCCCCTCTGCGCCTCTCTGCTGCCACCAGCCCCCTCCCCTCGCTCCTCTGTTCCTGACTGTCTGCTTTGATTGGTGTCGCGGATGCGCTACATCCGGATCCATGAGAAAAGGAAGTTCAATACAAAGTCAATTTATCCCATTCAAATGGAAAAATCAATAGATGGATGACCCCAGGCGCCAATTCGGGTCAGCAAATGCTTGGGGGGGAAAAAAAACAAAAAAACAAAAGAAAAAACATAAAAATATCTATAGGCTTTAAGCTGAGAGTTGAAGCGAGTTTGTGGCGCAGTAATGAGTGGATGTAAAAGTCCAACCTCTTGGTGATACTGCAAATCCCGCGACAGATGGCCGCCTGGATCCCCACTCTTAGTGGTCGGAAGTGCGGACGGAAATCTCACGATTACAGCAATTAGCCTATTTTCCATGTATGGATGAGATGAATATACCAGCCGTGACCGTTTTTCTCCCCCGTGGATTCTGATCTGAAGCTTCACGAAGCAAAGTTTAGGAAGCAGAAGCAAGTTATTTTTTAATTAAATGCATTAAATAACTGCGTATGAACACTTAAATCTAAAAAAATTCTGTATATATATATATATATATATATATATGATATTGTACAATACAGGATATTTTATATTCTATTCCATTTATTGGGAATGTATAGGGAACAAACTTTGCCTACTTTAAAGAATATACTTTATGTGGATTTCATGTAACAGACCAACATAAAGTGGTGAAAAGAAAGGACGTATTTTAGTAGTAGGAGTTACATGCCTTTGTGTTCAGACCCCCATGTCAAAACTTTAGAGAACTGCATTATGTTTCACTTACAGTGCAGTACTTCTTTGTAAAGTACTTTGTGATTTTAGTCTGTGAACACTCTGATATAAATAAACTTTATTTACTTATGGTAGCAGCTTTTGTACATCTAGAGGCTAAAAGTTTGTCCATTGTTTATTAACAATTCAATAACAAATTTTTAAGCCTCACCACAGATTCTCAATTGCATCTCAGTCTGGATTTTCACTAGGCCATTCTAACGCTTGTATATGCTTTGATCAAATGTAAGTGACACAAATGCTATTCCAAGAGACACTTTTCAGATTAAATGAAAAATTGTGAAAACTATGCTTTTTTTCCTCTAACTGCACTGCTATGTACTACCTTGTCTATAAGATAAAATCACAATAAAAAGCCCTGAAGTACTTTTGCAAGTTACTGTAAAGTACTATACAGCATGGAATTTTGGAAATATTTTTCTTATCAAACATGAAACACAATTACACAAAAATATTGTCACAAAAACAGGATTTCAGCGTTCATGACAGTCACAAAATATCCAGTTTTATTTTGTGTACATTTGTTTACATTTGGATCAAAATTCAATACATAGTATGCAAGTGAACATGTGTGCTACTGCAGTGTCAAAGAGTCCAAAGTGGCGTTGTCAGAAGAAACAGAAGCCGCTGTGCTGCTGCTGATAGCTGACGTACGACTGGACGAGCGAGTCGGGGATTCGAGGCTTCACTGTGTTCAGGGCACTTTCAAAGTGTCTGGCCTCGATGTGTGCAGCTTTGATGTCCTCCTGCAGGGCCAGGAGGGCGGCCTCTCTGCATACTGCTGTTATCTGGGACAGGAAACAGACACAGACATTCATCTGTCAGGCTGAGCGGTCAACTTCACCGCGTCATGTGAGCGACTTCACAACACAGAGCTGCGGTTTACACCAGGCATGGAGCTATAAAAGGCTGAGAAACAAAAACATCCAGTTAAATTTGCTCATATTAAAATCTAATACAATAATAAAATTTTATATTTATTAATTCAGATCTACATAAACAATATTCATTAGATTGATTCTCTAAGCTCAGATCGCTTTGATTATCAGATGTAAAGATGGAATTAAAGAAAGAAACACATCTTTGTCATCTTCATACATACCTGGATTTGAAAAAATTACAATTGCCTTCAGAAGCGGCCCTAATTAGAAAATAGACTAATAGACTAGACAACTCAAAGTGCTTTACATTACTGACACATTCACCAAACTGCACTCACTATTGTGCACAGATTTACACAGCCATATGCAGAGTTGATGTTAAGTACCTTGCTGGCAAAATCCTTAAGTTAAATTGGTTATTTAAATAAAAAGAAGAATAAAAATTCCTATTTCATTTTCATGAATATGAATTTACTTTTGCATGCCCAAAAATAGTCTTGTGTCTTTAGAAAACAGATCTGTAAATCATACCAGATTTGAAGTGTAAAATGAGTCTTTAAATTTAGCTAAAATTAAAGAAGAGGTACTTAATTTTAGGACTAATTATTAGGCTATTCTCAGCAAAAAGTCTCTAGATGTGTGAAGGTAGTACAGACAAAAATCCCAAGACTCACAGCAAAACATGCAGCAAAAGGTGTTTCTATTAAGTATCAACTGATTGAAAATCGTTTTTGTTTAACTTCACAATTATGCACCACTTTTAGGCTGGTCAATCCCAAAAAATTCCAATAAAATGCAATAAAGTTTTTGGCAATACTGAGGCAAAATGTTAAAAATGTAGTTCAGTATGACTATGAATGTATCTGTTTCTTATGCAGAAAGAGGCAATGTTGTGACAGCCTTTGGTTTTACAGCTTTTTGTCTTAAATGTAAAGCAGATACACCAAAGTGGTTGTTGATGAACAAAATTCTTTTATAAGTATCCTAAAATGATCCTCGAATGACATACTCAGCCATCCCTACCAGAGTCGGACTACGAACATGTAAGAGACAGGAAAAAACACTGTCAATTGTTAAAGCACATGACGATCAAGGCGTTTTTCCAAAGCTGGAGAGTAAAGCAGAAAGAGATGGAGGTCTGAACGCGCTCAAGAATGCTCGCAGCATGCACGTCTCGGGACAGGTGCTTTGCAGATGTCAGGATGTGAGAGGCCTGTTTCCCCCTTTCTTCTGTTTCAAGCCAATGAGCTGCACGATTCAGGCAGGGTAAACACGCAGGGCCGGGTTAATTTTGTATAAGAGCTTCCCATCATTCAAGTCATTTAGGCCTGTCAGTAATAATGATGCAAAACAATGAGGCTATGCATCCCCGCCGCCTGTTTACAAATGCAGAGTGGCGACTGAGAGAGATGCCACATGTTGAACAATGAGAGTTCATAAAGTTTCCAGGCAACATCCACAAACAGGAACAGACAAACACTGCCGCACAATCAAACTGCAATTTCTTATTTATGCAGAAGCTTCTGCAAGCGGCATTGGAGCGCATTTGACTGTTTTGTACCACGCCCATCAGGTTTAATAAAAAGTTATCTGAAATACACAAACGGTGTGTGAAAAACACACACAAGCCCTCACATTCATCCTGTTCTGCGAGGCCGATCAACAACTCAGTGTTTCCTGCTGAGTGTTTGCTCGTACGGACCTTAAAAAACACCAAGCCACAAAGGCAAACAGGACGAGCAAAGAGCCGGGCTGTTTGTAGATGTGAAGGCATTCCTGAACTCAGCCAAAAGCCCAGCATTACCTTGATACCCCTAAAGATGGGCCCCCCATGCTCCTGTGATGGAAAACTGGAGGAAGGGAGAAAACTGCAAATGCACAGAAATGGTAGGCGTGTGTGGGGGTGTGTGTATGTGTGTGTCGTCAGTGGCAAAGATTGCTGACTTGTGGCAGGCCAAATAAATTGCAGAACTCTCTATTTTAATGTTATTGCAATGCAGACTTCATTTTTCAGTCCTGTCATAAATTCTGTCAGCAATCACTTAAATATATGGGGCGGGCTGAAGCGATGCACTGCGCTGGCAGCTCTCCGGTGGGCGAACACCAAGCTCCTGCTGGTGGCACGCAGCCAGTCATAAAGCAAAGCAAATCCCAAAAAAGTAATCAAGAGCCTCTCAGTTTGAAGGTAAAACCTGCTGAGTCATGATGAGGATAGAAGTTAAAGGCCAAGAGAAAATTTTGATGAGACAGCAAAAACCAAAGTAACACCTTGTACCCTAATGCTGCCATCATCCTACCAATTTACTGTAAACAGAAGTATCTTCAACATTTTCAATAATATATATATATATATATTTATAACAGATTATAACAAAAGTCTTTGTCAGTCTATTTTCTCATGTCTGACGTGAATCTAAGTATTTACAGAATTTCTACACAATCGTAAAAATTTCAAACTTTCTCAGATAGAAATTTAGAGAGTTCTGAGTTTTCATATTTAATTTTTATTTTGAATTTATTTAAAGTGTCTGAAATCCCTCCAACATTTCAAGATGGAAACAATAAACATGGATGGGGGGATGGATGGATGGATGGATGGATGGATGGATGGATGGATGGATGGATGGAGAGAAGGAGATGTTTCTGCAGAACAGGAAGTTGTTTCCTTCATTATCAGCTTCCGCATATAGGGTAGAAAACAGCAAAACCACAGGAAGTTCAGCAAAGTAACTGATAAATTTAAATACAAAAGATTTGGTTTTGCAAAGACTGCTCCCTACTTCCCAGTGGGAATTCTTTAAATAATGCAAATCTGGCTAATTTAATAATATTTATAATATTTAATGAAAGTTTATATTCATTTAGGTCTATATAACTGAAGATCAGATGTTACTTTTCTTGCACCACAAATGTAAAAGAGTTGACCAGATATTTAGGCCCAATAGCTGCTTAGTTCAAGTTTAACTAATGACAAATGTGCTTAGCATGGTTTTTGGAAACGTTTCTATATTATCATCTAATTTATATCTTGTACTTTGGCTTGAATGTTGGAGTTTGGACATTGAAGTCATTTTAATGGGGTTATGAAATGAAACTGGGCTGATTTTCACTCAGTGCCGCAGGCTGTTGCTGCTCCAGCCAATAGGGAGCCACAACCCAGAACCCTGAATACAACAGCAGCCTTTATGCTCTGCTGGTCACTGGACTACAGTCACAGCTATACCCTACATCATGCTGCTTCACTACACACAGCAATACTGAGCTGAAAAGAAGACACTGGACACACAAAGTGATACATGGCAGCATGTTGAGGTCTGCGTGTGACGTCCTGTTGTTGCAAGATAAGACAACTCTCAACCAGAATGTATAAAACAAGAGAAAATAGTAGCAAAACATTCAGCAGGAAATAAGGAAGAGTTTGAATGAAAATACTGTACAAACGCTCTTCTATCCTCTAATACCAGGTTCTAAAAACACCAAAATATATCTTCAAGCACACAGAAGATTCCACATTATTTATTAAACAATAATAAAACAGAAAAGCTGGGTTTAAGTAACTACGTACACTCTATGATTCAACTGTATGATTGACTCAATCTCAAACGAGGTTATAAAGTTTGAAGAAATTTGTCTCTATGCAGGTTGAGAATCTACCACAGCATTTCAATCAGGTTGAGGATTGGGCTTTGACTGGACCACTGAAACCCTTTGATTCTTCTATTTCTCAACAAGTAATAAGAACAAGAGTTCTGGTTGTTTTGGAAGCTGTGGTTGCATAACAAGTTCAACTCATCACACACAACACAACAAATCAAACATCTAAGTGTACTTGAAATAAGGTAAAATTAACAAACAAGTAACTTTTCAGCAAGATATAGGAGCTTATTTTAGGTCAATGACTATTTTATGTTGATGAAACAATGCTTGTTCCACTAGGAGATTATTTCACTTATGAAAAGGGCAAAATATCTTAATATAAGTGAAATAATGTCCCAGTGGAACTACAGTAATACATTTTAAAATAAATATTGAGAAACTCTTCACCTGAAACAAGCTTCTAATATCTTGCTGAAATCATTTCAGCAAGATATAGAAATGTTACTTAAAATGTTACTTGTATGTTAGTCTTGACTCAGCACTCAAAAACTAGACCAAAAATACTTGGTAAGATTTTGTGTTTTTGCAGTGAACTCCTTCCCTACCGTGCTTAACAGATAAATGCATGATTTAGAGCCAAGTTTACTGTTCCAGAATCGTTTTGAAGCTTTAAGGTGAATCAGATGGAAAGTTTGGCAGCTATCTTAAATTTGTCAACATTTATCAAAAGCTTTTCTCTCTGTGGAAGGATGCAACTATGGAGCAGCGAAACTCCTGCTTTTTTACAGCTCTTCACATTCATAAGCCAAATGCATTTGATCAGAAGCACCTGGATTCTTCCTTCCCTACTAAATACTTATGAAGAAGCAAAGGTGTGCATAGTGTTTCAGTATTTCTAAGATTGAATAATTTTTACTGCATTCTGCTAGGTAAAACCCTAGAATTATTTGCAAGAAGACTGCAAATATGTATTTTTGCCTGCAATATTTTACCCGGAGGAGGTAAGAAGCTGCACCAGTTAGAGGACAACCTGTTCAGCATGACAAAAATAAATCCTTCTCAAGGTGGAATGAGAGGGGGAAAAGCTTGTGACTGCTGGCAGCACATACCAACGTTCTCAGGTCAAATCTGTCTGGCGTACTTTTTGCTTCCTACTTCAACAAAGGTGCTCAGTGAGTGTATCAGACGGCCTTAATGAAGGGCTTGTTAGCCAGGCTGCTGGCTGCAGATCCACTAGACTTGGAGTGTGTGTTTACTATCAATCCGCCCTTGTGTCTACGGTGGGCCACATCCACTCCTCCCGCAGCCCCTTTCTTGCGCACACAAACGGTTACATTTACAGGAGCGAGCTCCGACAACTCCCCCTCTGCTCTGCCTCCCACCAAAAACCTCTCCTCCATCACTCTACAAGTCCTTTACACATAACCTACAGTGCACACGCCCTGGCTGACACATAAAGAACTGCATGTGTGCAAACACTCATGCAATCATTTCCATTTGGTTTATTAATCCAAGTTTTGAAGGAAATCTTTACGCAACCATGCATGCATGCACAAACACAAACACATACTCCCCCTACAGCGGACTCTGCATGCACACGCTACATGCACATGTCAGCCTGCTTGCAAAGACTTGCGTTCTTGGGAAGTGTTGAGTAAACACCTACATGTGTTCTTAGCAAAAAAATCAGTCATTCAACCCTCAGTAGTTGCAGCTAAAACACAGTTTTAAGATTAGAAACTATAAAACCACAGAAGAAGAAACATCCCATAATCAGATCTTTTGGTATAATCTCAGTTTGTGGAGTTTGCAGTACCGGAAATTATGGATATAATTTCTTTAATCAAGTGAATGTTCAAGGCATCGCCCTGAAACAACACTTTCCAAAATTATATTGATACAGGAAGACGTGAAAGAAAAACAGAAATGGATTATTTTGGCTTTAGTGGGGAACTTTATGCTTTACATGAATCACTCTCCTAAAATATGCCCAAACAGCAACATATTACCGCCATCCAGCATTTAAGTAAAATTAAAAAATTCAGGGATGTGTTGCATTCAGTTTTCAGAGAGGAAATTAAATAATACGTAAATCAAACAATGTTGGGGGTGGTGGAGCGCAGAGCCTGAAGCCTCGACCAGAAATAAAACATTTCATTCTTCAAAAAGGCTGAGAGGAAGTGTCTGCAGTGACATGCCTTGGCCAAGAGAAACAAGGCCTGACCACAACTCCATGTGAAACCTATTTAAGATTACAAGGCGAGTGAGAGGGGAGGTTAAAGAGAGGAGGTGAGGTTAAGCACGGAGGGAGGAGCGTCATGCGGGCGGGAGAGAACGGAAACATGGCACATGATCATAAATAGCAGAGTCGAGTGCCTGTGCCGTGGATGAACGTGAGCATGCTTGTGCTCCCAGCAGAGGAATTTAGGCTCTGCAAAGAAGTGTGATGATGAAATAGAGACCGTGTGAGCTTTCGTCACCGTATTAAAGCCCAGACAAAATGAGCAGAGGGAAAATATCTGATATTACAACAATAAATTATCCCTAGATGGATGTTTTTCTGTTTAAATAAGGCTAAACCGTAGTGTAAAACATCAAATGCCTGACACAAAAACATGTGGGAGTCTAAATTTCTGGATAATTAATATATCACTTCAGTAGAACCTGTTTGACAATATGAAGTAAGCAAAAATTGAAACACACCAAACCTGAAGACACATACAGTATCCAAACATTAGGAGGGATGCATGTGTGCGTTTCAGCCTCAATGTATCATTTTGATCCTGGGTGAAATTAATTCCTAAAAGTCACTTCATGTTATATAAGGTTTTACTTTGGAAATATAACAGTTAAAATATATATAATATACAGTCCAGCTTAATGATTTCTGGACTGGAATATTTGGCATGAAAGTGAAATTTCCCTCACATAAAAAAATATAGAAGTTTGTTTCTCATCTCCATAGTTACTAGTATAGTTTCTAGAAAACTAGAAGCATCAGGAGAAACTGTTGATGAAGGCTGTCTGCTACAGTCACTGAACATCTTTGCTGAAACATGGCTGCTTATGAAAACAGAAGCAGCAAAAACTCAAGTTGTTTTGGCTCCTAGACAGCTGTTTTATTTTGTATTGCAATGTTTTGATCTTTCATCCTCAATTAAAAATAAGGACAACATTGTATCTATTATCCTGAGGATACAGTTAGAACTTAGTTTTTCAACTTTTAAAAAATGATAAATTGTAGAGGAACTGATTTCACGCAAAACATGGTTAAAACTACTCAAATTTTGTCAATAAATTCAATAAATATATCAGTACAAACAGTACAAAACAAAGAAAAATACATCATACAACACATCATATTATATAAAAAGTACAAAAGAGTCATTAAAACTAATGAAACTGACAGGATTTATGCGTAAAGTCACCTGACTCTTGCTTGTGTTTTAATACCTTTGTGGGGTAACACCATATCCACTTGTGATTTACGAATGGCCAACGGGAGGTCAGAGGTCAAATTTGCAGGTTTTTAGATTGAAATGTTGTGTGAAAGAGGCTTATGCGTTCCCCCTACCACATATTAGGCCTTATTACAAAATCTCTTAGCATAAGCTTTCCAATACGTACAAATAAGTTAGCAACAGTCCGTATGTCAATAATATCTATGGAAAAAAGAAGGAAGTAGCAACGTTGGAACAAACTCCCTGAAAACCTGAGATGTGCTAAAACGTTTGGATCTTTTAAACCAAAACAGAAATATAATAATTTACTACAGCTTTCTCACAACAATATTTTATTTAATGTTTATGTAAGCTCTTTCAAATCTACAGATTACTGTTTCTTACTTCTTATACGATGGGTTTATGATGCTACATAAATAAACCATCTTTGTCTAGGGGTCACACCAGGCAAAATCAAGTATCCCAAACTTTAATTTATCTATTTCTAGGAATCGTTCCAGCTGGTTAGGAGCTGAAGTTTGCTGTAAACCAGCAGTGTTGTATAGTTCTGAGTTATACAACTGACACCTCTGACCAGATTGGAGTATGATTCAACTCATATTACCAAATAAAAATTAGTATGTAAAGCACAAAACAATAATTGAATAATAATTATTATTGAAGTTGTTTTTCATTTATAAAAATGCTGGAAGAGCATACTTTCTGTTTAAAACTGCTCATTAACTTCTATATGAGGGATTCAGGTGTTGTTCCACCAGACCCTCAGGGAATTTTTGTTTTGGAAAGAGCCATGTGGGATCGCACCTGTGCTGAGGCCACACTGTGTTATGATTATGTCTATGTATGGGTGTGTGTGCGTGTGTGTCTGTATGTGGGTGGGGGGTACAGTTGGGCCTCTTCTTTAGGGGGGGCAAATTTGTTTTTGCTCTTTATTCATACAAACAATACAACACCACATTTTCCCCCGGCTTAAGGAAGGTAGAAATGGCATATTTACCAAACACGCCCACACTGAAACGGTTTGGGTGTGTGTGTCTGTTTAGTAAAGTCAATGCAGGTAAGAAAAACCCCCTTGTGTCATTAGAGCTTATTTAAATAGATTTTTACTACCTGTTTAGCCTTTAACAATAAAGAATATAGACAAATCCCCAGTAGCGCAACTTGAAAAAACAGCAATGAACTAAGCACACATTCCTACTGAAATTTAACTGCTATGATAAATAAAACCAAAGGAAAGAAATAAAATTAAATAAACTAAAGGAATGGTTAATTTGCATCAAAAGCAAAAGACCAGAGGTATATATGAGGGAGTAGCCGCCTTAAAAGAGCAACATATTACCTTAGTTTTTGTTTTACTAGATTAAAACAAAAAATAAATTATTAAAATTGACATTCTTTGCATCTTAAGTTAGGAATTAGTGCTTAGCTTTAATAACGGTAATCATAGATCTCCATATGTATTCTCTATAGCACTAGTGTTTCAACTTGTTAATGAAATCACAGTTTATAGTTTACTTCTAAGTCCCTATAGACTACTGTTATAAATTCAACAAAAAATAACCAAACAGCCAAGGTGGTCTATGTATACCACTAATGCCTGTTGATGCATATTGAACACATACCAAAGATCCTAAAGGAAGCACACACATCTGCCTTCCTTAAATGTTGTCTGTTCTTGTCTTTCCCCTTTTAAAGAGTAAACTTAATTCCTTTATATATTACATTAAAATTTTATTTTTTTTAATCTAACCGTACCAAATTAAATTTAAGAGCATTCCCATTCTTACTGAATACATTTAAAACATATTAAACCCATAGTCTGTTGTAAAAAGTATTTATTTGAGGCCCCTGATAGTCTTTGGACTCTAATTCTGGTTTCTCTTTTCAAAAACTTTAATGGTCAGGTTTTAATCTTAATACAGTATAATAAATTAATCACATTTTATATTTTTCCTTCACTATATTTTTACTCTTGCCCTCTAGCTTAGGTTCTTTCTCTCTTTTTTGCCCATTTTCTACCACATTATTATAAACTGCGTGTTGGGCACGCTTGATGGTTCATATTTCCCCGAAAAAAAATCCAATTGGTTCTTCACCATGTACTTACACATAAACCACAGCGCAGGCTTTATATTTTTGAAATGTAAAATTAGGGCCGAATGGAAGCCTCCTCTGATCCATGGCTCTGTTAAGGGCCAAAACAGCCTCAGAGCCTGAAACAGAAGGAGAACTGTTTTCTTTTTTAAACCTTTATTTAACTCTGTCAACTAAAATAACATATTCACGCTGTCAGGAGCCAAAAGGCCTGTGGGGTGGAAGTGAACTGAGGGGTTTGAGGAATTCAGGAAAAAGGTGTTAATAGCTTTTTCCTCGCTTCCTTTGTTGAACGCTGATTGTGTTTTCTTTATCAGCAGCATCTGTCTGAGCTACTATGTGACTCTGTCAGTGGTCAGCCACAAGAAAATAACATACATAAGTCCAGACAGTAAAGTGTATTTTGGAGAATTGCTCATACATTCCATTACAGCTGACATATTCATTTGATGGTTATATTATGTTTTCCTCAGTGATCCTGCAAGGATTATGTGGCTATCAAGAAAGGAAGGATTGTATTTCTTCTTGTATATTAATGTTGCACATTTTGTACCGTCACTATTATTTACACAATGACACGTTTTGTGTTTTCTTTTTCCTTCTTTCTTTTAGGAGCTTGTGTCCTTGGTGATAAAAATCTTTACAACAACAAATACCGGGTCATAAATCAGACAGACAACACACAGAGCCAGAGGAGGAACAGCCACAACCACAACAGGTGTTACGAGGAAACCATTTGTCTTCCTGTGAGAGTGGTTTTACTTGTGCTTGTGTGTGTGTCATTATATAAGACTTTATGGTTTTTAATTGTTGGGAAAAAAAACTGCTGGAATGCCTGGATGCCTATTCAGACTCAAATTCTCTAAAAGACACGAGTTCAATAATATAAATTCAATATGCAACAACACAGTATAAAGGTCAAGATTATACACATTTGTGTTGCTGAAAGCAGAGATGCTTTCTCCAATTCAACTGTTTTTTAGAAATATTCTCAGATCAGACTTGGACCAAAGTGATCAGCTATCATGTCAAATTATTATTATTAGAGCTATATTAACCCAACTTCTAACATCTTTTTTAGCAGGATATTGAATTCAAATGTACCATTTACCATTAAAAATGGATTACCTAAATCTTCAAAAGAACCTACGTGCTTTAACTTTGTAGGTCATAGTTTATATCTATTTATCCTTGTGCTGAAATTGGCTACTTCTTTTTACACAGTTCTTCTCCTCAGGGTTTCTGCCTACAAACCCTGTTATTACTAGTATTATTATATATATGTTGCTTGACAGCAGCATGGGGTTGTGCTGCACAAAGTTGTGCAGCCAATCAGAAGAATTCATACATCCTAAATACATGTCTCAGCGAGCTGATCACACTGACTTTCAGAAACCTAGAAGATACTTTTTTAAAATAAATTAAACTTGAAGGTGGTCATTATCATGATGCTGCAACATAAACAGGTTATTATGAATCATTAACAGCCTGCGTTCTGCAAAAGTCCCTGGTGATTACTACAAACGCACCCTTTAACATGACAACCAGTTATTTATATACACTATCGTAACTCAGAGGGGTCATGAATAATAATTTACTTAAATAGTTTAATCCCTGATTACATCACACAAGGAATTTATAAGGTACGAGTTCCAGGATGTCAAATCTGAGTTCAGTCTTGAGTCTTTAGAGTCCTGTCCAAATCCAAGTCTTTGATTCGGAAACTTAAATGTCTCTTTACAGACAGTAAGATTGGGAAGATGGTAGGGTGGGAATTTATTGTATTATTTATCACAAGAAACTTCTCATTATAATAAGAGATTTGATTGATCATTTTAGTGATAAATTTTGATTAATGACTTTTAAAACACCCCAAATCTGTCCATAGTGTCAGAAGAGTTAGTTTGACTATTTTCTGCACTGGTTGTTCAATAAGAGTATCAATAAATATAAATACATATGCATCAATTGCATCAATTATATGCAGTTGCTGTGTGCAGTGTGTAGGTTTTGTGGTTGGTGCCCTAAAGAACACATTAAAATTGGTATGTTTTTTAAAAGCAGTATTTGTGTTTGTACCACTATGATTTATGTGCCATCCAGAAACCATACAATTGCCTAAAACAGAAAAAATAAATAGTACTTATCGTTACTTTTACTCTTATCACAATAGCAGCACAAAGTGCTTTGATAAAACTTGAATTCCATAGAGCCCACCCCTAGTAGAAGGTAAATCTATTCAATATTTAATATCGAGCATCCTGCATTTCAACAGGAAGTTTTACTTGCTCTTTCAAGTGTTTTGGTAAAAAAAGGGTTAAAGGAACCGTTGCACCACTGGTTGTTAATGGATGTTAATCACGCGTGTCCAAGAACACCAAGTAGCTCTGCAGAAAAAAGATCTTCATGGAGTCATGGTTGAAGTCATCCATGAAGTTTTATCTTTTTGACATAGCTGAATGGAGCTCAAGGTGCGGATGTTGCAACATCGTGAGATCACGTGCGAGAGCGCCCAGCAAGGTTGGTGCTGCCTGCTGGTTATCACCACCTCCATAATGTCAACTTCTACTTCTGAGCTAAACCTGGCCATGCATGGGAATCTTGTTTTTTCTTCCCCTTCTTTTTGTCAACAAGTTGTCAATGTCTGCCAAGAGCTCATTACTGCAGTGTTTTTGCACTCTGTTTCCTAGAGGTCACATGTCAATCAAGCTCCATGGGGGGGAGATCCATGAGATCCTCATCTGTAAGTGGTGGTAGATATTATTTCAGTCTTCCCAGATTCTTTTTTGAAAAACTTATAACATTAACAGAAAAACCAGCAAATTAGAAGAGAATATTTTTCGTGCTAATATGGCAAAAACACAGTTGAATGGATTTTTAGACAATTTTTATATCAAAATTTTTATATATTTCTTCAAACTCAAACTTTCAGAGTTCTCCATATATTTTCAGTCCAATATAAAAGTTTACTATGATATCAAAGTTTACTGTAGACATTTCTACATAGACAGATGGCAGATAGATGAATGATTGATGGTTGGATGGATGGATAGATAAAAAATAGATGAAGACTTGCATAAAAGATGGATTTATGGATGTATGGATGAATGTACTGATGGATGGACGGAAAGACAGATGATTGATGGATGGATGGATGGATGAACAGATGGATGGAAAAATGAAAGGAGGATGGATGGAAGAATGGGTGAATGAATACACAAACGGATGGATGAATTGATTCTTGTCTCCTTTTTTGGAGTTCAGGGAATCGCAAGGAACGTCAGAAAACAGTAAAACTAAAAAACATTTTGTTCACAAATCAAAGACATTTTGATGTAGCTGAGGTCTGCTTGCTGCCGATGTCGATATTAAAAATGAAGGAAGAAAAAAAAGAATTGCTGAAAGCTGATACAGCGTTGGTTTTTCAACAAAGCAACAAATGAGGCCAGAACAAACTTCATTTATCTAACAGGGAGCAATAATTCCCTAAGGTCTTTTCATGTTAGGGCTTGAGAAGAAGAAGAAAAAAAGAGCAGCACAGCATCACACCTTCTTTGAGGAGCAAGTTTAGCCTTTCTGTTTCTTCTTATTCTTCTAACAGCACTGTGATTACAGTATCAAATGTTGCTTCTGTTTGGAGGACTTGACGACAGAGGTGAGGAAGGAGAGCCGGGAGCAATTTTCTTGCCTGAGTGTGAGTTAAAATCTGTTGTGGGTGGAGGGGTTAGTTAGGGGGAAGGTGATGGTTGAGAAACCAGATGTCACTCCAGGCAGGTAGGAAGACGGGTGAATTTTTTCTTTTCTTTTAGCAATTTCTAGCTCCGAGGAAACAACAAATGTGTCCTGATGAATGACAATCTCAACCCCCATCTTACAACTCAAACTCTCTCTTCTCTCTTACCAGTCTGAAATGCCAAGAATGTAATAAAAGTCGAACCTTCAGGTAGTCAGACTGAAGAGTGAATTGTTCTGAATGTACCTATCTGCACCGCCTAAACATAGATCTGGATACCCAGCACATTTATCAGATTACACTGAATGTAAAAGTCAACTTCTCAAAGTTTGAGGCAGTAGTTCTCAAGCGGAAAAAGGTTGACTGCTCCCCTCAGGTTGGCGGTCAGACTGTGCCTCTAGTGGGAGTTTGAATATCTTGGTGTCCTTTTCACAAGTGATGGTTGGATGGAGCTGGAGAAGGATAGATGGATCAGGGCCTTGTCTGCCCAAGTCTGTTGTGGCGATGAAGGAGCTGAAAAAAGGAAAGCTCTTGAATTACTCAACTATGGTCAGGAGACATGGATCACAAGTGAAAGAATGAGATGCCGGACACAAGAAGCTGTATTGAAATTCCTCTGTAAGGTGGCCAAGCTCTGCCTTAGAAACAAGATGAGGTGCTTGGAGTAAAGGTACCTTATTTTGGAGGTTTTCCAAGCATGTCCCAATCTGAGGAAACCCCTAGATACACATAGAAACTACGGGAAGGACTATCCCTTCATACTGGCGAACAGCTTGGGCTCCAACAAAGGGGACTGGAACAGACCCAGAACTGTGTCTATATATACCTCTGGTCTACAAATGGCTTGAAATTTCCCATAATGATATTGGTAGAGAAGCAACATCGGAACAAGTCCAGGTCTTTTCCTGGGCCAACTGAATCATACAAACCAGAAGAAAACCAAGTCTTAACTATTCCAACAATCAAAGCCTTCACAAGACAAGTTAATGCTGCAATCTTTAAAAAATCAGCTCCAAAAAGAGAAGAGAAAAAAATGTGAAGATTACAAGCCACCTAGCTCATCCAGTTTGAGCTGAGAACACGGTCGACTGCTGCTGTGGCTCAGCAGCACAGCTGCCAGCTGAGTTAGCATACAAAGTCAAACATAATAGCTCCCAGCTCAGTCCCACAGAGAAATTTGGCTATTCCTGGTATTGTAAAGTTACATAACTTTAACATTACAGGCTAACATGTTACCAAAAATAACTAAAGATGTAAAATGGAACTAAATATTTATATAATCTTAAGTTAAAAAAAAAAAGTGGTCTTTGAAGAAACATACTGTAAATTTGAAGCTTTTGTTTAACAAGGTTTTTTTTGCAAGTCAAAAGAATCAATCCTCACATGAAATGTCATTATTCTTCTAGGGTAGAACTAACATGAAGGATTTGGTTTTTTTGACTGGTATGGAGTGATGAGCTTTAATTTAAACTCTTCTCTGAAAGATAACATTCTCAATTTAGGACACATCTGGCAATTCTTTATAGAGCAATGCTTCATATTTTACCTCCAAATTTTCTTGTGATACAGTCTTGTATCATTTTAGATATATAAAAACTTTGGCATACCTTACTGACTACTCTGATAACCCCACATATTCAATATTTCATAGGGTTATATCTCACTTTTCTTGTATCTAACACAAAATGCTCCCTGAAGCATGATAAAAAAAGGTTTTATTCTTCTTAAATCAAGTCTAGTAAGGACGCTGAAAAGTTTAGGCCCTTCTGTCTTCTCATTTTGACACTATATCACTACATATCGGTGGCAGATTGAGGTTACTTATATGGCCTCCCTAAATCCTGAAAGTACAAACTCTTCCCCCTGTTTCTGACAGAGCAACCCCCACCCAGAATTCAGCCTAAAGCAAGCGTACACCTGGAGGAGGTATGCAGCAAGAAACCAAAGCCCCGCTATCATATGTTGTGTTTGACATCAGGGTTTCTGGTGTAGTGTCTCATCTGTGGAATGGAGTTGTGCTGTCACTTGCCACTGAGTTCTCCAAGCTCCACAAAAATTCAAAGGCATGCCACAGTCGAGCCGATAAGAACTAGGTAGAATGGAAAGCTGCGTCTCACCTGGGTGGGCATTATATTTTACATGCTAGCGCTAAAGATCATATTAGATTAGATGAAACTTTAAACTCGCTGATCGCTGAGGGGAAGTTTGGGAGAAAACAGGATACAGATAACCAAACAACACGGCGCTGGAGATAAAGCTGTGTTTACAAGAACTGAGCCCTGAGGGACAAATACAACAAATGAGCACGTAAATAAACAAGGGTATCTCTAAATGGTATGCAACGATCGAATGGATGCACTTTTACTGTAAGTTGAACCAGAAAACTGCAACATTTCAATGCACACTGGAAACCATCACAACATTTACTGGCTTGCTTGAGAGATTCAACACATTATGCTTCAAAATATTGCATTTTCTGAACTCATAATTTATATTTTATAGTATAGAATGTCTGGTATCAAGATCAATCAATCTTCTATGTCTTTAGTCTCCATCTAATCCCTACATCCCAGCATACTCTTATCTTTTCTTTTGTCTCTTTTCTGAACGAATCCTAACCATTTCAGCCTTAATTCTCCAGCTTTGAATTATGGCCAAAGTGATCTGGGAACGATGCCAGAATTGATACTGGGCCTGTAGAGCATGGAGGGATGGGATCACTGTTTTAGCTAACAGCCCCCAAAAAGTAGGTTGGATCTTACCAAAGGATGGTATGAGACTAGCACCAGGAAGATTAATTTTGCCTCAGTATGCATGGATGAAATTGGAATCAGAAATCCGTAAGATTTTGCTGCACATGTACTTCACTACTTGATTGTAAAAACTAAATTAAAAACAATAAAAAGCAGCATTTTAAGAGTTTTGCAGCTGGTAAGTGTAAATGTTAAGCTAGAGAGTAAATTCAACATGATGGTATTTAAGGTTCAGTTTCTGTGATCCAAACAAACCTTGCTCCTGCTTTGTGTCAGAGAAGTGCATGAAAGCAGCAAGCAATCACAGATTTTTTTTCCTCTGTGTAAAGCTGCATTCACAAGTGTATCTAACAGAAACAGCCATGAAAACAGTTTTTTTTGCTACAGAAAAGGCATCAGAGCAAATGACTGTGCTTCTGGTTGTTTTGCATGCCTGTTTCACGACCTGTAAGACTTCTTTTTCAGGTCTGTGACCTTTGAAGTCTCAACATACAGTGGGTATTTACGTCTAGGTGCAAACATGCTGCACATTTTAAAGTAATGTCTTTCAAGTCAAACAGAAAATTAAGTATAGCTCGTTTTCAGCATAAATACAGTCTTGTGTCATAAAAACATGATTTGACAAAAACTACTTCATTCAATGGGAGTGCATTTTTTAAAATCCAAACTGTGATGCATTCTTCATCAAATAGTTTCCCAGCTGCTCAGAATCTTGAAGCTAGTCTTTCGTGGAGGACAGTAGCTGTGTTTCTGCTCGGCACAATGTGAATCATGTGGCAGACAAACACCGAGAAACAAATCTTCTACACAAAAGAATGTTTGTATGATTACTCCCTGTCCACAGTGAGATCACGAGGGCGTTCAGTGACACAGCACAGACACGATGCAGACATCATGGAAAAAAACACTAACATCCCTCTGGAGTACCAGAATCGCTTATCTGTATTCTGGAGTAGCAGAAGGTTAATAAGCTAAAAGATGAGGAAATAAATGTAAATTTCAATAATGCAAACTTGCATCTAGAGATTTATTTGTCAATGACAAATTTATACACAGTAATAGGAACATAATGTAGGGAAAAAAAACTGCTTGGGGTAGTTCAGAAATAGTGTTTCTGAGCACTATTCAGAAACACTATTTCACAGAGGAAACTTTTCTCCTCTGTGATGAAGAGAAAAGTTTGTTTATGTTTTGAAGGTGGCAAAGAGTGTGGCAATCATAACTCTTGTGCAAATATTCAAAACTTTAGTGCATATATAACCAAAAAGGTTTGCACTCTGTAACACTAAAGGGTCTGGATGTGCATGTTTTTCCTCTAGTCTATTATGAATGAGGTATATTAACATATTTTGAAAGTATAACACTTAAAGAAATCAGTTTAATTAATAAGAAGCCAAAGATCATGAGTCATTTTAAAACATGTTTAACTGAAACAAAAAGAGCCTTTTGAATTCTTACATTTGCACTACCATATATAGAAGCGGCTGTTTCTCTGTGGAAACTAATTTTTACACCAAGATTATGAAACAGATGGAAAATTTTTATTTAAGAAAGGGGACAACCTAAAATCCATGGAAAAAGACACAACACAGTTGATCCCATTAATTTGACAGATTACCTAAAGCAGGAAGTCAACAGCCAGACCACTGAGGCGACCATGGGCGGTGTTTGATAGCGTACATATAAACATGCTTTCTTTCCTTTGTCAAAATGAGAGCAGGTTTTATCACAAGTTATAATTTCCCAATGTGGTGAATTACAGATCTATTAGGTTTTCTTTTAAATCTCTGCAAAGAACACCAGTTACCTCACTCTTACTGCGCTATAACACATACAAAAAAATGTGTCGTGAAGAGGAAAAAGACACATAAAAGTTGCACTTGAATATAAGTTGCAGTTATTTAGAAGTTGTCAAACATGAGGAGGACCAATATGGTCATATTGTCTATGTTAATGATATGACCCAGTGACACATGTTCAGTTACCAGATTTTCAATAAACTCACAGAAAGTGCTGACCCTTGCTTGATAGCCTACCAGCAGTTTCTGACACCCGATATCCGTACTCTGATAGACGTTTATGTTACATGAAGTGGTAACACCAAGAACCATCTCCTTGGCAACAACTAGGGCATGAAAACCTAACAGCACCGTTGGCAAGCCTCTCCCAGCAGCACGTTCTTCAAGCAACCATCTGTGAACTCGTTGCTTTCGCTCTGGCTTTCAGACCGCGATTAGATTCCTTCGCTGGTGAAGAGGGTAATGTTTACTTCTTGGTTCATGCCAGTCAGTATCAATTAACATTTAATGCATCAGTGAAACGACTTGACACACTTCAGACTCCAGAAAAATATGTTCTAAAAAAAGGGGTCTGGTTCAACGTAGCCAAGTCGAGCTGCTTTGATTAGGTCACAGGTGTCAAAGTCCAGTCCTCAAGGGCCGGTGTCCTGCAGTTTTTAGATGAGCCACAGGTACAAAACACTGGAATGAAATGGCTTAATTACCTCCTCCTTGTGTAGATCAGTTCTCCAGAGCCTTAATGACCTAATTATTCTATTCAGGTGTGGTGCAGCAGAGGCACATCTAAAAGTTGCAGGACACCGGCCCTTGAGGACTGGAGTTTGACACCCCTGGATTAGGTGATATTGAAAAAAGGCCAATAGTTATTCATTCTGGACATGGAAATGATTATAAATATCTAAACTACAAAAACAAAATAGCAAAATTGAGAAATAATTATGGATGCCTTTCAAAGATACTCCAACTCTTAAAATTTGATAAAGTTTGTGGTCTAATCTTAACACTGCAAGATTCCAATTACTCAACTGTAGTTAAAACGAGTTCTTGTTTTATTTTGTCAAATATTTTGCTTTGTACATTTTTATTGTTCACAGATGCCATTGAACATTTTTGTTTTCTGTTCTCTTCTGGAACATTTTGTTCAGTCATATTCTTTTGAATTTTGATAAATCATTCTCATAAAGCGTGGAACAATTATACCACAAACACCTGCAAGGAAGAACTGGCTGCACAAGTTTGCATTTATTATGGATTTTCTCTGATACTAACAGGGTCAAGATCATATGAATAGGCTTAAATATCTAGATACACTGAGCTAAATATTTTTATAAGGGGTACTGAGCAACACAGAATGTCCTAACTTGAAAAGGTTACAGCCTAGTAGTGTCTGGTTGATAATCATGATTGGCTACAGCGGGTAAATTAACTTTGTCAGCAAAAAAAGAATTTGCTTCCCTGAAATCATTAGAAAGATCAAAACTTGGGAAAATGTAAGAACTCAGAGAAGATCTAAGAGGGAAAAGTGTAGATCAGCACCACTTGGGGAAGTTTTTTGGAGCCATTTTTAAACAACTGCAGATTTCAGAGTTGTGGACATAAGTACAAGTTGTCTGAAAACACTGGGTCATTGGGAAGGCAAACACACACTGAAACCAGTTCCGAGAGAATAAAACAAACTCAGACCTCAACTCAACAGAACATGTGTGCATAATGTTTAACCCTCTCAGATCCAGTGTTGTAACATTATAGTATTTCTATTTTAAAAAAAAACATACAAATATTGACTTTTGTCCTGTGTTTTTTTTGTTATCCAGGCTTGGAGATCAAACCCCTTTGTTCAGTTTTGGAATACTATTGGATAGAAAACTTCTATGTGAGATCCACAACGTGAAAAACCTTGACTGAGAAAGATCTCTGTTAATACCTCTGTACCAGATTGATCAAACAGGAAGAAAGTAAAATGTCTTTTCAAATTTGTTGGATGATCAGTAAAATATTTAGAACATGCACATGTAACATTTTTGGGGCAACATTTATACACAATTCAAAATCATTTTAGATTACATTTAATATTACATTTTCATTACAATTTACCTTACAATTCTCTAAAAATACTCCCACAAAAGCATCAACAAGAACTTTCTTTCTTTTTCTAAACTAAGCAAATTTAATAAAGATTATTAATTCAGCAAAAATTAATTATCATTGTATAATAATTCCAGCCTAGAAAAATTATGATTTGCATTAATGATCAAAAGCCACAAATCTTATTGTTATTTCCTATAAAGCATGTAGATTTACTCACTTCTGCTCCTGAGTACTTGTTAGTCCGAGTGACCAGCTCATCGAGGGAAACGTTCTCTGCTATGGGCATGTTACGGAACTGCAGGGAAAATATCTCCCGTCTGGTCGGACCGTCGGGAAGAGGAACATAGACAATCCTGTCAAGGCGGCCTGGACGCATCAAAGCCTGAGAAATAATAAAACAAAATTGAGTCAAATTCTTTGGGATTTTTTTACGTTCACAAGAACATTCCACATTGTTCCAAGTTCTCCAGCTGTTTATTTGTGACTTAAATTGCTAGGATGTGACCTCTGACCTCCTTAATGGTTGTTTGTTATGGTGAAGAGGTAGAAACTGAAGCTAAGACTCAGACAACCAAAAGGCTGAGAAGAAAATTGTGAAACTGAGGTTTTCAGTAAGGAGACAATGTGGATGTTATCTGATAAAGCCCCCGCTTCCTACAGATCACATCATGGTGACCCCAAAACAGTCCCAGAGCACCCGAAGCCGCCGCTGTCTCGCTTGTCAGACGTCATTAGGTGGCAGGCGCCTCTCAAGCCCAGACAGACAAATATGGCCCATCTACTTTCGCTGTCCTCAGCCTCGCAGTGACAACCTGTGGTGACGAATGCATTCTGACAAGCAGGATGAATTCAGGATTAAAAAAAAAAAATCTTGGTTTTTAACTGAACACAACTGAACGCTCAAGGAGTTTCAGCAATAAATGAAAAACAATGAAAAAATTCCAAGAGTGAGTGGATCTGAGGGTCTGGATCTGGGCCAGAGAGGCCAAACCGAGGCCACACTGGGGCTACACTGGGGCCACACTGGGGCCAGTGAAGACGAAGCAGGAGATAGACACAGACGCAAGCCAGGCAGGAGGTCACGTCAGAAGGGATCAGTGTAGGCTGGAGGAACTGGAATGGCAGCCTTAGCGCTCCTTTTCATACATCATGCTGCTGCTGTTGTTGCCACTTTACAAGTCTTTCATGAGTCTGACATGGAGTTACAAATTTGCGATTTCACCATTTTAGCTTATTGTTACTAAAAAAATTCCCAATTTTTTGGTACTTGAAAAACATTCAAGGCAGGTAAACAAATTGTGAGATGACAAGGAAGCCTTTTAACATCAAAGATAAATCAACAAAATGTCAGTGGAAGAATAAAAAAGATGGTTCGATTTTAATAATAATGTAACTGTACTCCTTTTACATATTTAATAACATTTGAAGAAATATTTCTTTAATTTTCTAATAATATAAAATAGGACATTAAATCTACCAGGGGTATGAATAATTCTGGGCTCAACAAGATCTTGAGGTGTTGAGATCCACCAAATTCAGCACTAATGTAGCAGATAAATGTTCATTATGCATGTATGTATGTAAGAGTGTATTCTCTCACAATTCCATTATTCTAATCATAATCATACTATTTTGGCATTATGAGGAGAAATTGCTGCTTTATATGAAGGTGATTAAATCACAGTGGGGATTTATCATATTTTTATTCATATATTACAATAAATTTCTTATGATAATACATTTGATTTATGGTTGTCACAAATTTCAATTAATGATGTTTAAAACAAACCAAAACTTATTGTCAGGATTGTTAGTTTTACTATTTCTCCACTGTTTCTTCAATGAGAGGATCAGAAAATATCATTAAATGCAGTTTTCTGATACAAATCAGTTTTTATAATTTGGAATGTTTTGCAAGAACAATATTTGTGTTTGTGGGGCTATGATTGATGTCATGAAGTCAGAGCAAAGCAGTTACCTACAACACAAGTGACAAATAGTTTATAGTAAACACAATAGTACCACAAAATATCATGATAAAACTTTAAGTCTACCCCTAATATCGCATACATTTGTTAATATTGTGATTCCGCCTCATACGCATAATATTGAAAGGTTAAACCTGGATTTAATTATTCTGCAGATACCTTAGGATTTCCAAATAATTTATTTGTGGAAACAAAAACAGGATTTTTATTTTTCTCAAGGATATTGCTTAAATTTCAAATGGTGATTTTAGTACTGTTCATCGCCTTCTGAGATGATGCACTGTTATTTTCCTTATAGGTAATTATTCGATTGCATATAATTCATAATTTGCTAAATGATGCCATTGCCTTTAGAGCTGAACGGCAGCAGGAGGTGAGGACAGTTAGGAGAATATAATGGAAGTTGAACTAATTTACCTACAGGCTCAAAAACTAGAAAATTCATTGCAGGTAAATTGATAAAAATAACCCAGTTTTTTCAAGGCTTGCTTTATTTTTTCCATATAAACTGTTTCCAGTGTACTGTGCCAACGGACAGCTTCCCTGCCTTTTATCTCCTGGTTTTCCTGTGTGTCTGTGGAACATGAGGTGACGGAAACCGTAGCTAGGCCCTGGTAACCACAACAGGGCCACGGCTGACAACACAGCCATGGATCATGAGTGGAAATTCTCTTGTTTTGCATGCCTTCGTATTATTCCACTGATTTATTTATTACTGGGGGAACTTTTCTTTATCAAAACCCGAAGGATTCCAGACTTGGTTTGGTTTGCCGAGGTGATTGGGTGCAGGGGAGGACTTCAGCCTGTTCCTGTTTGTCACAGCAGGTTGAGCCGGTAGCAGTGAAGCGTGCTGCATTATGCGGAGGACGTGCCAGGGACACTTCCTGAGTTGCCCTCTCTGGAAGTAACCGGCGGCTGCATGCCAACACAAACCTGCTGACCTCCAGCAAAACAGCCCTCATAGAGCGCAACTCCCAAGCATTCTGGCAAGCAAACGCAAACAGACAGAAATCTGTCCTTTTGGTCTCTTATTTTCTGGTTTCAATGTGAAGCCTGCTGCTTTATGAGGCATTATGTCCCTTCTAATACGAAGGAGACGAGCCTGCAGCTTTCCGGCGCTCCCAGAAAGTAGAGCCGAACCTCTCAGCTTTGAGACTGCTAAACTCATCTGACTGCCCTGCAGGGGAAAGAAAGGCCTTTTTTTCCCCTTCCCTCTCAGCAAGAGCACGGGGCCAATCCATCACTTAACAACATACACTTCCTGCTCTCAAGGATCAGGGGGTAGCTGTGGTGGCGTGGGGTAAGAAGAGGAGGAGGTAATGGGGGATCCTGAAAGATGGATACTTGGCATGTCGGGCAAGCGTTGATGGGCTTTTTTTCCCCACCTTAATGGTACGCTTCTTCCACCTGAAAATTTGGCTTGACTGGCAAGAAGGGAGAAGGGGGAAGGAAAGAAAAGAAATAAAAATAGCTGAAGGAGTTAAGAAAGCCCACTTTAAAGCACTGGAGGAGCAAAACCCTGCAAACAAACACAGATAAGTAGCGTGAGATGAAGCAAATCCCCACATATAACTCCAGGTTCAACAAATTCTCCGTTGTTTTAACATGAGTCTGCATGACAGATTGCATCCACCTCATTGCACCACTGACATGATAGGCACCATTACACACGAGCCATTAGTAATTAGAAATGCCCCCAGGTAAGAAATACCAACTGGCTTTAAGTCAACACTGAAGTTCACCATCAAGTCTGGGTGGGAGCAGTCAGAGAGATTTTCTTTTTATTATGTGGCAATAAAAATAAAATCATGAAAACGTTGCTGGGTTTGGAAAAGGCCATTCGAACTCACCAAGAGAAATAAAAAAAAAAGAAGAAAAACAGTCATCTGCTCTCTCTGCGCCAAGTTTCACTGCCGATAACAACAGTAATCATTCCAGGAATTGCAATCCTCCTCAAGAAGTGATTACCCCCTAATGACAGACGACTTCCTATCTGTGAAGGCCAGTGCCTCTCCTTAACCACCAAGGAATGCTGGGAATCTTCTGCTCGGAGCGCTGCTGCTCCTGCAGCACATTCTTGGCCAGCTTCAATCTGACCTGCAGAGCGCTGTCTACCCACTGTTTACAAATGGACGCCCACGCCATCCAGGTGTCTTATTCTTAGCTCCACGACGACATGGTTACATCAGGAGCGCATCTCTGTTGCAATCACAGCAGGAATTAAAATCAATAAACAGAAAACAAAGTCGGAGATACTAAAATTCCAACCTTATCTTTGTTGTTGCTTTTTTATTACCAAAATAATAACAGGTTGTCTGAGCAGAGCGGCCTGCCTGGGGAGACGTGAGTTGACTTTGTTCCCCGCCTGCAGGCATTCGCTGCATGCGGTTTCCTAACCTGTCAGTCCGCAATCCTTTCAAGCCGCCATGAGTCATTCTGACTCGGTGATGTCTCGTCTTGGATTCAGGCAAAGCTCACTCCAAAAAACCATACAAAATAAAAAGTAAATAAAAACACTCAGAGCACAATGGCAACTGAAAACTCAGGCAAAGGTCACCAAAGTTTGTGATGACTTTGGAAATTTTAGGGGAGGGCACCGACTAAACGCTGACAAATGACGACTGTTGTGTTGATAACACTTCTTCAGGACAATTTGTGAAACATTAACACACAGAGTTATTTTGTAGTTTTTTTCATAAATTCAGATCGATGTTTGTGTCCTTTTAGTTTCTCAAGTGTGCAGCAAACTCACGCCACCTTTTGTAAAATGGTGCTACATTTTACAAAAGGTGAAATGCGTCATATTCAACATGAAGCATGCCTTTCATAGCAAGCATAATGTTATTACTGCATCAAAAAAGTGTGAAGCAACCATCACATTTATCTGACATATGTTAGAGACCAGGAAGTACGAATGATGTCTCTAAGTAATGCGTGTAGAGAGAACTTCAAATGTTGGGAATATTAGCAAGTTATCTCGAACAAAATATTAAATAACTTATACTTCAATGTACTGGAGGTATAAAGTACTTCCATAATAAAAAAAATTTAGATTTCCCTTTGCAATTCTCAAAAGTAGTTTGTTGGTCTGGAGAACACAATGCCAAGCTGGAAAGGAATCAGCAATGACCGTAGAGATGCTACCTCCCATCTCTGCCTCTCTATCAAACAATCTGGGAAGGATTTTAAGGTCATTATTAAAAAAATGAAGTCCGTAGCTTCTCAGAAAGCAGAAATTGAAAACAGGATAACAGCTTTCCCAGAAGTGGATGTACCAGTGAGGTCAGACTGCAATTTCTCTAGATATTTAAAAATCCAAGAGCTCCACTTCAGACTCTGCAGGCCACAGGTGGCATGTTAAAGGTTCAAGGTCATGACAGGACAGCTAGCAAATGACTGAACAAGCATGGCTTGTTTGGGGAGGTGGAAATTGAAGGTCTTTTCTCTCTTAACAGAATATGGTCGCATCTGATCAAAGCTTAAAATCAAAGGAAAAATGCTCTGATTTCTTGCAAGTATAGCTGAAGCGATTATTCATTTTAATCGTATTAATTATTTAAATAATTGTCAACTAATTTAGTAATAGATTAATTGTTAAGTGGAGTACACAAACTTAAAAAAATTGCTGAAAAAACAACACACACACCCCTACTTATATATATATATATATACACTTTTGTCAGGTTTAGTTTTAGGAATGCTATGTTATTGCATTTCAGGTAATAAAGGATTTATTTTCTTATTTAAAAAAGGAAGTGAACTGTTTGGTTGCATATTTTAAGGTATTTCTAATATTGTATAAAAAAGGTTTAAGTGGTTAAATAAAAAATTTGCAGAATTTGCACCTTTTTTTAATACAATTAATCGATTGTCAGAATAATTACTAAAATAATAGTTAGTTACAACCATAATTGGATTTTTTCTGCAGTTTTGTACAAACTCCAATCAAAAAACAAAAGGCATTCATCCTCAACACAGTTGTCCAGGGTTTGACCTCTGACCTCTGGATCTTTGATGCACCTTTCCTTTCTCTTTGCTCCCTTTTCTGTCTGATCATTGTGAATAAAGGCCACTAAAGTAGAAAAAAAAACTGGGTCATGGATGGACATGTGAGAGTTTAGCAAAATCATACAGGAAATAACTACAAAGAGCTATTGCTGCTAGAGGTGGTTCACCATATCATAGGGTGTACTTAGTTTTTCATTTTTACCTTTGTGCTTGATCTCTGTTTAATAAATAATGGTAGTGTTGAATATTTTTGTGTTTTTGTGTACTACAGATCAGACTGAAATACATTTAGAATGTGATCTTAATCAGATCGGATGATTTGTAATAGAACTTTAATTAAAGCTGTAATTAAAAACATCAACCATTTGGGAATCAAAAATGAATTGTGTCCCTTGAGATTCCAGTGAAGGAAAACATGCCATGAGCTCATTCAGTTATATCACATTCCACAAATAAGATTTACAGTGGCCATCGAAGGTTTTTCGGAGCGCATCGCTCCACAGAGATGACATAATTTGTGCATGAGGCCTCGCTGTCTGCATAGGGACACCAGGCCTGCTTTATGTCAGAGCCGAATCCGATGCGCGAAAGGATCAGAGGAGGTACGAGTGTGCAGAGAAAGAGAGAGTAAATCACAGGCAGAGGGGAGGGGACGGCAGAGCCGAGGGGCCTGAGAGTGACGGGGAGGGAGGGACCGGAGTTGGCAACCAGTCAAAAACATGAGAGGCTTTCACTCTGGATTTTGCCCTTGAGTCAAACTTGCATCCGGCAGGCGAGGCCACCGTGTCCAAGAAGCAAATAACTCTGGCGCTGTTAACCCGCTGCAGCCCCACATGCTCTGCACAGCCAGGAGCAAGTCGAGATTTGTAGTCTTAAAAAGAAGCATAAACCACGGGAACAAGTGAAAACTTCTTACTCTTTGGTGCTGAAAAGGAACTAATATAGAAGAAGAATTATCAACCACTTACCCGAAAGTACGGCAAAACACACATTAGAAAATATCAAGTCAATATATAAAAAATACACACTCCTGTTAAAATGGCAAGTTTTTATTAATGTTTAAAAAAAAAAAAGAACAAAGATAAAACTATTTTAAGAACATTTAATGTGATCTTTAACTTGCTTATCTCCACTTAAATACAAGCTGAAATATTCCAGGGAGAAAAATAAAAAGATTGGAGTCGATCACTTAAAGTCCCCCTGATTAGACTAAATGAAGCTCGATTCATCTAGTAGGACTTTATTACATTTTTTTAGTAGCAAAAAGCTGATGGGAGCTTAAAAAAACATCAGTGATCCAAGTTATCAGCTCAAATAATTTCCAACGGATTAGATGCACCATAAAACATGGTGAAGACAGAGATCATAAAGTAGGGAAAATATGACACCATGAAGAACTAGAGGTACCTTTATGATTGATGAGGAGATGAGGAGAAAACTGGTCGGGGAGGCTGCCAGGAGGCCAGCAGTAACAATAAAGCACCTACAGGAATTTCTGGCAGGTAAGTTTTGCAAAAACACATGAAACGGCTCCCAAAACCATGAGGGAGAATGTTTTATTGGTCTGAAGAAACAAATGTGCAACTTTATGGCCACACATCAGCAAATATAGTGGTGCCTGGTGGTGGCAGCATCATACTCTGTGGCTGTTTTTATTCAGCTTTTAACTGGGCATTTAAGGGTAATGCATACAAGAACAAAAATGTGGGGGCTGCAGTAAAAACAAGTTGTTTTTTTTGCATGATGTCCAAGAAAAATGCAGTGGGAGGGGCCTATAAATATCTTTTAGTTCTGCACTGTAGTTCTGAAATATGAAAATTTAGTGTCAGGAAGAACTTTGCTCTTGTTCTTGAAGTCACAAGTAAAGTAAGAAATGTATGAGCATCCAAATAACATCAATGTTGGCACAAAACTTTGAGACTTCTGCTGGAAAACTGGAAACCAACACAAACCTAAAAAGATGTCTACTTTTTTATTGAGTTGTACTCGTCAAGGGTCACATTAAAAGTGGGAAAAGTTCTGAAATGATCTCTTGTGGTGTTCAGACTTTTCATGCTCTGTATAACAGGGATTTTAGTCAGTGTTGAAAACATTTTCAAAAAAGGCTTTTACGTGTATGTGGATGCATTTCAAGCAAAGCAGATAAAACTATATGATAATACTTATGTATGCAAATAATTAAATAGTGCAACAGAAAGAAGCGACAAATTATACCTAAAGGTAAAAAATATAGTCCTCATATACTCAATCAGAAGTTTAAACTGTCTAAAATGTCATGTAGAATCTTAAATATTGTCCATTAACTCATTCACTTTATATATAAAAAAAAAAAAAAAGAAATCAACAAAGCTCCAGTTTTGCACAAGGTCTGTGTGATTAAAACCTTATTTTCTTGCCAAATGTGCTTCATTTTTTTCAACTCTGCTTCGCTCTGAGATTTCAGCAATTAAGTTCTGGAGCGTACTGTTACTGTTATGAAAATAAGACTGAAGCTGTAATAAAACCAAAAATTTCCTTTAACACATAATTATTTGGGTGTTTGTTTAAGCCCTAGAGTGTCAGGCATTCAGATGTTTTATTTGTAAAAAAAAAGAAAAAAAGTGTGGTACCAGCAGGGAGTCTGGCTCCAAACCTCAACACATCTTAGTGGAATGTGTGTTTCTACATACGAAAGAGCATGCATTCATAGCACGGCTGGGCAAACACGCTCATTACAGAATCAGATGTCACACCTCTTTTACCTTTCATGGTACCGGTGTGTTTCTGAGAACCCCCCCAGGTGAAGGGGCTGAAGCAAGGTGAGAAGATTCAACGGCAGCTGTGTTGCTGCTCGTTTTGAGAGTTTGGGGCGGAAGGGTGAAGACTCTAGAGGCAAGGGCCTCACGCCCCTGCAGCTGCCCTGGAGGCCGCAGTCAAGTTCCTGAATCTGTCAAAACAAAGCTGAATGGCTCGCCCTCACACTTCTACGGAAATAAAATTGGCCAAGGCCAAAAAAAACTTATTTTGATAGGAGAAGGTAGATGTTGTGTGTGCATGTCTAAGGAGGAGGTTGTCCACCCAAAAAGGTGAAGAAAAGCAGAGGAAATTAGGCCGAGGCCATGTTGAAATGTCGACTCATTGGAGCCCAAAATAAAAACGCAGTAAAAGTAGCTGCCATAAAACACATGTATGTTTGCTTAACAAAGAGGCGTTTCCTGTGAGCTGTCCGCAGTTCGCAGTTTAACTCTGCAGGACCTTTGCTTTCGGTGTAAACTCGCCAGGTCTGGTTTCCATAATATGCCCCTGAGCCGGTGGGCACCCTGTCGAGCTGCTGCCTCAAACAAATCAGCAGTAACGGCCAGTGATCAGCATTTTTCCAAAAACACTTCATCTCATTATGCATTTGGCATGCTCACGCATTTACTGCTACTGTTGCCTTCATTCATGCATACTGTAAGCGTCTGATTTGTAGAAATTGTGCTGGATGTAAAAACTAAGCTTTAATTTATTAAAAGTTTCTTTAAATGACTTTAAAGGAATTTTCAAAACATTAGTTGTGCTACCACAATCACAAAAGTCCCAACAAAGGGAACGCCACTATAAAAGAAAACGAGGGGGTTAATTTAATAAAGTTCAATATGAGTGAGTTTATGGCAGATAAATGCAAAAATGCACCTGTAGCGATAAAAGTTTAAGGTCCTTGTTTGGGTGACTCAGTTCATGAAAACTCCATTATGCTCTTCATGACTCACATCAGCCATTAGAACAAGGGTCCTCTTTATGCTTTATCACAGCACACCCTGGCCCACAACATGGACTGTCCAGATGCAGCAATATGCTAAAAACTTATTTTACAGTAGAGCAATGCTTCTACTTTAGAGACCTGCGTCCAGATGGAAACAACCAACCTATTTGGGTTTATACAGTGGAAACCGTGGTATTCACAGGGTTCAGGAACATAGCTGCCTACAAATAGCTAAAATCTGCAAATACTTCAGGCCCCTTCACATATTAACGTTTCTAAATGACTGTTTTAATAGTTCCAACATTAAATATTCCTTAATGCGCTTTAATAGACATGGCTGAAACCATCTTGGCAATTCCACAGAAACCAACATCTAAAGTCTTTCTTATCTCCACTCTTGGGGGTACAGCCAATCAGTGTCAGTGGTTGGCTGCTTTGCAAACACATGTGATTTGCTTCTTGGTATTTCAGCTTCCCAAGTTACATTTTCTTTCAAATATTTTAGATATGCTCTCCGAAAAAAATCCATGAATCGGCAGATTTTCTGCAAATGATTTGGAAGTACGTTCAACAGAAAAGTCCAGGAAGAGGTGGGGGCGCCACTGCACTGGCTTGTTTTGGACTCTCTGCTGCCACTAAACTTTCAACCAGGACTCCTATACAATACCACAATACCACCATAGTGGTAAAACCACAATAACCAAACTACACAAGTTAGTTCACGTTCAAAATCTCCACAGCTGTGAAAGTCTATCACCCCAGAAAAAGTCACCAAGAGCTCAAAAAGACCATCCAAATTCTGGATTATTTATTTGTTTTTTTTTTACATTTTACATCATAATAGGTTTTAATCCTGGAACTCGGAGTTTGCTTTCCAATCTCAATGATCTAATGATGCATCGATAATTCTGGAGTTTATTTAGGGGTAAGATCAACATTAAGGCCTTACACTTGAGTAGTTACTGTATTTTACACCGCAGAACCATTTTAATAGATAAACTTCACAAAGAGAGTCTTCACTAAAGAGTGAAAACGTTTAAAAAGTACAACACGTCAGCAACACAAACTCGAAGGCGAGATGCTCTCCGAAATCATTCTACTAAATCTTTATGCTTAAAATAAAAATATCTACAGTTTAATTCCAGTAACCTAGCCTGTCCTAATGCAGTTCGTATCCATATACTGATGACGACTCGCAATCATTGTAATGAAAGTTTCCCTAAAAGAGTTAACATGCTGCATGGAGACAAGACGTTACAGCTTCTGCAGGTTAATGAGAACCACTCATCTACACTTTGCTAAACAGAAGACCAGTGTGAAGTTGGGAGAAAAGTGGCTTTTATCACCAGTCGGCTGCATGGTTTTGGTGGTTCAGGTTGCCTATTATACAAAGTGTGACTCCTGATAGTAACTGGGTTTTGTGTCTCAAGTTTTGCTTGAAGGAGGGTTGTTTAATCTTTCACTTTAGTTCCTGAGTTTTAAAGTTTTGCATACATTTCTGGTGTGCTGTCTCTTAATTCCCAGTAATTATTTATGGTATACTCTATGAACCTCCAATACTTTACAACAACTTTATAGATATAGATTGAGACCAGGGTTTGTAACTCTCTAAAAATGTACCCAACTGATTTCTTTAAACTGCTTGCTAGTTAGCAAAAGTATATTTAAAACCCAGGGTGATATTCATAATGAAAAGTCCTAGCATTGGATTTTACTGGCACTTTTAAACTTTGCATTTATCTGACTTTATAGGCTATATTCTTGCTTTCTATTCCCAGGTGATACTAACATTTTTAAAATGAGCAATTTTTTATTATCCTTTCTAATGGCTTCTTCTGCATGTTTTCCAGCCATTATTTTCCAGAAACACCCACATTTCCCATCATAACACACATACACAGAAGCCCCTCTTGCCCTGAGAGACAGACCGCAGGTGCCAGGCCCACCTCAGGGTCCCTGCCGTGCTCTCGTTAGGTCTGGTGCCATTCAGGCGGCTTCTAACACGCAATCCTGAGTGCTTTGTGTTTCTCTGACAGGCCTTGTCGTCCTCTGCATGTAGTTGTGGAAGAAAAGGAAAGAAAAAAGGAGGAATTCAGGGATTACTTCTTTGGAAAAGTTTAACAGAGCCACAAGGCTGAGACTCACCCTTTACCTAAAGTGGCTTAAATGGACCATAACAGTATATTTATTTCACTTTGGAGATCATTTGCAGCAAATTAAAACATCCATACTGTTAATGACGTAACATCTAAATATCTTTACATTAAATTTGAGTTTTGTCAGTCTTTTTCCATATGGCATTTATGTTATTTTATTAAAAAAAGAGCACAATTTTAGTTCATCCAAGCAATTATTGCATGAAATCAGAAAAACTAGACACTTTTCAGGTAAATTACCATAAAAAAGGTGAAAAACATCTGGACTGCTGTTTTATTGTGTGGCCTAAAGACAAAAATTAATGTTCAGATCATGCTTTCTATACAAGATCATCACCATCAATACCAAAATCATTTCCAAGGTAACAACACAATCATGAACCTCCGTCCAGAGCTCTTACAGGGAACCGCATCACCACCTTACTCACAAAATAAGAGTAAAAATACCATCTAAACACACTAAAAAGGAGAGGAAAACCAAGTGGTCACATATGTTGCCACTTGCAAATCCTGAACGAAACACCCACATACAGGCACAAACACAAAGGAAAACACAAACAGGCACGTTGCTGAGTGACAGAGGCAACTCGGCCAGATCAGTTTCCACTTCCATGAAATCTAAACATTAGCTTGTTTACCCTCATCCTAGGATGATACAAGCATGAGTGAGAAAGAGGAAGCATGTGTCTCTTCAGTCTAATAATGGGAGCATGTCCTTAGAGCAACACAAGACAAGGAACAGGGGAAAAAAACACAACTAAACTTTTAACAGAATAGACAGATAGGTCTACAGAGAAAAGCATGAGTCAGTTATAGTGTCAAAGTACAAGCATTAGTAGAGAAATAGAATAACACAAAGTTGCCCCTCTTTAACCTGTTCCCGTGTATTGCCTGTCAGCTGGCTTAAAGAAGGCAACTCCACATTTTTTTGCACATTGCAAAAAAAGACAAATTTAAATGTTGTTAAGAAAAGAGACATGCTTTGACTAAAGGAATACCTCAGATCTAGGGGAAGTGCAGGTTTAAACTACATTTGGCAGATATCTTTATCATTTGTGGCTCTATAAATAGAACAGCAACAGGCGTATAATTCTGTACATAGTACGTAGTACTATTCAGTAATTATTTGAATAGTACTACTCTATTGCTAGATGTGGCATCACATTAAGCAATGGAGGTGAGAATAAGGGATACAAAAATGCAACTATAAAGGTTTAGATCAAAGCATATTCATTTGTTAGAATGGCTTAATCAAAGTCAAAAACCAAATTGAATTGTGAATCTATGGCAAGATTGTAAATTGATGTTCATCCTGACTAAGTTGGGGCAATTTTGCAAAGTTGGACACTTCCTGGGTCCAATAGGACGTGTTGGACACTTCCTTCCTATGTCCAACCTTCTGTTTGACACAGGAAGTTGGTCCAACACAATTTTGAAAAGGGCATGGTGGGGAGGAGGGGAATAAAGAGATGGCACACTTTTCAGACTTATTTGTGAAAACGTATTCTTTATTATTCAAATATACAGTGTGTTAGTCTTTAAGCTGTAGATGTAAATGCAGCACCTGCACAGCTATCGGGACCCCTGGACAAGATGAATACAAGAGCCTTTTAAATGAAGTATTATCTTGGAGATTTGAGCCTCTTGCATCATGATTAAACATGCAAACACAAACACCCCTTTGTAAATCAATTTGTATTTTAATCGTACAAGTTTAATTGTACACAGCGGTCACAGGCTGTGTGCTTTCAGAGAATGGAACTAGGATTCCAGCTCCAAATAGGTGACCTACTGGAATAACATACAATTTCCTCTGATTGAGCTCCATCTTTAACTTACTACTATTTGCACCCTAGTCTGCTGATTATTCGTATTTTAAATGGACACTGGAGAGTCATCTGGTGATTCTGCTGTCTTTGTACTTGTCACTATCTGTCTATGAATAAATTAGACCATAGATCAAATGCATAGCATCAGTGGGTTAACTTGGTAACTCTGTGGCATAGGGATCAAAACACCAACATTTACTTTTATTTGTCCACAGCAGCTTTGCCCAACATTTTGTGGCTCCCAACAATGAACTAAAGTGTTTTCTTTTAAAATTTTGGTTATAGTTGAATAAAATATACTTTTACGTATGACTGCCCTGCACACAAAAAGAGCTACACGCTAAATGTAATCTCCAGCATCAGACCAATTAGCCATCTACTGCAGGAGATAAGAAAGCAGAGGAAGAGGGAGAAAGGAAGGAAAATGAAAAAAAAATCCCCCATCCAGCATGTGAAAACCTGTGTCAGATTTCGCCATAGACAAGGTCACCCTCTTTTGGTCTCGCCTCAGTGCCCCGGCTGGGTAACCGGATCTGGATCAGAATGGCGACTAACCAGTTTTTTGTCATAGGAGAGGAACTGTCTTGGTTTACAAGCTCATTGTGTTTACAACAACTTTACATGTTGATTTTTGGTTTTTTTTTGTTCATCGTAAGGCTTTAATTTACCTGTGGAGAGATCTGTGGAGGTGTGTGTAACTATGCACAGCTGTGAACACCACTTCAAACATTCCCCTCCCATGCATGCAAACACCGGAGAGGGGGGAAAAAAATGAGGAGGCATGTCCCAATTCCACAGTCTGAGCATCATCACTGGTGTTGTGCTACACAGCCAAGTTAACACTTGGTATGTTTGTAATTGTGCTGCCTATGAAACTGCACAGTAATCCCTTCCAGCTGCCTCCCTCACTCACCCATCCACCTTCTTCCTCCTCCCTGACTCTTCCCTTACAGAGAAACTGTAGCTGCGGCTCAGAGTATGTTTTCCATGGGCTCTGGTGGATTCATCCTGCTGACAGCGCCAAGCCTTTTATGCATCGAAAACACAGTATTTCCTTTCAGGTGGAGAGACGATGGAAGGGAGAAGGAGAACTGAGATGTGGGCGGTAGCGGCGGTGGGGGGAGAGAGCTAAGGACTGTCCCTGCAACAGCCCTCAAACTTCAAAATCTTGGTCCTCATCTCTTCCAAAAAAAAAAAAGGAGAGAGAGAGAGACAGACAGAAAGGAGGGAGGGGATGACGGATCAAGAGAAGAAGAAGGGGAGGCGGCAGTAGAGGAGGGGAGGGGGAAAAAAACAACGGCACAAAGGAGTGCGTAATTAAGACAGGAAATGGGAGAAGAGAGGAGGGCTCTGGGGGCTTTCAGAGAGAGGCTGGCTGGGGTCGCTTTTCCAGAGAATGGAGGAGTGGGGCCGATACCCGAGTCGTCTGAATGGAAATCAGATAATCTGCTAACACAAGGCATGGCCCAGATCCTGCCTGCAGACTGATATGGATAGGCCAGTTCCTGTTCCAATCCGCTGCTGTGGCACAAAGCGCTGCCAAGGCAACCAGCTGTTCCAGCCAAACTTTACCTCCCTCCGAGCTGGCCGCAAAAAAACACAACAAAAATGTAAAAAAATTAAAAAATGACAGGTGGGGGCAACAAGGCCGTTGCAAGCCGGAACGAGGTGATAACGTAAAGTTAGATCAACAGTAAGAAATTAACACCAGTCAATATGAGGACAAAATACTGTTGAACTCTGCCTTGGAGAAATATGTCAGCCAGTAGAACATTAATGGAGAGCAGACAAGTGGCAGGAGAAGAAGAAAATAAAAACATATTATCTATCATTCAGGTCCACAGTGCAGGTCAAAAGTTTACATATACTCCTTTCTGGCATTAATCTCAATAATGATAAATCATAATCAGTTGCAATGGGTTCCAAAAACAACAGTTCTGACTGGTTCAAAATTACAATATATATGTGCACCCCTACTGATATTTGGTGAAATGTGTAATTGCAGAAAAACAATTAATTTTGAAGCCATCAACAATCTTCTGATTTCCAGTTGGATATTTGACAACCCTTCTTCACAGAAATGGTAGAGCCAATTTAAATTGGTTGCTGTCTTTGCCCAGACCATTTTAACGAAAGTCTACAAATCTTCGACAGGGTGGAGGTCCAGAAGCTTAATATTAGCCTGTATTTATCAAAACCAAAACCAGTTTAAATCCATGCTTTCAATCTTGATTGAACATCTAACTGTGTCCAAGTTTTAAAATTGTCAACCATGATAAAAAAAAAAGTTAGGATGTTGAAGAATCACTAGAGTTCAAAGACCTTGTTATACAACAAAATTTCAAATTCGTCAATCAGGTGTAGTGGCATAATAAATAGATTGAAACTGAATATTCAAAACCCCTTCATTATCAAAAACACTATTTTAAGTGTCACATTCTGGAAAAGAAAAGCTGGTGTACATAACATATGGATGCTAAAAGTGCTTGCGTATTGAAGAAAATACACAGTCAGAGCACATAGATCTAGAATAAGCAAGGCCCAACAATACAACCTTGAGAAACCCCACTCATGGTCTTTGATTGACAAATGTTTCAAGTCTATGATTGACATGCGATGATCAACTCTGTGAAACATAGCACTGAAATCCAGTGTACACAACCTGCCCCTTCAGGAAGGGAATAACTAAACTAAAGGATTAGAGCCAATCAAAAGTAAGGCTCCTCCTCCTTGACTCTAACTAGAAAAATAATCTGGCAAAACAAAGGAAAAGACATGAAATGTGATGTTCCCCAGTGCAAATATGGCAGAAAATAAACAGTTAGCTGCATATTGAATTAAATTGGTTGCACTCAGATTTCTGGAGAAAATAAATTAAAAACCAATTTGACCTCACTGCATTGCAATTTTTATCTGCTTATTATGCGGATCTGGTACTGGCCATAAAATGACTGAACCATGGAAATACCGTATAAAACTTATAAAAATGTATGTATGTTTTTCTGCCTGTTAGTTACAGCATTATCTTTAGTGCCACTGCAGTACGTGCCATAACTTTTTACGGCATGATACAGACACTAGAGCCAGAGAAAAGGTGTGTGTAATCCTGTTTCTGACCATTCAAATCAAGTCCTGTCTGAAAGCATAATAAACTGGAGGCCAGATCGATGAAGGTCGCTACTGCTTCAAACTGTTCATTTGATCACATCTGGTTAATATATCACATTTTTTGCAAGTCTTAAGTGATCTAAGTCAAACACTTTCTACGTTTACACAGACTGAAACACTACTGATGGCTCCCTCAGCCAAACTCAACAGTCTCCCCTTTCCACACGCTTCCAAACAGTCCGTTTTACAACTTTAAACTCATTTACATTTTTGTGTGCTTTGTCACAGTATCGTTTGCTGCCGCTCTGAAAAACGTCCAAACCGACTGATCTAGCTAACAGCGGTGTTGGTCCCAATGAGGTGCGAGGATCAAACTCTCCCTGCAGCGCCATAAAAGGGTTATTTACAATGGTTTGAACAACTTTATAGATTCCCCTGGAGGTGAACAGGAGGCCAGAGCTCTAAATCAGAGCTGGTTAGAGGTAGCTATTTAGACCTTTTTAAATCTGAGCTGTGTTCGTATATTTTAAGTGTGACGACTTAACAACAAGGAGGAACAAATCTTTAGCAATAAAGCCCCGCCACGAGACCCACGTTGTTACCCCAGCCTCCTCTATGATTATCAAATATCTGCGCGAGAAGCGACAGGGGTGAAAAAACACACCTCCTACCGGACCTCCACCTCTGCTCCCACTTCAAGTAGAAGGCAGCGTGACATGCAGCGGCGTACCACAGCTCAAACTTCCCCTTCCTCTCAAGGGGAAGCCATTTTATTGTGTTCCACTGAGATAATTGCCAATCCTTTAAATGAAAGGGTTTTCTCTGTGCTCTAGTAATTACTAGATGCACAGCAAGGGTCTTGTGAAGGAGGTGGGGAGGTGGAGAAGAAAAAAATGACAGGCAGGTATTAAAATTCAAAGGGTGGGGCAGGAAGGAAGTCAAGAGAGGGATGTGTTGAAACACAGAGATCCAGGGAGGGCTGCAGGGAGGGCGGTACACAGAGCTGCAGCTGAATTCGTTGTGGGGGCTGAGAAGGGACATGTTTATGGTCTGAGGGTTGGGCAAAATTTTTTTTGTTGTTTTTTTGATCCAGTGGAGCAATCTTATGCCAAGTGCCAAAGACACATCTGCTTCTGGGCAATCTGCTGGCATGGTGAGGTGATTTATGTGGTGATCACTGACCTCTTTTCCTGAATCACTGATCATTTTTAGGAACCCTCCATCAAGCTTGAAGCAGCTGAGCCGAGCTGAATAATTCTTTCAGACAGCACAAATTACATACTGCGCTTCCTCCGCAGTGTGTTGAGGAATGTCTCCCAGTGATGATGGAGAGGCTGACAACCAAAGCAAACCCTAAGTGCACATGCATTCACACACCTCAAAGGTTTCTGGATATACTGGCACAGTTTCACAGCACAACTGTGATTCACCTCAGGTAAACACACACAGAGGCCAGCCGAATAATTGTTGGGTGCAGATGTAAGGATTTCACACTTATTAATTATTTCTGTTCCACAGTTTGCAAATAAAAAGGCAAAGCTGACAATTCTCTTTAGGAAACATTTTGTCATGATGGATTTGTGATGTAAAAAACTGCATGCCATGGAGGCATGTGGCTTCTGACTTCCAAAATACAAACATGTGGTCAGATTTTGAAATGCCAACCCGATCTCACAAGACTTTTTTTCTATGACACAACACCTTGCTTAAAAACAATAAAGTTTGTGCACTGTAAATTGTCCTGTTGACACAACAATGAGCAGAGGTCCCAAATCATTGGTGAGTTGGCCAATGATTTGGCCAACGTATGCATGGAACTCTACTTAGGAGCCCACTCTGTCACCAAAACAACCTCACTGTCTTCAGTTCATCACTTGCTATGGGAAATAATTATTATTAATTATGCCTCCTTTAAGCTAATAGGCAAATAACATATCTAGAGAGGGTGCAGAGAGACACAGCTCAGGTGGGAGAATCTTTGTGGAACAATGGCAAGAAGATGAACCCAACAACATGCCATCACTAGAAATATGAACAAGGTTTCAATTAGATGTTTTCTGTTGCTTGTATTAGTGTCTTTTTGAACCAACTGAGAATGATGCTAATCAGGATTCAATTTTCTGACAATTTGACAGAAAAATCCACTTCCTTACTTAATGCCAACATCATTGTCACTTTCATGGGAATGTTGGTGAATGGCTGACATGAAAATGAGGGCAACAACCCCAGGAATGCAATCTACACCATGTGCAGGAAATAAAATGGAAAAAAGTTTCTGCGTCGTCAAAGTTACAGCAAAAACTCTTCCAGTAAAGTCCTAGTATTGCTCAGGTTAATGTGGGTCATACAGTTCAGTTGTCCTGTAGTGTTGACAGGTATGGCTACTTATCAAATTATCTACTTACATGCCATCAGGTATCACTTACACGCTTTTGCCTGTTGTCTCTGACCCTGGAGAATGGGCCTTCAGATGCCCGGAGAGGCCCCAGGTTTGTCAAAGGCTTGCCTGTTAAGAGCATGCTGGCCTGGTGGAAAAAAGGTGTGCTCCAAGCTTGTTATGTGACACGGAGGGGAGACAGGCCAGAGGAAGGTGAGAAGAGAGGTGAGGGGTGTAGCGTGGGGTAGAGGGTGGAGGTCAAGGCACACAACAAAGGCCTCTCTCAAGTCGGGAGGGCCCATCAGTTAAGTGTGTTTTCCTGCAATTTGAGAAAGTGGAATCTGGTCAAATTGGTGTCCTCTTGAGTTCCGATTGCCTGAGTTATGTGACTGTGGGCTTTAGAAGTGGGGGTGGCTGGTACTGCCTTAATTAATACTTTCAGCTATTTGGAAAGGAGAACAGGACTCACAGTATGTCTGAATGGCGGCATTCCAGGTCAGACTGACTGTCTCCATGGCGACCATGGCTGGGGGGGGGGGGGGGGGGAAGTGTCATTTGCAGATGCGACTGGAAACGGATACGTAGTAGCAGGACAGTACCATGACCAACAAAACACTCTTCAGCCTAAAGTTCACCGGACTGCAGTGGGTTCTACATCTTCAATCTGAGCAAGGACATTCGATACAACGGTTTATCCCGACGTCAATGGCCACAACAGTTATCAATGTCTTCTATTTACTGAAAGCTAATATGATGAATCAATGCTGGGGATCAGGTATTGGACTCAAATATCTGATTGTTTGCTCAAACCAGTAAATATGGTCAATGAGCAGACAAACAGAAACAGAAAGTTTATAGTTGTTTCATACAAAGTCTTCAAGATCTGAAATAGAACATTTGAAATGAACAATATCAGACTATTCATTCTACCTCATCTGATTATATTAAGGCCTGAGGTGAGACGGGTGGCTTAAGTAAATCCACTACTGTTATGCATGTGTGATGCCAAGGGAAGTTATTCATAGGTATTGGTTACATTTGGCACTAAATCTAAGAAGTTCAACCTGAGTCATCAGTTCAGCTGTGACCACAACAACAAAACAAAACATCATCAAACCTACAGATGATTTTCTGAGCAATGCTCTCCTTCCCTATTCTGTCAGTTTAGATCATGGGGGTCCAGCTCCAGTCCTCAGGGGCTGGTGTCCTGCCAGGTGTAAATGTGTCAGCACCAACACAGATGATTAAAATGGTCCAACTACCTTGTCAGGATGTTAAAGTTCTGCAGAGACCTGCAGATGAACAATCATTTGATTCCGATGTGTTGAACCAGGGAAAGAACTAAAAAAAGGTGTTAAGGATAAACTTTGGACAACACTGATTTTGGTATATGGAGTCATACACTTTCCATTTTGAGATGTTGATTTAACAACGTTCAGTGAAATGTTCAAAGAGGGGGGTATTGTGCAAAATTGACTTTTTTGAGCTCATGTCCATAAAAATAATGTGAATTTCTCATTAAAACGTTGATTCTTTGGTGAGTGTTTCAGAAATCCTTGGACTTACCATGGCAGCAATTCGGGGATGGCTAAAAACCTTGCTTATACAAAGGACCACCTATTTACACAAAGCTGCGTCTTGGAGCTCAGTCCCCTGCTGGTTCCGCCCTCCTATTCTCCCCCCACAGGTGCCCTCCTCCCCCACCCCATTACATACTTATGTATGTACTTGCAATGTACTGTACATTATAAAGTTATTAGACCAAATTTCAGAGTAAGACATATAAAGAAGGCTCATCCCTTGTGCAAAGTAATAAGGTTTCAAATGTGAAAGCCTCCAGTGTTCTTGTTCTTCAGTCTAAAAAAGGGGAACAAGATAATGCTTGTTCCATCGTTCCAGCTTGGAAACCCTAACAGTGTACTTTGTGTGCAGTTACAGATTGTGTGGGAATATTGCAACGTGGTGTAAGGACGTTTCAGAGAATTATGAGGAAGGGGTATGATCTCCAAGTACTAACTGCATTATACACAGTCCTGTTTATTCAGTCGACTCAGCAACGCCCTGTTTGCAGAGACATGCATCCTTCCTTTTACAAATGGATATTATTTTACAGTCTCCCTGACCTTGGGCACAAGAAATGAAATGCAACACCACCCGCCAGTCTATTTCTGTATTTGTCTTACAGTAAGCTGCCGGTAACTGAATAATGCTCTCCAAGACAACTACTCGTGAATGTTGCTGTGAACATTTTCCAATTCAGTCACACTGATTAAGAACGAGACTTCATCTTTAAAATTGCAACATATACCTGGCTCGAGTGACCTTATTTCTTCACTTTTTTATTATTACCTGAAGGAGAAAGCGTTATGCAACAACTTAAATTCTTTAACTTTCGAAATCAGGTGATCCACTGTAAAAGTCGGCATCCAATTCTTAAATAAGATCTTATATATTTATTTGGTCTCACAATCCTTAAAGATAATGATGTATAAATAGATTTCTGATGGCAACAGAAACAAAATAGGTCTTTAACATAGTATGTTGGCAAGTTAATTTGGCATCAATGAATATTTTTCATGACTCACACTCTTAGTACACAGTGTCTTATGACAGATAACACCCAGGAGTTATGAAAACAGCAAACAAGAGACATGCAGAAAGAAGCTATGTGTTTATCCAAGCATCAGTCTGGTCTGGTGTAAAATAGGTAATTAAACAGCATATATAGTAAAACATTTCTCACAAGTGTGTTATTCTGTTTCATAACAAGTCCACAAGCAAACTACCTATGTGGTTGTGTAACAGTTCCGGATCTAAGTGATCCCTTTGGCAAAAAAACAACAACCTTCAGTTTCTAAAGATAGACAAACTGGTCTATTCGCATGCTGTCAGATGCCTAATCTCAAAACTAACAAACCACAAACTGAAAGTCTCTAGCTTTCCAACACTAGGTCTCTGCTTCTTTCCCAATAAGGTCAAAGAGCTGGAAATTCACCTGAACATAATCCAACTGTAATCCAGTGGCGGGGAAAAGAAAGTCATCAGTCATTGAGGGAAAATTTGGCCCCTTTGTTACCTGGTTCAGGGAAGTTCAAAACATATTGTTGGGTGAGGATTTTTCAATGCTGCGCCACCTTAAGTTTCTCTGTTTTTGCTTTTTCATAAAATGTAATATGTGACAAATGTTTTAAAATTGCTATTTAATTTTATAAAGGAAAACAGCTGCCCACACCAATCTAGTAATTGTAGAAGGGAAAAAACAGCATCTCTATATCCAGATTTAACTAGGTCATCTTAATGTTGTGCTTTGGATCAATGTTCTGCTGCATAACCCAAGGGTGCATACATACAAGGTTACGAACTGATGACTAGGCATTTTTCTTTTTTTGAAAGAGAGAACAATTTGTGGCTCCATTAATTACAGCAAGCTGTCCAGTTCCTGAAGTAGCAAAATAAATCAAGACCATAACTTTACCTCTGCTACGCTTATCATCTCATTTGTTTTTCAAACATGGTACACAACTTCCAATAAGGTACACTTTTGTTTCATCAGTCCATGGAACATTTTACCATACATTTTTGGGATTATAGCAAAACAGAGAAGTGACACTGTGTTCTGATTGGTCAGCAGTGGTTCTGGCTATTGAGCTCTAAAATGTAAGCCATTTTTGCCCAGTTTCTCTTTCCTACTTGCTGAATCATGAACTCTGACCTTAACTGAGTAAAGTGAGGCATGCAGTGGTTTAGTTATTGTTCAGGGTTCCTTTGCAACCTCCTGGATGAATCATTGATGCAGTATTAGAGTATGTAGACCAGCAACTCCCCCAATGTGGTTCCCTGGAGTCTCAGAGTCTTAGGAATTACTTTGTAAGCCTTTCCAGAATGATAGATGTCTATGTCATTGTTTCTTATTTGTGCTCAAATTTAGTTAGGTCAGGTCATAGTATGTTGCTTTATCAGATCATTTAGCCTACTTCATGTTGCCAGAAAAGTCCTATTTTAAAAAAATACAAAAATCCTTATTCAACATATCGGGTAGACATCAGGCTTTGGTCTGGCTGGTGAAATTAACATCTGCTTTTAAACAATTGAAATTAACAACAGTTAATTTATGAATTAACAAGGAGGGCAGGTAGGTTTGGAGAGTTTTCTATTTTTAATAAATGAAATCGTCTTTCACTGAAATTATCTTTGATAATAAAAATTGTTTGATGATCTTAAACATTTAAACAAAAGCGAAAGATCTGTGAGGAAGCAAATACTTTTTGGCAGCACCGTAAACTGTAGAGATTCAGGTCAAGCTGTCAGGCTGAATGCAGTCGACAAAAACCAGAGCCAGTCCGTTGGGTTTTGGAGGCCTTTCAAAACCCCCAATTTCAACAAAGCATTTTTACTATTAGAGCAACTAAACAACATCGCTGCTACGAGACTTTGGCTGGTGAGAACAGAACTATACAACATCAATCACAATAAAAGCAGAACTTTCACGTTGTTTGGCATCTGCTTGCAATTTCAAGTAAAATCCATCCGGAGGGCAAAAGTCCTCTGAGATAGTCATCTCCTGGGCAAAACTTTCTCAGATGAGGGTCTCAGGTCTAATTTGTGACCATTATCTGTATTTAGGTTCTTCAAAGTGTAGCTAAGTTGTTTGGGAAAGACCTGTTTTTTCGCAATAGCTTTTACAGTAAGACGTACATTTTGAAGCAGGCTTGACTTGGGGGTTCCTGAGCATCTGAGGGCCTAACAAGGGCGGAGCTATCGTGTGGTTTTCAGGTTAAGCAGGCTCTTGGAGACCCGGTTGTGATCAGGCGTTTGATAAGGCATTGTTGATGGGCTGTGGAAAAGCGTTTTATCACTGGAGCATAATAGCGTGCATAAAAGTCATGAACCTGAATAAATACGAGGGAGCACACACCCTCAACAAGACAAATGTGCGAGCACGCTGGCACATGCACGCACGCACTCGAGCTTGCACACCTCGTGTGCAGCAGCTCCGTTCCTGCAGATTATCTTTGTGAAAGAATGGAAATTTCTGAGGCTTTCTTTTTTCCAACTCCCTGTTTTCCCCACACTATCTGCCCTTTTTCCCTGCTTTGCTATCTCCTTCCATGTCCAATATTCCTTCCTCCGTGTCTTCTCCGTTTTGCTCTCCATGCCTGAGTGCAAGATGAGAAGCACAAAAGGAACACCTGGCACACGGATGTGGTCCTCCTTTTCTAATTGTCACACCACCCTGCTCCCACTCCTCCCTCTCTCTCTCCTTCCCTCCCCCGTTGACTCCCTTTTCACAGAAGCACTTGCAAGAATGGCAAACAAGGCTTTCAGCAAAAGGAGGAAAGAGGAAGAGGAGGAGGTTTGCCCCCACCACCACCTCCACCTCTCACTCCCTTCATCCCTCTCCCAGCTCGCCTTTCACACGCCAGGAAGTGCTATTCAGACCAGGAGCTGCATGTACATGTCCCTCTCAGCCAATAATACCTCACTTCTTACTCTTCCACTCCCCTCGTGAGTGTGCCGAAGTATTTGTGTGCAAATACGACAAGGAAAAATGGGGATGAGAAAGCAGAATGGGGAGTTTGTAGTTTATACTCAAGTATCTGTATAAAACATCAAAAACCCAGAAAAAGCTTCCCCAAAGCTAAAGTCACAACAATATTGGAAATTTACAGGAATACGTCTCATGTCCATGACTTGCTCAACACAGGCAGAGGCAGGTAAACTTTCTGATGAGATAAATTTGAGTTTGAAGCAAACACAAAAGGCTGAATTATGAGGCTTTCACTGCTATCTCTGCTGTGGCTTGACAGTTTAATGGCTTAACAAACAGAGAAATATTCACCTTGAATCCACTGTGTGCTGCCATCATTCTGGCTGAGCCTTCGTACATCTTATTATGACTGTCTCACATCTAATAAAAAAAAAAAAAAAAAACAGATCTGCACACACCCACATCCAAGGCTACCAGTAATCAACTTGACATTCTTAAAATTTTGCTTTGTGTTTAGGTTTCATGCAACCTTGTGATCATAATCCCGGAGTTAAGGACATTCACTGTGCAGCGTGATACTGATATTTTAACAAATTAACCAATGAAAATGAGAAGACCTTGCATGACAGTTGAAGCAACCCAAGTTATTTCAGGCAACTTGGGTTGAGTTTTTAGCTGGAATTTAATTGTCACATGAAGTCAACATAATGGAAGAAAAGATGGAACTTTGACAGAAAAAACGTCTAAACTCGTATAGCTTTTATATGATGAGTTTTGACCAAAGAAATATTTACTTACAGTGGACCTTTTCGCAGTTCAGTATTTGCAACTTTTTTCAAAAATTTTTTAAGATAGATGATAGGCTGCACACCCAAAAGAGCAGGTATTTATTTTTAATTGAACCGTAATGATCAAATTGGGTCTTGTAAAATTAAGTCAAATTTACTTGTACAGCACATTTAAGTACCAAGCCAATTCAAAATGCTTTGCACAATAAAAACATAATGCAGTAACCAATTACAAAACAAGGATGCTTGGTGAATAAGTATTCAGTTTGCTATAAAATTGTTATAAAATAGATACCAGACATCAAGCAAACACTGAAATATTTAATGCTCAAAACATAGAAACAGTGACAGAATGACGCAAGGCAAATGGTGAGGGTTGGTCTTGTGATGCCACCCATAAGGACCCTTCTGTCCTGTTATCTGTACTGAATTCACAATAAAAGAAATAAAGGAAGAAGACAACAAAAAAACAGCCAGAAAAATGCTTTTGTTCTCAAAGCTTCAAAGGGAAGAAATCAGGGTCTGAGCACCAGCAGCCCAGTGAGCAGCTCTTCATGTGATCACGTTCCTTTCACACTTCAGTACAGGTACCAGTATGCTATCGGCGGGAACAAAAGGCTTTTCTCTTGTTCTCAGAAAGTTTTTGTGAGGGTCAGGATGTTGTTCTAAGACCCCCCATCCTGGCATCCATATATGTTAAAGCTATCGCTGTTACCATCAGTAGCCAGCAGCACTGCATGCACAGGATGATGCAGGCCAAGTCAGCTATGGGGAATCATTGATCCATTGGGATAAATAATGTGAACAGGTGTCCAACGTGTCCCTAATGTCTGCGTTCAAGTGAATTAACATGTCAATAAATGTATTTATTTTATTGATTTTATATTTATAAATGATTGTAAGTGTTGGGATGTGGTCAAAAATGTAACTATTTAGGCTTTGTGATTCCACTAAATCACTCTTAAATAAACATTGAATGTAGTGATTTAATCATCAATCTTTAGTGTTTTCATGTATATTAAACAATACTACTGTCCATGACTTTGTAGTAAATTTCACCCTCTCACTATGCGGACCTTCTATATCACATCAACATCTGTTACTCATTGTTGGGACAGTAAACTAATAAACAATAGTATTTTATACATTTATTGTGTTTTACATTGTTTTCTGATGATGCTATTTGTTTTATATCACAGTACAGATATTTTATTATGTACTTAGTGGATATAAATTCATATCCCCTAATAAGTGGATAAAATTAATATAACTTCCATAATAGCAAACATATTACTTAAAAAATGACACCTCAGTAAGAAGAAATACATGAACATGTATTTGCAAATATAAGTTTTGTGCAGCTCTGACTGTTTGGAGAGTAGTGAGAGAAAATCTGACCAATCCCACTATCAAAAAGTGTCACTTTTGATTAATATCTTCAGCTCTACTTGCAACAACTCAAAGAAACTGCATCAAACCTCTAGAAGATTCTTAACCATTTTAACGAGAACTAGTTCCTGTCTGCCATAATTTGAGAATACCTCTGATTTCTGTTGAAATAACCAAAACTTCATATCAGCAAACAGTGAACGTTTTACATCTGTAAGCGTACGTTCATAGGATGTTGATCTTTAAAAAACTCCACACATATATTTTACAAAAGCCGTGCAAAATTGTGCAAGGTTGAAGTGAGCAGGTCAATACATAAGATCAATATACACCCTGAAATTGAATTAAGTCAAAGATCCCAGTGTGTCCCCTAAACTCAAAGGACTAAACGGGAAGTTGTAGAAGGGTGTACTGTGTATTCTAACCGATGCATGCCACAGATGTTTCACAGAAACCCAAATAAAAAAGCAAGACATTGCAAAGTAAAAAACATTTATAATATGGTTCCTATTTCTGTAGCTCTTAATGACACCTTCAAATATGCTCCATCTGCATGAGTGTGTTCCTATAAGAGTGGATGTTTGCTTCAGGAAGACTGTGACAGCTTTACTGCACTTTCAGGTATTTATGACTTCAAAACATTTTAGAGCCCCTAACCCAGGGCCCAACGTGCCTCTCTCTGTCGAAGGCCATCATCAGAGTGGGCCTCTGCTGTACTGTAACTCTGCGGCACTTCGGGATCTGTAAATCTCTCTGGGAGTGGGCCACTATATGTGTGTGTGTGTGTGCATGCATGAGGCTTCAACTACTGCAATGACAACGGGCGAGCCGTCCCAGTCTTAAGAGTTGCAATTTGTCTGTCAGACTAAATCCTGCAGCTTGCAGTTTGACTAGAGGTGGCTTTTACTGTCTGTCAAGAATGAGAGGAAGAGAAAAACAGGAACGGAAGTGAAATATGTGATATCTGGTGTGGAAAGTGGTGCATACCAGGAATAGCTTGACTTTTACAACTAGGAATCACATTTTCAGTGGGAGGCATGTTTTTTTTCTCGTTTTTGGGTCTGTGTGCGGAAATGACTATTTATGTAGCAAACACTGAGATGTGTAATTTGGAAGATCTTGTTTCAAGCTTTGTGTTCATGCAATTTAGATAATATAACACTTACTGTCTTATATCCTGTGAGCTGCTTGGTTTCAGCAACATTCCTAAAACATAATTTGTCCATTTCAGCCTTTTTGCCCCTTTCCTGATGCTTAGTACATCAATGACCATACTTACGTTCTTTTTTTTTTCTGAAGTAACCAAAGCTTCATATCATACTTTTAATAAATGTTCCGTTGAAAAATTTAGCCAAAGCAAAACTTAATTTGAGCTGCCCCTTGTTTCAAAGAAGTCCATTTGAGCTCCAGATTTTAACTGTGCACTGTGTAAAAAGAAGTGCATTTAAACTGCTTTTCCAGTTCGCGTTGGTATTTCTGTGCTTCTCAGATGGTCTACCCAAAGTATTTCATCCACAATGACAGCCATATGGAATACTGCTCTGCTGCACACATACAGTACAGAACCACAAAGCAGGGAAGCAATGGAACCAATGGAAACCAGTCGCTGGCATAGTGTACAGAAACATCTGTGTGGAATCCGAATTGGAGACTCCAAGGTCAAAGTGGAAATCACGTCCCAAGGCGGTTGAGAATGACCAAACTAAGATCCATCCCGATACAAACAGAGAGAATGCTGATGTATGATCATCGATAAACAGCCATTGTGATCGTTGTGAGCATCCCCAGTGATGGAAACATCAGGCAAAGGGACACAAAAAACCTGAGAAATACCAAGGGATTGATTTGATTGATAAGAAGGCAAGATAAAGACATCCCAATTTTGAAAATTGAGTTAAAGAGAATTAAATAAACTTGTTTCCTTTAGTAAGTATCAATCAACACAAACTAAGTGGACATTGTTTTTTTTATTTTTTATTTGGGGTCATAGAGTTTAATCTGTCCCTCCACAGGTGAATTAATGGTTACCATGTTCGCTTATCCACCAGGGCTGTGACGTATGTACACCTCCCCATTTGCACCAGGAAATGAGGGTTGACTCTGTTCCTCTGCGACCAAATGACCAGAAAATCTGTAACCAGGTGGACTATATACACAAACTAGAGTGCCTTGTAAAGTATTGGTGTCACAAAATGCCAAAAGGCTTAAGCGGTGTGAATATTTTTTTTCCAAGGCATGCTGTTCTTCTGCATCAGATAAATCTCCCATACAGAAAACTTTACAAAAATTACAACTTATTACAACTGTATAGAAAAATGCAGCAAGAGGAAATACAAATACTGTCCACTGCATGCTTATATAAAGTGAAACGGCAGTTAAAAAATTGGAAATTTCCTAATAAAAGCAACTCCTTAAAATTAAACTAGATAGGCTCTTAGCTATAAAATATTTAGCTTGAGTTGATCATCAAAAAAGGCTAATGAGGAGTGCTTGTTTGGCAAATAACTCATTTCCTGTCCTCAGGCAACACTGCACACAGTTTGTAGAACTCATTCAACAAATAGTTTTGACCGCAGATTCATGAGCATACGTCAGTTGAGGCAAACAATAACATGCCAAAAAGAGAAAGTGAAATTCCATCATGTAACTTGACTTGAGTGCAAAGAAGAACATGCCACCTTTTTAATTGTACTCATATTGACAAAAATCGTATATTGTTCTGCAAACTCAAAAGTAAGACTTGCAGTATACATACAAACATAGTCTGAATGAAAGTACAAAGAGGTCTGGCAGGATGTAAATAGATCAAAATCAGTAAACAAACCTGATTATGTTTCACTAGGAAATACAAATGCTGAATGATCTGTATACTTGTCCTTTTTTATACAAGCCATTTTAAACCTGGTAGATTTATTGTTTTCAGATCTGAGGACCCTTAGTTTGAACTTGTTGGCCTCTGATTTAGACTCAACTTTATTTTGTGCTAATTTGTCACATCAGTTGGCACTGGACTATGTCAGCCAGAAGGTTGCTCTGTAGAGCAGTAATTTGTTGTTCTTCTGTCAGAGGGCATTAAAAACCCAGTCATAACAGTTTGTAGTATGCGCTCACTAGTTTTAATGAGACAAAAATGTGAAGCTGCCCTTTCTTCAAAACATTATTCTGATTTTGCATTGTGTTTTTTTTTTTTTTTGCAAAGTTATTGTACTAGCAATTGTAAATGTGTTTGGTTCAATTACTTTATCCTTGATGCAATTTTTAGTTATCAAAGTGACAATTTACACTCACCTTTCTCATGTTAACTTTATTAACAACGTTAGCAGCTAATATCTGCATTCTTGAGGTTGTACTCGGCTAATGGTATATAAACAATTTATAAAGAAGTTTGAAATTTCAAACACAGCTTTTTATCCGGTCTATTAGAAACTGGTAAGTGGCACAGAAAAAATATAATGCAAAGGTTGTATACTGTGGAATATACCAGACTGACTAGCATGGCAGTGCTATCGGTAAATCATGTGCACACATGCTTCTACATTTAAAACAATAGTTCTGTATTTGATGCCAAGTTAAACAGAAGACTACGCCATCTGCCAATTACATGGTTTCAATGTTTAAATGACCTTATACTTGACAGGTTTTAATGCTAATGCTATGGTCAGCCATGACATTAGCATGCTAACATTGGTGCCCAATGCTAACTACTATACCTCTCAGGCTTTTAGAGTCCTGAGCAACAGGATACAAGTTCACATTAACATATATTTTTTTAATGTGTTATGTCTTTGTGATAAACCATAACACGTTTTCAATAAATAACCCTCCATCATAGCCGTGCTTTAAAATGTCATGGAAACTTGACTTAAAAAAATTGGAGAATCATTGCTCTACCGGTTTTTCACTTGAATCTCACACCATTAGTTTTCCCTCCATCAAAGATTTCCAACACCACTGTGGGGGACACACTGGCATATATAGTAAATTGGGGCCATGAGTTTCTATGCAACACCATGGTCCCGAACATCCATACAGACGTAATTGGAGCCCCTATCCACCACCATCACCATCAACAGTACTAACCCCCCGAAAACCCCAACCCCCGCCTCCTCATCTCCTCCATGGTGTTTATGCACTAATTGGGCCACTTCCTGAGACAGAGGCCAAACAGGGAAGGGAGGAATGCATGGCAAAAGGCCACTCAGACAAGCTAGCGTCAGGGCTGGAGGGAGGTGCAGATGGGAAAGAAGAGGGGTATATAGAGATATAAAAGAGCTGAAGATAGATAATAAAACATACAGACATATGCAACAAAATGTTTAGTTTTATGGGGAGACGGGTGAGCACCTATACATGAGATGAAATGTTAAATATGACTTTAGTCCAAATGGTGCAACATATCAGCAGCAAACATAACCTGCATGTACACTGTCCACACCTACTATTAAGTGTAATGCATAAGCCATGTGGTCTGCTAAGAAAAAAAACTCTATTAATGGGAACAAAATGTATATAAATCAGCAAACTGACAAATGGTAGGGTTAATACTCAACTTTTTTTTCTTTTATTCTAATCTACACTCTTGGGTTTGTTTGATGTGCTGGTCCTTTGAAGTTAGCCCACCAGGGTCTATTGGTGTTTTCCTGGGGTTAGAAGTTTAGCCCCCTCAGCATTTAGGGCCATTCTGTCCAGTTAACGGTTGCCAGATGAGTCTCCCACAGCTCTATGACACCACTGCATTTTCTTTCAAGCACTTTAAAGTGTGTAACAATGTATGAGAATCACTGCAAGAGAAAAGCAACAGTTGTAAAACATTCACATGAATTCCTGCTTTTGCCATTGCTTAAATCCCAGCATTTTATGCAAAATTTGCAAGAAACAAATGCAGTGCACATTGTTCAGTGTGACCAAAGTACAGTACCCTGAGATAAAGGTCACATACACAGCAGCCATTTGCAGAGGAAAGACCTGATTCGATGTGGACCGGTAAACAAGAGGCAGAATAAATACACCAGGCTGATCAAGAAATGATCTGGGGCTTGACACAGACCTCTTCCTGTTGTACTAAATAGCAACAATCAAGGAAGCGCTATATCTCCCAAACTTCCTGACCCATTAGCTCCCGGGGTCTTCAACAAGAGAGAGCTGGTCAGAAAGTAAACATGCTGTTACATCACAGCAGATCCCTGATAAAGAGCTGAATAGTACTGATGGAAGATGCATTCTTTAGTTACATAATCATAAGAAGTGAATCAGGGAATTTTGTTAGGTGCATTCTTTCATTTAAATACAAAATGTTTCTAAAATGACAGAAAAGATGAGAACATATGCTGTATTATAAAATGCTGATGAAAAAAAATGCTACTTCAGAATGATATCCTCATAAAATACCCTCAAAGCTGAGATGGAAGAAAAATTAAAGGAGTGATTATTTTTACATATAACGTTCTGAACTATGGTTAGAATGATAGGCAACTTCTGAGACCCAACAACTGCATGACGTTTGGCTGCTGTTCTTGCTATTTTGGCAGATGTGATCCTGCAGTCTGCAGGTGGCGTGCAACAGCTCTGATACTGGCCAATGGCACTCCGAAAACAGGATGTCTGAAACTCCCCAGGCTTGGGACTTCCTCTCCCGGAACGCCACGGCCTAGAGTTCAGCCAGCTCCCAGCTCAGAGGAAAGCATTACAGATCTGGCACGTGAAACGGTCTGCTGCTCACAACCGAATGCTGCCCCCCCGCCCTCTCTCTTTCCTCTCTCTGCCCCAATCCCCCCTTTTAACAATTTAAAGCTACAGAAATAGTCCCTCTGGTGCTTTTCCAAAGGAAAGAGTTCTTTTTCTACCCGTTCAGCTTGCGTCACTGAGGGCATCAAAAGTGCACCCTCTGCACCGTTAATGAAACCAGACCTTGGCAGCAAATCTGGCAAATTACATTCCAAAAGAGCTGAAAAAAACATACAGATTCAACCTTGACAAGAACTACAAAGAATCAGAGTTCACATGGAGGATGTGCACATCTTCACGACTAAAAACAAATCTCCCTAAACACAAACCGGTGAAAAGTTCTGCGTCACAGCACAAAATACTTGTAATGGTTCCTAAGTAATCCACACACAAAGGCACCAAAACAAATAAGTTCATAAATTATGCATAAGAGAATAATGACGAAATGAAAATACTAGATGTGAGTAAAGAAGGTGTCAAAAAAATAGAAAGCAAGAAAATAGTTGAAATCTGTCAGTATTTCGAAAGAAAAGGAAGCCTTTTGAGTGCAAGACAAAGGGTGGTGTTATGTATTTTCAGGCACATTATGCAATAAAATTGTACAATCATGTAACTATGTTACCTTCAGTTATTATAGAAATGCTGTATATATTGCACAGAACGTAAAAGAAATGTAACTTCATAATTTGATGCCTTCAAGGATTTCTCAAACATGCATAAAAGAATCAAAGCAACACACCGGGTACGTTTTTGATGAGGGGATAAAACATTATAATATGATAAAAAGCTCAGAAAAGTAGAATTTACATTAACACTCCCCCTTTGTCTTCTAGTTCTTCTAGGTTCTAGGTTGTCAAAAAGGCATAGGACACCGACTTATCAACACCTCCAAAAATAACCAAAATTAAAAGATGTAGTTTTTTTGTAAAAACAACAAAAATTGAACTGCATTAAACTGAAGTGACCTCTAGTCACACTCACTTCTCAAGTCTCCACAGCTGAAAAACAAGTATTTTGTAACTTGTTTAAGTTTACTGAGGAACATTTGGAGAAGTCCATTAAATACTGGGAGAATATTGTATCATCTTATAAAAACAAAACTGAACTTTCTCAATATCATTACAAACATGACATTGGACATCATCTCTGTCCAATGTCTTAAGTTTCGAGGTGGGAATATCGTTGTGTGGGTTGTCTTTCAGTATTTGTTAATGAATTCTCAGCAAGACAATGACCCCAAAAACAGCCATAAAATGACGTTTTTTAGAAAGATTTTTATTTCGTTTTTCAGATTAAAAGAAAAAAAAACTTTAAGCAAGGGTTAAACATACTTTTAATCAAGCCAACATTTCAGCATTGGAGTTATATATTTGTATTCTTCTGATGTCTTATAATCTCAAATGTTGTGCTTTCATTAGCTGCAAGTGGAAAATCACCATAATTCGGAGACATATAGACTTGAAAACATCAGTCTGTACTGAATTTCTGACTTAAGCTTTTTAGTAGTATTCTAATTTACTGAAAATAAATAACTTGACCTACAGAGGAATTTGAGTAGATTTTTTAGATATGTCCATTACTTGGTTTGTTACCAACATCTGGTGTAAATTTAAAGTCTATAGCCTCACTAGAAATGACATATTCAACACTTATTTTCCCCCACTAACTTATAGTTTGGATTGTTGCTGGCTTGTAAACTGAAACGGATTTGGCAAAGGTTTTAAGCTCGTGAATGCCGCTCCCCAGTTCTACATTTATAAAGCTAGACGAGTACTTTGCTGAAGCCATGGAAGGCCTTGGGGATATGTAATTTTGCTCATACATGGTAGTCATACATACATGGTACAAAAGTTAAATTCTCTCTGAAAAAGCTGATAGACTGAAGATGGTGAGAATAAAAAATAAAGTTGGAGCCATGAAAACAAACACCACCATTAACTATGAACAGACAGGGTTATATCCTCAAAAAGTCTTGCTGTGTACCACGCACCAACTTGGATCAGAGTGAATTCATTAGGATGGCACACTGCTCCCCAATGTGGTTCCAATTGGGCCCAAACTGTAAATAAACCCTGCAGGAAATGCAGCTGGGTGACAGACCGTCAAAAAATAAAGAAACAGGGATTAAGAGATGAGTATGTGTGGCAAGGGTGCGGGAAAATAAAACATGTGAGACACAAAGAAGAAGGGGCAGGGGGCATGATTAACGACACCGACACTTTGAAGACAGGAAGACACCTGGCGACCATCTTGTCTCTGTGGGCCCTGGACAGACGGTAATGCTTTAGTGTGTAGGAATTAGACCCTACTCATCTCACAGCTTTAGCACGGAAACACTGGCCAGATGGTGACTAAGCCACAAGGATTGAGGAAGACTCTACAGATGACACAAGACTGCTCGCTCAACCGGCAACATACTCAGTGTCTGCAATGATGAATAGTACCTCACTCTTAGCTAGTTGACTTCCCTTATTGACTATGATTGTGTTAAATCCCTCTCATGCTCCTGTACAAGAGAAAACTAATGAAGTGACTTGGCTGTGTGTATTTTCCAAAAAGGATCCTGTATACTTCCTGCCTTTGCCGATCCACAAACACCCATTGTTTTATAGCGCCTCGCAAACAATAAATATCAGGCGCCTGAAAAGTCTCCTGTCTGTGAGACTCTAAATATACAAGCTTAAAAGCCCCGGCTGCTGCACGGCATACAGGCATGCAGGCAGCTAATAGGAGCTTAGAGGTAAACATCCGTGTTTAACAGCTCTGTCGTATCAGGAAAGCATAAATATGATTTGTAAGTGTCATTAATAAAACTGTTTTCCATTTGAGAGCAACTGCCTTCTCCTGTGCATTGCAGTTTAAAAATTGCAGGATATATGCAGTGACTTCCTCCCATTTTTCCCCAAGAAAAACAACAAAAGTCCCTGAAACCTATGTTTATCAAATCCCCCCTCAACCAATAAACACGTGGTAAAATTTCAGCTTGGCAAGTTATAGTATCAGTAAGTTTGAACAGGAAAAGTGGTGACAGCAAGCTAGATTTGGAGCTAAGAATGGCCTCTGGGCTCCAGCCAGCTGTGGATCAGAGTTTAACTTGGAGCCATTAGTCTGAATGGGTGGGTGGGTGAAGGGAGTGGAGATTGTTCCTCTGGCATCCACACCAAGTGCCTTCTTCCTAAGGTTGTCTTTGTAAGTAATTGGTCAGCTACAGTTAAGCATCTCCACAGCATCCCTTGGGGGACAGACCACTACTAGCAATATTATTACTAGGCTTCCTTTGAAGACACCAAAGATAGAGCAGGAGGCTGACCATTCGTCATGCATTTCATTCCATGCCTGGAGAATCCCTGCATTGCTTCTGGTGACAAACCTCTGATAATGGACGGTCTTGCTTGTTTATTGAATGTCTGTTATTAGATGCTGACGTGCTGCAGTTTGGGGCAACTTTTATTTTTTGCTTATATCTAAGTTTTCACAAGCAGTGAACTCATTACAAAATGTGTGATGCAAAGCTGTGGATTAACCTCACGTCTTGAATCTCTACTTACAATAAAGGAAAAACAATGTCTCTACAACTATTAATAACTTAAAAAGAAGCAAAATGATAAAAAAATAAGTCGATTATATAAAAATTGCAAACTCTCAGCTACCATCAGGTCTTCTGGAAGACTATTTCACAGCTGAAGGCCACAATGAGAAAAAGAAGCCACAACATTTGTTGAAATTCTCACTCTAGGTACAAACCAAATGTTTTCCCAAGAACTAATATCTCCACTTTGGTCTCTGGCCAGAGAGGTCTTCTAATTCCTTCATAATCCACTTTGTAAGCCAGGTTCAATATTCGTTTTATTATTTTTAGAAAAAATCATCTTTTTTCTGGCAACCCTTCTAAATCAGCCATACTTGTTCAGACTCTTTTTCACTTTACTGTCACAAACTTTCAACATTTATCTTGTTAATTAAGGCCTCAGGCTGAATTAGCTGGGGCATCCATTCATAGGAAGATTGACTGTTTCAACCTGAGAATTATCCTGCTCACTGTAAAACCATTTGTCTAGAAGTTGCCTTCAAGCTTTTTCCATATATCAATAAGCAACAACCTTTGCAGCTCTATGAAGGTAATGCTGATTGTGTTTGTCTGTAGCATTGCAATATTAAACACCAACATGTTTCAGACAGATGAAATCCCAAAAATGTCTGGTGTCAACAGGTTTTGTGCACAGGAACAAAAGCCTTTCTACTGCAGGTAAAACCTAACAGACTTTGGGTATGTCATGTAGGACTCAGTGGAAGACAATCTATATCTCCAAGATCTCAGAGCTCACATAAACTGAGGTGTTTACACATTTTTCTTGTCATTGAACAATTGTGCTTGCTCATATTGGTTTGAAGACTGTGGAATTGAAGGCATAAACAATAGATTTGTTAAGTCAAAATGTTCTCCTGTAGCAGCACAAAAACTGAATAAAAACCCTACTATTTATTACAGCTTGAGCTCTGTGCTGCTGCATAGATGAGAGACGGATAAAAACAGAGAAGTCATTAAATTCAAAAGTCTATACTCTGCTTGTATACTCCGGATTTTATAAAGTCCTCTTTAACTTTCCAGTTAATAGCGAAATGGATTTCATAGAACCTTGTCTTTACTTGAAATTTACAAGGACGTTTACACAGGGTTCCTGACAAATTCTGTTAAATTAAGGTTCAACATCCTGAAAATGAATTATGTTATATTAAAATGTCTACATTGACACTTACAAAAACATAAAGGACTAGGAAATGGCTAGAGAAATAACTTTAGAAAAGAACAAGTATTCTATGTACATGTTTCATGACCCAGTCTCTATAAATATACACATGGTGGGCCAATACATACAAAACATGCCACAAGAAAGAAAGGTCCTTTGCAGCGAGTGCAGTGGAAAAGGCAGCCGACCCAAAGCTCAGCTTCAAGCAGGTTTCAAATCAGTGCTTGGGGAGAGCAAAACATATGTTAGCTATGTTATGGTTAGAATTAGCATCCCTGGTTTTCAGCGGATGTGGGTTTGATCCCTTTGGCCTCAAGGCTCAATCAAGTCAATCTAAAATTAGTGGGCTCCCTCTTTTTTCCGGAAGAGAAATAATTCCCCCTTGATTGTGGAAAAGGAAAAACCAAACATGTTAAAGGAACTTGGAAAGTAGGACGATGAATGCAACACAGTTATGGTCAAACCAAAAATAGTGACAGGTGCAGAGACCAGCTGTTCCAATGAAACCCGGTCTGACTAAAAACGCATTGAGGAAATGGGTGGGAATGCTGTTTTTAAATATCTAAGAGTTTATCACTTTTGGCATAAAGTTTGTGAAGTCAATAACTGCTAAAAATACAATACATGGCAGAGTCACATGCTTAGAGGTAAAATGATAGCATACTCTGTACAGTCCACTTCCAATGGTGGCTGCATCGTGGAAAATCACTCAAATGAAAAGAGCCCAGGAATACAGAAAAGGGTGAAATGTGCTCCTGTGTTTTTCAATGGAGCCTCTGTCCTGAACAATATGCAAACCCCATACTGGTTTCAGTAACAAACAAGGCATTTTGGCCACTAATTACAGAGGAGCTCAGGGACCGTTAGCTTTGAACGTTTCAACATGCAAGTCACATCAAACTTGGAGGCAGCTGGCTCCAAAGCACATAATCGTAATGCAAGGCCTGTTTACTGGCTTTTCATTTGTCTTTTTCAATGTTCTTCAATATGTCCATATGTAGAATCAGAAAAAAAAATTAATATAACATAGATAGATCCTGTCTACATGTTATCCATTTTTAAGGTTTGGTAAGAGCAAGTCTATCACATCCTACCCAAAAGGAACACAAGCATGTGAAGTTTGTTAGACGCAGCTAGGACTTTGTCTGTGCATGTTGGCCAGATGAAACGAAAGCTGTTGTCACATTGTATATTACCTTGTGGTTTTTGTTTGTGGATTAAAAAACAGCTGTTTTGTTGGTTTTGAGGAACATCAAGTTCTGTCAGATCTTGTAAGTGTTGAATAGTACATGTATACTGGAGTGAAGGATGTAAAATTCAGTGTTCTGTGTGTATTCTATGTGTTTTTTCAATATTTAAAGTTCATATGACCATGTGGGACATTACGGTTAATACTCAAGGAGGCCACCAGTTGAATTACTGAAACACTAGTTCATTCTTTTGTGAGATAGTTCAGCATATGGAGATGAAAAGAAACTAAACTGTCAAACTTGAAGGAAAGCAACAACAGAGCATTACAGACGCAAATCTGTGAATCTTGAAGTACAAGGAGATCCAATAGCATGATGGGGGATATTATTAAATATGAAGGAGGATCTGGGATGATGTGCGTTAGGTCTAAAATTTTAATTAAAAACATGGTGGTCTGTGGCAAAAAAAAATTTATTATTCAACAGGGCAATGAAAAGCTTATGGCCAAATCAACAAACCAGGCACAACATCTATCAACCTTATCCTAAGAGAGGACTTTGGTCTCTTGACAGTCTTGGGAGATTAAAAGATTCCTCCCTCTGTCTTATAAAATAATGTGCAATGCATAGATCAGTGAGTACTGTCCAATTAAAATGTATTATTTTGTTATATCTAATTTTCTTCACTGACTACTGGTCAATAAATGTACTGATACTATGGGGTGGATGTTTATAAATTTTTATTTAACTACAATTAAACTTGAAATTATGTAAGGGTTATTTTAACACAAAGAGTGAATAGTTGAGGATGGCTCCATTAATAAAAAAAAATGTATGTTAGCTCAAGTTTTAGCATGTCAGTGTAGCACTTTATGATATGTTAATTTTTACTGAGCTTAGATTAGAATACCACTCTGACAAAATTACAAAAGAACACAAAAAAAGGAGAAACACGGTAGCTTCTGCTGCTGATGTAATTAGATCCTCAAGTGTTTTCTCGGAAAAGAAAAAAACTGACAAGAAATATGTTGCTGTGTTATCCTGTTTTGTACATTTCCTGAAATCCAAGGTGCAGGGCACAGGAAAAATCCAGTTTGAGAAGGAAGGTCAACCTCCAGCATTTGAGGTCTGGAAAAAACATTACTGGAATGGAAGGAAAGAGACAAGGTCTTATATATTTCCCCTCTTTTGACTTTTCTCTGCATCTAAAAAAAAGAAAAAATGTTCAAGTACTTAATGTTCCTTGGAGTGTCACTGTGGGTGCTGCTGAAAAGGAAGCAATGACGAGAGGAGTCACCACACACTTGTGTATTCTGACAAAATGGGACAACTGCCCAAGCAAATGGTGCCATGGGGTCTTTGGGTCTGTTTGCTATGTGGCCATCTGCTGGTGTGTTTACTCACTTTTATATCTTGGGTGCTACAAAAACCACCTGGATTACTTTCGGGAAGAAGACAAAATCAATACCAGTAAAAGGAATTAAATAATTTCTCATAAAGATCTTATCTCATCTACTTCATGTTGTATTCAAGACTGTAAAACTTCTCCAAAGAGCTGATTTTATTGTACTCCAACATTTGCCAAGGAACTGTTTAAATAGTTTAGAGATGCTTTGGCTCACTTGGATACCTATTTCTGTGCTGCCTGTCTGCTTTGACCACAAAAGAACAAAAAATGCCTTGTGTATCCTGGGTTTACTATGGCAGTCCAAAGACAAGTGTTCTGGGTCATTCTGCCAACTAAACAGCATTACTTTGGAAGCATTCTGCCAGTGCAGGCCCAAGTCTTTTGTGAGCCCACTGTTCAAGAGAAACCCTGTGGCTTTCCTCAGGTGCTCAACGTTTCCCTGCAGCCTTCCAAAGCAAGCGTATTGGTTAACCACCCAAACCACTCGAGCATAATGCAATCTCCGACTCACAACACACAAAATGTACTGGCGGCACTCCAAGGAACCTAATCCAGGAAGTGGAAACATTTCTGCAAACAGACTCTTGTTGTAAAGTTCTAATGAATGGTTTCTCATCTATTCTGAATGGCAAGGATTTTTCCAACTTTTCTCGGTTTGTGTGTTTTTTTGTTTGTATTCCTCAGCTTGAAGTGCCAACAAGGGAGAAGTGCAGACAGACAGTGCTGCCTCTGTGCAAAAACACAGAAGGCAGCTGTCCTGGAATGTGAACTGGCATCCGTGCAAGCTCTAAAATTATGGCTCTGGCCATTGCTAAAGAAAATAAAATTGATGCAATCTGTAGAGCATGCAGCTTTTAATTAGTGGCTTCCGTCTCCTAATTGGTTTCTCTCCATTTCCCTTTGCTTCAATTCAGGGTTGGACCAATTGGCCGTGCTCTCTTTGGAGCGCCGTGTTTGTCTTGAAAGAAACCATACACTATAATCAAGGGCAGTACAGGCAGAAAACAGTCAATCTCTTTCTTTCTCCCCACATTAGGCCTTAATACCCAATATTTATGTTAGGGCTACACTCTATTAGATTGGGATGTTAGTGCTGAATATTTCATTGACTTCAGTATCAATTGAGATCAAACATTGAAACTGTGGCAGTGGCTGCCATTCAATATATTCTGAATCTCTACTTACAGTTTTCATACTGTATGTAGAAAGTGGAACAATGTGCCTTCATTGTGTATCTTTGTCATTTAAAAAGTCCAGCAGCATCATAAGGCCAGCAAAATGTAACCAGTGCTGACTTTTCCTTTAAATATTACTTTTTGTATGAAAAATGAGAATTTGCCCAAGTTAAAAGATGCCTTCATAAAAGCACATGATCTTAATACGAATGTTTACCCACAACCACAATAAACAACAGTCATGTTTATTGCAGGCAACAAAAAGCAGAATGAGTGAAAACAGAGTGTAATACAAAGTCATTGCACACTGTTGTATGTTTATAGCGGCCCCTATGACCTTAAATGAAAAAAAGGCACAGAAAGCAGCTGGAAACTGTAACTGCATGATTGTTGAAACAGACATAAGGGGTAAAGACTGCTGGTTCCAAAACATGCCGAGTGTGATAACACCAGGGAGATCTTTTCCCCAAACAACTACTGCTGGACTTTCAGTATGCAGGAGAGATAAGTGTGGGAAAGAAAAAGAATAGAGAAAATGAGGACAGAGGAAGAGGAGATAAGAGGAGGGAAAAGAGCAACCGCTGCTGACGGCTTGCAGCCGGGCTTCAGGGAGCAATCACTTGAGGTCAGGGACAGGTCCGGTTGCCTGGCACTAGTGGATTTTCACTTACACACACACATTCCCACTGTGTCATCCTGTCTCATGTTTACTGCTTCCTAAAGCTAACAAACCCATTTCCTCGTCACTGAGGCAACAATGGAAATTTATAGGTTTAAAAGAATATACATATATGTCACTTTAAAATGATCAAAAATACTTATTTTCTAACATTTTAGTGTGATTTCATACTTAAATTAGTGGTAGGACCCGGTTTACATTTTTATTTGAGTTAATTGCAGGGTCAAATTAAGTAACACATTTTTATCAAAAGCTATGAAAATAGATTTGTATTTGTACAGAAACAAAAAAACAAAAAAGAAGGAATACTGTAGAATTTTCCCTGTGGCTTATTTTGTGTCAACCTGTCATAAAAATCCTCAATAAAATGCAACTTTTAGTCTTAAAAGGTACTTTATGTATTGTATTTACTTTGCATTTCCACTTCTAAAAGGGCCAAACAGCAACTCGATTATGTAGCCAGGCTCTCGCAGACAATTGAGAATATAACATAATTCCATGCAACATTTAGTGGAGAAACAAGACACATATTGTCTTTGCATGTAAAGCAGTGCATGAATTATGAGGGACAAAGAGTGAAGCAGAAAAGGAGGGAAGGCCTGTGGGTTGAGGCAATAAAGATGATAAAGATAAGAGTGAAAGATAGGTAAAACAAAAACAACACAAGTGAGAATCATAAAGGAGTTCAAGAACAAGACAGAGCTAAGAGGTCCTCCACTCTGCTTTCTGTCTGCGAGCAGTAAATGTTTGAAGGTCCCTTTCTGTCTCTTCTGTCTGTTTACAATTACCGTGCCGGGAATGAATCTTCCACGAATGACCGCTCAACTGGCAGCCCTGACTAGCCAGGAACAAGGGAGCTATTAGTGGAGGAACTGAGGAAGGAAGGAAGAGGGGAAAGCCAAAGTGAAGGCAGGCCAACTTCAGAGGCCCAGTGAGGGAAAGGAGAGGGAGGGAGGAAACAAGCAGTTGTGCTCCAAGCTGAGAGGGAGGGAGGTGAGGAAGCAGTGCAGAGGGATCAGTGGAGGTATAGGGGATAGTAAAGAAGGGCTGAGCCACTTCTCCCTGGGGCCACAGAGGAGGAAGAGGACACAGAGGTGCTAACAACCCCAGCGCTCCCTCATCATAGCCACCCGTCTCACCCTCCCGGCCAGTAAGGGAGAAGATGAAAGAGATTAGTTCTGGGGACTGACCCAAAGGACAGTGGACAGGCTCAGAAATTCTTTGATTTCTCAGACAACAGGATTTAGAACGGGACCTCCCGATGCCCTTTTGACACAACAAATACACAAGAGCATTTCATGGGTGGGACATTCCCTCGACCAGTTCAACCCCCGATCCCACTTGAGTCAAGGCTTTTTTTCAGGCATGCAAAAGCTCCGGGGAACTTCCTGACAAGCCATAAAATACTTTGGCTTTAGAGATGACAAGGTGGGAACCAACAAAAAAAATTGCTGATGCCCTCTTTTTGTAACACTATTAACAGAAACATACACAAACAGACGTAAAAACAGAAAACTTTTCACACGGTCATTCATCAAGCAGGTCCTGTGGAAGAGGAAATGAGGTGACATCCTGCCATCATCCTCTTTCCGTCGCATCTGCCAAGTCCTTGTAGCAGGGACACAGGGCCCCAAAGACCTGCTCTATCTCTCTTCCTGACCTCTGCTAACTATTATTAGGTTCTTTCAAATAAAAAAGTCCTGAACTGATTTAATTTGCAAACTCCATGGACTAAACCTCTCATGGTTTTATTCTTCCACTAGCAAAGCAACCAAAGAGGATATGGATAGTAATAGAAATTCAAACTGCTCTAGCCTGCCAAGCTTATGCAGTGTGCAACTTCTGAGGTCAGGAATGGTCACTGGCGCTATCCTCATGTAGTTAAGCACTACCCACTTCCTAAACAAACAAAGGATAAACATCTTTGCAACTAAATCTCAGTAATCGCTGCCACATTGCTTACATTTGTGGGAACCAATGAACAAATTTGGCCAGCTAAAGCAAAATTAACACATATGGGCTGGATAATGATAAATTTTACATTTTACAAAGTATACTAACAAGTGCTGAAACATTTAATCAACAAGACATTTCATGAAAACACCAATAATCTACACCATGCACCAGTTACCTTTGAGTTAGCCAAATAAAACAAGTAATTTTGGGAAACCAACAAGGCTTCTAGAGAATGTATATAGGAGTTACAGTAACAGGCAAATTTTTTATGTCTTGCTTCAGAGTATCCTGCCTTTCTCAGAATCATTTAAAGCAGCCTAATCAACATTTTCTCTGGGATTTTCCTTTGGTCTAAGACACGGGTGCCCAAAGTCGGTCCTCGAGGGCCGGCATCCTGCATGTTTTAGTTCTCTCCCTGGTAGTACTGTCACGCTCATAGGCGATGACAAAAATGGGAGACAGACGAGCGGATCCATAGACACAATAATTTATTTTATCCAAAATATGCGCTGGGAGAACTGCTCAGCCAGTCCGAGAGAGGCGTGGACCAATGCTGCTTGTCCCGGTATGATCCGGAGGCCAACCAAGCAGACCCAGTGACTGACAGGACGTCAGTATTTATCAGCCACCCGGTGCGTTCAATTAACAGACCATCTACCTGCTTACTGAAAAGAACAAAGAAAACAAATAATGGACTAGAGACACCTACTGGATAGGAGGGGATCGTCACAGTACTAACAACCTTTTCAGCATGTCAGTATTCTTCTTAGGCCTTCTAACGAGCCATCATTTGATCCAGGTGAATTAAACCAGGGAGAAAACTAAAACATGCAGGATGCAGGCCCTCAAGAACCGACTTTGGGTCCTTGAGGGCCATCTTAGACCATCCCTGGTCTATGATGGCTATAAACAGTAGATGAACTGCATTTAAAAGTTAGAAGAAACTTTTAAATATAAATCAGGACACATAACAAGAAAGATGCAGTGTCTTTTATTTGATTCATCTACTGTATACAAAGAATATTTTTGCACATATTTTAGGGCCACAATAACTTCATGATGAAATACTGTTGTTTGAAATATAACTACATGAGGAAGTTAAACATTAACCATACATTGATGTCTCAGTCCTTGTGTTAATAATTCCTATTCAGCACAGAAAAAAGTGAGCAGAAGCACATCGAAACAGAACCCGAGCTCTGACAGCCAAATAGTCGTCCTCAATGGGTAACTTAATCCTGATGAAGACGACTGAAGGATATACTGCAGAAACCCATTTCTCCCCTGGCCTGGTCAGTCCCCACTGAAATAACTGCAGCAAATAATAGCTCATTTGTCTAAGCATTCTCTGAACACGGCACTGAACCTGTTGATGTGCTCAGAAACGAGAGCACAAACTGGCTTTATATCACAGGAAAAAACAGGAGGCACACTGTAGCTCCCTTAGAGACATTAACTGCACCACCCCTCCACTCCTCCTTCAGTCTTACACCTTATCCACTTGTAAGCAGCTCTTAATGTGGTGTTGGGATCCCCAGAGCTGAGAGTTAGGCTCAGGGGGCTTCTGTAGGGGATATTTCAAACATACAAAGAGGGTATTATTTGTTGAAACCCCCAGCTGGCCCCCTGACCAACTTCTATTTTGTATGAGGGTCTGACTGTATCCTGGTGGTGATGAGTGATGACTCCTTCCTATTCCATGATAATTGAACAGACAGGAGATACACCAAGTAGATCAGTTTCTCCCTATCAATCATGAAAAGACTCAATATTTATCTATTATTCAGACTGTTCAATCCTACACATCCTCTATTTCTAAGTTCAAATTAACTTGTGTCAGCATAAAATATTTATTGTTTCCAAAATGTTAGCTGTGATTTCCAATAACTCTCATTGCACTGATATAGCCTATCCGTACACAAACCTGTTGTGTCAGATATTTAACCCACGATTGGAGTAAGATGTTGAAAAATGTAAACACTATGTGGATATAACTCCCTAGCTACTATCTAGTTGTAAGTTAGTTTGCTGATAGTTAAATGTTTTACCATAGCTAGCTATTTGATTAGTCAGTTAGTTTCAGCACAAGATGTTAGCTGTTTCATTGCTAGCCAAATGTAAGATCTTAGCTGTTTCAACAAAAGGCTATTTGCTGTTTCAGAATGTTAGCTATTTCATCATAGAATAAATGTTAGTTTTTCAACATAACATTCAAGATGAAAAATAGTCAGCTACAAATTTGCATGTGTACATAGGTTTTTGAGTTATTTCAACATAAGACATTTGCAGTATTGACACTACTGCACACATATTTAGATAACTGAATATGTGTGCTGTATCTTTCTTGGAGTGGCTGGATTACTAAAATTACTCGGAACATCAATGACACATCCAGGAGGTCACAAAATAACACAGAAAACGTAAAGCACTGCAGGTCTTTCTTGCCAGAGTTAATGATTTAATAATAAATAGAAGTTGTAAAAAATAGCGTTCTTGTAGCATTTGCCAAAAAAGTATTTATGACCCACTTGACTTTTGTGAAAATATTCAATGTACTGATAAGACAAGAGTGGAACATTTTGAAGGTGTGTCCTGTTATCCATAGTATAAAACTAACCCATTTCAAGGCGATGCCTGGTGTAAACTGGTGATCACCAGGCTTCAATTCCCGGGTCCTTTGCTTCATGTCTTTCCCTCTTCTCTCTAGTTTAGACATCTAGACATTGACTACACATTAACAGAGTCCACAAAAGCATAGAGAAAGTTTTTCATATAGAAAGCAAAGTGTTTTGACCAAATACTAGAGAAATAAGATTACAGTGAAATAAAGACAAACTTAGATGAAAACGACAAAAAATATACAAGCTATTCAGCAGTATATTGGAAAGAGCGGGGTTAGGAGCAGCATTTATGAGAATAAACGAGATTTCCTGAACTGAGAGCATTCCAAGGGCGCCGGTGGTCTCAGCTTGCCAAAAGGCAAGACGACACATGCTGGAGATGTCTGCCAGGTAGCAGAGCACAAAGAGCCCTCATTTCCTCCTGTCCCTCCCTCTCTCCAACACAGCTTCCCCCCACCCTCCACACACACACCTCCCTCTCGCATCCCCATGTCTTTCCCACTGTTGTTCAGCAAAATAAAAGTACCTGATGAAAGATGAATACCTGGACAGAAAACAAACTAGTAAAATCTGACATGCAGGTATAACTCATATGGAAAACAGTAAGGTTTCCTTTTTATTATGATAGCAAACCAAAGGAAAGAAAGCTTTATTGTTCATAAAACTCTTGGATGAGCAAGGTCTGGTTATACAGGTTTTTAGTGCTCTGTATGTTGTTGGATTGGAGACTTATTGTGGTGGTACTGGATGCACAAATGTGTAAGCTGACACTAATACAGTCCTTGAAGTTTGATACTTGCCTTGGGATCCTGCTCCCCCTTTACACACTCTCTCTCTCTCTTACACACACACACCTTTTCTGAGCTCATCCCTAGGTGGTATCCCATTTCTTGCATGCAAAGACACACAAGCCTTTTTTCTTTTTTCCAAATGCAACTTTTTTCTTAGCACTTCAGTAGAAACAAATGGAAATCTGTATCCTATATCTTAGAAACATGGGAGAGGCTCCAAATACTTTGAATATCGTAAAATATTATAAAAAGCTTTTAAGCAAAGAGAATATGAATAAAAACACTATCTGAGTTCAGACACGCTAATAGCTACAGTGCAGATAATAATGGCAGCTCAGCGTCAGTAGGACACCCGGCACTGTGGCAGCAGGGTTCTATTCAGAACTGTGCAGTCAGGAAAAAACAGTGAATAAGCTCTAATCCTTTAAGACAGCATCAATAGAGATTCCATCATGCTTGGCTCGTCACGAGAGAAGAGCAAAGCTTGGGAGATGATAACGTCAGTCCAGCACAAAATAAAATATGGCCTGTTTTGACTGGCTGGCTTATAGGCACTCTTTTTGCTAAGGGTAGTTTCCTGTTTAGTGGAAGGGCGGCTCAGAAGGAGGTTTATGCTAAAGAAAAGACAAAACAAAAGCCATTCAGACAGGGAAACTCTAAGGATCCTTGCATGCCCTCATGCCAGGCTTAATAGCTAAGTCTTAAAAGTTGTGGGTGTTGAAAATAGTCTTTCAGAAGAAAGGAAAAGTCTTAATGTACAAACTGAATGGAAGAATCACAGAAGCATTCATATGAGCCAACACACAATGAACAACAAACATGAAGCTCTCTTGGATACAGACAAATATAAGTTTCGCTTTAGGTGTTTCCTGGCAAAACATTCAGGTCATTCAAGTCAGGGGAAAACCAACAAATCACCATGACTCAAACCATAAACACAATAGTAGCAGCATCAACAGTTTAAGACTTCCTCTGAATACTTGAGCTTCAACTCACTTTAATGGTTTGATTCTTAAAACTTGATGATAAGACAAAGTCCATACCAACAGGATGATAAATCATAGTTGGTTAATGCTTAAAAGCCAGGTAACCAACTCATTTAAATAAACTCAAACAATTCTGTCAATTAGAGTAGCCAAACATCCAGGCAGAATTATCCTGGAAGTTTGTTGACATCCATAAAAAAGCATGTCATAAAGAGGCAACTTGTGAAGGGACATTCAATCATTTTTGAAAGTAAAACTATGTAACTCGGGAGATTTTTTATAGATAAACCTTTATGAGACTTGTCTCTCACATCTAGGACTGAAAACTAACTTTCAGAACCTCAGAGGTACATAAAACATCACAACAATAAACATAAAATGAGGTCAGACTAAAATAAGCGATACACTTTGTGCAAAAATTGCATCACATGGCATAAAAAGCTTCAAAATAAACTTGCATGTAAAGTTTCTGTAAGCTGCAAAGACACAAACATACACAAAACACAGAAATGTTTACTGATCTGAAGTGAAGACCATTTCCCACTAGCTTCAGAGAACCAAGACATATTTGAAAATGTCTTTAAAGTTGCTAACAATTATTATAAATGGTCTGTTCAGAAATGTGTTTTTCTTTGAAGTGAACCATGTCTGGTTTGGCACCATCTTCTGTTCAGAAGCAACACTACAACACCAGCAGCAGACTTCAGGGCAGAAATCTGATAAAAATGCAGATAAATGAATAACTAACATCAAAGTGCAGAGAGTAAAATATGTCAGGATGAAGGTTGTAGAGCTAAATATAATCAATGCCATTAACCTGTACTGCTTCTGTTTAAAATTGTAATTATCAAGGCGGTAAACTCCTGTACTATTATATGAATGCTCTATGTGCAGCAATATTAGCAATGTTAGCTTAAAGACTTTGATAGTAAAAAAAAAAAAAGAATTAGCAGAGAACAGTCAATGCACATTTCGTCTGCACAATTATGGGTTACATAATGAGGCATATAACTAAAATATTACAAATACTGTAAATGAGTGGGTTTTACATTATAAACAAATGTTTTAATTCTAACAGTTCACAGGAGGGGAGCTAACAGAGTAGCTTCTAATGGCTAAAGTGGTGGGGAAGTAGAAGGAGTGACCAAAAAGTAAACAATAAAGTAAGATAAATATTTGAAGACAAGGTTTGTTTTCTACAACCTACAGAATAAAATGTGAAATAATAGTTTGATGAATTAGTCATTAAGACAGTTTTATTGCTTTTTATAGTTTTGTTATGCAAACCAAATGTCTTTGTGTTCTATCATAAACTGAACAACATTATTATGAGCCATATAAGATGTTCCATCTGGACCTGCGGAAACTGATCAAGAATCAGAGCATAGACTTTGAACAATGTAATTACTCTGAATCCCCAGTGACAACCAGCTAAGGGAGGAAAATATGTTGAAATGTAGTTTTTGGACTTCTTGTTTGTCTGCATGTTCATGTCAACAACCAGTTCACTGGACAGCTGCTTCACAAACACAGTGACAGGGCTTCTTCCTCTGCTGAACAGGGTGGACAAATATTCCTGGTGGTGCTAATCAATCATCAGAGCTTGGCTGTGGCAGGTCAGAGGTGGGGCACACAGAAGAGAGGAAGTGTAGGAGACTTTTTTTATAGAGTGGAAGGAGGTGTTGGTGTGGGCATTTTTAGACTAAAGTATTTTCTTTAGCACATTATCTCACACAGATATCCAGAAAAGAGAATGCAGTAGATTAGTGATTTCTAACCTTGGAGGACCTGGAAAGTTTTGAGGGGGTTCTGGAGTTTACTTTCAGATAGACTGCCAACATGTTTTGTACATAAAGAAATAACAATTAAACTTTAATTACATCATATTTTGCTTTTACTAACATATATGTCCATTACAAGTGTGCTTAAGGAGTAAAAAGAAGGAATATTTATTAATTGACACTATTAATTGAGTGAAATTACGTTGCAAGTCGAGTAACATTTTCATTTTTTCATTTTGAACTGGTTATGATCAAATACTCTGGTTTTAGGATATTGATCTGTAGTACTTGCTTTGTTTCTGTGTAAATTATTCTTATTATTATCTATTAAAATTTGTACATTTTGGAATGATAAATCATTCAATGTGACTTATATTGAATGATTTAAGTCAAATTGATCATTCAATTTGACTTAAATCATTGTCAAATGATTTAAATTTAATGAATCATTTGATTTAAGTTGAATGAAAACTACCAAACTCAGGTAGTTTGGTAGTTTCAAAACTCAGTTTTGGTAGTTTTGAAACTCTGTACCAAAACTCTTTTGGTAATTTCATTAAACTACCAAAAGAAAGTTTGTTTTGTTACAAAGGTGTGACTTTTTCTGGCCTTTGCACATATTACTACCAACATGGCTCAGAGGGAACCAGATATAAACGCTCTTAACCGAAGATAGCAACTATCTCTAACTAACAATCTCTGACTGATTACTGGGGGGTGAGGGGCAGGGGTTCGTTTTGGCTGATGTACAAATACTAGTTGAGATCGACAATAACCAATCTGCTACTTTAAAAGTAAACATGGCTTCCTCCTCTTCCTCTATCAAAAAGTCAAGGCCCCCGTAGGAACCTCCTCTGCGCCACTAAAACCTGACAATAACTTAATTGACACCCAAGTGTCTCATTAATCTTCATCTGCTCCATCATATCCTGACATCTGCATGGAAATAGCCTCCAGCCAATATCAGCACTCTGAAACATGGCAGAGTGCTGATATTGTGTACTGAGTTGGGGTGTCTGGGTGTCTAGCTGCCCATTTGGCTATTCTTGTATATATTTCCTATACATATGACGTGAAACTCACCAACCACACATACATAGACAAACTCACTCAGCAGGGGATGTGAGCTGGAGGAGGTAATCTGATTTCTCAGCTGCACAGGGGAGCACTTCCTGAGAGCAGCCGGGGGTTTCCCATCTGTCCACCCTGAGGCTTGACCCCCCGCCTACTGTTAATAGGGTTTTTTTTCTCTTCCTGTTGATGCGTCTTTTTCTTTTTTTTACTCAAATACACACATGAAACTACACACTTAGGGTGTTTCTAAGCTGCCACACCACTAATGGAGTTTGAAATGAGACGGCAACCAGTTATGGAGGTGGAGGAAGTTGCTGTCATCCCCCACCGCAGCAATGGATCAGCTCTCCACAAGTGTGCCAGAAATGGGTTTGGGTTTGGAGTTTGAAGAGAGGGTTAGCCAAAATTTGCATGTGGGGGGGATTTGTGCTGATGGATACGAAACGAACAGTTATCAGTTTACATAAAACAGCAGCAAACATGCCAGTTCTTGTCCTGAGCTGCAATGTAAATGTGTATAAAAGTCCTCTGATGGATATGCTATTTTAGACTGAAACTCCTTCTTTTCTGAGTGTGTGCAATTTTTCTGGGAGGAGAAGTGAAAGACAAAAGAAAGCAGCCCGAGTTGGAGCTCTGAGATCACTGTGACATTCTACTTTCCTCTTTGACAGAACACAGACTCCGTCTTTGATCAGCACTCAGGAAATTTCATTAAGACAGAGATGAGTGGATAAGAGACTAAATAAAGGTCCTGTGGTAGAGAGGAGGAAGCAAAGGAGACAACAAGAAGTGTAAATAGAAACTGAAGTGAGGGTAATGATAATATCTCCATCATTTTCTTATTTACACCGCAGGTGGACATATAAGGGCAAAAAAACAATCTGTAACAGTGAAATTTCAATTAAACTCCTTTTTTAACCAGAAGGTAAAATATGTTTCTGATTATAAATTTCACTTCCATTTAACAGCTTAGTTGTGCTGTAAAATTGTTGTAATCAAAATTTAGGCCATTCAAGACAAAGACCAAGACACGCCACTTCCATCAGACTCTTCACAGACCGATCCGATTTTTTCCTGACATACTGGTTCCAACTCGACCTCCCTCTACAGACCACCGGACTCGTGAGATCGAGTATTCATATGAGAGAATGTACCGGAAATCCCACCACCATACCCACAAGCTGGTTTGTCAGTGAACTCTGTACTTCTGGACTCCTACAATACTTTTTTTGAGAGTAAACAATTTTAGTTTGTCATTTCCCCCAAAGCAGATGTGTTTTACACAGTCACAAGGAATCGCTAGCCGTCTGAAAGGCCATATTAACTTAATAATATGTTCTAGTTGCGGCATAAATCATCCGACTCAACTTACAAACTGAACTGAAACTATAGCAAGGTAGCTCTGGTAAATGGCAAATTAAAACTCAAGCAAAAGAATGTTCTCCTTGTTTGCTTAAGGAGAATCAGTGACAACTTATGAGGTTCAGGAAGGGTTGCATGTTAAAACCTTGTGACTTATTTGGAAGCTGAATCGTGGTGTAGCTAAGAAAAAGGAGTCATCCATCGGGTGTTTTCACACCTCATAATACGATAGACTCGGTTCGATTGGGGAACAAAATTGCAACATTTGTAACATTTTCAGCTAGTCCAGTCCGCTTTCACACTCCACTATGTTAAACCAACAAAACCCTTTGAAAAACCTGTTCACCTCCTTGCCTGTGGTGGCGCAGTACCAAGAACCACTGAAGGAAACAACAGGAAAACCTCTGAAGAAGAAACTGAGTGTAACTTCCTTCTTCACAAGATTTTAACAAAAATGGAGTGCCATCATATTTTAGCAGTAGTAAAATTTCTCTTGTGTCTTTGGCAAAAGACCATGAGCCACTTCTCCTGTAAGTGGTAGACTGTGTGTTTGTTGTATTGTCGGATTTACCCAGAATGCTGTGAGCTGTAGACCGAATCGTGGTTTTGGAGTGTTCTCCGGTCCGCTTGGGGTTCACTTATGCATTTAAACCATATGCTTCAACTAAATTGAGACCTAAGTTTGTAGGAGGACCAAAGTTTGCTTTTTTGGTTCATATCAGTTTGATTGTGCATTCAAACCTCTCTAAACAAACTGTACTCTCTAAGCCAATGGACTAGAGTTTGATTAAAGCGGAATAAACAGGGCTGCTGTCAATGCACCCATGGACTTCAAATTTATGAGTCTTCAAAGATTTATGTGCAAATCCTTTGAAACACAACCGCATGCATCTCTCAGAAACCAACCCTCCTATTACATTCATATTCAGCTCTTAAGCATTGTCGTGTTTCAGACCTGTCCATCTTGTCAGCTCGGATCTTGCAGTATGACTTCAAGTTCAATGGAAATAGGACATTTGCAGTTATTGTTACAAGACACCACCAATATCTACAAGGTGAATCAAGCAGAACAGACCAGAGGAAGGACCTTTAACCTTATCAATCAATCATTATAAAAGTCAGGGAGAGGAGAAGAGGAGACAAGGAAAGTAAACACAAAACATCCACTCAGCCTTATCAATCACAGACCAAAGAGAGGGATGGAGAAATGAAGAAAGAGTGCCGGTGTCTTGTTTACCTTATCGATCATGTCAGGTCGGTTGGTGGCGGCCAGCACGGTGACATCTCGGAGCTGCTCAATGCCGTCCATCTCTGTCAGGAGCTGAGCCAGGACCCGGTCACCTACACCGCCTGAACCCGCAGAGCTGAAGAGGGGGTGAGTGAAAAAGTAAGATAGATATGTGAAAAGAGGCTTGCAGCAGGTGAGGAAAGATGAGTGAAAGGAAAATTACTGAATGAAAATTACTGAAGGGATGGGAAAAATTGCATATTTCAACCAATGGTTTTGACAGCAACAGAAATGTTGAATTTCACCCAAAGCAAACTATGGAACCATCATCTTTTTCCAGAGGAAGTACTGTTAAGAATATAATTGTTCTTACTAAGAACTTCACAAAAAGAGGCTTAGTTGCATCAAGTTGGCTTAATAACACCCAGTTCAACAAGCACCACAATCATGTGTGACATTCAGAAAACTAATTACAGCTGCTCAAAGATCAGTTTTCTGGATCATCAAGAACCTCATGATGAACAATTCAATTGAAAGTAAGATGGTTTCATGAAATCCAAGAAATACCAGTATTATCATATCTTTGAGGATTTATGTTGCCACCAGTCCAGAGCTTGCTCATCACTAGCAGTAGCCACTTCTGTCAAAGAAAAAACATCAAACAGGAAGTCTGAAAGAAGCAAATGGATGGAAAGAAAAGGCTGGGGAAAACACAATTATCTGATGAATCCTTTTTCTGATTGGAAAATCATTTGTCTAAAAATAAAAAGGTGTCTTTCTCCTAATTCTGACCCTTGTAATGTTTGGTGTCAAAACATTTTCAAACACCAACTTTTTTCAACAGCCCAGGTACAAATTGGTGGTGATCTTTGAATTTTCCAGTATGATTGAGGGTAAAATCGATCAGATGCTCAAAGATCACAGCAACGAAATGTCGGCTGGCTGACAAGGAAATGCTCAAAATATCAAACCCCATCTGTCATCACAGACACATCTTTATGTTCTGCGTCATTTGTTTTGGTTTCAGGATTATTTGGAGCTTATTATTCTCACTACAGCTTAACCACACCAGTTATTTTTTGGGTTGAGTTTTTTCTTGTGCGCTGCTCTTTGTGTATTTGGTTTAGAGGCTAATTCCTCTTTAGGCTTTGTACACAAGTAGCCAGGTCGTTGTTAAAAATGTGTATCTTTGTCCCTTCATTTAAAAAAAATAATTGTACCGGTACACACAGGATAAGGTTCAGAAACGTCTTCATCCAAATAAGCATAGAAATATCTTTGTTTTCCCAGATATGTGGCTATGTGTGGACTAGGCCTTAGTCCTATCTGTGTTGATTTCTTTGTTAATCAGTCATCTTCTCTCAGTTTTCATTCAGTTTTTCCCAGCTACACTTAACTCTCCTGCCTGGTCACACCTGATTCTTTTGTCACCCATCCACCTTCCTAGTAGTTAAAAGTCAGTCAGTTTCATGATGTCTTTGCCAGATTCTTCCGTTGTTCATTACTTGCATCCTTTCATACCAGCTTGTCTGTTTCCCTTGTATCTCCTCCATTTCTTAATGTCTTACCATGTGGTTCCAACATCATTATCCCATCCTCTTCTCAGCATTTGGGTCCATGTCCAAGTTGGTACCAGCCCCAGCGGCTGGGTAGAACCTGAAGAGGTTGCCAGTTCTACACAGGGAACCCCAGATGCAGAATGATGTACACATAACTGAGGACCATTTAGAAGAGACCAATTATGGTGTTTCTAGGCAACACTGTGCAGTGAATAAACTATGGCAAACAAATTATGATCAGTTAGATATCCTGCCTAGACAGATAAATACTGTCAGAAGGAGAGTCAAGTCTGTATTGTAGAAACATTTGTGTCATTGCTAAAACTTCTCACCATGCTTGCAGTTCATTAAGGAAAAAGAGCAAACACTAACAGAAATGAAAGATGTTGGAAACGGCAACAGATTTTTTTTTTAAAAGAAACCAAAAAACTCAGTAATGCAGCTAATGAGAAGTGATATAAATATGTCAAAAGAAACAAATAGGACTTTGAAGTCATTTTAGAGAATATTTTGATGACGACAGAGATTTAATTAACACTATTGTCACTCATCTTTAGAAAAAATAATCCTCTGGCAGCAATATGGAGCATTCTTGCCAGTGACGTAAAACCCTGAACTGAGAACAAGGCGACTGAAAACAGGTCATTCCTCTGTGATAAAGCAGCACTTGTTGGGAGCCCCGTTTGGACTTGTTAACATGGTTTCTCCACTGAACCGAACTGAGACGAAGAAAAGCTGCAGCAGGCAAACATTTTGTTAGGGATAATTCTAACAGTAACAGTGTGCCAGAAATTAGTGTGCTAAATCAGAAAGCAAAAAGTGTTTCTCTTTACCTGGATGAACCAATTTTGGCTTAATTAATATATACTGAACCAGGTGTACTCTCTACAACAAAAATATGTTAATTTTATAAATAAAAATTAAAAATAATGTGGAGAAACTACTCTGCAAAATTGGATCCAAGAATTTAAATCTGGTAATTAAGTAATGTTTGTAATGTAAAGATGAAGGACCAACTCAGATACACCCTTTTGCCGCTCAATAAAAGATCAGCAGCCTTAAAAAACTCAGCAGCGCATTAGTCATTGCATTACAAGGTGGTTATTTTCCATAGCACAGCACAGACAGCCATCCTTCTGGACTCAAACACACACACACACACAGTCTCTGTTGACAGGGCCAGCGGAAGTGCCAGACGTCATTAGTGCAGACAAGGCTTCAGAGGAGCACAAAAGAGCTCTGTCACCGAGTTACGAGGGAGAAGAAAGAGAGGAGGGGGACAGCGAAAGAGAAGGAGAGAAAGTTTGGGTGAGGGGGCGACATAGCATGCTAGACAGCAAGCTGGGGGAAAAAGGAGAAATTATGAAGAGGGTAAACGTGGAGAAGAGATGGGTAACAAATAATCTTTTTGAGAAATGGAATAAACCAGCATCTGCAGTTGCAGTGGGCGATATGGACTTATCATGATATCATGATATGTGACACTATTGTGATAATGATAAAAAAGATGATTAAAAAAATGCTTCATACTATTTTTTAGGTACCTTTATGACTGACTGTGTGGCACAGAATTCATAGCACCACAAATAGAAATATAGTTCTTGAAAAGCATTCCTATTTGAAATAGGTTTTTTCAGGATGCCACTTACTTAAAAAGTGTGATTTATATCACTTAACTGCAAACGGTATCTACATTCAATCATATTTTCCAATTTATTGATATTTACTTATGCTGTCATGATACAGTGGAGATAATAGTAAAAATAATATTTTTGATTATAGAGTCAGTTTTTTAAAATACCATTAATTGGAATTTATTGAGACAACAAAATTCTAAATTTTTATTGCAATAAGAACGTTTTCACAATAAATGATAAACAATACAATAAATGCCCACAGCACCCACACCTAATCTAATATGAAGTCTGGGGAAAAGAAAAAATATAACAGAAAGGCTGAAATGAACAAAGTCTCAACATGCTTGTTACTTACTCAAATTTCTCTATTTCACCCCAATATTTCAAAAGTATAAATACCAAAATTCACTATGGATTTATGGCAGTGGTCAAGGTTTAAATATAATGTACAAAATTCCATACTGTAGGAGATAAGACTGAAAGAAAAGGCAGAACAGAAAGAAGGTATTTGTATTTTTATTGTGACTTATTTTCTAAAAACCATAACTTGTCATATTATGTCTCTCTGAACTGATCATCTTTGCTCATTTCACTCCACCAGTTTCGACTCGTGGCAGGTAGGCTGACAGATTTACAGGTGCTTCTCATGTCCTGCCTCCAAATGAAACACACACACACACACACGCCCCCACACGCCTACACACACAGGAGCAAAAGCTGTCTGGTTGTGTCAACAGATCTGAATCCGCACTGGAAGTCTGTGAGCCACTTCATTGATTAAACACAGCAGGAAGTAAAGTCCAATAAATAACATTTACAGATCTGCAAGAAGTGCATTTCTCTAAATGGTGAGTGGCCTTGAGGCACAGGTCCAGTCCTGCTTCAACCAATGTGAGCTGGCAAACAGAAGAAGTAGCTGGCACTCGCTGAGCACATATGAAAAATTGATATTCATAAAAGCGGAGAAGAAAGCTCAATCAAAGTAGAAAAAAAACAGAATTGAGGAAAACTGCCAGCTCTACTGGCAAAGAAATAACTGATAAGGACAAATTATTATTTAGTGCAGACTGGAATTAGGCCAAGAAGACTAAATACACAAACAGTGCAAGTGCAGCACAATGATTCAATGAAAGATTTAGACATGATTTAAATAAATTCTAAAATATGTTTTATTTATCCCAAAGGGAAAATAAATGTCTTAACTCATGTCATCAGAGTATCTTCAAATTGTTGCTGTAAAGGGTGATGTTGCAGGAAGGATCTATGGTAGCAGTCTGTGTTGCAATGAATCTGAGGAGGCCTCTAACTAAGGAAACTCATAACAATCAGCTTAATTTTTGTGCAGCAGAGGTGATATTTCACAGTAACGGGCCCAGGATGAACCCAGCAGTTGTTGGCAAGCACTGCTAATCCACCTCAACTGCTTTTGCCACTCCTCTTAAAACTCTTCCAACTCCAATGGGATTTTTTTTAATTTATTTTGAAATCGAACATCCAGACACAGCAAGATATTTGGATGGTTGCAAGCTTGCAGAAAAACATCATGGTTAGCATAAATAAAGACGTGAAAACATAAACCTGTGTGGAATTAATATAGATAATGTGCTTCTCTTAAGGAGTTACTGAAATAAACTGTAAATTATGAAAAAAGTATAAATACTTTGAGCAAATTGAATTACAAAAATGATTATGATTATGAAATTTACAGGAATATTTAACACATTAAAGACCTGTTATTGTTATTGCATCAACCTTCCAGAACCTGTGGGTCTTCTGGTCCCTGTCTGTTCCTGTCTCCATCCCCAGAACTAGAACCAAACACGAAGCAGCACTCAGCTTCTGTGCAGCACAAATCTGGAATATACTTCCAGAAAACTGCAAAACAGCTGAAACCTTTTGTTCCTTTAAATCAAGGCTAAAAACTCACCTGTTTAGAGCTGCTTTTGAACCTTAAAAAATGGAACATTAACCAACATATATGATGTATATTGATGATTTTGATTATGGCACTCGACAAAATGTAATGTTTATTACTGGTTCCTCAATTCTCAATTGACTTTTTATTTTTGTTTTTTCAGCTGATTTGTTGCTGAAATGTGCTTTACAAAAAAACTTGACTGATTGATTTCAGCTGATACCTGTAGACAAAGTTAAATTAAAGTGCAACCTGTCACTGATGACAAAAAATGTGTGGTGAACTAACTGGGTATAAGGCCTGCTGCCCTTTTCTTAGCTCCATCCTGCAAATGTCATCTTTCCCTGGTTTAGCAGGAAGCACGCTGCATATTTGGCCTTCCCCATCTGCCGTGAAAGAGCACAATGAAATGTTTGTGTGCCTCCGGTCCATGTCCTCTACCCCCAACCCCCAGTCTCTTTCCTTCAAGCCACAGATGTTCCCTGTGCCATCCCACTGAAACTCCTCCGGACAACACTCTGTTCTGTGTTCTCTACTGGTGAAAAGCCACACAACTCTGCAAACACTGCATGGGAACCGGTGCATTCATGCAGACTGTTTCGGATGTTTGTTCCTTCTATCATGCATGAATCACAGTGAGATGTCAGAGGAGAGAGGCGGTAGTCGCATAATTAACATTGACCGCCGACATGATTATGAATTTGTCACACAAACGGGAAGAAGCTGTTTGAGATTATTCTTTTTAAAGGAATACCGAGAAAGGACAAACTGTACCTTCCTCTTTCGCTGGCCAGAGCATCGATCTCATCAAAGAAGACGATGGAGGGAGCGACGGCCCTTGCTTTCCGAAACACCTGCGAGCAGCGTCAGCAACAACGGAAGAGGCAGAAGCAGGACAAATGTTTAACAGGACAGATGAATCATCCGAGACACAAACATGAAGAGGAAATACAGCCATCATTAACCTCAGAAATCACACCGCAGGTCGTCCTTTAGGACGTCAGAACTGAACCCGTCAGGGCTCCACAATTCAGCTTGGGAACACAATGATCAGGAAGGATTTTGGTGTATAAAAATAGCCAAACACACCGCTAAAAAAAGTATTCAGACTCAGTAAACTGTTCTAAGTGTAGTCAGGTTAAAATCTAATTTTATTAGCCTTTTATATGATGGACCAACATAAAGCACACACTGCATAAATAAAAATAAAAATAAAAATCTGAAGATATGTAAATAAATAAATCCAGCAAAAACTTTTGCCTGTGTTAAATTTATCCTCATAAATCCAGATCATCTGTTTCTGGCTTCAGAGGTTCTTTAAAGAACATCAGTGAAGAACCTGTGTCAGGAAGACCAAGGAACCCAGCAGATGGGTCAAGAAGAACATTCTGGATGGGTTATAACAGGTTATGGAACAAAAACGTTATCCCAAGATTTAAACATCTCAAAGAGCTAAATTCAGCCCATCATCTGAAATTGAAGAGGAACTTTTTTAGACAGGACTGGCCTCCTTATCAAATGTTTTTAAAACTTTCTGCCAAATGAACACAAATACTCGAGTTAAAAAAGTTTTTCATTTTAACTGTAAACTAAACATGTAATAATTTACTAAAACAAAGATTTTTACCAGTTTTTATACGAAATCAATCTGTAAATCACCCTGTGATACTTTACTTATACATTATCCCTTACTTCCTGGTAACTTCTGCCAGTTATTTCTGCCAGCGATGGAGATATTTTGCAAAGAAAATCTGCAGAAAAAAGTTTCTTGATGCACAAAGCATCAACATATCTGAGCGACCGACATATCTTATGTCGGTCGCAGCAGTTCTATCTCTTTCAGGCCTCATTCTAAGGAGTTGAGTTATACTGAGTTATCTCTGTAGCTATGCTGCTATAATCTTAGGCTGCCGGAGGACAAACTGACCACTTTTTCTCACTTTTGTCTTCTACTGCTCCCCAAATTCACAGTATCTGCTGTTATTTCAACTGTTAACTTTATGTTTTCTCTGTTATATCTCTCTTTATAGAAGCTACACCTGGTCTGGTATTCAGTTTGGCTGTGATGCCTTTCTGGTTTATTTCTTCTGTTTCTTTTGTTTGTGTCTGTGTGTCTGCTCACAGACAACATTTGTATTAAGCCATGCTCTGGTTCTGGTGGAGGTTTCTTCTTGTTAAAGGGGACTTTTTCCTTTCCACTGTCGCTACATGCATACATCAATGACCCAACCCAAACGATTGTTGCTATGCGTTCGTCCAGGAGTGAAAACTGCAAGTCAATGATTCAAAGGGATCTGCTGGGTTTCCTTGCACAGCAAATGTTTTAAACTAATTTGAATAATAAACTGAGTTTAATTTACTGTTTGACAATGTGACTGCATTGAAATATTGAAATAATTATTTTTTCTTTTTGCAAAGTTTCTTGAGATGACATTTGTTGTGAAATGGCGCAACATAAATATCAAAACCTGATTTGAACTGAATTGAACATAAAATCCCCAAAAAATAAATTGAAGTCTTTGGTTCGAACATAATAAAAGGGTGTGAATACTTTTGCAGGGCACTGTAAGGAAGGTTTAAAGAACTTACCTCTCGAACTGCTCTTTCAGACTCCCCAACATACTTGCTCAGTAATTCAGGACCCTGAAAGAATAATGTATGTAGAACAGAGTTACTCATTTTATAACAGCTACAACTTAACGAGTATGATTGTGTTATTATGAATTTAAACAATCTAAACTTCTTCTACATTAGGACCTTTGACAAAAGACAATCATGTCTTTTTTTAAATGGCCAAAATCCAGAAGTGAAATTCTGAGTGACAACTGAAGCATCTGCTCCTTGAACGCAGCAGATCAAACAGAGAGACGGTGATCATCAAGTGTGCGGCACAGCAGGACGTGTTTTGTCTCTTTGTGTGAAATTTTTCCGCTGCTCACTGTACGCTGTGTACCGTTTCATGTTTGTATGTAACACATGTGGCTCACTTGGCAAAGATGCACATTTTCCACTCTGTGAGCATTAAAGTAGCACATCTGCTCGCACCATGGTGCAACTTCTCCTGTTATGAATGCATTCAGGCACATCAAATAAAATCAGATATTCGGGAAGATCTAAGGCATAAAATAGAAGGTTTGTGCTCACAACAGCTTCATAAATATAACCTGCAGCCATATTTGTCAAAGCTGTTGCATGGCTTTCAAGTCCAATGATGAAAGCTTTTTTTTTCCAAATTTTGTTAAAAGAAATAACAGAGGAGGACAATAAAATGAGGGGGAAGCAGAACAAACATTTCCCCAGAAACTTACTGCTATGTCTGCTGTTAACATTGTACAGGATGACCCAAGCCAATCCAAATCTGTCATTTCTGGTTTCCAGTGGAGGGCATACCTCCTTCATATAGAACCACTACAGGGTGTAGATCCTAAAAACAGCACCTAGTGTTGAAAGCATTAAAAGCATTGAGTCCTGCAGTTCCTACATCAGAAAGGAGAGGCTCTCTGGAAACTGAATCTGGTTCCTTGAAAATGCTCTGCAGCTTATGAGACCAAAGTGTTTAATTGTCCTACAAAATTCTTCAGAACCCAAGGTACCAGAACAATGTGCTGAACAGATCATCTGCTTTTTGCCAGCTACTAAACCCGACTTCCAATAGTCTAATGAAGAGAGTCCTTCAATCAGTTGTAGCATTGAAATTGTAGAATTATTATATAAATTGTCATAATTATTTTTATATGTTGTAAAAACTGTTATTTTTCTGCTTTGGCCTCCTTTTAATCAAAAACATTAAACTATTCAGCTTTTCCTCACATAGAAGGTACGCCTGGTAAAGTGCTTTTGTGTTTGGTCTTTCTGTTGGATAGAGCTGTGAGCAAAGCTTTGCTACCTTTGCTTCTATGTTTAGCTTTGTGTCATTAATATAAATATATGGATAGAGTTGGGATAGAGAAGCTCTGAGCGTTAACTTGCAAAAAGTTCAGAAAACAACTATCATAGAAAGTACACCAGGTTCTGAGATTGTGTTCAACTGTGTATCTTATTTTTATGAAGCCAGAGAAAGAGATTCACCAGCATTAACTCTGTGTACACACTGTTTTTCTCCTCCATAGAAAGTACTCCTGGCTCAGTGAATTTATGGTATTCTCCTTTCTGCTTCAACACCTGCTTAGCTGTACTGAAATAAAGTTTTTGGGCCAAAGTGACTTGTTGTGACATCTGTTGTGAAATGACCCATTTTATAAATAATATGAATTTAATTAACTCAGAAAATTTCAGCAACAATTGTTTAAATGTGTTGGGGTTTCACATTTGATTGCAAACATAGCTTAACAATTTCTTCTCTGCAACTTCTTCCTTTTATATATTTTAAACTTTTAAACTCTTGGATGTTTGCCTCTCTCAGAGACAAACATCCACTCAGTCGTTAGAGGAACTTCCTCCACTGCAATCTACTCTTTCATCGCCTCTTAGCTGATGGACGAGACGACACTTAACTTCCAGCCCTTTTGTCTCCTGCAGTAAGTGTGTAGGTTGACTCATTATTCCCAAGCTGCTCGTTTCTTGGTAGAGCTGAGGCTTGGATGTGGTGACTTTTAAAAAACACCAGGCAAGATACGAGGTGTGTGTGCGTGTGTGTGTGGGGGTGTGTTGGCGAGCAGGTATGCATGTGCGACCGTGAGTGTGTTTGAGTGGCTGAAGGGAGGAAACTGAAATTGACAAGATGATAATAGGGCTTTTTTACACAGAGGAAATAGGCTGAGCCCTCAAAGTATCCACATTTAAATCAGGATAATGTATCTGTGTCAAAGCAACCGCCGCACTGGAAAAATCTGATACTGTTATTGCAGATGGTTGAGAGCGGCTTTCAGCAGCAGGGGCAGGATGTTTTTTATCCCGTTTCAAAGAGCAGATTCTCTTGGTGATAACTTTAAACTGGCTGCAGAACCTCACAGCACAAATCTTTGTTTAAGTAACACAGGACCCTCCGCGCTTAGCGGCACCTCAACTAGAGATTTTATTAAACTAATAGATTTTTTGTATAGGTGACCAACAATATCTATGACATCAACCTAACCAAAAAATTTCAGGATTCGTTTTTAAGTTGCATTTTTCTGTGGAATGTGACCACAAATTAATTTTGGAAAATTTGCTTATTCTCTGATTTTTCTTTTATTTTTGAATATTTTAGATTACATCTAAAATGCAGCTTGTTAAGCTCAAATTGGTCATTTCAGCTAAATAAATACGCTACTTGTGACCCTATTGGCCAACTTTTGCAAAACAACCAATCCAGGAGCATCGTTCATTTTCCAATCCTTGGCACTGATTGGCTGTGCAATTATGGCATTTTTATGTTTGAACTGTAAAATAGGCAGTTAAAAGCAACTTTAGAGGAGGTCACACGTATTTGTGGATTTCAGCTCATAGCCAGATACCAGGTGATCTGAGCCACCTTTCAAAATGGGAAAGACAACATGATTTTCAACAGAAATGTTTGTTAAATCTTCAGAAATTGGGAAGTGGGTGTAAAAAAAGTAACTATACACCTAAACATGTCCATATGTACAGTCAGAGTAGCAGATGAGAACTTTAAAACAACTTGAACTGAGACAAACAAAGGCTGAAGAAGAACTGTAGCAGAGAGCTGCTGCTAGGAACGGCCATTTTTGGTCACCAAGTCTCCACAGCCACCGTTAAGATTTTATCTACATCCCCCATCAGAAATGCAGACATGTACAGTTTTGTGAACCACTGCAGAATCTTTACCTGGAACGGCTTGCTTTTGTCAGATAAAGCTTTGGGGTCTGGTGTAAAACAAGGGCTAATTATGTGGAACAGCACCTCATAAATATAACTATGGTAGATTATATGTAATGCTGTGTGCATGTTTCTATTTCTAATCAAATATTTCTGTCTGTGGATGCTCCAACCTTCTGAAATATTAAAAGAGAAGACTAAGAGTGTTTTCACGCATGATAGTCCAGCAGACTTGGTTCGATTGGGGACCAAAGTTGCCACATTGGTATATTTCCAGCTGCTGCGGTTCACTTTCACATTACATTGTGTCAAATCAACCAAACCATTTGAAACACCTCTTCCCCTCCTCACCTGTGGAGGCGCTGAATCATGAGCCTCCATGATTCAGCACAACTGAACTTCCTTCTTTACAAAATGTAAACAAAAATTAAGTTGCATCACATTCTAGTGGTTGTAGGACTTCTCTTTTGTTGTTGGTAAAAGACCACCAGTCATTTCTCCTGCTAGCTCTAGACTTTTGCGTTTGTTTTGGCTGTATTTGTCAAGAAAATACTTTGCACTATAATCCGCTTCCTGCTTCTGAAGCTTGCATCCACATATACATTCAAACCTCGCCAGAGTTCACTTCAGCTGGTTTTTAGCTGGACCACAGTTTGGTTTTTGGTCCAGATCAGAGTTTGGTTGCACATTCTAACCTCCCCAAATGAACCAGACTTTCTAGACGGACAAACTAGAGTTTGATTAGAGCAGACTAAATGAACATGAAGCTACCGCACATTTCATTGAATTGTGGAGAAAATAGGAGAAAAATCACCCTGCTTCACTGAGACAAAAGGAGGGAGGTCACGGCAGAACTGGCTTCTGACTTAATGATGCCAGTTGAGAGCTTCTGTCTGGACTTCCTGTCTTTTTCTAAATATTCACCAGTCAACAATTCAACAAGGCGATCAATCAACATCTGTCGACATGTCCTGAACGAGGGGGGAGCTGGCAGAGAGGACGGGGTGATGAATGAGAGAGGACAAACATTGGGTCAAGGGTCAGAGGAAGAAACTCTCTGCAGCTGTACCACCTTCAGCTCTTTAGGAAATCATCACCACCGGATCAACATCTCTGGGATTTTTTAATTTAATCTGAAATTTTAAGGAGTTTATAAATGTGCCAAATTTTTTATAAATGTACATAAAACGATGCACATGTCTTGAGGCATTTCTCAATTTATTTATGGATGCTTTGTTTCAAAGTTTTTTTGTACACCAAATGCTTATTCTCCTCATTGTCATTCACTTTTTAAGTATGCCCTTCACAAACTGCACAGTGTGCTATTACAGGCCACCACAAGGATGGTTTTCCCCCTATAACTGTGTCTTACTCTGGTGGTCAGCTGTGTTCCTTTTTCCTTTGGGGCCCAAGACCAGACAGCAATTCAATTTTTTCATGAAGTTGTTGATGTAATAGTTTGGTAAAGTCACCCACACTTTTATGAGACATGTAGCAATAACGGATTTTAAATTAACCAAGAAGCTGATCCAGACTGCAATGGGAGAAAGAGGAATGGAGTTCTGAGCAATCAATTTTTAATCAAAGATTTCAAAACGACTCAACTTCATAACTTTCACATAGTCACTTTTAATGTTATGGATATATCAGCAACAAATTTTTAATGAATTTTGCATATGCAGACTTGTGTGTTTAAGAAGAAACAGAAAGGATATTCTACAGTCGTCATTTCTGATTATTTCACAACAGTTACACTCTGAAACAGAATAAAGATAATTTCAAACTCAAAAATAAAATCCACTGATTTTATATAATTAATGTCCTCCTGTCACAAACATGCAGCATGCTGGTACTATTTAATCTAGACATGGAAGGAGAATATTTCATACTAAAATGCTGTAAATTCCCCAAAATAGATGATAGAATCCCTATTACCTGATTAAGGGAGGAAAAGCAACACAATTTGCATGACGAATGTTAAACTGCAAACGCAGAGACTGAGAGACAGCACAACAAATCATCGGTCCTCAGACTAATGGCTGACTCATCTGCACAGTTTTGGCAGAACATTCAATCAGGAAAATGATATGCAGAGGCACATCTGTAAAACATTATGTTTTCATTTTTATGTATCCCATTAAAGAAGAGAAAAGCAGCAAGCTTTGGTACCATTTTTGATTTTGACTAATCAGCAAAGTAATTTGATAACGTTTGGTCAACCCAGAGTGATAGAAAAACAAACAAAAAAAAAAACTTTAATGTAATGGTGAAAACTTACTTTAATAGCCAGAAAGTTGAGCCCACTTTCATTAGCCAAGGCTTTGGCTATCATGGTTTTGGAGCAGCCTGGTGGCCCATACAGCAGGACTCCTTTTGGTGGTTGGATCCCCATGCGGGTAAAGGCCTCGGGGTGCCTCAGGGGCCACTCCACGGCCTGTTTCAGTTTCAGCTTTACCTCTGCCATCCCACCAACATCTGACCAGCACACCTACACAGATGAAGCAAAGGAAACCTTCAACAAAATGCAAGATGATTAATCAGTTAAGTTTATTTGTATAGCACATTGCAGCAACAAGGCCGTTCAAAGTGCTTTAAAAACACAAAAATTAACAAATAATAATAATTAAAAAACAGCCATAAAAACATCACACAGTCACAAAATGAGAAACTAGTAATAAACGTTACATTTGTTGAGTGCCACCATCAGAATCATTAATGCACATCAGATATGTTGGTCAATGTTCCAGTGATCAAAAGCAGCTCTAAACAGATTAGTTTTTAGCTTTGATTTAAAGAAACAAAAGGTTTCAGCTGCTTTGCAGTTTTCTGGAAGTTTGTTCCAGATTGTGCTGCTTCTCATTATTTGAGATATTATCTGGTAAATAAGTCAGAAAATGGATTACAACTATTTAGAATAGTGGAAATAAAGAGGAAAAGACTGTTTAAATGGTAATAAAAAAACAACATCTTGAACATGATAAACAACAGTCAATTCCAACAAAACAGTCAGATGTAGTGTGTGGAGAAGCAGATGTGGAAGAGACGAGCATTATTTCACAGAATCAGAATCCAGCAGGTTCACTGAGGTCAAAAAACATGCAATCAGGAAAATGAATCTGTTTTACATTGGAGGAAGGCAGCAGGAAGAGGTCAAGCTCTAATAAATAATCTTCATTCCAATAATGTGCTGAAACGCACTCCAGTCCTTCATGCACTGCTAATCTGTGGCAGTTTGAAGCAAACCCATCACCAACAATAAACGCAACGAATAAAGCCAATTCTGTTTGTGCGCAGAAATGCTCTAAAGTAACCCATAAAAGGCCCTCTTTTAACTTTGGGATCACATGAGTAAACTGCAAGGAATCTCAAGTTCCTCCAAGAGTGGGCTGAATGGAGCAGAGGAGAAATATAAAAGCATATTTGGAGGGAGATGGAGGAACCGAGGGCTTGGATTGAATCAGGACGGAGTGAACAACAACAGAGCCAGGCTGCCAACAGCTGTCTGTCTGACAGATGGAAGGAAGGAGGGAGGGAGGAGAGGAAGGAGAGAGTCCGGCGGAGAACAACCGGAGGAGATAAAGCAGATAAGCAGGAGAGAGCTTCATCCAAAACCAGCTAACGTCTCTTTTTACCCTTCCTGTCTCACATTCCTCCTTCTTTCCTTTCCGTACTGTTCAGTTTTGTCCCACTCACAGTTGTTTTAACCTCCTCCTCTACATTCAGCCCATCCACTCAGCCTCTCTGCTCCATATCCTGTTTGATCTGCTCTCATATCCTCTCTGCTCTTCTTGTTTGTTATCTGTTGTATCTCAGCATCACTGCTTTTCTGTCCTCCCACACTTGGCTTTATCTTATTACACACGCAACGGAAGGAATCAGGTTTGGCAGGAGAGTCAGAGAGGCCGTCTAAGAAGGTCAGCGATCAGATAGTTTCCCTTAAATGGATCTTTAATTATTCATTGTTTTTTTGGGGGGGGGGTTTGTCAGTTGAAGTCAGAACAAAATGAAATCCAGGTGGGGAACCCAGATATGCTGTATCTTCTGATTAGATGAACTGTACATACATACTTTCACTTTAACCCTTTGTGGCCCCTTCATTTTTTCATTAAGTTTCTGCTGTACTTCATTAATTTGTTTAGTACTGACTAAAGTCTGTTTTAACATGTTGTTGGCTCTTATAAATAAGTTAGATTTGGCTGTATAAATAAAGGCAAAATAAAATAAAGAAATAAATTTTATGCTCCCCTTGTGTTCCTGGGACATAAAACAAAAGCTCCTTCATAGACTCCCATGGAAATAAAATATACAACAATATGTCATCATATATTTTATTACTAACTCGAGTCCTCACCACACATAAAAATCAATTTTCTGAATTTTAAAGTCTTTAAAGACAGTTTTAATGATAAAAGTTTCTCTCCTTAAAACAAACACCAAAATTGTATTTATTTCTTTGGTCTGACAATTCCAGATATTCACAGTGCCTCTATTGGTCTTCATGTCAAAAAGAAGCTTAATTAAGGATTACCATAGAAATGTTATGTAGGACCACGTATTTTGCCATTTAATTTATGAATGCAATGATTATCTTCAGTCCTCGCTATTCATAGCAAATAGTCATGAATGTTATGACATTTATTTTTATTCCTTTTCCGTGGAATTGTGAAGTCATAGTCATTAGAGTGCATAAGAACTTCTGCTCTTGACACCACTTTGTTAAAAATGTAAATTCTGTTGCGACACCTCCAGGCACTGCAACCATCTTCTGATGTCTATTTATTTCTCATTTTGTACTATTTATTTCTTTATCTTTGTATATTGTGTATATACACATAACCTGCATCTTAACTCGAGTCGAGCAAATCTCAATCTCGTTGTAATCTGTTGATGACAATGACAAATAAATTTTATCTTATCTTATTAGGCTGTTATTTTCTATTTTGTATGCAAAATAATAGATTTACAGTTCATGAGAAAATCCTTTAACTACCTGGAAATAAAAATAACATTTTGAAGGAATTTCAACACAAGGGAATAAAAAATTAATAAAAGTAGAAATCAAATTGCAATGGAAATGCTATTCAAAGATGGGTTTAATGGGACGATTAAAGGGACACAGATTGCTTTAGGATTGTACGGGTGAAATAAAAACAACACAAATTAAAAGCTCCCCACAAAATATAAAATTTGAGCACTTTTTATGCAAGACACAAAGTCAAAGTTATCAAAGAATATTCCAACAGTAGGGTTAGGATTCAGAAGCTATAAGAAAATTCAGACCTCTTTACTAAAACACTCCTAAATAAAATCTTATGCAGCCAGCTAGTAAAGAGTCCACCTGTGAAATTTAGTATCAGCTTCCTGTTTCTTAAAGATTGATCAACACCATTTAAAAGATGAACAGAAAGTTTATCTCCATGGAAACAAAGTATGCTGTAATTATATGTATTTTATCTCTTTTGTTTTAGCTTGGTCCTCTCATTAGCTCTGGATCACATGATCTAAATGCTAAATGCCAGGGTTTATAACTTTATCCCCTCCCATCTGTTTGACTTCCTCCTCCCTCCGCCCCACCAGCCCACAGAGGTAACACATCCCAGGCCACCGGCGCCGTCTCCGGGGAGCGAAGCACCTAATGGAAACCTGGCATCTGGCCACATACTGTAAATACCGAACGATTTATGGCCAGCTCTGAGCCAGAAGGAAAGAAATGCACGGAGCGACACGGGGTGTGGAGGAAGAGGGGACAGGCGGAGAGATGGACCAGACGCAACCCAGCAAATCAAAAGTACTAATCTAAAAGCCCAGACAGAGAGAAAATGGAATAAAAACAGGAGTAGAGGGAAAAACGTACTGGGAAGCAGGATTCAGCAGAGAGGTTAGGGAATCAGATCTACACAGATAGAAGTTATGACTAAAACGGCAAATTTGGAGTAAAATTTAAAAAGAATAGCATAGACTATAGCTGTGAAATATTATTGATGTTAATTTTGCTAAATTATAAGGGAATCTCCACTTAAAGCTACAGAAAAGTTAAATTTATCAGTAAATCTGCAATGAAATAATTTATTACAGGTTTTTAATAATACATTTAAACTATTTTTGCAGCGTGGAATAGTCTTGCAACAAACTTCAAGTATTATGCTTTGCTTTTATTGTGGATTTTCTCAAATAGATAAGATCAAAATCATACTGAGAAGTAAAAATATGTATCTCCCTGGACCTATAGGGCTACACAATGTTAGAACATCTTGTAGACGAAAATATTGAGAGATATAATGATGACAATATCAGTTATGATATAAACCTATTGTCTTCCTTTTTTCATCCTCATGCTGTTGACTTGAGTACATTTGAAAAATCTGGAGTCACCCAACTTTTTTCATTACACAACATATGCAATATGCCAGTGCCAGTTAGACAAATCCTAGTGTAATGCAACCACCACCGTGCTTGATAGTTGGTGCACTGCTCTTAGGTTTAAAAAACTAACTTTGACATGAATTAAGTTGAATTTGAGACAGAAAACCAACCAACTTAAATAAAGTTAAATAAGCCTGTTGCTGGCAACATAAACAATGTGGTTGAGCCCAGGAAAGATCCAAAACTTATTAAAGGGGCTCTTTTGGGATCTAGAGTTGTAACTTGTTTTCTTTGCTTAACAAAATAAAAATAAAGCATCAAAATCAATGTTGTTGACAATGTTTGACAGAGTAAATGCTGTAAAAACCAAATCAAAAATATTCTACTTTCTTGTTTATCTTTGTTAAATACTGCATATTTTGGAGTTTCCCCTTAAATAAAATTGTAGGTGTTTTTGGACAAGTGGCAAAAAATAAATAAAAAAATCAATAAATGTAGAAATCAAGACTGATACAGAAGCCTAAAGGTTGTCAAAAGTCAGCCTAAAGATGTATTTTTGTGAAAAGTAAAAACCATTTCAAAAAATTTGCATGTAACCACTATGAAAATAATCTCCCTTCAAGGGTCATTTGCTTAGTTCTTGTGGAGCGTTTGAACCTGTCAGCAGCTGCTTCAATTTGCTTAGTGTTGGCTGGGTTGTAAAGATCCACTTTTTAGTGCTTTAAAAGCATCCAAAATGCTTCTTTGGTTTTCAGCAATTGTTGGTTGAAGTAAACTTTGGAAACAAGTTTCTGACAAATGTCCTCCTTCTAGAGCATATTAATTAACAACATGAGTTGAAACCGTGGAAATAATTTGCTTTGTCAACAATCAAACCGTGCAAAAATCTAAAGTCTAAAAGGTAGGGAAAGTTAAAATTTGCAACTCATCACAGATGTCATGGGCATTTAATCCCTCTGGCACCTTTGTATTGACTATACACCTTTTACTGTTAATGTCATAAAAATTCTAAATTTATGTATTTTTTCATTTTTACTGCATCAGATCCTTCCAACAACTTCAGACCCATAAGTAGATTTAATGTGTTTGATTTTTAAAAAATCTTTCCATGTTCTCCAGATAACTTCTGTTAGCTTCCACTAAATACTATGTTGGTGTAGTGCTTTAGCACAGCTAATGCGAATCGTGTTTTTTGGGTTAGTGCAGCTAACTTTTTAGTTAGCAGTGCCCAAAATGGAAGTATGTAAATTACATAGAAGTTTTTAATTGTAATGTGATGAAATGTGAAAAAGGTCTAGGCGTTTGAGAAAATAACAAAAAGTTGAATCAGTTAGTGTTATAACTAAAACGTGTTAAAATTAAAAGCAAATGCTTTGACTCAAACCCCACTGTGGGGACTCAAACCCCACTCAAACACCAGACACAGTTATTACCTTTTACAGTTGTTTTCCCAACTTTACAAGAGGCCTTTGAATGGGAAAATAGGACAGAGTCTGGAACTTACCAAACAAACTAAACAAAGAAACAGGGAGATAAAGGGTATGGAAATAATAAAAGACAGATATAATAAAGTTAAACCAGACAGCAAGGTCAAAGCTTAAAATGGATGTTAAAATAAAAGGGAAAGTCTTTAGAAAGAAATAACCCTAATTACCCCTTAATTTATTTTATTTACATACAAATAGAATCTAAAGTGAGGTATAATCTTTAAATCCTGTGTGGATATGTGATCCGAGACGGTTTCACAGAAACTCTGGGCATGTATTCATCCGGCACCACTGGAAGTTTCTTATATAAAAGTGGATTAGAAACAAATGTTTGCACTCATGTGGATATAATCAAGTCCGGGGCTCTGCGGCTGGTCTTTCAGCTGAGCTGTGTAAGACGAATTACAAAAAAAGAAAAAGGAATCCAAACTCGTTCCTCTCTTGTTTCCAGGAACCAGCCACAAGGACTGAATGTCTCTGGGTGAGCTCAGAGCGCAGCACTCTGTGCAGAAAGAAAAGGGGAGGCGGGCTGAGGTGAAGGGATCGGACGCATGTTTCTTCTTCTCTTTCTCTTTTTTTAGCTGCTGGCAGGAACCGTCAGCGACCAGATCTGCTTTCAATTACCGGTGGAAGATGATGTTAGCCTTCTTCCTGTCCCTTATGTCTTGCACATGCAAACTCCAAAACATCCTGAAGTCTCACCGCTGTCCTCTCACCCCTCCTTCTTCCTCACTAACCTCCCATGTTTTTTGAGCCCACTTTTCCTCCATCTGCGAAGACAAAGTCGTTCATCTTCATTGCAGCAAAGGGTAAAATGGCCACAGGGTCTTTTCCACTCTACCTCGTGGTAATTCAGTGGTCACCAGAGTAAAGAAGAATAAGACAGTCTGGGAAGAGAGGTACTGCTTGATGAGCTACTTTTAAAAGTGGTGATAAGTGACTACCTTTTTCAGGATTTAGATTATGCTTTCATTGAGCCAAAAAATGCATGATGTAAGCTGGCCTGCTTCCTTTCAAAACCACCACGAGGCTGAATGTAACGCTAGGAGAAGTAGCTTTCAGGACGAATTGTGTCGTTAAGACTGAAGATTTAAACCAAGTAGGAGCGGGAAGAGGCTACTGCATCAGCTGCATCAGTGTACAAGCATCTCACATGTTAAACCCTCACACTCATGTCTTAAAAGATTAAGGATTTCCTTATTTGTAAAAGAAATACCAAAGCATAACTCACAAGATGCTCAACACTACTCATTTTAATTTTTTGTGTTGGAGTTCTCATAAAATTACTGCTTCTAATATGACATTATTGTTATAATATTATGACCTTATTGAAATAATTTAAAAAATGAAAAATCTTAGCCTGCTCCTAATATTCCATCATAGAGTGGACTTGATTTTAAAGTCCAAATAAACAGAAGCTGTAAAACATGCTTGTCAAACAAGATGGTGGCCCCGAGCCTGCATACTCTGAACTATGGAAACTCAAGGAATGCATTATTGAAAAAAAAAAATCCAGATTTATAAAAAACTAAATAATCAAAAACCTAAATATTCAATTAATCAATCAAATCGATTTATTGCCCAGGTCTAATGGATAAGTTGATGGACAGATGGACAGACAGACGGGGGAGGTTTCTGTACCTTGGGAACGTCGATAGCAACCTCTCTCATTGCACTGGGCTTCACAACAGTCATGGCCCACTGGAGGTCCTGCATGGAGACCGTCACCTTCCCCATTAGCTGCTGGTCAGATGCCAGCTGGGAAACTCCCAGAGCTCGTCTCAGTGCACGAAGACCTGAGGAGAGCAAATTTAAGAGATGAAGCTCTAACTAAAGGTACTCATTGCTTTTTCACAGCTTAATTTATTTATGATGAAACAATGTTAACATTAAATTAGTTAACGTTAAATACACTGACACACACAAAAAAAGAATTGCGGTCAGGCAACTCCAGCTGTTGAGGCTTAGAGCCTTCTAAACATGGGATTCTAACAAGTCATACAAATGTTTTAATAAGTTAGTTTAAAAACAAAAAATTCCCCATCATACTGTTCCTATGACTGAAAGTTATTGAGATGCTAGAGAAGGCCACAGTGTTACTAGAGTTTTATCCATGTGTTTGGAGCAGAGTTGGTCAGCGCTTCCTCACTCGTTTTGGCACATTACTGGCCACTGCTAAATGTTGTTATTGCTCTAAGAAACTAAAGGGGAGAAATGTTTCCTACAAAGCAGACAATAACTTTTGTGTGCCTCTTAAAGGTTTTGGCTGATCATCAAACCAAGGTTGTCCTAACGTTTTTGAAACATAGGCCAGAACCTTCAAAAGTTGAAAGTCCTCATAAGCCACCAAAATTTAACCAGCTCAACAATAGATTAAAATGAAGTAAGACAAATATAAGTAGACTTATTTTTGTTGAAAAGGGATTTGTAAATCATACAAGAACTGAAATCCAAAACGGTTGTACAAGTGTGACTGTATGGTTTCCAAAATTCTAGGGGGGTTGACTGATTTTGAATTTCTTGGCTTAGAAAACAAATGGAAGAATTTTGGCCACTCTTTCTTTCAAAATGTTTGCTATATTTCCAAAAGTTTAATAAACCAGGTAAATGCAGATTTGGTTGATTCTGAGTGAAAGTCACTGGATAGTTGTGATCCTATTTACGATAAATAGAAAGCAAAAAGCATGTTTACTAAAAGATGAATATTGTTCTTGTAGCAAACATTTAATTTTAGAAAGATTTCAATTTGTCAGTAAAAAAATGCCCTGATTTTCTTTTTTTTTTTTTTTGAAGAAAATCTTTTCCACGGTATGTAAGGAAGCATTCTGTTTCACCAGCCACAGTTGTTATCCATGTCAGAAAGGAAATGAGGATTGATTAAGGGCCTTGGTCTCAAGCACATTCTCTGCAAAAAATACCATTCCTGCTTTTCCCTCAAGCTGGACTTTAGTAGAGATCATTAGTTTGCCCACAATGATTTTATTGAGAAGGTTTTTTTCTGACATGTGTCACAACATTGCACACAGCAGCTATGTGTACGGTGTGTGTTTTATACTCCAATAAGCTGGGTGACAATTTGTCAGAACCTAGAGCTCACGCAAATGTACAAAGGGAGTGAAGTTGGGTGGGGGTCCTTGCGGGAGGCAGAGGGTTGAGGGCTGGTGGGGAACGGACGTGGACCAGGACCAGGGGCCAGGCAGCAGACGAGAGGGGATTTATGATCAGACAAGACTGCATCCTGTTTATGTTTTCCAGAGCCTGTCTGACTAAGCAAGAGGGAGAGGAAGAAAAGACAGAGGAGCACAATTATTGCAGTAAGTTTGCTTTCTGTAAGCATACACAGTCCTTATTCTATGTCATATCTCTGCTTACAGTTCCTTCTCTGCATATCAGCTCAATTTGTTTTGTGTTCTTAAATTTTTTAGCTCCATTTGGAAACTATAAATGTTGCAAAAGAAAGATTTCTGGTCTGAGCAGCATGGACGAGGCAAGGCAGAGTAAAATATAGAAGAAAGCACGTTTTAAGACTTTTTAAATGTCACCTTGAATTAACTTAAAGACCAAAAAAGCTACATTGGAGATGGTTGGGGGGTCCTAATGTATTACAATCAAACATAGCAGTTGCAGTGAAACTTCTGGTGGTTGATGGCAGCAGGTTTTCACATGCTGACCTAACCTTGTTTGGGTTGGCAACAGAAGTAAATCAGTAGCTAAGAACATCGTCCAGTAACTAGTGATAAGTTTGCATTTACCCATGTTGAACGCGAAAAAAGCTAGCTAGTTAGCTAACTAGCAAAGGTATATTAGCAGCTAGTTAGCAGTAATCACAGAATGCAATGAAGACATCTGTGTGTGACTCAAACTTTTGCCTGACTTCCTGTGTGATTAAAAAAACTACATAGAATATTTAAAGATTAAACAATCATGCGACAAATTTAAGGCCCGTTATTATGGCAAACCTACATTTTTAAAAAGAATTTAAGATTTTTAAGGCCCTACTTTTAGGCCTTATATGTCTTAAATATATATGGATTTAAGACTTTAAAACTTGAGTTTAGTCCATAGTGTGGCTGGTTTGAGTCTCAAAGATCAGATGAGGACCTTCCTCCGCTAAGAAAAACTGAGCATAATTGAGGTGTTAGACTGCTTTCTGAGTGACTCTTCTCGGAGGTTTTCAGGAAGGAGACCCTGTGGGACTAGCTTGAAGGACTATAAATCCCGTCTGGTTTGGAAGAACCTTAGGAACTTTGGCTTACCAAACCTCGAATAAGCAAAATAATTAAAAAAACAGATGGATGTGCATGTTAAGTTTGTTGTCTATAAATTCTGAGTCTTTCAAACTGACCAGAGATATCTTTGTTTTTATTATCTAATATTCCAGACCGCTAATTTAAGCGGTAATGTCATTGCTGCCCCATAACATGAAACCACATCTGACAAATGTTGAGCAACTCTCTTACAAAGATAATCTCTACAGAAAACACTGGGAAATGACCCATCTTAAAGAGAAACATGGTTCCAGTCTGATAGCCTGGAGGATGGCGGAAACCTGATTCAACGATGTAACTTTAATATTTTGCTTTAGGGATTCACTGCCTCCGAACTGCTCTTGGCTGACTCCAAGCACACATTTGGTTTTGTTATGAAAACATCCGATGGGAAGGGAGGAGGAAAAAACAGAGAGGCAACACAACACAGTTTAATCTGAACCTTATGTGGACTCGTGTTCCCATTTACTTTTTCTTGCGCTCTTACTTTCCGGAATCCTTCAAATTCAGCAGTAATCAAGTGGGAAATGAAAGTAAAAGGAGCCTCCTAGATGAACAAGAATGCACATTTGCAAAACATCAGCAAAGGCTCAAATTATAAGAATGAGTAGGAAGAGTTCACAGAGTTTGCGTGGCTAAGGGAAAACAGATTATTATTTGTGTTTTTATGTAACAGAAATGTTCTTAATTATGCACATCAAAAACAGATCTTCCCCCAAAAATCTACATCCTCTCTTTTGGGAGTTGGGTTGGAGGGGTCACATCCGCCTGTACGCGAACCAAATCCTGTAAATTTTATTTGGACTGAATGATCTCATCAACAAGACTTCCTGCTTTCTGCAACCAGTAGGTGGTGCTGTGACTATTAATGAATAGTCTATATGCTACCTCTTCAGACTTGGATCCTGAGGATGAGAGTTTTTTAGTTTATTAACCTTTTCATATTATGTTGACCAGATCAACACCTTCATCAGTGGTCAAATAAAATATGAATGTAAAAATCCTTTAGTAAAAACGTTAAATACAAATCTCCCACTACTCTGCAACGTTTGGAAGCATAAATCACTTTAAAGGGGGTGAATATTTACACAATCACTCGTTTTATGTTATGCTTAATTATTATTTCATAAAATCACTTTTCACTTTAACAGTAAAAAGACTTTTTTACATTTTATTTTGTCAAAAGAGGAAAATTTTGTTGATCATGATTAATTTGTAAAAACAATAAAAGGGTGAAACATCTAAAGGGGCGAATACTTTCTATAGGCACGATAAGTGATACAGTGTGTTGTTCTGTCATAGGGCTGGACAATAAATCAATAATATGCATTGTGATAGGCATGTGATCAATATCAACAGATTATTCATCTGATAGAATTTTCAATCATTTCAATGAACTCAATGAATTTGTTACCAAGCAACTCACTCACTCTTTGGTTACCTTGCAACAACCTGTTAAGTAACTGGCATAGCAGCAGTTTTGCCATTGTGCCTTATAACTGCATAAAAGTTTTAAAAAATACGATATCACCAGTTTGGTAATATTGCCGACATTTGAAATAAAAACATAAAAAAAACAATATCTATTGATATCGACTGAGCTGAAACGCATATACTGTGATGTGTTTCTCAGCAGTGTCGTCCAGCCCTAGTGTCACATAAAATATAAACAAATTCCATGAAATATAAAGTCTGTGGTTGTAAAATGTGAAAAGAATCAGAGGTATGAATACCAAAGAATGAGTTTGTGTCATCTGTCCATGCTACAACTCCCTTCTCAGGTCATTTCAGCATCATTATCTAAACTACATTTATGAGCAGAGACAGAAAGATTTAAATCAGTTTTAGGTTTCAGTAGAAAAGTAAATAATATTTCTGCACTTTAGGCAGAACACATATTTCAAAGAGCGACTCTCAGGCCGGAGTTGTAGTTCCTGAGTGACTCTTCCCTCTAATGAATTATGGAAATACTTTGGGCATTACACTATTACAAAACCACAGGAACGTTTTCATTACTCAGTTTCCGGAGCGTTCTTTGCACCTGTATTTAAAATACCCAACATCTGTTCTCGGGGCTGAAGCACGGCAATAATACGTGCTCTTCAAATTCACTCACACTAACAAATACACGTGCATAAAATGAGCATTACAAACCGATAACCTCAGAAACACACACACACACATACAGATGTGCCTTGGTAGAAGGTAAGTGCAGGGGTTAAGAAGTACAAGCAGCACATTTCCGGGTTTTATAAACAGACGCCTCAAATAAACTTCACATGCTGATCCAACTGATATTTATGTGGCCTGTCCTGAAATTCCTGCAGAGTCTTTAAAAGGACAAACGAGATGGAAAAAGTCCTTTATAAGGCAAGGCTGCTGCTGTAAACATCAGCAAGCATTTAGCACTGTTTGGCTCATTTAGTCTTCCACTGGAGAATTTATGTCAAACACACAAAACTGCGCTCATTTCAGCTGCCGTTTTTCTCCCTCGTTTCGACACAGAGGAGTAATCCTCGTTTCCTGCGCCTGCTGGCCTGGATGATTAATGGTTTTAGGTAAAAACTCTGAACCCCTCAAAGTTTGGCTTTAAGGAGGCTTTAGTAAGATTTTTAGTCATTTTTTTCCTGCACAATCACCATCTAAATCACAGGCATTATTTAATCAAAGGGCTTTCTGTGGGCACAACTCAAAACTCTGAGTTTATCCTTTCATAGAATACATTTTACTGGCCCTGTTTAGGTGCAACGGGCTTCCCCTGTTTAGAGAGGCTTGTAAACACTGCGCCCGGATGTGGTCAAACCCAAACGCACCCCAGCATACATGCTACATAAAATTTGCACTGTTTAGACTGTGGAAATGAGTCATCTACAAGCAGCAAGACCAATTGTGTTCCAGAGAGACGCCAGAGAGACTCCAGAGTCTGTGAGACCACATGAGAGCTTCCAAGAACACCTAAAGGAATCTGTTACCAAATGCTGCTCAGTGTAAGGTTCTGGTTTGTTGGGATCACGGTCAGAGAAATGATCAGGAAGCAAGACTGGGCTGTAAATCTGTTTCTGTGCTCATTTCTGATTTAGTATCTGAGCCAGATGTTTGTGAAATGTTGTCAACATGACACAAAGTGTTGGCTATTCTTTTCTAAGTCTTCATGCTCATCTTTATTCTTTATTTAAAGAAGATGCAGTTTAGCAATAAACTGTGAGGATAAGGCTTTATTTTCCTAGAACTTCCCCTCAAAACTGTAAATTTTTAGTGATTTTTGAGAGCATTTAAAGGGTAGTATTATGTAAAATCGACTTTTTGAGCTTTACATCATCTTATAAAGTTATTCCCTCATCAAAGAGTGTTTGATGAGTGTTGCTTTGATTCTTTCATGCATGAAAAATCCTTTAATCTCCCGTGGCAACTATTCCGTTGTGCAAAATGCCTGAGTGGACCGAGCCCCACCTTTGAGGCGAAGATCCTCTTTGGAGCTGTAGTTTCAAAGCTTCCACCTCACAGAGCAGCCCTCCCCCTTGACTACCCCACTCAACTCCTTCAGACTAGTCAGCACCAATTAGCAAACACCTGGTGGAAGTGCTCATCTGCTGAGCACATTATACAAGCTACCAGTGCAACAATGGTAAAAATGTTGTTGAAGAGTTAAGAGAGGAGCGATGTTATGTTGACTGCCTGGAGGTGGAGTTTCAGAAAGAGCAAGAGTTTTTAAAGCGACAGAGACCCAATTTTAAGACACTAAATTATGAAGTCAGGTTTCTGTTATGTTATATATATATATATATATATGTATATATATATATAAATATTATAATAACTTAAAGTTATTAAAAACTACATTTTCAAAAACCGACTCAGTCTGCAGGGAATTTACACCAAAATGCATGTCTTCTATATGTACATTACTCAACACAATAAACTCCAACATGAAGCAATCGAGTTAAAACTTCTAACCAATAAGAAATAAAATAAAGGATTTTAAAAATAGCTCCATCTCCGTCAGCCTGATCCATAAGAGCGTGCGTAATGACACACGTCAGATATCAGCCACAAGAAATGTCAATGTGCTACATCAGATACAACATGCAGGCTGCCAGAGATACTTTTATAAATAGTTACTGCCGTGCTCTCGTTGGATTCTTGTGCTGTGACTAACACAGTGCAGAACGACGTCTGAATGTGTACATAAATATGTCAGCCTGCATGAAACTATGATGAAAACCACCTTCCTCCTTCAGACAAAGATCCAGAGAGAACATTATGAAAGGAATGTGTTTGTTCACTCAACACTACCAATTGATAGGATTTAATAAATTTAAATTTAAATGCAAACATATTCACCTAAATCTATTAGGACTGTAAACAAAATCCATAGTAATATTAGTTTTTTTCTGAATCATGAAACTATGTAAAAAAGGAGAATGAGTGTTGTAATATAGAATCTGGCCACTGGAGGACCTCGTTTAGAGCAAATAGAACTGAAGTGGGAAGCAATGCTGCAAGATATTTAATTTTTGATTATTAGTTCTTCATCGTTCTGAAGGTTTTTCCAAGTTCTTTAGATTTTAGCACATCTTCACTCATTGGCAATCTAGATCTGATAAAAGAAAAGAAATAAGAAATGAAGGGAAATGTACAACACAAGAAAAAAATACTGTACTGTTATTAAATACTCAGGTTATCAGGAGTGTGAAACTGAGAAGGAAAATCTAGGAAAATACACAAACTGTGCGTATAAAACAAACACATCACTAACAGCAATATGGAAAAAAATCATGAACCCTTTCCAATATGAATCTCAATAGCAGATAATTTTCCTAGTCATATTCCCAAATAGGAACCTTTGAAGTTCTGTGTGGTTTAGAAGCAGGCTAAATAGCAGTAAAGTTACAGTTGTAACTTCTGTCCTGGTCATGTCTCTGCGCACTGATTACAGCTGCAGTTCATGCCACTACACTCTTAAACTTGGTTTAATGATCCAGGAGCCAAGTGTGGTGGTTACCTCTTTCACTGCATTTTTGTTTATTTTTTTTTCCTCTGGTTTAAAAATCATTTCATTCAAGGATCAAAGAATCTGACCTGGATTCCCTCAGTTTATGCAGAAAAGTAAAAGCACTAATTTTCCAAACAAATTGCTCCCCCTGCAGAGGCTTCAAAGGGATTTTAGGTGTCTTTGGTGGAACAGAGTTGCCTGTCGTCTAACGTTTCGTTCCAGGCTCGTCGATCTGAGATCCACTACAGTTCAGGATTGGTTATATAATACATCTGTCGTCAAGACGTTGTTCCTGGGGCTCTGAGTGGACAAACAAAAACTTCCCTGATGACATCAAGATTTCCATTCACTCTTGCGCGCACACACACAAAAACACACACACAGAAAAAACATACAATCACTTGGCCTTGCCATCCTTCCCCTTGACTTTCCTCAGATTGGAGCAGCTGAACTGAAGGTTCTTACTCTCTGATCTAAAAGCAGGCTGGTATTGTCTCAAAAGCAGGATGTGAAACCTAAACTCAAATGTGCGTCTCCTATGCATTAAATATAGAGCAACGGGTGTGTGTATGGGAGGGCGCCTCTCTGCAGCTGTGCGATGTAAGGATCTACTGCGTGACCCGAGCATGTCGGAGTCACCGTGATATGTCCCCTCGTTCTTATTTTTCAGGAAGCGCTGCGTCTCACCGAATGCTTCCCCCCGCAGCTCATTGTTACCTGAGCAGCAGAAGGAAACAACTGGTTGTTTTTCAGACTCTGGCTTTTGTTTTTGCCAGGGAAAGCATGGACTGGCACCATGTGTACAAATTGATGCACATACAAGGAATGCATCCTTATGATGGAAACTTGGTGAATTTACTTTTAACCTTCACATATGAAATGGTTTTTAACAAGACAATCCTAAATATCCAATGCATGAGCAAAGATGAACCCCTAGGAACAATGTGACCACTGATTTCAGTGTGTATGGCGCACAGAGTAGTGCAGCCCTGCAGCCCTGCCCCCCCCCCCACTAGTTGCCCTAAACTGTCAGTCAAATGGAAGTGAAAAAGCTACTACATTTTTCCCTTCCTTACAAGAAGATAAACTCGGCTGATTTGAAACATTTTCAGTTGCAAAACACCAAGACAGCCTGGCGTGGTCACCTAGCAATCAGCCAACACGTTTATTAAGGAAACCGCTAAGAGAAAATGACTGTTAAGCAGCTGACTGAAGCTAGTGATGTCAGTAAACGGACTACACAACCAGCTGTAGGAGTTAAGTGACAAAGAAGAGCAGCAAATAGTACATTATTTATATGATTTGACTACAAACTCCAAACTATTTTTTCTGGATTATCACAGTCATTTTTTTTGTGTGAGACTTGCTATGTTTGCATCTTAACTGGTACAAAATATAATAACTGCAAATAGAAAAGCATATGTTTTAAGTGACAGTGCTTGTATCTCTTTTTTGTACAGCTTTGGCTTTGACTTCAGTGTTCTTTTAGTAAATGGCCTTTTTTTGAGTCTGTATACTCCAGTTAATGATTAATCAATTACTTACTAAGTTGAAAACTATTTAAATCATCAATTAATCATGATTAACTCGATTAATTGTTTCAGCCCCAGTCTTCATAGATGTATCACACAGACTTATCAGCATATGATGGAGTTCATTAAGTTTCCATTATTGGCACTTTTCAGCATGGTACAGACAGAAACGTGAATGGTCCCCTAAAGTACCACTGCCTTAAACATCAGGTCATTGTATCATCTGCACCTCTTTGCAAACACCTGATCATTTTGATTCAGTTTCATCTGCAAAATAAATTTGTTTCAAATGTTATCCAACTGGACTTTTATTTCTATGAGCTGACAAAAAGCAGAAAGCACTTTCTGACTTTTATATGATTCCTGAAGGGCTCTGTGTTTCTCTAAGTAATTTTGTTTTGGATGCATTGGGAGGAAGTGAGCGGATTGGGTTGGGGAGTTTGTTGTTTCCCCCGGGAGGTGAAGAGGTTTCTGCAGAAAACACTCCCAGTCACGTCTGGCCCTCTGCGGATAGTAAATCACGCTCTCAGCCGGAGTGCTTCCGAGCAGCAGTCCCAGCTCCCTCCCCGGCTGGAAAGGCAATACGCCACGACCGAAGGCGGTGGGACCACCCAAGAGCCAATATGGGGTCACACACAGACACATCCACAGTAAAACAAATAAGTATGCAGTCGCACAATCGAGCCCAGGCCACTACACTCGTCCTGGGGATGTGAGGCGAGGTACTCTGTGGCAGTAGGGGTGAGGGGGCACAGGAATTTCACAATAACTAGTGGTTTCAGTGGTTTCTCTAACTGGGAGCACAATACCACACAAAATCCCAACTTCCTCTATGTGAAATAAAAAACAATCAAACGTTGGCTAACCCTGGTGCTCAAAAAGGCTTCAGGCGGAAAACGAACGCCAAGAAAACATGCCATCAAACCATTAAAAACCAAATAGGAAACAAATAATTCAAAACTAATTGGGGTTCCGTCAAATTTCTCCAAGAAGGAGTGAGATCAGGACAACAAGAGAAGATGAAGTGAAAACTCATAAACCGACTGTTTTTTCCGTACTAATTTGTTGGCTAGTCGGCTGAACCATTGAGGAAAACCAGTTCTAAACAACAGGACAGCAAATCTGGGAGTTAGATGAGGAACATAAACGAAGAGACGTTTAATAGCAAGCATCTGTTATCTGACTCTGTTCCACATCTGCTGGTGAAAAAAAAATAATAATTTTGACCCTGCTCAGGAAGACTATGGACAGAGATCAAAACTATTATTTTTTTTATTATTTTAGACTTTCTTGTCAAATTTCAAGAGTTTTTGTAAAAGTTGTTTTCCTTTTGTGGCCCCAATGGATTTTTCGGTTCCACAGGGCTCCAAATTGGGTTTACTACTTTTCTTTTTTGGCAAGATAATAAAGCATAAAAAGGAGGAATGAAAGGTAAAATGAAGAACATAAATATAATTCATTTGAGTGGCCTTTTAAATTTGTTTTAGTTTTGCTAATTTACCAGAATCAGAAACTGAAAAATAAAAATCTAAAGGGAACCACTTTCTTGGACAGCTTAACTATTTTTAACAATATGCCACCTTTCCTTTAAAAAGGACAAGATTAACAACCATCATTTTACTTAGGTTTCTGTTTGTGACTCCACAAACAGGGGACACCCACTCTCACCAAGAAAACCAGTTTGAAATCAATTCCTGGTCCAACAGTGAGGAAGTAGAAACACTCTGAGTTTTACTTGCCTGCTTCTTTGCAAACAGCGGCGAGATCGGCTCCGACGTATCCGTGAGCGGCGTCCGCTAGCTGCGTCAGCTCCACTGTGGTGGCGCTGCATGGCACCAGACTCAGCTGCTTCTGCAGAATGTCAGCCCGCTCTGCACTACCAGGAACTCCCACCTGAACAGAACACGGCATGGGTCACAGGTAAGAACGGGGAACTGGAAATTTCCAGGGAGAGACGTTTTGGAAAAAACTGAACTGCTGAATTTCAGCAGCAGCAGCAGCCATGACTTCAGACATGAGTTAAAAGCTTGTACGCACCTCTAACTCCTTGTCAAAGCGTCCCGGCCTGCGCAGGGCAGGGTCGAGGGCCTGGGGCCGGTTTGTGGCCCCCAGGACCAACAGCTGGCCTGAGTGACCCTCCTGGACACATAAAAGTGTTTCAGTATAACATAAACACATCTTAAACAATGACCTGCTGGAATGGTTTAGATCAAATCATATATAAACCAGAATGGCCTAGTCAAAGTCCAGACCTAAATCCCCTAACCCCCAAAATTGAGAATCTGTTATATTTCTGTTCACAGAGGCACTTCGTTCAACCTCGCTGAGGTTGACAACGAATGTGCAACAAACCCAACTAGTAAGTATTGACTCAGAGAGGTTAAATACAAATGAACAAAACACTTTTAGACACTGTAGCCCCATTGAGTCAGCAGACTAGAGAAATTAAATTACGTTCCAATTAAATTACCCAAGTTTAATAAATTAGTCCACTTAATTTGTGGTCCAATTTGCTAAGAAGATAAAATGAGACAACTTCTCTGATTTTCAACAGCATTTTGAAACAAAAAGTATTTAAATAATCCAATCACCTGAATATAGTTGACCAACTTCCCTCACTGATTTTCAGAGTTTCATGTTATTAAAACATTTAACCATCTTGAGATTCAAACTTGGCTACATCCGGTATTTCTTGAGCTGGTCTGCCTGCAAGATGAGTTGCGTGTTTGTCCTCTCCAACGTTTTTATGCCGAAGGGAGAAGTCAAACAGATAAATTGCATTGCAGACAAGAACACTGAGGAGTAGGAAGTGCTTTTCTGCATTCCAGAAGGCATTCGGTCCTGGTGACCCTGGATCCCCCGGTCCTGCAGACGGGTGGACACAGAGAGCAAGCTGCTCGACTTGCATGACACCATTAATCCTCGTGAAGGCGTTCTCTTCCCGAGGACACGCAGTTCTACTTAAATTCAGTTATGTTGGACCAGCTCAAGGCGACCATCTGTAATTTCTTTCATAAAATTTCTGGGATGTGTGTGTGTATTTTTAGGGGGAAGATCTTTGCTTTCATTAGAGCACAAACAACACCCCAGAGATCCAACCCACAGCGTCTGAAGTGCATCCAGCCTGCAGAGATGGTTTCTGCATGACAATCTACATTCCTGATGAGGAATCCTGACAGCAGCTGGACGTCTGCGTCTACTGAACCAGCACCTCCTGGACCATGGGAAGAGAACAACCTCAGACTGAAAAACGATGAAAAATTCTACCTTAATTTAGCATTTAATCAATAACTGTTGAGAAGCAACTAGAGTTGGGAGGTACCTAGTTACATTTACTTGAGTAATTTTGTTCAAAAAATTTACTTTCAGGAGTATTTTTATTACTGTGCTGTTCTTTTTACTGTTAGTTGAGTAATTTTATTATGAAGAAAAACTACTCTAACCTGAGTACAATTTCTGGATCTTCTGTCACTGTGAGTAATTTCTCTCCCAAAGCTCTGTGGAAACAGATTTGTTTAAATACTGAGATATTTTAAATAAAAATCAGGTGGTCTCTGCAAGAAAGCTGAGAATTGGTCATTATTGAGTCTTTCAGGATATTCCACAAGTGGCAAAAACAACCAAGAAAAGGTTCACCAGACAACAAAATCTTCATTTTTCCAAGGCAACCAGCTCACAGATATAAATATTTTTTTTGTATTTCTCAATAAACACATTTTTTTCTTTAATGTGTTCATATCTCTAAAAGCTTCTCAGTAAAAAATGCCCCCTTTCACTCCTAGTTGTTAGTAGTGCCAAGAATGCTGTGTAACTGATCAGAGACGACCTACCGATCCGATGCCGTCCATCAGAGTCAGGAGAGAAGCGACGACTCGTTTCTCCACCTCGTTCTGAGCTCCTTCTCGCTTCGGGCACAAAGCATCCAGCTCGTCTATGAAGATGATCGCGGGCTGCCTGTCAGAGGAAGGATAGGTATTTACCAAGAATACAGTCTGAACAGTAGGAATGATTCTTTTTGCTTGGAGCCATTTAATGTTTTACAGATTTCACAGTGAACTGGTTGGATTTACCTCTGAGACGCCTCTGTGAATATTTGTCTTAACCTTGCTTCTGTTTCACCGTAGAATCTGAAAAGATTCAAATAAAACATTTACATCTACTCACTATTCCCAATAAATTTATATTAATTTTAATTATTAATTGAACAGTTCTATTAACAGTTTGGAATCAGATTTAGACTCAACTGGACTTTTAAAAACAATAAATGTGTGCCTAAGCCTGCTACCACCATGGCAGTAAAACAGGCAGTGCCTCCAGTTGCAAACATAGAAATTCATGCAAAGTAAAGAGATTCCCGCATTTTTTCACGTTAAAGCATAATTATGAGTTTATTGCAAATTTTCCATTGAAATGGTCAAAATTAATTTTAAGTCACTGTTAACTCTCTCTCCTGAAGAGAGTTAACAGATTAACTCTCTTACTTTTTCTTACTTTTACTGCATTCATCCTTACTTTATGTCAAGTTATAGTCTGTAATCAAAATCAATCTGTTTAAATACCTTAAAAAATAAAAGTGTTTGTGTCAAATCTGTTTGGTTGTTACCTTTTTCTCAACTGCTTACGTCTACATGCAGATTTTGGAAGAGGTATAAATACGTAAATATAACACTAAATTTCTTGCAAATATTTCCAAAATAGCACCACAAAAATTTATGATTTTGATGGGAAAAAAATCAAAAATAATTGTGAAATCCTGGAGGACTGAAGAAGCTATTTAAAATATATATACAATATTTCACGAGAAAAATGGCACATAGATTGTTGATGACTATTAAAACTGTTTCCTCTGCAAATTGTTAACATTTGAACTACCGCCAGTGTGGTTGTATGTAAATTCAAACTAAAGTATCCAAATGTGAAAAACCATTGCAGTGGTTTGCTTTCTAAACTGAAAAAAGAACTGTTCAGATGAATTCATCTTTTCTGATTAAATCCCAAACTGTCGATGGAGAGAATCTGAGCCATGAGTCCATACTTGCTGATGACCTCTGGGCCGTTGATCACCACCATGTGCGCACCTAGCTCATTAGCTATGGCTCGGGCAATCATAGTTTTCCCCGTGCCTGGTGGTCCATACAGGAGAACGCCTCGAGGAGGAGGGATGCCGTAGCTGGAAAACAGCTCGGGTCGCTTCAGAGGAAGCTCGATGGTTTCTCTGATGGCTTCCAGCTGGCTGCTCAGACCACCGATCATGCTGTACGTGACCTTTGACTTGGAGGCTTCTTCATTCAGTTCTTTCTGCCCTCTTTTGATGTTAAACTGGACTTTGGTGAAAGATGTGACAGAGTAGAACGTGTTGCTGCTGCTAAAACCACCAGGGGGAGCTGTTGGTGCATTTCCAGGCTGCTCTGAGCTAATGAGGCTGTTTTCTGCAGGATCGGAGGTGGAGGAAGGAGTGAGAGGAGCGACAGGCGATGAGACTGAGGAGAGAGGAGCGGCGCGGAGCGGGGTACTGGCTGCAGGACCTGGCTCTCCAGCTGTGCCTGGTGCCATGTCATCATCTACAGTGAGCATGCTGAGCTGCAAGGAGAGGTCAGCTGATGTAGAGTTCATCACAGACGACTCTTCTGTTTCGGGGGCCGCTCCCAGAGGAGGATGGGCTCTCTGCAGGGTGACACCATCTTCTCCTCTTATGGTCTCAACCCGAAGGCTGCAGGCGCGACCAAAATAACTCAAAGAGACAACGTTCCCTGGCAAGATGATGCTCCCAGCTGGTGGAGGAGAAACAAAGTTATTCCAACAGAGAAAAAAAATCTGCACAAGGCAACACACCGAAACCGAGTCAGTGGACATGAAAAACAGTTTACATATTATACTGTCAACAGGAACTCACCTAAAGTCCTCACTAAGAAGTTCTTGAATTCATCTGCATCAAATGTGTCATCTTTTGACCTAAATAAAATATTTAAACCACAATAAACCACATTAGTTATACATTGAAACTTAATATATCTCTATTAATTAGAAGGAAATCAGTAATGGTTTAGAACAGGCTGCAAGTATTGAACCTTCCACAACGGCGCTTACCGTATTTTCCGCACTATAAGGCGCACCTTCAATGAATGGCCTATTTTAAAACTTTTTTCATATATAAGGCGCACCGCATTATAAGGCGCATAGAATAGACGCTACAGTAGAGGCTGGGGTTACGTTATGCATCCATTAGATGGAACTGCGCTAAAGGGAATGTCAACAAAATAGTCAGATAGGTCAGTCAAACTTTATTAATAGATTACAAACCAGCGTTCTGAAAACTCTGTTCATTCCCAAAATGAATAAACAGCTGTTTTATTATTTTCCCCGAGGTAAAGTCAGTGACGTGGTATTTTCATGACACAGTATATCTTTTAACAACAGCAAGGTATAACATATAGTGGAGGGGAACTTTTCCTCGATTCAATAAACACGTAAAAAACAGTCTGATACTGTTACGGTAAATCAAACGTTAGTGCAATCACAATATAGATCCACTTCCGCACCATTGATTCGTTCATGTTAAATTCTCTCGCTGCTGCTCTATTCCCGTGTTCTACTGCATGACTGATCGCCTTGAGCTTAAACTCTGCGTCGTAAGCGTGTCTCTTAATAGGAGCCATTTTGGGGTCTTTACACAAAACCCAGCGTGCACCGCGCGCTTCTTCTTCTACGGGGGAAAATGAAGTCGGAGGCTGCTTACTGTAGTTGCGAGACCTGTTGTGGCTCAATATTGGTCCATATATAAGGCGCACCGGATTATAAGGCTGGCTGCACAGTGGCGCAGTTGGTAGCACTGTTGCCTTGCAGCAAGAAGGTCCTGGGTTCGATTCCCGGCCGGAGTCTTTCTGCATGGAGTTTGCATGTTCTCCCTGTGCATGCGTGGGTTCTCTCCGGGTACTCCGGCTTCCTCCCACAGTCCAAAAACATGACTGTTAGGTTAATTGGTCTATCTAAATTCTCCCTAGGGGTGTGTGTGTGGGGGGGGGTGTGTGTGTGAATGCGTGTGTGTGTGTGAATGGTTGTTTGTCCTGTATGTCTTTGTGTTGCCCTGTGACAGACTGGCGACCTGTCCAGGGTGTACCCCGCCTCCCGCCTGGAACGTAGCTGGAGATAGGCACCAGCAACCCTCCCGACCCCATTAGGGACAAGGGTGAACAGAAAATGGATGGATGGACGGATTATAAGGCGCACTCTCGGCTTTTGAGAAAATTGAAAGTTTTTAGGTGCGCCTTATAGTGCGGAAAATATGGTAATAACTTAGATTAAAAAGAACCAGCTAAATCTAGATGTAATAACAAACACAGATATTTAACAGCTTTGATCTTCCTTTGACATTTGCATTTTTTTTTACAAAGATTGACACTAACAGTAGTAATAATATGTTTTTAAATATGTTTTTCATTTGGAATCTTTTTGTTTTACACCATTTCCATTCAACAGAAAAAAAATCCATCCTTGTGTTGCTAAATTTCAGGTTTATCATTATTTAGAAATACAAATAAAATTGTGGTTCTTTAAAATTGAAAACAGATTATTTATAGCAGATATTAATCTAAAAGATTAAGTTGTCTTTTTTCAAAATGTTGTGTAACATTTGCAGATCTAAGCAAGTTTTACTTTTCTTGCTTGAGAGTAAAACTGACTTTTTATGATGATGGCAGATTGCAAGTTTACACTTACTTCCTTCTTTGTGTCATTATTTGTGTGCAGTATTTTCAACAAAACATGGAGTCCCTCACCTCAGGGAGGAGCTTTATTTTAGGAATCATTATTTCTCTTTGTCATTCAGGCCAGTAGATGCTATAAAAATAATATGATTGGAGTAATGTTAAATGGAATTGAAAGAAATATTTATAAGTCCCAATTTAAATTAAAACTGCAGTTATATGTTTTACCGGCAGATGGGAGCATTTACCCCAAAAAAACAAACTGAAGATGACTTTAAACTTTTTCTACCTTTGTGTCTAAGTTTAAATTTTCAGGAAAATATAATCCTAAATATTTTAACTACTTTATTCATTTATTTTGGAAGACTTGAAGCTCCATTTCAAAAATGTGGCCAAATATAGCCTGGTTTACAAATATGATGATTATTCGCAATAAAATCACGTCACAATTTCTAAATATGAAATGGTGCTAAAACTATTCAAACCCAACATCAACACAATAGATTTTACATGAGGAGCTGACATCCCCAATCCTCAAAAAAAAAAAAAAAAAAGGAAACCTCACACACTAAAGGTCGCAGTTAAAGATCCGACAAATAAAAACCAATAGGACCTTCTGCTTTCTGTGAATGTGTTGTGAAAAATTACCGATTAGAGAGAACCAGCTCCTCAATCTGGACCACAGGACCCGTTACCGGGTGCAGCATCACCGCCTCTCCTGGCTTAACCCTCAGATTGTTCAGAGCGCATTTCTGAAGACCAACTTTTCCACCTGGAAACGATGCAACAGGCCAACCCAAACACACCTGAACAACAGAAAACAGGATCCATGATGCTTAGAAGATGTCAAAGCTGAACAGAATATCCAGAGAGTCAAAGTCCATCATTTATCCAAGTGAATATTCAAGCTTCTACAACATAGTAGCAAATAAGATGCAGCATGTTATCTTCCACAGTTACAAAACCAAAATAATCAGATCTTTATTTAAGTCAAAAGAAACAGAATGCCTTTCCTTCATTTAAACAGAAACCAGCTTAAAGAAAAAGAAATGCAGAAACAAAATTGGATGGTTTTCAATACTTTACCTGCAATTTTAACACTTTGAGTGAGAGGACATTAACATAAAGTAAAATACAGTTTTTCTCAAATGTTTTCCTGAACTATTTATGACTCATTTAATAATATAGAGGTTACCTCTTGTTGTCCTGATGGACTCGTCAGCAGGATCGGTCTCCCGATACAAACACCGGCCGACTTCATAGAACTGAGGCTCAGCTGGGCTAAAGTCCGTCTGCAGCTTTTAGGAGTTTTATCATCAGCTAGAAGGGGAAAAGAGGAAAAAAGTTGAGTGTTTACATTAAAGAGAAAACTACTAAATACAAATACAATCAGTTTTTTACTAGGAGCCTTTTAGAGACTCATACAGATCAAATTTTAGAGCTGAATCTAATATGTTAGATTCAACTCTAAATATATTATATAGATATATTTATATTAAATCATTTTCATATAAATAAAAGTAAAAGTTGAGATTGTCAGAAAATTTTACTTTGCTTTACAGTTCTCTTAAAGGAGCAGAAATCTTTTACATCACATTTTTCCCTCCCACTTAACTTTCCCTAAATATGCTTGAACACACCACTCTGGATCGCCCATTTCTTTACCAATGACTTTATGGTTTACCAAAGACGAGGCAACACTTTGCTCTGCAGTTTTTACAATGGTTGTAAACGCCATTACATCTATATGCTAAAAAATCATGTCAAAGTTTGTTATGTTATGTTAGCAGTGTGTTATCTATGCTATTTTTCATGAAATAAATATTATCATTCTTCCACGGGTCCAGCTGGAGGAGAATCTTTCAGCATCAGATCAACTGCATCCTCACTCCACAAATACCTCCATTTTCTCATCAGTTTGCATTAACTTTAGCTGCTAAAGGTCAGACTCCTGGTCTAAATTTCCACCTTTTTCAATGAAATCCATAACAGAGAATGAGTTGCAGTCCGGACTTCTGCAGTTTCCTCCATCAAGTCCAGATATCTGCAGGCTGCTGGACTCATCCTTCTGAAGCAGTGAATTATCTCCCTCACTCGCTCTTTTTGACTTGCTCTTATTCTTCTTGGAAGACATGATTACAGTAAAAATATGCTCCACGTGAATCCGGCGACATGTGTAAACATGGAGAGGAGACATCAACTTCCTGGTTAAAGGTTAGTCCCGCCTCTTTTTACCGTAAGAGCACTGAAGTAAGGGGCCAACTTTTTGCTGTAGCTGTGTGGTCATTTCTGTATGTACAAATCCAATCTAATTAAATGAAACTATAGTAAATTAACTAAGAGTAATTTCTTATTAATGTATTTTTTAATTAAATAACAACTTAACGCAAATATTAGCAAGTGGAGTGACTTCAACTCAAAAAAGATATGTGCAAAACTCCATTGAAATAGCATTATTATTTTAGATATTCTTCGAAATCGACTTTTTAGAAACTAAAACAAGATATGCTAATGATGTTTAAAGCACCTTTAATCTGCAGCCTTATATTCGGGATGACCCTCATATCACATGTATCTTTATTTCCTGTACTTTAAAACAGTTATTTATAATTCTTAGTTAGCCCTTTATGCTACAGTGGACACTCAGTCCGAAGCTCTCGCTGTAATTCAGTTGACATTTATAACATTACTTTAGGATAGTTTGTATATTTAAAAGCCGAATTGTAAAATATTACATTAAGAATATTTAACAGCCAATTTTATAGGCAAAATAACGATAACTGACATTATGATAAGAGTTTTGCTACAAGCATGTGAAGTTTACCTAGCTTCCCCCATGCACATTTAAACTGATCATTATGGTGTTTACGCAATATCCGGTTTGGACTTTATGTAACTGTACTGAATATGACGCTAACATGCCGGTGTTGAAATGAAGACGTTTAGTTTATAAACTCGCGTTCTTTTAGATTTTCTGCAACATGACCACCTATGCCTTCCTGTCCAGACTGTCCCCTCTGCTCAGAGGCCGGTTCGGTTGTAAAGTTCTGCTCAGAGGCCGGTTCGGTTGTAAAGTTCGGGCGATTTCATGCACTGTCACCTGCTCCCAGCTCCACAAAGTGGAGGGACCCGGCGGTTTGACAGGCAAAGTGGATCGGTTCGGTGGTGTGACAGTGAACCTGGCTGAGGTCGGACTCCCGGTGGACATAAGCGAAGATGCATTCAGCAGATTGCTGAAAGGTTTGTTGTCCTGGAGTCACAAAATTAACTCAAATATAATTGAAATGGCACATCTATGAATGAGCTGAGACCCATAAGACACGCAAAAGACAGGTTCCATATTTTTAATCATATTGTTAATAGATGTTTATTACTGCAAAAGCTATGAGTGACCCTGGGAACACGGTGTCCTAAAATCTATCCTTGTTAAAAACACACTCACTTTAATGAAATTCTTGAAATACAGCATCAACTCTACAGTAAAAAAATCTATTTTGTTTAGTTCTAACTGAACTAAAGTCAGTTCAGTTTATTTCAGCTAAATCTAATCATAGAACCAGCTTCACATCTAATTTGATGATATATTCAAGTCTTAATTCAGCTCCTCTGAAAAATACCAACTGGGAAAACAGTTGCTCACTTTCAATAGTCAATAAATAGTAAATAAAGTCCAACTGTGTGAAATCTAATGTCACTATTGCAACGTTTTTGTATTTTTTTTTTTTTTCAAATTTCTGTCAGAGAACATTAATGAACATAAAACATCACTAAAACCACAGCAGGTTACAAAATGTAAAAAAAAAAAAAAAGTTCAATTCAAAAATACTTTAATTATACCAAAAGGAAATTAAATTTTAGAACTCATGTCATCCAAGTACCTTCAAAGAGTCATTGTGGATGGTTATGCTGTGAACAGGAAGGATCACCGGTAGCAATCAGTCTCGCAACAAATCTGAAGACGCCTCTGCTTGGAGACAGTTGTATGATTTTTTTAATGGCTGCTCTGTCATGGTAACAGCTCAATGTCTGGACAACAGAGACAATATTCCACAGTAACAAATCTGACCAGTTCTTCTCAAGCACTGCTAATCCACCTCATTTGCGTGCAGTGCCATGCTTTTAGAGCCGTACCGTTAGATACAATAGTTTTTCATCATAATTTTTGACCTTATTACATTAGTTCCACAAAATATCATGATAAATTATTATCATGATCACCTACCCCTCATTACTGGTGTTAAAATAACTAAAGAAAGGTTTACAAAAAAGAAGGCTGTGAATGCTTGACAAGGGGTTGCTGGTAGTAAAAGATCAATTTAATTTGTGGATTCTTGGTAATCCCTGATATCTGAACTCTCCAGACTCTCTGGTCCAGTGGAAAGCTGAAGGGAAGATGGCGGTGTGGCTACAAGTTCCCATCTCACTGAGTCGATGCGCCACTGCAGCAGCGACTCACGGCTTCACTTTCCATCACGCCAAAAGTGACCACACCATGCTGGCTCTGTGGATGGGAGAAGGAGAAAGCAGGCTGCCGGGGTTTGCTACTCATCAGGTTGGAGTGGCAGGTAGGGATTTATACTCCAGAACTCTTTGGGGTTTTTTAGCAAGAACATTAATCAATACTCCTTCATTTCTAAATTAATGTGGATTAGGAAGTCCCACGTCAAAGCAAAATCAAATATTCGGATTTGTTTTTATTTTTTAATCCATTGTATTTTTATTATGTAATTTCTGCTTTAAGAAATAAGAAATGTAAGTTATGGTTGACAGCTTCATGATCGTCCAGCAGAGGGCAGAGCGACTTTATTGTCTTTACTAAAGGGCAGCATGTCAGAACATGTCCAGAGCATCCTCTTGGAACAAAAGTCCCCATTTTGTTGCCAAGAACTGGAACAAAATTCTGTTGGAAAAAATTGTTTCCAACAAAACAAAAGTGACATTTAAATATGAAACACTAAAGAACCCAAAATACAAAGATTTGTATGTTGTGATTCTTGTTTTCATTCCTGCCTCAGGGGATGAGGTCTACTAATGATAGCCTCCCTGAAGAGGCCTCCTCCTGCATCATATGGCACAAGAACCGAGGATGACATCAATTTCCACTTCCAAGTCCAAGTCGAGCTTTTCGGACAGCCAATCCATCTTTACACATGTGTGACATTCATTCAGCGCGTCCCGTCCTGCGCAGTCAGACGGAGTCACCGGAAAACACAGTGGCCCGTTTTCCTTCCTCGTCTTCTGCCTCCTTTATTCTGTCATCAGCAGCACATTGCTGCGTCTTTTAGTCATAACCTGCAGCAAAAACAAAAACCTTCTAAGGGAGGACAAAAATTTTTATTAATGTTAACATTAAATTTGGACACTGACATCAGTCAATGTTGAGTCACTCAGTTTTTTTAGCTCTGAAAATATTAAGATGTTTTTCCAGTATTTTTCACAAATTACATGTCTGTGTGTGTTACAACTTCTGTCTCTGGAGTTGCTTCGGTGTTTTGTAGGTTTGAACCTAGCTGGTTTTCTTTGTTGATTAGTAGAATAGGTGACTTTTGAAGAAAAGAGATGAGGTTCCCCCCTTACTGTCTTTCCTTCACCTTCAGGACCAGAAAACAAAAATTATCTTATTAAAATAATAATTTGCTTCCCAGTTAGTGTTTGATTGATTGTTTGACGGATTGATGAATGGATTTAATGAAACTAGAGTGAAACAGAATCAATGCATGTAAAACAGAGCATAGAAATGCAACCTTTAGACATTTGATTTATTATTTCATCCTTTGGTGGTGATGAACATGTATCTTCACCAGCGCTGCAGTTAATGATTATTTTAGTAATCAATTTTCTATTGATATTTAATCACTTAAGGATTTTTTTATACAATATTAGAAATACTAATCATCACTTTATGGTGGAGTTGGAAGGATAACTGAACTGAACTGAACTGTTATGATGTGACTGAAACTCAAGCTGCTGAAAGGTTGTTCACTTTGCAGGAACTCAACTTTGATAAAATCTCCCAAAAACCTTCCAGTAAATATTTTCTCACAGAAGCTACTTTCTTACTTAGCAGCCCAGGTAATGCGGAGGCAAGTGTTCTTACCATGTTTAAAATTAACACGTGATTATTCAATTTTTTTTTTCTCATAGGTGCGGTCCTTGATGAGTCCACTGGAAAAGTTCTGGTTGTCCAAGACAAAAATAAGGTAAATCCTCTGATAGATTAAACCTTTTTGCAGGAGTGTCTAAAAGCAGTCAGCCAAGTTTTTATCTTTTTAAAATGCTCTAAAAATGCAGTTCAGGCTTTAAAAATAATGTTGAGATGCACCAATCAGTTTTTCTGATTGGTGCATCTCAACATAGTTTTTATTTTCTCTTTTTTGAACATAAAAAAGAGAAAAATGTGTGTCACTTTATTTGAAAAAGACAAGAGTCTTGAATCCAACTGAAAATAGACTGAGTTTTTCATTTGATGCAATTTATAAACGGAGAGAAAAAGTCATATTTTTCAGTATTTGATCTGTAGAATCCGACCTCTGAAATATTGATCGATGAACTATTAAAAATCATTAGAACACAACAACTACATGGATTCTAACTAAATAATATGTTTCTGATATGAAACTAGACGTCCAGCAACACAGAAGTAGCATGAATGTCTTTGCAAGCTTCACCAGCACCACAATTCAGGCCTTAAGGTAATTAGTAAGAAAAATGAGCCAGAAAATCACAGATATCCTGTCGTTGCTAAAAATGCAGATGATTAGCCTTGTTTATTTATTGACCTGTGTTGGTTGTGTTTATCCAGACTGAGGGTGGATGTCCTCCCAGACATTGGGCTCCTTCAAAATCTCACTTTGCTCCAAGAAGCAAACAGTTTGTTTACATGAGCTGAATGTGTGCTGCACATTGAGCTCTCTCTTAGGACCTCAATCCACAGCTCCCACTGCTTCTCACCTTCAGTTTCAATGAAACTCTTTCAAAATCATTCCTGCACAGCTATGAGTACATTTTCTTTCTGATAGATAAGGTCTCCTCCAACATGGAGAAATTATTGCAAAATGCAGTTCTTAAATTGTGTAATTTCAGAGAAATTAATCATCCGATAAAGTTTATGAGACAGCCGGTAAGAGCCCAAAAACAGTTAGATTTAGTAGAGCCCATAACATTGATCTTACTTTAATTCATGAGATCCACTAGAAGCAGAGTGCTACATTGCAAAAAACATAGTCATCATTTGCCTCTCTTTGTGCATTTATGGAGCTCTGCTTGTTACCTTCTGTCTGAACTGAACTGTGAGTTTCTGCACCTGCCCCTTTAAAGGGAACCTATTGTGCAAAATTCACATTTTGTACATTTTTATACTTCCATTTGGGTTTCTACTGCTTCTAAAAACAGAACATTAATGTTGATGATGAGTGGATGTGAACATCTGACTGCAGACATATTTCACTACAGAGTTTAAGGATGAACGTAGAGGTGGAAAAGTGACTTAACTCTTTTATCTCTTCTGCTCCTCACTGAGCCACGTTTCCTGGAAATTAGGGCTTTAAGCCAAGTCCTTGGCACTAGAAAGCTCCCAGGAGGCTGAATGAGTTCATCTAGAGTTGTGGACTTACTGGAAAGAAACTGAGACGTCATAACTGTTCCATCAGCGCAAACAATGGCCGATCGATTCGTGAATTATGTAAAGGTTACTGTTGTATAATTTACTAACGTTTTCCTGGTGGATTTGGTGTTGGATGCGTGGCAGCGATCAAGCTCAGACACAAACATCCAGTCAAGCAGTACTGAATCTCTTTATTTCTGATAACACAATGCCTGTTATCAGCTTTACATGACAACAAAAGTTGCGGTGCTTTAGTGGTCCTCACAAAAAACAAAGAGGTAACCACAAAAATACACTCAGACGTCATAATTTAACCAGCAGCATACTGTTATTAATCATCAGAGTGTGGTGAAGCAGCTTCATCAGAGTCGCTTCAGCACAGTTAAAGAACCTTTCCCCTTCCTGTGTGTTTATCAGCGCTGATGTGAACTACAAAATACATGTGGCGTATTTATGGAGAGAAGCAGGTGATTCTATGTTTATGATGTTTTCTGTCTGCGATTCATTTCCAGCAGCAGCATTTTGTCACGACTCCTATAAAATGTCAGATTTCTATTTTGATTCCAGACCAAGAACGTCTGGAAGTTTCCTGGCGGCTTATCCGATCCAGGAGAGAATATCGGTGAGTGTCTCACTGAGCAGAAAAAAAAAACAAAAAAAAACTACTACAGTACATCTAACTAAATCCTTTAAAGTATAACATATACATTCATTATCTGTACAAAACAAGACACATGATATATCTTGTTTCTCCCACTGGAACATTTTAAAAGCAGCGTTACAAGTATTTACATGATTCCACACGAAAAGCAGCGTCAACCAAAAAAATAATAAAATCTAAATATACGCCTCTTTTATTTTTCTCCCCAGCAGTATAAACATATTTATAAATGTCAGGATTCTTTAAATGTCCCCATTACAGTTCTGTGCAGAAGTCTTAACTCAACTCTCATTTCTATATATGTTGCTTCCAAGCAGATCAAGTTACCTGGAATCACTGAAAGAGGTCCAGGTTAATAATTTATACGTGTTTCTTTGGACCCTGGTTGCTTTTTCACTCCTGGGTGAGCAGAAGTCAATAAACATGTTCAGTGGACTTGAACCGCCTTAAATAGCAGACCGACACAACATGCTACACCTGAAACATCATCAGCTGATGAAGAGACAGGCTACCGCTACATAAAAGACAGGGCCCAATAATTTATTGTCAGGAGACACAATTTTTCACCATTTTGATCAGCTTTTTTTAAAAATAAAACTAACAATAGAAAGATCCCAAGAAATAGATAAACAGAAGAAAAGGAAGAAAATAAATATATGATTGAGCTCTACTTGGTGGGAAACCCAAATGTGATGATCTTTTTCAATAATCCAAAACAATGAGTCTCCTTCATTGGTAGCAATGGTCTTAAAGAAACATTTATTTTAAATGAACTCTAACGAAGACCAAAATGAAGAAGAGCCTTTCTCTGTTAGTTGTTTGTTACCATTGAACCTATTTAAGTTTATGGCACTTGAAGTTCTCAATAATAAAAACCAGGTTTGATCTAGAGTAAATTGATATTTTGGAGATTTTTAGGAAGAGTTATTAATTTACTTTTGCCTCAGTGACAGTCCTTGGTCTTGTGACACAGGAAGTGCAGTTTATCAACCATTAACCCAGAAAGCTCCTAATAGGCCGTCCTATCTTTAGTTCCTGGCCAATTCAGTCTGAAAAACATGATTCAAAACGTAACCACTGATGGTTCACTTAGTTTCAGCTGCAGATTCTTGTATGTCAACTTCAGGTTGTAAGGATCATCTATCCTACTTTCTACTTTCTATCCTACATAGTTTAGTGAAACTGTCAGAAACTTTGAGAAAAATGACAAAAAAGTTAATTCACTTGGACAGTTTTTGATCGTCTTACTTTGGAGTCTTTGTCAGAGTCCCTTTTCAAATGTTGAAGCTTAAAGTTACATATCTGATTTAAGGGTTGGGTGATAAATTGATTTTATCAATTAATAAAATTTTCTGTATTTGAATATTTAACTTTTGTAAAATCAGCATTTTTTTCATCAATGCATTTCTTGAGTTTCCAAAGACCTGAGTGATGTTAGCACACCCAAGAACTACCATATTGTTTCACAAGTCAGTTTTAAACTTTCTGTTTATTTCAACTTTGAGTTCAAAGATTCCGGCCACAAAATAAGATTGCTTTAAATAAAATTATTGAAATGATTTAAATAAACGCCATTTTTATGATTTTTCTGTAATTTTTCTTTTTTAAGGAAAATTAAGGGGGGAAAAAATCACTTAAAATTGGAAATCAAATTTGGTATAAATTTGGTATAAATTTGATGTACCTCATATGAGATTTCAGAGATTTTATTTTTAAGCTGTACCGCCCAGTTTGAATACATGCAGCATGAAATATCCAAATGTTATTTTTTAATCTTTTTTAAGGGGTAAAAGCCTCAGTTAGGAGGATTATTCCCGCTGGTAACTCACACCATGATGGTGAGGTAGGAAGATTGGACTGAAAAACGAGTGAAAAAGCAACCAAACTCCCAGATAAAGAGATTTGAAATCCCTGGAGTGATCAAAACAACTTTTAAAGATTACAGTAATGTCTGACTGGCAGAAAGCAAAGCGTAAAGAAATGGTTTGGTTTGAAACCTTTGCACAGTGATATAAACGTGTAGCAAATCTCTCTCAGGTTCCACCGCTGTTCGTGAAGTGTTTGAAGAGACAGGGGTGCGCTCCAAGTTCAGGTCCCTGCTCAGCATCCGGCAGCAGCACCGGCACCCAGGCGCCTTCAACATGTCGGACATGTACCTCATCTGCCGGCTGAGCCCGCTCACCTACGACATTAACTTCTGCCCGCACGAGTGTCTGCGCTGCGAGTGGCTGAGGGTGAGCGAGCTGGCCGAGACCAGCAGCACCACGCCCATCACGGCCCGCGTCGCCCGGCTGCTGCTGCACGGCCTGGAGCACGGCTTCGACAAGATCGACCTGACCATGGAAGAGCTGCCGGCCGTCTACTCTGGGATGTTCTACCAGCTGTACCACAGACAGCTTCCTGCTAAATCCTAGAGCTCAGCTGGTGTTTTAATGCCCAGTGTTAACCGGGACTCTTTAGGTACTGCAGATTCTGTAGTTTTCACTTACTCAGGATTAGGACTGCAGCTAACGTTTATTTTAGTAATTGATTATTCTATCAACTAATTGATCATTTTTATTTATTTATTTAACCATTTAAGCCTTTTATTAATATTCTATTAAAATCATTAATTCAGTACCTTTTTAAAATAAGAAAATAAACATTTTATTGCCTAAAAGCAATAACAAGGCATTCCTTTAGTGAATTCAAACTAGGGGAAGTTAAAACTATGCCACTTGAGGAGTTTGGGAAAAAATATTTTCAAGCAAAAGTGTTTTCATCTTAAATGCCAAATTTATTTACATATTTTACAGTTTTGGCTTAATTTCTACTCTGAGTTTGTTTTTTTCTCAGCAAATGGGCTTTTTTTGAGTCTGTATACAATTAATCGATTACTGAATTAGTTGACGATTATTTCAAAAATCGATTAATCGTTTTAGCCCTACTCAGGAGTAGATTTTGTTATTGCTGCTGAAACTCATTGTGGTGGTTGATATATAATGCATTATTTATTATACAAAGTATTAAATTTTTTATTTAATACTTTCTTTCAAATTTAAATCAGTTAAACTGACTCTGATTTTGCACAAATTCTGTTACATAGATAAGAGGCAGCTTTAAAAGCTAATTTTTATCTATTAAATGTGAATGTGTAACAGTCTGGAAGTGTTCCTGCAATTTTAAATATGGATTTTACTTTAACCTCCTTGGTTTTTGGCTCTAGTTGCTGAATATCTGCTCTCTGTGGACTAAACCTGGAGTAATGCATTTAAATATGTGGTAGCGTTTGGATTTAAAGCTGAATTAATCACACATGTTCCAGAGGAAATAGTTAGATTGTCACAGCTGTTTTAGGCAAAGCCAATCCAACACTGTGGTCATTGGCTCCACATCGTGCAAAAGACGTTCTCTCTCTCTCTGACACCTGGTTAGCACTTTGCCGACATTGGTAGAAAGAGAATGGCCTTCTGACCCGGTCCGGTTTTGCTCCCGGACTTGTACTGGCCAGTCCTCTTCAGTGCCACGTACATGTTTGGGTATTTCCTGGAGCGGTAGGTGTTGTAGTTGTTGCTCTCAAGTCTCTCAAGGAAGTAGCACTCATCTGTTGGACGTCTCTGAAGAAAAAGGGACAGAGCATCATCATGTTACTGAAGTTTTGTTTTTTTTCTCTCCCCTCCAGGGGGTCTTTTGTGGGCTCTAGTCCCTTATATGAAAGTAGGCTGACAGGAAAAGAGAAGGGGGAAGACATGCGGTAAATGTCGGCGGGTCCGGGAATCGAACCCGCGACGAGGACTCAAGGCCTCCAAACGTGGGTCGCGCTATCCCCTACGCCACCACAGCACGCCCATGTTACTGAAGTTTAATCTCAACAAAATCATTTTGTTTCTGTTGAGGTTCTTTTGCATGTTTCTTTGTAGTAAAATAATATTAAAACTAAACCAAGAAGGAGAAAAGGTAAACTGGTTCTTTCTGTTTCTGCATCTTTTTTTATTGATTGAATTATAAATTAATTGTATCGGGTTTGGGGGGAGAGTTCAGGAAAATTAAAGAAATGTAATTGAATAATTAAAGATGACAAAAACAAAATTATATGAAGCCACACTTGAGTAAAAGTAAAATTGTTCTGTAATAATTTACCTTTTGTCATTTTTTAAAAAAAAGATCAAAGAGTTTCTGTTGTAACCTGACTTTACCATTTCATAGTAGTGGTTTGTGCTGCTAACAGCTATTATTGCTAAAACAACGGCTCCCGTATGTTCGCTCTAGAAAATGTCAACCACTATCGAATCCAAAAGGATTTCCAAAAGAGTGCAAACACTCCCAGCTCTTGGTCTTTCTTGCAGCTTGAATAAATCCTAAACATGCCTTGACATAAATGCAGTAAATAAACCAGTTCATATTTAAAATTGCTTGAGGACACTTTTCACTTTCAATATGATCAGATTATTATAGAAAAGGGACATTTTTCCTCTAATTCAAATTTTCCGTCATTCAGTAAAGATTGTAGTGAGATGAAATTACAGAGAAGTTTTAAAATTTAGACACATACAATAGTCAGGCTGGACATCGTCTTGGGAGGCAACCTCTTATTATGAGGAGGAAATTCCAATTCGTAATTATCCAGTACAAGGTTTTACAACCACCAGGCCTCGTAAATCACCACCACTTTGCAGTTTCAGTGCTACTGGAAGCAGCAAAGCAGCAGTATTTGCCTATTTACACCAATGTTTGGAGAACCTGGTTACCTGGTAAGCAAATTGGAGCTTGGAGCTAAAGTTACCAATTAACTTTAGCTCGAGAAAATTTAGAAAAGAGAACATTTCTGGGGTTGAGCGGGAAAGTTTAAGAGATGCCTAACTTCTTAATGTTATAAAGATTTAAAAGGATCTGGAGAAAGTTTATAAAAGAGACTAGGCTATAATAAAAGTTTAATGGTCCCCAATGGCCAACAAGCGCTGAACAAATAAAATCCTTTAACAATTTTTATTTTCTGTTTCAGATACTTTAAAGTAACAAAAAAGAACAGATGCAAAGGTGTTTATGTAAAAAGCATGAACACTTGTAATACTTCAAACAATTTTTTAAAAATTATCTCTTTTTGTGGATGTTTCCCCCACCCAAAAAGACTGAAGTGTTTAACAGAGATTGGGTTGGATGGTTTATATTTCACTTTTATCCACATCATTGTCTAGTACATATCTGTCTGTGCTTTGTTGTGACATTTGTACAGACATTTTAAACAGAAATGTCAGGTTTCTGAAAAGTATGTTTATTATTATTCATATTCTGTTGTGACATTTGTACACTCTAGATCAGGCAGTTGCACAATATGACCCCAGAGACTCTTATACAGACATTTTAAACAGAAATGTCAGGTTTCTGAAAAGTATGTTTATTATAATCACCCAGATTCTGTAATAACTAGCTGTGTGCTGGCACTAGATAATTCTTCTTCACCCCATATGTGGCTTCTGTCCGTTCTGTTGAGACGTTACCTATTACCACAAAGAAGTCCTTGTTCTTTAGGTAAGAATTGAACCGGTCAAGTACTCCACAACCTTCTCCTTGCCCTTTCTTCTGCGTTCTTTGGTCTTCCTGATGTTCACTAATGCTCACTAACCAACCTCCAAGGTTTATTTTCTAACTTTTTGAAACCTAACAGTTATGTGTGCTAATTGTGTTGTTGTGTCACATAAAATCATAAATAAAATGCATTAATGTAACAAAATGGAAAAAAGCTGAAGGGTAGTCAGCTCTTCATTTATATCTGCCTTTTCTGCAGGTTTAGCAATCTGCATTTTTAAAGGTAATTAACATATATTTATATGCTTGTCACATATTTAAATGCTTATTTTCCTTCCCAGTCTACTCTCTGTGGAAAGGAACACTAAATTGAATAAAAATTTTTATGGCATTTTAAACCATGACGTGTGATTACCTTTTGTAATCACACCTCTGTGACTTGGACTACAAGACTAAATAACTCAAACTGTTTAGACTTCATAGAAAAACATTTTTCAATTATTTAATTACATTACCAAGATAACAAAGTAATTTTATATGAAACAGACATAACATCTGTAAAGAGATAGCCACTCACCACTCCAAACAGCCGTCCATCTCTGTTCATCGCCAGATAACGGTTTGCACAAACTCCTTTGATGATCACCTCTCCCACTGAGGTTGCCTGTAGCTGAAGCTTTACTGCAGACCAAGATAAAAGTTTATTTAAATTGAGTAAATAGAAAGCACTTGTACATTCACAGTGGAATGTTTAAACACAGAGAGAGAATGAGCGATCTGTTTACTGAATGAAGGAAAATATAAAAGTGCATCTTCAGATTCAAACTGAATGCTCTCCATTTCCTTCAAGATTATCCATGTTGGCCACAAGAGACACAAATAATGTGGCGGATATATCTGAGGCATCACAGCAGTAAACATGATCACAAAGTCAAAAATCAAAAACAACTATCCAATCACAAGACCTTGAAGATGAAGATTCTCTTTGATGTGATTTTGTGATGCAACCAAATGCAACCTGTGGTTGCCTCTAAATACCTGAATTTGGTTTGTTTCTGCAGTTGTGATTGAAACGCATACGAGAAGGGCTTAAACTTAAAATAAATATATATTTTAAGTTTAAGCAAAAAAAAAAAATAAAAATAAAAAAATTGTTTGGGTTTTTCAGAAGAAAAACAAACCAAACAAATTTCTTTGGTTTTATCAAAATGTCTCTAATACCATAAGTGTCACATTTTGGACCCAAAACATACAAAGACGTTTAACTGAATGTCAGTGTATATGTTTAAAGTTAATTAGACCATCCTAAAATGTTTGAATACTAATCAATTACTTGCTCATTCCCTGGTATACAAGTATGATGGAGAGAGATGTCTCATTGCTGCTCTTTAAAACAAGAAAAGTTACAAGAACGGTTTAAGAAAATTGTTCTTAAAAATGTAAACTGCGGAAAGACAACAGGAAAACCTTTTGTCTTTCTATGGCATGATGAGAAAACTATTCTGTAGTAAGGAAGGTACAAACAATGTCCAAAGCTAACTGGTATCTTGGGGTCTCCCAAGTCAAGAGATGATATTTATGGCAACCAGTTGCTGGTAGAGGATCTATATTGCTGTGGTCCTGTTTCTTTTGTAAAGGCGGTGTGCCTTTTTTTTTCTTTTTTTTGTAAAGTAGAGTGCATGCCATCATGAACTCTTTGAATGATCAGTGTAACTAGGATAAAACTCCGGTGGACTCTGCCAGAAACCATAAAATCTGTCGTTAAATCAACACAGAAATGGTACACCAGACACAAAATTAACCTTATTCAGCCTTTATTCCGAATAGAAAATGTGTGGGATGAACTGAAAACGGCTTACGGGAGCGCCCAGGATGACGAGATTTCCAAGGAAAATATGTGATTTTTAATCCCATAAGAAAAAGTGTCTGTTGTCTATTTTCAATGTTTTCCTTTATTTTAAAACTTAAAAAGAGAAATGTTTGTTCTTTAAAAATTACAAAAAAATCCTTTCCTGAGGATTTTTTTTGTAATTTTTCATGAGAGCAAAAATTGCTTTTTGTTTTGTAAAGAGTGCAGACACCTGATCTAGAGGATGTGTGGAGGGCTCACTGTATGACCATCATCACCAGAGATAATATTACACAGTAACATGTCCAAGATTTGTTGTTGGCAAACACTGCTAATCCACTTCATTTGCTTTGGAACTCCTCGTCTTTAAATGTCTGTCTGGCCGTATGGTTAGAAAACCAGGCAGAGAGACATTGGAGTCGGGATATGAACCTTGCGCGATATGATTGATGGAAGAGAGGATTTGAACTTTCCCTTCTCTCTTCTCTTTCATTCTGCTCTCCATTCATGCAGCATCCTTTTAAACTAGTATGGAATTTCAGGCATTTTTTTTAACTTTTGAGAGGCTAATCAACTGCTCCCATCATAACAACTGTCTCATACTAAAAATATAAGAAAAAAATCCTTTCAGTTGCACAACATCCCAAACCAGAGGCAATAACTGTCTGAAAATGCAATGCCTCAACTTAAAAAGCAAAGAACAAAAGTCTACAAACAGAAATAACATAACTCAACATCCTGCAATCTGAATGTCTGTATGGTTCAACCTCGAGACATTTTAGTCTCAAGTCCAAGTTCTTTCCTGCTTTTCAAAAACTTCAAAATATTATAAGCATGGATGCCTATAATTGCAATAATGGAGATTTTGTTAAAAAACTGTTACGTTAAAGCCAAACAGGTTTCCTCTGTGTTCTGCCTACCACTGTGTGACATTTCATATGTAAATTAAAATGGTGGTAATGAGGACCCAAGCACCGCTGGTGACCATGTGACAGCTTCATCAAAACCAGATGAAAACCATCTCCACTTCCTTTTGTTTGTTAGGATAGAGACTGCTCATCTAACCAGCAGGAACCCATGTGTAGCAAGCCACCAAAAAGGAAGCAGCGGCCTCATAAGATAAATTACAGGATCTGTCTTAAAATTAACTCACAGTAAGCCTTTCAATGCATCTGTCTGAAGTTAGTTAGATGGTAGGATGTTTCAAGTCACAGATCAAAGAGGTGTGTTAGCCTAAATAAGAAGGTTTGCTGCTGTAGGTTTGTTTTTTTACAACATACTGTATGTCCTGCCCTGAAGGAGGACAGATACCAGCGTCAAAACTGTGTAACATTTGCGAGTAAAATACAGGAAATAGTCTGTGGTGACGTCTCTGTCCGAGGTTTTTAGGATGAGGAAAGCAGTATTTTGTGGATCACATGTTCTCTTATGTTTCCAGCTTCATCTGGCAGGTCTGTCAGGGTTTGACAAAAGGAGCATTGATGCAAGGAACTAAAATCACAGTTGACTATTTGAGTAAAAAGCTCAATACTCAATGTAATGAGGATTTATTTCTTTATAAAACAGCAATATTCTCCAAGAAATGTCCATAGGGAGAACAGCAAGAACTAAAGTACTTAAAGACATTTTAGAAACAATTACCAAGTGTCCAAACGATTTGTTTAGCTTCTCATGGCTGACAGGTTGCCCTTTATCTTCAACTACTCTGCCAGGCATGTGTTTTCCCAGGAGGGGAAAAAAGTCCAGGTCCATGTCCTCCCTAGTCCCTCCTACTCACTAATGAAAGTTGAGGACATACTTTCAAGTAATCAGTGACCTGGAAGCCTTCATAGACATAATGGTTGTTCATTCAAAACAAGCACACACATGTTTTCACTTAAAAAGGTACATAGAAGCTGACCTGACTCACTATAAAGCATCTGTTATAATTTCTGATCGTCCTGATGGCTCTGAGAGAGATGGATTTCATTTGCTGTCTTGTGTGACGTAAATCCTTCAGTGAGTGACTCAGCAGGGTGAAAACACAAACTAAAAACATCATTCATTCAAATTCTTTGTCATTTAAAAAACGTTTACTAATCTGGAGGTTTTGTGCTTCTCCTAGGTTCTCCTACATTAAATGTAGAATTAACCTCAATAAGCTGGAAGAGTCTCTATCTCCTTTCATTTTCTGTTGCATATGAAAAAATTTAAAGAAGCTTTGTGAAGTGCCCAAAGCAAAAACAATGAGACTGGAAATACTTACTGTGAGGGTCGCTTTTCTCCCGGATTCCATCCACACCCCCGTCAGGTTTAATCCTCAGAAAAAAGCCTCCGTTTTTACAGTACAGTCTCTTGGGGTCCTTGAAGCTCCCAGGAGGAAAGCCACCAGTGGCGCCGTCCTCAGGTACAGCGGGAAGTGTTGTGATTTCTCCCGTGGCCATCTCCTCCTTTCAAGCTGCTTCCTGGCAACTGCTTCGTCTCCTTCTTGAGAAGTGCAGGAGCCCCGCCGTGGCCTCCCACCTCCCACAAACTTCTCCCTCCTCCCCTTCTCCGCAGCCCTTCACACAGACTGATTCCACTTAACCTCAGAGGTCAGTACTCCTGAGAAGCCCCCTCTCAGGGCAGAAAGTGCCCTTTAAGGCCTGAGAATCTTGAGGGATCAATCTGATTGGAATCATTCATTTCTCATAGTTGTAGAAGTTTGATCTGCTGTCTGTAGAGCTGGCTGCCTCTGTGGCGTACATGCAGAAGGGTTTACATGCAGATCCCTTCAGTTCAACTCTCTTCTTGCAGTTGAAGCTGTGCAGCTGGCTTAGATCTCTGATGAAGGCTTTCCCTTTTGGGCCTCAGTTCGCATGCGCCCTAGGAGCAACCAGACACACATACGCACACACACACACACGCAATGCTCACACCCACTAATCCTTGCCAATTTAACCAGCCAACCCAGTAGAGGTTGGGAAAGGGGGACGGGCAGCTTGGAATCTGTCACTGAGGCTTCAGAGAACTGAAACCAGAACCAGCAGCAGCAGTATGTGAACAGAACCACTGTTTTCATTCATTCACTCACTCCCAGAGCAGGAAAAGAAGGCTTAAGAAGTCATCCCAGTGACTCAGAGGAAAATTCACTCATAATAAACTATTTCTAACAGAAAGTCCAGGAACTTGCTGAGAAAAGAAAGCCTCACTGAATTCGTGTAACTGTTATTTTCAACTTATTAAAAGCTGATCAAAGAGAGATACAAAATATCTAGACAAAGGTTTCTCAGTTATTTTGGCCATTTCTGAATGTTAAAAGTTTACTATAAATTTATGATTTATATAATTTGGATTGATGGCGGGATGGTAATTGGAGGGACAAACGGATGGAAGAATAGAACTTTCAGAAAATGAGAAAGTTTGGAAATACAAATATTTTCATATCTACTTGCTTCTGATGGCTCATATTTTAACAAGTAATAAGACTAGTTACTCTTACTGTAAAGATGAGACATAGTTCTACATTACAATGTCAACAGGTGACTATGAAACCATTCAAGGACTGAGCAGACGCTTAGAGTAAATCAGTGTGTGGATGTGTGTATTACGGCTAGAAAGTAGAAGGCCTGAAATCTGGAGTAGTGATGGACTCAGACCTAAACCTTCAGAAACACATAAAGACAATTACAAAGTCGGTCTTTGATCACCAGAAAAACAGTTTTACGATTACTCATCCATGTGCTATATCTTCAGTCGAATTCAGTACTGCAATATTCCCTTTACAGGCATGCCTAAAGAATCTATGAGACAGCTCCAGCTGATACAGAATGCTGCTGCTCATGTTCTCACTAGGACCAGGAAGACAGGGCACATCACCCCAGTTCCAAAGTCCTTACACTGGCTCCCTGTCGCTCAGAGGATACACTTTAAAATACTTCTGTTAGTTTATAAGGCACTGAATGGCTTCTGCTGTTGTTGTATCAATCTTCCAGATCACTCAGGTAATCTGGTTCAAATGTACTTTGCAAACTTAAAAAAGTAAGAGTAAAAAAGTGTTTTCTAAAAAGACTACCTAAGTATTGCGTAACAAAACCTCAGATTTAATATTTTAAAATATCAGATGACATATATAGCTTTGTGCAAATTCTGGTATTGTAAATGTAACTAGTTATTACCCATCTCTGATTATCTTCTGTGTTTCAATCAGTGAGGTGGATATGAACATCATAATTAATTTCTGGCCATATAAGATCCACTTGGAGTTTGGGTTTAACCTAAAAAACCTGACCCCTGGACAGACTGACAGATGTATCTGGTCCTCACAACTGAGAGGATTCTTGGAGCAATCTTCTAACATAAATACCACAATAATTAGTAATATTATCAGAAAAACAGGTTTTAATTTTTAAGGTTTTATATTCTTTCCGAAACAGCTTTTTCCCACTTGCCATCAGACTGCTGAACTCTTAACTGGACTGCACTCAAAAACTGGTCTCCACTTCATACCTTGCACATGTACAGAGCTAAATAACTTCTATTTTACTGTCATTCCTGCACTTTATATTTTATATTTAGATTTATATTCCGGAGTAACCTCATAACATTAGAACCTCAAAACATTGTTCTGAGCCGTATGCAACGAAATTTCGTTCTGTATACACCCTGTGCATGCAAAATGATAATAAAGTAAGTCTAAGTCTAAGTCTTCTCTAATCCAGATATTCAGATAAAGCATAGATGAGTTGCTCTGAACTGTCGGTCGGATCTGTGCCATTCCAGTTCCCCTGTCATTGCCTTGTGGTTGTCATGTCTCACTCGTCTGCCTCGTCACTGTCACCACACAGCAATGCCCTGGTGGAGCTGGGGAAGCTTTTTATTTCACTGAGCTAATTTTAGCACACATGAGACTCTCTCACAGGAAATGGAAGTACACGCATGTCATTGCCACCGTAAACGTCTAACATACAAAAAGGGGAATTCTGCGTACAATGGCAATACTATAACATTACATCACCATTGATGAGACAGTTCAAGAGTGTTCCTTAAAAGGTCCCCTTTCTAGTTAGCAGCTTTCAAGGGTGTAATTGTGTTTACTTGCATACATTTATTAAATATCCAAAATACTTTTACATCAGCTAATATTCTCTTGAAAGTATTGCTTTGAGGTAATTAGATCTTTATTAGATTATTTCACTAATTTCAATGAGTCTAGGTCAGGGGTCTGCAACCTACAGCTTTGAAGCAGCAAATGGGTATTTGGACCTTTCACAATGGCTCTGAATAACTTTGGCTAAAAAATGAAAAGGAACTAGCTAATGTTTTTAAATTTACATATAACAAACACAGTTTTTTAAAACATTTTTTCAGTTTATTCCCACAATATTTGCATTGCATTTCCACAAAGAATGACACTAAAAGCACTTGCAATGTTTTTTAGATCTGGATTCTTGTTATTAGGTTGGAATCTATGCGCTATTTTGTTTTTTTACATTTTCCATCCCACTCAAAACAATCCATCCTCATTTTTGCTAATCTTTATTTTAAATCCTAACAATTATTAACAAAATTGTGTTTCATTAAAAGCAACAACAAATTTTCTACAGTAAATATTTGTCTAAAGTTAAAAGTTATCTATTTTTTAAAAGTCATGTGATATTTCCGGCTCTGAACAAGTTTTATTTGACTGGCCGGTGAGTTAAGAATGGATACTTACGTTTAAAAGATTGCTGACCCCTGGACTGATTTAGACGTTTAGAAGCAAAGATTTAACAACAACCCCCCCCCCCACCACCACCTCTTGGATTTTTAAATTTTTTAAAGAATAATTAATAATTAGTCAATTTCAAAAGTTTACTCTGACTATGTTGCAACTTTGAATGAAAAACCCAGGTCACTGAAATGTTTTCAAAAAGTTTATTTTTGAAGATTATGTCTCTCCCTAGTGGTAGAGAATAGATAGAACACTCTCTATATTATCTGTGTTATTGATGACAAGAAAACTCATATAACATGACTTTAACAAAAAAATAACTTTACGGCAAATTGCAAAAGTTGGAAAACCAATAAATAAATAAATAAATTATTTTGTTTTTGGAACAATCAAAGCAGCATCAGATTCCCCTCATTTTTTTGGCCAGTTCCTGTGATGATTTCTGCATCAGTCTGTAGAACTAGAAAAACTAGGTCTAAAGCTTTCCTCCAAGCTTCCTGCTTCACACTCAAGTTATCATAGATGTTCAAAGTCGGTGTTTCATCTGGTTTCACTGCTGAGAAACCTGCATCCTCTCTTTTGCTCTGCGAAACAAGTTGCAAAAACTTCCCTGTGCTTATTTCATCTCTGTGAAATTCCGTCAGTTGCTTGCTGACAATAGTCCTAGCATTGGCTGCTGAGCACCTTCCTGTGTTAACCATTACAGCCGTTATGTAATCTATTAAACCATCTGCCATGAGTTGTAGCACGAGACCTCTGTAGAGGTTAGCTGCTGACCCAGTTTTGCTGTCTTTCACTCTGTTGTGTTCTGCTTGCTTTTGTAGCTGATGAACACAAAGCACCTCGGTTCCTCCAGCACCAGGCAACAGGGCTCCATCTTTCAGTGCATGGTGTAAACGGTACGCACAGGCCCAGAATTGGTCCTCCAGAGCTTGCAGCTTGCCATGTACGCAACTTGTTACAACCACTGTGACCAGCCCACTATTCCTCCCAGTGGAAATGTTCACAGCTGTTAAAGATTTCCTCTCATAGCTGCTGAGGTCCCTCCAGATCTCAACATTAACACCATCACCGACACAAGACTCCGTTAACTGCGTGGCATAGTTTACTGGAATAGCTCCAGTTGAGCTGCCAATAGTCTTCAAAACAGAAGAGTTGACCTTTTCCACCACGAGAATCTGATGCCTACAACAGTGCTGGATGACCTTCTGGCTGACAAGGCCAGCAGTTAGTATCAGTTTCACTTCCAGGTTCAAGAGTAGTTTCACAACCTTATCCACCCATTCATCCTCTTTGCTTGAAGCTGACAAATCCAAGTTCTCACGCACACATTGTTCACCTGGTAGGCTTTTGAAGCCCAGATGGCGGTAGGTCTGAGACAGATCTCCAGTAATAAGAGCAACTTTCAGGGGTTGTTGTTTTACCATATGAGCAACTACAGCCTGCTCGTCAGATAAAAGAAGAATGCAGCCTTCAACAACACATGCGCAGTCCTCTGGTAAACCAGAAACAAGACAGGTTAACATTTTTGAAATGTCAAACAAGGGATCGCTGATACGTTGTTGGTTTGTCTTTAACAGCATCTGAGCAGCTTCAACTGCCAATTTCATAGCCTTTTCACAACCATGGCTCAAAGACTCAGCAATGACTATCATGTCAGGCTGATCAGGATGCCGAACTGTGGAGAGCATTCCCGACTTGGTCCCACAAAAATGTCTGCTGAGCTTAACCTTTCTTTGTCCACTCTTGCTTAGACACTTGTCATGAAAGTTTGCCATCTCTTTAGATACGTTGGTAGAAGCTTTCTTTGTACCTCCAGGTGCAGCAGTGCATTTCTCCATTACAGTGAGGTCCTTGAATGAAACTGAAAATTTCTTGCAAACATCCAAGCAAATATCAATCCCCTCAGACATAGCTGTGATTATGTGCTGAACTGAAATGCCTCTCTGGAGGCTGTCCAATGCAGTATGGCTCCAAGCTCCTGCAAGAAACAGCAAGCATCCAGACCCTGTGCGGTACTGCTGATGATGGGCTCGAACAGTCTCATAAACCAGCTGACCCACCGTGCATGCAGGTTCCAGGTTCTCAATGATACGAAAGCATGAGCACACCAGAACTGAGTCCCCACTCGATTCATCTTGGATGAACTTGTAGTTTTTAAACGGACCAACGGAGGACCGTATCCTTCCTGAAAGTGCTGAGAGTTTCTGGAGTCCAACATGTTGTCGACTGTTTATTACTACGCCTTCCAGCATTATCCAGACTGAAAAATAAAAGAATCAGAAACACTCAGTGTCAACAAATATTATCTGTTTACATAGTAAATCTGCTTAACATTATTTGTGGAAAAAGGTTAAACAGTTTTTAATTTTAGCATTGTGCTCTAGAGAATGCTATAAGTTTCCAAAGATTATAGGCGTCCTTACATTAATGTTGGGTTTAGGTCAATGCTTTACATTTTATTTGGCAGGAATGTACTTTTCAACATAAAGTTTAACTCAGGACAAAAAGATCAGCATAAGAAAGGACTAATTACTAATACTAAATATGTCAAGTTGATGAGTCACACTTCAGTAACCTCTACATGACTGCGGCATTTGGCCAGGAGGCAATATCTCCAGGTGGTAAGTAGGTATACTAAATAAGCAGGTATACTAAAATAATATAAGCCAACTATTGTCTGCTTCACAAATGGAGTTAAGTACAACACCTAAAGCTTAAACAATCATAATGCAGCCCATGGCCAATAATCACTTTTCTTTAGATCAAGTAGAGGAAAATAAAAATAAAAACTAATATCTGCACAATTACTGTAAATACGCAAATGAATCAGGAGTTAAAGAAGTGGTTCCAGATCACAGAGAGCTGTTGCACTTGGGCCACTGACAGGAAACGAGGCCCCAACATCAGAGCTGCCATTTGAAACAATGAAATGGGTTAAAAATTCTTCAAGAAAGTAAACGAGTGCTGGACAAGCAACTCCAAACAAAACAGTAAATGTGAAAAATGGAAGCATAATGAATCAGTGTAGAAAATTCAAAACAATATTGCCTTGAAAATTGGAAATACAAAATAAAAGAAATAAAACTCAAAAGTATAGAATCAGGACTCAAAGTTTAGGAGCACACTGTAAGAACTTGGTTGAAAGAAAATAAGATAACAAATTTGCATATTCAGAGGGAATGATGCTAGAATAATTGTTTGGTATCATGCCAATGAAACATTAACCACTACTTTAAGAACACCATCACATTTCCACAGTCTGTGATGATGTGGAGCTGTATTTCTATTTGTGTCCATACAAAGTAAGTTTGGTGATATTTAAGTCATTATTCAAAATAAAAATACATTTGTTCAATGAAAAAAAATATTTTAACATCTGTTCAGGAAAGAATTGTTAAACGACACAGTCAACAACCAGTGCAGACTTAAGTTTGACTGGAAACAGGTGGAAACTGGAAAAATAGAGCTTTGCATACAGAGCTGATCAGTCAGCTTCAATACAAGAATGTTGGAACATTCATGAAGTTCAAGGCATGCCTCAAAAAAGTGAACCTGTCAGACAACACGGAGATACAAGCAAAAAGTTTATTTCATGATTTCAAGCCCTACTTGTTTATTTGATCTGAATAAATCGTGGGCCATTGAGAACAATACTGTGATTTAATCCTAATGCAGTATACTAACATAAAAACTAGAATGTGATGCTCTAATTCCATACTTTACAACATTCACATTGGTTCAAAATCATTCTAAGTCCACTTTTAAAATAAATATAAAATATTTACTTTATATTTAAGACGTTTTGCAGATAAGGCGCATGCAGGCTACCATTATTAGTATTATTAATGAAGTTACCCGTTTTATACCTGAAATACAATAAAACAGTCTTTTCTGAAAAGACATAACTGTTCGAATTTTATTCATGAAAACGAGCCGTTACCTTTATTTTTTAAGTCTGAACCATTTGTTTTGTTCTAAGCTCTCTTCCGGACGCGCGGGCTTAAAAAAAACAACAAAGAAACAATGCGCATGCGTTAAATGCCCTAGTTGCTGGGCAACAAAAAAAGACTCAAGTCAATTGGTGGAAACTTTTAGAGCCCACCCGTGCTACTTTCAGATTGGCTAACAAGACCAGATTCCGTTTTTTCCTACCTTCTATTGGTTGCCGGCTGTGTCCGTTAAAAATACAACCGTTGCTGCATGTTTTGTTGACATCTGATTAGCAAACACAACGCTGAAGTTTTCTTCTTTGGTGGATTCGGGGTTTTAAATGGTAAAGCTATGCCGAAGTGTTTAATATCTCATGTCTGCTCTGTTCACAATGTTTTATGTTCATTTTAGTCTTAAAGGCCTTGATTTTTTGTCTCATTCATTAGCCGAACGAGAGCTTTCGCTAGCTAGCTTGGTTCTTTTAGACATAAGGCGTTTCTTCGGGTAATTTCTGATCATGTCTGCTTCTTAGGCTACAAATTACCGGAAAACTGCTGCCTCAGCGAGCCAAAAGAAAAAGCCAGGCTCCAAATCTGATCTGACGGAGGAACAGAAGCAGGAGATCAAGGAAGCTTTTGATCTGTTTGACACAGATGGAACTGGGACAATTGACATCAAAGAACTCAAGGTGGGCTTTGGTAAAGATCAAATGTCATTGGTGCTCACAGAACCTTATTGGCTATTTATCTCCCCTACAGGTTGCCATGAGAGCCCTAGGCTTTGAACCAAAAAAGGAGGAAATCAAGAAGATGGTTTCAGATATTGTCAAGGATGGTTCTGGAACCATTGATTTTGATGACTTTCTTTGTATGATGACCCAGAAAATGGTGAGTGTATGGACACATTGTTCACTGTTCACCCTGACAGTTAAAAAAAGCCTTCAAAGTAAATTAAACTTTTATTGTTCTAGTCTCCTATCTCCTAATTAATTGATTTATATTTCAGACAACGTCAAGTAATGCCTCCTTAAAATAACACAAAGCCATTAATGTCTAAAGTGCTGGCAACAAAATTGAGTACACCTGTAAGTGTAAAGTTGTTCCCAACATGACAGTTCTTATGTAGTCCCAAACCATGACACTCTTACCACCATCCTTGACTGTGGGCAAAACACAGTTGTCGTCGTACTCCTCACCACCGCACACGCTTGATCCAGATATGTTTATCATCGTCTCATAAGACCACAAGACATGGTTCCAGGAATTCACGGTCTTAGTCTGCTTGTCTTCATCAAACTGTTTCTTTATAGTGTGATTACAAATTATGCTTGTTACATTTACTTTAAAAGAAGTACATTGTTTAAAATAATTGTTTAACATGTTTTTCTCCATTGGCAACTGAAAATGAGGCAACATTGTGTCTTCCACCAGGACAATGTTCCAAATTTCAACATATTGACATATTATAAAGAAGACTATTGTTGTTCTATCATTAAATGGGTTTGGCCAAAAAGAACTGACAGCAGGGGTACCATAGTTCTGCAGACAAAATATCTAGTATTGGATGCAAAAGGACGACACATTTGGAATTAGTGGATAATTTAGGGCTCAGAAGAGAAGTTTTAACCTGTTTACAGTAATTCCACGTTTACTGTCTCCTGTGATGTTAACAGAATGAGAAGGATAGCAAAGAGGAAATAATGAAGGCTTTCCGACTGTTCGATGATGACTGCACAGGAAAAATCTCTTTCAAAAATCTCAAGAGAGTTGCGAAAGAGCTGGGAGAAAACCTCACAGATGAAGAGCTACAGGTAACTTTGGATCTTTTATTTTATTGCTAAATTATCTATTTCATCTGATAAGTTACAGTAAAAGTTACTTTGATAAAAAATATATTTCTTTTCTTGAGCTACAGTGCAATAACCACATATGTGGGCTGTAAATGAATCATCAGTGAAATTATATTAAGAAAAATATCACAATATTCCTAATAATGAGAACAAAACACAAAGAGGATAACAGAACTCTGACACATGAACTTAAGAGTCCAAAGTAGAAATATTTATATTAATATGTGTTGGAGGTCATTTATTATTGTATGTACTACTCTCAGTACCCTCCAATCATAAAAATAGGAACATCTCAAATTGCAATATCATCAAAAATGATATTTTCATTTCACTAACTTATTTAAAAAATAAGTAAAATTTTCATAAAACATAGTTTCTTTACTTGTTAATGATTATTTACAGCAAATGTAAACCTCCAAATTCAGATTCATTGAAACTTACAATATTACATAAAATTGATTAATAATATGACTTTGCATTCAAATCTGTGTGTCTACTCAAAAATGTGTCCAGTAAATTCACCTATTACTTGGTTGGAGGTCCTTTTGCTTGAATTACTGTATCAGTGCAGCAGGGCATGGAAGTAATCATCTTGTGGTTGTGCTGAAGTGTTCAGGAAGCCCAGCTTGCTTTAGTGCTGGTCTTTGTTTTCATTACTGGATCTGAATGGGCTTCTCTTCACTATCCTCTTAAGGTTACAGTTATCCCTGTTTCTCCCACACTTTTTTCTTTCACTCAACATTGTCTTCCTCATGGATGTGTATGATGATATTTTAATTTAATGAGATGATTGTGGAGAGTCTAAATTCTTTTATGGATCAGCTAAATTAAGGTTGTTCTAGTTTCTCCTACCTTGGTATGCGTTCCTATCTGATATGTATTACACCTATCTGGTCCAAAGAAATACACATACCACGAGAACTCTCTACAAAAAGCTTCAATCTGCGTAAAAGGTGCAAACTTCCAACGCAGGTGATGGAGGCCGCTTCAAATTAGTCTTCTTCATTCATATTAGTCATTACCAAGTGGTTATCTCTCACTGTTCTCAAGTCAGATGTCCTTTTCTTAGTATTTTCGGGATTAGAAATTACATTTTTAGAAAATAAAAACGTTGCTAATACAGGTAAAAGCCAGTAAATTAGAATATTTTGAAAAACTTGATTTATTACAGTAATTGCATTCAAAAGGTGTAACTTGTACATTATATTTATTCATTGCACACAGACTGATGCATTCAAATGTTTATTTCATTTGATTTTGATGATTTGAAGTGGCAACAAATGAAAATCCAAAATTCCGTGTGTCACAAAATTAGAATATTACTTAAGGCTAATACAAAAAAGGGATTTTTTAGAAATGTTGGCCAACTGAAAAGTATGAAAATGAAAAATATGAGCATGTACAATACTCAATACTTGGTTGGAGCTCCTTTTGCCTCAATTACTGCATTAATGCGGCGTGGCATGGAGTCGATGAGTTTCTGGCACTGCTCAGGTGTTATGAGAGCCCAGGTTGCTCTGATAGTGGCCTTCAACTCTTCTGCGTTTTTGGGTCTGGCATTCTGCATCTTCCTTTTCACAATACCCCACAGATTTTCTATGGGGCTAAGGTCAGGGGAGTTGGCTGGCCAATTTAGAACAGAAATACCATGGTCCGTAAACCAGGCACGGGTAGATTTTGCGCTGTGTGCAGGCGCCAAGTCCTGTTGGAACCTGAAATCTCCATCTCCATAGAGCAGGTCAGCAGCAGGAAGCATGAAGTGCTCTAAAACTTGCTGGTAGACGGCTGCGTTGACCCTGGATCTCAGGAAACAGAGTGGACAGACACCAGCAGATGACATGGCACCCCAAACCATCACTGATGGTGGAAACTTTACACTAGACTTCAGGCAACGTGGATCCTGTGCCTCTCCTGTCTTCCTCCAGACTCTGGGACCTCGATTTCCAAAGGAAATGCAAAATTTGCTTTCGTCAGAAAACATGACTTTGGACCACTCAGCAGCAGTCCAGCTCTTTTTTTCCTTAGCCCAGGTGAGACGCTTTTCGCGCTGTTTCTTGGTCAACAGTGGCTTGACACGAGGTATGCGGCAGTTGAAACCCATGTCTTTCAAGCGTCTCTTGGTGGTGGATCTTGAAGCACTGACTCCAGCAGCTGTCCACTCCTTGTGAATCTCCCCCACATTTTTGAATGGGTTTTTTTTCACAATCTTGACTAGGGCGCGGTGATCCCTATCGCTTGTACACTTTTTCTGACCACAGAGCTCTGAGAACAGCCAGCCTCTTCAGCAATAACCTTTTGTGTCTTTCCCTCCTTGTGCAATGTGTCGATGGTCGCCTTTTGGACAGCTGTCAAATCTGAAGTCTTCCCCATGTTTGTGTAGGCTTCAGAACTGGACTGAGAGACCATTTAAAGCCCTTTGCAGGTGTTTTGAGTTAATCAGCTGATTAGTTTGTGGCACCAGGTGTCTTCAAAATTTAACTCTTACACAATATTCTAATTTTGTGACACACGGAATTTTGGATTTTCATTTGTTGCCACTTCAAATCATCAAAATTAAATGAAATAAACATTTGAATGCATCAGTCTGTGTGCAATGAATAAATATGATGTACAAGTTACACCTTTTGAATGCAATTACTGAAATAAATCAAGTTTTTCAAAATATTCTAATTTACTGGCTTTTACCTGTATACCAAGTTAAAATGCTTAAATTTGTTGCATGAGAATATTTGATAAGGAAGTTATTTGGATGACATGTACATCGTTTTATTTGTGTGTCATTTACAGAACAAATTAAATTTGTTCAAACACAATTTGTATCTTGAAAGTGAGTAAGAGGAAACAACTTTTTGAAATAAAATACAATTTCCATTACTCAAGTCACTGCCTCATGGCATTGCTACTGTCGACACTTCAGTATGTCACAATAATCTGTTGATGCAGAGAATTATGCTGCATCCGACATCAGCTTGGTTGATGCTAAGTACAGAAACTTGTCACTTTTTCCTTTATTGCCCACATCTTATTTGGCCCTGGAGGGAGCGGCTTCAACTGAAGCTGAGGTCATGGTAGGATCAGAAAAAGCAGAGAAACCACAACTCAGAAGCGATCATGTCGCAGCAACACACGTAGCCTGTTGCCAAAACAAAGCCAGGGTTGCAAACGTCTAGTAGAGCAGAATCTGGTTTGACCATCCAGATTAATGCATGAAGAAAAGTTCAGATTTAAGACATTCATATTTAGCACCATTCAGTAAAAAATTCTAATTCAGATGCATTATCTTGAGAGGTTCATCATTATAACACAAAAATACAGAGTTGTGGTGCGCCGGTTCTACACTGTTCAACCTTGGATTATTACATTTACATTATCACACCACAATCAAAGCCCCACGAACACAAATACTGCTCTAGCATCTAATATATGTTGTATGGTTGTATAGTTTATCATCACAATAAACCAAAATTCTTATGACAAAAAGAATTTCTCAGTAACAGTGAAAGGTGCAATAATTTCACATCTCTAAACTGTAGGTTCCAGAAACGCTTTAAATAGTTTCCAAATTTTGCACTAATTCAAGCTTTATACAGCACCTCTTCAGTAATGTCGGTAGTATCGAATGCACAGCTTTCAGTCATTAAATAAAAAATATGTTAAGGGTAAAATGTTAAAATCAAGATCAACTGAATGATACTGAATTTTAAAGGGGGAGTCTTATGTAAAATCAACTTTTTTGAGCTTCACATGATATCGTAATGTTATTCTCTCATTAAAAACAAACCTGGATGCTGCTTTGATTCTTTCATGTATGTTTGAGGAATCCTCGATTCTCTGGTGGCAAACATTTAGGGGTGCCTAAACGCTTGCTTATACACAGCACCCTCTATTTACCCAAAGCTCCTTCTCAGAGCTGCAGTTTCCAGTTGAGCTTCTGCCTCACACAGCAACCCTCCCCTCTCCTCCCCCCACTCCACTCCCAATCAGCTCCTCCAGACTAGCGGCAGACGCAATTAGCAAACACCTGGGGGAATTGCATGTCTGCTGAGCTCATCATAGGGACAACTTCTCAGTCCAAAGCTCCTATGTATGCTTGTAAATGACACCATGGATTAGTATTGCTGTGATGATGTGTTGAAGGTGGAGTGTCTGAAAGAGACAGAGGCCAACTTCAAGGCATCAAATTACAAAATCAGATTGCTCTTAAGTAATGCCTGATATATAAATTATTTTCATAACTGAAGTTACTATAGTTAGTTGGTTGCAGAATAAACTGACACTATGTGCCTGGAAAATACATAAAAATCCCTCTTTAAGTTTTGTTAGGTTTTGTCCTTTAGAACAATGGCTGTAGAAGCAAATATTTTTCCACACAAAGCTATTTTTTTCTCAGACTTATCCAGGTCTAGAAAATGATAAAAATAAATTCCTAGCTGAATTTACTTTGAATCTTTCTACCAGCTGTGTTCTAAAACCTTGAAAAAGAAAAACGGAAAAAAAAAATATATATATATCACAATATCTTCTCTATGTAAATTAGACATCTTTTTTATTGTGGAGTTCAGCAAATTGTCATTTTGCAGTTTAAAATATTTTATTCTTACTTTCATGTAGTGTAAAAAAAAAATATATATATATATATGTATAGTGTATATACTGTATACTGTATATATATTGTATATATATATAATATGGATTGTTTCACACAATTCCCTCCTTAACATTCATATTTGTCGGCCTTCAGGAAATGATAGACGAAGCCGACCAGGATGGTGACGGAGAAGTCAACGAGCAAGAATTTCTACGGATAATGAAGAAGACCAATCTGTACTGAAGTGTGTTGCAGTTTTAAAACCTTTTCAGGATTAAATTCTGACCTTGTTCCAACTATTTTTACTGTAGCTTTTCTGGAACTAAGACAGGCTCTCTTTGTAAATAACTTTTTAAAAATCCTTTGTCTTTGTACAGGTCCTTTTTTTCTATAAGACAAATAAAAACAATCACAGTTTTGTCTCATGTTTGAACTGATCGTGAAGTGTCAGTTTGAGAAGTTTTTTGTTTTTTTTTACCAACTTTCTTGTTGAAACGGAGGTGGTGCAATGCAGAGGCAGGTTACAGCAGCTCATGAAGATCTTAGTGAAAGTGATTTCAGTGCATTGCATTCACTGTTGTGCAACTTGCAAAGCGCAGCGTGCCAATGATGGTCAGACAGACAGACAGACATGACTAAGTTGATGTTGACTAATTCGAATTATCTTACTGTAAATAGAAATCAGCAGAATAAACCTGAGATGAGTAAGTCAGTAAAAGTGACTCTCACTTCATGCTTTGAGCTGAACTTGGTATCGCCTGAACGAGATCTGTTTTACCTACCTACATCTTTTGATCATCTTATAGGAAAGATGCTCCTGCTGATTAATTGTAACATGGAGCGGAAGTCTGCTTTTGTCCAAAACATCAAACCTTGCTTAAATAAACAGGATATGTAATGACGTGTTTTTCCGAACCGTCAGACGGCTGTCTATTATTTTGAGGATGCTTGCCACTGATTATGAAAGTTGTGATAACCTGTTCTAGACAGCGACAGAACCTCAGGTGGAAAATTTGAAAAGTTCTCTCTCAATATGAAATCCAACATTTGAAAAACATTCCATACAAGAAATGTTATTGATATTTCATATTGTTATGCCTGGTTTTATCGAAAAGGATTTTTCAAACATTCCTTTGCAGATTTCTTTTGTTTCTGCTCTTTTATTTTACTTAAGTCTTTCAGATTATTAAATACAATATGACCAAAAATAAAATTCCATTTTCATTTTCGATTTCTTTTATTAAGGAAATAAAGCTATACCACCCAATTGGTTCTTTGTGAAAAAGTCCTTCTACACCTAACAACTGGCTGTCATATCCTTGGCAGGAATGACAGATTGATTTAAAGGTCACACAACAGTAACTCAATCGATTTAGGTTCAGACTTTGACTATGCCATTCATAACATTTTTGAAGCCATTCAGAAGTGGATTTTTGATTTAGTTTTCTGTGAGATCCAAATCTGCTTGAGGTTACTTATGACATTAGGAGATTATCCTTCAGGATTTTCAGGCAGAGAGCAGAATTCATGGTTCCATTAAGACCTGCAGGCCGTTCAGGTCCTGAAGCAGAAAACCGACCCAGATCATCTACCACCACATTTAGCTGCTAGCATGTATTTTAATTAAATGTTTTAAGTTTTAAATACAACCATCATGGAAGGCCACTTTTGTCTCAGTCCATAGAATATTTATGATGTTTTTTAACGGAAGTATTTTGTATTTTATGGCCTTTTTCTTTTGCCTTGGGACACTCCTTACATAGATCCCATTTTTGACCAGACTCTTATTTTTTAATCACTAACAATTACCTTAAAGAAGCCGAGGAAGTGTTCTCGATTCTTTCCTGACTTCCTGAATGAGTTGGAATCTTGGGGTAATTTTGGTAGGCCAGAAACCTCTGTGGATAATGACCCCCTGTATTTTACTGGAGTCCTCAAGCCTAAGATATGGCTCAGTAACTTTTTCCAGACAGATAAATATTAATAACTGATTAATATCTCACATGTTTTGATATCTTTCAGCTTACTTAATGTCATAAGGTAAGTTCTGTTACTTAGTTGCTGAACCTACAGTTTTAAAAACTGAACCCAGCTTTACCAAAAATGGCGGTTAATTTAATTTGAAACACCTCTTTGCCTTTAGAAAGTGACAATTAAAAACAAGCTGAAGAAATCTACACTGCTTATTTATTATGGACCAAACTAAATTGCCAAGCTTGAACCTGCTAAGATGAAACTTGGAATTGCTTTAGGTGAGCCATATCAAAAGGCCAGTTTTTCACTTGCTTGCATCATGTAACCTGCTATGACTCAAATCCATCCACTGTGTTGCAGTTCAAAGTGCTCCACTCAACAGGTGAGAGCTGAAACGCAGATCTGAAGCTCACTTTGAGTGGACCAAGGAACTAAAAAGTGCCTCAGTAATACGCATCCTGATATTATGAAGGCAAGTAGCTATTCTGAAAATATGAATACTATTTTTTTTATATCTATTTTATGTGAGAGCTTATAAGAAATCAATATCTTACCCATAGGATGTGACTCTTGAGCAGGCCCAAGAATGAAGAAAGTGATCATGCTGGAACTCCTGTTTCAGAAGGGTAGCAGTGGTTTATACAGGTGTTATTTTAAATGATGAACAATTGTTATTTAGCTATTTATTTCTGACAGAGTATCCAAGAATCACCAAACCGTTTGAAGCATATACTGGAAAATCAGCTTTTTAATCTTGACATGTTTACAAGTCATTTTCATCAAGCCAAATTTCTGAGTGAAACTTTTTCTTATGGTTTAGGATTTTAAATCATATACAATTTGACCTACTTTAACATTCAAAACAATTCAGTACTCAACACCCTAAAACTGTTATGAGTGACTTAAATTATGTATAAAAAAAAAAACATTAGAAAATGCTTTTATTTTTATTAGCCAGAAATATTTTGGTTTATAATGACAGGAGCAAGTAAAGTTGATTTTGGTATCAAACAACCCAAAGTAATTTTTAACACAGAGTTCAGTTTAAGAGAAATCCATGTGGAACTACAGCAAACATAAACACACTATAAAATAATAATAATAATAATCAACAGCTGTGTTATTCACTAATAAGAGCTCTAGTCTGTAGTTTACATACTGGCCTACTTTCACTCATATTTAGAGGAGCTAATGATTGTTAATAAAAGTAGAGACTCAGACTTTGAGTTTAAATATAGTTTTTAAATGCAAGGCTGAGTCACGTCTGAAGGCTTTAATTTAGCGACTTAAATGTAACCTGAATCCAAGTCTGCACCTTATGCATGTAGAGCAAGAGAGTCCAAAATGTGCCTGGGGGGCCATTTGTTGTCCATGGAGTGACTTTTTTGCTATCCTTGACAATAAAATTCAAAAAGAATTGCTCAAACCTGGTTTTCCTTCTAAAGTTTATATTCAAAGAAAATAGTCTTACAAAAGATGTCACTGCCTTTCAAAAGAATATCTTTTATCAACAATACGTTTTGTGATAAATCAATCTCATAGTAAATATGCAAACATCCACTTGTTTTTACTCACAAGCAGATTTTGATGCACTCATTTGGAAAATTCAGCTAAATGGCACAAGATGTTTGCTTTTCAAAGAACAACTGATCCATATCGTGTTTGTCTTAATTAACACACAGACGAAGACCGTAGAAAGCAATCATTATTTAGGATGTTGTTTGCAGATTTTAAGTTTCAGTTGCATGATGAATTGCAGCTCCCTTTTCTACAGAAATCTGACTTCATTGTACAATATGTACAATTCTCATTGCTACTATACTTAGTATTATCCGTACATTTTCTTGTCTCATGAGAGTTAGTTTGTAACCATCTTGTCTATGTAGTATTTATTGTTGGCTCTTTAGCACAGTATATTAAACAGGCATGAATTTTATAACATGGTTTTAAGTACAAATATTTGATAATTATTGAGTCAGTAGGTTATAATATATTTCATTAAATTGAAATAAGGGACAGGATCAAATAAGTGTTCACTTCTTCCTGCTCCTTTTCAAACAGAAAAGTAATAGTAAACAAATTATTTTGTTCTGGCCATAAATTTCTTGTTAGATTTTACTTGCTATCAAAAGTCTCCGATGTAATTCACTACTATTTGAATAACTCTTGAGAGTAAAGCAAGAGGGATTTAAAATTTTATAAAATATGAGACAAAAATTAACTGCAATGACAATTTTGAGATTTGACGTTTAGTACGTACTGCAGGTAAGATATTTATTGTTCATAAGTTAAAAAGAAATTGGAACTCTATTGTACAGTTTATTAACATCAGACGGGAAATTCTAGCAATTTTATTTTGTGTTTTTTGCAAAAAGGGAATTAGATTACCGGTACTTAACATTCAAGGTTATGTTGAGATGGTTTTCATAAAACAATCATTTAACCCTGCCATGTAATTTCCAACAGTATAGATAGGTAAAAACAGGTTGAGACTTTATTGGCCAGATATAATTTTTAACCTCTTTCTTTGCAATCTGCTTCATAATTTGTCTTAACATATTTTTTTAATGTAGACATTGATACAATTATATCGGATCAAGGAACTGACAAAAGGAAAGGCTACTTAATTTGCTGACAGCAGACTTAATTTTGGTGAAGTTGTTATTGTTCACTAAATGTTTGATTTTAGAACAAAACTTTCCAATAGGAGTTGGATGTTTTTGTACACTGGCGGTTTCATGGCCTTTAATATCTTCACAGCCCCTCAGCCGGGCGTTATTCCCCTTCTGTTGTGGTTAAACAGCATTCACATCACACAGCCCGTTCAGAACTCCCACTGCTCCACCGCTTGTTGTGCTTTTTTTCTTTTTCCAATAAAATGATCAATTTCCAAAACAGCTAAGCGCTGCAAGTCTGGTCACTGCTGGTAAATGAAAGAAAAGTCAATTAACTCTTAAATGTCAAGAATGTGTCACCAGTATGTGGGCAACCTATTTACAGGGTCCCCTCTGTGAATAAGAGAAGTTCAACACAAAGTAATAACTGTCACTGTGCTGTGGAGAAGCAAGGACTGACTGCAGCAGTGGTATGTTTGACATTTTAATCTTAACCTATCAATTTAGCCTTCAGAATTAACTGAATTTATTAATATTACTTAATTCTGTCTGAATGTTTGAGGTTTCAGAGAAAACATCTTCTAATGTTGAGACTTGTATGTTAGAAAAAGTTGAAGTCTTATCATCAATGCTTCCTTTGTTTTTGAGATGTTGAAGATACAGATCTAGTCTTGAGTTCTTTATTTGGTTTGTTTTTTTCCCCTGTTCTGTAACCTTATTCTTATCCAGGAAATCAAAAAGAAAAATACATGTTTTTAAAAACTGAAACATCTTTAAAGATGTTGCTTTAATGTGACGTAGGCATAGACAATCCAGTCTTTTTACTCAGATGTGTTTTCCCCACCTTTCTCAAGTTCCTGTTGCACACCTGACTTAAAAAAAAAACACAGAAACTTCATAGGGCAACTTGTTAAGAGAAATCTGTTTCCACCCCTTAACCAATCACATTTAAACGTTTAGGGAGATCCGAGTTTTAAGGTTGGAAAGAAAGGTGTACACATCTTTTCAGTTACTATGCTGCATTACAAATGTAAATTTAATGAGAGTACATGTTTCTTTTCAAGTTTAGATTCTATAAACTAATTTGATATAACCAGGTGTTTGGTAGCTAATTGTTACATTTACTTAGTAACTTTTTGAAAAAGAAAATACTTTCAAGAGTTGCTTTATTACATTGTACTTTCTACTTTTGAGTAATATTATTATGACGTAGTGATACTTTTACTGGGGTAAAATTTCTGAATACTCTATCCACTGAGTAACTTCACTAAATGAAGATCATATTTTACCAAAAATGCACCAGACACATGCCTACAGTTTATGTTAAAGTGAGACTTCTTGTTGTTTCTACGAAAGTTATGTTATTCTAAAGCTACTTCATCTGCTGTCTAATGAACAGTTCTTTTGCTTAGTTTTTATTTTATGACATTTATTCATTCATTTGTATTAGTTTTAAAGTACATTTTACTTTTTAAAATACCAGGATTTGGGTACAACTATTTTTTGTCTGTCTGATTCACTTTTGTTAAATCAGATGTCATAATTAGTTACTAGAGTAGCCTTTTAACCATTTTTCTTTTTTAGCTTTGCTTTTACCATTTTTTAAAATCTTACTTAACACTCCTGCGGTCTTAAGAGATGGGATCATTTAGACCTAATGTGTTTTTTACTCTGTGTGCAGTCCAGTGTGGATGCACCAACCTTGTGTGCGCTTTTACTAATTTTTTTTTTTTTTTTTTTTGTAGTTTCAAAAATTCACAGTCCATGGGTGGTCTAAGTAATTTCTTGGATGGCTACTTTTTAATTGTGTTTTAGTTAAAATATGTTTGTTTTCCTTGAGTAAAATTTTGGGTACTTTTTGGGTTTCCTTAATTTTTAATTTGAATATTAAATTGAGTTTAATGCACTGTTGGATCATTTGAATGACGATGTGATTGAAATAAATTACTTTTTTTTTGTAAAGAGCCTCAAGACCACATTTGTTGTGAATTGGCTATAAGAAAATAAACTGAATTGAATAATAATTGATTCACCAATGACTATTATTAGATAGCAGATCTATGTTTTGGCAGATAGACACTTAAAAATAAATGAACTAATAAAATGTGTGCAATGATACTCATTTTAGTATATGGTAATTTTTTTTTAAACTTTTTTGGGCCTCTTGTGTTTTGGGAGATGAACATAAGTACATGGCACACTTTCACAATCATGAAACACTAATTTGTGTTTGCATATAAAATACTTTCTTTACATAAACGTTTGAGGCTGTAATGTAAGAAAACATTGAAAATATTCAAGCGGTATCAATACTATTTTGAGTTTTTGAATGTGGAAGAACTTTGAGATAAAAAAAATGGGGCAAACTGAAGTGATAGCTACCAATGAATCTCTGCAAAAAAGCATATGTGCATAGTGGTTGAGAAATAGAAAACGTGGGTGTAATTGCACATTCAGAAGAGAAATGAAACATTTTTCTGAGTCTTTTTATCAGATTCCAGCAGTTTTAAACATGAGCTGCTGACAAAAAGATTATTGTTGCATTTGTAAATCTTGTTTCCTCTGTAAACACGGCAGCGGAAAATCAATGTGCCAATAAAAAAAGGAGAAAACGGAAACAGGTGAACTTCCATGTTTGACACAGTTTTCTGGTGAAGATAACATCTAAACAACAGTTGCGGATTTGGTAATAGGGAAGCACCTTGAACTTAATGCTCTCATTTTGTTTTACAACTTTTTAAAATAAAATAATAATAGACACTTTAAAAAGGTTACAAGAGTCTGCTATCCTGATATTTTGATTGAAGCTGGTAAAGCCTTGAACTGAACAATGATTGCGATTTATTTATTATACAATTCAGCTATGTCATCCCTGGTGTCATACCGGTGAACAAACCTGAGCAGGCGATCCCCCACCCACGCCTGCTGTGTGTTCTTCCTGAACGCTTACGGTAATATCGATCATGTCGGATTTTCTGACTTAGAGAAAAAATATATGTCTTGGTTTTGTGTCATCATTAAAAGCTCTAAAATAAAAAAAATTCTGTGCATTTAACAACCTCTCTGTATATTAGAAATCCAGTTGATAATGTGCAGACTCACACACCGTCGTGTGTACGTGCTGCATGCGAGCTTTCAAACTTGCGCCCACTTGCTCGCAACCTGGAAATGCATAGTGTTGCCAAAGGGGAGACCGCAGAGTCAGAAGTCATACTACTACTGCAGGTGGGAGGAGGAAGTAAACGACATAATTATAATTTAGTAAACAAATCCCCCTGATGCTGAAATAGTTTGAAGTCTAAGTACATGGGTCAAATGTAACAGCAGAGTTTATGTACTTCATTTTTACTTAACATGTTGATTACATTTTATTTTAAATCACTCACACTCAGGATAACTAATTTCCACCACAAGTTAATGCACTCAGCCGAGATTTAAACTTGCTTTGTTAGGCTGAATGTCAACAAACACAAAAAAAAACAAGTTGTGTAGGTACAGTATGACCACGTCAACTCAAAACAAAAACAAAATTATGATACTGATGAGCAACAGTTGTGGCTGAGACACTGTCACTGATTTCTGATTCCATGATATAAAGACATAAAGTAAATAAACCAGCAGATACATGATGATTGTTGGCAGCAAAATGCATTCAATCCTTCAAATATTAAATTGGAAAAAATGCTTGTTATAATTGGAATTGAGGTTTTAAGTTGATAATTTAAACTGCAGACATTTTTTTTTTGCTAAAAGAAAAAAAAAAACACCCACTTCAAAATTTCAGTGTCTAATTTTGAACATGTTTCCACAGTTGATTTAATCAAAGGCAAAAAGAGGAGGTTGGTAAAAGTGTTTTGTCTTTGTTTTGCAAACGTAAAAAACATTTCTCACTTTTTAGCTATGTGTAAGATGTTACTACCTGGATCCTCTCTTCAAGTCGCACATTTTGCATTGTGTTTAACACTCCGGGTTACCACAAAAACTCTCACTGCGTCACATGTCACCTTTGACAGATTTAGTAACAAAAAAAGGTAACCGAGGGTAGCGACGCTTTTACATATGTTCAACGGAAAGAGCTGGGGCACCTATGATGAGAACATTTCTCCACACTCAATATCCAATTTTGAAAACATTTAATCACACTCACTGCTTATGTTCGAACGTGGAAAATTTTAATTGAATTTAAAAACACATTGAGCTTTTGAAGATTCCAGATTAAACACTTCTTTTGTAACAAATGTAAAGAGTAAATTTTTACTATTGTGAAAAGGGCTTAGGTGCCCAGATTTTATTTTATCTGTACAACAGCTACTTATTATCTCTAGGATTACCTTAGGCTTTAACTTTAGATACTTTACATTTAAACAAACACCCATTTAGGTTTGCACAACGCTGGTTAACTGTTTATGCTTTTATTACTGCAATAATCTGATATTTCAGTGAGCAATAAATGCTCATCAGTTTGTTTTTAAACTAATCTTTACGTTACAGCATATAAAAATACAACATTAAAAGTCTAACAACTGACTACATTCACTGTCAAAAGTTAGAAAGTTTCACATCTCAATGTTTTATTTCAAAAATGTGATTGTTAGATTTTCAAGTTTCCCTGACTTCAGGATACTGATATATACACTTTTATATACACTTTATTCAAATTTTAAACATAAATGTACATCAGACAATAAGTAATGAAGTTAAAGTAGCATTACTACCGGATTTCTTTGCTGCCAAAATCATGTTTCTATCAGAAAGAATTACGGTTTTCATGTCTGAGTCCAGAAACTGCTAATGAGGAAAATCCTATTAATAAACTAAATTAAATATGAAAACTGAAAAAAAGTTTTCAATTTTCAATCTGCATTTTTTCAGTTTTACTGGTTCAGGTTTTTTTTTTTTTTTTTTGCAATTTTGACTTTTTTAATTTGAACAAAATGTTTACTCTTCACACACTTTCCTTATTAAACAGATGCTTAGTAAAAAGAAAAAAAAGACACACAAACACACACGGTGGGTAACGGGGGGTTCGCTGATGGCAGCCCCAGGAGGAAATTCTTCTGAACTGAAATCTACCTGAAGACACATTTTCCTTTCTGAATGTGCATCACAGAAGGCACTCCTGATAAGCCTGAAGACTGAGGGAGAAGCACCTCTCAGACCTGTCCAAGCCCCCACCCACCTGTTCCTTTACGCTAACGCACACAGAGAATAGACGAGAGGGGTTTTCTCTCTTACAGTCACTCTCGCTTCCTCTCGTCTGGTTGCGGAGGATGATTGTGAAGATAGTGTGCGGAGAGAACGCGTGTGTTATACCTCTGACAAGGCAGAAACCCTCAGCTAGTTATGCAGATGGACATGCTGACTAAAATTTGGCGCCACCTGAATTTCCAAGGTGTGTAATATTATAGCATAATGGAGCAGATGACCTTAATCAATCATATCTACACTGATATTTCCATACTGATCACTTTTGTTGCGTTTTCTACATAAAGCAATGGTAGCCAAGGAAAGCTCTCTTCATCTGAAAATATTTCCAGTAGTACATATTCCTCTTTCCATCATTTAATTATTCTTCCCCCTCTTTGTAACAGACATTCTGGCTGCAGAGTATGGACAACAAATCATTTGTCAACATTTTCAACACCACTCACAGTGGGCTGTGGGACAGCTTTCCTTCACATCTACAGTTCTGCTGCAAGAAGTGAAAAATGTGTTGCAGTGCATGGTGAGATGAATCTGGGTCACTCTAACATGAAACAATCCCATGGAAATAAAGAGTAAATAACATCCAGATGCCGCTGATAAAAACAATGAACTGATTTTCAGTAAGTTTAACTTCAAAATGTACAAACCCTACTAAATATTTTACATTAAATGAGACTCTGTTATTGCACTACAGCTGTTCATGGCAATATAATCAAACTAAAATGCTTGCTTATTTAGGTGTGCAATGGTATACAAAAATCTATGCTACCGTATATTTTCAGCATCACAATCCGTCAAGAAAAAAACAATAAAATTTTGATATTTTTAAGCAGTAATCTATTTAACTGGTGAGTCTGTTTCCGTTTCTTACATTAATGTGATTTTCTTATGTTTTAAAACTGAAAAGTAAGGAACTGACTGGAGTTTTGGTTGGATTTTTTTTTTAATTATGTAAAATAAAGTAGTGTCAGCATGCATGACTGTAAGAGAGACCTCTCAGGTCTTCCGGTTCTGGTCTGCTCTGCATCCCCAGAACCAGAACCAAACGAGGAGAAGCAGCTTTCAGCATCTATGCACCACAAATTTGGAACAAACTTCCAGAAAACTGTAAAACAGCTGAAACACTGACTTCTTTTAAATCTCGACTAAAAACCCACCTGTTTAGGATTGTATTTGAAATGTAATCAATTACAAATTTATTGATGGAACTTGACTTAATGCTGTGTTTTGATTGTTGATTCTATCTTGCATTGTGTTTCTGTGTTTGTAATGATGTGAAGCACTTTGAAATGCCTTGCTGCTGAAATGTGCTATACAAATAAAATTTGATTGATTGATTGATTGATAAATTATAGGATTGTGCCCATGTTGAGAATAAAACACCTTTAAATAATTTGGAGCTGATTTGAATTTTGGACAACCTAATGTCAAAAATGAATGCACCAAGAACAGCTGTTTGAAACCCCGCTGCCCCCCCCCCCCCCCCCTCACCCCACACACACTCTTATTCCTCCTACTTGCATTTTATACAAGCATGATGTGGTTTCAGACAGTTAATTCAGTTAAGTGCATGGTGAGCTATCTTATTAATGGTGTTGAAAAGTGTGCATTCTGACATTAAGTTTTTATTCTCTTAAACAAATCCTGCAAACACATTGGTTTGAACAGGTATTTGCAGTTCAGTCAGTCTTGGCTCTCGCTATTGTTCAAACCAAGATGAAGACACTAATGTCTTATCAGTCTGTTAGTGGAGCTGTCAGCTGTTGGACACCAAACGATGGGTCCTTCCCTGAGCCCCTTGTATTTAAACAGATGACATGAACTTATTCCGTCTGACAACGTTAATACTGGGACAGCACAGTGGTGAAGTTATCACTGTTGTCTTGCAACAAAAAGATTGGGGTCTTTCTGCATGGAGTTTGCATGTTCTCCCTATAAAAGAACATGCATTTATAGGGAGATGCATGTTCTCCCTGGGTGCTACGCCTTCCTTCCACATGCAAGAAACACAAATGTTAGGTGAGCTAACTTCCTCTTAATGCATATGGTAGATTTGTGTTTTTGTGATGCTCTTTGATGGATTGGTGACCTTTCCATTGTGTACTATACCTATCACTATCTCATAGGAATGAGATTCACAGCACTGCCTAATTAGTGTAATAGTGTCCAACTGGCTGAATAATCATTTGGATCAGTTATTCCCAAATCTTCCAACTTTGGACCCAAAAATGAAAATTCTAGAGGCTCATGACCCGGACTCTTGTTTGAGCATACAATTATCAGAGTCAGTTAAAAAGTGGTTCAATGGCAACAGAATCAGCACCAATAACTGTCAAAAGCAACATATTGGTCAATATATATTGGTCAATATATTGACCAATATGTTGCTTTAGCTTATTCAAGTTCTATTTTTTTATTTTTAGTTTTTATGTACTTTACACTATTTATAAAATGCATATGGATTCTCATTGGTATTTTTGTCTTTTAGGTCATTTTTATCAAGAGGATCTCAAGACCTCAGACTAACATTTTTGTGACTCCAAGGGAGGTCCTGACCTCAACTTTGGTAACCACTGGTTTAAACCACAAGAGCATATTTTTTTCTATTTCAATGGCTGCACTAAATACCTTTCAAAATAAAATCACATTTCTGACCCATGGAATGGTTTAGAGGCTTACATCATTTGAGAAAAGCTCTAAAAACAATTGCCATTGTACTAATTTCCACTTACACTGCTTATTTATTATATATTTACACTTCCATTGTTAAATTAGCATTTAGTTATTAGTTTAGTGAATATAATTTAATTGGATGTGGTCTTTAGTCTTTTCTTAAGGATCCAAAGTGGAGTTCCTTCTATTTATGGTCGTTATACAGCAGGAAGACCATCGCGCTATCTGGTAAGATGCTATCGGTTGCTTAATGCCCAAAGTCTGTTGGATGTCCTTGATTACCTTCGGTTCAACATGAAAACTTGAAATGGGTTTCCTGTTGTGGCAAAAGGCTTTTTCTGTTTGTGTAGGTGGCCGAGATAAAGAACCTGCATTCAGGTTGACAATACCACGCTTACGAAGACTACCTATGAAACCGTACGGCTACGGCTCCACTGATTCAAAGTGAAAATGGGAAGTGCCGTCTCCCTGTAGTTTCCTGTCAGGTGCACATAAGTGACATTGCATTGACACACTTGTATGTATAGGCGTCACGCACGCGCGGCTTGACGACACTCTCGACTCGACGTAGTGGTTGCCAGTGGAAAAGAAAATTCATTACTCACACACAATTAGTTTCTACAGTTTTCCAGCTCTGCGAGTGGTTTTCCTATGTCCTCAGGGATAAGTATATAAAGGTAAGTAACAGGACGCATTTCCAGTAAATCTTTCATAGAGCAACTTTTGGTGATCTGACTCCTACTCCTGACGATATGAAGCTGGTTGCTTTTTGCCTCTTAGCACTCTGCTGCTGCACTTTGGCAATGCCAGCCCCAATGAGGACCTCGTCCATAAGAAAACTAAGAGAAACCCTGTTTGAACTCAGAAAATTTAACGACACCCTAACGGTCAGTATAGCTAACATTGCTTTCATTGATTTGCATACACTTTGCATAGTTTTTGTTACTTAAAACATGCTTTTTCATCTGTGCCTTGCAGAGTATGGATAAGACAGAGAAGAAGGTGAACATGCTACCAAAGAACATTGAGGTAAGCAAAGTTATTTTGTTAAATTAATATTGACATTATTGTGGTTGCTTACTCATTGTTGTTGCTCTCCCACTGTTGCTAGTAATTGTCAGATGATTGTTACTGTAGGTGTACATCAAATGATATGTTAAGTCACAACTAGTGCTAGTTGACAGGCACAGGCAATCAGCTGTAACTCTTTAGGAACAAACTGTGCTTGGAGGCTCAAGAAAGATGTTTTATTAAGTTCAAATTAAGGACAATTGTTTGAGATTTTTAAGGTTTTCGATGTTTTTGTAGAGAATGCGGACTATGTATCTAGAGCAAGCTAATACTCTGTAAGTAGATAACAAAATATGTCATTCAAAATAACTACATTTTAATATAAAGAAAGTGCATTTCTGTCAACAGTTAACTTTCTGACCTTACAAAAAAAATCAACAGCATTACTTTTAAATTCAAATTAGTCTTCCTTCTTGTTAGCCAAATGTTCTTCAGTGAGTCAACTCAGGAGCTTGCTCAGAGCACTTTTTCATTTTCTCACAGCTTCCGTTGAGTAAAATGTGATGAGTAATCAAGCAGAGAGCTTTTGAAACCATGGTGCTTCCTCACACTACCTCACAAACTCCAAACTTTCTGAGAAGACAGGCTATCTTAACAGAAACTTTAACTTTACACCCAAATCCTTTTTGAGAACTTATTTTGCTAAATTACTAATCCCCAATCAGTCATGGAAAAAAGTAAAAATCCAACATCAATTGTTGTAGTCAAATGAAAACTGTCCCACATGGGGAATTTTTAAACAGTTTTAGCTGTTCTTGTGTTTCCATGGAAGGATTTTGCTCTAACCTCACAACAGTCATACAAAAAACAAACAAACAAAAAAAAAAAAGACAAAAAAAAAAACTTTGGGGCAGGACAGCTGGACTTTTGCAGTATGATTATTGTTTCAAAAATATATATTTGAACAAAATTTTTTATTAAAGTTTGTGGAAGGATTTTACCCAGAACTTTATTATCATAAGAATATTGAAAGCATCATCTTGATAAGTTTCGCTTTAGGTAAAAGAGTTATTGATGCATCACACTCAGAAATCTGATATGAAACAAAGAAAAAACTTTCTTGGAAGCACTTTGAATGTTGCAATGGCAGGAAATGTTTTAAATATATATAAGAACAATAGCAACTGTGCTGCCATTAAAACAACCTTCAGAGATCACTTAATGTCTTGGCTTTACTCAAGTTTAACTGGTTTTGGGGGAGTAATCATTTTTAAAGTGCATAATATCAGCAGATTTTAGAGCCAAAAAATCTAAAAATACAAAAAAAAGAGAAAGAAATACAAATAAATCACAACTGACCTATAACAGATAAAAAGTTTGATAAAAACGAACATGAAAACAAACAAAAAAAACTCAATCCATTGTTGGTATAATGTGAAGTATTATAAATATGCAATTGAATTTCTTTTTTATATATTAAAATGTTTCAAGAGGAAAAACTGAAAAATGTGTTAATTTTTTTCCTAAATTCTTCATTTTACAGCAGGAGTGTGGTTGTCTGTCGGCTCTGAAGTGCTTTGAGGAAGGTGTCTCGACATTCAGCCATACCATGCAACAAATTAAACTATCCAGGAGCCTGAGAAACAAGTTAACTGTAAGTAAATCTGCTGTGGTGAAAACCAAAGTTTAGACTCACTGTAATGGTAGCTTGGATGTTCACAGCTAAAATTAACACATCTCTTTAAATTTTTACAGATAAGTGGGCTGCAGTTTTGTGCCAAAGATTCTACGGTAAGAGCAGCAAAGATATGAGATTTCCCATATGTATTTATGATGACTGGTGTCGAATATGGAGGACTAGAAGCTAATTTTCTGCATTTTGTCCCTTTAGCCCTCATGCAGTGAATGCAAAACACATCCCGCAGAAAGTGTTGATGAGTTTCTCAACCAACTAGAGTCTCTTCTTCAAATGGTAAAATCATTATTTTGTTTAATTGCACTTTTCACAAGCAAAGTTTATTTATATGCATTTATTTTACTACAATAATTGACCAAAAACACATATTTGCAACATTAAGTGGAATTTTCTTTTCTGTCAATTTTAGGGCATATCCAATCTGAGTATGAACTGAGAGAGGATGACGACCCAGACGTGAATAAGAGTTTAACATGGAGAACACACTACACTGAATATAGTTCAACGTAACAAATATATATTAGCCTTGTAACTATCTAATTTATTTATTTATTTGTGGTGTGGTGATGAACTCAGTGAAGCTACAAAGAATGTATGTCTGGAAAAGCTGCTTTGATGCCCCCCAGTGGACTTGCCTGGTCTAACTTTTTTTTTTCCTCCAACAATGAAGGGAAAAGTTATGTATTTTGTAGTTCTTAAAGAATATATTTATTAACATTTATACAATGTGTAATGTGGTATAGTAGAAGATGTTACATATCATAAAATGTGCCTGTTAAATAAATGAAATCGATAATAATTTTTGTTTTCTCGTTTTTGGATTTCAACTAATATTTAAGATTGCATTAGAAATAGATGCAGGTTAAAGAGTTCTTATCAAAGCGTCTCCAACAACAAGTAGTGGTTTGTATTTGGGGTCACACTTTCATTTAGAAAACCACAGCTTTTAATCTGCTAAACATCAACTCCAGATATGAAACTGATGAGTCTTTTTCTTCCGTTTGACTTGAAAACAAACTGACACTTAACAAGATCAGATACGTTTATCACTGCTGTATTTAAATGTATTTTCAGAGTTTTTTTTATACGTATTATAGTTTGTCTTTCAGCTGAAGAGGCTGATATACATAATTCAAGTTCTTGTCAAAAAAAGCCTTCAATCTACTGCTCAAAAGTTTAAAGCAAGAAAGGGATTTCTTTCTGAAGCCACAGCAATTTCTATTTAGAGCTCAATATTCATGGATAATAAAGATTTTCATCTTAAGTTGAAACTAGAGTAAAGTTACAAAAAAAATACCCCAAGCTTTGAACGTCTAGAACATCTGACAAATCATGGTACAGTGTTTCATGTAAAAAATTATGCCACAGTTGCAAACATGACATGGCCACCTACCTCAACTTGCCAAGACTAACCTTCATGGTCTATGTACAAAGTGCTATTTGTGGTGAAATACCAACACTTCACATTCCCCTGTAGATCTCACACCCACACTGGAACTGTGACAGCATCACAGAGGGGGACGCTTTTCCTTAGTAGAAAAGGGAAACTACTGAAAAGTGAAAGTCCAGACGTTCATAGATCAAAGTTCTCTGACAAAACTTGAAAGTTGCTCCATCCTATCTGGCCAAGCTTGAACAAATTTGTAAATTATGAACAAAACTTTTTATAATAGCTGTTCCAAGCTGGTAGAGGCCAAAACAATAACTATCATTAATTGTACCAAATGGGAAACTCAGTTTACAAGAATTAAGACTCAACTCACATCAAACAACCCGCATGACACAAACATTACAAATCACCCAAAAAAAAAAAAAAAATTACAAGAAAGCAAACAGATTACGTGCAGTTATTTTTGAAAAGATCCATTAAAAGAGAACAAAGGAAGTTCTTAATCAAACGAGTGGTTATCGCTCATCAACAACAGAACTGCCTCAGGCCAATTATTTATAATTAAATATATTTATTATTTCTTTAGTTTTGTAAAGTGTAAGTAGACAGTTGTAAAGAAACCAGACTCTTCTAATGACATTAAAACAACAATGCAAAAAAGAGACCTCAATTAAGTGAAGCATCATGGTAAAGTTAATGGACCAAAAATTCTTCCCAATGATTGAAAAACAACCAAAAAAAGAGTGACAATTACAAAGAAAACTACTTCATTAAATTGCTGGTAAAGCAGCTCTTTAAGCAAGCAAATCATGGCTGAACCTCATTTGATACATGCTGCTTTTCTATTGTTTTTGTTAAACAGATATTGACCATGGGGAGTCTGTGGAATGCCTTTGTAGATTTGAGATTAAATTTATGTCATCTTTAACCTTGTGGCAACTGAAACTCTCAACTTAATTCTGCTGACAAAATATCATTTTATTCTGATACAGTATATGACGTTAAACAAAGTGTGATGAATACTTACTTTTAAACAATCATAATAAGCATCAAACTTATTTATATAAACTCTTTCACGTCAAGAGTTAACAAGGTCTCAAACCGCCCAGTCCTGGAGGAAACTCACTAAAAACAAAAACCTGAAAATGACCAAACGTTTTTTTCCAACAAGCCATCAACCTGCTATCAATAAGTTAGACTATATTAGACTATACTGTATTATATTGTAAGTAGTTTTTATTTTATATTCCTACTTTAATTTTGCCCCCTTATGTACTAAAAGGTACATATGTATAGCTACAAGGATATGGTATTTCCAGAGGTGGTGAGTAACTAAGTACAGTTACTCGGTTACATTTGCCTAAATAGCTTTTTGGAAAAATTTACTTTTAGCAGTAGTTTAATTGTACCATACTTAATCCTTTTACTTATACAATATTATTATGTATCATTTCTCTTAAACTTTCTGGATACTCCACTACTGTGAGTTACTTAACTGAAGGAAGAACAAACATAGTTTAACCAAAAATACATGAGACAGAGGCAAACCTACAGTTTATGTTAAAGTGAGACCTCTTGATTGTACACAAGCTTTGCTGTTTTAATATTATCCTCTATCTCCTGAGCCATTTCTAGGTCAAAAACACAGTAAATACTATAAATTGTCACTGGAAGTACTTGCATATACTTTATGTACTGTAAGAGTTTCACAAGTTTTATATTGAAGACTAATTGATTAGGAAATGTGTGTCTTCTGCTTTAATTTGTTATGTTGTACTTATTTTTATTAATTGCACATACCTATATTTTTAATTTTGTCTGATAACATCAATATAAAATATTAAATCAGATGTTATGAATGGTTACTCAGTACCCAAGTAGCCTTTGTACCAAATACATTTTTTCAATTTCTTGGGATGGCAGCGTTTGCTTTTACTTGAGTAAAATTATATTGAAGTAGTATTGAACTTTTGGGTACTCTACCCACCTCTATATTTCTTTATTGGTTGAAGGAATAAAAACCCATTTCAATGAGAGTAACACATAACTTAAAAACTCTGCCTTCACCACCAGATGGCAGCATGTCAGAGGCAACAGTTGGAGGTAAAGCGTTAGAAATGAAGGGAAAACATGACCAGTTTCTAGCTTTCTGATTCAATGCTCATTTTCAGAAGATGTTCCTAATTAGATCTGTTTTAGACTGTGCTTTTCTAAAAACATATCCTGGATACAAACTGTGTAGATTTTTACCTTCAGATCAGCGCTACAGTGCCCTAATTACAAAAACCAGCTGCCACAGAGACCATTTCCTCTCCCAGGATGTCTTTCTGATAAACACAATGAACACCTTTCAGACTGAGTAGTGAGCATCGTCACAATTGTCAATTTTTTTTCTTTCCTTCATAATGCAATAAACTTTAAGTACATTAACATATTGTTACTTTATTCTTATTTTATTTGCTAAGGTTTATACATTATATATGCTGTGAATGCTTGAAAACTGAAGACAAATTCCACACAATCTTGACCAAAAAAGCTGATTCTGTTTTTCATTATTGTGACAGTTCAAAGTTCTGGGGGTTTTTTTGCACTCTTAGACAATTGGGTTTTAATTGCGAGTCATTTTATAATTCTATGTAATATGTAGTCTACTGCTTCAATAAAAACTACTTAGAATATTAACAGTGTGAACTTATGTTTTAAATCAATACAAACAGGTGCAATGACAAGCTGTGCAGCTGTGGTTAATGTTTGAGGTGAGACAAGTCCACTATGAAGCATGTAGAAACATGCTAGTCCACATACCACTTAAAAGTCTCACTATGACTAGGGTAAACATGTTTTCACCTGTTTTAAGCAGGTGCTCCAATACAAATATCTATACTATGTACTTCCCAGATTATAGAGGGGATTTTAGCAACAAAGAAATGCGTTAGATTCCTACCAAGATGTTACTCACACCTGTGAAAAGTGACTTTCGGGTTTTGTTTACTTAAACCACAACACAAACCTTGGCATATGTGTTGACCAAGCAGAAAAAAACAACAAGCATCAAACACTGCACCACAAACAAATGTTCACAAGAAATGTTTATTTAACCTTTAAGGTTCTGTAATGAGTGAAAAGGTTGAAATTGAATCATATTTTGAAAAATAAGATAAGATAAGATAAGATAAATCTTTATTGTCATTGTCACAAGGACAACGAAATTCAAAGGGTGCCATCAGTCGGTGCACATGCCCAAAAACAAAAAATAACTGTCTCACAATTCACACACAACGTAAGACTAAGCTTTTACTTCAGAAAATAGTTTTATTTTCTTAATTTTTAAAATTTAGAAGTGGCAAGCACTCTGGCCCCTACATGAAACAAGTGTTACGGTCAGTGTGTGTACTAATGTAAAAAAAGACCAGCGCTACACATACCAATGCCAGATGAAGTTGCCATTAAACGGATTTTTCTATAATCCGTTAATGGCAACAAAGGTCTCTTTGAAGGGACTTCAGAGAGACCTGAGGGACTCTTTGAAGTCCCTCAGGTCTTCAAAGAGGATGAATTGAGTTGTATTCCATTTTCATTTCAACCCTCCTACAACTTAATTATCCTCATTAGTTTGTAGATCCAACTAATGTGCTTTGGATAATGGTTGTACTCACTAACTTAGCTTTGGCTGATGTTTAGAAGGCTTCAAGGCTAACTTTAGAATAACTTGCTGTACAGCAGAGCTCATGATAAGCTAAATAACAACAACTACTAAGACTGAAAGAACACAAATTGTCAGCTATTCTTGGAAACTGTTATTGGGCATTTTCATGGACATGCTCATTGCTATGCATCACGATTAAACCACTTGATAATATTTTTCCAAAGTTAATAGTTTTAGCTGTTTTATAATCTATTTTGCTGTAACTTTACAGTAGCAAAGTAGACTGCTACTAGCAGTCTACTTTGGTAGTAGCAGTAGCAGTCTACCAAAGTTGAAGGTAGACTTCAACTTTACAGAGTTGAAGTCTAAAGAAGCGGTTACATGTTTTACAGTCACCTGAAGTCATCTCGGTGACTTAAGAAAAGTGGGCCTGTCTACCAAATGGTTAAACTTGGAAACATTTGGGCGTTCCAACAGGACAGTCATTCTAAACACATGAAAACCAGTTTTGGTATCAATAAAGGAGGCCAACGTTAGGCTTCTGTAAGATCTCATCCCAAAGCCCCAACCTCAGTTCTACTGAAATTTTGAGGAATGTGTTTAAAAGCCAGGTCCATGTGTAGAACCCAAGCAATTCAAATGATATCTACCAATTCAGCCAATAAGAATTATGACATTATGTGTTGACAGAACCAAAAAAACATGTGGTTGATGCACAGTATGCCAAGGAATATTTACCCACAAAATTCAAAGGAATTTTAATAGAAAAATTAAAGTTTCTGAACATCAAAGTTAAAATGTGAAAAAAGCATATCAACCAAAAACACTTTTAAGAAAACAATCTGGCAAAATTCTCAAAGGTATTTCAATATATAGATGGTGTGTATGGATCCCATGTCGGGGTCCATACACACAAAATGCTGTAGGTAGGTAAATTGGTATTAGCACTGTGGAAATATCAACTATTTATTAAAATATGAAGTGCAAAAAAATAAATTGCCTGATGCACCATTTGACAGATAAACACAGTCTGCTCACATCCTCATCAAAGAAGTGTGCATATCAATGTTTCCAAGTACTATGCCAACAGATCAATAATCATAATTTATATTCAACAATGTAGACAAGAAAAATGTATGGCTGAACTACGTACCATGGTCCTATGCAGGGTTTAGATTGGAATTTGTTGTGGCAGGACTTTGAAATGGCTGTAGTTTTAGATGAAGTCCACAATGCAGACAACCGCAGTCATATATGTTTTTCTACATTGTATCTTTTCTTTTGCATACATTCCAAGTTGTCCCATTTTGATTGCGCTAATTATTTTAATACTTCTACATGTACACTTGATATTTTTCAAGATGTAGAACTTCGCAGAGGTTTTCTGAGGGTTGTTCCATGACACAGCCCTGCTTACTGGGTGCAGTCCTGTCCCAGTTTAATCCCTGGTTCTATCCTAAAATATTCCTACAACAACATACAAATGGTCAAAAATGGTTAAAAACTAACTTTTAAATGTCTAGGGTGCAGGGAGGGGTTTGCATAATGCAACATCATATTGTAAATGTTTTAAAAGCATTGCAAACATAAAACACAAAGTTGTTTTTTATTTGTGGGCCATTAAAATACAATTAAACTATGCTTTTTGTTTTATATGCTCTTTGTGTTTATATACATAAGACACCAGAGAACTAGGAAGAAAACCCTGCAACATAGAGAGGAATTCCCAGCTTTGCAGCTGAAACCACAATCTTTAGCATGAAGGAAAACCCAGCAGCTGTGTGGCTGCTAGTAGAATATCCAATTTCAAACCATTTGTTTTAGTATTGAAAAAAATAAGACACAAGCAAATTATCTTTGTAATTGTTGTGATGCTTTATATTGATCTCTAAACAAACAGGCTGCACTTAATGTGTTTCTCTTATGACTTTTTAGATCTTTCTTTTGTTAATCATCAGCAACTAAAAGTATTTTTTGTGAATAATTTATGAAGCATTCCGTTTTGTTTTAATCCTAGTAGCCTCAGCCTTTATTGCACCTTGCAACTTTTGCTGTGCTCACATGATTAATTGGGCACAGAAAAGTATACATGGATTTGTACCACTTGCCATGCACAGTGGCAGTGGGCAGTTATAACTTTTGTTGCTGAAATTAGTTTATCTACCTTAATGATGGCAAATGTGAGAGCAAACGCAGAAATTCAGAGGATAGAGTATTTATTCTCCCACTATATAAACCATATGGTTTTTAGACATAGCCTTTGTGGGCTATGAATGTGCTCTGTGATTTCTAAGAAAGGTTGTTTGTTCAATCTTCAAAGCTTTCTTGTTACTTCGATTCTTAAAACCTCCCCCAACATTCAGCTTCTCACACAACCCTGCAGAGCAGCAGGCTAGTAGGTAAGCAAACAGTGCTCACAAAATTAGGGTTTCAATCCATGTGTTACCAGACTGTAATAAACATTTTTTAAAGAAATTTTAAAAAAGTATTTTTAAATTTCATAAATTATGAAATTTACATAAATGACATAAAATATTTAAGTTTATGTAAGGGTAACTGTGTCCCCACCTTAGTGTGTACCTAATTTAGTTCAGAGTAAACTCTTATTTTTCATTTTTAGTGTTTCATGTTGGACGGCTTTACAGGAGAGACCTGAAATTCTCTCCTCCAATGTCTTCTCATCTTCTTTTAATTAAATAAAGACTAATTTTCTGTACTTACCAACCGAATATCCGACAACAACAAACAAAAAATACATTTGTCTTCATGAGTCTTTCTGCAAAGGAATCATGTAGCGTTAAAACAACAACTCTGGCCAGATGCAAGTTAGCAATGTGGAGTAGATGATGGTTGTACTTTTCTGTTATTCTTATTTGAGCTGTAAAATTAAATTTTGTCAAAAAAAGCCAAATTTCAGTGACCATGATTGATTTGTCACTGAAAAAGGTGACAAATCGCAATGAAAAAGGTAAAACATTCAAGCAGCTGAATATTTTTTTAGAGACAGTATATAAAAGGTCTTTCATGCTTGTTTTACTATTACAAATGTGAAAATAAACTAATTTCCGGATAAAAAAAATATATATATATTGAAATTTAGAGAAAGATCTTAGCTGAATGATGACATGAAAGCATAACTTCTGTACGTCTTGGACAGAACGTGTTACGTATGCACTTGCCAAGCACACAGGACTGCAGCTGTGCACTTGTGGTGCTGCAGAACACACCAAATAACTGACAAGTGACAAGATATTTTCCTTGACATGGATTTTATTCATGTTTTTTTTACATTTGAATGTCCTCCATGACTAACATTGTTTTGGGAAAGATACCCCTTTTAATATTGTAAAATGTATTTACAGAACTAATATTCTTAAAACATTCAAAATAATACTTAAATTTTAGTTTAAAAGCAATACAGAGAGCTTCAGGTTAATCACTGAGAACCAAACAGCCAGCTGCAAAAGTCTCCAAACGATAACTATAAAATAAGCTTTGCCCTAGTTTATAAAGATTTCCTCACACATATCTCCATTTTGGTAAATGTATACTCAAAACAAATTCAAAAAGCCATATTGAAGAAATGAAAGAACGCGTCAGAAAACTGAAAACTTGGTCTTATCAGATCTTGGCACAAGACTGAAGACAAAAAAGGAATCCCTCAAGTTCCTCCAGTTAAACATGACCTACTTTATATGGGTATCTAAAGACTGTGTTAACTCTAATGGTGCACAGTTATTTTTTCTGAAGGCCACATCATGTTAAAGACCAAACGAGTGGCTAAATAAATATATTTATGTATATTCTTTTCCAAAATATACATAAATATAATGACAAAAATCCAGAAAATCAAACATGTTAGCTTAATTTCAAATTTCAAGAAGGTGTGTCAAGAACATGACCAGCTGACCGGATCTCAGCCTATGTATTATGAATTAATCATAACAATAAGCATATCAAACCAACCTTACTCGCTGTACAAAAATGCTCTAGAAAGTTTGAAGAGACATGCAGTTTTCTCAAACTTTCTTCACATCTCCAAACTCTTCTGACAGTCATGCAAAACAACTTATGTTTATGGTTTTTGAGGGTTTTTGACCCAGATTACAAAGCAAGAGCAGAAATTTAATGACTGAGAAAAATCCAGTGCATTCAAAACTAGTCAGCCTGAGAACCTACTACAAACTGTTACAAATGACGTGAATAGCTTTTATTTTTTGCTTATTTAGAAATAAACTGAGATTGATAAAGAATAGAATGAGACAAATGTAGAAAAATGACAAAAATTGAGGAATTCGCTCTTGATCTGAAAGACAAATAAAATGCCTCCTACCTACATTTGAACATTATTGTTCTATTAATAAAAATAATTGTGCTACCTTTTTAACACTGACAAGGATGCATTTGATTATAATGTAACATCTACTGCTAGAGTGTGACACGTTGCTGTGGTGGGGCCTGCGGTAACCAAACTTCCACCCTCTCCAATGGCGTCACTACTATCACGGAAACTAAAAAAATTATTTCCCTTTGATTCATTGAGCGATTATACACCAACATTCAGGTTTTGGGACATTAAGAGAAATTTGTGGTCAATGTGTCATTCACCTTACCTTACACATAATGTCGTAGTACACCTAGCGAAGACCTGAAAACATAAAGTCCAAAGTCTACCTAATTCAGCTTTTTAACCTTAACCTGTCCAATGCATGACTTGCAAAACACTACTCTGCACGTGAATTGATAGCAAAACTCGCATCTTGAAGCTTAGTTATTGAAACATGACTTTTTCATCAGAAAATTTTAATTTGGAATGTTTGAGGCTCACAGATCGACTACAAATCTGAACAAAAATATACATTTGTAGATGGAAACTTTCAGCCTCAGATCTTCTTGACTCTAGATGTCAGAGATAAAACATTAAGCTATTGGAAAAACACAACGTAATAGGAATTTTCTGAATATGGACAGTTCTCATGCCCTGTAGGTTAATTTGTGGCAAACCACAACTTTAATTATACTTAATATTAGTAAGTAATAGTAGTCATCACTAAAAAATTATACTTAGCCCTTACCTTCGGTTCAAAGTGGGATTCTAATTATTAAAGAAAAACTGTAAAAAAAAAACTGTTAACATGTTCAAATTAAATGTATGTTCTCTATAAAAAAAAAAAGCAGTGTGTGCCATCATTAAACAAAATTCTTCAAATGATAGCAAAATGTCAAAAATGTTAAGCATTTTTTTCCTGTATGGTCATGGCATCCTGATATTAAAAGTTACTATGAGTGTGAAGATGGACTTCAAAGATATGGAAACAGCAGGGTGCCCCCCACCCTCAACCAGCAACAATTTCCATGGATAGAAATTTCCCTACCCTCTTCAATAACGCCAATATCCTGACACATTCACTGCCATTCTGAGACCTCAAGGAACCCCAGAACTGAAACCTAAATGACTAGTGAAAGTATTTTTTTAGCAATAGAGAAAACTGACAATTACATCCGATATGATTTAAGCAGGCGTTTGGTGGTGATGCTAACCTGTGCTACCCGGGATTCTAGTGGGGATTCCCCCAACAGTGTGGGCGTCTAGAGAAACCCTTCATTTCTGCTGAGTCTACAACTGGAGAATGCTTCCTTTCCTTTTTCTAAAGCAGTCCTATGTTTTATTTTGATGATTATTATTTTTATTATAATATAACCCATGTTGATTAGCTTTACATTCTGTATATTTTAACATAAAAAACCCAAAACATTTAAGAATTAACCTTCAATCTGTATAACTATTATTCCCCTAGGTTTTCTATGTAGCAGATTTACTTAAATATAATATCAAACTCAACTGACAACCTCTCAAGGCAAGTGATGTCACGTTTGCATACGCTGCAGATTTTTTCATCAGCATGAGAAACCAAACCATTAGACCACCTGTTGTGCTCATTTTTTAACCAGTTCAGTGGATTTACAGTCACATCACGTTTACTACAGCACCTAAGAGCTCAACCAGAAATCTAAGATATACCATATGGGAGGCAATTAAGATTTGATCAATTTCAAAATGATATGTTAAGATGTGGAATATAAAACTTAAAATTTTTTATCAAATCACTACCACATACACAGTCTGTGGTCACCTGGGTCACAGATTTGGGTTTTTTCCCCCAAGCAGGTGGTGAGGTAAGAAAGCACAATGATTAATAGGAAAAACTGAACTGTCCATGTCTTTATCAGCCCACCTGTTTTTCTCTACACAGCCCTATAAATAAGCAGCCTGTACAGGAGATGAGTACAAGCTACTGACAAAGAAAACTACAGCCATTCTTCATAAAAACTGCAGTGAAGTTAGTTCATCGATTAAACATGGAGCACTCTTTCAGAATTGCCATCTGGATGTTTCTTCTATTAGGATTTCTTCAAGCAAGGCCGGCTTTGGATGGGCTAATCAAAGACTTTGGAGTCACACTTCTAAGAAACGAGGTCTCATGTGTAAGTAAAAAGAAAAATTGTGTTTGATTTAGAAATATGTTTTCTAAGATAGGGTGTACATGATGTTTACACCATACAATTGTGCACATACAACTTGGATATTGAATATATATATTTTTTTTTTTTTCAGAGTGAAAATGTGACATTTGTATCTCCAGCAGTGAAGATAAAGAAGATGGTAGGATATTACCTGTTTATTTAAGAATGTGTAACTACTGCAGTCTGTCACTGTATTCTGTGTACTTTGACTTTAGAAGCAAAGCTGCCTGTCTCAATTTTCCATATATCTTTTGATGATTTTATTTAACAGGGAGACTGTCCAGGTAACCCCCTGACGGTCATGAAGGATGGACTGAAGCGGGCGCAGAAAGAATGTACAATCAGAAATGAGAGAGTTGACGGTACCCTGGATGTGTTGGACGTGATTCAAATGTTCTATCCAACGGTGAGTCTTGACACATCGTGTTGCTTTCTAATCAACCTTAAAAATGTGTTGCCTAGTACTGAACTAGTTTTCTCTTCTGACAGGAAATATCCTCATACTGCACGAGTCAAGAAGCAGGAAACTGGACGCAGTTTTTAACAGGCTGTGAAAGTCTCTTTCAACGTCTCAAGAGCAAACAGTGATTTGTCAAATGTTCTGACATTTTACACCATGCTGCACTAAAATATGACTGAATGTAAAAGTTAGAAACACTTCAAGAATTTAATTTATATTTGTTGAATGTTGTATTATTTAATATTTTACTAATGTGCTAAATTATTGTGCAAGGAATGCATATTTTTAAAATAAAGTGTTGGAATAACATGCAATATTGGATAGCTTTCAATTATTTCTCCATTTGCTAAGAAATGTTGAACTATGGTAAAATTCCCAAGAACAACATTAGTAAGTAAATAAAAATAAGATGAATTATCTAAAATGTCACAAACAGCTGTCCTTTCAGAGTCAATAGCTATAAAACAGTATTCATAACTAGGTCAGAATTTAGTTTCAATAAATGTGACTGTAGACTAAAATAGTGCTCAACATATGACCGCTATTCTTGTCTCAAGAGAATAGAAATCCAAATTTATGAATCCTAAATAATCATAAATAATTAAAAAAGTTATTAATGCTTCTTGGTTGATTTCCATCGCGATTTAAAACAGAAAGTTTTACAAAGTGCCACTCTGAGGGGACAAGCTGCTTTAATCAAAACTTGGTTATTTTCATAAAAGAGTCACAGTATCTTTGCAGTTTTCACTGCATGTAGGAAGCGAATACTGTAGGGGAAAGTTCACAAAATGTGCTTCAGTTTCTTACAGAAACATTCAAATCAGTCCACCACAGTACAATGACATTTCCATGGTTTATAATGGAAAAGTCCACAGCGTTTTCCTTTGATATTTCTTGAATGATACTTGACAAAGTCAAAGAGTGGAAATACTTTGACTAATTTCACCTTAGTAGTGCAATCAGCATCAACTTGCAGGAACATAAAACCACTGTTAGCCAACAAATGCACCTACGTTCTCAGTCCCAACATAATAAAGTACATTTACATGGCTATATGTTAACTAAAAAATACGTCAATGGTATTTTTCCCCCCACGTCCCATGCCCCAAAGAATCTCTTAAACTGATTGTGTGAGATAAGCAGCAAATAACACAAACAGCTGTCATTTTGAAAATATAGTATAGCTGCATCATGGACTGGAAAACAACTGAGAGAAAGACCAACATACGTTAGAGTTACTAAACCCACAAAAAAGATCTTACAACAAATAAAATCAGATCAAGCTTTATACCAGTTTTAAATTGTACAAGTAATTGTAAACACTTTTCTTACACATTAAAAGTTTTTGGGAATAGACCTTTATGAAATGAAAAACAAACTCACATTTGGTCCTTGGTATTGGCTGTATAGGTGGCAATACCAAGGCCAATTGGTGGCCAACTAGTGGCACCCAAGGGAGCATCTTCACCGAATAACACACTCAGCTGATGCAACATAAGTATATAAAAAGATCTTTCAAGTCATTAAGTTTTTCTTTTCATAGTATCTTAATTTTATTGTGATTGCTTTTGCGAGTCAATGTTAACCTTTCATAACAATTTTTTTCCATACAATCCACTTTGGGTAAATATTGCTAGCGCCTATTTCTGCGTTACTTGAGTAAGCTGAAAATAATATTTAATTTGCAGCTTTTTAAAGTTTTGCTTATCTACCTGCTGATTTAAAAGTTTTGAGTCAATGCTAGCTTTAACATAGTATTTTTCACCTGAAATGGCAGTAAACTCATTGTTGAATAGTCTCAGAGTTTGGCAGCTGAAGAGTTTTTGAAAAGCATCTCCTCTCTGAATAGGGCAAAGAAAGGCCACACCTAATACTTCCACATAAATCTGCTTTTATTGCAATATCAATGCCATTTTGTATATTTTGCATCCTGCCAATGCAAACACACACACAGCCAAATGTTTTATTGTTTCAACTGTTAATTCACCTGGACCTGTTCCGCGTTATAAGAATGTAAGGTTGTCCGATTTTTTTTAGATGTAGTAATTAGTGTGCGACTCCTACAAGGTTTTATCTGTCACTCACAGGACAGATACAAGCAACAAAAATGTCAAACATGGACTAATCACGAGACTTCCACCAGCTTCCACTCACTGCAGCTTTATCTTACAAAACCACTGACTGACTCACTGCTATAAAGATGGATAGTTTGGGGAACAGTTGCTAACGGAAATAGAAGTTCTTAAACATTGATGAAACTAACAAAGCTAGTAAGAACATGAATACATGTTACTTCAGATGCCACAATCTACTAAACTGCAGATCTAATTGGTAATCTTATTTGTTGTTTAAAAGGTGAAAAATCAGAATTTTATTCCCCGTTCAGTTCATGCATCAAAATGAATCAGTCATTTTGATGACTGATCAAAACTCAGATGGTGGGAAGACTGCATAGGCGTGGAGAAATACAGTTTTTGACCATGTATGTCGTCTATTATTTGGAACAAAAGAAAAGAGATTGTAATGTGATTTTAGATTGTCAATTTTGTATTTGCATATTTCTACATAAAGATTTTTTGCTAACTTCACGGTTTTGCACACGTCCTTTAGTTTTACAAAACTGCTTATCGAATGACACAGAAATGTTACCATTACACTTAACTTGAACTTCTTTCATGTTACAGGAAAATTGAACCTGTCCATGCTATAAAATGCTTAACGTTTAAAACACACAACATAAACTGACAAAGCCTAAGATCTCTCCCTGGTTCATTTCACCCATTTCAAACAGTTTTCTGAATCTCCATAGCCTGTCACAAAGTCCCCCAATAGACTGCTAGGGACAAATTCATTCGAATCAGTTGTGTTCAGGAAGCTAAACTACTCAAATAAGCAGCATATCATCCATCAAGACTGGAAATAGGAAGAAGAAGGATTGTTCTTTATTCCATGGTCAAAAGAAAATCGTACTTTTATTCAGAAATCAAATTCCCAGAAACTGGAGGAAGAGAAAAGAAACAGAATTTTCACATTTGATGAAACTCTCACTATGTTGTGATGATACAAAACAGATAATTTGTGAAAAAAAACAAAAAAACATTTGTCTTCTCCCAGTGCTAATTAGAAACAACTAATCAGAGTCAGGAGGAAGGTCTTGGCACTGTCCATCACAATTTCATGTGGCGCTGCTCATCCTGTCCTCCCTCTCCTTAAGTTTCACGTAGCTAGAGACTGTTGTGAATGCTCAGGCTAGTTAGCATGGGCGCCGATAACTGTGGATAAGCCGTTTTCCTGTAATGGTAAGTTGCTTCTCTGCCATTAGCACATTGAACAGCGAGTACATGAGGATGACTGACAGTGCTAAGACCCTCCTCCTGGCTCTGATTGGCTATTTTAGGTCGGGAGTGGACCATTTCTTCAGACAACAATAGTAGCTCAGTGAGGAGGTGGAAGAGATCAATCTTTTCACAGGTTATCTGTCTCATAGCAAATTGTCACAACATGGTGACAGTTTAAATGATATTCCAAGTTATTGGGATGTGTCAGTATATAGGAAAGTAGGACATATACTAACCTAAACTCAACAATGCAGCCATTCAATATGTCTGATGAAAACACAATTTTCACATGATTAGAATTAGAGTTTACATAGACTGATGTAATCAAAAGTGAGATGATTTGGGGGAAAATCCTACTTCCTTGCTTACAAACCAAACAAATGTTATCGCCTCTGCACAGCACAACTCTTTGATGTCATGAGTCATGACTCAACCTAGAAACATCTGTACAAGACCTTCTCTATTGCTTAAACACACATACACAAATGCATATACACACACACACTTGCATATATACTGTATATATACATATATATATATATATACTGTATATACATACACACATACACACGCATGAGGCAACCTCTTTGAATGAGTTACATTACTCAACATACAACTTCTTGAAACATTTAAATTCTTATGTACTATTTGGTTTGTAAATGCTCATTTACACCTGTGGTATCATCTAAGCGTAGGCACAAGGAATATACCACTAAAGGACAGATGTGGTCGGAACACACAAACCACAAATAAGTATCATGGATCAAGTGGAAACTCTAAAGGCAGAGATAAAAAGCGGCAATAAAATAAGTTCCACCGTGAGAGTACATAGAAATGTTAATAAAATAACTGGCAATCAATTTTCAAAATGAAATACTGATTGCACTGCCAATACCACCGTTTCTCCTTAATCACACACTTCAGATTTTACCAACAAAGACTTGGGTGTACAATTGCAGAAAGGTGATTAAAACGTCTGTTGATATGAGAAGTTATCATCATTCAGTTTCTTATAAACATCTGAATAACTGAGTTTATAAAGAAAGGAGAGAAAAATAATAATAAAAAAAACAAGAAAACTAGCGACAGTCAACCTACTTTCATATTATCTTGAAGTAAAGTGCTATTCTACAACAGGCCACTGGAGGGATTTTACCATACTACAGCAGAACGGCAAAAAAAAAATTCCAAGAGTCATCTAAAGGAAAAATAATGTTGTATGCTCTCGGTAATGCACAACTAATTCAGCCCACCCTTTCCACCACAAAGCCATATAAATGACAGCAACACAGGGGGTAAGTAAATCACTTTTACTAAACAACTTGCTTATCACACCGACAAGACTTCAATCTGAGGATGGAGAATTTCATGAGGATTGCATTTTGGATCTTTACCCTCTCTGTCACACTCTCTGATTGTCATCCAACTCTACCTAATATTATTTCTGATTTCAACATTAAATTCATGAAGAAATTAGCATGTGTAAGTATTTTCTTTCCAAATATTTTAAACATTTTTGTCCAATTTTGTACATCTGCTTATAAAATGTCATATATTCTTTTGTCTTCACAGGAAGAAAATGGAAAATTTTTCACTCCAGAATCAACAGATGTAAGATAATATTTTTACTCTGCAAAATAAATTATACATGAGTAAGAAACTAAAGCAAAATATAGCAAAAAGTGTGAGACTTAAAGAGGTCAGTAAAGAATATAAATTGACAAGTGAACATTTAAGTCATGTTGGGTACTCCCCTGCATGCGTGTAAGAGACCCAGCCTGAAGGCTTTGAGTTTTTATAAACCACATGTAAAGGTTCTCGAGTACAGGAAATGAGCTTGCCAGGTGTTGAATTTTCACACATCTGTGACTACTTGGTGACTTTACTGTGTGCAGCCACAAGTCCGCCTCAGTCAATACGGCAAAAGGACGCTAAACATTTCTCTCTCCCTGACAGGAGAAATGTTACAAGAGTGTACTGGAATGCATCTTTATAGAGTTGAATGGAACAGCTGCAGTGGAGTGTAAGGACCCAGAAGATCGCATTGGAGATGGACTTACCACTTTACAAAGGAAAATAGATACAATGACAAACGACCCAGTAAGTACAGCCTCTTCTGTGATGTGAAGTTGAATTTGATGGAGAGTTAAAAATTATACTTCTGACCAGACCTAACTGGACTTATTTTTGCTTTAGGCACCATCAAACCCCTCTGCATGTGCCTGTGAAAGGTGGCCTCAAAAGTCTTTCATCGAGTTTCTGGAAACGTATGAGTCTTTGCTTCAAAAAGAAAATGAAGCAGCTGCAGGAAGATTAAATAGACATTTTGGGGCTCATAAAGCCTGAGGAAATATTTGCACAACTGCTTCCCCATCAGTTTTAGTGGAATGAAACACTGCTGAAAAGCAGGAAGGAATGGACGTTTTCATAAAATAAGTGTTTTACAATTTATCTCAATGTCTTTTAACTTTAATAGAATTTAATCTATTTTGATTGATTCTTTCAATACTGCTCTTAATTTTTTGTATATTTATAGCCATGTCACTGGATTGTGGAGATATTCTGAAACAATTTGTATAGCCTACAAGTTGACAGCTTATTCCTGTATTACTATATTTAAATCATTTATTTGCATGTCATTGTTGTGGTAAACTTCTAGGAAGTTCTCAGTTTGTTCATAAGAAACAACGAATGTATCTCAAGTAAAGTTTGTCGAGCTCTAAATCCTATTTATATATTTATTTATTTATTTATGATATTTATGTTTGTTGGTGGTGCTCAAAACGTGATAATGGTGTAATTAAGATGTTCTACTTAATCTGTGAAATGCATTGCTGTGTGTATTAAAAAAACTGTAAACTTTTAAAGGCAAATCTTCATTTACTTTTTGAAAAAGCCTAAAGATGTCTAATACTCAACTCAAATTTTGTTTTAGCACAACTGTCATAGCTGGAAATATTAATGTGGGGGAGGAGCAGGGGTGTGGGAGGATTTTTCCTTCAGTATTAAGAGTAACTAAATTAACCGAGCTGTCCACAAGAGGTTTGCGCACGGAAAACCAACTCAGTCATTGTGAATAATTTCAGCATTACATTCTGTACATTCCCACGGTGCTCAACAGTTATAGTTATAGAAAGTAAAACAATATTGCCATCAAAGGATAAAATAAAGTCTATTAACTGAACTTAACAGAAGACATTAATATTCATATGTCTACACAAGCAATTTTGTATTGTATGATTGATGGGAGGATGTTTACGTGACAGTTGCATGTGCTCCTTTTGATCAGATCAATATGCATCAAAATGTAATAGCAAACCAGGTAAAGAAAATGTTAAAATATTAATTTAAGAGAGGACTACTAGAGAAGTTGGCTAATTAAAGAGCAAGAGTTGATGCTGGCAACATAAAGAGAACTACAGTTACAGAAAAGAGTTTGTTTCCACTGCTTTGGCATTTTTCAAGCCCAACTTGTCTTTAATACTGAGATTATTTTTGAGAAGCCACAACAAACTTAGTTGCAAAAATAGATGACATTTTTAGGGGAATTTTCTAAAACGTTTTAGTTGCCCTCTCTCTCATTCACTACAGGGATGTTCCATATATGGAGAATACACACATTGGTTCCAATGACGAAGCAATCATCTTTAGACTTAGTGAAATTACATTGGATGTGGTAGGTGATGAACTCTATTTTTGAACTCATCAGGTGTTCTATGCTGCATAAAGATCGAATGACTGTGAGCAAAAAGCTGAACATGACATCTGTGCTTGCTGCTCTGAAGCCAAAATTATTAAATCTTGGCACATCAACTCAGTCAAAATCGCACACCATCTCCTGACGTGTAAAGATTTTTTTTCCAATTATCAAAGTTTTATTTCTATCTATGTTCAAATTATTGGTTTTAGTGGAACAAAGGGGGGATAGTTGGTTTGACTAACAGACTGTCGAATTTCTCACTGATGGGTCTGATGTGTATTTGTTACCTTGGTAGCTACTTATCTTCATAGAACACATAATATGTCGTTCAGCCTGTACAAAACTAAATGTTACAGCCAGTTTTCAATGTTTTATTTAAATGTAAATTGTAATTTAATCATTTAAACACTCACAACAAACAAACTAATGATTTCTGTCACATGGAGACATTACAGTATGCAATAGTTTATTGAGAAGAGTATTGCTCAAAATAAAAAAAAATTTTGTGGGATCTAAATATATTACTGTGGTGTGAAAATCTGCTTCCTGATTTTCTTTTTTTTTTGCCATGTTTGTCACACTTCACTGTTTCAGAACATCAAACCAATTGAAATGCTAGTCACGTAAACAAAATGCGGTTTTTAACTTGCATTTTGCATTAAAGGGAAATAATACAAACCTATATGGCCCTTTGTCAAAAAGTGATTGGCCTTCCCTGTTCACTGCTAAAACAAATGTTTATCACATCAGAGTACACCGTCTCTGGCCACACCCACACCTGATTACTGCCACACCTGTTCGTAATAAAGATATCACTGAACCAGGACCTGCATGACAATGTGAAGTACAGCAAAAGATCATCAAAAACTACAAATCATGGCAAGATCCAAATAAATTCAGGAACAGATGAGAAAGTAATTCAGATCTTGAAAGGGCAATAAAGACATTTCTAAAGCTCTGGGACTCCAGTGAACTAGTGAGAGCCATTATCCACACATGGTAAACATATGGTGAAAACATGGAGCGGTGTTTACCAAAAGTTACCCCAAGAGTTCAGCACATCCAAGAGGTCACAAAAGACCCCACGATGATACCTTCCCTCTGCTAAGGTCAGAGTTCATTCCTCCACCTTTAGAAAGAGACTGGGTAATGATGAAAGCCACTGCAGAGCAAAACAAACATTAAGGATCGACTACAGCTCTTTAAATTGGCTTGACGTTCCCCTTAAGTGTGACAAACATGGAAAAAAACACTTTTTCACAGCACTGTATGTTGTCCTAGAGCAAATCCAGACAAGAAAAAAATGCTTAAAACAGTTTGCAAACAGACAAGGGCAGACTGAAACGACCACATTGGATTTCCAAGCACCAACTACAAATCTTGCCAAGACCTGCAAAACTGCTGCATCATCCACAACTACCAAGCAGACAAACTTACAATGGGTGCAGAAGAACCAGTAAGCCACACTATGACTAAGTGATCCAAAAACATTAATCCATGATGAATGTGGAAACATGTATAACACACTACAGGACATCCAGGAACGAGTTGCCACAGCAGATATAGAGAAAAAGATTTAAATTACACTGGTGAAAATTGTGATTTTCCCTTTTTTTGTTTTGAAAAAAAAAAAAAAAAAAATATATATATATATATATATATATATATATATATATATATATATGTATTTATTTTGTTTTTGTAATACTTGTACAGCTGTTGAAAAAGAAATGCTCCTCTGGCCATTTACTTTAAAGGATGTTTGTAAGCATGCTCCTTGAGGGGAAAAAAAGTTACTTTCTCGATGCTAATGAGATTACGGTAATCAACAAGCAGTGCAGTTTTGTTTGCAGTTTGTGCACACTCAGCAGAAAATGAATTATCCAATGTGAAAGCAAAATAACATATTTCAGAACCACAAGCCACTGAACTTTGATAACTTTAAAGATTAATATTGCTGAAAGTTTGTTGGTAGTGTACCAAAAATGTGAAATCTTTTTACTTTTTATTAAACACACCTAAGCTCAGAAAATTGCATGGGTCCAGTTATTCAAAACAATGCCCATTTAGAAATTTGGCAAGTGTTTTTATTATATATTATTTTATTCACTGATAAAATTATACTTTCCTGACATAAAAATGTAAGAAGCCATTGCTGTGCCAGTTTAGTTATTAGTCCTGAGAGCTATTTACAAGAATTCAGACCACACTTCTGTACAGCACAGCATTTACAGCTTTAAAGACCTTAGTTCGATTTTTTTTCCACTGCGTGACCACATCAAACGAGTTGCATATCCTGTTTATCTCTAAACCTACTATTATCACCTCAGTGACTCAGTGATCACAAAAATGTGTAGTGTAATTGCAAACACTGTAGTTTAACTGTCTTACTTTTGTTGGGAGTTTCAGAAAGATATACCATTATAGCTCTAGATAAACACTACAACAGGTCACATGCTGAGAATGTAATGCAGATTGTTTCTAATATATGTATATAAACACCGACTTAGCTGACAAAGGTCTGCTAAAGAAACAGTGGTATGAGTTTGAAAAAATGGTATAAGTTTGCTTTCTGTTATTTTGGAATAACTTTTCCTCTCACAAAGCACACAACCGTTACTACCTGCAAAATAATTGCATTTTCTTATATTGAAAAACAATAAAAATAAAAATAAGCACTGACTAATGCAGGAATACCAATTTGCATGCAAACACTCTATGAAGTGGATTAAAATGTCCAATTGCTTAATTAAAGGTCTAATTGAGTTTTAAATGTTGTTACAAAAAAGCTGCATAAGTGTCTGCACAACAGAAACCAAAATAGATCATTTGGCATAAGCTCAGAGTACCTACTTAAGTCAAGGGAATCCTTACTACTAAGTGCACTGAAACATATTAACACCCCAAACAAGCAACAAATATCAGGTGTTCTCCAAGAAATAACATTTCTTTATAAACATAAACCACACTTTTTTAAGTAAAGACAACAACTCATCAAGTCACAGGTGAAGAAATCTTTTTGTTGCTATACATACGATTGAAAGGACTGATCACTGGGCACACATTCCCTGCATCCTATGGTGACTCCATTGCTTGCCAGGTCAAGTAGGAATGCACAGCTCTCCATTCACAAGGCTGCAGCCAGACATTTTAACATAAATGATGCGCAGAGCTGCATATACAGGAAACCAGAGCATTTCCTGTATATGTATATAAAAAAAGAAAATGGTGAGACAAGCTTAAAAGCACAGGCAGAGTGACAGGTCAACAGGTTTCAACTGACGTGAAAAAATAATTCAGAATTTCGTTCTTGTAGATAAAGCATCAATGAAGTGCAACATGAACTGCTAACATTCTCTTTCAATATTATAATAAACTTGCACATGGTGCAACTGACCATCAACTTTACAATTGTCAAAGGCCATATAATTTGCATATCAAGTGCTGAAAACGTTGGCTTATGTGCCTTCTAGTAGCAAAAAATGAAAAAGTTACACTACCTCTAATGATGCAAAACATGCTGCACGGTGTTTGTTCTAGATGTTCCAACTCTGTGCAAATTGAGTCATTTACATACCAGTTACTAGTCAGTATGAGTATTCATTCAAGTTAAAGCCAGGCTGTCAGTGGTCTTGAACTTAATTCCTCGGGGGCCATAGTCCTGCAACTTCTAGATGTGTCTCAATAGCATGCACTTAAGCTCTACAGAGCTTTGCTAATGAGCTAATATTGGAGCCAGATGTGCTGATGCAGAGATACATCTAAGAGACACCCGTTCTTCAGAACTGGAGCTTTTTGACTATTGCTTTAGACTGATTTTCAGTGGCAGACATGTTACAGTAAGGCGTTCAAAGACAACGTGCAGTAGACATATACTGTTCACTATATGAACCAATGCTTGATTGGGGCTCAGCCTATTGTTCTGCTGAGGTGATAAAGAAGCCAAGGTTGCTTCAATAGTGGCCTTCAAACTGTCTGCATTGGTGATTCTACTGCGTCATCTTCCTATTGACAAAGTCCATGAGTCACAGTGATACCATGGTTATGCAGGTTTGGTATATTTGGCAGAGTGGGCTGGGACCAAGTCCTGCTGGAAAATCAAATCAGCATAAAGCTCTTCAGCAGAGAAGTATTAACTCTTCTAAAATGTTCTGGCAAACAGCTCCTCTTACTGTACACCGGATAAAACACCAGGCCAAGGCCAGCAGATGAAATAAATATACAATTCATCAATGGCCATAGAAACTTCCCTCCTATGCGTCATTATTTATCCAGACTCTAGATTTATGAAATGAAAAATGTATTCAATCTAAAAAAAAATAAAATAAAATGTCCTCAATGCCATGTAGCAGTTGATGTGCCGACTGTAGTCACAGTACATTCCTCTTGAATTGCTACTAATCTCTTAAATGAGCTTCCCTTCACAAAACCTTCAAGGCTGAGGTGATCTCTGATTCTTCATCTTTTTCTGCCACATATTTTTCTTCCATGCAGTATACTATACTATAATTCGATGCAGCGTTTTGAAAAGCCAACTTCTTTAGTAACAACCTTTTGTGGCTAAGCCTCTTTGTGTAGGGAGTTTAAGTCATGGTCTACTGGACAGCTGCCATGTCACCAGTCCTTTTCTATGATTATGTAGGCCTTAATCAAATATTATTTTGAATCTTTTTTCGGTGCAATATAATTATTTTCAGAGAAACTTAATTGCAAGCTTCGATTAGATACACCCCATAATCATCAAAATTGACAGAAATTCTTGAAGTATGGACCACTGTGTGCAAAAAATATATAAACTCAACACATATTTTTTATAACATGCATTTTGTTTTATTGCTCCATCTCTGTATATAGGAAAAAAATCCCTTAATATAAAGAAAAAAAAGAGAAATAAAAATTCAACAGACATAAATCTTTGTTAAGGCAGTCCCAAAACAACACCATTACAACCTCGACTTAACAGAACATTATTTTACAAATAAGATAAAACAACATCGGGAAAGAATGTAGTTTTCACTCGATGATCATGCCATACACAAAAAGGAAAAGTAAAATGATTGGCCAACTAAAGAGTCAGTTGCAAATTACGAGAAAAACAATAATTGTTTCTGTTTCAACTTTCTAATCTTCACAAACCTGCTGAAAAGATGAACAATGAAGACCTCTGAGGAACCACCGTCTAACTTCTAAAACCCATCAAGACTGCGGCAAACAAAATGATGGTTTAATTCTCCCCCCCAAAAAACGAGAACGATTTCAGTTGAAAATTGCTCCTTTAGTCATTAAAGTTGTCACTGCCAGGAAGCTTTTCCAGCCATGAACCAAAGCCCTGCTGAGACAGGTATGCCCGCAGCACACTTTTGGCCTCCTGGTACGGCTTAGCCATCATCTTCAATGAAAAGAAAGTAATAGAGTGAATAAAAAGTAGAGTAATTTCCTAAAACCAATAATTAATATATTTGAAAAGATTGATGAAAATGTCAGACAAATAAACTACTTTCACAATTCTTTTTAAGTTGAAAGTTTTGATCTAAGACTTGAGCAGGCCTCTTGTTAGAATTTGATTCTTGAGTTAAAATGCATCATTTTCAATTTAAAAAAATAAGTTTCCTGTGAACTTTAACAAAAACAATCATCTTATCTTCAGCCTAAATTCCAGTTTGTTGACACAAAACAGGCTGATAGAAAAAATTAATTCTACTTTTAATGGAATGCAGGTCTGTAGTGTAAACGCTTATGTGTAAATGGGTACCTTTAATTCTCTGTAGCAGCTTGTGGTGACTAGGTCCTGTCTCTGGGCCTCTTTGGCCACCAACCTGAAGCGGTGCAGCATTGCTGCTTTGCACAGGCGGCTTGCCAAAGCAGGTCCACTCTTAAATGGAGACCTACAACAAGGAAATCGGTAATAGATTAGATAGGCCCAAACATGAACCAAAAATTCATTTCCAATATAATAACATGACAATTATGTTTTCACACAGGGCCAGGTTGGTTTGGATAGCACTTTCCCCTTGAAATCATCACTAGAGAATTGCTGTTCTACTTACTTGGATTACAATACAGAGTTCCCACAAGACTGAACCGGAAGTGATAAGCACCACTGAACCGCCATCCTGGTAGGCAAGAACAGCTCAAAGCATAGATGAACTATGGCTTTAAGACCAACAAAATGAAAGTCATCAAAAATTGTAATTGAGTAATAGTTGTAGGGTACTTCTATCATTTATAATTTAGAAAAGAAGGAACCGAGAGTTAGTTCTAAGCTGTTGGCTTGTTTATTGTTGCCATTGTAACTGTCAAGACAGTTAGTTCTGGATACTTACCAAGATGGCTATCAGCTACAAAGTTCCTGGAAGTATGACATCACATGAGAACTATGTATTGTCTGACATTAAAAGTTATTAATAATCTGAGTCATTTGGGTGTCACCAAAACCCCCCAAAAAGAATACGAAGCTGTGAAAGAGTTAATTATAGTTTTATGGCACATTCTGTAAATTTTTTTTTAATCTGTCTGCATACCTTACCCAATTCAAATGTATAAGCACTTTATGCAAACCTTGAACTCACAATCATATTATTAATACTTTATGGCCTAATAGTAATTATACCTCCAACAAACAGCACAACTGTAAACTAGTCATGAAGGTATAATAGATGCAAAATATGACAGGCTTACTCTTCAATGGTCTTGCCCTCTAGACCATCCACAACTTCCACAGAGCCGTCTCCTTCACACCAGTTGATACCACAGGTGAGCTGACTGCCGGTGTCAGAGGTGACCACAGAAGGCACCAAGCTGATATGGGGTCGCATCATGCAGTAGAACATGGGCAGCAGGGAGGTGATTCCCTCCACACGCTGGTTCACAGACATCTCCATCCCTCGGATTTCAGTACAACCAGAGTCACCTGTTTTGTTTCACATAAAAAGCTCAAAACTTGATAATTTGGCAGTGCAGCTGTGACATTTATGTAGTTATTAGTTTGTTCAATTTTTATACTACTTTTTATAATGTCCAGTTTCTGAATTCTGAAAAGTTGAAATGCATCAAAAAGAAACTGACAAATTACAACAATTGCTTTTAATTTTACTCTCAGATTTACTGGCAACATTATGAACCTAAAATATAGGAATATGAAGCATTGAGCTCACTGTGATGCTGCCATCACTTCTCTCCACATTTAGCTAGCTTAATATCAAACGTAAATACATTTTAAGTGTACTCTTTATAATCTTTCTTCAATTTATTTTGTGGGTGTGCATTTTCAAAAGATGGACCTTGCAAAAGATTATTTATATGCATGAAAATTATAATCACAGAAGTGTCACTGACCTTTGCTAAAGTCACAGCTGTAACCACCTATTATCACAGAACCTAGCTTTAGGTCCTGTTGTTAAATTTAATAGGTTAGAAAATAAATATTTCTAACAGTTTCTCCTGACTTTAGTGAATAATGGATGAATACAATGTCAAGCCCTTTCCTTTAAAGTGTGGTGCTTGAAAAAGCCGTTTCAAAATAATCTGTTGCTCGTTTATTTATTGTGTAGAACAGCACAGTCACTCACATTTTTACCCTATTTGGAAATACTTTCTAAGCAATTAACACTCCCCTTGTAAACTTAAAAGCCTGTATTAATACCTACACAGAATGAGATGTTTCACAATAAATATACAATGTAAAAGCAAATTAAAATAAGTTGACAAGATATACATATATATTGTTGTTTTTTTTTGTATTTGCCATGCCGTCCCATCTCATAATCTGGGGTTGCACCTATAAACATTTTCATTTAAAAACAGCACAGCTAACTTTGGAGTTTCCCCTTGTTTCATCCTGGACAAATGTGATTATTTTGCCATGTTAATTATAAGAGGTGGGGACAATTAGGCACCCCTCCAACCTGGAAACTATGATATTTTCACACCTTTTATCTTGGTTATAGGTCTGGGGAATTTGCTGGTGCTCAGGAGCACCCACCTTGAGAGCAAGCTGCAGGCATCAGCAGCGTGAGATAAGGAACTATTTTTAAATGAACTTTCCCCTATTCAGGAAGAAACAGAGCACGTCAGTTTCATATGCAGCTGTGGTGGAACCCAGTGTAAAACACATTTGAATTCATTACCAGTCAATTATTTTAGAAAATATGTACCATTAAGAGAAAAATTATTCATGCCCCAGCCAGATTTAGATTTTAAATCATTTTCATTAAACCAAAAGTTTTTTTCTTGCAGTATGTTCCACGTCTTTGAGGTCAGAAAACCTCCTTGCCATCACCCTATTATTTTGCTCCCTCCATAAATTTTAAGATTTTCTAGAGGATTCAAGTATGGACTCTGGTTGGCATAGGGATGTTGTAAATGATTATTTTTATAATCGAGTAATCTATCAGTTTTTTGATTATTACTGTAGTAATTGAATAAAGAGAATTCCCCCTTTTGTAGTAGCTATTTAAGCTAGCAGAAGAAATCTATGAAAGAAAAATTGATAGTAGATAAACAATGCAGTTACTTTTTTTGAAATAAGAAAACATTTCATTTGGGGTCCTCCAGAGATCGTTAATCGGGTTGGATTTTTTTAAAACACCGATGTAAACTCTAATGTTTCCTGTTGAGTTGCTATAGCATCGAGGACGTGCTGTTGTGAAATACCAACTGTTGTGTAGCACATGCACTGAGTTGTCTCCTTCTTGGAGGCTGGTCTTCCTCCATAGCTGCAAATAGCACTTAATACAACAAGTGAGAGGGTTGCGCAATACAAATAATTAACCAGCCAGAACATAATTTAATAAAGCCTAGAGGAATTTTAGTAATCAATGTACTCAAATCCTTTGATGAATCATTCCAGTCATAACTGGCATTATACCTCCATGTGCCTACATGCTGGACAAATGAAAATAAATTTAAATCTAGATCTGCCAGTGGAATAATTTTGAGTGTAAGTGAATGAAATAAATTATTGCATCCAACACAAAGAACTTGACAACATAGTGAGAATGTTGTTTAGACATTCATTCAAATAGTCATTAGATCAGGACAAATTTTAAATATTCAGTACATTTGATCTTGAGGAATGGAGTCGGCCACCACTGATCTACACTTTGGCACAAACCAAATTAACAGAATGTATGACATTTAAAAACTGAACCATTAACTACAAATTATGTCAATAAATTTTGCATTCTTGTTTTTCTATCACACTGTTAGACAGAGGTATGATGTCGCATCAAACTTTCTGATAACTCACTTGAGGAAATCCTCCTTAACCAGAAAACACACAAGGAGAAATTGCTAAAATCAAAGACAAATGGCTTGACTTACCTACAAGGATGCTTTGGACATAGACAGGCTCAATGAAGTGGCTCAGTAAGGCTCCTTGGTATCCAAGCACCTGCCACTGAGTGATCTTATCAGTGGTCGACATGCTGACCATCTCGCTAGCAGAGTTATCGAGGGTTGAGGAGAAAACTGAAAACACCTTTGAAAGAAAAAAAATGTTTGTTGTTAAGGGTTAATATTTTAATCAAAAACCACAAATACATAAAAGAAGCTTTCAAATTTTATTCCCATAAATGACTGAACATAGTACCTTGCCCTCAACTGACAGATGTAGGCTGATCTCACTGTTGACTTGCCATGTTGTAATGGAAAAAGGGTTCAGGCGCCTGGGAATAAAGGACATGGTACATATTAAGATTTAGACCTTTCAGTTTAGATTTACTAATTAGCTTTTACTCTCCAGGTTAATACAAACATGAGAAACAACCTGACAATAAATAATGACATTAAGAAAAAACTCCTGGGTAGGGCTGGCTAACTGCAGAAGAAATAATTATGATAATTTTGGTCAAAATTGAAATCATGTTTTGTTTTGTTTTTTTAAACAAGCATTCACTGAGTTTGAAAAAGGGATGTATTGATTCCATTGGAGAACATGGACTTATCTTGAAACATAAGACACAAGTTTCTTTTATGTCTTCTTGCTGAATCTCCCTTAAAATAAGAAAGAATTTTTTCAAATGTTGGATATTCTATCATTTTTTTTATAATACAAGTAACTCAGCGGCCTTCAAAAAAGTACTAATCTACAAATTTAAAAACACTCAAAATAAAAAAAAAGGAAAAAAAACCTAACTAAACATAAAGTACAATAGATATTAAATAAGATATAGCATTCTCCCAAAAAGGTACGCCATTGTACTTCTGGTCGTTTTGGGCTAACTAAGATGATCAATTGCTAAAGTTACTCTCCTGTTTGTGACATCTTTATTTGTTCTGACTTCTAAAAAAATGCAACTGTCCTAAGCAAGTGGATTAAACTGCTTTAAGGGTCTTTGCTGTTTAAAAATCAAGCACTAACAGAAAAGTGGGGAGAAAGGAAAGGCTGGTGTTATTTTAGGCAATCACAAGCCAACAGATTTACTAAGAACATTGCAAGTTCTTAGCAAAGGGGAACTTCATCAAGTAAATTAAAAAATGAATTATTAATATTTAAATCTAAGTGCCTATTTTTAAATTTATCTTTCATTCTTCTGTTGTACAGACAAAAGATGAACAAGAATTAATTTTGAATGTTCTTAAAAAAGTTGCAAACATGCCCAACGAGCAAATGCTTACAGCTTAGTTGGAATCTGTGCTGCACCCTTTGGTAGTTGGTTTACATACAGATGCAGGGTAATCCCACTCTTCAGGCTGAGGAGTTTGCTGTTGATGTTATGAGTGAAGATGGACTTTGCAGTCAGATTGGCATTTTTGCTGAAATACATCAGCAGGTGCCGGTACAGGTACCTGGTAACACAGAATGAGGATGGCCCATCACATATACTTCACTAAACATGTGGTGACATGCCTTGAGTTGTAGGGTAGGCTTTAATGTATCATCTTTTCAGAAAGATGTCAAAAATATAGCTGCAAAAAAGTTATCTAACAATATTTAATGCAAACTACTTCAAAGCTAATAACAAACTAAAATATTTACTCAAAAATCTATTATGCTAGAAGAATACAGCTATTCTGGAAATGTCATGGTCATACTCACTGTAGCAAGTATCAAACAAAAAAAGAACAATTCTCTCACCAACTGAGAAAACTACAGCATGTTTTGTAGTAGACTTAAGTAGACCATCATAGAAAAATAATAACCAAATACCTCATGAGAGACCTCCTTGCTGTAACAACAGCATGAGAATCATGCACAACCCGTCCATTTGATGACACTTTGGTGTTGAAGTTTCCAGTCCCAAGAGCAACAACCTCGCATCCAGTGGCTACAAGAACAGGGCTAAGTTAAATATTTCAATACTTAAAAAAAAAAAAAAAATATATATATATATATATATACTGTATATCTTGTTCTTAGAGTCATGTCCAGTTTACATATCTTTAGCGTACATTTTTGACAAACAATATGATACATGCAGTTACTTCACTCGTCTAGCTTACCTCATGCCCACTCCACGTTTATTAAGACCTCTAATAAATAAGTGTAACAAACCCTAAGAAAAAAAATATTTTTAAACCCCATCAGGACTTTAACTGGAAGTTCCCCCACTTCTATCTGCCAAGACCTTTTTTTATTTATTTTTTTAACAAGAAATATTCCAGGTCAGTCTGGTGTAAAATGGATGAATAGGTTGAAAAGCATATCATGGAAACTGTTGAGCATGGTGGAGGAGCTGTAATGCTGTGGGACAGTTTTTCTCCCAAATGTCTACTTACAAGTTTTGACAATGAATGCAGCTGTTGTTTCCCCACAGCTAGAGAACTCTGGATGGTTGTTCAGCAGTTTAGAGAGCTGATCCTTCACAGCATGTGGAATCTGGAGGTTGACTGAACTCTTCCTTTCTGAACAACCAAATGAAAAACGAAAGAAAAAAATATCAATATCGACTCAACTGTATTCATTTTATCAATAAAAACTAAGTGTGCAAAAGGATACTTAAAGTAGAGTTTTATTGAAACTTTTATTTTATTTGAACATTAAGCTTGCTTGTTGATCTAAAGCAAATGGAATCAGACATGTAACTTTTCTGATAAAAGATAGTGCGTGTTATCTATATAAGCGTATTGCGTGATAATAGTATGCACACTCTGAGCAGGATCCTAAACAGAATGAGGCTGCACACACTCAGTCCGATCCTCTATGGTGTTCCTAACTGACCACTTGGAATGAATTTATTTACTTTTATTTTGGAGAGAGGAAGTCTTTTATTTTGAAAAATGCTTAACTGGATCTACTTTTGTCTTTTGTCACCATCTTGCCTTCTGTTGATTTTGGTTGTTAGGTTATGAACAGCCGTTGCCGTTATTCAGCTATTGCATTGTTCAATAAAAATCTGAACAGAAAATGTTCAGCAAATACATCTGAGCCTCCGTTGAGTTTGAAGAAGCTTTCATTCTGTAATAATCGCCCTTCAGCCATTTCCCAAATCAGAAGCTGCAATCGGAAGCCAACTTCAACTTCATTCCAGACGGTCAGATAGGAATGCCGCAACATTTAAAGGATCGAACTGACGTTTCGTTCTGTGCAGTCCCATTCTGATTAGGATCCTGCTCACAGTGCGCATACTATGAATGACTTCAACCACAAGCAGCATCAGTATCTCTCCATGTTTTAGACCAATCATGAAGAAAGCTTGACCAATTCCTGTTATCCATTGTACTCGCCACCTTCTGGACATAAAATTATCACATTTAAACAAGATAACTATCATGTTTATCCAACATATTATCACGCTTAAACAAAATAAGTATCACTTTATAATGTGATAGCACTCTAAATTATTTTTCCTCCGTGATAGCAATACGCTTCCAGATTTTTCTTCTTTCAGAGAACAAACATGACAAGGCATTATCCTTTAAGATGTGGTTGCAGAAATACCAACAGGGTATTCACAGAAGAAGTGTGGAAATTGGTTCGCACACCAACACTATCAAACAGAAATCTTGAGTTACCATAAAAGGCCCTAGAAGGATTTCTGTCAGAGATGGATGCATCTTCCTTCACTGGTAAGGGTGGAGGAACATCTGGGGACAAATAGTTATAAGAAAGGTCAAATCTTAAGAGATAACTTTGTGAATAAAGTGCTTCACACAACATGCACCATAGTCAATTGCCAGTGATGAGCATTTTCCTTGTATCCTCTACCTCCAACTAGTCAAACTTGGCCCTTTCCTTTTTATTTTACTACATTTAAAGCTGTATGAAATCCATTTAAATTTTCCCAAATTCTGCTGTATCCATTTGTGATTTTCTGAAACCAGATTATTTTCCATTCTAGCAACATTTTAAACAAAAAAAAGTGTTTGATTATGGAGTGAAAAATAATTCAAATAGGCAAACAGTTCCACATTTAACAATTCTTATTCAACTTTCAAAAGTATAACAGTGTTGTGGTTCAGCAGAACATTGAGTGTTTCATGTATGAAACAAATCGTACATATTTCACATTCAGTTTAAAAAAATTTTTGTGTTGAGTCCTTGTGTTCTGGCAAACTTTTTTATTTTTTCTTACAGAATATCTGTTTGAACACATAGCAACAAAATCTTAAATAAACATACACCTTGCTTTTACTTTAAATGTTCAGTTTTCTCATATTTATGTGATATCCATTGAGACCATCAAGCATCCAAAAAAAGTTTGTAAAATACTAACCTGATGTTTGAGGGAGATCAGATTTTAGACAGCCTAAGCTAGGCAAAAAGTCCTCCAAAGCAGCCTTTGCTGCATTTAGACGAGCTTCCTTTTTAGTCACTCCCATGCCAGTCTTGTACTGAACACCATCGATTTCAACAGCAAAAGCAAAATAAAACCCTGATAAGTTCCCTATGTAAAAAAAAAAAAAAAAAAAAGAGGAAAAAACAAAAAGAAAAACAGGTAATCAGACTGCAGTCACTTAGACAAGTGTTAAACAGCTACTTAAGTTTGGTGGCTCATTGAGCTACATGTTTTGTGTTGTTTATACTTTTCAAAATGGTAAAATGTTACATGATGATACACCTTATCTTACTTTTAATACAACATTCCAAACTATTTTCCCTTGTCTTGGCAAAAAAGAGAAGTATTAAAAACACACAATAAGAAAGCTATGGGAACGACACAAACTAGCACACACAGATTTTCACAGAATCTCAGTTATTGACAACTACAGAAGACAACAACTTTTAGAAACATAAAGCAAAGTTAGATTTGATTATTTTGTTGCTAAGCAAATGACACAAAATGCAAATACAACAGATAGTGTAACAGAACCTTCCACTCAACAATCCACACCTGCCATAACAGCAGTTTGATTATTGCTATTATGGTGCCTCACCTGTGGTAACTGTTTCCTTGATTTCTAGATGAAACTGTAAAACTTGGGCCAGCTGATGAAGCAAAGACACAGCATTTGTTTCACCCTTCTTGTATTTTTCAACCAGCTCTTTGGGAGAGGATTTTGGCTTCTCAAAATGACCTTAGTTGAATCAATGGAGCAGAGAAGTGAATCATTAAAGCACACGCACACGTTAGACTGCCCAGTTTTCCTCATCAAAAACACTGATGAGGAAGAACAATCCTGAGATTAAAAAGAATATCACTAGTAAAATGACAACAATCTGAAAATCCCATTGCAGACGATACCCGGTCTGAACGACTTAGTTCCTTGTCTGATGGAGTCACGTTCCTGATCAACATTGAAGAAGTATTGCTCCTTATTTGACTCTCTTGATTCGGATGTTGGTGGCAGACTCTTCATTAATATTTGAGCAAAACTGGTTCCTCTAGAACCTCGAAATGATCCACCTGCTGAAAACATCCTGCAAGCCAAACAAGTTCTGAGTGGAGAAGAACATATGTGTTGGTCAACTAAAGTCCAGATATATTTTGATTTATTTTATACATTTACATAGTTTGGGTACATATAAACAATACAAGCAATTTTTCACGTGGGAAACAGAATGGATTTATTTCTTTAAAGTTATCAAAACGCTATATAAAACGTAAAAAATGAATACAATGAATAATAAATGTAGTTTGTAGGGCATAAACCAAACAGTAATGTTTTAGTCCTCAGGTTACCTACAAAATATTCACAAGGCAGATTATGGCGATATAACACAAGCAAGCCTACATAAAATACTTAAGTCAAATGTATCATTAGAAACGGGAGTACGGTATGTCCAAACAGCAGCTCTGTCTCTCATTTGCTATAAAGTATTACTCAAATAATGTCCGCCATTTTTCTGAGAATAATTAATTGTTTGGGGAGTGACATTCTTCATTACTTCAACTTTCTTCTAACTAAAAACATAACTAGGTTAGCATTCACTTTCTTTAGATCAACTAATAGTTTCACCTTTTGGTAAATATGATTAACGGTGGTGGGAGGTTAAACTGACAATTGGCTGAAATCCGAATATTCTGCACGTGTTGCTGCTGTAGTTTGCATCAACACGTGGCATGAATTAAATAAATGTTTTACAGCCTCGGTCTGTTTTTTTCTCTCTTTTCAACGGGAAAAGGTGGACTGGATGACAGCCAGATACCCCTCCCCCACCTACATATTGCATTGTCATCTCCAGGAAAATACATTAATACGGACATGTAGATTTTTACACGAAAAGTCATATACTATCAACATACAATAAACACTAGTATTTTTATTAACAGACAACAAAAACAGTAATTTATTTTCCCCCGCGAACTAATTTTTTTTTATCATTTCTCCTATCTTACAGCTAAGCTATCTTAGCTAACGTTCGGACTTGCTAGCGTAAAACGTAGCAATTACCCATCAAGCAACTTAAGCCAATTTCAACCATCACTTAGCATGATGGCAGAAATTTTCATGGAGTAAATTTTCAGTTTTGGTTAGTATGTAGCTCTACGATTTACCGTCAACTCAATCTGCGACCTGGGTACCAGCTTTCAACGTAGAATTGATACTGCAGTCTAACGACGCCATTTATCAAGTTCTAAATTCAAAACCAAGATCAAATGTAAACTTTTACCTATTTTGGATTCGAAAGATAAGTAGATCTGTAATGGTGTCTAAAAAATTCTGGAACACGAACGACTGCCAAACTCACGCACGACGCTGCTGTGTGTCTGTTGAGGCGCAGAGATCCTTTGCAACGGATGATGGATGATACCGTTTGAAAAATGCAGATCAATTGTAGTCGCAATTTTAGTACTGGAAACCTCTAACTGAGAGAAGAAGGAGCTAAAGAGCAGCTTAATTCAACAATGCATTTACTAAACAATAATTTATTTTTTTTAAAGTAGAAAACAAATAATATTTCATGTTATATTTTTTGTTTGACATTTTACTAAAATCTGAAATCGAATATGTTTGTGTTCTTAACAATAAAACATACTATTTGGTTCTTGCAAATTTTACATCTCTGGGCAAATTTTATTTAAGAAAAATGAGGGAAAATGGCTCTTTGGATTGTAAATGTTTCTGACCCCTGCCCTTCCCAGCTGGCAGTTGACTAGTAGTAAATGAACCATTCACCTCTGGGTTATGGGAAAACTAGGTGTTTTGTTCATAAGTGATGGTAGGAGGGTATGGGAGATGGATAGACAGATTGAGGTTTCATTTACAGAATTGTGGGCACTTTTCTAGTCTTTTTTCATGAAAAAAGAGCTGAATCAAAAAGCCAAACTTTTCATTTACTGGTCTGTCTACATTCTGATTCTCATCTATGGTGATGTGACATGGTTCATGACTAAAAGAACAAGGTCCTGGACAGAAGCAACCAACATAAACTTTCTCCAATGGGTGGCTGGATTCAACTTTAAAGACCAGGGTGGGGAGCTCGAAGTAGAGCCGCTTCTTCTCCACTTCGGAGTGGAGAAGTGGAGAGATGCTGGTGCCTGCGACCTGATCTCGGATAAGCTGAAGACAATGGTCAAAAGTGAGAATGGATGGATAGTTGGAATAAACCATCCTATCAGAATCAATTCACAAACCATCCATTGCACTCTGTTTTTTGCAACAGAGTGCAAAAAACCACAAAAGCAACAAAGCTTTTGTGCAAACATAAAGTTTCATTATGATATAAACTGTAAGTTTGTGATGGTGTCTGGAAATTTATTGGTTAAGCTATGTTTGTTTTTTATTGGGAGAGGTGGTGGAGTAGCTAGAAATTATACTCAAGTAACTGTGGTGTTACTTCAAAATAATATAACTTAAATCGAAGTAAGAGTTATGGTGCAGTAAATCTACTTTTTTCTAAAGGTTTCTCAAGTAAATGTAACCATACACCTCCGGGTATTTTTATCAGAATGATTTCAAATGGACACCTTTAACAGTAAGAGTGGCACAATATAGACATACAGTAGGTATTTACCTTCATATCTTTATCTTCTCACATCAGACTATTGATGAGATCAAAAACTAAAACTGTACAAAGATTTTGACTATTATTGCATATTGGATGCACACTGAACCTCCTCAAATTGATGAGTCCCTGCTACAAACACATGGAAAAACAATTTAATGCTTATAAGATTAAATTTGTCAAATGATCAGATGAATCCTGTTTATAGGATCTCAATTAACAAGCTAAAATATCTTCTTCAAAAGACATATTTATTGCAGTTGAAATTCATGAAATCATTAACTAGATGTTTTACAATTAGCAAACAGATTTTTAGGTGTATTTGAAACTGTAATATTTAGATGTTCTTAAGTTATTAACTTTATAAGCTGAATGTTTTTGATAAAACCTTTGGAAGGAGACTTGTCATGCCAAGTGCCATAAGGTCACAGTCAGAACTGGAAATTTCTGGTCTGTCCTGAGTTACGTTTTAGCAGCAATATCACTTCCTGATCTGCTTTGGCCCGAGTCACATCACACTTTAGACCATTTAGGCATATGTTTCCATTATGTTTGTTTCATTTCTTTCAGTGCAATGGTGAGGTAGTGGGACGAAGTGAAAAGGAGGCTTCCGCTCTCTTTCACCTTTGGTAAAAGATAGTTGTGGTGCGCAGTAGTATCCTCCTTATGTAAATGCATAATGACCCTTTGAGAGGCTATGTTTGTCTTTGGGGAATCCCCCTTTGATGAGATTGCTTAAAATAGTTGCTTGCATCGGGTTGCTTTATCACATTATTCTAAGATAAGGGCTTACTATGCATTTATGTGTGTTGCTTTTTTTATACCTTGACATACTGGTATCCAGTTTTAGATGATGACAACATAACAGGACAGTCAGAGCTTCAAAACTTCCCACTTTGGTATGTACTTTTTTCCAAAATGTAACAAAATGCTCCTAAGTTGATCTACCCTCTAAACAAACGTCCTTTTAAAAAGTTAATTTGTACCTACCTGAGTTTATGAAATGAAGAACTCTGAAAGTGGTAAATATTCACCTTACAGGATGTGGCTATTGTGTGGTTGGGCAAGACGAGGTGGGGAGAAAGCCTGACGCGTTCAGCCAAATAGCTGAATTGAAACCTTTCATCTGATGGAGGGTCGCTGTCAGCAGCTCTAATCATAAAGGATCTTCAGTGGGGATAGTGATTAGCGATTATGAGAGTGTGTGAAGTAAAGTGGAACAAGCAGCCCACAGGCAGAGAAATGTGAAGGTTGCCACAGGAACAAACATGGTTTAACACCCCCACATTGTTAAAGTTTGAATTTTCAAGTTTGATCAGTCAAACTTGAAAAGGGAAAGGGCGCAGGGTGAAATGACTTGTCATGCCTCATCCTCTTGTTCCCATAAGCAGTTAAAAAAGGAACAAGTTGACTCACTCTGATGCATGCCTGGCCTTCAACCACAACATTTTACATTTTAATAAATCTGGAAGAGGACTTTGTTTTCTTCATTTCTAGAGGACATTTCTTCAATTAGTGGTGGTTAGCAGTAATATCCGTGATAGTGAAATATAATGCATATAAGTCTTTTATTTTATTGTTCCAGTGGAAAAATTTGAAAGCAAATGTTACAATGTGAGTGAAAATATACAAAATCTGCAACACTGTGAAAGAAAGCGATAAAAAGTCTTCTTGTTGTGCGTCTGTTCAGCTCGGAAAAGTCAGAGCAGGCTATCGGAAATGAAACACTCCCCACTGGAAATATTTGTTGTTAATAATAACATCTCTTCTATCTGGAAAAGCTAAACCCCAACATAAAGCCATTAAAGGTATCGGAATTTCCCCCATTAAAGACTCTGATTATCAGGACATATCTAGCAGAGACAGATAGAAAGTACCCTCTTTTCTCATCTCTATTATATATGGAAAAGAAGTCTAAAAAATAAAACATGCATCACAGTGAATTATTGGAGAAGCACATAAAGAGTCATAACACACAGAATCTGATGTAATTCGTGACACCACAAAAATGTAAAAACTGCACATGCAAAGCAAATATGCAAATCAACTTTCCATGGTTGGAGTCTTACTTCAGCTTCCACCTCCAGTTATGATCAATAGTGTAATAGTAACCCATTAAAATGATTGGAAAGTTATTTCTAAGTTTTGCAAATATACAAATACTTTATAAGACTCTTATTTAACCATGAAGTGACCTGTTTCTTAGCTCATCCCAACGTGACATCCATATTCCTCTTGTTTAACAGCAGAGGGCAGTGTGAGAAAGCAAATCAAGCTGCGTTGTTCAGTGCAAATTGGAGTTTGCAAACTTGCTTGTGATGGGATGAAAAATAAGAAAAACATTTTCAGAGTGAGTCAGTGGCCACATTTGAGTCACTGGGTTTAAAACATTTTTGCAGCAACATGTTGCAAAGGCAAAACACACTGTTTCCTCTCAGTTCACATCATGAAATCTGCTTTATCTGGAAAATGTGATTGAATTGAACCTATGTCTGGAAAGCAAAAGCGAAAATATTCTGAAAGGTTTCATTACTATCATAGATAATGCAATCTAAGACGTCAAAGAGAGAAATCCGTGAACTTTATGATGTTTGCAACATGTTGTATGTGCACATTTAGACAAAAAATGTTTTCTTTGTATATTACAGAATTACAAGTTTATGATCAATTATCGGACCTAAAAGCAGGCATGCACATGCAGTGGTATAACAAGTATTTGCCCCCTTAAGGATTTCTTCTGTTTTTGCATTTTTTACACTTAAAGGAAAATAAAACCCATGCAAACCAACTTCTTTGAAAAGTAATTGTCCCGTAAGCTTATATCTTCCTGCTAATAACAAGCAGAGCCTTTTAGAGAAATGGTATTCCACTATTTTTTTTTTTTGCACAGTTGTGCACACACTGGACAGTTTTATAACATGAAAAGTTTATTTAAGGTCAGACCAAAGGATCTGAATTGAATTTAAGTCCAAACCTTTACAATTCCTCTCCACAATCTTTATTTATTTTATTCTAGCTAATCCCAACATGCTGGTGTGCTTCAGATCATTGTCCTACTGCATGACAAAAGTGTCATTAATTGATGCCCAGTCAAGTTCAATAAGTCATTTAGGTCTTGAAGCAGCAAATCTTCCTCAGACATCCCAAAGCCTTTGAAATGTTTTTTTTTTTAACACTTTCTGCACTGATAGAATTTCCACAACTCTTTAAACTACTGTAGAATGGAGCATGATTTCTTGCAATTTAGGGAATTTTTTAACTACTTTGTGTTGTCAGACACAAAGTAGGTTAAAATTATTTCTTGATTCTACTCATTCCACAGTAAGTAAGCACATCTGTGGCAAGGGACCTTGAACTTAGCTTTTCAAAAAAAATTAATTAACAACACTTGATTCATCATTTATTTTACTTTTTCACATACGACCAGACTGATTTTGCATTTAGTCAAGTCAAATCTGACATCATGATTTGAAGACTCTAAATGTGACAAAAAAGTCAAAAGGGGCAATTTTTTTTTAGTTTTGCTGTATGTATATCTTGACACAAAAGTAACAGTCAACAGAAAAGCTACATGAGTTGTAATACTGAACAGAGTCTTAGAGCGTAGAAACCAGAACCCAGTGCCCCATGGCTAACGTATGTTTGCTCTGACAGCACCCTGTCATTGATAAATAACAGCCGCTCCTCTCTGGCCTGCTGCTGCAGTCACATTCAGCTGCAGCCCACCAATGCGTCTCCACATCCAAGATTGAATCTTCCCCATTCATTAGACTAAGTGGATGAGGCTCTCTAATAGGGGCTCCCTTCCCCTCAATAATTGCCGTTGATTGGCGTAAATTAGACCCTAGTTGCCAGACGAGTGATTCTCGACGACGATAATCTGATTCCCAACTCAAACTAATAGGATTTTAACTCTGGCTTTGGCCTAATGTCCGTCTGCAAACCCTGGCTATGGCCCTATGCCCCATCCAGTCGACGTCCTGTGGATCATATTTGAGGCAGACCGGGCTGAAGCTGAAGCAGCGTGTGGATTCTGAGGGGTTGGGGGTCATGTTCTCATCTATTCATGTGCTGCATCAATTGGTCATTCATGTGTCGCTTACATCATCAACGGGATATGCTGTGAATGAGACTGCTGGAGCAAAAAGCGGATGTTGGATGACTAGTTGTTTTGCCGTTTAGTGTAATACACAGCCGCAGGATATATTATAGGATACTATAATTATAGGATTAAGGAGTGAAACATGAGACTAAAGGAAAGCTATTTTTAATGCAGAATAAATATGATGTAAACAAAAAAAATAAAACAAAATGGGGCGTGGCGGAGGGGTTGGCGCGACCCACATTCAGGCAAAACGTAGCCTCGACGCGGCGGTCGCGGGTTCGACTCCCGGACCCGACGATGTTTACCGCATGTCTTCCTCCCTCTCCTTACCCCTTTCCTGTCAGCCTACTTTGAAAAAGGGACAGTAGAGCCCACAAAAACAGACCCCTTGAGGGGCGATAAAAAAAATAAATAAAATAACACTATGAAATCCAGATATCTTAGTTTTGTGCAAGCAAGCAATCTCCTGCAGTTTCATGTGCAGAAAAGCACAATAGTGGTGGTAACTTAGGTTTTAAGCTGATTCCAATCTCATTGGAGGCAAAATAACAATAATTTACCACGTATCAAGGAAACAGTCTATTAAATGTGTTTAAATATTTATGCTGCAAAACAACTTGCAACATTCTGTAAAAGTCTGAGAAATAGACCACTTTAACCAAAATGGACTTAGTTGTTTTGGCTTTTAACAACAGATTAAGCAATTTTTCTTTCTTGCTTTCCATCCCAGTTGACATTTTGCTCCAGCTACCAGTCTAGAAGCTTTTCTGTGTCTGTTCCCAACAACATAAAGTCTATAAGTGAAGCACAGTTAATGTTCTTTTGTCATTTAGTTGATAAGGGGACGTTGCTACTACTAAGGCCTGAGGACTAATGAATCTCCACTCCATTACCGCTGAATCGGACAGATTGCTCTCCCGGAGAAATGAATTGAGTTTTTTGTATTTGTGAGATCATTCTCCCTCCATTAACTGCTCTTTATCCCGTCTCTTCATCACAGGCAAATCAGGTTAGGCAGCCATGATTAGCTGGGGTGGCCTCCCTTTTTAAAAGGTAATTGGGTTTGGCGGCTCAGCTGATAGTGCCATTAGGACCAATAAAGGCTGGGCTTGGCTCATCGAGTGAAACAGATTCTTCAGCAGCAGATGGCAGATGGAGGGAGAGGGTGCTGATGCATTGAAGCCAAAAACAAAGTTTGTGTAACCAAAGTAGTTTGGGGGCATCCTCTGGTTGGATATTTGCTCACCAAACCCCCAGACGAATTAAAATTTTGTCTGAAAAATATAAAAATAGTGACTTAAAAGTATAGATTAGACATTTTTAAACAAATACAAAGCCTTATAAAAGTATTCCCATCCTCTGAATATTTTTTTATATATATTTTGTCATGTTACAACCACAATCGTTAAGGTGCCGCTCCAGAAGAAGTTGCCCTATGTGTGTATGTCACTCTGAACACACCTTCAGCAGCATTTTGCTGTGAGGAGGCTTTTCTTTAACAGGGATAGTGAATGGGATGATGAAGGTTGCTAAATATGGGGCAATTCTGGAAAAACGTGTTAGGTGCTGTAAAAGGACTGAGACTGTAGCAGGACAACAATCCTGAAAATGCACCATTTATGTTTCTGAATGTCCTAGTCAAAGTCCAGACCTGTCTGCAATTAGAAAAACTGATGTTCACAGATGTTTTCCATCTAACATGACTAATCTTGAGCTGTTTTCTGAAAAAGTGGTAGAAATGTAACCCAAAAGACTTGCAGCTGTGACTCCAGTGACTGGTGGTTCTACAAGATACAATCATATTCAAGAAATTAAACTATTATTCAAGACATTATTTACTTCTGTGACTGAATTCCCAAAGTGAAAAACATTATATAGATTATTTACACACAGATTGATGTTTTCAAGCTATCATTTGCGTTATGATGATTTTCAATTTATAGCTAATAAAAAGAGCAACCTTTAAAATTAGAATACTACATCCGACCAACAACAACTAAATTTTTAATTCAGAAATTTGGCCTAATGAAAAGTAAGTTTAATATCTGCTTAAAGGTTCTTATTTTTAAAATATTTCAAATCTGCAAGGCTGGGCCTGCATATAAACAAGTGAGATATTTTTTTCAAAATTGTTTTAAGAATAACATTGAAAGCAATCATACATTACATTGTGTTGGTATATCTCATTATATCGTTTTAGTGACGTTTGTGATTAACTTTATAAAATGTTTATGGAGTAAAAATACGTTTGCAAAGCACTGTAAGCAATATTTCACATGGAAATGTTTCAGTAGAAAACATTTGTAATATGTGCACCAATACTTCATTGCTTATACTCCTTAAAACATGAATATTATAAGTTATCAAAGTTGCTCTAGCTATAAAAACTGAATTCTGAAGGGCAACTTGAACTGGTAGGTAGGTAAGCTATACGCAGCATCTAAAGCTTATCAGGGGTGTTGAATGAAAACATGCTGTGTTACCAACAATCGATAGCCTCCATCTGTATCTCCCCCTGTCATCGGTACTAAAGGAAAGGTGAACTTGCCAATTCCGAGAATTCCCGTAAAGCTCCAGATAACCTTACTGTATCTGGGGCTTTGTCCTATAGGAAAAGGTGCATTAGTAGTGACAGGAGGGCCGTCGGGGACTGGTGCTGATGGGAGATTTAAACGGCTGGAGGTGGGTCTGTGTATTGGGTGGCTGGTCATTGCTGTGACTGTCTCCCGCTTCTCTTTTTTCACTGAGGAGGTCCAATCCCCACCGCTTCTCTTATCTGTGGTTAGGCTTAGTTTTTGCCCACTTTTCTTTTCTTCCCGGAATCTCAACCAGCTGAAAAGTGCGTTTAAAGAGGCTGCCCTTTTTTTTGTATCATCTTCAGCCCATGTGTGGGTTTTGATTTCATGACATACTACATTCACCTATAAAAACTGAGTCTTCTCTGACCTTATCAACCTTGAGGATTATTATCACTCGAAGCAAACCCAAACAACTGACGACCGCAGCTTCAACTGTAGAAACAAAATGTGCTGATATAGTTGAAATGCACTGTTCTATTTGCTTCTGTGAGCTTGTTTTGGTGCCTGCACACACCCAGTAATATACTGCTGAAGCATAACAAAAGGACTGTGGTGCATTTTCACCTGAGAGCTGCACATTTCCAGCCCTCCTAAATAAAACATTGTGTCGCCAGGCGCCGGTAAATGTCCCTCAAAGAGCTGAGGGAGGAAGGGTGAGGGTAAAAAGCGTCCAGGTTAAGTTGTTTGAAAGGCCTTGGGTATTAAGAGGCATTTTACACTTAAGAAGTTGGTTTCGCTGGGTTTTCTGTTTCCCCTCTTATTGATTGATGCTCAACTATCAATGCATAATAGAAAAGCACTCAGAGCAAATGCAGGGTTATGGCCTTGGGAGGGAGTCGGCTGACGAGACTGCAGCACCCCCCCACTCCAATGCCATTATTGGCCCATAAAGGATCCCTGGGGAAGTCCACGGTGTTCAGATCAGCACACACCAAATACCCAATTAAAAAAGGCTTTAAATTCCCCCCTCTTTCCTGGGCAAAAATCAATCTGAATTCAATCTATTCGGCTAGGATTCCGACAGAGCAGGTAATTGCCCATAATCGGTCAGCTAGGTGACAACAGCTTAAAGGGGAGACAATAATACAATCAGGTGTTTGCTTTCAGCGCCCGTCCCAGGACCAGACCTTGGCTGTCGAAAAACAGGTAGAGTGCAGTTTATGTAGCCATCAGACAAAAGCGTATATATAAAGTTACACAAGTCTTCTATTGTGGGGCGTGCTCAGCAGCTGATAAAGAGATCCTGTGAAGTACTGCAGGAATGATACTTCCTAAATGACCCGTCATAAAGCTGCAATGAACGTATTCAGCCATCATCCTCAGAAATAGTTTGTCAAGGAACTGGAAGCGATACAGCACTTGTACTCCTCCATAAAAGGTTCACACTATCAACATACACAGCGAGCAGACGGCGACTGCAGACATGTCAGGATGATTTCAGAGAAATTCCACACTCCTCGTAAAGACCCAACAAACTAAATGGTTGCATTAGATAAGTAGGATACTTAATGGTAGTATATTACTGTATATAACCCCGTCCCAAAGGCTGAATGTTGTTTTTCCTAATGCACAACCCAGAGTGCAGCCTAATGTTGTTTTTTTTTCTTCTGAAGGAGCTCTCTGGACAAATATCCCCTTTTAGTTGGCCGTCACAATGTATGATAAGGCAAATATTACAGATGCTTTGATTAATAAAATACTTAATGGATGGGGGAAGATCTTGATGCCAAGGCCAGCTGTCAGATCTGTGAGTTGGACTTCTTGTACTACCCAAAGCTATATTGCTCAAAGCTGCAGATTAGTTTTATTATAAAGATTTTTTATTCAAAAGATGTCTGTTCAACTTGCTTTAACTCTGCGTTTGACTGGCTGGTAACATGATGTCTCAGGGTCAGCGGGGGTCAAAGGGTCAGCGGCAGGAGGCTACAATTAATGGATCTCTCAATAAAAACGGGAGCTAATATTACCAACACTCTCTGCCTCGGCTCAACTGCAGAGAAGTGAAGAGGGAATTCCTTGTAGTAGAGAGGCAAGCAGGGCAAACAGCTTGGCTCTTGAAATTACTTTCTGTAATGGGTCCAGCCTTCTAAAGTGGAGGCGCACTTTTAATTGAACAATCAGAAGGAAACAAAGCAGCCAATCCTCGGACACAGAGTGGAAAGCCAATCGAATTTGTTTCATTTCCTGCCAGCTCCATCGCAGTTTAAGACCGTCAGGCAGTACATCAACGCAGTTGATTATGAATATATCAAATATACAGCTTCTCTGAGAGGTTTCCTACATTTATAAGCACACCAATATATATATATTTTTTATCGTAGAGTAACTTGCTTAGAGTAGTAGGATGAAAAGATGCCCCTCTTAATATCTACTTTGTCTTCCTTTTTGTATTTTAATTTCCACTGGAAAAAAAACCAAAACAATCCAATTGTTTATGGAAAATTGGAAAACACAAAATAGCAGCTGAAATGTCAAAAATCTAAACAGTTTCTTAAGGTCTTAAAAACTAAAAATATGTTTAATAAACAAATATTTTTAAGAAGTCCCTGCTTTCCGTCAGCCATTCTGATCCTCAGCAGCTGTGTTAAGCTCACTGAAGGAGAATGAATGTGACTGGCGTTTAATTGAATGTGCAATTCATTGTCTGTCCAGAAGGTGGCGTCTAAGGCTTCCAAACCACAGATTCTTCAAGTAGTATGAAGTCAGCAGCAGACAGCGTGAATGGCTGCATTTCATTTTGTCTTAGAAAAAAAGAAAACATTTAGTGGATGGGGATTTTAAAATACCTTCTGCTGTAAGGGTTCAATCCCATAAAGGAATACTACACTGAAAAAAGTTTCTGTTCCAGTTTCACTTGTAGAAAAATCAAAGGCAAACTGTCATGTTCCCAACACGTAACACGTTTTTTAAGATATGTGCCTATATTTCTACTGTCAACACAGCAAGTTATAAATTACCATCTTAAAATAAGTCTTCAAATATTTATTTGTCTTTTTAGGAGTTAAATAAAGCACAATAAATCAACAAATAAAACTAAAAAAAATTAATTAAATCAATTTAAATCTATTTAGCCAACAAAATAGTTTTATTTCAGTTTAATAAAATAAAATATAATATATAACTTTGTGAAAATGGAGAAAATGTTTTTAAAAAAGTCACTCATACTGATTATATTCATTTAAAAAATATTTATATACATACATCAAAATATATTTGTCCTATTTTTTATTTAATTCTTTCAAGTGGACTTTTTCTGAATCAGTGCAATTCATCAGTAGACAATAACTCATTTACTCTGTGGAATACATGAAAATGCAACATAAATGTGAATTGATGTGCATAGTATTAGCAGACATCATGCTAATACAATAGGGAATTACAATTCCCCATTTTTAACATTGCTGTAAGAGATACATACTGTGATGTACCAGCTTAATGTACACACAGTCCCTAATTTATTACATCTCAGTGTCTTTGCTATAAGGTATTTGATTACATGTTGAAATGAACTGAACAAAACAGAAATGTATGTAAATAGATCTAAATTCTAATCTGAATCGGATTAAACTGGAATGATTGTTGTATTGCATTGATGTGTAAAATCTGGTTTATAAGATAGCTTCCCTAATGTAAGAAAAAACACACAACTGAAGCTTCTGATTGTAGTTTCATACATTAGTAGTTAAAAAAGCTAAATGATGGTGGCATTCATGAGCTTTTCACAACCATAGCGTATCAGGGCAACTTTGAAGCTGTGAATGACTCAATCTGCTGCTTTCACACAGTCGGGCGCAGCGAGCGCTGCTTGTATTTGATTTCACAGAAAAGTGGTAAACATGCTGGTCTTTTCCACGTCTCTGTTGTTCTGACACGCTCAGCTGAGACAGAGCAGCTCTAAAGTGTCAGCTTGAGGATGTGGGCACTGCAGGTCAGCTTTCGCACACACAAACTTACACTTCTCACATTTCAGCCCACAGTATGGGTGGATGCTACTTCCAGCGTCCCGTTGCATGCTTTTGAAGAAATGCTGCTGTATATTAAGAAACATTCATTTGATTAATTGAAAAAGGGTAAATCAAAGCAGCTCTCACACTTTTACTCTTGCTCTTACACTGCTTAATTAGAAAATATGACCAGCAGAGAGGAGCAGCTTACTGTAGGAGTATAACAACTCTGACTCAATTATGCAAACACAGAAGGACAACGTGAACTCCTCCTATGTCCATTACTCATTTTTATATGTACTTTTCTTCTAATATAAATAAACCGGAAATATATTAGAGGGAAAAGTGACTGTATGAAGAACCAATGCCTTTCAAAAGACATTGATCTTTTTCAAGGTGGCACATACTCTTTTTATTTTGAATACCTGCCAAGATATGGTTGTCCACCTGAAATGACAGGTCAGGCAAGGAAAGTATTTATGTCAGAGGGCGCAAAAGACTTGATATTATAGAGGTTCACCTTTCAGCAGGATGACAACCTCAGCCAGAGTTGAATGTTTGACTGGTGTCAAACTCCAGTCTACTAGGGCAGTCTCCTGCAACTTTTAAGCATTTCTTTGAAGCAACACACCAGAAACACATAATTAGGTCATTAGGAGAGGACTGCAGAACTTAAGTGCATGAGGAGGTAATTCAGTCAATTGACCAAGTCAGGGGTGTCCAAAGTGCAGCCCAGGGTCTATTTGCGGTCCTCCGTACAATTTTGGACGGCCCTCCATTACATTCAAAGAACAGCCTAATTTTAAATAAATGCTAGGGTTTACTTCTAACTGAAGATACAGTCAAATTAAAATCTTAATAAAATTCTATATTTATGGTGTAAAACACAAGTATTAATTGTTTATCAGATATGTTTAGCTTTTAATGAGATATAATAGTAAACAGCATTATAAACATCCAGTGACTTTTACTAAAAAGACTTTTACTACTTAGGAGCACTCAGTTGTTAGACTTGGCAAAATACACCAAGAATGCACCACATACTGTTCTTATTGAAAACACACACATACACTCACGCACGCCCACCCCCACAAGCCCACACACACCCACACACATAAATCTAGAAAATGAAGATTCACCTAAAAGATTTAGGTTTACTGTTCCTTCTGCAACTGTTTTGGGGATTTTTTTGCAATCAAATCACAGATGTTTTAGTTCTGCTTTAAAAAGATTTGTATGGGATTTTGCAATATACACATATATATTTATTAAACCTCTTCCAAAATATACATATGGAAGAAAAAAGGTGAGAAAAAAATAACAAGCAGACTGATTGGACACACAAAAACTTTTACCTTTAAAGAACTTAAATAGCTTGAGGTTTTTTTTTACCATGTCAATCAGAGACTGTAATTTGACATCAAGTAAGGCTGAGGCAACAGTGTAGTAGAATTAACAAATACTACCACCTGCAGATGGGAGGTCGCAGTCATTTAAAACCCAATGTTTTTGTGAAGCTCAGAATTATGCATTAGCAATGAAAAATATGGGGTCACGGATCTGTTCATTTTGCGGAAAGGATTGTTTTTTCCGAGTCCAAGCTGTTTTGTTAAGAACAGCTGTTGAAATTGTCAGAGCTTAATGTACAAAGCTGGTCTAGACATACTTTGAAAAATCTGGAGATGCAATGCCTGCAAAAGGTGGTTCCATAAGGTGTTGAATCAGAGAGGTTGAAGAGAAATGTCTATGTTTGTACATCTTACCAATGAAATCCATTGTGACAAAACATCAAAAGTTCAAGGGGAGTGAATACTATTGCAAGCCACTGTAAGCCAACAGGTGACATTAGTTGTAGCTCAATATCTTTGCAGCTGTGATCTGTTGATGAATAATTGTCTTTTACCTTCACCCTGAGTCCACCAAACCAACACGATGTGATATCAGTTCATAATGAGAAAGTGATAGTACAATGGCTACCTACTCTCTTAGGACTTATCATTCAGAAAGATGTTTCCTTTGTCTCCTGAAATAATATACGGCTGTTAGAGATGATGAATCCCCAGAGACGGCTTTTATTAACTCCATCTCATTTTGATAGGTGTGATAGCACCAGCATTTTCAGAGCGGGACACTGCAGCTGCTGAGGCACCTGGAGGTTTTCCTGTCCAGCCCCTGAGGATGTGAGTGGGACACAAACCCCACCCTCCCCGTCTTCTAACTCACTGTCTGCCTGTCTTCTGTAGAGTCCTGTCAGGCCCGAAGGCCATCCTGTTGTCACTGAGTAAATCAGCGTTCCCTGCCCTGTTGACGTCCCCTCGCTGCTTGCCCGTCAATAGAAGCTGTCCGCGCATTGATATTCCACCCCCCCTTCGTCCTCTACCTCTCTTTATTATTTTAATTAATCAGAGTCGCCGCACCTGTCTGTCAATTCTGCCAGTTGCCATTCCATACAAAAAGGGAAAGTAATTAAAGAGGCTGGCAAGGCATGCCGGAGGTTTGGTTTTGGGGCAAAGATGGCAGCGCAACGTTGACAAGATGAATTGGATACAGATGCCAGAGCTTTCATTAAATCCACTCCTCCTTCCTGTCTCTCTTTCAGCACCTGAAGCCCTTTTTATGTTTGCAAGACAATAGCCAGGTAGGGAAAGAGTTAATAAAGCAGGGGCTGTGGTGTTTCTAATTGTAAAAATGAACAAATGATTGCTGGAGGAAACACAAGCTCTTAGAAGCCTTTACAGTAGCTTAAGTGTCTAATAGCTTCTATATAACTTACACTTTTAACATGTATTATCTTCAGAAAGTTTAATAGATGCTTATCCACAGCTCAGTACGATCTTATATTCTATTTGATATTAAAAACGGACTTGAATTTTTTCCTTTTAAACCAAATTTGGTCCCAATTAGGGACAATCATAAAGGATTTGATCCTTTAAATGGTTTAGTCGCTTTTGTCAGACAATGTGAAAATGATTGCAAAAAACACCTGCATCTGTTTTAAAGTTCCTCTGAAAAAAGTTTACATTTTAGGGAGAATAGAAAGTAAGTGTAAGGTGTAAATGTTAGCCAATCAGAATACAAGAAAGTTAACATAAACTACATACAATTTCCAAAACTAATACCTAAAAACATTCAAAAATAGTAAAAAAAACTGATATAAAGGAATACCAATGTTTATATCAAATAGATTTATATAGCATGTTTAAAAACAACAGTTATTAAGATAAGATTTCATTGTCATTGTCATCAACAGATTACAACGAGATTGAGATTTGCTCGACTCGAGTTAAAATGCAGGTTATGTGTATATACATAATATACATAATATACAATATACATATACATACATACATAAAAAAACAGCAAATATAATACAACTGTAATGAACTTAAGGTATAGAATGTTTTTACAGAGCACTGAACTTAAAGATGCTGTTCTTTACATGACAGACCGACAGTGACTCTCCCTACCATATTTAAACATGGTGCTCAGGTAATCTACCATAAGCCTCTCTTCTTGATTTAAAGTTAACAATAAACATTAGAGAATTTTCCTTTACACTGTTGCCACATGCATGCTCAGTAGGAGATATTGCTGCCTAGTGTTAAAGGCTCAATCAAATGTCTACATATGTTACATGATCATTCAGGAGGAGGGACCATGATACAATCAGCTGAGTTTCCTTAGATATGTATATATATATTTTTACCAAATCCTTTTAATAGGAATTGGTAAAAATAAACTGAACCTGAGTGACTTGTTTTATAACTATGACTGAATGGACTATAGATTTCTGTATATAAACCAGATATACTGGTTTGGTAAAGTAAATTTGGTAAACAGATGTTGTAACGACACAATATGAATTGAATAGAAAGTGAAAGCTTATGCTTTAAGCATCAAAACTGATTTCAACTTGGGTCGGCACCCTCTTCTGATATTACTGCTTGCAGACTGACTGCTGGCATGACATGCAGTCATGATTGCATGTCATATTACAGGTCTTTAAAACTGCACTTTACCGAACAGGTTGAAGTGAGCATTTTTACTATGTGATCTCCAGGATGATGAAATAATTGGAATTTGAGATTCAAGGGGAAAAAAATAACCTAAATCTGAGGGAAAAGGAAACAACATACAGTAGTTCATGAAACAACTAGGAAATAATAACTCAAGAAGAGAGTCGACAGTGCTGGTGTTGTTTGTTTGTGAGCATAAAGTTTCTGAAGTAAAGTAATGCTTTTCCTTACAGTTGTTTATATGATAAGTAATCACTTATCTCATACAGTACATGGGAATGAAAAGCAGTTTGCATGAGCTAGACCGAAATGAAAAGTTGTAAAAATGATTGTTTTTGTCCCGTAAACAAGAAACCAGAATGAAACCTTGAATTGTTTTCTGCAGAGAGAACTGCAGTCATATTCTTTCACCATCAGTTTTCTCTGCCCTTGTTTTCATTTTGAAATCATTACCCATGACTTTATTGCGCTCACATCTTAAGCCACACCTCATGTAGCTGTTTGTCTCCGTGCTTCAATAACTTCTGTTTTCAAAGCACCTTCATGCTCACACTGAGGAAAAGAAACATCTTTGTCATACGCATTAGGACCGCCTTTCGGGGGCAACTCTGTGTCAATAAAGCTTGCTGCAGTCAAAGCGACAGCAGGCGGCAATGGACAATCAGAGTGTCTGCAGGAGATCTGCAGGGAGACATAACATGGCGGGAGCTCAGAGAAGCTCTAAATCTAAGTGGGAACTTGGGGTCTTTCACAGCATTCTGGGTAATGATCTGCATTATGAACCATCAGGGCACTTTACGAGAGTCCCTGAGAGGGCAGTAGAGGGCCTGTTCCCTTGCAGTCATAGGGAGACACAACGCCATGCGTCCTGAAGAATGAGGACCCAGCTAAACGGGTCCATTTGGAACTGTTAGCTGAAGCCTACCGCTGCCTCCCCTCCCCTCCCCTCTTCCCATCCAACGTTAGTGTCATCTTCACTGAAAAAGGAGCAAAGTGCTTTAAAAGGGGAGATGGGAATACAACGAGGGGGAGGGTTCGGGGAAAATGCGATTATCATCAGAAAAATGCTATGAGACCGAGAGCGTTTAATGCACAAATGCACAAAAAGTGATATTTTATTACAGCTTGAAGGCTTTCAAAAATTACTGGAAAAGGCAGGAAAATGTGTCTGAGATGGAGACTTTGAAAGGCCTGTTTAACAGGACATAATCGGTTTAACCCTGCTGTGTCCTGTCCTTTTCACACCAAGATATGTTTTTCTGACCCCTGATTTGATTAAGTAAAACTTCATTTTGGGGCGAAAAACCACTTTGTTGCTATTACTGGTGCATTTTCAAAATGGATGGATTCAAAAAGATATAAATTTTTTTATGTCGCTCTCAGATGGTTTACTTGACTGACAGTCCATACGCAGGCATGTGTGTGTTTGTGTGTGTGTGTCTCTCATTTTAAAGGGAAAAGTGTCAGATTTCTGCAATTTGAGAGAAAAGTGTTTAGGATGACTATGAGTTACAAGGCTTCTAACAGAGGAGCATTTCCTGATTTTATTTAACTCTAATCTGTTTCAGAAATTAAAGTTAGAAACACTTCCTCTGACCCTCTGTGTGTCCATGGTAGCTCAGTAACACATGTTTACCAGTTTTGATGTGATTTTACTGGAATTGATCATACTTATGCAAACCAAAATATGCCCTTGTTACTGAAAGAAAGTCAATACCTCTGGAATGATGTGTTTCCTTGTATTTATACACATTCAGTAACAAGGTAAGTGAGTTACTTTATTCTAGTTTGATTAGTTTAAATTAAGTTTCATTGTGTTTTTGCTACATGTTGAAGTCAACTTCACAGTAATGTTTTCAGCAAACAAAAATGGTTAGTGATACATCATTCAACCAAAGAGAAATCTGACTTTTTCCCCTCAACTGGTTCAGATCAATGATTGTCAGGCCAATTTCAGAGAGAAAGTTTATATTTTTCTGGCTCATTAAATGAATTGAAATGGACAATTCCCTCTTCTTTTGTCTTTAAACACATCCAAACTTCAAATAAAGTTTCACTTACCAGTTTTTTCCAGCTGAGTACCCGTGTTCAGTTTTTTCTTTCTTTATTCTAAATAACATTGGAGTTTGACTTGCTGACTGTTAGTCTAACCAGATCAGAGCACAAATTGGCTAATTTCAACCTCTGTCAGATAACCAGCAGCACAGTTTTCGTTTTGTGTTCAATATTTGTTCCATATACAGTATCTGTTGCATTAAGACGTTTTTGTTGTAGTATTTAGAAGGAAAAAGGGAGCAGGCCAAAATCAAAGTCTGATTGGTATTATTTTGAGTCTAATGAATGATATTCAGAATAGAAAAATGTAAGTTATGCATAAAACAGAACTATATAGCTTTTCTTTTGGCTTTTGGATTGAAGGTTAGATCCAATTAAGCCCGATTTGTTTTTGCATCAACAATTTTAAAATTTCTTTGCCCTTGAAAAATTATTGCCTACAACATTGAGGAACAAAAATGTATAAAGTTGAAAATAAATGGCTGTTCACAGTCATAATAAAGATGACTTGTTTGTGCTTGAGTCCTTAAAAAAATCTGTCAGCCACAACTAGACTGAGAGGTCAGGTTTTTATTTAATGATCGGCACAATCCTTTTTTGTTTATCACTTTTGGTGCATTTAGTGAAAAGGACAACTTATTTTCTTATTATTTATTAAATTGCCTATCAACAATCAGAGCAATTTTGATTATTATTCTTTTTTTATTTATTAAAAACTTTTACATTTATATTTATTTGGAAAGTTACTGTGAATTTCAAAAAGCAAGTACAAAAAATATGAAATATAAACCATATGAAAAACGTTATGTAACATACTTAACCACTTTTTTAATGAGTATATTTGTCTGGAAATCAGCATTGGTTTTTAAAAGTCTGGTAAATACATAATACAAATAATAAACAGCAAAGAAAAGAAATACTTATTCCCCTCATTCTTTTTTATTACACACCCCATAAACCTTTAAATTGTTTTATCTAAATGCATTTTTGTCTCAAAAGCTTTCAGATTTTTGATGATGCACATTATCAGCTTATAAAAAGTATGTTTTCATTGTTTTCGTTGTGTACACCTGGTTGTTCTATATGGAAGGATTTTCCCACCTGTAAACTAAAACACTGTTTTAGCTTAAAATAGAAATATAATACTTCTAATAATATAAAACATTGATGAAAACAATGCTTTTATGGGTATTTAAATTAAAAAGCAGATCATAGTCCCAGTTCAATCTTTTGGTTAATTAGTTGCAAGTAAATGCCATCAAAACTGAGGCCTCGATTATCTCATCAAACACTGGAGCGTTTCAATAATCAGTCTGAATTGAAACATCTTAAAACTGAGACAATTAGAGCTGACAAAATGAACGCCGCTTTCCAATTGAAATCCCAGTGTGGAACATCCCGATAAACTTAATCGCAAACTTAATGGCACTTGCTCCGAGGCCGTTTCTTACAAAACAACACCGTGTCAGAGGATGTAATCAAATTGTAATTTTGAAAAGCTCCTTGAACCTCATTGAACATCACATTTGCACCACAATGGATCCACCCCATTTCTCTCTAAAAACCCTTCACAATGTGATCCATCTGACAAATCTCCATCTCCCCTTTCCCTTTTGTTGCTCTAATAGGTAACATTATCCCATATTAATGGTGCTCGCAGCTATATGCCGCTGCTAGCCAAGCAAACGGGTGACTACAGATCAGCGGGGTGAGGCGGGCAGATCATTAACCATAATTACCTCCAGCTAATCCACTTCCAAGCGGTACAAAATAAACAGCCAGGCCCATTAGAGGAGCTGACTGTCAGCCTGCAAGTGGCCTGTGGCTCCTTTGGCAATGATCTGAACACACAGGGGGATAAGAGAAGAGGGGGAGAGTCTGCATGAGTGATGGTGGGTCTCAAAGCTCCTCTCCCACCTGACTGGAGAGGAGGGGGGGTGAAAACATGCATGGTGGCATGGTTGTTGGTTACATGCTGGCACCAGCGGTGCTTTTGTTTTGTTTCACCCCATCACATCCCTCACCCGCCTCCCTTTCATGTACCCAGATGGTGTTCATTTTGACCCCCTCTTTTCTGCACCCTCCTCTCTGCTTCAACCTCCCATTCATTGTATGCCTGCAGGCGTTTTCCCACTCTCTTTCTCCTCAGTTGCATGCACGGACTCAACGTTTACTCATATAATTGTGTCACGACACATGATTGCGCTCAGTTCTGCTCTATTTCAGCCTTATTTGCAGCAATTATCATCTGTGCTATATATTTAGATACACAGAAAAAATATTCAGCTGTTGCTGTTTGGGCTCCAAAAGTCCAAAGCCCAAATATTTAACTAATGTTTTTCTCTGTTCAAACCAAATAAGATTACATTTTAATATGCAAATCTACACATTTACTATTCATAATAAGATCTAAAAGCAAATTTGTAGATTGGGTTGAAGACCTCCTAATGATTTGGCTGTGGACTCATTAGCCACTTTGTGCCTCCTTATTTTTAAACTATTATTATTTTACTTGTTATTGTCACCATTTTTATTTTGGTTGTATTTCATTGCTGCCATTTTCCTCAAATAGATGAATCTGTGAAAACTCAGCTGTTCACTGTATCTTACTTTCTTTCTTTTAAAGAGCAAATCTGCACCTGACAATGCAGGGCATTCAGTCCCGCCTCAGTCTTTGCATCTAAAAGTGACCAGACAGGCCAATTGAATAATCATCGACGAAAACTGCAAATGTTTAAATACTTCAAAGAAACACAAATACTTTTTATCAGTAGTATCAGCAAAATCATCAGTGAAACAACAACAGCGACAAAAAAACTGTTTAGAAAGTCTCATTTGATAAGCGGCTGAAAGATGCTGTTCGGTGGGTGATTTAAAAAGGATCATCAAAGTCTTTATGCTTTCTACTTTTCATCAGGCTGACACTTTTTACAGGACGATGTGTTAAAATGCTGCTGGTATGAGTCAATGTTTACCCTTGTCTTTTTTTCTTCATGTGGGTATTTTCTGGGGAAAACCCACACAGGACATGACACATGAATGTTTCGCAGGTTCGCCTTCTTTTTCACACATATTCAATCGTGAAAATAAAATAACCTAAGTATTGATATAATTTACATAAAATAATTTAAAAAACATTACTGTAAAGAAAGCAACGTTTATGCTGGGCCCATTTGTTTTCATTCTGCTCTCTTTCTTTTTTCTTTGATGTGTGTGATGCTGATGAAAAGGCTGCACCCCGCTGTACACCCAAAGAGCAGCTTTGTAGCAGAAGGATGAGGGAAGACTCATCTCTGTGTTACTTTGATGCTTGTGAACCTGCAGCAGCTGTTTCCATCCACTAACTGACTGCTCAGAAGCAGAAGAATGACACATTAATCCTCTGTCCGATACGCGCTCATCTTGTTTTTTCTGCTGTGGTTTTGGTTTAAGCGGGAGATGATTGGCTTTTAAAAGCATGCAAAACGTCAATCTGAAACAAACCACAACATCAGAGGCAGGCGAGTAACTTGCTGTGAGAGAGAAAGTGGGAAAGCGATGGAAATTAAATTTCCTCACAATTAGAACCTCTCCCTCATAATGAAATCTGAAAGGGGATTCTTCGGGCGTTGCTCATTATTTTCTTAGAAATCGCAGGCTTTTGACACAGGAAATTCAATTCATCAGGCACTTGGTAGACTTCATTTTGAATCAACGGGAAGTGAGAACAACCCTGCTAAAGGCGTTTTAATTCAGTGAGAGCTTTAGGCTGAGAGTAAAAAAAAAAGAACAGAAAGAATTACAAATGTTAACCAGTTGGAAATACTTGAAAATATAGTTTGTTTGTTTGAAGAAGTGTTCTGTGGTGTAGTAATGAGCAGTCAGTATTTTACCCACTGTAGACAGTAGTCAGCATGGTCATGAATCAAATAATCAGGGATAAATGGTGACATGAATGTCAGGCAAGCAGCCATATGTTTTAAATCTCTTCACCTATCACTTTAGTGTGATTTTTTTTTTTCTTCAGTATTCTTGGATGAACATTCTCTTTCTTTACCTGTAAGTCAGGGGTCTGCATCTTCAGTCCAGTCCAATACAACTCACCTGCAAATTTTAGATGCATCCCTGCTCCAATGGAAAATGGCAACAGCTTGGTCATTAGATGCAGAGATACATCCAGAAGTTGAAGGACATGGCACTTGAGGACTGGGATTGTGGAGCCCTAATGTGAGTTCTATGAATATGTTGAAAAGATATTTCAAGGCTATAATAAACAAATCTTCATCACAAACTGATATAGTTTGGTATATTCTGTCAAATCAATGTTAATCACAGGCAGTCATCAGATTCATTCTCAAAATGTTTGGTATCCCAGTGAACTACAGCAGCCATGAAAAACAAGTGGGTAACTAATTTGCATGCTTTGCAACATCAGTTTCCCTCCAATAAACATGTTTAACAAGTCTGGTGAACCACTTGGTTTCATGTTAGAAGTAAATCCTTGTTGGTTAGGGCAAGAAAAACATAATAGAGTCAGCATCATGTCTGTAAAGCAAGTTACAAAGATGGACAAACTCACACTGGTAAGATTTTAGTTTTGCCAGATAATGTATCACTCCACCAGTCATTCACAGTTCAGTTCTGCTCAGTTTCCTCCTTCTAAGAAGAGTTAATTCTCTCCGCTGTCGCCAGATGTTTGCTCACAATGAGGGATTGGTGCAAAATCAGTGACTCACTGCAAGTGACTGTATGAGTTTAATATATTATAATTATAATCCAAGTGGCTTGTTATTACATATGAATGTAACTATAATAATATGAAATGACTCTGGACTGATTTGAATTCTTTATACCTCAAATGAATTACAGAAGTTTGACTTGTAAAGTGCCTTGTGTTGAAAAATACAGTTAAAAGATATGCTATACACTTTATAAAAAGATGAGTAATCTCTTTGTTCCTCACTGTCTCACATTAAGCCAGACTAAACATTTTGTGTTTTTGGTCAGTAGAAATTACCTAGACAATTTGCCAAATGCCACAGTAATAAGAGATTTTTTTTTTAAATAATGTTTTTAAATCAAACTTTAAAAAACTGAAATCTCTAAAATCTATTGATACTCAAAGAGAAATTATTGGCAATCCTAAGATCCTAAGACTACTTTAAATTCAAATCTTCATTTAGAAATTGCTTTTCATTTCTTTGTAATGCATTAGTAAACAAAGCAAGAAGAAGTCACGAGTCCATCACTTAATTAATTTGTTAAAAATACATTTGTGATGTTTAAATTTAAACTGAAACCAACAGGTGGTTTGAAAAAAAAATTCAGGAGAGCCAGATTTGTGAACTTCTTCATTATTAGTTATTAAAACAGTTTCTTTGTGTTTTACATCAACTGAACCAAATCTTTGAAAGAAATATTAGTACTTTATATTATTTTTGTATGTTTTTTTGACACATCAAGACTTCCAGATTGTCACGAACTAACTTTAGGAACAAGACACGAGTCTGCTCAAGATTGGTAATCAATGCCTGCAAATAAATCACCTGGCCGGAGAAAAAAAAGACGGCCAAGCTCCAAATCAGAGATCAGGTTCACATGACTTGCAACAACAGAGTTACTGGATTTCACCAACAGGTGCACTTGACAGAATTTCTGCGTGTTTTCTTTTTATTTTGAAAAACACCTGCTCTTGCAAACTTTTCTGTTCTTTCAGATCAAGTGATCTTGTTTCCAGCAGTTATCCAGGGCAACACTAAAAGCCACCCAACCCAAGAGCAACCGGGAAACATTAACTGGCCGCTCCGCTACCCACTAATGGATCGGACCCATTTCATCAGCAATCTGACATTTAATGAATATATATTTTATCTTCCCATGCCAGTTATCGGAATTTCCTCCCCGTTCCGAGAAATGGTCGTCCTGGGACTCTTTGGAGCGGACCTTTTTTCTTCGACTGGCACCTGAACACCAATGATATTCTCTGCAACTGCTCCACAACCTTCCCTTGTTTTTCCCCCCTCTCTTCTCTCTCTGTCTTCAATATGGTTGGTGGATTAATAATTCATGGCCAGTTATTAGGGCCAGTTCAATAGGAGATCTGCTGATGGAGGGCCGGTGCTCGGCGAGTGTGCCCGGAGGGATGCTGCGTGTTGTTGTGTCAGCCCCCATCTGCCAGAATGCAATAAGGCAAACAATGGAGGCCTTGATTTCCACCAGCAGGCCCATAATCTTTAAATGGCTATTAGCTGAAGAGTGCAACCAGTCAATAACGACAAAATCCTTTTAAAAGCCTTTCTCTCTCTCTCCATCTCTCTTTCAATCGTTCTCCTCTCAAGCTCTTTCCCTTTTTCACCATTTCTCAGTCTTGTTCGTCTTTCTGTCTTCTCTCAAGCTGAGGTAAGAATACAACTAACCTCTTAATTTGAGAGTATAAAAAACAGCCAAAGAAAGTGGCAGTAACAGAAGGAGCATCAAATCAGATCAAAATATGTTTTTAAATAATCTTATTATTTCTTTTCAACTCCAGTAACAATTCTTTCATTCATACTGTTGTGGAGCTTTTTGACCTTGTGGTTAACATTTTTCATACTGACATATTTTCAGGGCTAGAACTGAAATAAGCAGAAGTGAAAAAGGAATTTTCTCTTCTGTCAAGCGCTATTCAACAGGAGACAAGTCTTGAACCAGGAGGCAATTTTCTCTCTGACATTCTATGGATGACCAACTTCTGCTTTTGCCATCAATCACAAGAGATGCAGCTTGAAAAGGATTGAATTACTGTTTACAAGGATGAGATTAAATTGTTTTTAATATACAATGTTATGAAAGCAATAACCTTTTTGATGACCACAATCATATCCTAATAAAACTGATATTCATTAGTGTCACAGAAAATTCCCTGCTTCCAATCCTGTTGAGCTAATACGCTAGCTGAATCCCAGCAGCTGGTACACAACAAAACCTGTTGTTCCTCATGGCTGACGAGGTAAACACGACCGGTGCAGGATGTAAGACAGATCAGCCACGAGGGAGACATCGTGGTTTTGAAAACAAAAACAACACAAACTCTAAATTGTAGGACTCACATACAGATCTAAGCAATTTATATCTGGAAACTCCTGATTCAGATGTTGAATCATTCTCTAATTCTGTTAATTTTTGTTTATTAATGTAGCGCTTCTCAACTAATGTCAGCTTCCAGGACTTTCCAAATTTAAATTCAATAATACTAAATCAAATTAAGGCCAAAACCAATACGAGTCAATCTAAATTATTCCCGTTAAATCCAATCATGTAGTCAGATTCATATCCAGTTACATACATTCAAATGTAGTGGATCATTTAATGCCAACTGATGACAAGTAATTTAAGAATTGCATTCAGTCGTTGACTTTGCAGCAATTTCTTATCTCAAAAACGGGGCCTAAATGCTAGGCTAGGAATATTTCATATAGGAAGAAAAATCAGTGTAAGCAGAATTAGGGGCAGCATTATCTGCATCGACGGGTCTGTCCAGAATAAAACCAGAAAAAAAAGAAAGTTATATTGTGTATGTTGGTGGACGACCCCACTTGACAAAATGTCCAAAATGTACACAATCAAGTAACAAGGGCTGCATAAAATGAGGAAAACATGGATGATAAGAGGGCCCGGACTGAAAGGGAACCTACAGGAGAATCTGACAAGGAGAGAAAGAAAGTCCGTAAGTGAGTTGCTATGAAACTGGACAGTCTAGCCTTTAGATTTTTTCCTGCCCTTACCTCGGTATATGTTCTGTTGCCTAGCAACACTAGCTGGTAAAAATGAGGCTCAAAATCTTGCTGAGTTTTTTGTTATTTAATTTTTTTTAAGTAGTTAAATGAATGAATAAAATAAATCAATTATTTTTTATGCAACAGTGCAACTGCATTGAGAGATTGTGTTTGGTCCTGCCAGATGGTGATACACTCATATTTAAAATTGCACTCCTCTTCTGCTTTGTCCGCCATTTTTTGACAGAAACAAAGATCTCCTTTTTGGCTATAGAATCTTGGGATACAGTGGGCTGAGAAGGATCACCTTGTCTGTCCTTCAAATCCTATAAGAAGAAGGAGGCATTTATGAATTCAGTTGGAGAACCATTGGTGTATCGTTATGACGTAATCTGCATTTTAAATGGAGCCTTCGGGGGATGCAGCCCTGAAATTAAACCAACTATATCAAAAGCGTACTAAAACAAAAACTCAAAGCTAAAGTAACAAAGGTACATCAAAGTCAAGCAGATCAGAACAAGAATGGCTAAATATGTGGTAAATGGGTCAGGCATACTTTCAATACAAGCTACCATGGAGTTAACAGCAGCAATACCTGCAAGTAATACAAATATTATCTCAGACTGAAGAGGTGTCAGTAGGTTTTACAGCCACCTAAACTTAAAGCAGCATAGCTACAGAAATAGCGCAGGGTTATCTAATTATAAACTTTATCACAGTAGATAATATATGTGTGTCCGGTTCCACTGAAATGCTTCCTAATTAGTGGTGATCTCGTACTTTTAGAATTTCTAAGAAAAGGGGGAACATAAAGAACAGTCAAATATTTCATATAAGAAGAAAATCTTTTAGCACTTTATATGTCAGAACTGGTAATATTAGTAGAAATATGATCTCTCCTATTCCTTTTTGCTTATCGTTGTGTGATCATTCCTCCTTCTTTATAATACATTATTACAATAGCTATGCCTTGATATTATAAGTGCATTGAGAAGATTTTTGTTTCTTTAACTGCTTACAATTTTAAAGCCTCTACTTCAACCATCTTGCACTTTGGTGAACATAATGTGCAAAGTATAAGCCTGACAAGACCCCCGAGCAAATCAAATGAGTAGATGAGACATAAAACATAAACTAAAGACTGGAATATGCTGCCTCCAGTGGCCTTTCTAGGAACTGCTGTTATTGAAGGCACCTTGTGCTGAACGCATCTGACTGCAAAGTCTTTCTTAAAATCTCTGATAATAAGACGTTTACTTTACACAACCCAGAAAAGGAATTAGACCAGAGAATACTTAGTTATACTTTCTACCAACCGTGAATAGGAGTATCTAGTTTATCTAGTTTATATACTTTGAATCAACATCATTAGACTACTTTTTAGATTCCCGTTCTTCCAACCCAGAAATGGAATTAAACCAGAGGATTCTTATCTAGCAACCCTGAATAGGAGCACCTACTTTACATACTTTAGATCAACATCTTTCCTTCGGTTTGTTATTTTGTTTGTATTTCCCCTTTAGTCATGTAAAGCACTTTGTATTGCCCTGTTGCTGAAAATGTGCTATATAAATAAAATTACCTTCAGTTTTACCTTTATATAAAAATGAATTAGATTCCTATCCTCAACATGGCTTAAAACACTTTAATTGCAAGACTTAGTAAAACTCTAAATTTCAAGGTTGGCTTAATTTGTTTAGTGTGTTCCACAAATTTTAATTTTTGTGAAAATATGATTAATAAACTTTCAGTTTCTTTAGCCTATTCCTCGTGACAGACTGGCGACCTGTCCAGGTGTACCCCACCTCTCGCCCGAAACGTTCGCTGGAGCACCAGCACCCTTCGGACCCCATAGGGACAAGGGTGCACAGAAAATGGATGGATGGATGGATAGCCTATTCCTAAAATTACGTTAATTTATTATAACTGTGTACTTTTCGAAACTGTTGCATAAAAAATGAAGCAGGACAGAAAACAATAATCCACAAAAAGTATTAGCTTCGAGTCACACAAATCATATTACAAAATTATGCATCATAAATGTTTCAGAATTCCACAAATTCTTCTGAAGCTAAATTATGCATTACCATTTTCCCATTATCTGAAACAATAACTCTGTGGTGCATTGCTCATTAACTCCCTCCACCACTCCCAGTCTACTGAAAACTGACAGTGTTGACAGGAGTGGAGTCAGTGAGTCATTGTCATGCGTCAGAGGTGGTGTTTTGACAAGCCAGTGTGACCCCTGTGTTTCACTATCACATGATCACAACAAGTCAGGTCAAAGGTCGCTGCTAATGGATGGAGTAGCGAAGGGCAGCGGTTCTTTATGAAGGTGTGAACATATATATGTGTGTGTGCTTCATATGCCATTTTAAGGCCATAATTTATTCTGTAATCTGTGTATTTGCTTTGGAGTAAAGCCTAAAATAAACAAACTGAACAAGAGATACTCACTGTCAATTCAGTTCAGCTAATTTCAGTTTTTTCTTCAGTTCAATACGGCAAGGGGCAGGGTACATGCTGTAGAGGTCACCAGTTCATAACAGTGAAAAGAGACAGGTCTGATCTTTTAAGAAAAGAACTGTTGAAAATGCTTCAGATTTTCACGTATTTTATGGTATATTTACTGGTGAATGTGACTCAAGTTTGTCTAAAAAGGTCCTCAGTTTAAATATTTAATTCACCCTCATGTAGATTGCTGTTTTTGATGGCAATCAGATCTAGCCTAAGTTGGACAACAGCAATGTTATTACAATCTGACTCAAACTTAGATAATAGATATCAGATATAGTAAGGAATAAAAATGGGACAAATGTGATGTATTTTCTCTGAAGTAAAGAGTGACTGTGTTAAGTTTATCTTTTAAGAAACAGTCCTTATTCTCTGGTTTTGGATCAAGCTGTGTCTCTGAACAGGAAGCAACAAAGTGAAGGCCTAGAGTGAATGGGAAAATTTCCATATGTTCTCCAACCTCCCCCAACTTTCTATCTCCTGTTTCTCTCACTACCTTGTATTCATCATCGCTTCATCTTCCTCGCTCTCATTTGTCTTTCCTTCCTCCCTCCCTTTCCGTTTTAATCTCTTACTTTCCCCCATCTCCTCCTCTGCCTTGCTTCAATTCGTTTTTGCATTCTTTCTTCATCCTTTCCCTCTCCTCCTTCCTTCTCCCACTCCTCCTCCGAATCCCTTCAGCATCCACCCGACAGAGAGTCATCCATCTTCATTGGGGTGACACATGCGCTGTTTTGACAGAAAGGGCTTTGGTGGAGCCAAAGGAAGGAAAGCAGCAACCCCATGACAGCAAAGACACATTATCGGTGGGAAAAAACACATCCGACCATCAATTACTGAAGCCCATCCAGCTCCACCAACGTTTAGGGTGTTAGCTATTGCCACTGTCGATAAACTCACTGACTCCATATCCTTGTGATGGTGTCAGATCTGTTTACTGGTACGATTCAGGGTTTTTGCTAACTTTATTTGTTGCAAATTTCAATCTGTCATATTTTTATATCATTATCTGAAATTAGTACTCACAGTTATTCAACAAATACCTGCAATTTCTGATTCTGGAAGCATGATGCAAAGAGTTAAAGTGAAAGTCACCAATTATTTCTAAAGCTGTGAGTTATTAGTTCACTGACTGACCATTCATCAGGTTAATACCTTCTGCAGATGTCAGTGAGAGTGATACAGGAACAATCAGCAACGTAGCTCATGTGGGCCTGGATTTGTTTGTAATTGCTGTCAGAGGTGATCCGAGTCGATGTCCTGCTCTGACATTTCTAGGACCATAAAGCTGACATTTCAATTAAATAGTGTGTCTTCAAGCTGAGAGGATGTGACAGGAATGTCCTTGATAGTTGCCACGAGGACCGGGCGAACATCGGTGTCAAGCTGTCACTGCCTCTCCGTTGTTTGGGTTTGTCATCTTGGAATTAAAAGAAGGAAAATGGCAGATGCAGAGTCAATAAATCAGTAAAAGTCTGAGTAAAGAGTTCTGATTTTGGGAGAAAATGGGATAATCCAATTTTAGTTGAGGGATTAGAACCATACGTGTTCATATTTGTAATAATATATTTTTTTTTCTGAAAGCTATTTTGCCAAAAATCTTAAATTTTTGAAAATATTGAATCAGAACAAATAAATGACTGTGCAATTAATAAGAAATAGCAGTAATTTGGTGAATGAATGAATGTAAAATTAATCCAATTATCATATGTCAGTCATTATTTAAATCATTTATGGCTCCTCTGTTACACTCAATATATTTAATGATTACATTTGTTTTTTCAAAGTATGTTTGTTACATTATTATATTTTATTTCACTATTATTTTTTTATTTTATTGAATGTGTCCCGTTTGAAGCTCTAGCATGAAATTTTGACATCAGATACTTTTTACAATTTAACAACGTTTTCCCCCTGCTTTTTTCCTTGAAGATATTGCTTTGTTTTTTTTTTGTCTATGTTTTTCCACAATTTCTTTTCTCACCCAGTGAGGGGTTTTGCTTCATGATAGCATGCTGCATAATAGCATGATTACTCTGTTAACTTCTTTATTTATTACAATTAATTAAAAATGATCAAACTTTGCACAAGTTAAGAATTTATTTTTGTCTTTTATGATATTTTATGTGAAAGTGTGGCTTTGAAATGTCAGAAGTGGACTTTAAAACATAAACTGCTGCTGATTGTGAATGTTTTTAGTCAACAAGGTTTGAATTTGTTTTATAAATCTTGATCCCTTGTTGTTCATCAGTTTCCTCTAACGGTTCTCATGGTCGGCCTGAGTTGTTCAGTTTATCACAGTTAACATTAGGTCTGCTTTTATTTTCTATTATCAGTCAGAGGTAATGCAGAGCAGATGCTTTAAATCTAATTCATCCTGTCTCAAACTGCTTTAATGCAATGATAATGTAACACTGACAGAATGAAAGAAAACTTGATGTTGACAGGGACGGATTATGTAACTCAGGCAAGACTGATGAATCCAGAGATTTTTCATATTTGCTTTGATTGAAGTGGACTGGAAAATGCTACAGTAAAGATCATGTTTCAAGAATCACTAGAATCACTGTTCAACTATTCCTGCTGCTGTGAAAAAACAGAACCGAAAATCAAAGTTCTCAATTAACCAATCGACCTGTGTTCTTATCGCAGTTCTCAGCTCAAGAAAAGTAAGTTGTGGCCTCTTTCACATAGGAGGCCTGGGGAGTTCCAGGGCAGCGTGAGGATGATGTCACATGAACGTGAAGACCATGGCATCATAATATGGCACCAAGAATGTAAAAAGTCACCTCACTGATGGAGAACGATCTGGATGAAAATTGTTAATGTTCTTGAAAAATGTTCCTGAAACTAGTTTAAACTAGTTTGCAACTAGTTTAAACAATGAGACATTGGTGTCATTAATACTCCTTGAACATATTAAACTTTATAGTCAAAAACTTGTATATGAATTATACTTTTTTTTAAAAATAAATATTTACAAAGAAATTTGAAAAGAATTTTATCTCACTTGAAGAATCAATGCTTCTTCATCATTAGCACTGATTATAAAGTACTAGTTCCACTGGTAAATTCTTTTTCACTTGTAACAGAAAGAATATCTTATAATTAAAAAAAATTACCAGTTGTGCGTGCCGTGGTGGCGTAGCGGTTAGCGCGACCCGTATTTGGAGGCCTTGAGTCCTCGACGCGGCCGTCGCGAGTTCGACTCCCGGACCCAACGACATTTGCCGCATGTCTTCCTTCCCCGTTTCCTGTCAGCCTGCAATCATATAAGGGACACTAGAGCCCACAAAAGAACCCCTGGAGGGGTAAAAAAAAATTGGCACCTTTTTTAATCAATATTAAGAAATGTATATTTATATGTTACTGAATAATTACTTGTAGTGTAGAGGGGTGAAAAACAAGTTAGTAAACAAAACCAAGAAGTAAGAAAATAAGCACCCCAACATAATTTTTCATTTTGTATCTTTAATTTCTCATCGTAATAAGTTCTTTAGTGTTATTTCAGTTAGTGCGTGCAATTCTACACATGGCCGCTAGGGGCGCTGACGCGTTGGTGACCAAGAAAAGATTGAGCACACCAGAAGAATAAATCTTCCTGTTGAAGGTAAAAGGAGCTCAACGTGTGTCTCGTCTTTTCCATATCGCAGGTCAGTAAAAATGTATGTTGATGCATAAATGTGGTGTCCAAGAATTAAGAGGTTATAGACTCGAGAATCAACGGTTAGGTCACTTTGTACAGCTTTGGATGGACATTGTGTAGAAAACGGGACGTATTTCGGGAGGCTAACTAATGCTAATGCGAGCGAACATTGTACATGTGTTGAGCTAGCTGAGAAACAGTTGAAGGACTAGAGATTGAATTCATTTTGAAGTTATTGTATTTTTCACTTTTGAAATGGTAAAAGACATTTTTCTGGTGTCTTTTCTTTATGGGTTATTTCAATAACACAGAAACAATGTTGTTAAACTCAATGAGTAAATGTTGTGCAGAATAAAAATTGTAAAAGCTATTAAAATAGTTAAAAGCAAATCCATATATTTTTATTTTGACAGTTAAAAATACAAAAGGTCTGAGGAAAAGGGACAAGATATTTGAGTTAAAACAAAACTAATTGGTTTGGAGAATTAAAAGCTATCTAAAGTATTTTGTCATTCAATAAAATTCATGATGGAGCATGTTAAAATAATTCTCGTTCGGTTTAAAGGGATATTGCAGTCATTTGTAATGTACTGAATCGAAGGGTTATTTGTGTAAGTTATACAGTGATACCTGAAGTATTTGATATGAAGTATTGCATATGTAGTGTTGTATATGGAGTACGGTCATCACCAGAAGAATAAATCTTCCTGTTGAAGTTAAAAGGAGTGTTTCTTGTGTTTCTCGTCTTTTCTATATCGCAGCATCACACGTTGAGGGAAGATCATCTGCTACATTACCCTCAGCCATCCGAGGTTGCAGGGTAACATAATTTAGTTTTGTCTCAATTCAAGTGTGCTGAGATATTTGCACTCAAAACTAGACAAAAACCACTTAGTAAAATTTTGTATTGTTCTGGTGTTGACCTGTTAAGTTCTATTCCTCGGTTTTCCTCATGATCTTTTCTGATGCTGGGGTTATGTAACAAACCCGAGGCCTTCACAGAGCTGGTGATTTATTCACATCACAGTCATGTGTTGATTTTTCTTGATATTACCAAAGAATCCCTACAAAATACATAGACATTTGTGATTGTAACATTATAAAATGTGAAAAAGTTAGAGCAGTCTGAATACTTTTATGAGGCACTGAAAATATTTCAAAATGACATATTTTTACATGGAGGCATAAATGATTCTGGTTCATTTCAAACTTCTCGTCACTCAACATTTTATTGGCATAAAGAGGCAAGAAGTAATGCACCTGCATGTTCTGATAATGAATTTAGTCAACGTTCATCTCCATAAAGTCTTGCATCATTACTTGTAAATGTGTTCTGCAAAATGCTTCCCTGCCATCTTGACATGATGTGGATCTCAGTAATAAGTCCTTGATTTACTAGCAAAATGATCCTTTGTGATTTTATTTGTGCCTAATGTTGTTTTTAAAGTTGTCACATAAATCAAGTCGAATCAAGAGGAGGAAGAGGTGATTCTCCCTTCCTCCCTCGTGCATTAGCTCATCCTCCTCCTGCAGACGCTCTCCCTGCCTGGCGCTCACTTCCCGTCTGTAGGCGCTCATGCCGGGACGGTGCTCGCTCAGCGCTTCCTCTTGACGACCCTCTGAGGTACATTTGATGTCAGTGTGAACAGCTTGTTTTCCTTTTCTACCACAGATTCCCCATCCTCTGCTTGCTCTCCCTATCGCCGTCCTTTTCTCTTCTTCAGTCTGAAGTAGCGTCATGTTATTGGACTCAGGTTTGAGTGGCTGAGGTACCAGATTGATGGCCACCAGGGAGTGAGTCCATGACATGCCGACCCTGAGAAGAAGCTCAGAAAGAGAGTGTTTGTGCCCCCATCCATCATCCCAGAGCCTTAATCACCCAGTGATGGAGAACATACAGGATGGAGGAAGAGAGCATTCAGGATGACAGACGTCTGCTGTACCAGGAAAGCCGTTCAGACATCTAGCTAAGTCTGAGATCTTTTCTCCGTCAACATATTGTCTTAAGTTGGCTGTTTTTTCATCCTGAATACACAGAACTTTGTGATTGTAATTGTCACAAACATCTGCACTTGAGAGGTTTGTGACAGAAATAATTCTCTTTTTCTGATTTCAGCTTTTTTATAAAAAAAAACAAACATTTTTCCCATGAATTGTTAGGATATTATGCTGTGGAATATTTTCAAAAACAATTGTGAGGAGGCGCATGATGCTTAACATTGTTAACTTATACCAAGGCTATAAAAGTATCAAGTTTCATTTACGCATTTCCTACAGTTTAAAATCCTCTTAATGTGATTCCAGAGAAAGTTCTGGAGTGGCTGGTACTTCCTTGAGCTATAATAAATAATAATAATAAGAAGAATCTAAAGGAGGTGTTCAGGACACTGATGTCTGGGAAAAACTTCTTTTTTTTTTCCATTAGCTGACTCATCAACTGATGTCTGTGTGTTAGATTCCCATCATAATACAAGATGACATAATGCAAGAATATATATTAATAAGTATTTTATAAAATTTATTGGGAGTTTTGCATATGTTTTACTTGAGCTTTGTATAACAAAATAATAAAAAATATTAGTAAGTGCTATACATAATATTTTAACAACTAAAATGATCATTTACAAATCACCAGAAAGCAGGGATTAATTTTCTCTCTTTTTTATGATCCATTTTTTTAATAATCAGGGATCTACTCAATCAATTAGATCTCGGCACCCTTGATAATATTGAAGACCAGGAACAGCTCAACACTCTGCGCTACTTTCATAACTCTACCATGGAAAAACATTATGTACTCAAACACATTGAAAAAGTAAAAAAGAAAACAAACACCTAATAATAGGTGATGCATCTACTGTATTAGTCTCCATGTACAAAACAATTTGATTAAAGTATTTAAGTTTATTATTAGTTGTATGTCTTTTATTACATGTCTTTCTTTCAGTTAGTTTCCAGTTTTCCTTAATTCTTGTATTGTGATTTTTCACACTGCTTTAAGTGCTCTTCTTCTGTCTGACAGAACAGAAGGCGGTTTCAGTAGGTGTCAGTGTGGAACGGTTTTTGATGAGATCCAGCGCCGACTGCAACGAACGTACTTGAAAAAACACTCATGACATCCAGCCACACTCCTGACATTCCTGTCAGTTCACAGTCGGTTTGTTGTGTCAGACACTTTCGGGTAAAGATCACCATTTGACTTAAAATAAACACTTTCACAGCATCAACCTCACATCAGAATGTAACCTCTCCCAGTTTGTCACAGAAGTCCCTTCTTTCTTGATAGATGAGTCCTGCTGACTGTCATGGCATGACAGCAACCCAAGCTCAAACTTTGGATTTTTGCCATGTTTTCCACTTTAAGAGTGCTGAAAGTAAGAATTTGAACAACCCTCCTCTATAATTGGAAAACATGCCGACAATAACTTGACAAGTTATTGTTGAGTATTGCAATTTCTTGTATATGTACTGAAAGAGAAGCATCTGAAAACATTGCAAGTCTGTTTGAATGCCATCTGTTGGTCAAAAACAGAGAAGTTAGGGAACACATGGATGCATTTCTGACATTTGTCAGAAAGTAAGAGTCAGCAGTGTCAATGGATCAAATGCAGCAGCTAATCCAGGAGCACAACTACATAAGTATCAGATCCTGTTGCTAGAAAAATATTAAAATCCCTTAAAATTTCTAATTTTGTGCTGTGTAAGGCTTTTAAACCAGGCTGGAAGACCCCAGATATGCTACTCCTCCAAAAATGTCACCAATTAATAGTAATGTATTTAAAGAAGGATTTTAAAAAGAAAATGTGTTCAAAAGTTAATTATCAACCCCCCAGGCCAAGAAAGTCTGTTCAGCAAATAGTCATCCATCACTTTGATTCATAATGTGATCAAATTAAATAAATTTCTATACACTGACTTTACAAGAATGATTACTAAGCGCAAAAGGGCTACTTTTGTGTGGTTTAAATAATGCTGATTATAAAGGACCACTGAAATCTCATTTGTCACTTCTAGATGCTAAAAATAAATCAAGCCAATACAAATATTGCTGTCAGTTCATGTAATTATCACGTCAAAGAAGAAATTGATGATGGTTATTAAAGAGCAGATTACATTGTGCACAAAAACGTAATATTATCAGTCTTTGAATTTTATTTTTACAAAATGATTTTACATGTAGCAGCAGTTTTGTCTGGCTTAGTTTCAAAAATAGTTGAAGATTAATTTGCAAAAACAAATTTGGAATTTCACAATGTCAAGTATGGAGAAGATTTTTCATGGCCAACATCAATCAAACCTTTGCCTGCTGACATACCTTAGGCTCTTCTTGTTATTTGTCACAGAGGTGATTAATAGTCACTTAGCCTGTTACTGCACAGCATGCTGAAGCAGCACCTGCAATTACACAACATTTAGCTTCTCAGCTGTCAACACTGCATGAGAAGAGGATGCTGCAGGCCCACATGTGCAGAGAAACGTCACTCTCAGCTTGTACATTTGCGTGATTGTCCACTTGAGTTGGTCCCATGAAGTTCAGTGTCTAAAGCAACAAATATCACCCTCAACACTCAAGACAGGGTGTTCAGGGTGATATTCCTAACACATTCCACTGCAGGAAAAAAAAAATCTAATATTAAATTATGGATTGTTGCAAAAAAAAAAAAAAAGTTTTCATTTACTGTAAATTTCTAAATTTGGTTGATTTAAACATACAGATAGATGCTGGGGTTTTCCTCAACTGATCTGCAAGTTAATGAAAGAAAACAAAGAAGTCTTGACATGAATTTGCAGTGGTGCGATCTGAAAACCCAAACAAACAGAAACCCCTGACCTCATTTAGTCATGCCATTAACATTGAACTAATGCATGAGCTGTTTTTCCAGGTAGGACTGCGCCCCATTTATCAGTGTCAGATGAAAGGTTCTGCAAGACAAACATCCATTAAGCGCTCAGACTAAGTGTTTCTTCTTTCGGAATATCATATGATAGTCATTTGTTTTTTTTTCTAGAGTAAAAAAATATTGATTTTCATTTAAGAAGGCAAAGAGTTTATTCCAAACTCAACTAATTTGCAAACATGATTTAATATTGGGATTAGAGTCAGTGTTCTTGTTAGAAGATACCTTTTCTGACTAATAAAAAAAAAACATATATGTAGGTATTTTTTATTTTACAATAAATACTCTTCTTTAGGAGTGATGGGTAATAATAGGCTGCTCTAAAACAGACTCATTGTGAAAAATCTCTTTTGCAGACATGTTGAAGAATGATCTTGGGCAACACTTAGTGATAAGTACAGGCAATGACAGGAGCACATTTATCTTAGTGCAGAATTTTACTCCTATATGGATTCACAAAGATACCATCAAACATTTGTGAAGCTATGACTTTTTGTTGTACTTGGACAGGGCATGCGTACATCACAGACAGGCATCTTTCAACACAGTTTTATTTTTACCAAACTGGGAAAGTTCCTCCCAGGACCCACATTTGGTGTTTTTAGTTATTTATTTTTAATCAAAACTTGGATGAGTGGAAGTTGGATCAATTTTTGAGGGAAGTACCTTCTCCTAATTAGGTGTGCATGCAGGCCACAAAAATAAAGTCTGAATTATGTTAGAAAATGTGACTACATGTTAGTAAAGGAGGTAAAAGTCCTAGAAATGTCAATATGTTCGCCTATTTGAGCCACACAAAGAAAAAGTCAAAACTTGACTCATCCTCAAGGTTTTAGCGTCTCAGACTAAACTCTGTAGTAAATGACTTGAATTATACCACTGTCCTGAAAAGAGTTTTCTATGTGGAACATATCAAATGGCAATTTACCCACACACTGGAAACACAGAAAAAGTATGGTGAGCGTACTTACTTTCCTTAAAGATCTTTTACGTAGGAAATGTGGGCAAACTTTATCAAACTAAACAAGTGTGAAAACTGGATTTTTCTTTCACACTCCACAAAAACGTCATTCAACATTTAATATATAGAAATGTGTAAAGAAACTAATTGGCCCTAACCATTGCTCAGCCAGATGAAAGCTTAAACATGTTTTTCAAATAAATAAATGAACCGTAGCAAGTGCTACTGGGTCACGCTAACAACACTCCTCTGTGAGAACGCTTTTATTGACTGAATCAGTTAACTGTATTTATCATCACTGACATGTTGATAAAATCACTTCAGAAAAATGTAAAGACCTGCTTACAAAGTAAACTACACGATTTTTAGGAGAGAGAGAGAGCCCAATCTTTTCAGCCAATAACAGGAAGGGAGAATGTAATGCGTGCTGGATTTGGAATTATTGCCAACTTTTTTGGAAATGTTTCAATCAAGGAAGAATCTCTGAAATACTAGTAGCTACACACCCAAAGATAGCAGTTTAGCTTATGTAAGATGCTAAACTCTGTTTAAAAAGTCAGCTCAATAGTCATTTAGTTTTATTTAAAAACTATCGTTAAAGGCATTTTACAATGGCGTGAGAAAGCAGAATGTGTTTATCTTTTTGTAGTTGTTAAAGGAAACTCAGAATCAAGAGACATTAATTAATAAAGAGATATTGGTCAAAAACAGTCCATGCAGGAAGGTTTAAAGAAAACGTTTTAAGTCACCCAGACAACTAAGCAGCAAAATATACATCTGGTTTGAAAGTTTTGCCTTACGTGACACATGTGTTTACTTAAAAAATAGAGAACCTTTTTTATTTGTTTGATTGACAAATCATGTTCTGTTTCATTCTGACAGAGTCACTGAAACAAAGAGAGAAAAACAAACATGAATCATCAATCCAGTTTTCTGAGAAAAGCTTTTAATTTGAAATTCATGTTTGTTTTGGCCTCCTGGACTGAAATATCAGCATGGAAATCCCCCAGTTTTAGAAAAAGAAAAATCATGCATCCTCTTTGCATTCACTGGCCATTAAGGTGCTCAGACTGTTCACTTTATCATTCTTATGACTTCAGCATCGGTGCTGAGGCTTTCCTCCGCCTCTGCCTCTAATTCATCATCCTTTATAGAGACTAATAGGCGAGAGGTGACACCAGGGAGGGCTGCAGATGACTCCTGGCTGCTCAAATCCACTCAGAGTGAAGGGTTTTCATTTGCCTCAAAGACACGGTGGTATTCATTTGTTGCAATGGCACACAATTTTCTTCTGGCTCCGAGCACAAACTGTGTGAATCTTTACAAGACCTCCTAAACAGAGACGTACGGCAAGAGTTCACAAATGCTGATCCTGTTTGCCTCTCACTGTTATTATTACCTATTCCATATTAAATGGCTTATATTTTATTCAGTAACTGGAGGAAACATTGGGATATGAGCAAATTTATGGCTCTGAGGTAACAGATGTATAAATAAGAATATTCAACAAATAAAATGATGACACTCTGCATTTATTGAGCTTTGAGAAACATTTATTTGGATTGCAACAAAATGAGATGTACTAAATTTCTGCAAATTTAACTGAAGGATATGAATTTGTTACAATTTCAGCTGACAAAGTTTCTTCAGAAGTAATAGAGGAGAGCTGTGCAACTTTTCAGCTGAAAGCCACCAACATATCTAAAATTAAATATAAATGAGAGAAAACGGTAGTCTTCACATCCGATTTCACTTGGCTCATACTGGATTTTCACCAGCAGGAGTCTTTTGGACATCTGATTTGAAATTGTGTCACAGTATGCATCCGTCCAGATCACTGCTGAGTTGCTGAGCTCAGCAGGAATTGTGGTACTTTACTAATAAATATTCATCCTGCCCTGAGGAACCTGCACTCCTTTGTGAACTTACAAAGTGTTGGATATGACAACTGCTGACCTCTGATTTGAGCTTCTAAATGCTGACTTTTGCCTTATCTGTACGCATTGTTTTATTAAAGTGTTAAATAAAAAAATGTATATAGTGAGAATCTAGAATTAAAATTTATGAGTCATTTAAGAGTTATTCAGGTTGAGAGTGACTCAACTGTTGATAGAATCAGAAAAGCAGATTGTTCAGAGGAGTGATTATTCGAAAGCTCATTTAATTGGACATTTCATCTGTTTCTCTTTTACTGTCACACTTGCATGTTTCATCAAACTAATTTTAATATTTGACAAAGACAACCTTAATAAATGTAAAAAGTTGTTTCCAAATAATGATTTTATTTACTTACAGGAAAGACTTTCTATATGAAAGTGTACTGCTTACTTCTAAATCTAAAAACCTGATAAATGTTTAGAACGTCAAGTGTTTATGATAACTGCAATGAGTGTTTTGTTTCACTGTGGCCCACCTTATTTGATCACATTGCAGAGTTTTCCACCATTAACTGCTTATTTGAAACCACTGTTTATTTAAAGTCATTCAAATCAGAGACCCAACTTTGACAAAACTTTGACAATGCAGACTTTCTTTTTTCCTTCTGATCAATGTGCTGCAATACAACTTGGACTACTGGAAAATGTTATTTTATTTCATTCATACTGCATTTTACAACATGCAGGCACTCATTACTGTTGATCTCGCTGTAGTTCAGAATAATCTCTTTGATACTTGAAAATGAGTAGAATGTGACTCTTTCATGCAACACTGTAGAATTTTACGAGACACAATTATTTGTTATTTGCTACTGGCTTCGGAAAAGGAGGGGCATCTGTGGTGCTGCTATATATGTGCTGTCATTCCTGTAAATAAATTAGAAATGTTCATTTTGCATACATTCTGATGTGTGGCTTCTCCTTCTGTAGACAACTTTAAAACAATCAAGGACTGTAGGGGAACTAATTTGAGTTACCATCAATTGACCCTGAGCCAAACTTATCTGGTCCAGAACCAGCTTTTTTAAAAGTATTTTTAATATGTATAACCAAAGTGCGTTTGAGCTTAGGTTCACTAACAGATTCTGTCATGGTTTCCATGTTTCTGTCATGTTTCATCCTGGTCATGTAGTTTGCCCCTCCCACTCCTGCTGGCTGCAGATTACTTACATCGGTTCTGCTTCCTATATAAACTCCTGCTCTGCTCACTCAGTGATTCCATTTATTTTGGAATATAATTACATCTATAGTAATACTGGGACTGTTTGTTGATACTAATCAATGCATAAACATATTGGCTGCATGGGATTTGACCATATAGACATATTTTTTAAAACTAATGTCCTAATTTCATCACACTCTTGTACATCTGCTATACATTTCAATGGAAAAAATAATATATTTCCAAAACCACATTTTCTTTAATTTACAAGTATATAATTAACTGGCTGAGGTGAGTTATGAGCCTCATCATCTAAATAAATGAGAAATTATTAGATGAATTAACGAAGCTCTGATAATATCATTTTACCCCGCGCAGTTTAGGGTAACGTGGGAAGAAGATGCTAAATGGCTCCACTCAGAAACCACTCGTCTGTTAATGGTATTTCCAATAAAGACTAATAAGGTTTGACTAACCAGGACAGGTTCCTTTGGGAAAAAAAATTAGCTTGAGAAACAATTTATTTCTATAAACTGGGAGGACAGAAGATCTATTCTTAACTTTTTCCTGAGTTGTGATGATTCGTATAATTACAATCATACTCAACTATAATTTATCTTTTTTAAAGATAAAAGGTAATTTTATTTATATAGTACATTTTCAGCAACAAGGCAATACAAAGTGCTTTACAGGATTTAAGAGGAAATACAAACAAAATAACAAACCAAAAGAAAGAGCAATAGAAGAAAAAGCTAATAATGTTGATCCGAAGTAAATAAACTAGATACTCCTATTCAGGGTTATGTTTAGATATCTTCAATGAGATTGGAAATATGCAGCCCTTCCAAGGCAACATGGGGAAAACCAATTCAGATACAGAATGTCTTAAGTCAGGTAGATTATAAATTTCAATCTTCCCTAAAGTCTCTCCAATACATCTCAGTTCCCAATCATCCAAATTAATTTGCCCTTTCCACTGAACCAAAACTAGCAATTTTTCCAAGATCGATTCCATTCTGTTAGTGAGTTTTGGAGTCCTCACTGGGCTGCGAGTCTCAGCAAGACTCACATCCAACTTGAGTCTCTGTCCACACCAACAGTCTGAGTGTTCACTAGTTCGGCCAAATCCGTCGATAAGCCAGGTATCCGCAAGCTCCAAACAGCAGAAATCCTGTTATCAAGAATAAATCCAGGTTGTATCCTGCCGGGTGTCCCTGCAGGACAAGAGGGCTCTCCTGTGCCAATTCTTCTCGTAGAGAAAATTTGATCAATTGCATTGAGAGACCGGTTGATCAGATCCATAATTTGTAGATTTGGAGGATGTGCAAAGAAAGGCTCCAAAAGTATAGAAAAAGACAAGACAAAAATAGAGCATGCAGGGCAGGGAGGGAGCAGAAGAAAAAAGCGTCCAGTTTCACCGACAGCAAGAGAGGACAAAAAAACTACTTTAAATGCACATAATGCTAAATGTGCTTTATAAACTGAGTTATTTATATCCCAATAGCTGGCAAAGTGTCAACTTTTTAGGCTGAACAAAGTATAGATTAAATAGTGAATATGTGAGTACATCTCATTTTGGAGTGCATGAGAAGATCCACACTTAAGCCACAGTGGAAAGCTTGAGGTGGCAGCTCATTATACAGTTTTTGGAGTCTAATGGCTGCACAATCAGACATCCTCATAACTTTCATGACTGATTCTCTCATTGACTGCATTTCTCCCCCTTGTTCCCATCAGGGTCTGTGCTTGTTTGGCCCCTGTAGGCTTTCCATACACATAAAATCCGGGGAGAAGACATAAAAGTTGACAAACTTTGTCATAAAGTGGTTATACAGTAAGCATTACCATCTGCCTACTGTAAGGCTGATGGTAACACTGTTGCCTTACAGTAAGAAGGTCCTTGGTTCAAATCCCAACCTGAGGTTTTTCTGTGTAGTTCATTCTTGGTTTCTCACCAAGTAACTTGCCAGAGATGGCTAGAGTACTCAAGAAACATAGGCACTATTTCACTAAACTGAAGAAACAGTAGCTTTCTAAGACATTACTCAAGTAAGAGTAAGAAAAGTATTGCAATATTTTATTCAGGAAAGAACTGTTCCACAAATACATCCACACAGCTGAACAATCTTTGAAACTAATGTCTCTCATTCAGAGGAGTCTTAATAAAATGTAATATTTTAGTATTTTATAACTCAGTGATTCTCTTTCTCACCCCGACAATTTTAAGATATATTTACAGCAGGAAAGTTGTAACCCAAACTTTCTAAAAGTAAACCGGATCTGGTCAGGAATATCTAATTCTGCTGATTTTCACTGTGGCAGTGTGTCTGTCAGAACTCGCATAGAAACATGCAGACAAACTGTGGCCCCTGTGAAAGGAGTCAGATCTCAAGTCTCATGCAGATGATCACTAAGCAAAAGTTCCCATCTGCTCTGCCATGCTGACCCAAAATCCCAAGAGAGTGCTTAAACAGACTGTCCAGATATTAAAAGTGCAACCAAAAATCTTGAATGTGAGGGAAACTATTTTAGTGTTGCAGTCTTTGACTGCATCTCGTTTTGCATGTTTAAATAGTTAAATAGTTCATTAATAGAATTAATTAATTTAGACTGTATCTTCCCATCCTCTGATGGACTTGTGACACCAGAATAATGTTGCAAAAAAGAAGTGAAACCTAACCAGTAGATCCTGGAGCTTTGCTTCATTTCAGGCATGTAGTGAAGATCAGTGATGTATTCAGCACAAATTTCTGGATCTGTTTTCATCTTAAGTTCAACTCTAACTGCTATTAACAACATAACTACTTCCCTGCTAATTTAGGTGGATCCCTGCTCTATCACACCTGAATCAAATGAATGGCTCGTTACTCAGAGCTGAAGGAGAGAATCCAGCAGTTTAATTCAGGTGTGTTGGAGCAAGGACACATCCAAAAGTTGTAGGATAGTACCTGTGATGGACTGGGCTTTGACTTAACATTTTACAATATAATATTTCTGATTGCGTTGCCCTACAATTTTTAATCTTTTACGATGTGAAGGAAACATATGCAGGACTCCAAGGGAAAAATAGACAAATAAACTGAGGATGATGACTGATTTCTTAGAAATGCTTGTTGGGTATTTCTCATATAGTATTTGGCTGAACTCTGTTGCAATCCTGATTCTACAAATGCATTTAGTGAGAAAGCAGTATCATAAAGTTTCTGTGCTTTATTTGCACCTGCAGACTCTGCTCCAGCTCCTGTCTCCAGATTTTACATTCATTCTGCGATTCAGTTTGTGTCACGGTGATTTCTTCAAGATATCAAAGAAACAGAAGAGGATAGGATCAACTTTTGCTTGCATTCCTTGTTAAAACCTTTTAGATGGTTCCGAAGCTTAATTTAATATTCAAGAAATTCAAAACTCTTTTTAAAACTGTTTAACTGAAGAATGTAAATGTTATTGTTAAATCTATTTAAATAATTTTAAAGACTTAATTTCCTATTTTTTGGTTGTTTTATTTTGAGTGTACTTAAGTGGATTTAATTTAAACTATTTTACCATGCGATAACTGTTGGTGGGAATTGGTGGCATATGACTAAAACTGAATGGATATTGCATCGTGTTTTATTTTGCCTGTAATCCTCTCATTACCTTTGACTAAGTTCACAAAATGGACATATCATTTTGAAAAGAATTTACAAGTTTGGAATAACTTGTTAAATTTTTTCGAAGTGTAATTCTAAGTACTATGAAATTATTTTTGAACATTAATGCTAAGTTCACTATCCATATGTTCCGGCATGCATCCTCCATTTCCTGGTGACCTCATGTTTCCTGTACTCTGCACTTAATCCTGAACCCATTTCCAAAGTTGGGGTCATTGATTGGTAAGTTTGATGCCTGAACTTTGGCCCCCATCCAAAAATGATAACTGTTCATATGGGACTATGAAGCTAAGTGCTAAATCAATGGGGCCAGCCTCTCTGATCTGGATATAGCGTTACCAAAGAAGGCTGGTGGCATGCGGTGGGGCAGATGTTTCCCCTGGGAAAGCTTTTGGAGACACAGCACCTCTGACAGGAAGAAGTCTGGTCTGAAGATTGGTCATTCAAATTATCAATCAATTACACCACCTTTCTGAGGCACTTCAGTTCAGTTATTCTCAAGTGATGTTAGTCTGTGTTTATCAGTAGTTGCTGATACGTCTTAGAAGTTCAGGATTTTCTGTAATGAGATGCTAATTGAGAATTTTTATTACATGGATCAGAAATAAGCAGAGTTCACAGCTTTGCACATGAGCTTTCTGAATCATTGTGACCTTTTGAACCCTGAGCATCACTTTCAAACCAATCTTCCCTTCTTTGTGGTTGGGTAAGATAGCTTGATTGTGATCCAGGCCAGTTGAAGCAGCTGGGCTATCATTATGGCTACCAAGATTTCGCCAAATTAGCTCACCCATCCCAGATGGACATTATGCCTGCACACAACTGCAAAGCTCACTGTTGGGGAGGAGTCTAAACGATGTTCCTGCCACATTAAGTTGTTTCCATCATTATCCTTGCAGTTGCTTATTTCCCTTGTGAGTCGTGTGTTTTTTTTTTTGTTTTGAGGGATTTGTCTATCAAGGTAGGATGAGAAGCTGAACTGTCCCGTTGAATGGTTGCATCAGTGATTATGGTTCCCACTATATGTGCGCTTTTTCTTTCTTTTTTTTTGCTTTTGCCTCTTTAAATTAAAAACGAATCCCCTGGAACGCATCGATGAAAATGAGCATTTCGCTATCAGACAACATTGGCATTTGCCAAATGAGCAATTTCTTCTATAACACTGCAGTATCTCTAATCAGCCCCGCTGCAAGGGTCTCAGACTCTCACTGTGATAATGGTAGTTGATAAACTGGGTCCAAATTAGCCATTGGTTTTATTTTTCTCATAGCCTTGAATGTGACTGTGTCTGAATTTGCATTTCAGGATGGAACACATCGCCGAAATTGGATATAAGCGATCAGCTTATGCCTTGTCCACACATTTGAATAGTTTGTCGAATTTTGATATAGATAAATTATATTTTAAATGCATACATATTCATGCACTTAGAATAAGAGACCAAAATGTTGGATTTTCAAATAAATAGATGCAGTTCAGTTGTTGCCTTCGTGCTTGTAAAGGTGCGTTTATCCTCTCTTTCTGCAGAGTTTAAGTGCACTGAAAGGCGTCCCCCATGCCTGGTTTGCTTGTGAACATAAGGGGGCTCTAAAGACGGAGCAGTTGTGTCTGGAAACCTGATAGAGCACCCCTCACCCTGAAACTCAAAATACCAGCAGAGATCAATAGTTGCAGCATGTTAGCTATTGTCCAGCAGAGAGTATCGCACATCCCTGTGTTTCAACTGGATAGAGACCCAGATCCACGCTTGAACTCTAACACCAGTCCAGCCTGCTGTATGTGGAAATGACTGAGATTAAATAAAATCCAATGAATGGAAGGAAAACAATCATGCAATATCTACTTTCTGTAGTTCTATAAAGCTACTATATATTCTATATCTACTCACATTAAAATAACCTTTCTAGAAATACACAGAGTAAAATTCTAACAGTCAACCCAAAGACTATCTGCAAATTATTTTCAATACTTCCCCAATTAGAAAATTGGGCTTTTTAATAAAATGATCTATTAATACCCATCCTGTTTTCACTTTGTGCAACTTCTTTTGAGAGCAGATGCAACACATATAGTACCTTGAAAATGTTGCATTGATTTAAAACTTGTTTAAAAAAATTAAAAACAAATAATTAAATGGTCGTAGTGGTATACTTGAATGTGTAGATTTCTGCCAGCCTTTTAAATTAATTAAATTATTGGAAATTAATGTTAAAATTTGCTCACAGAAGAAACTGAAACAAAATTCATTTCACTCATTTTCCAGACAAAAACAACCTTTCCAGACTTAATTCACTCAAACTCTGTGACCAAATATCTAAACAAAATCATTATCTCTCATTTCCAATTTAAAAGAAATAAAACGAGTAATATATTTTTAACTGCTGCCCAAGAGGGTGCCTGAAGAAAAAAAAAATGCAAATATGTGTACATTTAATAAACATTCTGTTATTGCACTGTTGTGAAGCTACGCTGAAGATGAAAGGAATTATTTTTTGCATTTTAAAAAGAAAATCAAACAGGTTGTTATATAATTAAAAACTTCTCTGCAGCCTCTGGGCCTTGCAGACGTAAACTCAAACTGTGTTAAAAGATGAAAAACAGATCCTGCATCTAATCTACAAGCCCCTCTGCAAGTCAGTGAAAGTGCACCTTACTTAGACGCCTTTGTGGAATGCATTCAGCAGAACGTGCTGTCTGGACCTCCTGTCCATCACTCTGAAAACAGAACTCTAGTGGTTCTCCAAGGCAGATTTATGACCTGTTAACTTCTTACACCTCACCCTCTGTTTTCCTTCTGTCTTTGTTTTGCTGTGGCTGATTGCAGGCTGTGATTCTGCAGATTAAATTGTGATAAATTACAGAAGCATCAAGTCAAGCTGACTCACGCCCAGGCTTCCATTTGCTGGTTTGTCGATCAGGGTGGATATGACAACAGAGGTCAGTCAACCCCTCAGGGTGATGGGGTCAAGTTTAGGGAGACTTTTCAAGCAGATGGCGTTGGGATTTCTGTGTGTCACAAAGGAGGAATATCGAAACAGGAAAAAAAAGACACTTTAAAGAATTCATTGATTCCTGTGTCTCAATATTGACCCAATTTCCCTTAAAACCACTTCCCCTCCCTGCCTCCTAAATGAGCCAGTTCAAGTCAAAGCGCCATCAAAACAGTCCTTAAGTAGCACTTGTTCCTCAACTTAAATTTTGATGATTATCTAAGTGACTTGGCAGTCTTCTCATTTAATAGGAAATCAATTCTTTTAGTTTCTTTGGCAAACAGTTGAGTTGAACCTCATTAAATTTGTAAAATGGAAGTAATTCATAATTTTTCTGGGTGAAAATAAAGAGCTTATTACCTTCTGACTGGTGCAGCAGAAAGTTGTGAGACTTTTTGAAGAATTTACTCACACCAAACTAAGTAGTTCTACATTTTATGTGATAATTGGTGAATATCAGTGTTTTGGCCTTTAAATGAGCATCTCCATGGGTTTGCTCATTATGGTTGTGTTTTATGTAAGGAATCCAAAGAAGGAGCAGTTCAATCAAATGATCAAATTAGGATTTTCTTGGATCATGATCAAAAGCAGCTGAAATGTGTTGGATACAGCTGCTTTCGGTCATGATCCATATCTTATGACCATAGGTGAGGTTCGGAATGTAGATGGACTGGTAAATCAGGAGCTTATGCTTTTTGTCTCAGCTCTTTCTTCAACAGACCGGAGCCGCCCCATTACTGCAGACAACACCTGAATGTAACTACTAAATTAACTCTAAAAACATGTACATGCCTTTTACAATCAAAACTAAAAGCATGTGTCACTATTAAAGGTTTTGTTCTGGCCTTTTCCAAATTGTTTAAAGGTAAAGTAATATTAGTGTATTGCCACTTTGACCGGCGGAGGCTCTGCATTCAGGAAGGAGGCAAGGCAACAAAATGTAGCCGAGGTAGATTTATGTGACGCTGCAGGTCACATTTGAACCGACACCCATTTCCACAGTGAGACAAAGAAGCTGGCTTTTATACTTTGGGCAATTCTAACACTCATACCATGTAAAGGGGTGACAAAACAAAAGAAATTATTTACACAAACCTAACACAAAACAATAAATGGTACCAATAAATATTTACATGCATTCTAATCATTAGAACTAAACTAATCTAAGGTCAATCAAAGATTAAACTTAGCTTAATATAACTCCTCTGAGTATTACCCCTCTTAATTGAAAATGGTATGCTCCAGGAGCTTTCAGCAGCACCTAGAGCTTCACCCTGCCTAGGAGACACACCCTGAAAGTACTTAAACAATTAGCAAACTCAAATTAAACCAATAGAAATCAGGAACAAACTGGCATTTCCCCCCAGGAAAGTTGGCCAGTCTCCCTACACAAAAAGAATGTTCTTGTTTTTGGGTAGAATATCACAATGTAACTGAAATAACAAAAACAAAAAACAAAAAAAAAAAACATTTGTTCTGTGAATAAATATAACATCAATAATCATTTATTAGGGAACCCCTGGTCTCCATCATATGCATATTAACTTCTTACTCTGGAAAAATGAAACACAAGTGTAAACCCCTGAAGGGTTGGTGTCCTGCAAATACTAGGTGTGTCGTTGCTTCAACCCACTTGAGTAAAATAATCTGTTCATTCCCAGGGCTCTCTAGAACTTGACCTCATGCTGAGGAAGTAATTTAGCCATTTGATGAAAATGTTCTGGACCAGGGATAGATCTAATAGATTTAGGACACCGGCCCTGGATTCAAGTTTAACAACTCTGCTCTAAAAATAACCCTTCATGTTTCTAATTTAATTTCAGTTTATGCAGGGGAAAATGTTAGTTTTTACATTTTAAACATCTGACATCAAATGTAAAAGTACTGTTGTTAGTTTATAAATCACTGAACGGCTTAGCACCACAATACATTAAAGATCTGCTTTTATTGTATCAACCTTCCAGACCTCTCAGGTCTTCCGGTTCTGGTCTGCTCTGCATCCCCAGAACCAGAACCAAACGAGGAGAAGCAGCTTTCAGCATCTATGCACCACGAATTTGGAACAAACTTCCAGAAAACTGTAAAACAGCTGAAACACTGACTTCTTTTAAATCTCAACTGAAAACCCACCTGTTTAGAATTGTATTTGAAATGTAATCAATTACAAATTTATTGATGTAACTTGACTTAATGATTGATTCTATATTGCATTGTGATTCTGTGTTTGTTATGATGTAAAGCACTTTGAAATGCCTTGCTGCTGAAATGTGCTATACAAATAAAATTTGATTGATTGATTGATAGAAGGTCCAATTTAATCTCCAGACATTTATGCCCTGTTTCTTCTAAGTGGCATGACGCAGGTCAGTGTGGTTCAGTACGCAGTTTCATCTGTTTCCTTTTTGAAACCACACCATTTCTTATCTCCGTTCAGTTGTAGGTCCATAGGACAACGTTGCAGTTGGGTTGGAGCTACTGGCATCAAATAACAGAGTCCATTGATTAGGGGACAGAGAGACATCACTGCTTGGGACAATCACAAAGACAAACTTGCTCGTCATGTTTGTCATTGTATTTTTACAGTGCTGGTTTAGACGTTTGGGTTTAACCCCCGTTGCAAGGAAAGCAGTATTCTGAATATGCCAGACCACAAAATGGTGGAAACAAGCTAATAATTGGTTTACAAAAGAGAAGCTTAACAAAGAAAATCCCTTTTTCAATTAGCTGCATCCCAAAGAAAACTGTGCAAGTTTGATTAAATTAGAGCAAGTTAACAATTTACAACCAAATAACACATTTTTTATAATGTTTTAAGTCAGTAACTTTTACTTACCACCAAATTTGGGTTACAGTTAGTTCTTTTACAGAAAGAGCTGTTGACCTCTTGCTTCATGCCAATCTCTTAATGGCAAATCAAAATACTTTCATGGTATGAAAGGAGAAGGCCTATTGAGGTTACAGTAACACCATTACTCTTCAAACAGTGAACTGGTTGTCTTCAGTTTGTCAAGGTACAAGATGAAAATAAATTTGTAAGCTCCAATGAGACAAGGGGGGCTCAGATAGAAAAATACACGGTAGAGATGTAGAAAATGTATTAAGCCTCCACTTGCTACAGACTAAATGAATGCTGCCCCTGCTCTGCTTCTTCTTTTCAGTTCTTAATTTTTTTCAAGTCTTAATCAATCACCTGTTTTGTTGGTTGGGGAGCCATATTCATATCCCGATGTTAATCAAATAAACAACGCATGTTTTACATGGGTTTACCATCCCACACTCATCACAGCTTGCTTGCATTCCAATGGTGTAATTATTGTAATGTTGATTAAGCCACTTGGGTAATTAACAATTTTGATTGCGACTGCATCCGCAGGTGAATTAAAGGGAGGGAGTGGTAAAAGAACAGAGGCAGTCGACTTAAACGCAGGATGTCAAAGAAGCTTGCAGCTGCTCAAAAAGGTTTTCAATCATTAGTGCAATACAGTAGATATAATCTTCTGTTTCTTTGTCTTAACACCAACAACAAGTCTAAAACATACAAGCTGCTTATTTTAAAGGGTTGAAATCAGATTCCGGATGTAAGAGGTCTCAGTGAACTGAGCCAAAACTTAAGGAACCCCTCTTGGTGTCCACTTTTCTTGCTTTGGGAAAACATGTCTGTCAAAACAGTCAACAGAGTGCACTGACGCACGGTGGCCTTACTCTGCTTTACTCAGGTTACTCCATATGGACGCCTCACCACATGGTCCCTGTGGTCCAGCTGCAGCAGACCCAGCTCCCTGCCCTTCAGGGGGATGGAGAATATGTTTATTAGAGGCGCTGTGTGGGATTTTCTATGTGCAATGTGGATACTAACAGCACTTTGATTTAATGTGTTTGGTTTTTGTTTGTTCCTGCATCACAGTTAAGGTCTTTGGAGAGGAGCCCGAGTGGGTATAAAGAAATGTAAAATGATTCTATCTCAGTCCTTTCCTAAAATAATTATGTTGATTTCTACTATATTCTGGTGTCTTGTTTTTGTGTTGTCAAAAAAACAAAATTGTTTAATTTTGTCTAGCAGAATTTCTTTGGAACTAGGAAATTAGCAGCCTTGAATAACCAGACTACCAAATCTGATTACTGCCACGTTCAAAAATAAACAACCAATTCAACTCATCTGATTGTATTCTGATTAGGAAACAACTCTAGATTTTTGGTAGTTACTCAATGTAATGAGAATTTATTTACATTTGACTAAAAAGGTTTGTACTGTTCAAACTGCTGCTTGGACCAAGAAGGCAACCTTTAATTTTATGAACTCTACCCCCCATTTGATTATATTTAAATGCTCTTGCAACTTAGGAGTCAGACTAGTTCATTCATATGTCAAAAAAAAACCATCCAGAATTTAATTTTAGCTTCCAAAAATTAAGTTACAGTGACTCCAGTGACTTCCTGGAGTCACTGTGGAAGGTTTTACTTATCCACGTACATTTACAAACTGCCCCATTCCAGCCTTCATAAACTGCAGCAGCACACATGTAAAGTGTTTTTACTCAAATGTTCCTGTGGTTTGGTTTATGTTGGACAAACTAAACATGGACAATGGAATTTCACACATCCTTGAAGTTTTTGGAAAATTGAATGCTTTTTATAATATTTTATTTATTGTATGTCTTGTTATGTTTATGGTTTGAGCTTATGCTACTCTTTTTTAGTATTAGAAAGTTTTGGGGGTTTTAAAGTGGAACTTTGTCTATTCACTATTTGCAGAGTCACCCATTTATTTTCCTGTGGAGCCTTACTCCAAACGATTCACATCAATTCAAATTATTCAAATCTTTACAGATTATTTTTATGGAGCATATCCGAAATATTCAAAAGAAAATGCAGCTTGGGAAGCCAAAAATACCTCAGCTCAATGCCACTTGACATGTTATAGGCTGATGTTTGCAAATAAGAAAAGTACCACTCATTTTTCTTAGTGCTGATTGGTTTTACCCCTAAGAGCAGAGATGAAGAAGACTGTAAATATTAGCCTCTGTATTAGTGGTAAGATGTTTTATTTTTGCTCTGCATATTAATGCATTTTAAGGTATATCTGGAGTTTGAACTATTAAAATAGGCAGTTTTAAGCCTTTTCAGAGGAGGTCTCAGGTGTTAGTGGAGTTTAGCTATTTAGTTGTAGCCCCTAACCTTTGTGGATACTGGGGGTTCAACTGTACAGTGAATTCATCAGTGAGAGACATCTTTGTTTGTTTGATCAATAAGTTTTGCCATGACTTTGCTGCTTGTCGTTGTTTTTATGCCTTCTGCCAATCCTGAGCCAAGAACTTTCCGCATAAAGTCTGCATTCGCTCCCATTGCATGCAAGGGTTTTTCTCCAGTTGTTCCTCTGACAGTGCATTTGTTCTAATGCCAACTCTTTCTCAATGTCTGCAGCATGCTAAATTTGGTCATGCTAAAACTGCAACATAAGCAACTTCTTCTGCTGTTCAAATGTCAAGCTGCTTGCAGCAGCTGGCAAAAACACACCTGAATCCAAATCAGGAGATTTTTCAACAATTAAAAAAACTATTTTACTCAAACTGGCTTTCAATATATTCTTTTCAATGTAACTCAGACGTTTATCTGAAATCTCAGTTTAATAATTGTCCAAAACTTCCCTGATGGTCTTAAAAAATAATTAATTATCAGGTTTGTTTGTTGACTTTATTTTTTCTCTTTGAATCTACTTGCTGTCTATTGGAACTTTACATGTTGGTTTAATTTACAACTACTTAAAAACCTAAATTTGTCTAGAATACATCCTTTAGCTGTAAAACAGTACTAAAAAGAGAGGTGCAGTATGTACAAACAGAATGGATTTCATGTAAATAGCTTACCAGCTAATCCTCATAGACAAATTTAAACACAAGAAAAACCTTGGCTAGCTATGGATGAGGATGCATTTAACAAATAAAAACAAGACACATTCATAAAAATCCTTTTGAGCCTGTAGTTAAGGAAGGGATATTTAGGGATGGAAGAGGCAAAGCTAAAAGGTGCTTGATGCAGGGGCCTGATGGAGGTGGGGTATGATGAGCTGTAGTCCTCATCCATCAAGACCACTTACAGGCCATAGGATCTGCTCTATAGCTGAGGGGGGAAATTAAGTTATAGACCCACATCTGCTGATACCCGCTGGTTCATTAGAGGATCTGCTTGCTTAGGCAGCAACTGTACGACACTAAGGACACTGCAAAAAGTGAGGGGGCATCTCAAAGATTAATGCTTTTTAAAATTAAACTGAGGTAGAGTAAAAAAAAACAACAATTTGTATAGTCCATTTCTAATTTCTGACAAAACAGAAATGTAATTTTGAGTAGAATGTTTTGCAAGAAAACCAGACTTCCCATTAGTAATCCGCAGAAAAAGCAAAACAGCTCCAATCACACATTTTTTGCAGTGCACCTTTTAAGTAGCAAAGCTCTTTAGGTGGGATCGGAAGAGCCTACAAAGTTAAGGGTTCATTTAGGGCGCCACACTCAGCTTGAGTCCACCATCAGAGCCCCATGCAAATTAAACTGATTGGAAGCAATTGGTTTGATGCTTGTGTTGCTGACAAAGACAAAAAAGTTAGCAGGATGTTGTTTCATTTAGTGGAACAGGATCTGCTGAGGGAGGAGATGGCTGCTTTTACTTATCCTCTCACAAGAAGGAACACAGCCATCCATCATGCAGCTTTGACTGAGCATTTCTGTCAAGAAAACAAATGGCAAATGAATTTGCCAGTAATTTTCAGGTATATCGATAAGTTTAAATGCTGGGAAATTTTCCCTTTGTGTATTATTTATATTAGGTGTTATTTCAAGTGTTTAGGATGTCAAATGTGAAATCAAAAGAACATCACACCTACAGCTAAACAAATGTGATATTTTGATGGTATGATTCTGCTTTGCTTCTTTAGGACCTTGACCACTAAGCATAAATTCTGCTCTGTAACAAAAATTCTGAAAGAAAATGTCTGATTATCAGTTCGTGACCCGAAGCTGAAGAGCACTTGGGTTATGAAGAAGGACAATAGCACCCAAACAAAAACACCTCTCAATGTTTTTGGAGTGACCTAGTCAAAGTCTGGATTTCAATTAAAATTAAATTCAGATTCATTCATGCTTGAGAAACTATCAGTTATAATAAATACTCAATGAATTCATGAGTGAATTAACAAATATACTTTATTAATCCCAGAGAAACATTTACAGATGGTGTCTTGCCACCAAGAAAGAGTTATGAGATCAACCTGCAATTATTACTTTTTCACATAGGTGGGGGAAAAACTGGATTTTAATATTTACTCAGCAAAACTTGGTTTGGAACAAAGTAAATGTGAATCTACTGCAGCCGTCAAAGCGCTTCGTGTTTTCTTGGATCTGAGGGACTGCTATTCTCAGGTTTGTTTGATATTAAGACTAGTTTGATGATTTGAAACATTTTAATAGGAAAAAAGCTGATGTCTGTAAAGAAGGCAAACGTTTTTACAGCACTGAACACATGCACCTAAAAGATGCCATCCATTTACACTTTAACAACAACTATATTTTCATTTAATTGTCAGACAAATTCAAGCAAACTTTTAAAATGTCACTAAAAAGAACATGCGAATTAGGTGTGTTTCCATCTACTGGTTTGGAGTGAATCAACCAGGCTTCATGAAGTGTAATTTCATCAGATGATGACGTTACACATGGCTAATAATAAACAGGAAGTAAACATTGCAAACTAGCGTGGACCAACTATCTCAGAAAAATTGACAGGTTTTCAGAGTGTTTTTTGTTCTGTCATATCGACTAGCATGATGTTACATGATGTTGATTATGGGTCATATGACAACCACATGTTCCATCCACACTGAGAGACAGCAGAAACAGCTGATCAGTCATGTAATGTCCCCTAAGTCAGGCAAATGTGTTTCTATCTCCCCTTTAGCGCATTAACTCTTTCAAAAAAAAAAAAAAAAAAACCCTCTGGAGCATAAAAATGGTGCATGTCAGTGATTCAATGGAACCTGCTGGGTTTCCTTAGATGGAAAACATTTTAACCCAATTTGAATATTAAATTGAACTTGCATTGTTTGATAAACAGAATCCAATTGAATGACTTCGAATGTACCTGGGTGATTGGACTGAACTTACCTTTTCTATGCATTGCCTTGAAATGTCATGTTGTGAACTGGTGCTGTACAAGTCAACTAAACTGAAACTGAATTTAAGTAATTAAATTACTGTAATGTGTTTGAATTGAAATATACGAACATGAGATTTTCCAAGTTTACACAAAATTTCTGGTCTCATTGTGGGAGGTGCTTGAAATTTTCTAAAATATCGAACTGAGTGTGTAAAATTATTTTATATAAAACAAGGCTCCATCTAGTGGTTGGTGCATGTAGCTCTTAGTCTTAGTCTTAAGAATCCTTTTCCAGTTTCACTGAAAATACTTGAAGATGCGTCAGATCCTCTTTCTTCCTCATGTTGCTGCAGACTGTAAAGCATTCTTCAATTATGCATTTCATTTCTGACAGTTGAAGCGAAACCACTGAGGCTTGAAAATGTATGAATGATGGCACTTAGTCAGACACTGCAGTCCACACCCCATTAACCACCATTGTCCGTGCACTAGGTTGCACGATTACAAGTCATGAGCCAAACATGCCTTCCTCTGGCCCCTATCTCCTCTCAGTTTCTGAATGTGCAGTGGTTGGAGATGTGAGAATCGGAGCATGCAGGCTCCTTGACTTCACCATCACATAGGGGTCCTTCCTTCCTCAGTATTGCTTCCCTCCTTATCTTGATATCCAGATTAGGGAATCTTGACTCTAATCAAAAGCTGGGAGAAGATGGTGTTAAGCAAGACAGTCACTGTAGACTAAACTAACTAAGATGACAGATGTGAGTTTAGTTTAACATTACGTTTATGGGTCAGATTACTTAAATAAATCCACACTAATCATATGATAGTTTTAACAAATTTGAACATTTGGTTCAGCCTGTAAGGACAGTTATCCATCAAGGTAAAGGTTCTGTCTTTTCTTTTCTAATATTTCATTTCTTGATCATGTTTTGTAAAGTTTTTGTTATTTTCTTGTCACACAAACTAACACACCTATATCCACATCAGTTCTTTCCTTTCATATGAATAAAACATTTAGTAAAGTAATAAATGCATGACAGAAGCTTAAAAACAATTTTAAAAATGATTTAATGGAGCCACATCATAAGCTATTTTACAATTTCTTATGATGAAAAAGTAAATTGCATGTTTTTCTTGATTATTCAGATACTGCAGAAGCATATTTTCAGTTATAAATGTACAACGCTTAACTTGAGAACATTTACCTTAAGTTTTATTTTGTTTTTTAATGGCATAACAAAATCAGCATTAATTTGTATCTTAAAAAATCTAAATAAAATTGATTCAACACTTTTTTATATTTAAATTTTAATCAACTAGTAGTTTCTGAAAACCTGTTTCCATGTGATATAGCTCTGACTAAACACTGGGACACATTTAGCTTCCCAAAATGTGAAAAACAAGGAAACATGTTATATAAATGTGATCTCTATTGGGTGCAGCCAAAATCTGCATGCGTAAAACTGCTCACATATATTAGAAAAGTTTGACACAACTTGAACTTTGACAAATGAGGCAGGAAGATGCCTTAAGTTCATCTTGGCACTGTGCACAGTCAGGAATTGGGCAAGGACGGCAAAGTCTCCAAAACTAACTGTAGGATAACTAATCAAGTCTCCAGGACAACTGGAAAGATTATTTTAACACAACATAATTTTTTACTCATAGTTTTAATAACTGTGGATCATGTTCTACGTAAATTCTAAATATACAGCTCTGGAGAAAATTAAGAGACCACTTTAAATGATCAGTTTCTACGGACAACATGTCTTTAAAATTCCAAGCAAAATTTAGTATTTATTTGCAGAAAATTAAAAATGGTCAAAATCACAAAAAAGATGCAGCGCTTTCAGACCTCAAATAATGCAAAGAAAACAAGTTTATATTCATTTAAAAACAACAATACTAATGTTTTAACTCAGGAAGAGCTCAGAAATTAATATTTTGTGGAATAAGCACAAGGCTTTCAATGGCATTCAATGCAGTGGTCTCTTCATTTTTTCCAGAGCTGCAGAAATCTATTTATTAAGTCCAAGTTCAGCTAATTGACAATTTTGATATATATATTTTTTTTATTAAAGATGCTTTGTAAGTATTTAGTGCGGCTCCACAAAAAGGTCCTAAACATTTTATGCAAATCAGCGATGCTGGAAATTCAATACAAATTTCCAGATAAAATACAACATGTGTAGCTTTCCATCTAAGCAGTAGTAGAACTGAATAAACTCCAGCTGAAGTTCTTCCAATCAAGAACTTCTGTGTGTTTCACAACAGCGTTCATCTGAAAGATTAATAGTTTCCTTCATCATAAAAACAACTTACAGCGTCAGTGACGAGGAAATCTGAGCGACACTCCTCTGCCTCATCAGAAAAGATCAAAGGTTTTATCTCTGTAACCATCTTGACTGTTAATGGCCATTAACCTGATCGCCTCTGCTTCTTTCAAGCTGAGGGTAACACAGCTCAAGCAGGAGATCAGAGACAGGCTGATGAATGAATGAGTCCGAAGCCATGAGGGTAGCGTTTGTTTCCGTTTATCCTGGATTATTATGGCCCAGCATCAGTGCTTTGAGCTTCATACATCACCTGTTCAGAGATGGTGGCTGAGGGCGTCCTGGCATCCTGTGAAAACTCACATTTGTATCCAGACTCTATAAAAGTAGCAGAACTGCATGGGTCAGAGTGATTTCCCCCGATGATCCAAGCCGATGTTAATGACTGCAAATCTTGTCCCGTTCGAAGCGCGTCGAAAACAATCTTATGAGCTTCTTGAATTTATGTTTCACCCCTGTAGGTTCACATGCTGTTTGATGGTCTTGAGTGAGTTTCAACAGATGTTTTAATGCAGTTGTTTTGTCTTTAATTGTTCTTTTATATGTTGCGTTTTCACAGAGGAACCATGGCAAAGACAATTTACTGTCACCTGCAGAGAGACAGACATTAAATTTTTGCTTATTTTATTTCTAATTATTCCTTAATGGAACATTTGGAAAAAGACTGCCATGTAATGCAGTTTGCTCATTACGAAAGTTTTGCACCAAGGTAAATATTGCTGCTGCAGTACCTTTAACAAGGCAATATTTTTCTTGGAATATTACACCCAGCTGGGTGTCCTGCTTGGTTGGCCTTATCTTGCGATCACATGACAGCATCGCGCTCATGTCAGCCTGAATCGAAAAGAGGGGGCTACAAGCGGGGAATGTGCCCCATTTCCCTTTAATTGAAATACTGTAGACCCCATTGCCCAAATGTAATTATAGCATCGAAGGTGGGCACAAGAGGAACCAGCGAGAAACAAATTGAAATTTAAGAGTGGAATGCAAACTGTCTCCAGCAGTGAGTAAGTGCTCACGATACCCACAAGACCTGAAGGGGCTGGTAACTACCAAACAACAAGGAGATGAGATGGAAATAACTGATGATGAACATTTTTGAAAAAGCTTTACACCCAAACTAAATTAAATGACATAATTTGTAATTTCGTGGATGCGCTAATTAACCCAAACAGAAATAAGGTGAAAGCAGCAAAACAAAGATAAATACAAAACAGAATCCCACTGCAAAAATACAAAATCTTACCACGTAGTTTTGGTCAAGTTTTCAGAGCAAATATCTCAGTACACTTGAAATAAGACAAAACTAACTGATAAGTAACTTTTCAGAAAGATATAGGAGCTTGATTTAAGTCAATAAGATGAAAAAGTGCCAGTTCCATTGGCAGATAATTTCATTTATAACAATACCTTTTTCCAGATGTCTTAGGTAAAATTATCTAGTATTTTTTAAATCAATATTAAAGAGTTATTTACTTAGTTCCAGCTCATTTATGTTACTAAAACGTTAGTTGTAAGTTAGTTTCTTTCGTATTTCAAGTGTACTAAGATAGTGCTAGAACTAGACCAAAATTACTTGGTAAGATTTTGTGTTTTTCTTTCATTCTTAAAAGAATTTGAGGACAAAATTAAAGAAGCAATCATGATTTAGTCATTTAATAAGCACCCAAGTTTAGCACAAAACAGGTTGCGAAATCAAACAGTGTAATTTGTGGGGGGATTAAGTTCCTTCATCACACTTTTCTGTTGGTACATAGAAATGAGTGCAAAAGATGATAATGCATTCAAGGTTTTGTCCTCTTGCACAGTACCACACTTACTGTCTTCTTCTGGTAATCCAAGCTGCTTCTGATTATTTAGACATGTCAAAAAAGTGACATGGGCATTATAAAAGATGCAACACACCAGTGCTATAAAATGTAGTTAAATGTCACAGTAATGACCTGATTAAAATGCTAATTAATCACATGCCATGCTATGCAGATGCTCTGTCTGCACTGATGAAGACTCACCATGAGTGCTTGAAGTAGCTGACTGCTTTGGCCTCACCGTCTCATTAACTCAGCTAATAATTATCTGACCACAAGTGGGCAGCCATTGTTTACCAACATAGCACTGAACTTTCATCCCAGATAGTCAGGTAATCACCTGAATATAAAAGAAAAAAAGTAAGATGTTAGTGCTTGGTAAAATGTAATAGCATAATGAATATTACATGCTTCATCACAATAAAAAGGCATTAGTTTTAATGGAGGCACATCATAAACTGTACATATTCCTCAAATCAGTGATCCTACTTAAAGAGTTTTAAGAGGTACCAACATACAGCAGTTTAAGAAACAGTGTGACATCAGGTTGTCAAATTAAACTACTGCTATACTGACTGAGTAATCTAAATTTTAAAGTTTAATAATTAGGGCAGAAATTGATTTTGTTTCATAACTTACATGTAAAATAAATAGACTACAAGAATCAGGAGGATTGCAACATTCCCAGATGCATTCTTCACATTTTTTTTCTGCGTTGCAATGTAGCGTCTTCCTGATGTGAATTCAGAAACTTGCTAAAACAAGTCGATGACAGTAACTTAAACATAAAACACACTTTAAAACTCATGTGAATATTGAATGCAAGTCTAGCAAATTTCTCTAAGCTACTAGTAGTTTACAGCTGCTTAGAACAGAAAAAAAATCAAAGCAAGCAACTCATTTAACAAATCTGAAAACAATTAAAAGTTGCTTCTGGTGTTTGAAGGCATGCTCAGAACAGGAAGCAACCCTGAGCATGCACAAACAAGGCTGCAATGCCATTATCTGTCTGAGCCTTTCATGTTGGTAATGGAAGTACAGAGAAACAACCTTCCCTCAGGTAAGACATTTTCAAAAACAGTTTTTATTAACCAAGAACTTCATTTACATGCTACAGGTGCAAAAACAGAAAAAAAAAAAAGTTTTGCAAAATCTCTGCTATTTTTGGGCGTTAACATCCAAAAAAACCCAACATATCTTTTGTTATACATTTATTATTAGCTTATGAGCACAGCGGCGGGTAAATCCGTTTTGTTGCGTGTATTTTTACACTTATCTCTGGGCTGCCGGTGTTGTGACTCCCCTCACGTTCAGAGGCTGTCAGCAAGTTGGCTGCAGGAAGCTCAGAGTGCAGATGACAGGTAGAAGAGCAGAACGTCTGCGCTGGAATGAAAATGGTGCAGCCTGGACAGCATGGCGACAAAACGTTTCAAGAGGCTGGATGGTTCAGAGGATCCAGGCACGAGATGCTGTCCAGATGCCTGTCCTCCACCTCAGCTGAAGTGCTCATTCCATGAGTCAGCGTGTCGATCACTGGGTGAGAGCCGGGAGGGAGAAGCGGCTGTTTTTCTCAGAGCTCTGCTGCCTGTTTGCCAAACAATGGCAGATGGGAATGCTTGGATATTAGTGGATGCCTTCTACGTGCTTGGACATGCTATGCAAAATTCAACAGTGTCACGCTCTGTCTCTGACTCTGCTGCCATGTATCACTTGTGAATGTGTTCCTTCACTGACCCTATTAGGTAACTTGTAAGCTGTAAAAACTTGTAGCAGCATGTTTCTCTGTTTGCCTGCATAAAGATCCTTGGGGTTTGCTCCAGCAAAACATCATTACTCTGATTGATATTGTCTTTACGAACTGCTTATGATGTTAAGAAAAGTTAAGAAAACATTTAAATCCAGACACAATCTTGAAGTGAAGCCAGTTGCTCCGAGGTTACACTCCACACACCTGCTTCCTTGTTAACATAAGAAGCAGCAACAGGCTCATTTTAAGCTCCAACATAAATTAACTTGTGTCCTTCTGAATAAAAGCACCATATCTGGTTTCTATGGAACTGCTATCCGCTGGGACTAATGTGTTTTCCTCCTGCTAGAAGGCTGTGCTGTCAGCGAAAGAGACGTTTCACACAAGCTGCTGAAAATGGCCGCCGTTTCACTCATTTTCTAATCCACACACTTCAGTCTTGACACTTTTATGGGTGGACAGTCAACAGAGAGGAGAAGTCGCACTGCTGTGAACCACAACACTCCCTCTTAGTTACAGTAGTTGGAAATTTGGCAGCGCTGGAAACACACAGACGTGGAAGATTGGATTTCAGATACTCCAGTGACTCCAACAAGCCTCTGCAACAGCAGGTATGCTCCACACTTTCTATGGGTGATCAACTTTTTGATGACACATGAGGAGATTTCATCAAATATTTTCAACTCCTCTCTGAAGCATAAGCCACACAAAAAAGAGGTGGACAGCTGAAATGTTAAAAATACCCGACATGTCTGTTGCGGCTGTGTGTTTTCCTCCACCTATACGGCGCCCTGAACACTAAAATCTAGTCACCACAAGTGGATTGACCTCCCTTTGTAACCAGATATGTAGTTGAACGTTGGAATTCACAAACTTTCATCTGTGCAGTCAAAACCTTTCATCACAATTGGCTCAGCGTCTTGATCTGCCGTCAGTTATCCATCCGGGAACGTAAACACGAAACAAAAGGCCCGCGCTTCAAGAAATATAGAGGACCAGACACGTTTTAATTATAAGAAGCTGATGCATGTTCAGTGCGATCAAGTGTTTCACAGCTTGTGAGATTATGAGCAAGACTAATTTATCATCTTTTTTATTTTATGAGGAAATACTTTTAAAAATCAACAAAGATATCTATTCAATGGCACTGTATAATATAGTAAAACTGGCATGAATGTAAAGATTCTTTAGTATTTTTATATTTTCTCCTTGTTAATAATTATCACACCACTTACCAGATATACAGTACAGACCAAAAGTTTGGACACAACTATGTGTCCAAACTTTCGGTCTGTACTGTATGTATTCCTCTAGTTGAAATATGAATCATTAATTATATTTGACTGTTTTTATGGACTAGCGAAGGATGGATTTGTTCAGAAAATTATTTTAATTTAACTATTTAACTCCTTATTTATCTCAGTTAAAGCTACATCTTAACCTCTATTCAATAGTAATTTGCTAGTAATTATATAACTTATCTAAACTCAGCTCAAAATTATGTTTTTGCCTTCAGAAAAAAAGGGTTGTAATTAAAGGTCCAGTCGTCCTACTGTCATCACGCGTCAGGTAATATTTGGAGAAATCAAAGAACTTTTATTTATTAATTTATTCAAAATAACAGAATAATAGTGGCCAGGAAAACATAAACTTCCTTTTTATTCTAACAGTCTATAGTAAATTGGTGCAATTATACAACATTGCTAGCAAGGAATGATTTTATGACTCAAGGTTTTGAAAATCCTATTTTTTTATCCTCTTTTATAATATGTAGTGATGATGTAAAAACATCCACTCCACCTACTGACTTAGTAACAACATTCTGAAGAGAGAAATTGTGTCTTATGCAGATAAATTAAATCTTAAAATATAAAATAGTGCCTCATTTGCACAAGACATAGAGGTCACTGTGTGGAAACATTTTTCATAATTTCTGATCATTTCTGGACCTGAAAAGAAATGTGACCTGATGGAAAATATGTGCTGATGGTTGAATGTGTTTAATGCAAAATGTTTTGTAGATCTAGGGCAGAAGTGAATAAATAATAATAATTTAAAAAAAACCAAATTACACAGTTTTGTGAATTTATCCATTATGTGTCTTTAACACATTTAATTGCAAGCTTTTGACTCAGAGTGGAAAAAAATTGTCATACTTTTATTCTTTATGTATTTTTGGTAATCGTTAATCTTTTTATTTCTACTTCACAAATATACTGCACTTTGTGTTGGTCTTTCACATGAAATCCTATTAAAGTACAGTCAAAAAAGTCTGAATGCTTTTGCAAGAGACCATATCATCACTTTCCTAAAATAATGACCCAACTCACTTTTTGACACTGTACAAATTGGTGATACTGACCTTTAAAACATATTGTCTGGTTTAAAAAGAGACGAAACTCCTGATCTTATCTGCTGTGGTGAGAACACACCTTTCTTTAAACTGGAACTATGGTTAACAGAACTTGCTTGACTGTCTGTTGTCATGATGACACAATATGTCCACAGACAGAGCCTCCTGTCAACACAAGTAAATAAACTGCATACATATCGCCATGGTGACGCACACACAAAAACCCCTAAATGTGAATTTATGTATGTTCAAGGGAACACCTTAAAACCTAAATTAGAGGGAAGTCACATAAATCAAAAGTCTGAATCCTGCACTAATGTAGTGTCATAATGCTGATCAGATTAATAGAAAATTATTAGCTGGATTTGGGGGTAATCTCCTTATACAATACAAAGAGCAAGGCATCAAGGTTAAACGGCTGAAATTATTTTCTGAATTTCCATGCATACAGACTGCATTGGTTGGCAAAAACCAGGAGGTCACTGTGAAATCAACACTCAGAGAAAATAAGTATTTTATTTACAAAGTGTCTAAGACATAAAATGATAAGAAATAAGTATCATATGTTTTCAGATTTAAATTCAAGAAAAGGCCTGGGGACTGAGCTCAACAAGTGGACAAATGTTTTCTATCAGATGTAATATTACATCCTCTGCTACATGTTCTGTGAACAGGACATTTTGTTGTAAGACAATATAAGTACTTTTTTTGTGGTCACATGTGAGCGGAGGGTTATATTTTAAATTATACGGAATGTACTTTTTAATAAAAAATTATCTCGGATTTTGGCAGCATTTTGGACTCACTCCAAGATGAAGTAACATAGCTAAAACAGTTAACTTCCATAATGTTAATCTTATACAGTGAAAACTATGAAAAATGACATTTTATGCCCTCAGATGGGAGGGGAGTCAGAGGTGGGTGAACAGGAGGCATCTATGAGCTCCAGTTTGAGGCTTATTGATGTTACACAAAGAGCTGTACCAACATAGTGTAAAACTCCTTAATAATTGAAAAATAAATAAATAAATTGCTCATAGTAGAACAAAGATGCAGACTACACTTTCACCTGAAGGCTCCCACAATTTAGCGAGTCACTGATGCCTCTGAACTAAAGAGTTCTCAGCCAACTTGGTTTTTTTTTGTCTATTTTATTTTAATCCCTCCAAAAATTTGAACACTTGAATTGTTCATAGACCTTGGTGTGTATTTATGTGCACAACAATGTTCGACTATTTCTTAATATGGCAGTGAAGCTTCTTTGTCAACCAGAGAAAAGATGCTAACACTCATGACATCACACTACTTTCCCGGTTTGACCTTAATGCTGATTTCCTGATCACTTGTCTTTTTCACCCCAAAAGAAATGAGTAAAGCAGGTTAACTGGCTCACAAGCCCATATATTGGATAGTAAGTAAGTCCACTTTATGAGCTCACAGCTTTGTCATTTATTTGAACTGATTTCTGCAGTGTTCAGAGCCAGTTTGTGCTGCTGCATACAGTCATTGAGCTGCTGTACGAGTTCTTCTCCTTCTTGTTGCCGTAAAACAGCAATCATTTCTTCATTAGCCTTTTATTTGTTTCTAACTGTTCCACTTCAGGGGTAACACACACAGTTTATTTGGGTACTCTTAATTACAAAAGGGAGATTGTGTGCCCTCTTCACTAAAATGAATGTGTCTCTTCACCTCCCAAAAGGCAGTGTGGCTTAGAGTTGGACTGTATCTGATTACATTTTCCAAGATTGATTACGTTTTTGAAATGCTGACCAGACCGACTCAGACCTTATCTAACTTGGATGGAGGTAAGAAGTGTTTGACCTGTGTCTGTCACGTTTCAGGTGTGGAGGATTAAGAGGAGAGATGCTTTTATTTCCTATTTGTTACTTGTTTTTTTCCTTCAAAGAAGAAGCCTAAGGGCTGTGAACTCACTCACAATAAATTGCATTGCAGTGCTGTTTCTCTCTCCAGATAGCCATTCAGGAGGTATAGCTACCTTCAGGAGCTTTTCATTTTTCCTGTTATTAAACATAGTGAAAAGATTGGCTTTCGCGAGTTGATTTAGAAATGCAAGGTTGACAGCAGGAAAAAATAAGCAGCTTGCTGTAAAATAAGGCACTTAATGCTACAGCGTGCAAACTGAACCATTGATGACTACAATTGGTGTTGAAAAAAAAAACTGCATCATTTACAGATGCCTGCAACAGGATTTTCCATTTTGATCTAACAATTTGAATCTATAATTTTTTTATAATTTAGACTTGTTCAAATCTGAATTGATTTGAACAAATCAATGGTGTATGGTTATGAAACATAAAGCTTAAAACAATGTTAGTAAGAGGAACTTCGAATGGTGTCTACTTGGGTGTTGGCATGTTGAAATCTTGACTTCTCCAACTGTAAACTGGAATGTTGCAGCTTCATCTTCTGACTTCCAGGTTGAAGTCAGCATTATTTTGGATTTCCAGTAAAATTGTTAATCTCAATTCTTACAGAATTTAGGTGGATGGATGTTTACCTTGTTCCTATTGACAACAGCAATATTGGATCAAAAGAAAGAAAACACAACTCATTAACCAAAACATATGTTTATCTAGAGTCTCAGTGACTGAACCCAAAAGGCCTTAAATATTATCCACAACTGATTGTAGCTTCAGATCCAGCATACATTAATTCAGTTTGGAGCCATTAAAAAGAAAGGAAAAAAAAAACAGTGGTTGGGCTCGCAAACGGGAAACTATGACTGTCAACAGCATGATGTATGGGAGCTTATTATATCCCACTCATTATGATTAATAACATAGAAAGGTATCCTCTATTCTTGTCGAGATGGAAAATGCAATTAGCTGCCTTGGCTGCTGCTGCAGCCTGCTTGCTTTTCCAAGATAAAATGCCCCGTTTACAATGCGAGAATCATCGTCTGCTGCATGAAACTCTGCAACTACTGATGCATCATGGATCTTCTTTAAGTAAATATCTCTTCTTTTCCCAAGGTTATCTTATATTGTTAAGGTTTGAGCCATTAAACTTTTAGGCAACAGCAATATGCATTATATCAGGTCACATGTATTTTAAAAAGGAAAAAGTCCAAAGTGAGTCTTCTCCATAACTGATTTCTCTTCATACTGAGACAAAGTTGAAGTTTGTGGGGCTGACTCATTGTTTCCTTCACTGCACCTGCTGTCATCACCAGTTTTTACTAAACATCAACCAATGAAGCAATGCCCTCCTAAATATTGAGCTGATTTACTGGACTCACAGAACCAGACTCCTCACTTTGGTGAGAATGAATGCAACCAAGAAGGAAAGATTTAAGATGACATTGAATCTGTTTGCATTTTTTTTACATTCAATGTGCAAGAAAAGCAAAGACATTGAATGTTGTCATTCTGTGTGTCACAGTAGGGAACATCAATAAGGATAGAAACTGTATTTTAGGATGCAAAAATACTTTGAGGTAACATACAATATCTTTCAGAAAGTATTTCATACCTACATTAAGTTTCTGTAGAACCAGACTGTGCTGATTTTCACCATGTCAACCACGTGAAAGACATTTCACGTCTTTCAGACACTCAGCTGAAATTATTATTAGCTGTCTTATTGATCATCATCTGACTAGTTGATCTTTGCTTTGTGGTGACTGAAAGATTTATGTTTGTTTAACAAGACGGAACCTTTCCAAACAGTTTTCTATAGAGAACATGTGAGATCATTCCTCATAAAGAAACATCTGCTATGTCAGGTTAAAGATATTTTATTCACTAAACCAGACGTCATTGAAGCAAATGGTGTCAATATCTACAGAGCCTTGCAAAAATATTAATACCTCATGCTGCAATTGCAGGAACATAGATGCTATCCATTGTAGTTCTGATGCTCTGCTTGTAAATAGTGTTTTGGCAAGACTTTTATTTTGAAGGGTGGCTTTAGTAACAGTAGCAATAACTAATTGTAAATTGCATTTTTCTTACTCATAATGGGAATGAAGAGACACAGCTGAAGCCTGCAACTTTAAATAATAGTGGGAACGTGCAAATATTACGTAGAACAGCAATCACAACATCTCCCTTGATTGTTTTGCCATTATTTACATTTAATCTCTGTACTTCTTGCCTCTAAGAGCAGACTAGTACATTTGTTGTGAATGACGCAAAGGCTGGATGAAATGTGACATGACCATTCAGACTGAGGTCAACCCATTTCAGATAAACGACCACATATAGAAATGACCTGGGTATGATTGAAATTCATGAAATTTGTGCTTTGCAGACTGTCATAAAAGAAAATCTGATCTTCAGTGTGACCATAGCCTGATTACTCTGCAGACATATTGAGTTTTTTTTTAAATGTCACTCTTCATAATGTATGCATTCAGGTGTTGTGGAGTGCTAACATGTTCAATAAAAGACTTTCTTGCTGTCTTTTGTTTAGCACTCCACTTGTCATAATAGGCATACCAGAAAGTCAAAATAAAAATGCTTTTGATGCAAAAATAAATATGACGTGCTGACCTTATTTGATCTCCTGTCAACTGATACTTGAAACAGGCTGAAGTTGCATCCAAAAATAAATGTGAAGTGTCAACAAACAAGGAAATATAAATCCAGTGTGACTCAGTAGCAGAAGCTAAAGTAGTTTTATGGTGTGAACATTGCTGCAGTTAGCGCCAGGAAGGCTCTTGCATCATTACTGGCTAAGGTTCAGTTTCCCTCCTGCCCTCCCTGTTGCATCCACCGCCCTCCTATAGACTCAATAAAGAAAATATAAGGTGCACGTCAGAGGACCGGCCAGCACTCCAATTAGAGGAGGAAAAGAAAAACACAAGCAGCAATCGACTAAAGGCAACCTGAGATGACGGGATCTCATCCATCACTCTGCATGCGCACAATTGCCATATGAAAACACAAACAAGCAATCAATTGTTTTGCTCACAGCTTGGGGCCTCCTAATAGAGCACATTTATCTGACGCCGTGGTGGTAGCCCCAGCAATACTTTAATTTGTGAGACATTATGTTGAGTTAATGCCTACCAGGTTGCCGTTCAACCAGGGGGACTTGGCACACGGCGATGTAAAAGCCGGCATCATGCTGTATTGTGCTGGGGCGCTGTGATGTAAATGATCTCACCCGCTGTATTATAATGGGCTTGTGGAATGAATTTATGTGGGAATCGTTGCAGAGGAATATTGCATTGTATCACGGCTTAATTAGAGAGCAGGAGGAGCGCTGCTCTGCACGAAGGCCTCTGCACAGTGGCCGACTCGGTTTGGCCTTTGACCGCCTCTGTGAGCTGGATGAAGAGCGTCTGGTGGAGGGAGGTTAGGGGTAGGGGGAGCATGGGAAGGTAGAAATGGAAAGAAAGGGAGAGGAGACAGGCTTTCTAATAATGATGTGCCCTCAGGCCTAATGTGCCATCTTTTCCTCTGTGCTGGTAAACAAACATGCACACACACACAACACTGTAGCTCATTCATTCATTAATCCCTGTAAAGAGTTCATTTATATGTGAGTAATGCAAACTGATTTAGCCTTTTAAACTCATTTTGATTATTTTTTTACATACATATACACTGAATAAAAATGAGTCAAGAAATTAAAAACACCAATCTCAGAATTTGATCAGTGAATGTTAAGTTGGGCTTTTGGTTTTCTTTATTATTGTACAAAGATTTTTATTTTGTTCTGTTTCCAAAACTATAATTCTAACAAAGAAAATATGATTCTTTCTGGGGCAATATATGCATTTGGGGAGCAAAAATACCCCAGTGTTACTTATATTTGTTAATCATGGATGTAATAAAAATTATCATGCTGAGTGGCTACCACACTTTTCTTTTTGTTGTAACAAAACAGCTTTTGCGTTAATGAATCTGTAGATTATCACCATTAGGGACATAAAGCGATTATCAGAAACACATTATTCTTTAAAAAATAAAAGATTTTCTGCTTTATTTTTCCCATGCTTGTCGTAAAATCGATGATTCCTCACACATATACATTAGAAAAAGTTGCACTAAAACACCTGATAACCAAAGTGCCTCTTTTGTAGACAATTCTCCCATTTTGAGTGAAATCTAATGATGCAAAAAATTAAAGTTTAGAAGCAAATAATTAAAACGAAATATGCTATTTGAAAATTTGTCGGCTTAAAAAATTGCATGCAGAAGAGAACTCACATAATTCAAAAGCTTATTGACTAAAGTTGCTAATTTTCCGTGCATCATAAAAAGCCCATTTCTCTGAAGCTGTACTCCATTCTTTCTCAACACATCATTCATATTGACTTTTATTTGGAGGCAGATGTCGCCCTCCACCCTTCACTTGCCCTCCCCTGTTCTCCTCCCTCTCCAGAATGGCCCCGGGGCCTCTCCTGCCCTCTGCTCGGGGAAAGAGAGACTGTGCTCGGCCTGGCAGGCGGCTGGTGGCGCGTCAGAGCGGTGGAGGAAATTAAATTACAGCTCCTGTTGTCCGCTTTGTAAACAAGACAAAAGCCAATGATACGGCCAATTACACTTAAATACGGCACATGTGTACATAGAGGGGCTTCAGATCAAGAATCAGTGATGCAGCAAATGATGAACTTAACCTGAGGTGAAAATTTTGTAACTATTTTTCAAGAGTATGTTGTTAAACAAAAAAGAATGACAGAAAATTAGAAGTCCATGCTGAGAAGGTATACATATTTGAAAAAAGGAGGAAATGTACATTTGAATCTGATATATATATATCATCAAAAGTGGAATGAAAAATTTTAATGAAGTACTGATACAAAGATTTTATTATAGCTCATTTAGTTCTGATCAACACATGATATTTGTTTTAAATTTGGAAATTTTCTCCTCATGTAGCCTACAGCTGTACATAGAATCAAATATTACTTTCCTTAATAATTGAAAACATCCCATTAATTACTTGTTGGAAGTATTAGAGATTAAAACCCACTGTTCTTTCTTTCCTCAACAGAAACAGGAAGTTGCTGGTATGAAATAAATTCTGTCAGCTGCTGTGCTGTATGCTGTTGGACATCACCTGCAAAAAAGATGTAACATGAATATTAGAAATAATAATAATAATTATTATTATAATAATAATAGTAATAATTTTTAACAAAAACAATTAAAATTGCCACGTGTCACCCCAGCTCTTTCCTCACACCCAGAACAAACCTGCGATGAAAATGGCTATCAGAGTAAATAAAATAGATGGTCTTTATCAAAGTAAATTAGATTCACCTAAATAGTTCACCGGAGGGGCAGAGCAGTTCCTGTAATTCACTTTAAGGCTCACCAACTTACTCAATAAAACCCCGGCTTGGAATCTAACTGATGTCTAATCGATAGGTTTATCCGAGGCAAACAGGCGAGAAGAGTGAAATGAAACGGTTTGCATTTAAAGGAAACCAGGAAAAAGTGGAGAAATCAGACATCTGTTAATGAAATGATGGCTTTGATACTGCCTCTGCTGATTCTTCTATAATAATAATAATAATAATAATAATAATAATAATAATAATAATAATAATAATAACGTGATATTTTTACCTTTCTGTGACGTTTAGAAAATCCTCCATCCATCCGTCTAGTACCAAAGCTGCATTTCAGCGCGTCCTGCTCCTTTTTTCACAGTTTTTGCTTCCCCCACCTCCTCCACCTCCTCCACCTCCTCCACTCCTCTCTCCCGTTTCGAGTCGTCTGATACGGGCAGGAGGCGCCAGGTTTTCCCCTGAGGGAGGCGAAGAGTCAAGGACTGAACCCTCCGAAAGCAGAATAATGTAATTCTACACTCACAATAAAAAGGGTTCCGCGGCGCACGGCGCTTCTTGATGGCTTTCATAATTTGTTGCAGGACACTGGCGGCTCTGCATGCTCAAATTGGTGCTTCTTCCTGAGTGCTCTGAACGCTGAGAGGCTCCACTTGCAGCAACATGAACCTGGTCACAGTTTAGCTTCAAATGGTTTTGTTTTGTTATTATGACAGAAATGGCCCTTTGCCTGCATTAAATAATTTGCTTTTCTTGTGTTTCTGGTTTTTCTGGTGAGACACAATGAATATAAATCCCACTTTAAGTTAGTTTAAAACTGAGATCTCTAATAAGTAGTACATTTTCAAGAATTTAACAAGACATGCATCTCTGTTATATTTCCCCAGGTTAATGTAAACTCAGAGACAAACCATCTGGATAGTTTTACTGTAACACATTTGTGCTTGGGACTCACTAAAGTGTTTTTGTTTGATCAGATTAGTTTTAAGGATTTAGTAATAAACCCTAAAAAATCTCAGACACTCTTTATTTCCTTAAATGTTTGTATTTAATTCATGTTTTTGGCATTGGAGCATGTTGGGCTGAGCAAGAATCTAATTGTTCTACCTTAGCACAGAAGTAATTTGAGTTTTAGCTTGCTCTCTTTAGAAATTAAACTGTTGTCCTCCCATTCCACATGCAAGAAAAGATGTTGTATTTATAAGTATTTGGATGCTTATTTTGCATACATTTCGTTTGCTTTTTTCCACTGTGATTGAATGTCTTTATGTAGGTCACAGCATTACTGGCTGATAGCACAGCTCCCTCCAAGCTTCTGTTTAGACAGGAGCTGGTTTTGCTTCAGAATTTCAATTAAATGATCTTAAATGAATCATTCCAGGCTGACAGATCATTCAGTTTCTCTCGACTGTTCCGCTTTTTTTTCACGATCCTGAACCAAGAAAGTAAGATTTTCAAGCAACTTGAAATTGATCCCAGGAAAAAATGTATTTTACCTTAAAAAATGTATTTTTCAATCCAAATACATCTCTGCAAGTAAAAATTTACATGTGAAACATTATAGAAGAAAAATAAAGACATTTTTACCTTCTAAAAAGGTTATTTGCAATCACAACAAAATTGAAGGTCAACACACAACAATATTTATTTGTACTCTTTACTGGGATTCATAAGAATGCAAGAAAAAAATAGTTACAAAGCAGAAATCCAACTTTTAGACAAATGTCTCAAAGGAGGAGGAGATTAAGAACTGTGTGAATCATCCAGAAAGGATGTTAAGCTAACAAAGAAGTCCTGATTTTAATCAGTGCCATTTTTTTTGTCACAAAGCAGACTCTTGGGCTTTACAGACTACTTTTTTCAGGTTGTGTCTGCTCTGAAGTTCAGCAGCAGAGTCCAACAGCACCGGGGAGAGGAGAAGATGACAGCCCCCATCACAGTAATCTCTGACATCCTGGACTGCAGAGGCACCCCCCCTCCACCCTCCTCCTTTCCAAGTCTGGGATCATTTCAGCTGTCAATTTAAATGAGTGTGTTATCGGACAACTTAGCAAGTGGACATCCATTATCAGGACGTCCCTGCTCCAGCTGCCTGATGTAGCTTTTCTCAGGTTTTCCTGCAGCTATCTTTAAATCTTTCTCTTCTTAAATTCACAGATTCTTATCTACAGGCCTGCTTTAATTTTTCTGTTGAATAAATTGTCTGTAAACAACTCAAATTTGTACAATTTTAAGTCAAGTTTTCCAGTTTGATGATGTAACCTTAGCAAGAGAAAGATCTTCTTTGGAAATCACAGATTGTCTAAGCATCTTTTCTTCACAGAATTAGTGTCTTGTGGGACCAAAAATGTTTAAAAGCTAATGTAAAACAATACAAAAAAAAACTGTTTTCATAGTTGCTGCCTAATTTAATGAAACAATTACTAGAACAGTATTTATTAATATATTAAACAAGTTATTTCAGAAATATATACATTATTACAATTTTTATGCTTCATGAACCAGACATACTTTTTTATTTAATTAAAAAAGTTTTCTAAAATAAAATTAAAATAAATAGATTTCACAAATGCATTTTCTTAATTTATATTATAACTTATATTATCATAAACACAACGTGTATATGTATTTAAAGAAGAGTTTATTTGGCTAAATATCAAGTAAAATACCTTTTGTCCCTCAAGTGTGCTAAACAATCGACTTGATTGTTTATAATTTATGCAGACTATAAATTATTGGCCTAATTTGATACTGCCTTTCTATTGAATAGAAATATCAGCTTTAAGTTGAGCCATTCGCATAGACTGACTGAAAAGCCTGTTAACCAGTTGCTTTTCGGTGATCTACTCAGTCCAAAAGCTGCTTTCTTCGCGATCCATGCGCAAAGTATTGCATACTGCAGAAAAATACCGCAGCAAAAGGTCAATTGGAAATGAATAATGTGGTTATTTTTAGACGCATATATTTGTTTAGGCCCGGCAGGCGGCGTTAATTTAAAATAAAAATAAATGAACCTCCTCCAAAAGCCTCAGCCCGGCGTATCTAGGTTTGCATAACTTTGTCCTTTTGCTTGGTTCATTTTAATTTGGTGTGCACACCCCTCCCCGCTCTCCCCAGCCCTCCAAAATAAACCAAATGAAAGCTAAATCTGCCGGTAGGTCACTAATATATCGGGGGTGAGAAAGAGGGGGCGCAACTGTGACAAATTCCTTTTGTCTCCGCTTTGCTGGTACTTTATTACCCAGGCGAGCAGCATCGCCTGGAGATAACGATTCATCACGCACAGCCGGCAACCATAGACAACGCCTTTGGGCAAAGTCAGCAAAGGGCTTTCATTTTAAGAGAGAGGGGGAGTGCACGCGCGGCTGTTAGTGCACGAGCCTGAACAAAATGTGGCGGTGGTGAGGTACACCTTAATTGGCTACTAGGTTTAATTGCATTAGAAAAATTGCAGCAACAGTCCTGCTCTGCATCATGTTTGTATTTCAAATATCAGCCACTGAATGCTCTAAAATAACACAAAACCCTCAAAACGTAAGGAGCTTTTTAAAAAATAAAGTAACACAAAGCCCCTTATGGATTATTTAGTGGAGTTTTAATCATGATGTTTAAACTCCACTAAATAATCTGTGGATCGAGTTTGGACGTTTAGATTTGGAGAGTTTTCCCTAATCAGTGTTTTGTTGTTGGGGTCCAGTGGTTCCTTAGCAGTTAGATGTAGGTCACAGGCCCAAGATGACCAGGATCAAAGTAAAGGCTTCCCACTGGTCCCACTGCACCGTCAACCTATTTTTTTGTTGATATACTTTACCATTTTTGAATTCTGCATTGAAAACAACTTGTTTTGCAGCTATTATAGTAACTCACTAAAGAATTACGACTACCAGAATGAATTTACTGACTCATCAATCACGTTACCCTATGGGATAAAATGCTAATAAAAAAAACTGTATTGTTTTATATTTATTTAGTTATTAATTAATGTTTAACGCTGTTCTTTAAAGTTTCCTGTAGGTTTTTTGTTTAAAAAAATCTGACTAAGCAATCATTCATTTCGGCCATGCACTGAAAGTAAAAAGTGAATTCTATTCAATTTTAGTTTATTCCATTTTATTTTCAGACATTGACACAGTGTGGCGGTTGTTTGGCTCAACATCTACGGTAACATTATAGTGAAATGTAATTAATACTTTTTAATCTCACTTAAACCATTTCCAGAATCTGAAGGCCAAGTTGTTGTTGCATTCTCAGGAAAAGCTTGCTTTGTTTACAGGCTCTGACAGCATGAAATATTTGATCAAATCAGCTATAAATTATGACCCTGATTACATATGAATGTTTTCCTGCTACTGGTAAATTTGTCCTGTGTGAATTCAAGTGCCCTAAGCCACCGCAAACTTCACTTATACCTCAGGCTGGCCCTGGTCATAGGCGTATGTGGAAACAGCTATAAACAGAGCTGAATATGAATTATTTTCTAAGATGTGTCCTTAAAAATATGTGTGTTCTGGTGCTTTTAAAATGATTGAATAAAATCCTTTCATCACAATCCCAAAATACCCCAATCAATACAAACACATTCACACACATCCAGAAAGAGTCCCAGACTGCACATTAGAAATGAGATAACTTTAAAACAAATCTCTGTCATCCCCTGGTGCTTCCCTCCAACAGCAGACGCGGGAGCTAATCACGGCCAACAGCCTGAACTGGTGAGAATAATGAAAAGAGACACTTGGTGTCCTGATGAGGACGGATCGGCTTGTCAGTCTCAATAAAGAGATCTGTGATATTGCTCCTGATGGTTACAGGTTTTACAGCTGCGCTCAGCGTGCAAATAGACAAACACCAAATGAAGAACTGACTCATAAAATTGCTTATATAAAAACTTTTTTTATTCTTCAACTGAATATTTTACATAAACGTATGAGCTTATCAACAGAGTTTATTGAAGCGTTGATGGGGCCTGAACAAGAATGGGATGGGGGACATACTTTTGGTGTTTTATCTGATTTGATCTGAAATTGAAATTTCCACAGTCGTTAAATTGTTTTTAATCTGCAATAATATGTTTTGAAGTAATAAAATTATCATCAAAATATGAAAAAAAAACACTACAATTCATCAAAGCCTGACCTTTCCTCTTCAAGTCATTAATAATTCAAAATATGGATATGATACTGATATTTCAAATTTATAGGTGTAGCCATTGCCCCCTCGCCTTAGCAAACCAATAACACTGGTAATAAAGAACATAGCAGCTCTAAATGAATTGAGGAGGAAGCATTATTAGTCTCATGTATCATAGAAAGTTGGAAATTATTCATTAAGATTTGCTTATAGTTATAGTAAACATAAAATATTACATTTGTTGCATGTTTATAATTACTACATTTGTCAATCTGTTAATTTGACTATTTAAATATTATGCGTCAAATGATTATGAATGTTTGAACTCATTTTTAAGAAACAAACTGAATTTTGTGATTTTAGTTTTCCATCTTAGCATAAAAGGTTTTGCTGAATCTTAGCAATTTTAATAGAATAAAATATGTTCTTTGATTAATTGCCAGTATGGTTTTAAAGCTAGCAGGTCCACCTGGATGGGAGTAATGTAGCTAGTTGAAGATTTAAATAAACAATGTTAAACTCACTGCTCAGATATTACAGCAACACCACATTCATGTTGATGTTTGCTACCTTAATAACAAAAATCAATATGTTCAGAGGAAGAATGTAACCTGTGGTTTACCACACGTTCCATATAGGTACTAAAACTTTTTTACAATACATACATGGTATATAATTTGAAAATTCTAAATTCACTTAATTTGCTGAAGATACAAAAATTATGTCAGTCTAATAAAACTTTGGGATACTTTATGATTGCAATGGAGAGATAAATGAAATATTTCAAGAAATTATTTTATATAAATAAATTATCAATAATTATAGCAATACTGAACTTGGAACATTTGATAATAGACAAAAATTAAACAAGGTCTCAATGAATAAAGTTACTACAGACTGTATTTGTATGACATCTGATTTTCGCTAAGTAATAGTTGATTATAAATTGTGCTGGAATATAACCATTGCAAAGACATTTTACTTATCTAACAAACATGAGCTATGATCATAATAAAATTTTATTACATTTCAAACGTTCCAAATTAATGCACATCTTCAAGAACATATCTCTTTTATTTATTTATTTTTTGTTTAGTTTTTTGTTCTATCAAAGAACAGTCAATGTTAATAAATTCAAAAATTCATATCTTTAATGTTTGTGTGTTTGGGACCCACTGTTGGTTCGCTTGTTCTTTGGGCCGGCTGGTCTTCGTGACGAATAGTCCGGCTTAATTAGAAAATCACAAAATGTTCTTATAAAACTGTATAAAGTGCAATTCAGAAGGGGAGGCGCCTTATTTCTGATAGTTTTCGACTGATTCAGTTGACAGGGTTGCTATCGGGAAGCCCAGCTCCAATATTTGGGAGCTGCACAATGCTCCCAAATATTGTGCAAATTACATTACATTTCTGCAGCAGCATTACACATGCACAGAAAAAGAGAGAGATGTCTTACAGCCCAAACAGTCTATCCAACATTATTTTCCCTCCTCCTGCCCCTAGATCCTCCTGGTTTTGCATAAACGGCCAATTACCTCGTCGGTAAACTGATCTGAGGCTCGTTGCATCCTCTCCTCCCTGTTCAATTCATTTCCCAGTGACGCGCAAACATAAACAGGCCGAACTGCAGCGGTGTTTTCCTTCGCGCCCGTTCATCGTCCGCGCGCCGCGTTATTGATATGGCCCCGCATTCACGCAATTGATTTTTATGCTTCCCTCTAGCCACCTTGTGCAGTTGAGAGATATCTTTATTCGCACGGAAAGTGAAATAAGTGCGTAATAAAACGGTGATATATTAAATCCGTTTTTCCCCGTGTCGCGCTTTTATTATGAACCATTTTTCATCTTTATTGAATTGATACCCCGGCGATCAACGTCGTCGCTTCGGGCGGAGAAAGGTTAAATAATTTGTGCAAATCAGATGCGCCACATTTCACAGCAGAATCTATCTATCTATCTATCTATCTATCTATCTATCTATCTATCTATCTATCTATCTATCTATCTATCTATCTATCTATCTATCTATCTATCTATCTATCTATCTATCTATCTATCTATCTATCTATCTATCTATCTATCTATCTATCTATCTATCTATCTATCTATCTATCTATCTATCTATCTATCTATCTATCTATCTATCTATCTATCTATCTCTCACTGGGTTTACATTTCATTACTTTGTGGTGAAATGGGCCCATCAGTGCCTTTTAACCAGGCCTATATGCGCCGCGCACTTCCCGACATCATCTAATTTATGGCTTCATTCTCCTTCAAAGTGCAACAAATTATTGCTTCAACCAGCCTCACGCGCATAAATCTGCTCGCCGTGCATTGTAGCGCACGCATTCTGCAAAATGCATTGATGTAAACTCCAACACTTAGGATCTGGGTATGATATTATGCCATTTTAGTCTTGTTGGCCATTTGATATTTTTTGTTGGTGTTTGTTTGTTGACCAGCTTTGATGGTTCACGTGTTTTCCTTTTAATTGCATGAGCAACGAGGACCAGTAAATAAGACCATCATGAACTTAATATCCTCTGCTGGGAAGTTCCCAAACAAATTCAACAACAGACGCCTTCTCAAGAGTCCAAAATGGGTCCCTTCTGCACCCTTCAGTCTTTGGCCCAAAAACTTGTGAAGGAAACCTTACAGATCAATGATCCTAATTGGATAAACATATTATACTATCTGATATTAATGAAAAAAGTGAATTTGTTGGTTTAATGTATTAGTTTTTTGAAACAGCGACCATGGAGCTCCAGCAGTGTCACAATTCAATTCATACATATATTAACATTTAAACAACAGCTGAAAGCAGACACAAATAATTTACTAAGTATACAATTTAACAAATGTTTTCATGTAGTTTTTATTAACAAATGTAATAATTTTGACCATGCTGCAGAAGAGCAAATAATTGTTTGACAAGTGAGACCTTCCCTTCAAAATTAAAGGGCGGGGCTTACAGTGCTGTAGTTAAGACAATTGGTTGGATATGCATTTATTAGGCAGGTTACAGTAACAGTGACAATAAAAGTCCTGAAAGTGAATATTTTCAAATTGTAATAAACAATCACATTAAACTATTAAATTAAGATTTTTAGCCATTTTTAAATGATTATTTATTTTATGTTGTATTTGAAGGATTATGTTTGTTTATTTATTTGTTCATTTATAATCTTTTATGACTACATAGGTTACAGTTGCAAGAAAAAAAATTGGATGTCTCAAAATATTTTATTTCAGAACAGTTTTTATTAGAGATGGTTCAGTCAGAAATTTCGTAGTCCATACCTACTTCCGGTTTTATTTTGGGCTGGAACCAGAATTGGTTTGGCCGAATCTCTTTTTTTTTTTTCTTTTCCTGATGACTTTACCATGGTGTATAAAAGAGAGGGAATGCGCTGCAAGCTCTGATGAAGGCAGCAGGTTTGAGTCAAACAGAAAGTTCCTGAACCTTTATCCAAAGTTCAATAACTAAATAAGCATGCTTTTGGATGATACATTTATAGTAAAAACATTGTGTGAGTCACTTATTGTAAAGAAATCTATGCTTGGCCCACTTAATAGAGATCTCTGGCGGATTGATTGTTCCCATCTTTAGTTTCAATTTAAAAGCGCACTGCTGTTGAATTAAAACGCACAAATTCTAAAACACCAGAAAAGCTGTGCACAACATTTGCTGCGGCCTCTTTAAGACATCCGAGCAAAACAACTGTCCTGATGGAGGGAGGAGGAGGAGAATGAGGGATGAGAGGGAGGGCTGGCTGGCTGGAGGACCGAATGGCTGCGTTTTACGCTGTTACGCAGAGGGCAGGCTCACCTGCTGAAACGCCTGCAAGTGCACTTCGCCATTCAGCACAACAGAGCCCTCTTTCAGCGCTCACCTCCAATTAATATCCGAGCCTGCGAGGTCAGCGCTTTATTATTATACTGTTGTTGTTTTTCCTTTTTTTCCCCGCTTCCTCGGGTTTGTCCCGGTTTTTCTTGCTTTGTTTTTGATCCGAGGAGCTCGGTTATTTTGCCATGTTTCCTGCGTATGGATTGCCTCTGCGATAGTAGGCGAACAAAGCGCATCAAGTCTCTCCAGAGAGCTGCTTCATCCCAGAATCACGGATTTTGGTCAGTGAGTAAACTTCTTTGGATAAACCATCGTCGACGGGTTTTCCTCGTTGATCAGCTCTTCGTTGCTAAATCACTGGGAAAGAGAGCTCTGTTAAAGATGGATAGGCTACGCCAGACGGATTGGCATTTAATTTAGGAAACACCCGATCCCAATGCAGGACAGAAATAATGGCATGATTTTGGATAGCACCGGACGCGTTATTGGTTTCCTGGGAGTTGATGCTTAAATTCAGCAGAACAGTCTTGTAAGAGCAAGTGCTTAATTTCCCCAGACTCGAAAATACTACAAATCTAAAATAGTGAGACCATCACTGAAATAAACTATGGAACATACTGGGATCGAGGAGGTGAACCAGACACACCAGCAGCAGCATGAGCCTATCAGCTTCGGAATCGACCAAATCCTCAACAGCTCGGACCAGTCCAGCGGCTGCATGCTGCCCAACCGGACCGGCGACCCGGATTACGCGCTGGCCCCCAACGTCTACAGCAACGGCTACAACAGCGTCTACAACCCGGCCTGCTCCTACAACGTCAACATGAACATGAACGTCAGCATGAACATGAACATGAACGTAAATGTGAACTCCGGGAACTCGGGCGGGGTGATCCGGGTGCCGGCCCACAGACCGATGCCCCCTCCGCCTCCACCTTCAGCGGCTGCCGCGCCGCATCCGCCCCCAGGAATCCCCGCTGTGCCTGGCATAGGGATGGGCAACCCGGCCAACTTCACCTTCCCATGGATGGAGAGCAGTAGAAGGTTTGCCAAGGACAGACTAACAGGTAAAAAAATAATTTAGAAAATATCACTTTTTCTTTCATTTTTCTTTCCAGGTGGATTTACTCTACTGTGAAATTAAATTCAGACAATTTAGTCACTAACTGATACAAATAGAAAATGACTGATGGATTGTGCAGGCAAAGCGAAGATATGTTTTAATTTTTAGGTTGTAATCTGTAACGAATCATATGAGCTCACAGAGTCACTTTTATTATGCTGGAAGGGCAGCCTGATGAACGAGAGCTGAAATTGACACAGACGTGCTGATGAATCAGTATTGGACGATCACTCTCCATTTACAGCGGATGACGGATAACGACTCTCCCCGCTTTTTTATGAGAATGAATGATTTTTTTTCTTCTTCTTTGAGACAATGGAGAAAAGGAGGTGTCACAGAAATTACATTATTATTATTATTATTATTATTGAAATAAAATAAAATTGAAATGAGTTCAGAACTGAACTGCAGTTTATTCTGATTATTTCGCTACTGCTTAAAATTAATTTTTTTTGACAGAATAATAACCTAAATGTTGCAATTAATTGTATTAGCTTCGTGGTTTCTACTCCTAATTTATTTGTTTAATAGAAACATAAATAATAAAAAGTAATCGTAACATTTAACTAGTTAAAATAAAACCTAATTTCTTATTTTAAAAACGAAAATTGACTATTTTTTAGTGATATTTTGTCAGTTTATCTTAGTCTCATTATCTGTTGCATATGGTTTAATATATTTTTATACGTGACCCACATTCACAGATGTTTAAAAATAAAATAGAAAATGAACTGAATCCTTATTTGCCTTTTGAGTGGAATTTCCAAAAACATTTGCTTTTATGATTTTTCATATTTCTATTAACTATAACACGTAATTAAGTTTGTAAAACAATAAATTGAGTTATAAAAACAAGCAGATATATATTTTATAGATTATGTTACTGCTTATTATTCTATAAAACGGGGTATTTCCAAAATAAACGTTTTTATTTTGGGAAACATCGATTCAGATTTTTACTTTTTCAATAAGCGCTTAGATTTAAGAATAAAAATGGTAAACTTCCTGGAAATGCGTCGTCCTCGCCACTCATTAAATATTCATATTTCAGCTCCTTCTGCGTAATTAATTATTCAATACTAGTGGACGATATGTCATCTGCAAAAAGATACAGTGTAAATAGACTTATCAATTTTACTCATAGTCACAGAGGGCCCTTCGTTTAACTTCTCTCGGCTTTGTGTAATTATTTTGCTGCTTATATTCGTCCCTCTGTATTGATCAGCCAAAGATCCGCAGCAGCAGCGCCTGCGTGGTTCTTTCCCTCATCAGGACGCAGAAACACTCCAGATTTGTCCCGTTTCGTTTCCTATAAAAACCTAGAAATCATCTCTCCTTCCAGCAAGTTTGAATGTTTCTCCGCGTTTCTTTTTTCTCCTCCTCGCCTCTCCAGGATGAAACCAGAGGAGGAAAAAATGCCCTCCAGTGCAGCTCAAATCAGCTCAACGTTTTGCCAAAAGGCTTTCGGGCTCTGCAACTCTGGCGTTCATTGCAGCTCGTTTAGCGCGGATGTAAACAAAACCCGTTCAACTGCGCCGCAGATTCTCGTCTTTCACGTAATATGGGGCAGAAATTCACCACCATTCATCACGGTGGCCAACGCAAAAGCAGACAGGCGCAAAAAAAAAAAATAAAAAAAATGAAGATGTATACGGGACATTATGAGCCTCAATCTGCAAAAAGAGTCATAATCTAATACCCAATCACTCAGAGCTGATTTATGTCATATTTTAGGTTCATTTTGCATAAATATGATCAATTCATCCCGTAATCAATCCTAGTTGATCTGTGATAATATCTTGTTAAAATAGATTATAAAGTTTAAAGTTTTAGGTTTACTATTTGATTTTCTAATTTTGGTGGTGGTGGTGGGGAGTACCGCTCAGATGATCATAACAAAGAAAGAGAACAAATAAATTGTATATATATATATAATTTCAATTAGTTATTAGCTTTAATAAGCAAAATTAAAACGTGAAATTAAATATTAATCAAAGAAACAAGAACAATACGTTCGATATTAAGTAGTTCAGTATGGAGTTATAACCTCAAACATTAAAACCCCTTAAAACAACCAACTAAATATGCAATAAATAAATAGTAAATGTAAACAATGTGTTAGATGAAACATAATTCACAGTCGAATCTGAGCACGACTTATTTAAATGAATAAATCCGAGCAAAATCTAAGTAATCCAGGTAATAAATGACCAATTTCAGCATTTACACTTCCGCCAATAATAAGAATAAAGATGATCATGATTATCATGCATCAATAATGTGGATTGTTGACGCATTTCAGTGTCATGATACGGATGAGCAGCTCCATAATTCACCTAGCAGCAATAAAGCATAATTAGAGTCTTTTCTCTCTGCAGTGAATGTGTCTGGGAGCAGCGGAACTCCTCCCCGCGCTGCTTGTTTTTATTTCACGGTGACGGAAAACAGAGTCCTCTCCTTTTTGTCCCGTGTTGTGTAATAAATAGCAATGTATGTTCACGTTATATTTCAATATCCCCCCTTAGAATCCTTCGCGGATATATTTATTAGATTGCTGCGGAGGTAATATCCGCAGTGGGGAAGGGAGGCGCTGTCACTGAGAAGTGTTATTAAGTATAAGTGGTTTTATTATGGGAAACATATTCTCCACGGTGGCATTTTATTTTTTCGATAATGCGTATGCTAAATTGTGTTACCGAGGAAAAAGATTTTGTATTTCCACCGGTTTCTTTCTTCTTTTTCGCTTCTTCATCTTAATAAAGAAGGAGTAAAAGTCCAATTATTTTGTAGAATTTCTGCTTTTATTTGCTTTTCCCTTTATGTTGGAAGAGTTTCATGTGACCCCATGAAGGATCGACTCCACACAGGCCGTTAAACTGATTACACCTTTCTATGTCAACACTATTAAATTGATAATTATACATAAAATTACTAACACTGTTATTTTATTGTAATAAATGTTATTATTAAATAAAGCAGCTCCTTGAATAATATAATACAATGTTATTTATGATCATTTGTTACCACTGTACATATAAAAATTCAAATATCTAATATTCACAAGAAAAAGTCACAAAATATGCTCATATTCTACAAACAATTGAATTGTGCTTTGGCAATTTTGGCTATAAACTATAAAACTTATCATTTTTCTGCCATTTCCTTATATTCTGCACAGTTTCTACAACCTCAGGTCATGAAAGCTTTTACAGCTGGCTCATGCATTACAGCAGCACACATGTGATACAAGTTCAGCTGCATTTCAGAGTCTGTAAGGCAATGCCTTGCTGCAGTTGGCAGCTCCAAAAGAGCCTGCAGCTCGTTTGGTTGCCTCTGAACGTGCTCGTATGTCCCTGGCCCATTAGTTAGGCCACAGATGGCCTGAAATAGCCTCCTAATGTAGGATTATTTGGCCAGACCTGCGGCTGGGAGCAACAACAGGCCTCCTCCGTGTTCTCCCTCCGTGACCTGTAAGGCTCCAAGATGATTTAAGCAACAATTTCTCTAAAAATCAAGGATAATGGCTATAAAGGTGTTGCAGTCCACTTATAGTGAAGTTATAGAAATAAAACTGAGTTTTTGTTTGTGTAAAGTCTTGATTAAATACCATGGAGGGTTATCCATGTCCCAAAAGGTGCATCAGTTGGGTGCAATTGCCGTTTTATTGTTATTGAGCGATTATCAAAGTGAACACATAATGTTAAGTTGTATTATGAGCCAATAAAAATATCACAGAAGATTAAAAATAACAATAAGAGGAGGAAACAGAGAGGTCAGGGTTAGGCCTGCTTTCTGTGTCAGACTCTAAATGTGTGCTGCTAATTCACACAGCGCCGATGTAAACTTTATGTGACCCACTGTTACAGCACAATCTAGTAGCTCATCTGTTCTTTACAAATCATTTGTTCGTGTGCGCCTCAATTTGCCAATCGTGTTCAGCACCATCAGGGGACTCTCGCAGCTCCTTGGAAATGACTGCAGCACGGATAATAGCTTCGTGTTCCATTTCCCATCCAAATTGTCATCGTGTGTACGGGCAAATGAATTTTCAGCTTGCTGAAACTCTGATAGCAGCAGCAGCCGCAGCCCCGGGGGGGACACCTATGCAGATGTTTTCATATTCATTTTGGCTCCTGGTGAGCTTCTCTGACAAAACAAAAACAAATAAACAGCCTGTAAGACAGCAGGCAAACAGCTTGCTGGGAAAGAATGACACAAACATGCACCGTTTGTTTTATTTTTTCTTGCTTTTTTCTTTTCTCTTTTTTTAGCATTTGATTTCCATTCAGCTTCAGAAGGAGAATGTGGGCTGCAGAGTGGATCTATGGCCGACGATCTCATTACATTTATTGATCACCTGTTTACCCACGGCTGACAAAATAGACAGGATTCATAGATATTTTATGATGCAGAGGATAAGTTGTCATTAATACCCTGCATGTGAGGTTCGGAAAACACAAACTGTGTGCATGTTAGCTTTAGCTCAGCCCTGAACAAGTCAGATTTAACCTGCATTGTTTTTTATGCTTCTCTTAATTGAGAGTAGTCCAAATGCCTTTTGTGTACTTTTACAAACCAATCAGAGGAAAGGTTTTATGAATTTTAAATTATATTTTAAATGATCCAGTTTAGGCTTAACTAGTCAGAATATTTAAAATTTTGAAGTGAATTTGGTTTATTTACATTCTATCAAGTTATTCTTAAAATCAAAAACAATAAAACATCCCTTTAATTAGTGCTATGCTGAATAGCTGCAGTCCACAGCGATGCATTCTTAAGTTTTCACCTTGCTAACTTCAAATTGGAATCCAACTGTCATTTACCAGATATGCAAAAAAGCAATTTGTCGTTTTGGCTGTAACTGAGAAAGTGTTGTTTTTTTTTCTGTCATTCTTGACAGAATGACGTCCTGAGTAGTTGCCACATAACAGATTTCGAAAGCATTGTGCAGAGAAAATCATTGTTTACATACAAACCATTTCACTTGACAGAATTTAAAGCTTTAGTGACAGAATTAAACGATTTTTGTGCAAATATCCATTTTGTTTAAATCTGATTGTGCTTTGTTTAAATAGAATTTGCTTCTAGCTTCTGTGTTTTTACGTTCCAGCTCATTCAAGCTTTCTCTGGATGGCCTGTTTGTGCTTGATTTATCTTTATAACCCTGCAAGTCCACTCTCATTTTCTCTGAATGAGACATATCTCATTTTGTCGTAAAAATGACCAACTTTAAGAGAGCAGCAGTAAATGTCATTAAAATAGAGTCTGTTCATCATTCAGGCCCTCTTCATATGATTAGCTGCTATGGGTCGGTGCCAGCCCGACTGCTGCTGCTGTACTCCAGATGTGGGACCTGACTGTGTCTCCCTTTCCTTTAGGGGAGGAGGCAGAGGAGAGCCGAGCTGGGGAGGCCACAGGGGGGCCGGAGGCTGCCGGGTCACTCTGTCCTCTCCCCAAGGGAGACATCGGCAGGGTCCCTGTCTGGAGCACGGTGGAGACATTAGCAAAATGCTATTACCCAGAACTCGCTCACCTGCGAGACAGCAATGGTCTTCTGGCAGACTATCCTTTTCCAAAGGGGGCTTGCCCAGGTGAGTCTCCCCTGACAATTAAATAATCATATTTTATCAAATCAGATCTCTTTTAAAGTGTTGTGTTTAAAATAAGTGCTGCTTATTCATCTATGTTTTGCATTTTCTATATTGTGTCCATATGAGTCTTCAAAAACCTGTGAAATATAATTTATATCTCAAATTTTGTAAAAGTGAAACAAGTTATTTCTCCCCACTCAATTTTCCAGCCGCCCTCTCACCCTTCTCGGTGACCCGACGCATCGGCCACCCCTACCAGAACCGGACGCCGCCCAAGAGAAAAAAGCCCCGCACGTCCTTCAGCCGGGTGCAGATCTGTGAGCTGGAGAAACGCTTCCATCGGCAGAAGTACCTGGCGTCGGCTGAGCGTGCCACTCTGGCGAAGGCCCTCAAGATGACAGATGCACAAGTCAAGACCTGGTTTCAGAACAGGCGGACAAAATGGCGGTAAGACTGCAGAAAGGGGAAGGGGTGTTCATTTCTGTTTTCTTCACTTCAAATCGGATCCCTTAAAGCAAAACAAAGAGATTTAAGTCATTTTATCTGACAAGGATGTCAGCTTTTACTTCTGTCATAAACGGACAGCTCTGGATGTCACTTCTTTCTTAAACTGCTCACCTACATCTTACCTTAAGCACAATGGCCTGAAGCTGAAGCATTGAAGAGCTTGTAAAACTCAACACCTATTCTGCTTAGCTTAGCTGCCTGTCGAGGCCAGTTCGCTTGACCAAGCACAATTACTGGTGAGGCTCCTGAAAGGCCTTTTAGAAACCTGCTGTCCAAAGCAATACTGAAACACTCACAGGAGGAGCCGTCTGCCAAATCCATACACACACATACACACACGCATGCTCTTTCACTTCATTCCAACTGTTGTTTATAGTCATTTGGAGGTAAACGAGTAGAAAATCAAATTATAATGCCCTGCCCATTGTTAAAGGAGCAGGACGCATATTTCAAAAGCAAATTACAGAGAGCTAAATTACCTTAAGTCATTACCTTAAGGGTTTTTATGTTTAAATGACCCTAATGCTTTTTAAATGACTTTTTTTTTATAATCGTTGCAGTTAGAAAACAGGTAAACGTTTTTGCAGGGTGGAGTAAATTTATTGATACAGTGATTTACAAATTTAATACGACCTCTTTTCTTAAATTGCAACCACAAACTTGGTTGCATATTTTTGGGATTTTGTGTGGGAGAGAAATACAACATAATGTTTAATCTTGACATGAAAAGAAATTGATGAATAAAGCATGAATTTGTGTTGTGAATTAAAATCTGAAAAGTGTGGCTTAGATTAATTCATATTGTAGAGAGGAAATTAGAATTTGCAAGTGTTTTGTGGCTTTGCAGCTTTAGATGTTTAGAAAATACAAGTTTTTCTTCTCATTTAATTTTTTTTTTTTCAAAAAAGTTGCTATGAATGTGAATTTGTAAGTATTGGCACAAATTCCCAGTTAGATTTTGGTCAAGCCTTGTCTAAACCATTTCCTTGCAGCTCTGGCTTTATGTTTTGAGTCTCCTGCTGTCTCTAGTCATTTTTCCCATTAACTTTGGAAAGCTACCCCACAGCATGATGCTGTCATCACCAAGATTCACAGTAGGAATAGTGTGTACAGGGTGTAAGATTATATCACACACAAGCAAACTTCATTTCCTGACGAAGCAATATCTGCAGACAATTGAATTTTATTTGTTGCTATCAAAGAGAAAGGGCCTGAATGCAAAATTTAAAAAGTTTTTCCACCTCATAGTTATGCATTATTTTATGGTGGACTGTCATAAGAAATTCCAATACAAAATATTTTGAAGTTTGTTGCTTTTACATAAATTATTGTAAAAAAGGTTAGAATGGCATAAATACTTTTGTCAAGTTCTGTAGTTTATTGTATTTTGCTGTAGAAAAAAAAAACTGCTTTTGCATGAAAATCCTCCAAACAATTACATCATTCAGTCTGAGTCTGCACCACAGGCTGTAATAAAATGAGTCTGCTCACAATAAAACACCAGCAAAGCGTATCCTGACTGAGCGCCATGTCACAAGCGCAACGGGGGAATTGGCTTAACTCATTTTTCTGATTCCTACTTTTGCTGAGATTTATGCCACGCTCCCCCCGTTAGTCTTGCATCTGATCGGATGAGCGTGAGGGATGTCTTTGCGTGACGACCACGCTGGTAACAAGACGATGATCAAATCAACAGCCGGGGAATCGGATTATGATAATGCTGTTAACAATAATGTGTGGCTAATGGATGGAGGTTGGTGTGCGTGAAAGAGGGGGTGTTCAGAGGTGTGCTCCTGACTCCTACCTACCATTCAGATTTCACTGTTGAGCAGCTATTTTTGTTCACTACTCTCCTTTCTGAAGATTTATTGCTGCAATTTGCACAAACATCAAGAACAGAGTCCCAAATTACTAATGTTTCAAACACGTGATTGATCTGAATGTTAAATTTAGTTCTTTAATCATATAGGTTCTAAATAAAATCAATATTTCACCTACATCTAAGGAGAAACGGAAGTACATTTAGAAACTCAAATATCCCCATGTCAGTATAAGCTCCTCTATTAATGGTCGTACCGGATGTACAGGATGTGCTTTACTGGTGTTGCTCTGAAATAAACAGAAAAGCAGATGTAAGTTTTCACCTTGAGGCACACCCTCCCACCGCTCCTCCCCAGCTCTTGTGACTCGTGTCAGTCAGCAGCCGTCTGGGCCTGGAGCTGATCCTGCAGTGCAGGAGCTGAATAAATATTCAGGTGCAGCAACCAGTTTGCAGATAAGGAGCTTTTCACATGCAACGTGTTTCCCTTTCTGTTTATAGCCTTGCTCTCTGCATAACATTAGATTCATCAGAAAAATATTATTAGTGATTTTTCTAGGAAATTAGGAAATTAATGTTAATAAAAGTTCTACCATTCCTGCAATTTTATAAGGAAATTTGAGTTTGTTGTGAATTACTTTTTCAACTAAATTCCAGCAGTGCCTGATTTTAGCATTTTTGTTTATAACTTCTTAGAATGAACAGTTACTGTAAATACTTGTTTTTCTTTTTTATTTACAAAAAAATAAACAAATCAATGAAACTAAGGAATTGGTGAAAATAAATTTGTATTTTAATTGATTATTTTGTTCCTTTTTTCATGGAAATAGAATTAAAATGTTCTCTCTTTATAGCATTTTGGCTGTAAAAAATTTTATTAATGAGTTATTTTTCTTAGAATGTACCTTTTCATAATGCAGTTATTTTGATATTTTAATTCACTTTGTATATTAGTTATCTAATTTTTTAACAGTGTGGTCAAGACGTTACTTTTTACTTGTTAAATAAAAATACAAAAATAACAGCAAAAAGGTTTCCTAAAAAATAGATATTTGCAGCCAACATATTTTGTTGCTATTATTATTTTTGTCCATAATATCTTTTCTTATTTTTTTCTGCAATGTTTTTATTGTGAATTTTATATTTTGTCAGATTTTGATTTTTGCCAATTCATATGCTGCACATGAATCGGCTCATTCATGTGCAGCATATATTATTTTCCCTTCCTTATTCTATTTTTTATTAATTTGTTTCAGAACTGATTGTTTTAAGGTCACAAAATTGTTTACACATATTTAAATGTCTATATTTGTTTTGTCCTATTTTTTTGTTTTAGGCAAGTGAAAAAAAACAAAAACTAACCAGCCCAAATTAATTACTGGATTTGACACCCTGCTTAAAATGCAATGATGTAACATGTTTTTTTCTGTACATGCCTAATAAAATAAAACATAATTTTGGTTTGAAAGGATTCTCCGCTCACCGTCCGTCTCCTCCTTCTTACAGGAGACAAACTGCAGAGGAAAGGGAGGCAGAGAGGCAGCAGGCCAACCGACTGATGCTGCAGCTTCAGCAGGAAGCTTTCCAGAAGACGTTGAGCCAGCCGCTGCAGCCAGATCCCCTCTGCCTGCATAACTCCTCCCTCTACGCCCTGCAGAACTTGCAGCCTTGGGCAGAAGACAATAAGGTGACCTCCGTCACCTCTGTGGCTTCTGTGGTGTGACCGTGTGGGTGTGAATGTGTGTCTGGAAGAGAAAAGGGAGGGAGGGGAAAGGGACAAAGTTTGGAATGAAATGCCTATATCCAAGTGCCGTCAGAATAAAAAGGACAAAAGTGAGGAAATTCCTCATATTCTCCTAAAACCTTCTCACTAATCTGGGAGATCATAGACAAAGGAAAATGGTGCTTGCTTTGCAGGGAGAGACTGAGTGGACATTGTGCTTCCTCACTCACTGATCATTACCAGCAACATGGTGGGGGAGCAAACGTAGAAAGAGACGGCTATATGTTACTGTCAGGATCTACAGAAAAACACTGTGTGGACCTCAGAGCACAGGAGCCGCACTTAGATGCTGTTTGTCAAAATTAAGCAAGTCTACAAGTGTTATTTAAGAAATCTAAAGTCTGTTGAGTCATACCCTGCCTTACACCAAGTTTCCGCTTTTCCTTCAGCTGTCGGTCTAAAAGAGAAGAAGGCACTTTCCCCACTAAGTGCCAGGAAACAAATGGACACCTCTGTACATGCCCAACTACTGAGACTGCCCCTCATTTGCCTCCGGATCCATCATGCAAGGCAGCAGGAGGCTCATTGCCAGTGGCGGAAAATATACAGTCTCCATTTTTTTCGCTTATGACTTTGTACAATGTAGTAAAATGCATGTTTCAATCCTTTTCTGTGTGCACTCGGAGGACCCACTGGAGTCAGCTGCGGTTGAGGTGGATCTTCTCCCCAGCTGCAGAGCTCAAGTGGTAGTGGAGTGGTCCTGATGATGGATTCCTCATTATGTTAAAAAAGTGTTTTATATTAAAAGATATTGTGACTTTTTGAAACGATGACCAACTTCTCTGCTTTTCTTGCCTCTTTCTGTTGTTTGTTGGGTTCTTTCACCAACTGACTGTTTGTATTTTTTATCTCCATTATGAAAAAGATGCAATAATGCTTTATGATTTTAGAAAACAGTCAGCCTCATGGGATTTACTTGTGATTACGTATTAAAGTTTCAAACCACCCAAAGGTAAGATGCCAACAGACCTGCATCTGTAAAAGAGCACAGTAGCTATTTTTTAATCCATAAAAACTGATGACTGCAGCTCCCATGTGTGCATGTGGAGCAGGACGGTGCCAAACGACAGTACGAAAAACCCTCCATGGATAAATTAAAGTTTGAAATCAATACCAGCGCAAGCTAAAACGGGGGGACAAAGAAAAGTATGAGTTTTGCTTCGGTACGGAGTAGGTTTAAAATGAAGAAACCTGGATTTGTTTGTTCGTTTTCTGCAATTTACTGTTGCAATTTAAAGGAACATTTGCTCAGCGGATCAGGAAGAAAACTAAATTACATTACATTTGTGTCATTCCTCCAGGTTGTCTCATGCTTTCCAGTCTTCCTGTTTGCCTTGTCTCATTTTGGCTGTAAATGAAGATAAATACTTGCATTAATAGGACTATTATTTGTATAAAAATATATTATTTTGTGCACGGTAAATCTACCTTGCACAAATAATTAATAACTCAGTGTTGGGGAAAAGCATTGTTTTTAGAGATTCTTTGGTTCATTTACACACAGTATCATACAAAAACAAACAGTGATAATCAGATTTTCTTCATTCAGCAAAACAGCTATTCAAATCAACCTGTCTCTAATTTGAAAAATATTTAGACCCTTTGTTAAATTATAGATTAACTATGATCAACAAACATTTCATTAGCCAAAACCAGTGATTTCTAAAAAACCCAAGTGAAGGAACTATACCCAGATATTGGAGAAAATATGAAACACTAGTAAATCTCAGCGCCTTGCCTACCTAACTTACTCCCAGAATGCATCAGCAGCTCATCCAGAAGGTGAAAAAAACCTGAAAAAACATCCAAAGCACTGAGTGCATCAATTGCCTCACTTAAGGTCAGAGTTTAGTATCTACAAACAAACTGGGTAAAAATGGAGAGTTCCCTGGTCAAAACCGCAGCTGATCATGAAGAAAACAAAGACCCTCCTCACATCTTCCCAAAAACTGGCACAAAAGATTCTGGGGAAAATATTCTATGTACTGACAAGGTGAATGTAGAGTGTTCTGGAAATTGTGCTTCTTGTTACATTATAAAACAAATGTATCATTTCAAAAACATCAGCCCAGAAATCAAACATGGTGGTGGCAGAGTGGTGGTCTGGGGTGGCTTTGCTGCTTCAGCACCTGCACAGCTGCTGCAACCGATGGAGGCATGAATTCTGCTTCCTGTTAGAAAATCCTGAAGGGAAATGCCGAGCTATCAGCCTTTCAGATCAAGAACACATTGGTTATGCTGTTGGACAATTATCAAAGGCACATCAGTAAGTCTGACTTGTGATGGCTAAAAAAAGTAAAAAGTAAAACAAGTAAAAAAAAAAAAGTAAAAGTAAAGGCTAGTGAAAGTGAAAGAGTTAAATCGGGACTCCTCTGGCCCAACCTTAAACAGGCTGTTCAGGTTAACAAACCCGCACTGTGCCTGAATTGAACCAGTTGAAGAGCGAAGTCAAAGTCTCATTGCTTGTTATGTAAATGGTGAATGGCATGTGAAGGGTAGCACAAGCAGTTATTAGAGTGAGGACCCCAAAATGTATGTGTCCTCATCTTCTGTGCCTTTCAAGTGAAGTGGGCGTGGCCAGATGTCAGCAGTCTTTGACTGGGAACAGTGGGCTACTGTTCCCAGTCAAAACTGGGTTTTAGCTTAGCTCCAGTCCAGGTTTGGTTTGTATTTAATTTTTGTTTTGACTTGTTTGTTTTAAAGTTTTGTATTTAATTATTAATGGTTTTTTTGTTGGTAATTGGTTGTGGTGTGTCCTGTTTTAATCATGACACTACATGATTAAAACAGGACAACCTAAAGTCAGCTGGACAGTGGCTTTAGGTTTAGAGAAACATGACTTGAGCCAAGTTGATTTGGACAGATTTTTCTCTCCATTTAATGAAATCATTGAAAAGGTTGTGTTTTATATTTACTCTGGTTATGTTTGTCAAATGTTGTAATTTGTTTTATGTTCTGAAAGTGGGACAGAAGGAATAACTTTCAGAAAACTTCATTTGAATAGTTCCAGCATTACTTGCCTAACCTCAAATGAACCTGATTCCATACTGGTATGATTTATCAACTAAATATAATGCTAGAATGGAAAAGCTGTGTTTGGAAACTAAGTACCTCTAAATATGGAGGAGGGGAGTTGGTAAGCTACTCTGTAGCATACAGATGTGTGTTAACACAATTTCTTTCCCTTTGAGCAATAAGCTCAATAAGCTCCATGCTCTTTGTAATACAGATCAGATCATCCAATGTTTTCAGTTCCTTCTGTATATAAAATGAGATTTCTAGATTTATGTTTCTTGAATAATGAGACCAAACAGAGATGTTTAGTGAAATAAGCACAGCACATCAGTAGAATTATCTCATGTCTGCCAAGCATGGTGCTGGAAGGGTGAAGCTTGGGGATTGTAGTCTCTGAATGTCTCTGAAACCACCTTCTCTTCAACAGCTCATGTTTGGCTGGTTCCCGTTAACAATAGAACAATATTGTATAAAAAAAGCTATGTCTCAAAATTCTTCCCCCAGCGATATGTGAGAATGATAAAGTCATGAAGATACCATCGGGCGCTTGCTGCTACACATGGGTTTGCAACCATCTTGCATCACTTAGTACCTCCACAGTTTTTGCTTCAACACTAGTGACAGTGTGGAATCTCTTGTGTGTTTTTAAACTCTAAGAGTTTGATTTTGATCGTTCTAGAAACTGGGTAAGATCAAATCATTATCATTCCTCATAAACATGGAAAAATAACATCAATTACAAGAGGGTGCACTTTTTTACTGTAACTGTGTGTGTGTATATACTGCAGGCATGACAATAGTGTTTTAAACTGAGCGCCGTTTGTTTTGGGAAAACAATCATTCCTGTTTTGGAGCGTCGCGCCTCCGCCCTTTTGTTTGGTCTGATTGTTGTCTTTAAGAATCCTCGCCACCTACACACAGACGGTCGTAAACATCTCGCTATCAATGCATCCAGTTTATCGTGGAAGTGTTTATCATCTCAGTCATAACAAATAACAGCCTGTTTAGAAGAACAGTAAACACGTCATTCATGTTCCCTGCTTGTAAATGAGCCATCATTGCCACAAACGTCCCAAAAAAACGCTCCCTGCTGTACTCCGCCTCTTCTTCATGGCACCAAATCGCTCGTTTTCATTGGACTGTGAGCACAACACTGGCCTCTTGTTAGCCTTGGCTGTACCTGCTGATGACAAATACCACATTTCACAAGGAGTGTGTGTTTTGTTTAAGCCTCCTCATATTTGCTTTGAGCAGTTTGACGATGTGGTTCGAAACAGCTGTCTGCATGTGCACCCACCCCCGACAACCTGACACAGTGCCGCAGTAAGTCAGGTTTTCAGGATGTCTTGCCTGGTTAGGATCCTGTCAGTAGCAGGCAGATCTCCAGGTGACGCCTCCTCAACCCCCATTTCCTCCTCTCCATCCTGCTTTCATCTCTCACCCCCAGAGACCTTGAAGACGTGACTTGGCCCATTTCAGAAAAATTCCTGCGTTTGCTGTTTTCATACTCGTGCTTTGTGTTTTCCTACAGGTGCTTTTAAATATATTTTTTTTATGTTTTTCTCTTTTTTTTGTTTCTTTCTCACTGTCTTCCTACTGCCACCAAACACTGTGTCCTTATTCAATAAAATGTCACCACACGAGAAGAGCAAGCACACAAGGCTCACACTCTATCAGGCTTCCCATCAAGTACTTTGTTTTGAACAGAGGCACCTAAAAGCTATTCACTGCACAGAGCTATGTGTCACGCTCTGTCTATACTCATCCATTGTTTCCTTTCTTGAGCAATAGAGTAAACATTTAAGGCAGCTGCTGCAATTTCTGCTGCTTTATCACTGAAAAGCATAAAAGTCTGAGTTTTAATTTAAAACTAAATCGATTTGCAAAACTATTCAGTTTTGTTCCTATCAGATGAAATTGTTTTGCATTAGAAGTAAAATCCATTCACCATTTTATAAAATCTGATTGACACCTCCCCATAAGGAATAATTTAGTGACTTTAACTTTCTGACTACCAGATGTAATAATATCACTCCATGGTGCTTATAACCAGTTTTATGCTTCGACAGCTGCTTGATTTCAGTAAAAAGCAAACACTATGAGAAAGTGCCAAAGTGTATTAGCTCGCTTCTAATGTGCTGACATGCAAAGCTTTGTTGACAAAAGCCTTCATGGTCCTTGACGATGAAATCCTGCCACGGTCCGTTAGCTTGAGTCACTTGGAAAATAAAAAAAAAAACACCGGATATTTAAAAGGAATTATGTTGAAGACAAATATATTCACTGTGTATGTTATAGTATTTATATATGCATGAAAGAATCCTGTATTCTCATATTTGGTCAGTAACAGCGTAAAGGATTCTTCAAAGGTAAATTTAATAAAAGAACAAACATGAGCAAAATGAAACACCTTTAAGCTCTGGTGAAAAGTGGAAAGCAAAACAAATAGATTCTTTTCAAATGCAATTTCTGGAGAATTGTCTTCTGTTTGATTTGGCTTCTGAACAGAAATACAGCTAAATGTATTGTTTATAATCTGGGAGTAGAAAATGTTTGCAGTTGTCACTGGTCCAAACAGATAGACTGACTTCTTCTTATACTCTATACAACGTAGGAATTAAAAACAACAGGATTTGGGTTATATTTTCTACCCATAGGTTTGACCTAGACTACTTTGTATTGTTTTCTATTCTAAAAACTAAGGGATACAAAAGACATATAACCATGCATATACATACTCACAGCTAAAGGTAATTTAGAGTAACAATTTAACTCCTACATGCATGTTTTTGGACCATAGCAGGAGAAATATGCACAGAAAATCCCTCACTGTGAGTAGGTCCTACCCCTAATGCATTATGTGTTACATGCATGCTAGTTTCTAAGAATGTAATGAAAACATATACAATTTGTAAACCACTTGGGAGGTCAATAAATGACAAACATTTATTTAATAACACAGGTACAAAAAATTACACAAGTAAATAAGTCAATTTGAAAGAGTTTGCCATGTTGTTCAATTTGTGAGTAACTGTCACTTACTTTGAGCCTCATTTCTCACCCACTATATTTGACAAGAGTATTAAAAAACAACAAAAATTATGTGTACCTTATCAGTGGCCCCCACCTAACCAAGCCCCTAAATGCCTTTTTGCTGCTGCAAGCAGCTTTGATGGATACAACTCCGCTGTGGATCCCTGAGAGATTTTCACTGGCACTTGGAATCGATTATAAAAATTACACTGAATAAATAAAACAAATAAATACAACAACCTCATAATGTCAGATTTTAAATGAAAGAAATTAAAAATGTTACTCAACAAATATTTGAATTAATAAAAATTATGCTCAACACATAGAACTGCTTAAAAATATTCCTGTCTCTATAAACTTTAAGAGTTCTTCAGGAATAGTTCTGATGCTGAAAGTTTTAACGTTCCAGTTTTTATGAAAAACTTGTTTATGATAAAAATCTAATTCCATATGGTCTTTTACAATTCAAGTTTTAAATTTAGAAAGATACTCTGACCAGGGTGTATGCAAACAGTTAAACTAATACAGTAACTACCATCAACATCAGAACATAGCATCATTTCAGAATCTTTTCATTTCTCTAACCTATCAACAATGATGAAGCAAAATGTGTTTCAGAAATACATTATAGTATAGTGTGAGATGTACAAGGCAAAATTTTTAACATAAGTTCTTCATCAAGGAGTAAAAATAATAACACTGTAATCGGGAGAATATTTTGTGAAATATTATGAAAAGTGTTTGTAATTTATTGCTTTATAAGGTAAGTGTGTTCAGCTTTAAATTTCAGCACAAATAAGTCATAAAGTTATAAAGTTTAATTCCAAAAAGTTGTGTCAAACAAATATAATTTTCTTTTATTCAGTAGTAGAAAGTCTTTTAAAATGGTTAACATTAGCTGAAGGTTTTTTCATACTGTGCTGTTCATTCAAACAGGGGTAACACTCTAGACGGGCAAAAACCGAAAACACAAAGAAGATGGATAATGAATCAATAAAAAATAAATCAAAAATGAAAGTAGAGACTGAAGAAACGAGAAAGAAGTATAGAAAATTAATTTGTCATCTGAAGTATTGGTATATGCTCCAACATATATATAAGCAAAAAAAAAACTTGTTTAAATATGTTAAATAAACAAAATTTAAATAATATGAAAAAGACTAAAATAAATTTACATAATTTTGTTGTTTAACTGCACAGAAGAAATATTTCTAAATTTACATTTTAGAGTCAGTTAGCAGCAGCAGCAGGAAACTCCAGTCTCTGACTAACCGGCAACAGTTTTAGGTGAAGAATGATGAGCTCTTTCAATAACCTGACAGTTCAACGCTAAAATAACCTGCAAGCACAAAACACTGGTACACATCTCAGTTATATATGCACACATTTGCATACACAAACAGAAATGCAAATACAGACTTCAGTACCAGATTAAAACCTACCATCCACATTTCAAAATGAAAAGATCAAATAATCATACTAATAATACTGCAAAGTACAATATTGACTTTTACTGTTATGGTTTGTTAAATATGTAAATATAAGGGACAATACTAATTTAGATGATTAGTTTGAAAATGCAGAGCACATATGATCAATATTTTTTGTCAACATCATGCTCCTTCTGTTTAATCTCCAAACATGTCCTGACAGTACAAAAGTGTTTTTTCAAGCCTCTGTGCAAACAGGATGTGGACTCCTTTATTCATCAGCAGCTGGTGCTTTGATTGCTCAATAGAGTTCAGCTACTGGTGCATCAGTCATCAGAGAGGAACTTAAAAATAATATTTTACAATCACAAAGTATGAGCTGTTTTGTTCTGTGGTACTACATATTCTCTTTAGGTTTTTGAACCAGGAATATAAAGTGAAGAGAGTAGATTTATTAATGCACGTCTGTGCATTAATAAAGTGATAAAAAGACAGAGGATGTGTCAAACTCACTGAAATGCCTTTAAGTTCAACAGTAAATCAGGTGAACATCTACAGACTTGATGCTTTGATAGTGAAAGTATTACAAAGACTATAAAATGCTTTGGAAAACAGTTAAAAAAAGAAGTTATAATTAAATGTAGTATTTTAATAACAAACATTGTGAAGTTTGAAGCTTTTCACTATTGTGTGCTACACACATGGAAAACCTTTTGCTACACCCATTTTTAAAAATTATTTCTTTTTTTCCCCCTACTTAACACAAACAAAATTCATTCAATCAAACCAGACTAAATACCTTCACTAAACTATTACTGTATTTATAGACACCTATGTAAAACAGCAGAGGTTGATCTGTATGCAAAACAAAACAAATTGACTACATTTATGTAGTTCTTCTGTTCAAAGTGCTGAGTTTAGAAGCACATTCACTCAGTCACATTCACATTCTTACACAGGTAAATAGGCAGCTTGGGGTTAGCCCAATGTCCAAGGTCACATCAACATGTTTGGATCGCATGATGGCTCTTCCCACTGATCCAGATTTAAACCTAGTAGTGACACAGTGGTCATTCTTACCATACATCAGTGAAGAAATCAAGATTTGAACAAAAATATGCAATAAAAGTATGATGCAAACTATCTAAAAGACATTGTTGTGAGTTAAAATTGGTGCATCAACACCTAACAAACAACTCATCAAACGACTCATTTTAAATAGCATCTTTTAGCATGAAATGATATTTTTGCACCAAAAAATTGCATTTTCAATGATTTCCAAAAAGCTATTAGCGCAAGACTTGGCACACAGTGGAGGTGTTAACAGAAGAGTGTTTTAAGTGAAGTGCCAGGTGCATCGGCTGTTTTAAGTTTCTCACTCCTCTGTTTCTCCATCCACTAACTTTATTTTTTTATAGTTCCCTCATTGTACACCAGACAAAGACATGCAAAGTGTTGTTACTTATTGCTCTTTGGGAATCCCCATGTAGGTGTTATGCTTGGCATCTGTCTTAGATTCCACTACTGTCTTGATGACAGGCTGATGACAAAGTGCTTCAAGCCTGCAGTGCATAAAATGGTTCTTGTTGCAATCCTGCTTCATTAAATTTGGTGTGCTTGAGCTTTTTATTTTTTTTTCTTACAGACGTATTTACGGCAATGTATTTTCTGAATTTTTATGTAAGAAACATTATGTGGAGAATAAATATGAAGTATCTATCTATCTATCTATCTATCTATCTATCTATCTATCTATCTATCTATCTATCTATCTATCTATCTATCTATCTATCTATCTATCTATCTATCTATCTATCTATCTATCTATCTATCTATCTAGTAGAACGTCAGCGCCATCTACTGTTTACCTTGTAACACCACCTTTGTCCCGCCTTTCCTCCAGTCCGATTGGCTCCATTCTTTCACTACGCAGATGACGTCTTGCTTTTCTATTGGCTCGCTGAGGTGTACGTTACACTGGCTCTCATCCTCTCCGCCCACTACAAAGATGGAGGACGATATGTCAGATTTTAGCAGACCTCAAATGTATTTGTTTGGTGAGCTTGTTCCTTCTGATAAATATTAATTTGATAGGATGCACAGTGAAGATTAGTATAACATTATCACTTATATATGAGGCTTAAACGCTCATTCAAGCGTAAAGTTACCGTAATAAGTTGCTATTCTGTTGCCCCTGCTCCCGCCAATCAGCTCTTTGTTAGCTAGCTCTGCAGATCTTGTAGAATAGAAACACCCGTATAGCTGATGCAGCCGTTTGTATTGTGCATGTGAAATAATTGCACCTGTACAATTAATGACAATAATATTTATTTGCCTCCCTAGGTTGCACTCTGAGGTCGGATAAACGGGAGTTTAAAGTTGACCTAGATGACGAAGATACAGAACAACAGCTGTCACTCAAAGCAGTAAGACATTTTGTCATTGTTTTATAATCCCTGACATGCGTTTTCATTTGGGATAGCCTCATGAAGGATATATTTGCTTAAGCTGTGAAGTACAACGACATTGTGAATAAATATATTGATATATTTATATTAACAAGTACTGAAAGAGTCTATCACAGCACTTTCGTTTTATGGATTAATTAAAGCATCTGTTTGACTTTGATTCATAAAAATAAACGTTGAGTGATACTAAGATTATACATGTAGATTACAAACTAGACATCAACAGCGTTTAAAAGCTGAAATTTAGGGGACAGCTGGTTTCCCTTAAATTGGAGCCTATGGAAAATTATGGGCAAAAAAATAATAAAACAATACCTCATAAATATAAATATTTCTTTCGAACACTCAACAGATCTCTGAGAAATTATCTTTGTTTTCAGCTATAAATTATGCCCCATTTTTTATGGACTCTGAATGTATCAAATAATTTGATTTTTTGTAAATATAAATGTAAAGATATTAACAGAATATTTGGCTTATGAATATTTTTTTGTGTGCAGACTTTCAGGTTAATCAAACATGGTTTTGTTGGACCAAAAGTTAAACATTAATCCCAGCCTGTGTTGCTAACATGAATTTATAGAGTTGATACTAACTATACTTTTTGTTATGTTTGGTTCACGGAAAAATTATAGCTTCTCAAAACTGTGACCCAAAATAGCAAATAAAGAGCATTTTTGATGGAACTGTGGGAAAAACATCATTGATCGAACTACTAATGGTAACATGTCTATTAAAAGGTCTTACAAATATAAAAAATTAAGATAATTACATTGCTTTTAAAAACTGATATTTTAGCATAATTTATGCCCATCACTATGAAACATTTGAAGAGTTATTAAAAAGCCACTAAAATGCCATAGGAACAGAGGTGCTTTCAACTCTTCTCGCTATGCTGCCCCCTGGTGGCGATCTGCAGTGAGATTTCAGCTACTTCTGTTTCCTTGTCATAGATTTTTAAAATTATTTTCAAGACCAGTGCAACGACTGTTTTAGCTAGTGTCAAAATTGTATTCATACTCATGAAATATAAACAAAATATTGAAAGAGGTTTAGAGTGGTGCCTTTAAGTTTGCTAGAGACCTTATAAATGATTTAGAGAAGATGTTGAGGTCAGATTCGACCAAAACTGAACACTTTTGCATCATCAACATTGTCAAACATGGACATGGAAACTTTATGCTTTGGGGCTGTTTTTCCTACTAAATTTACCTCACTGACAGTTCTATAGATGGAGTCAGACATCTTAAAATCTTGTAATTTTCTGCCTTTAGACGAAAGACACTGAGGATTGGTTGTAAATGGGTCTCCCAGAAAGACACTAACTCAAGGTAGACATATCAACATTATGGAGATCCCAAGCCAGCCTCAAGAACTCTTTCCTGTCAAAAATATGTAAAGGGAGCTAAGGGTTCAAGTTGCTTTTAGTTATTTTATTTTTAGAGAGCATCTGTTGAGAGTAGTAGACCTAAAAAATTGGTTACCAGCTACAATTTGTTTTTTAATTTCCTTTATTTAACCAGCTGATTGAGATCCAGATCTCATTTTCAAGAAGGACCTGCAAAAATGTTGCTTTAATCATGTGCTTAACAACAAATCCATTAAACCTAAAGTAATTTGTGTCTTTAGGATTTTTAATTGACATTCTGCAATTTTGTATTGAAAAGAAACTTCAATAAACAGTAAAAACTGTTTATTACTGGCTAAATAAGCCAAGGTTCAAAGTTAGGAGGAAATCAAATATTTAATGACTCATAAAAACATCACTTACTTAGAAAACCTTTAGACCACTTCAGAAGAGGTAACATCAACTTTAACAGAAAACTAGATTTTTGGACCTTTACCTTCAAAGGAAATAATAAATCCACTGACCACTTTGCTGCTGTTCCAGGTGTGTCTGGGAGCAGAGGCTGAGGACAAATTCCACATGGTGGAAGTCGAAGGGCTCGCATATGATGCAAAAACCTCCAAAGTACCGATAGCTGTCCTGAAACCGTCTGTCCTGCCTTCTGTGAGTACTCAACAATTTTTACTGACAAAATAGTCAAAGAGCTTAAATATAATTGTTTTATTCTGTTTGGGTTGAATTTTTTTTTTTTACCAAAATAACATAAAAGAGGTAATATTAAGTCAGTGTTGGAACATGCAAATACTGCTAATGGTGACTTTTGTTTGTCCAGATGAATTTAGGAGGATTTGAGATCACTCCCCCTGTTACCTTTCGTCTTGTTTCTGGTTCTGGTCCAGTTCACATTAGCGGACAGCATTTTGTCAGTAAGTATTATCACGCAAACTCTCATAACGTCCCAGAAAATCTTTCTAAGTACGACTAGTAGTTGGAACACAGGACTTTATGTTCTATAGAATGATAAATCAGTTTCAAGTCCAGATAATATATCAACCATCACATCAGTTAGTGACAGGAATCACTCTTTGTCAAAAAAAATCCATATTCTAAACTAGGAATAGAGAAATATGCAGCCTTTTCTGAATTTTGGTACTTAAGTTAGTAATGAAAACGAGAATGTGCAAGTAAAGTTTTGTAACCGTGTTGCACCAACCCGAATGTAGAGTATTTGTTTCATAGGTGTGAAAGACTCAGAGGATGAAGAGGAGGAGAACAACACATCTCCGGTGAAACGGCCTGCAAACCTGTCCTTAGTGAAGAAGCCTCCGCAGGTGATCATGTGTTTTTTTTCCTGTTAATCCACCGCAGATCCTCTCAGCTCTTCGGTGAATGTCTCCCAGTGCTCTTTAAAAGTATTTCTATAAAGCTTCTAAATGTAAAACTGTAAGTTGTCACAAGATGAGAAATGTGATCTAAAACTGGATCAGATCAATTCAAAGTAGATTTATTATTAGCAGCAAATGTTAAAACCAGAAGCTAAAGAATATTTCATTTGTTGCAGAAAAAAATTAAAATGGATTCTGATGACGAGGATGATGATGATGATGACGATGAAGAGGACAGTGATGAAGATGAAGACGAGTAGGATTTTTCTTTAGTCTAATTTTACGTATTTGTTGTTAAATTTTTTTCTGCTTACCAGATTAAGTTTTCAAATAATTTTAGACGCTTTGCATTTTTCTAGTGATGATGAGAGTGATGAAGAGGATGTGAAGCCTCAGAAGAATGTGGCAAAAGCTCTCCAAAAAGTAAGTCTGGCCCATTTTCTGTTTATTCATAGGGACTTAACTTTAACTTAAAAATTCAATATGAAATATAGTAGAGTATAAAATAAGGGCACAATGTGATTGTGAAATGTAAGGTAAGGTAATTTTATTTGTATAGCACATTTTCAGTATCAAGTGCTTTTAATGTGAAAATCTTTAGCCATAAAAAGAAACAAAAAGTTAAATTAATTTATTAGTAGGTTGTGTGTTTAATTTGGGATCATTGTCCTCTTGGAAGAAATTTTATTTTGTTCTCTGTTCATTTAAAATGAATTTGTAGAATTTGCAGTTGCTTATCTTTTTTTATTTGATCTATTTGTACAATTTACCAGTACCGCTAACAGCTAAATAGTCCCACAGCATGATGCTACCAACACTTTGCTTTACAGTTGGTACAGTACTCTTAGGATAGAAAGCCTTGTCACTTTGTTTTGAAACAGGATTGTTATCGGCTTGTTAGATTTAAAGAAATCAAGTGTTTGTCAGACTTTTTAATGTTATTTATGCTCCTTGATGTTGGATAAAAACTGGCCGTTCAGTAAGAATGTCACCACAAAATTCCACTAAAATACTTACAAAATTAAGTGTCTATTCCAAGTACATGAAATAAGTCAATCTTCTGAATACAGATTTCAGAAAACAAATTTTTTTTTTCTCAAGCCTTTAAAATGCTCAGCTCAACAAAGGCTTTATTTCTGTCTAATACCTTTGTAGACACCATATTAGCTCCATTACCTGGAAAAACCTTTTGTAATCTAGTCAATCAGATTTAATCATGTCAAACAAACAATATTAATTTATGTTTTGCTCTCTATATACTTGCTCTGATCTTATTTTGAGTTGTAACTCATTTGTTAGTCTGCATGTGATGCTTTTTAAATCATCACCTAAACAGACGCACAGATTCTGCTGCTCCATAGTAACGATACTTTAGGGCACCCGCAATATTGTGAGTGCCACGTTTATCTTGGATGCCCATTCAAGTGTGCTTACAATCAGCGTTGTCCAAATAGAACAAGCACCATAGATGAAATTCAGCTAATTTTCATAGTTTTGTAAGATTCATGTCTTACAAAACGGTTTTGTTTTGTGAGACATGAATCCTTTAGAGATGAATCTGAAATCCTTTTTAATCTTTTTCATTTAAAATCTTTTTAGTTGTTGACTCTAATAATAAGAATATTTTTATTATTTATTTATTATTTTTAATAATTAATACAATTATTATTAAAAATAATAATTGTAATTTTAAATACAATTATTATTAGTGAACCATATCTGCAAATCAAAATAAGATGCAACAACCAAATCCCATTTAAACCTTGGCTTGTCTCTTACATAATTTGCCTTAAAAAACAAGTCAAACATCTTAATTCAGTTTAGGATTAAATGAAAATGATTGTCTGAATTTAGTGTAACTAAATTCATCTCTTAAGGATTGAACTAAATTCAATCCTTAAGAGATGAATCTGAAATCCTTTTTAATCTTTTTAATTTTAAAACTTTTTAGTTGTTGACTCTAATAATAAGAATAATTTTATTGTTGTTGTTGTTGTTATTATTCTTTAAGTAATTGATATTGTATTTATAATAGAGATAAATAATAAATATTACAGATTTGACCGTGCTTTTTAGGAATAAGGGGTGACTGAGGAATGAGAACATGGCATCTAATTACTGATATGCTTATTTGTTGGGTTAGTGTGTAAACAATTTTTCTCAAGCTGTGTGTAGTTTAGTATCTCAACATTATTATTCATATGAAAGTTCTAGAACTGATATGATAAAAGTCATATATGAAGCTACATTAAGACCTGTAGACTAGATGGATAAATTTGACAATGTCCTTCTTTTATTGTTTTATTTATTTACGAACTAATTTAAAACAGAATCCCTGATGTAGCTTTTGGCAATTGTTTGCATCTTCCATTCACAATATGGTGGCAATGCTGCCATATGATCTGGACACTCATGCAGCATCTATTCTTCTGTGTCTGTATTTGTATAGCAGCATTTTGTAATACTTGTGTTTTCCACTAGGTGTCAGAATAGTCAACCGCTTGTCGAGGTTACTTTATTGAAGAATGAGTTTTTTTTCTGAAGCTGCTGTCACTCCCCTCCCTTTTCTTCCACATCATTCAAACTTCTAGAAACTATACGCAACAGCATTTCATTTCAGCAAGCTCCGCCCACTCCTGCACCCACTGACCGTCCAGCTCTTTGCATGAGACAAAACGTGGAACTTTTTCATCCTGTGCGCTCACATACCCACCTGTTTTCAGAGAGTAAAATACAGGGTTTGTGTGGTGTAATGATCGGATTTCTCCTCTGTAATCTGCACGGATTCTCACCAACAACACTGTGCTGCACACACAAAGACATACACATACACACACACACACACACACACACCGTCTTTCTTAAAGGTCCAAACTATAGAGCTGCACATTTAAAAGTGTGTTTATGCACAGACGCATGAATGCACTTCAAGAATACACTTGTAGTTTGCATAAGCTGAAAAGCACAAACTGTTTGCTTTTACACACACACTGCTCAGTTATGGGAAACATCCTTGACCTTTTTTTCTGAGCACTGCATATCTTTGTCCCTCTGTCATCCCACTGTTAATATGATTGCTCCTTTTTATCGTTTCTCATGCCATTTCAGCTTTGCACCTGGCTTTTGCCTTTGAACGCTTGTTTTGCGTGTTACCACAATCGCTTACAAGTGTGTGTGCGTGTGTGTATCTGCCTCATTGTTTTACTTCGGTGTCTGTTTGTAATTTTTTTTTCAAAGCACGCTATCCAAGTGCAAACTGTGCCAGGCAAAAGATCAAAGCAGGGCAGATGCACATACCTGCGACATGAGCGCTGATCCTTCCCTCCGGGTCAGATGACAGCTGAGCATTTCTGTCACCTGTTGATTTATTCTGTTGTCTTCTCATCCAAGTCCTCATGCATCCCTCCACTCACCCCCTCTCTTCCCAGCATGACTCTAATCCTAAGCTCTATAGCTCCGCCATGCCTTTCTTTATTAATGAGTACAAAGTACAAAGCCCCAAAAAGCATGACTGGGAGCAATTATTCTTTTGACTGGAAATTCAGCTGTTTCAGAATAAATGTTTTCTTTTTGTTGTCAAACTTCAGTACTGTACAAGACATCCAAAATTAGGTTTCAGAAATTACACCAAGTAACAGTGTTCAAAAGAAATTACTCAGATGACTTTAATCCAAATAATCTTTGATCAAATGTTTTGGTTTAGTGTGAATTGCTTCCTTTGCTTATTATCAAAGGAAGGTACAAAAGCTCTTTGTGTGGTGACTGATGATTTTAGCTCAGTCGTAGAGTCAATGTTACTTAAGTAGACACTTAGCTGACTTCAGGGTTATTTTTATTGTCAATGATTTGACATTTTGGGTGTTTATTCCATCCTTGGAAACAACATGGGGTGCTGTTTTGGATTCAACAAAAAATAAACATAAGAGGTAAATTCACATTGGTACTTCAGATAGTTATTACTATATTTTCCGTAATATAAGTCACAATTTTTTGACCTATGTGACTTACACTACAGAGCGACTTATAGTCTTATATGGAACATGTTCATCAAACAGCCTGATGTTTATATTGAGAACAAATAATGGATAATGGAAAGGGAATAAGGGAAAAGATTCCATGGTTTTTAAGCTCATTTGAAATTATTTGGCAATGCAGAGTGAACACTTTGTTGGGAGCTTTTTGCTGTCGTTTTAACTACAACTCCCTTTGGTTATGTCTCTAGCAACTTTACACCCATATACACAGGCCCCTCCTTCTCTCTCCTATTATTCTTCTCAAAATAGCTTAAGCTTCATCGGACAGGATAAAGACCGTCTGTGAATCTTAGTTTTCAAGTGTTCCCTTAGGTTAGTTGCTGGATTTAGGTCTGGACTTTGACTGGGCCATTCTAGCACACATGTAAATATGCTTTGATCTACACCACTCCATAGCACTGGCTGACTGTTTATGGTCCTTGTTTTGCTGGATGCTGAACCTCCGCCTCAGTCTCAAAGCTTATGCTCCTATAGGTGCAGTTGTGGTTCTTTGCCACTTTTAGTATTTTAGTGTGTAAACCAGAAAATTTAAATTTGGTTTGATTTGACTAGAGAACTTTCTTCCACACGTTTGCTGTTTCTTCTACATGGTTTCTTGAGTTAGTATTTCCTGTTGCTACTTTTCTATAAGGAAAGGTTTGTGGAGTACTCAATTAATTATTGTTTAAATGTTGCTGTAGCACCCCCAGAAAATACGTGGGCCTCTTCCCTGCTTCCTTGATAGATGATATTTTTTCCTCCACTTGCAAATTATGTTCTACTCTTGTTCACATTAAATACCAATAAAACTTGTTGAGATTTCTGGTTGTAATTTAACAAAATGTCTAACAATTCAAGGAGTATGAATACCTTTGTAAGGCGCTGTTTGCAGCTTCATGTCCTAAAGACCATTATCTTTTAATGGCTCTTTGTGCTGCTTGGTGTGTGCAGATAATCTATCAGCTACTGCACAAGATTCAACTACACATTTACAGTAAATATTTGTACATGGATGTAAAACCATAATACAAACAAGTTGTACCTTCTGCTACTCCAAGCGTGAGGTGTTGCCTTTAAATTATTTATGTAATTGCCTTGTAGCAGTTCAGTCACTGCAGGGAATTACACTCCTAGCCTGCTCTGAGGTGAATACATGTAATTGCCAAACAGCGGTCGGTGCTTAGGAAATGTAGGTACTTGCCTCAGCTATTACAAGGTAATTACACAGCAGTGTAAACCTGACTGGAAGGGCTGTATAGCAGAGAACAATGACGGGTTATTGGGTTACTAAGTAGCTGATCACAGAGAAAATGCCAAGCATGTTTAGCGTCTTCTGTTCTGTTTTAATCTGCTTCTGCAGGTTTTCTGTACTTACTAACTGAGCTGTCTGAAAGTTTAGTTTGTGGAATGTTTAAATCTGTTGAGCTGACATTACTATGATCTTTCAAGTAAGGAATGACAAAACATGCTGGGGTTACAGTCTGATTAAAGGACACGACTGAGAAGAATTTTAAATGCATCAAACCTTTATTTTTGACTCTTTGTAAATTGTTTTACCTGTTTATTATAAAAGACTCTGTAGAATCAATGCAGTGGGATTTATATTTGTGTTTTTATATATAGCCATATATATACATGTACTCAGTGGTTCAAGCTCCAAGATTTCCTCAAGATGTGTTACTTGAGCTGTTTGTTTTTCTAGAGCCCAGAGTTGATGCCTAAAAAGCCCAAAAAGACACCTGTGAAACAAAATGGACCTGCAGAAAAATCCTCCGGACCAGCAGCGAAACCCCAGATTAAGGTATCAATCGTCCCTTTGTTTAGTTTTGGATGTTAGGTTATAACAGTATTTGTATTTCCCAATTTTTGTTACATGTAATCAAAATAGCGTTTGATGTTAGAGACAGAAAAGATTAGCTCTGCTAGGAAGAAGGACAAATAAGGTTAGACTTGTTTGGGATTTTGTTTGGGATTTGCAAATTTCTGTAATTGAGACATTAGCATCTGTCAATCAGACCTGCCACACTGCTGTGGAAATTTTGGAATATTCTAATTTGATCTAGATTTGGGTAATGAAACAATTACAACAGGATTTAACCTTTGTACCCTAACCCTTTACTCAAAACAAAGAAAAAATATAATTACACAAGAGACATTTAAAACTGTCTATAACATTGCAACTTGTAGCCTAACATAATTAGCAAGGGTAGCATTACCAAGAGCAATCTCTCTATTTCCTGCAGAGTTAGTATAACCAGACTGTAGCTGCGAGATTTTCCAAAGACATTTCCTAATCCACCAGATAATAAAAAAGGATAGAGCTGTGCTTTTGAGGTAATACTTTCAACCTTCACTGCACCTTATACCCGTTTAGCTTAAGTAGCAGCCTGAATGAGTAGCTGACATTACTCCATAAAAAGAAGGTTTCTCTTCCATTTGTTCTTTTGCTGGCTTTAATCGAAACACTTAAAAATAAGTTGTCTTGTCTCAGTGCCAACTTTCACGCCAAAGTGTGTTGTGATTAGGGAAACCCGTTAGTAGAGATAGAGATAAATCTTTATTGTCATTGTCACAAGGACAACGAAATTTAAAAGGTGCCATCAGTCAGTGCATATGCTTAAAAACAAAAAATAACTGTCTCACAATTCACACACAATGTAAGAATTAACAAATAACAGGTAAGAAAAAAAGTACCTATGTATGGTGCGTTAGCTGATCAAAGATGTTTAGTTTTTTTTGTCCATTCCTATCTCCAGCTGATTTCTTGGTTCATCTTTACAAAACAGTACACAGCTGTGACGGTATTCTAATGCGTTGTTCTACTAATTGTTGAATAAATAAATGTCAGAAAAGAAATTCTCTCTTGTGTATCATGTTGCTCCTTTTGCTAGGTTTGAAGTTGCCAGTGTTGTACCTTAGCAGCTTTCATTTTGTGCACTTTAAATGCACTTTAGAACCACAAAATCATTTGTGGTAAAAAAAAAGAAAGAAAAATACCTTCTTGTTTTTTTACGTTTGCATCATTTGGTTGACAATTACTCACATTCACAATTTAAAAAATGCAGAGAGAGAGAAAAAAAAAACTTGGCAAAACATTCCATTCGAAAGCAGAGGAATGTGATAAATGCGTGTTGCAATTAGTTCAACCTGATAGCTAATTTCTTGGATAGAATGCCTCCTCCTAAAACAAACAGCTTGAACTCTGTCTCTGTTTGAGCAAACACACATGACCTCTACACAAGTTTCCCGGGGCAGGATTTAAACCTGCGACCTCTTGGCTTGACCCCGCTGTGTTGGGTTGCAGCCACCTTTGATGCTCTTCACCCCTCAACAGATCACGTGCACAGCAGAGAAAACAAATTAGGAAGCTTTTCCTGCTTGTTTAAACATTTCACAAATCATGTTACTGTGGAGAAAAAAAAGGTCTTGGACAGAAACTGTTTAGATAAGGCTTTATGTGTTGGCATGGCGATGCCAGCAGATAACACATCATAACACATAGCTGTGTCTGTGATGAAATATACAGCATCCTTAACTCACATGCACATTTGTAGCACATGAGAAGGCTGTGATGTGTTTGTGGCAGAAGGTTTTGTGCCATGATAAATGCTTAGCCACACTGTTGCTAAACTCCTGAGTGCAGCTTGAGGGTGAGTCCAGCCAAGTCTGCACACCTTGATCTTCGCCTTGCTCATGGTGTTTAGCCGATTTGTGACCCAGCTTGCTCAAACTTTCCCAGCGCTTACTTTTTCTGGCTCTTTGTGCTTTTAGAGCTCCTATCCCCTCTCGACTATTTCACAAGTGTTCTCGCTCCACAACCTCTTCACACCCCTCACTTCCTGGACACACCTTCTCCCAATTGCTCTCATTACCAGCGTTTGATGTCTGGTGCAGCTTGCGCTTCCAGATGCCCCTGAGGAGTGAGGAAGCGGGCGTGGGTGTCTGTTTCTGCCCCCCCCCCCTCCTAAACGCAGGTGACTGGTCATTAGATTGGCTTGTCAGATCTGCTGCCAGCACCGCAGTTCTCACCTCTCGCAGCTCAGCACAGAGCGGCACCTTTGCTGTGTAACCGGCTCGGCATGAGAACCAGCTAACTTGAGTTGGGCTGATTTGAGGCACGCTAATCTTCCAGCTGGTGTTTTGTGGGTTTGGAGAAGTTGATGCCTTGAAGCACACGTCACGCTCATAAAACTGTTAATCACTTCACTTAGCCGTATCCCAGAAGGGAGTGAGTCATTGTTTCAGCGAATGATTGACATGCACTTGTAGCAGGTGCATTATTTATTTCTTTCAGGATGTGTTTCTCCTAGGTTTGAATGGCGAACCCAGAAACTTACTAACACAGTGCCTTGCACAGCCCTTGAAATCTTTAATGTTATTCATTGGCATTTTATGTGACACAGCAGTTCTTACTTGCGAAGTTGTTCAACAAATTAAACGCTTACTCTGATACCTCTAAATAAAATCCAGGATTTATTTCAGAAGTTACCTGGTTAGTAAATAGAGGACACATGCATTCCTGTGAATTCAGTCCTGCTTAGACAATACTAAGGCTGAGTTTGCATCCATACCGGCTTTCATGCCTAGAAAAAAATGTTGCTTCTTATTCTTTGCAAAATGGCTCAAGCTCAGTCGGGTTGGATGGAGAGCGTCTGTAAAAATTACATTTGAAGCCTTGCCATAGATTCTCAGTTGGATTTATTTATTTTTTTTTCCATTTTTTTCTCCGAAGAGTTTTTTGCGGCGCTAGTGGCTCGTATTTTTTCAACAGTAGGCAGACAGGAAGGAGAGGGGGAAGACATGCGGCAAAGGTCGTCGGGACCGGGAGTAGAACCCGCGACGTCCGCGTCGAGGACTAAGGCCTGCTAACCTCCTGCGCCACCACAGCACGCCCCAACTCAGTTGGATTTAACTTTGACTAGGCCATTCTAACAGATGAATGCTCTCGGTCCATTATAATTAATTTAGATCCACAAATGTCATATGACCTTTTGACCAAAAACAACTCAGAATCTTTGATAGTTATCTGGGAAATTTGTTGTCATCTTTAAAGAACTGCCATTTTATTAATAGTTTTAGATTATGGAAAATGTAAAAGAAAAAAAAAACAGTTTCCAAGCTAATAAGAAAATCTAAAGACTATGGATTATTGGCACTTTTAATGTTGTTCTGTTGACTATACATCAGGTAAACATAAGTATCCTTCTATATGTGATTCATAGAAAGTTTTGTGTCCTAACTTTTTCCTCAAACATGAGTCTCCAAGGATTACACTTAAAAACAGACAATTACCATACCTGGACAAACTTGATGAGCAAATGTCACAATCATGTGCTTGCACTGGATTGAAGATGAGCAATTGCATCAACTGATGGCGTGCTTGTGATTAAGTTCCATGTTTTTTGCCATCTGTAATCAGCGTCTGGCCCAGATGAAAAAGCTTGCCGGCCGAGTGTTTATCAGCTGTTTCAGGTCCACAGCTGTCCTTTGGAAGTAGAGAGCTGCCCGTAAATAATAAATATGTGGTGCATTTGTTTGGCCCGGAGCCAGCAACATATGTGTGCGTGCTTTTTTTAGTGACGTTTTTAGTGAAGTGTGGTGTGTTTGTGTCAAAGGTTTGCTCATTTTGCACCTTTGATCTCTGTTGTAAAAAAGGCAGATTTTTTTAAGGGACAGATTGTTGCATTTTTTTTAACTAGAGGGAGACTGCTTTTTTTAATTATTGCACCTGTGTTTTATTTTAAGGCCCAGCCCTAAGATTTTGCCTCAAGAACTAGTTTTTTTTAAAAACAATTAGAATAAAATGAAAGGACATGCCCTGTCAATTAGGCATCAGGTGTTTGTTATTAAGACATGAAAAGCACCACGTCCCCTCCAGATCTTTCTAGAAACACAAATATGTTGTTTACTTGATTCTTTGAAGTGGCATTGTATTAGGAGGTTAGAATGCCACTTTTATTAGGTTATGACTAATAAAAGAGTGATAATGTCCCATTGAAACCAGAAGTTTACATACACCAAATAAAAACACATCCACCTTCTTTCTCACTGTCTGAAGTTAAATCAGACCATACTTCTCTTGTTTTAAGTCAGTTGGAATTAGCAAAAATATTTCTATTTGCTAAATCCACATTTAAATATTAATGTCTTCAAAATCTGAAGTTTACATACAGAATAATTATTGTCTCTAAACGAGAGAAAGCCCAGATGATGATGTCATTGCTTTGGCAACTTCTGAAGGGTAACTATCACATGTGAGTTTTTGGAGGAACATCTGGGAATGTATTTTAAGGCAACACCGCAAACACACTGCTTTTATGTTTGACATGATTACAAACTCAAAAAAATGCCAAAATATTATAAATAGGAATTCATTACTTCACAAGAAACATTAAAAAGTCAGATTGCAGTTTGCAAAAGCACACTGGGACAGAGAATTTCATTTTTGGAACTGTTTTGACCAGAATGACCATCGTTACATTTGGATGACTAACTAGGATACTTGTAGCATTCTAACTCTAAAGTGTAGGTCAGTATTATGATGTGGGATTGTTTTACTGCAGGTGCACTTTAAAAAAATAGATGGTATTATTATGAGGAAAGAACATTATGTGCAAATATTGAAGCAACATTTAAAGACATCAGCCATGAAGGCACAGATTGGTCTTCAAAACACATAATAATCTTTAACATATAGGGAAAGTGGTTATAAATTGCTTAAGGACAACCAAGTCAATGTTCTAGCATGGTGTTGACAAAGTCCTGATGTCAAGTCTATGGAGAATTAGTGAGTAGGAAGGTCTGAAAGGTCGTATGTGAGCAAGGCGACCGACAAACCTGACTGTCAGGAGGAATGAGTCAGAACTCCAGCAAACTACTGAGAAGTTTGTGGAAGGAAACCTAAAATGTTTGACTCTAGTCATACAGTTCAAAAGGCAGTGCTACCAAATACAGAGAAAATTTTAACTTCTGATCTTGAAGACATTATCAAACAAACATATTCTTTCTCTCATTATTGTGTGATTTAGCAAATAATTTTGGTAATTCTAACTGTCCTGAAACATAAAGGTTTGGTCAGATTTAACTTCAGATGGTGTGAATAAAAACGTGTGTGTGTCTTTTAATCCAGTGTATTTATTCTGTTATGGTTTCAACTATAGTTATTTGTTGGATAGGAACTGGAATTCTGCATGAAAACACTAAAAGAGCTTGTAGAAGACTGTGTGCGTCTAATAGGCGCTAATTTCAGTTCTCTCATCAATGGAATCTTCCTCGGTCAGAAGGAATAGGCCAACTCCACCGGTGCAGCTTAGAAGTTTTATTGATAGAACAATAGCAGGTAAACGGGAGATGAAACCACAGCCGATGATGAGGTGGAGACAGCACCGAGGTGCCGGTACTTGGTGTGAGGGTGTGTGTGTGTGTGGTTATCTGAAACAGAAAAAGCAATAAAGGTACATATTAAAAGCCATGCAAGCAAAAACGGCTACACATAGATGCAGGACGAAAATGGCCCGCAGCACCACAAAAATCCACCGGAGGGCACCACAACACCACAAATGAACCGTCGGTTAAATGCAACAAACATACAAATGACAAAAACCGTCAGAACACATGAAATGAACGGTAATTCCCTCATATACTAATACAATAACAATATATATCTGGCAAAGTATACTATATAACCTGAGCTATTATAAGTAAACGCCTGCATTGTCGGCGGCCAGAGAAACACGAGGACGTCATCACCTCCTGGGCCAACAACCGACACAAACACAAATATCGTACATGGAAATGTAAACTTACATCATAAACACGCACACAGGTTTCATACACACGGGATTACGAAAGGATTGATGTGGATGCTACCTCCATGCCACCGAGCCACACAGAAGCACTGAAAAACAACTTGCTCAGCTACGTAAAATTAGAACTACAAAATGAACAGATGCTTCTTGGGTAGTAATGCAGTGCCAAACAAACAGACGGACTTTTAACAGAGCTGTTGTTATAAACTAGATACATTTTCATGAACAAAGAATCTGTGTCCCTGAAGTCTGAGTTCTTCACTGACAAGCTGCCAAAATCACAATGTAGTAGGAGTCAGGGGATTTATCTTCTAATTTCACAACATGGATGTTTTTTGTTTTAGTTGGCAGAGCTGAATAAGGATCTGTTGCCTTTTTAACTCTTAGAATCAATGAAACCCTGCAATTTTGCTGGATTCCTCGCTGGTTTTGCATGCACGGGCAAGCTCCGTGGCTTGTTTAGTGTACAGTCCCACCATATGGTGTGTGTCACAGTGAGACACTTCCTAATTGTGGACCTCTGTGCCTTTGGCTGTCCAGAACTTCACACACCCACAGGCCTTAAAATGCTGCGCTTATGTCTGCTCTCATCCTCCCAAACACAGGGGAGTCATCAAGTTTGGAAGAAGCACTTTTAATGTCGCTGAAAAGATAAAGAATAGCTGCTGGGCTTTTAGTCAGTTGAACAGGAATAAGTGACTTGACATGAGCTGTAAATCCATATTTTAGTTTTATCTAAGTTACATTTTTCCTTCAACAAATTGAGCCTCCTGCTTGCAACCTAATACAAACTTAATTGTTACCTGATGTAAAATTATAAAAAAGAGCATGTAGTTAGGCCAGAATGTGTTGTCCTTTTTAAAGCTTTTATTGTTTTCCAGCTGCAAACCCACGCCAAGCCTATAAAAACAGACCCAGACTAATCAGGTCGCAAGGAGGCTCTTGGACAAACTGTCTTATTGGTCAGCAAAAGTGATTGTTGGAAACATGTCAGACACAGCAAAAAGCAATGTTGATATTGTTCTGATTAACTAAATGCTCAACGATTAGCTTAGACCCCTACATTATTCCATACATATCCACACAGCTAATTAAAGTGAGTTGTCAATGGTGAATTTTAAATGACTTTCCTGGAGCACTTATTAGGTGTTGAAGAATTTTTTATATTTTCATTAATCAAATTTTTATTCAATGCCAATGTGTTTTAGCTACTCCATGTTCTTTCTGTAAAATGTTTTATCAGCTTAGAACAGCATTGGACCATAAATTGAACTTCATATTCTTTTCTCTCCGGGTACTCCGGCTTCCTCCCACAGTCCAAAAACATGACTGTCAGGTTAATTGGTTTCTCTAAATTATCCTTAGTAAATGTGTGTGTGCGTGGTTGATTGTCCTGACTGTCTCTGTGTTATCCTGCAACAGACTGGCGACCTGTCCAGGGTGTATCTAAAACATTTGCTGGAGATAGGCACCAGCACCCCTCCTGACTCCACTAGAGACAAGGGTGTAAGAAAATGGATGGATGGATAGATGTTTTATAGTGTTTGGAAAATGAGCCTTTTCAAAAACCTTCTGATTGTTAAGTCTGAGCACTGAGCCATTACCTAGCAACACAAGCAGACCTTCAGCACATTTGGTCAGGTAGTTGTATTTCTGCTAAAAGAGACAAGTGTTTTGTTGTTGACTTACCATCCAGAAACCACTAGATGCATTATTGTTGATTGTGCAGGAGGCTCTGCTTTTGCTTTTCAAAGATGTAGGGTTGTACAATTCTGCTTCTATTTGCAGCCATTTTCCCGGGCGAGTGTTAACATTGAGTTGGGAGAGGGGGGTGATTTAAAGGGATGAGTTAAAGTAACAAGAGGCCTTAAAACATCTCAAACTGAAAGTAGCTCGAAATCTTGTGATGTCAGAATTATTTGTTGCAAAAAAATGTAATGAACATGTTTTTTTACAGCTCATAGACCTATCCTAACCTGTTCAAGGAAGAGTAATAGGTCACATTTAAATTTAGCTGAAAAATTTTTGTATTCAAGACCATTACAAATAACAACCAGCAAATACAGCTTTACAAACAGTCATTTGCAGTATTAATAATGAGCAAACTGATTGTATGATAATATGCTATGCAGCCCTTACTTGGAAGTCTAAATAATGGTAAAAACTCTGCACTCTGTATCAGTCGCTCTTATTTAGCTTGAGCACAGACCAGGGGACTACTGTTGCCATCCAAACAGAGAAATTATTACATATACATAAGCTGTATTTTCGTTAACTATATGTAATTAACATAATACGCATGTTAAATATCGGATTTTTGTTTTTAACCTTGTGACATAATGTGGCTTATTATGGCAGAAAAATGCCCAGGCACACTTTAGCTAGTTGCTGTCTCAATTTTGAAACATTTGGCATCAACTTTCTCTTCCTTTGTCTTGTCACTTTATTGACTTTATATGTTAATATCATGTCTTTATGTTCTCCCTTGTTAGTAAAGCTGAAACTAAGGAGTATTACACATACAACTTTATCTCAGTTTCAGTAAGGTTGCAACTAAGTGCATCAAAGAAGAGGCTGTTTGTTGACATGTTTATATAACAACAACATTTGAATTTGAACAACTGATCCAGGAAAAACTTAGCCAGTTTGTTATCTGACTGAAATGTTTCTTTCTTTTTTTTTTCCAGACTCCTGGAAAAGACAAATCGCAGGCAGGGCCGTCTAAGACATTTACTCTGCCTGACATCAAGAACAAGTTATCATCAGCAGCCAAGGAGGTAAGGCCGTCTTTCCATTTTTTTTTTCTTCTGTGGAAATTATCACTCTTTTTGACTTTTTAAGTGATGACTTAACTAAATTCTTCTTTAGGGAAAACCACTCCCGAAGACGGAGCAGAAGTTTGAGAATTTTGTGAGGACTTCCTACAAAGTCACTGACAAGAAAGTAAGTAAAGTATATAAGTAGATTTCAGCTCCCTTATTGCCCAGAGTTTGAGACTTCTCTTATTTTAATTAGAATTAGTATTTTTGTTTCTGACATCAGACTAACCGTTAATATTCATTTTCTGAAGCATTACTGTTGATACATTTTTTCTGATTTGAAAAAAAATCTCTGTTGTGTGTCTATGAAATGAGCACATTAGACAAATCCTGTTTTACTCTCAAAAGCTTTTTACCATGTTAGATCCTCACAAATAAGTTATCGATCCTCACATTGTTCAACAACATCAAAGTCTCTCTAATTCAGTGAGTTCTTTTGGGCATAGCTTCATGTTTGTGTGAGCTCTCATGAGACTGAAGGGAGTACACCTGTCGAGAGAAACCGGCTCTCCGTGATTTACTGCAGTTAGACTTCTGTAGCCCCAATGAAGGGACTGGTGGTATGTGTAAGGAGCCTTTGAAGAAATCCAGAACTTTAATCTTTATTATAGTGATCTTTAGGCCTGTCACGATAGCAAATTTTGCTGAGCGATTAATTGTCTCAACAAATTATTGCGATAAACGATAATATTGTCTGAAGACCTTTTTACACTGATTTAATGGAAATGATGTAATAATGCATGTGATTTCCTGCCAAAGATAGATACACTTTATTTTCAAAAGAATACTTAACACTGGAGCTGATAAACTAAATAAACAAAACAACCAAAAACAAAATGGATTCTCAGTCTCCATTAACAAAAAATGTACTTGATAAAAACTAAACAACATAAAGCCAAAGTGGAAATAAACACTGCATTCAACCCAAAGAGTGCAGATTATGAAGTCTGTATACTATGTTGCCCTTCAGTAATAATTAGATTTAAATAGAGAAGATGGGCACATCGACTACCTGATGCAATAGTTCACACTACATGATTTTTTGCTCCTATTTTTCCCCATACAACAATCTTAGACCTTTGGTCTTCCTAAGATTGTGTGGTGTGTTACGGTAGATCCTCGTTGCCGCTCCGATCTAAATCAGGGGTTTTCCCCGACTGGGATCTTAACGCAGCCTGTTGAAAGTGACAGGTAGCCAATCAGAAAGCGCGGATTGTCCTCCGTGTTTTCTGAGGGGAAATTACGTCGGGGAATCCCAAACAGCTGACACGGCGCAACCCGAAGTCCAGCGGACATTGGAGATGATACGTGGAAACAACATTAATGTTTATTCAACATGCAAAGAATATAGAAATGACAAGAGGAGGAGTTGGAGCGAAATTGCTACCGCAGTTGATAAACCCGGTAACTTTTCAGCTGTTCTTCGTTAACGTGACGTAAATAGGTTCTAATGATTTTCATTCAGTCAGGACTTTACGCTGACACTAGCCACATGCATTGCAGGTAGATTGTTGTAAAGCATTGATTAATACCTGGTTTTAAAATTAGTTCACTGGACTTGTAGCCATTATTTTGTGCCCATTGTTGGACACCACACGGCAGGAACGAACCCGATCGAACCGTTATACCTAGGATTTCTGTCGGCTAATGTGTGGTCTGTCAGGTTTTGAAAATGGGCCGACAATCGGCTGACAGCTCTAAGATCGTGTAGTGTGCGCTGGGCTTTACACTAAGGAAATGAGGAAGGGAGGAGTCAGTGAGAGCACCGGAGTTGAGCCTTTTTTCGTTCAGTGTCATCAACAGAAAGAGAAAAAGGTGATAATGCCGATAATTGAAATGACGTCGATAGTTTTAATTTATCGTACGATTAATCGATTTATCGTTTATCACGACAGGCCTAGTGATCTTTCAGATGAACAAAAGAATTCCCAGTACATTAACTTGAATTAATCTCCCACCACACTCAGTGGCAGACTGTAAAGCTACACTGCAACATCATTTAAGTTGCCTCGCGAAGCCGTTTTCACCCCACAAACCTTTTCATATTTTGATGCTTTATAACTACAAATGTCAATTTATTGTTTTGTGGGTTTTGTGTGACAGACCAATGAGATGCACAGTGCAAAGTAGTACAATTATTCTGACGATTAGTCATTCTGCAGATTTTTCATTTAACCATTTAAGCTTATTTTATACATTAGAAACACATAAAAAATACAAATAAACAAATAATTCAAATCATTTCTTAAATAAGAAAATTTACATTTTATTGCCTAGAATTAAAAACAGTTGCATTCTTCTAGTGAGCACTTGATCATTTATAGCTAAGAAAAAATACTTCTGACATCGACATGCTTAACATCAATACAGAGTAGGGCTGATCGGTTGATTATTTTTTAGTTTAACCATTTTTTTGATTATTTGCATTTTCCTTTTGGATTTCTAATATTGCATAAAAGAAGCTCAAGTGGTTAAAAGAAAAATTTGCAGAATGTGCCATTTTTTAAATGCAGTTACTCAATTAATCATCAGAATAATCAATACAAAACTTAGTTACTGAAATAATCATTAGCTGCAGCAATAGTTTGGATATATTCAGAGGAGAGAGTAAAATTATACAGGTACCAGGACGCTAGGGTCGGAGCCACGGGACAGGAAGGTGAGAGCAACATCAAGGAGACTCGAGGAAGAAAGAAGATGAAGTTAGCTGGTGTGAGGGTAGAAGATGCAGAGGAAAGGACTAATATGAGATGGACCATTCACTGTGGCACTCCTGAAGGGAAGAATAATGACCCAGTCAAAGTCCAGAGCTAAATCCAATTGAGAATCTGCGGCAAGACTTTTTCTCCATCCATTCTGACTGAGCTTGAGTTATTTTGCAGAATAGAAGGAGCAAAAATGTCACTACCTGGTACCCATCTACCTGGAAAACCTGGTAGATGGGAACCCCAAAACACTTCGTATGAGAGGTTGTTCTACCAAGATCAGACTCTGAAGCTTTTCACAAGGGACTGGAAATATTAGATCACCAACTTTGTTTAGGCTCATGCATTTTTGTGACTATTCAGAAAAAATCTATATTCAGTAGTATTTCTCATTTCACAATAAAAACGTTTGACCACCTGGAGCTTATTGTCCAGGAATGAGATGTGTGATGTTTGTGAGGACCTGGTGAAAGCTCCCGTTTTTATTTTTACAAGGTGCTGACAGATACATGGTGCTCAGTAGTAACATATCCCTTCAAACCACGATTACTCATTCTACATGCAACAGTCCAAACAAGTTGGTATGTTAAATCATGAAATTATTTCTGAAGCAGCAACAAAACTCCTCCTTACACCCAGGATGTAGCAGGTTGTTAGACATTTATCCAAACCTCTTAACCAAGTTAAGAATTTGATGTTTGATTAAAAAATATATATATATTTTGTTTGTTAAGAGACTGCATTTGTGTAAGGAATGCAGTGTTAAACCACATCATCTGGTTTGGTTCTTATAGAGTTTTTTCTGTTTTCTTTCTTCATTTTCAATAAAAAGCACAATAAAAGTTCATTTGGACACGAATGTTGAGTCTCTGAAACTTTGCCCTGCCCCTGAGATCTTTAGCCCGGCTCTTTGGTTGTGTTGGGTGGGTCGGGGAACCTCTGTCTTAGATACCAGTCACTCCAAACAGACTGCATAAACGCTCGTTTGTTCTGAGTTGCTGTGTTAGAATAGGAAAAGTGTAGTTCTGGGAGCAGGTGGACACTCTTTGAGCAGCGGAGAGCTGGGTGGACGAGGCAGAAAATGGGGGTGGAGTTGGGTCTGGGAGAGCTTGTTGTTCCCAGTGTGTGGAAACATCTGTGGAAGTGCTTTGGTTTCATCAGCCAAGGCTGAGATCTGTCAGACCTGGAGCACCTAGTCATATACTCTGGTATGTAGTGCTGCCCCCACCCAACCCCTCGTCGTTCCCCTGCAGCCCCATCCAAGCACGGCGTTCCCACAGGCAGGACGCACAAAAATCATGTTGCAGTCAAAGTGGGTCATGTGCCTCGTGCTGTTTAGCACTTCATTTGAATGCTTTCTAATTCTTTTCTTTGCTTCCCACATCACCTTCCTCAGGTGGTCAAGGATCTCTGGAGTTTTCTGCAAACACTGAAGACTGAGAAGAAGTAATGTGCTTTTATCAGGAAGAATTTCTAAGCTTTCCTAAAGGCACAGTCTGCAATGTTTCCTGCTTAGCACAGATAAAGACTACAGTCAGGAGGATTGCAGATATTTAGTTAAGGTTGCTGCAAAGATAAAAAATTATGTTCATTTTTTTTTTTTTGATTGCAAAGCACTTATTATGTTTGTTAACGCATTAATTTGTTGGTTGACATTTTGCAGAAATCTTTTGATAGGTAAACTGATCCAGAGCACCTGTAGGGATGCAAACTGCAGTTGTCTGAGCATCTCGTCATGGGAAACGTACGATTCTAACATTTAACAGGCAACAAATCCCACCTGCCCCGTGGATGAATAATGTAAAGCATAATCTAATTTCAAAGATGTTAATTTCATTCATTTCTGGACTCACTACATCAAATACACAGTAAATGAATGCAGCATACAGTGCTAGAACAATCAGCAGGTCCAGAACAGCTTGGTTTGGATCTCTGACACCATGTCCTTCCTTAGTAAATGATACAAAAGGAAAAATTGCACATTGTGCCTTTTAAATGCTTCATTTGCAGCCAGAGCGACATCTCTGGGTCTTATTTTTGTGAATATGAGTAGTTTTCAACCATGCTAAAGGCATTTTCTATCATTGCTCACTGACAGCTCATGTCTTTTGTTTTTTTTATCATTTTTATTGTAAATGTGCTTTTTTGATTTTATCAAGGAATATACGTTTTTAGGTCCTACAAATATACTGTAGTAGTTTTATCTTTTAAATGTATCTTTTTAGCTAAAGCAAAGTCCACTGCTTTTTAAATGATCTCTCTACTAACCCGAAGTATTATCATTTGAGCCATACTCAAAACAATCCAAAAATGTAATGTGGAAAATAAGTAATGCCCGAACTTATAAAATCTGTAGATCTGCAGTAATGTGTGCAGCTCATATCTAATAAACAGTTGAAAAGCTTGTTTCAAGATGTTTTCAGCAGAATTAATTTGACATAGCTTTGTTTATCCTTCATAATATTTTTTACTTTACTATTTAATCCTGAATACATGTCTAATCAATTGTTTTTTAATCAAGGTTGATTATCCTTTATTGCAAAATAATATCCTACCCAAGGCAGTAACCAGAAATTCAGCCAGTGTTTAATGGATATCAGAATCTGGTTTTGAGCTAAAAACATAAGCAAGTTTTTGAGATAATTTTATGAAGATATATTGAGGCAGTATAGGTCTAGAATATTCTCCTGTCAGATATGCCAGCGTAATAATAATTCTGTGATCTTGTATAATTCAAATGTCTGTGAAGAGTTTTGATTTCAGTTGAATATTTTGTAGTTAGTGGTGTTTTTATCTGGTTAATGTCATTTACATGACTTTGATAACTTACCTAAAACCAGGTTCAGATGTTTTTTTTCTCTTAATTGGAAAACTTGTCATTGTTTTTAATTAAGCTCATCAAATCTTTTCTGTAAATAAATCTCTTACTTTTATTTGCATATTTGGCAGCTGAACAGTTCCGTTCTCCTATTTTTCCCAAAGCTTTCCAAAAACATTCAGAAATCTCGATACTGTTCTTTATTTCAAGTCATGTTGCAGTTTAATTTGAAAGTGTTTAGTGTAAGCCCTTCTTTTGTTTTTTTGGTTGTCCTTTTCACCTCTAATCTGTCACTTTTTGTTTGTCATGATTATTTTTGAGTGATGCTGGAATATGTTCAAATAAACAAAGAGGTTTTTTCTCAATTCTTGAGTGTTACTGTTATAAATTTGACCAAAAAATACAATTTGCTGCTTATTTTTTGTTTAAACAAAGCTATGGTTTATGTGTTTTGATTTTTCATAGCAAGTTATGAAATGATTGAAGAAAAACGTTTTGAAATATATATCTGTATTTGGTCATTTCATCCTTTATTTATTATTTTAAACATAGCTCTCTTAGAAAATAAATGTTGCAGTCAGTATTTTGAGCCACATTTTTAATGGCTCCTCACTTTAGTCCAAAACCCAGTAATATCCAATAAATTAAACTATGCGTTCCGATGAGACTGATTTCTCAGAGCAACTTTTAAAAATTAACAACCCTTAAGCAGGTATTAAACATTTATTAAACAGAAAAAAAATTGCAGCTGGAAATTGATTTAAAACCTTTTCTAGACAATTTAAATATAATCATTCCCCCCAAAACAGGAAACTGGACACCTTCCTTTTGTCAAGCTAGGATAATTTATCTTCTACTTAGTTTTTTTTAAATATTGCATATTTAATTTATTGCTGAGTATGAGCATGTAATCAATATGTAGTTTTACTCATTCTTTTAGGGTGACTTACATCATCTGTCCAGGGACATCAAGTGAAAAATAGCTGTCTGGCTATCTCTGGCATATTGACAGAAATGTTAATATGCACGGTCCCTGTAAGAAAAGAAAGGGAAAAAGTTATTTCAACTCCAACAAAAGGCTTTCTAAATGTCATTGAGGAGATGATGAAAATCTCAAACTAGAGCCAAATTTTTTTAAGTCCTCTTATTTTTTTTATAGTTTTGTTAATGTTATGTCATTAAAACCTGAAATTTAGTTATTTAAAACATTCAAGAAGTGAAATTATCTCTCTTTTTCTGCAAGACCTTCATTTTTTTTCACCTTCCATCCTTGTCACCAGTAGAAGGCACTAAAGTCCAGGTGTTAACAAGAACCTGTTATGAGTTAAATTTATATATTACCTGAACTCTGAGTCAACAATTACTTCACTCTCAGCTGAAAGCTTTTTTTTTTTTGCCCCGTGGCCACAACGGAGCGAGCGGATGCATCCATGGCATGACGCACAACTTTATATTCCAGGCAGGACGACTGTGAGGCACGTGGAAATCCCCCTGCTGTGGCTGATTTGAATTCCAGTCCAGGGTTTGACTGAAGCAGCCTGGAGGTATTGGCACACACCAGAACTTGAACACACATACACATTATCAGAGAATAGTGGGAATGCTGGTTGTACTGATGTTCCTGCATGTAATAGACAGATATTTGCCAGAAAGTACCGACCTGTGTTCAGACCCCCATTATTTGCTTTAAAATGTATTCTTTGACTAACTTTTCTTATAGTTCTTCTAGACCAGGTCTGTTTTGGTTGAACAGACACACAGCCTCAAAGCAGGTGTGTCGTACATATGAGAATGCAGGTATCAATGCCCAACTCAGCAGTCCAGCATAAGACTGGCCCATTAGGGAAATACTGGCCTTTACTTTAATCCGGTTGTAACATGATGTGGGACGGGACAGCCAGGGCAGTCTGTTCTTACACCAAGACGAGTTCACCTGCAGAACATGACAGAGTCCAGTGTGTTCATGTGTTTGGAGGAGAACCAGTGTCATTTGTTGGGATCTGAAGATCACGTCTGGCTTGTGTGTGTGATCATACAGAGTCAACAGTTTGTGTAGGGTTTTGTTTCTTTTATCTGTAGTTATGGATTTGCTTTACTCAGAAGGGTTTTACCTAAAGCAAAACATAATTTGCATGTTGCTTAAACTTTGAAAAGTATGGAAATGTGAAGATTTATGAAGTGGTAAAAACCATCCCCGTATTCTACGCTTTGCTTTGTACAGAAGGTCAGAACCCTTGGCTATTGCGAAACGATTGCTTCCTGGAGGCATGGACTCTGTTGAAGTCTTAAATTTTACCCAGTCGCTAGTGTTCGGCCATAACGTAGTGTAATGCAGTGTAATGCGCCGGTTCCATTGCCTGCGCCATAAACAAACATCCTCCACTGTGAAGAGAGAAGTGCTGAGCTGAACAAGATGGCTGTTGATGTTCATTCAGTAATTGGAAGTGTGGGCAACACAGACTGAATGACTTTGTTCATGTCTTCTGCTGCCATTGCTAAAACTACAGGCAGACTGCAATTCTAAAACAGTGCAAAAATCAAAGTCATTGTTCACAACTTCTTCTGTTCGCTGATCTGCTCAGCTGAAATTCTACCAGAGAATCCAAGTCAACCGGAGAAAGCCCAGACGGAGAACTGAAGGCAGATTAGAATTGAGTGGAATTGTGCAGAAAGGCAGTAGCTCGGCTAATATTCTTTCAGTGCCTCTCACTTTTTCAGTTCAAACAGCCATTAGCAACTACTGTAGTATCAATTAAAATACACATTTCCATTTGATTCAGTCACTCATTTTGCTGCCAAGAGAATTATCCTCCCATCTTGGAAGTGTCAGCGAATGGTTCTTAAACCAGACTCTGTTTTCCATGAATCCCAGGTACTGATTATGCAACCTCATCCTACTCTGTTCTTTAAACCGCCCTCAGTGTTGTCAGCGTGACCACTGTCAGACTGACATCACTCTACTCATGAAGCTTGCTCTATTACACCTCAGAAAACACAGATGATAGATGTGTTTTATTTTACTGCACTCTCTTTTAAAGTTATCTCAGTCTTTTTAGAGTGAAAGGAAATATTTTGCCCCAGCAGGGTTTACCTGTAGAACTTATAATTGAGGACAAGATTTTCCCACTCCATCTCTAGTGGAAAGAAATGTAAGGTCATGTCTCTGCAGGCATGTACATTTCCGCCCTCTTTTCTTCTCACAACCCAAAGCAATAGTTGAATTTAGAGACAGCTGTGTACCTAGTGTAGGATAAAAAGAAAACTTACTCCACAGTTACAGATGTTTATATGTTCCAATTGTATCCCATAAATCTTCTCTTGTGGTATATTTCTGTAATTTAGTGAGTGATGAATGTTGCATTTAGGTTGAGATTAAAATGCGTTTCCTAAATAATTAGATATAAAACATTTTCCAAGATTTCTGAGGAAACACTCCCGTCATTTTTGCTCTTTGGCGGCCCCTTGTGGCAAACAAGGATAACAGATTGTTTTGTGAGAGAGGTCCTTGGAGAGAGGTCATTTCTCTACTTTTAAGTAATTTCAAAATTACAATTTTGTTTATAAGTATCATATTTTTTGTGATGTACTTTAGTTAATTACACATCCTTGTCAATTTTCCTTTGCAAAAAGGCTACATCAGATTTTATGGAGAGGTTCTGTGAAAGTTGAACTCTTGCCACAGATGCCTACCTAATTTGATTTAAGTCTAGCTCCAGTCTGTAGCCTCTAACATGTTTTGATTCAGGATTGTCCTGTATTTAATTCCACCCCTCCCATAAACCCTGATCAGCTTCCTTTTCCCTGATGAAGAAAAACATCCTCACTGCACGAAGCACCCACTTCCATGTTTCACTATGGATGTGGGGTTTTCTGCCACGCATACAGTAGCATTTTGTGCTTTAATTTCTGTAAAAATAACATTTTAGTCTCACCTGGCCAAACATCATCTTTCACATGTTAGATCTGTCCCCTACGTAGTTTTTTTGCCAGTCTTTTATAAAGCCCAGATTTGTAGAGTGTACTACTATTAGTTGTCCCATCAACATCATTTTTCTCCTGAGCTTAAGTATCATATTTTTGATATGATACTTATCAAAATAAGTATTATATTTTGATTACGTGATTATTTGATTATTAATTGATTATTAATTACGTGACTCCTGAAGGCTATTAGCCACACTGGATTTTATTTCGGGGTATCAGATTAAAGGGGGCTGAATAAAACTGCATTATTTTGTCGTGAGCCATCACATCGAAATCTATCGAATTTTATGGTTTAATGTGATATAATGTGACTACTATCGACCCATACCTCCTGCTGTGATGCTTTTGACCTTTGCTGTGAATAAATAAGTCTGTCTGTGCTTGATGTGACAGTTTGGCACATCACCTGGATACAGCCAAATAAATGAGAAGAGAGGGAAAAAAATACCCAACATCCACAGGGAGCTTTCAAACTGGAACAATGACTTTACCCCGAGGGGAAAAAGTGATCAGGCTGGTATGTTTATATTAGAGAGAAAGGAAGCCATCATTGTCATCGCCAGCGATTTTCTCTTTCAGAGCTCAATTTTGACAGTTGAGTGTATCTTAATGACAATCCCTTCTATGTGTTAGTCAATTGTCAAGACTGATGTTCTTGTATAAACATTTTTTTCTTGCACAAAAAAGAAGAAAGAAACCAGTCAGAACTTTTTTTTTCCTGTCAGGATTTGTGAACCTTTTGACATTATCACTAAAAACTAAACCAAGCTATTTTTAACTTATTCTGTTTTGCCCAAAATATCTGTGTTGTCATTCAGGAGCACTGCACTTGCACTCAATTATTAAAAATAACCTATTCACATTTTGAAACTGTGCTCTGTAATTGGCATCCATGATTCTTGAGGGGACAGCAAGGTGGGGGATGTTCTAGTAGTGCTCTTCATTCACAGATTGGAATTACTGCAGCAAAACAGACATCTGGGGAAGTATTTGTGTAAATTAGAGGAAGAGGTGGAGGAGTTCATCATCTATCTTCCCGTAAGCTAAGCCAGGCCCTGTAAAACACAGCCCAGTTGATACAGCAATAGGACATGCAGTTATTAATACAGAAGAGGGAGGTGCTCTCACCTCGACAAGCGCCGACATGCGAGTGCATTACCTCTACGGCTGCTATGGCAAGGATCTAAGCTGCATTCCTCTGCCCACAAACTAAGCTTTTTTTCTTTCTAATGCAGCGGAAAGGTGTCTGGGACTTACTTGACTCAGGTGTGGAGGAATTTGAGAGCTCTAGATTTGTAAAATGGAAGCCACCAACGACCTGTGTTACGAGCTATTTAAAAAATGGTAGTTTTCAGCAAATGATTTAGATTTCAAGTGTTAATTTTAATATTTTTAAAAATCTGGACATCAAAGCTTATAAATCTTGTGAATGTGTTTAAGCTTTGTGAATTAGGATGCTTGTTGCTGTTTGGTGAATTCTAAATCCTAATTTTGACAGCATAACGGTAAGGTTTTGCTAAAAGGAAAGAAAATTCTTGGATTCCAAAAAACTTCCATTGATTTCTATATGACTCAATGTACTGTTTTCTTTTAAAAAGTCTGGACATGTCACCCGATTGCAAAACTCATCACATCAGCGTAAGGTGTTTTGACAGGTGATATTCAAGCATAAGTGGATTCCATGTCTGTGGAGTCCAGACCCTGTGGAGCTGAGTTGAGTTTAAGTGTCCGGTATGGATCCTGATGAATCACCTTGTCAGGAGAATCTTATAAAATCCAGCTAATGGGGATGTTTGTCACAGTTAAACCTTTTTGCATTGTGAAAGTTATAAAGATCTTTAATACACAGATCTTTAATTGCACAAATTTTCCAATCAAAAAACATATCTTTGTCAAAACTGGTTAGACATATAGAGCTGCTAGGTGTTCATTCCTACAAAATTTATTTTTCATTTCCTCGTACATTGTCTGAAAAATCTTTCTGTCTACTGCTACCCAGCTAGCTCTCAATCATCAACAGTTCTATCAACATTTGGAGACTGGCATAAACATCTTGGAGGTGAGACGGGAAGATTTGCTTAAAGGGAATTGAAACTGTTGTTGATTTTTGGTCCATGAATTCTGTGGTTTTTGGAGTACCTCAAGGCCCTCTCTTTGGATTTGACTATCTTACAATGACTCCCAGAATGATCAAAATGTTTGGTTTTATTCTTTTTTATTTTTAAGCATGATTGCATATGAAAATAAACCTAGACTCCTATGCACAGTGAGGACTTGAACTTAAACATGTGCAGGCTTGCTGGTTAACCTGGATGTTGGGTGTTTTGCAACTGTGGTTAAAAGTTTGGTTAGCTGGTTGCTAGAAATTAAGACACTTTTCTGATGATTAAGCCAGGGCAAATAAAACTGAAAAGAATTAAATGAAGTTCTAGTTTCAAACTAAAGTCTCCTTCAGAGGACACTTTCCAATGGGGATCTAGACATGTTTTGCATTCCTCTGTGTGTTATATAAGAAAATCAGTACATAATAGGGGGTTGAAATTTATCCACTGCTCTAATGCTTCAAAATTACTGAGCCAGAAAGTCACAGAGCCGACTTAGTGAGCAGGTTGATTTGTGAAGGCTCAGGCAGCTTGTCTTTGAAGCTACATACCAGAATCATGTTACGATGTTTTATTATCGCGCAAATTACCTTTCCATTTTGGAGCTCATGGTTTTTGAGTTAAATGGAGAATAAATGAGTTGCAGGAACTAACCTGAATTATTTAAGCAGTCTATAAGGCTTTCTGTTGCACTTCCTGAAATAAATAGGCACCGCTAACTAAAACTTTAGTTGTGCTAACCTTTAAGAATGTACCATAAACATTACTTCCACTAATGCTAAAGAGCTGTACCAACATGTCATTTATTACAAGCTTAAGTGCTAAATTCAACTATGTTGCGGCCTGCCATGCATCAGCGATAAAATATGTGTCATTGATGAAACAGAATTCATTTATTATGCACACCTGCACGGTCGCATTTCAGGAACAGTCATGATTTCTGTTTTATATTTGTTTCTTGCTAACTCTGTTGCTGATTTTGCCTAATTGACACCTTAGAGCTTCGGTCAGAAAGTATGCAGCACATCAGCAGATTGTAAACGGTTCACTGTAGAACTACAGTTTTACACCAATGCATTCTAGGTACAGATTAAATGGAATTTGCTACACAGCATCACCAGTGGAGAATGTGAGGAGAGAAAAAATAATGAAATACAGGCAGTAATATTAAAATTCAATATGTAACAATCAAAACACGAGGACAAATATGCTTTAACAGTTTTCGCTCACTTCAAAATTGTCTCCCTAAAAATCTTAGGCCTTTAAACTACTTTAAGAATACTTAAAATCTTAAGCATTAAGATTTTTAGAAATCCAATATCCAGTAGAATTGGATATTGAATATCCAATTCTATGCAGAAAATACAGAGGTCTTTACTTTTGTATTCTAATAGCTAGATTAGAGATCTGCACAAATCTAAACTAAATGACGAAAAACAAACAGAGCCTGCCCAAAACCTACAATAACTGTAGCTATGACTTCTGAAATAAAGTTGTACATAAAGTTGGATATTAAATCAAATCATTTTAAAATCAGGAATTGCAAAAGAAGTCAATATGGGAACAGCGGCTTATTCAAAATGTTGAATAAATCCAAACCAACATTAGGAAAATTAAACACCACAACATACCATGGACCTCTCTCTGGCTCCCTGTTTGTAAAAGGTTAGATTTTAAAATTAATAAACTGAATGTTCTTGGGAAATCTCCAAGTTATTTGTCAGGTATGAACCATATAAACCTCTCAGGTTCTCAGAAGTCTGTTTGTTCAGTCTTCCCAGGACTAAAACTAAGAGAGGTGAAGCAGCATATAGTTTCTACGGCCTTCACTTTGAAAGCCTGAAATGTGCAGAAAGTGGAGGTTTCTTTAAACCAGGACTGAAAATATTACTATTGCTGCAGCTTTCCTGTTGAGCAAAAGCATTTTTTATCAGTTCATTTAGCAATCTGTTTTCATTTTATGTAATGCTTCAGTTTAACTAACAGAGTCTATTTATTTTCTTTTTCTCCTTTCTAATGTTTTATCTGAATTTTGAATGACCTTCTGTATAGACCTTATTATAAAAATGTTCTGGATTTTACCCTGGTGACATTAGTTACATGTGTACTAATGTAAAACAAACATACTGAATACTTGGATGTCTCAGTTTGTTACTATTATCTATAACTGTCTGGAAAATGTGTTAAGGTTAAATTTCTAAGTGAAGTTTTTTGAAGAAAAAAAAGTTTAAACATGTCACTGCATTAATTTCCATGCATTTTCCTCACTATCAGTCCAAGATCAGTCCAGCAGCAGCCTTGGGGAGCATTTTTTATCAGATATTTGACAGATATGCCTCACTTAGAATATTGTGGTTCAACAAGGTAATTTGTCAGTCCCTTTTACATCAAAAGGCTGATATCTGTAATGACTTCTGCCCCGAGCTCTCTGAGACTGCTCTGCACCTTGCATGCCGTTTCACATGACACCTCTCCCAGCTTTGCCAACATATTCTCAGTATCGCTCAAAAATACCAAAGGTTTCTATTTTCTGTTTAAGACCCAATGTTGAAGCAAAAATGCTCCATAAGCCTCAGATGTAAAGTCAAATAAAAATGCAGTGATGTGACTTATTTTGGTTGCTTTATGGATGATTAAAGGTGAAAATTATTAGAAATATAATTTATGATCTGTATACGATTATGTACTGAAAAACGTCTCTATCACACCTTGAATTTAATTCCACAAACTAAAATATATATTAAATAAATAGCTGGGAAGTAAGTCAGAACTGAGAAATAGAAATAAAATCACTTTTTTTTTAATCATTTTTTGATAATTTGTAGGTCCACCTTTTTCTGCAAGTCTTTGGATGTATTTGTCTGCAAGCATGGCACATCTTTACGCAACTTTTTCTTGTAAACTAGCTAAAGTTTAATCAACCTGGATAGATAACATCTTTGAAAGCTATTTTTTTTATATTCAGGCACAAATTCACAGTTGGGTTTAGGTCTGGATTTTGACTTGGAAATGCTAAACATTTGATCTACACTATCAGTTTCAGCTTTGGTTGTATGTTTGGGGATGTTGTCTTCTTGGAAGGTGAGCCTCCACCATTTCTCATAGCGTTTGCAAGTTTTTTTTTCTTCCAAGAAAACTACATCTCTTGTGTAGTTTATTTTTGTATTTTTAAGCTTCTTTTTCCTCCTGTGTGTATGTGTAATTGTGTGCATTTTAAGAGAAACAAAAAACATCCATTTTTTTTAAACTGTTCAATCTTTAATATATCTTGGTCCATCTTTCCATCAATGCCAATCATCTTTCCTTTTCATTCTAAAGCATCCCCAGAGCATAATGCTACAACTGCCCTGCTTCCACCATGCATTTAATCTCCCCCACAATTTAAATGCATGGTGGTGCAGTGCTAGCTTACAGCAGAAGGACCTGGGTTCAAATCTCGAATTGGCGTAGAGTTTCCATGTTCTCCCAATACATCTATGGGCTCTCTCCTTGTACTGTGGGTTCCTCCTTCAGTCCAAAACTACAGTATATTTGCCAAGTCAACTTGGCTTTCTAAATTGTTATTAGCTTAGAGCTAGTATTTGAAGTAAAGCCACTCTCATTGCATTAATGTACAAATATAGCAAATTAATTTCAGATTTGTTTTTCAAATTAAATTGTCCAAAAAATTCAGAATTAAATGCTCAAATTCCAACAAGAATAATTTAATATAATCTACAAACCTATTATATTTCTGAGAGTCATTATTTTCCCAGTTGAAATGTTTAGCATAGCCTTGGGTTATTTTGAGAGTGAGACTAGGCTACTTCTGTCAGATTCCATTTTATCTCTCATTTGGCTTGGAGGTGATGTAATACATCACATATTTATTTGACAGAAACCACGTGGGCAAAAGAAAAAACATCAGGCATATCAAACATGCCTGGGTGTGGAAGGGTCCAGCCTTTATTTTTATGTCAGTGGGTGGAGGTACCAGCCTGCCTTGCCTTTGTACATCTTACATCTGGAACTGGCACATTTTTCCCCCTTTCCCAAATAACATCTGCAGTTAAAAAGCCAGACAGGTAGTTAGAGTTGATTGGTCATGGATGGATTTTTTCCCTCTCCTTTCTTTCCATGTAGCTCTCTCTTTCCCTCCCTTTTTTTGTATTCTACAAAGCCCAGAGGCTAGTATTTCACTGATTACAGAGTGCCTCCATTTGAATGGTCGTTTGTGTATTGTCAGAACAAAGGAGCGAGCGGCCTCTGAAGAGGTGCTAGACAGGGGAATGGATTGGGCTCAGCGATTAGGATGAGTGGAACTGCAGGTTCAGGCTAGCGTAGCAGCTCCTCCACTGCTCAAGGTTCTTTCTTGACCGGGAACAGACGTAAGGCTGCAACTGCACTTCAGTCAGTGCAGGACAGTGAGCAGTTTCAGCTGAAATGGGAGAGGCTCTGGCACTCATTTTTAAAATTGACACCTTAGGTTTAAGTTCAGATTAAAATCCATAATACATCAGATTTTTATTAGACATCACAGCTACACTCATAAATAGTTTAAATCTGCAAATACTTGAGACAGCTCTAAAATAGATAACTGTTTTTTGTAAGTTAAAATATGAAATATACCTTAATATCTATTAATCCATGCAGTGGAAGATATTTTAGCTCTATCACAGAACCTATCATAAACAGTTATCCTTATTTCCTGTCTAGGGGGACAGCCAATCAGCGCCAAGGATAATAATTACAGCTCTGAGATTGGCCGTTTACTATCTTTAAGGTCAGCAGGTTAAATAGATTCCTCTAGTATTTGACTTGACTGTCCTTAAATGATAATTGGGATGATTAGGGTCATTGTCCATTTGGAAGACCCATTGTGAAATATCCTTTCCTTGTAATAACATCTGTTTTGTGAAGTGTGTTGGTCCATCTTACAGCAAAACACACAGCATAATGTCACCTCTCCTGTACGTTGCAGTTGGGATGTTTTTCCCAGGATTCCAAGCTTCTTATTTTTTCCTCCAAATGTACCAATAGTCACTGTGGCTAAACACTTCAATTTTACTTTTGCCATACCTCCAGGCACGTCTCTCAAAATTAAGATCTTTGTCCCCACGTGCATTTGCAAAGAACAATTTACTACAGTAAATCTGTAATAAGCATGTTTTATAGCAATAGACATTCTTCTCTGAGACAGTGTACCTGTTTCTGTTCTAAATGGTGTGATGACTAGACATCCCCAGATGAAAGTGACACTTTCAGGCATGGAGAAATTTTACTTGATGATAAATCAGAAATTTTCCAATTCTTTTGATATTTTACTGATTTCCTTTGGTTTTTCCATCACGTCACACATGGAAGGAAGTGTCTTTGTTTTTCCAAATGAAATGTATGGAACAGACTGACTTCACTTTTTCTACTGAAGAACATGCTATATTATATAGTATATGCAATCTCTTGAATTAAATTGACCTGCAAGGTTCAATATTCACAAATTCCCTGTTTTGTCAAACATAACTCCACATTATTTGCATAAAATGTATCTATTAGTCGATTTTTTTCTTAGAGCATATCTAAAATATTTGAGAGAAAATGCAACTTTGGAAGTTGAATTATCTACTTGATACATTATTGGTTGGTGTTTGCAAAGCATCCAATCCAGGAGCCACATTTATTTTCCTTGGCCCTCATTGCAGATGTTAGCTCCTGTGGTAATGCTAAGGTGCTCTGAAGGGTGAGTATTAAAGTGTATTTGGTATTTCAACTTTTGAGATGGGGGGGCAGGGAGGTCTTAAGTGTATGTTACTTCAGTCCTTCCGGAATTCTGGTTAAATCAGACCTGAAATCTGAAAGACTGCCCTCTGGTGGTCAGAAATTGTACTCCAGGTAGCAGACAACTTGCAGCATCAACTGATTTTATGCATGTTGCTAATATTGCATGTTCTACCAAAAACAGGATGGCGTGCAACACAGCACACAACAGTCAGTAATATTGCATGTGTTACAAAGGTTTACACTGAAAAAACAAAGATAAAAACGCTTATTTGTTTGGATTTCTAGCTATGCTCAATTCAAGCGGCACATTAAAGACCTTCATTTTTTTTGAAGTAAGCAATTAGACTGTAAGCTACCTCAGAACAATACGATTTTTTAACTATTGTAATTAGCTATATTAGCCACATTGTTTTATGCAGAATTTTAGTGAAGGATTTTTCCATGCCTTGCCTGTCATGAAAGTAGCCAAAGTATCATTTGATAATTTTAATTGTTGGTTTTGGTCAAGAAGTGTCCTGTTCTTCACCTTGCTTTTAAGACCCATACCGTTTGAGTTTGCACCAGAGGAGCAGCTCTTCAGACAGCTCAGCAATCAGATAAAAGTTAACCTGACAGGTTCCTGTTTTGAACACCCACTCAGTATTTCTCACCCCTAACATGGAGGTAATGACCTAGAAATCAAAGTCCTCATCAAATTCAACGGGTGGGCTCAGGTCACGCTCCTGGTGGGCTTCTTTTGATTCTGAAGCATCGCCTTTTCAAAGCTGTTTTCTTGCTAATTTTTAATTTACTTTGAACCTTCGCCTCATTGATGGCGCCCATGAACATCCACCAAGAATAGAGTGTCTGAGTGTTTTCAATAACTGTCAGATAATAATAATGTTTTGTGTGAATGACTCAAGTATTCTGGCCAGTTTGTGACTCTCACAGTAATTTCATGCCACATTACAAACAACAAGCCCCTTAATTTGGTAATCACGGTCATCCAAGAAAACAATTACAGGGTCATTCAAGTAAGGGGGAAAAAGAGCTGACAAAAAACACTTACATCATTCCACTTCCCAAAATTTCACCACTAATCCACCCATTTCTGAAGGCTTATTATACTATTAAAGCACTCGTCTTGTTTGACACGTCTGCACACAGCAACAGGACTTTTTTTTTTTTCTTCGATTACCTCTTCTTGACCAAGGGAGTTGACATTTATCTGTCAGATGTGGGCCAGAATTTTGGAACACATGAGGTCTTTGGGCTGATTGTTATTCAGTTGTAACACTGTGACACATTTTGGCACCTTCTTCTGCGCTTAGCAACGGCCAGGGATTTTGTCCAAGAATGAATAGTTTTAGTGAGGTCTTCAAAACGCAAGCAGTCACATTAAGTTATTGCACATGTTTGCAACTAGCAACAAGGGAGCCGAAACTTTTGTTTATGTTTTCAGACAACTGTAGACTCCCTGTTGGACCGAGATGGAGCAGATCAGCATTAATGTCAAACAGGCAACTGGAGCTAATGGAAACATTAGTATGCTTGACGTGTACTCTGGTGTTCGGATGATTTGTTGAGGAGCAGGGCTTTAATTTTCATCCTCTGGTCTCCTCCCTTCAAGGCAAACCTAACTGAGCGCTAATGACTCCGTGCAAACAATGTGTGACAGGGGGGACAAATTAAAAACACTTCCTGCTTCTTTCCGCCTCCTCCCTCTTTCTTCAGGTGATCTTTGAAGGGTCTCTGAGGTAGCTCCCTCCCTCCCATCTCTGGCTCCTTTCTCCGTCACCCTCCATAAAGCCGAGGTGTTGCGACCCCATCACGACCTGGATCCATGTTAGCCGTTTGACTTCGGGTAGCTGGCAGAAGGACATGATCAGCGGTGTGAAAAAGGGGTGTCTGAGTGTGCGTTTGAAGCGGCGGGGTGGGGCCGGCCTACACAAGAGGGGTGAGGTTGATTTTGAGGGAGATGAGAGGAAGAGGGTCGTTCCATTTAAGTCTCACATGCTTGTCGAGCTGTGACTTCTTGTTAAAAAAGAGAGGCTTCTGGGTGGTGACCCCTCCGCATCAGTCGCTTCACCTTGGGAATTGAATGGGACACACACCGCAGCCACCGAGCCCTCCCTCCCCGACCCTGACACCCCCTCCTCTTCTTTGAGTCAATATGTCCGTGTCAGAGATGAAAGTGCAAAGTGGGAGGGACGCAGAGGGGGTCCTGACACTAATGTAGTACATTGGGCTTCACTTACTGATCTGCCAAGTTCTTTTGTCAAGCCCTAAATGCCTGCTAGGGTCCTTTGAACTGCTGAGCGCTCGCCCGCCCTCAGATGCCTCCTCCTTTAGCTTCAATGAGATATCCCCGGTGACATTCCCACAGTCCCGCCGCTGCAGACAGACACGCATAAGTGCACGGAAGCGGTTCAAATTCAAAGGCTTGAAAGGGCTCTGGGAGTAACATCATTCGCCACGTTGCAGTTCTGGCTCAAATTTGCTTTTTGTAAGAGAAATTAAAAAGAATCAGTGAAGGCGAATCGCTTTCAGGTAATTTAAAAGCACTTTCATTGGCTGGGTAGCAAAGCGAGCCAGGTAAACTAAGACTTCTAACTTTCTTGCTAGTTTTCCTCACTCCCTCGCTCTTGTCGGCTAATCTGTGTGGGTAACCTTATCCCAATTCTTCCCCGCATACCCAACCCCACCCTCCTCCAATCCTCAAGAACTGGACTGAAACAGCTCCTCATTCACAAAGCCCTTTCTTGTTATGCTTCTCCATCCAGGATATGATTGATTCTCCCTGATTTATCAGGTTTCTTCATCTTCCTCTTTTCCCTCTGTTTCAATTAAATTCGGGAAGCAGGTTTGTTTCCAAACTGGCAGTGTGAAAATAAATATAACCAGGTTTTTTCAATTTAAAGGGTAATTTCTCCCAAATAAGACCTATTTCCTGAGGCCTCAACAAAGGTTGAGTTTTATTAGTACAGTAAAATTAATAGGAATATTCTTATCAAAGAAATATAACTTATTGTTTATGTGTGGCAACAAAGAATTCAAAATGACATGACTGATTCTATCAATTTGAATAAATAATTCAAAAAGAAAAGTGTAGATTTCATAGATTTTTTTACACCCAAGGTAATAGTTTTAAAACATCACTTCTGTTAATTTTGATTGTAAAATTCAGTTTCTCATAAAATGTGAATATTTAGAATGGAAATTAAAATAAATGAATGCTGTTTAAATCCATGTTAGTGATTTGTCCATTAGACAGTCTTTGACAACCTCCTTAAGAAACATAAACCACAAAAGGTCACTGTCAAAGACAGCAAAATGTATTCACGCATATTAAGGAAAAAACAGATTGGAGAAAAGATAAAACGTTGCATATGTAATGAGGATAATTGCACCTTTGAAAGGATCATGAAGCAAAGCCCACTGATACATTTGGAGGAGATTTATGGACTGCAGTCAAAGCTTTGAGAGCCATTACACATAGAAGTGTCCAAAGTCCCCTTTTCAGATAGAAGAACATTTTTCATTTCATTCAGAAATCAATGCCCTAATGACTGGAGGACGAGTGAAGAGGTAAAGTCCAAGATGCTTGAGGTAGAGAATAGGTGTTGTAACTTTCAGAGAAACTAAATATTGTGTTTCCCTTAGCATCACAATTAACAGAAAACTAAAAAGCTCAGTCTGTATTCAATAAATCTATATCATGTACAAGTTTCACATATTTTATTAAATGATTTAATTAAACATACTTTTTGATAATATAATTCACCAAGATACACCTGTATTTTGAATTTGTCCGTTACTTCAGTCTCTCTTTGCCTAGTCAGGTTTTTTCAGACAGTCTAACAGGAAAAGATAAAAAACAAGTAAAGTTTTGATCAGGAATCCAATGACTCAAATAAGGATCAGCAAGAAGGTCAGAAACATATTTGCTTTGCTTCCTTTTCTCTAAATCTTATTTCATGTCTTTGGAATAAACCCCTAGCTCTGGCTCCTGATTGGTCAGCTGCCAAAGCAACTATTACAGCAGAGGAGTGAATGCCAGAACCATCAGACACTTGGCTTGCATCCAGTAGCTATTCCCCAATCTCTGAAGACTGATAAAATGATAAAAGCAAGTTTTAAAAAGAATGTAAAAATCATGCTTCTCTTCTCTTATGAGCTTCACATTGGTACCACCAGAAAACATGCAAAGAGCCACAGAATACATGGATCTATTTTGGCAGTAGCATAGTTCTACACTGAAAAAATAAGTTGATGTTTCATCTGAGTATATCTGAGTATCTGAGAATTTAGCAGTTAAAAAAAATACAAATACAAAAAAGCACAGTTATTGTTACCAATAAGCAACCCTCTAAAATAAATGTAACTCAAGCATCTATTTAATGCATACATTAGTTTTTTTAAAATAATTATTTATTTCTAGGAACTTCTAAATAGTAATCCAGAACTTTCTACAAATTTAGTACAATTATGACATGATGCAGAGACAATTTTCTTCAGCCACTTTAGGCCAGTAGGCTAAAAAATAAGAGGGGCATCATAGTGTCATAAGGTTTCCCTGACAACTGTAAATGCCAACTGGTTGTTGGGGAGTGACGCCCAAAAAATTCCTTTAAGTCCTACAATAACAAACATTGCTCAGGTTTTTACTGGAACTGGATGGTTTGGTCAGATGAGAGTATCTGGAATATCTGGGACAAAACAAAAGATAAATACATGCAAAAGCACCTGATACTTTCTGTCAAGTGTTTTAAATACAGTGGAGGTTCTGTGGTGGTGTGGGCTGTTTCTCTTTCAAAAACCACTGACAACCTTGTTAGACTACCAGAAAAATGTAAATAGATCATCACTGGACCTTTTAGGGGAGTCTAATACAGGAGGACAGATTTATATTGAAATGATTAAACAGACACAAAAATCAACTTTCTTCCATCTCCATCTGAGTCCATAGAAATCCTGTAGAAAACCTTTGGGCTGAGCTGCTCAGCAGAGAGTATATAAGGACTCTGGACAGTCTAAAGATCACATCAACAAGAATATTTTACCTTTCTCTCTATGTGTTCCAATTATGCAGACTAAAATTAGGAAACTATGCAGTTGTTATACTATTGCTGAACGTTGCTGAAGTCTAATGTACTGAGCCCAGCCTCTCCTAATACTTCTCTTTGGGCCTCCTTTCAAGGCCTTTTAGACTAATTTTAACTGGCCAAATATATTATAACAAGAAGACCTGACACACATGCCACTTGATATAGCATCCTACAAAATATTGTATCCAAGGCATACCTTAGATTTACAATTCTTAGAATTCTTAGAATTGCAAATTGCTGTTCTGTCTCAAAAGGGAGACAGAACAGCCCTTTTTATACCCCTGATTAAACAGCAGGGGTACCAATAAATTTAATTTCTATCATTTTAGTGTGAGATTCTGCTAAAAGAAAATATATGTTTATTTTAAGGCATCTTACACATTTTTACCAGGAGGGAAAACATTTTTTTCCCCCGCATCTGGGTCCCTCTTCTCCTTCCTCTGACTCACATGTGATCACCTCAAATAGCTTCCGCTGTTCTCTCTGTTATTCTTTAGTTGTGGTTGGAGAAATTTGTCCCAAACATGCATTGAAGAGATGACTAGTGATTCAGACCCTCTGCTGATTGCTTCTAATCATCCTGCCTGCAAATCACTCCTCAGGTGTATTTTTATGTGTAGAGAAACCTTTGTGAGGGGTGAGCAGCAACTAATGTAAGCTGGATTTGATCAAACACTAACAACCTGATATTTGTGCAACCATCATTCAAATAACCTTTTGAATAATTACTATTTACTGCACTTTCTGTGGTTTCCCTACTAGGGGCAGAGAGACTAAATTAGCTGTGTTCAGTTGTGTTACAGGGATTATTACAGTGCATTGCAGACAGGATCACACTTACCTGCAGAGAAAAAAAAAATCTCAGATTCATTTTATCATCTCAGCTTGACCTTATCAGTAATATTCATTCATTTTTTCAAGTTTTTGTGATGTATTTTTTAACATGTCATGTAAATCAGTAGCTGGGGCTTTTCTCTTAATTTCCCACCAAACCAGCAGAAGAAGACCCTTTGAAATCCCCACTCATGGGAAGTATATGTAACCATTTAGAATCATTTTAAATGTCAATGCATAAGGAATCCCGAGGATCCAGTTTTAATGGGACAATAAAACCGAACCACAAAGCTGTTTCTCTCTCTCTCTCTTTTTTGTTGTTGTTTAAATTGCAGCCTCACTTCAACGTTGCCAGCTCTGTAGCACTCGTAAACACATTCGCACCTCTCTTTTATTTAAATGTCGGTTAAGTTATGGCGCATAATTGAAGAGAGAAAAAAAAATGCATTTGAATGGTGTCTGGGGGGAGCAGGTCCAATCCACAAACCCACACCGATTTAAAGAGCGCACAGAAAGGAGAGATACAGGGCAAGTTTCTGTTCCTGGAAGAGCAAAGGTACCTCAACAATCAAGTTAATTAAAACTACTGCTGGTGTCAGAAATAAAGGGAATTATATCCATACCCATTAATTACTTTTTTTTTAAAAGTACACAATTTGCATAATTAAGTAGCTAAAACTCACCTTCTTTAAATTAGATTATCACGCATCGTTGACAGTGTTGACTTTGTTAAGGTCTAATTTCTTCTTTTTTTAAAAGTTTGTAAAGAAAAAAGATCCTACTGAAAAAAAAGAAGTATAACCATCTCCTTGCGCTTTGCCCACCAGGAGAAAAAAAAAATCTCTAAAGCTGATGGTCTCTCTGCGATTACCCTATCAGGTGCAAACCGCTGACATGTTTCCACCCACCAACAACAAAAAAGCCTCTCTGTGCCCAAATCTCCAGCCGCAGACGCACAAACACCGCTGACAGGCAGGCAGGCAGCGCTGCGCTATCATCAGCCTCTCCAGGGATCTACGACTTTTACTGTCACTGCGATATTTTTATTATTATTTTAATTTCACCTGGATAAGTTTATCTGCTTGACTTGTCTTTTGAGGACCGCTTTATTTGATTTTTTTTTTCTAACATTCATACAATGTTAGAATAAAATGTGCCTTGCAAGGTGTAGAAATCCCCCACAGGTACGGACCAAGATGAAGAGTCTGTGATCTCTGGAGGAGCAGAAGCTCAAAGGATATTTTTTTAAGTAAGGGGGATTTTTTGAGACGTCGCAACTTGGCTCCAGTTTAAGGTGAACTTTTGATACTCCGAGGACCTGATCTGAGAAGTTAATCTTTGGGATAGCTCCCCCAACAAGGAAGCGCCCAATGTTGTACTCCGTGCCTTTCCTGCTGCATATATCCTTACATTGGGATTCAGTCTCCTGCTTACCGCCGGAGTTGTGTGCGTAAAAAGACGCGCAGCGGAGCGAAAGCCAGAGAGAGACAGAGAAGGAGGCGATCCCGCCAACCTTTCCCGGGGCTCTGAGTGTGTGGAAGCAGGTGTATTTGAGCCGTCTTTCTGAAAGCCAAGATGTCCGTGCTGCCTTCGAGGTTCCTCTACCTGTAAGCGCTCCACATCTCTCTTTGCTTTTTTTAATTTTTTTTTTTTTTTTTTTTTGCATAAACCCATGCATTCTTACCAATAGAAGTCGCCAAAAACTTCATATTTGTGCATTGCTGTCATCCAGGTAGGCTGCGTTTATTTTCCATGTAATTGCCCGTGTGATTCACTCCCACTTCTCTCCTCCTAGGTGTTTACACTTTCTGGTTTTCTACTTCCAGCTGCAGGTACGTTTACTCTCCTCTTATATTCTTTTTGCGTGTTTATGTGCAGCTTTTGTTTTATATGAGTCATGATAGAAGAATTGCCATGTGCTACTTTCAGGGCGTTTACTATGATATAAAACGCTACAAATTAGAATCAACACAGATGTGGAAAAAAACCCAAACATTTTTATTAAGTTAGTATATATCAATAACTTGACTGAATGTAATCTGTTTGCATTCAAAATCACAAAAGCGAGCCTTTTATAATAGGTTTAATTATAAAAATCGTAAATATTTAACGTTCTTGTTTGCAGTTGGGGATTCAAGTAGCATTTTTCACTAATTCACAGCAACAGCTGGGTTGTAAACATGTAGGTGCCTGGGGTTGAAATTTGCAGTTTGAACAGATGACTCGTTTGGCGTTTGTTGCCTTGTTTTTACTAGTTTCGTCTTACTTTGAACCATAACGATTTGCAGACATCCACTCAGCTAATTGAGTGCGTTGGCTTTGATTCAGCCGCAGCCCCTTTCCCCCACCTTTCCCGTATTCAATTATTTATCAGTTCATTGTGTGTCGTTTTTGAATGTTTTAAATAAAAATCCATGCTTTTCTCGTTTTAAAGATACTAAATTTGTTAAGTAAAAGAAATAGCGTGGAACTCATAAAAACACAAATTTAACAAAGTATAAAATAAAAAAACGCAGCAAATATTTGATGAATAAAATTCTTGCCCGTTTTACATCTAGAATTTTTTTTTTCCTCTTGATTGTTTTATTGCATGTTCAAATTTGAGTATTCTCATAAAGAAAATAATATAAAGAAAGAAACACAAGAACTCATGCACAATTTGACTCAGTTTTAGGTTCTAATAGGATATCAGCGTACTTTTTGATTGCTTAAACATATTGTATCATGGATAAAAATAATATGCACTCTAGTTATTTTTTGGTATTGGAAAAAGGCAGAAGGTCATTCTCATTGTTGATCTCTAAGTATCTTTCTGTAGTTCATGAATATTTCTGGTCAAACTGATGTTTATAATTTTATGAAGGGAAACATAGGAGATGAACCACAGTTGGAAGTGAGGGGATCACCAGCATGAGAGTGTGCTTCAGTACCTGCCGGTGTGTGTGTGTGTGTGTGTGTTCTGTAGATAGCATTGCATATCTTAGATGGATGCAACAACTGAGCTTCCTCCGTGAAGGCTACGGCCAGACTTTTTGATGTGGAGACAATATCCGTTTTCATGCTGCGTCTTTGCAGGAAGGAGACGGTGTGATAAAAACTATCACATCGTCGCGAGCATTCACCTCAGCCATGTGCTTAGGCTTGCCTGTCCATTGAGATGAAATCCAACTGTCTACCGAGCACACCTTTGTATTTGTTTAGAGAGGGGAAGATTTGGGATAAATCCCTCAGCAGCTCAGCGAAGCTATGTTTTGTTGTGTGGTAACTCTTTTTTCACTCCTCAGCTTTGAGGTTCATGTTTGACAACAGATCACGCTGATGAACAGCTTTGAACATATTTGTGGAGAGTTTTGGCATGAAGTGCTTGCAGTTGGAAACATGTCTCAGTCGAAATTGGAATGCAACATCTTTGGCTGCTGCAGTAGTGACACCTTCTCCCCTCATTTGTCTAGCCGTTGTGGCTGTTGTAGCTTTACCGAGCATGACGTTCTGTTTGGAAACATTTATTTATATCCAGATTTATCGTTTCGGTCCAAGTCCAAACATGTGCAAAATGTGAATCTTTAGTGCAGGGTAGAGTTTGGGTTTTTCTTGTTGAGGCTGTTGTTGTCACATTCTGTCCAATTGTTGTTTGTATCCAAGTGATTTCAAAGAAACTAAAACACAGAAGACAATGGTCGCTGTAAGACGCAATTTTTATATTTGTCAAAATCAATATTATACTTTCAAATACGTTGTTTTTTAAATTTTAAGAATGGTTGTTCTTGAGGTTTTATTTGTGGTAGAATGTGTATGTCAAAGCTTAAACAAGGCATTTTAGAGATAAGAAAACCTCTGAATGAGAACGAAGGACATCAGGAGCCTTAACAAGTTTGCATTTGGATTTGACGAAGTTGTTTGTGTTTCCTGTCTGATGTAAAGGATTTGTTCTCCGGAGGTTAATGTTTCACCTTGTGTTTTTGCTACGTGTCATCAATTCACTGAAGTTAAATCAACAAGCACTCTGAGTATGTAATCTGTATATAATTAGCCACCTGAGATCAGCCACATAAAAAGCCATTACTGTGCAATTACCACACCATATACAGCTGGGGAGATGGGATCACGGCATGAACCGAGATTCCAGGGCTTCTGAAAGTATACGTTTCCTCTCTCTCTTCCACATGTTGGGTCACAGTTGCTTTTCTGACATGCTGCCAAATATTTTTCCACATCTTTATGTCAGGTCTTAGGTAACTCAGAAACATCAAGATGGTGAGAGGCAGAAGGGAGATTTTTGCAATTTGATAAAAAAAAAAATCTCCAACAAGAGAGTCTTTGTGGTTTAAGGTGCTTCTTTCTTCCTTGCTCCTCCGCCTGCTGCATTTTCTAATTTATGGACCCTATTTGGCCTGCGGGCAGATATTTGTTTGATGATAGTGCAACAGGTCTGGATGCTTCAGGTGTATAATTGCTAGTGGCTTGGTTGCTTGTGGAAATGAAGTACAGGTTTCTCAATACTGCCTGAGGGACACTATATACTGTGCCCCAGTGCTCACAAACAAGGCTTCTCTGCAGGCTTTGCACTTGTTCTGTTGGAGGTTTACTCAAACATACTCTCCATTAGTGTGTGTGCTAATGTGGTTAGCTTCTTGTAAATGCATGGCAAATAAAATGTGCCACCTTAAAGGGGAGAAACAATAAATCTCTGCAGCTACAAATTTTTATGTTATCTTGGTTTTTACACCCTAAAGCAATTTTCTTTTGACATAGAGCCCATAAAACCAACAGCACATATTACTATCATCATCTGTGTTTTGACAGTCTCGTTGTACATTTCCTCTTGTGCAGGAATCGCAGCAGAGCACTGCCGATTTCAGGTTTTACATTGAAAACCACACGAGGAACCCGGATGACTTGAGCCGGAAGCAGGTCCGGATCTACCAGCTCTACAGCAGGACCACGGGCAAACACGTCCAGATCCTGGGGAAGAAAATCAATGCCAACGGAGATGATGGGGGCAAGTATGGTATGGGAGAATTTCTGTGCATCTCACTTGACACTTTAGCTAGTCTGAGATCGCAAATCCAGCTAAAATAAAAGTTTTGGTGCTTCTAGAAACTCCTTCTTAACTCCAACCCTTTAGGCTGTTTGCTCTTCATTTTTCTGAGGTTGTTTTCTGTTTGCCTAGTGCAGGAGGAGTTGGTTTTGGAAGACAGACATTAGTGAATAAGGATGGATGAAAACCTGTTGAAACAACCAATCTTGCTGAGGATCTCTCTGATGGCAAATATCTATGATGCACCAAATCAATCAGACAGATATTGGCTCTGATCAGTGATTTGCAGATCTATGCTGAAAAAATCTTAATTTCTCTTAATGTTTATTACATTAATCTAAACTAACATCAATAATTTTCAGTCTATATGCTCATCAATAAGCTGCTTCTACTTGATTCACCTCCTGGAGTGTAACAGAAAAATCAGATAATGGTTAAAGAAATTTGCTTAAATGCATAGATGTTAATGATCTTATAAAGCCATCATACTATGTTGGATTCAAAAGCACTCATTCTGTAAAGGAACATATAGCATACATTTTGTCTTTTATCTGTTACTGACCTAGAAAAAAATGGCTGGTTGGACTTCAAATAAAACCAAGAAAAGTTGGTTAGTTGCATCACTGGAAAATATCTGTTGTTGTTTTTTTCTTGATATCTCGCCCAGAAGGTGTTGATCTTTGTTCAGTTTTTTCCATCAATGTTTTGGTGAATGTGATATTTCTTTCATGAGAAAAAGTTGCTCTTTGCCTCTTTAAGGTGAAGGTTGAGTATTGGTTATTTAAGCAATAGAGCTGATAGATCTTTTATACTTGAAAATGTTAAGCATTTAAACATAACCACAAAAAATGCCGCTGCAGGATTTTGGTCTGAAATGAATTATCCACCTTAAATCTCACCACTTAGCTCTGCACATGCTTTTTCATTACTGCAGATCAAATATGGCGGATGGCTAAATTGATGGTCAGTAAAGCACTCTTTGATGTAGCCTGTGCCGCGCTTCCCTGCAGATATTTTTTTCTCATAACAGCTGACTCACAGCTCCAAAATTGCCGGTCTTGAATGCCTCTGAGTCAGTGTGTTCATTGCAGATGCGCGCAGGCGAAGTTTCCTCACTGCTTGTTAGAGCTTGAGTGGAAGCAGATCCAATTTTTCCCATGAGCCTTTGCCAATTCTCTCCCCCTCCTCCCCGTCCCTCACCACCTCCTCCCCATCCAGCTGCAGTACCTGGCACCTGTGAACTCCTTTGCACTCACTAGCAATGTTCACTTTGAAAGATTGTAGTCTGGCGGCAAAAGGCCCAGAAAAAAAACAAGAAAAAAAAACAGACATACCAAACTTGGTTGCAGACCTTTGACTTCAGATCTGATACTTGTACATCTGACGTGCAAGAATTATAATCCATCACAGGTACTAATATATCATATGTGTTACTTTTAAAATACCAAAACACACCTCTTCCAGATCTGTCCGTTGTAACTGATATCTGTTGTCCTCTAAAAGTGGGCAGTGTAATGTAAAAACACGAGTCTAATTGATAAATGCTGCAATGTGGAATAAAAACACAATTTCTGTTTGACTTTTTAGACAAACGTATCTATTGAGGTCAACATATGGCTGTAACTACCATTTTTCATATTATTGCAAATCACCAAAAGCGTAAAAAATTGTCCAAAAAGAGATTAATATTTTCTTTCACTCACAGTCATGCAGTCTGCTCAGCATTTGTTTCTCACGTTTTGATCAGACTCCACTCAAATTTGTCTAATTTTAGCTTGACATCCTTAGGAAAATGGAACAAAACTCCCACTCAAAATGCTATTCAAAAATAAAAATAAAAGCAGTTTCTTGTGTTTTGCAATCTCTTACCAAGGGAGGATGTTAAACGATCTATTTTGCCTGCATTTTCTTCATGATGTACACATATCAGCACTCACTTCACAAAATCAGTCAGGAAAAATCCAAAGAATAGAGTACAAAATATTGGGATTACTCAAACAGGAAAAAGAAGAAAAGAAAGGAAATGTCCTATATAACTCAGCCTTCTCAGATTATAACACAACAGAATAAACTACAGTTGGCTATCCTTCTTAAAATATATTTATTACTATATACAACATTATGGGTCTTATTTTTTTATGTAATAAGATGCTTCAAATTGAGTAAGAGATTAGCTATTGTGAAGTCATCATCCAAATAATTGAAGGGTTTTATTTTACAAACAGAAACACACATCTGGTTGTCAGTGTATGTTTATGATCATTTTCTAAACATGTTTGGATTAAGATTGTGATTATGTAACACTTAGTTAGTGCTACTGATGACAATAAAGTTTATAAAAGGGGAAATGGCGATTGTAATAGGAGTTTGCCCCACAATTGGGGGGTTGATGGTTCGATCTCCATTCCGCCCGCCTCATTCATTGTGTCCTTAGCCAAGACACTTACCCACCCTGCCTGCTGGTGGGGGACAGAGAGTCTAGTGGCGCTGGTGCAAGGCAACCTCGCTTCTGTCAGACCTGCCCCAGGGCAGCTGGGGCTACTATTCAGTAACTTGGAATGGGTGAATGATTGTAGTGTGAAGCGCTTTGGGGTCCTTTGGACTGGATAAGGACAAGTACAAAGCCAAAATATTTCAATTTTATTATGATAATGACACTCTCACTGATATGCTTAGAATCCAAACCTTAGGTTAACAAGGTTGGATGGGTTACAGACATTGAATTTGCAAAAAGAGAGGAAAGAAAAGGTTGAAAACTATTCTATAAATATGTGAACCGGTCGGATTGGATTTTGCTTTTTTTTTAAGTGCAGCTCAAGAGATCCAAACTAATCTATCTAATTGTAAAACCAATTAGATTCCCTCTCCCACAGGAGAGGGAATTGCTGTCCCCTCCCAAACTTTTCAGAGAGGTCACCTACTTCCCACCTTTTCTCTCAAGGTTTGATTTTAGAGTGGGAGTTACTTCTGCCCATCCCATTCCCTTCCACTATTCTTCCCCTGCTCCCTTGAGCGCTACTGAATGGCCCTGTGTGTTAAACAAATGGATCATCTTAACTTTTTGATTGAGTGAGCACAAACTAAAGGGAACTTGAAACCTAATCCTGAGGGGCACATGACTGCTCCACAAACGTTTGGCAGATTTCTTTGCTGGTCTGAGGGCGAGTGCAGACAAAGGTGACCTTGCAGGGGTGAGCATGTTGGATGGGAGCAGGAGCGGGGTGTCGGGGGCTCGGAAGAATAAAGGAGCCGTCAGGATACATCTTTAGAGCGCATTATTGCCATGTCAAGTCATGACAGAGACCTGTTGGTTTGACTGGTCATTATTTTTGCCAGAGCTACTTAGTTAAAATAGTTTTGGTATTTTTACCAAGAGTAGATTCCTACTAATGCTTGGAATCTTAGAGACTTTTTTTTATAATAAACAAAGAATTAGCCGTTGTGCATTTTTAACTGAATCGCTCAATATTTGGAAGCTACATTTAAGAAAAATATACAATGCATGTAAAGGTGCCTTTTGTCTTGCGAGAAGAAATGTACAGGAAGAAAGTTTGTGCTAGAAGACAATTCAGTGACTCTTACTAAGTCTGCTGTGTCTTTTCTTTTCCAGCCCTTCTTGTTGTGGAGACGGAAACATTCGGAAGTCACGTTCGAATAAAAGGAAAAGAAAGTGAACATTATATTTGCATGAACGACAAGGGCAAAATTGTGGGAAGGGTGAGTATGGCTGAGTTTATTTATGTTGGAATATTTTCAAAAGATTAATTTGGCAACACCTTAATATTAGAACCTGTATTTTAGACCTGGCTTTTAATCCTATTTGAATTTAGTAGGACCTCATATCGTTTTTCTCCTTGTGTTTTTTGCACAAGCGAACAAAACCCCTTTGATAACTCAAAGCTATTCTTCCATTACGTAATCGGCCAACTCCTTTGACACTCGATCAGTCAATTACCTACTGGAATCACCACAATGCATCGAGGGACTAATGGTCTCTTAAGAGGAATTTTGTTGCAATTCTATCACTTAGTCACACCAGGTGGCCACAAATGCAAGATGACTGCATGTGACCACAGAGAACCACTTAGATTTGTAAAAATAGTTGAAAAAGTTTGTTATCCTCAGAGACACATAGTTTGGTTCCATTAATAACTCAGACTGCTTGTATATTTAGCTCCCTTTTTCTATAGATGTAAATGGGATGAGTTTTTCTTTTTTTTTTGAAAATGAAAGTAGGATAAACTGCTTTTTCATAGTAATAGTAATAGTTATATTTTATAGTTACAGTTATATTTATTTACACATTTACCTCAGGATATGCTGGAATGCAAACCATTGTCTGAAGGAATAGACATTATGAACCCAGTATTTTTGCCTGAAAAGACAAAGTAAAGTTATCATCTTTACTTAATGTACATTATTCCATTAAACTAATATTTGATTTTATGACACATTTATAACTCACTATAAAACCTTTTCAATACAAATAAGCATGGAGTGGAGCTATAATTTTATGATGTAAAGCAAATATTCTGAGTTAAATTCCTCCTCCCATCATAAACTTTTAAATTGTCATTTATAGATTCTTAACAACATTAGCAAAAAATCAAATTGTTAATGCAGTGATTCTTATGTAATATTTCAATCTGCTGTCTGCCAGGTAATTTTTGTATCTGTAATCCTCTGGTGTTTGCATTTCTGATGTGCATAAGCTGTATGTTTTAAAATGACCTGATAGTTTCATGTAGATATATCATCAATAACGGATCTCCACTGTGAGCAAACTCTTGCACTCTCAGGGAAATTTTGAAGTTTTTTTTTTTACGTAAAGTTTGCCCAAATATTTATCAGGATCTGTGTTTATTGTCAAAGCTAATTTAAATGTATTTTAATTAAGGTTCAATAAAGGTTTTGTTGGTGCCATCTGACAGATTTCTATTCGATGGCATTATGCCCAATAAAACCTCAGAAAACTGAGGTATGCATTTGTCCAACAAATGGCAAAGAAATAAGGTCACAGATGCAAACATGGCTGTTGACATTTCAACTAAACTGTTATTTTCAGCTGCTGTTTGGGGGAAACTGAAATTTTGTTTTTTATACTGTAAATGCGGTAATAAAAATAAACTATGACAAAAACACAAAATTATTCCATTTTAGCTCAAACTTACTCATATATAGAATAAGATTCTTGTCATGAGTGGTCCTAATCAATTGTCACGGTAATATTTAGAGATGAACCAATCAAGAAAGGCAAGCAGTTAGCAATTTAAGCCAATTGCAGTTCTCTTTAAAAAGTTTTTTTTTTCTTTCGCTTTATGCCATTTCAAGAATTTAATGTAAGAAACCTTATTAGATGAAAGTTTTTTGATAGATGTATTTCAGAGCCTGACAGAAAACAACAGATAGAAGATTACTCTCATTTCATCAAAGCATTTCCTCTGATTTTTACCTAACTCAAATGAAAGTGTATTCATGTTTTCTAGAAATGGTGGAAAAAGATGTGAGTTTTTAGTTTAGTTTTGAAATGTATTTTTAGTGTTCGGTCTGGTGATTACTGGCCATATCAATAATGGAAAAGTGTTTAATTTTCACATTTAATTGTTTCAAGGTTACCTTCTCAAATTTAGGAATATAATTACCGTAAGGTAAATAGAATATTGTTGTCCTCTTAATAATCCAAAGCACTGAAATTGCCCTCACATATTTTTCTTAAACTTACACAAATGACTTAGGTTTTTCTCAATTTAAATCAGATAAAAATCCAGATAATAGCATTAAATAATAATATTTTGATAATGTAGAGGTAGAAATAAATTTTGCTCCAATTCTGACCAGCATTATTTTTCTGATGAGCACGGACATGGATCAGCGCTTTTATCGCTAATAGCTATGCCATCAGAATACTTTAAATTAGCAAGCCATGCAGTGGTTATGCAAATCTGACATAATTATTGTGTTTTTTTCATGAGGTATGGACTTGTGTCACACCACTCCATGAGTCTGTCTCCAGTAGTTTCCCCATAACAGCAAGTTCCTTCCTAGAAGGCTAGCAATACACATGTTAGAATGAACAGCAGTTGAAAAACTGTTATACAGTCATATTGTAGCAATAGTCACATTTATTTGGTATAATCTCAAGGAATAAAATAAGTTACAGCTGATGCTAACTAGTATGGCTAACCATTCAACACAATTTTATAGAGAGAAGAGATATTGATTCAACACAACCCAAAAACATCATTGGAAATTTTTGGAAAAGAACAAAAAAACACTGTCAAAGCAAGCATCTTTACCTGATTAACTTTGTGCTCACAAAGTTAATCAGTTTTAGCTGATGCTAAAATAGGCATAATTGAAAAATATTTGGTGTTTCTGTGTTATTGATGTTGTCCATTTTCTGTTCTTCAGCCTGATGGAAGGAGGCAAGAGTGTGTCTTTGTCGAGGAATTCCTGGAGAACAACTACACGGCTCTTGTGTCGGCCAAGTACAAAGGATGGTACCTTGGCTTCAACCGGAAGGGCCGACCCAAGAAAGGCTCACGCACCACGCAGAGGCAACAGGAAGTCCACTTCATGAAGCGCCAGCCTAAGGGTCGAGTGGACCCGTTGGAGGAGTTCCGTTTCACCACAGTAACTAAGCGGACACGAAGGGCTCGGCGATTAAAAACCCACCCCAAGAGGAACTGAAGGGGCAGTTGGGAAAGCACTAGATGTCCTCACAGGAGGAAACAGAAACTGAAAATCTCAAGCTTCTTAAAAGAATCACCTTAAAGACTCTGCTTCTGTAAAAGAAAGACAAACTAAAAGAACAAAAAGTCAAAGATGTTTTATTTTTGTATTTCAGGATGACTGAATATTTCCTGACTCTTGGATTCTCCTGGGTTGATGTCATTGTGCTAATGTTTCTGTCATGTTATTTATACTGGATAAACTCAAGGACCTCTGAGAGAACTCGTGTCGCTGCTGTCCTCAGCCACGTTTGAACTGCAAGCTGAAGGCATACTTTCTTTTTGACAATGGGAGCTGAAGCAGGAGCTGACGCAATGTTATAAAAATCAGCCAACTAGAGATTTATTGGAATACCTGTCGGTTTTTGTTTGTGTTGCCCCTGACAACGCGGATCCCATACTTTCCACTGGAATTAGACACCATGGAGATGAAACGGAGAGAGGCGGCAGGTGACACCGCGCTGCCGGGATAACTGTGTAGCTTTGAGTGCAATATTTTACAAGTCTCTTGTCCTCTACGTTCTTTCCATATGTCTTTCATCCCTAAAAGTCACTTGTGGCTCCTGGAATGCGCTGAAACCTCGCAGTCCCCAGTGAGATCTTCATGACATTTCCATGCAGCCTGCGATTCAGCTGAAACGCAACGTGCTTTGACGAGTCCAACACCCGTTGTGATTTTAGTCTTGTTTAAACACTGAAAGAAAACAGTACAAACAGAAAAAACAGCGTAATTCCACACTGTCTTCCAGCTTCAACACACGTGGGGAAGGTTGTTAATCCCTTTTGTCTGTTTCTATTAGCTCTTCGTCACATGTGTTAAAACTGTTTCAGATATGGATTCCTTTTATTCTTAAACTGAGAGCTTGCCAGCCTTTTGGGGCCGACAATGACTTCCTCTACCTCTTGTGTTTATCTTTACCTGGGCTGATTGTCTGTGTTCAGTTAATTTCAACTTTGACCTTAAACTCAGCTCTTCTTTTCTTTTGCTCACTTGAAGATGCTTTTGGAAAAAAAGCATACCAATCATCCACAGACAGGAAATCTGTGCATTATCCTACATTATTTTATAAACCTCCATCTGATGATTAAAGCTTCTTCTCCAATACTGAGATGACAGGATTCAGAGAATCCTTTCAGCCAGATTTCATGTCTGAATCATAAAAAGGGAAAACTCTTTGCTTCTCACCGACAACAAACTCCAGGTTTTTTCACCAGTAGTTTGTATTTACCTGACCCCTGGCAGGTCTTTTTGTATGAGTTGCTACTAACAACATGACACATTTATGTTTTTTTTAAACAAATCTAAGCAAAAAATAATTTTATGACTATTATTAAGATATTTATTGTCTCCTTTTGTAAATAAAATGTGAGTTTTATTTGGCCTCTTTTAATAAAATGAGGACTGTATTTAAAAAAAAGTTTGTGTTTATTACAGAAATACCTTCATGTGTCTCAGTTTAACAATATTTTTGACTATATACCCACTGAGTATGACAGTCTTTGAAAGATGAATGCTGCAGGTAGAAGGTGGTTCAACATAGCGTACATTCCCTTCTCCGCATACTGCCAAGGTATGCATTTTGATATACAAACTCAGGAGTGTGAGGTCTGCTTTTAAGGTCATCTCTTTAAAAACAAAACTGTTGCAACATCTCTCAGAGCTTTCTATATCACCACAAAGGCCTCTGAGAGTTCACAAATCTGGTGATTTTACTGCAAAGTTGATAGGGTTGCATCTGCAAAAGTCATCATTGAATGAGAAAGTGCTATTTCAGTGTCTAGTTTTTGTTAAAATTACAAAAATGGAATGAAACACAAACAGGATATTTTTTGCAATAAAAGAAAAAGCAATGAGAGAAAAGTTCCTTAGACAAAGAGCACGTAAGATATAACTTTTTATGCAAGTGCTATGCCCTTTGAATGTATAAACTGACACTATTTTGGAGTCTTTTGCATGTTTTTTAAAGTGCTAAAGGAATGCAGAGTAGCACATCTCATAATGCTGTGTGCAGGAATGATGTTTACAGTTACTGTCAGACTGAAAGATGGAGGCTTTGAAGGGGGAAAAATACTCGTGTTTAAATTCCTTGCGATCTTATCAGGGCCCCCCTCCTTTGCTCCACTCTGGTAGTCACCTCCAGCAGATCCAGAGATTCCCCATTCTGTCATGGGATTTCAAATGTCTGACCTGCTTTTAAAGGTGGAAACAGAGTGCTCGACGTGTGACCCGGCGATGCACCATTAACGTAATGGATCCGAGCTGAACACTCTTTGTCTTCAGGGGTTTGCTGTAAGAGGACTGGGGGATTTTGAAGAATACTTTATGTGGTTTAAACTTGACTGGATGTCGTGTTTCTTTTTTTTTTGTACGTTGCGTGAGAAATAATAACAATAAAAACGGCAGGAGGGGGCTTCCAGAAAGGTTTGTAGTGAGTGGCCAGATCTGGGCCACTCATTAGCTTCAGATGGGATACTTCAGAATGAAATAAAAATATTGATCCTCATTGTTTCAGCCAAATAGTATGTTAAAATAGGTTTTTAGGTACGTGTGTACCTCTCAATTAGGAGAGGCTTTTTTGGCCCCCTGCAACAGTTACAATGGTATTTTTGACATAAATATAAGATCCAGGTGTTATATGATCGTAGGGCCAAGATAGAGTAACAAGTACACCTGTTCTTGATTCAGTATGTGCAGATATTTCTGTGAAAACGTGACTCCAAATCAATCATGAAAGACCGACTCATTCATGGATTTTTCTGTAAAGCGGATTTCAGATATTCTAAAGATCAGGTTACTGACTAGTAACGATCAGGTTTCTGCTAAGTAACCTGATCGTTACTGATAGTGTTTGCAAACCAACCAATCTTGGAGCCATCACTTATTTTCCTTGGTACTGGTTTGATGTAACTTCAAGGGCTAAACTAAGGAAGATGAAGGATGTTTGCTTCTACGGTAGTGCCAATATGCTTTCGACTGAGTGTATTAAGGCATATTTGGTGTTTGAACACAAATACTTGGTGTCCACAATTTCAATATGAGGGATAAAAGGAAAGCTTGGTAATATAAATAAATAAGTGTTGGAAATTATCAAAGTTTTTTCTTTGCTCTCTTAAATTCACGATAAACAATATGTATGTATATAATATAATATAATATAATATAATATAATATAATATAATATAATATAATCTTACCACCTTTGCTCCCTCTGTTTACCTGTAAATAAAAATATATCCTATTTGTTTGGTCAATACAAATAAAAGTACTTTTAATTTTTTCCTAGCTACTGAAAATCTCTGCATCTTATGGCATTAGCATCTAACGTTTATTTAAAACACCCTTTAACTAGTTGAGGAATCCAACTTTACAAACTCTAGTTATGTGAGAATGAGGCTCTTCTTTCCTTTTACCCCTCGTACTGCATACTTCAAACTTGACCAAGCACAACCAAACAGCATCTGGGTATATTGACATTTAAACGAGTGCCAATGGTTTAAAACATGTCAGCCCATTTGCAATAAGGAGATGGTATTTTTGCATAAGCCTCCTGCTAGGCTTTTCTCTGATTCAACCTTTGATCATTGGAGGCTGGATGGTCTTGGAAGTGGACCAATAACTTCAAAACGAAACATAGAATTCCCTTTTGCAAAGCTTAGCCTCCTTCTGAAAGGAGGTGGAATCTTTAAAAGCAGTCCTGCCTGCCAAGTAGGTTTTATTCTATTATTAGAAAGATCACTGCATGCTAAAACTTTGCACAATGGGTACAGTATGACCAGGGCTGTGTCAATATGGAGAAAAAAAAAAAACCTTGTGGTTCTGAATAAGTTATACAAGTTTTAGTGCAACAACAACAAAGTGGTTTCTTTGGCCTGGAGCTCAGCAGCCACACACTTAACAATTAGCCCTGTCAACAGAAAAGTAGATTCTTTGAGACATAAAACAAGCTTTGTCTCTGCGAACGTAACTGAAATTGTTCCTCTAAGTCTGTAAAAAATCAAAAATATGAAGCCAAACAAAACAAAGTTCAAGCTACTCTATACCTCGTGCCACTGAATGTAGTCTCAAGTCACGTCATTGACTGTCTAAATAACATTGCTGCTACCACCCGTCTAACTTACCCTAAATGCTGACCACAGCTGACTGGTTGCCTTTTATGACTGGATTCCACACGGGAATCACCCTGTGATGCTCAAAGTATTTTTTTTACATAAATGGCTGAGTTGTGTTTTTCCAGGATTACAAATGTGCTTACTGTACGTACACTTTATGCAAAGCCAGACCTCTTCTGTTTTCCTCTGAACAACATGCAAAGTCAAATAGTTAAAAGACAACAACAAAACATTTTGTAGATTTTTATTTTTTCAGAATCAGATGAGAATTTGGTATCTTTCCAACAACAATGATGTAAAACAAACTAATTGTTTCAAATATTAACAAATACTGAATTTAAACTGAAAAAAATATTTTTCACAATTAAGTTTTAAACTAAATGAAGCACCACAAAACACAAGATAACTTAACTGTAACCCCAATAAGCAGACACTTTAATTAAATACTAATTTTACGTAGTAAATTATTTTATTTATATCTTTGTACATGTCACTAAAATGTTATTACACAGATGCAAACACAAAACAATTTTTAGTCTTTTAATTGTATTTAACTGGACTTGTTTTCTGTTTCAACTTTTGCAAAAATTGATTTCCCTCTGTCTTTCTCTCTCTCTCTCTTTTTAGAAAGTTTCAACTATAATTGAAGTTTGAACTACACATTGAAAAAAAAAAAAGTAATTTATTGGTCTGTCTCTGTTTATGAGACAGACCAACACAAAGTGGTGCATGTACATGGTTTTCCTTACCTGTCATTAAAATCTGATGTTTTAATGACATCAGATTAACATAACATAATATTATCTGTAACATAGATAATATACATGATCTACAGATATGTTATCATCTGTAACATAGATAATGTATATTAATTACAGATAATGTCTATGTTACATTATCTGTAACATAGACGTTACAGATAATGGTAACGTCTATGTTACCATTATCTGTGATCTGCTTCCCTGTTCCTATTGAAAGAATTCATCCCCACAGCATGATGCTCAGGTCATCATGTTTCCCTGTGTTTTCAGGCTACTCTGACCAGAGCACCTTCTTTCACATGTTTATTGTGTATCCTGCATAACTTGTTACCAGGTGCAAATCGCTTTCTTCTGGCTGTTCTTCCAGAAAGACCAGAAATGTAGATGGGTTTATTTTTATTGTTTTAATCTTCTTTTGACTTTGTCCTTAACCTTCCTGCTGTGATACTTGGTTTTAATGATGCTCTTTCTACATCAATGTTCCCTAACAAACCTCTAAGCTCTTCATACAACAGGTGCATGTAGTTGTAATCTTACTTTTAAAAACAGAAAACAAAAACAGAATGTTCTTTTTCTTCCAGCAATGAACGTTAATTTGTGGTCTGTCACATAAAATCTCAATAGAATATAGTGGCTGCAACATGAAAGAAACTGAAAAAACTTCAATATCAAAGCTTTGGCATGCCACAGTATTTATTTTTATGGTTCAGTCCATCTTATCATTAAATTAATACATTTTGTTCAAATCTGTGGTTAAAGTAAAAAAACAAAACAACAACATTTGGAACTTGATCAACAAGTGACCTGGAAAGTTTTCTGTCTTTATATTAAATTAAACAAGACAATGGATAATTAATTTAAAGGAGTGCACCCTTTAAGTATTTCATTAAATGTATTTGACTCTTATTTTCTTGCCCCAGCTTCAACTTTGAAACAAGTTTGATAGCATTTAAAATATTTGATGTATTTAAAAGTCAGAGACACATAGAGAGGAAGAGATTAAAAAAAAAACATGTAAGACATGCATCATTACAATATTGAAAAACATGGACCTCTTCACTAATGTAATATGGGAAAAAAATTCAAAGGTCTTTTATTCCTTCGTCTGTCTGTAATATAACGTAAAGGGAAAACCATAAAATGACACATAAACACAAACGCAAAAAGATTGTCTCTTTCACAAACACACACACGTCAGCGCTGGTCCCAGCATCAACAGATGCCAGGTGACACAGCTCATTAACTTCTCCTTTCTCCTATTCTTTTGGCCCCTCATTGTCTTGAGATATGAGATGAGCCTTTGTTGAGAGTTTTGTCCCCTTTTCTCTCGGCCAGGCAGGGCCCATAATTAGTGCTTCGCGCTGGGCGTACTTTCTCACAGGGCTACGACACAATTAATCAGCACTTTCCCACCAATAGGCAGAAGCTGCTTGATTCTATCAAGGCCACATTTTTAGGTTCTGACACCCTTTTCCAGTTATGGTAAAACTAGCACACAATAGAAGTTTTTTTTTTCTTTAAATAACAAATGGTGCAATCAAAGAATGGCAGATTAATAGAAGCATCAAGCTCTCCTAAACGTTCAGTAGTCAGACATTCAAATGGCAGTTTTCATTGTTTAGGTCAGTGCATGAGTCAGAATTCAGAGCTATGTTACATAAAATGAAAAAAGTGAGAGACTGAACAAAAATGACATCAGCATGTTGCAACTCAACAGGAGCTCCACCTCGTTTTCTTCCATGCTCCACAATTTCATTCTTTCTCTTCAGTCATGCATCCTACTTATATTCAGAGCAACTCCACTTTTTGTCAAAATTTGTAACAGTTTTGCATAAAGAAAAGCATAAAGTGACGAGAACCTGACATAAAGTCTTTACATTATAAAAGCAGATGTAGAGGAAATAGCACACAAAGATTTCCAAATAAAAACACACTTTTCCCTCTTTTTCTGAAATATGACAGAACATGGCAACAGAAATAAATCCCACAAGCAAACAGTCAAGTTAAAGTAAATTAAAACAAAATACAGTTATCAAAATAGGCATAAATGTATTCAATTTGAGCTTTCACTAGTTAGTTTGGACCCGTCTTGTACCAGAATGGAATGGTTATGTAACAAACAACAACAATAAAATTAGGTGTACAAGTTTGAATTTGTTCTGCACTTTCTAATTCCATAACTTCTCAACTTCCTCTCGGTGTTTTTGAATGACTGCAGCTGGCAGTTTCTTTGCCATCACAAATGGGATTGCTTGATTGACCATTACTCTGAGGCAGGGGTCAGCAACTCCAGTGCCTGAGTACCACTGTCCTGCAAGTCTTGGATGCATCACTGCTACAACACCTGAAAAAATGAATGGTTTATAATCAGGACTTTGCAAAACTTGGTGACATGCCTTAAAATTAACACCTTCGAGCCCGACTGCAAGTTGCAGATGGAAAACCACATGGAAAACTACATGCCTTCTTGAAGGTCAAAAGGGACAAAGATTGAGTTGCTTGGCCACAATAACTACACATTTTGTATTTAGGGCAATCAATGTGAGGCTTTCAAACTTAATAATGTCAGCTGTCAGGCATGTTCAAAGGTTTACAGTGAGTGGAATTAGTATACTACAAAAACAATTGGCAGAAGTTTCCATTATGCATCATTGGAAAACTAAGGGGTCTCAATGGGCATGGTGACTAAATGAATAACTTCAAAATTATATGGTGCGGAACAAAGCAAAACCAAGGCTTTTCTCAAATATCTTAGCAAATTTCATTCTCATTTGGTGAAAAGCTTTAGCTAGATATCCAGTGATTGTAAGGCTTTTGGAGAGTATTTTTCAATGCACAAAGTTAAGATACTGCCCAATTTTGATGGTTTGGCAAATTACCAAAGGGAAACAGTGGCAGTTCTTCAAGAACATCTTTTTTTTGTGCACCAGTACAGGATGGCATGTTGACTGGGATTACACTGAGCTAGAAACACCAGTCCCAGAGTGCCAAAGTTTGCAGCACAGCTTTTCTCCTCAGTCTGCAGTGTGTAAACTCAGCCTTTGATAAATATGGGCTGCAATTAAACCAAAATGATCTACCGTACTTTGATCTCAGTAATGACCCACAGGGTAATCCAAAATTGTAAGAGTCTATAAATAGCCTCTGTGAGTGCAATAATCAGTCTCAGCAAGCAAATACAAGAACCAGTTCCAGCACAAGAAGTTCTGTCTGACTGAAACAATTCATAAAGCATTTGCATTCATTGTTGTCGCAGTCCTAAACTTTTCATTTGAATTAAAATTAATTAAGATTTGAAATATTTCTTGAAATATTACACAAGAAAATTTTTGATGATCTTGTCCAGGGCAAGTGACAAAAGAAGAGTCTGGTTAAGATAAGTTAATATGGCCTCGTGCTGTACCATGAACACATTTTTATGGGTACCACAATAAAAATAAAAAGCTGCTGTTTGTACAGATTAAACTTGAAGACAGAATAATCAGCTACTTATAACTAATAATGGAGAAGAGAGGAAGAAGAGCATGAAACCAAAGTGAAATAACAAAAAGAAAACAGTGCAGACCTTTCACCTGAGGTCGAAAAACAAGTCCTCTGCTGCTAATCTGACATATGTTTTCATGAGCCAAGACAAGCAACCCTGCCATGGTGGCCGCTCTCCAAAACTAATGATGTCAAGTGATTCCCTCAAACAAAATCTCATTTAAAACAGAATGAAAGAGGCAGAAAGGGTGGGAAGTACGGGGGATCTGGGGGTCCAGCGAGGGGATTGCGCTGAGAAGAAGGAACAGCTTCAATGTAAGAAGAAGATTGAGATGACCCCCAGTGACTGGATCCAACCAAATGACCCTACCAACTACTGTCTGTGCCAAATCTTGCCCCTCGCCACTATAATATCACTGGACAGAGAGAAAAGAGCTCACTTTGTATTTATGCCATCTTTATTGCTGGAATATTGCTTTTAATTGCTGTCCTGGATTCCCTGCTGGGGTATAGGATGAGCCTGAGACGATTGCTCAAAGTAATGGAGCATAATGATGTCTCTGAACGGCCCCTGAAGCCCAGGTCAGGGGTTAGACAATGTGAACATTCAGCTACTTAGCTTCCTTTGCAACTTTGTGACAAAATCTGTTTGCCCAACACCAATTAAGATGCCTCTCTGTGCGCTCTGGTTAATGGGTTTGACGGAGGGGGTCGTCCAATGAGTTGACATGTCCTTGAGCACGAACAAGCTGGTCTGTGTCCTCGCCTTGATAATTGGTGTCCCTTGCAACGTGCCGCTTCCCAGGGTTGTCCTTTGTGTCCCGATGGCAGTCCTAAATGAGGGGAGTCAGGGCTTTAATGGGACTCCTGTTAGTTTTAAACAAACACAGGGCGACCCCCTACTGTTCAGCATGTTGCATAAAACAGCTGGGAGTCTACAACGCTCTCACTTGGGAGCCCACATCCCAAACGGGGGCCTGAGGGCCCAATGCCCACTAACTATTGTGCCAGAGATGATGCCCTCTCTAAACACATCAAAAATTCAATGTTTACGTTGCTTCATGTTGCTATTCCACTTTTCAGATTGACACCTAGGTAGAATGTCAGAAAGGACAGGTTCGTTGTTGCCTTCTAGAAAAATCCAAAACTTTACTTCCTCATAACAAAGAGGGATGATTGAAGCCTTAATAAGCTGGTCTCAGGGGAAAACCCAGGTTTTCTCTGTTCTCTTGCCTGTGTCATATACGCCAGAGAAATCAATTATTGAAGACATCAACATTTTTCACTTTAAATTCATTTGAATGGTACTGTTGAAAATAAGTGTAAACATGATGATGAAAACAACCTAAGTAATCGACACAAAGAAATCAAAGTAAATTAGTCCACAGATTAAATGACATGTAGGAAAGTGTGGCGGACCCCAACCACTTGGCCTTAGACATTTAGTAACTTCAGTTGTATGAAGGAGAGAAGCAAGGGACCCTTTTATATTTGGAAAGACCAAGAACTGCCTATCTGCTTCCATTGATTATGCTTGAGAAATTTTAAGATGCGTAGTAAAAATGATCAGGAAAGCATGTAAGCTGACAGTGAGAGTTGGGAAGGTATCCGGTCTGGTCCAATTAAATGTCTTTTTTTTTTGTGGTGTATGCTGGAAAGTTCAAGAGAACCATTCCGCCCACAAAACACACACCTTTTAAAAAAATATAAAAGGAAAGTACTAAGAGTTCAACTTCAATAGTGCACGGATTGTTCAATCAATCAATCAATCAAATTTTATTTGTATAGCACATTTCAGCAGCAAGGCATTTCAAAGTGCTTTACATCATTACAAACACAGAAACACAATGCAACATAGAATCAATAATCAAAACACAGCATTAAGTCAGGTTAAATTTGTAATTGATTACGTTTCAAATACAATCCTAAACAGGTGGGTTTTCAGTTGAGATTTAAAAGAAGTCAGTGTTTCAGCTGTTTTACAGTTTTCTGGAAGTTTGTTCCAAATTTGTGGTGCACAGATGCTGAAAGCTGCTTCTCCTCGTTTGGTTCTGGTTCTGGAGATGCAGAGCAGACCAGAACCGGAAGACCTGAGAGGTCTGGAAGGTTGATACAATAAAAGCAGATCTTTAATGTATTGTGGTGCTAAGCCGTTCAGTGATTTATAAACTAGCAACAGTATTTTAAAGTCTATTCTTTGAGCTACAGGGAGCCAGTGGAGGGACTTTAAAACTGGTGTTATGTGCTCTATCTTCCTGGTTTTAGTGAGAACGCGAGCAGCAGCATTCTGGATCAGCTGCAGCTGTTTGATTGATTTGTTGGACAGACCTGTGAAGACGCTGTTGCAATAATCAATACGACTGAAGATGATGAAGATGATTGTTGCAGGTAAATCGTGAGAGTCTGGGTGATGGTTCTTTGGAGACTAAAAGAACCCTGCCAAAATGAAATGAGACAGGCAATAACTACTGAACATAGCTACTGAAATTCTTTGTGGATAAACTTTAACTGGTAACGCAAATTTCAAGGAACCTCCTGTGAAGCCAAACTAGTCACATGCATTGTTCAGATGTGATTTCGGTTAATTTCTCCACAGAAACATCATATCCTGAAGGGTCTGACTGCCTCTTCCATGCAGTCTGATCTTCCCAGAGCTTTACAGTTGGAAGTGAGTGAAGTGATCAACTGGACTATTCAGCACTTTCTCTGAAACCAGCTGAGCATTTCCTTAGCTGTGTTTCGGATTATTGTCTTATTGAAACATCCACCCTCATTCAATCGTACCATGTTCTCCTCGCCTTCCATGGCTTCTCCAAATGTTCCCCAGCAAACTTCTCAAACTTCAGAAATTGGTTTATGGGAGAAATTATATTATTTCCACTTCCAGATTATTGACCCAGTGGTGTTCTGTGGAACACCAGCAGGGTATATAACAGCAAGGTTGCAAAGAGAGCTCTTTGGCTTTTGCCCATCATGAAATGCTTTTCGGGCTACACCTTTGCAATAAAAACATTTTATAGGACAATCATTAGATTTAAACCATTGCTTTCTAAATCCTGGCAGATTTTACTGGGTTAATTGGCTTTTTGCATATTTCTGATGTGATCAATAGGGTTAGGATTAACACTTAACTCATAGACATATTTATTTTAGTTTCCTTTCTATGTTTGTAATGACTTTCATGTATTTCATGTAAATAGAACTCTTGAAATTTTCTAAGAAATGTGTTGTTCAACACATAATTTTCCACTTTACAGGGTATAATGATATGATCAATTTGGTGGGTTTCTGTGAAATGGTTGTCAGCAGTCACTATCTTACCTGCAGTATACAACAATCCCAGTCATGTCTGCTTTGGGAAATAGATTAGTTCTCAGAGTTAATATAGTGGTTACTGGGACCAGTACCAATCCCAAATAAACCTGTGACACATTTTGCATTATTGCATGTAGTTACTTACACTGAAGATTATGCTGTTCTGCTGTCTCTGTATTCGATCACAATAACTATCTGATATAAATGAAAGGCATTGCAGAAAGTTGGTGCTATATAAAATAGCATCATATTGGAGAGAAAATAATCAGAAAGGGAACACAAAAAAGAATCAAAACACTACTTATAGCATGTTTTATATGGCATGCATTTTATCTTCCATGAACAATCTAGAAAACATTTACCAACACTGATTATCCATGGGTAAAATAACACAATGGATGACTAGTGTATGGTTCTTTAGCAGCAGCAACTCCACAGAAAATATGAAACTTGGCAAAAACACTTCTTGGAGACTTTTCAGAAAATATATTATTTTTAATTTAGTGGAGAACATCTAAATCATGGCCCGGTCCAAAAGAAACTCCAGTGTGCAAACATCCAGAAGCAGTTGGTGCAAGAAAAATACAGTACAAGTTAAGAAAATGTTGCACTCTCAAGTAGAACTGTTGGACTGATGTGAAGGTTTAAAATATTGTTTGATTATCACACATTTGAAGGAAGAAATTTGCATAAGTTTCTTAATACATTTTTAATTAATAACACACTCCATTAACAAACATACAACTTCCCAACAAAGGTTAACTTAAAAAAAAAAAGTAAGAAAAAATGTGTATCTGTGTTTTATTGTTCCAGTATGGCAATTAAAAAAAGTGTTATACACAAACTGGACTTTGCAGTTTTCAAACCTTGACACCCAACATTTGAGCTCCTTGTTTACTGGGAAAGGAACATTGCAGCCTCTCATCTGAATTTCATTGAGAAACCAAGGAGGATTTGTCAATGAGGCTCTTGAGAGCAGTGTTGATGTTGTGCGGCTAATGTGTTTGCGCTGGCTGTGATAGAGGGGATTACCTCCATTGTGGTGGTCTGTTGGAACCGCAGACTACTGGACTTTGAAAGCATACTTGCCAAGTTACTCACAGGCAAATCAAAGCCTGTGAAAAATGGTTCCCTCAGCACCTAGTTGACTGGTTGACCTCTGTGTCAGAAAAGGTACAAATGCAAACACTCCAGCACACACAAAGTCCTACTTCTCCTGTTTCATGGGACATTGGATGGCCTTTCATTGATCTCCAACAAACTCCATTCTAACCATTCCACCAGTCTATAATCAGTTCTAAAACTAACCACTAAGTCTTTACTTTAATCTTTATTGGATGATGTTTCTTGACACATTATAACAAGTGAACAGACATAGACAGATCAGAGCCAGTGCCTTTTAAGACACAGCTAATATTTGTTAAATGAGTCAGGGTCAAGGTGGCAACTGGTAAACACCAAGTCAATCTTTCAGAGTAATTGATTTCATGTTGACTGGTCAGCCACCAATTAAAATACTTGCTTTGGATAGGTTGGAGGTCACTGCAAGAGCAACGATTGTGTTGACTTATTTTACTTGTATGAATAAAACAGAATTGTATACATGACTTAAATTTCTGCAGGTTATCTATTAATAAACTGCCGAATTTCTTAATAGAAATATCTAGAAGAAGGCCTTCTACAAACATTCTTACAGAGTATGTCAAAATATACTCACGCGCCACTTTATTAGTTAAAATTTTCTGTTAACACAAATAGTGATTGAGTCAAACTCATGACCTGCACTTAGAAGCATCTAGAGGTGGAGAAGACATCTTGCTGAAATTCAAATCAAATATTGGTTTACAGAGACAGGTCCAAAAGAGAAAATACCCAATGGGCTTCCAGCACCATAATGAACATTGACACAGTGCTCAGATCATCTTAAATATGTTCCTTCATCTATCCAGCCATCAATTGTCTATATATGGTTGTCCTTTCAGTATCTCTGGTGTTTATCATCAGCAGTCATTGGGCGAGAAGCGAGAAGCATCCTGAACAGGTTCAAAGTCCATAAAACAACAAAAAAAAAGAAAGAAAGAAAGAAACAAGGAAAGAAAGAAGGAAAGAAAGAAAGAAGCACAGGACAAACAATAATGTTTGCACACATTCACACTTAAAGGTCATTTAGAGAAACCAATTGACCTAACATGTTTTTTGAACTGTGGGAGGAAACTGGAGTACCCAGAGAAAACATGTATATGCACGGGGAGAACATGCAAACTCTGTAAAGAACCAGATTTCAATTTGAACCAAAGACCTTCTTCCTGGAAAGCAACGATCACCTGATCTCAGTCCAATAAGGCACTTCTGGAATACAGAGGAATGGGAGATTTGTATAATGGATGTGTAGCAGAAAAATCTGAGAAAAGGTTGTATGTAAAACTTTCAGCACTGTTAATTAAAATAACTAGGATAAATAGAGCATCTCAAATAAACCAGATAAAAATTAAAATGTTTGCTGTAATCCATGTTAAAAATTTGCTTAAACTACAGCAAATAGTTTTCCCCATTTTTATGTTTATTGTTTTATAGTCAAAGGAGCTTATCCATTGTTAATTTAAAGAACAAGAATGTTGCGGGTTAAACTTACTCAACCAAAAACAGCCAATTATCAAATTTGTTTTACATTTCAATTTCATCACTAAGTACTTCTGAACTCGTCAGCAGAACTGCGACAAAAGCCTCCGCACCCACTCACAAATACTCATATGTGACCTCTGTGGCACCCCTGCCTGTGTGTTTACTGTAAACTGAACCTGTCCTAAGTGTACCCCACAAAGGACCCTGCCGCCTTTGTTTCCCAGCACACTCTCGGGAGACTCTGTTAGGATGAAACCAAGATATGAGCAGCTAGAGTTACCTCCTAATGAAACGTATCAACACCAGCGATCGCAGCAACACACACTGCCAACAGCACTTTGCCACGGCTGGACGAAGTCTGGGAAGACTTGTATAGAGAGAGAGTCTGCTGCTTTCATCAGTACTGAGTGGTTCAGGAGAAAACTGTATTGTCATGCTGAATTGTGTAAATATGGGAGTAATCAAACATTCCAAGAACAGGTTTTGGAGTGAAAGACAGTCAAGAGAGGAAGAATCTCATTTATGTGCAGATATTTTTATAGTTTTTAATTTAAATCACTTCTCATAATATAGTTGGTAAATTTCTACATGATTGGAAAGTGCTCACTGCATGAACAGAGTTGTAGGAGGCAGACGTGGGCCAGTTACACCAGTATCAAGATATGTCAAGGTTTTAAAAAATAACTGTGTTCAAAACCCACAAAAAACTTCCGAAATACCAGAGTTAAAAGGCCTTTTGATGATATATTAGAAAAAGTGCTGGAATGACAGATTAATCCATAACTGCTCCCTCACCTGTTGCTGCACACTGCCCATCAGCTAGCTGCAAGATTCACTTACAAAACAGACAAATCTCTTTTTAGTGAAGTAGTGTAGAGTGTGCAGAGTGAAATTAGATTTTAAAAATAGACAACTGCTGATCATCAAATCCCCATGGAGTTCCACAAGGCACTCTCCATGGACCGCTACTATACATGTTTTTATTTTTCTAACAGATAAAATCACCTTTTCCTATATATGAGGTCTCAGAAATGTAAAGGCAATGATAAGCAGGCATTTTCTTTTTACAGTTTGACCTTAAATTGTTGTAATATAATCTGTATTCAAGTGTTGTTTATCTTGATGCCAATATCTTTGGATCCATGATCAGGGACAGGATTTTAATAATTACACTGACCTGTCTCAATGTGAAGTAAGCAAGTCGAATTTTCTGTTGTTGTTTTTGTTGCTCTTTGTATATTGAAATATATATATTTGTTATGTTTTTTTTAAAGAGAGATTAGCACAGTTTCACATGAAACAATGCTCTTCTATTTGCTTGAAGATTTAATTTGTAATTGTGGAGTGGAACAACTCAGCTGCTTCTGGCCTTCTCCAGTGGATTGATGAATTACTTGTATGGTATAAAACACTGACCTCCATCTCCAGTCAGTGAAAGTCACAGTCTGAGAATTTGAAGATGCATACCTGCTCCAGCCCACACACCTCTTGGTGATTAGAGATGTCTTATTGTTATTGAAGGTTCACTGTGCATTTGATGTCCTAAAAAAATATGCTGACACGCAATATTTTTTTTTTTTAGAATAACTTAAGTATGGGCTAATGCTTTTTGTGCTTATTACTAATTCAAACAGCAATTGTTGAGAGCATGTTGTCAAAATAACAAATCTTCTTGTGCATGATCATTTTTTTTATCGAGCATAGAAAGAAAAACATCGTGTTCCTTTGGGCTGCATATGTGTAGTGCTAGATTGCAAGATAAAGGAGGGAATTTCAGTGTTTGTTGTTGCAGCAGTCGAGCCATCTGGAAAACTGTCTACCTATTCCGAAGCCCTGCAAGTCTTTGTGCGGTCTCGACAATACTCTGCAATATTAGGCTTCTGAGGGGAAATTCCCAAACAATGCTGAAATCACGCAGGCTCTTGTATTGGGACAACAGTTATTTTAGCTATTTAGGAGCAGTGAAACAGAATCACAAGGGGAATATGGAAAGAATGTCTATTTTCTTTTGTACAGCTGGGAGCTTTGCAAAACACACAACAGTATTACAGTTTTAAGTGCCTTGTAATCACACAATTGATTGACTAGAGAAAATATTTCATTCAGTGACAGAAACAAGAAGGTAAGATAATTATTATTGATTTTGCTTTTGCATCTCAATATTTTATTCATTCAAATACAGGACTGGATAAGATGCTTTGGAAAGCATTCAGATTCAATCATTTTTATCTTCTACCAACAAACTTGGAAATTTTGATGAAAGTCCAACATTATATACAATTAAAATCAAGCAGTGTGGCATGCATTTTTATTCAACCTTGTTGGGCCATTAGTTTGTAGACTCCCCACTCAGCTCAATGGAAGCTAAAAGTCTTCACTGAAATTTCTGAAGATTTTCTTTTTCACCCAAGTCTCAGTTAGATTCCATTGAGAGAGTCTGTGAGCATCAATGTCTTACCACATATTACATATTATATAAATGTACTTCGATGTAAACCATTCTTTCTGCTATAAGGTGAACCTCCAACCAGTTTCTCTGGCAGCCTCTTAAATGTCTCTTTCAGGTCTGTAAATGGCCACATGTCTTGGTAGATTTTCCAAAAATAAAGGACATTTAATTTCTTGCCTATTCACCAGCACACACATTGCCCTTTTTGCACTTACTTTTGTAATGCAAATACTGAATCTAACTGATCAAAATGTATATTTTTGGAATACATACAATAATAAATGAAAGCAATATAATCCAATATATTAAAATGGCTTTTTTAGACATACACGCTAATTAACATGAGCAAAAATGTAAGCAGTGAATATTTGGATTAGTTGGGGAGATCTTTTCAGAACTCTAAAATAGTCTTGAGACAAAAAAATACAACACATTTTCTCCACAAGCAGTGTGATGTCTCTCTTGTTCTTTTTACCATTTGTTACAACTGCACCTCATGACATCCTTGATGACATGGCTGTCTCTGGATGGATCCTGCATCATACAGGTTTGATGCTCCCAAATAATATGTGTGGTCTGTCTGAGCATATTAGGCTTTGTAAGGGAGGAAAATAACTGTAAAAGAATGACAAGCATGATAAACCTTTCTCTAAATGTAGTACAGTTGGAATGCGTGGCTAAATAAAATCCAGATGAACGTATTTCTACAGGTGACAAATAAAATAAACTGGTGAGAGATAAAAAAAAAAACATGTAAAGGTTATTCCCAAACAGTTCCATATGAAGTCATGGTTACTATCTCAGGCGCGGACTTCAGAAGTACCAGTGACATTTCACTTGGATGAAGTAATTCTTAAGTGCATCACATCTACAACTTCTTCTCCTGCTAAACTGTACAAGATGTGCTGGTAAAATGCCTAAAGGTGAATTATTTAATAGCAGAGGTAGAATTTTTCTTTATATGAGGAAAGTACAAAGGTTCATTACTGAACACCAGCTTTTGTAGAGATGGTAGAACCAGCTGGGATAGACAAAAACATAAAATATTATATCAGTAATTGTCATGTTCTGTGTTTTTCTGTGTATTTATTTAGAGTTTTCTGTGTCCCTGAGTCTTCATGTTGTCCTGTCTTCCCCTTGATTGTTTCCCAGGTGTGTCTCGTTTCTGTGATTGCCCTCCTGTGTATTTAGTGTCACCTGTGTGTCTGTGTCTTTGTCGGGTCCTTGTCTAATGTGCTCTCAGTCCTTCGTGTTGTCCAGTCGTTTTATCATTTGCTACCGGCGTTGAGCCCTGGCTTCTGCTCAGTCGTGCTGCCTGATTTTCTGGATTATGTTGGACTATTTTCACCATTAAAATATCATTTTTCTTGCTATACCTGGTTCCATTGCGTCTGCCTCACCACACCATACATGACAGTAATGACTGAAACTCTTAAAATAACTTTGCTTCCTCAAGCACCAGCTGATGTGTTTACGATGAGGAAAAAATATCTAATTTCTTGTGATTTGGGGAATATGAGGATGTATGTTGATGAATTACTAAGACATCTTCCAAAATAAAGTGTTGTAACACATCACCATTTTGTGTAATTCTGAATACCCATGTTTTCCAAATCCAGCCATACAGGGCTAATTCCAAAAAGGAGCAGGAAACTCCTTCCTAGCTTTAACAAAACCAGTTACAATGACAACAGAATATAAGGGAAGGTAATATAATATTTTCGCCACACTCCGTACAAGATCCAGATCCCACTGCTCGAGCACTGCAGGTATAGAAACTGGATGAATGGATAAATAGACAGAAGTTTTACAACTTCTCACACAAAGCTTCTTAGAATCTTTCAATTTGTGCAAGTTAATAAAATGAACACACAGAAGTTACTTCTTCTAAGATATTACTCTACCTGGTAAGATGACCTTGGTCCAGAAAAATGCCTGCAGCATTTGCAAGAAATAGAGCAAATTGAATAGCTTCTTGTATTTGCCCCTTTGAGTTTCTGTCGCTTTCCATTTTTAGTCTTTAACTGTCCAAATATAAACTTGCTGTGTTGTATTAGCTCTCAATGTGCCAGAACATTTTGTTTCCAATCAAAGAAATCCTTGTTGATTTTTGATAGATGATCAGAGTTGAATGTTTTGGGGAGCAAGTGTTGAAAAGAGAGCTGTCAATGACAAGAATATGTAATTGGCAAGGCAAAATCACAGTTTGTTGCTTATATATAACAGCCTGTCCAAGTGTCTCATAATCTTTGCAAATGTAGGTTAATACCTGTACTGCAAGGATGAGTGATTGAAAGTGATATTCTTGATTTCAGTACAGTCAATAATGCATTAATGTCCTTTAAAGTTAATTGTAGAGTTCAGAGGGAACAGCCTGCTTGCACATCACTCAGTTAACCTGCATTCAATGCCAGAACACACATGAAGAGAATTTTTTTTTTTCCACCATTCCTGTGCTCAACAGAAACCTTCAAACTTGTCTGTGTGGGACTTTCCACTGTGACTATAGCTACACTCATTAATCAGCTCCAAAAGCAATGTCAAGGCATATTTGTCACATTTTTATGATTCATTGCCCTAAGAGGGGAGAAAAACTCTTCCCTGAAGCTGGGATTTCACCCGCAACAAGCAATTCAAAGGCAATTTGTTGCTTTGTCATGTAAAGGTTAAACAGATAGTGACTGATTGCCTGTCAGAGAGTTTTTCTTTGCACAGAGTTCACTGGTGTGTGAGGCTTCAGAGAACTTGAAGCTGTTGTCATTTGGTTGTGATGTATGATCTCACAGACTATCCTCAGATTATCTATGATCAGATTACGGTAGCTCCTGTTGTAAATGGGCGCGGGCATCCTCAAAACACAATGATTTGACCAAACCGTCAGGAAAGGCTGCAGAAGACATGAGATAGCAGATAGGATCTACTTTTTTTGTCAACTGGTTGCGTCTTTCCTTCCGCATTTCCAGATAAAATTCCATAGTTGGATTTATTAAAATTACAAGTTTGTTTACAAGGAAGTAATCAATTGTATAGATATATCTGCAGCCAAAAAGTTTGCCTAAAGAAAATAAAGTTGGCTTTTTATAATTCAATATAATTATAATAAAACTGTCTTCTTTACATGCAAACCTAGAAAATGGGACTAATAGCACCAACCAAAAGATGATCAGACAATGTTTTCAAAGTCAAAGAGCTTAGAGCAAGATATTTTGAACGTCCAGGAGGTGTGTGTACTTGCAGCTTTAAATTATTTACTCCTATATTCCAGGAGACAAACATTGGCAACAAGAGAGATCTGAAACAAACTAAGAAACAGAACCTAGAGAGAGCTGAACTAATTACAAAGGGTTTACAAAGAAAAGTCTATGGCTAACACAGGAGTAGAAAACAAAATGCACAGTGAATAGAACCACAAAATTAAGAAACCCAAAAAACTCAAAAAAGGGCAGGGCCCAAATGACTAAAAACACAACTAAATATGAAAAAAATAATGATAAATCTGCAAATAAATAAATAAATAAAAAAAAAAAACTCTAACTGTCAATAGTCATGACAGTACCAAGCATTTACTATGAACCTTTGCCCCTCAGTTGATTATTGGCCTTGGCCTCCAATGATTCAGATCACTAGTTTTTTCACCGTAACTGTACCTATAGGTTAACAACTTCAGAGTTGAATTTTTAGGACATGAAATTATTAAGATTAATGATTAGTGTGCTAATAAGCTCAAAAGACCCCCCAAAAAACAGCTCTAACTTAAACCTTCAAAGGTCCCTTTAGGGCAAAGACAACAAGAAGAAAAAAGGGTTCCTCAATGGGAAAGCACCTAAGTCCATGTATGTTACAACAGCATAACTGACACTTTGCTTAGTCTTGGTCCAGACAAGGTTTGAAAATTGGCTAAAAAAAGAAAAGAAAAAGAAAGAAAAAACTGTCTAAAGATATGTATCAGGACAGGTGAGCATTAAGCTTGCTTGACCAATCACATCCTATTATGCCTGGACAGGGCAATAATAATAGTCAATCACTGGGCAATACAGAAACACACAGGAGAATCAACCAAGCACACACACCAAGGGGCAATTTAGAGAGACAAATTAGTCTTATAGTCATGTTTGTGGATTGCGTGAGGAAGCTGGAGTACCTGGAGAGATCCCAGAACATGCACAAATCATGCAAAACGATTCCAGGCCAGGAATATGAATCCAGGACCTTTTTTGCTACAAGACAATAGTGCTACAACTAAACCACTGTGCAGTCCATGACAGAATCCAAATCTCTTTTTATCTAGTTGTTGGAATGTACATACATGAGTATGATGATAAGGATAAATAAATAGAAAAAAAGAAATTATATTTAAAAATATTTTTCTAATTGGGGCATTTTTCATCTTGCTTCTATCAGCAGAATGTATTTTGAAATATTATCACACAAATCCTTTGCCGTAATTATAAGCATAACCATAACATTGCTTCTAAAAATATCACCTGACAGTGTCAAAAAGGCATTGCAAATGTGTGCCTGTGTCAACTTCTGTCTGGAGAGCAAAAATACTCTAGAAGCGCCTTCACAGATTTCTGATCCCTTGTTTAGAGTGTGGTCCTCTGTGGTGTCGTGTCTTTTCCCACAGATATTCTTAAACTAATAAATGTCTGGTTTGCATTTAAGGGAGACATTGGAGAGGGCATATACACTGCATGACTTACACACACAAAAAAGAAATATGTCCATTTGCTCACAAAATGTTTAAGTCTGGTTATTTTATCAGATTTTTATGGATGAGCGGAGGAGGAACAAAATAAGTGGAATGCTTTAGAAGTGCCAAGAGGTTGTTAAAGAAAATGTCTTGGTCTTAAACAGAACTTATCCTGTGTGTGTTACCCTAATAATGTTTGTCTTTTATCAGGCCCATTAGAGTTGGGTTTCTATCTGCAGCTAATGAAGTTTACTTCAAATTATCAGCTGTAGAAGAGAAGATATTTCAATATTCACTTTTGAAAGCAGAAGTGGAATAACTTTAACAAAGTTTGTTGTTATAATTTTAAAGTTGACTTATGTGATGTTTGTACAATATATGACTGTTTCATATAAAGTCACCTGTGAGAGACTCTGATCACCCTTGAGGAGGCAGGCATAGAGAGAATCTGGGCTGTGGGGTTCAATTTCTTGTGAAAATCAATTTTAGACTTTAAAGCTTTGTCAGCTAAAACATGTTGACTGGATATATCCACATCTATCACTTAAGTAAGGTTGTCATTTTGTGATTTGAAAATGAAGCAAATGCAGAGAGCAACTGAATGATCAGAGTTCTTTAATGAAAATCTAGAATAGTGCAGAGCAGATATAATCTTCATAATCCCACTGGGGGAAATTCAGGTGAAACCGCAACACGTTAAAGGCAGACTCAAACAAAAGGTTAAAAGAAATAAAAGAAGGAAAGAAGAATGTAAAATAAGAACAAATTGAAAACATAAGAGAAATAATACTGTACTGTCATCTGGACAAAGCAGGCAGTGATCATGTGACGATCATGTTCTTTGATTTCTCCTTAGTGTTTAACGCAATTCAGTCTAATTTGCTTTGTCAGAAATTTAAGAGGACACAACTGGAGGCCTCAACAAATATCTGGATCAATGACTATCTGACAAACAAAATTATTTGTGATTGTAAAGAACTGTGTGTATAACCAGCAGCACAGGAGCACCTTCCATTTTCACTCAGCATACCTCAGACTTCCAGCACAATCCAGACCCTGTCATCTACATAAATACTTAGATTATTAGAGATAATCTAAGATGCTGAGTCCAGACAGATGGTTGAGCAATATTCTAATTCTGAGTGTGAAGAAAACAAAGGAAAGGATTGTAGATGTCAGTAGAATCAGGAATATGTCAAACATTATTTAAATCACGTGAGAAGAAGTGGAAGTGGTGGAAAAACATCTCAGTCTTCATCTAGGCAACATTAAAGATGTCTACAAGATGGAACAAAGCAGAATGTGCTTCTTGAAGAAGCTCATATCATTCAGAGTTTGCAGCAAGAAGTTGCACAACTATGTTTGTTTTGGAGCATGTCATCTCTGCCATCATCTGTTGGGGTGGCAGCATCAGAGCCAGGGACTTGAAAAAGCCTAAAGAAAATGAGTATTATCATCCCAATGATGTTTCACTGCTAGGGACTCTGGTATATTTCACAAAGTGGATGGAAAATAAAGAAGGATTATGTCTAATTTCTTCAATTTAACTTCAAACAGACATAAAAGTAGTTGGTATTTGGACACAAGTAGGGTTTTCAAATGTGGCAATGATCTCAACGGATTCAACAAAACTGGTTTTAAACAAATAAAGCTGCAAGTAAAGGTATCTTCTGAATTAATATCCATGAGCTCTGTCATTTCCAGTGGAATGATCTCTACCTGGCAATGTTGAGTTCACTATAATTTTTTTTATCATGTCATAACTTTGGTAACATCTTTTTTAACATCATTTTTTGTGAAGCTGTACACACATGCATACTTAGAAACAACAGGCACATTTTGCTTTATCCTTGTAGTGGTAGTTACAGCTGAATGGCAGAGAGTCTATAGCCAAAACTATCTGATGTCACAATGGCTGTTTCACTTGGCCACGCTCCATCAAAAATATGCAAAGTGGCCGACAACACAGCCATAAGTCTTAATAACAACAGAGCCGGTGACAGCAATGATATTTTGATATGATTTGATTCTCTATGATCAAACAGAGATGTCTTTGATGTGTGATTATATGACAGGAGTTTTGTGAGAGGATTTTAACCAGAGAGTGAGACGCAAAGCAAATAGTAGGAGGCAGAATTAAAGCTTAAGCATAATAGATTGTGTTTTGGTACAAAGTGTACCAGCTGGACCAGCAGCAATACAAGTCTTAGCAGGTTTGTCACAACGGATATCAGAGCTGTAGGAACAAGAATTGTGATTGAAAAAAATGCGTACTGTACCCTAACCCCATAAATGATTGGAGAAAATAATCTCAAGCAATAAAATCAATAAAACAACTTTACCAAACCGGGTCCATAGGAGAAAAATAAAATGCCAAAAAAAATAATACAATAAAAATAAAAAATCCTGACATGAGAATGTATAAAGAATTCAGACTGAAATAAGGTTAGAATGACTCATAGATAAAAGGTTGTGAAGTTGAGCCTTGATCATTCAAATTATTATGGATATTAGGCATGTTGATTTATGTCATGGTTGTTAGGTGGATTAAGAAGTCCCGCTCTAAGTCTAATCCATTTTTATTTAATCAAACATCTTTCAAATCTGATATGTGGAATTGATTTGTAACATAATGGAAACATGCACTATCGCCTAAACTCTGTGCTCCTAAAATATTTTGATAGGTATAAATGTCACAGGGAAAAGGTAGAGTTTTTCCTGTGACATTATACTGATATTTTGTTAATAACTTATTGTAAGTGTATGATGTTAGACTTAAACTGACATCTTATATGTCAGTGTATGCTTTATTTTACTTTGACGGCATCTTTAAACTGTATTTTTCTTCCTTTACTATGATTTTCTTTTTATGACATCAGTGGAGATATTTTGGTTTTCTTCCACTGCACCTGATAGAACTGATGTCATGTACATGTGGCATATTAAAAACTATTTGCTAAACTTGCCTAATTCAGTCTTTGCTTGAATAAATATCTCCCATTTTATTATTTGGACATTGGTGAAGAAAAAAAAAAGACATCAAATAAAAAAACTCGAAAGTTTTCTATATATTTCCTGTGGTTAATGAGGACATAGAAAACGTTGGATGCACACTTGGTTTGCAACAACATATTGGAACACAGAGATCAAATCAATCCATAATAAAACTGAACCACCATGAGCATGTAGATTGTCTTTGGGTTTTCTCACTTTTAAGGATGAGTTAGTGCACACAGGATTTTTAAATTTTTAATTTTTTTTATTTTTCATTTATTAAGTGTAGAAACATTAGCATTATTGTATAGTCAGTGAGGCTGGAGCACATCTGTGAAGTAATTAGGTGAGCTGCAAAACTTTGCTGAGAGCAAATCCTAATTTTGCTCTCAGCATGGCATGCAAGCCATGTGGTTATGACTTGCAGTGAGTGTGCTTGAGGTGTTCGAGTTGCAGATCTTACACTTCAGGGTGTAGTCAGAGTGTTGCCTCCACACCTGGATGCAATCTTCTAATCCACCTTGTAGTATTTTCAGAATCTTCAGCTAGAGCCAGGTTTTAGCTTTTTCCATATAAGAACTGCTTTGGATTACAAAAGTCTAAGAACCATTTAAATACCATTCTACTGAAAATGAGTGTGTGAATTTTGACCTTTGACTCAAAATCCAGCATTTGAATTTCTTCCTTTAACTATGAAAAATTACATAGTTTTAACTCATGAGAAATCTTAATTGTACAGTACTATATTTTCTCCATTTTAATAAAAAAATTTTAAATAGAAGTTCAGTTTGAGATTGAGAAATTAAGACATGCAATAATTTAGCATAAATTATACATTTGTAAACCAAATGAGACTCATGAGACTGATTTGAGCCATCTTTCATCAGTTTACAAATATGGCGTTCTGTTTGCTGATTTCTATAGTATTTGCATCTGTCATACTGTCATGTTGGTGTTTTTCAGCCAAACCACTTCCTCAGTCATTCTTTCTCATTAATGAAACCAGTTGGATTCCACAACACTCCAGCAAACAGGAGCTTTTGTGCTCCCTGTGCTGGATCAATGAGCAAGGAGAAGGAGGCAGGACGTGTATTCTTCTTTCTCCCCAGTTTGTCTCTTTCGCCTGTGTGGTATTCTCCTCCGTACCTCGTGTATGGAACCTTCCAGAGACAAGGTTTCCCTTGCTTTCGGAAAGGCCGCAGAGTTGTTTTGCATACACCCACAAATTTTTTTCTTCTTACACCCACAAATTTGCCTTACTGTGCTTTTTGATGTGTGATAGGTTCAGATATATGATCTGTGTGGAGGCACATTAGCTTAGTTGAGGAAACATGGCTAAAAACATGTGGGAACATTAACCTTAACACCTTAAATGGAATTATATTTTTACCCATCCCTTCATTTCATTAAGATTGGGAGAATGACCGAAACAAATGTTTGCATTTTTAGCTGCTTCGTCAACTCCATTGTTACAGATGAAGAGGGTTTGAATCATCTAAAACATTCCTGAGGCATATTAGTACTCACAGAGTAATACGGTTAGCTGCATCTTTTCACATTAACTTTTCAAATAATGTTCAAGTATGCAACAGTTGCCTTGAAAATGTGGCCTTCTATAAAGTCTTGAGGGCCACATAAACAAGGGGCTAGATTTGGTCCATGGACCTTGATTTGGACTTTCCAATGAAATAAAATCGCACCTTATTTTTTTTTTTTCAATTCTGGATGCTGTGTTAATATGGTTATTGTAAATTTCTTTGAACTTGACAACTATCACATGAACAAGTCTTGTGTAAAAATAAGAATAAGATACAAATTGTGAGACTTTGTTTATAAGCTAACTCTAAATAAGATATTTTGGTGAATAAAATGTTTATTGTTGCCATAGTAACATTGAAGCATGCACCTATATAAAAATGTGAATGTTTTCTGTTTGTGTTGTTGGGCTGAGGGTGATTCTTCCATCAACCTGTATATGGAATGGAAACCGTCTGATCTTGTTAGTCACGGATTAGAAAAAGCTTAAGTCTTGATTCCAGCTTTAGTTAATTTGGTGACCTTATCACTGGATGCATTCAGTGGACACAATGTCTCCAAGCAGGGCAGTTCCTGATTAGCTGAATGTGTGTGCAGCATGGTAGTGAACGCCCTCTTGTTTTGTCTGACAACATCATCCACCTCCCTTTTTAATTTGGGTCGGACATGATCTGACGGAAAGTATGGCACATTTGTTTCAGAAAGTCAACGACATACTATATATGTGCAATGTCATTGTCAAACATGTAAAGAGCTGCCCTGAATTAAATAATCAGCTGCACTCAAACATTAAGGAATGATAAGGTCTCTTTCAAACAGCCTCACAGAACTGTGTCATAATAATCTGTTCAACAGAAGAACTTGGTGTGGGTTGAAATGACCATTTATCTGAAAGGAGAACCATATACAGGGGTTTGCAAAAGTATTCACACCCTTCCACACATTTGTCTCACAACAACCACAATCTTGAATGGATTTTATTGTATTTTTCTGTAGGAAAATAAATCTAAAATATGAGGTGTGTACTTGTATACAACCCAATTCACCTTGATACCCCTAAATAAAATCCATTGTAACCAGATGCTGTCAGGAACCACCTAATTCGTACATAAAGTCCAATTGTTACATTTACTTTCTGTATAAATACAGCTGTTCTCTGAAGACCTCAGAGTTTGTTAGAAAGCCTTAGTAATAAACAGCATCATGCGAACCAGGGAGCGCAGCAGAGCAGGCAGATCAGGGAGAAAGTCTTGAAATAAGTGTGAATCAGGATTACGTTCTAAAACAATATATTTGAACATCTCCTCAGTCATCAATTCAATCCATCACCTGGACATGAAAAGAAGATTGAACTACTGTAAACCACACCAGAACACAACCTTTCTTCCTTATTTACATATATCCTGAATGGCTTCAATTTATATTTTTATAAAGTGTGTCTTATTATAAGCTGAACTGTTAAAGATTTGCTTTTCCTTGCATTGTTTTTTTTTTTTTCCATTTACACTGTTGTGCATTCATTTACTTGTTTTGTAGAGACACAATGATGCAGTTGCTGCTCATAACCCAGACTCAGCACATATAGCTTTTTAATTTTCTTCAAATACTGAAAACATTCACATATCTGCAAGTTGACATGCAAATATGTTTTGGACCCAATTATCCACCAAAACCAAAACCGACCAGACCAACGCCGTTGTTCAGGCCAGGAACACAGAGAGACAAAGAGACAAGAACTAAATTAAAGCATGTTTTTTTTTTCTATTTTAAATCTGAATAGTATTTGAAAAAGATAGTTATGGTTTTTGTTTCAAAACACAAAATTGCTAAATAAAGCTTAAATTAAACTCAAATCTTCTTTGGACTTTTGCCCCCATGTCAACAAGCAGTATCTACTGGGCAATAAAGAGAAATCTTTGTGATAACATTATTTTCTTATTGAATTGACCAAATAACATTTGTTTACACCAACCATCAAAACTCTGGCTCATTGGTCTTTTCTGCTGCTGTTTTGATTGTGAATTATCATATCATTTGAAAACTGTAATTTTACATGTTATATTTTTCTTAAACAATTTACCTGAAAAACAAAGCAAAATTATTCTAAACCTCTGATATTAAATTAAATTAATTAAATTAAGGGTTTGCACACTCATTTCATGATTTCATGCGTGTGCAAATCCTTAATTTAATTCTTTGTCAAAGCACTTTTTGATTAAAATTTTACTGTCAGTCTTTTTTTAGTTGGAGTCTCTCAGCCTCCCCTATTTTGACTTAATGATATTTACCCACTTAGATTGTGAGAACAATTTTTGTGCACAGCCCACTTCAGGTGAGCCAGCTGATCATCTCTCAGTTTTACTTCTGGACTCGCTCTGTCATTTCAAAACATGAAACTCCATATCTGAAGTCATTTTGTTGTTGATTCTGATGTATCATGCAAAAAACTGTGATGCAAAAAAGAAATAAAATCCTTCTTCATCATCTGCTTTCAAGCTGACAGCTAAAGGTTTAAGCATTTGGAAATATACCTTCCCCCACCTTGATAAAAACCTTGGTGCTGTCCAAATAAATCATAGCCTAACAGCTAGGTGCTGCAACCACCATGTTTCTCTGTGACTGTGGTGTTCATGCATATTTTAAAAATTATTCACCAAAGTTTACCTTTAATTTTATCAGACCATTACAGATTCTCCCACAAGGTTTTGGGAGAATGTATTTGTTTATTTTGCAATTCTCTATTGTCCCACTATTTCTCCCATTACTAGTGACTACCTCTTTTCACTGTGTCATGGAGTGAGCATAATGATGTGGAGTTACACCTGTAACATTAGTCCTGTCTGAATCCTTTGTAATCCATCTGCAAACTAAAAGGTAACTGAAATGTGCAAATGTTGGGAAAAGAAAACTGAACATTTTTCATTTTAGTTATCTTGCCTTGCACCGAACACATGGTGTCATTCAGACTGAATACTGAAACTGAAGCAAAAGTGTTGCAAAATTGTTTATTTAAAGGCATTTATGCAATCCAGTTATTGCAACTGACGAAAATAACATTTTTTATGTAGAAGATAACGGCATTTTAGTTTAGACTTTGGAGAGCTTCTGTATTCAATTCTTTTCTTTAATTAAGTCATCATCACAAGGAGTTAAATCTGTAACTTGGTGTTTTTCTCCCCCTCATTGAGCACTACATGACATACAACTTAAGATAACTCGGAGAAATTCTCAGCCTAAGAAAATCCACCATAGATCCTATTTGACTTCTTATCTAGTGTTAGAAAAAATATGTATCCAGCCTCCATAGCTTCACCTTTCAGGCTGGCCTTGAGTAGACTTCAGTTCTGAAAATCATAGATTTTGATATGAAAGAGATCACAAATGTTTTATGCATATACAATTTCAGATCTCCTGCTGTCTTATCTTCATGGATGTTTAATGCAAAAGAAAAACAAAACACTCTTACTACTGTGTGCAGTTGCAATTATGCATGAAGACTGTTGTAGTCTTTGCTTTGATTGATTGCTGGGAAATGGTAAAGTTGCTGCACAGGAATGCCCATTACAACCAGATTCTCACACCCCAAAAAAATTCCAATGTACCGGTGAGTCGAAGCATAACATGCAGACTTGAAATACGCCTGGAATCAGCATTAATTCATGTTTAAAAGCAGGGGGAGGACTCAATGTTCACTGTTCAGAGAGAGATATTCCATGAATCAATTGTATCTGCTTTTCACCTTTTCACTTTGCTCATTTTGCTTTGCTCTCTGCTGCTCTTTGCTGTGTCCATTTACAGGCAGCAAGACAAACATTGTCTCTTTTTATGTACAAGCTTTTAAGGCTCTGCTGTGGGCCTGTCCATCTCATAAAGGTTGATGACTCTTCAAGGAGTAATTTATTGTGTGGAAAAAAAACAAAAAAAACATGGATTGCTGTGCTGCAGTAATCAACAGTGATGTACCAGATAACCAAACTCCTGAGCTAAATTTACCTGCGTTTTGATAATTATATGTATCCCTTGGGTTTTCTTCCCTCTAATGTCTACAATATGTTTTTATGCTCTGAACTACGTCTGCAAACAAACTGAGCTTTTCTGTGATGACTGGTAATGCCCTGAGATTTGTCCGTAATCCCTCTGTCTGGTGTTAATTAACACACGGGGGCTGAGGGTGACCATGACGTGATACTGGATCTGATGTCATGGAGACCAGCGACCTCGCAGGTCAGACACCATATTGCACTATTCGGCTTTGATGCTCACAAATACAGAGTCATTTGTTATGGTCCTTGGGTGGCACTAGATATCATCTTTCCAAAGTATCCGACTAATATTTGTTCTCTGAAGAAGCTGTGGACCTGCTGTGGGTGTAGCAGTGAGATCTTCCCAAAAACAGATTGCTGATTTCATTATTTTACTCACTGGGCGGCTGGAACCAATCCCAGCCAGAGCAAGAAGTGGAATATATCCTGCAGAGGTGTCCACAAACAGCGAACACACTCAGGTAAGGTCAGTTGAGAATCACTTTCAACCTAACATGCATTTATTTAGAAAAAAACCCTTTGCAGACACTGTGAGAACACCAACACGTTAAACTGAAATGAAGTGAAATAATAGAAATGACATTAGAACATGAAATATTTTACTATGAACTCACCATAATGCACAGCTGCTGTCTGTGGTCAATAAAGATAAATAATATTGCCAGCTGGTTTGTATTAAACCTCAAACTAAGACTTATCCTGTTCTTTTTGGTGGATCAGAGGGAAAAGTAGTTGCTTTGCAATCCAAAAAATGGTTGGTTTGATTCCAACTTCTCTCAACATCACAGAAGACAAGGCACTTAACTTAATTGCCTACTTATTGGTGTATGAATGTGTGTGCTTGTAAATGTGATTGGATGAATATGGCCTGAGTGTAAGGCGTTTTGATTGGTCATTATGACTAGATATGCACTTTATGACTTCAGTACATTTAACATACTCCCAAAGAGCCACCAAGCTTAGCTCCACAATGCAACCTGTGGTAGGTTATTAAAGTGTTTTTAAAGTGATTTTTCTGAAAAGCTTAATGTATTCATTTTTAATTAAAAACTGTAATATGTCTACGTCCTTCTTTGAAAAGGAATGTTTGATCATTTTAGATGGTCCAAAAAATCGAAAGGCAATAATGTTGAATTATTTACTGTTACTTTAAACAGTCAAATTAAAGTACAAACAGGCCCCAAGATTCAGGGAGGAAGCAGGAGAAAATAAGCAGTTTACTTTTTAATATAAGAAATAAAGCGAAACACTAGAACAATTTCTCGACATTTTGAAAAAAACTGTGGTTTGAGAGCTATAATACAGTACAGTGGGATATGAAGAAATAAAAAATAAGATCTCTTTATGATATGAAAACACAAACTTGCGGATAGTAACACCATGTACCTTGGTGTTTTTCAAGGAAGGTTTAAATGTATGAAAACAATACATAGATGTCTATCTAAGGTGACCTTTATCATCAGATAAAGCTGGACCTGGCAATTTAAAATCTAGCCAACTTTTAATTTAAAAGATTTATTTTTACACTGCTAATATTTCGAAACATTTGAAAACATTGCTGTTAAGCATCATGTAGTCAATTTGGATTAAACTTGTAGCTATTATTAATACAACTTTTATCACCAATTAATATCCATGATGCACCAATGACATCCAAGCAGAGACTGCTACAACAAAAGTACACAACACTTATAAAGACATTGCAGTAAATAATAATAAATTATATCTTACCCACACATTTCTAGGTCCAAATTCTTCTGTGTGGGTTTGTGCATGCATCCCCTTACCTCACCTCCCCTCCCTATTTGGATTAAGTTGCCTCTTGTTGAACCACAAAAGCCCCACAACTCTCCCAACGAGCCAGCACATATTCTGCTTGCAAGCTATTTGCAACATTTTTTATTCAGGTGTCTGCAGTGACAGCACCACTGTCTCTGCTGGCAGACTGGCTTCAACGTGTGTCAGGGAGCAAGCACCAGCTTGTGTAAGACACCTGATCAGTGCACCAGTCAAATGATGTGTCTGCTGCAAAGAAAAGAATAAAAGCAATTCAAAGTAGCAGAAAAGCGTTGTCAGCCTGCAACATTTGACCAGCTTTACATGCTGAAGAGGATGACTTACTGAAACATACAGTACAGACCAAAAGTTTGGATACAACTGTGTGTCCAAATTTTTGGTCTGTACTGTAGATTACACGGTCCACTGTGGGAAAAAAAAAAACATTTGAACATTTGGAGTGTTTCTGTCAGAGGACAACTGTTCCATCAAGCAGCGACACAGAAACAGAAATAACTTGTTGAGAGATGTTGAATGTTTGTAAGACACAATATATTGTAGTAAAGAACTATCAATCAACTGAACATGTCTTAGGAAACTTAAAGGTATACTCTATTTCTGATCAATTTTATCCAATGTAAAAAACCACAAAAATAAATTGAAGAATTAAGTCAAATATTACGAAAAAGTTCATTTACTTTATCTATTTATTGCACATTACAACTCGCACTGGTGCTGTTAGCAGTGTGGGCAGGAGCCACGTCCTGCCATGAGTTTAGCTTCTAGATGGAGTTCACCATGTCCTCTGTATTTCTCCATTCTTCCAGATTTTGTGACCTTTATTTCCAAAAGATGGAGGAGAATAAACACAGCAGTCAAACAATAAAGATTATTCTTTGCAGCTTTGCAAAGTAAACTTGACAATTCATTTAATCTCATTTAAATAATTTAAACAATTTAAAATGTAAAATTAATTACAATTTTATGGTATCAACATTCTCAATAAACAAATAGAAAAAAATTATTTCTATGGTCTCTGTTAAAGTTCCAGCATTTTATAGGAGGCCCCTGATGGTTAGATGACCCTAAGTAGCAGCTTAGTTTGCCTATGTATTAGGCCGGCTCTGTTTGGATATCATGAGTTAAGTAAATAATCTTTCCAATTCCTGATTAAATGTTTGCAACTGTAATTTCTGTTAGATGCCAGGTTGTTTTTTTTGCCATTCTTCCACCATGTCTGTTTCGCCTGCTCAGCGAATCAAAGTTGTCAGGAGAACCCTCTGCCTGTGCTCTGCCGTGCTCCTTCAGGTTATTTCAGTTTAAACAGCTTCACCAGCATGTTTTGTCACTTTTGTTGAGCTCAGATATGGCCTGCATTAACTGTTTCTGCAGTATAACAAAAACGTTTGACATCAAAAAGCGCCGCTTGGACATTAGATTCATCGTCATCTAAACAAATGATGAGAGTTTCTATTTCGCATTGATGAGCGTGGAAGCCAGGTCAGGATCACTGCAGAAATATGTTAATATTTTCCTTTACACATGTCAAGTATTTATTCCATTCCCACCCATTCTTGATGTGGCAGCCGAGGTATGGTGTCAATTTTGCACATTGGAGATAAATGGAAGCATGCTGTGTTTGACAGGTTCTTTTATTTAGGTCAGGCTTTTTTGGAAAACGGTTTTCAAATGATGTTGAGGTGAACTACAGGGCAGTGAAGACGATGTGAGAAGTTTCACTTTTGGACCAAGGTAGTTGTAAACAATTTACTAATTAAAAATATACAATCGTAACGTGTATACTTGCAATGTATTAAAACTAAAGCTAGCTTCCCTTACATCGATGACAGTTAAAATACAAAACTAAAACTCATAAACCAGGAATTGTCATACTATATTAACAAATTGTGAAAGATAATTATTTGAAATCTGCAGTTCTAAAATAGATACAGTTAAAATTGCAAATAATACATTGTAGAAATTACATAAATATCTAAATGACAATTATTTGTAAAGACAAACAAATGAAAAAAATATATATATAAATACATAGAAACCAATTTTTATGTAAAATTCTCTGAGTTACGTTAGAGAACCTTAATGAACAAACAACATCATGAAGTCAGACCAACACAGTAGACGGAAAAGAGAGAGTTGGAAGAGCCCAAGGTCCAAGAACCATTCAATCCAACATTTGAAGAGGGAACAAGAATGGGATGATGACAAACATACCAAGAGCTGCCAATCCACCTAAACCAAAAGGCAACAAGGAGAGCAGCAGAAAAGGATAAGGCACCTCTAGAAGAGCTGCAGAGACCCAAAGCTCAGCATATATGGACAGGACAACTCTGGCATTATGAAAGAGTGGCAAAAGGAAAACCACTGTTGAAACAAAGCTTTAAGAATTAGCACTTGAAAATTACCACGTCGCATGTAGGGGGTGCAGCAAACATGTGAAAGAGCATCCATCCATCCATCCATCCATCCATCCATCCATCCATCCATCCATCCATCCATCCATCCATCCATCCATCCATCCATCCATCCATCCATCCATCCAACCGACCAACCAACCAACCATCCAACCATTTTCTTAACACCTTTGTCCCTAGTGGAGTCCGGAGGGGTGCTGGTGCCTATCTCTAGGGAGACATTTCAGGTGAGAGGCATAGATGTAATCTATTCAGAAAGAAAAAAAAACACTGCAATATAAGAAATACATAAAATAACATTAAAATCTATACATCCTTGTATGTAATTTTGAGAATAAATAATTCTGTGTTTTCCTTCTGTTACCTAGTTACAGAACTAGGTAACAGAAGGGGAGATCACAACCCCTTCTGGGGGCCATTTTGACTTGCTACCTCGTTCCTTATGATATTCTGAATTGTATTCCAAGTGTGAAAAACACAGTAAGAAAAAGCAGCTTGACCCAAGCAGTTTTCCTAAGTGATATTGAACAGTTATTCCTAGAACCTGCCCTTGTTCGCTCACTAGTATTTTTTTGATTCAGGAATGGCTTGGTCAAAGTCAAAGTCAAAGTACAAATCTAAATCACTTGCAGAAGTAATAGCACTAAAAGGCGGTTGGTTGTACAAGCTCTAACTTAGGAGGGGTGAATAAAAAGCCACACCACACTATCCACAAAGCTTGTGAGAAATTTTAAATATGTATTAGAATCATTAATTTAACAATTTTGCTCTATTTTGTGTGTAAAACAGTGACAAAATGTGGAAAACTTGAAAGGTTATGAGCAATTTTGCATGTCTGTGTCAATTTCAAGTCATGACCCTAAAAGTTATGAGAGAGATTGACTTTTGCAGATTTGTTAAAAATAAAAATTAACTAAATTGAAACACCAGATAGTTATTTTGTTTCTATTCGGTATGTAATATTGTTTTTTCCCCATATGTTATGGCTTCAAATTTAGGCAGAAAACCCCAATTTGATCACTAAGCTGAAACTTAATCTAGAACAGGGTTAAAGTACTTTTATTTAAACCGAAAAACAAAAACGAGAAAAAGAACAAGTGACTTACATGATGATTTAACACCCCCCACTGCTGCAGTCCCAATTAGTGAAGTGTACATTTACAAGTGTGTGTGTGGCTCTCAGATGCTCATAGATCATTCTGACTCTAGCGGGGAGCTGTTTGGCCTCGAGCACCGTGAGTGAATTATAACTGTTTCCAGCTCTGACTTGGTGGGCCCCCAATCTATGCTCCTATAGAGCCAAAATGTCCATCCTAACAGATCACCTCACACTCGCCCTATGAGCCATATATTTCTCCAATCAGGAGGTGAGTTAGACAACACCTTTGATGCTTTGCAGGTCTTCTTAAAATTAGAAGTTTTACCTTCAAATGGAGGTAGCTTGAAAGCCATGAGCTCCACTTATTATAGTTACCTCAGTTAAATCTCTGGTTCCATTAAGGGCAAGTATTTTATTAGAAAAAGGAATACTGCAACCTAATGGGGGCCTCGTGTGAGGGCCTGTACAGCTTGTTAAATAGAAGTGTGATCCCTTTGAACCTTGTTTTCATTAGGTTCTGTAAGAAAATAAAAAATATATGAATTAGTCATGAAAAAAACACTTAAAGTAGATATTTTGACATTTTATGTTTCTTTCCAGATGTATTCCGTTTGTTGCAAAATGTCCAGCTCCATTTTGAGTTCAATAAGTGAAAATTTACCTGTCAATTTATCATGTGAGGATCAGGAGAAATGTAATAGCTTCATTAATTAACTCCAGTCTAGCTGTAACTGACTTAAATGAGGAATGATTGCTTTTGGGAAAATCAGAAATCCAAAAGAAAATTCAAAACATTTCTGCTTCAGTTCTCGCGAGCATTGTTACTCTGACACCCAAGAGTGGCTAACTTACAAAACTGCCTTATATTGTGGAGCCATGTGTGAACTGATAAGTTTTATGCTCTTAAATAACAGCCACAGTTGCCTCAGTGGTCTGGCTGTTGACTTCCTGTATGAACTATTAGTTTCAGCTCTAGTGTGTTGTGTTCTCTTCCCTCAGCTTTGGGTTATTTCCTCTTTTAAATCTAAGTTTCCAATTATTTTGATGATGATGTGTGTGAATAAATTCATCCCCATCTCTGTGAACTACCTTAGAGTTCACTCATATTTCCTACACAGATGCTAACTCCTTTTTCTGTTGCTAGTCACAGCCCCACAGTCACAGCAATCTTTTTATTCCTGGTAAAATTATTGAGTTTTTGGCAAGAATCAATCTTGTCTTAATTTTCATGAGAGATTTTCACTGTTAAGAGACTTTATATCATCATCCATATGTAATACATTTATGTTTAATAGGTGATTCTCAAAATATTATTTTACGTTGAAATTACCAATAAAAACAATGTGATTCCTGACATTTATTTATGTGTCAAAGTTTTAAGAGTTTCAAGTTTTCTGCCTCTATAATATGATGACATTTACACTTTGAGTCTTCAAAAAGGCACATTTTTGTTCTTGGATTTATCATTTTAATACTATAAGATTTGTGCATTTGTTAAACATGTCTCCATTTGTTAGACATTCAACTTGACTTCTTATGGGAAATTTGACATGACTTCTGCATTAGTCAAGCACTCCCATCATTAGAGAAGCTCCACATGATGCTGAATTTCTCTAATCAAAATGAGATGTTGGGAAGAAGCCTTACGAGATGATGGGGGACACAGAGGAGGGATGTAAAAACAAAGCAACCCTCTTTAATAAAACATCCTGCTCTTCATAAGCAGGCAGGCTTTGTCCCTTCTTTCCCCCTCCTACACACTATTTACTAATGAGGACTTGGGGTCATTGTAATTGTTGCAGGAAAGGCCGCGCTGATCAGAGGTGCAATTTTAGAGAAAATGAGGTTCTGTCGGATGACTTCATCTCTTTGGTCTGCCAGGCTGAGCCCTTGAGGCTTTTCTGATTCGTCTTCTTGGATTACCAGCACCACATATGTGGGATGTGTATCTGTGTGTATGTAAAACAAACTAAACTGAAGTCCCCCCAAAAAATTGGTCAAGATGAGTCCTGGTAAGGAGCTGAGATGATTAGACCACCTACAGATGGTGGAGCGCAGAGCTGACAAGATTTACCTCCTTCTTATCAATGTTACGAAGCACTGATTGGGGGTTTTTGATTAAAAAAGAGTGCAGCCTGATTTAGGTTTAGTTAATTAGAGATGAGTTAATGTGGATTGTTTTTTATCATTATCTGTAAGGAGCAGGGGCCACATTTGGAAAAGATCTTGACCACAAAGAGACCTCCTAAACAGCAACATGGGAGCAACACCACCTGGGTTAGCCTATTAATCACGTGTATCCGTGTAAGGATACTTATATTTTTAAAACACACAAATGATGTTTCACAGAAACTTGAAAAAAATATTTATACCTCTGAGATTTTTCCACATTTTGGCACTTTTCAACTAAATACTTCTTTGTATTTTACTGAGATTTTATGTAATTGACTATCATAATGAAAGGGTAACAGAGTAAGAGAGTGATGTATTTTAGATTTTTATTTGTTAAAAATGTTGAAAACTATACAACGACTTCCTTTCACTTCAGCACTGCATTTTGTGATGATTTACGACATGAAATCTCAACAAAACACGATGAAGTTTGCCATCTAGGACAAAGTTGAGGATTTATGAGTACTTTTGCAAAACACCGTATGTTTCTTGTTTATTAGCTAAACCGAAACAAACTCTATGTCCTAATAGTGAATCACTGCAGGTGAATCTAAGTGCCCTTCAGTTTGATTAATGACTTACAGCCATTCCAAATTCATCAGAATTGCATAACTGCGCTTTTCTGGAGGCAAAGTAATGAAGTGTTGCATAAGCACTCACCGTTACTGTTTGTTCAGATTTGTTGCAGAACTAATTTCATCATGTTGCTCATTGTTTGAGGAAATAAATTTGCTCTTTTTTTAAACTAAAATGTATTTGGATTATTGTTAAAGAACAAGCAATCATTTTGACCAGCTGCTGTAGCTGTAGAGCTTATTGACCTGAGACAAATATCACTGTTTATTTTTATCACTACTACAAGAGCAAATCCTTGATATAAGGGATAATGCATGAGCTAGCTCTCCACTGATAAATATTCTATAGCTTAATGTTGCACTGAGAAAGGTTAGAAAAGTCAAGTCTTTAATTTGAGAACATTTATTCAATTGGAAAAATGAGATACCATTCAGAAATAATTGATTGTAACAATGCCACAGGTGCCACGCCTGTGCACTAATAACTTCTATTATCCTCTTTAGCCAGAGAACCAGAGAGCATTCAGACTTCTCAAATAACATTCAGCAAGGTTGGACCTCCCACTAAGGATCTTTGAACATTTTCTAACACAATCTCTAGGTTTTTTGGGTCCTGCCAGGCTCTTTTCTTCTTCTCTTTTTTTCTGCTGCTTACCAAATATGTTCAATATTCAAATCTTAGAGAGTGAGAGGCTCTTTTTAAGAAGGTTGAGGAACCACTTAACTGTTGATTTTCTGGTTTGGGTCACCAATCTGCCAAAAGATCCAATGTTGATCCACATTCAGTTTTCCAGTAAAGCTCATTGAGTTTATGATCCCATGTACATAAATAAGAATTACAGGGCCTTTGGAAGAATCAAATTCTCCATCATACTTAGCACCAGATATGAGGTGGTTATCCTTTGTTTCACCTCACACCCTATTGAAACATTTGTTGCCAAAAGGCTAAACCTTCTAACAGTAGAACATTTCCTAGTTAAAGTCCCAGTAGGGCTATTTATTTTTGTGGTGGCAGGCCAGAAGCAACTGTTCTCTTACAGAATGACAAATTTGTATGTATATTCCATCTTATGGTGACTTGTTTTGCCAGTTATTGCTAGAGTTTTCTACTAATGTGCTTTGGGGATTTCTTTTACCTCCCTACCATCCTCCTCATTGTCCATGGTGGCAAGATTAATATGCATCCTTGTAAAGCTTGCCATTTCTGTTGTTGTTTTAAGAGTTATTGCTCTCCTTGTTGCCATTTATCTAGAGCCACTGCCCTCTGTAGCCATGGGTCATCATTACTTATTACTAGAATCAAAAGTTATCCTGTTTTTCCCATTTTGAAGAGTGGCTGAGAGAAACAGGCCTCATAGGAAAGTAATTACAACAAAGCACTATTTGTCTTAACATATTGCAAAAAATAAAAATAAAAAATAGCTATGAAATCTCTATTTTTTACAATGAGTCAGTACATAGTGAGGGTTTACATAGAAACCCTGTAGTAGGAGCCTCTAAAAGAGCCCCTTGTCCACTTATCTCACATAGAACAATGTGGTTTGGATAGCTTTTCATCATATCATATCTTTGATCCACCCACCTTTAAGGCTCCAGCACTGATTCTTCGTTATCTGGGAAATGTGTACTCTGGACTGGGTGTCTGCCAAAATGTCACATTTACCAGCTGTGACCAAGTTGCACAGTGGAAGAACACAAGGAGACAATAGGAGCACCATGTCTGACTTCAGTCCAGAGGCTGACTTCAAACTCCAGCATCTTTGATCTGTGTCTGCTTCAGACTGTTTTACATCACAGAAAGTAACAGTTTTTGATATATTTTAAAGAGACACAGATGACATGGTACATGGATCAGAGAAAACATCTAACAGCAGGATGCTGAGATTTTTGTTTGGATTACTCTTCAGGTAACAGAGCCAAAGGTGGATTTTTGGTTGCATCCCTTTAATGTTTCTGTCTGACAGACTAGTGGGATGGAGACATTACCAGTTGTGAAACATTATAGATGTTTCACAACTGGGACAAAATCAAGAAAAAAATGACAAAAAAAAGAAGTGAGATTACAACACAGCAAAAAATTTGACACTTTAAAACAACTGCTTTTTAATCCAGAAACTGCTAATTTAAAACACCTTGTTTTAGACATGGTAATAGTAATTTTATTTTCCCCAATGGGGAATTTGTTTGCAGCCTGTCCACTTGTTAAACAGCACATAAATCACACACAAGTAGAAAACAGATTTGCCAAAGTTTAACCATTCAGCATCAACTAACATGCTATGTTCAGAAGCATTAACAGCAAAACTTTAAGTTTTCCATCAACTCATTAGAGTTTATAGATTTTGTTCTTATATTCCCAAAGATCAACTTCAAATCAAATGTGAAAGTGAGAGCTGTGGAGTATTCCTGGACTTTAGATGTTGAATTTTATGCAAAGGTTGATAATGCGAACATCGGAATAACAGTTTGTATTTGGTGGAAGGAACAACCCCAATTAACCCCAAACTTTCATAGATGTTATTAGATTGTTTTGAATCCAGTTTGATATCCTGTCAAACGTAATAAATGATTACAAAAACCAGTTATGAAGTTATGCAGCCACTGGTGCTGGTTGATAGACAAGAATACGTCTGCTTCTACATCTCAGCACTGAACAAACAACCAAAACCTGTGAGCCGCCAAAACTCTATCCATGCTAATCTTTGAGCCTACATTACAGACCTCAAAGCAGCCAGACTACCCCCAACCCAAAGCCAAGGGTAAGCAAGGCAGCACACCTTGCACTGTGGTGAGTAAATAGAGTAGAGGGGATATCTATATCTCTCAAAGCAAGCCTCGGCTCTCAGGGATTGGCAAAAGTAAACAATTGCACTAGCAGGCCAATAATTGATGGCACCATTTCTTTTCATACAGTAAATAAATGTTAAGCGACGGTGAAACTCTACCACTAGATTACAAAGATTAAGAACAGTACAGGATTACAGGGAAATGTTTTCCTTGAATCTTGCCCCTCTTAGGTCTTAATTTCTAATCAGTCGGTTTTGAAGGGACAACCTGAGAAATGAGCCACAGTGTGGATTACCAAACACTGCTTTTTGACACTGGCTGCTGTGAACAAATAAAGAAAATATGTGGTTATACTCAAGAATGTTGCTGGTATTTCATTAGAACCTGAAGACATTGTGTTGATTGTCAAAAAACCCCTAACAAATCAGGTCTAACGAAATTAGCTCTGTATTTCTCAATGTCACCTAAATAATTGGATCAGATTTTCTTTTACTGTCAAGTTGCTTTAATTTGTTTCATGCACGTTATAAAAGTTTTGTGTTAACTCCACACTGATCTTCTTATCCTGCCTATGTTAGTGAGAGTGAACATTGAGCGTCAGCAAGACTGATCTTGCAGATAAAGCGCTTCCTCCAGCTGTAAGAGGTGGTGGCCTGCCGACTTGGTGATCTCAACACTCGCATGCTACGGAAGAAGATAGCAGAGATAGATGAAAGACCGCCTGCATGGCTGCAAGAGAAGATGATGAGACGGGGAGGGGGAAGTCTCCAAAACAATTTCAATATTGACACAGTAAGTGCATGCAATAAGGGTCTTCTCTTCTGGGTCCTCATCAAAGTCCTTTACGGGAGGCCAACGGGGGAATAATGCACCAGAAGGCTGGAACCAAATCACTCTTAGGAATCAAAGGACCTCCATTATCTCACATAAATACACATGCACGCCCATACAAATTCTCGGATGAGTGTAGCGCTTTGATGTGTATCTTTCTGAATGTTCCAAGTCGCTCCTACTAGACCACCACATCTTAAAGTCAGATGAATTGCATCTATTATTATAACCAATATTTGTGTGACTATAAAAATGTCCTGTTTTATTGTTTCTCTATGTTGCTAGATTAGAAGTTTTAATGAATCTATTTGGATGTACAAAGTACAATATTACACTATGGTTTAGACACCATCTTGGATCTTTCTAAGACATTGTCCAATATTTGTTTCTGGTCACTTACTATTTATTCTACAAACAGCTAAGTACTGCTTTAAATAAATTACCAGTAAAAATACCAGAAAACTGTTTTATTAATAACTGATGTTTCTAACAATGTGTGTTAATCCCAAATTTGAAAATTTGCAAAAGTTGAAGAAGATTAGCAACAGATTTTTCACAAAGTCAAAATGTTTTACTCTTTCTTGATAAAGTGCTTGAATTTCTTTGATAACTGAGAAAACTTTCTCAGTTATCAAAAAAACTTGTTTTCTCAGTTATCAAATATGTTATGTTTCATTCATACTTTTATGAATGAAACATAAATGTTTGATATATTAATTGTTTAAATTGTTGATATAAATATATGAAAAAAAATCATTTAAAATGTAATTATTTTTTGGTTGTTTGCAGTTTTACATGATACTATAATATTCTGATGAGATGACTCCACTGATTTTACTGAAAGGATGCTAATTTTACTTCACATTGAATAAAAAGACAATTAATCACGTGTTTCTTTGCCACGTCTTAGAAATATCCCCACATTGCTAGCATGAAATTTAACAATTCAACATTTAGTTTTTCTAAAAAGTCATTATTTGCAATAAAATAATATATAACTGTCAGTTTGGGATGTCTACAATGGAGAGGCAACCTATCCTTGTTTTGCCCAAATGTTGCTTTAGAGAGGCACCCGGTGTAGCCCATGAATTGATGGAGTTTGGTATGTTGCATTTTATTGTTCTGTTGGAGTGATTGCTGTTCACAGCAGAAAAATAAAACTGCTATTTAGAGTTTGATATTGAATCTGTTCTTTGAACATCTGAGTTCAACAAATGACCTGGCCCTCATCAACTCATTTGGGAAAATAATTGCCCATTCATGTTCCTAGAATCAGGCCTGCAAAAAGAGGGACCACGCAAGTGTCTAGTGGTTGAGGCTTTGCTCCTGAGACTCCTCGGACTCAGCTTGAAAAATCAGCTGGAAGATCCTTTGCATGGGCCCGTCAGTTGCAGGTTTTAATGTATAAATTGGGTACCATTGTAGCCGGTTGATGGAGAATGTTGGGCCTGAGCAGGCAGGTTCTCTTAAGTATAAGTTTCAGTTATCCGCATCTTCTTGGAGACTTTATTTCTGATCACTATGATCAGAAATAAAGTATATGATCATACTAACCCTAGATATAGGGTTAGGGAAATAATATCACTATTTGTGATGATATTATTTCATCACAAACAGTAAGCCTCTCACAAGTATCTGAAAGAAAGTCATACCATATTTAAGCAAATCTGATGAGCTACATTACTTTGTTATTTATTTATATTTCTTGCCTTACATTATTATATGTAACTGCCACATAGACATTTGTAAATACAAGAATGACAATACTGTAAATCTGCCTAAACTTAATGTGCTTTTAATGGTGTGGTTCTGCCAACCTGCATCCTTCTGTGGGAGTTAGATCCCACTTCCTCTCTGCTTCGTTTGTTATTCTTCCACCCTTATTCTCTTAAATGCCCGTGAAGATAAGATGGCTCAGTGATAACAGGGAACAGGGCAAATAGTGTAGTACACAAGAGGAACAAGTGCGCCTAAGAGCTTTAAATTTCAAAGAGAGATCAAGAGGGTCCTGCATGAATGGGTTCGGATATCACTGTAATATTTTAATTACATCACGTGAGAGATGAACAATCAAAAGGAGCAAAGGCCTTCACAAAAGCCACTGAAATTCTCCCGCATGCTGTGTGCCCTTATGCTTAAATGACACAATTTACTTGTTTTTATGAGTGTATGCTTTATGAAATCACCTTATCTTACTGTGCGTTTGGTTAGATGTGTGTGTCTGGAAGAGACAAAGTCAGACAGACACACAATGAGTTCTATATTTTACTTTATTTTTTTATTTAACCAGTTTTACTGGCAAGAAGGAAAGAAATCCAGGTTAAATACAGTTTTGAAAAATTAAAATACAAATATTTATTATTTACAAGGATCTTCACATAATAGTGAAGCACTTTGAACCGTCTGGATTCTGAAATGTGCTGTGCAAATAAATATGATTGATTCATTGATTATTAGAACCACTGCATGGTATGTGAACATATCATTATATTAAGTAAATTTTATATCAGTGGCAAAATCCTGGAAAACTCAAAAAAAAATCCACACTTCAATCTGGGGAAAGCTGGAATCCCTAGTAAAGAAACTGTCATTTTAACCAAAACTACCACACTACACTGATAAAGTTCCCTTTTAATTTATGCTATTTTTTTAAGTTGACAGGAGCATCCAGAAGCTTTTTATTTTTTAATCTACAACTTCCTGTTTTCAGGGGTGTTTTTCAATTCTGCTCCCCAGTGACCATTGCCCTGAATTCTTTAGGTCTTTCCCTTCTGCCACACCACCTGACTTGAATAAGTGAGTGGTTGACAGGCTTCTGCAGCACTTGATGGCATGCAATTCATGCAATTATTTGAATCAGGTTTTTTTGAAACAGAGACACATTTCAAATATGCAGAGAAATGGTTCCTGCGGAACACTGGTGTAATTGAAATCATGCAGTGGTCCATTTCCCTTTGCCACTTCTCAAAAAGACCCTCTAAAATATAACCAACTCCAGGGGATTGAGTACCGACCATTGTAGTCTAGGTCTTTGGACTTTGGTAGGGTCTCCCACAACAAATTGGTCTCGAGGGAATCAAACGTCTTGGTCTTGTAAGACTACAATTTTGGCCAACCTTTCCCAGATTAGGGAGACGAGGTTCCCTCTTGGAGCCAGACGTGGTGGGAAGCTTACCATCGAGTACCTGGCACTCAATGGTAAGTACCAGGCACTGTAGTTATTTTGTCAGGCTCCACCTGAAAAAATAACTACAGACATGGACTCAAGTGGCAGGTGAAGTAGGGGCTTAGACGAAGCAGTTTCTGGTATCTTAATCATGCTGAAGGGATTGAATAAGGAGTTCTGTCATCCAGAGGGAGGTCAAAGTTGACCCATTGCTCTTCCACATTGGAGGGAGCCAGTTGAGGAGATTTGGAAGTCTGATCAGATTGCCTCCTGGGAGCCTCCCTTTGGAGGTTATCTGGGCATGTCCCATGAGGGGGAGACCATAGAGCTCTAGGGACTATATATATATATATATATATAGATATATCTATATATATCTATATACATATATATCTATATACATATATATCTATATGTATATAGATATATATATGTCTTCTGGCCTGGGAAAAGGCTGGGATCAAATTCAAAAGTCCATGGGGAGCTCTTCTGGCAGTTTTGAGGACTCCAAACTTGCTCTTCCTTTGTTCAAGTTATTATTCTGTCTGCCTTTCTCTTATAAATTAACATGGAAACTTCATAAATTCACACAACTGTTTATATAACCCAATGCATTACAGCAGCTGTGATTTTGAACATCTTTTAGTTGTTTCTTTGGATTTGTCGGTGCATACTCTGCAGTTCTGTGACACTGTCAGCACAACTTGGCAGAATTTCCTCATTGAAGCAAATTCCTGTGCATTTTTCTAGCATTTGAAGTAATTCGGATTGTGATAGCCAGACTTTTGTGCCAGGGAGAGGCCTAGGAGCTTGCACTACATCATTCATTATGCCTGCCTATCAAACAGCACAAGCTGTACACCTCTGGAACCGTTCCAAGAGGGCTCTCGTCATTTGCTTGCCACTTGGTGGCCAATTGCTGGAGCAAAGGAGACAAAAGCTGCAGCCCACCCCTGCATGCTCTGATTGCTCTGAGAGAGCAAGAAGAGGGAGGAAGGACGGGGGCCTCCTTTTGGCATGGCAAAATGTAGATTCCTATTGCAGGGTAGTTTTTGCACAGCGTTTCCAGGACAGAGAGGTAAATGGGGTCTCTATCTGCTCTGCAGCTTATCTAAATTAATGCATGTTGACATATTTCTCCTTAAACTTGGGGTAATTAGGCAGAATAATAACTAACTTTCAACTTCGACATAGCAATTAAGTTTACATTGCACTATTTTCTGCCTCATTATTCACTGACTGAAAAGCCTCAAATTGATCATATTTCTGCTGTCTTGGTAGGTGTTTGGTCCATCAAATAAAGTAATCATCTTTGATGGAAGTGAAGGATGATGGAAACAACTGTCACTCTATAAAATTGGGATGTGCATAACTCCTACGTGATGTAAAAAACATTGAAAGATTTAGTTATTTTTGGTATCTTTTCCCCTCTCTTTGGCTCATTTGCCGCCCCTCTCAGTGCTTGTTCTGACTCTCCTAGCTGCTGTGATCCTCCAGGCCCTCTGGTTATTTGGATATTGTTTGGAGTCAAAGTTCTGTCAATCAGATAAGCAGTGACCTCGCAGACCCGGCAGATAAGACGTTACATGGCAAGAGGAAATGGCAGACAGCAGCGGGACACAAGGTCTGACTGTGAAGACTCAGTGAAGCGAGACTGATCACAACAGTTCCTAGTACTCCGAAAGGCCACTATGAACCAAAATTTATTGCCTCTGTCTCGTCTGTCAATCGTTTTACATTGACTGACTCTGATTTGGAGTCTGTACAGAAATTTTATCCTGAGAATAAAACCCCTTTGTGCAAGTTGATACAACTCTTTTCTGCAAACAAAATACGGATTGTAAAGTGAATTTTTTCTCTCTTTCTAATTTTTAATTACATTTCTCAAAAATGGTTCAGAATTCTGCAGAAAATCTAGTCTCTGTAATCACTAACATTCAGAATATTCATGCAAGACTTAATGTTCTCAATAAATGGCTTGTATGTAACCTTGACGGCTGCTGCAGGGTCACCAGGATGATTTGGAATAAGACGAACTTTTCAGTCATTCCGTAACTCTGGGAAATTACAAAAGAATGAATGAGAGGCGAGTCGTTGTTCACGGTCTGCAGCGTTTGGGTGGTCCACAGGTTGGAAGCCCTCTGGGAGGGATCAGGGGGACCTCCACATATAATACCAATAAGAAGACCTGTTGAAACAGGGCACACACTAATTCAAAAGCAGCTCAGCCAAAACCCAAGCACACACTTAATTCACCATTCAAAAATATTGTTTTCCACAAAGCTGACTGTTGTTGCTATTCTTCTTGTCAAAAAGTGATGGTATATAGTTATTGGAAAAATAAACCAAATCTTGCCAATGTTTCAGTACAAACCCATTTTATATCACATGTCCAACCACTATTTAATCCCATGAATACCAAAGAACACATTGGAAGTATGGATAATTGTCAAACTTCCACAAAAGATTGAGCTGCTTTTGTTGGTAGCATGTTGGTTTTTCATTTTAACTTCATTTTGACACAAATGTAAGCATAGTTACGTCTGGGAGCAACCACAGTCTCTGATACTGCTGGTCACTGAGATGATGGTTCAGTTCTTTTTTCAAAAGACTCTTGGTGGTCATTGTTCAGTGAAGGGAAGAAAGTACTCAGTCAACCCACCCCACCCCCAAAATGTTCTGGGAGTTCAAACACTTGAGTTAGAAGGGCTCCTCTAAATAAAAGGGTTACTGCTACAGAGATCACACAAGTAAAGCCAATTTAACTATGTTTGGCTGTTTTTTTTCATTCATGACATTGAGTTTTTCAAACTAATTTAATTGATATTAGTTTTCAAGTGGCCAGTGAGAATATCTAAACTGATTTGTTTGCATTTAGCTTATTCTGCACTCCTAAAATGTGTTTCATTTATGTACATTCATACTTTAATGTCCTTGATTTCCTTTTGGTTTAGATTTTATCAAGATCTACCTTAAAATGTTTGAAATAACAAGCCCTAATGTGATTTTAATATTCCTTAATTTCCTCAATGATGTCTGTGCAACATAGCTTGGAGATCCAGATTGCAAAACATACTATGTGGTTACTATTGGTGGCCAATCTTGTTAGCCACCAATCTTCTCCGTTTTTGATCTAATTCTGAAACTTTACCCTTGACTTTCTTACGTGAGCTTGTATCAGCTAAATTAATTTTTATAATTCTTTAACTGATTAAAGAAAACAGGTTTCGAACAAAAATTAAGCAAAAAATAATAATAATATAGTAAAAAAAATCAGTCATAGTCCTGTTGTTATGTGCATGCACATAAAAAACCCTGTGTTGGATTGTTAATGACAGCATGTTTTAACTTGTAATAAATTTCAATATTAAAGGAGAGTCTCGAATTTGATCACATTTTGGTTTCAAATTGTGATTGCATAGACTGCATTCCAAAAATTAATTTTGAATAACAGGAAAAAACTGCCAACATCAAAAGGAATTGTATGACTTTATCGCCCTCTGTTGTCCAGAATAAAGACCAACTGCAAATTTAAAACAATGGAATTTTAAAATATGAAGAAAGAAATGAAAACGATCAAGAATAAGAAATCAAGAAGAATAAAAGATCAAGAAACACAAAATAGATCTGTTTTAGAATAAAAGCTCATAGATTTTGAGTGATTCAGTATTTTGTAACTTAAGAAATTAGGACATGTTCAGTCAGAACATTGCATCCTCTTCTTTTGTCACATAAGCTGTATTTTTATTCTTTCATATTATTGCTGTATATTTTATTCAAAATGGTTTGTTTAACTGTGTTTATGTATTTATCTTAACTACATTTATTATCCACATTTGTATAAATATGTGACACAAAATTAAATTCGAATGACTTAAATTTGCCTGATATTCAACATAAGAGAATAACAAAAAACTGGGAGAAATGTGTGCAACGTCTTTCAAGCCATTGTCTTCTCAGTGAGGTTTGAGAAATGGTGAACTTATATTTTAAAGAATGCCACTAGATAACAAAAATAAGTTACTATTTTTACTAATATATGTAGAGCAGAAAGAGTATTGACAATTACATAAGAATCCAGGGCAAGTGACAGTTTTCAAGCCTCGTATTAAAAGCGTATTCACTATTCTCAGGTGATTCATTACATTAAATGGCAAGATAAAATAATTTCAGATTCTGACCTTGATGTCTTTTTTCTCATAAGAGTGAGTTATTTGTCCATGGTAGATGTCCACCAGCTCAAAATAAACAGATAGAGTCACAAAAATACAGGGGTTTTGTGTTTTTTTTTTTTGGTTCTTTTTGTTTTGGTGTTCATGATTTATTTTTTCACAAGTTCTTTGTTCAGATTTCTGACAGATTCTGGGTGTTTCAAATGTACCACTTTGTGTGTGTCAGATTTGTTTACTGCTCAAGCTTTACTAAATACACCCTCAATTGCAATAAGCCATTAAGGGACCTTACCGCTTTTCATTGGCTGATGCCCATTCAACGTGGTCACGTGCGTGGCCGTCTCACAAACAGACGCTTCCCGTTAGCTAAGTACAGCACAATGGCAGCACTGATACAACTTCTACACCTTGAAGCCTGTCTGCCACACAGTCTTATGTTAGCTAAACAGATCAATATCCAATGTGTACTGTATCTGACATACATTACAGATTTTATTTTAGCAGAAAAGGCTTTGGACTAAACTGTTACTCATGTTAGCCGCTCTAACTAGCACCAAGTACAGCTAGTCAATCAACCATCGCTGTGTTGAGGGAAGCGCTGATTAATAATCGAGAAATAAATAGCAAGCCTGGAAACTTGATATCTTGACGGACTGAATGTTATGTTTTTAACTTAATCTTTGCTCATCTTGCGGGCGCAGGCGGTTGCCACGGTAACAGGTGTGCTTAAACTACAAAGAGAAAGTAAAAAGGTAGGAGTGGTTTTGAGTTGATCACCTGTTCGGGTTATTTTACCTTTGCTCTGGCGCATTACAGCCGCTGTAGTTTCTAAACGTTGGACTAATGTATACGTCATTCACAACAAACATCAAATAGAACAAATATATTTCATAAAATTTTAACAAACAAATGGCTTCTACCGTGGTAATTATGTGAAATTAAATTAATTATATCCCAACTTCAGAAGATTTGCCTTTACCTTTACAGAGCTCTTTGGTTCCTCCTATCAGTCTGTAGCTTCTCATATTGACGTCATCAAACCAAAGTTCAGATCTACCATAACTGACTGACACCTGCTGGCCTCAGGTTTGCAACCAGCTTGTGACTGAGAAACCAGTAACCTCCTCCCAGATGATGACATGAACTTGTTAGTTCCTCTGTCCAGTTAGTAGCTGATATATTGTGAAAATCCGATAGGAATGATGCACTAATCGAGTCATGTTTAGAAACAACCCGCCGGGAGGCTTTGTTTGTGAGACTTGCGGTCACGTGGGTCGGTTGTGGGCGGAGCTTGGTAAGGTCCAACGGAGCAGGGGTTCCCTGTTTCTACGCCAGCTTGATATATTTCACAATCAAAAAGATTCCAATAGGTTATTTTACTGTATACGTTATAGTAATGATAGAAAAACAGACCAGATTTTCTGCAAAAAAAAAAAATTAACAATGTATCATTAAAAAGTATATCAGAGTAAGTTGTTCAATTTTGCATTTATTTTCCCTCCAACTTTCTGTTGTCTCCCTATCGCACCCTGGTGGCCACCGAGGGGGATGCCGCCCCCACTTTGAAAAACACTGAGTCAGAGAACAACAGTGAATGAAAACCATCACAGGCAGAGAACAGCGGACGGGCCAGGGAGAAAGTTGTGGGGAAGTTTAAAGAAAGGTAAAGTTATAGAGCTTTTTCAAAAACATTAATCATTTAGGAGACAGCAAATATATGGAAGAAAGGGCTATGATCAAATGAGATCAAAATGTAACTTTTTGGCCCATGTGCTAAATGCTGCATTTCACTCTGTAACCATCATCTTCACTTTTTGCGATTTTTATGCCAAGCTCATGTCTTTGGGACGTTTTCTACTGGAGGAGCAGGGAAAAAAGTCACATCAAGAAGGAAACCTGCTGGAGGCTGCAAAAGATTTGAGTTATGGGTGGAGTTTCATCTTCCAGCAGGATAAAGACCCCAAAATTAGAGTGGGAAGAAATTACTGCTTTAATCTGATGTTCAGATTAAAGCAGAAATAGAATTCTTGTTTCCTGATTTAATCTGAACATCAGATTAAAGCAGGAAAAGATGCATTTTTGTAGTTGGTAAAGATGTTGTTCTACATTGCAGATTGAAGCAGGTTACCATTAATAATCATAACATAAGCTGAAAGTAAAGGACTATATCAATGAAACAAAAATAGTCGAAGACTATAGTAAAAACAAATCACCTCCTTAAAAATAACAAATTTTGGGAACTTGTAGGAACTTATTTCATATTTCTATTAAAATTGATTCTTGAGCATTTTTAAACTGTCTGCACCTCTGATTGTAACTTTATTCTAATAATTATGTATTTTATTAGCTTGGCTAATTCTCCATTTAAAGATCCATAGATCTTTAAATGCCACATTTAAAGATCTAAGTTTTCCACAACATAAACCTTTCAAAGTAGGTAATGTACGTATTAGAACAGGGTAAAGTACTTCCAGTGACATTACTATTGCTGTATCTGCTTACTGTTCACTTGATTTCCAAATGGCACAGTAGGTTCAGCAAATATAAAATAACATTAGAACAAGTTTCTGAAACAAGTTTTATTGTTCATTAGAACATTGAAACTTGTTCATTGTTCTAATGAACAAGGACATCCCACCAGACACATGTGCTTGCATCTGGCACATTTTTGTTTAAAACATGTTTGTTCCATTTTCAGTGATGCGGTGGGTAGAGTAGCCAGAAAGTAAACTTCAAAAATAATACCAGGAACTTTGTGCCCCATGAAACAAATATACAATAGTCTGCATACAGAATGAAATTTACAATTTGAATCAACATTAAAAGCAGACATTTAAAATATCCTAAAGACCACTTATTCTTAGACAAAAAAAAATAAAAAAAATAAACTATACATTTTTTAAAAATTAAAAAACAGACATACTTAAATATACATATGTAACTCAATAAAAATTTTAAAGCATATGTAGATCAAACTTTACAATTAAAATAAAATTTGCATCATGTCAACATACTGAAAACAGCAGATTTTTGAATAAGACAAAGCAAAAAGCTTCCGGAAACTAATTAAATATATTTTAATTATGAGAATTGTAAAATCTGAATTTAGATGTAATTTTGACGGCCTCAATTCAATCTAAACGGAAACATTAAACTGGATTATTTTAATTTCATAAATGGGCTTTTATTTTGTTGTTTACCCGCCTCGATTCGCAAAATATGCCACATCCGGTTTACCCGGAACCCAGCATAATTCCCAAAGATGGCGGAGCAAGGTCCAATGGCCATAGCGATGCGGCTCCGAAATCAGCTTCAGTCTGTCTATAAACTGGACCCACTACGGAACGAGGTGAGCTGCTTTGTGTTTTAAGCTCCTTCCCAACCGAGGAAAGTGTACCGACATTGAAAGTACCAGAAACGGGAGTTAACGTGGCGTTTTAACAAGAGATGGTTGTCTCCCCTGCGCTGATGGAGAGAGACTGAGAGCGATGCTCGAGCATGCGTATACGGTGGGGTCCAACCGTGTTGTTCTACGGAGCAACGTGCATCAAAGCTCCAAACCAAGTGTTAAATTTGACCACTTCCGGACCTGTTTTCTTTGGTTCACTAGGAAGTTTACTTTTTAATTTGCGCTTTATGGTGGAGTAAACTGTGGCGGTAACAGACGCTGCGCTCCGTTGGTTCTCATTCGATTTAGTTGTCGAAGTAACGGCGGTCCGTTTTGAGTTGCTACTGCTTCGCGCTCGGTTTGTAGTTTGATATCACTTATCTAGCCGTTGGAGCTTGGAGATAGCAAACAGCTCTCAGTTCTTTCGACTACCCAGTTCCTTCTGTGACAGTGTGTCGGTCTCCTCGGAGAAGCGCTACTTTTCCAGTTTCAACGTGATCGCAGAGGTCATGCTGAGCTCGCCCGCTTTTCCTCCGAATTGTTTAATGTCCGACAAGCTGAAAAACAATGTTTGTATTTACAGCTTTAACATTCCGTACTAACGATTCTTCTCCGACTTCAGGAAGACAGTTTAGAGCAAATGGGCTTTATAAAGTCTCCTCTTTGTCTTCAGCGCTGTGATTTTGCTCGGGGTAACTGCTCTGCAGCTGATTTGCCCTTCTTTTTTTTTAAATAAACCTATTAAAAGCTTTAAAGTTTTGAGATGGTGAGGGATTTGAGCACGATTACCCAACATCAGTCTTCAAGAGCTGCTGTCCTTATGCTTTCTTGGTCCAACACACGTATCAAATGAATTGTTCATTAGCAGAACTTGATGAAACGTGCAGGAGGTATTTCTGCCACTTCAATTAGTTTTTTGAACAATAAAACATGCAGGGCACTGGGTGACACCCTCGATTAGACCTAAACTCCAAAGTTGGGCAAAGTAGAACAACAGAAAGTTCACGTGGCTAAATTTTAGAGCAGTGCTTATCAAACCCCTGCATGTCTCAGAGGCACCTCTGTGTGTTCTAGATGTTTGCATGCTTCCATAGAGCTGATTTACATTAATTGGTCATTAAGCTGCTGTGGAAAAACTGTCCCTTTAAATTAGGTAAATTGGAGTATGCAAATATGTAAAACACAGAGGAGCTAGGAGAATCACGGCTTTACATGCATTAACACCTCTTATCAGAGCTGCAGAATATAATGAAAGGACTGCATGAACGCTGTATTTGGTAGACTATAATAGCCGAAGCGCAATGCATTCGGATTCTGCTATCAACTAATCTGTTTGGCCAGATTTGTACTCTTTTCCGTCCAGGTGAGTTTGCATGTGATGTAAATCTAAGTGCCCTAGGTTCTTTGGGTTCAGGAGAACACAGGGTCATCCTGATGCAGAACAAAAAGAGGAGTGATGAAAATCTGGGTTGATCACAATTAATATTGTCGTCATAATATGCAGCAATCGTGTTTCACAGTTTAATGTTTTCTTGGAACCTTACACCAAGAAAACAGGTAATCCTTTAAACAGTCATGACTGCATGTCCTGACTGGAGACGTCAAGAGGTGTTCATGTGGAGAGAGAATAACAGAAAACTGTGTTTCTGTATTGATAACCCAACCTCTTTTGATAATTCTTTGAAACTAAATAAGTCAGAAAGCAGATGAGCTCCTCATAGATACTCTGTAGAAACTCACCAACTCATGGTTTCTTTTAAGAAAGTGTCTGTGGCTTTAAAACAAAACTGAATTTCCTCTCGTTTAATATTTTTCTATATCTTTACTGTAGATTGTGCTGAATGAGCACGGCAATGCTTGTTGCTCTCACAACTGGATTAAGGTTGTCATGAAGCAAAAATTTCAAACCCAGTATCAATACTAACTAAACAACTCAATTACTTTCAGTAATGTAGCAGTCGAATTAGGGTAAAAGCAGTAAGTAACATGCAGTGTTTGTTTGTGCATTTCCTTTTTCCTGTCTGTCTGCCTCACAGGGAAGGCAACTCCTGAATGCTGTCAAAAAGGGTGGCATTTGTGTGTGTGTGTGTGTTTTTTTGGTCATGATGTACTCACCATGTTTGTAGAGTTTAAAACTTCCTGAATCTAAATCTTGCAGTGATTTAGATTAGGACTTTTGGTGGTTGGAAGAAGTAAACGCTATCACTTATAAAGACTTGAGCAGTTTCTCAATTTTACACGTCGACCAAAAAAAAGATGAGCAGTGGTTTTGAAAATTTTTTCTTGAGATTTCCTGAAAATTTCTTTTTCTTTTGACATTTCCTCTCTACATCAGTCTTTTTCAGTCAACTTCCAAAACATATTTGAAATACTTCCTCTGTTAACGTAGCTCTGACTTATGACTCATAAGTCTCTCAAACTCAGAAGAGGAACTGTTGTTGTCTGCATGTAGCAATTTAGCACAGAACTAATTATAAGTTGGCCTTTTAGCCGCTTTCTTTCAAACAATCTGTCATAAACACACAATTTTCTTCCATTTTCTGAGTTGAATCACCTGATAAAATGGCAAAATTAGAGTCTGACATATGGGGAAAAAAAACTCAAGCCTGAAAAAGATTATTCCTGAAACTTGACAGTAGATGAACAAAAAAGGATGATGCTTCTCTCAGTTCCTGTTTCAAGGTTTTGCTGCCGTGTTCCAATTGCTGTAGGATATGGCTTTAAGTGACTGTTTATTTGCTCTAAACTGTTTTAAGCCTGACTATTGGCTGCCCTCCACTTGTGGTGGGAGCTGACTTTAAAGACACTGTGTGTTGCAGGACGAGGGATCTGTTAATTGGCTGGGCTGTTTGGTCCCAAGACACACTTGTCTACTGCCATCTTGCTCTGATTAAATGGTAACAAACAGGACTGTGGTTATGTTTGGAATGGAACACCAGGATCCTTTCTTCTAGCTAAATTGAGACATTGTCTCAAAATAAATTGATGTTCATAATTATTTTTTCCAGTTTTTTTAAGTTTTGAATGCTTCTTCTATGGTTAGAATAATGGGAGATAAAAAAAAGAGAGAACTACCTTGAATATTCAAACCCTGTGATGCTTGTTTTTTGCTACTTTAGGAGGAAGTTAAGTTGAAGATCAAAGACCTGAATGAACACATTGTCTGCTACCTCTGCGCTGGATATTTTATAGACGCTACAACAATTACAGAGTGTTTGCATACTTGTAAGCTTATGAATCTTTATTTATTTTTCTCCATCAGTTTACTAAAATAACTTGTTTGCCTGTTTGCTTCAGTATGAATTAATTATCTACTTTCCCTGTACAGTTTGTAAAAGTTGCATTGTAAAATACCTGCAAACCAGCAAGTATTGCCCCATGTGCAACATTAAGATTCATGAAACTCAACCTTTACTCAACCTCAAGCTGGATCGAGTGATGCAAGACATTGTCTACAAGCTGGTGCCGGGCCTTCAGGAGAGTAAGTTGTCTTGATTTTTATTGGTTGTCCAGAAGTGTTGTAAGTCTTTAATATGCACAGGACATGTCTTGCACAAGCATGTAAGGTACAATTTTTCTAATTTTTGCCATGTTAACACCACCAACTCTATTGGGGTGTGTAATTATGAAGCGGACAGGAAGTTGCACATAATTTTCATAATTTGTTTTACAAGCTAAAATCTGAAAAGTGTGGCCTGCATTTTTCTATGTCAACACTTTGTAGAAACACCTTTCCTTCACCTGGAAGTCTAATGGATTGTGTTGCTACTAGCTGCACATCTCCGTCAGATTCAGGATTGCTCTGCATTTATCTTTAGATGTCCTCATCCCGTAACACTGAGCAGCTTCCCCACAGCCTAATCCAACCACTACTGTTATTATTGTGCATGTGGGAGAATCTTGACGACAGTTTCCTCTACCTGAGCTGTGGATCCATGCAGCTCTTCCAGAGTTACCATTGGCATCATGGCTGCTCAACTGATTAATGCTCTTCTTGTTTAACATAAATTTACAGTGATTTGCATATACGTTTTTGGTTACAATGTGAGTTCAAATGGCAATGAATGCTTCTTTTTTTTAAGTCACTGTTTTTTGTAGCATATTTAATCAATTTATCATTCACACTTTCCATTTTAATTGGCAGCCATAAGTTGTCAAGTTTAAAAAAGAAAATTATTTGTTCTTCAATTGGATACAAAATGTCAAAGAAGGTATTGGTTTTTCATAATTTTAATTTTAATCTCTGATCAGAAATACAAAATGGGCTTCAGAAATGAATGTTAATTTAGGATTTTATTGCTTGGGTTTACGTATGTGACCTAGAAATTGTAATGTGTGCAGAAATGTGGGTTGTTTTCAACATAAAATAGTGTAAACATTAGGTTATTTGGCTTTTACAGCACTGACAAGTATAAGAATAAATTAACCAACAATGTCCATCACAAAAATATTTTAGAAGTCAAAAGTATTTTGAATGTTTTTGTTCCTTCTCTTATCTAACCGGTTATTTCTTTTTTTGTAAATCAATCGTCTGTAATGTTTGTTTTTGTATGCCCTAATTGGCGAATTAATAATAATAAAAAAACATTATTCAGGTGGTTAAAAAGAATAAAGAGAAGTTAAATTATTCTTATTAAGCACTGTATACCAAGCATTATTACCACCAGAATATACTGTATATCCACTAAATCAGAGTCCCTGCTGTTTGTTGTCTTTGTGCGTGTCATGGAATCACACACTTAATGGAAATGATTGCAAAATAAACTGTAGAAGTCTGAATATAAATTTCCTTTGTATATCAATCCAACCAAAACCCTCTGTAACGATGCGTTTGACAAACATCTTCTCTTCAAATCTTCTGATACTCATTTCAGAGCATCAGATTATTTGAAGGTTTATTTGCAGCAGCATGAAGATTTCTGTGTGTCGTACCGTTGTTGAATAAGTATTATCAAATTGGGGTGTGGTTTCAGCATTGCCATGGTAACCCACAGTTTGCATAACAAATTCTGGGTCACACAAACCAAAGCAATAAAATATTACATTAAAAATGTCTGTACTGGGCGTGCCGTGGTGGCGTAGGGGTTAGCACGGCCCACATTTGGAGGCCTCAAGTCCTCGACGCGGCTGTCGCGGGTTCGATTCCCGGACCCGGCGACGTTTACCGCATGTCTTCCCCCCTCTCCTTCCCCCTTTCCTGTCAGCCTACTTCATGAAAAGGGACTCTAGAGCCCACAAAAAGACCCCCTGGAGGGGTTAAAAAAAAAAAAAAATGTCTGTACTATGATCTGTTGTCCTATTTTGTATTTTTTATTTGAGACTACAGTTGAAAACAGAGAAAGTTTATACAATTTAGAAAAAAAAGTTAATTTTCTTATTCATGATTGTCAGTTGAAAATAGAACGAATGATGCATGGATAATATTTGAAGCACAGCTATTTATTTTCCTGTGAAATTGGAAGAAGTCATGAAAAAGAAACATCAGCATGTTTTTTATTTTTCTCAGGTGAGGACAAACGAATAAAAGATTTTTACCAGTCACGTGGGTTAGAAAGAGTCATCCAACCTGCGGGAGACGGTGGGTTCTTCTTTCACCACTAAACATTCTGAAATGTTTCTGTTTTTGAAAGAGCTCTGTCTCCGAGTAAAGTTCTAAGCATCTACAACTGGATTTATTTGATTGCTCTACAGCAGTAAAATCAGGTTCTAAACCTGACCCTTTTTTTCCCCCAACTCTTTAGATGTTTCAGAGAGCGCAGCTCTACCTTTTACAAGCTTCGACCACTCTAAAGCTCACTTCTACAGATATGATGAGCAGGTTTCGCTGTGTTTAGAAAGACTAAGGTAAATGGCTTCTGTTTTTATCCTACATATGCTTTAAAAATGAGATAAGACTGAAATGGAACATTTATGTGGATATATTTACATCTAACTGTTATAAAATTAACTTTGTGTTTTAACACTCTGTCTGTCTTTGTAGTTCATCACTCTCTGGGAAAGATAAGACAAAACTTACTCTCCAGGTGGGTTTATCAAGTACTCTAACTTGTAACTAGTGTTGTATTTCAGTACAGACGTGTGTGCTTATTGAAGTTGTTGAGCTGGTTCTGGATGCATTTAAACCAACAAGGCATTTCACAACCCAGAAAAAGATGTCTCCAGGACACAAAAACTCCTAACTGCTTAGCGAATACATGGCACATTGACAGCTGCTGCTACAGCAGAATCCAGCCTTCAGAGCTGCTGAACCTCTGCTGCTGGAGCCTCGTATTTACAGAGGGGGATAAATTGGAGAATCACGTCACTGAGGCAAGAAATTGTTCGTCATCTTACACCCAAGTGGCTGCTCTCTTTATAACGGATTTGTGTCATTTAGAAAATTGAATGACCCTTTGCAAGAATCCTCCTTTGTTTGTTTTTTTGTCTTTTAATTTTATAAACAGCTTTAAAATAACTGCAAAATGGAGTTCAAATATTTGTGTTTTTTGATTGCTTTAGAAGTTTTATTAAGCTGAGCAAAACCTTTTAATATATTATGAGGAACAAATTCATATATTTAAAAACATAAATACTCCAATAATTTCCTATTCCAGCAGGGGGCACCATGATTTGCTTTATTATATTATGGAAATAGTTTTTGAAAGAAGTACCCTTTACAGTTTACATTTCAGAACAGAACATAATAATATGGTGTTTCAGTTATTGAAATGAAGGAAATAGTCTAACTTTGGCTTTTCAGAGTTCCTATGCTGCCTGGAAAGTTATTGAATCCAAGTATTTTTCTGTTTTGTGTAACTGCAGAAAATTAAAAGGAGGTTGATTAGTGTAAATGTAGCATCTGCCTAGCCATCCATTTATTTTTAAGTTATTTTTTTACATTTGTCTTTTTGTAGATTCCATGTTAAAGCCCGACTCCTGAAATCTCTGACACAAAGTAATAGACTTTTATTTTTATTTTTACATAAATTGATTGAGGTTTTGGAATTTCGAGTTCTAAAGTGTAGTCACACCTCTCACATGCGAGGAGCTTTAAGCAGAGCAGCGTACGTTTCCGAATTTGGTCCAGACATTTTCTGCAGGTGTGAATACACTGAAGTAAACCCAAACAACCGGATAGAAACCCACTTTTTGAAGTGGTATTGGTCCGCTTCCAAACAAACTCAGGTACAGTTTATTTCTGGTGTGAGTACAGATCTACCTCGATTTGAACCAACTAAAGAAAATATACGTCTTTCTTGAAGTTCATGAGCCACTATGGTAAAATTGAGCCGTTCAGTGTTGCTAATTCTACTGCTGTTTGTACTAATTGAACTGAAATTGTACCTTATTCACCATTTTCTGCTTAGCTGCTGCCAGCATGCTGTAGATCAGGAAAGAAAGAGCATCTCATCCCCTTCGGCTTGCAGAAGCATTTGCTGACTCCATTTCAACATCGTGAAGTCTGCGTTGTGTTAGCTGTGTTAACTCTTGGCATTTAAAATGGTATTGCAGTAACAGCAGAAATGTGCACAACAGAAATGCAGCAAGCAGGACTTACAAAATTTTTCTGGGTCTCTACTGTGTCCCATCTTTGTCGTTGCTGTCCAGTGGGAGCAGTGATCATCTGCAGCTGCATTGTCCAAAAGTACAATGTGAAAACACACTGCAATAAACAATAAATAAAAGTGCTTTTGGTCTGGATCAAACAAGCGGACCAAAGAACTTTCCTGGTGTGAAACAAACCCTGAAAGGTTTAGGATTTTGGCTTGAACAGTGTGTAGGAAAGCTGGCGTTGACCATTTTTGTGGTTAGATTAAGTAAATATTTAGCTGTCAGGAGTCTTCAAATTTTAATCTGTAATATTATTATTTGGGATCACTGTGCCCACTTCCTCTTGGTGAAGGCCCCATGTCTTCACCTGAAAGTTACTTTGAGATGTTGGTGTAGAGACTGAGTTTTATGATCATCAGTCCAATACGTCATTTGGTTGTTGGGATGCACATTTGCTCATTGTAATGGCCCGACCTCAGCATGAACTTGCTCTTGATTGGGAGGATTGACAGTTGACTTTAAAATGTTTCCACTAGTGACTAATCTTTCTTACTGTGTCATTGTGAATTCCTAATAGCATGGAACTGGCCCTCTAACTCTTTAGAGATTGATGAGCAGCAACAGTTGCTCCTCTTAGGTCATTGTTTAGGTTTTTTCCTCTTGGCATTAGGACATGACAAACCCGTGAACTGTGAAAAACTCCTTCTTTTGTGATCAGATTAATGTGATATTTATTCTGTCTATCTGATTACTACTTAAATTGGCCGAACAAATCCTTAGCTGCCATGGGTTCTCAAAATACCACATTTTTAAGGGTGTTTGGCTTCTTTAAGGAAGTTCATCCTTGTTTCACCATGACCAGGTGTTTTATTTATTTTTTAAACAAACCATCATGTTTTTTGTTGGCCTTTAAATTGGACTGTAGAGTATTTAAAATATTAAGAGCTTGAACTCCGTCACAGCTAAGGAGTTAAATTAACCACACAGATCTGCTGACTGATATTTTGGAAGTGTCAGTACATTCACTCATGTCCTCTCTGATCACTTTGCAAAGTCAAAATGTTGTTTATCGTTTGTCTAATCTTACTTTATGTAACAAGAACATGCAGCCACATTGGTTCCATTCCTGCCTTTTTATATGCAGTTGTTTTTCACTCTAACCCCACTGTGACCTTATAAAGTGGATTAGCTTCTGACGAGAACCCTCATAAATGTATAAAAACAAATCATACTCCTGGGTGTAATGTCGGATCAGTTTGCTAATGCAAGCCATGTCCTTGCAGTGTTCTGTATTTAAATTTGACCCTTAATAATTTGTTGCCGGCTCTCCTCTCCACCCTCCTTGTCCAGTGATATTTACTGTTTTATACTGAGATGTAAATTTAATAAAACAGATTTCTGCCCATGCATGAAGAGAAATACTACGCTCTTGCAGTGCATGAGCTAAAGCAGTTTAGCTCTTTGGCTTTAGAGTGTTTAATAAGTCAGCAGGGAGCAGAAAACTTCCAGCAGTAAGCAGGATCATTCTTCACTGTAAATCTAATCGTAAAAGGAATACGCTGTTCCTGCAGTTGGTTCGTTTGGATTTCTGCTGCTCCAAATGTGATTCAGAATTGCAGTCCAATTTGCTGTTTATGAATAAGGATCGACAGCAAAAGTATTTATGCAACAGTTTAGACCAGTCTTCACAAGAAAACAGTCTGCACTTCTAGTTGGACTGGCAAAACTATTACTTTTCTCTCATTGTGACTCTGTTGGTGATAGTCTGTACTCATAAGTTAAATGTCAGACTTCCAGATGATGAATACTTACGTAAATGGTAGTCTTATAACAGAATATTAAGAATTAACCATTGCAGTGGTCACAAGTTCTTATAAAGACTGAGTAAAGATGATCTAGGGCTGGGCAATATGGCTGAAAATGTATCACAATATAAGGGTTTCATATCGGTCAATATCAATAATTATTGATTTGTTTTATTGTTTTAAATATCCAAACTACTATCAAACTAGTGATGTGACCTTTTCTCTTTTATCCACAATTTTCTTCTTGAGCTGTTCAGCTCAAGAGATCAGATCAGAAAATATCACTTTTCTGATCTTTTTTTTTAATTATTTGTAAGCTGTTATGAGGCAGGGTGCCACAACATGAACCTGCTCCCACATACTCTGGGCTACTGTGTGTATTCAAATGGATATTCACAAGTTTGATTAGCTACTTGGGTGCCTCTGTGGAATTGTGCATGGTGTTAAATTTCTCAGCTGCATGTTATATTGTTCATGTTTTGGAGCTGATTGTTTTCTCTTTCTTTTGCAGCAGAAGTTTGTGCGCTGCTCTGTACGAGCAGAGGTGAGACACTTGAGGAAAGTCCTTTGTCACAGATTAAATGTGGAAAAGCATCAGGTGAGGCGATGTCTTATTACTACATCAAAAATATTCCTAGTATTTCTTTAGATTGTTTTATAGTAAATGTTGTAAATGTATCAATGTCCAATCATTCACACATACAATCCATCATTAGTTAGCAGGTAGCAATGAAGCTCTGTCTGAATCTGCTTCTACTTATCATTGTACAAGTAGCTGAAAGTGATGCTGCCAAAGGTATTATTTTCTCCATAGCAGATGTTTATAGAGTGTTCATGTCCATGGCACGAGAAACAGACTAAGGCTTTCTACACATGTAGCTGGGTCATTATAAAAACAAATTTCTCTGCCACATCGTTTAAAAAAATATTGTACACAGTTTCAGAAAAGTTTTCATCCACATGAACCTGCACATCCCTGAGTGTTGTTTTAAACATGCCAAACCCATAGGGGGCAGTGTAGAGCAAAGCTAAAACTTATGTCAGCCAATCAAGTTGCTTCAAAACAATCTCAACTTCCTGTTAGGAATTAAACATGGCGTCATGAGGTTGTTTTGTGTGGTCAGAAAGATTAAGCCACTTTTAAATTGCGTTAGAATATAGAGTTAATAAAACATAAGATGATGTTGATTGGAAATTTTGTCTAAGCAAGTTTGTGACTATATTGGCACATTATTTGCCACAGACTGTAATTCGTGGGAACCTAGATCTCAGTTTTCCTGTCTACAACCGCATAAAAATGTATTTGTTTTCCCAGATATCCGGCTATGTATGGAGTAGACTTAAAGGTGAATTTAAACTCAAGGCACTTTTTTCCAGGAACAATGGTAGTTTTATGAGCCTTTTTATTTTACCCTCATTGTTTGTTTCTATTACAATCAAAATGAGAGTATCAAGGCATTTATTTCCGGTTGAATATTATCACTGTTTTCTTTTGCATGTACTCTTTAGTTTAAACTCATCCACAGTTCATGCTTTTGTTAACTTTAAATTTGACAGCAATATTAATTGGTATTTTCATTTAGAAATATAGGTGTATATGAAAAACCTGAATAAAACCTGATGAACTTAGTGGAAATATTAAATAAGTGAATTTAATGAAGCATGTGCCACAGTCTTGATTACCACTGATTGTGCATCATTAATATCCTTTCAATTCTGTGTGTTTATATATATATATATATATATATATGTAAGCAAGCAACAGAAACTATGGGTAAAGTCAGAGATAAAGGAAATCCGTACAGAAAAACTCCTAAGGTTTTTCTTTGTTTCTTTCTGAAGTTCATATTTTCTGACTGACTTCCACTTGATGAAAAAAACAGAGACCAGCAGCCAAAATATTTGGACCAAATGTGTGAAATCAGACACAGAAAGTGAAATTTGTCTCTGAACTCCTCCTTTTAAAATGTTTTCCTTCCTAATTGCTCTTCATCTGTCTGTGTGGTCTCTCTCTGCAGGTCCAGATGTTATTTAATAACGAGTCTTTGCCTGATCACATGACCATGAAACGGTTATGGCTTTCACACTGGTTTGGCAAGGTACAGTACAGCTAACACCAGCTGCAGCACCAACAACTGTCACACAGGCCTTCACACTGGAGTTAATATCTCTTAGAATATTAGTTCAACTTTCTTCAACAATAATAGAAACTATATTATTAAATTCTAATTTAATTAAAACAATCTGTTTAATCCTTTTATTTATTTGCTTTAACATGTCTGCATGCAGCTCAGAGCTGGATTAATTGAATAAAACTATTAGTTTTCTAATATCTGTTGTTTCTTCTTCCAGGCTCAACCATTAGTTCTTCACTACACCATCAAGGACAAAAGGACCAGATAGGATTTGTTTTCAGTCGAGAGACGGCTGTAAATATTTTGTACAATACATATTCTATTTTAATAGTGTTTGTGTACATAAACTTATTTTCCTTGTTTTGTATTTTTGAAAATAAACTTTAAATGGAAAAAATAAAGATATTGTTGTGGCCTATAACTGGGAGCCTTCTAAACATAATGTGTTTCAGTTACGACCAATCAAGCTTCTGCCGATTTGTGATTTATACGGTAAAAATGTTTTATTATATTTCAGAATAATATCAGTTTCTCCAACATTTGGCATTTTAGGCATCAATGTTTACTCAGAATTACAAATACACATGCATTTCAGTAAATGAGTGATGACCTATATCGGTAATCAAGTTCAAAATATGTAACTTAAATACAAAGAGTAATCTATGTTTTATTAAGAGATAACTTTATGGCTTAAAAGTATACCCAAATTCTGTTTCTCAGAGAATTTAAATATTATAAAGCCATAATAATGATTTTCATGCAGAAATGTGATGGTCTACACACAACCATAGGGAACCCTGCTTACTTAAAAGTAAGTAAGCATGTAAGTGCTTACTTATTTTCAAGGTGGAAGGCGTCACCAACACTTTCCACAAGGAGGGTAAACCACTAAAGATCTCTACTGAAGATGCTTGCAGTTCAAAGTCATGGATTCAAGCATACCAGTGAAAGGTTCAGTGGAAGGAAGATGTGCAACAGGAATAACTCCCGTTCTAAACTGGTTCGGCTGGACATTCAGACCTTAAAGAGCCATGTGTCCCATCATTTGTGTTAAGCCATCTCTAAACCACAGATAGAAGAAAAGGACTGGAATGTTCAGTTATCCAAATTTCTCTACAGATTAAAGTAAAGTTTGCATTTCTTTAGAAATCAAGTTCCCAGAGTTTGAAGGAGGAGTGGAGCGAGACAGAACTGCAAGTTATAATCATCAAAAGGGTTAGAACAGAAATAAATGCCTGACATACAGTATATCACTGCATGTGTGTAATGAATCTTTACAAAGTGAATTTTAGTGTTTGAACTGGCATACTGTAATTAAAATTTAGTAGATATTTCAATTGAGGTTTCTCAGTGGTTTGTGGAAAGAAACTACTAGCTTCTAACTCATTCCACATGACTTCTTACAAAGTTAGTTCACATTGTTAGTATTTAATTCTACAAAGTACATTTTTTTTTGTAACCAGTCATATGCTGGGGATGTTCATGCAGTTGGTGTTCAGTTTTAGATGTGACAGAATTTGACTTTTGTTGTGTTTTAATTCTGTAAGTCCATCACTGTTGACATATAAAGGCTACAAGTGTTTAAAGTTTCATAAATTGGTGTTTTTACAGGAAACTGAGAACATGAAAAAAATATTCTAATGTCCATATTTTAAAATAATACTTTAAAACTTAGCTTCCATCTTGACAAAGCAGGTTACATTTTTTTTTTTTTCTAACTTTGTGGTCTGTTTCAGAGAAGCTGCAAAGTTTCTTGTCCACATCATACTGTTTACCTTTACTAGTGTATGTTTTTCTTTATCTCCATTAAGTTTTCTTACTAGACTCATAACTTTGTACATTTTATTTCTGAATGCTTTTGTTTTCTCACTGACACGGACAGTTTCACCCACATGAAGATTGTGCAGCTGACTCACTTAATGAGATGGTCATACTGTCCCATGCACTGCCTCAGAGGTTCAGACCAGCTTTAGTTGAAATCGGAAACACAGCTGAACTTGGTGGTTTCTCTCCAGACAACTTTCCCTCTGGGTGTTTCACATCATGGATATTTTCCAAACATGCAGATACTTGAATTTGCAGGATTTTTCAGCAACAATTTTGCATATTTCTGTAGGAATGAAAAGCTATTTCCTTGTGCAGCTACAGATCTGCTGGCAGCTGTTTACTGAGCTCCATGTGTAAAAACACATTGGTGTTTGTTTTTTTTAATCTGCTTTGTTTCACCTCAACTCTGGTGAAACTTTGCTGCCAGTTTTCAGAAACCTCCAGAGTTCAGTAGCAGCTGTTTCTCGCGAGAACACTTGAAACGCATGACTTCGTAATGACAAAATCTCGTTGATGTTGTATTTTTGCTTTTCTTCCTAGAATAATTCTCCTAACTGAGCACTAGGTGGCAGACTTGGAGTTGCTCATACTCCAGACAACCTTTGATGTTTGTGATCGTCTCCAGAGTGGAAGAAGGAGCTCTGATAACTTGACACGGCCTGATGATAAATGTTACATGTTTCCAGGTCTCTTCTCTTTTTAAGTAGACAGCATTTCGTGTGATTGTCTTTGATGTTTCTTGAATATCTCGCAATTAATCACTGCCTGTTTGACATTTAAATTACAAACAATTGCTTCAAATGACAGGTTTGGATTTAGATCTTTTTAAGAAACTGCTCCGGTTGAGGACAAGGATACATTTTAGTGATGGCTGATAAGATTTTTAAAATCTTTGCCTAATTTTGATCATTTCAACAGAACAGAACGATATGGTTCCTTGAAATGGAAAACAAAAAAGTCGGGGTTGGAACATTATTCACCAGCCGCAGCTCTGCGCATGTCCTTTCAGGCCCCTCATGTGAATGAAGTGATTCTGATAATCATCCTGAGGCTCTGCGCCTTTTTAGGTTTGTGCTGAGGTGATGCTGGACTAAAATAAAGATTTACAAAAGCGTGTATGAACGTAGACCCTAATGACGGAAAAATCACTTACAGCAGAATTTTATTCAAATCTCACTTTTTTTTTTTAATCCAGCCATATTATTATAGCATAAATGAGAAGCTATTATTAACAGATTAGTGGTTAAAAACACTGTAGACATTTACACTCTAAACAGTCTAAAATGTATGTTGCGTTGAATATGTTTTAATTTGTAAAATAAATGTTTTTGAAATTACGTTTTTCGACACATAATCAAGTTTTTATTCAAGTTCGTTTTTGTTTTTGTTTGGTCAAACGATGAATCGTTCTCCTTTATTTCCTGCCACTCAGCAATTAAAACCCTTTTTGACTTTTCAACCTCTGTGGTTCCAGCCGATTACCTCTATTGTGATCACCAGCCTGCTATGGCATACACACACACACACACACACACACACATAAAAAAGAGAAAAAAGGCTTAGTTTCACGATCTATTATTATTATTATTATTATTATTATTATTATTATTATTTATTTTATTTTTATCTATTTTATATACCATACAAGCCGGTATAAATTCTGGTATAAACATTTCTATAATCTATCATTTCTATAATCTATAAATGTAACACAATCCTATATTACTGCAACATATGAAAGATATGCAAATAATCCCTTCTAAAGAAAAAATATATGCGTGCTCCAAAAAGAGTTTAATTTTTGTTTTGTTGTTTTAAAATATCTGATATTTGATAGATATAAATATGAAAGAATTATCTAATATTTGCTGAGTTGTCTAAAACATTTTGTCATTAAAAACTAACATCACCCACCTCCCCACCCACACACACAAACACACACTAAACCTTTGATCCCGCTGCAAAACTGTTGCAAATGGCCATCCAGCAGCAGCAGCGCGTCTTATTTCCACCGCCTCCCTTTGGGTTTTATTCATTAGGCTCCTCACACTAACCCATTTGCTATTCATGGCGAACTTTGTCTCCTTTTTCCTGCCTCTTTTTAAACAAACCCGGGTTAAGAGTGGCAGATGCGTGGCCATTATTACCCACTGCTGGGTGGAAGCTGTTTTATGTGAGGCAAAGGCGGGTTAACCTAATCAATCATGTCGACCAGTTGTGTTAAAGACGATTCATACAGAAGGAGGAAGAAAACATATGGCGCAGGAGCTGGACGAGAGCTTTTCTTAACACCGCGAACAGACCGGGACCTTATTGTGACAAGATGCTTTCAATGCCGGCCCAAATAATGGAAGTAAAGGCGGTGGACGGCTGCTAATTGAAGTCACGGCACTTTAAAGCTGAATAGAAAGGGTCAGTGAATGCAAAAGTCACATCTTTACCGAGAGAGGAAGATTTTTAACTTCCTCAGTCTGTCTGAGGGGAATCTTTGCAGAGTTTTTAAATAACTGCCAAAAACCTCGAGTGTGGAGAGAATACGAGCTACTTAGCACTGTAAATTATTATTAAAAAAATCGACATCTTTCATTATTAATTTCCTATAGTGCAATAATGTCCCACTTGTCTCCACTTTGGGGAAACCACACATCCAGTAGCGCTGAAAGCTGCTTGAAATACAATATAACCTTTATTTACATAGATGCTGATTAAATAGAACGTTACAATAAAATTATCGCATAGGATGTTTGATCTATATACAGAACTCAGAGCGGGTCAGAAGTTGGTGCAGTTGTCGGTTGGCGCCTCTAGGAGGCCTGCATGCTTGCAGAGATTAAAAAAATATGGACAGAGGGCGAGATTAAATCAAATCAAAAATAGGGCTAATTTGAGATATTTGGCAACTGGACAATGTGAATTAATGGCGCATTAAACAATAATTGCACAGCGTTTTTCCTCGCCTCTAAAGGCGATTAACCTCTGAAAGAATTATAATTTCTATTTAAATGTTGCCACGCTCTGCCTGAAAGAAAAGCAGATATTCTCCACATGTGTTGAAACTTAAACAGGAGAGATTCATTATTAGTCAGATTAATAAATTAAAGTGAAGAAATAAAAATAGGAAAATTATCCCGAATGTTCACATATGTGTGTATTCTCCTTTTATCAATATCCGTGCAAAAGTTTGGGAAGAAAAAAAATGTCCCTCTTTTGTTTTTCTTGTCGTTTATGAAAATTCCAGTCCCCTCCTGACTGTTAATCGTCCACCTCAATCTCTTCATCATCCTCCGAAAACTCATCCGTGGTTTGGTCTCTGGATGAGGAGGGGGACTGTGGGAAGGCTCGGTGTCCTTGTGAGGTCGGGGAAACGCTGGGCGACCGGGCCCCGGGGCCCCCACCCTGCGGGTCCTCGATGTTGTCCATGCTGACGAGCTTCTGCAGGGTCTGCGGCGTGATCTTCTTCAGCGACTCCACGTCCGCCTTCATCTCCTCCAGGTCCCTCTTGAGCTTGGCCCTGCGGTTCTGGAACCAGGTGATGACCTGCGCGTTGGAGAGTCCCAGCTGTTGCGCGATTTGGTCACGGTCGGCCGGAGAGAGGTACTTCTGGTAGAGGAAGCGCTTCTCCAGCTCGTAGATCTGGTGGTTGGTGAAGGCCGTCCGCGATTTTCTCCTCTTCTTCGACGTCTGCCGCTGCCCGAAGGAGTTCAGGTGCTCCCGACCTTGGAGGAGGGGGCGAGAAGGAAGCATGGGAGAGGAATCAAAAATCTGCAACTCGGAGCTGACCTCTGTTTGCCTGAAATTTAAAGTAAAACAATTTGCAACTTTTTTCCCCCGAATTACTTGCGTTCATTTGGCAAACTCTGATGGAAGAGGAATGATCATTTAAATACTGAAGAGTTAAAAATTGCTGCAAAATTTAGTTGAACTAAAAGTTTTCCCTTTCATATTGTAAAATTTCAACAAATTAATATTTTTTTATAGTTGAATATTGATTAGAGGTGATTAGATAGTTTTACTTTTAATATCAAAGTTATGCTGACCTGTCACGCTGTCAATCTATCGCTGTATTTAAGCCAGAATGGTTGACTGACTATTTGATCATAAGTTATCTGCCGTCTCGATCTGGTGTTACTCGAATTTATCAGTTTATTAGTCACATGAAGCCTTATTTCCACATTTCTCTATCATTTATTAATGTGTTATCCCAACACATTCCCATGCAGCTGTCCTGGCATGTCCTCATTAAAAGTCAAAACAATCCTCCAGCTTTTTTGCCTACATGATGTCATTTAAAATTCCTCTCTTTCTAGCTTTTAATGGAAATCCATAATTTAATAAGGAAAGCGCGCAGCTACCTTCTGCTGCCTGGATGACGCTGACTTCTAGACCCTTGAACGTTTTGCTGGCCAGCTCCTCCAGCGCGCAGAGAGGCGAGGACGGCGTGCTGATCCCGTTTCTCGCCGCGTTGGAGCCCGTGACTTTCTCCAGCACTCGTGGCGGACAGATGCTGGCCACAGACTTCTTCACTGAGGGTTTGTTGAGGATATCCTCGATGCTGAACGGCGTCAGCGGCTTGTTGGAGTTGGCCGGCGGCGGCAACTGGTCCAGCGGAGCCCGCCTCCGCTCCTCGCCGCCGGACTGCAGCACAGACCCTGCCTTCATGTCTTTACTGGAGGTCATCGCACTCCCGCAGATATCGCTGCTCTCAAGGAAAAAAGTTGATTATTTCATTCAAATGGCAGATTTAAAACGTCCACAAGAGTTTCCTCTAGAGCTCGGGGCTCTGGTAGAACTCCGCTGTAGCTCAATGCTTCGAGTCCAAAGCTGCAAACTTAGCTCGCCTGAGATCCTTCCTCCAAAATAACCATGCTTCGGGCGTAGTTGCAGAGGCAGCCGCGCTGTATTCCCCTCAGAGCGTCCCGATTCCTCTGCCAAACTCCATGCGGATCTTTAGAAAGTGGCTGACTGGAGGTGGTGAATCCCTGAAAGGGGGAGAAGGGGGGAAAAAGGCTTCCAGGCACCAAGAAAAGCAAAGCGACTGCTAACGACTTATTGTTGATTGGGCGAAGTTCAATTAGAGAAACACTACACCACTTGGTGACCCGCTGCTGCGTCTTAAAGGGCCGGAGCAGAAGAACTAATTGGACGTGGGGAATAGGAGGAGTCTGGTGCTGCCTTGAAATGTTTATGCATCTGTTTCCCTCTGTTGCTGTAGTCCTGTAGAAAAGCAGAGTCGATGGTCAAATCAAAGCGCGTTTTCATCATGGAAAAAGGATTGGAACAAAAGCAAGCTTTATATCTCTGTCATATTCTTGCGTAATTGAACACCGAGCTGTTTGCGTAATGTGCGAATGTGGCCCCCTGTTGCACATGGACTGAAAATCAAGCTCCATAAGAACATTTTAGCCTATTTCCATGCATGCCAATCAGTTTAGCGCAAATAATATTATTTTTAGTGTTTATTTATTATGGCAAGAGAAAGCCTGTAATCTGAGAATAAATACGCGTGAGGAATGTTGTATTTTTACCATTTTCTACTCATTTAATAATGTATGACCTTATAAATAAATCATCTGAGGCAACAAATTTAAATTAATTCAAACGAATATGAAGTAGGAGGTAAAAAAATAAATCTTCTTGTTTTTGCTTTTCCCGTTTTGTGTGAGATGGGTTATTTTACTGCCGGTATTTCAGCCATGCTCCAGTGTGTCCCCGCAGGTGGAATCCAGTGTAACTCAATATGCGGTAGCGTGAAATAAGCGAGTAATAAAGGTGACGCCGAGCTATGGCTTCCAGTCTGACGACGCAGACTGAATTTTCTGAAAGGAAGTCCAACATGTTCAGAATAAGGAAAGCGATTAGAGAGAGACGCGCTTGGACGCAGGAGAGAGATCAGCAGGTATGTCTGTCCGGAGGAAACGCACATTGTTTTCTGTCAGGTGCGTTGGGTTTATTCTCTTCCGTTTGGATTTAGATTTGTTTTAATAAAAAAAAAAAAAAAATCACCAGAAGCTGTGTGTAAGCTTTTTATGTAAACAAAAAAAGTAAATTTTTTATGTCAGTACCTTGCAAAAACCCGTCAAAACAAAATTCTGTAAAAATATGTCAGCAGCTAAATCATAATTCCCTGCCAAAGGTTAAATTAAAGAAACACTTTAAGTGAGAATGCGAACTTGTTTTATTTCTTTCCAACGCTGCAGGGAGGAGGCTGCCGCTCATGAAGCCACTGCGGAGAGTCTTGTGCCAACAGCAGCATATGGTGACATTGGTTTAGGGACGGAGTTGTAAAACAGCAGGAAATTCTATTATCAGCCGTGGAGGTCCACCCTCTGAGGCTGCTTTGAATACATATTTCTCCATAACGAGCAGGAGCTTGCGGGGATAAATTCAGTTAGAGGGAATTTGGAGAGAAACGCGTATCGTCTTGGAGAAAGTTCCGGGAGGATGAAATGATGTTAATATCAGAGTGAGGCTAATTTCAGCGGACACTTTTTGACTTGAATTTGAAATTAGATGAAACGGGAAGGGAGGTAAGTTTGTATGAGCAAAACTAAGGAGAAGAGGTTATTTTTGTTGTATGGATTAAATAAAATTGATTTATTTTTAATTCCCGAATTTAAACAAGTATTTATTTTAATCTGGATAGCTGTTAAAAGTGTTATGTTTTATTGTTTATTTTCTATCAGAACATGAATCCTGGAGACCTACAGAAAGGTCAATAATACTGAACATTTAAGAGGAATCTTTCAAAAGACAAACCTGCATAAGCTCCGCACGGACTTTCAGTGTTTTTCTTTTTTCTGAAATCATCATCTTTTAAATGTTTTGTGTAGCTGCTTAGTTTTGTTTTCACCCTTCGGTCTAATTTGAACGTTAATTAGAAGCAGAAAAGTTGACATCATCAATCACCAGCTCTTGGTGGATTTAATGGAGATTCGCTTCGCTTTAAGCTCCCATCAGAGCGGCCTTCTCGCGTCATAATGTGCTGCTTGACGTCCGTTCACTTCATAACTGATTTCGTTTGGGTTTTATTCTGTCTGCGGGGGTGATTAATCAGAAAAGCAAATATTATTTTAATTTCGATTTTATCCTCCTGCTTTGCAAATTCACAAACCTTCCAAAAGCTAATAATAGAAATAACAATAATCAAAAGAGCCAAATGTGTTTTTTGTCCTACAGCTCAGAACAATCAGCCTCTTATTTCAACAGCCATGCTCAGATTAATCACCAAATCAATTCCCTGCATGGCAAAATTACTGCAATCCAGATCCAGATCATCCTCAGTCGGAAATGGAAAAAAACAAACAAACAAAAAAAAACTCTGACAAATACAACAAACAGCTGCAGTAACAATCTTAATAGATACGCCGCCGTTTGCGCAGCCGCAGCTCATCATTACACCTTACATACCAGTTATCCTTTTTATTTGCAAAAAAAAAGAGAACGCACAAGAAAAGAAAAATATTTTTGTGTGCCTTACGGCTTGGTACAAGAAAAGAAGGAAAAATAATCTACTGATACTACAAGAATTTTACATTAAGGACGAACTCAAAGTAGCTGGTTGATGGTGTTTTTCCTAATCTAAACTGGTGTTGAAGTTTGTTCCAAAATCCCTTGAAAATGCAGGACATTTAAAAGAGTTGCAGGGAATTTGAGACCAATCAGCAAGTCAACGTAATCTTGAGAAAGAAATTCTGTTTACTGTATGGAGGCCGCTCTCACCGCGCACCGCTCGCCGTGCAGCCTCTGCTGCTGCAGTGGGTGTGTTTCTTGTTTCTAGCCCTAAAGCCTAAAGCGGCTGGTTTCCTCTGTGAAACAGCGCGCTGCTGCTGAAGGAGCCTGATGGAGGACAAGGCTGCTGGGGAGGCTTAACTGTGACTCCATGTCAACTGAACCCTAAAGTACGGTCCGCACCTCGGTTACATTTAGCAGCTTTAAAACGTTTGAGAAAAATGTGGATCGTTCGGGGAAAGATAACAGGTGCAAAATCTAAAAAATAATTAGTCTGAAGTGAAAAACATTACGAATTTTAGTTTTTTCTTATTTTTATGTCAAATAGATGAAGTGACGTTTTCGATCTCACGTCTGCTCCAGATTCCCAACAGGTTAAGTGACGTCGCAAGGTGAATGTCTCTTAAACTTGCTCTCGAGCACATTCAAGTGGTTTCATTGGCGGAGACACGCAGGTGCGCATGTCCTCCGCTTCTTGCGCCCCTTCACGTCAGTGCGTCCTGGGTTTTTATTGGCCACTACAACCCTGTCCATGTGAGACACCGTGCTGTGCCTCCAACTGCTTTATGGCGAGTGAAGAGCTGGTTCTGATTGGGATTTTGGATCCAGACAGAAATGACTGATGGAAGCTTTATTTTATGATCATTGTCAGACTGGAAGGCATCAAACTGAGACTTGGCTGTTAGGATTAAAGCTGTTTGACTGTGTGCATTTCAGATCAATCCGTTTCCTTTTTGTTTAGCATATTAGTTTTAGGCGGATATTAGTGGCCCAGCCTAAACTCACTAAAACTAAATTGGTTTTCAGATAAAACTAATTGAGTCCACTGGCAAAAATCTAGTCACTATTTACTGACCAATTGTAGTTTCTTTATTTGTTTGAAATAATACATTCGATAAAAAACATTCTTGCAGTCATTATACAAAAATACAATAAATAATATTCACAGAATACATTTTCAGTTACTAGCCATTACCCACAGTCAAGTAATGCACAAACATCCTGATTACATACTGCAAAATAAGATCAAGGAATTATTTAATAAATTATTCTACAGCACTTTTCAGTTGTTAGTAGGCTGTAGCACATATTTGAGTGTATATGTTTGCCTTTGCCCTTTTTAATGAATTTGTTTTTAAAATCAGTAAAAAAAAAAAGAAAAGAAAAAATGGTCCTACATCCATCCCTTCAAGATCAATCTTCAATTCATTATACAGGAATAATAATTGCCATCATCAGTATAACTAATTAACTAACTAAACAAAAACATATTATCATAATGTTTCTTCATTAAACATTATGATAATTAGTTGTAATTTAACCAGCAGTTTTCTAGTGTTCAAGGTCACAAAGTGACTTGGTGCTGCTGTTATGAATTGGTGCACCATGAATATAACACACCTGTTTCCATCACAAATACATGGACGTAGTGATTTCTGCTGGTCCATCTTCTTCCTGCTCTGACAATACTTGCCCTGACTGACGGGACGCACCGATTCCCGACCGGTTTCCAAACCCAAACACCTTCAGTTTATTTCAGGGCTCCCTGCAGGTTCAGAGCTCCTCTCCTGGGAGTGGACTGCAGTGGTCCTTGTTGCTTTGTAATGGTCCACTGGGGCCTAGTTAAGCTCATAAAGAAGGATAGGTGGGAGGCTTTAGCAGGATTACAGCATATTGGGTGAATGTTTCTCCTGTTTGACTCCTGACTGGCTTCATTATTGTGTAATTAGCCCTGCTGACCGGCGATACATGTAATGTGATACTCAACATTAGATTTATACTGTTTATGTGCATGTTTGTGGCCTACAGCCAACTCGTTAAAGAAGAGCCATTAATATGACAAGCGACACCGCAGCCCTGTTGCAATAACATCATCATTTATGTTTCTGAAGATTAGAGAAATATAATTGTAAGTTGCTTTAAACTAATGAGATGTTGGTCATGTCTAATGTAGCTTTGTGTTCGCACTCAACTCAAATATTTTTATTTATAAAAAATGCATTGTAAATCAAGATTTAATTAATAATTAATATTTATAGAAATACTAACTACCAAAACTAACAAGTGTAATAAATTTGGTAACTAAGGTAAATATTAACCTTTTATCAAACTTGTTTTAACATAAGTCAATTTAAAGCACTAAGCCTTGCTGAACTGCTTAAATTGTATTATACTAGCTTCTTTTCTGTTTTTTTTTTAACTCACATTAATAAATACAGAAACATGAAGTTTTCCAGATCTGTCTAAAGACAGTGATGAGTCTATGCTATGAAATTGATCAAGAAACACAAACTGTGCATAAAGATTCACTTAAAATATTGCTTTATTTGTAGTTTACAGCACCGAGAAGCTGAGAAAGTAGCAGAAAATAATAATGTTTATATAAATAAGGGGAAAAGAAACACATGAAGGCAATGAATGCATGAGATGACCTGAATTTGATCAATTACTATGACAAGTTGACAACAATTTTAAAAGACTGTAGTGTATTAAATGTTAGTCTCAAAAATAATTTTACTTGTAGTGTGCCATATTAATATGTAAATATAATTTTCATCGATGGTTAAAGTTGAGGAAACTTTTTGGAGGTAAATTCTGTAAAAAGATTTTGATCAGAATGATAGTGAAGGTGCTGGTTCAGTTTGTATCCAGCTTTAGCTAATTTAGCAACAGCGCTGATCCTCTTAACTCTGCGGCAGCTGTTGTCAATAAATGACACATCTTAGCTGCATATGTGAGAAAAAAGGTTCACATGCCATATTATTAGAATAGACGTAAAATATTTACTGCTCTTTCAGTAAAGTTTAATGCTCCAATCACAAACTAATTCATGGTTTGTGTCTTTATTACATGTAGGACAAAGCAGATAGCGTCATGAAATAAACAATGTAGATGCTTGTTGGGATCTTCTGTTATGCAGGGACGACCCGGCAGAGCTTATCTATAATAAAAACTGTAGCTGAGACATTATTAATCTATCTTTTTAAAATAATTTAAATTAAATCTAATTTAAAAATAATATTTAGAATAAAAAAATTGTAATTAGTTAATTTATGATTAGTAAAAGTATCTTAGTAGTTAAAATGCAACAGTTTTGTTGAGCAAGTACATGCTAAAAATTGACTGATAGATATGGGTTTTCTAGCTGTTAAACTGACATGATTTCTATGCAGACATGCTGATAAAAGTGACCTAAATAAACTGTGAGAATTTCTTCATCTTTTTTATTGGCTAAATTCTAACAGCTTGTTTTGTTAAAGTTTTACTTTTAACATTTCAAAAAGATAAAAATTATTACCACTAAACTTCTACACATATTTCTAGGAACGTCTTGGCTCACTCTGAAATTGTTAAATTGTGTACCCAATACATTCCTTGCGAGGACTCGGAGGACCTTTTTTTTCCCCTTCTGCTGGCAAATGAACCCCTCTGTCCCTCCCAAATCATGATGCCAAATGCAAGTTTTATGTGTCACATTTTCACTGGAAGTGCGCAGCTGTGCCATGTAAGGAAACAACTCATAATACAAAAGGCACATTATTTGTTTTTTTTCTTTTTCTCTGTTATTTTGGAACAGTTGTGTCTCAAAGTGTTCCCAGATTTCACAAAACCTATTTAAAAATGACTTAAGCTATTTGTTAATGGTATTAAAGATAGGCCGTGGATGAGCTATTGTCACAGAACTAACTGAAGAACTTCAGGCCCTAAAACAGGGTTTTGTAAACCAGTGTTGCAGCCTGTCTTAGTTTTAGTGAGAGCAGGCCCAGAATATAAACCAACTAAGCTCCACCTGATGGCCCTCAAACCAAAAGGGGTCTCCCATAAATGCTTTCACTTCACAGACCATCTAAAATTTGATATTTATTCATTGACAATGAAAATACTATTAAAAGTGATTTATATCACATTGGTTTAATTAAAAGGTTTTAAATAAGCAATTTTAAGTTACTTACAATATAACACTTTTATACACTTTTATATATATATATATATTTATATATATATATATATATATATATATATATATATATATATATATATATATATATATATATATATATACAGTACAGACCAAAAGTTTGGACACACCTTCTCATTGAATTCAATGAGAAAGTGTGTCCAAACTTTTGGTCTGTACTGTATATATATCAGCTTGGATGGAGTAGTCAACAAATAAGCAATTAAGCCATTTCCTTTGGGATAAATAAAGTATATTCTATTCTATTCAAAACTGCTTTAAATTCAAACTTAAGATTTAAATTGGATAGTTGAGTCACCATAGTTACAATCTGATGACAAGTTTAACCTTTCTTTTGTGTTTGTTCACAAATACATCTCAGAAAAATAATAATCAATTATCTGTGATGACTTTTTAGCTCAGCCAATGAAACTCCGCCTCCAGTGGTGGTGGTGGTGATGTTCTTAAGAGGAAGAGGGGCCCCAAATCAAATTCAACGTTGGGCCAGGCCTGGCTTTAGTTATCTCTCTTTTATCAGGATTCGCACAGTAAAGGTTCCTCTTTAGATCTTGGACGTTTTTCTATCAGGTAAAAAGTAAAAACACTTAAGCTTTTCTCTTTGTTCTTCTTTATGTTGTGTAGGATGTGGTGATGTCATACATTTATTACTCAGCACTGATATCAGCTCTTCCTCTGATTTTATTACAACACGGAGAGGTTGCCTTTATATAAAATTCCTCACTATAAATAATTGCAGCGCAGTCCACACCAATACGGTCATCAGTTTACAGTCCACTGCCCTTTTTAGTTGCCTACATTTAGATTTTCTATGAATTGTTAATTACCTTGTAATTTAACTTGTTAATTCTATATACCAAAATGTCTGAAAGTACCATAGTTTAAGAGCAATGTATGTAAGCCGTTATCTGCATGCTGAAATGATCTTTAAAAAAACACTTCCCTCTCCCAGATGAGTGCACACAATCACATTCAATAGTCTGACACTGATTCCAACATGTTCCCCTTCATTATATTTGAGTCGCTGACAGAACTGAAATGGTTTGTTTCAATTATGGGAGTGAAACACAGCCGTGACATTTTATCGGGAGAAAACAAAACACAATGTGTTCTTGCTTTATGACCCTTGTTATTTGTCCATTAGTTCCATGATTTTGTTAAATGGACCAAGCAGATTCCCCCCCTCTTCAGTATGAACACAGAAACTGTACAACAAACATAAAAGCAACAGAGAATTTTCCCGCTCCAAACTCTAGGGTTCTAGCAGAGTAAAGACAATTTGATGCTCCTCAGGCCTGTCCTCTCATGTCACGGTACACATCTGGGCAAATGAAGATAAAGCCATGTGTGAGCTCACCATGTTCCAGAAGAGCTTTCAACAAATGAATCACTTGCAATTCTATCCTTGTCCACTTGGGCGCCTGGCGGGTCCCTGATGCAGTATCCGCCGCGTAATGAGGGCCACATCGGTGAGCGCCTTTTACGAGCCGCGCATGCTCCTCCAAATGAGAGAAAATAAATGAGCGAGTGAAGCCTTCTCTCTGGAGGCGCGTCGTTTTCTGGAGATGCTGTGGCTCCCCGACCTCCAGGATCACCCCTCTACCTCTCCCTCCGCACATCAGGATTTCATTAAATGGTGAGCCGGACACCCCAACCCCACCCCATCCACTTTACTCCATCATCACCCCCACCACCCATAGCCCACCCCCCACTTCTGCTCTCTCCTGCGCCACTTTGCTCCCAAACCAAATGAGGAAATGGCTCGTCTGGTCGCTGACAGACCCCGGGTTGGGCCGTAAAGATAAATGACCCAAAGTATTAAAGTTTAACACGTTGACAAAACCCACCTGATCTGTGGGATTAATGCAACAAAAAATCCATCTGTGGAAAAAAAAGGAGGGGAGGGGGCTTTGTTGGGAGCAGTGATGAAGACTCACTGGGGAGTAACATGCGGGTATGGGAAGGTCAACCTAAATTCAGAATTAGTGCAAATCCAGCGCTAAGAGGCAAAACTTCTTAAAATACAGCAACAACTATTTTTGAAGCATACATGCAACAGTTGCAGCATAAACATAAAGATGGACTTTCATTAAAGCCACAGTTAAATTTATGTTTGAACACAAAATTGAACATCACAAAATAGTACATCTATTTATTTGATAAAATCCAAAAAAGTGACTCATATTTTACTGTTTCAATACAGACTTTTTTTGTTAGTTTTTTTTTGGCCTGGAGTTAGCTCCTGCGCTCCCCCCACACCCCTCTGCACCCTCTCCAAAAAATCAGTTTCCAGAATGTGTTAAATGTTATATTATGTCGGTAGGATATTTACACAACTCATAGAAGAGACTGGCGTCTTAGCAGTTGTACAGCAGGCAGTCAATGACACCCTGCACAAAATGTCATTTTAATGAAAAATTGAGAGGAAGGAAAACATTTGTCGGACAAAGAGAAACTTTATAAAGTCAATAGAAAGGCTTTAGGACTGTTGTTGGAAGTGTCAGGTGAGGCTGTCCAGGCTGGATAAAAGACCATGCAAGATGTTTATCTGTTAGGTCAGGTGTGCAAAAGTGTCTGAAAGTTGGGGTGTACACAAACTCATCATATTTGATCTTTCACCTGCAAGATCAGCTTTTCACCAGATGCCTGAAAAATGTCCTTACTGGACCCTAACCCAATTTTTGTTTTGTTTTTTCCTACTCACCTTGGAGATGGGTAACCTTTTTTTAGCTGCATTAGCATAGTTGTTTTTTAGATTTTGTGTAAAGACTGATTTATTTATAAACATAAATGTGGTTTAATGTTGCATTTTAATTCTAAATAATAGTGAGATGCATCTTAACCAATTTATGTCTTACTTACAAAGCTGTTCAGGTGTAGTTGACAGAAATGTAGAGAGATGCTGCTATGAGCTTGTTTTGAGGCTGAATCATTTATGGTGGATCTATTGAAAACCAGTTTTCTTTTATGTGTTGGTTTTGATGATTTACTGACATAAGCCACTTCATTAGTCTTCATTAGTGTCACTCCATGAACGAGCTCCTACTGGACATCCAGTGGAAAGTTCAGGACAAAATTCTTCAAGCTCACATAGACCATCTATGTATGCTATGCCCTCCTACAAGTAAAAAAAATAAAATACTGGGAACATAAATTAACAAATAAGGACCAATACATTTATTACAGTTTTGAAGTATTGCTCTCAAGTTGTTTGGAAATTGCAACTGATTATCTCAGGTGTACATCATCCATCACTGGCTATGTTTCAACAACAATATTCTGCAGTAATACCAAATATTTTTATTAGAGTAAAACTTGGTGTTATGATGATCAGCTAAAATGTTTGCGTTGCATTTAGTGTGTTTATGTTTTCTATGGTTGTAGAGTAGTGCTGACTTGAAGACCGGTATGCAGGCTAATGCAGCTAATATTCAGGAATGTAAAACATTGTTAAGAATATTTTTTTTCATGCCTGAATGCTTTGAAAACATTTAGGAACAATATATCTTGAGTGGGATGATTGGAGATGACATGTTCTCCTCTTCCATGGGTTTTCTCTGGGTACTCCGGATTGATTCCACAGTACAAAAACCCACTGTTGGGTAAATTAGTGTAGCCAAATTGTCTTTTGGTAAGATGTGTGTGTGTGCATGGTTGTTTGTCCTGTGTTTACCTCGCCCCTTTCCTTCCTGTCACCATTCCCAGTCTAAATGGATAGAGGGATGTATTGAGTGCTGTCATCATAAATTAAGAATGACAGGGTTAAGAAGAACAATGATATATTTCCTTCTGATAGTTCAGATTTGTTTCGTGTTAACAATTTATAGCAGCTTATGAAGAAATAAACCAGACAGCAATTAGGATCTGATGTTTTGCACTAAGGAAGAAGTAGAAAGTGCATCCACTGCTCTTAAAAAATCACAGCTTTTTGTGTCCTCTGCTAAGTAGTAGAATTAAAAAGAGCACAGAAGCAAACAAACATCTCTCCAGCATTTTTTAATGACTTGTTCTCATGTTTGATAAATCAAGTATTGAAATAATTGACAAGCAAAATAACACATTATTCTACTTTCAAAATACTGATGTCATGAATCCATAGTGAAGTTTCTAGAAACTGGAATCCTCAATATGAACGGGAAACGAGTAATTTAATACTTTTGAAAACAATGTGTCTATGAATGACTGATATGCTGCAACGTGTGTTAAAGACTTCTCATTAGCTATCATTTAACTCTAAGGGAAAATGTTTAATCACCTCCAGAGGAGACAACAGATGTAAAAAGCATTTGTTGTAAATCTTTGGTGTTTGCTTTACCTATCTGAACACCTACAGGGAGGAAGACACTCACACAGGATAATGTGACTGCCAGAAGGTTTAGTCATTTTTAAAAACACGAATGTAAATAAATGTGTCCTTGTGATTAGGAGCTGATTTGAAATATGTAGGGTCCTGATCCAGAAAACACAACTCAGAGCAGCGGGATAAAACAAACGGTAAGAATTATTGTCAGGCACATCGTTTTCTGGCTGAGCTGTGAAATGCTTTCATGGAGTTATGAATGTGTCCACATTAGTGAAATATAAGCTTTTAAACTGTTCTGAGGAGCACTGGAACATATTTAAATGTTTCCAGCCAGCTGGTAAATCATTATTATTGGGTCTTATTTTTCATAAAAGTCTAAGATAAAGGTTCATCCTTCTGAGTGACAATTATTTTCTTCCCCTGAAGTTTTCAAATCATGACAACAAACAATACAATAAACTCAACATTTAATACACAGCTTTTACAAAATGCAACATCGAGTCATTTTACTAATACCAGTTCATTTCAAAGGAAACAGATATGCATGCTGGGCTCTGTGCTTCCTTCAAAATCACAGTAATTCATGCAGCAACTAATACAATCAGACTTTAACAGAACTTTTCACAGTTAAGCCAGAGAAAATACACTCTGATTTAATTAAATGGATCCAAATTCTGTTTTTGTGGCCTTCTTTATCTCTCTGATGGAAAGATGTAATGAACAGGAAAACAGGAAACTTGCATAAGAGAAAAAAAACCTGTCAGGAATCATAAATACTGAGGGAGTGAAAACACTAAGCGAGGTCTTGGCTCAATATGTGTCCATAACTTACTCTGATGCAGAAGTTCATAAATATTAAGAAAAAGGCTCACACTCCGTCGCAGCCATGAGCAATGAATCCTCGGAGAAAAACTCCTGCAGACCCCCAAGTGGCTGAGCTTTTGTATCTGTGTTTCATTTTTCTTTTTCAAATCAGAGGAAGATGGATGTTGATCCTTAAAAAGCCAAACTGCCGTCCGTTAATGATTCAGGACACAAGAAGCAAGGAACACGGTGTTACCCAGTGGGTGCTTTTCCTTATCATGCACACCATCTGCAGCTTAAGTTAATCAGTGTCGAAATTAATGAAATATCTCTTCTGGAAGCGTTGACCTTTTGGGGGGTTTTTCTTTGCAAAGAATTTTCCAGGTATTTAAGCTGTTTTGTTGTTTGGAAGGACCATTTCTGTTTAAAACCGTTTTTACAGTCATCTATACTTATTGACAACTTTGATGAAGCTCTGAAAATCTTTAAAATAAATTTAGTTGTTATCACTGTGGCATAAACCCACTCTGAAAAGAAATGTGCATTTATCCATCCTGTTTGTTACAGATCCAGCTCTTTAAAACATTTCAATTCGTCTGATTGTAAATATATTCAGATTTAGGTACTAGTCCATTCCCAACTTATGAAGATTAACACACATCTGTCTAATCTGAGCGCCATGGCTTTCTCTCTTTCCCATTTTGAAGAGTGACTAAAATATGTCACATACATTTTTTGTTCCTAAGAAACAGGGAGTCTGTGATAACTGAATAATGCTTTCATGTCACTCTGTCCAACTTTAAAAGGTAAAGTATAAATTAAAATCAACGAAAATCTTGAAATCTTTTTTTTTTCTTTTCTGAATAAATATATTTAAATAATATGTTTAATATTTCTAAAAAAAATCTAACAGCAAATAATGATGTTGTTAAAGATAGTTCCTCTAATAAAATGTTAGATAGAAGGATGTTATAGGTGATGATCATTTTTATAAGGATAACTTAAATATGATTTTTTTTCTGCTATTTAAATGTTTCTTCAGCAATGATAGCAATATATGTACAAGTATATATTAAAAATGAATCAGAACCAAATTGCTTTGCTTTATGTGTGAAGTCTCATAGTGAATGTGACGAAAGAAGCAATACTGTGTGGTTGTTAAGAACATAAATTTTGTTCAAACTAAAGCTGGAGAAGTTTTTGAGGTTTCAGAACTTCAACTTACTGTGCACACACTCTTCTAAATCAGTTTTTATATCATCTAAAGAATAAGAAAGTATTTGAGTTACTCTTAATAATATTAATGAAAACCTGAAATCAAATATGAATATTATTCAGTGAAAGACTTTCACAAAACATTAAAGGGATCTAATTTACACACACGCATATACAGATATATTCCAGTTCATCATGACTTGCACGGTGTCTCTTCAGCCAGCAACTGAAATATTCCTGAAGAATCAAAAATAGTTGGATGTCCAGAATCGTGCGAACGTTCTTCAGGTTTGGATTCTGATGATCAGGACCGTCATGGCATAACATATATGGACTGAATCGAAAACATAGACTGGTGAGAACTGATCACCATTTGTGATGTACAATAGCATGTTCTTGCTTGAGATAAGGTTCTTGTTGCTCCGTCTTGTTGTCTCTGGTGACGTCCTCTTCTCCATTTCCTCTATAAGTTTGGATAGTAATTTTTGCATCTGAGCTTACGTATCCAAATCTGACAAAGTTTTTAATCTCTAGGGAAGTTGAAACAGTTTGAAAAATTCATTGAAGCAGAATGCACCATGTTGCACCAATATTCTCCCACTCTCTGTTGAACTGCTGAGTGCTTGTAATGCAGCACTGTGTACGTCACACGTCTAAGGTGGGCACAAAAAAATAGCAAAAACACCAGAAAATGTTTGGGTTTTTTTAAATTCAGTATTAAAAAACAGAAAGAAATGTTTTATTTTTTATTTTTTTATTTTTATTTTACAACAACCTTATTTTATGGGGTTTTTTTTACCTGATGTTAGCTTAAAAAAACTTTTCAGTTCTCCTTTAAGATAGAAATGTCAAACTTGCTTCTTTGTGGTCTGGTGTCCTGCAACTTTAAAGTATGTCCATTTCAACACATCTGAATCAGATAAGTAGCTCATTAACACAACTATGACTGCATGCTGAGAACGCAATGCAACCATTTGAGTCACATGTGTTGGACAGCAGGACAGCAGCTGCCCAGGACTCAAGTTTGACATCTCTGACTTAAACTAAGATAAATTATATTCAGGTTCATGAACTGAATTTGGGGTAATATGATGTGTTTAGTTGTGTTAGTACAGAAAACTGATCAAACATTGATAACATAAACTGGAGGTGAACCCCAAAATTGAATACACCCTCACTCTGATTCTGTTTGAAACACATGGATGACTTCGAGATATGCAAATAAAAACCAGGGTTGTGTTGTTTGTGAGGTGTTCTGTTGTGTTTGTGTTTAGTCCACAAAGGCTGTAAGCCAATGAATTTTGTAAATACTTTTTAGTTCCAGACATGCATTCACTTTTTTTCCAAGTGAGATCACATCACTTCTGATCCCAGAATCAAAATGTCCTGTTTCATTCTCCACTCTTTCAGCAACTTTCAAAACAACATAGAAAGAGAAAGAAAAAACTAATAAACGCTGGAATGCATCAGTCAACTCAGTGTGCTTCCAGAGGATCGACAGTCTGTGTGCATCCTCCATGACACACCCCTCAGTGACCACATCCACCATAAGCAGCCGCAGATTAAAATGATATGGAGATTATCGGGACAAAAAGCCTCCCAGCTTGTCACGGGATGCAGAGCGTATTGTACATCCACATGTATTGAACACAAACCTGTCACCGTCTGTGACAGCCCCATTCATCACACACAAAGCCAATCCTGTCAGCAGCACAATGCCTTCTATCTGTCCCTCCTCCCTCCCCCCTTCTAAGTGACAGCATGGAAATGAACATTAGGACACCCGGGTGTATATTGAAATTATTTGTTTTTCTGCCTCCCACTGAAGCCAATTTCCAGAGGCTAATAAACCTGGGAATCATTGTGTCTGAGTAAAGGGTGGTGTCTGTGAAAACATCACCAGGTCCCAGGGGTTGTTGTCACTGAAGCTGGTCAATCTGTTTTTAAAAAGGCAAAAGAATAAAGTTATAATTTCTGTTTTAAACATATCTTGTCAAAGGAGAGCTGATGGGGAATAGCAGTAAAATGGTGACAACTGAGAAAAATGCTAATCAGTAGATTCAAGGAACTGGGTTATCAAACAATTAACTCAATGAGGAATCAGAGACGGTAGCAGGTACATTTACTGGCATCTCTGGTAAGGAAAAATTAAAACCCTTTAAATAAACTATCATTTTCTTGCAGCAAAAATAATCTTAACATTTAAATAATAATAAAAATATTGAGTACATTCAGTGAGTGTGGAAAATAGTCATGTTAAGAAATAATTATTTTCATAAAATTAGTCATGATTCTTTTCACAATCCCTCTAAAATAAATATTTTGAAATAGATTTTTTGAAAGAATTTTTACAGTCGCCTTTATTTGAAAGTAATCTGAAGGAGGCAGAGAGAAGTGAGGCTAGGTGGGCAGCAAAGAAACAGAGTATAGGACTCAAACTGGCACAGTCAGGTTGTGGTGTGTAGTCTCTGGCCACTGTGCCATATGACTCCAAAATATGTTTTAACTCAAAATTTCCATAAAAATATTTTATAATTTTTTTAGAGTAAATATGTATGTATTTACACAGTTCCAGAATATATTTCCAGCAGACCACATTATGTGTGCTCTGTGTTGGACAAGGTACTCAGTAGCTATGTTTCCATGCAACTGTCATATAAATTTAGAGCAAACTTTTAAAATATTGCAAATGATAAAATTTAAGTAACATAAACAAAAAAAAAAAACATAAAGTAGTGTTTTCATCAACTGGGTTGGAGCAAAACTGAGGAAAAAATTTCAAATGTTCCTTTTCCCATGTGTGTTTTCTTATGCAATACTTCAACATGTGCATAACAATATATTGATGGGAACACAACTCTCCTTTCTTCTCTCTCTACACCGATGGTTTCATCTACTGCACAGATGAAACCAGTAGCATCTACTGCTACTGACTCTGTGGAAGTGGCAATGAGAGGGAACATAATATGGTGGTGGACAACTTTGTCACATTGAGAATGGGGATCTCCTTATATTTAAATAATTTTCAACAATTACATACCTTAAATTTAAAATATTTTCTCTGAATTTTGCTGACAGTATAACTAACAACAAAGATAAAGTCTGCCCCAAATTACTAAAAGGAAATTTCGTAAAATCTAAAGTTAGCCTCTGCTGAAGTCGTGAAGATCTATTGGAACAAAAGGTTGCCTTCATGTTTGTGTCCACGTGTGAGCTGTTTCCTCATGTGCGCAGGCTTGTGTGATCGAGTGTTTGTCTCCTGAGTCAGCGGCATCTCAGTAATTACCCGCAGATCCAGAGGCAGAGGGGCTCTGCAGCGCTGACAGGGGGAGCATCATTTCCCGAGTGTTCCAGAGAACTGCAGACTGCAATAACACCACTCAACAGGCCTATCAAGATGATCCACATCACATTTTCTGCACAATAACAAACAGCTAACCTATTTAGGGTGTAAACAACAGCAGCAAGCTAATAAAACAACTCATTGCAGTGTGAGGATTTAATCCGATGAAGTGCCGTCTTAAATAATGTCTCTTGTACTGTAAGCAATATTGGGTAAAGGAACAATGGTCCCAATATGTATTTTATGAGCATAATGAGACTTTTCAATAACAGATTCATAAAGAATGTATGAATTCACACAGAACTGGGACCATTGGTGTTGACAAGGTCTGACAAAATGCTCAGTTCACTTTGTGTCACTGTTCTGTGAGACTGAGGCTTAACAGCAGCTGTATCAATGGAGACTGATAAACTTCATCATCCCGGCTGGTTTGACATCTTATTGATATCTGACCATCAACTACTATTTGTCCTGAATCCATCACACTCTCAGAGATCTGACTTTTCTGCAGAGTGGCATTTCACTGGATAAAGTCTGACCACTCACCTTTATTGCTTATTTTAAATGTAGTGTTTTTTTTTATTTTTTTTTTTTACCAAAATAATATTGTTTTCATGCTTTGTATGAATCATTTCATCATCATTGCATCAGTTATAAAAACAATTAAAAAACAGAGCAATCACTGATCATATCAAGGACAGATATCTTTATTCATGTAAGAGGATCTGTGGTGTGGACTTCATCGCTACTCTACAGCAGATTTTAAGAGTGAGTAATTTAATTTCATTTATGTCAGAAGATAGTAAAGTTCTGAAAAACTGTTAGCTCAGAAATCCTCCGCTCATCAGTTGTGTCATTCACATGCATACCAGCCTTAGCAGACCCAACAACTGACACCATATGAAGGGAGGAAATTAATTCAGGAAAAGTTAAGTAGGTTCAATGCATGACGATTTGTCAGATATCTGACTTTAATGGCACAGAAAATGTCACTATCACAAGGGGCTAACACACCTTTCACTTTCTGGCAAGAGCTGTACAGAAAAACGGTCACGACCTTAGATGAACCTGAAATAATCTTTTATCCAACAAATATTATTCAAAAGATGACAAGAAACTTTTAAGGTACTTATAAAAGTACCTTAAAACTTGGTATTTTTTCTCATTAAATATTAAAGCTGCTGATAACCTTGACCACAAACTGCTTTCAGCCAGAATCAAACGTCATCAAGTGTTTTCAACTGTCCATCCATGAACATGTAAACAACAGGTTCTGATAGTGATTATGAATGTTTTCTGAATTTGTTAAAGATTCAGATGTTATTTTCACATTTTTCTACAATCTTTCTATTTAGATAGATAGATAGCATTTATTGTCATTGAACAGAATTCAACGAAATTTCCATTGCAGCTCCCGTGCAAAAAAAAAAGTCTATTTAGTCTATTTGCCACAAAGTGCATGTAGTAGTTTTGCCTTCATGTAAGAGCCAACTTATCTAGCAAGAATAGTTTAATATGGCTTACAATTTGGTTTCCACATCCAAATGAGGAGCTAATCAAAACACTCCAAGGTCGCAAGGTACTTTGTCCTGGAAGTAACCAGCATGCACATTAGTCTGATATTAATGCAAGTCAAAATATGCACATTGATGTCAATTAGACCAACTCATTTGGCTGCATAAATGCCTTCCATTTTCTTTCTGAACAACTGGATAATAAAATTGCAGTGTTATGTGGTTGAAATCAATTCCCGCTAAGCTGGATGACTTTGATTGTTTTTCCTAAAATCAAGTTAAAAGCTTGATTCAGTTATTTGTTCTCTCTTGGCTGTTCTTGCTTAAAGAGAAAGTAAACAGCTTTTCTACCATTTCATTGTATGCTGACCACAAACATTTACAATGGAGCGAGCTCATTTGGAAGTCAGTGCACTTTTCCCCTGTGAATACACCTTCTGCCCTTCCCCCTTGCGCTTTTATTTTTAATTAACCTCCCAAAGATACTCTGTTGTTGCTTCCTGTGTCTGTGCCAGTGAGGTTAATTATTTCACCAGTTCGGGGAGACGCTGCAGAGGACAGATCAATGCACCTCAATTCCCTGCACCTCATGTTCAGTCTCACTTGCTGGACCACAGTGAAAAGGAGCAGAGGCTGGTACTGATTGTGTAGCAGTGGATGCCTTCCGTCTGAAACGTACAGCACTCTGCATGCCAGGAGGCAGGCAAACAAACACAAATAGGGCCCATTCAAGACATAGATACATAAAAAATAAATGACTACAACATCCTACATTCACGCAGACAGACACATTTTCTTAATCAAATAGAGTTAATATGGTTTCCCTAGAAAAGACCATTATCTGCATTTATGTACACAAAACAAAGCTCGGCAAAAGTAATTATGTTTTTATGTTTCAAGTAAATGCAAATTATTGTGTTATATCTGAATAATAACAAATGCATAAAAAGCCACTTCTAATTTAAAGCATAAATCATTATAAACTACTTATCTTTCAAAGGTTGTGGGTGCTTATTTCTGGCAGGATACACCATGGGCTGGTTTTCCCTGGCGACACAGAAAACAATCAACACAGCTCCCTTCTAAAACCAATTTACAGTAACTTAAAATGATCTACTACTTAAAATATGTATATTTTTGGACTGTGGGAGGAAGCCTGAGTATCCAGAGAATCCACAAATGAACCAGAGACATACACAAATCACATAAAATAAAACTCAAGGTCAACATTCAAACCTAAGAACTTCTAGATGCCAAGCAAAGTTCAAACAACTTCCCCATTTACCAGTTCTTAACAATATTTATCCAAATGTGACAAAAATGATTTTATATCAGCTAAGTGCAATATTTGTTTGAATGCTAGTTTAACAAAGCTTAGATTAGTTTACCTTTGTTTATCCAAGCTTAGCTTGCTTTCCTTTATTGTAGCTTAGAGATATTTTACTGTTTTAGAGTAGAGTTTGATTTTATCTTTGTTACCCTAACTTAGGTCAGGTTAATTCAGCTTAGTCTATTTTATTTTAATTTAATTTAGTTTAGTTTGGCTTACTTTATTTTACCATAGTTTGTTTTGCCTATCTTAGCTTAGCTCAACTTATAATAGTGTAATTTATGTTTAGCTTAGTAAAGTTTAAGTTCAGCTTAGTTTTGTCTATCTTAGCTAAGTTCAAGCTCGTTCAGTATACTTTAATTCATCTTGGATTATTCATCTTATTTTAGGTTAATTCAGTTCAGGCTAATTTAGCTTGTTTTTGGTTTAGTGCAGTTAGTTTTGTTCTGTTTAGGCTATTTTAGTTTAGTTCAATTTAGGTCAGGACAGTTTGGTTTATGAATTTTTAGTTATTTCATAAAGTGGTAAATGCATATTAACCAACATGAATACATTACAACAATATGCCAAACTTCGCCATAGGGGCTAATTTTCATCCGTAATCTCCCAGCAGGTTGATGAAAGGGGTTTAAAAAAATTACAGTTTACAACCATAACAACAAACATGACCTATCATTTATGACAGATTTAAATGTACATCTTAAAATAGTGCAACTTACAGGAAATGTTTATAATAAAAATAAAAAAAAGTTTGATTTAACCTATCCTTAGTTTAGTGTAGAGTAGCTTAGCTTACCTTATCATAATTTAATTCAATGTGTTTTGTTTAGCTATGTTTGAATTCAGTTTAGTGTAATATTTTCTAAACCAAACAAAAGTGCCCTTATTACTTCATATATACTTAATATGTATATTAATTATGGTGACATGATTTATTAAGCACAATAGGAGAAGTGAATTACAATGGATAAATAAAATAATGCACATGAGTTTCCTGTTAGTTGTATCCTTAACCGTTCTTTGTAGCTGCTTTACTTCTTTAACTTGTTTGACTTTTATTGCAGCAAACTGAGTTCAGGCTCTAATTAATTGTGACTCCATCAATAAAGAGTTGAAAAGTGTGACGTTGTGTTTACGCATTTACACATTCAGTGAGGGGTCATTGACTTTATGTCTCTGTGAATGTTTGTTTTTAAATGATATTGATCCAAAGGTAATAACAAACACCTCTAGAAAACAAGCCATTAAAAAGTCACACTGATGAGGAGTTGTGCTACTTATAGTCAGCTAACAAGTAACAATTCATCCAGTACTGTTTTGCACTTCTTTCTGCTTTACTCTGAACACTTTGGTGAATAAAGAATAGGGGAGTAAATCAACTTTAGATGGTTAAACTGGCTTGAAAACTGACAGTTTTATTCCTAAAAATTCAGCCCCTCCCTTTGGACAGGAATAACCATGAAATGTTGTGAAATGGTGTATGATAGAGCCATTAAAGCACCAGCGCTAACTTGGCTTGCTGACAGGAGCACAGGGACTCCCTGCTGAGGTCATCTCAGCATGCCTCCACGATTATCTGTGAAACACTTACTCTCCGACTCACACAAACCCTTCCATCTCTCCTCTCTTTCCTTTCATCCTTCAAGCCTTGATGTGTAACAGAACTCAGAGCGAAGATGGAGTGGCCGTACATAATTAGAGCCCGGCCTTTTCTCCCCTATAGTGTCTCCATGAAGCCCAGCACAAACCATCAGCACCAATCCCTGCTTGTGAACGTCTTTGAAACATCAAAACTGACTGACTGTAGGGAGCCAAAACATTAAAAGCAGCACATTTGCCATACTGCAGGTATGCAGCACAGTGGCCTGAGCTTTGAACCAACCACTCGCTGGGCTCTGCTCACATTTGGATGTCTCTATCTGTGGAAAATTCAGCCCTTCTCCACCTTAAGCATCCAACCCCTCTCCCCTGCCTCCAGCTAATGCAGAGATGGCAGCCAGAAAGCATCAATCTCTGCACGCCAGGGGGATGACATCATGGTGAATTGGCAGGGCTATCTAAGCGGGGACAGGGAGTTTTTCAGAGGGCTAACAGAGATAAATAGAAATCCTGTAGGTTCCATCCTTCTCTGTGAGAACATTATCTCTGAGTCTGACTGCAGACCTTAACTTTTTGCCCTTTTCTTCCTTATTTGATGCTGACTGTCATTTGTTTTCATCACCGGCATCTTTGTGGTTCCATTTGCCCTGCAGCTTGTGTTTGTGTCATCCGTCTTAAAATGTTTAATGATGCAAATGTGTGGTTGATTTCAGTGATGTGCAACATGATCTCTGAAGAGTCGGTTAGATAATTTAAAAAGCCCCTTGTGATAGTTGCAAATTAATGAACAATATGTGAAGAAGACAGCAAATCAACTCATATCTATACCATCTAAACTACCTCATGAATTACTGCTAGTTTATGTGCTGTTTACTTTCCTATTGTTTAGTCTCAGAAAATGACTCAACAAAATATTCAACAGGTTCCCCTTTCTCCTGAGCTCACTGATGAGGGCATGACTGACAGAAGAGAAACTGATCTGGAGAAGGAAATCTGGTTTTACTTTTGCCCCTGGTCTCTCTTCTGGCCTGCGAGAGCCAATAAATCCCACATCTAGAGCTCTTAGACTGACTGAGCCGAACGCTGTTTGATGTTAGGCTGTCCAAGAATGGCCCCTGCGCATTCCAGGGGCCAAATGCAGTATGGCTGTCATCGGTAGCCCTACTTTTGGACGCCATCGCATTCATGTCAGTTATCCGTGCCTTTGACAATTGTGTGTCTGAGATAATGCTTATCTTTTCACCTTTTCACCTGTATCCAGACCCCTCAAGGATGCACAATCAACATGGTGAAGATAGCACACGAGATACAAATATCTTGCACTTAGTTATGCCAGCTGTTGCAATGGAATTTAGGAGTAAAATGTTTAAGAAAAACAAAACTGTTTGCATGTAAAATCACAAAAAAATCACAAAAAATGTTGGCAAAATAAAAACAGATGACCAAAAGAGAAGGAAAGGTGATATCCTAAAGTAACAGTTAAATTAATTTTTCATCACCTAACTATAATACATTCGGCACATGTTTCAACATTCAGTGCTGATAAAAAGAAAGAAAATCATTCTGTCCTCAGAAGTGTGAAACCTCATTCTTTGCTCCCAACTTGTTCAAGCTGGACAGCAGTCAGGGTAATAAATTATCTCCTGAAGTACACCGCTGAGGTTTTTAAAGCGTGGGGAAGAGGCCAAGGGAAAAGGGAAAACTGTGTGACTCGTTGACCTACAAACTCTTAACCCCTGGCCTGAGTCCTGGACACCTTCCCGAGAGCTCTCAAAAATGCCTGAGTCAACCATCCAGTTTGGAGTTGGTCTGACACGTGTCACTCCAGGTGCTCACTCTTCCCCTTCATTTCAGTACAACTTGGATAGAAGGAGAGGAGAGAAAGTGGGGGAGAGATGAGCGTTACTGAGGATGGATAGTCTTGGTGATTAAAATTAAACACACCCGCTAGGAATTTCTTGCTGATTCTCATTATTTCCGCCTTGTTTTTTCTTCCTCCTGCCCTCCTCCCTTCCTTCCTCCACATAAGGCAATGACTGTGGAGATAGTAAATGAGTAAAAGACATGTTGACAAGAGAGTGCTAAGTGGATTTGAGTTATGGGCAGTTGGGCGATGTGTTTGTTTAACCATGTGGTAGCAACTCCCTCTCTTGTGATGGAGTGCTTGTGGAGGGAAAGAGTCCAGTCCCAATATTGATGCGTATGTACTCATACAGTGTTGATCGGGTCAGACTGAGGAATAGACAACCCAACTGAAGCACTCAGGAACGGCTAATTTCTTAAACCATACATTATTCAGAGAGGACCTAATTTGTTTGAAACATGAGTTTTACTATTTTTAATTTGAGTGTAGGGTTAGAAAATTTACAGAAGTCTATTGAAAAAAGCTGCTCCTCTCTACACTTTATTGGCAGCTCAGGATTTTGTTCCCATTATTTATTTAACAATAGCTGCAATGCTTTCCAAACTTCAACCTTGTCTTTTCTCTATATGAAAGTAGTAAATCAAAGGCACAAATAAGTTTTCATTTGTATTTTATTTGCTCTTTTTCTTCTTCATTATTTCTGTACCAAGAAACTTTTCTTCCCAGTAGGAATCTATGGTGGAATCACATCACTGACCTTCTGCTTCTTTGTTGTTACCAACAGAAACTAAAACTAATAGTTTATCCCGATGCTCCCTCTCACTACACCGTTTCATACCTGCTTTTAATTTCACAGATTATGTGTAAAGGATGAAACCTTCAGCCCAATCTGGGCAGGCAGGACCAACCACTCTGGCCTCATGTTCAGGCTACAACCTCATCACGCCCACATTTTGCTGGCAGCGGGACTTTCATGTTATTCCAATGCTTTATGTGGTGTGGCTGCTTTCTGCATCACATCCTGCCACCACTCTGACTTAATCCAAAATGGCCTCACCACACAGCTGCAATAAACGATCTACACTCTAAAGGCCAGTAAGTGCCACACCACATGCAGCCCCTATACATTTAGGAATTGGTATTTATTCTTGGGAGGGGGGCAGTTATCTTCAGTCAGATGTGGCTGTGCTGGTTGTTGGGAGGCATTTTTTGGCTCCAGTTTAAATCTGATGTGTCTTGCACATTATAACCACAGGCTCTCATTGTGGTTATAATTTTTTGATAGAGAAAACTGGAAGGAAAATGACAATTTTTTAAATAATATTTTACTTGTTAAAAAGAAACTGTGATCTCAATGAACCACCAGTTATTGAGATCACAGTCTTCTGGGTATGTCTCTGACAGTTTTACATATTATTAGATGGACACATTTTTTAGGAGTGAATTTTACCTGGACCAGGTGTTTAGGTCAAACACATTAATATAGTTTGACCTAAACCATTTCATTGCAGCTCTATATTTTGTATCATTATTCTGCTGGAAAGTGAACTCCCGTCTCAGCCACCATCCCATTTACAGCTGATCAGTTTATTCAACTCTGATCAGCTTCCCTGTCTCTGCTGACAGAAAGCATTTCCACAGCATGATACTGCCACCACTATGTTTCAACATAGGGATGGCATATTAATAGAAATTTGCGATGTGCATTGAAGGATTGAAGGATAAATTATGTTATTTTAACTAAAACAACTGTAGGAAAAATTAAAGGCAGAAAATATTTTTTTTTCCTTAAACATTGCATAAATGTTTTGCACGTTGCATAAACTACCATCGTTGCAAAACGATTCAACTACCATCGTTGTTGCATCGCAACATCACAGTTGTGAGATTCAACTGTGTGTTGAATCTCACACAGTTAGCTGTCAGAAACTGGATGCAGATTGCTGTTATCAATTTCAAGGTTTTCTTGTATTAAATCAGGGGCATCGCAGGGACTTTTTGGACTTCTCTTTGTGCCGAAGGTTCTGTTCTTTCCGAGCAATTACACGCAAGGTGGCAGTAACCAAATTAGGCATCTCTTATTGGAACGGTGACATGGAGTTCTAAAGTAATTACTCTGCCTTTTAATAACGCGCCAAGGAAACCCGGTTTTTAATCTCGGCCTCCTGAATTATTAAGCAACTGTTTCTATCTTGTTGTTTCTCAATCACTTCCTCCTCTCAGGGGCCAACTGTCTGATGCTAGCAGACACACATAAGATGTTCTGACAGAAATTTGACTCATGAATGCTGAGAAAAATAATTCAAAAGTATGGATATTTTAAAATTGAATCAATGGTTTTAAAAATAACATGAATTTTAAACGTATTGAAAACTTTCAGGTAGTAAAAATATTTACACAGTGTTCTGTTTTTCTAAGTTCAATATATTTTTTGCTTTTTTCCATTCTATCCCTGATATATGATGTATTGAACCAACTATAGGACTGTTTTTTTTTTTACCTCATGCAATGGCAAGAGCATAAAAAACAATATACATTCGTATAAAGATTATTTAAAATGCAAACACTTTCTTTATCTTCATGGACTTGAAAGAAGGGTTTGTATTATGTAGCAACAGCTGTGAGATTCATCTCACTCCCCTCTTTGGAGATCATGTTTAATGAATCATACAAGCACAAATCTCTCCTCTGATCAAATGAAGTGCTTCATTTATTATGATCTGGTAGAAAGTGTTGCTTTATTAAATCAAGAAACATAAGAATACGAGACACCTGCATTAAAAAAGACATTTTCAAATAATAAAAATCCCTTTTTTTACAGTGTTCCTTAACTGCATTCAGAACCTTGGACACAGGCATATTATCACAAATTATATCAGAAACATACAGTGAGAATTATAGGATAGGAGGGTCACATTTAGTTAACTTCTGTCAACCAAATGTAAGAGAAAATTCCATCAAACAATTTTCTACATATTAACTTTCTGTTGCGTGTCTCCAGTCATCTGGGTACGAAAGGCAAATGTACACCTTGGACAACTTGCAAGTCCATGTCAGGGCAACACAAAGGACAAACAGGTCAATAATGATGCAAATACAAACTTACCGTTCAGGCCAATTTGGAGAAGTTACTTAACTGGAGTACCCGGAGAGATCCCACACATGCATGTGGAGAACATGCAAACTCCATGCAGAATTCAAACCCAAGGATGTCTTGCTGCAACTAACTGCTGAGCCACTGTGTAGTCCAGATAAACCAAACCATTTTTTTAATGTGTTAGTTACTTTGGGCTTGTTAAGTTTGATAGAGAGGTGAGTCTGGTTAGCATTCACCTTTTAATCTCAGTCTTAACTTTTTAATCTTACCTAATATATTTAACAACATTATATTTTGCCATCATTACACATCAGATTGTTGATTAATATTTAATTGATTATGTTTCAAAAGCAACAGCTGGGTTTTTAGTCTAGATTTTAAGGTACTCAGTATTTCGGCTGTTTTACAGTCAAATTTCACTTCCTGTCATAGAGCCTCAATTGGTTTTAGATCTGGACTTTGATTTAGCTATTTTAACACATGAAAAAACAAATTAATGTTCTAAAATTGTACTTTAGATATCTAAATAACATTCACAAATGATTCAAAATTCACACTTTTCACACCTAATTTTACTTAGGGCATGGACATTATATTTTATAATACTTATCTAAAAACTGTCCTTTTCAGAAAACATGTGACTGGAGAATGTTTAGAATGCATAAATTAGCTGAATTCTGATCACTTTTTTATTGTCTTTCCTGTTATTCTACATTGTTATTAACATCAGGATGTGTAAAATCTAAGGGAGACAGCAGCCAGTTTAAAGTTCACAATCTTATTCCAAAGGAAAAGAAATCAGCCCACCGGGCAAAACCTTTTTCCTCCCTTTTCACTTCCCACTGACACTGAAAGTGACACAGAAGCTAATAAAACGGTATCATGTCTCCAAAGAGAGCAGCCACAAGTTAGTTAGTGTTGGCAATCACAGAGCATCGACCCTCTGAGAAGTTCGAGAGTTTGGATCGATGAAATCTCTAACCGCAGTGAGGGGGGGGCAGGTGGAAACTGAAAATCCTTATTTCTGCTTTAACACCTCATTCTGTTTTTACTTCCTTCATCTTGGAAAAATGTCAAGAGAACAATAAATGTATAAAAGGTCAGCGGCGTACTAACAGACCCTTCCAAGCTTTCATTACATTTGCTGCTGGCTATAGCAGAGGCGCTTGGGCAGCAGTGCTGACATTTGGTTTGTTTTTACACCATGTTGAATCTCACACAGTTGTAGCTCCTAATAATGTCACAGGGAAAGATCCTGGGGCAGCTTGCTTGTGCTTATTGCTACTGTGCAGGAAAAGAAATAACATTATGATTCATATCTTAAGCTTACCATTGACACCACAATCAATACTGGAAGAAATTTTTCAAAAGCCAGGAGAAATATATTTTAAGGCTTTGATTTATTATTGTTTTGCTCATGTATTATGATAGTTGCACCTGTTTTGGGCTATTTTTGAAAAGTTTTGTGAAACTTTATCCATCTTGCTATACCTTTGACAATTTGTGATGGTGCTCTTTTTAAGACTGAAGCATCTAAAAATCAGATGTGTGTCTGCACATAAAGACATCCATGTGGTGAGCAGAACAATCTGTAATTTATCACCTTCTTTGACCATATGAAGACATCAAACCCCTGGTCTGAAAGCAACGGGCCAGCAGCTTTAAGATGCTTAAAAATGAAGACAGCTGAGAGCCAAAATGACAAATGAGATGATCCACATGTCAATTCCTTTGAGACGACAACATCATCTAAATTAAGCTCAACTTGTGTTTTCACATGCAATCCTTCAAGTTGCATGCCACTTGCTTTTTGGGGCTGTTTTCACACAACTGATCAGGAGACAATTTCCCACTGGAACACACAGCATTTCAGATCTGAGACTGTCTTTGCGCCTCGTTAAATCAGCTGATCGAGTGACTGAGCCAAACCGCAGTACGGGTTAATAAAATCTGAGCTGCAGTGTGTAAATTGTCAGTTTACTTTAGCCAGACGCTCAGGCGGTGGGGAGAGGAAAGCACATTTGGGGGACTCAGCTGACACTCCTTCCAGGTCAGAGGTTAATGAATGATTATTTCTCCTTCCCACCAGCCGCTGCCCACTCTGCTGTGGCTTGAATGGTGAAAGGAACTCAATTTAGTGAAGATAAATCCCAGGGAGATAATGGGCTGTGATTTAATCAGCAATGAACTGATTGCTGCAGACAAGGTAAAACATAACCAAGAGGAATTGGTTTATTGATTCTTTAAAAAAAACAGAATGACTTACTGAGGATTTATTGGGTGTTAATGCACTGAAAGCAGTTTAATGGGCAGTGATTAAAGCCTATTACTGGTAAGGCCCTTTAAACTGTAAACACATCAAAAGGGTGCAGTGTGCCAATTGTGGATTAACAAGAATCGCAGACACTTTTGTTAAAGAAGGTGATTTTTTTTTCTTAAAGAATAAAAATATGTGTAATGTGACCCGCTTCTAACCCAGTGATACAGCAGCTTTTAAACACATTACTGCGTGAAGCTGTCCGTGTGTTTGACCCGAGCTCAAATCACTCCCCCCAACTCCTGACCCAGAACTCTGCTCACGGTAAACTGCCCAAGCAAAATGAGAGGAGAGACAGAGTTCAGGATAGATTTGATTTCACTCCAGGGCCAGGTGTGGGCTTTGTACTCGCCACGAACCGTGTTGGCGCTCCAACTTCCCCGTCTAGGCTCGGATTATTTATACCTACCCTTAGAGGCTGCGTGACAGCGTTACTGTTAATGCTGAAATCAGAGGTGTAAGAGATGTCCACAGAACCAGGGTCTGCAACACCTGATGCCTGAATGGAGAACTATTTTTGACTTTTATTGGAAGTGGTGTAATAATGCACATGCTACAGGATGTGAACTGTTTCAAGGTTATGTGTGGAAAAATACTGAGATTCAGGGTGCTGCTCACATTTCTAAAGCACACAGAGAAACACAGCTATTGCTTTAAAGGATAATCATGGTAATTACCAACTTTTTAAAATAAATGTGTCTCATAAAAGTCCTTACAGCTAAGTCTGCCTTTAAGTAGTTAATGCCATAGCTCCAAAATTGCCTTGTTATGGATTTGAAACAGTGGTAAAGAAAAATTGATCAGCAGATAAACCAGGCATCCGTGTTTTGTTTCTTGACATGTGCACAACTGCTGTTTATAGACTAGAATAGACCAAACTGCAACTGAAATATTGCAGCAATGACCCAAAAGTAATTTTAAAAATGGTTCATTGTGTTATGCTGCTGGTATTGATGACTATTCACTCATGTCAGTGAAACTGACAGCTTAAGCTGCATTGTTATTATTTGGCTAACAACTCTCAAGCTGCTCCCAGGCAGTCAGAGTTTTGGATTTCACTCACAACCATCAAGGTGATCCTAAAATATAAAAAATAAAAACAAAATGAAACAAAGTAAAAGACCCAATTCTGAAGCACTGAATTCCACACATTTGATCCCAGTACACATGCACTATCTAGAACTGGAGACAAATTAAAATTGTTTCCAATTCCTCACAGTTTGGGACATGAAATACCTTTTTGTTTACAGAATATGTGGCAAGATACTAAACAGTGTAACAGCTATTTAGATTGCATACAAAGTAATGAAAGTAGTTGATTGTAAGACTCTATGTTTAAGAAGACTGATGTAAAGCAGCCACATTGTATTTTAGGAGGATTTTAGTAAGTGAAAATGGATGATTGTTATATTCTGGTGTCTAACAGTGTCATGCTTCACAAAAATCCTTTCTGGTAATCTTTAATCGTATTGCTAGTTCTAGTTCTTTATGGATTTTTTATTTTTATTTTTTTGAAGGTCTTTGTTTTAAATTCCATCTTTTGGACTTCCTTTTAAATTTAAGTTTAAAACAAATTTCCTTTATGAACTGAGAGATCCATCATTTATTACTGTATGCCAAGTTTTCACAAATAGTCCTTTAGGAATAATGCTGCACTGGGTTTGTCTCGAAGTCAGAGCTAGGTGTGGGATTTACCTATTTTTCTGCTCAGTTACCATTCTACTTTTAATTAGCAACACAAGATAGTAGTGACACTCATTCCAAGAACTCAAACTGTAAAGAAATATGGAGATTGTAATCTATTATGTGTTTCATTAACTTTCAATAAGTTTTAGAATTGCACCAGATTGATACAATCTGAAGTTAAAGTTGAGCAGGACTGTCAAACTTGTAAACTAATATTCAGACTTGAGGTCAGCCATTCTTTGTAAGTTTTGATTTTTTGCATAGTTCTAAGTACAAAAATGAAAAACTGATCATGACAAGGTAAAAAATTCCTTAACATTTGGTTGATGAATCTTTGTTGTTTATAGACACACCATGTTCTTTTGCTCAGAGGAATTGTATGGCAAAATGATTAATTAAGGCAGTGTTGCATAGCTTAGCAAACAAAACAAAGCATAGACTAATACAATGGGACAACATTGTTTCAGAGCATAAGGTTTTATTGAAAAAGGACAATTTTGCCCTCAAAGAAAAATTTCTGCGTAAAAACAACCAGTGAGTCCACGGTTGTCTGAACTTGTTAATGGGAGCTTCATTTCTCACATTAGTGGTGGACAGTTGTCCCCTAGGTTAATGGCTCACTGAAGACCTGAATCAAACCCAGATGAAAGCGACCTTGAGGGCCCTCATTTTTCTCCATTAATCTTCCTTGTTTTCTTTCAAGTGATCTTTTCACCCTGTTTTTAAGTACCTGTCTGTTTTGTAGAAAGGGGCTCGTCCAGGGTTCAAGGGCCCAACTGGAGGCCTGTCCAATCCCCATCCTCAGCTCTCAAAGCAGTCCCAGGAGCTCCAAATCAGGGCCCCAGGTTTATTGGCTTTTGCAATGGCAAATTATAAGCCACTACAAGGTTAAGATTAATTGAAGGGTGGTCTCAGGCCACTGCTTGGTTCAGGCTACAGTGTAACCTGAGACATTAGCAATGCAGTTAAAAAATGTGGGCGCCTGCAACATTGCCGAACAGCGTCACATACTCATGAACTCTTGCAACATTTCAGAGAGGGTTATATTTTGTTTGCCCAGAGGGGCCATCAGACTTAAAAAAAATCATTATCATTTGTAAAATTAACCAATTGTTTTGTCAGATTTTCAGCGCTGCCATCATTCCTTTGCTAATCGACTCACTATAAGTCAGTGGTTTGCTTGCTTCACTCCCAGGATATGAGGTTACAAAGCTCAGTCTTCTAATTTAGACCTGGAAAGCACAAAAGCTAAAGATCCAAATCATCTCTGTTACAGTAAGAGTGGAGATTTAAATTGCAATGTATGGGGGAGTCAGAGAAAAAACAACTACAGCCTCAATTTGTCAAAATAACCACAACGTGTCCCGAGACTGTTCTCATTAGTCTCTGTGGGGTATGAAACACAGCTAATGCTTTGAGCAAAGCAACAGAGTCTGAGTGTAGAGCATTAAAGGAGATAATGATTCCCAACACAACACTCCAAGCAGCCCAGGACACTTTCATTTTCCTTATTTTATTTCTTCTAAATGTTTAACTTGGACAATGACTCTGTTAGGTTAATAAAGTCTGCAACTAAATAAGTTCATGATTATCATTAATAATGCTTTAATCAGCTCCTGTCATGACAGTTATTTTATCACTATTTTTCTCAAGTTTGTACTAATCTTTCTCTTATGTTTTTTTCCAGTGAGGGGATCTATAATCCAATTTAATCCTAAAAAATAAATAACGCTAATGCATCTTCATAAGATACAGATAAAAGAATAACATTTCTGCTTTTATAATAGCAGAAGCTTCATCTCTTAAAACCGCTGCATCAACATGATGATCACAGTGCAAAGAACCCAACTAGAGAAAAATGCACCTTTAACATTTCAAATTCTGCATCCAAATCTGTCCACGTGGTTTAAATTTTATCAGGTAAAAACTGGCTGTTTTTGCTCCGAACACCATTTGACCTCTTTAAAGAATGCAATGGAACAAGGGGGAAGAAAAAAGGAGAGAGAAAGCAATGCAAACGAAATGGGAGGCCCAGGCACCCTGCTCATATCTCATCTCTATTAACGGGTTTACGGTTGACCCCAGGGATCCTCGTAAAAGTTTACGTGGAGGTTTCAGTCAGAGCTCCCTTTAAAAGAATGAAAGAAATTGGTTAGTTTATGGTTAGCCTTCAGAATTTTATGGCATGTTTTACTTAAGTTCCCATTTTAACAGATCCTGGTTCCAATTAGCGGTGTAAGATTGGATGGATCTAAAATGAGCTTCTCTTAACCCTCAGAGTACCACACAACCAAAAAAAAAAAGAATATAAATGTAAAAGGGGTGCATAATTGAGTGTACATCTCTGAGGACACATACAGGTCAAGAACACAAGTAGGTGAATGGATTTTAAGATCTATTTGACCTAATAATTGTTGCCACCAGAGAAGCAAATTTTAAAGAGTAAATGTGGAGCCAATCACCTTAAATGAAATGTCAATTTTAACTAGAAACCATGAAAGTGAAAGTTACAGTTCAGTTAAACAGAACCAGATATTGTAACACTGAATGAATTTCTAGAGCAATTGGGTCAAACTCGTGACGTAGTACATGAGGTTCACCAGACCCGGCCTGTGCATGCAAAGCTCATACTACAAATCCCACAATTCTCTGCTGGTGACCCACAAGGCCACCTCTTTTGCTGAGATCTATTACTGGTGTCAGGCTATAGCCAGGTTAGATCAACAGAAGAAGACATTCCAGGCATCTAGGGTTAACCAGTGAACATCAGTGTCAGAATCTGAACTTTAATAAAGGTTTACTTTGAACAGTTTTTCTTGTTACTCCAAACGTGAATGGTTGGATCATGATTAAATCATGATTGAATCAAGTTATTATCAATGATGTTCACTTGGTATAAATTGGTTACCACTTAATTTTACTTATAAGGGTTGCTAACATGGATCAATAAATCTATATAATAACTTACATTCTGAAATTAGAGGATATAAAGGTGCCCTAAATCAAAATACCCCTAGTTGATTCTTTGCTGAAGCCATGAGTAGATGTTTCACTGTGTAACAGGTCATAGGATGTACTTTCACACATATTGTCCTACACAAGATGTTGAACATTTTATATAATTTTGCAGGATGTTAAACATAAGAATTTGAACATCTTGATCTGCAATATGAACATAAATCCTGCAAAATTATTTAACATCCTGCAAAATAATTTTGCAAGATGCTAAACATAAGATTTTGAAAATCTTATGGTCAACATTTTATGTGAAGATGTTCTTATGTTGAACATCTTCAACATTTCATGTTGAAGGATGTTGCATGAGAGAAGTATTTTCATAATTGACATCCTAAACAGTATAAAAGAATGAACTGTTGACAAAAAAAATTACCGATTTTTGAATTTTTTCCCTTTCAGTATAGTTAATTCAGCAGTCATTACTTCACTTTTATATAATTACAATAATAAACTTTTATTGTGTAAAAGAAAACTTATGACAGTTGGTTTGTCGTAAAAAGAAAAGAAAAGTGTAATACTGTGGATAGTCTTTTTGTATTGTGTAACTAATTGTTAAGATTGTTTCATCATGAAAAATATATTTTGGATTTCAAATTCAAGTAAACTGCTTTATTTTGGAGCTTTTGTTAGGGCGGGTCATTTTTGACCCGTAGGACAAGGGGAGTAAACAGAATGTTAACATCGCACGAGGGTTAATCAAATGTTGATGTCCAGTCATTCCTAAATTGGTGCATGAGTTACTATGAAGCCAAAGGAAGACATATAACTATGCACATGAATACAGACAGACTAAATAAGCTCAAACAAAAATTCAAACAATTACTCAACTGCACATGTATCCTGCAGATCTCCTGTGTGCCTCTGTGCCTGTTTTAGGAAGGAACTATAACCATAACACAGTGGTTGTTTCCTGCCTACAGGAGCTTTAATAGGCGACTGGGCAGCTGACTCACTCGGCATGCAGCGGATGTGTTCCCTTTAGCATGACACTTACAATAGGTACTTGGTTTTGGTTGAAGGTTAAGAAGCAGATATCACCTTATTTTTTTCCCAGGTTTAGCAAAAATCACAGAAGTAAAGCCAAAACATTATCTGAATAGAAAAACAAGTCAAACCAACAATAAACAAAATTATTTCACCATCTGTCTCCACATGATATTTACATAGGTGAATTATGTGTTTTAAAGTGCACAGGACACAGAAAATAATTATTGAGAATGTAAGAAAAAAGAAGCTGCAAGAAGGCATAGAAAGCCAAGGCACCAACTGAAATCTGAAGTTATTTAGAAAGCAATCCTGCTTCCTATCAGTTCAAAACAATACGAGCTGGTTTGGTCCTAACTAATGGCCATAAAAAGGCTTCTTATTACCAACAAACAAAAGATGATAGGTAAAAGAAAAGAACTCACTCAAGACCTTATTGTAGAAAAACAAACTGATTACAGCGATTATAGACATTTTCTACTTTTCTAGAGAGCAAATTAAGGCTACAGTTTTAGAATCAGCTTTGACCAGGTGCTTTCTGCAAGATTTTAGATAAATATGAACAGAAAAGTTTTCTGTAGGCACCAACGACCTCTCCCAGAACCTCTAAGCCTGTCTGAGGACATCACTACAGAAGAAAAAATATTGATTGTTGTCTAAAGTTTGGTTCAGAACTTTGAGTCCGTTCATCTTGATGAGGAAAATGTTGGGAGTCAGTCACTCCCTCAAGTTGAGGAGCTTAGCATTGTCATGGATGTTCACCAGTGATGGTAATAACAGCAGATGGACAGATGGATTGGAGCTCATCTGGAGAAATGTGAGCTCTGCTTGTTTTTGATTTTCTGGGCATGACTCACTGGGAGGAGACCCAAGAGAAGAACCAAAATGACAAAAATTATATCACCCTTCTGGACTAGGATCATCTTGGGTTCCCTCAGAATGAGATACAGCTGGTTCTCAGCATGTGGTAATGATAGATATCTTATAACTGAAGGAAGCACAGATGGAGAAACGGAGCAGGACACTTGATAAAAAATCTGAAGATCTCACAAGGGTGATTTTTTTCAATTAATCAGAATAACAAAGACACAAACTGTCAGCTGGTTTCAGACAAAGATAATAAAGCTGTCTGGTCTAACTTGAATCCAAATGAACAGTTATGGAAAGAACTGAAGATCAGAGTAAACTTACAGAGTACTAAACTGTTTGTATGAAAGAATGGACCAATAACACATGAGAAATGGATGCTACGATTTCCTTCATAAAGAAGACATTTTCAGGTTTTCATTACAAAGAAATATGTTATTAGGTATTGAATAAATTTCAGTAAGAATTTTCAACACTTCGAAACTGTCATTCTATTTTCTTCCATATAATTAATGGACTTTGTTTTGATGTCTTGTAATGTTTGAATTTTCTGAGTTGTAACTGATATATGCTCTTGATTTTATGTTCATCGCCTCCTTAGAAATATATTTTTAGAGAAAAACATATTAAAGCATTTAATAATTATTTTCCTCGCTATGAATATGTGAAAATATAAATAAAATGTTATATAATTATTTTTAAAAAATTCTGTGTATGGACAATAAAGAACACACTTTACACCAATATTAATAAAATTACTATAAAGTTTCTATTAAACTAAACTGGTGAAAAGTCTCTCCAATGTCAAATTTCAACATTTTATTCATGGAATAAAATAACAATTTAATTGAGGAACTTGAGAAAATTATTCAGGATGATTACAATTTTAAATTTCAAAATATTCGTGGAATGCTAGCAGTCTTGTCGACCACAATCCAGATGGGAGGCAACAGCTCTGGCTCACCGTCAGCATGCAGTTTGAATCCAAGTGCTGCCTGGCCTCAGCGTTTATCGCTGCTTCCAAACTGGAACCTAGAGAGAAATGCAATTCAGGCTGCATGGCCAAACGCAGAGGACAGCTGGCTGCTAGTCTGACACATTGGTGTCCCTCTTCACAAGCCCTGTTGGCAACAACATCTTTAGAACAACAAGGAATTACCTGGAGAGGGTCTAAGATTTTGTAAATGTGACATTTGACTCCCTCATGAATTTATGATGCAAAAAATCTTCTGATTCTTATGTTAAGTGTTTAACCAACATCAGACTCTAAATCAAACAACAATACTTACCCGGAATGGTATCATCTTAAAGTCACAGCTCTACGATTCGTAAATGTAGATTTGCTAATAAGACATGGAAGTTCTCAAATGTGAAAATTATGAATTTTGCCCTTAACATGTAGTTTCAAACTCACCTTATGAAACATGTGATGAAAACAGGTGACTTTTTATTGTAATTACAAAAGACTTTACTGTAAAGACAAAGTCTTATTTTTACTTATCTTGCTTAGGAATTCATGTTTCGGATAATACTGAAATTCCCAAATGACTGTGGAGAGCTTTAGAAAAATAAGCCATTTATTTTAAGGTGCACAAATGCTCTTGGCTGTGTGAGGAAAACTAGAGATACATAAAAAGCAGTTGAGCGATTACAAGAAAAATACAGAAGGAAAAAAAAAAGATGTCAAGGGAGAAAGAAGCAGAACCAGGGAAGCGAGGCCTGGCTTTATTATATCCTAATATGCCTTCCATACTCAGCCTGTGAGGAGAAGAGTGCCGAGACATAATTATATCCCCTCCCCAGGCCGTCTTCCTGTATTAACGTCTCCTCTAGTTCACTGGCTGCGACAGAGACAAATGAGAGAGTTTTTCCAGCAGATCATTCTCATCCGTTACTGCCAGTTCCGTGTGATAGATCGTCGCAGCTAAAGCGGGGCAATAGATCAAGGCATAAAAGAGCCTCTGTAGCGTAGACTACCCCTGAAGAGCGTAGCTTTACAGATCATCGCCCGTCTAATGCTTTTGTGGGTTAGGAGTCAGATCCTGTTAGTTGTGGTGCTCCCTTTTCCAACCTTTCTCTGAAACCTTTCTAACATGTCTTTCCTTTTCTAATCATTAAGCTGGAGTAAATTGCTGTAATTGTGCTGTTGACCTCACATTATCACAGGCAATGTGCTTTTTGAGCCTCCTATTGTGAATAATTGACTTTAATTGCCTTGTTATTACACATACACTTAGTATTATTTAAATCATTATTCATATTTACCAGTACCAGACGACTCTGTTGTTGATATAAAAATAATTTTTGCTTTTACATGGTCCACTGTTTTGTATCCCACTTTGAATTTATCATTCATAACATTTATTTTCTATTGCTACAAAGAATTAGATGCTTTTGTCACTGGAAACAAACGTGATTAAAAAGGCAAAAACAAAAAGAGAGAAAAAAAACTGTTTAGAAGATGGAAGGAAGCTGTAGCCCATCATAATTTTGTGATCATTTTTCAGCACAAGTGAATGCATCTCAACAGGACCAGATTTTATGCATCTTTGAAGACTTTTTTCCCAAATTTGAACCAGCCAGAAAATATTGAAATATCATCTCTACTTTGTCATGTCTGCTTGTCTCACAAAGTATGTATCAGGCTTAATTATAAGCTTATTTTAATTTTCAATTGGCAAAAACAGTTTAAATACCACAGTTTGCCAGAATAATAAAAAAAACACAGCTTATTCTTTAATGAAGTACAAACACCTGTTTCCTGTACATTTTTTCCAAGCTTTCTTTTCCTATCAGTAGAAAGTCACTCAGCATGCCTCGTGACTGAACAGTCATTGCTACTTTTTGCAGTTTCATGTTATTTTTGAGATTTCTTCTTTACGTTTTACACAACCTGCCCTTTGACAGCGTGGCAACCTTTCCAGGGTGCACCCTGGACTTGATGCCAGTGATCCTACATGGATGCACAGGTATAGATAATGGATGGATGATTGCTCAATTAAATTAAGGAATGAATATTTCCTCATATTATACAGTATGTGAATAAGAAGTGCAAATGCAGCAGATTTATGCCAATGCTTCTATAAAAAAAGCATAAATCTGGAAGTTTCCAATAAGTAAATTTTTTTTCCAATATAAAGTCTCAGTGGTGCTTTGTTCAGTTCTATCCTTTTGTTGGGAAGAACCAATCAAAGAATTTCTTCAATTAAGAGCTTTTCTTTCACATAAAAAATTATTTTGTGTTCTTCCTTTCACTCCTTCTTGTCTTGCAAATGAATATAAAAGGTGTTGGTTCTGATTCTAGTGGAAGCGAGTCCACTTATGCCATTTACTTGATCAGATGGCTTTAGGCTTATGCTGTATGTCATGTTCTGAATCTCAATATTTGCTAGTATTGCACTAAATGGAAAAAATAAAATAAAATAAAATTACCTGAATTTAGTCTGGACCGGACTGGAATGTGAAGTGAACTTGTACATGAATGGGGCATGTTTGATCCCTAAAATTTCTATTAGATGACATTTAGCAAGTAAGACTCATAGCAAACTGTTACACTGATGATTCAAATTGCACAGTGCATGCTTAATATTTACATTTATCGCTGGTAATTGTGACTATGAAAAGGTTACAAAAGCATAAAGTATTACTGCTGGGGAACAGCTAAGTGTCCTGTCTCAATCAGGGGTAGTGAAAAGACATTCCTAAATAGCATACTGCTTCTTTATATGCTACAAGTAACACGACGAATTAGCAGGGCTGCACAACATTACAGATTTCAATTAATTCTGATCAGCACAGATGTTGCATCACTCTCCCACGAAGCAGGCTCATTTTTATGCAAATTGAAGCTGTTAGATGAGGGAAAGGATAGCTGGAAACTGTGAAATGGATAAATTTACATCTATAGAAGCTTGAAGGTATTTGTCAATATGATGCTTAAATCTTCTATAAATACTAGTGCTAATTTATCTTAGTGAATTTAGCTACAAGTACAATAATGCAATTTTTGATGCAATTTTTTGCTCTTACACATCTTGATTTGAGCAGTTCAGAGGTTGTTGTTTTTTAAACCTAAACATAAGACAAGTAATGTTGTAATTCCAGTCATAAATGTCCACTCAGTTCCTGACAGAAGCCTTGACAGGAACCCTGAAATCTCATAAGGGTCAAAGTGTGTGTGACTTCCCTCACCCAAACAGGATATGTTTAAAGAACTTCTGTAAACCTCGCCTACTTTTTCTGTAAAATGTGTCATAGGAGTCATTTTTCTTGTCTTTCTCTTCATCGGGGGTTGTGGGAACCAAGGCTGCTGTGATGACAGCTATCGTGGCATGGGCTGGTTCGAAGAAGTCACCCCATTGTTCACTTTGATAAATCGTTTAGATGGTAGTGACCTCTTCAGACTACTCTTCCTTCTATGACTTTGATGTATTTAAGTGTGAGAAACAGTTGGGGTATAGTTCTCTGACTTCTCTAGACAGTTTCCTTGTCAGACCATAAAAATTTAATTTGAATCCTCTCGAGATTTAAACACGTCAAAGATAGGTAATAATGGATCTGTCCATGTTTTCCTGTACTGACGTCTCAACGTTGAAACTCCTGAAAGCAAAGGAATCTGCAGAAAGATTTTAAGACGGGGTTACAGATTATTTTAGGGTGCCTTGCATGCATCTTTACAGTTTTCCACATTTTAACATCATCTAGCCACAAACCTTTACATATTTTATTGGACTAATTGACAAACACAAGGTAGTGCATAATAGTAAACTATAAAGGAAATGATAAGGTCTGACATGCATTGCAAATTACACAATTTGAGCATCTCAAAGATTGCTGTTTATTCCTTCATCTAAAGTTAGAAGATGATTAGAAGATCCCACAGTAAGACACAACTGGAAAATATGTGATGGTCCAGCTGTTCTGTGTTGATGGGGAAAAGGATGTAGCAAAGTACCAGACAATCCTGGAATACAACTTCTTGAAATTGTTTTTAATTTGTCATCTTCCTTAAACGCTTAAGAATTGCTACACATGCAACTTCATGTAAGCGTCACATCAAATCCCAATAAAATACATGTAAGTCTATGTTTTTAATGTGACAAAATGTGAAAAAACTCTTGGTATAAATATTTTTTATGCCAAGAAGTGAATTTCCAATTGACATAAAACTGACTACTGTAATGTTGAATCATCATTAGTTAATATTATAGTACTTAACAATGGAGAGAATGTCACTTTTTCACATTTTGTCAAACAGATATTAAAAACATTTCAATGTGAGAATCAGATATTGAATAATTTGTCTCTGTCTCATTTCCCAGACACGCGCAAGTATTCATCTTGCTCTCTATTTCATCTTTCCGTCTTGTCTTTGCCTGAAACATTGAGATTCACCACAACAGGTGTAGAGGTCAACTGAGAGGTCACAGCTTTTACATTTGACTTGCTAAAGACTGGCGACAAGAAACCTGCAGAAGGAAAAGAATCCAGGATACTAAAAGGCGTGATTTATCACGTCTGCCAGAATTCTGCCGAGACTGGATGAAAAACGGCCTCGAAGGTTAGAAAACACAGTCTGTTGTCAATATTTTAATCCGACTGTGTCCACACAGTGTCACGCTTTATTTAGCTTTTTCATACTTTATCACATAAGAATCCTGAAATACGAAGCAAGGCCATAAATATCAAGCTTTTTCTTTAAGGTTGTTGTATACATGTTAGAAATTACATGACAGATTTTACTGACTGAAATACATTTAGTTAAACTTTGAGCAACTGAGTTTAGCATAATTTAAGGATTGTCATTAATACCAGACTTGCAGAATGTAAATGGGAAAACGTATTGATTAACAAAAAATTCTGTACCTTTTAAAAATCTCAGAAATAATTTACTTACTTGCATTAGCCCAGTTGCTTGATAATTATATTGCTCTAAAAGCTTTCTGTAATTCACATCATATAACACATTATTGCTTAAATGTACACAATATATTAATTTTAAAAGCAGATCATTTGTTTAATCTACATAATCTCTATTCTAGTGATGTATTTCTATTCTGCTCATGGTGTCAGTATTCAGTTACTGTTCTCTGTATAGCTTATTTTTGTTTTACTTTGAAAAGCAGCATGTTCTACTTGTTTCCTTGTAGTTCTCTGTGTTGGTCTCTATATTCTTTTTTCAGCTTTTTGATCCAAATCTTGATTGTTTTTAATTTTGTATTGCTTCTCAAATTTATTTCCCACGTTCCCTGTTGTATTTTATCAGACATTTTCCCCATTTCTTCAGTTTAACGTCAGTTACTTGCCTTCCCTCACAGCTGCACCCAGTTTCTAATCAACCACCTGCTCAGAAATCAACTATGTCTCAGTTAGTAGCTCTTTGCCAGAGCAAAACATTTTTAGATTGTAATAAATACTCACATGACAATTACTAGTCAGAAAGGATTTTTTTTTAAAAATCTTGTTTTATTTATGCATTTTTGCATCTTGCTCTTCATAGGTTTTATGCCATCTACTAGTGCATGTGGGAACATGCAATTTTTAAATGTAATTATTTTCATCTTGGATTTTTGATTTATATGCATCATTAAAATTATAAGGCTAATATGTAGGCCACCAATGGCAGGTATTTATGCTATAATCAATTAAAATCATGTAGACTGCATTTTTACCACCATAGAGCCACGCAAAAGAAAGTTATTCTTTGTGAATAATAATTAATGCTGATGATTCACATGAACAGATTACAGACTGTTGCATCTCACCTAACCCCACTGTAAGCGCACATACACACTGGCAAGTGAATTATCTTGGCTACTAAAATGATGAACCTCCAACCACAATGTGACATTGAGAAATTCATTTGCACACCATTTGCCAACTGAAAACTCACACGTCTGGACCTCCTTTATCCCCCCTACAGCAATCTAACGTCAACCCCACTTCCATCAATCACAGCTGGAAGTGGAGCCTGTATTCTGAAACATGTGTGCTGGTTGGAAGTGGTGGTGAGAGGAGGTTTGGTACCAGAAGGAACAGCCAACCAAATAATTTGGAGCTGTCTCCACGGAACCACACACCCCACTGAGGCTACCGTCACTCCTGTACCCAAAACAGCGACATAAGGCTGTCACTGCCCAAAACAAGATGTCATGTCAAGGCAGGAAAATTACACAATAACGAGCCTCACTGGAGATTAGGCTAATGAGAAAATCAAAAAACAATTTAATTCTTGTCAGCATCTTTAAATTACCTCTCTTCGCGGTACACTGATTAAAAAAAAAGTCTGCCACTCAGCCGGCTGTCCACTATAAATAACCCCTAGGCTTTTTGGACTATGGACCACTTACTTTATTATGAGCGGTTAAACATACAACACACACATATCTCTGTGGACACATTTTTTACGCTTCCCCAGTAGCTCCTTTAATTCTTTTAGAGTAAGAAAGATTTGCTTTGGCAATACAAATGTATGACTTATGCGTTCATATAGAGTAATGGATTATTTATACTTGTGGTTGATTTAGGTTTAAAGGATTATTTAATGTTACCAACCTGCTTCTTCTGAATAATAATACAGACATAATAATACATTTTGTAGAAGAATCTTAACTAAGCTAAAGATTGGGGTTATGGCAAAGAGGACTTCCATTCTGAGGCTTGGAGCTCATCGGTAAAATAAATAGTCAAAGTATCAGTAAAACGTCATCTGAATAACTGGTCCCCAATTGTAAGAAGCGTCCAACTGGCTTAATGACAATGACTACTGAGAGAAGTATTTACTTTTTTTAAATTGAAATGTAGATATAATGCAAAGCAGATAAATTTTGATCAAGTTTATTCTTCTTCACATAGTTTTATTATATTTTGAGGGTCTATATCGGAAACCATGTTGATCACAAGCAACATGGTTTCTCATATGAAATCAAGTTGCATAGAAATATGGTTGAAAAAATGTATATTATAAATTTGCCAGTGTTCTGAATAATTTTGTCTTAACTTTTGGGCTTTTGAGGTTTACTGATAATTTTAAAAATCTTTTCCATTTCTGCTTTGTTTGTGTAGTAATATGATGGGATCAGTGGTGATCAGTGGCATGCTTCATGCACTTAGCATCTGGGAATTCAATGATTATCAAGCAATAACAGAGGGTTCTTTTTTACCATAACAGTGGCTTTTCAAAAACATTTCTGTGTTTTACATGCCAGTGAGCATTAGAATATATATCCATCCATCCATCCATCTTCTTCCGCTTATCCGAGGTCGGGTCGCGGGGGTAGCAGCTTCAGAAGGGAGGCCCAGACTTCCCTCTCCCCAGCCACTTCTTCTAGCTCCTCCGGGGGAATCCCGAGGCGTTCCCAGGCCAGCCGAGAGACATAGTCCCTCCAGCGTGTCCTGGGTCTTCCCCGGGGCCTCCTCCCGGTGGGACGTGCCCGGAACACCTCACCAGGGAGGCGTCTAGGAGGCATCCTGACCAGATGCCCGAGCCACCTCAACTGGCTCCTCTCGATGTGAAGGAGCAGCGGCTCTACTCTGAGTCCCTCCCGGATGACTGAGCTTCTCACCCTATCTCTAAGGGAGAGCCCAGCCACCCTACGGAGAAAACCCATTTCGGCCGCTTGTATCCGCGATCTCGTTCTTTCGGTCATGACCCAAAGCTCATGACCATAGATGAGGGTGGGAACGTAGATCGACCGGTAAATTGAGAGCTTCGCTTTTTGGCTCAGCTCTCTCTTCACCACGACGGACCGGTACAGCGCCCGCTTGACAGCAGACGCTGCGCCAATCCGCCTGTCGATCTCCCGCTCCCTTCTTCCCCCATTCGTGAACAAGATCCCGAGATACTTAAACTCCTCCACTTGGGGCAGGACACCCCCCCTGACCCGGAGAAGGCACTCTACCCTTTTCCGGCTCAAGACCATGGCCTCGGATTTGGAGGCACTGATCCTCATCCCGGCCGCGTCACACTCGGCTGCGAACCGCTCCAGCGAGAGCTGCAGATCACGATCTGATGAAGCCAAAAGGACCACATCGTCTGCAAAGAATATAGAATATAGAATATAGAATATATATATATATATATATATATATATATATATATATATATATGAGAGAGCCTTCATTGCAAACTCGATGAAGCTGTGGAAAACCACCCTTGAAGCCAACTGCAAACCACTTGCACAAGTGTCCATCAAATGTGGCATATACCAAGGAGATGCTCTGTCCCCGCTACTGTTCTGCATAGGCCTGAACCCCCTCAGCCAAATTATCAACAAGACTGGCTACGGATACCGACTCAAAAATGGGGCCAACATCAGTCACCTTCTCTACATGGATGACATCAAGCTGTATGCCAAGAGTGAGCGAGACATCGACTCACTGATCCACACCACCAGGATCTACAGCACGGACATTGGGATGTCATTCGGACTAGAGAAGTGTGGTCGGCTGATCACAAAGACGGGGAAGGTCATCCGCACAGAAGGGGTCTCACTCCCAGAAGGAACAATAGCAGACATAGAGGACAGTTACAAGTACCTAGGTATACCACAAGCAAATGGCAACCTCGATGAGGTCACAAGGAAAGGAGTCACAGCTAAATACCTCCAACGAATAAGGCAAGTCCTGAGAAGCCAGCTCAATGGCAAGAACAAAATCCGCGCAATAAACAGCTATGCCCTGCCAGTAATCAGATACCCTGCTGGAATAATTAGCTGGCCAAAGGAGGAGATAAAAGCCACTGATATTAAGACTAGAAAACTACTAACAATGCATGGAGGGTTCCATCCCAAATCCAGCACCCTGAGACTGTACACGAGCCGCAAGGAAGGAGGCAGAGGACTAGTGAGTGTGAGAACCACAGTCCAGGACGAAACAACTAAGATCCATAAATACATCAGGGACAAAGCCTCAACAGACAATGTGCTCAGTGAATATCTCAGACAACAGGGAACGGAGGTTGAGGTGCCAGAGATGCCATCATGGCAGGACAAGCCCCTACATGGGATGTACCACCAGCAAATAACCCAAGTGGCTGATATCAGTAAATCCTACCAATGGCTGGAAAAAGCTGGACTCAAGGACAGCACAGAGGCCCTCATCCTGGCCGCCCAGGAACAGGCCCTAAACACCAGAGCAATAGAGGCCCAGATCTACCACACCAGACAAGACCCAAGGTGTAGGTTGTGCAAGGAGGCCCCTGAGACAGTCCAGCACATAACAGCAGGGTGCAAGATACTGGCAGGGAAAGCGTACATGGAACGACATAACCAAGTTGCAGGCATAGTGTACAGAAACATCTGTGCAGAATATGGACTGGAAACCCCGAGATCAAAGTGGGAAACACCCCCAAAGGTGGCGGAGAACGACAGAGCTAAGATCCTGTGGGACTTCCAGATCCAGACAGACAAAATGGTAATGGCGAACCAACCAGACATTGTCGTAGTGGATAAACAACAGAGGAAAGCCGTTGTGGTAGATGTAGCAATACCAAGCGACTGCAACATCAGGAAAAAGGAGCACGAGAAACTAGAGAAATACCAGGGCCTCAGGGAGGAACTGGAGAGGGCCTGGAAGGTGAAGACCACAGTGGTGCCTGTGGTCATCGGGGCCCTCGGGGCAGTCACCCCCAAACTGGACCAATGGCTACAACAGATCCCAGGAACAACATCAGACATCTCAGTCCAGAAATGTGCAGTCCTTGGCACAGCCAAGATACTGCGCAGAACCCTCAAGCTCCCAGGCCTCTGGTAGAGGACCCGAGCTCAGAGGATAAGAACCACCCGCGGTGGGTGAGAAGGGAATTTTTTTTAATTTTTTTATATATATATATATATATATATATATATATATATATATATACTGTATTTGTCTCATTAAAAAACTAATAACTTCTGAAATGTTTGATCACTTTGTAGGAGAGAGTCCCCTCACCTGATCCAATTAATCCTCATCTTTGTTTCTGATCTTCCCCTGAAGACTCCCCAACTCTCGCTGCATCCCAAGAAGCTTTTTTACCGACGCAGCATCTGCTTTTTGCTTTCTGCTCCAATGTCGTGGTGGTAATTAACTGGCAAAATGTTAGCTACAGCATGTCATGAAATGGCCACATCATTATTCCCAAACAACCTGCAAGCATATGGCACCAAATGTTACATTTCCCTAATAACCCCTGAGACTAGCAATGTGAGCTAAGAGAAGAGAAGGAACGGTTTTGTTTGGATATCAAGGGCTCAGCTGAGAGTTATCAGTTCATTCTGCCAACAGTAGAAGTTTATGGGACAGAGCTTGGAGCTGTTTAGTTGTTAAAATTAGAGACAACATAGGAACAGGTGCCACACTATAGAAGCATCTCTTGAGAACAAAGGTCCACTCCAGTGGTTGAGGCACTGCCTTGAATGTGTTTTATGATTATGTTTTTGTTTTAATCATAGGTGACTGATTTTGCTATAAAATTAAGGAGCAAAATTTGGAAATATATATATTTCTGTTTTCATTCCATTTAAAAAAAAACATCAAATAAAGTGGATAAAATTAAGAGTTATTCTCTAACTCATTAGATGAGGATGTACAGAGCTAGCTCATTAGAAACTTTTTTCTTTAGTTTTCACTGTCTTGGCTGATTTTATAAGCCTAATCTCAGAGGGTTTTAAATGATTCAACACTTAACCATGTTTTCACATACTGTACATACTCAGATTACATACTATTATGTTTCCTGAAGGAGTGGTGTTTGATATGTTGTTTGATAATATGGTCACAGATACTACTGGGGGTTCTACAAACTATAAATAAACTGCTTGAAAATAATGTCTAAGTCTAATCACACGTATTTGCAAAAATATCTATGTAGTATTTGCAATTGTTTTAGGCAGGCTGAGTACATGTTGAATTGAAGCTTATGGCAGTGGAGCTTAAAAATAGTTTTAGATTTTAAATTGAAAACTCGAGTGGCAGTTCCTGTCAAGAGTTAAAACAAGATTTCTTACATTGCTGGCAACCATGTTTTCCTTTGTGTAGGCCACTTGCACAACAAGACATAACCTAGCTGTGTTAAGTAGCCTAAGCACTCATAATTTTGACATTTGTCTCTTTCACAAAACATTTCTTTTGTAAGCCACCTCTGATCTCTCTCTGGTCATTCATAAAACCCAATATCTCCCAACATCAATCCTGTTCTTGGTCGAGTAAGACTCTCCAAATTGTATATTTCAGCTTCTTACTGCTCCTTTATAGTAGCAAATCCTTATATGGTCACAGAAAACTGCATCATAACTGCATCAGTTCCCCAACCTGCAAAAGCATCTTTCTCCTACAAGTCAGCTGATACAGGCTTGTGACTTCTTTGATTGGCTAGTCAGTGGCGTAATTGAGGGCTGACTTCTAACCACTGTATTTTCAGAGTGAAGTTTTAGGAGATTGAAAGTATGTCTCTTAGTCTGTCTGATTACATATCAATATGGTCATTTGGTTCAGATTAATACTGCAGTTCAATCAGCTCATGTACTGAGCTGAGCTGGGTGCATAGTTATTGGTTGATGAAACGACTTCTTTTAGGAATGAGTTAAGCTCTATATGGACCTCATAGCCTTAACATTGTTTTCACAAGAATAAACATGTTAGCTGCCAAATTAAGCCACCTGACTCATAATGCTCCCCGCCGCTTCCGTCTTTCACCATTTCACCAAGACTTTGATTGCCAGTCTTGAGTAGCCAAGCGGCTAACGCCATTTCCACCTCTTTACGTGCACCACTGCTCATCTCGTCACTGCTCTCGCGAAGCCATATGGCTTACGGACATGCTCCCCATTTGTCAAATAATTTCTCAAGCGAGAGGACAGGAAGGAGGGAAGAGAAAGATGTGCACAGAGCAAAATCTCATCCACCCACTCTGTTTCTGACTGAACACAGGTTTTGAGAATGGAGCAGTTGCAGTTGGCTTGTTAGGGTTCTTCAGGACTGATTCTTAACTGATATTGAATCGGATAGAAAGCTGAAGCAATTAAACACAGTACTTTATTCATTGGCACAGCTTTTAAATCTCAAAAGAGAAATCACTTGTGAAATTCAAGATTAATTTGAGTGAATTTAGAAATCAGTTGTGGGCAGTTTTTGTCTTTTGTTCCCCATTCTACTCTTGTTAAATCAACTTAATTACCCCTATCTACCAACTTCCTTATTGAAGCCAAATGCATTGAAAACATTTGAAGTAAACTAATAAGCAACACCAGTTCTCTATAATATTTACGCCTTCTAAATTTCATGACTTAGTATATTCCTGAAGCTCCATGATCATGTATGCTCTGAGGACTTTGCTGCTGAGAGAGTTAAGCCTTCTTCTCCCGATGGCCTGATGTTGGCAATGCATGACAGTGCCAGTTGACAACAGCGGCTACGGATGACAGATGACAGCAGAGGACGAAGTGGTTTGTTGTGTGTGTGTGAGTAAATGGGGGCTGCTTATGAGGATAAGGTGTCCGTGGGAGATCTCCGAACACACATACTCACACACCATCGCATTACCACAACTGAGGCATTAGCTCAAACACATGCCGACATCCTTGTGTATTCAGACTTGCCTGCACGCACATAAAGGCACACGCATGTTCCTCCCAGGCATCATCCCATCTATTTGACACAGTAATTACAGCACACACTGATTCCAATGATGGATGAACTCCCAGTCTGGGATGATCAGTCCCTCCTTCCTCCTGCTTTTTCCTCTTTCTTCTCCCTTGTGTTCTTCTCCCTGCCTCGCCATACAACTTCCAGGCTTGTTTATTAAAGAGCTTTTAAAACCTCCTAACATTACTGTAGGAAGGATGTCAAATATGATTGATAAAACCAGATAAGAAGATTTCAACTCCAGGAAGAGGATTGGCAGATTAAGGCAGCATATTTCCTTTTATTAAAGCTTAAATAATTATAGATGTTATTTCTTTATTACCATCTCTGACTATAGCACAATATCAAGTTTTTTGTTTGTTGATTTATTAGCATAACATTATTGCACCATTTGAAGTACAATGCACTATTATAATCTACATCAGTCAGTATCATAATAAGTCTATTAATTCATCAAATATCTATCACAGATCTCAATTAATGTAATCAATTTATTTTTATGTTAATTACACTAAAGTTCACTCCCTAATTATACAAACAATAGAAAACAAAAACCTCACCTTTTCTACTCTACTTGTACAGTAAAAATAGATTTGATCAGTTTAATAGTTTTCAAAATAAAACTAAAGTTAAAAATTCAATATAAGCTGATGAAAATTTAGCTTTCATCACAAGTATTTTGGCCTATGTGTATTTTTAAAGAAATGTGTTTCATCACCAGAAATCAGGAATTCTAAGACCTAACATTAATTTGAAAGAGAGAGAGGAACCAAAGGATGGAACCACCTCTGAGATTTTAGATCATAGACACTTCGTATTCTTGTGATCAACTTGCATCGCTACTTTGGAATAGAATAACTTTCATACCTCTTTCGACCAGAGACAATCATCTTCTGCTCCAGTTCAGTCTATCCGTTAGGTCACTCAGAACCCGTGAGAAGGGCGAATAACAAGTTATAAGCAAATGAAAACACTAAGTATAAAAATAGGCACCCCAACATAATCTTAATTGCTCATTGCAATAAGTTTTTTAGAGTTTTTTCAATTATTCAGTGCAACTCCACATGCAACCGCTAGGGGCCGCCTGTCACATTGGTGGCATAGAGAAGGTTGGACACAGAAGAAGAATTAACCTTCCTGTTAGATGCTAATGGAAGCGCAACATGTGTGTCTCATCTTTCCTACATTACAGGTCAGTAAAATGTATTTGGATGCATATATATTTATATATATATATATATATATATATATATATATATATATATATATATATATATATATATATATATATATATATATATATAGATAGATAGATAGATAGATAGATAGATAGATAGATAGATAAAAGAGTTGACGAGGCTATTAAACCAAGAGTCAACTAGTTGATTGCATGTTCACATGTTCAATCGAAATTGTCTTTTAAAAATTTAGACATCCCCTTTACAAGAATTTATTCTGGTAAATATTTTTTTTAATTAAGCATTGAAACTACACAAAGTTAATATTCTTTGACAATGCATTGGTAAATTTTAATGAAAAGATAAACAATGCCTCTAAAAACTAAAAGCTAATATTAAACCATATTTTCAGTTAAGAAAAATGTAGGCACATTTTAAAGTGCTCACTAATTTGGAGCAGTAATATACATAAATCCTCTTCAACTTCTGATTATCAAATTTGGCACCGTATCACATATTCATGTCCTTTTAGCTATTGCATTGAATTTTCTTTTTTTTCCCTAACTGTATAATTGAGCTGCTGTTTTTTACATGGGGGAGCGAGGCGAAGAGAAAAGGAGGCTTGTCGCCTCAGGATGAGAGTGAAGTGATTCTGTAAGGAAGGTTTGCACTGCCCATCCACACAGACTGGCTAAGAAATCACCCACCCCTGATGCATCAAAATCTGTCAGAGAAAAAACAGAGACACAGCGAGGTCACACCAAACGGGATGAGCGACCTTCTCGACGGCTGCTGATGTCTTTTTCATTAGTTGCCATGGGGCGGGTTGAGGGAGAGTGGGGGGTTGCTGATTCGGTTGAATACCCCAGCGAATTGGCCTGAAATACAAGGCAATCAAGAATAATGTCATTGCCCACACAAATTAATGCAAGACTCATAACATTGTGAATGCGACTATTAATATAAAGAATACTCAGTGAAAAGTTATCTAATTTTCTGAAACATTTTACAATCTATATGAATGTAGAAATGTTCTGTGACTAAAAAGATGATTAATATAACAACTGCTGGATATAAAATTAATTTTATTACTGGAGTTATGAGCTTCTGCTGGTTTTCAGAGATCGTAGATCTTGTGATACAGCACAAAATAATATTTTACTACTGCAATGTGCTTAAACAAGGTATGCTGCCTCTGATTTATTAATATATTTTCTTGTGAAAGCATGATTATTCTTCTACTTGAGCCAATAAGATATTATTCTTGCATAACCCAGAGCTGTTAGATAATCAGAGATGAGTTTTTAACACAATTTCATCACTCATGCTTTTCCTGCGATAGCTCATTGAGCATTTTTACAGTTACACATGGACCTATAGAGGAAAAAGACACTAATTACCAAGGTCTATAAAAGGCCGTCTTGACCAGACAAGATCTCAAAAACATTTTTAAATGTTAAGACCTACTTTTTATACTTAACCAACATTCCACTGAGATTCATTTCTAATCTGTATTATTGAATATTATCTTATGGCTGCTCGGAGGCTCCAGCATTTTGCAATTAGTTGTGCTGTAGGTATGAAAAATGGACAAAGCTTTTGACTTTGGATAATCTTGACCTGAGTCAATATAACATTCTCCCCTAAACATTATTTTATAAAAGATAAGCTTCTATTGTTTTGATAAGCTACAGCAATATCATAAGATTTATTCCTATCCTTCACTGTATTCAGTTTTTCCAAGATTTGGTATGATGGGAAAGTTCGACCTCTGCTCAAACCCCCTCCAGCACATCCCAAAGATTCTCAATGGATTTAAGGTCCAGAGTCTGTGGTGATAAATCCATGTGAGGATGACATCTCACACTTCCTGATCACTTCATCTGCCTCTCTTCTTACCCTGATGCACCCATCACTCTGGAAGAGGCTAATCTGGACTCATCAGACCAGATGTTCTACAATTGCTCCAATGTTTAATTCCTTCGCTCCCTTGAAGCCTTTTCTCCAGTTAGTCTCAAGTGAATTTCCAATAGCTATGCTCTTACTTTCACCACGAAATGATCATCAATCACAATCTTTCAGGATTTTTCTTCCTGCCACCTTAAGGCCAACCTGCCCATTTGGATTTTACCTACTGCTTCAGATTAGCCACTACGTCTGATCTAGACCAATCATGTCTGTTGTTCCCTAAACATACAAATATGATTTTATGGTCAATTAAACAGCAACATGGGATTATTGTATACCCTTTCTACAGGCTAGTAAAATATTTAGTCTGTAGAATACAATGGACAGTAAATTATTTTTATATTTTCCTGTGCATTTACTTTCCACCAATCCAAGATTAAGGTCAAATATCAACTATGAGTGATTTAGTGGAATTTTCACAACCATTTACCTTTTCATTCAGCATCATAATTACTTCAAAACAATGGTCTGTCTCCCCTCGTATAACTGGCGCCTATTCCGCCCTGAATATTGCTAGAGAATGGGAAAAAGCACTGCTTCCACAGAGGATGTGAACATGGGCTGTGGGCACATTGTTGGCCTTGAGTCCCACCACACTACAGTCTTCCAGGGCTTTTGGTGTAGAGGGGGTCAGTAGTTGGTAGTCCACTTCTGCAGTTTCCTGTTCGCATGGCATTTAGACCTACAAGGCACCAGGGACCTGGCCACTGTGAAAGACTATGAGCAGGAGGCGAGTAAATCCCTTCCTGACGTCAGTGACGTGTTTGGCTCGCGTGACGAGTTGAAGGCTCAGGAATAGGTGAAAAAAATTAATAGTATAGAGAATACTGCCAGCATGACTCAGAGCTGTTGGTTTGAAAAGGAAGCCATAATTCATTTGCTCTCTTTAAAAGTCTTGGAGTTCACCAACTTCTTTTGAAAAACTACTCATCTCCTTGGTTGAAGAAAAGAACTTAAAAAAAAAATTCAAATGAGATCAGATTCTAAGTAACCATACATGTTGATTAAGTGGATAAGAAGTAAATGAAAAACAGTAAAATTAGGATATGTGAAAAACATTATTTTTTATGTTCAGGTTTACAAAAAGGAGCTGCTTCTTGTGATTACCGGACTCTCCCTACATTATGCCAGCTTTGCATAAATCTTAGGACAATTGTCATCACCCCAGGAAAGGAAGACATTTTCTTGCTCTGTATCCTTGTCATGTTTTCACATTGGCATGGCCCCCTATTGTTGTACAGAATTGGACAGAGTCGGGCTCTTTGATGCGTTAAGTGATTTACTGACCAACTGGACATAAACAAATGGTTCATTGAGGACTCTGGGCAGGAAGTCCCCTCTGGCTTCAAACGGGTGCGCCGAAAAACAATAGTTTGAGGTCTATTTTTCTCTGTGATTTCTGTCATTGAGCTGAGTGATAAAAATTGTAGCACTAAACTGGAAATATGATAACTGTGACTTTTTCTTTGTAATCTTTACTACAGCTTTGTAAGTTTTAATTTATGGGATCAACGACCTTTTTTATAGCTGGAAGCTTGTTAACTTTTGACTTTTGATACCTTGATGGTCAAACTATAGTATAGTATGTAAATAAATCTCAATCAATAGCTCTTCACTGGGTTTTGACTTGCAGTATAAACTGTACTACATGGACTGATGTTGCTCAGTGGAAATAAGATATAAAATATGTAGCTGTAAGAATAATTTTAACGATAATGGGTTAAATTTTTTTTTAAGGGTGTTAATCTTTTGGTTACACTGGGCTTATTTAATAATTTGATCTATTTTGTTCACTTAGATAATTGTGCTTCTCTATCTGTGGTTGTGTTGGAAAAGCAAAGTATATACAGAATTGTCTCTTCTAAATCTGCCCAGATACCCAGAAATTATGCTTAATTACATGGATTTGCTAACCAGAGTCATACAGAGTGGAATTAAGAAAGACTGCAGATATTAGTTGATGAAGTAGTGCTAAGATGGCTCCACTGTGCATATTAGTGGTATATAAAGTATATTAAGGTATAGTTGGTGCCTGTTAAAAAGGCATTTGCAAGTGTTTTTAGACTGTGTATTCACAAGGTCTATTATGGTTGTAGTCATTAACCTACAGTAGACTGAGCACATGTGAACTTTGGTTTATTTTCATTTGTTAACAAAAATGTTACATTTAAGACATCAGGATGTTTCAAAGCAATATTTAAAGCAAATGCTCAGCAGATAACTGTATATGCTGTAATTTTTGTGATTGAACCAGTTGATTTGTTTGCATGAGTCAAAAATGTTTTCTGCTTTTTAAAATTCACCTTATGTATAAACAAGATAGAGCCATCTGAATCATCACTATATCAGGTATATTTATTTTTCAGTGTGTTTTATATTAAGAGGAAGCTCTTAGAGGAGGGAGATCTGGGAGTGCCCTTTAAATTGGGATCCTGTTGTGCTACAAAGGGAGAAATAATCATTCATTAACTCCGCTGACCCCACAGAGGAGGGGTAGGGGTTTAAATCGAGACCCTCTTTGTGTCATCCACTCTGCAGCTGGGTCAAGTCAATTGACAATGCACATAATGATCTTAAATGGATTAACTGGCCAAACACGCCCCAGAGTTTCCTTTTCAATTATGGAGCGAACAGATTTTTAAAATGGAGTCCAGTGTGGATAGCAGCGTCCAGACGACCCCTGGGGGTTACATGCTGTGTGCGTGTGTGCGTGGGGGTGTGTGTTTCAGTGTGTCATTGGGAAAGAGTTGACAGAGTTGGTTACAGCCTTCAGGTCATGCACGGACTCACTTGGAAAGGTGTTTTATGATAATAGAGGAAGGATGAAAGCTGTGAGACAGGAAAGGTGAGCTGGTACGTGTGTCTGTGTGTGTGTGTTCGTACGTGCAAGCCTGGGGGTTTCAGACATGTCATTTCTCGATAAGCTCCCTGAGGAACAGACTTTATTGTCACAATGAAGACCCTGACAGACAAGTTAATCAATCTGGCAATTTGGTGTTGCACATCTCCCTTGTTCCTGCACTCACTTCCTCTCTGCTCACCCCCCCCCCCACACACACAGTATGTGTGTTCACCTGCTGAAGTGTTCCAGGTTAGGATGTTAAACAGCAGGTCTTCTAATCACCTTTAACAATTTCTCATAAAATAAACAAACTAACAAAATTAATAAGCATGTGAAATGAGAGAGTATCTGTGTTTTGTTGCTGGATGTTAGCTTGAAGCAAGATGAATTTAGAAAAGAACATCTCAAATCATATTGCCTTTCATTTCTGAGGTTTAACTAAGACTTTACTGGTTAGATAAGACTAATGTGTCTTCATTCAGTTTTCAATGTGTAGGAATTACAAGCACAACAAAATGATTTTTAACATCAAATATTTAAAATGCAGTTTTTTTATTATTATTTTTTTTTTATGTATTCAGTGATATTCTAATAGGATATTGTATTTTACCTGCTTGTGACATCAAGTATCTGAAAGTGTTTGCTGAGAGTCCACTGTTAATAAAAGATCTGCTCTGCTAAGCTGCAGCCAAAGATTGCTTTACACATAAGATGTCATTAAAATACTAAAGGGGTCCAGATTTCAGGATAGTTGTTATCCACATACTTTTGTTGTGGAAATAAATCCTAAATCACTTTGTGACTTTGTATTTTCCCATCCATCTTTATCACAGCAGAGTTAAAACATCTTCAGCTAAATTAATGTTTCTAAAAAAATTGTCTCAAGTTCTTGTACATTATGCATTTGTGCTATACTGACACACTATTAGGAGAAGGATGTGAACATTATTGATATCTTTTGCCAGCAAATATCTTTAGCCTAAATGTGAGAAGTTTACATGTTCTATGTGTCTGTCAGTTATTTCCATTTGCAATTTTCCTCCCACTGTCTTAAACCATACAAGATTGGGAAAAGGAATGAATCTTTCAATGTGTGTTTGTGAAACTCTGTGTTGACCTTTGAAGGGAGGGTTCAACTGCCCTATAACTATGACCAAAGTATGTAAAAGAAATTATGGTTTAATTATATGATTTAAACTCACCTGGACTGACAGCGTTGCTTTGCATCACAGTAAAAGATGTAGACAAATGTTTCATATTATAGATCAATCTTAGATATTAGTACATTTATTCAGAAGAAGAGGAAAAAAACAGTAAATACTTTGAAACAAAATCACCAGTTGCTGATAACGTCATTAATTATGCCTAACAGAATGATTATTTGCCAACAGAAGTGTTAGTTTGTATTTTTGATGTCAACAGAGGCTGCTAAGTTTGAGAATAACCTAAAACGTTAATTAAACTTCATCATCTGATTGTAATTATCCATACCAACACACCTGAAGGAATGAGCATGGCCTATTGGTTTACATTTTCCAGGATTTAATAAATTAATGTTCCAAGCTAAAGAATGTTTTGTGATCACAAAAAATTAGAGGTGCTTATATGTGCTTGAACCCTCTCTGGTTTTTAACTACAGCTGTGAGAGAGAGATACAGAGCTTCCACGGCCTCTTTTCTGCACGCTCCAGTGTTACATGATCTAAGTGGGGGGGTTTTTCTGAATGGCAGCACTGAGTCGACCGCACAACTGTGCTGTGTTGTGACAGCTTTGATTAATTTGATAATGATGACCTATTGTGGCATTTTATGCTAAGGTAAGCACAGCTGGCTGTCCGGGTCAGAAGGAGTAGGAGGAGGTCGCGTTATGAGAGCGTTAACTTTGTTAACAGAGACACGGCCAAAGGGGAGACTCAGACCAAGGACAGGGATCAATGAAAGAGTCGTTTAATGAAATGGACAGTAACCTTGAAGGCGATGTGGGTCGTCAAGCTGGAAGCATCAAACACCACTGCTCGTACCTTTATTCGTCATTTCGCCTTGGATTTTTTTCATTTGTTTCTGCCTTTTTGTGATTTTTAGTGATGTTCACTTGTATTTTACAAATCTCAAAATTTTTTATTTAATTGTCCTCACGTGAACTTTTTTAAGTTATTTGCTAATTTATTTTTAGTTTACACATTAGCTTCCTGAGTTGTTGTGGAAAGTTGCTGGTTTCTATTAAGCTTGTGCTGCTGAAAGTTTTTCTCTTCCGTCCTTTCTTAGATGAGAGAAGACGAGACACCCGATAGCAATCTGGGCTGTGCTTGTGAGTCATCCTTTTCCAGAGTCGGATGGAACTTGAACCTTTAATCCAGAGGATCTCAGAATTCGGAGAGTTGCAGATTCCTTATCATTTACATTAATCTCAGGAATTTGCGCCATGCCAGGAAGATACAGGCTCCATTTACGTAACGGACACAAAATAGGGGCAACAGCTATGATGATCCTAGACTAGCTGGAGCTCACAACCATATCATGCGCTAAGCTGTAAATAATAATGTAATAAGGCTGACAGGAGACACAATATTTAACGTTGAAAATTCTTAATTTGTCCCATTATTAGGTTTTGGAATTAAATTCTGGCCACTTGTAGATGTTTTAATTTTACATGTTTTGGTGTAGATACTTTGCATGTCAGCAAAAGACAGTCTTAATTGAAAGGACGATCTTCTTGATGACCTCTGATCTAAAGATCTCTCACCTTCAGTGAGAAGTTCAGCCTCATCTCTTTCCAAGTCCTTTGAAGTGATACTTTCAAAATAAAAAACAAACCCAACACTTGTCCATAAACCCTGCCAGCCACTGTATCGAAGCTCATTGGTGAAATTAATACCCGCTCGGAAACTGACCACAGACACTGCTACTACTTCTACACTTAACCTCGCGTCTGCTCAACCTCTTTAGGGCTTGTCATGAAGTGAACAGGAGAACTACTTTAATTGTGAATTCACTTTTTTTTTTTGTATTTGTGGAAAAACAATCTCCACAAAAATGATAGCTAAGGGAATTCAATCTGTTTTTTGGAAACGCTGCATCACGGTAATTCAAGACAACACAGCAGCTGTAACGATGACATTTCGAAATGCCATTTTTTTCCACTTCAACAGGGGCTGCAACTGATTCTTCGACTGCAGCCGCTGCCTGCTTGATCACAGCAGTAAGCCAGATTATTTCGAACTCGAGTAACAAGCATTAGCTAGTTAAAGAGTGACTATAATTGCATGTGGGCAAAAACTAAACAGTTGGATTTGGCTGGCATAGCAGCAGGATTTTTCATAAAGAGTTGATCTGATGTAAAAGATTTTTTTTTTTCTAAATTAAAATGACGTACAGGGACAGTAAATCTAAAACTATTAATTGTGGCCATAAGAGCACAGACCGTAGACTGTTTTATGGTCTGATTACATGCTCCTCTGTACCACAAAACACTAAGCCAGGAATGTTAAGTCAGCCTCAGTTTATGTAGGGAAAAAAGGTGGCCGGGAGGTTACGGCTTCTCAGAATAGTGAAGCCTTGTACACACGGCGCCCATCGGCTTCACTGGGGCCTCCATATCCATGTTTGTAAATGTGAAGGATTGCTGCCACAGAGCCAGACTTTACCTACAGAGGAAATTTTGCTTTTATCCCATTTTTACTTTTAATCCTAGAGCAAAATCTTGTTGTACTAAGTGAAAAAAATGATCTTCAGAAAAATAGAAATAAAACATAAAGCAACTTGAAAGATTTGAGTACTGAATAACCTATAGAAATATAACTACAGTAACGTGAAAGTTTTTAAGATCTTGAACACAGACACACACCGGTGGTTTGGTAGATCAAGAAAAATATATATATATCTCCCCTTTTTCCAAAAATCAAAATTTCCACATTAATTTATCTTTATTCACCAATAATGTTCACTGACTGGTTTTGCTAAACTTACTAATTTTATTAAGTTGCTCCTCTGTCTTTTTTTAGTTGTTGGCTATTTCGTCATTTCACCGTTACATGCTTTGAGAGACTTTCCGGAGTTCAAATAATTTCTTCCAGCAGGACTTTTTTTTACCAAGCCTGCATCAAATTGTACCCATGATGGAAATATTTCTTTCCAACTTTGACAACCTACAATTGAAAGTAATTTTCTATAATCTGTTCCAAGTCTCTTGTAGTAAAAACAATGCTAAAATCTACCAGCAGGAAGTTGCTAAGTGTTGTTTTGGTTCAATCAGGGGTCATAATTTGTCATCATAGCTAGCTGATGACAAATTATGACCCAAACAATGATTACACGATTCAGAACCCTCTTCCCCTCAAAAGTACATAGATAGATTACACTACAAGGTTTTCAGATAACATACAATTGAATTAAACTAGAGGTGACATCTGAAAGTTCTTATGACTTTCATCTCCATAATTAATGAATACTTACTTACAATACAAAATAAAATCATACACCATAATTTATTAAATGAAAGTATAAAGGGATGAATTAGCTTGATATATGTCATTTTTCCAATATATTTAAACAAAAGTATTGATCGCAGTTTTTGTTTAAAATTGACAATCATATTACAATAACAGCATCAATAGATGTGAAAAACACAAGCTATTATCTGCTAAATATCATGCATGTATCATTTACTTCCGAATGGGCAAAAACAGCAAACCATACAATCACAACTTATTAAAAAAAAATTCTTATTTTGCATTAGTCTCTGTGATTCAATGCAAGAGCAGAAAATTATGGCCTTTAACTAGCAGCGACCTTTATTTATGTATTTTTTATTTTAAAAAATTATAATATAGTTCAGAATCACTACACATTGCTGAAACTTATAGTAGCCAAATGAGATTGCTATATTAGATTTGTCCAAAATTTTATTTGATTCTTTGATGTTGTCTTTTCTGCTACATTTATAGATTAAATGATCAATTTATAATGTCTTTTAATTTTAATGACAAATTCAGTTGTTTGAAAACCAGATTTCTAAATTGCATAAAAATAATATAATAATAAAACTTAACACTTCTTTAAAAGAAAAATATAAAGAGGAAAAAATGTTTCTAAAGAGTTTCATGCATGCACTTAAAGAAAGATATAAATCTATGTGAGACTGTAATCAGGAAACGATAATTCACACAAATAATTCCATTTTATTGTTGGTGTAATGCAGGGGTGCCCAAAGTCGGTCCTTGAGGGCCGGCATCCTGCATGTGTTAGTCCTTTCCCTGGTTTAGCGAACCTGGATCAAATGATGGCTCATTAGAAGGCCTAAGAAGAATACTGACATGCTGAAAAGGTTGTTGGTACTACCAGGGAGAGAACTAAAACATGCAGGATGCCGGCCCTCGAGGACCGACTTTAGCCACCCCTGGTGTAATGCATCGACACAGAATTAGGTCTTTAGGAAATTAGTATGAAAAAATTTTACGTCACACGTGTGTGTGTGGTGGGGAGAGTAGGGGGTGTCATCAACAAAGGTAAGTTGGAGGATCAAGCTGCATTACATAATACAGACCAAATTTAAAATAAAAAACATGTTTCATTTGCATGGTCGTATATCCTTAACCTCTGAGAACCCAACTGGAGGTTAAATTCTAGAACGAAGAGAAACTTTGAACTCCTTCAAAGAAATGACGGTCCTGGAGAAAGCTAAAAGTTAAATTCACAACTGAGGACCAGACTTAAATACGAAGCAGCAGAAGATGGAAGAGAGGCTTTCAAGAGCAGATGTATGGCTGCTACAAAATGAGGATCAGTTGCTTTGGGAACTTAAAACCTCAGAGGACAGTGAGAGCCATTTGTATATTAAGATGAACAGTCTAACTTTGGCGCGGCTCTTCAGGGTTGGAGTTTTTCTCATTTGTTTCAAATAAACTAAATTTGTCTCAGTAATATTCATAAAATAAAAACTAAATCTGAAAAGTTACTATAAATAATGATGAACAAGGATAGAGAATGAAAAAGTAGTAAGAAAATGTATCCTTGCCTTCTTCACTCCTTAATAGTTGTTATCCATATTGTTGATTTTAGTGTACAGGCTTAATCCTTTACAATAGTAATGGTATGACAGCATCTGCCTCACCTCATTTCAGTGGTATCCCTCAGTGGCAGGTAAAACCTCTCAAATCAATAGCACATATGGTCCACATTACAGTGGGAAAGGCCTCCAAATGGCCCATTTTTTCTGAGAGTGGCTCACATCGATGACAGACGTGTTCTGATTCCACATATGTTGAAATGTAGAAACCGTTACATGGCCTCTTTGATACAGGATGATTTATAGGGCCTTGACACCGGTTGCAAATGTCTTTTCAGAGGGCATGAGGAGGCCTTTGCAAGTGGACAGTGTCGATCAAATCACATTCCAGGACTCAACAAAATGGGTAGCGTTTCCACTCAAGGGTTTTTGCTCTTGCTTCCCTTGTTTCACTGTCATCAAGCGTTGATTTTGTCTTAAATGAAAGAAAAGCTGAACAGAACGATAGCCTTGTGCATATTCAGCACTTCCCTGAAAACACCATCTGGAGAAAATTTGTATTTTAATCAAACTCCCTCAGTATTTATGCTGTGAACAGATTTTATGCTCCAGTTAGAGACGGGTTAAAGTAGAAACAGAGAGAGGAAAAAACACAGACAATGCTTAGTGAAATCTGCTCAGTATGCATCAACAGCCTTGCCAAAGTGCTCAGCATTACAAAATGAGGTTGGTTGAGGTCGCTATCTTGTGAGGTATAATTATATCTTTAAACTAAGCCTCTCGCTTCAACATAATGGTAGGTAAACAGAGCCTGATTGGTGACACTTCTCAGTTTCAAATCCCGACTCATGCAGATAACTCAATTAGCAAATGAAGGATCAAGAAGTCCCTTAATAGGGATTGGTGTGGATGAACAAACGTGTTCCCAAAAATGAATTACCGCTCAAATTTCTCTTGGTCATGAAAGTCCTGCCGGCTAATGGCACTGCTGAATCCATGTTCAGTGAAGTGCTCATGTTCCATTAGAAATGTCAGTCATTCACTTGACAGAGTGATCCACTAATGCACACTGCTGCCTCATGCGAAAGACATTTTCAACTAGCCTTTAGCTGCGTCTCTGAGATGAAATAATTTGGTTTAGGTGGCATATATAAATATGTGAGTACCAACTCCTGATCACTTAGTCCACTTTTAAACAAAACTGAATACAGGAGGGCAATTATGAATGCAAAGTGAGACCTGACAACACCCAGGAGGATGTAAGTGACAGCATGAAAGTGAAAGTTTAATGTAATTTCAGATTTCTATTACTGTGGCTTTATTGAATAATACCTCATATCTGAGCAGTGCTAACAGTAAACTGTATGATGGATTAGTGTATGACATGCCACACCCATTGTTTACGTTCCTGCTTTATTTGACATGTTTAAGAATCAGGAAGGCGTTAGCTGGAGATAGGCACCAGCACCTATCTCCACCTATCACCCTTGACCCCCTTAGGGTCAAGGGTGATAGAAAATTAATGGATCAGGAATCAGGAAGGACCATTAAATATGGTGGTGGTGAGCTAATCCAAACAGCTGAATTGAAACAGAAATACCCTGGAAGACTGCCTTTTATTAGCCAGTTGCTATAAGTAAATTGATATGAATTACCTTACTACTACTTGAATCCTATTAAAGTACATCTATATAGTATATATAGTATAGGTATATAGTATATTGCTGGAAATGACTGCCCATCATTTCCAGCAGTCATTTGGAGAAAGGCAGGGTAACGTTTTTAGTGATTTTTTTTTCATATGACCGTACAGTAAAGGCAACTGTTAAAGCATTTCATCTGTGTGTCAATCAGTCAACAGTCCAATAATAATAATAATAAACACACTCTTTTTACTTACCTACACAAATTATTTTTTTGTCTTAAAAGATCCAAATTAGTTTGGGAAACTATATGTTGCAGACAAATATGATGTCGCTATGAGGTTGTGGAAAAGCAAACAAAGCATCAGAGTGGGAAAAGATAAACAGCTGCTAAGGTTTAAATCTACTCATATCTAAGATAACAAGTCCACTAGGATACAGTGAGAAAATTTAATAAGTTTAGGATTTATTTATGGTGTGGCATCTAAGATGTTTCATTCTTGTGCTTTTCCAGATCTCATAGTTTAGAAATTTTCTTCAAGCGTTATAGACTGATCAGCTGATAAGTCGGATTGATGCAGCCATTTTAGTTTGAAAGTGTAGATACTAATTTAGGATTATGTTGAACAAATATGAAGATTTTCAATTTAAGCTATACATGAAGTTGGCATTCCATCTTCACAGACCCTGAATTTAGAAGATCCTAAGTTTCCCTTCAGGCAAGCAGCAGGTGAACTGAGTCAGGTTCTTGACCTCTCTGAGGAGTAAGCAGCAGTGTCCACAACCCCAAGCAGTATTTATTTATTTGGTTGATCTTTAGTCTTCTGTTTGGAGCTTCTGTGGCCAAATGGCGACTAATTGTAATATTTATGTTACACAGAGAAAATAAAAATCACTCCGAATTGACTGAACAGGAAAATAAGTCAGCTTATTTTGTTCAAGTCATTCCACAGAGCAGCTGTCTTCAAACTGCCATCACATCCAGCAGTCCACCACTTTTAGAGCCCACCTTCTCAACTCAAATAAGCCAACAACATGAGCCTTCCTGAGCGGGAAAAAAATAAAAATAAGAATGACTAACTTTACACAAATTATCAGGACGTTATAATTATTATGAAACATAGATTAAGAATGTAATGTGTACACACCTGTACACATAAAATGTATGTTTATAAATTGTTTCACAATTCTCTTAATTACTTCTTAAACATAATCAACCAATCAAACTTCTACTCTTCTCAGGTCACGTCATACAAAACCACTTCATCTGAGGTGGGTCTCATCTTCATCTACAGCACAACACGACTGCCAAGGAGCACACACTCATTTTGACATTTGACTGGAGTGACTTGAATATAACTACCAAACAAATACCTTGTTCACTGCTGCACAATTGAGTGCAACATTCAACAACCTCCATATGAAATAAGCAGCTAGGGAAGAACTTTCGGTTTCCTAACAATTTTAAATAATGCTTTTCTCAGTCCTCTGCTAATGGTGTAGTCTTCTTTAGACAGATTCCCTGTGTTGCTAATGTTTGATTAATTTGTTGGTACTGTGATGTATTATTATGTACAGCTTCCCTTTGTGATACCATTTTTTTTCCCCTTGCAGATTTATTTGCCACAATTGTTGCCACAGTTACTCTGAAATGTAATCCAACTACTGATTACTGATTAAGCATTTAAAAAGTGATTTAGTTTCTTTTACTGATTACTTGATTTCAAAAGTAGAAAAAAATACAAGTTACTTAACTAGACATCTGCTGTTAACACCTGTTGTGTTTTTAATCATGTGAAACACTTTCAACTACCTTGTTGCTAGAATTTGCGACAATAAGCCTGACGTGACTTTTATTTAAAATTTGCATACTGCCTTTTGGCTCACCGCCATGCTACATAAACGTTCTTTATTAAATAATTAAAGTAAAAGTGTACACAGTGTGTGTTTTACAGTCTAAAGCACAAACTAGAACCTTAATCAGCAGGTTGTGCATAATGGCTCTGCGATCCAATAGTGCACAGGTTTGGTATGGCAGGCGTGTGATAGAAACATGAGCCTGAACAGACAATGTGCCATGAAGCCTGGGGAATGTGAGCCTTTAAGCTGGGCTGAGCTGAATTGAGTTTTCAATAGTAGAGTAAATTCAAGGAATCTGTCAGAGTCAAGTTGATAAATACAATCATATATAATGAGTTTTGCTGAATACCAGATAAATTACAGAGTTTTTAAAAGTATGCCAAACATGAACAAATATTCAAATTTATTTGTTTTCAGTAACAGATATGAGCATTTGTTAACCAACACACATGGAGTTTAATTAAAACTTATGCATAAATCCCAGTTGATCATTTATTTGTTTTGATTCCTAGTTTTCCACAATACATTATTTTAGTCATTTTTATATACAGAAAAAAAATGTATATGTTTCTCTTTGTCTCAAATACAAATATATATAATTAAATATATATATATATATACTGTATATATATAATCATCATTTAGGCTCCTACTGTACTGGACTTTTATTAGACATTCAGGTTCAGCCAGCCTTTGAGCTTCTAGTGCTAAAATCAATACTGGAATTCAAGCCAACATCAGTCAAGTGTAGGGGACAAAACCAAAGCCTGGAGCTGTGAACACAATGTAGTCTTCACGCTGTCAGGTTGGTTGTTTACATGTGGCCTGAGATAATTAGCCTAGAAGTAATGACTGCACTCTGATGACAGCCGCTGAAACTTGATCTCTTGGTGTGACATGCTCTCCCCGTCACTCTCCCCTGCCCAACAACTGCAGTGGGGCTATTTTTGCACAGGCTGGAAGCTGGGCGAGCCTGGCGCCAGCTCCTGGGACCTGGTGTGCTAAAGGGTTGACAGGGCCAACATTGCCATTCGCCCCTTAACCTCCAATACCCTACCAGTGCCAAACAGCACCCGTAACCCAAGACAGATAACACTACCCCCCACGGGCGGAAGAATAAATGTGGCGTATTCTGATACCCCGTCTACCCTTGATTACAGTGAGCGAAGCAAAGGGTCAGAATGCTTTCTGTGTCAGATTCCAATTAAGGATGTTATGGATCTCTCTGGCCTAGGGAAGTGGTCCCCAACCCCCAAGCTGCGGACCGGTACCGGTCCGTGAACCAATTGGTACCGGGCTGCACAAGAAAAATTTTTATATTTCCGTTATGTATTATTTGAGTCTGGATGATCTTTTATTTTGAAAATCCTTTAACCGGATTCTCTCGGTTACGTCTTGCGCACCAACATTGAGCCCACAAGCAGCAAAATGAGTAAGAAACATATCAGATGTCTTTGAAAAGTTTCTTTGCGAAGGGAAAAGGCTCAGAGAAGAGACAGGAGAATGGATTTATCCCGGACCGGTAGGTGATTCCCACATTACAAGCCCGCTCTGCATGATATGCGGCGACCGGCTGGCTGATGAGACAACGAAGCTTCAAACTGCTTCGCCATGTAGAGACACCTTGTGCATAAATAAGGGTGTCATTGTTTCCCATCTCTCCCAGATGGGACTATCTCATTGCAGAGAAACAACCTCAGGGCTCCCATTAATCTGTCATTATCGTGAGTTAAAATGTTCATGAAAGTAAAATGTTCGTTTTTGTGGCACATCTGTACATAGCGACCACAGTCAGAGAGCGTTAGGGCAGTGGTCGGAGGAGAGGAGCAGAGCTTATGAGTCTTAAGTCCAGTTCACACTGCACAATTTAAGAAGTGTTGGCATATTTTCCAAACCTCTGTGACCACACAGGAGCTGATAAAAGTACAGCAGGTTTGATCGGTTCGTGTGTCCAGCCACACGGCAGGAGCAACACACCACACACGAACCGATTCCAGTCACGAACATCCCGATTCCAGAAGAAAATCCCTTAAAACCCCTAACATACCATACGCGAATTTTATAAACAAACACGGATGACGATGTAGAAGCAATGGTGACAGTTTGTGGACTCATTTTAAGCGAGCTAGTGTCAGTGTCAAGCCCTGACTGAATGAATAGTCTTATCTTTATAACCCATGTCACTTTAATGATGAAAAGTTACCGGGTTTATAAACTGTGGTACCAGTTTTGCTCCAGTTCCTCTCATTATCGTTTCTGGTCCTCTCATTATCGTTTTTGTTGATGTAATCCTCAGGGACTCTCGGTTGCGCCATGTAAGCTGTTTGGGATTCCCCTCCTTGATTACGTCACCGCGTTTTCTGATAGGCTACCTGTCACATTCGACAGGCTGCGTTCTTGATCCCAGGGACGGAAAACCCCACTCACTGCGATAAAAGGGCCAAGAGAATCCAACATGTTGAATACTCCCGATTTTAGATCGGAGCAGTCCAACATTCTACGTAACACACCGCATAGGCAGGATGATCGGTTATGATTATCGCCAACGTCAATCTTAGAACTCGGAAAGCTCTAAGATTGTCGTAAGGAGAAAATCGGGGCAAAAACTTGCCAAGTCTTGACTGGTCCTTGGTCATAAAAAGGTTGGGGACCACTGGCCTAGGGTAGCCAAAACCCGTCTTCAAGAGCTATTGTCCTGCAACTTTTAGATGCATCCCTTTTTCCAACCCAGTTGAATCTAATGTGACTCTGGAGAGGCCAGACTGAGCTCTTCCTTCTTTGATCCAGGTGTGTTGGGACAAGAAAGCATCCACAAGTTGCAGAATAGCTGCTCTTGAGGACTGGATTTGGGCACCACTGTCCTAGGACATGTCAAATCAGAAATGTTCTGATCTGTCTGCACCTCCAAATTACATGCAGAGTTTTTGCTAATCCCAAGATTTTTAAATTGTCGGCTGATTTTCAAAACCTGAGTGACCCCACGCATGATACAAAAAATCATAGATATTACAGGTTTGATCCCTAGAGTGTGTGATGTGCAGTCATATGGCAAAGGCAACACACCAAACACACTCATGAACATTAAGATGTCAGATGAGGAGCCTCGCAAAATTTCTAGAGATCAAACATGAGTTCAGAGTAAATAAACATGGCTGACAAGAAAAAAGCAATGGTGATAGATATGACTTATTTAACATAAAAACAAAAAGATATCTGTGGCATACACCAGACTTTCTGGTGGCAATTGTTTTGTCTTGTGTACTTTGGATTGCCCTCCTTATTTCTGTGATCTTGCTTTCTAATCACAGAAATGACCCTTTGCTTCGCTCACTGTAATCAAGGGTAGACGGGGTATCAGAAAGCAAGTACACATCACATTCAACTGGCTGCATGGTCATTTGTCCTAGGGCAGGGGTGTCAAACTCCAGTCCTGGAGGGCCGGTGTCCTGCAACTTTTAGGTGTACTTCTGCTGCACCACACCTGAATAGAATAATTAGGTCATTAGCAAGGATCTGGAGAACTTACCTATACAAGGAGGAGGTAATTAAGCCATTTCATTCCAGTGTTTTGTACCTGTGGCACATCTAAAAACTGCAGGACAGTGGCCCTTGAGGACTGGAGTTTGACATCTGTGTCCTAGGGGAACACCCCGTATGTGAGGCCAAGACTTTCAAACATGCTGAAAATCTCCAATTTGAGGTTGGAGCTGTCCAAATGTCCATCCTTAGACAAGATCTCTTTTAGCACATCACTCGCAGCAGAAAATTTTCATAAGATTATCTTTATAAAAATTGGGGACATGAGTCTTAAGAATCATGTCCTTAGTCATGTAAGAAGGGGAAAATTGGTTCAAAAATTGGTACAATTGTCTTGCAAAACAAAGCAGCACACTTCATAGCTTGGTGCAGATTTTTTCTAAAAAAAAAAATTGCTATGATGGAAGTTGACATGTCAATATTTATTGCTTAGCACAGTCGGTTTTTGCATTTTACTTTGTTCATGAACTTATCTTACTGGCTTTGCAGGAGAAAAAATAGGAAGTGCTGCCTCAGTTCAGGTATTCATACTTTCCTGTATATTGCTGATGTCACAGCAGGAGACCAGGTGAAGAAGAAGGGGAAGACAGTCTGTTTTAATTTGATACAAGGCAATTTTAGGGTTTTTCTTTGCCTTAGGTTTATGCAGGTTAATTTGTGCCAAGTAATTAACTTTTGGATTTTTGTAAATGATAGACCCACTACACCAGACAACCTCTGTCTACTGCTCGTTTTCAGCCACTTTGGCCACGTTATCCCACAACACCATTGATTTTAATATAGTATGAAACTAGAGTCTGATAAAAACTAATGAATCAGATAGTATTGTTTAGAACATGCCTGGAATAAGGTTAATCTAGGCTAAATTTAAAAAAAAACATGAATGAAATCAATGACGGCAGGAGTAATGAAGCAAATTCCACATTTCTTATCAGCCGTTTGCTGTATGAGTTTTGTTGGTTCTTTTACATGTTTTTCATTGTTTTTGACTTGCTTATGAGGATCTCTACAAGTCTGTGATAAACTTGAATACATCTCTTAGCACCTTCTTTGCTAACAGCAACAAAAAAATCCCTGCCAAGTATTAAAGAGCACCAACTTTCCACTTTGCACCATTCTAAAAAAGATTGTGCGGTTCGAGCTTCATCAGAGCCAAAGAAAGCAGGCACAGCGTTGCAGCCGTGCCACCCCTGTAGTTCGGCAGCTTTAGTAGACAAACAAGGACTTCCCTAGGCAGCTATCACAACTTTCCTGCCAGGCAAGTGCAAAGACTTACAATCCAGTGTACTTACAGGTTGTAAAAAAGCTTTCCCATTGTGCGAGTCAACAAATGAGGGACATGAATTATCTTCATCTTCCATCCTCTCTCTTCCTCTGTTGTCTAACCTCAAAGCACTTTGAGCAAAGCTTCTCCACAAATCTAAAAGTCTAAATTTGGATGGCATTACATGAAGAGTTTCAATGACTCAAACCACAAGGAATGGTGTGTTGCCCAAGCAGCTAAAAGACAGCATACCAGAGACATGTGTCTTTCTTTTAAAGATGATCCCATCGCTCGGCTTGTCAGTCTTTTTTTTTTGCTTCCCTAAAGTTATGTTCTTCAAAAAAGTGAAGGAGTAGCACACAGAATCATATTTTTGGGGCAGGAAGCAGAAACTGTGTACCTAGGTGGAGGTGGATTACTGTGTTGTTTGTCTGAAATTTACATAGATAGTGTCATACTGTACATTCACTTTCAAAGTATTCATATATTTTTTTGTTGACAAGAACAGGCATAAAAGTCATATTTTGTAATGTTCATAAACATTTTCACACAAGTGTTGATAAGAGAAATTTAGTGATATTTATTTGTTACTGCCTCTTTTGGTTTGCGTGCATGACTATATTTACAACATCTTACTGATTTATCTCTACATATGCAGTCATGTGAGCACTAGGAGGTGTAAAAATATATTTTATATTTGTAGCTACAAAAAGCACAGTAAATAATTCATCCCCTCTGATTTATTTGATGGGTAATCATAATCTACTGTATGAACTGTCAAGAAGCAGAGCTGTCAAACGCATATCTGTTTTCCTCTCAGAGGTTTAGAGGTTACATCCTTGCTCTTGAAAGGCAGACACTAACATTTAAAAGGCCTAAAGGACTGCAAGGTTGCCACTTGTGACCTCCAAATGGTATTCATTCCTTGTCGGTCTTGTGTGTGAAACATTTCTGTTGACACCCAGCAATGTGGTGTTGATGAGTTAATCTAGCAGCTGAGTGTGTCCTTTAGCTACACCCGGGCCCCCTGTAGATTTTCAGAGGAAAAACAGCCCTTATCTCTGCAGGAGAAGAGAAAAATAAGAGCCTCAGTGGCAGTAAATTCACGGGATACCAGTGTAAGCATGACAAAGCGTTGCCTCCTTTGTCTACGGCATGCCTCATCATGACTGTTTGTGCTCACAACATCATTGGAGTTAAATTGGTCCCGAGCCCTGCCCAAGTATTTCTTTTTAACAGCCGATATTTGGCCCATAGATGAGCTGTATCCAAAGGGAGCGGTTACATCTGATGGAAAAATATTCCTCTTGTTCTTCAGCAGGGTGCAAAGACAACAAAAAGACAGTCAGGAAGGCTAGTAGGTTGCACACATAAGGTTTTTTGATCTCGCATTCAATAGTTTATTCCAACAACATTTAAAAGAAAAAAAACTGGATTATTAAATATTATAAAATGCTGCATCAGAGTTGCTCCTTTGCCATTTCCAGCTTCATTTTAGAATTTACTATACTGAAAAAAGTACATTTCTCACAAAATGTTTCATGCTGTTCATACAACTAACAGTATATGGTAACTTTATAATCTACTTATAGTCTGTTTTAAGCCAATGTGTAAGTTCAACCTTATTGCAGATAATACAAAATACCCCAATTGATCTTTTAGATTTTTGGCTTGTGTTTTATAAATCCTATTCACATGTAAAATTTTCCAGCACTGAAATTTTACACATTTGCAATGCTATCAGTGGGTAAAACAGGTTTTGACAATGCATGTTGCAACAGAGTTAAAAATACGGCACAAATATTTTAGTGCTGACAGAATCATTTATTTCTTTATCTTAATTTATGCTATTTATCTCTTTTGTTGTGCAGATACTTTGTCTGCATTGATGAAGACTCATTCACATCAGCATGCTAAATTTATGAATCAACTAAAATGGCTCTGGATTAAACCTCATTTTGTGATTCATTGGACAAAGAATCTTTAGAAAATTTCGCTAATACTCAGATTCCCAGATGTTGGTCGTGGCACCACAGAAAAAAATGTCTTCCGTTATCCTTGCGTTTTCACACAACAAAAAATTTACGTTATCTCTGAGTCCACAAATTATAAGAATGTGACACTTTCATACAGCCTCACATTTCATAAACCTGACAGAACGAAATGTTTTTCAAATGTACTTTGTTTTTTTATTTGAACCTGTTTAAAACATTTACATTTAGTTACAACACTGACTGAAAAGTATCAGGTGAAAGAGGCATAAGGCCAAAGGTTTTTATACTTGTCTTATTAGCACCTTTTCTATTATTCCTAAACCTCAGCTCCTCTTGCAGGTTCCAATGGAAACCACAAGGCCAGGCAGGTTTACTTTAACTATTTTGGATGGAGTCCAGAGTTGGCCCAGATCAGGACAGCAAAAATAGGCTTGGAGTATGCTCGGCCCTGAGTATGAAATCCACACTAAGGCTTGCCCGCTTTATTGTATGTGTGGGACACTCGGCAAATATCACTTGCTTCCCAGAAACATCTTGTAACCTGGGCTTATTAGACAGCCTTAATAAGGACACCTGACAGCTGAGCCACATTCTTCTCAAACCAGTCTGATGTAAGTTTTAACATAGTGATGTTGGAGTTCAGGATGTTTGAGTGTCATAGATTAAATAATTTAAAGTTTTTCCATTGGCTAGAGGTGTTACAAACACAATAACTGCTTTGTGTTCCAATTAACTGTACGGAAGCAAAACAAAGTTGCAAACTACATAAGTTTCATTAGAAAATGTTGAGTCTTGGATATAAAATTGCATAAATCTCCACATAAACAACCAAAAGTAATACACGGTAAAATAAAAAGAATCTAAGTTATATTTGGAGAGCAGTAAAAGTTTGCTCCACTGACTGCACTCCAAACCCATTTTTCACTGTGGGAAAGTCCAACTAGGCCTCAGCAGGGATCCTCCTCAGGAGGGAGGGGGAGCTTGCATGCAAACTAGATCTGAAGGTGGTAAAGATCAGGATATTCGTTCACACTGACAGCTCCTCTGACATCTCGGAATTTATCTCTTGCAGCACATTTTCACAGGCTTAAGACAGCAGCCAATTGCTCTGTGGTATATCTCACTTACTGTTTGGACAGAAACAGCTGTAAACTGAGGCCGGCATGGGGAAATAGCACTGCATTTGTTTGTGCTGTGACACAGCTACAAGAATTTACAGCATTCTCTCAAGGTTCCACGTAAGTGCCAAAATTTAGTTTCACTCTGAAGCCACAGTTGCAGCAAACTCCTGAAGCCTGTAGGTTTGTTTGAGGTGACAGTTTGTCACCTCAAAGGCAAAGGTGAATGGCAAGTGTGGCACTATCAACAGCCCCAGCTTATTAGCCTGCTGCTTTGACACTGGATCCTGAAGGCTTATTATGAGGGATGAGTAATGTGAGCCAGAATAAATCAATCCAGACCTGTCTTATAAAATTCATTCAAAGCAGCATGATGTCTCATAATGTAAATTATGCTGGAAAATTGAAAGACTGCCAGGAGAGCAAAGATGTGAGCAATAGTAAGATGGAGAGATGCACTCTCGTATTGTCAAACTTTACAGGCCAAATTCAATGCATTGCTAATGCAAGCTACAAAATGATATTTTCTACATCTTATCATCAAGAAAGCGTTTTAAAGTACAAAGCAAATGAATGCGAGTTAAACTTTTCCTGAATCTTGTTTGCAAAGGCTTAACAAACCTGAGGTTTTAGTGTGTTCTGTGCTGATGTAAGTAGAGAAATGTCTTAATATTTTTCTTTCTGTGTACTTAAGCAGAAATGGCCGAATGCCAACAAGTGAAGACTGTGTATTTCTGCTGCTGTGCAGTTGTTCTTGTCTTTAACTCACGGACACTCAAGCCACAACTTGAGCCCATTTGTTATCTGTTGCTGCGGCACGAGTTATTTAGCCTGTCAGCAGAATGATAAACTCTCTGCTGCCCTGGGTGTCACTTCGACAGCTAGCTCCCACATTAGCCAATAAACCTATAAGGTGGACAGGAGAGACGAGACTCCAAAATAAGACATCACAACTCTGACAAGTGGCAACTGCACTCACACAGCGATCAATAACATAAAACAACTGAGTTCGTTTTTTAAATCTAAAAAAACAACCTCAGGGCCACAGTAGTTTGGGTTATGTACCCACAGTTTTAAAGTTAAGTTTGAAACTAGCAAGCTGATTATTGCATGAATATACTACAAAGTTCTGATATAGACCTCTGCAGACAATTCTATAAATTCCTTGGATTACTGTGAAATGCTGTGAGCTGTATTTAGGCAGTGGGTATTGTGCACAGAGGAGACTTTGTGCCTGGTACCGCCATTAATCACAGTTCACTTGACATTATAGGGATTCTTTATTAGAGGTTAGAGTTGGATGTGAGGTTCGGGGGAAGGTCAAGGCGAGCTTTATTTCTGTGGATTTGTCGAAACGCTATAAAACACATCATTCACTTACTGCTGCAAAATATGTTTCACTCTGCAAAAGCTGCTATGGAAAACAACACATGATGTTTCTTCAAAAGAGGCATAGGCCTATTTTTGCTTTACATTACAGTAACATTTGTTGTGCTCTGTGTATTACTGAAATTGCATATATTGTGAAAATATTTGTTTTATGTATTTATTTTTCTTAATATGTCACTATGTAATAATTCCTGCTCTTATACCTCAAGCTGCAAATGTTTCACTCTTGCAAATAAAACCATAATGGGATATTTTGAAAGAGACTAATCAATTAGAGTAGGCTTTTTTTTTTCTCTGCCTTGATAAGGTGACCTTCATTCTTTGTTTCTTAATTCATTTCTTCATTCTTTTTTTTTACCACTTTCATTCACAAGACACATTTCAGGGCTTGTGAGCTCATACTAGCCGAGTGTGGAAATTGCCACCTTTGAAAAATTAGCTTCCTGTCACCAAGAGGTCTTGAATGAACACCCCTTTCGTAAGAAATAGGAGATTCCAATCCTGTGTGCATTAATTTTTCCATGCACAGTCTTCCAGGTTTGACCGATTGGTAAGGTTATCAAAAGTACTACATTAACTTTTCACTCCTCATTTCTGTGTGTTTTGCATCCAGACCTTCTTGCTTTCTCTTAAAGTGGCCTTGTTAAGTAGTTATCTAGTCTCTGTAAGACCTTTCATTGGACCATCCCTTTGTACACATTTCCTGTCTACTCTTGTCTACTTGACCATGGCAGCATTTTGTAGACTATAAAATGTAACCACCAACTTCCTGGATTGTTAACAAACAACACCAGGAAGTTCTAGCTTTAAGAAATAGGAAAACAAAAATAGAATAGACAGGACTTAAGAGTTGGATATTTTCTCAAAACTTTAATTTTTAACTTGTAACTCGATGATAATTGCCTAAATTGGGAAAAGTGGAATACAAGTTTTGTTTGTGTCAGGCTCATATAAGCTTTACAGATCAAATTTAAAATTAGTGATCTGCTTGTTTCCTTCCTGTTTTTTAAGTTGTCTGTTATGTGTGGGTGCGTCTTAAGCCTTTATCATGGCTATTGATTCCTAGGTCAGATGGCGGTCTCTTCACAAAAAATAAAATAGTCAGTGACTAGGCAGAAAATGACTGTACTGTTAGACACACTTTGATTGAGACCACATATTAAATCTTTAGAAGAAAAGAGAAATTTAAAAATTCAGAAAGTCTGTCATTTTCTCATTTTTAAAACTGGTAATTATGCCCTCAATGTTCTTTAAAACCCTAAATATAGCAATGATAAGATGGCAAAGACTGTGTAGAATAGTTAAGCTCACATATTAGGAACAGCGTTGGACTGAGCTGTCTCTACTTGGCAACATGTCACAGTCCTGTTCTGCGCATTTGTTGTGATCCCACTTCTGGCTGCTGCTTTTCTTTCAGTGCATTATGTGGTTCTGCTGCTGCTTCCCCCCTTCTGCAACAGACACCAGCTGAGGTCTGACCCCTGCTGACAGAAATGGAGGTTGTACTGAAGAGCTATTGCTCTGATATTGATTTTAACGTTAGTCTTAATTTTAACTGCAGCCAGTCACATATAACATACAGTTTTCTATGTTATTGCTTTAAAATCTGTTAGCATAGTTACATGCCCAATAAAATGGTAAACATGAAGGTGAGTTTGTGGTTTGCTGCAGTTCAAAAATAGTTTATCAAATATTTATGAATTTACTTGTCCTTTCTGTTGTCTGTTGCACAATAAAAATGTTACCCCACATTGATTAGTGAACATTCAAGCATTTAAAAGTGAGAGTGCCCAGGTTGACTTTTGACTGGCCACCTATACTGAAAACAGGAATCACTTAGATCTCAGCCATAAGCTGAGGGACACATCTCATTCAGTCGTTGCTCAATGTTACACCATGATGAATGTAAGGGGATAAACACAAATTTACATGCAGTCTTCAGCATAATGAGTCTGCCAGACATTCAAATATATTTTTTTCTACTCTGTTTTTATTAATGCATTTCATGCACTCAAATCAGTTTATTTATATAGCAACAATTTAAAAATACTTAATCTCAAGGACATTTACAAGACATCCAGGTCCAATTGTGATCCAGTTTTGTTTAAAATTGAATCTATTACAAGGCAATTCAAGCATCTAGTCCACTTTGGCTGAACTTGTTGCTAACTCAATATTTCAGTGATTTAATTTTCTTTTTCATACAGCATCATATTATATAGATCAGCTTATTATAATTTTAGTGTTTTATTTTTCCATCAGGTGCAGGTTACTGACATTTATTTTAGTCATTTTTATTTTCTCATGGAAATTATTTCTAAACTTCACATTTGTGTCTCAGGGCTCATTGTGGGATTGTAGCAAAACACACACTGTATAATCTTCCGTGTGTTTTTAAGCACTTAAGGTTTGATGTTAAAAGTTCTTGATACAGAAAAAGACCATTTAGAATTCATGTGCTAAACTTTAAAATTCACAGAAAAAACCCAACTTGCATATCTGAGCAAACATTGCTCACAAAGGTGCCATTTTAAAAGGCCACAAAGTCGTGCTCAGTAGCTGATACTGTAGCATAACTAATTTAATTTACAACCAAGCTAGGCTGGCCTGGGATTTTCAGGACATATACCAAGATATTTGGTATCATGACCTAACCCGGAGACCCATATTCACCTTATTCCTGGCGGTTCCGCTAGGGTTGATGATGTTATCGCTTTCTGGTAACCTGATGGCAGCTGCAATAAAACAGTGCATTTTACTGCAACCTAATTGAGATCTATTTCTCAATTAGGTTGCAATAGCAAACTTCCTGAAAACTGCAAAACAGCTGAAACACTGAGTTCCTTTAAATCCAGACTTAAAAAACACACTTGTTTAGAGTTGCTTTTGAAACATTATAAATGAAACATTGATAAATATGCTGATGTGTAATAATGTCACCAGACATTTTTCAATGGACTGTGTCTTCTATGACTATATTTTTGTGTTTTTATGTTGAAAAGCACCTTAAACTGCCTTGTTGCTGAAATGTGTGATACAAATAAACTTGATAAATTGATTGATTGATTTACATTTCTGTTATAATATTTACATACTTATGCACATGTGCAAGCTTTGCAAATACATGTCTACTTGTTTTGCAGATCAACCTGTGGCTTCAGTTGGTCTCTTTTTAACATACATTAAATGGAAACTGGATTATATTTGCAGTCAGTGAAGCAATAGTGGATGATGTATCTAAATGCACTGCAACCACCAAAAGTACAGCATGTTAGCTCTTTTCACTTACAAACTAAATCCCACTAAGAGCTCCTCGTCAATCCTCCGTTTTGTGCTTTTCATCTTTGTGGTAATAACCTGATAAAGTTGTTTTACTTTCCTTTATCATGCTGTGAGAATCTCATTTCCCCTCATGCTTAATTATGGCACCTGAAGTTAGAATGTTCTTCAAAAGTAAAAATATATTTTTGTCCCAGACACACTTCTTGTCCAAATGAATATTGGATAAAATTAACAACTGCAACTTATTGTTTAGGTTGGGCAATTATCATCTTATAGTTATCATAAAAGTGGAGCGCTTTGATATTAACTGCCAATCTCTGTGAATCTCAGCAGCAATTACTATAAATTGTTAAAAATAAATGTGCTGAAAACTAAAGCAAAACCCTCAAAGAGTTTTTAAAATGTTTTATTTATGAGAGAAATTCAGGTCAATATTTGCATTAGTTCCAGAGCAAGGACATGATTTCTGCTTTGCACCTGTGCACCGAAAAGAATGAAAGCATGTCACAGTTGTCTTTACAAATAGACATGAGTGGTTGCTGGAGAATGATTTTTTCTTTCATGCCATGCCAATACATGCGCTATTAGATGTGTGTCCTTTTGATCTGTTTCAATCCCTGACATGAATTACAACCATGTTACAGCAATAAGTTGAGCAGAAACCTCTGTCACATTTCACCATGTTATGCTGCATTTTGGAATCAACTGCTTGGCCATAATACATACATTTACTCACTGCTTTGTCACAGTCAGGAGTAATGCTAAAAGCAACCTTTTCAGGTCATGCACTGCTGAATATTTAAAGGTAATGATTTATCTCCTGTGTCTGATAAGAGACAAGGTGCTAAGGTGCTATCTGTTATTTATCTCACACTGCCACCTAGACCTTATACTTGGTTATTAAGAAACCAAGACAATTTGTAAGCATCTTAAATAAGAGCTAGAAGTCTGTGGTAGTTTTATCATCATCCAATTGAGATTTCAGATTTATCCTAATTGTTTGTTAATTGCTCACATTTTGCATTGTACATCTAATTTCTGTGGACAGCACTTTTCATCTCTTATCTTCTGTCTGTGAAAACTAAGCAGCGTCTCGTCAAAGCAAAATGTTCAAACTATTGTTCTGCATACGGGTCAAAAGAGGTCCGTAACAGCAGGGCTCAGTTATGGTTTGATCCCTTGCCATCTGGCGACATCTTTCACAGCGTTCAGCAGAATTTGGCTCAACTCCACAGCCTTACTGCGATCTCACCGGTAATGCTTAGCGTCTATTTATACAGTGCGAGCAAATGGCTGGAGCAGGATTTAAAGCACGGCATTAACAAGCTGAAATGTCTGAATAGAGCAACCAGCGGATGTGAAGTGCTATGTGCTGGGGAATGGCAGCTTGGAGGGGATATTTGAGATGACTTCCTCATTGTTGAAAAGCATCCACTTCCTCACAATGGATCAGGGGATAGTTTTTATAGGTGGGGCGGCTCATCCTCTTTATTTACCAAGGAGAGCGAGCGTCGGCACCATAACCACAGCCCTCCTCCCCTTCCAGACTTCACCCTATTGTTGGCCAGCCTGGAGTTTGAACACAAGCCAGACCACCTTCGGTCTCCGTCACGCATTGTTCACTGCTGTGTTGCGACAGACCCCAGTTTACTACGGCTGCACTGGGACATCTGGCCTTCCAGCAACTGCCACCTGTTCTGTGGAGGGTTTGTGCACCAAACTGGGATCCCTGATATGCCCATTTGTTGGCTGCATTAGTTGCAGCACGTCATGTGATGTGACAGACTAAGCTCTGTACTCAGTACTGTCTCAAGTTTCCCATTAAAGATGAACAGGAAGAATGAGCTGGTGGAATCGGGGGCGATTAGATTTTCCATTTCATACAGTATGCATCACACTGAACTCACATGATTTGTCAAAGTTCTGCAACAGTAAGTTTTACTGCTTATTTTAAAACAAACATACACCTGGTAACATGTATTAAACAAAATAGGTTTTAATCTACAATTTTGGCCCTGAGTCAATTTCAAAGACTTTACCACCCTGCTGCCCACTGGGGTCTCACAGCATAACATCGTCAAATGGTCACTTAACCTTGCAATAAATAATCTAGTTGCTTTAATCATAAAATTCCTCTCCTCTTTCACTTTTAATTTCCTATATGTTTAATGTTTCATATTCAGTTTAAGTGTAAGAAATGATAACTGAGCAAGCTAATGTGACTTAACATTTATGGTATTTTGAAACACTGAACATTACAAACACAAACAAGTAAATAACATAAACATGGAAGGAAAATGACACATATATTTTAAACTATTTTTTAAAAATAATCTTAAAATAGACATGCAAACACAACTGGCCCACTTACACCAACATCCCCAGTATAACTGTTTTCCTTCAGAAGTTACACAATCTTTAAGGTTCATCTATGTGTGATAATAGATGGAGGTTGTCAGAGAACATTAGTGAATAAGTACAAAAATATACCTAGCTTTACTCATCTCATGGAGAACTGTTCAATGATAGGAAGATGAGATAGGAGAGGAGGTTAACCTTCCAGCAAGACAAAGTCGCTAAACATATATCCAGGACCGCATTGGAATCACGTTGATCAAATTATTTTCAGAAAGGACCAGTTAAAGTTCAGGCCTAAATACCATTGATAATCTGTGGCAAGATTTATAAGTTGATGTTCACAGCCCAATATCAAACATCCAGTCTGTCTGATATTGGGCTGTTTTTCAAAGAAAAATAAGTAGAAAATTCAGTCCACATCTACAAAGCAGGTAGAGGCATTCTTTTAATGATTTGCAGCTGTAATGGCAGCAAAAGATATTGACCTACTGAGCCAGAATGCAAATCCAGACCACACTTTCAATGTAGATTTTTGTAAAAATCTTAAAAACCATCAAACGACTAAATTATGTAGGTGGTGCATTTTTAAAGCACAAAGTTCAGATTTCATATTAGAATGATGCTCATTAAAGAAGCATGTTCACGTATAGGAGTTGGTGGATGTTAAGGACTTAATGACATAAATACGATCAGAACAGCAAACAATTACTGCGGTTATTGCTATGTTTTAACTTGCTATAAGCCTATTTGACTTTGACTCAGGGATGATGAGGTAATCTCAGATGCTGACTTTTTTTGTATTTCGTCATCTTCCTAAAATAATGGGCTAAGTCAATTTTTGCCAAAAATGGCAATTTCTTTTGTCTAAGTCATCTTTTATCAAAAAGAGGAGTTTTTTTGTTCTCTTCCTCAGTTGCAAAATCATTGTTGCATTTTATAAAATTATTGAAAACTAAAAGTCAATGAACTTATCTTGTCTTTTGGTATTTTTTATTTTTTTTGTCTTTGAAGTCAAAACTTGGATCTATTAATGATATCATATCCAACTTAATTGTGTTTTAAGTTCAAAAGCCAGTGTGGTTGTTGCAGATATCAATTGAGCCATTATTATAAATATAATTTGATAACAAAGTATTTCTATGAATCCTTTGGACCTAAACATTGTAATGTAGGAATTACAAAATATTGTACAGTAGTATAGCTGGTAATTTATTTCCTGATAAACAATGCTTTGCTGCCAGAATTATCAGTAGGAATATACACATGTTAGCCATGTTCGATAATAAGGTTGGCAATTAGAAGGAAACTCAGACTTTTCAGCTTAAATCTTGGTGGTTTTCCAATAGATTTTTTTCTATCCTAAATACCAAAATTCTGACTTCCAAGAACAAACAGGAAGCGACGTTGTTACTCAGCTGTCTTTGTGCAGAAAGGGTCGCATTCAACACATTTTGGGTGGTCATAATGTTATGACTTTTTTTGCTTTGAGTAATCTGTGAAGTAAAAATTATAGCAATTATCTGAATCATTTTTAGAAAAGTCTTCTTCCAGATGTTCTTCACAGCCATGGTGCTAATAAGCTGCTAGAGGAAACAGGAAATAACTTCAAGCCAGTACATAAGGAGAAATACAGAGATCTTTGATGCATTCCGTATGAGCAGGAAAGTAAGAATTTCAGGGTTCACTGTGGGGATTTTCAGCTCAAACTGCTTCTTACCACTGTCTCAAATAAAACATAATTATTTCCTTCTGACATAACATTTTTTGCCTTCACCCCCGGTGCTTATGTTTACACCTGGAGAGCATATTTCTGTGATGGTTTTTAAAAAAATTGTACTAATAAGTTTCAATGTTGTTTTCATATTTGCAGCTTACAAGTACAACACAGACAAAGAGATTCTAATGATTAAATCTGTATTCATTTCCAATAATGCGTGTGCCGAAGTGTAGGTGCGCTGGATGGTTCAACAGAGAAATATAAAGGGGTATTTAATGTTTAATGTTTACTTTAATGTTTGTACCGGTGGGTCTGGTTGTGAACACCCAGCAAAGGCAGCCACTACAAAAGCAATAAAATAAAACACAAATCAAAGAGTATTCTTCGATTTATTCTGAGCTAAAATACACAGTTTGGCTGAAAATAGATTACAGGACTTTCTTTCAATCTTTCCACTACCCTTTAGTGCTTTTATAGTATGTGTCTTCAGTGGGTCAGCACAGGGAAAAATTGGCAATTGTATTTCCATCTTTATGTGTTTCTCAACTTGGAGCTGATTTGGGGTCAGTGGGGTGGGGAGAAAGAAAACATCTTACTTCCTCTTTTAAGAAAAAGACACAGTGTGCGGTAGTACGAGTGACTAGTAGGTCACATCAGGGGGTAAAAACAACTGAGAGCAAGAGTTTCTTCACACCCGCCTGGTTAATCAGCTTCCCAGTGGTGCCTAGAAACTATTCTTCTTACCTTACTCAGCAGGGAAGAAAAAAAATGCCTTTCAACCTCGCAGAAAGAAGTAAGCCACATAAATGATCATTCTTCTGTCAATTTGTGTATCATACTAACAGGTAAATCATAGAAATATGTAAAATAAAATTGATTGTTATTTTCCAATTGAAAATAAACTAAACATCCAAGTGAGACTTCTTCTGGCTTTGTTCTCCAGGACACAAGCCCTTCTTTCCTGCAGGGCTTTGGGAAAACCTCTGGAGTGATCCAGCATGTCTCCCACACCTCCCTATCCCTGTCCTGGTTGCTTTCTGAGAAGCAGCTGCTCTGAAATTTAGATACAATCATTCAGGCAGGCGGAGAGGGCATCAAGGCATTTCCCCCTGAGAAGTAGGAGAGCATGAGGAGGCAGAATATGAGCCATGTTTGCCTGACACAATTTGATGAAGGGTCTGCATGTCTGCAGTAGTAAAAACTCCCTGGAGTGCAAACCCTCACTGTGTACTACTACCGTCCAGACTTTTGAATGGAGTTTAAAATTAATATTGGTATTACTTTGTGTGTTTTAAATCACAGAAAGAAATTTTAGTAATCTGCTCACATAGCTAATAAAGAAAAACCCAGTGAGGAAGTTCTGAAAGACGTGGAAATTCTGATGGTTTATTTAAGCATTTGTTAACCTGTTCCTTCTGGTTCCTTTATTCTTATATGGATATCTTATTTACTTACTAAGTACATTATTACTTTAGAATAATATCCAAAGCAAACTAAGATAACTACTTGTGTCTAAAACTCAGAGACATATCAAGCGTCTGCTGGAAGATGCATGAGTTTAAATTTTGTTCGAATTAAAGCAGCTGCAGTGCACTCACATTGCTCACTCAAGTTCAATCAAATCATGCAAAATTAGTTTTTTCAACCTGCTCTAAATTGTCTGATTTGTCTCTTTATATCAGAAAGTGCATTTTCCTTTTTTCCGCACCTTCAAAGACTTACCCTAACCTCTAATGTATCTCTGCTTATTGCATTTCTTCATTTCATGACAACGTTTGGCCAGATGCTCAGAGAGACTGTTTCATGGCAGCACTCATCAGATGGAAATTCAAATTAATTTGTCAGGTCATGTTCAACCAACTCATTACTGGTGATTTGGTTAGAAAGGAAAATGGACTCAGGTGACTGACAAGGCAGCTGAAGCCATTATGCAGAGATTTGGGATCACATCCCAGTGTTGGAAGACTATTCCCATCCACGGGCCTCCAGGAGTCATCCATCATGAGGAATTTCATTTTGTTCTTTAATGTTGCAAGCCACAGAAATGATCAGAATTTGGCCAGATTGAACCATGGGCCGAGCGTGCTCAGTCATTGTTATCAGCAACAATTAATGTCTTTCAGTGATTTGGCAGGGAGAGAATGACAATCCATGTTGAAAATGGAGGCGTGTTTCTCAGAATCCTGCCAACACTGGGCAAGATCAAATACTCAAGACTGCTTCCTTTGCCAAAGACGGCAATTAAAGCACATTCCATTCCAGACTCCATCCCGGTTTTAAATGTCTCCAGTAATTTCCTTTTAAACAATTGTGGAAACAGTTTGGATTATTAACATGTGTATCGACCCAACCATACTATATATATATATATATATATATATATATATATATATATAATGTATGTGTTCATTAATTATTACTATTTCTGGGCTTTGTCAATTTGCTAAGGATATATATGCAGGATATATTAAAAAAATCCTTCATCATATCTGTCACCTAAAATCCCACCAAAAAATTGCATGCAGTTTTTATTGATAGGATAAAAAAAAAGGGGTATAAATATTTTTCCAAGTCCTGTAGTCTCAAAATCTGTATATACTGTATAATGGTTCTTTTGGCAAGACTGCTTTTTATCCCAGGTTTGTAAAAGTTTCGCAGAACGCTGGTCCATTTCTCATATAGATTCATACAACTTCATACCTGTTCATCCTCAGCCATAAGTAAACGGCAAAAGGAAAAACTGCTTTCACCTAACCGTAATCATCTCAGCTTATGGTTAGGTGAAACCAGTAAAACTCTAGACCCAATTATCCAAATGATTAATTGCACTTACAAATGATCACTTAAAAAAACAGATATTTTAATTTCCAGTGAGCAATCACACTGAACTGACCGTAATTATTACCATGCACAGAGCATTCCTCTGTCAGTGGATTCTGAAAAAATTGACTGAATGCATGTATAATATTAGACCAGATTCAGATCTGCTTTAATTGCTAACACACATGTATATATATATATAAAGATAGAATTCCAATATGTTCTCCAGTTTTACTTTCATAATGATAGTATAAAAAAAGCTTAAATAGAAAATATTGGACGATTGCAAGTTTTGAAGTTCTTTTTACATTTCATTAAGACAGTGACTAAGAGCATGTTTTAAAATGTTGGGGTTTTTTTCCAAAGACAATAAAGCTAACAACTTTTACTTAATTTTAACGTGCATGCACATATCTTAAAATCTGATTATTTTAACAAAACTGATTTTCAGGGTTTTTTTTACATTTTATAAATTCATAGTCAGACCTCTGCAGTTGCATTTATAGTCATGGTGAAAAGAACCTACTTGAATCCTGGAATGTCATGTTGTTTGTACATATGAAGGGTTTTAGTTTTTCACAAAGATCTTCCATTTTTCTAACATCTTGACATGGTGGAATGTGAGATTTTGGGACACAATTTGGGGAGAGAAAAACATTCTGGACGTCCTTTTTCCAAGAGTTCAAATCTCCCGGTAATGATGTGACTGAAAAGTGTTCTTATATGAAGTTGCTTTGGGATATTGTAAATTGCTATGTCCTTAGAGCCTAAGAGGGTTTTCTAGATAAAGATGCCGTTTAGTCATCATCTGCTTTAGTTTGAAAAGGGGGAACCTGAAGTTGAACGCTGCCTGTGGACTGTGTCATGCCAGCAGTTTGGGATGGAATATGTTTTTTGTTGGGTCCCATACAACATATCCCATACAACACAGGTGAACATGACAGTTTTGAATTGAGAGCCATTTGTTTTTATTGAACACAGAATAACATGCAATTCCACCTTGATTGGACTTTGTGTAGGAAATGTGCTTTCACCAAGCTTCGTCAATATAAGTTTATATCATGTTGCCCCTGGAGATCCATCCAAGTCTGTGTACATGAGGCCCCTTTAGTGTTAAAACTTCTGAATATCTCTATTACCATAACTAGATCGTCAGTTTCCTGTGTTATGATATGAAGATTGTAACTTTGTAAGATTCTTGCACTTGAGCACAGTGAGTGTAAGAGGTGTTTTATTAGGATGACAAACAGAACCTGACCACAAACAGCTGTAATTATCACCATAATTGTTAACATTTCTACCAGAACTTTGGGCTGCTCCTCGGGTTTTCATCAGGGGCCCTTAAGTATGTGATACCCACCATCAAGCTGTGTTTATGATGCCGCCAAAGCCTTTATTGCAGTCTCAGCTATCATAACAGTTGGGGGACTAGCTGGGGGCAGAAAATGGAAGGCAAGCCTTTTATATGTGAGCACATATGCGTGGTGATAGATGTAATCCCTCTCTACCGCTCTTGCCCTCTGTTTGCTATCCCCCCATCACAGCCCTTAATGGCGACGAATCCCCCTTCAAGGCTGTGAACCCGCGCTGTGCTCCAGTCTGCCTTCATGCTTGTTGACTTCAGAAGGTTCTGATGTCATAATGAAGAGGGCTGGTGCTTTGAAATGGCTCCTTGGGAATTTCATGCTCCCTGTGCTTCGAATGGACTAAGATGCTCAGCTGGCAGGTATAGTAGAAATAGGAGTTTTATGGCCTCTGCCCGGGAGGGGGGAAGTGAGAACAGGGTAGTCATAGAGGCGGCAGCATTGCGATGCTTCTAGCCCGAAACTTCGAACTGCATTTCTCATGCCATCTAATCTGAAAGCACAGCTAAAATCCTGCTAATCTTCCCCAATTTCAAAGGGATACAAGGTGGTATACCAGTTACTCCACCAGGAATCTGCTGAAATGCTTAAAAGATTCACTGTCATATTTTGGATCTCTAAGGAACTCCAGGGTTAGTGCTTAGTGATTGATAGAATATTCTACATGGTAAATATGAAACACAGAACATTTAAACCAATCAAAGTGAGGCTAAGGGCAAAAAAATGTAATGGATGTACTTTACTAAATGCAATATTCAGCTGACATGCAGATATGAAGGTAGTGCTTGCCAAAAACCATTTGCAAGATGTTGAACGGTGAAACAGGAAGTGGATGAATATTTACTTATCTTTAGTAGAGGTAAAAATTAAGTGTCTTTCTCTTAGGATAGATCTTTATTACATCAAACAGGCTGTTTCCTGTCAAAACATTAGCAGGAACAAAGTCTAAGCTACTTCCTCCAATACCTTTAATGATGTCATGCATTTTGCCCTCCCTTTAAGGGGAGCAGCAATCAGCCGGGATATATGGCATTCCAACATGATTCCTGGAGCAAATCTCCAGTGCACAGACGGACTTGACAGGAGTACAAATTTATCATTTGCTTTACGATATCCCCAAATCAGTTCAGAATGCCTTTAAAGGGGGCCGCAGGGAAGGAGTGCAAAGACACATGTGAGTCGTCTGTTCACCAGCAGGCTCCCCATGGAACATAAATTCTGGGCTTCCACCGCAGAATGGGCCTGAAATGGAAGCAGACATACTTTACTAATAAAGAGTAGTTTTCCAGCTTTAGTAATAGCTGAAGGACTGACTGACTATCTGTAGGAAACTTTAAAAAGTAAAAAAGAACATAACAAAACTTTCAACAAAACTATACTCTCTAAACTAAAGTAAGTTTAGAGAGGAAAATACCTTTTAAAAAATTAATTACTGAGGAATATGTTGCAAGTATTTTTTCTGTTTGTAATCACACAATAAATTGGTGCGTAACTGGCATTTATTTGTTGATTCACTGGCCCATTTTCAATGCTTGTAGTGTTCTTTAAAAATTTGACTAGAAAATCTTAATTTATCTGTTTTTCCCATATTCCATGCAATTACATGGCATATATATTGAAGCAGGAAGGGTGTCTCCCAGATTGTATGTGCCATCAACAAAAGATTGTTACCTGTGCCCAGCCAAAGGAATATAATTTGATCGTGGATTGTTCAGAATTCTGCAGTTTTGCAAGAACATTGGAATTGCAGGTTCCCCAAGATTTCCGTGAGTAACCAATACTGACTGCCACTTCCCTCGCAGCTTTATCAATACTAGCTGCCTGCCAGCCAAATGCTTCCAATGACTGTTAAAGACCTGAAAAACACAGCTTTGTTATTGCAGGATATCTGTGACAACCTGATGTGGAGCTGAGAACGTCATGTTGTGAGTCTGCTCAGCGTACAACACACTGTTAACGAACAGTTTTAACAGCACGCTTTAACATCGCTTGTTATTATATGGTATTTTCATGTCACTAGGTTACATAAAATAGTCCTAAAAATATTTTAAAATGTCCCTGTTCTTAAAGGTAATGGCAGCTAAGCTACTCTAAATCTAATGTCTGAAATGGTTGATTTCTCATTCAGTCAAAACTAAGAAAGCTTTATTTGCTCAAAATAAAGTTCTCTCTTTTGCTTTGTGAATAGGTATATACCAAGACTGGCAGTTAGTTTAAATTTACCATTTACCACTTGATCTAACTAATCTTAATTAGTTTAGAGGTAATTTTCCTCACCAAGAATACTCATCAATACAATCCTTAGTCTACTACTTCGATAATCAACTAGCACAACACACAGGTCATTGTTAACTGTCTGCTACAGCTGATTGTAGCAGCTGATTCTTTAAGGTAGAAGTCTTTTACTCTACCAGTGGGTTAATGCAGTGCGTTCTTGGATTCAATTTTCACCAGTCTGTTTTGTTCTGTATGAAGTTCAGTCCTTGTTTTCTCATCAAGGCCAGGCCCAACAGTTTGGTCAAAAACATTCCTGAAACTTTGCTCTAAGTTTACATGATTCCATGATGCAGCTGGTACTTTGGCTGCACATCCTTGATGTGAATCTCCAGTTCCACCACATCCTAAAGGGCTATGTTGGAATGCTATCTGATAACTGCGGAGGCCTTTGTGAAACAGTGAATTCATTGTCATATTGAAAAAAGTAGTTTATTATGATTTAATTTTTGTGTTGTGGTGCAATATCCTGCAGGAAGTTGGCAGCAGAAGATAAGTTTACTGTGGTCAAGAAGAAATGAACATGGTCAGGAAAAATACCCAGTCAGAATGTGGTGCTTAAATGATACTCAGTGGGGACTATCGAGCCCAAAGTATGCAAGAAAATATCCCCCATTCCCACTATTCCTATCACTCCCTTTCTTCATTTTGATACTCAGTTTGAACCTCAGCAAGTTATCTTCAACCTATCTAGATGTTTGGCTGAATCCCTATTTTTTTTAGCAGATCTACCTACTTCAGTCTCTTTCAAAAATGTAGAGATTAAAAATTTACATTTTACTGCACCAGACTTTTTGAGATTGATTTTTTTTTTTTATGACGTTAAACTCTGCTTTGACTTGAGCCTCAGTTTTGGTAGCTGTTGGTTTTTCTCCTGCTGGAGAAGTTCTGTTTCTCCAAATCCAGTTTTTTTTTTATAACTTCTCTCTACTACAGGTAAATAGTCGACTACTGAAAATTACTTGACAAAATATATAAAACAAATCTGAATTATCTTTTTAAACACTTTCCACAAAATAAAATAAATACCAGTTGTTCCATATTTACTTCAGTCTTTTATGTTTCTTTTCCATAATATGATGACAAAAACATTTCACACATGATTACAATTTATGGCTGCATATATGAATGATTTCCATTCATCTTCTGCCTGTTTTTTTCCTTCTTGTTGGTCTCCTATTACTGTCACGGACAGGATTTTGCAGAATGAAATGTCATCAGATGATCATAGCTCTGTTTGATCTGCACATCGAGGAAGGTCTAAGTAATTGATGAAAGCTTGATTAAGGTGATAACCTTATTTGGCAACAGTTGGAAGAATCAAAGTATTCCGGAGGATTTTGCAACATGAGTTTCTAAAAGAGAAATTCTCAGATCATTCAAGTGAAGAAAGACGCAGTGGGTAGAAAATGATCACAAACAGATGCTGAATGAGAAAAGGCATGTGACCATTTATTTAGGGTTATTTTCTTCAACATTTAACTTTTATTATGTAATTAAATCTGTATTTCACGTAACTATTCTAAAACAGGAAATTTGGAGGCTTTTAATTATGCAGTTTAAATCTCTTTAAGCATAGTTTTTATCTGTCTAATCATATTTGAAAGGGAATTCTTTCATTGTGACAGTTTAATTTGAAATCTTAATATTCAATATGAAGGGCTTTTGTTGTGATAACATGGTTGTTACTTTGGTGAGGAATCATAACTGAAGGAGTGCCTTAGTGACTCATAATCACAATGTCACTCTGCAGCACAGTGCCATGTTTGGGGCTAGGCTTGCCATAGCCACTGAGTACGACTATAGAAGATGGAGGCTGCAACATCAGGCCAAGTGTAAAACTGATGTGTCCTAAGGTTAAGAATTTAGCACTAACCAGTGACAAAGTAAAAACCTAAGACTTTATGTGGAGAGCTGATCCCCATAGATTTGGAACAGGTGCAGCTTAAGAGCTCCACAGCTGCCCTTTACTGCAGGAACTAACGTTCCATGATCAAAGTTATTACCTGAGCCTCAGTTTTGGTCAATTTATACCACAAAGGTTTTCTGAAATTATTCTCAACAACTTTGAAGTAAATACAAATCACTGAATCACCCATGAGTTAAAACTGCTTTATTTTGAATTATGATGTGCATATTCATGTGCTCTGTGGCCAGAGATGAAACCAACAGGTAGTAATAAACAACTTTTGTGAAAATAACTGCTGCAAATTATTGTTTTAAGACTCAAAAAGCTTTGAAGCTCCTTTTCATTTGTGTCAATCCCTGTACAATAAAAATAATTATACAATAAGTTCTAAAATGTTACATAAATCACCTGCTTTACAAGATTTGTTTTCAGGTTGTTGATGGAAAACTTATGAGCTGACATCTTTTCCTGAAGCTTCTGTGTTACAAGTTTACTTTCAAAAAGAAGCAGAAGGTTAGAGATGGGAAAAAAGGCTATATTTAGCAGCACCTGGTGAATTTGAATGCATAACAAATTGCTGTTTGTAGTATGAGACACACCTTACTGTTGAAAAAGACAATCAGATCCTCAACTGTTTCTGTCATTAATAATTTTGATCAGATATGTACATGCAAAATATGTAGAGCACTGTCTGAAGATTTTCAATATTTTTTTATTACCTGGGATTTTTTAACTCATGCAGGGAAAACAAACCTATGCTGCCTGGGGCATAGATCAGTTCTGTACCTTTCTGATTGGTAAATGTTCTATCACAGCAACTTGACTGTTCCAGTCTATGTAATACGTTGGCCTTAAATCTGGGGTAAAAAGTGTCATTCCACTTTGTAACTATTTGTTAAAATACACTTCATAAAGTCTGTGGAAAAAAAATTAATGAAACTGATATGCCAGAACACATAACTATGTTGTGCAATGCATTATTTGATTGATCTTAGGCCAAATACAAAGTTCCTGATTGTGAAGCACAAGAAACAACTGGCATTCATTAACGTGGCGAAGAACAAACTGTCCCTGGAAAGATAAACGAGCAAGTGAGGGCTTCGCTTGGGATCAAGTGAAGTTTGAGCGTGAGATGCTTCTTTCAGCACAGGCTCTGGGACTTTGCTGGGACACCTTGTTGGGAGTGCACACCGCTGGGCAGACGGTGCTGCTGGAAGCTCAAGAAACAATGAGCAGCAGACCAAATGATGACGGAGTGTTCGCCTTTGATCTGCTAATGTATGATTGGCCTGTTTTTTGTCAGAAATAACAGATTCATTAAAGTTTAAGGCTAATGAAAACTCTTCAAACATAATTTTGATACAGTGAAAAATCTGGATTACATTCAATAACTAAGTCTTTGAATATCCAATGCCAAATTTTTTTCTGATTACGAGTGCAAAACATACTTCTAATCAGTGAGGCATTTGTCTGCCTTTGCCAGGAAGTTATGTTTTATGCATGTGAGAAAGAAAAACAAAGAATGTGAGCACAACCCACTGTACTGTTTAAATCAATATGCCCTTAAATCTGTTCATTCTATTACTTCTTTGATTGTTTGAACTCTGTGAACTAACATGTTTTCAACAGAATCACCTGAAAAATACAATCATCTGCAAAGGGAAACTAAAATTATTCCATTTTCCCTTATTTTGTCATCCTCCACACCTGTACTGGCATTAGTAGACTGCCACACTTTGGTTATTTGGATTTTGGTTTTTATTTGTTGATCATGTCCCTGCTCGTTTATTTTGATAGGTTTTACCATAATCAGTTCGTAACTCCTTTGTCCATTATTGTTAGAAAAGTGCTGCCATTCCTTTGTGTTTAGTTCCCTCAGTTTATTCTTGTGTTTGGTGCTTTTGGATTTTTTTTCTCTTAGATTAGTTATTCTTTTCCCCTTCATTTGAACTTGAAATGTTTTGTGAGATTTCCTGTCTGACATCTGAATGTCCATGAGTGAAATCTGTTAGTGTGTGTTGTGTCGTCTTTGATGTGTGGCTGTAGACCACACACTGTACAACCAAACTTTATATATTGATGATTTTTTTATTGTCATGTGTGAGGTTTCTTAGGTTTAGAAAATAAACCCACAATTTTAAAATTGTGCCTTGTAACCAGGCATGAACAGTGTTTCGCTACATTTGGTGCAGTTTTCTTCTCAAACAGTAGATGTCAGAATTGAGGAAGTAATCCTAATTCACTGCAGCCAGCACTAGTAGAAGAAGTATCCTTACATACTTTCTTCACATATATAATCAATTTCATCTAAACAACTTCAATTTAATAAAATAAAATGTAAAAATGTATGTATGTAAATATCATCCTAAAGCTGACATGAATAACAGCTTCTACTAATGCAGGTACGTGTGTGTTGCTGAAGTTGTATGACTAATTGACAGGGTAAGTTGTTGGGTCCGGGTCAAATGAATGGCTCCTCCCCAAACTGCAGACTCTGTGGGAATGTGAAGAACCTATTCTTTTTTTGTTGTTGTTTCTTGTTGCGGAAGGATTTTCTATTTGACTTTGAAAAATTAACACAGCTCATATTTCAATTACTTTTGGGGGGGATTTTTAAACACAATTTTATTCAAGAACATTTGCTTTTTTTGCTTTTCATCACTGGTTGCCAAAAAGAACTTTTAAAAAAATGAATAAATACATTTATATAAATGTCCTATTTTTAAACGACTTTTACGTACAGATTTGTATTTAATCTGTGTTTTTCATAGCTGGTTTCTGATGAGAAAATACAATTACCAAAACATACAGAGTCCCCATAGGCTGCCTGAGGTGTGCAGATATTCCAGAAAGATCTAAAGAGCTGACAGGTCTGGGAAATGTTAAGTGGCCCCTTCACTTTTTGTGGTTTGAAAACATTTTAACGGTTCTCCCACAATAACAACAGTAACAGTGTCACAGACACTCACCGCTTTTATAGAGCTTGCCGTTGCCCCTTGGAAGGATTGATGCGTCACCATAGAAACACTGACCCGTTGCAACATGGGCTCGGCCTCAGATTTATGGGTGTTTTCAGCTTGTTACAGCAGATTTATCATCATAATAAAAAAGAACAACAGTCTGTTGAAATCATTAAGGGGAGTCTGGAAACTCTGGGTTAAAGGCAAAGGTACGGCAGCGGCAGCAGAAAAATAATGTTGAAATGATAAACTACAAACATTCGGACGCTAATAAAACCATCTCTGTTTCGTTCTAGAAATGATTCATTACTTTTTATTTCTACAGAGAGAAAACAGGCAAAAGAAGAAAGTAATTTTTTGTTTAGCTTAACAGCTAAAATTTATGTTTTTTAATATCATAAGTCTTAGCAAATACGCTCATTAAGTTTTCTCTAACAGGTGTTTGTACTGAAACATTTAATTGGTAACTGAGCTTAGCAGTTTCTCCTACGAGCCTCGGTCTCCTATATTTTCTTTCCTCAAATTCAAATTGGTCCTGATTGCTTATGATTGCACATGTGATGAAGCAAAGATATTCAAAACCCCAAGATTTCCTCTGGCATGTTCTGATGTTATTTAAGACTTCTTCAAGAATCCTGGTGGAAGGCAGAGAGGAATGGTCTGCTATTAGAGATGAAGTCATTAGCATTGTGCACTGATAAAGACGGATGACTCGTGGAAAGTGGTGATGAGGAGTTGGAAGGGTAGGGAAAAAAAAGCCTGGAGCTTGATGGCCTGACTGGTATTTTAAGAAGGACATCTTCATTCCTTCCTGCCAGAGTGAGTGATCTACCTCCATTTGCCATGGTAGCGAGCCGCCTGACCCTGCGGGGGCAGTCCGGCCGACTGGCCCTTCTCGGGGGCAACGAGCAGTGTGTCCCTTAAGCAGGCTTGACCGACCTACAGTCACACTCTCTGCGGTCACGCCCTGGCCAGAGGGATTTGAGATGTGGCAGCATAATCAATTTCCATGATTCATGATCACCCCAAACGGAGGTCGTGCTGAGCGACTGGGCAGCTGAAAGAAGAGAGCAGACGGGGAATGCTGACAACAGAGCTGAGTCCACTGCCATGTATAGGAGAGGCGACGCTCTTCCTCAGGCTGCCGTGGGGTCAGGTCTTCCTCTTTGCTGAGTAACTACATCGATCCCAACACAGCAATTCTTGTTCTAATCAGCTCCAAAGAAAATCTGCTGAACAGACTCAGGTTAGGATTACAGAGTAATGATTTTTTTATTTAGCTTCTTCACAAACTGCACAAAAGTTTTCTGTTAACTTCAAGTAATCTGCATTTTGTTTTTTGTTTTTTTTAGCAACAAAACGGCCAACAGCAGGTAATTACCAATTTCAAACTTTGTTAATGGCCTTGTATTGTTGTTGCTGTTTTTGTAGCGATGAGAAAACATTTACAAAATTTATTTTTCTAAATTTTTAATTGTTGTTGCGTTTCAACTTATTTGAAAAGTCATTTTCTTTTTCTATTCTCTGGTAAATTGTTTTATTCACAATTTATTTAAAAAAATTCTTTAAAAATTTGCAGAATAGTAAAAAACAATCTAGCTTCTCACTTTTATTCTGTGCATATTATAGAATATAAAAGCATCTCTTCTTTGTGACCCAGAGAACTGGTAAAACCTTAGGTTTGTATTTTGGCAATGTGAAGATCTGTCATGTGGACAGACCTTATGAAAGAGCGAGGAAAAACAAAACACTGATCATTCAAGTTTTCCAACTTATGTCAGAAGCTAATTTCACCTTTATTTATTCAGTGAATTTTGTTTGTAAATTCTTAATTTAATAAATTGTGATGAGGCCATAAATTCTGAAACTCTAACAAATTATGTATTTTTTACAGATCTTACACTTTTTTGTGTAGATAATGGTGCAAACACAAATTAGTAATTAAAAGAAAATATGCATATTTTTTATCTTGACCCCAAAAAACAACAAATTATGTCTCAAATATAAATATACTTATATATAAAAATAGCTATTTTTTCGCAGCTAATTCAGTAAATTTTAGTTGTAGGATCCTTGGATGTTTGTGGCTTTCTAATTTGCTGTAATTTATTTCAGAGCTGGAGAGACAATAAATCTGGCCATTGTGTAAAATGTATGTTTTTACTTTTGCCTAATAACAAATGAATCAAATTAAAAATGAAATCTGAACTACAAGGTTTTTATTCAAAGTTTTCTGACGTTGTACAAAAACATTTGTTTAAAGACATTATTTTATTCTCATTCCATATGATGCATAGTCATTTGCACCTCTTAGTTGTTTATTTGGTTATCTTCATGTTTGCATATGAAGATAAACAGATAACTAACTGCACAGATAAATTACGCAGGGATTGAACACAAAATGTGATAAAAAATAATTCAACATTCCAAAAAAAAGTAAAATAGAAGCTGAGTAAATACGCAGAAACAAGCTGTTGCAACAAACAGTGGGACATTTTACATGACATTTACTGTACATGCACAAAATACACATTAACAGACATATAAATAACAATTTTGGAAACAATTTCAACTATAGAAATGTTTCAAATTACAACAATTAACCCTAGGTTGTGTTTCAATCTGAAGTAATCATTTCCAGAACTGTTAAAAATAAATGCAAATTTTCTTTTGCTTGTTTGCTTTGTGCTGCAGCAGGGTGGCGCTGGTGTGATTTATTTCACCTGTCGTTGTTCTGTCTTTGACGAAAACAACAACTGTGGTCGACGTTCTCACAGAGAGAGCTCTTCTTAGGTAACTAGTTTAACTGCTGGAGAATCAACAAAGATATTAGTCAGTCACATGAGTTAACGGTGTGACGTCTCACACTGTAAACAGCTGTTGGAGTCATATCATGGCAGTCATGGCGGATTCCAGACCAGTTCACAAAAACGGTTTCCTCCCTCTCGTATCATGTTCAGCTCAAGCCACCAGACATTTTGTTTAGTTTGTTTACATATAATTGAAATCTGAAAAAAAAAAAAAAAAAAAAAGGAAAATTAGCAAAACTGTTTTTATATTGCATTAATTTTTTTTATTGTCTTCTTTGGGCATTTTACCTCTGATGTAACAGGCAATTATGTTATATCTCTTATTTCTAGTGTTGCCTAATGCAACGACTTGGTTGCTTAATTGGTCAACTTAACTAGTAGCTTAGGTTAAATGTAAAATGGGTTTTTGGAGTTGTCATAATATCTACATTGTTATGTTTGAAATATTCTGCTGAAATGTACAGTGGTAAATATAATGTCTTATTCCAAATCCAAAAGTTGAACAAAACATCACATCATAGACATAATAGTCAGAAATAATCCTGTCATAAATAAACACCTGTTAGCTGGCTGCGTCTAATGTCACACTCCCTCTGCATTTGTTTGTCCAGCTATCAAGGTCATGGTCCTTGTCCTATTAGCAGGCTATGGCAGCCCTGTGTGCTCTATATGGAGAAGGTGGTGATGATTGTGCTTATGTGTGGGTGGGGCATAGAGACAGGAGGCAGGGCTGAAGCTCAGGAGTTGAGATGTCTGCCCCTGAGAGGACAGCAGGAGGTCGGCCTCTCCTGCCCAGACGACCGCTGACCCCCATGGAGACAGTCCCGCTTCAAGTTGCTGCCGGGTCTCTTTGAAAACATCCTCGGCCCTGCTTGAGTGATTGGCCATATGGGCCACTGTGCCATCCAGGAATCCCCCCACCCCACTGTGCAAACGTGGAGCTGTGGGAGACCAGAGGAGGAAGCTTGGCAATCTCCACCGAGAACCGTAACACAGACGTCTGGTCTGCAGTTTACCACAGCTAGGTGCAGTAATTTCTAGTTTCCCAAAACTGAGTCTGTTCTTTTTCTATTTACTGGCATATTAATAAAATAGGAGCCAATTTCAGGATGAAGTAGATGGAGCATCTTAAACATTGATAATATGTTTATATGAACGGACAACTTTCTCCTCTCTATAGAGTTTATGATGGGTTGGTTTTTACCTTTTTTTTTACCATTTGTTGTGTCATAAAGACCACAAGGTTACGATGTATTGAGAAGAAAAAATACATCCAATTCTTTTTCCCATACAGTGTTTTTCCATATTTGCATGCTACACTTTAAAAAGCTGGTTAACATATGGGTGAAAAGAAGATTTTAGCAAAACTGGGAGTGTGAAACAATAAGATAAAAAATACTGAAAAAAATCAAACTCGTACTACTTCCAACTATTGGCAATGAACTACAGTCTGCAAGCTGACATATTTTTCATCTGCAAATTATATTTTTTCAAGGCTGTCTATTCTGAACTATTCTGAATCTAGCACAGATTATTTTAGATTGATTGTTTGGCTGCTTGCATGCAGTTACTGTCTTCTGTGGTCAGTTAGTTGGAGATCAATAGCCAATTGACCCAAAGCAAATACAAACTAATAGAATTTACTACAAATAAATCTTAGTGGTGTCTGATAATGTGTCATTGTTTTACACAAAGAGAAGAGCTACTGACCTTCATTAACTTTTCTAACATGGGGACTGATGGCAGGAGGTTAGATATATTTATATGCATCTTCCTGATTTCTAGACCAAATTCCTTAAATTTATTACACTGGGTTTCAAAAACTTCAGATTCTGAACTATTTAGGGAACAAAATATTCAACCTCCAACTTACCACAAAATCCCTCCTAGAAATCAGTTTTAAATGCTAATGTTTACCCACAGTGAAGACTTTGTGTTCTTTTTGAACTTAGTTTGGCCAGGAGAGATGTAACATAGACCCACCATATTTAAAATATTTTGGAAGCATAGTTGAATTTTAGGCTAGATCATGTCAAGGCACTGTTCTCTCCTTCCACCCAGCTCACATGGCTAACACCCTCAACATCCCTCTGTGTAGGCGGTGGGCCCTTTTCAGGGCCAAGGACCAGGATTCAAGTATTGACTACCAGGGACTGTGGAAATAAAGGTGACCCTCTGCCCCAAGTCCGGATGAAGTCCACCAGTTCCCATGATCTTCATGTATGGAGGTTTCTCTCTGCCTCAAATTGTGTTTGGTTTGCTGTTCATAACTATAAAAAGGATAGGCAGAATAATAAAGAGACAGAATCATTTGCAGAAGTGAGGGTCCTGCTGTAGTTTCTTGCAGTAAAGAAATAGCTGGTTCAAAAACTGATGGCGTGTTTTTACAGGTTTGTCTAAGCTGAGACTCTCAAGTATAGGAAGAGGATAAGGATCATAATCAAAAGATTGAAATCCCAGATATAAGAGATTGAGATAAGCTGACTGTCGGATAGGTGAGCTCAGTCTATAGGACTCTGCATGTTCAAGCAGAAGTTATGAAATCAGTTGTCATTGTCACAGCTGCATTACCAAAATTGTATCAGTTTGTTGTCAGCCTCAAATCTTCCACCCCTTTTTGTCACAACCCCCAATGCAAACGTTTTGTACCTGCCCTCTGCATCTGAAACTATTGTGTGATTGGTCAGCATTTCATGGGTCTGTTTGTTTATGATGGAAAAAAACCCCAAACTACTCAACTTCCAGAAACTGGTTTTTCAGCCAGAAAGCAGGATGGTTAGTTTTGAGAAGCGCTTGTCCAAGGTCGTGAGAAAGTACATACCATTGGACCGAAACACTGAACTCCCCCAGTTTGCGTCTTGTCTGACGCAGATACAAAAACAGAACAAAAAATATAATTAAATTTTGTAGGGGATCAGCACTGTGAAGTTTGTCTGTCAGCTGTTCTGCAATTCTTGAGAAATTAACAAAATATCTTTTTGTCCAAAAATGTAACAAATCTGAACATTTTGACTTTTAATATGCAAGGAAATTTATGAAAAGTTGCTCATTATTCTTTATAATGAGCCTTTGACTTTATGAACAAATCAGATTTGGACTTTTGAACATGATGTTTTGAACCCCTGATCTATATTTTTTTTCTGAACTATAGTACAGCAGAGCTTTGAGAAATATAATTTATTCACATATCAGTTTATTTTGAAATTCCACTGATGGTAAAGCTGCTTCCTTCTGTTTGATTGGTTGATCATGTGTCCATTGTTCCAGATAAACACATTGTGTTAATTATCGTTGTTTTCATACATTCACTTCATGTTGCAGTACTCAAATCATTCAAACATTATGTTTATATTTTCTTTGCTTTTTATAAATAAATGTATTAATTTCACAGAGAAATGTGGAGTTGTCTGGACACTGAAGGTTTATTATGCTCTTTAAACATCAAAACCCTGCACCTGCAAAACATTGGCCCATATATCTTCAAACCGAAGTGTCAAGACTTTTAATAGTCGATCCTGCAGGAGGACCAGAAGTTCTTTGAGTTATTCATAACAGCTGAATCATGAAGAATGGTAGAATCCTTTAGTGGGATTTTCATTGTTTTATTTATACCTGAAAACAAGGATCATAAAGGTATTTTGTGGCTGATGCCGGGCCAATCTTCTTGTTCTCTCATAGGTTTATTTCACAACACTTTATGCCGCTCCTGCTCTGCAAAATGAGATTTCATCAGAGTTGTAAATCTCCATGTCAGGGATTTTCTTTGATTTTTTTCAATCCCTCCTTCCTTCACATCTCTCGCTCTCTCTGTTTCTTCAGCACATGACTGTGCAAAGCCTCAGAGGCTTACTTGGCAGCAACTGAAAAGGCAGAGGGGGTTAAAATGAGCAAAAGTAATTTTACATTTTAGGTACAAATTTGCTCACATTTTGTTGAAGTTAAATGCTGCAACAAAAGGCTGCACATTTGCCTCGGTGAATGGAGGAGGTGGTGGGGAATCTCTTGGAAATTGCAGGGGTTTTTTTTAGTTCTCATGCTTTACTTCACACAGAGTTTTATTTATGAAATCACCCTCCCATATGGTTGCAGTTGCTTTAAGGTTAGAAAGTACTTTCACCCAACTTCAACAGATTCTTTTTCAATTTTACTTAAGTTAATGCCAGCAGGTGGAATCAGGGAAATAAGTGCTCTGTTAAAAGATGTGGTAATGGTGATAATCCCAAATGTCATCAGATAAAAGACAAGCCTTTTTCTGCTAAATTATATAGAAATCAAATGTATCTACTATGCATGAGCCTCTTATGATCACACAGCACTCTCTGGTAAAGTGTAGGGTATGATTTGTGGTCGTCTTCAAAGTGCTGGTGTGAGGATGCTTCAGCGAAAAAGGCTGATCCATATCTCTCCTTATTTGATCAGTCCCAGTTCAAAAAATATGTTCCAAGCAAAGCCTGACGCCTCTGTGCTGTCAGACACTACAGAAGCTAAAATAACTGACAACTAAACATTTAACATCATTTCTTCCTAATAATGCATATTTCATACCAGTAAAATGTGTACAATTCAGCAGCACAGACTTTGCTCATAGAATCATAAAATAAAACCTTCTCTGCATGAAGAGAAGATCTTTGTGAAGGATCAGCTGTTTCTCTTTTGTAATCAGTGCAGACTGATTAAAGGCAAGTCAGTCACAGAATCAGTTAAGTGACTTTAACATTGTTGGCTACAGCATTGCACTCTGTGCTAGTCCCTAGTTAAAACATGAATGTTTTAACGCTGTGTCAGTGTTACAGCAGGAGCTAAAATGTGATCTTGTGATTTACCTGCACTTTCAAACAGGTCTCAAACATTTGGAATTGAATTAATTTCACACACTTATTTCAAAACCTGCCATCATCCATGTTCATAAGTACACCGTCAAGTGCTTATTTCTGTTAATTGTCTTTACCAAGTTAATTTAATTATCTTACAGCTCTTAGAAAAAAAATAAATAAATTGTTATGTCCAATCATGAGGAAGATTGCTGACTTGACATTTACACCAACAAAAAAGCTGACTGTTCATTGCCGAATGCAAGCATATTTATTAATGGAAATTTGAGTGGAAGGAAAATATGTTGGAGAAAAAGGTGCACAAGCAACAGGGATAACTACAGTCTTGAATCAAAGCTTTTTCAAAAGTTTGGGGAGGCTGACAAAACACTGTGGTGCTTAAAGAACCGCATGCAGACGTGTTAAGGACATGGGCTATAAGGCAAAATCCTTGTGACTAGAAACACCAAGCATCTTACTTAGGCTAAAAAAATTATTATTATTATTATTATTATTATTATTATTATTATTATTATTATTATTATTATTATTAATTTATTTATCAACTCCAAACTAAGAACAGTCATCTACCAGGAAATTATAGATCAGGTCCTGCTTCATTCTGATGACAAGATGCCTTCATTTTCTAATATGAGTTACAACAACATTTAATTCCCCTATGGGATCAATAAAGTATTTTTTTATGTAAATTTGAATTTCCAGGAGGACTTGGCATCTACCCACACAGTCAGAGGTACCAGGAACTAATATAATCACCAATCTAGAAAAACTTTTTCTCAGCAGTCAACATCTTCTGCAAAATCATCTTTGCTCATCCATCAGCAGTAAAGTGAAACACTTAACACCAGCTTGACAAAGGTCATTAATTTTGTCAAAGTCTTAAGCAGGTGCTGGAAAAGCAGATAATGTGGGAAAAATCCAGCTAAGGAAATAAAGGCCAAGAGAATAAAGGGAATGAAGACACTTTTTTCTCAGACAAACTTCAACCTTTTACTCCCTGCTAGACAGCATTGTCATAAATTATGCATCGTTAAGGTTCTGAATACCTTTTGGCACCTTCTTCAAAAGAATTCAGATGTTCTGCTTGTTAGCTTCAGATTTGGCATGAAGGAAGGGGCACGTGGTACCTCCACATCTGGATGCCAGCACTGTGGCTGATATTGAGACTTTGTCTCTTGTGACATCTTTATGATCACATGCTGTTACCCATTGCACCCATTGGGTTTTTGGCCATATCTCCCACAATAAACCTTCACCCAGCCTCCCTATCACCCAGGGATCCCTCTTCTAGTTAACTCTGACGGGAATGTAAAACATTTGAAGTTTTACATTCCCAAAGGGCTGGAATCTTTTGATTCCAGCCCTTTGGGAATGTAAACGTTGCTGCTAAATGGAACCTTGCAAAGTTGGGTGGAACCCATCTTGAGCGACCTGCAGAGAAACCAGCCTACACACCTTGTCTTCATTACTACAATAGAGTCCTTTTATGATGTTCCCCTATCAATGAATCTATCTCGCCTTTCCTGATTTATTGTCTGGCCCCGCGGTGGCCCCTGAAGCCTTTGACCTCCTTAAAATCTGTCTCTGAACAAATGGCAAGAGAATAAAAAAGAAGAGTGTTGTGTAATTGTTTTTTTTCTCCTTACTTTTTCAAGTGTTAACTCTTGCACATATTTCCACTGTTACCTTCTCTGCAGCAGGCTTCACTTAGGAAACCGTCCACATTGTAGGCTTTGAACAGGTGCAGAGTGGAAACTGTTAACCAGGAAGGCTGCATAAACACTCAGCAGGCTGTAAGACAAAGGCCTGCTGCTGTTTTAATTTCCCAGAAGTATGGGAACTAGAATAAGGGAAGTTGACAATAGAAAAATGTCTTCACCCAGAGCTAAACTGGTTTCAACTATAATTGTTGAAACTAAAATGTTTTGAATCTTCATTAAAAAATAACCTTTGTCCAGATTTTAATGTATTTAAGGTCTAAGGTGTCTTCATTTGGTGAGGTTGGTCAGATGCCTGCCTCCCTAGCTGTTGGCTTCTATGAAGAACTTTATCTTCTTCCACACATTGTCAGCTGCAATTAGAAACAGGGAAAAATGTCTTATAGTGTATTGCCTGAAGAAAATGCAGAAGGGACCAATTTACACAAAGTCAGTTATGATAGCCTACACAGTTCTTTTCTAACAGACTTGCAAAGGCCACTTATCTCTAGTCAAAACAAGAGCTAGTGTTTTATTTACACAATTGCATTTACTTTGATGCAAGGCTTTTGCATGAATGATTGTCATCCAATGAGAGTATTTGTTGGTGTAGGTTAGATTAGGTTAGGTTTAAAATTACCAACGTGTTTATTCTGACTGGAAGTAATATTAATGTTTTGGAGTGGCCCAGTCAGAGTCCAGAGTTTCATACAGAATCTATATGCTAGGCTATTCTAATGCTTCAATAAATGTTAATTTTATGAGGTGAGGTGTCTTTTTCTTACTGTGGCCTTCAGAATCCCTGATGAGAGCGGCTGAGAGATTAGATATAAACTAAAATTTAAAACATTTTTGTATGTCTTCTAGTCAAATATTTCATATTTAATCTATTAACTTTCACGTTATGTATTTATTATTTTATTGCTGTTTAAGTTATTAATCTTTGCCTACTTTTATACGTTATAAGAATTTTGCTCCTTACAATTCTGGATAAGGTCTTCTGAGATAAAAATCTGAGGTGGCTCCATCTATTCAAAGTCCCAACAGCAGACAGGACATGTCAGAAACATGGGAGGTTGGGGATCTTTGGCTTAGTGGAGCAGGACAGCGAGGAGGGGCTGACAGGTGACAGACAGGTTCATTGTGAAGCTATAGAAGATGGGCCTATCTGGACTTCCCGGAGGCCATTGGTCTGTTCGAGTCCTTGGGGCTTCATGCCATCGCTGGGGGCATCAAGCATCTGACACTTAAGCACATGGCCATGTTGATAGGTTGTCAATGCCAGAAGGCTGGAAACACTCAGGCATACTAAAGCAGCATGAACACAAACAAATGTACATAGATGAGTTTGCCTCACATATTTGGATGCACATCTAAATGCTAACTGCAGAGCAGAAACTGCAGAAAAGAGGGAACAGCTTAGACAGACAAAGGAATGCGAAGAGGAGATGGAGCGCATTCCCTCCAGCTTTGACAGGAGAAATAAATCATTGCAATTATGGGCTGGACCAAGTAAATGGGGACAGGTCAACCTTATCATTTCCAAGTTCAAGGTGTTCCTGCTCATCTGAGCCAGCCAGGCGCTGATGCCAACAGACCATGGTTGATGACAGTGATCTAAATGTGCCATGGAAGCCTGTGAAGTGTTTGGCTCAAGCATGGGATGGTTCCCCCAACTGAGCAGGTATCGTCACATTGACTCAATGTTGGCATAGCAGTTTAGTTGAAATATAGCAACAATTTGAGCTTATATTTTGTTTTTTGACAACTTTTTTCACTCATATTGTAATTTTGAAAACAAAACAAATAAGTGACTTGAACACAATTCGACACAACTGTTACCTTTCCTTATCTTAAGCAGTGAGCATTAGCTGAAATATATAAATAGACATGATTCTACTCCAAAACCAATCAGCTCTCTTTTTTGTCTCCGTAGTGCCAGACTGTCTGCATGTGAGCTCAGAAGAACACGGCTAACACGGAGCGCTACATTTATTTCTTTGTTTCTTCACCTCCTTTTGGTCTTTCACCACCACCATCTGACTATTTTGCTTTTATTCCCTTTCATACTTGTGCCCCCCCTTTTTTCTCTCTTGTGGGTGGAAGTAGGGGAGCTCAAGACAGGGGGAAATTGGTGTAATGAATTTAGGGCACTCATGCTTGCTGAGGCGAGCCTCCCTTGGCTGCTTGTAGCCATTAATCTTCCGCACTCTGTCAGACCAAAATTTGCCCACAATAGGCAAAGGGGGAGCTCAAATTGACTACCAATTACGCGCTTGTGAATAAAGGAGATAGAGAAAGGAGGGAGAGCACAATATGGTTCAGCTGTAACGTTTATTTTAACCCTGTGAACTGTGCAGGAGCAGGAAGGTCTGCGGATTGAGTTGTTGGCGTGTGTGTGTGTGTGTGTGGGGGGGGGGGGGGCGTGCATGTGTGTGTGTGGGGGGGGGTGCGTGTGTGTGTGTGGGGGGGGGGGGGGGGGTGCGTGTGTGTATGGGTGTGAGTGGTCAGGGGTGAACTGTAACTTTGACTACATCGTCAGCCATCTCAGGATGTGGAAGTTAGTCACCTCCACTGAGTGTACTACGTATTTGATTGTTTCATTCCAGCCTCAAACTGCTTTATAAACCTAACTTTGACTAATGTTTTCAGTTAATTTATAATTTTGTTTTAATTTGAAATTGATATCAACCACAATACCAATTACTCAAGCTTACACTACTGTAGTTATTTGCATAAAAGTAAGATGAGATTCTCAAACTTTTTTTAAGCCACAAAATATTAACTCCATTTCACAATAAAGTTTTAAAGTTTCCACAGTGATCATGTAAAGGCTTCAAATAAAATACTCCAGATATATTTTTTTATTTTTTATAAAATATATATTTCTCTCTGTTTATAAAACTCTTCATCTTCGTGATCTTTGGGATTATTATCATAGATTGTTGTGATATCAACGCTGCACCAGAAGGTGATAATAATTTGAAAGTTTATGGCTTAAAAAATAAAGTGAACGGGATTCTCACCCTGACAAAGGAAGTCTTCATAAATCCTAAGTTTTTAACAATAAATCATGTTTTAAATCTTACCTGATTTGGGAATTTGTCACAACTGGTTTACTAGCTTATGATATAAAATAATGTACATTTTCCACTTATTCTTGACTGGAAGGAATTTGGTTTTGTGATTAAGATAAATAAAATGTATCTGCAATTAAGCCACTCAAAGTTATTCTGATCTGATCAGAGTTTATAAATTGTAGTACTTTATTAGGGTTGAGTGCTTCAAACAGGAATCACAGCCAGAATCAAAGAAATTTGGGTGTAGTGTAAAGAAGAATTAGAATTAGCAAATTATCTTAAATGTTAATAGTGTAATTTAAATGTTTGCCAAAATATTTTGACAATTTTTGTCAAACAACTAAAACTGTCTGTGCCAATTTAACAAAATTCAATGTAAATCTTGGTTGTGGTTTAGTTTTAACAATGTTTCATTTACTGCTGTATGTATCCAACATGTATGACATTGTACTCATAGACATAAGTCTAATTTCAGTGGATGCTCAGAAACACACACTGGATGCAGTGTGTGTTTGTTTAAAACACCCTTGAAATAACACTAAACTAAGGTGCCAAAACCCTTTAATGTGTGATTCCCTTTTCAGCAAAATTCAAACATTAGCATGATTACTGGTTGTGATAATATGAGCTCTTGTGTTTATTGTATTACCCAAAAGAACATGACAAGAACTAATAAGTTCCTTAATTGTCTCTGAATTCATTCAAGCCTAAATTTGCTATCGGAGACACAGGCCTGCACACTTGGAAACCATGTTTTCAATAAGATCGTTACATGAATTCTCCTCCCAACATGTGGCGGAAGAAAAAAAAAAACTTGACTGGACATTGGAAGATAGATCAGAAGTCTTAATGAAGTTTGACTTTCAGGATTAGCAAACTCAGTCCCAGCCTGCTTTGAAGATAGACTCAGTTTGCAATTCCAAGGAAAGCTTTCACAGCTAAAACAATATATTTTAAAGCTGATTGCTCTCACTGCTTCAGTGTGGTGAGAATTAGCACATGCTGCTGGTGTTAAACATGACAGAACTGAAGCTCAGACCCCTGAAAGCCCCCAGACAAAAAACGTTTGAGAGTGTATTCATTTCTATCAATGCATAACGCTGCATGGTGTTTATGATGTAAACTGGGGCTGGAGCTCTGGAAATCTTAACATCTAGTCTTGAACTGCAAATAAGTGTGTTTTAAGTGCAGTTTGAGTTTTTTGCAGGGATCCCTAAATGCATGTAAACATCAACATGTCTTTACAGACACACAGCAGAGTGTGTCCCGGCCTGTCAGGGGGGCAGATGGACGATGTTGTTCTGGTTGGGATGAAAGAGGTGTGAAGGAGGCGCAGCCAGCCAACTGCTTAGGGTCACGTAAGGGTTGTCCACTCCGCTTGAAAGACAGACGACTCAAAACATCATCAACAGAATCTCACGCGTGAGCAGCGCAGAACCCAACACAAACATTATCAACAAAACAAACATTCCTACTTGCAAGACAGAATGCCCCCTCTGTGTGAAAGCTGTACTGTTTTCCGCTTTGTTTTTGGTTTCTGTTTGCACAGCAGACATCACAAGAAAAACACTCATCAGCCTTGTAGAATTATAAATCTAAGGCATAAGCAGTAGGATTTTAAATGTTGGGAACATACCTGCAGTTCAGAAAAAGAAAGCTTAGCAGAAATTGAATATTTTTTCAAGAAGGCACATTTTGATAAACTTGAATAGCATCAAAACGTTTAATTGTTTCAGTAATTTCATAACAAAAAGTGAAAAGTAAGTTTGTTTTTGTAATTTTTATGATTATGGCTAACAGGAACTTAAAACCTCAAATGCACTTTCTCAAAAAATGTATACACATCAGAATATACAGAACATATTTAATGCAGAAAATCTATGCTCTGGTCATAAAGAGCGTTGATTTTGTAGTAATCCAGCAGATTGTTTTTACAAGATTGAGTGTTGTGTCCAAACTTTATTGAAAAGTTGAATGAAAGGAAAGAGTGTTATAGAAAAGCTCAAGTTTGAAGTAAATTTCATCCAAGAATTTGAGGGAGATTCAGAAACTGTAGACTGTGGCTGGAGTCAGTAGTACAAAGTCTTTCAGATTCATTGGTTTTTATTTCACTTGGAGATCAGTGTCCTTTTGCACAGGGTTCTGAGTGAAGTCAGGGATAATTTGGGGAGTCCTATTATCTGATGGTGTTGGTTGGTTCATTATTTTCAGATAAAACATCCATCCATTGTCTATGCTGCTTATCCTTGCAGGGCTGAGGAGGGACTGGTGCCTACCTCCAGCTGTCATTGAGTGAGAAGTGGGTTACACTTTGGACAGATTGCCAATCCATCACAGATCAATATAGATTCCTACAGGACAAAAAAATGACTCGCATACCTACTCTGAGGGAGAAATAAATGCCTCTTTTGCACAGGGAGAACATGGAAACTGCAAGCTGGGCTCTGGATCTAGGATTTTCTAGCTACAAGACAACAGAGCTACCCACTGTCCCACTGTGGACCATTTAAATAAAACAGAAACAGGAAAATATTCTGCATATACAGTACATCATGATTTATTGCATGTTATTAAAAATACATTTTTTTTTAATAACATGAGACAGGCAAGTGTGGTTTTGAACGGCCTATTTGGATCATAAAAGTTCCCCATCTTCCCTTATTCTAATCTGGTCAGGCTGTGAAACGTTGCAAGGCAGAGTGAGGATCTCAGATCTCCTCTAACACACATACTCTGTACACAGAGAGAATACACATCCAGATGTTTATAATAAGGAACAGGTTTTACTCTAATGCACAATGATTGTTTTTTTAGATAACAATTGGTTGAAGTAGTTATATTTTTATTTATCAAAAAATGGGACCAGCTTACTTTTAGAATTACTTTCTGTAATTCTAAAAGTTTTTTCTTTCATCTTTTTGACTTTTTAAAATCCTCTGCAGTTCTTGCTATTGATGATTGTGGTCTGTAGTTCATTGCTTCTCTGTGTCAACATTTTTTTTTTTCATCCCTACATTATCATGGCTGACAACACAAGAGGAGGAAAGGGAAAGTACGTGGATCAGTAACTTTAGAGAAATGTTAAATAGTTTTAGATAAGATAAAAACTGTGAATAGTTTGGACATTGCTTGTCAAAACTTTATATTTTCATTTAGCTGACTTTCAACCAGAATCTTCAAATCTTGTATTTAGTTCCATATGACTGTAATGCCACATTGCTACCACAAGGCGGCAGTAGCAGGGGTGACTTTTACAGCAAGGCAGCACCTGGTTTAATGCAGTAGTTGTACTACTGCTGCCACAAGGCGACAGCTGAGACATACACTCACAGAGCTTTGAACGCTTGGACCAGCTTCTACTTAGTTTTAATTCAACTGAGTAATGTTTGTGTACTTCTTCTCTTGAAAGGATGAAGATGACTGCAGTTTTTGAGACTCATATTGATAAGTTTGTGTTTTTAGTCAGCTACAATATGCTAAAACTCTCAGTATGATAATGGACAGCAACACAGTGGAAGTGTCAGCTTAACTGCTCAATGATTTCACCAATGTTGCTTAAAGAGATGAGAGATTTCATTCAGTTCAGGAGTTTTGAGACAATCAGCTTTAAACCCACTTGATGTAAAGCATGAGAGTGGCAGTATCATGATGGGGCCATTAGCCATAAATTAGACTGGTAAATCTTGAAAATGAAACGGATGAACAATGAGGACAATATAAAAATATTCACAAATATTCAGCTAGAATTTTGGACAAATGTTTGTAACTTCAGTGCAAAGCAAATTAGTATACAGCTTTTTTAAATTACTTTATCAAAATCCAAATATCAATCTATTCAAAAAGAGCTGGACAAGTCCAGTACAGGAAACTGATACAGCTTCATAAGCAGTAATATGTTCATGTACAATTCAGCCAACAGCTTGCAGCTTTCTGAAGGACACATAATCAAGTTTCGGTCTGACACTTTTACATTGTTTAAAAATTCTACTTGATAAACATTGTTTTAAAAGAAAGGTTTGTATGAGCACACATTTTTGTTTTATGGAACAAAATTTCTATAAACCCACATCATCTGAAACTGACATTTATTTACTTGTCTCAACCTGAGTTTTAGCAGAGATGAGGTGCACAAGGTGTGACTGTGGAGAAGGTCTTATTACTGAGCCGCTATGCCCTCTAGCACTGATAGAGAGAAGAAGACATCAATCTTTCGCTAATTCCTTCAAGTGTGAAAGGGTCCTTGTGGTGTCAGCCAAAGGGGAAAGATGGTTTTAGCCAGAGGTAGTGAACAAGTAGAGGATGAGGGAAGGAGAGAGGCCTCCTCACAAGTAAAACCCGTCCTTTTTGGTCCCCCATCGCACCCCCTACGCTCAGCCTCAACCTTGTGGCTGACACCCCTGGATGACCGTCCAGATGGCAGCGGCATTAACCCAACAAAGGCGATCTAATTAGGGCTACAATAGAGAAAATAAAGGGGGGTGACAGTGTCCTGATGGACGGCACGCCACAGGAACAGCCAAGCAAGCCACTTGAGACCAATACCACACCTCCAACCCCCATCCTCACAAACACACACTTTCACTGAACATGCACACCCCCACACCCCCTGGCAGTAATATAGGGGGCTATGACTTTATTACCCCTCATTAACACAAATTAGACCACTTGAGCCTCCCTGAATGGCAATGACAAATTGAATTAAGTGTTTGGAAACAAGTCAGTCTCCACCCATGGCCAGGCTGCCACCATATTGCTTAGACAATCAATGAAGGGTGTGTACGTGTGGGTAAGAGAGAAGAAAACTGGTATTATTTGAGGTAGGTGGAGACTTGAGAAGCTGTGAATGGCTGAATTCCTTTGGAAAAAAACATCAGTCCGTCTGCTTGGGATGAGTTAAGTGAAGCAAGTTAAAGGAGGAATGAAACAGAGAGGACCAGATGGTTTGAAACCATTTACAGCACATAACTCAAGACATTCAGTGATTTATGAGTTGACTCACATATCAGATTTAGAGAAAAAAAATATATATATATTTTTTTTTACCAAAAACATGGTCTGAGTTGACTGTCATGTTTCATTAACGTTCATTAAACAGAGATGCATAAAAATAAAAATCTCCAAAATGTTTTCTCAGAGACATGTTATTATACAGCCAGCATCATGTAGCAAAGGATGTCATTGACCAACCTGGTTATGTGGATGAATTTGTACCGTTGAGTTTATGTTGAAAATCTGATATATTTAGTATCAGACATTAGATAAATATTGGATTGTAGGTCAGACTGACAAAAAAGTTCAGCAACTCATCAATATTGACAGTGGTGAATGCAATATTTTCCTCTAAACTGGAGAAGTATTGATTTTACTGAAAATATTTTGGTAAGGGTAAACCAAACTAATTTAATAAATTACATATTAATTTTAATATTTTTTGCTCAGATGCTTTAGATAAACATAGTTAATAAAATAGCAAGACTACTTGATTAAACTTTGCTTTAATAACCATGTGATAATTAGTCAGGTTTATAGATTTGTCTATAAGCCTTATGATTCCTTACAATTACGGAATGAACAGTAACTACAGTTTTCTCTGAAAAGAATATGCTGACACCTTGTGGTACATACTGAAATTACAGTTTTAAGTTTTTGCTTACAAACTCAGTTTAATCAAGGATGCAAGTAGTGAAAGTATTGAAGGAAGCCACGAAGAAGTGAAATATATAACTTTGAAAGTTTTCTTTTATATTTTGCTCTGTTCTCTTCTCTCTTCTACCATTTCTCTTCTCTGTTGTGCTTCAGTATCAGAAGCTTTCAACGTATGAACAAGGCTCAGTGTTCTATTGTATCTGTGTAATATTTTCTATAATTAATATATTTGCTTTAATATTTGTAGAACTTATTTTTTTTAAATGGCTATGATTTTACTAAGACTTTACTAAGTGTTAACTGTTCTTGGTTTTGTTGCCCTTTTCAGCCATTTTGTGTGCTTCAGTGTTTGCTCATGTTTTTTCTTTTTCACATTTCCATGCAGCAGTATAAAATATTCTTTCACCATAGCTAGAATTTCCTGATACAGAGGAAGTCAAATCTAACAAATAAAATGCAAATAGATTTATTTATTATCTACATAAGACTAGATATGATTTCATATTATTATTTAGTTTAGCAGTATTAGAGCCCAATTGGATGCAGCTTTTCACATAAAATAAAAATAATAGTATATATAATATCAATGTTATGATGGATCACAATGGTTTAAAATATCATTTTTAAATGATATTTTTAAAATATCATTTTAAACAAGTTAAACAAAACTTGTTTAACTTTGTAAACAAGCTTTACAAAGTTGAGCTTGCTTTGCTGTGCAGTGATGCTGACAAATTTATGACAATAATTGATCTTATTAAAATGAAACTGCTGGTGATATTAGCACATGTGTTAGTTCAGCCACTGAATCCCTTCACATAATTTTGACTGCCTTCATGGAACAACTGAAGCCAAATAAAAACAAAATAAAATAAAAGTTTGCTTCCATGTATTTCCAGTACAGATGTTGATATTGTTCTTTTAACGGATGTAGAAAATGAACTAAATTTAGCTTATTTAGTAAAGCAACTAAATAAGCTAAAGCCTTGCTTTTTCCAGCTAACCTGATAAAAGGAATTAGCTTTCTATAGGAGTCCAGGCAACTTAACCCTGCTGTTATGTTGCGGGTCAAATGACCCGTTTTAAAGTTTACTTTTTTTTTTAAATAGTTGAAAGTATTTTTTTTGCATGAAACCTTTTCTATTTGTCTTAATAGGTGCACTCTACATATAAATTGAAAATGTATTCATTTTACACATTTGCAACCCCCCCTGCGCCTACATATTACATAGATATTGTTAGGGGCAATTTGACCCAGCAGTCAAGTTGAAGGGTAAAAAAAATGTCCAATTCTATATGTTTCCTTGCAGCTGTGAACCATATTTCACTACACACTCCCACACACACCACATCACACACATGCGCACACACACAAGCCCACTTTCTCACTATTCTCTTTACTTCATTAGGAAACTGCGAGAAAGCAGGTGTTCATACAACTTTTGATGGGAACCTTTTCTGTTCCTGTGGGAAAACTCCACCCACTCTGAGTGGACACTCAGCAGAAGTGGGGAAAAACATAAATACTCTCTGCATGACTCATTTAACTTGATTTTAATCAGCGGGTCAATTTGACCCTGAACAGTATATGTGTCTCAAGTTCAATTATAAAGATCACCCACTGAAATAAAAAAATCCAAATGTAATATAAAAATTTTTACAAAAGATCAATTTCAAGGAAATTATTGCTTTTTTGTGTCTAGGTTTTTTCAGTGGACATAAAAAATTTAAATTCCATTTTTTATGTCCAAATGAGTAAATGAGTAGGTTGTCGTCACTGATCCTTTATTTGTGAGAAATAAAAAAACATCATTGCACAAATATTGATTGAAATGGTTAGTATTGGAGTTAATAATCAGATACAAAAATGTTTTGGAGGAATGTTTTGGTTTCTGACACTATTACATGATTAAACACACAAATTAACCCACAAGCATTATTGCTGTACCTCAGAAACGAACATAACAGGAGGGTTAAATCATTTTCATAAATGTCCACAATCAGGATACAATCTATAATATGTAGCTAAAAGAGGAATAAGTGGCATAATCAATTTTGTTAAATGACAGTCAGATTTTAGAGCTTTATTTTGTTTCAAATCAAACACTAGATGGGGCTAGAGACTTAAAACATGAGCACATTTCCAACTGACACTGTTTGTACCGTAACAAAATGAGTTACTTGCCCTGTGATGGATGGCAACCTGTGCAGGCTGTACATCGCTTCTCACGCAATGACAGCTAGAAGAAGGCACCAGCCCCAAGGAATAAGTGGGTATAGATGATGGATGGATGGATGGATGGATGGATGGATGGATGGATGGATGGATGGATGGAAATGTGTTCATATTTGTTTTGTAAATACACAAATAATATGATGTTAATACAATTATCAGGTCATACAAGCATGTCATCCACAATGTTTCCACTATAAAATAACCAGCCTGTTAAACTAGCATGAAATTCCTGCTAAAATCCATGTATTTCCATGTAGATTTCTTATCAGAATAGAAATCAACTGTACTGAGTTTCACTAACTCTAAAAGAAATAATTTTTTTGTTAAAAAAATCATACTGATCTAAAACTTTGTATTACATAACATTGTTAAGATAGGAAATCAAAATGTCTGTTAAGGTTCAGGGTAAACTTTAACAATTCTAATCAGCTAAACTCACTCACTCCTATCATTGCATGTGATTGCAATATGTATATATTAACTATATTAAATCAAATGAACAAAAGACAGATATATATTTTGAAAAAACCTTTGACGGGCTTCCATTGTGCAGCACAGAGCCATCACATTGTTTTACATGTTGGTAAGTCTCTGAAGTACAACATGTCCAGATGTATTCAGTTGCTTTATAGCAAATCCAGCTTGTATGTTATCGTCATAATATTGACTCAAACACCATATTCGGCTAACATCTGTTTCCAGTAAGCCAAAGCATTTTTCCTCCCAGTTCCAATATCCCTTCCAGCCATCAGGTTGTGCTGTTGCACCACTCTATTTCTTAACGTTTGCTCAAATTGCAGGGATCTTGTTTGTCTGTGTATAGACTAGAGGACTGTGTCCACCTGGAAGTGGTACAAAAGCACAGTTGTGCAGGAAGCGTCTGCAATTTCCTCCCTCTTGCGTCACAAATGCATTACTGTGCCTCTAACCCAAACCACAACCACATGGGAGCCAGTGCAGTGCTGGAATTTTCCCACTCACAAAAAAACACGTTAAGACTTCAGACACTTTTGGCTGACTTCGAGGTGGGGCTGAGCTCTTTCTGTGATTCCATCAATGAATGAGCCACTTCTTAGGAGCACCTGTCCTGTGTTAGGAACCAATAAAACAGCTTATGTCCAAGTTTTACCTCCCATCTTCTATTTTGATCTCCATCTTGGATCATTTCTTGTTCATGATATCTGGGTTGCTTCATCCTTTATTACTTTCCTCCATGTTTTAGATCTCCTCTTTTGGCCTCAGGAAACTAACAAATGTTTTCCTGATCCCTAATGTAACACTCGAAAATACTTGCTGAAGTCAAGAGACAAACAGAAAACAAAGAAAATACACAGACAACATTTTTTTAATCTTTTCTTCTCTTGGGAAATAACTCATGGATTTAAAACAGCTTCTCACCACATTGTTTTTAGGTATCATGACAGTTATATAGTGCTAACATAATGCATTGACTATACTCTTCTTTGTAGCACCGGAAAATATCAGGTTGTGAAAGTACAAAGTCAGCAGCCATTACTGCAGCACAGGGCTGAGTGTACATTTAGCTCCCTTTCTATTGTTTACTTCTACTTTCAGAGCAGTTTATCTTGCAAATCCCCCCTAAAACCTGTTGAAGTCTTCTTTTGTTTCAGCTTTACAATATCAAATGAAAGCTAAAGCCCTTATACCTTCTGGCAGTTTTAGTTCAATGCATTATTTAATAACAGAGAAAGAAAACAGATCAATTTCACAGTTTAAGCAATGATCAATGAAGCAAATCTGTTTTATTTTGGTTACAAGATAAGAAAACAGCCTTCAGCCATTCTTAATGAACATTTTGTCTGTAGGAATTAAGTAGATTGTAATGAAGACAAATGGTTGTGAGTTAAAGGAAAAAAAAAATTCACAAGCTTTATTACAAAATATGAACTAAACTAGGGTTCATTACTTCAAAGTTGTTGCAGTGGAGTTAAATTAATTCGAGTCAAAGTAAAGGAACTACTCAATCAATCCTAGAGAGCTTTTATAGGATTCATGAGCTGCCTCACCGATATGTGTTTTCTTGTATTTTTGCTAATTAGTCCTTAGGTTAAAGAAAGAAAACTGTTTATTCCTGAATAGAATAAAGTTCAGATAATATCTTGTTTTTATCAACATGGGTATGTAAATTCACTCCTTCAATGCTGAAGGAAGGAACTTCCATGTTCTTATTCCTCTAAAAATAACATATTTTGTGCAGGTAAGAAATCTCTAACATAGTTGGAATTAAGACTTTTCATGCGTTCATGTTGATTTTTCCAACTGAGATAAAATTCTGACTGGTAAATTCAAATAATACTCATTAAAAAAAAGAAAAAAAAAGAACCATATGGTAACATTTTCCAGTTTCACATGATGAAACCAAAACGAAACCGAAAAAAGCAAGACAGGTTTTTCATACATAACATCTGCTAACGGAATTGGATGCAAATTGCTTATAAGGGAATTATCCAGTAATACAATGACAAAATAAACAGATCTGCAAACCATTGCAGTATTTTTATCCATTTATTTAATTGCAACAGTTACTTTGACTTTTGAAAACCAAACTAAGAAACACAACCTTGTTGTTTTTGCAATAGGGACGTCATTATGGGAACCAAGGGTTTAGATATTTACCTGACATAAAACAACCCAGGAGCAAATATATGCTGCATCACTCTGATTTAATGTGCTGACATTGTGTTGCTAGATTAAAAGTTATTGCAACTCATCTTGGCCATTTCTGTCAACCGGATAATTGTTAACCAGTGCAAAGCTTCATCTACTGTAGCTTCACACTGTTAACTTTCGGACGACTGCACACACACACAAAACGCTTCGCTATGCAGAGGGTGAGCTCAACAGAGCCTGATGCCTCAGTGGACCATGTCTTAGACCTAAACAGAACCAAACTGCAGGGAGAAGTAACCACACAGACAGACAAGTATGTTGCTGATGGCTTCTCAATTCAATTAAAAAATATTATATTAATCCCAAATTAATGCAGTATTTTAATTTGTATTGAAATACAAATTAAAATAGTAAGTCACAGCAACATTTAATTTTGCTGTGATAACATTAAATGTTGCTGTGACTCACATTATCCAAGTTTCTTGAAAGAGTCATTGTACTGTTGGCTTTGTGCAGAAAGGATCTCCAGCTGGAGTTTGCATGACAGTAGTTCTGATGAATCTCTGACTGTAGATAGTGTGAAGATAGTGTGACTGTTATAGTGTGTTTATAACACTCTCATCATGAGGATGCTCAGCAATGTTCTTTATTTTATGAAGAATTCTTCTTTGAATAATAATTCCCAGACTCTCAAAAGACTCTCTTACTCTGTTCTTGAATTTACTAAGTATTTCTGTACATAAACTAAATTTTTAAAAGTTCCTCAAGACGGCATTTGTTGTACATTAGATGTAGATAAATCTATATTAAAAAAATATGATGTATTATGTCTCCATTAACGATAACATTTTCTCATTGCAAACATATCAACAGCCTTCTTAAGTTTGACTTTAAATTCATGCTTGCATTTTTATTCCAGGAGATTTTGTTCTGGAGTTAAACATGTTTAGATAGTTTGTAGGGAACAACTATGCAAATAAAACAGCAAATTTCTTTTTTTCCAATTATTTGGAGAAAACATTGTACATAAAAAAATCATCATGGTTCAACACTCTTCCAATATTTAATCTGAACAACATTTTATTTCAGAAGGAGATTGGTACATTTTCAAAATACTATTTTTAGAATTAATAAATATACTATAATATTGTTGCTGTATTGTGCACACCTGAGATAAATGACTGAACTGAGGTTTAACGTACGGTTTGCACAGGTCAGATTTCAAAGCAGAAGGCATCTATCTCTATGTGTCTCTAAATAAAATGTGCGCCTCGCCTCTTTTTTTCAAATTTGGGACTGATATGTGGCACCAAATTACCCCCTGGGCCATAATAAAAGCTAAAGATGGTATCCTTTTTTTTTTTCCTCGCTCAGAAAGAATGACTTTCATGCTTGGCTGCCGTCCAATTTTATCTCCAGGAGTTGCTAGGCGACAGGAAGGTCCTTATAGTGAGTGTATTCTGGGAAATGTTGGGGCCAACAAGTGAATTCCCTGTAACTTATCACCTGCCTTCAACGCTGTGATAACGTGCTTCGATGAAGTGAGAATATGTGATGTAACTGGACCATCTGATAAAGCTGTTTGATCAGTAAATACTTTTTGTAGCTATTTAAATTAATAATGTGTATTCTCAGAGTCACATTAACTTCAAACACTGAATTCTTTAGAGATTTCAGTTTCTCTTTATCTACTGTTAGAAATATTTCATGTTGCTAAATTTGCACCTGACTCATAAATCATCTCTTTCATGAGCTAATCTTTTATGTTTTCAAACATAAAATATTTATATTTCTCACATAAAATTAGCGCTTGAGGTGTCCTGAAAGGCAGTACATTTCATCACTATTACACTTTTACTTGCTAATGACTTCAAAAAAAAATTCTCTGCTGGACCTAATGATCCAGCAGAGCAAGAACTTGTCATGGAGAAGTTTTGACAAAACTGATACTCACAGATGGCCAACCAATTTTACTGAGTAAAAGCTAATTTGCAAATAAGAAGGGCAAAAACCTCAATCACACTCAAAAGACTTGCAGTTGTAACTGCAGCAAAATGTATTTCTTTTTTACTTCTCATGTTTCTAATTAGAATAAAACCCACCATCCGTCCCTCCCCCCATTTCATGACTATGCACTGCTTGTGCTAATAAATCCCAATGCAACAGACGGACATTGTTGTGATTTTTAGTTGTTACTTGAAGAAATGTAAAAAACATCAAGGATCATTAATGTGTTTATATAATAGCGCTTCAGACCTGTGATGTCTGGTTTTTAAACCTGAACCTGGTCATCTGATCTTGAATATGTGAAAAAAAAAAACAATGTGTGAATGGATCATGAATTATAGTTTTTTTTTTAGTCTTTTTTTAAACTTTTTAGTGCAGTAATTTATTCCAATTGTCAACTTTAATATACATTAATTGCTCTATTACAGTTCTCACTGCATAAATATTAAACAAGGTTATGTAATATTACTACTAAGGTTGGCAGCTTTTAAGAAATTGAGAAAGTTAAAAGAAACATTATTGTAAAAAGCAGTTTCAAGATAGGAAACCAGAGAAAGCAACTGCTAACATGCCAGTTTTGTTTGTAATGGAACAATATGAAAAACCACAAAAACATAAAAATATTCTCTGCTGTCTTGTTTCTGTCTTCGTCTTATCTTTTATAAGGCTGAATAAGTGAAATGATTCTACAGCATGGTCGACTGAAGGCAGATGGTTAAATATTAAGAGCTGAAACATTTTGAAGGAAACACAAACTGGAAAATACCTGCTGTGCTCTCTGACCTAATGTTAAAATCATTTAATGTTCTTCTGCTGTGCAAACCTCACACCGGTCTGAGGTTTATTTCAACTGACAGTACATCTGCACAAGTGAAACAGCCACCAAGAAATGAGACGATCATGCTGTGCAGGGAACTTAATAACCTGTCCAGCTCGCTTAAACAGCTCGGGGTTTTGATTTCACATAAATCCTTTGTGAAATTTCAATTACAGCATCAAAGCAGTAATCTGCCCTCAGAGGGACACAGTTGTTATTGCAGAGTCCGAGAGACAGTCAGTGCAGCACTGTGAGTTCATCACCACTGCAGTCGTCATAATGAATCCTTCCACACCAGTGACTGCGGATATGGATAACAATCAGTAAAAGGAATTTGAAATAACGGTACAGGTATTACGTTTGTTTAATGTAAGCCCCTTCACCACCACAAGGCACATAGCTTTGTCAAGATGTCAATGCAAAATATTTTTTTCTTATTTTTCCCAATTTAAAATCTGTACCAAATGACCACCAAATCTCTTGGTTGACGGCTAAAGATGATACCCCATTTATCTCTCACTATGAAGTGACTTTTGTGCTCAGCTGTTGTGCAATTTTATGGCAGGGAGTTGCTAGGCGACAGGAGCATCCTTTTTGGATGTGCATTCAGAGAAAGGATGATACCTATGAATGAATCCTGCAGCTTTGCTGCTTATTATAAACCTTTCAGCCTGTTGTGATGTGGATCAACAAAAGAGAATAATGTTAATCAAACCACTGTGGGATTGAAGTGAATCATTTCAGGTTTTGCTTTGTCCTGCATAGAGACTCAGACACAATAAGGTTAAATGCTTCTACCCAAAGTAGAAACACAAAGTGAATGTGGACTATTAGATTTGATAACAATTATTTTATGAAAAAGGTCAGACAAATTTAGTTACAAATTTATTTAGACCGAAATAAAGCAAAGACAATGTAACTGTTTACAACAGCACTGTGCAAAAGTTTTAGCCAAATTAATAAAAAAAAGCTGGAAGCCAAAAACATTTTTAAATGGAAATGTTGATTTTTTTATGCTCATCAGTCAATAACATCTGGTGAATATATGAAAAAGGATCATAGAAGCTTTGTTTAACTAACCATGCCCCTTTAAAAGCATTAATTGCTCTTAAAATGTTTTCTAATGAAGTTTGATCTGTAGGTTGCACCAAATATCTTGGAAAACTAACCACAGAACTATGGATGCTTGCTTATGTAATCCCAGACAAACTGAAGATGTTGAGATCAGTTTTTAATTACATTGGCTTGTGGTTGTTCTTCTGCTGCAGTACACATTTGGGCTCAATCAAATACCAGCTTGAGGCGTATTGCCTGATGAGAAGCATCTCCTTGTATTTCTCAGCTTTTAGATCATGATCAGTTCAAACCTCCACCTGTATTGGCAGAAAAACAGAACCAAAGACCCTCTGCCATTTTTCACTGTAGTCTGCAGACACTCATTCTGTCACTGGTTGGTGAAAAAACAACCTTCTGCAAAAATCGAATGTTTAAATTGTATACTCAGTCAAGCACACTGGGTCTTTGTTAGTAACAATAATTTAATTCAATGTGCAGTCAATGGATTATTTCTGCACGCCATTAGGTATTTTCATTTTGTTATCACATCCCTTGAAAAGTATTATAACAATGAGCTTATCAAAACTGTCTGTCGTGTTTTTAATAGAGAAGGTTTACATTTCTACCCTGCAGTATTGCACTTTATTCAAGAAGCATTCAATGTAGCCAACACAATGATAAACACAATGACTTAATGAGTAAAATAAATCAAATGGGCAGAAATGACTAAATACTGCTGCTAAGCACTAACTAAATCTTGATTAAGTGCCAGAGGGAATCCAGTTGCCTCAGTCTTAGTGACAGAGACTGTTGGTCAACACCTGACTGATCATTCTGTCCTTTAATGAAACCTCCAGCTTACTCATTTTGTAATTAAACACCCAGTTATAGTCAAAATCAAATTTTCTGCTGTTTTACATCTTTATTGCTTTGCCTGTCAAACTATGGAGAAGGATTGGTTTAGAACACACATTGTATGCATCATAACAACCAGCTGGCGAATACATATTATAGGATCATGAAAGATACATATCTCATAAATGGTGCAGCTAACTGGATTATACAGACCTATCTGCAGAGCGACTAATGGAAGTGGAGGCGTAGTGGGAATACGACCTGTTTGCTGACTGTGTTTGCCTGAAATGCTAGCCTGCAAGGCTTTTTCTCCACTGTTCTCACAGAGACAAATCCCTGTTGCACTTAGTAGTCATCCATTTTTAATGCCATGGCCTCAGCTGGAGAGATGCATGAAGGCAGAAGAAAAGGGGTGGGGGCTCTAATATATGCAAACTAGAATCAGAAGCAATTATAAGGATTGAGTTGGAGAGACTGGAGACAGTAAGGCTATTCATAAACTAATCATAGCATTTCTTCATTCATTATTTACCTAATTTATGGAACATTTGTAGTGATTCAAGCTGCGGCTGTAAGTCACAAGCACTCACAGCTGCACTCCTTTAGTACAGCTCTGAGTTTTTCACAGAAAACAAGAAGCGTCAGCAAAGCTTCCTGCCTGCTTTTGAGCCCTGTAATGTGTCTGCAGCAGCCATTCCACAGATGGCAGGCGGGGAAGGCCAGCAGAGCCAGCTACTCAATCCACTTCAGCGCAAACATGATCTTTCTGAACCAGAGACACAAGCCAAGACATTCCTGCGTGGGCCGACCTCCCAAAACAACAGCGAACAACTGTGGCACTATGTTTGTCCTCTCAGGGAACATCTTTGAGATGTCAGGGCAGCAGATCAGCTTGAGTTGGATCAAAGGTTAGAGTATTACTGTTAAGAGTGTAGAACATGTAGAACATTAATGTAATATTCACATTACTTATAAGGCATTTCATATCAGAAACTGTCCTGGTTGAGATGTTCAACTTTCAGTGCAGCAGTAATCTGAGACTTGTTTAGAGACATGCTTGTATACTTCTCTGTTATTAAGTAAACCACAGAACACAGCCATGTAGCTCAAATATTTGATATGTTTTTATTTCTCTAGTGAATTCTTGTTATTCTGCACAGCAGCATACAGTAAAATATGGTAAAATATAAATAACAAAGTTCAACAGTGTTTCTTTTTCTCTTAATCATTTAATCAAAAACCTCTGTTAAAAGTGGCAATTGTTGTCAGCATTTTTTTTCACTCTTTTGCACCCTCTCAATGTATCATTGGACAGCGAATCTTTCAAAAGTATGGGCATATTCATTATTTACAGACAATCACCTTTTGGTGAAGTAATGCTTATCATAGCTTTTTGGAAACTCACTTCCATTGTGTTAAATGCAACAAAATGAAAATACAATTATGTTATACAAAGATCAAAAATACTATCAAAAACCCTTAATATAAATGGCAGCACTATATCAATAAACTGCTATTGATTTTTTTTTTCTTTTACATGTAAGTACAAAATCCCGTTGAGGTAGCGCCCTCTGAAGTCACTTGTCATGTTAAAATACTGAATAAACATCATTTGTATTGACTGTACAGCAAACCTTTTGTCTGTCTCCCATTAATGCAGTTGTTTTCCTTTGGTAAACAAAACTTTCAGAAATGTGCAGTCCCACAAGTGACACTTTGAATCGTACATTCAGGACATTTTTGCATCTTTTTTGGGATTCTTCAGAAAAGAAAAAAGAAATGGATTATTGTTTACTGACATTCATTTGCTATGTTTTTCAGGTAATAAGGACTTACAATGTTTTATATAGCAGAGTAGACCTGGCCATGAGACGCTCAGCTGAACAAATTGTCAAGGGAAACAAAAATGTTAAAAAGTAAAATTACAACATAGGACTTACAAAGAAATAAAATAAAATCCAGTGTGTCACTTTTATTTGGGAATGTAAACATAAAAATGTGGAATAGTTTCAAATCTGCTCAGGTATGAGATATAATAGGTTTCTTATCAGTTGTTTGTTCCCCAGAGAACATGGAGATAAAACAGAGGCGACATTGTCTGTTTTTAGTTCCTTCCTCCCAGAATGAGAATCAACTTTTAGAGCAAGTTGGAAAACATGTGGTGGAGTTTTTTTTTCAGGCAGGCAGAGGGGTTCAAAGACTTCCTCCTTCACTCAGACCCACACATACACATTACCAACACATTCCTCGGCTTTTTTTTAATGGCAAACATAACTTTGGTTTCTCTAAGACATGAAAGAAGATTGCAGCGAGCTTTTAGCTCACCATACAAAAATACTTGGTAGAAATTGGTTATGACATTCATCTCCCTTACCAAATGTCAGTGTATTTTCTTATGTGACCAAAATACTTTTAAAAATGTTGGATTATTGATACATATGTGTTTTTGTATGCACACACTCAAATGACTATAAACTAGAGAAAAGAGTAAATCTGATGAATAAAGCAGAAAATGATTCTATGTGGATAAAATAACTATAAAAATAGAAGCATTCTCATAGATGGAACAAAGAAAAGAGACATTATGCTTATGAGACAGGAATAAAGGCTAAAACCGAAATCAAAACAGTCATCTGGAAATTGTTCAGTGCAATTCAATTTACTTTATAGATTCGTCTATTTAAAATATTTTCATCCTCTTACCGCCCACAGCCCTCCCCCCCTTTAATGGGCGCTGGGATGGCTGGTCTTTCGACAGTGGACAGTATTTTATCGTGTGGGCATTGTCCCCGTTGGCGCTGCAGAGCGGGCAGGTGTAAGCCCTCAGAATCGGACACACAACTCGGCCGTCCGGAGTTTTCAGGACGTGAGAGCCGAACACCTCCTCCGGCGCTCCGTTATTCCGGCAGAACACGCAGATTTTGGGCTCCTGTTTGCCCCTGGTTGTAGGTTTGCGCATCTTCCGCTCCACACCAAAGAGATCGAACCCCGCAAAGCTTCCACCGAAGCCCATCTCCCGCTCCGGCAGCTGGCTTGGGAACGGGCTGAGGATGGAGAAGCGCTCCTTCAGGTCCAGGATGGAGGGTGGCGGGGGGCTCCCGGACGGGCAGCAGCAGTCCAGGTGCCCGCTCTCTCCGGTGCCGCCCGCGATTACGCACGGGCACGTCGGGGAATCGTCCAAACCCAGCGTCGCTTTCAGGGACTCGGTGATAGAGTTCGGATTCTGGGGCATGTTGAGCTTATTATTCTTCGTAACCAATGTCGTGAGTCCAAGATAGTCGTTCCAAAAATTGAAAGTATAATCATAGGGGTTGCGCGCATTCAAATAGTTGTGATTGAGAAAATCCATGGTCACTTGTGGTTGCTTGCTTGCCGTCAAAAGATGAAACAGCCAGTGTAATCCGTTGGGTCAGAGTAGCCAGAGTTCACCTCCAGGAATACTTCATACACAGCGAAGTGATCTCCAATGTTCCTGTTTTGTTTGAGCGTCCTGCAAACTGGCTTTCTGGTTATATGGACCAGGAGGGCGGGGCGCTTTTCCACCAAACCCAAGTTTCTGATCAGAGGGGGGAAAGCTGCTCCTTTTCTTCAAAGCCACATTTAGACAGATTTGTTTTCCTGCGGGCAGCCTCTACTGCGACATCAATCAGCTCTCTGACGTCCAGAAAGTCGGTTACTTTTAGAGGGAAAATGGTTTTAATGTTTAATGATTTAAAAAATGTGCAGAAAATGAGTTTGCTTTGAAAACCATTATGTAGTTAATCACAGAGTTTCGAAATGAGACCTAAATGTTCCCCTTTTGCAATAAAAATTGTAAAGTTTCATATGATCTCTTAATCAATATTAGTTATTGCAAGTAAATATTATCAAGACATATCTTAACTCATTGTGTGCCAAGAGTGAATACACTATTTTCTCATAGAAGCCATCTTTTAGAACAAAAAGTAACAGCTGGATCAAATCTTTATACCTCAACATTCCTTCATGCCAAATATATGCAGTTTCTAATTTTCACAACTTGACAAATAGCTTTGGGACTCACAAAATTGTTAAATTAATTAACACATGCAATTGAGTCTTTGATAACTGCTTTATGTCATTGTACACATATAGAAATAAAATAACATTAAGGTTTCAGTCATTACATGAAGATGAATTGTTCAACAGGGGGCAGCATCATGCAGCTGCGGGTCAGTTCATATGAACCAAAAGACCCCTGACTAACTACTGTGTTCATGTCAAACTCTGTTGAGAGGATGACATTTCCAAGAAAACTAGAGGAAGAAACTATAAAGGCCACTGAGTGGACGGTAAAAGTCACTGATTTTGTCCCACGATGGCCACATGTTAGCAACATGGTCCCAATGTGGCAACTCTGGTCACTTTGACATTGAAAAGTGAAAATAGACAAACACAAAATGAAGTGGCACACATTTCTCCAATGCTACTGGATTTCAGTCTCTAATCAAATGGGAATCCAAATATTTACGGTAAATAGTGAACATGGTAAACATGGTTTGTTTGTGGCTGTTGTAAATACTTCTTACCACCTTGAACTCTAGAGATCTTCATGGAAAAATGGCTACAAGAAAGGAATTGTCATAAGAAATGCTTTGGAAGTCATGTGCAAGCCACCAGCCATGTTTTGGTCAGATGAGACCAAAACTTAGCTTTGTAATCTATGTGCAGAGTGTGGCAGAAAACAAATTTTGACCTAACCCCCTGAACACATCTTCAGGGGACCAGGCATAATGCTGGAGTTAGTTGAAGTTAAATACAGAGCAATACTGCAAAAACACCACAAAAACTTAATTGAAGATGAAAAAGACTTGAGATCAGGGAGGAGGTTCACTGAAACCTACACATACATGCAGACCTATACCAGAATGAGCTTGAATAAAATATTTCCATGTTTAAGAAATCCCAATCCAAAATCAAAACATAAACTAAGTTGAAAATCTGCAACAAGACTTAAAAACTTTCATTCACATAGGCTCTCCACTCAGTCTGACTCTGCTTAGTTAGTTTGCAAAGAAGAAAATTCAGTCTTTACATGTACAAAGCTGGTCAACACGTTACTAAAAAGCCCTGCAGCTGTAAAATATGGTTCTACCTATAGACTCAGGAGGGCTGGATACAAGGCACTGTGTTGTTCTTGTTGCAGCTGAAAACATAAAAACATTACTTTCTTGGTTTAAATCACTGCAGTGTAACAACTGCAATGCCTTTGCCAAAAGGGAGCTAATTTGTCTTAAGAAACTTTAACTTTATGTTTTAAAACTGTGTCTGGACATTTCAACTACAACGTCCCTATAAAATTAGAAATGAATGTACAGCAAACAAATAAACAAATTTGGACAGATAAATATACTTTCCACCTTACATTTTCACAAAAGCCTTTATGTTTCCAACACAGTTTGTGCCATCAGTCAGGCAGGAGCGTGAAGCAAAGTGGGATTATTATGTCTATTTAATGCAAGCCAGGATGTTTGCACTCTTGAGAAAACAGTTTACATCCTAACACTTCAACAAACAGCAACTCAAATGTAAAGGTAAACCCAAAAGAACATGACATTTTCACTTTGATACACATAAACTTTTAATAACTTGTTTGTGCTTACCATTCTCTGGAAAACTGAATAAATCAGAAGTTACTGAACACAATGTTATTTTTTTTGTTTTTATTTTGTTGGTCTTCAGGCAAACATCTTATTTCTATCAAACCATCTGCCAACGACTGCTCCATAAAAAACAAGATGAAAAAGTGGCATCAAAAGTTTGAATTCCCTCAGGCCCCAAACGAAAACATTTCCATCAAACCACTTAAACTAGTTTCTTTCTGGCTCTACATATATTTCCAGTCCAACTGTCTCAGCAACAACATAGGGATCACATTGCCCATGCTTCTCTAGTTTTGTGTTGGGTTTGTGAGTATTATGAATCTAACAACAAGTTCTTTGAGTCTAAACATTTCTCTGTACTTGTCCCAGAAAAATTGCTAAACATTCTTTACAGCCGCGTCCCAGTAGAGAATCAGTTTCTGAATGCGGAGGTAAAATGCAGAGGACACATGAGGCAGCCACCCTGAACAGTCCACCCTCTGTGGGCCTCTGATCCTGTGATGAAGTGGGCATGTAAAGAATGCTGAAGCGGCTCTCTTGAAACAATGATAGCACGAATGACTGCTGTTCTAATTAAAACTTCCAGGGGGAGACTGCAAAAAAAAAAAAATTACTGACTTGGAAGGATCACATCCATTTCTAGTGGATACAATAAGAATGCACTACCTTGTTATCACAAGAGAGTGATAACAGAAAGAGGAGCTCTGTTCACCAAGCTGCAGAGGCGTGGAGGCAATTTCTCATTATTGTAAGCGTTCAGTAAGTTAGTTTGAAATAGTATTGACTCCTCATTGGATTTTCACTCCATCCCCCCGCTGCAAAATATAAATTTTATTATGAAGCATTAATAATGCATTTAATCGCCAATTCTTTTTCTGCAAGCCAGGGAAGATTGTGAGAGCAGATTCCCGTGTTGCTGCAGTGTAACTGAAATATTCATGGCCACATTAGTCCTTTATTTTGTTGTGACTAAGAGAAATTAATACGCTTTCATTAACTAGAGCTAATTCTGTTGCTGCCTCGAGGCTGCACGGGTATATTTGACAGAAGGAGGAACTAGCAGGATGGATGTGGTTGGAAACTTAGTCTGGAGTCCTGCAGACTGATTGTTGGTCAGGGGCTTCTTTTGCTCGAAAGAAAAACAGGAAAAATGTCTGCTGTCTGGAAAGCAAACTGTGCATTTTCAGTGATGAGATATGAAACCCATTCTTTAATGCAAATTGGTTCAAGTAGACATTTTTGTTAAATTCTGATTTACAGCATTTAATAGAGCTACTCTTTCACATTTGATTAATCCAAAATCCTGCACTCAAAAAAGCTTTTTTGGTGAAGAAAGCTGATTTGCCAGATATGAGATAAAAAGACAACACAGTTCATTTTGATGTGATAAATTATTGATAATATTATGGAACTCATTAAACAAGAAATAATTTTTTCCCTTGTTTTAAATAGATCTCCAGGCAGTAATAATTTAAAAGCATCATTTGGGCATGTTTTGAGTCATGATAAGATAGTGCCTCCAGTTTCAAAGGTTGTGTGAAATCTCTTTATTCCCCCCCCCCCCCCAAAAAAAAATAGACTCCCGTAGTGGCCTTGAAGAGTGTTTCTGCGGATAAATCAGAGCTACGCCTTGTTCAAGAATACTTTGGTTGTGGCTATGCCCTTCAAATCTGTTAATGCCGATAATCTGAGGCCTCAAGAAACAAAAACCATTTTCATACATCTTCCACCTCCTTCATTTACATGTTTACAGAACAAAATATATCAATACCCAAAATGATATATAATGGGTTTGCAAAAATTGCTGAAAAATCCATTTTGTCATATTGATTGCAGTGATGAAGATGAATGCTGAATCACTTACGTTAAAAGGACTCATGCTTTTGCAACCTGCAGTCTTCAGACCTTTTCCGATATCCTGGAAAATAACTTTTTGCTTTCGACGCATAGATTAGCATGTGTTTTCATTCCCGACCATTAGAGCTCTGCTTGTGATTATGCAAATGAGAGAGCAAGCAGGAAATTTAATCAAACCACAAATTTGATTTTATGTGAAAGATTGCTGGAGGGTGGGGGCTTGATCACTTAATTCTGGGCAACAAAATTATGCTCATTTTTATTTATTCTTTTCACAGCATGTCTCACCTTGGAAGCAGCACAGCTCTAAAGGATTGAGGTTTGCAGAGCACCGCGGAAGGTTTGATTATCCTTTTGTTCTCCCATGAGAAGCTGAATGGAAACTGGAGTTAATGGAAAGCATTTCCATATCAACAGCAGAGCACAGCAGCTTGTGTTTTTGCATTTTTATTGTTGTTGCGTTCCCTGAACTAAGTATCTGAGTACTGTGTTTCCTTTTATTTTCCAGAGCATGAAAATGGGCTTCAATAATTGCACATAAACTCAGATGATGCTGTTGTGTTTCCATTATAGATAGTTGGTGATATAACAGACTTTCTCCAGAGGCCTGTTAGAATTAAAACCAATAAAACATTCACTCAATATGCGAGTTGAGTCTGTGTAATCAAGACTAGGAAGTTACATAAACAGTCATTTTATTAAAGACCCGCTTGATTTACTGATGTTGGGACCTGAAGGAGGGGATTGCTCCATGTAATTCATAACTGACACTCAACACTACAAATTAGAGTGTTTTTCTGAAATTATGTGTCTAACCTGCCTGAATTTACCTGGATCACATCTCGCTATAGTAATATTTCCAGTGGTAAATTATAATTGTCTGAAAAGGGAAGGTTTCTATGCAATGACATTTCACTTGACATTGCACCAGTTCAGATGCAAATTAGGGTTAAAAGCAACACTTCAGTTTCCACGCAGCTAAATATTTCTGAAGATATAGCTTCATACATACACTTCATATACTCTTGACTTAAAACTCAAGTGTATATGAAGCTCCCTTGAGATCAGAAGCCAATTTCACAACTTTTAGCATATAAACCTGTCTGCCTTTCAGAGTGCATTGGCTATTGACTAAAAATTCAAGTTGTAGGGTAGAGTGACGTAGGCATATGCGTCTCCAGTGCTTAGGGGCCGACGTAAAACTTTTAGATGTGTTCCTGTTCCAACACAGCTAAAAGAGTGGTTTCAACTCTGTCAAGTTCTATAGACAGCTGTTTTTGATCAGGATGTTTCTTTCCAGTGCATCAAAGCAGGGTGGTGTCCAGGTGTTGGAGGACACCATTCCCCAAGGTCAGGAGACCCCTATGGATCACCTAGCTTCAGATGTATTCCAAACAAGAGTGTGCTTAAAAGGCACAAAGCTCATCCATCATAGCTTTGATTTTATAGGGCAGCAGTGGTGGGAGTTTGTCCTGTAATCAAAGTTGCTGGTTCAAACCTCTGCACCATCCGCCTCCATCATGTCTTCTAGTGAAACACTTCACCTGCCTAGTCTGATGGTGGTCAGATTTCCCAGGGATGCTGCTGCACCACTGGTCAGTCTGCTCCAGGGCAGTATGTTAGTGCTTGAAAAGATGAGTGACTGAAAGTTGTGTGAAGCAACTTGGGATTCTTCTGGACATGATAAAGCCCTGTACAAGTACATGCACAGTTTTAATTTATAATGGCACATCTTCATTTTTGTTCAAAGTGCCACTGTAAAATGGTTGATTTCATAAAAATCTGCTTTGAAACAAATCTATTGCCTGTTAATATGTATTGTAGCCCAGGATGATTGAATTACATTTCTGAAAAATACCTTAACATATCCACTTTCAGTGAATGTTTCAATTACACAAACAGCATTGAGCTCATGAATGTTCGAGTCCTATCCATGAATTTACCATGCAGGAATGAAGTCGCAAATATTTTATACCAAGGTTTGGCCAAAACTGCAAAGATACAGGATTCAAACAATTGCAGTTTCACATATTGAGATCCAAGACTTGAGCCTAATTTGCTTTCTGAAGTTTATTTTTTCTTCCTGTGCAAAGCTTCATGGCCCAAACATATTTGCAGATCTTGCCAAGAAAAGTTAGGTTGATTTAAACAATGCATTTCTGGTTTTCAGTGAGTCATTTCTGACTATTGTCCATTTTGACATCCAAGACATTTGTCTCAAAATAAAATCCAAGTTTTAAATTCCTTGTAGGGCTTCAAATGAGACTTTATAGTCATGGTTGCATTTTCCTCCAAACAATCTGCATTTTTGGTCAACTTGCCACTACAAATTGCCCCAAGGTGAGTGTGTCTGCATTGTTGTCTCACCAACTAGCTGCAGTTGAAACACTTAAGGATTAACTGTGTAGGGGGGGGGGAAGAAAAAAAAATTACATCAATGCCTCAACAGGATTGTGCAAAATATTTGGAACTTCAGTCATTTGCTTCTGATGTGCCTCTAAATTTGCAGAGCAGGAGGTGCTAAAGGACTGTAGTTGGGCAACCCAGTAGAAAACTAAAGCTGCATTGAAAACATTACATTTGAGATTCAGACAGTCATTTACAATTTTTAAAAAGTGAATAATCTTACAAGACAGTCTAATCTTCAACTTTTATTGGTAAGTTAAGGGGATGATCATATCTCCAACTATACAGTCTTCTTCCAAAGCAAGGTTGTACAAGTATCCACTTCCATCTTTGTAGGCACTGGTCACTATCTTGAGCCAACCTTTTTCACCCTGAAAGAGAAAAGTCATTTACTTGCAACCATGTTCAACCAAACTTTAGTTTAAATCTAGCAAACAAGTAGCTTGACGCACCCAAGGTTCCCCCCAAGAGTTGCGAACAATCCAATATTCAGTGCCATTTTCCACACCCCAGCCTGTTACTGACACAATGTGGTTAATGGCAGGAAACTGGACATACTCCGAGTACAAGCCGCCAGTATACCCGTGAAGTTTCTGAGTGGCCATGATGCCACAGCTGAAGACAGACATGTGCATAAGTTCAACTTAAGCAGTCTAAAAATGCAAGAGTCTTCATTTTATTCAACTTATACCTGATTGGTCCTCCAGCATAGATTTCTGCCATCATCTCTTCCCTTCCACTCACAGCACCAAAGTCCCCCACTTTCCATAATGTGTAGTTCTGGATAGCATTGCACTCCCCAAAAGTTGTGCAAGTGCCACAGGAATTGAATGGCTTGCAGTCTAGGACAAAAAAAAAAAAAAAAGACAAAATATTCCAACTACAAAGGCACATCTTATTCAAATAGAAACTGGTGAGGCTTTAGTTCTTACCTTGGTCAACAGCCTGGTAGTTATTACAGGTCTCATCAGGAATCCCATGGTTGTGGGCATACTCCCACACACCCGCATGATCTCCTCCATAACAGGTACCAGAGTCAGCACAGTCAATTACATGTTGGACTGACAGAAATGCAGATGGCCATGCCCCTCCACGCTTAATATTGATACGATCTACAGGAAGTGCAATTGAAAAGATAAGTCAAGTCATCCAGCTACCTTAACTCCCATATCGCCATTTAAGAGTCCCCCCTTCTGTCATCATTGCATTTTTCAAATTAAAGTCATTTCCTCAAGCCATAACCAAGTTGTGCATAACCACAATAGCTTTAATGGCAGCCATTTTGTGTTCCTGGAAAGTTTAATTTAGCTATATTAGCATAGTTTTAATGTAAAATCAAAAACCTAAAAGACAAACACAAAAAACTGGTACCATTTACCTGCCATAGCACTGGTGCTACCATGTGCCCAGCAGGAGCCACAGAACTGAGGGATGTGTTGGTTACGGGTGGTACTGGCATAGTTAATACCATTCACATTCCTCCAGTCCCAGGACTTTGGCAGGTGAGCAAGGTTCAGGAGTTCATGAGCACGAGATGCAGTTCTATGGAAGACAAGTCAACCTCACAAACAGATCCACTGAAACACCTCAGATTGACAGTCATTGCCTTCATCTCAGTGAAGTCACAACAGACTTCACTGACTTAACTGAGCCATTCAAGTCATTGAATGGCTCAGTTAAGTCACTATGGCCAAGAGTCATTAAAAAACAAAAATAAATAAACCCAAGGTACAACATGACAAGCTTAGAACATGACATAAAGCATAGTGCCTTCATTCTCTTACACTACAGTTTCAAGGTACCCTGCTTAATCTGCTTTAACTGCATCTTTAGAGAACATACAACTAAGGAGAGAGAGAGAGAAAAATAACAATAAATAAAACTTACTTGGCTCCATAGTTTGGTTTTCTAGGCTGAGGTTTGTAGCAGCCAAACTTGCTGCTGAAGCTCTGCTGTGCTGCTGCAGCATGTATGATGAGCACAAAAATCAGACCTTCTAGCTGACACAGCTTCATCTTCAGAACAATAACTTCACACACAACTGGTGGGGAATAAATGCTCTTCTAGTCAGCCAAAAACCTGTTGGAGGCAATCAGGCTTTATTGAGCGCACATGTGAGCGCCTTAGAGTGCTGCTGGGTGTGTCCAGGTGGTGGTAAACCTGGTAGGCCCTTACTATGCCAGAGACATTTTTTTATTTTAGTTGTCAGTAAGAGTTGGATTTAACTTCTCAACCTGGAACTACACCAAGAATCAGATTAAATGAATAAATGAACAGAATAATTGAAGGTAAGCAGAAAAGTGAGTTGCCACTAACATACTTTTAGAGACTAGAACTACTTACTCTGTGGACCAAAGTGTCTCACAGAGTTTTATTTTAATGATGATTGATTCAAAAGTGGAGAAAAGTTATTCCAATTTAGCCTAATTTTGCAAATATTGATGCAAAGCACCAGCTGTGATTGAGATCAGAGCTGGTGATGTCAGCAGTCAAAATCATTAGATGTGTGAGTTGAATAGCATAAGCAGTTTCAGCCTAAAAATGAAGATATTTTCACATTTATAGCAGCACACTGATTGTTGACAGAATCTCATCATTATGTTGCCTCATTTGTGTTTTGTTTATGCTCTAACTGCATCTCAGTGACAACAAAGACTTTATCAGGCTTCACTGTGAGACCACAAACAGAGCGTGATACTAATTGACTGCCTGCCATCTTTCCCCATCTGCAGGAATAGAAAGTCATATTTAATGCCTTGATTAAAATCTAATCCCTCCATGTGAGACGGAGATGAAAGTAATTTTCATGTAATGGAGACTATTAATATTTAGATATGGAAAGGAAACCAGAGTGCAGATTTGCAATCGGCTGGAGAATGTTAACTGGATTTCAGGGTTGTTGGGGAGCTAGAAACTAAAACATGAAATTCAAAAAGGAACTTTTTTAAATTTAGCATTATGTTTCCAATTACCATGTTTTAAATGTCTATTTCTTTGCGTGCACTGTTTTGTGAGGTTTCTTTGTGTGCACTGAAAACCTGTGATTAAACTATTTTCCCTTTGAAATAATTAGTTATTAAGCAAAATATTGATCTTCAGGAATAATTACTGTGAAGCCCAAATTTGTCCATATTGAATGCAGATAAGCTTTCCAACTTGCATTGATTTTCTGTACATCTGGCTGGTGGGTGATTTTTCTGCTGTGTGCTTAAATGTTTTCACAACAATTTTAGTTATGTGATTACAGACATTGCACTAATTTTCAGATCTTTGTTATGCCTCCATCTGTCCAGTTCCTAGAGCAGGATAATAGGCAACCAAGGTGCTTATTGGGTGCTTACTTGTACTTGTCCAAGGAGAGAATAACCCATCCTAACAGACTTCCGATTTTAGGAAAAGCATATAAAAAAAATACTAGCAGTAATTTATGCACAGCTATATCTCAGTAAATAGGTTCTAAAAGTGAAACTCCTTTGTAGACTCCATATAAACAAAGTAATGTATTTTAAGTGTTTCAATCTATTGAGATTGAATACACTGGCTTGAATCTATTGAAAAGTGGTTGGACCAGTGAACACCAGTCAAGTCCTTTTTCTCCTTAATGTATTGAGGTAACCTCCTTCGGATGACACTTGAAGCTCCAGCTTTAACTCATAAATGAACCAAAACCCTTGAATGTGTTGTCTCTACCACTTGTGAGTCGTTTTAACTACAGTTTTCCTTTCACTCAACCTTCCATTAATATCCTAGGATACAGCACTTTGAGAACAACCAGCTTCTTTAGCAATGACCTTTTAATGGCTTGCCCTCAATATACTGGGTGTCATTGACTGTCAGCCAATGACCTACTGAGTCAGCAGTCTTTACGTTTTTATTAGCTGTAAGACATAATCAATAAAAATGACCACTGTTAAAAATGGTACACACAGCATGTTATTAAAATGAGTTTCATTTTTTAAATTGAGTGACAGAAATAATGTAAATTTGTTGATATTCTAATTGAGGTGTCTATGTATTTATCCCGTCTTTCTGACTTTGCTCCCACATATTTGATAAATAAATATGCTCTCATGGAATTTGAAGTAATATGGGAATATATATTTCCTGTATGAGTGTCTATGGGGATGTTGGTTTAATTGGTTAGTTGGTTTTCTTTTTCCCTGCTAATTTTAAATCAGAAAATGCTCCACATTTATGCACATAGTAAAAGAAAAGTCAGATCTGTGAGAATTTATGATTTATTCACTGACTTGACAGCTTGTTACAGTGGCATCAGAGTGATATCTCAATGACGAGCATCGTTGGTTACCTTCATGAGCGCGTCTCTTTTCTCATTAATGTCAACATCATTAGTGAGTTTGTAACGTAGGTGATGGAGTTCTGCAGATGTTTGAGTGTGTGTGCAGTCGGCTGAACTGTTGTGTGTGTCAGCGTCAGTGGGGGGTGCATAACACACGTGTTCAATGATCTGTGCAGAACTTAGAGGTCAGTTGTCTTCCACTGGCTTTTTCTCAAGATGATACTTCACTCCCATGTATTCTATACTTACCTGTCAACTACCATGAAGGGGGGAATGTCAAATAACTGGACAGTTGAATAAAAAGAGCAGCTAGTTAAAGTTTTTATGCATTTTGAATCAGTTTTATGTGGGTGAGAATAAAATTCATCAACTTAGTTGTGTGTTAAGTCTAAACAATTTCTGATTTGTGTTTTAATATTATTCCATTTTCAGAGAATGTCTGGCAGTATGGCTCTTTGCTCAGGGCACATCTGTGACACAAGGTGTCACATGTACTCAGTTTTCTGCTGCTTACATGGATATGGCTGGAGTGTGGGAACTCCTCAATGTTGTGCGCTGTAATCTGGATTATTCTACACTGAACAGAGATACTTTGAAATACACTATGAGATTTGTTTAGCCTGTTGTTCTAATTGTGAAAGTAATTTGGCAACCTTAGATTATGATTGGCAACATACAGATAACCATGTTTTTCAGTTTTCTACAAACGTGCAATGATTGAAGTTTTTTTTGTTGTTGTTCTAAAGGCTAATAGGCAACTACAGAAGACTTATTATAAGTCCAGTTATTTATTTAATTTGAAGCAAGTATTTTAATACCTGCTGGCAGCAAATATTTTATTAATTTAAACAAACAACCAATATATCAAAATAATGTTGATAAAATTATGATACAAAATCCATGCCAGTGTTTTTAATCTAGTATATCCATGACTGTGATTGGTTGGACATGTTTGAATAAATACAGTGTGGACTTTATGTGTTATAGAAGCTTCACAAAAAGGTCAAATATTGCCAAACAGTCTAATCAGTTGAGACAGACCACACTGACAAATGACAGAAATGTAAATTTCTGGAGCTATGTGCAGAAAAAAAACTCGCACTTTACAGCTGATTTCATCATTTGAGTATTCAAATTATAAAAGGACAAAAGGGAGAAATTCTGTTGTAACAGGGAATAATAATCTACTTCAAGGTGACATTGTCTCAAACAACGACACGGTTTGTTTGTTTTGAAACTATCTAGTTAATCCTGAAATTATTGCAGAATGTTTCACCACTTGACTGACAAAAGGTAAGATTTTAGGACCTGAAATTGAATGTCTTGGTCATTATTTCTAGTAAGGATCTCTGGTCTTCTCAAAAGCAGGCACATTTTCCAGCTGAGGAAATTTCAAAAGGGTTGGGGGGAGGATAGCATTAAGCTCCTGTTCCAGGGGGAATTACCTGTCCGCCACAACCAAATCCCTCAGTATCAAAGTTCACTGTGGGGTGTTCCTAAAACTCACCAAGCCATTTCACATTTGATTGGCTGAACAGATGTTAAAAGAGATGAGGAGATGCACTTGTTCAGCACATCTTTTCCATAAATGGCTTTTAATAGACATTGTATTAGAAAATAGAAGGCAATAGTTTTAAGAACAGAATTTAAATCTCATTGATGTCAACCAGAAATGAAAGCATAAAGACTCTTTCTGCATTATTAACATCATATTTGTCACTCAGGTTTATAAAAATAAAACAGGGACAAGGTTTTTGAACAAAACTGCAATTTATGAAGAATTATGAGATGATTAAAGCTTACGTTAATTTAATGAGTTCATTATGTTGCTGATTTTATTTCTCATCTGGTTAAAAACTCTGTCAGTGACGCTGCAGTAAAACTGGTAATAATTCTTTTTTCTGAAGTGTCAGCCAACTTTCCGTTGAGAATTAATCAAAAAATAAGATTAGACATATTTTATCAAATGCATTTAGATTAAGAAAATTAATAATATAAGAAAGTGAAAATATCAAAGAGCATGTTCTTAACACATGCTTTGAGTTTAGTAAAAATCAGAAAAAGGTCAGAGACCTGCTTTGAAACTTAAATTGAAATAATTCTGCAATCCCTTATTTTTTTCTGCTTGAGTCAAAACTACAACAATTGTTAAATAACTTGGAGAACTTTATTTTCTTTCATATTCAGTGTGTGCAACATTTACCTGCTGATTTAAACACGTGCTGTTTGGATGTGTTGTTATCATTTAGAAGAAAAGGTGAAGTAGGCAAAACTAGAACTAAGTCAGACTTGAAAGATGCAAGGATCAGATATAGGATCAGAGTCTCAATCACAGCATTTTAAAATTAGGAAAATCAGGTTCTCTGACTAACATCTGTGTTTGATACCTTTTGTTATGCAGTCTGTAGAATGATGGCATGACTCTTTATGCAAGTCTTGCCAAACCTTTTTACAGGCTGTGTGCATTGTTTTGCAAAGAGAGATTGCATTGGCAGTTGCCAGATTTTACTGTCTGAGACAAGTGACCTGCTCTGCCCACCATGTTCTGATTTTTTTTTTCCATTCATGAGAATGGGACTTCATTCTAAGCAAAGCAGTATGAAGCCAGAATCAGTTTTTTTTTTTGTTTTTTTTTTGCTTTCAGTTTTGTGGGCACATGATTTTTCAGAGCACTGACATACTTTAAGAGCCAAACTGTCAGTGAGTCATTTCAAAATGTAAAGTAAAAGTGCCAACGTTAGCCTAGCATTTTAGCAAACTACTCGACATAAAAACATTTTCAGAAGGTGCAAGATAAGAGTTATTAGGACTGTACCTGTAAACATTATGTTTCAAACAAAACTGTCCTGCAAAGACTGAAAAATATCTGGTGATGTCAAAAAAAAAAAAAAAAAAAGATTTGTGCAACATCTGTAACATTATAGTTTAACAAGAATTAGAAATAAGTTTCTGACAAAATACATATAAGGTCTTGGTTAAAATTGTTGCTAGTGATGATTCAAAATGATATTTCTCCTTATAAAGGTTCTTGAAATCTTCATATGCTTTTCCATTTGATCTGATGCTTCTGCTCTGCATTTACCCATCAAATAGTCATAGCTGCAATATGACGCTTCCCTGTGGATTTCAGTTTGAGATCCTGTCAGTGGAGCTTTTTCTTCCATCTCCTTCACTCTTGTTTGGTTTTAGTCATTCCACACTCCTCAGGGCTTTGTGTGTGTATTGATAGGTTCATGGGTTTGTTTACATTTAAACATTTTTTTCACCCATGCTGCTAAGGGAAATCAATGTGTGCATGGTCTAGTTTTATAGAGCACAGCAGGCGGAGAGAAACCATTTGTACTCATGCACCAAGTGACCATATCTGAATAAACATAGTTTCATTTTCTCCAATCTCTCAACCAAACCTTTTATTGTAGGTGGACCATAAGATTAACTACTAAAATACATTGAGTACATTACATTGTTGTGCTTTTGGATCTTTAATAGACCAAATCCCAGATCTCACTTCTGGACACCCTTCCACAACATAGAGGCTATTTTTGGTTCAGAATACATTTCTGCAACTTGCAGAATTGTTTTTGCACTTCTTTTTTAAACAGAAAATTGATACAGTGACAAGTGAACACAATATGAAGGTTTCTTAGGGTTGATGCTGCAGCAGGGTGAAGGATAATCAATTTCAAAGATGTTGTCTTTCAGTTTAAAATAAATAAATTGAAGAAACAGCATCATAATAAATGATAAGACCAGCTTTTGGAGGACCTATTGTGTGAATAGAGCATTGTTGTGCTGAAAAAATGTTTTTGTTTTCTTAGGAAGAACAAAACAGCATTCATTGACGTATGATAAATGCATCCATTCAAAACTCGATCTCCATGATCTTACTATATGTCACTTTGTAGCAAGTCCCTGATGGCTGACGGTGAGCTGTTGGGTGCTTTATGAAGGTGGAGGTCTTTCAGTTACAATCTTTAATGTCTTTGTGCTGACACATACAGTAGCTCTGGAAATTTCCTCTGTATGAAGTTACTTAAATTTATAAAAGGTTTGTGCAAAAACAATGCAGGTAAGTCTCAAAAGATGTAACATCTGCCTTAAAGGATCAGTGATGTGACAGAAACATCAGCAGACCTGTTCATGTCCTGTTTGTTCTTCACCTGATGCTCCATTGACACCTGTCCTTGTCTGCCCCTTCCCCCCTTCCAACAACAAACAGCACTGGGAAACACAGCTGTCTAGCACTTGATATAAACATCTAGCAGATGCTCATGAAAAATATCAAAAACTCTCCACTCCTAAACCTTTTGCCAGCATGGTATGTTCCTCTTGTAACATTTTTATGTTGCAGGGTTGCTTTTACATTTATCTCTCAAAGTGGGATTGAGGTGCTTTAAAGTACTTATTGTGTCTACACATGTCAAAATTTAAGCTACATGTTTATTTTATATGTTATTATTTAGCTAAATGCAAATATGCCATTCCTATGAGACAGAACAGGGAAGATTAGATAAATTGCCTCAGATTCAAACCTGCATGTTACTGTTCATTTGACTGTGCTGTTCTGCAGAATTGAGTCTGTTAGGAACAGAAGGTCACTTGGCCCACATGAAACCAGTGCATTGTTAAGTTCAGTTCTAGCATGTCCAAGTCTGTGTTATTTATCGTCAGTGTCATCATTTAACCCACTGAAGACTAAAAACTGAAGCCTGAGGCAAAGAAATTGGACGCCATGAGTTTAACCATGCCTTTTGTGTTTTTACTGCTGGTATTTTGCCCAAGGTGCCATCAGTCCCCCTTCTGTGATGATGTTATTGTTAAACATCTTAAGAAGCAGAGACTGAAAATGGTGGTCCGCCTCAATAATTGATTCCCACTAATCCTTTAACTGAAGTGCCTCTTTCTGTGCAGTAAATGTATAGTTGTTCTGGCACCATAAGGTTGCATTTGTTTGGCTGCTTGGATCACCACCACAGTGATCTAATCCTACAGAATTAGTTTATCCAGCAGACACCTTTTGACCAGAAGGCATTGACCATTAAAAATGTTACAAAAGGAATGACTGTGTTTTCCACAAAGGTCTCCCCCCTCCTCCTTTTTTGCTCCATATGTGAAGGGTAGCCCACTGAGTAAATTGCAGTTGCTTCAGCACAGTTTGACTTCTCCCTGCACATTGATTGTGCTTATTAAACACTCTGAAAGGCTAATTGGACCATATGCAGGCTACATCCGCAGAACTGCGATAATAAGGTTTTTATTCACTGAAACGATGCAGCTGAGCAAGCTTTGATTTTTACTTTGTGAATCAGAATTACCATCAGCTACGATTGAGGCAATCTTGGTTTTTGATGGGGGAGCAGTGGAATCTCATAAAAGTAGTTCAGCTGCTTTAAATATACAGCATTAGTGTCACATCTACAATCTGAAAGGAAATTTAAAACCAAAAGCCCTCTGGCACCAGAACAGAATTTTTCTTTCTCTTTCATGATAGATGTTATCAAGATGTCACATTAGATTACTTCTTTTTTTAAACTGAGATCCAATTCAAGCAAGAGCTATCTCCCCCTGTTGAGTGGTCTTGACAGAAGCAATTTCCTAGTTCTAATAGAAAGATTTCTTCATTGCTACAATTTACTAAATACCATGGGAGGCACACAGCGGCACCAGATGCGTCCCAGAGTCCCCAGGAAGACTCCAGCATATTTGGGTTTTGAAGACACGTACAGAAGCATAGCAAATGTGTTCTGAATCTAGTTGCTTTATTTATTAAAATAAGCTTTTTATATAAAGTTTTGATTTTCAAACTATGTATGATCTACCTAAGAAGAACACCTCAGAAGGAAAAATATAAATAGGACAAGACATTAGTGTATTTGTAGTTTCTATTTTAGGTGGATTCAGATTGCAATTATAAACATTCTGGGACAAATTGTTTAATTGTAAGACAATTTCTGGACATGAGCTTAAGTCAGTCTATAGTCACTCAAGAACAAAGACATGGACAGCTGATATTTACACTCACAGCCACAGATGTATCTGAGTCTGTGTTAATTTTTCCAGATAAATCATACAGTGTGACTGCTGCTCTGACAGACGTCTGAATATTGTCCATCATTCTCTTTTGCCAAGTCATCTGCACTTCCTTAGCTGTTACTTCTCTCTCATCCTCCTCTCCTTGTTTCTAATGCTTGACTCCAAAACATTCTAAAGTTACTGTCCAGTTATTGCTGAATTGCTGCCTATGTTAGTAAAATTGTTCAAGTCAATCCAAATAGTAAAACAACACAGTGAAATTCAATCTATTGGTAAGAAGTCAGCTGTCTTAGGAAGTCCAGTACAGCGTATGATTGACTCTGTAGTAATTCCTTTTTGTGTGAGCAACAGGTGACAAAAATTATAAAATTATTTTTAAAATCAAGAAACCTCCAGAAGAACAGTTTACACACCAAAGGACACTGAAGTACTGAATTATTTTCTGTGTACTATGGACATTTCTCAACTCTTTTGGGGCGTGCTGTGGTGGCGCAGGGGGTTAGCACGCCCCACGTTTGGAGGCCTTAATCCTTGACGCAGATGTTGCGGGTTCGACTCCTGGTCCCTGTGACTTTGCCGCATGTCTTCCCCTCTTTCCTGTCTGCCTACTGTTGCAAAAAATACGAGCCACTAGTGCTGCAGAAACTCTTTGGAGGGAAAAATAATACATCTCGTTGCTTGTACTTGTGACAGTGCAATGACAATAAAGTTGAATTCTATTCTAATAATAATTCTCAACTCCTTAAGATGATCCTTTCGGTCATTAATTTGTTCTTTAAGTCTTGTAATATGTATATTTTTAAATGACAGAATAAGTGTATTCATTCAGATTTTGTGGTTAACCACTTTTCTCCACTCTCAGGATGTTATTCACCTCTCAAAACATTATTAATGTTATTTGTCATGCAAAACAATTGTATGCAGATTGTGTATTGTGCAGATAGGTTTTGGTGTTGTCTAGGGACCTACAGCAACTTTTGTTATTTCCAGTCAATAATTTCCTGTAATGAAGAATTGGAAGCAGCAGCCACAGCTACATGGTCCATAAGGGTGCAGGATCTCAAAATGTTACTTCATTGTCCGTCATACCTGTTTTTAAAGAGCTGAATAGATTTAAACAGCCTGCATGTGAAATCATGTAACGAGTTCAGCCAAATATTTTTAGGTGTAGGATAAACCCCCAAAATATTTCATACATAATGCCTGATGAATATGAAAAGTTTTAGACTCCACCCCTTTGATTCTGCACTCTAAGCTGTATGCTCTGACAGAACAGATGAGCAAGATTTTTTTTTTCTATGAACAAACTGTGCTTGTTTTTATCAAAAGAAAATATGATGTTGCTGTGAGTTCTGGCTTTAAAATGTTGCTTATTACAAGTAAACAAATCCCATTTCTTTCCACCCTAGTGAATGCCAGAATGTGCAATGGTCTTATTAAGGTTATGCAAGCCTTTATTTGATAAAACATGAGGCCACCTGAATCCTGACTTTACAGGGTGGTAATGGTGTGTTGCAGTCTGTTGTGCCCATCTGTTATCCCCGTGTTGAATGAAAGGCAGGTGGTCAGCCGCTGATGTACCCCCGCTTTGAACTATCGTTCATCTTAGCCCACTCAATCTTCACACAGTGATCAAAAGAAACTGCTGCTACAGAATACATGTGCTCATACATATGCATATCATGGCTAAAAAGACTCCTCTGGCACCCATTAGCTGTACAGTCACACTATGAAGGCCTGCTTTGAGAATTTGCATGTGGACATTAGCAGATTAATCATGAGTGACAGTCAGGGAAACGCTGTGGTAAAAAAAAATAATAATAAAAACCCACATGGGAGGCACAATGGACCCTGACCTACATGTGCAGAGTAGATTGCTGGCCTGATAACACTATGACATTCAAATAATTAAAATGACCCAGTTGGCTTTTCTCTCTGTGAACAAAGAAAAGTCTAGTTTGAATATAAAAAAAGATCAACTTTAATGCCCTGAATCATGAAAATGACATGTGGTTTGAGGCTATCTCTGCAGATATTGAATTAGACATTTCACACTGTGCAAGAAGTTTTAATACAATCTTTCCAAAAACAAAGATTCAGTCCATAAGAAGAGAAAATCGTTTCAATTGATTTTCATTGCAGAAAGTAAAACCTCAAAGGCTGAATAGATTATGTTGTATGTTATTAGGGGTGCCAATCATTATTGAGTCAGTGTCACTTATTGATGCCGTGGCTGATGTTTCATGAGGTCAATATGAAAACTGAATTGAAAGTTTTGTGCCACTTTACTTCAATTTTAGCTTTTCAAATAGAGGAGAGCTTTGAAATGTTGGAACTGGCAGAAAGTTTAAGTTTTCATACAGTCTGAGCACATTCAGACAAAGGGAGCATGCATGTGTCCTAAATAGCTTATGGATTACCCAATGTGTTTGGTTAACTAATGAGAACTTTAGTTCAAAATGACATTAAATTCAACATTTATAGAGAAATTGGTTATTTGTCAAATCCTTATTTTACTGCTGTCTCAGGAGTGGTTGATACTTTCCTACACCATTTTGCCTTCCATTTGAGAAATTATCTTGCAGAAAAGCATTTTTGCTAAACATTTTTTGAAGCACAGAGATATTATTTGGTGCATAAAGAATATTGACATATTAGGTGATCTGCGGTTGTATGTTTTTTTATTATTATTTTGTTTTGCTTTAAAGACGAATCCTGCCAGGGTCTTCAAGTCATGGCCCTCAGGTCATATGCTGGAAGAGTTCACGGCCAAGTGAGAAGCATCCAGAATGAAAACTGACTTCTTTGAAGTTGAAGCATCTCCCATGAAGCTGTGCAAACTTTAACTTAACTATTAACAATCTATTTCAAACCTGAACAAAACACAGAGGAAGCAAGCACCGTTAAAGCTGAAGTTTGCAAAATAAATGTTGCATCACTGCAACCTTCCATATGACTGGATATAAATTCAGTCAATAAAAAGACCCTGAAGGCAGGTTGTTCTTCAGATAGCTAGTACTTTACCTCATTGTTCTTCGGGACTGTGTGAAAACACAGAAAAATATCTTTCTTTTCTAGTCCTTAAAATCCTCACATAGGGAGTCCTAAAAACTGAAGGGTGCAAAAATTCAGATGGTAAATATTATAGAAAATTTTATAGTAGGTAAATGTGAATATGCGATCTTTAGAAGACTAACTTCAGGTGACTTCTTAAAATAAACCAATTATGATCAGTCATGATTTAAATTGATTAAATTTTAAATTAAAGATTTTAATATTAGCACAGTCAATACCTGCAGTCACATAGAATATGCACAATTCTGTGAAAAGCACATTATTCATAAATATTACTGCAATGGAAAATAATTTATTTGGGCTTATTTACACCATGGATCAACTCTGACTTCTGTGTCCAATGTACCTGTTTCTTTGAGAGTCTCCAAGTGAAAAAGGGCAAAAATTAGAACCAGCCAGCTCCATGGTTATCAATCATGTATCTGCTGCGGACCTTAGAGGCAAAGGTTGATGGAGAGTATAAGGCCAACAGAAGAAAGAGGGCTGTGCAGCTGCTCTTCGTTTTGAGCCTCTAGGCCTAATCGTTCACACAGAAACTCGGCTTTTAGAGTGGGATGAAAAACTGTTTTAATTTTCTCTTCAAGTAACATGGAGGTATTTGCCTTCTTAGAGATTTTTACCATTTACTTTTTTACATAACAATTCTACATTGTAGATAATCTAAAAAAAAAAAAAAAGAAATGGTAATCAGAGTAAATACAACATATAATTTTCAAATCAAAATTTTATTTAGGAAATTAAGGAAACCGTCCAAATGCCTTATTTGAAAATATAATCATCCACTTTTTAAAAAAAAACAAAAAAGTTCAAATTAACTGATTAACCCCGTTCTTGTGACTCTCCTAGCCCCACCCAAGCCTGATTACTATTTGACCTGTAGCTTAAACTAAATCCTTAAATAGAACTTGTCTGGCTGCATGAAGTAGGCTAAAAGATCTCAAAAGCAAGACATCATGCCCTGATCTAAAGAAACTCAAGATCAGATAAGAAACAAAGACACAGTCTGGTAAGGATTATGAAGCCATTTATAATGGTTTGGAACTCCAGACCACCACAGTCAGACATTATTCACAAATGGAGACAACATGGAAGAGCGGTGAACTTTCCCAGGAGTGGCCGACCTACCAAAATTACTACATCAACAATACATCCAGTAGATCACAAAATAACCCAGAACAACAGATAAAGTCAGGGTTCATGACTCCCCAATAATAAAGAGATGGGGCAAAACTGGCATACATGGGAGAGTTGCAATTCCAAACCACTGTTGGCCAAAAAGAACATAACGGTGCATCTTACATTTGCCAAAAAAAAAAAAAAAACAGTTGTGATGAGCCCAAAGGTTTTGGGACAATATTCTTTTGACTAACAAGACAAAAGTCAAATTTCTGGAAACTGCTACATCTGGCATAAAACTGGAAGGATAACGATCTGGGGCTGCTTTGCTTCTTCAGGACCAGAACAACTTACCATAATTGATGGAGCCATGTGTTTTGCTCTCCTGCACAAACTTATTAAGGAGAAAGTCTGACCATCAGTACAAGGCCTTAAGAATACACATAGAGTAAGAGCCACTTGAAGGTCGAGTGTCCCTGCTCTAGTCTTTATTAAACAGAGAGCAAGATATTAATTTCATATTTTCAAGTCCTTACAAGAATTGCAACATCTCTTATTTAGTTCCCTACCTAATTTCGATTTTATTTTTCATGCACATTGAGTTTTGCTACTTTGCAATTTATATGACAATCACACTGAACACAAGTGACATCAGCCCTTGCATTTATTGCCGTTATTGTCATTCAACACCATAACACCATTGTCTCTTAAAAGTGCAGGTGTTTTTATAGCTTAGGTCTACATTGTTTTTACTGATTAAGAGAAAACTGAATTAGAAAAAAATAGTTTATTTGAAAAAAAATTGTAAGTCTGAAGTCAAATAAGTTTTTCTACTGTAGAATCGAACAAAAGGCTTTTGTTTCCCAGGAGGAATTTGACCACCTCAAGAAAATTTACTGAGAATTGCATTCTGGACAAGTGAAAACATGCTAGAAATATTTGAAGACAAAACTGTTTTGCATTTAGCCTTCTTCGTTGGAAAAGCATTTCATTACCCTGCCTGGGGTTAGTGATTAGAAAAAGAGCCAGGCAATGTATGAAGTGCAGGTGTGTTTCTTTGGCACAAGTAATCCTGGGTTTTATTGGCTCTGGACTCTCCATCAAAGGGCCATGACCACTTGAAATTCTTCACTGCAAAAACTCTGCAACTTCTGAAGCGTCTTTAGCAGGACAGAGGAGGAGCTGGGCCTCCATTTAGCCTGATTTCCTGTCTTTTTAAAGGATGAATGACCAGCTTTAGGCCATTCAGAGTGCCCTCACCTATAGCACTCCGTTTGATCTCACCATCATGGCTGCACACAGGTTGAAAGAGAGTGGACCCTTAATGTCAAGGCCATTTTTAATGAGTCCCTTAGGATGGGAGCAACCACAGGCCCCCCAAGAAAATGTAATCTCCTTCTTCAGCCAACTGACTTCCTTTTTGTTCCAGTTTCAGCTTCTATTTCTCATTCGTCAATATTATTTGAGTTTTTAAAAGACATACCCAGTAGTACTTTGCTTATTAAAAACCTTTATTGAAGCAATAGCAATGTGTTTTCTTGATGAAGCTTAATTTATAATAATAAAAGTCTTTAGACATTTATCTTTATAACAGTATTGACTGGTTTGTCATGTTATGGGGGCTCATCTCATCTTAATTGTATTTTAATGGATCTTTAGCAGAAATAATCAGCATTAAAGTCAGTGCAGTATGATAAAAATGTTAGATTGGCTTAAGATGAACTGAAATGACTTGATTTAATTTATGCACTGCCTGAAAAATTTGTTCAATTTAACTAATCACATCTCAACCAAAGTCATTTGCATTTGTGAATAATGTGATTTCAAATCCAGGAGAGAAGGACGATGGCATTCATTTGAATTCCTCAGGCTTGTGCACAACAGGCTTTTTACAGATTCCAGTGCCCAGTTTTAAGAAGCCACGTTGTTAATGAGAGGCACAACAGGCAGTGTTTATTCTGGCTTTGCTGTGTAGCTGCAGCTCTGCTTTGTTTGAGTCCCCTCTGAAATCTTCCACTGTGCTCCGTAGCCCCTTTGTGTCCTCGTACTCCCTAAGCTCTAGTCCACCTCTTTGTTTGCTTTGTGCAGTTTCTGTGGCGACTGAGCCGCTGGCCCCCAATCAGAGGCCCATACTCCTGACAGGCAGGGGTGGGAGGGCAAGAAGGGTGTTGGTGAGTGGAAGTAAGAGCAAGAGACAAAGCACACACATTTCTTATGGTTTGACCAGCACACAAGTATGAATACAAATATTCAGAATCACATTTCTGTTCTTTTGCGCACACGTGCATCCACAGGTCATGAATTGCAAATAGTGACTTGGATTCAGTTTTACCACCATGTCGGATTCAGTGACAAAATACCCTTGTGACAGCACAATGAGCTGCTTTTGCACCTTCATATGTTTCGTGACAGCTCAGAAATTCTTCTCCAGAGCTCATCTTTCCATCACCACAGGTCTACCTACTATTCAGGTGAGGTCTTTGTCCCCCTTGGAACATTCTTTTTGTTTATTTGTTCGCCTGTCTTTACGAACTTTCTTAGGAATTTAGAGAGCCTGTGCTTTGAAATCCTAACTACCACCTGCCAGTGATAAAAGCCCTCCAAACCTTGAGATCTTTTACACAGGCAGGTTTACTTATGCTCTGCATCTTAAGCACAAAAAAATGGGGAATCCCAAAATACTATTTGATCATCAGTGTTACCCTACAAAAACACACCCTTTATGTTTGGGGAGAACATTTTCTCTCTGGTCTTCTAAGGGGTCATGAAAATTGACCATGTTGTGCAACACAAGGCTATTATTCCTCTGCTCCTCCCTCTCATTCCTCCTTCATCTTAACCTTGTGCACATTACCTGGAACCTGGTGATCATATTGCAGCCCGCTGATTGACTTGCAGCCGTGTTGTCACGTCTCCCAATCTTTTGTGAGGCTTTAATCATCCGTTGCCTGCTCGCTGCTACTCTCCCTCTCACTCAAGCTAAAAGCGCAGTGGGTGCAGCCTGCTGAGGAGACTGTCATTTATTTCAATGAAGGTATTGAAAAGCAAGTGCTACCGTCTGTCCCTCTATGTGTGCATGACTGTAGTGTTAGGCTCTGTGGAATGATATTCAGTGTATGAAATATTGATTTTTAATTTTTTTGTGAACTTTTATTTAAGAAAAAAAAAGATTAAAGTTAATGTGATGAATTTTGACAGAGATTGACTTGTTTCTGTGTGCAACTAGATCATTTTTTAAAAAAAAACAGAATTGAAAGCTTAAAAGCATCTGTCATTGCACTGTCACTTTAAGAGAGGATTTGGGCTATGTCTTTCTCAGCCCGAAGGTCAAATTGATCTCTGTGATGGGTTAGTCATTTATTACAGTCTGACTGGAGGTTCACATCAACTAAAAGGTGTAATGTGGAAAGAATACCTGAGAACAGGGGCTGAATTGTAAATGATGAATCAGGGTAAGCCGACTCAAGGTTTAAAGCTCACAGCGTACAGCTTTTGTTATTCCTTGCTCCCTCTAACAGGAGAAATACTGTTTCCCACAGTATGTGAACAATTAGATTTCTATCAGACCTTTTGAGACAGAGGTATGCTAGATTAACTTTTTTGTTTTTAAAAAGGTTTTTATGTATATTATAAGGATTCGAATGTTGTCTTTCTAAATTAAATCTTATATTGTTCTCATCTAAGGAATTTTACTAAATATAAAATTTGGTTTCTGTCTTCTGTTATGTACCTTTCCTGGCAACATGTATCTGTGGGCCCCATAAGGTTGCTATGCTATTTGAATGGTCACACTGGTTGATTAAATACAGCCAATACTGACAAAACAATTTGGGATACTTTAATTGGGTGCCAGCTTTTTAAAAAAATGGGAAACAGGTGGAGATGCTCCAATCACAGAAACATGTTCAGTCACTGATTCCATCTGAACTGTCATCATTAAAAAGCTGCTTCTGGATCATTGAAAATCTACAAATAAAAATAAAATTGCCAGTATTATGGGAGAGAGGAACTTGCACAGACGAAACCTAGCCTAAAAAGAATTACAACATTCTTTTTATTTTATTTGCAAGACAAATTATAGCCCTTAAAATTTGCGTTTTTTCTCTTATTTTAGACCTGAAAATTTATATAGAGGGGTGAAAACAAGCTGTTATAAAATGGAATGGAAACACTAAGTATAAAAATAGGCACCCCAACATTATTTTAGTTTTTCTATTCTTAATTCCTCACAATAAGTAATAAGTTCTTCACCCGCTCCGGTGACAGTGGCAGGTGGGGAGTTTGACTGGGGCGGTACACCTGTCAAACGGTAACGCAGGGTCCTAAGGCGAGCTCAGGGAGGACAGAAACCTCCCGTGGAGCAGAAGGGCAAAAGCTCGCTTGATCTTGATTTTCAGAATCAGAATCTCACTAAATGATTTTCATTTAGTGAGATTCCACATACCACCGCTAGGGGCGCCTGTCGCATTGGTGGCATAGAGAAGGTCCAGCACACAGAAGAAGAATAAACCTTCCTGAGATGCTAAAGGAAGCTTAATGTGTGTGTCTCATCTTTTCTATATCACAGGTGAGTACAATTATATTTTGATGCGTATTGGTATCCTTTAAGAGTTGAAGAGGTTATTGAATCGACTAGTGAGTCACAGCATGCAGTTACTGATTAGTATTTTGTAGAAAACAGGACATATTTCTGGGGGCTAAATATGCTAATGCAAGTGGACTTTGTACATGTGTGTTTAGCTAGCTGAAAAACAGCTGAAGGACTGCTGAATTCACTCTGAACTTGTCATATTTTTCACTTTTTGGAATGGTTTTCACACAAAACACATTGTTTAGTGTCTTTATTTGTAAAATGGACATTTCTTTATGGGTTATTGCAAAAACATATTTTTTGGGGGGTAAAAGCATTAATTTATTGTAACCATAAAGGAGCTTAAGCTAGCCTGTTTTGATCAGACAACAACTATATATCTTCACCAGAGAAGATGTCACACTGTGTGTGAAAAAGCACTCATTGTTACACAGCTCTGCAGTTAAACAAGACTTTAGTATTAAACAAAAATGTTTATATATAGCTTTTATTTTGATAGTCTTTTCCAGTTACTAGCAAGTGAATTTGTATATTAGCTTAATATTTAGCCAAGGGGTAAATATTGAGTTTAGGGCTTACCACTTAACTTAAAACTAAACATTTAAATTGCTAGCTCTATATTCAGCTTACTAATTATTAGTAATATATGATGTAGGTGTTACAGTTGAAACTATGACTTTTATAAATGAATGAAAGTGAAAATATGATTTTGAAAAATAACCCCTCACTAGGTTAATAAACCTAAATTATTGCTGTTAATTTTTGACTGTAACTTTACTAACGGCTCAACATACCATTAACATGGAGCTATTACACTACGTACTAGAGATCCCATAGTGGCCCAGTGTGTTGGCTGGGGGTGTCTGGTCATCAGCTGTTGAAACGAGTTTTGTAGGGGTTATTAAGGACTGTTGTTCTCTTTTTGCTACTGTACCCAAACTGGTGGCTTTCTTGATGGAAAATTCTGACATCAAGCGTCCATTTTACAGTGACAGTTAGTCACATTGAATAAGTAATGAGGTCAATGGAAGGAGATCAGAAAGGACCTGTGCTTGAGAAAAACCTTTGAAACTACTTTTTAAATTTTTCATCATTATTTCACCCTTTCTTTTGACCAGCCAATCATAAAATCAAGTGACTTGTCTATATATTTGGAAAAACAAAAGTTGTGGGTAGAGTTGTTTAACAGTTAAGTGTGGAATGCTTTCCCATGAATCCTGGTGCTTTTCTAGTCTCGAAGAAATCCAGGAGTCTTTTCTGTATTGACAGTTGATACAGCAGAGTCAGTTAAGCCTTGTCACACATGATATTAACATTGGTCACAATTTCATTGATGTTCCTCATGCTTTAGTCAGACGTGCCTGTGAAAGTCACAGAGTTCACAAAATGCATTATCCATGCAATATTGGACACATCTTTAAATGAGGAAGTATATGAAAATCATCAGAGTTAGACTTTTCCTGCATCAGCTCCATACATGGTGTAATTCATATTGGCAAGCATGCAGTTCTTGTGCAAAGCGTAGTAGCTGTAGATGAAAGCAGCTGAAAATATCTCCTTACTTCATGTTGAAGCTTTCTGATCCATCAGTTTTATACTCAGGGGGTTTTATTGGACTTCTCCGCGTACTTCACCTGCCTATAATCACTGCAGCTTGTCAGAGGGGAAGACAAACAAATATGCAACATTGTGTTCATCAAAGGGCAACCCTCTGGGAGCAGTTTAAATATATTTAAAAATGGTCGGAAAATCTAGATTCTTTATTTGCTTCAGAAGAATGACACCTTTCAGTTAATAATAAAAAAACATGGAAATAATGTTGTTCTGCATGTCTGTTACGCTTGGGCCATGTTAAGCTTGACAGATTTATTTATATCTACCAGCCAAGCAAAACACTTTTTGCGAGAACAGAATATGTTACAAGATGGCAAAATATTTAAGGCAATCAGAGTCACGGGAAGCTTTGCAGGTTTTTACTGAAGAATGGGAGAAAATAGGATCCATAAAAAGTCTCTGTTGTTCAATTTGTCCCTCACAGATACAGATGTATATTTTACATCTAAACAGCGTTGCAGAGCCTGCATGTGTGTAAAACATGTGGGGTTTTAACCCTTTAACTGAAAAATGATCAAATCAACATCCAAGTCACTTCATCTTTCAAAAACAGGGAGGATGATTTGAAGAAATGTGCTCTGATTATTTTCTTGATTTCTGGTCTGCTGGTGACCAGGCAAAAACTCGCTATAAATCAAAACAAACTGCTTTGCTGCAACTGCAGCTATTATAAGTTGCAAACTTAATTAATTCTCCAGCAGGCAAAATTACATTTTCAAAACTCATTTTGCACAAAAATTGTGGGGTGAGATTACTTGAACACTATAGACATGGGAGCACCCAGAGAAACTGCATGAAGAGAAATGGTAAGAGATCCCTTTCTCTGCTTCTTACACAGCTTGGAACAAACCGGTAATTGTGTTTCCATTTAAAATGTAAATAATATTTAACATATTTTACACAAACATAAATTTAAGAAAAAACAGTTTTTGACCATATTATAATTTGACTTCCTATTTTATCTAATGAAGAATGGACAGTGATCTTTAAAGTATGCCTCGTGCTATTAAAATATTCCAGATTACCTATATTAAAACATTAGCTGTGGTTGCAGACATTTTAATAAATAATGATCAAAGACAAGCTAATATTAATTTAAATGTTACTTCTTTTTTTTTTTTTTTCCTTTTTCTCTAGCATTTTTACTTCACGTGAGTCCTATGTTCAGGAGAGTTATCTAAATGCTAATGCCTTCATGTATCAAAGAGCAGAGTGGACGTCACAAACCAGAGAAACATCTGTTATCGAAGAGTTGGTGGTAAGTGCAGACTATTGAAAGATTAAGATATCACAAAAATCTCACACAATTCCCTGTTTTATTTGCTAAATCAACACAAGAGTTGATACAAAAGTCCATGCAGTTCAGATATGCAATTTTGTAAGTTACTGCTGAGAATCAGACAGCAGAAATAATGCATCTCATTTTGCTGAATGCTAATGTCACAATTGATTATTTTTGAGATATTCTCTTTCTGGTCTACTGAAAATCCATTCCACAAAAAAGTCTGTCTTCCTTTTAAGTCCATCTTTTTAGAATTTCTAGGATTCAAACTAAAGAATAATGCTTTTCCAAAAGATAATGCTTTTCTAAGCAATTTCCTCATGCTTTGTTTAAATCTTATGGGTCCAGATAAACTCTTGTTTTTCTTGTCATGTATCAGTGTGAAGCTTGTCAGGCCTGGAAATCACCTGGCTACAGATAAATAACCCTGAGGAATTTGTGGTTTTCTGAAGTCAGCGAGGCAAGCGAGAGTGCAAGCCCTCCTCTGGGCCCTCCACTCGCCCTGAGCCGTAAAACATTTCTAATGGAATCTGACCTTCACTGCATTCCAGTTTGTGTTCAGTTCTGGTTGCAGCAGCAGCAACGCCAGCAGCGCACCACATGACTCAGTTCTCCAGACCACAGCTTTCCACCTTTCTACTCTAGTCTGACTGAAGGGGCTAATTAACAAACATTTAATGCAGACACTTCAAACTTCATTGTACTAAGTGTGTCACCTTGCCTGCAGGTTGTTATAGAAAATTCATACATGTTTTTAGGTTCAAAACCAAATCATATTTTCTTAACAAAAATATAAAGAAAACCAAATGAATGAAATTATATGCTTTGATTAAATAAAGCCTGCTACACTGCAAAAATACAATATCTTTAGTATTTTTGTCTATTTTTAGAGCAACAATCTTAGTACACTTCAGCTAAGCCAAATCTAACTTACAAGTAACTTTTCAGCAAGATACAGGAGCTTTAAGTCAAGAAATCCTGAATATTGATAACATGTATTAGCTCCACTGGTAGATTATATCCACTTATAACAAGATTTTTCTCATGTTAGAAGTGAAACAAATCTCCCAGGGGAACTAGTACTTTTTATCAATTTGAAGGAATTGTTGACTTAAAACAAACCCCTAATTTCCTGAAAGGTTACTTGAGTTTTCATCTTATTTCAAGTGTACTTAGATAATTACACATGAAACTACTCAAAAATACTTTGTGAGAGTTTGTGTTTTTATTGTGTAGTTATGTAGTAATATCGTTAAAAAAAAAAAACAAACAGTTTGGACATTCCACTGGACTTACAACAGAAAAAGACTGAATCACAGCTGGACCTCTGATGAAATCATAAAGCCTAGTGTTTTCAAACTGCTACTTCTATTATTTTAAGCTTCTGACTCTTGCACTTTAAATATGAATCTGATAGATGTAAGAAAAGATTCTCCTGAAGCATGACAAAGGTAGAGCATGTCTCGGATCTCCTAGAGTGGTAGATGGATCAGGTCTAGTTTCTGTGAAAACTGATTGAGTTAAAAAAAAATGTTCCAACTGGTTCCAAGAAAATCTTTCTGATGTTGCTTTTCTCTCTGCATCAATGATCAACTAATCCAGGTGATTGATTAATCATTGTGTGTATATTTCTGACATTGCAAGCATTTTACATTTAACCCTCCTGTTATGTTTGTTTCTGAGGTACAGCAATAATGTTCGTGGGTGAATTTGACCCGGGGAGTGTTTAATCATGCAATAGTGTCAGAAACCAAAAATTCCTCCAAAACATTTTTGCATCTGATTATTAACTCCAATACTAACCATTTCAATCAATATTTGTGCAATGATGTTTTTTTTATTTCTCAGAAATTAAGAATCAATGACAACAACCTACTCATTTACTCAAAAAGACCTAGACACAAAAAAACAATAATTTCCTTGAAATTGATCTTTGGTATTTTTTTAATGTTACACTTTACTTTTTTTTTTGCAATGGGTGACCTTTATAATTGAACTTGAGACACACTGTTCAGGGTCAAATTGACCCTCTGATTAAAATCAAGATAAATGAGTCATGCAGAGAGTATTTACATTTCCCTCCATTTCTGCTGAGTGTCCACTCAGAGTGGGTGGAATTTGCCCACTGGAACAGAAAAGATTCCAGTCAAAAGTTGTATGAACACCTGCTTTCTTGCAGTTTCCTAGTGAAGTAAAGAGAATAGTGAGGGGGTGGGCTTGTGTGTGTCAGGGTGTGCATGTATGTGTGTGGTGTGTTGTGTTTGTGTGGTGAAATATGGTTCATAGTTGCAAGGAAATGTAAAGAATTGTACATTTTTTTAATCTTTCTTTGCACTTCAACTTGACTGCCGGGTCAAATTGACCCGAACAGTATCTATGTAAAAAGTACACGCAGGCGCAGTAGGGGTGTACTTTTTGTGTACACACCTACACAAAATTCATTTAAATTTTATAAATGAATAAATTTTCAATTTATATGTAGAGTGCACCTATTAAGACAAATAGAAACAGTTTCATCCAAAAAAATACTTCCAACTATTAAAAAAAAGTTTTATTTTTAAAACGGTCAATTTGACTCACAACATAAAATCCAAATTGTCTTTTACCAAAGATGAAACAATCTACCAAAAGGTATAACCAGAAGTGTTACAAAAATAGTGTAGCTGCAAACTGATCAAGATTTTGTAATGTAACACAAAATTAGACCTTAATGCATTAGCATGCATGGTGAAAACTCTGTTAGCATGACTGCAGAAGGTAATATTGTTAACAATCACAGTAGATGGTCCTTAGAAGAGAAACATCAATTTCAGATGGTTTTGAGATCAGAAAGCTCCACCCATAACGTTCAGGTTTGAGTTTACATCAAAAAAGTTCAACCAGAATGCACTCACAACAAATTATTACAGCATCGAAAGCAAATCAGATGTTGAGCATAACATAGAAATATTCTAAACAGAGTGGAGCCTTGACAGTGTAAAACTATTGAGGAAAATCACAAGAATAACCGTTCTTCATGAGCTTGGAATAAATGACAGGTGTAGCCAAAATGTCAGAATGTGCATATTAGATTCAAATTATGTGTGCATTTCTTATACATAATCCCTGATCTTGTGTGTTTATTGTTATTGGGTAAAGATGCAGGAGTCACACAAGAAGAAGCATGCATTAAGATCTGAACTGTCTTATCAGCTTAGAGGACAGTTTCTGGCATTGTTCTGTTTATTCCCTGCTTTTCACTTCATTCCACAGAAGCTCCATCTGACCCAAGGCAGCAGAAGTGATTACAATACACTGATACAATAGCTCATTTATGCATTCTTCTCACACTGCTGAAGCTTCATGTTTTACAGGGAAAAGTATCCATGCAATGTGGGAATATTTTATCCCCCAGAATGTTTAAGTCATGAGATGGTTCCACTGTTCTGTCCGCCTGTGCAGGCGTCTTTTGTTTTCTGTCTCTTTTCTTTCTCTCCCTTGTATAATTCTTTTCTTTTTTGCGTTCACATTGCATTCTTTCTTTGTCCTGGACCTCTTCCTCCTCCAAAAATCAACAGTAGGAATAAAAACATTCCAGAACCAATTTGATTTTAAAGCATCACAAAAGCTGGAGCAGAAATACAACTCCAGTTAAATGAGCACTTAGAGAATCATGGGAAAGGGCTGCATCTTGGCCAAATGCACATTTTAGCAAGGTCCAGCATTAAGAACATTTCTCAGCTGCTCAAGCAGAAATATTCTCATGGGCTGATTTACTTTAGCAGCTGGACTAATTAAGTTCTTTTATTTGGATAACCAGTATTAGATTCCAGCTTAGAGAAAAGAGTTAAATGGAAAAGAATGAGGCAAATGTAAGAGTAGTTGCAATTACACATAATCACTGAGGTGACTTCATGGATGAAAGCAGTGCAGAACAAAAAGTGTTTCAGCAAATGCTCAAAAAAAAGAGATGTTTGCAGAGAAAGAGCAGACTACAGATAAAACTTGGAAACAAGTCTTCGAAGTTGGAATGGATGGATCAAATAATTCTCAATGGCATGCTTAAAAGTTAGGTTACTGATTATTATTGTTTTTTAAATTTCTGCTGTAAACGTCCTCACAACTTTCTCCCTGACCTGTCTGCTGCGTTCCTTGGTTTGAGCTATAACACAACACTATAAAGTTCTAGAGATATGAATACTTTTTGCATAGCATTGTAAATTAATGATATCATTGTATTGTAAAATTCTGATTTTTATGAGAACATTTTCTTTATGATTTGTTTGAAAATAGATGACCTGGTAAATGGTATCTAATTCAATTTAAAGACAAAAAAATCTGACAGTTAAGAACAATTTCCAAAGGGAATGGATTACCTTCATTGACTTTGCTCTGTGTACTGAAGCTGAGGTGTTAAGTGGAGCAGAAAGGGGCAGTGAGGAATAAAACACAGCCAGATGGAAGGAATCACACTTTCTGGAAGGTGTTCTCACGGATTTTGAACAGGAATGTAACATGTGATGCTTCGGAACCACCAGAGCCGGATTTATTCATTGACTTTCAATTTACTGTGATGCAAAAACATCCGATCATTAACATTCAGTGGACAAACGACTTTCTCTTTTACAGAGACAGTAGAACAGGTCTTTGTTGCTCCCTTGCTTTGCAAGTTCACAATGAACATCTGCAACCATTCCAAGGTCATTTGCAGAATTGGATACAGAGATATATTTTAATAGCTAAATAGTTACTTCCATTACGCACGTTTGTGTGTTGGCACTAAAAGAATTTAGATTAGAAGAAAAACTTAACCAGTATCTACTGGAATTAACCAGTATCTGCTGTTATCCACAATGTTTCATTTAGTTAATCATTTCATGAACTCTGAACCTTAACTTGACCACACAAAAAACAACAGGTTCTAATTTATAATTATTTCTCTAGCAGAGAGACATTTTTTAATGGTTTTGTTTAGGTTTTAGTTCAAGCTGTAAACATTTTTTTAGTTCCTTTTTTATTTGACTATTTTCTTTACCTTGTGATGTTCTATACATCTTCTTTGTTACGATCGTTTCCATTCATTCTAATGATTGCTCATTCACAATATTAATTTCAAACTTTCACATTTCCTTGCTCTGTCCTTCTATCTGCATGGAAAAGGAAACAATGCTGTGAATTAACAAACAACGGCTGGCAGTAGATCAATGATGTGATACCAAATATCAAGTGCATTTTGAAATTTTTCATTAATTGCAGCAACACCAAATTGTTAGCAAAGTTTCCCCCCCCCCATCCCTCTAGAACACACACACTGTTATTTCACAGCTGGTACCACCTACAGCCCTCTTCATGCTCAACAAGCCATGACGGTGGTCACAGAGCAAATCTGGGCGTCACACTAGTGTAACTGAATGTGCCTGGATGCGTTTGTGCTGGGATGTTTGCTGAGCCCTTATGGTTTGTATCAGGGTTCCAGCAGCAAAGTTCCTTCTGGACATGAACTTGACAAGACACAATTAAAGTAATTGATCACTTAGACTCATTCAGTGTGTGGTATCCAGACTGATTTGTTAGAGCATTACATACTTTGCTTTACAATTGCAAATCTAATGTTTGCATTATGAAACTACTGTACATAGAGTTGATATCTTGGATTTGTTTGGAGAACGACACCTTGCAGAAATTTGTTGTTTGATAAACGGCTTGGTAGTTTTCATGATCTTCAGTAAATGTCTTTCTCAAATAGTAATATAAAATTGTAAAATTATTCTATATTCAGAACTCCCAAATCAGTTAGACATTTGATTAAGCATTCATTCATTCATTCATTATATTCCACTGATCAGACATGAATGATCCAGACATGCCTCTCCCCAGAAACACTCTACAACTCATTCTGGGGATTCCAGGCATGAAGAGAGATTTATTGTATTCCTTCCAACAGGTTAGAGTCTGCCGTGGGGTCTGCTCTCAACAGGATGTGCCTGGAAAAACTCAAAAAGGGAAGTGTGTATCTTAAATAGATACCATATCTTTAAGGCTCTTATCAGCCACCCTACTGAGAAAGCCTAATATAGTCAAGGATCTTGTTCTTTCTGTTAGGAGCCATATCTCATGACCACACGTGAAGGTCAGAGGAGACTGACCTCCAAATTGAAAGAAGCAATCCTTTTTTAGTTTGAAAGTCCTGGTCTCAAACAAAGAGGACCTGCTTCTGATTCTTGATCAACTACAAATCAGTCTAATGCACACTATTGATCAGGGCTTAATATACCAACAGAAGCACAATTAAACTCAACAGTGGGAACAATGTTCTATGCTGAGAATATACCCAAAGCAGGATTGTATACCCTGCTTTGGGTATACAATCACTGCATAGCTCTTAAAAGGAACCTAGGTACCTTAAACTTAACAAAATCCCTCTCCACAAAAGTCGTCAACCTCAAGAGAAATGATTCTGAGACTTCTTTAGATCTACAAAACACACGTTGACCAGACAACCCGAGAGATTGTTTGAATCATCCAGTCTGATCTCAAGGCTGAAAAGTGTTATCCCTCAATAATCCCTTAACACTCTCTGGACCCAGGTCTTAATTATGCTGTTACAGTTACAGCCATTAGTCTTATTCGTTTAAAAGATGATGTTTGCTTGACACTGAATGATATTATGCTTTTTAGACTTTCTGCAAGTTTCCATAAATTTGTTGTGAGCAAATCTTCCGTCCAAATCTCACTTTTCAAAATATGAAACATCAAGTTTTACAAAGATAAACATGCTTTTTACTTATGAAAAAGTAAAAGATGTCTTTTGATGTTATTATGACTAAGAGTTCTACTCCATATTTTTTCATTAATAATACTTAGGTGATGCAAAAGAGTCTTTTTCGGGTTCACAAAGCACAGTAAATTGTAGTGTGAGCTCAGGTTTTCATATAATTCTTATTCAAATAATCATGTATGCACAGGTGCCAATAGGTGATGTCAGCAGCTAGACTGAATGAAACCCTTAAGAAGACTTAAAGCTTTCTCATTTTCCATTTGAACGTATTTGCTGTGTTTTTATGTTCCTATTTGCATAAAACAAATCAACCTCAATATGGTAAAGACATATTGAGTGTTCTTTTCTCTGCGTGGAAAGAAAAAAACAATCTGCAAACATTTTGCCTCGCTCAGCCAGCTTTGGAAAGGTGCCACTTTACTTGTAGAACAGCAGCCAAACTGACTGTCAGTACTTTGTTTTCTTTATCCTCCATTTATTGCTGACCCTCTCAGCTTAGTGCCAAACGGTGGCTCGGTGCTCCATCACTTCCCTGGTTTCTTTGCATAAGATATTTCACACTTTGGTGTTCCCATTATGATCCAGGAAAGCCTCAGGGTCGTCCCATTGAGCAGTGTAAACACAGAACATTGGGCTTGTCTGTATTGACACAGGCACATTTTGTCCATATTTTCAGTTTACTCTGGTTCTATGAGTGATGGATTAGGTAACAGAGACTGCCAGTTTGATCTGTGCTAATGTGACCATAAGAGTGTGTTGCATGAGATTAAAAGATGAGTGGATTATAATGTTTGTGTTGCACCACCTCCGAAAACTATTGTAACTCACATTAATTAGGCAGGCTCATGCATAGGCTCTAATTCAATTGCACATGCTGCTGTTCAGTAATGAATATTTAGCAAAAATCATTTAAAATGAAAAATAAAGCTTCTTCTTGCAGCTTAAATGGTCTGTTGTGGTTTTAAAACCAATGCAAACCCACCTACATTGGTGGTTATTGCATCAATATTGCTCTGGAACAGTTTTAGGAGCTGAGGTGCTGCTAGTTGAAACCTGGCAAATGTAGAGACTCAAGATCACTTGAAATATCCTTTTAAATGTTGAATGCAATTTGAAGGTTCTCAACTGCAGAATACATTTTATGGATCTTTCCTGCTAAAACTATTTTTTTTATATATCAACATCTCTCATTGCCATTAAGATGTTGAGTATAACTAAAGAACTCTCCAGAAAAAATTTTTTACCTAGAGACTCTTATTCACTTGAAAAAAAAAAAAAAACATCACATACACAAGCACTGGCAAGATGAAACAAATGCTAGACAAATGCTAAACCAGGAGCCACAAATCAACTCAATACCATGGCAAAAATGAAACACATTGGTTATAGCACTATGCTGTGGGGATTTTGTAGCTGAAGGAGTTAGGCGACAAGTCATGGCCAGAAGAAAGTGACTGCAACAACAGAGAGGCATCCTTGATAATTTTCCCCAGAGCGTTCTCAGAATAGGTTGAAAGTTCATCTTCTAACAAGTAATCTAGTACCTGACTGGATTGCTGATCCTAAACCAGTTGCTTGATTACAGCCCTAGATTGTATATTGGCAGTCCTAGACTCTGCAGAGCGGGAAACTACACACCAGAGTCTCTGCAATTTCAGGAAGCTGATTTCTTAAAAGGATTAACTGAGTGTATAAAACAAGACATGGTCACAAAGCACCCCTTCCTCACCCATTGGCAGTCCCTAATACTGGTCAACATTCTAGTCAAACAGCAAGAATCTTACCTGCTCAGCAACAGAGTCAAAGACGGTGTGTCGTAAACTGTGAGTTGTAAATACTAATGTTGGGGTCATGGGGGCAGCAAGTTAATAAAAAAACATCAATCTGTGGCAGTAAGAACACAGTGTCTTAAAGAACGTCTTAAGCACCATGATATATAGAGACCATCTACATTCTTATCTTTAAAAATATGTTCAAAGATAATATTGCAGGAAGAGTGAAATAAAACATAATTTCCCAATATTACAGACCTGAGGTACATATCCACGATTACAAAGAAATTACTTTGTGAAAACTCTTAAGAGGCCCATGACAATGCTCTCCAAAATGTAACAAAAGTATTTTAATGAATGTTTTAGTTCCCCTAAACTGTCACCCAAATACACTTTTATGTTATTCAATGTGTCCATGTCCTCATGACAGTTGAGGAGTTTTAAAATAACTGGGACAGGTTAGAAAAGCTTTTGTCAGCTAGATGGAGATTTTATTACATTTAGATATGCTTCACACCTAACTGGAGTAGAATATTAGAATTATTTTTCAGAGTAGTTTTCTCTGAATAAAAATACATCTGCTGGAACCTGAACTCTACAATCACAGCTGCAGTGGAAAACTTTACTAAAGAACTGAAAGTGACTGTCTTAATGAGCTGACTTTCTATCTGAAGAATACATTAATGCAGCTAAAACTTTCTTCTGAAATCAAAACCGAAGCCACTGGAATGTAATACTCAGAGGTAATATAGGCTTTAAAATGTCTGAATATATCCCTTTTGGCCCAGCATCTTTAAGAAATTATTAAGAGAAAATATTTTGTTTCTCCTTCAGATACAGTTTCATTTTTTTTCCTTTAGTCAAATCTTTAATTAATCAAGTAGAGCTATTCTCCTTGGTCCTATTTCACAGTTTGCACTGTTGCAGAGACCTAGAAGATATTAAAGACTATAAGACTGAATGCTAAAATAGAATACAACTCAACTTCCACACTTGATGCTGAGAAATATTCCATTTCTTATCTTAATGAGCCCCTCCATTTTGCAAAATCTTACAGGAGAGATGGGGGGATCTTTATGGAGTTTTCTGACTTTCATGACTTTGCAAAAAGTTACATTGATCAGTCCTTGATACCAAGGACTACTGTATTAATTCACCTTTTATGTATACATGCTGTTCATGTGTTATCACACTGAAACACTTAGAAAGTAGTTATTTGGTACATCTCTGCTAGGCAGTCTTATGTTATATATATATATATTTTTTTTTTTTTTTTTACTTTACAAATCCTAATAAAAATGAGGATGTTTGACAGTTTAACATTCATAAAAAGCTGAATTTATTCTGAATTGTTGAGTAACTACAGTTAAACTGTCAGAAATGTATGCCGTAAGATTAAAATTGAGCTTAAACCTAAACTGGTTAGTATTTTTACAATTTATTGATGCAACATGTTGATAATATCAACAGCAAACGAAGCAGTGAAGAAAAAGCTCTGTTTTTCTTAAGCTGGGGGATTTTTTATGTTTTATACAAATCTGTAAGATTTTTCGCAATCATTTTTATTTTCGTTTCTCTTTCAGTATACACAATAGAGCCTGTGATTTGAGTGTTTTGCGACAATGACAGGATGTTAGAAACTTTAAGAGGTCATTGGAAGGCCTTCTTTTTTGTACCATGACTGTAAAGAAAAATGGCATCTCGAGAAAAGCCTCCTTTGTTCGTCAGAAGAAGAAAAAAATCCCACTGGGAAAAGCTAAAAGGCAGCAGACAAACTGTTTAACTGACAGGGATTCACAGTGAAGTGCAGAATAAAAAGACCAACCACAGCATAACTAATGAACAAGATAAGTCATACTGAGAAGAAATATAAGTGCCAATTTTAAACCTCAGATTGAAAGTGAGGTCAAAGTAAAACCTTCATGGATCCATGAATATACAGTAACTAAATGCCGACCTTCAGATGAGGACACCCTGTAAAGGGGAAGGGAGGCTCAGGGTCCATCAAAATGTTTGCATTTTAATTGCTTTCTGCTGATCTGATCCAGTTTCCCCTCTGTGCTTTTATGCTATTTTCTCCCCCTGTTCTGAATAACTCGCATTCCCCAGTCTCTGCATTGCCTCATATTATGTAGCATGAGTGCAGGCAGAGGCCTGGCAGTCCATGAATAGGGTCAGTTAGATTTCAAACCTTTCCCGATGAAAAGAGCCCTGGCTGCGGTTGGAGACACTGGAGCTGCTCCCAGCAGCTTCACAAAGGCTAGCTTTCAAAAAAGGAAAGGAGATGAGGGAAGGGTTAGAGGGTTTCTTTTCCTTTCTTTTACCTCATCTTCCATACAAGCAGAATGAAGGCTAGTTGGGAAAAAAGAGAATGAGAGTACTGGGATGACCTGTTGTAAAAAAGGCAGCAAAGACAGATTGCTATGTAGCTGGAAAGAAAAAGACAGGATGGTATGAATGTTGATGTTTGAATTAGATAAAATAGTTTATAGTAGGTGAAAGCTAGGGGATGTAAGAGAAACAGAGACATATTATTAGTCATTTCCCACATTAAAGTGAGCTGTGAGTAACTATAACCAATAAAGAGCTGCAGTTCAATTTTTTATATCACTGCACTGAGAGTTAAACAGTATTTCTCCATAATGCCTTTGCACCGACCGAACTTGATGTTCTTCATTAATATTTTACATTTTTTTCCTTCTGACCTTTCCTGCTGCTGTATCTGTTGAAAAAAACTTCCTTGACGGATTACTTCTTTTGGTTTTCTAATGTATACAGTTCATTTGACACTGTTTCAGGAAATTTATATGGCAATGTTGATTGAATAAAAGAGAAAAAGAGGAAACAAAACGATTACATACCAAAATGGTACTCTACAGTCATTACAAACACATTTACAGTGCAATTGGGTAAGGCAATTTACAAAATGTACAAAATCTACATGTGCATTTATGCTAAAACTATTAAGAAAAATGTAAACTTTTAGTGTTAGACAGGCCCTTCTGGGGCCAAATCTTTGGAGCACAGCAAACGACCTCGTGTTTACCTCATTTTGGAATGTTTGTAAATGGTAGATTAACAGTACATTTCTTGTTTTAATGACTCAGAGCACTGTTCACCAGTAATATTCAACTTAATCAATAGACAGAATGATCGACAGCATGGGGGGAGGACAGGAGACACTGCAAGCTTAGAAAGGGTTTGTTCTTTTTTAGCAATATAGCATAAAAAAACCATATGATCAATTCAATGGAATTAAGTTGTAGATTCTCACTTAAGATTGGAAAAACAATTTGTGCATATGTTTGTTAGAGCATAAGTTTGATATATTGCTGAAGAAGTCTCTGCAGTGCATCTGTTGGAAGTAGAAACTTTAAATGTAGAAAATAATCCTTGAGTAGTATTATTCCTCCAGTCTACAGGGAGGCTAGTATTCCAACAAAGCAAAGTGCAAACAGAAATGCTTTTTTTTTTTTATTTGATGGTTCAGAAATTGATTAGCACAAAAGAATTCTCAGCTTTATTCCATGCAGAACCTTAGCATGAAGTTCGAAAAGGCTTTTGTGAATTTATTTTCAAGTGTCTTCTGGAAGCTAAGCAATGCAAAAAGGCCCATACTGTTAAGTCTTACAATTAGTGATATGCTTTTGACATTGACTGAGTGCAGTTAATTTTGCCATTTCAATGAAAATTTTTAAATAGATGATAAATTGTCACTTTTCCAAAACATAAAATAGGTGATAAGGAAAGCAGATGCAACCAGGCAGCATGAAGAAATTTAAGTGAGACGATAACACTGACAGAGACAAGAGTCAAAGTGAGAGGACTTGAGAGTTTAGTAATGGCTGATTGCTATGAAAGGAAAACAATCAAAGAAAGCCAGCAGAGACAGAAAAAGGAACAATGAGGGTTTAGAAAAAAAATAAGAAGAGGACAGGGATGCTGTGATAAATTGTCTAGGTGAGTGAGAATGAGCCAGAGTGAAAATGTTTGATAATTTAAAGCATTTATTTTGTACTTGAGGGGTTTTTTCCGATGATTCCTTTGCAGGAGTAAAGAATAAGTTTGTAGTGGTATGAGCACTGCTTTCTCTATTCAGCCAACGAGTATATGACTATTTGTGCCATACTATAGGGTTAAGTTGTGCGCCAGTAATAAATTTTAAGTGGAGTTTGAGGCCTCTGGTTAGTAACTGCAGGGTTTTAATTGATCTTATCTTTTTTGCCAAATGTGATCCAGTATCATTTTATCTAAAGTGTCAAAGGTAGATTTGGGAATCTCCACCGGTAGCATCTGGAATAGATAGAGTAGTCTTGGCAAAACGTTCATACGGATACTTTCAACACGACCTATCAGAGAGATAGGGAGTGTATCCCAACGCTCCAGGTCATTTCTAATGACTCGTAGAAGTTTGCTATAGTTTGCCTCATAGAGGTCACATAGAAGTGGAGGTATTTGAATACCCAGATATTTGATACCGTTCTTGGGCCACTTAAAGCCACTCTGTGCTTTTATGAAGTCTGAAATTGTGCCATTTACATCCATAGCTTCCGTCTTTTCTATGTTGATTTTGTAGCCTGAGTAAAATCCATATTGAGAGATGAGCTCTTTCAGGTGGGGGATTGTTGATTTAGGTTCCGTCAAATACAATAATACATCATCAGCATATAATGAGATTTTGTGTACTTCCTTGTTAATTTCTATCCCTTTAATATTAGCATCATCTCTAATGATTTGGGCTAACGGTTCAATACTAACGGCAAACAGAAGGGGTGATCAAATATAGGATATATGAAGACATTTACACCGAACAACTTAGATTCTGGGTTCAAAAACTGGTCTAATTATGGGCTATCTCATATCCACCAATTAATTAATAAGGGGAATTTCAAAACCTTTGAACAGATAAAAAGTGAATTTGGCCTCCCTAAGACGGACTTCTATAGATACTTACAACTTAGAACCTTTGTGACGACACACAACAATTGGACTAAACTTCTTGAATCTACACCTATAGAAAATTTCCTAATGGACATACAAAGGGGAAAGGGAAATGATAAAGTAATTAGTAAAATATATGACCTGTTTCTGTCCATAAATGTGCACGATTCCACAAACATAAAGCATAAATGGGAGACTGAATTGCAGGAGTCAATAGCAGGAGACACATGGGAAGAAATATGTACTGAAGCACAATTAACAACAAATTCTAATACATGGAGAGAATTCAAATGGAAAGTAATAGTCCGGTTTTTCAGAACACCAGCAATAACCAGTAAAATGAACCCAACACAACCCAGTCCATGCTGGAGAAACTGTGGGACGCAGAATGCAAATCATACTCATATCTTTTGGGCTTGTCCTAAACTAAGTGTATTCTGGGAGGACATTTTTGAAGCTCTCAAGGTAATTTTTAGAAGAAATGTTCCAAAAACCCCCTTTGTGGCAATTTTGGGAGTAATACCCGATGGATTGGACAGGAAGGATGATAGATATCTTCTAAGAATCTTGCTTACAGCAGCATTGAAATGCATAACTATCAGATGGCTGAAGCCAGGACCTCCTACATATAACACATGGATACAAAAAGTTTGGGACATTCATTTGATGGAAGAAATCACATATTCCTTAAGGCTTCAAAAAACAGTTGTTAATATAAGGTGGAGCTCTGTCATACCGTTATTATTTCAGTGACACAATAACAGGATTGCCCTTTTGCACTTGTGTGTTCTCTTGGGTCGGTCTAAAATACCATGGTGGGAACCACTTTAACTCAGGGAGGATTTAATCGTATGTTTTGTATTTTTTTTTTATTTTGCTGTTATCTGTCTGTTGATTTCGTTTTGTTGTTCTGTAATCATTATTACATTTGTTAAGAACACCTACTGTCTCATCTCCTGTTGCCAAGTTGTAATGCAGATGACAAATGTCAGTAAGAGACGGAAGAATGTAACCTTCAACATGTGTTGTAAAAAATAAAAAAAAATAAAGTTCAAAAAAAAAAAAAAAAGCAAAGAATGAAAAAGCATAAGAGAGTGAAAGAAATTGGTGACGTGGTGTACAAGGAAAGTAGAAAGTGAAATGAACCAAAAGAGAGGGTCCACTGCGTGTCTGAGAAATCCTGCAGTAAAATGCCAGCCCACACAAAAGAACAGGTGTTTGGTGGTCTCAGGTTTCAGGCAGAGGGAGCTGATAGGGTGACGGGGATGTTGACATTCAACGATGACAAAGGAGAGCCTGTTTGTGAGCATCATGTTTTTTTTTGAGGGGATATGCGTAAAAGAGAAAAGCATTATTAGCCATGTAATGATGACAGCTATGAAATGTTATCTTCAGCTACATCTTTATTACACTCTGCCAAATCATGGCATATAAGGAACTTGTGGACATTTGATTTAGTAAATTCTGCTTTTGCCTGTTTAAGCTTCAACATTCAGTATTGGCCTTAGACTTAAAATATCTTTAAAAGGAAAGGTTTTTATCTAGATAATAGCTGGATAAACTTGGGTCTTGAGGGAAATTCAATCTGTTTAAAAGCACATCTCCTCAGGGAAACAAATTACCGTTTTAAGTGTCACATGTTGACAGGTGAGAGGCCCAGCCTTCACACCTCATTTATTGGAGCTTTTTGTTAAACGTTGCCCATTTGCAAGCCAAGGCCACCGTGTGCGCTAGTTTGCCTGCTGATGTGTGCAGTAATGTGTGCTTGCAGATTTCCTGCATGTTAATGATGGGAACAGTGCTACAGCAGGACCATACTTCAGAGTGAGAGTGCTTTGCTTCAGGCTACATCCACATTGATTTTTTAGTTTTCAATCCTCTGAGATGTAAATTCTGCTTTAAACTTTGGCAAACTTGCAAGAAGTTCCATTACTGAGGTGAATGTCAGCACCATCAATAACAGTGTTTATTCCTAATGAGTTAAAATGACAGCAGCATATTTTTTCTCAATAACATCTTCAACTTTTAGATTTTCACGCCTTTGACTGTCTATGTCTGCTTTCAGTGACCTGAAACGGGTCTTAATGTCAGTGGGCTGCGAAGATGATTAATGTCACCTCAGATAATGATAATGCATATGGTATGGTATATCACTGTCTTTGCTAAAATGACAGATTAGTTTGAATGTACCTGATGCCTCCGAGTCAGATTACATTAACCTATCCTTAATAAACAGAAAAGTATCGGGCAAAAAGCATTTTCCTGAAACCTTACCTGTTTTCTTGATCTTCACCCAAAGAGACAAGCATTTTTAATGTTTTTTTTTATTATTCTTTTTATCACTATTTACCTCCTACATTGTAGGTTTGGTCAAACTATCCGACGGGATGTATCCCACAAGTCTTTAATGAACCCATAACTATTTCCTTTACCATTGCTCCCTAATGTAATTTCTTTACCAGTGCAAGTATGAAATGGCTCAGTGGTTCTAGAAAAATAATTTGTCAGTTTATGGTCTGAGGCCAAGGCCAAAAAACAAGTTAAACTTGTAACATAACACTTGTAATAAAAATTTCACTTATTGGTTTACTGCTGTGCAACCTAGTATTATAATGTGAATTCAGCAGGCAGGCCATTGTTTTGTCTGCTTAGTTTTTCTGTCAAACTTTTGTTGTAACCAATATTTTTCTATAACATTTAGTAATGTCTGAAGTTTTATTAAATGAAATAAAAATATAGGCCCATGACCAACAAAGAAGGTGGTTTAACATAATATAATAGTATTCTAATATTTAAGGTGTCTTAGAAATACATCAGACATATTTCTCTAATTAAAGCCTCCTGACATCCACTAAAACATCCCCTTTGGAGATCCATACATACATACAATTCTGCTTCATTCATGCTTCTATTGAGTGTGTTTAATTTGACCTAAATTAACTCCAAAGTTTTATTTAAGTAGCCTGAGATCATATTTGTTGTAAACTGGTCCTATTTTGATAAATGCACATAATTGGATTTTAATTTAAGATTTAACATAGACATGGAGACACAAATGGGAATGTTTTGATGACAGTAGTGAAACACAAACTTGAGATTGTCTTTAGTCTGACTTAAGATTTGAATTACCTCAAATAAGTTGTGCCTTGGCTGATTTGGACTTGGATGTGGTCCCAGTTGTATCAAACTGGGACTGCATAGCACAGTTAAGAACATGGACTTCAGTCCTACATTTCTAACTTTCCACCAAATTATGTGGCCTGGCCTAGATACCCATAAAATGTAACAGCCTTGGGCCTCTGTTCCATACCATTCTCTTCCCTAACCATATTTCAGGCTTATTCTCATTCGGGCAAAAGATGTCCCTCCAAGGCACAAAGCAGCAAAGAGGTGTAGACAGAGGGTGCCCAACAGAGTCAGCTGTCAGGTGCGACAAATTAATGGCAAAGTGATGCTGCTGCCAGGCAGGCAGGGGTGGCAGCTGTTCAACTAGAGACTCTCTGTCACTGCTGCACACATTAATGTAGCATGGAAACTTGTTTCAGGCATCACTGAGGCCATGTTTACGAGCTCTGATGGCTTCTGAAAGGTGAAGCATGGATGAAGGGGGAGCGGAGACCAGCTGTTAGTGAAGCCTGATGGATCTGACTCAGCAAAGAAGCTCTGCTCCTAATGATTGCTGTCAAGAATGAGTTTCAAAGCTCTGAATTGGAAAATCCATGGTTGCAACATGTAATCTGCAGTCATAAATATAATCCATGAGGGTCATTTTTGTCTGAATGGCCTATTTGTAGGTGATTTCACCTGTACCCACTCAGTTATTCAGGCTTTTCATACAGCACAGTCTTTGGGTTTTCCCCCCCGTTTCCTTCCAGTGTTATCCTTGTGCTCGGACTCTTTATTCATGCAAGCACAGTTTGCTGGAACTATCCACTGAAAACAGAGAGTGCTGTCGTAATAGGTTCACTGAGTTTGAAACCGTACCCAGGTGCCCGCCTCCTTCCTCTGCTCTGCACCACTGCCACTGAAATGTGTTTGTGTGATTGCTACTGAAAGCCTGCACTGACCTGAAAACAAGTCCCAAAATTATAAATAGCCCCTCTCCTTTAATCCAGTGGATCCATGATGGGAAAGTGGCCCCCTTGTTCACACATCCAATCAAAGTCTTTAGAATGATCAAAGGTGTTTCTGGACACTAATGCAAATCTTTGGAGACTAACACCGGATGAAACCACTGAGGAATTTTCAGAAACTCCCAGTTAAGTCCTGAAACCTAAAGGGAAGTCAATCGAAGCAACAAAGCTTGACATGAAGTGATGTGTCCATCCAGTATGAAACCGAAATGCTCCCCTTGCCTAATGTTCATGATTTAAAATGATTCAGCAAAATATTAATACTTTTGCATCACCTTAACAAATAACGCCTCAGTTGCTGTCCCAGTGTTTTAGTAAGTAATTGTTTTTCTCTGTTTTTCTATACGATGCAGTTTTCCAAAATCTTAACTCTGCAGAAGTTTGTGTCTCTTCTTGCTCGTGTGAAGCTCACTCATTGTGTGCAGAGATTCTCCTGCAGATTCCTGACCGGTGCAATTTCGAAAGAGCTTGGGTGAGAGTGTTTTACGCTCACTCATCCGTTAAGTGAACATCCAATAGCAGGTCTGAACTGGTGCACCAGCTAGGTTACAAGTTGTGACAAGCTTAGCTGGCTCCCTGACTCTCTAGGCCAGAGTATTTATTAAAGTCTATTCAACCCTGTGTCCTGCAAAAATAAACAGAGTGCCAGGCTGCTGGAGAAAGTGCTGACAGTGAGTATATTTAAGCAGGTTGCAATAGAATGGGTCTGAACCTTATAGGCTCTAGAATACTGACCATGCAGGAGGGAAATGTTAAACTCTACTGATTTGCAGACAGAACCGTAGTGGTTCGAGTATGTGTGCAGAACTTCTGCTTTGTACTTGGCTTTGGGTGCAGTGCTTTGCAGAATGAAATGGTTGTGTTGCTGGTAAGTGAAAGCAGCAGGGAATGCTGGAGGGAGTGAAAGGGGAAAAGATTATGAGGTTGAATAAGAGAAAGCTTTGGAGCACAATCTTCTGCCAAAGAAGGCAATAAGGAGAGGAGCTGCAGAAAGAGGAGAGTTACTCAGCATTGCATTGACATGCTAAATGTCAAAGGTGAAATAAAAATCTATTGTTAAGTCTGTGGCCTGCCTTTTAAACAGTGGCTTGGATCAAATCTCACTGCTACTGTTCTCTCTGAAGTGGCTTGAATAAATCCACAAGGGACCATCGAGTGGCAAAAGGAAGGCAGAATCAAACAGATAACACACACAGCGTTGAAGTTCAAACTGAAAACTTCTGAGCTACATATTGTCTGTAAAACCAAATCATAAAATGCTGTAAAAGATTCACAGATATGCTCTGACTTTTTAAGCTCCCCCTTTTTGTAAAGGTTTGGTCTTCCAGCTCATTGTTTCTGATCTTGTTCACTAATTGACTAAAATATCATTCAAGAACCATTCTGTTTTGATTTTAAGCTGCTGCAAAAAAGAATAGACACAAACTTGATGTTCCATGTGCTTGTGATTAAAAACCCAAATTTTAGAAATGGTGCTATATGTGGGTCATCTGATCTCTTCTTTCCTTGAAGAAGTCCAACTCAAGTCATACTTGAGTCCAACTAATCATTATAAATGTTATGTATTATACATGTCTAGTTCCTGAAATCTTTAATACAAAGGGATTGGAACTGGTTGGCGACCTCACCATAACTTTATAACAAAAACAGTGTTACCAACCTTACCAGGCTGGTAAGAATACTGAACACACCATATATAGAATGTTGGCATTGGCATGACCTGTTAATGCTTAGACACAATGCATTCACTGATCAGAAAAAGATGGGATTTCTGAGTTTCCACTCTCACTGGTTAGAACTAATGAGGTGAATAGTAACCAGATGATTTCTCTGAGTCTCTACTTCTAACTCTAATTCGATTTTGCTGTTTACTTGGTTATGCTTATCATTTGAAAATAACAGAAAATCAAATTAAATATGCACAGAGTAAGCAGATAGTCAGTGTAGTTGTTTGTCATTGTTGTGAAAAGCTTTCAAAAACATGTAAAATTATATTTTTACCCAAAGTTCCAGGTAACATTATAAACCCTGGAAATATAGATCAGCCTCATACAGGTTGGGATTATTATTGTGTAATGGTCTTTTTCTTTATTTGCCTATTGAGGTTTCTTTGGTGTAGGTCAAAGTATGCCTAGGAGGGCTGCTTGGAGTGAACGTGTCTGGTGCATCTGCTTTGTTGTGTTCACTCTGGCATGCGGTCCTGGGGCTGTGGTGTGCACCTAACTGCTGTTCACATTTTTTCACCCGCCTCGCTGGCTGTGTTCCCTTGTCTGGCAGATTTACCCAACAAACATCTGCACCGCCCTTCGTTAATGCAGAAGACGGCAACCAAATGTGCTGCTTTGTCTGCAGCGCGCCTTGAGATTCTCCATAAAGCCAAAATTCCTGCTTAAATTAGAATGTTATTTGATCATAATTCAAATTGCTGCCGGGACTTTTGTTCAAAAACAAAACAATTTCACCAGAAACATCATCTTGCAGATAAGTAATTTGATTGGCTGCTGGATTAGCTCTTTCATCTGGTGAGGATTACAGAGTCCAAAGAATGACTAAACTATGAAAGAGAATTTTCATATTTTTCAGACTCTGCGATAGGAGGCATCGACTGCTTTAAAATATCCTACATTTTAACAAATTCTATAGTGTGAAATTTTGGCATTTTTATGATGGTGTGGTAAACGAGGTGTTGTGGAACACAGCAAGGCTGGGAAGCCCTCAGGAAGGAGGATTTGCACAGAGGAAACCAGAATCATCGGAATTCAATTTCAAGATCAGGAGGTGATGACCCCACTTTTAGGGAGCGCCTCAGGAGAAGAGCTTTTGAGATTGGCTACCCTCACCCGACTCCCACCAGCTTTCCTCCAGATGCACCACACGCCCACACCCACACGCACACACTCAAAAACATGCTGTTAGACAGATATGCTTGTAGTTTTCATCCACTTGCTTTTGACAAGGGTTAATCACTTCCTGAGACCTTGTACTGTGGCGCAGCACCAAAGCCAACCACATTTCTCTCTTTATCACAATCTGTTTGTATTTGCCTTTGTGAGGCTTCTTGTTTTTTTGTTTTGTCTTGTTGTTTTGAAGCCTTGACTTCATTTTTTTCTTTTGGTAACACAATGAGTAGTCTCAGTTTGACATTTTTCTCAGGTGAAACCCTAAGCACAGAGATACCAGCAGGGACTGCGGTAAGAAAGCACAGATGGGGAGTGAAATGATCCAGCTAGGCTCAATGCCCCACTGTATCCGTGCACTGTGTTGTATCTTTTTCACTCTCACTTTCCTCCTCTCCCCAGTGGCCTCCTCCACTCAGGTTGTGAATACTGATGCGGACTGTGTGGGCATGATGGGAAATGTCAGTTTGGGCAAATTAGAGTCTACCTGAAGTGACTGAGGCCATTGCTATCTGCAGAGTTTGCTGTGTAGACTGCCCCCATGAGGGTCTGAGTAACTCTGCAAAGCAAAGAGTGAGAGATACTGATGAATTGTTTTGTAGGATGCATATATGGATAAAAATAGATATCTTAATGCTAGACAGGTTACTAAAATTATGCCTTCTTTGTTTCTTTTGAAGATTCAGTTGTTGAACATTTATAGCAGTTGTGTTTTTTGCTGTTGTTAATGTTTTACTAGCAAAAACAGATGTTTCACATCGAGTTACTAATAAAAGCCAGTTGTGTTAAATCTTACCCAGCTGTGGAGCAGAAGGTAGAACCTGTCCTGCAGCTCAACCAAAGGATCCCAGTCTCCATTGACCAATCAGAGGAAACATTCATGTTAGCCAAGGAGAGCAAAGCAGAAGATACTGTATTATGGTGACCCACAAAGAATTTATAGCTTTATACTCACTGGAACAAAACAGATTTATTTTTTATACATGAAATAAAAAGGCATTTTAAATGGTAGAACTTCATTGTAAGAGAATGGAGCATTTGTTTGTACTGTTTCCAATGGAAAGTCAACTAAAATAATAATAAGCGTAAGAAGAAACAAAGGGTGGTGAGGCGTTTAGCCATAGGATCTGGAACAGCGTCAGACTACTTTATGTACAAAAATATAGATAGCAAATAAAGTTACCCTGTTTATGTTTGCACTTCTGACTTCTTATATCTCATTAAAAAAAGTGGCATGCATAATAATTCCTTAATCTGAGTATTCTGTTTTATTGTTTAGGATGTAGAAATGTACAGATCCAGGCTTTCAGTGCAGGTATGGTCATATCTTCCAATATACTAACAGAAATAAGTACATACATCGCCCTTTGTGCTGATTGACTGTTCCTCCAAGGATGGAGATGAAGACTCCAGATGTTAGCTGTGGTAGGACTAAGATGGTATATTTAGTATTTGAATTATTAAAATAGGCAGTCTAAATATGCAATTCAAATATTTGTGAGTGACTGCGGTCCCTAACCCCTGTGAATACCCGGGGTGCTCAGTATAATTTATATTTTCATGTTATTCAAAGAAATGACCAACATTAATGGCAAATTTTAGCTTCCAGTTCCTGAATTTTCTGACATCCACATTTTACCTCATCCACACAAAAGTCTTTATCCCACTAAATCCCCAATCCTACCAGACCAACTGGCTGCTGCTTGCTTGTCACATCTGCCAGTAACGAAAAGGCTGAAATGCATTAGGAGTTCATTTAACAAAAACCTGATTACAGCAGCTGAATACCTCCTTGTAAAAAGTGGTCCACTGCAAACATTAAAATAAAAAATGTGATTATTGTAAGTTCTAAAAAAAGATACAAAAACAGCTAACCCACAAGCCTTCTTTTATAGAACCTTCCTTATGCACATGTTTTTACATTCACTGCTGTAAACAATTAAGACCACATTTTTTTGCAATTGTGGAAAAGGAAGAGAATCAGTCACACTTTTCCAACAGCGCAGCTAATAATAGAAAACACTTTCACCATAATGCAGTCCAAATAAGCCTGTAAAAGCAAATGCTTTTTAAAACATAGGCATGTCAACAGCTTTTTTCTTTTCCTGAGCAACTGAAGTTCATTCATTCATAAATCTTGAAAGGAAAGCATGCAGACACAACATATGGAAGTGTTTTTCCAGAGCAGCTTCTAATGATAGCACTATTGTCCACAGCAGCAGGAGATGTTTAAGACAGAGACAGGCATGAGGTTCTAAATCTTAGAAGAAATGACTTTTTTTAGATACTCGTATCTGATGGAAGACAAAGAAGAACCCAGAAGAATCAAGAGCTCCTTCTGCATATGGTGACAATTATATCAAACGTTGTTCTTCAGTAATTCCAGCAATCGAAAAGAAATCACAATATTCTAATCCCAGCCCTTCTCCTTCATCTCTTCTCCCACCATTAATCCAGGCATGCAGCACTCTTCATGTCTGTGGAGCCTCGTCTTCATCATTATTTCTTTCTCTGCAGCAGTGCTCAGCTCATGATTAGATACTCTCTGGGTCCTACTTCAAAATTCAAGAGGAAAAATACCCCCATGGTGCTGCGTACAGTATCTGCCAGGTTTTGACTTTTCAAACACCTTTCAGTGCTACTGAACTTCTTTGAATTCTTCTTTTTTATTACGAGTGTAGCATTCATATCTGGCTTTAAAACGTACATGTTCATTTTGTAAGAAGGGACAACATGTAAGGACTCGTCATGTTTGAAACTGAAAACTCTAAGAGATAGTTGGAAAGAAAAATGAAAAAAGCTGCACAAACCTAAAAAGTGATATAGGTATGCTCTGGAAGAAATATGTTAAAACTGTTTCCAAATGAAGAAAATGTGTGTTTCTCATAAGGAACTTGATGAAGTATTATATTTTAGATTCAGAGTATGAAACAGCTCTTTGGAAGAGAGCAGCACCTCTGATATTTTGAAAGTTCAGCCAGCAGAGGGAGTGGACTTAGAACTCAATGTAACAACTTTTTCAGCAATGTCTCTTTTCTGACCTGCATTCAGTCTCCATGGTAACCGGCCATTGAAGTGGCCTGTTGATGGTTATAGAGTCTACTACTAACCTTCCTGCACTGAACTTTGAAACAGACATTCACTAAAAATGTCATGAAAATTTCATACAGCAGATCCACAGGTTTTCAGAAGGTGTACTTCTTTATTAGAAGCCATCAGCAAGAGAAACTCTCTTCAACTCTTATGCAAAAGGGAAGAATTTCCTCTATGAACATACAGTACATGGATCAGGCATAAAATTATGGCCCCTGACAGGAGAAATGAATAATGCCCATTATCTGTTGATAACTCAATTAATAAAATAAATTTAAATGAAACCAGAATGTAACATATCTATTCAGAAAGGCTGTGGTGGCAGACAGATGACTGGATCTCTTAAAAAAGACTTTTCTTTTGGTGTTCCCAGTCTGCAGTGGTCAATATTCATCAAAAGGAAGACACGGAAGTAAACCAGAAGCTGGCTCTTTGATACAGGTGGTGAACGGTGTAGGTTTTATTGATATGGATGGAATAAGAGTCACTGTTGACATGGGAAAAGTCAGTTTATACATAAAGCACAGTTAAGTAATTTTTGAAAGATTCATATGATTTGATTACAAAAGCACTGGGGCAAAATGTTTGGTTCCCTATTTTAAATAAGTGGAGACTATTCAGCAGTCATGTCCCTAAGGACCGTTGTTGAGGCTCCACAATATGCTTTTGATTATGCTAAGTGAAAGGAAGGGAGACGGAAACAAACGGAAGACAATCTGAGAAGAGATGCAAAATGACAGAAGTTTGGGATACATCAAACAAAAGAGAATTGATCATTGTGAATACTGTAAATAGATTTGGGTTAGAGGCAAGTCTGATTTTGGAAAAGGCTTAATTTGTGGACACAATCAGTATTGGAACAAAAAGTGGTTGGATCATTCTAAGTCGGCGTGCACAAACGTGAGTTAAAAATGTCAAACGAGGATCTGTAGTAACGTCTACAGATTGAACAGTTCAAGATGTCTGAGTGGAAATAAAATTCTGTTTTAATGATGCTGGCATGTTTCTATAAAGAAATCATAACTTGAAGAATTTCTGCTTTTTCCAGCTCAGCATGAGGCACTCGTCTGCGTTTAAATCATATTGATGTTCAAGAAAAATGTTCAGATGAACAGATACATTATCATGTTAAGTATTCAGTTACTTAATTTTTTCACTCAATTATTTAATAAAGTCTTGATTGCTACAATATTCCAGTCAATTGTCAGCTGGCGAAGAACCAGGAAAGCAGCCAGATCTATTCATTTTTTGTCTGTTTTTAAAACTCAAGAGCATTCAGCAGCCAGATCTGTATTTTCATTAAAAAGGCAATGTGTCTGATTCACCTCAGGGTTTTACTCCTAAATCATTTAACATATTCAGGCTCTTTTTATTTCTTTTGCTGCAAACTTTAATACCTAAAATTCTGATAGCAAAAAAATTTGTTGACTTTTTTTTTTCATTTTAGCTTTTCTGAACAAAGATTTAGAAGAAAAATGTTTTTTTTTATTTTTTGCCAAACACACTGATTGTTTTGTTCTGATCTTCAAAAATGAAGTATTATATTTTTGTGGCGGTATTGATTACCAGGAAATCAAATGCATTGGTGTATGATCACGTACCTGTTACTTATTTTGTCTTTTATATTTAGTAATAGCTTTTGGCTTTTGGCATTTTTAGTGATGTGTTTTGTATTTATATAATTATTGTATAAAATCTCTGAGTAGATAAATAAGAATGAAAGATTCATGCCTGATTCTAAAATATGTGCTCTGATTTGACAGTGCTGCAGCTGAGCTATCACCATCAGTGAAAAATACTGAATCAAAAGAGTGATTGAAAATAAAATGGGGTCATGACTTCATTCTTGCAGCACTGTGACTTTGTGACTTTCTTCAGAATAGATAAAAAGACAACATAAAACATGGAACTGAACTCAGAGAAGAGTGGGAGCTACATTTAGCTGTCTACCAATGAGTCTGCACTTTCACCATGCTGGTCATAGTGCATGTGAAGATAGAGATGTTGTAAGCAGTAAATGTGTACTGAAATCTATGTATTTTTTTACAATGTAATAAACCTTCCTGGAGCTTTTTTCACATAGATTTCAATAAATGAATAGATGAATTAGGTAAATTTGAAATGTATCACTGTATGTAACAGAGTATGTGTGCTCAGCACACATACTCTATTAAAGTTTGTTTTGGGGCACTATTATCACTTTAAGGAAAGTAAGCCTGCTGCTCTTGAGTTCAACATAATTGCGAATCTAAACTCTTCTTTTCTTTTCACATTTAATTAACAATGGTCTGGTCAAATATTTGAAGTTAAACTGAGCAAAATAACATATATAAATGTTGATTATTCAGAAAATACATCCCAAAATTGTAGTTTTTAAAAAAGACATTGTTGGCAAAAGCATGCATTTGATTCTTAATGTTTGACCTGTAAGAATTGGAAACATTTTTCTTGGTCTTGAGATAACATATGATGTAAATTGAGATATGCAAATAAACCAAACTGAATTGAAATTATTAGTACTTCTGTTACTAATTGAATACAATGGATTTTCTTTAGGTATGTCAGAATAAAGCACACCTAAAGAAAATCTTGCAGCATTTTCCTTCCACCTCACAGTTATGAGATGCTTTGTGTTGGTCTAGCAAACAAAATCAGAATGAAATGCATTAACACTTTGAGCTTTGAAAGAAACAATAGATAAGTATCAAGATGATAAAAAAACAAGAACAGAAAGATGAAGACAAAGAGTCATGTGTGTGCAGAAAAGAAGTAAGACAGGGAACAGAAAGAGGGATTGTAATGAAATGGGACACACACTGAGCAACAAGCAAAGGAAAACATTCGAGACCTCTTACTGAGAAGGTAAAGCACAGAGCACTGAAGCACGATAGGTCTCTCAGACAGCAGATATTTATTTTGGCTGCTAGACTGTAGCATAATGCACTTATCTATAACATCACATGTTTAATGTTGATATAATTCAACAGGTTTTGGTATAAATTCTCATATTGCCATATGCCTTCTTTTTAAACTTGAGAATCTGGTCCTTTAAAAGGTCAAGCTCATAGAAAATTCATTCGTTTGAAGCAGAGTTACTGAGACAGACGTATAAATGAATGTAATGCCTGTAACATTAGCACACATAAAAAATAAAGTTCATGTCCCTATAAAAAAGTAAATAAATGTTTAGCGAAATAAAATTGTTTAATGCAACTTAGCCAATAGAAAGGCATTACTGACAGGGTCAGGTCTAAATAAGGTTTAAACCACCAACAGGTTTTTAAATTTTAGTTTTCACTACGTTAGTTTTCTCATAAGGTTTCAGAAGCATTAAACATTGCTTGAATCCATTTTAAGCTAGTTCTACATTTTGAGTGCAAATTTAGGTTTGAATTTAGATATAAAACATATGTTTGTTTCCTCTGATTTTAAGCATCCAACCTGTGCAGTGTCTCTGCATGCTGTCGTGAACATTTTGAGCCTCACAAAGCCAGACATCCACAGTACCCCTGGACATTAATATTCACCAGCATCTGCTTCAAAGAAAACCCCTTTACAAATCCAGGAATGCAACTCCTGTGGATTCCAGGCTTTGACATTTCACCAATGAGAATGTCCCCCTGGCTTAACAGCTTGAAAAGTGCATCTTCAGCGCTTCATAGTATGTATTATTCCCCCTTATTTGTGAAGTCTGAAGTCTGTGTGGGTTATATATAATTCATTTTTGTCCCCAAGCTGAGGCAAGGTCAGATCTATTTCAATAGCATTTCTATGATAACTAATATAAATATGTATTATTGAGGTGAGCTTTTCAGAATTCCACTCTTCCCTTTTACTGTATGGATGTCAGTCATGACAGCAGCAGAGAGCCAGTAATACTCTCTGTCTGTATAATAAGAGGCATATATCACCTTTTAAGGTGAGCAGCATGCTTCTTGGATCTTATTTGTTTTTTGTCAATGATTTGTATTATGTGTTTAATGGTAGACGTTTGGCGGTTTCATTCATACATAACACACACACACACTTAGAACCACACGGTGTCAAAAGTATACACACCCCTTTAAAAAAAAATTTTATAAAGCAATATGAATCTAACATAACCTGATTGTAAAGACCCCTGAAATAATGTTTTATTCAAGCTCTCTTTCATTTGGTTTCAGGATTCAGTCTCCAAAAATCCAAACCTCCAATTAGAAATAAAGCTCAGCTGTTCTGGTCGATTTTCCTGCCATTTAGTAATTTGCATTCTTTAGCTAAAGACATCATTAGCAGAGTGGCTACAAATAATCAAAAGATATCAGTCACAAGAAAGGATATAAAAAATAGCAGAATTTGATGTGCATGATGTCACAGTGAAGGGGCAGTTACCAATAACAGCAGAAAAACAGCAAACATATCATATCTAACACCATTGAATTTAGTAAATGTGGCACCTTTTGAGATTTTGTCAGGAGCCTGGGAGTTGTTAGAAATCATTTTTCGCACCTTGGCACAGATTCTCCAAGTTCTATCTTTGACAAAGCCAACAACAGAGATCTGTGTAGGACAGTGCTTCTCAATTCCAGTCCTCAGGCCCCCCTGCTCTGCATGTTTGAGATGTGACTCTATTCCAGAACAGCTGATTCAAATGATTGCATGACCATCAAGTGCTGCAGAAACCTGATGATCACCCATAGATTCAATCCAGGTGTGTAGCAGAAGGAAAACACCTAAAACATGTAGGGCAGGGGGGCCTGAGGACCGGAATTGAGAAACACTGGTGTAGGATGAGCAGAGCAAGTGGGCTAATTAGCCCATAAACAAATGTGTAGATACTTGAATAATTCTACTTCTAGCTGTATTATGTGGACAAGTTGGTCTGATTATTAAAAACATGAGTGTTGCATATTAATTTTTTTTCTAAAAAGTTGGATTAAGAGTTTTTTTAAGCTGCTGTAAACATACTGAAATTGTATTCTTAACTAATTAAAATCTGTTCAATATTGAAGCACTAAAGACAACACCATTCAATTTCAACAGAATTACATCCAAATTTGACCTTAGGTTTACAAACAGACATAAGATTTCAGCTATCCTTTTGGCTTAAAAATTCAACCTGAGCAACAAACAGCACTTTCCAGCGTATTGGTTATGGCCCACTTTGGTCAACAAAAAAGAAAAAGTTATAAGAAAGCACACCCATCGATCATGGGCACATATGTCGAGACTGCCCTAATAAAAATTGGGTGTAAATAATGGACGGGGCAGTTATTGAGACCAGCACCATTTGCTGCAGGGAGATATCGCCTATAAAACCAACATCACTGTTTGTCTCAATCTGAGCTGCATCACACTGTTTGTCTCAAGTCCACCATTAAAGCTCAGTTTCCAGCACTGTTAATGTTGTTGTTCAATGGTCTGCAGCACTGTTTCTCAAATCCCCAGATGTTCCCCTTCTGCCACACACCTGGATTGAATCCATGGGTGATTAACAGGCTTCTACAGTACTTGATGACTGCAGAAGACTTCATGCAACCATTTGGATCAGCTGTTCTGAAATAGAGACACATATAAAACATGGAGAGGAGGGGGGCTTGAGGACTGGAATTGAGAAGCACTTAGAGCCAGGATCTTTGAATCTCATCAAATAAAACTTTGCTTCATTCCTCACTGCTTTCTTATATAAAGTGTATTAAATTAGTTTTTGGTCTGTTGCATCAATAATGTCTGAGCCTATGTTTTTTTTCTTATTGTTTTGTGGCAATACATAAAGAGAACACAACAATGTGGTTAGTTTTTCAAGTGCTTACACTGGATGCAGACCTGGATAAATAATTTCTCTGAGTGTGTAATACCTTACAGAGTCTATAGTATGCTTTCTTGTCTATTCTTTTTGTCCACTTTTCTATGTGCTTTAATGTTTAAAATGTGAAGGAGAGTTTGAGACATGAATATAGCTGGAATTTTACCAGGTTTGACAGTAATACACTCCTGATCAAAATTTTGAGATTAGTTGACATATGGAAAGAATTTACATTGGCTCTTTAGAAGATTCTAGGTAGAGCTTTAAAATGCAAAAACAAGAAATGGGAGTGAGACAAATAAAAAAAATATGAGAAAGCATTTTTATTGCAAACAACCATTAAACTGAAATAGGCTGTTTATCAGTTTTATACTCCAACAGGATCTACACTGGAACACAGAAGCAGACACTTGGTCTGCTTCTGTGGAAATTAGGGTGGAAATTATTTTGGTTTTATTACTGATAAAGATCATGTACTTGGTAAAAGGAATAATAGCAACCAGGTCACAGTTGAATCCAATGACCAACAGGGACAAAACACAGTCGGCTTATAGACTGAGGAAATGGAGTCCAAAATCTACCTACAGATGGCACGCTACTCAGATCTGCCGACAAATGCTGTCAAAATACATTTTGCTCCACTTATGTCTTGGGGCAGGAGCACAAATCTGAAATTGGTCAAAGTCTTTGTCTGACTTAGAAATAAAAAATGTTGGGGAAAAAAATATTCTTTGATATAAATTAGAACTGTTGCTGAGGCAGTGAGAAAATTAGTGAGAAAATAAATTTAGGAGATGGCTTGGAGAAAAGATTTCATCATGCCAGAATAAAGCAGGCAGTGTGTGCTTTTGATGATTGAAACGGTCCTGAATTTGACCTCACTAACAACTCACTTTTAGAGGAAGTTGGGTTATGAAAATCATATTTTGATTTTCATAACTCATATACAGGGTCATAGCAGATGTAATAATATTGATCTTCCTTATGTTGGTGTCAGAGGTTTCCTCACACAACAGAACAAAACAGATCAGAGCAAACAAAGTCCAATCAGACACATACTGTCTGACAGCTGCTGGGAGGCCAGAAGACAAACCCATTAAACAGTGGAGAAGCAGCATTTAAAAAATATTTTTTCTTGATTTTCACTGTAAAATAAGGGGAGTTCAAAGGTTTCAAGTGGCTTAGTAAACCAATGCAGTAGCCATTTAACAGGCAGTGTCCAAACAGTATTAATAAAACCATAGAGCATGTAGAATAAAAACAGCTGAGACCACAAGAATTTAGGCAGGATGGGGACTGATAAACAGTTAGTCTGCAGAAATCCATCATTCAGTTCTAGAAAATAAGCACCTGGAAAGAATAACAACTGGTTGGACTTTTGTTGTTAATTTAAATCTGAGCTCAATGTTTCTCAGTTAAAGTTGGCTATCTCTTGGTTGTATCTAAGATAAGATTGTCCAAGCTGGTCAGGTAAACCTCTCATGTAGGTATGCTACAATAGTGATAACACTATTATGGCTGTTAGTACCTTTTTGTTAGAAATATGCAAAAAATTATTCACAAATTGGCATATTGATTATTGTACTCCCTAGCATCTGTTGTCTTTACTCCAATATATTGTGCTTTATAATCTTTAAATTCCCAAAACAGCCACTCTTACTCACATATTCTCATTAACAACCTCTAATTACCATCATGCCTGCACAGGGATTTGGTCTAATGTCATTGTTTTGCCCTTTAAACTGCATTGCACAGTCAAAAACACACAGTATTAGTGAAGAAATGCCAGATACTGAAAGTTAATATGGCAGCAGAATTCACTTATTGTGCATTTATTTTAACTGCACAGCCATGCAATCTAAATACATAAATTCAGGAGGCTATTAGATAACTTAAACAAATTAAAACACTATTCTTCTTCTCTCTAATAAATCTTTCACTCCTGAATTAAGCACCATTACATAATGTCAGGATAACCTGAAGTTCGTCATGTAAAAGCAGGATATCTCTTTAACCAAAGTCTTTTGAAATTCAGTCGATTTTTTTAAACAAAAATTATTCTGCATTTGTTTTTTTATGTTGTTGTTGACTTTGCATTAAGAAGAGACTGTGGCTCAGTGCTAGAGTAGTCGTCTTGTAATTAGAAGGCTGCAGGTTTAATTCCAGCTTCCTTCTGTTACATGTCAATCTGCCCCTGGTAAGGCATTCAACCCCACATTACCTACCAATTAAATGAGTGGTTGTGAGAGGTCATTATGACTAGAAAGGTACTATGTATATTTAATCCATTTATTAATAAGGTGATAATAGTAAATACATATGATATAAAAATATGCAATGATCAGTTCAGTTGCTAAAGGCAACCAACCATGTAATATGCAGTTATCAATTTTCATCTATAAAGGCACAACAGGTCAAAAATACAAAGGGTGAAAGGTAGTGTATCTACTAAACCTCACAAAAATCATTCACAGTTTTCAAATATTCTGTCAAGTGTCATTGATCAAGTTAAACTGTTTTAGTTGAACATTTTTACCATGTGTGTACTCTTTGTTTTTCTGCCAGATAAACTAAATCCACCTTAAATTCAAACTGACCAAGTGCTCTGTCATAATTTGGTGGTGAAGCAGCAAGATGAAGGATTAGTAGTGACCAATAAGGACTGTATGATTCCTTTGAATCAACTGGTCCTCTACAAGGTGAGGGTAAATAAAAAACCCAGTCGGAAACAGCCAGTGGATTGTTAGTTCATCTGGCAGAGGATATAACATATACATTCATGAAAGTGAAAAGCTCAGAGATGTTGACTCAGACAAGGTGCTCTTTCATGCCACTGCTTTCTTTGACACGAAAACTCCCTCTGGAGAGTTTGTTACATCGGCAGTGCAAGGACATTTACAGGAGGAACAGGAAAAGTCTGTAGCTTTTTATGATTTAGAAAGTTCAAATTTGGCTACTCAATTTCAAAACAGAGACTGTCTATATACTCTTTAAACAAAATCAAAAGAGATTCTATGATCCAATCATTGCCAATTCATGGTCATTTTGTCAAGCTTTTATTTATCTAATAGATATATATGATAAATTATCTTTTAAATAAGGAAGGAAGAAATGATTGACTAAGAAGTAAAAAGAAAAATTGTAAAAATCCAGTGTTTATGCCCTTTAACAACACCAAGTAAGATAACAAAAACTTGTCATATACAAGAGTCTGATCAGTAGTACTACAGTTGATAATGTAAAAGATATTCTAACTCTTTATACTGTGTGAGTCATCAGAAAAAGACTTAATCCTTCTCATAAAACAGCTTATTCAACTTAAAGTAAAGTACGTACGTAAATTTATTTTCTTTCTCCAAATAACTCCATTTGAAATCAATAGAACTCATTAAAAATGAATTGGCCAAATTTTATCTGAATGAGCATTTGGGGAAAAAAATCCATAATTCACAGTAGCTCCCGAAACAGAGCCTAACAGAGATGTTATTCTGCGCTCTGAGTTCAGAGGAACAGCTGCTGCAGAAAACAAATTCCATAAACACTTCATTGGCAACCATGCTGCACTTGGTTTACCCAATACGACTGTGAATATTTTAAGAATCGCTGCTGCTGAAAACTAACACGCACAGATGTCTCTTTCAGAAAGTTGCTTTACTCTGTGCTGGGAATATGTAAAGCCAGACTGCAGGGAGCCGGCAAGACAAAATCTCAAAGCAGCACAAGTGAAAGTAGCATCAAATCACAAATTTGGTATGTGGAAAAGCTTTTGTGGCAAAGCATGTCAGACTAATAGTTGGCATACACAAACTTGGCACAAACACAGCAAAATTTGGAGCTGTAAACAAATTTGAACTTGTTTTTCTGAATTTGATATGGAGACTCACAACATTTCTCCCACAATGCCCTGTAAGACAGCTCTGTTAGAATCTATTGTGTGACCTTTGTTCAATGAGATGTGATACAACGGTGCTGCCAATCAGAAGGCACAGTGTTTGACTGCAACCTGCTGGTGGTCTTTGGGCCCTCAGATTTAAGAGGCTTCAGAGTAGGTAGGGCACTAACAGACCCCTGTGAGGACACCAAAGAGATTTGAGTGAAGCAGGCGCCAATTTACTGTCATCTCTCCAGTTGATTAAATGGGTTCCCAAGCTGGTACCCACCTCTTGATGAAGCAGGAACACAGAGGAAGGAGTTGACAAATGGGCGAACACACCCTGCGCGGCTTACTAATGTTGTTTGATGGGATGTCGGTATGAAAGACATTGGTACTGGCAGCCCGGGAGAAATTACCTGCTGTGTGGGTCTATAGGACAGGGGGGGATTTCTGAAGACGGATGGGTAGTATAAAAAGGGGCTTACAGAAATACTGACAATGCACAAGCGTGTGCATGGAGGCACTGCTGCTGAGTGCCGCTTTCTATAAAGCCATTAAGAAATTTTTCGAATACCTAGAAAAGGTATTGACACAAAAAGGAAAAAAAGTGGAGGAAAGTGCACAGGCCCATTATCCACTCAATGACAACACAGAAGAATGCAAACATTGCGTTCTCAGTGTACCGTTCTGCAAACAAGGTTCTGCAGAAAGGTAAAACAACATAAAGATGTTTCATCAGCAGCTACTGCAAAATCACCCCTATTTACAGTTGAATATATTTATGTTTCCAAAATATCTCATTTAAAGATTTAACACAGACTTAGTTATTTCTTTTAAATTATCAAGAATATTTAAAGAAAAAAATCAGAAAGGAACTGTGGCATACAGCTTCAATGCAGCATGAAAGGCATCCAGGAAACATAATCTTGCCATATATTTTCTTAGGCAAAGAATAACCTTTCAAGCAGGTATGTTATTCTTTACTGTTACGGAGTCTGCAACTCCAGCCTTTGGATGTATCCCTGCACCAACACACCTGAATCAAAAGGCTGAATTACCTCACTGGAAAGTCAAAAAGTTTAGCAAAGACTTTGTCATTTTCTATTCAGTTGAAACCAGACCTGTGGTTTAATCATTTCTTGCAACAGTAAAAAGTACAAATACAAAATGCAAGTCAACATTTGGAGATTCACTTGTTGAGTGAAGTGATTCCCACTTTCTTCGTTGGAAATCAAAGAAGAAAGCGCTGATTTTCATTTAGAACAAGCACATGCTAGCAGCAGGCACGATAGAGACATTTATTCAAACTCATATGATGCAGCTTTTAAGTTGAAGGCTATCGATCTGGCAGCACATAGAGCTGCTGCACGTAAGCTCGGCGTGAATGAATTCATGGTTCGGCGTTGGAGACGGAGGGTCGCATCCTTAATAGCAGATTTATTAAGGACACACCCCTCTGCTGTGTCCTTGAGAGCGGCGGAGATATCAGCAGCTTATAGCCCGGTGCTTCTTATATATGTATGCTTCCAGTTTTTTTTGTTTTTTTTTTTATTGTAGGTGCGGCTTATAGTATGGTGCGCTCTATAGTCTGGAAAATACGATACTAGAGCTAACCACTGTGTGGTTAGTGTCACCAGTTTTGTGGTCATCATAAATCTTCATGTTGTCTTCTGCTATCCATTCCTAGTAAATGTGATATATCTTGTGATACCTTAATAGTGATTGATGTGTATTTGCTTAATAACCTTGAAATACATCTTTGTTTGAAATGTGAATTTGTAAATGTATATTTGCTTGATAATTTAGATGATGGTATTTGACTTTATGTAATGCTTATTGGTTATTTCAAAATTGATGACATGATATTTTTATTATGTAAAGCACTTTGAACTGCCTTGCTGCTGAAGTGCTATACAATTAAACGTGACTCGATTTGTCCCTGAAACACAATATTTCACAGGAATTGGACTAGACAAGGTTTTCAGTCAACCCTATGTCCACTATGGGAGAAAATGTGGAGGTGGTTGAGAAATATAATTACCTTGGAGAACAAGTCAGTTCTGTTTTGCAAATTTAGGTTAGACTGGAAGGAATTAGCAGGGTTCCAGCAAAGTTATTCCAAATGTTCTTCTTATTTAGTTATCAGAATTTTTGCTTAAGGTAATTCTGCTCCTTTAGTGAAGTTCACATCAGAAGGCTGATCAAAACTAAACTGTTTTAGCAAAGAAAAGTAATTTTTACTACAGAAACATTCTCATGAAAAGGCCATCTAACATCAGTTGTGCAGAAACTTAATATCAAGGCATCTGTGTGCTTGTTGTGTTTAATTTAAAGACCTGTGACATCTAAAATATAATCAAAGTCTGAAAGTAATATCAAAGAAATATTGCATTACATATCACAGATAATATTAACCCCCAAAATCAATCTAAATGCTTCACTTTCAAACAGGCACACAAATCAAATTGACAAGGTAACTGTGAAATTGAGGACTCTCCAAAACTTATTACACTTTAAGTGCATTTTATAATCCATTGTTTTCATAACATGTACGGAATGCTAACAGCAGGATCTTTTTTTTATAACTACCTCTTCAACGCCCTCAAGCCGTTTTGGTGTGTAATTGATGTGGAGTATGGAATCACCAGAGAGGGATAAACTGATTACAGTCTTGGAGCCAATATGGGTGTCTGGTGAAAAGGTGATATGGCACTGTGAAAAATTGAGAAATAGTATTATTTCTGCAGGGTTTTGTGCCTTTGCAGCTAAAAGCTTTGCCATTTAGGAAAAGCTCTTACCCTAAGTTGCTGTAAATATGAGAAGAAAGGTAATAATTTTATTTTTTTTAACTTAGGACAGGTTTTACTTGTGAAGCCTGATAAAATCTGCTCTGCGGAAAGTCATTTTTAACCATCAGCAATCCTATCACACACATTTTATCATGCTGTGGTAAAGAGCTTACTTACAGCCCTCCAAAAAAAAGCTACACCAAGAGTTTAGTTTGATGGCCTAATTTAACAGCTGTGCTCCTGAATGGCCTGCAATTTTTTTAAGAGACCCCACCAGTAAGAGTCGATGCATCACGCCGGCACCTGAAATTGGAGTGATGGCGAGCGCTGATGTGCTCTGGAGGGCAGTTTTCCTTTGGGCTTATCTGAGCTGTCGGAGGCAGCAGACGACAGTCTTCTCCATCTAACAGCCTCTCGCTCTAATAACTGCAAGTCCCATCTCTGAGAAACCCGCCCGCCGCATGACTGATCAATGTGGACAGGTAGTTTCAAGGCCTCTGCTCATATTGCCCAGAACAGGGAGAAGCATATTTTCCTGAGGGCTCAGCTGTATCTGCCTTTTAAATTATGTAATAAACTTTATTTTTCTAGTATTCACAAAAACATTGCAACAAAGTGCTTTACAAACAATAAAACCAGAGAGGTATTCAATAAAAGCACAGGTGCATGCAGTTTCTTTGGATATAATGATGCAGATCCAATTTTATAGCACTGGCATATTACTTTTTAAATCATAAAACTGAACTATTCAAAAGTCATTTCAGCTAAGAGCTGTTCTTGTTATTAATGAAAGTGACAGCAGTTAGTGCTAAATCTAACTCTGGCAAGGTCTTGTGTTTAAACAAGCTCATAACATAAAAAGAGTTTCAGCCTTTGCAAGAGCAGCAAAAACAATATCTCTCTGATGCACTTTTACTGCTGCTTATTGTTGTTTTGTTCTAATAAAATTTGTGAGTATGCACTCCTGCTGCCAACTTAAAAACCCATCTAAAAGGCAGCACATCATATGGTCAGACAGTAAACACTCTGCCTTGCCCAGACACAGTTTCCATGGAGACCACGGTCTCCCTTCTCTCCCAGGGGAGACTAAACACTGAGCGAACATGAGACAATTCATATAAATTGTTCCCTAATCTTGTTATTTTTCATTTTAATACTGGAATTAAAATTGGATTACAATGATGGAAGCTGAAGCTTTTTATGCTCTGACATTTACTGTAATTTAAGCCATGGTGGGGTATGGAGCTTCTACAGCTGCCATTCTTCTCTGAAGTGCTGCAATGGAAAGCATATTTTCATTTTTATGAGGCTCATCCAAAAAATACTTGATATGTTGTGAATATATTCATTATGTGATTATCAATTTGAATAAAGGCTCTTACTGATGCTGACTAATAATCCTGTAATGGCACCTGTAAAGAATAGCTTTAAGTACAAAAAACACACCCAAAGAGCAAACCTGTTCATGTCTATCTGTCTTTGATTGCTGGCAGTATAGCACATTTTCTCTGGTCTTGTGAATCGTTTTATTCTTGAAGTTGTAATTGAAAGCTTTTTTCTCAATAGCAATTGTGTGGTAGCCGTATGACATGTTAACCTCATCTATAATTGTTTGCAGGCATCTTGGTTTCTTTAATGTTCAGAAAGTTGAACTTCTTTGAAACTTTTGCATGTTTCAGATTTTCTTGAACTGTTGGTTTCAGAGTTCAAAAAGCATGCAGGCTTATTTTTGTGGTATGTCCTGTAGTATGACTGTCTAACCAAACAACATGGTGCATTACCTCTGATTTGTGGTAACAACAATGTACTACAGTTGCTTGTAAAATGTATATAGTCCAATGACATTTCAGATTTAAAATGCCTGGTTTTGATCTCTTAACCTGAGATTTGTTCTCTGATGTTCCTTCTTTATAAAATTAAGAATTTTATAGCCTTACTTTATTGTGAATATAAATTCTAATGCAATTTTATTAAACTAAATGCATTCCAATCACAGAACTCTGACATGAATTTATGACTTGTGTAGAGGGGTGAAAAACAAGTTATTAGTAAATAAAAACCAAGAAGTAAGAAAATAGGCACCCCAACATTATTTTTCATTTTGTATCTTTTGGTTTCTCGTTGTAGTGAGTTCTTTGGTGTTGTTTCGGTTGGTCCGTGCAATTCCACGCACGACCGCTGAGGGCGCTGTTGCGTTGGTGGTATAGAAAAGACTGATCACACAAGAAGAATAAATCGGCTGCAGCGGGTGGAAGCTTGGAGACAGAAAGCGTTTAGGCGTTATTTTGGCGAAGTATTAAGGTGGTTTTTTGGCATAATCTGGGCTGTGAGTGGATCTAGATGGCTAGTTGTAGTGGAGGGTGTTCAGAAGATGAAAATATGGATACAGGATGGTCTATGGTAGAAAATAGAAGAGGGGGAGGGGGAAAGGATAAAGGTAAAAAGGGAATAAATGCCGGTAAAAGGTCTCTTGAAGATGAGGAAGAAAGAGTGGAAATAAAAAAGAAAATAATGATGGAAGACTGTAAAGTTATTTTAAAGTTTAAGGCTGGACAAGATATGATTGGGGTAAGTCCTATCAATCTATCAAATGGATTAAAGAAAGTCATCGGAGATGTAGAACTAGCTAAAGTTTTAAGAGATGGGAGCCTGCTTATTATTTGTAAGAATGCTGAACAAAAGAATAAGGCAGTAAAACTACAAATGGTATGCAAAAAAGAAGTATTAGAAAGAAAGGTAGTGGGGGAAGAAAGAGGGGTGAAAGGGGTAATATCAGGGATCCCTGTTGGAGAAAATTTGGAAGAGCTTAAGAAAGTAATGAAAGGAGGAGAGATTATAGGCATCAAACGATTGCAAGCTTTTAGGAATGGGGAGAAAATGGACAGTACATCTATTCTATTAGATTTCAAAGATAAAGTTCTGCCTGATAAGGTGATGGTTGGTTACATGAGTTTTAATGTAAGAGCCTATATTCCACCGCCTCTCAGATGCTATAAGTGTCAAAGATATGGTCATACTGCAAATGTTTGTAAAGGGAAACAGAGATGTGGTAGATGTGGAGGTGAACATTCGTATGGTGAGTGTGGAAGTAACCCAGTTAAATGTTGTAATTGTGGAGGAAATCATACTGCAGCATATGCAGGATGTATGGTTAGAAAAGAAGCAGCCGAAATTCAAAAAGTTAAAATTGATAGGAGAATTACATATGCTGAAGCAGTGAAAGAGGTGAAAAATATTGGAAATGATCCAAAAAAAAATTATGGAAAGGAAGAAGGGATTAATAAAAATCAGGGTAATGTCACGTTAGAAAAATTAATTCCTTTTCTTGCGTATATCATTAATTGCTCAGAACAAGCAAGAACTAAGACTGAAAAAATAAAAATTATAGTAAAGGCAGCTACAAAGTTTTTTAATGTCAAAGATCTGTCATGGGAAAAAATTCATGATGAACTTAGGCATGGGGAAGGATCATCTGAAAATGAGGCTTCTCTAATTGTTGCATAATTCAAATTCTACAATGGAACGCTCGAAGTTTAATAGCTAATGGACAGGAATTTAAAGGTTTCATAAACAATTTAAATACAAAACCAGACATAATATGTATTCAAGAAACATGGCTTAAATCATCACTGCAATTTAATATTCATGGTTACTCAGTTTTACGTAAAGATAGAATAAATGGGAATGGAGGAGGATGTGCCATATTTATAAAAGAAAATATTAAATTCATTCAGCTTCAAATAATAACAGACCTGGAAATTATTGCTGTAGAAATTTGGACAAATAATGGAAATATCAAAATAATAAATTATTATAATCCTTGTAAAAAATTGGAAAAATTAAAACTTGAAACAATCCTAAGACATTGGAGAGGGAAGATAATTTGGTGTGGGGATTTTAATGCACACAGTACTTTATGGGGAGAGCAAGATGATTATAATGGAGGAGTTTTAGAAGAAGTGATTGAAGAAAAAGAATTGGTAGTGTTAAATAATGGTGTAGGCACTCGGGTGGATTTGATCAGAGGGAAAGAATCAGTTATTGATCTGACTTTGGTGTCGCAATCTTTTGCGGAAAATTGCAGCTGGAGAATATGCAAAAAAAGTACAATAGGAAGTGATCATTATCCAATTTTTGTTGAGGTAGAAATTGATATAGAGGAAAACCAGATAAAAAGTGAGGGAAAATGGAGATTTGGGGATGCAAATTGGGAAAAATTTAGAATAATAAATGAGATTAATATGGTAAATATAGATACAAGTAAACCAATAAATGAATTGAATTTAGAAATTAGTAAAAGCATTATTAACGCAGCAAAAATAGCCATTCCTAGAAGTAATGGTACAAAAAAAAAGAAAATAGTTCCTTGGTGGACGTCAGAATGTTCAGGAGCAATTAAAATGCGGAATAAGGCTTTTAAAATTCTTAAAAAAATTATTTGTTTCCAAAATTTAATAAATTACAAAAGGAGACAGGCAGAAGTCAGGAAAGTTATAAGAAATGCTAAAAGGGATTATTGGAGGAAATATTGTGAGTCCTTAGGGAGAAATACTGCATTAGATAAGGTTTGGAATACTATTAAAAAAATGTCCGGTAAATCAAGAGAATATTTCTTTCCAGTATTAAAAGAGGATGATAAAATTATAGTAGATAGTAAAAGTAAAGCAGAATTATTAGCAAGAGTATTTACAAAGATACATAGCACGGAAAATCTAAATAGTAAAGAAAAAAAAGGACGTGAAATTACATTGCAGAATCAAAATGAATTACTGTATAATGATGAAGATAATGAGGACCTTATTAATATAAATTTTTCTTTAATAGAGTTGAATAAAGCATTGAAGAATTCCAGTAAATCAACTCCTGGGAATGATCAAATTAGTTACAGTATGCTAAGTAATCTTAGTGAATTGAGTAAAAAAATATTATTAGAATTATATAATAAGGTATGGAAGGAAGGAATATTACCTGACAAGTGGAAAGAAGCAATTGTTATACCTATTTGTAAACCTGGTAAAGATCCTCACTCAGCTGAGAGTTACAGGCCAATAGCTTTAACATCATGTATTGGTAAGATTATGGAAAAAATGGTAAATAATAGATTAATTTATTATTTAGAGTTGAAAGAGAAGATTAAATCTTATCAATTTGGTTTTAGGAAAGGTAGAAGTACAATAGATTCTGCATTATGTCTGGAATATGAAATTAGACGGGCTCAGATTAATAAGGAGAGTCTAATAGCAATTTTTTTTAGATATAGAAAAAGCTTATGATATGTTATGGAAAGAAGGATTGTTAATTAAAATAAAACAAATGGGGATAAGGGGCAGAATATATAGATGGATTAAAAATTTTTTAACGGAAAGAAATATAAAAGTAAAGGTAGGTGGCGTTTTAAGTTCAAGGCATCAAGTCGAAAATGGTACTCCCCAAGGTAGTATAATAAGTCCTATGCTATTTATTATAATGATTAATGATATTTTTAATAATATAGATAAATCTTTTGGTGTTTCATTATTTGCAGATGATGGCCTTATCTGGAAGAGGGGAAGAAATATTGAATTTGTAAATAGGAAACTACAAGAGGCATTACATAGTGTAGAAGATTGGGCTTTAGAATGGGGATTTAGAATCTCAATATCTAAATCTAAAGTTGTTGTTTTTACAAATAGAAAGTTAAATATTATTACAAATCTGAAATTATATGAGAATGTTATTGAAAGGATAGATCAAATAAAATATTTAGGATTCTGGTTTGATAAAAAACTTACATGGAAGACTCATGTTAATAAAATAGTTGAAAAAAGTAAAAAAATCTTAAATATAATGAGGTGTTTAAGAGGAAAAGAATGGGGAGCTGATAGGAAAGCTTTAAAAACAATTTACATTGGTCTAATCAGGTCAGTTTTTGATTATGGATGTATTTTATATAATTCAGCTTCAAATAGTTTACTTAAAACCATAGATAGAATACAATATCAAGCATTAAGGCTTTGTTGTGGAGCGATGAAAAGTACCCCAATTTCAGCTCTACAAGTTGAGATGGGTGAGATGCCGTTGGAGCTCAGAAGGACACAATTAGCAATAACTTACTGGGCAAATATTAAAGGACATAAAGAAAGTTATCCTCCATATATTATGTTACAATCTTGTCAAGAAAAAGAAAAACAGCAAATTAATAGTTTTGGATGGTTTATAAAAAATGAAATAAGAGATATAGGAATAAATCATAGTTTAATTAGTCCTGTGTTTGTTCTTCCTGTTATCCCACCATGGATAATTGAGATAGCGGAAGTTGATTTGAGTTTACTGGAAAAAGGTAAACAATTAGAAAAGAAAGAGGTGGAAAATTATATTGGAAATGAATATGCGGAATATATACAAATATATACAGATGCCTCTAAAATGTCAAATAATAATATAGGAATAGCTTTTATAATTCCGGACTTAGATATTATGAGAAATAAAAGAATAACAGACAAATTGACAGTATACACAGGTGAACTAATGGCTATTTTAATGGCTCTAGAATGGGTTGAGGAAACAAGAGAGAGAGCGGTTGTAATCTGTTCAGATTCAAGTAGTGCATTAGTAAGTATTGTAGAACAAAATTCAGAATCAAGGCAAGATATTATAGCTGATATTAATCATTTAATGTTTAGGATTAAAAGTTATGGATCTCTGGTTAAATTAGTTTGGGTTCCTGCTCACATTGGAGTAATAGGGAATGAGCTGGCAGATAGTTTTGCTAAGAATGCAGCAAAAAAGTGTATTGTTGATTTAAATATTAAAATGAGTAAAAATGAGGTTAAAAATATTAGTAAAATGTATATTAAGGATAAATGGCAGGAACAGTGGGATAAAGGAAGAAATGCCAGATTTTATTATAGCATCCAAAGAAAAGTTGGAGAATTTAGGAAATGTAGCAGGAATAAAAAAGAAGAAGATATTATATCTAGATTAAGGTTTGGACATACAGGTTTAAACAGTACTCTTAAAATAATTAATAAACATGATACAGGTTTCTGTAGTTATTGTGGGAAATTAGAAACAATACAACATTGTTTTTTAGAATGTAGTAAGTATGTTCGAGAAAGGGAGGAATTAATTAGAAATTTAAATAGGAATAAAAATAAATTAGATATTAGAAGTTTGCTTCAAAGATCATCGGGGGACGTAGTTTTTAATAGTATTTTTAATTTTCTAAGGAGAACAGGTATTATGGGAAGATTATAGTGACTTTACATCTGATCCATACTCCAGTCTAGAAGGTGGCGGTAATGCACCTAAAAGTTGTTTGCCAACCGCCATAAAAAAAAAACAAGAAGAAGAAGAAGAAGAAGAATAAATCTTCCTGTTAGATGCTGACGGAAGCTCAACGTGTGTGTCTCATCTTTTCTGTATCACAGGTTAGTAAAAATATATTTTTATGCATACATGTGGGAGTTGAAGGGGTTATTGAATCGGGAGTTGACTAGTGAGTCATGTTGTCCGGTTTGTGATGAGTATTGTGTAGAAAACGGGACATAGTTCTGGAGGCTGGTTTATGCTAATGCTAGCGGACTTTGTTCCTGTGTATTGAGCTAGCTGAGAAACAGCTAAAGGACTGCTGAATTCATATTGAACTGGTTGGATTTTGTACATTTCAAAACGATTTACAGAAAAATTACGCTATTTTAAATGTTTTATCAGCAAAATGGCGTTTCCTTCTCAAAAACCAGCAAAACCATATTGTACGACATTCGTAACTAATGACTGTTAAGTGTAAAGGTTAGTAAAGAGACGCAGCATTAAAGGACCATTACACCTTTTTCAGTTCTGTATTTCTTTGTGTAGCAGATGAAGTACTATTGTTCTGTAAAACAATACAGTTGTAAGATAAGATGGTTAAATATTAAAGTATATTTTATCTGTGCAGAATAGAGGTTGTGTAGGCTATTAAAATAGCTAAAAGCAAATTCATGTACTTTTATTTGGATTGTTACAAATACTAAAGATTTGAAAATATGGAGTATGTTCATTGTACAAAAGAAGAATAAATCTTCCTGTTAGATGCTGATGGAAGCTCAACGTGTATGTCTCATCTTTTCTGTATCACAGCATCACATGTTGAGAGAAGATAATTTTTCTACATTACCCTCAGCCACTCAAGGTTGCAGGGTAACACTTACATTTCCATGCTTAAAAATATTATTGCAAAATAGCCTGATATAGAACATTATTGAGAATGACCTGTTAGGATTATGTGTCAGAGTATGACTCAACCTTAATGACTCCCTAAAAAGCCCTGAAATGACACATGGTATACAGATTGTCCACAACATCCAGGGTGTTAGAAGTGTTATTATTATTGGACAAATGGGATGAAATCAGTCCTTAACCAAGATCCTTACTGCCCAGTTGCACTGAGTAAGAGTAGCAAAATAGTCTTTACTGAACTACAGAGCAAATTAATCAAAGTAAATGACAAACGCATTGTAAACTTTTTTGTACAGTCTAAGCAGTGTCAAAAATTTGGGTGTTATTAACCCAATTTAAAATCTGCTTTTTGTAACTGGGATATAGTGCATTTGTCAAATTCTTATTGCATAACTGAAGTCAGATACCTTTGAGTGCTTGGTGCAATTACCAAATTTCATAATCATTCATCTAATGCTTGTTGAATTGCTTTCCCACCACTCAACTCTCTTCTTTCACTGCTGACCATATACAGTGTCAAATAAATCACCTTGTAGGCTGTGATGTGGATTCCTAACACTCCCAGACAAGCTTGACCTCTTTGGACCACAGTAATCTCTGACTTTTCTCCTACTTTTCTCCTCTGCTTTTGATGACACTTTACCTATAGCCTCCTTTTTTTAGCCTGAAACTCAAGACAGAGGGGTTAGCCGCTTCACGGCTCATGCATTTGTTGGTCTGCTGGATTTCAAAAGGAAGAGCTATCTTACCTCCCCAGAAGGGAAACATCCCCAGGTCAGGGCTCTATATCATGTCCAGATATGAAAAGCCTGTCAGTGGGGCAGAAGCCCATGAAATAAACACCTTTTGACAAGGCAACCTTTGAACTCATCAGAAAAGGTAATTTTTCCTTTTCACATGTTAGAGCATGTAAAGTATGTATCATTTAAAGTGCAGTGCTATTACTGTAGTTAAATTCAAAGTGCTTGGTTTAGCTTGCTCTCTGCCTATATGGAAGTAGTGAAATAATTTCACTTATGGACTTCTGTATCATTCATCATGTTTTAGGCACCCATGTTCAAAACGGGGAGTACAGCACAGCTCAGTGAACCTGAAACTATGCATTACCACTTTCACTCTATGCTCACATTTCCATTTGTTCTTTGATATGTTGTTCTGGTGCAGATTTAGCTGCATGGCATGACAGTATTAATCCCCTACGTTACCTCATCTTGTTTGTGTTGGGAGTTATGTGTCTCCCTTAATGAGATGAATCCAATCTTCTGTGCCTCTGCAGATTCAAAACAACACTGATGGATTTCACAAATCCAATTAGTAGATTCTGTCTGCCTCTTGCTTCTGATTAAAAGAGCTCACTATTGTCTATTAATGGCATAAGTAATTAGTAAAGTGGTGGCAGTCCATTACAGTGATCATAGTTGCAAACCAATCAGGTTATGGAAGTTCTCAAGGATACATGTAGACCATTGTTAAAACCAGTTAACAAATTGTCTTTTTTATAAAGCAATTCCTAATATTCCTTTTATCAGTGAATTTTACTTTTGAAGATGAATTCTACACAAAACTGGATGGTCTGGTTTTAAATGATGGAACAGCAATACTAGCTAGAATAACCACTTTTTGTAACCAAGGTAGGATATCACCTTTGAACAGCAACATGTAAAACTTTGTTCCACAATGGATTACAGCTGCAGAACTAGACAGGATGCTACTCCTGTCAGTAAAGAAAACAGGAAACTAAGATGCCATTTCGCACAAGCTCTCCAAAATTGGCAGATTTTCTAATGTTTCCTGGTCCCAGGAGCATTGATTTCAGCTGCAACGTTCAAAGAGTGGTGTAATAAAATTGCATTAGAATTTATATTCACAATAAAGTAAGGCTTAGGTTAGGACTTAGGTTTAAACAACATGAAAGCTTTAATCCATTCAACCGATTCTTCTACACACATAAAGGAAGGTTCAGAATGCAGTTATGGAATTAACTATTATTGGAATTCCCCCTTTAAACAAACGTCGACAGAAGAGAAAGTTGAACCTAACTTTACAGTCGGAGAACAGAAGAAAACTGACTTTTTAAGCACATTTAGAAAAATATAAACATTTTCTTACAGACTTCTTTTCACCTTTTAACAGTACTTTCATGTTGTTTAGACAGAAGGCAATGCCATTCTTTCTGTCTATTCAACGAAAATTTGCTCGGGGTGGATATCTCAGCAAAACTAGTTGGGTTTGATTTTTTTCCACTTTATATTGGAGGTTTTTTAAGGAGAAGAGTCTACAGTTATCTAGTTCAGAAAAAATGTGCCCTTGCTTACTTTACACCAAGCATTTCCATGTGTCCCTACCGACTGCCTAAAATACGATAAAAAGACACTTTGATTAAATGGATAGAAGCTTCTATCACTAGTAAAAACTAGTAAAAAAGCAGCAAAATAAAAGCATCTTGCTGCTTTTATCCTGCAGCAAAATAATCAGGTGCTGCAAGTTTTACTCTGCAAAACTGCTTTTTATGATTCAGGATAAGAGTGGAACATGTTTTTTCCCCTAATAAATAGTTTTCCCAAGAAAGTTTAGTAGCAAGGTGACTTGTTAAAATATGATTGCACATGTCTCACTATGTACTCCAGGCATCCTCCACTGTTCATCCATAATTGCCTCAGGAGCAGGTTCTAGTTTTATGTTTGAATTACCAAAGTGATAAACAGAAGAAACTTTGGCACTTTCCTACCCAACAAGTGAACCTTGTTCTAGTTGTTTACAGGCATTTCAGCAATCCTCTACCTCTTTTCTGAGAATTCCCTCTGCTCATCTTGTTGATTTAAACTTTTTACATCAGTGTGGACTAGCCTGCAGAGCAAACAACGTAAGAAGTGAAGGGATAAGTGTCCAACGGAAACATAACTCAGAGTAAAATCGCTTCTGAATTGAGATGCTGCTGCATGTAGAGCCTTTGGGTTCAAACAGACTGATGGTCCAGGCATAGGAGGGTTTTTGAGAGAAAGTAGAAGAAGTTGGGGGGATGAGCAGCAGTCAATTTGGCTGATCTGTGAGAGCATTGTTTTATGGCTGGAGAAGTAGTGTGAAGATGGGGCAAAACAAAATGGGTGAGAACATACCATAATTGCTTTTTGTAGCTATCAAAACCTTTTAGAGTAGAAAGTCTTTTTTTTCTCTTTACTCCAAATGTGTCAGGCTCCCATTGTCAAATAAAGAAGGAAAAATAATTGTTATCTATTACTTTATCACATGTGAACAAGTAGTAAAAAACTTGTTCACAGCAACATTAAAAAATATGCCACAGGGTATAGAAATGACCATAAAAATTCACAAGTGTTCCTAGAAGGGTCTTCATCACATCTAAATTTACCAAAACATAATGGCTAATTTATACCTTAGCACCCCATTACAAAGATAATTGGAAGTATAAAACAAAAACAAATTTGACAGAGCACATACCGTTTCTTAAAGTCTGCTTTTGTTCCACACCACCATCAATGCGAGGTAAGTTTATTTGTATAGCACATTTCAGCAACAGGGCAGTTTGAGGTGCTAGACGTAATGACAAAAAGGACGTCTTCCCCTCGTCTGACCCATGTATCTATGTTTGTTTAACTTGAATCAATTAACGTGAAATAAATGTTCAAACTGAAACCCATTAAGCCACCAACCATGACAAAAACAACAATTGCTTTTAAATTGCATTTGTAGAGAAATAACAAGAATCAGAGATTATCTGTATGAAGTAAGTTAAATGTTGCTCAGTATTTTAATCATATTTTTTTATCATGCTGGAATGGGCTGAACACCAAGGTTGTTTGTTCTATCAACTTGTCAAGGTAACACAGAAGGAGAGTTCCTGCCAGATCTGGACTGTAATAAAGATTAAGCGTCTTTGCAACCCTCCGTTCACTACTGATTCATATTGTATATGATTCATAGTTTGTCCTTGATCAATTTTATGGTCATTTGGTTTTCATGTTGTTTTTTGGTGATTCTTAACCTAGACAAGCCAAGACATCTGCAGTATGTGCAAATATAATAAAGACCCAGCAGTGCTTCCAAATTCCTCCTCTTCAAATAAAATCTTCTCTGTTCCATTATGAAAAGAGTCTAAAAATTTTTCAAAGCTGTTAAGCAGCATTTATGTACTCACCAGTAAATAAGCATCTAGACTGGTAAGTTTGGGATTAATTTATTGCAAGACTTGAGAGAAATGCAGATATTTTTTTTCATCTTCCCCAAATATGGCAGGCTATTAGAGTGAACTATAGAAAAGACTTTTGTGAAAGAGGAAAAAAAGACAGACATCACATCTCACTGGGGTAAATGTGAACTGCAGTCCTCGAGGCCATAAAGCTGCCAATACTTCCTGTTGGACCAAAGCTCTAACTGCTTAGTTTAATTGCTCCCAGAGAAAGAGGTTAATGGTTAAAGAGTACCAGATTCTGTGTAAATGTGATTATAGTAATCTAAACACAAAATATTAGCAGCAGTACTGTGATAGGGATTGTAAAGAATTTAATTGGCTCCAGTTGGGCTGCTGGATTATCACATCTGCTTTGGGGTCCATTTGTCTGATTGCACAAATAATGTTATGTCTACAATTTTCACTCATGAAATCAAATTTTAATATTAAACAGAAATGACTAAATTCAAAAGACAGTTTTTTTTTCAAATTATACTTTCATGGTTTATGAATGAAAACTATCCAAACTAACATTACCCTGTGTAAAAAAAAAAAAAGGCAGTTCCCCTTGAATAGCTATCAAAGATTTGAGACACTTTGCAGTGAGCCTTTTGCCAACTACTTGCTTCAGAAACATTGAAAAATCTTCATTTTTTATTGATGCTGTTTTGTTAAATCATTCAGAGGTGGACTAGCTGGTGTGTTTGAGATCATTATCTGGCTGTATTATCAAATTGAGCTTGAGCTTAAGGTCATGAATTTAAATCCAGACATTCCCTTTCAGGATTTTTTTTGTTGAGAAATTCTTCTCAAATTTCAGAAGAGCTCTTGTTTTCTTTTTGGTCAGCAATGGTTTTCACCTGAGAACTCCCCCAAAGGTGCCATTTTTTTCCAATCTCCTTATCAAGAAGACAAATCCTGACTTTGTTATTTTAGGCTGGCAAATAGTTTTCCTTGATTATTTCATGACCTCCTGGATGAGTTGTTGATGTACTGTTGGAGTAATTTTTGAAGACCCGTGACTCCTGAGAGGGTTCACCACTTTTCCATGTTTTCTTTATCTGTCTATAGTACCTTTGATTGCGGGTTGGTGGAATGTCAGAGCCCTTCGTAACTATTTCCAGACTGACAAATGCCGGTTTCTCTCCGCTTCATGAATTCCATACAGATCTGAACATAAATATTCTTTTGAGACAGATTAGCCAACGTTTTGTGGGTTTGTGACATTGAACTCAACTGTTCAAAAGATGGAGTTAATCACAGCTGATTGGTTATTTAACAAGGGGGTTGACTACTATTCAACATAGGGTCCAGTTGATTTTTTGTACTTTGAATCATTACTGTAAATGTCTTATAATAAAATGAAAAGGGACACATACTTTTCCCTTTTAATGGAATGAATTTTTCCTCATTCCTTTTTAATGAGGAAAAAAGGGTAAAAGTTGCGTAATTAACCAAAACTGAACAAATCCATTTCAGCCTTAGAAATGGTAAAATTCCTCAGTTACACGTTTGTTTGGAAATACCTACAAACTGGCAGGCATGAAATCAAAAAGTGCACACATACATTCCCTGCAAGGAGTCATTAGGACCATCTGAACAAAATTCCCTCACATACATCAAGCGTGCTGAAGAACAATAGACTTTAAATCCTGTTGTTCACTCACTGACTTGATGTGGTGTGGCTTATTGCCATTGTGTTGACACAAATTTATTTCAACGAGAGCCACAGAGAAAAGATCAAATGCAGTCACCTCCTAATCACTTGTTATCCTGCTGGCTTAATGACCTGTGTAACATGGAATTACGGACATGAATAGTGATGACGACTAGCGCTCTTAATCTCATTTTTCAGACATGCAAAAGCAAGGACATCGATAGATTTGATGCTGGAAGTGTTGCTGCATAGAATCTGCATTGACTACTTGTTTCAATCAGCAGAATACCTACGTACTTAAATTTGCTAGTCATTCTCTTTCTAATAGAATGTAGAGAACAGATAATTAGAAAACTTATTTGATGTTATGAAATGATTAAAAAAATTCTGGGAGGAACAAATATTTTTCTGTATATGCTGTAAATCATTTTGCACTGCCCTATTTTTCCAGCAAGACAGCACAAATCATTGAACTTTAGTCGAAGGTAGATTTTATCAGAACATGTTCAAAAGGTATTGCTGCATGCCAGATAGGTGTGAAGCCATTCATATATCACCATTGTGTGTTGGTTGCCCTTTATTTTGCTCCTATAGGAATTCACAAAGTTGGAACACACAGGGAGATTTCTTTGAAGATTCCTCTGCACACTGTCCAAATCATCCAGAGTCCTGGGTTCTGTCTTATGTTGTCTAATAAGGTTTTCCATATGATTTAGGTCTGGTTAATGAAATGATTATTGAAATGAAGGTTGATTTTGCTTCTGAAAAACAATTTCTTTGTTATGTTGGATTGTTATCCTGCTCAAAGACCCAATGATGATCCATTTTCAGTTCTTCTGGTAGAGGCCTTCTAAAGTTTTTATTTATGTCCTGGTATTGTAGAGTTCATGATTGCATCCTTTCTAATGAGGAACCTTTATTCTCATATTCATCCTTTGTTTCATGCTAGACAAGCCCTGAGTGTTTGCTGCTGAAAAGCTTCATCTTAGTCTTCTTCACTCCATACATTTATATCAGTGATGTGAGGACAAAAGAGCATTCTCCTGTCTAAAAATGGACATCACTTTCAGACCATGAATGCTCTTCTGGAACCAACTGTTACCATATGAAGTAATTTTCATATTACTTCATATATGATTTGCAGTATATCCACACATTAGGCACTGCAATTAAAAACTAATGAGTCGTATACTAAAAATCATGTGAGCTTGCTCCTTAGCACCTTCCTGTTATAAAAGTCCACAAGCTGGACCTTAGTCATCCTGAACTCTCATTAGTTGCTTCTACCAGGTTACCAAATAAGCACACCAGGCAATGATGCAAAATATTGAAACAGATTTAATAATACTTTTATTGAAGATATTCTTCTTTTAAGATGAAATATTAGAAACTACAATTTCTCTTAGAAGTGTAGTTTTTGCTGTTGGACCTTTTTGTCATATCTCAAAACTGCCCATTCCTATCTTTGTATTCTCTTGTTTCTGTTTTGTCTTTTTGCAATTTATTTATTTTTTCTCCGAAGAATTTTTGCGGCACTAGTGGCTCGTATTTTTTTTGTGACAGTAGGCAGACAGGAAAGAGGGCAGAAGACAGGAGTCGAACCTGTGACGTCCACGTTGAGGACTAAGGCCTCCAAACGTGGGACATGCTAACCCCCTGCGCCACCACAGCACGCCCCTCTTTTTGCATTTTAAAGCTTATTCTTTTAATTCAGGAGCACAAAAATATAAATACTTGTAATTTATTTCCTGGTCTTAAGTTTTTGACAAATATTATTTATGCTCCAGCAAAACATAATGTCAAGGATTATTAATTAAAAGTTCTAAACATTATTATCTATAAATTCAAAAATGCTTTTGTCAAAACTTGTAAGAGTGTATCACCAGTAATTTTACTATCTATTGAAATTAGATTTTTGTTTCTAAGTGGATAAATGAACTCAGACTAAACGTTTACATTTTTGTGCAACTTCAAGGACGGATTATGCTGCTTCAATCAAAGATGTTCGTATGTAAGCGTTTCTGCACATCTTTAACAAGGATGCTAATAAGTGAGCAGTTTTCTGGTTTCTGTCCAAACATTTTTTGATTCAAGCTAAATAGAAGAATTAATTAGAGATCACAAATTGAATTCAGAAAAATGTGACATAACATCTTGGTTTTGTTATGGACATGGACTGGAAACACATGTTTTTCATCTTAAAGCAGGTCAGTATCTGGTGGTGTTAAGAACGTATTTGCACATTATGTGTAAGAATTTTCATTTACAGAAATAAAACATACTTAACTTTCAATTTATGGGCAGGAACCCCCTACAAAGAAAAGACTAATTCAGATTTAATGTATCACAATTAAAAGTAATGGAGAATTTAAACTTAATCAAGAAAGAAATAATGTGCTCAGAAAGGCATGTACAGACAGCTTTGTCTTGTTAATGTTACTCCAAACATGTGAAGCTCCCCACCGTGCCAGATGATAATTGGATAATCAATCTCTACTAAACTGTAGTGGTGTAAGGTCTCTGTGTAGCACTTCATCAGTGTCACCATGTCAGCTGCTCTCCTGTCCTTATTTTCACCCTTCAACAAGCTGCAAAATTCTGGGAAATACGTGAAGGATTTATTTGTGTGAAATTTTCGGGCTTGCAAAATTAAAGTTGAACAAAATCCTGTGAGAGAAATGAACATAAATGTGCAGTAGAAGCTCACCAGGTGATTTATGTGTCTTTACGGAACTGGGGGAAAGCACCTCCTCCCAAAACTGCTACCTTTGACCCTGAGCCAGGATTTTACGCGTTATCTTGTCAGGATCCCTGGGAAGCTTTAATACCGTCTTCTGTAGCGTAAATTTTAATGGCAGATGTTTATAGAAGGGAATGTCTTCTTTCTATTCAGCTGGTTTGATGAAATTCAGGTGGTGGAAGCTAACAGCATACGGAAACCCCATTAGAGAGCTTTTAAACTTGATTTGTCTATATGCTATACAAGTACTTTATCACTAGAAAATAGAATCCAAATCTGAATGGATTAGGATGTTTACTGTGGTTTGAGCCTGCAGATGTAGAGGCGAACTCAGAAAAGTGGTCTGACGGGAAAAAAATAAACAGGGTTTCCTTGAAACTGTGTCTGTAATGTGTTTTTAGGTCATTAGTGGTACTTGGAGCACAGTAAAGGTTGAAGGAAATGTTTGTGTCTACACGCAAACAACATGTCGATGCTTAGAAAAACACTGAACATGTTTTTCCCTTTCCAAAGAGTGTCGGATTTTGTGAGCACATTCCTTTGTCATCAACTTACTTTTATATTTATGTTCATTTTGTTGTAATTATGCACAATCTCATAAAAGAAGGAATACTTTTTATTAGATTTTGCATCCTAATAATGTCCGTTTGTGGTTCTTCTGCTGCAGCGGCAGTCAGTGTGGTCCTCTGCTGATGTAGCCCATCTGCTTCAAGGTTTGACATTTTGTTTTAGAAATAGCTTCCTGCATACCTTAGTTAAAACAAGAGCTAATGTAGGAAGGACCAGTCTGCCCATTATTCTCTGAACTCTGACATCAACATGGCATTTCCCTCCACACACCTGCTACTTGTTGGATATTTTCTCCTGTCAGATCATTCTCTGTAAACCTGAGATATGATTGTGTGTGAAAATCTCAGTAGATCAGGAGTTTCTAAAATACTTACACCAGCTAATCTGGCACTAACAGTTATTCCAGTTCTTTGTCTTTCTCTTGGTCAGTTTGAGCTTCAACAAGTTATCCACACCACATCTAGATACCTAAATGAACTAAGTTGCTGCCGTGTGATTGGCTTATTGGTTGCTTATGACAACAAGAAATTCAAAATATGTGCTTGATAAAGTAACCACAAGTGCATATACTGTATAATAGTTACACTGATATTGACCAAACAATTATAGATACACCAACACCTATTAACATCATTCTACTAGCTCAAGAACAATGTCAATGAAAATAATACACATTGACAGCCCTGGGGACATATCAGTTTGACTTTTTGACATTGTTGAAAGAGATTTAAAGATTCTAGTGTCTTTTTAGATGATCAATAAATCTGTTCCATTTCTTAGTACCCTAGATGAGAACCAAGAAAAGATTTGAATGAGAAATTTCTATTCACCGTTGAGCAAAGGCGTACAATTTTAAACAAAGCTCAATATTTTGTATTTGGTGAATTTATTATGCCTATGATGCTGTTATGATCATCAACCTTAGTGACAGGACTTTTATGATACAATCACGATTTTAAAAAGTACAAAATACTAGTGATTGTTTTCTGTTTCTTGAAAGAAAGCAGCTAGATTTTAAATTGGGGAATACATTCTTATCCAGTGACAAAAATATTGCTTGGTGAAATTCAAGAGCTTCACATCTGATGTATGCTGCTTTCAGAGTTACCATTGAGAATCTGTTCATTCATTCATTCATTCATTCATTCATTCATTCATGCTTATGGGTCCCTTTCCATTTTCTCTCATCACAAGTAATGTTTTACTTGTGTTGAGTTGCTGATAGTCACTGAGGGGATTTTAATCCAAAGAAGGAATTTCAGTAAGAATTTTCCATTTGATTTGAATGTAGGTAGAAAAAATTATATTTTTACATCTCTGTTGAATGGATGAACTGTCCTGATTGTGTTTAGTATTTCTAAGAGGATAATATAGGTTTCTTTAAGAACAAGGGTGGAAAAAACAGAACATCACCTGAATAATTTGTATATTTCTAATTAAATATGGAGCATTTAGTTATAAAAAAATAAAAAGCTTTCATTTCAATAAAAGAAATCAACTTTTAATTCAAATAATCAAATTTTAATGTATGGCTGCAGACTCAACATAAATGTTACTTTTCTCTCTGGCTCATTAATGATAAAATGTAATGTCTAGATCACAAAGCTTTTGTGATGTTTTTTGCAATTAACGCACTGTAATCTCAGATGCTGCCCTTGGGAGTCCAATATGCATATGATAAATATTTAAATCCTGCAGTCAACAATCAGCTTGGGAGAGGCAGATTTAGGTAGGAGTTATTTAGCCCATGTCACTCGCCATGAATCTTTTAAATGTGAACCTGCTTACTCCCTCCAAACTAAGCAGGGATCATAAAATGTGTAGATGTGCTTCAGCATACCCGAGCACAATATGTGCTCAGTGAAGGCTAGACAACTTATTTCTGTAGCACTATTCATACACAGTCATTCAAAGGGCTTTGCAGCAAAATAAAGGAATAGTCACACAGAAAATCACTACAAAAACACAAAATACTAACAAAGACAATATTTTAAGGGACAGTATTATTTCATTTTTGAGCTTTACATTATGTTATGATGTTATTCCCTCATCAAAAACATAAACATAGAATTGCCTTGATTCTTTCATGCATGGTTGAGTAATCCTTGAATTTCCCATGGCAACCATTCACCTGTGCAAAACTCTTGGACGGGCTGAGCGCTGCCTGTTTTTTGTTTTTTTTTTATCTTTGGTACTTTGTCTTTTAGTTTTTATACTTGCTGCAACATCAATTGCCCAATTTGGGATCCGAATAAATCTGAATCTGAATCTGAAAGTTCCTCCTCAGAGGTTACATTTTCCAAGCTTCCAAGCTTCTGCCTTACAGATCACCTGTCCCCCACTCAACTCCTTCAGGCTAGCCAGCAGCAATTAGCAAACAGCAAAACATTCTGGTAAATCTTTGGATGGATGTTATATCACTGCTTACCAGACTGGTAAACATAGGTCAATGGACATTTGCAATACTAATACCTAAAGAAAAAATTTATTACATCTTTATTAGTTGTTTTAATTGCAAAATTGACATGAGCGAGTCAGTTATTGAATGACTTTATTGGTCTGCAACATGGCATAGCAAATCATTTTTACACACTTTCAGTTCCAAAATATTCATGAACAACCTTTATCTGCTCACGATGCGCATTTGAGGTTATGGTGACTAAAGCAGTTTCTTTTTTATTTTTAGTAAGTAATAAAAGTCATATGAAACTTAATTTTGTACCTGACAAAAAATAAAGTCATGCAAGTATTATGGTGGAGTATAATTTCTTTTTTGATTACAATAGTTAAACTTAATTAGGCTAAAACAATACACAATGATAATATTGTTTTATTTATAACTTGAAATATGAGGATTAGATCTTGCCTGATTGTACAAAATAATCTAGCGACCTAGTCCACCAAAGAACCAGTGCATTCAGGCAGTCATGTGTATGCATGTGTGTGTTTATCATTCTGTCCCAGTGGGGCTCGTCCTCCAGGCTGCTGCTGCAAATAACCTTGTATTTTTAGTTAGCCCAGCCTGCTTGAATGAACAACGACTGCAATCTGAATCTTTGAAAAGCACAGTTCATAACATTCCTCATCAATATTCTTTCTCACTATTACTTGACCTAAATTTTACCATCTTAAATTATGTACTCTAAAAATACTTAAAGAATACAAATATTTTGCTTACAGAATTTTGCTTAAAATATGTGTGTCTTTCTCTGGATTGATTTAACACAACGGGTTCATATGAACAAACACACTGAGTTAGGCTTTCAATACCCAAATATGGAATAAAGTATATGATGTTCTATATTTATCCTACCACAGGCTGCATTATAAAATAACATCCAATAATAAAATAAAGATATTATCTTGTGTTTTATTTAATCTTATTAGTAGCAGTTTTTCCTTTGTATCTAAACCAAATGAGCTAAACAGAGAGAGCATTTGACTGCAGATACCGTCTTTTAACTTCCCTTCCAACCAACACGTGGAGCATAAGCTTGACGTTACTTGTTTGGGTTGTTGTGGAGGAACTGCAGGGAGACTTAGAAAATCTGAATAACAAACTGTATTCTTTGAATAACATTTTGTCAGCTACATTACTTTAGTGTAGCTGAACTCCATTTGTTTCTAATAACGGTACATAAAATAAAGTGCAAGAACTAATCATCAAAACACCCCTGTCTAAAAAAGGAATGTGCAAAACATGAACTGAATATGTAAGGAAAAACAAGACTTTTGCAATAACTACTTGACTAGCTAATTTAAAGTATTAGTGTGACATTTGTTTTTAGAAGTAGGAGGGCATCTGAATAACTGCTGTTTAGAACTGCAGCATTGCATCTTACTTGACTTGGATGATATATTTACTGCACAACTATATAATTTGCAGTTAACATTCTTGTCTAAAGAACTTATTCTAAACAGTGCACAATCACTGGCAGTCTGAGCTCCACTAGAGAGTGCTTTTCAGTCATTTAGTAGGGTTCCAGTTTGTAGGGTCTTCAAGTTAACACATTCAGACTCAGTTCTTCTGACGCTCTCCAACTTACTGGATAAATTATTATGAGTGTTCACTTTATCAAATTGAATCTGGAGATTTTGGTTTTACTACTTTCCTTTTTATTGGTTATGGTTTCATTTATTGAAAGGACAGTTTAGTGTTCCATACATAAGATCAGCAATTTTTGGCACCTTTAAAATAAATGCTCTCTTCTCTTTTTTTGGTCATGCCAATATAATAAGCATATTTTAGAAGTAAAAGTGGTTAAAATGATAACATGTGTCTACTCCGTTTTAATTTTTCATGTTAAATGTTCATATGATGTTTGTCTTCTATAGATTTCACACTTCCCTTTACAAGAGAGTACTTACAATAAACTGCAACCTATGCACTGAAAACTGCCAGACATCAAGAATTTGATCATGCAGTAGCAATCTCCCTGACTTCCATAAGAGACAAATCGCAAAAATCTTTAAATAAAATATTTACAACCCTTGTGATGTAACTGAAAAGTTTGTTTTCCCACAGGTCCTGCAGAATAAGCTCTGTTTTTCAGTTTTGTGCATGACTTTGTACGGCTTCAGGTTATTATGTTTGGTTCAATAAAACACAACCATGCAAGAGTAAAATACTTCAAAAATGATCTTAGTAGACAGAAAATGATGCCAAGCAGCCTGACTGCTGAGGGCGTGGAGGTATACTTGGAAAAAGTTTCAGTTTTATGCTGACATTAACTGAGGTTGGGCTGAAATTAAGGCATCTACAGTTTCAAACGGACACGGATCACACACGCAACATGCTCCAAATGATTCACCCAGTCAGTTTTATTCTCACTTCCTGCTTGGTTTGCTTACTGCCTATTTCATTTCAAAGGGACAAAACCAGGAAGCCAATTTGAGCATGGAGCAACACCATCTACTTGCTGTAAATAATTTCTCCACCTGATAGTTGGACAGACGTGGATGATATCATATATATATATATATATATATATATATATATATATATATATATATATATATATATATATATATATATATATTCCTTTATTTAATCAGATAAACCCCGTTGAGATCTAGATCTCATTTTCAAGAGGGACCTGAGCAAAAAATTTGCAATAACAACCTGGTTACAAGATAAAAACAATTAATACATATGCACAAGTATACATCTGGTGTGATGCAGTGAGGGGTCGTAGGAGGTTGTTTTCTGTGCAAATACATCTTCTGTAAGTTAGAAGAGAGTCCTGCATGTCAATATTCCAATGATGTTTTAGTAAAACATTATCAGAAAGACACAGACTCATCTTCCCTGGAGTTTTCCGGTGTCCAGATATGATTCATGGTCGCTTTATTGTCACTGTGGCTCTCATTGTTTACCAAACGAGTACAAAAGCACAGCATGAGGCCGGATGCACGCTCAAAAGACATGAAAAGAAGTCAGAACTGACTGTGCAGTGAATGCCATTATCTATGGTTTGAATATTGAGACACACCAAGGCACAACACGGCATCAACAGGACCGTGTTGTGTGTTTTAGCATGCTGTGAGCTGGCTTTTAACACATTTCCAAGGGCAGCTTCTGAAATGTGCTGGAGGAGCCCAGAGATGGTGCACAATATTCTCCATAGGCCTTCAGCTTATGTTCTTTTCTCAGTCACAGGAGAGAGACACAAGAAAAGAAACAGTGGGACAGTGAAATTGGCATGACCTTAAAAACTCCCCACAGACTCAAACTTCCATATGAGCCCAGTGTTGTTTCTGTACACCGTCAGCGGGTATTCTCTTTGGTTATTGACACTTTATTTAGAGGGGAAAAAAGGTTTAAAAGAGATTTTTTTAAAAAGTGGATATAGATCTATTTGCAAATATATTCATGCCATTTGAACATTTACAAATTTGATTATATTCTGACCTGAATAATACAATCAATCAGGTTGTTGGTTTGGTCTGGGACTGGGTGGACTGGGTGAGCTGGACTAAACCAACTTGGTTTGGTCCATAAACAGAGGGACAAAGATTTGAGTTATTCTTAATACAACATACTGTAAGTTTGCAAGTAAAAAAAGGTTGTAATAGGAGATAATAAAACTTATATAAATTTGTCATGCTACAAGGGGTGACCAGATTTTTTTGAGTTGGAAAAATGGGAGAGCAAAAGCTTTTATGCTCCTTCACCTAGAAGCTACATTTGCTCTATTGTTCAGGTACTTCTGCCCTTGCACCAATTTATCTTGAAATACCAGTACAAGCTAGAAGTTTATATTTGAAACTTGACAAAATGTAGAAACTCTTCAGGAGAATTACAATTTTTGCAAGATGCTCTAAATGTATGTCTGACTTTTCAAGCATTGCTCTGCTTTAGAAATGTATGTCCAAACTAAAGAAAAATTTAAAAATGAGTATAATATGATAATAATATTTACATTTTGGAAAAACTGCTACATTCATAGAATAAAAAAACAGTCTCATTCTTTGGAAGTGGAACATGCAAAAATGAGGGATGTCTTTTAAACTTTATCATAGAACTTTGTAGAGATTCATAGACTGGAAGACTAATCCTGGTGTTAAGCTCTTTATGTTCCAACAAAGATGCTAGTTTTATAATTAACAGACTACGGGAGATATGGCTTGCTCTGTTTAATATTCAGTTTTCCTGCAGCTAATTCCAGTTGTCATAGTAACGCATCCTGCTTCATGGTTTGAGTAGTTCAGGAGAAGGTCATCTGTAAAAAATAGATGTAATAAACAGTGTTTAAAGAAATGTAGATACGTCTTATACTTCAACACAGTCAGAAATGATAACATGTGAGCTGACAAGCCAAAAAGTTAAAAGCTGAGGAAGACTGCTTGTCAGTAAAAATGATCAGATCTTGTAAAATGCATCTTAGTCGTAGACTCAGACCTCAGTGTGTTCTATCCAACTGTTTACAGCCTCTGGTGTCATGTTAATATTGATTTTTACTTTGTCTTTGCAGGACTTGCATAAAGGTAATCAGAGCATACTTTCATCCTAAGAGACCTAAAATGTATGTAAATGTGTATACTAGAAACTCTGGCCTGTCACTTTGGATAATATGAGTTACAATAACATATAATTTCACTTTGGAATTAATAAAATATTTTTGAATTTGATTTTAAAACACGTAGTTTTCCTACATTCTGGTGAAGCATGTGGCATTTGATTTAGTTATGAATTACTCTAAAGGGAAATATAAATATTTTTCTTCCATATTGTAATTTATGTTGTAACCCTGCAGGTGTTTCCTGCCTGAGCAAGAGGCTGTTAGCTGCCACTCATTCCTGTATATTATGAGAAACAGCTTCCACAAAAATAGGATAATTCATTGCTGCTTACAATATTGTATTCAATGCTTCTCCTAAATTATTACTGAAGGTAATATTTTATTTAATACATGAAGACAACAAGGACTTCTATTTTTCAAGGTTCTGTATAATGGTTTAGAAAGTTTCCTGGCCTGTCAAATATGCAGTGCATGAGGAAAGTATTCACAGCACTTCACTTTTTCCATATTTGGTTACCTTACAGCCTTATCCCAAACTGTAATTTCCTCAAACTTCTATATGCTGGTCTTTTGCAGAATTATTAAAAATCGAAGAAAAAAAACACATTTACATAAGTATTCACATTATTCTGTAGGAGCATTTGTGTGTAGACTTTAAAGAAAAAGATTAATTTAATACAATTTGGAAAAAGGCTGCAACGGAACAAAATATGGAAAAAGTGAAGCATTGTGAATTACGGATGCAGTGTGTACTGTTTACATATTCAAAGTTTCATCTTGGTCATCAGTGCCTGTCCTATTCTAAATATAAGACAGACACTTACATTTTAGGTTTGCTTGGCAGAAAAGACTCAGTCTCACATTAGTTGATTGTTTCAGGCAGTAATATAACGGGGGATTTGTTTCTTTTGCAGTCATGGATAAAATTAAGCACACAATCAATATGAGGTCTGGACTTTGGCTGAGGCAAGCATCGCCTTTATTCTTTTCTTTTACAGCCATTTGGCAGTAGACCTACTGGTTTGCTATAGATCATTGTCCTACTAATGGCTGATTTTGGTTTGACTCCATAATATTTGTTAATTCTTGTTGAACTTTGTAACTTGATAGTTGTCTGGCCCTATAACTGCAAAACAAGCTCATATCATTATGCCTCTGTCATCTTATTTTTTTTATTTGTTTATGCTGATATGCTTTGTTTGATTACTTCAATATGCTTGTTCTCATCTGCCTGTAGGATGTTGAATAAAATGTCTTGTAATTTACACAAAAGCAATTTGACAGTCATTCTGCCATAGTTTTTTTCATATTTCTTCAGTCTTTTTCCATTTCTCCACTCATAAACTTAAACATTTAACATCAGATGGAGTTTGTGGGTATTATACAGATTGAGCATTTCAGCTTGTGATGAACTTAATGGGCTATGTTGCTTTGAAATTGGCAGAGGTCTTAAACATTTTCCACTTGAAGAAAACACTTTCTCAGGGCAGAGTGATAAACTTCAGGTTGTTTGAACATAAATCTACAATCCTTCCTTGATTGATAACCATTGATTATAACTTCTCAAAGATCACTACTGACATTGACATTATGTTAACACACATGGAGTATATATGAGCTAGACTTATAAACTTCTAAAATTCAAGCTTGTGGAAAAAGCTATATATGAGTTTGATCAATCAATCAGGCCCATTTGATTAGTTGTGCTGGGCTGTTACTCTCCTAGAATCCTATAAACACTCTAAGGGTGAACCTTGCTTTGTCACTGTAATGTAAAATCTGTGCAATTTATGATGCTATGAAGAGTACTTCCTTGAAAAAGAAAAGAGCAAAAGAAGGTATTTGAAGATACAAAAATAGATGATAAATAAGTGACCTTTAAAGCAAGGGAAAATAGCTGAAATTAAAAGTACTTTTACAAAATAAAAATAAAAAATTCAACAGTCATGGAAAAGAACACATTTGTCATTTTGCAGAAGGTTTAATCCATCAAGTGGTTATTAAGGAAAAATAAATATGGCAGTCATCAATCTGACAGAATCTGTGGGGGGAGCAAATGATTAGGGTTATGGAAAATAGAACATCCAATCTCAAAGACTTGGAACAGATAAACAATAATAAATTGTTAAAATGCTCATGGAAAAAAATGTAAAAAGCTGAAATGCCAACAAAGCTTTTTCCATAGATTTTTGTAAAGAGTATTAATAATTTCTAACTCGCTGTTGTTAAGATCTAAAATATTTTTTCCACAATTGTTTCTCTTTTGATATTGTTTTAGTATCTCTTGAGAATTACCTTTCATTTCCTTTCAGAAACAAAGAGGAAATGAGGATTTTAAATAATTTTGTGCATTTGAAGCTCAAGAATTTATGAGTTTGCTAGCATTTTAAACCTGTTTAAACATAAATAAAAGCTTTTTTTCCTTCCTTTTATATTGAATTATGCAGATGTTTGGATCTCAATGGTACATTGAGATTTAGTACCAACTGTGGTCTCCTTCATCTCTGCATCACTGTGCACTCTGGACAGCTTTATATAGAGTACAACTCAGTCATTGATATGAGTTTATTTATAAAACTAACTGGGGTATCTCTCCTTCTTATGCATCCTGTCTTATCAAGGAAAGTGGAAATTACAATCTTAGGTCTATGGATGTTCTGCAATTTGTTGACCCCAAAGTACGAACTCAACTGTGCAAGAAAATTCTTAGATTTTCAGCATCTCATATCTGGAAAAACTTGCAATCTTAGCTTCAATTTCACACCTGCATTACATTTCATGAGCTTAAAAATATAGCAATATCATTTTTACAGCGTGCATATTTTTCCTCTGAGCAAATTGTAATTAGTGCTGCAGTCTTTGCCAGGTCTCACTTGTAAAAGGGATATCTGATCCCAGTGGGACTAAACTGATTAAATGAAGCTTAAATACATATTTATAATGTCAAAATTACCAGCAATAAAATTATGATAGATTCAAAGATAAATTTATGTTGTCTTTTGTTATTTCTGTCAGCTGCAAACTTTCTTATCTTTCACTAAACTCGTGGGTAGGAAACTTATTAAAAGCAACCAGCAGATAGAGCTGCAAAAACAAAGAGCGTTTCCAGTGCTGGTCAACATTAACGCCATTAATGCTGCCCCCACGTTCATCATTATCCCAGAGCAATCTAAAGCTCAATAAAATGCAAATCAAAATTACGGCTGTTCTCACATCAGAAGATTTATACCTTAAAGTGCATCAATCAGTGGGATTCACTGAGATAGAAGGTTATGTTGAAAGAGTGTACAGTAATGGAATACGAAATAGGCAACATTAAATTATATCTGTGCTGCATACAGTTTGATATCAGGTGTTTTAATCAGCTCAGAAGGCTGAATGTGATGGGGGTTTGCTCATATTTAACTTGATTTAATGTAGAACCAGTCTAATTTTTACTCATTAGGAAGGGAATTTATTTCCTTCTCGCATATTCCTCAATAGGAAACAACAAGGGAAGCGCTGACAGCATTTAAGAGCCAATTATTTTCCAAGAATACCATTTAATGAGGATATGGAGAGACTGTTTTTTATGTGTCTCCTTGGGTGTTTATTTTGATTCACCCTGGTGTTGAACTGGGGCTTTTACAAGCACACAACCAATAACCTCAACAACCCCTCTTACAGAGAAATTTTCCCCTGCCTCCTGTGCTTTTTTACACTCACATTTTAATCCAATTCATTACTTTACGAGCCCTCACTACACTCAGCTGTCAGAGGAGACAAAAACCTTACCAAATATGGATGCATTTTTGTTCCCTTGGATCTGTGCTGCCCTCCCCTGGGGGTAATACACCCCCATCTCTCTCTGCACGCACATGCACTGACACCCTCCACCCCTTCATCCCCAACCCATTTAAAAGGGTGAAAAAATGGGGCCGCTTATTGTGTCACCTCTTCCATGGGAGGAAATGGCATTCTGGAAAAATGAAACTGAATGCACCCACAGCTTTTGAAAAAGGTAATTCTCAGTCAAAGGCAATTGGAGATTTACACTAAAATATTTAGAACAGATTCATTAATATTTGAAGTAAACAAGAGTATGGATGGTGGATGAATTTATTTAAATGTAATTTTTGGGGGGTACATTTTTTTACTGTTTTGTAGATACTTTATTTTTCTGTACTTTAGTGCCATCCATCAGTTATTGTACAGTCAATCAGAGGTTGGGTCTTTATTTGTTTAGATTAAACCATTACTTGAATAATTTCAAGTTTCTTCAAACATAATATTTAATATAAATGACACATAATATGAAAAGTTTAGGACCAAGCATAGGACCTTTTACGCCAAAGGTAATATTCACCAATAATATTAGCAGTTGACAACATTGTTGCACTTCAGACATTGTATGACTGTAATTCAGTTTTAATTTTCAATATGTACATCACCAGTTTAACTTGACCTTTGTGATTTACATATTTATTCAGCTAAGTTACATCAGTATTTGGACTGGTCATTATAGTGACAAACTGAAAAGTCAGAGGAGATTAATTTATTTATAAAATGATATACTTAATATGACAGAAAGCTTGAAATAAACAACCCATGTCAATCTGAAAGCAGCATTTGTTTATTTATTTTTTTTACAAAAAGCTTTCTTAACAGTCCTGTCAGTCAGAGTTATTCTGTTCTTTCAGATGTTATTTTTCTGCTGCTACACTGCTACCAATTACCCAGCATGAGTGATGGGCGGCAGTCCAGGGAGCATGGGCATACAGCGGGTCACCGGTGCTGGGGTCTCAATTAACACACACAACCACATATGGGATCAGGCACTGCCCTTATCTCGTATTTATAGAATAACACAGAGACAAACAGTGCATTGTCAAGAGGCAGGACCCTCAAGGTCAGCTGTTGCTACTGCCCGATGTTTGTAGCCAGAGCACAGAGACGAATGTTCAGCTGAGAGCGTCTGCTTGTCTGATTGTTAGGTTTCTTTATTTAGCCGGAAAGCCAACTTGTATTTATTAATTTAAACATGCTGAGCTTGAAATATGTTCTCTTGATAGGGTGCTGGTTATTTAGTCTCTTTTTCATTCTTTAGTCTCCTATTTTTGGCTGTTTCTTCCTTGACTTTTACAGGTACAAATATACGTCCCATGAATACAGGATCTTTCTTACTATTTATGTATCAGTCTACATAAAGAAACATGGTGTTATGACAATAATAAATGTAGGTCTGGTTTGTTCCCAGGTCATAATCTGCCATTTTTCATGAGTTAGTTAGCTTAATTTACTGTGCAATGCTCCAACCAATTTGAGTAAACAACCAGTATTGTTTTTACTGTTTGAAGGAATATGAGACTTTATCTTATGAGCAATCCCCTCCTCCTCACAGGCTTCAGCATAATGAGCTTCTGCCTTTAAAAAATTACAAATGATAACTCATATGCTAATGGCCGTGGCATTTTTGTCTTGCTTCATTATGGAGATTTAATGCAGACAGAGGAGCTTTCAAATCACTTTTTAGGACAACTGAAGCGCAATCAAAGCTTGCATTAGGAGGGTTCGTGAGGTGACTCTTTGTGGGATTCAATTTGCATCTTAAATCTAACAACTGTAACTGCACAAAACACACAGCGTGCATGCAGATTGGTCTAATTAGAGTGTATCCTGTCCTCCTGAGCGTCCGCATATTTTAACGGTGCCTGCACTTGTCAGAAATAGCTCCACAACATATGATAATGTGTGACGATGAAACCAGTATGAAAAACAAGGTCATGCCCTACATTTTACTCATGAAGGTAGAGTACCATGTGATTCTCAATACAGAGCAACTAATAAACAATCCACTACACAACGAGCAGCAACTAGAGGCTCATAGCTACCATGGTATACACTCATATCTGATGTAGGTGCATGGAGGCGCCCAGTTATAGCAGCAACCTCTGCTAAAAAGGTCAGTGTGAGCATCGGTCAGGGCTGTTTTATTAAACACAGAAAGGCTGAACTATCACACAAAACCACAGTAACTCAAATGCAAAATTATTTTTTGTTACTGTCACTTTTAGCTATAAAACACTTACAGAAAGAAGTAATTACAAATAAATAATTACCCATAGTGTCAGTAAATGTTGTGTTTTATATCCTGTTACTACAGATCAGGCTGCAAACTTTGATGATACAGTATATGTTTAGCCTTTCACAACATTTGACCTACACTTTTTGATTGGCATTTACTAATAACAAATTTGAAGTTGAAAGCCTCTAACAATACAATAAAAAAATCATTTTTGTATGTCTATATCTACTTGATTAAAGAGAAGACTGAAAATGGCAGTATTATGATCTTTTACTTTGTGGGACACAAAATACGTAGAAAATCTATTCTGTCTTTAACTTCTGTTGGCAGGTCTGACTTTTCAAAAAAGAAGACAAAGCATTTTCTTGATGAAATGCATCAGGAGGGGAATTATTTTAATTCACAAAAACAAAGAACTGGACAAATGATTAAAATCTTAATAAATTAGGGTGTGTTCCAGAAAGGAGGCTTAACTAGAACTTGCTTAGCCGTAGTTCTTGTGTTGCTACCATTAGAAACCAGTTCTTGTACAAATAAACAGTCTTTTTTTCTGGCATCTGTTCTGTGCTGGAGACAAACTGCTTTCACCTGGAGCTAGAGGTGCGCCTATAGAGCAGAACAGTCAATCAAAAAGTTGTGACTCAAATGTGTCTGAAACTCTGAAGTTAGCTGTGTTCTGTTTAACTTAGGATGAAAAACTGTAAGTAATTGTAATTGTAAAAGAGCAGTTTCAACTATTGGGAAAAAATATCATTGGAACAACATGAACTACAGTTTCTTCCTATTTGTTTTGACAGGGTTTGAATAGATGAATCCACTGCATTCAGCTGTGCTCAAAGCCAATATTTACTTCTGAATCCATGAACGCCATGTAGACTAGGTTCTTAAAAATTTTTATTTCCAATCACATTGGTGAAAATTAATGCTTTTAACTTGTCTTGTTTCTAGGCTGCTTCTACTGCAGGTGATATTTGGCCAAATGCTTGCAGGGATAATGCAATAAATATGATTTTTGCAACAAAAAATGCTGTCTCCATTCACCACAGTCATTTTCATTCTTGGAATGAAACAGAGGGAGTTAAAGTTTAATTGGATGTGATGTTTGTAGATGTATGACGTGTCTCTTAGGTCATGGAAAGCTAAACTGGTTCCAGATAAGAACTGGAAATATAGAGAACAAACTGAACTTTGAGTTGAAGAAGCTGAGTTTAAAGTTTCAGAAAGGCTTACGTCATTAAATTCACTAATCTTAAAGAAACTAAATTTAGAGTGTGTTCAGAGGCCTAACTAATCATCACCACAATACTAATTTATATTTATTTACCATGGCAACGAGTACCAAAAGTCATTAAACAATAGAAGGAGCAGGTTCTCCTTCAGTCTTTTAAAGAAGATTTGGTCATATAACAGGCAGGAGCAGGAAGAGAGAGCAGATTCATGGTGACTTTGAATACATTGCTGCTCTAATTTAACACTTATCCATATTTACAATTTAAGTTAGAGTCTAGATCAATCAAAATCAATCAAATTTTATTTGTACATCACATTTCAGCAGCAAGGCATTTCAAAGTGCTTTACATCATATCAAACACAGAAACACAAAGTCATCAAGTGGTAGATGGTGTCTTGAATAAATTCTATTTCCTTAGATGTAATGCAAAGCAAAAATGGGCCATTAACAAATATAGAAATGAAGTCTATATACATAACACATAATTCACAATTTTAATGCAGTTAATATTTGTTCCAAGCTTATACAAACATAAAGTCCATGGTGAATTGTTGTGTGTGGACATTGTATGTAAATAGCAGAGTCTATTGTCACATTTACATCCTCTCACATTTAGAGGTTCGGCAAAATTAGTTCAAAGGATGACTATTCCCAGTCATAACGAATGCTTTAATGATTTATGATAGTTGGAAATATATCAGGTGTAACTTATGGGTTTATGTTTAAACCTAAGTGTCCTGAAATTTCCTTTGTTGTGTTTTGTGCTGAGGACTAACGGACAGCTTCACCCCAAATTTATTCACTATGCTTTGCAACCTACTGTTACATTTGCATCATGTGCTTCTGTGTTATTCCATCAAAGAACATCAATAAATCTGTGTGGGTTCAGTAAACAGTGCAACACTTTGATTATTGTTATATGGAACACCTGGGGACTCGGGGAGCTCCTCAGTTATTAAAAGCTTCACTACAAACTAACCTCTCTGCTCTCTTGCACAGGCCTGCTGACACTTTGTTTTATTTATTTTACTTGCAAATTACTCTTACATATACATTCCCTACACAGGCAGACCAATGATTTAACTGACTTTTACATCTCATATTAGGAACTTTGACTTATGCGTTATTTTGTTCTTACTTTTCAGCAAGGTCATTAAATACAAACATAAAGGTGAACTGTTGTGTGTGGACATTATGTGTTAGTAGCAGAATCTATTTCTGTTGTACATTTTTCCATAAATCTGTAGTTTGTTCAGATCTCACTTTGTTAATTTCAAAACTACCGCCCTTTTCCAACTGAGCTGTCACAGAGTTTGGCTTTAATGTAAAACTCGGTCTTGAATGTGCTGCAATAAATCCAAAGATGGTCTGACCAGTTTGTGTCATGATGGGGCACCCAGTCCTAGAAACATTTGCAACTATTATGAATATGAAAAATCTTTTTGCCTGTGGAAGAATGATTACCAAATTGTTTGGAATTGGCTTTCAACTCTTCTTGGAGTGAAAAACAGCAGAACATTTTCTCATAAGATCTGCTCAGAGTTTAATAGTACTAAATATTTTAGATTTTTCTTATGCTAACATTTTATTTTTTGTCTATTTTTCTGTAGTTTATTTATGTTGGTAATTGATTGACAATTTATCCTCCCAGTCCCTGTCCCTCTGGTTCTCAATTCCCCTGCCCCTTACAACCGGGGGATCGGAGTGTCAACAGTGCCCATTACAAACCATCTTGATACCAACCCAACCCCATAGCCCCCCTTGCAAATCCTCTACATTTTCTGCTTCCTCTACGTGTTTATGGTGTTTAAGAAGTCAGATTTATGTCTTGCATTTTGTGAGATCAGGTTCTGAAAAGGTTCAAAGCTATTTCATAGTAGCAACAATAGCTCTGTGGGAAATGATAGGAACCTACCTGATAAAGCTTTTGCTCTAGGCCAAGAATTTTCTTTTTTCTTTTTTTTTATTTTTTGTTCATTTTGTTAATTTCAGTAATTTTTGGCCCAATATATTAATCCATTTATCTATAACTGCTTGTTCATGCAGAGTTTTGGGGTGAAAAGACGGGTATACCCTGGACAGGTCTAACCTGGAGAGTCCTTAGATGAAAAAGGAGAACTCCATGCAGAAATATGCTGGTAACACAAGAAAAGAGGTGAATTTGCATGTGATCTTCAGAAATTTGCATTTGTTGCTGCCCTGCAGAGGGTTACTTTTCTCAGTAAAATGCTTAATGCTTCAGATCACCCCCATTGAAAATTTGAGCCACAAATACACAATCACAGACAATTCAACAACCCTGAACTCATATCAATAAACAAAAGCCTGGAAGAGAGCCAGCAGCTCCATTGTGTGAGATTTGATCATCTGTGACCCAAACCATTCTGTTTCCTAATGAAAAGTGCATTTGGACACGAAGGAATTCAGCCTCCCTTCCCATGTTAGCCTCTAAGCTAGCACTTTACACGAGGGAGTAAAGGAATACTTGTTCTCAGATAAAATGAAAACGACCACGGCAATGCATCACATTAGATATTCACAGCAACCATTAGCAGGCAGGCTGAAGGGAGTCTCAGCTGAAATTAGACCCCAGTAAAAAGGCTGGACAGAGGAAATCTCCAGAGATCTGGAAGTGAGTTCATGCCAGCAGGGATTCATAGAAATTGCCTTCATTCCAGTGTGCTGATCAGAAATAAAAAAATAATACAATTTAAATTTCATATTGTGCCATGGTGCTCCAGCTCTGGTGAAAACCTTCTTGATCACATGCTACTTTTTTCTGCTTCAAGGCCTAATATATATATGGCTGCTTCAACAGTAATAGACTCATGGGAAATAAACTCTGTGACTCCATCGCTGTTTCTGCTTCACCGATGGCAGTTTGTTGGAATTACTCTCAATTTTGAAAGAAGGTCATTATGGCCTGCTCTTTTGGGGCAATGCTGGAACATCTGTGGTTTTATTTTCTGGGTATTTTCTTTGCCATGTGCCACATTTAGAGAAATCAGCACTCCCATTATATGGTAACTGCACACTGTTGACTTCACTGCTCTGTTGTAAACCTCAACATTGCTGGAACCTGCCAGTAAACAAACTCACACAGAACTTTTTAGTAATGTCCTTTGAAACAATTTCAGTTACTTTGTTTTGATCAATCAGCCAATCGTAGCCTCATACTGCAGAATTTCCGTCTGCGCCCTGTGGCTTAAATGGACGCCAATTTAAAATGTGTTTATGAGTTACAACTGTTGCAGTTTAGAAATTAGAGCTGACTCCAACATTTACAGTGACCAGAACATCAAAGGCTGCTCATATTTACATTTCTGTGAAACTGAAAAATTAAGAGTGATTTACCTAAAGTGTAATATGGAAAAGTGCCTCATAAACAAATCGACAGGAAAACCCGGAATTGAAAAAACTAAATACTCATCTTAATCAAACTAAATTTACTAATGATTTAATGAAAAAGACAACTACACAAGCAAACTTAACCAAAGCTGCTACATTAAAAATCTGAGCAAAATTGACTCAAATCTTAGATTCTTCAAGAGTTTAAATTAAAAGATTAGTAGTAATATGAGGGAGGGAAATGAAGGTGAAAACTGGGATTCAAACATTTAATCCAAAACTCAATTTGACTTTTTCAAGTATTTTTGGACAATTATTTCATGAACAAATTTCAGTAATAAACAGCCATTGTGGCTGAATAATAATCAGAGCAGTAGTGTAATGCTGGCCAAAACATCTAAGACAAAAAATACTTTTGGACAAAAGAATCTATTGTTTTAAGCTATTATTTTAAAAATAATTATTATTATTTATATTCAACAAGGAAAGAGATCCCTTTAAACAGTAAACTAGGCATGCAATATTTTAATTTGACATAATTTGACAAATTATCATATTTCTTGCAGGAAGAAGATGTGTAAAATATTGTGCCATCAAAATTTCAAAAGTGTTGGTACAAAATGCATCTAGTATGCATTTTTTTAAATAATAAAATATGTTTTCATTATTAGCAGTAAGAGTAGTATGTGGGTTACTCTTTCCTTAAAAACACTTGCTGTATTTAGCCAAGTTTAATAAGTAAGTTAAAAGCAGACTTGGCTACTTTTTAATAAAAGTAACTAGATAGATGTGGTCATAGTTAAAGAGAAAGCAAAAAATTGTAGTTATGAGAAAATAAATACTTTGCGTTGTACCTAATAGTTTCCACTGTAACAAGATTTTAATTTGTTAGCAATAACATTGCTCTGTGCTGGTTGCTAGATTAATATCGTTGTTGAACTACAGTCAGATGCTGCATTTATGGCAGAGCTTACATAGAAAACACCTTTGAAGGAAATGAATCAATTTGGTTTATTTTAACATGTCAAGAAAGAACAAAGTGAAATGATTTGGAGGAATGTAGTTATTGTAGGTGAAATGTCAAATTTAACATGTTCTGTGCATTACATCTCATTATTATTATCTTATTAATGTGTGAACAAAAATAGATTTCACAGGAGCCACTGAAATTGGGTTTTGAATACATAATTTTAACTCTCATTAACAGCAGTTCAAATGCTTAATATTACGCTTCACATTTTCACTAAGGACTGCTTCATTATTGTAGTTTAAATTCTTCACCTCTTTTTATTGTGTGATAATAATTGCTGTTTTTGTCGTTTTAAAAATGGCTGCATCTCCCCACAATTTCCACAATCAGCTCAAACTTTTCAGTGGCCATTCATCTTTTTTCTTGGCTAACTTATTGATCATTGAACTCACATTTCTCCAACTATCTCAACTTTTGGGGTGCATTATGTGTTCAAATCGATATGCCTTCACTCGACTTTAAAAGGTTGATGATGCTGAAACACAATTGATCCATTAATAAAACATTCAGGTTCAGTCTCTAGTAAACAGAAGAATGAACACTCAGGTACATGCATTGATTGGCCTACAAGCTCACACACTGAGTACAAGCACCCAATCTGCCTCTGCTTGAATAATACATCAAAGGTCAATAATAATAAGATGTTTGGTCAATAAAGATTTTATTGGACCAATTGAACTTGTTCCATCTTTTTATTTAGAATATTATTTCTCCATTTTTTCCCCATCTACCTTATTTTTTTTTTTAATGAATTGTTCTTTTCTAACACCAAAATATTTTCACTTTGTTTTTCAATTATAGAAAAAAACAATGGCTTTACTGCAATGTTGACTCAATATGTTGTCACGTTGTCCAATGTCCAAATATCCCCCAGTTTAAACAAAAGGTAGAAAAGCAGTTGTCAGAAACCACATATTCCTGACAACACAGGAGTTCTTCAAGGATATGTGTTTGGTACACTTTTGTACTCTCTGTGTACACCTACAACTTTGTGGCCACTCATGGTTCTAACACTATTGTTAAGTGATGCTGGACATTTTTACAAGCCAAAATGAAATAGAATGCATGGATTAGGTAAAGAGCCTGGTGTCATGATATCAGGAGAAAATGCCTCCAGCTGAACATCTAGAGAGTTAAGCGGTAAGCAACAGCAAGACTGAAAGCCTCTAAACATCAGTGGTTCTCCACTGGAAAAGTGAAGAGTTAGAGCAAGTTTTTGGTAACTTAATTACTATCTTTGTCTTGTTTTAACCCCTTAACTGTCACCCCCCAAATGCTTACTTGTCAGTCAAAGGGTCCATGAGGACAGTGATGTCCTCATGATAGTTAATTAAATACTTTTGCATTTAGACATTTAACAATTAGTAATTAGTGTTTATTCAGCATGGTTTTAGGGACAATATACAGTTTTTAATGTGTAAAACATACTACATTGAAAAACTTGCATGTTAAATAATATTAAATAGAGACAATTTTAGTGAATATGTCTGAATGCTGAAAAACAACATTTTTGCTTTTCTAATCTGAAATGATGCCGAGATGTGGAAAGGAAGCACATCTTTCTTCTCTTTGAGAACAAAAATCTCAAGTATGGGAGGTCTTTTAAACCTGATGCAGGGAGAGTACATTCTGAGAGGCTTTAGCCCTCTTAAGACACCCCATGGTGGGAGGTTTCTCTCAATCTTCTCTCTCTCCACGGGGTAGGAGGAGTGTGTACGGATGCATATCTGTGTGCTGTTTGTGTGTAGGTTGAAGTCTGGGTTAGAGGAGGGTGGTAGTGTCTCTTCACTCTCTTAGATCCTTCCAAGGATTAAGAAGGAACCTCAGTGATTTAATTTTTCAACAGAAAGAGGTCAAACTGATCTTTTGAATCTTACTTTGGATTAAATGAAACTCTACTCTTTTTTTTTGCCTAAGAAAGTTCTCCAAGTTGTGTTCCACAGCAACAAAAAAAAAACATTGCTTGAATAAATGTTTTTCAGCCTGTAGAGTATTTTTAAAACATTTGACATTTAGTGACCAGTGGGTTTTACTTTTAATTATTTCAAATTGAAAATAGGGTTTGTGAATGCAGGTGGGAGACTCTCTGAAATTAAATACCTTGATATGTTATAGGAAAAGAAAGGTTCATTAAGGTGTAATTGAGTCGTCATGGTGCTCCCTAATGCAAGAAAACTACAATAAACTTTTAATTAAAAATTACAGGGACTTTTCAGAGAGCAGCAGACACATATGTCATTAAGCAAAAACAATATTGTGAAAAAGAGAGATTAAAGGTAAACACAGAACTGTTGCACCACCTTGAAAAAAGTGAAGCATGGTTTATATCTGTGCTGGTGTGATGAGCAGGACTAAACTACCACAGGATATCACAGCTACCAAATATAGAAGACTGATGGATCAACAGCAGCCTCCATTCCAGCTGATGAAATATTAGCATCAGGCTTTATTTTTCTGACTGAAACTAAACATGGTTTTAATATACAAATAACTTTAGAGTAACCAAGTGTTCTAGCAGCTACTATACATGCAGTGACAGTAGAAAGTTTATATACACTCATGAATGTGATCAGCTTTGGCTTTCAGGGCTTAACACCTTTCATGAAAACAGAAACAAGAATTGTCTGACCAGTAGAATGTTTTCAAAGCTGTACATTTCAACTTATGTTTGATTTAGATGTCCCTTAGGAAAGTTTTTATTTTTCTGGAGATGGTATCCTTACTGCTAGATTGACTTTATTTAGTCAGCGTTGCATCTACTATTGCAGGCTGTTTTAGCTAACAACGTGCAAATGACATAATTCTGACTGTTGGCAGTGATGATTGGTGTCATTTAAACTGGTTGATATTTTGGCACTGATCCGGCTTTTAAACAACGTCCGAATATTATTTTATTTGGGTTCAATTCCAGAAGCTCAATGATAGTCTTTATTTATCCTCATACAACTTCTGATGTGTATGTTGTTTTTTATTTCCAGTTTTTGATTATAGTTTGATTTAAATGAAACTTAAATACAACTAGATTCTCCAGAAAGAAAGTCATCCCAATCATACATCATAACTAGTTTTGAAAAGGAGAAGACAAGGTTGTGGAATAGCCTCTACAATATACCACACCAAAATTCCCCACCAATAACTATACTGAAAATTTGAAGAGTTTTCAAAAGCATAGCCGTAACAGACATATATGAGTTCTCCCCATTCTCTCAAGAGTAGTGTTGAAATATCCAGCCAGAGTTACTTTACCAGAAAAAATGGTCAGTTTGTCACCAGCAGCCTATGTGTAGCAGCATAACTACAGAACCAAAATGGAAGTTTTAAGCCTAGTCTTAAAAGTAAACAAAGTGACTTATGGACAAAAACTGGGCACTTCTTCATTAGAGGAGCCTTATAACTAAAAGATCTGTCTCCCAACTCCTTTTAGAAACTAGACCACCAACAAACTTGCAGTCTAACAGCAAAGTGCTCTGTTAGGGAAATATGGAACAATCACATTTCTGATATGAGCTGGAGTTTAATGATTTTTAAGGCCTAAGTAGTGTATGGCATGATAGTTCCAATCAAGAGTCCAATGAAGTGGGTTACATGGAAGTAACACCCACACATATCAACAAGCTGTTTCATAGCTGTTTACTGTGGAGTACATGCATAGAGGTTGCTATTCCTGTAGTTTTTTTGTTTTTTGGGGGGGGGGGAATCAACCAAGGAAACAAGCACAGTACAAGTGAGCATAGCAATCTCTGCCCAACTTTCAAAGTTTCCATAAAAGTTTCTGTCTTGTAGAGAATTTATCCCTCAGCCAGAACTTCCTGGCAGAGCACAGTGGGGTGTTTGGGGTGAGAAGGCTGAGCCTTTGTGCAGAGAGTTCAAGGACAGGAGAGCATAACCCTTTTACAAGTTTGATTTATAATTGCGATTGAAAGCTGTGTTTACATCCGTTCTGCAGTCTCTACAGCAAACACTGCAGTTCACAGCCTGCTAAAAGAGAAGCCAGAAAATTGAAGCCATTAAAAATGTATCTTTTTATGCTGCGTGAAGGTGGAGGAAGGGCCGAAGGTTGGCATGGTCACAAAGCATGGTGTTTACATCTGGCTGTACAGCGGTGTGTACAGTAATACTCTCACAGAAGGCTAAGGAAATGTTAAATCACTTCTGACAGCTGAGAAATTCCTCCCATCTCTGCTCTGAGACTGCTGTAAGAAGTTCAGAGACTTTCTTTGATGAGAGGCTGCAGGCTAATGAGTAATCACTTGGTGGAGACATGATTATTGTGCTGTGAGTGTTTTTAAATGCCTGCTTGTAAAAACAAACCATTACGTATTTGTTCATCAATTTGTCACAGCTAAATAGAATAAACAAGCACACTAAATGAAAGTCAATCCACCTTTTCTGTTAGTATACAAGGTGAATGCAAGCAGAAATTAGCTACTTCATTAATAATATGTTATTATTTACAAAGTCAAATACAGCTTAAATGCATCATAAACTTCTACTAATACCACATCTTTGTGATTGCATCAAAAGCATAACATTAATGAACATGCACATTCTTAATGTGAACATATCCAAATGGAAAGTATAGCTAAACTTATAGGCTGCATGTTGGAGAGTGTATGGCATGACATGGAGTTAGCATGTTCTTCCTGCGAGTGCGTGGGTTATCTCTGGGTACTCTGGCTTCCTCCCACTGTCCAAAAACATGATGTCAGGTACTTTGCCTTTCGCCCATTTACCACTGGAGATACGCACCAGCCTCCCCACAATTGTACAAGAACTAGTGGGTGTAGATAACAGATGGATGGATGTATTATCACGTAAATGCAGAGATAATCATGTGCTCTGTCTGAGTTTACCTTTTTGTCTTAATTGTCTTTAATTTGAGTAAGACATGTCAGAACATGCATAACTGTAACTTTAGCATAAACCATACCAGAAGCCAGAAATATCCTAAGTTTATGCCTGTATTTTCTGGATTTTTTTTTAACTTAGCAAGTTTAAATAAGCGGCTGGAGGTTCATGAAGAGACTACTAGTAATGATGCATCAAAGACTTGTTTTATTGAGGCATCCAAAGTAATTGGTGTCTGATTTTATGAGATATTTTCCAGTTTTCTGTGTATAGAAATGTTTGCATTCTCAGTGCTGCATTTTTTCCGATCTTTCTATCAGATCTTTCATGTTAAATGGAATAAACAGGGTAAATTTGTACACTTTCTACATTTTATTTGGAAGCATTTGAGCATATCATGTACAAAGTTTTTTTGTTGTTTTTTTTTCTTTCTTTTTTTTAATCAGAAGGACTCTTTCCAGTCTTAGTTGAAAACCTCTGGAAAGAGATTTTGCAATGTGAGAAATTTCTCTCTAGTTATGTGCTTTTATTTAAAACATCCTAACAGTAAACACCATCATAAGCCTAATTTAGAACCTCCTCTGTGGGAAAACAACATGGATGTGTTTTAAATATCTAAGAGGGAATGAAAATAATGAATGCAAAGAGTGCCATCTAGTGTACCATGATATATTATTATTATTTTCCATTCATATGAGTCTCAATAATATATCTTGCATCTACCTAATCATCAGTATTTATTTCAGAGCTGTCCTACTCATTATAATCATACAGTACATTGAAAATGTAACATCACATCCACATTTTAATAGCAGCACATATTTTCCTAGTTTCCTGGTTGTCTCCCTAAGAGTTATTGGTTGAACCTGAAACATTTTATTGGGCATAAAAACCAATTTTGTAGACAAAATGCACAACTTTTGAATACGAATGGGTGAACCATGCTTTGTGGTAAATGAACAACATTGTACTGATTTTAAATATTAACACAATTAACATCTAAAAAATGTTCTCCTGGTTTACTTTTATGTTAGAATAAAAAAGAATGTGCATCAGATTTGTCAATATGTAGTTCATGTCTGTTATAAAACAAATTTTCCTTTTGGATACAGATTTTTTTATTTAAATTTAAAATTAACTTATATTTCCCTTTTTTGCTCTTTTTAAAAATTATTCTAAGAAAATCATTCAGATCGTTTTCTTCTTCGTCTTCTTCTATCGTATTTATGGAAAAATAGTTTGTAAAAAGACTAAAATTAAGCAAAATGACGAAATAAGCAGCATTCTGTTGGTCAAATTGCAGTTTTTCTCCGCATTCACATAAGAAAGGAAGAGAAACCGTCATTGTTTATGGCAGGGGTGCCCAAAGTCGGACCTCAAGGATCCGGCATCCTGCGTGTTTTAGTTCTCTCCCTGGTTTAACGCACCTGGATCAAATGGTGGCCTAAAAAGAATACTGACATGCTGAAAAGGTTGTTGGTACTACCAGTGAGAGAACTTAAACGTGGAGGATGCCGGCCCTCGAGGACCGACTTTGGGCACCCCTGGTTTAAGGTATCCAGGATGCAGAATCCATAGAAACGGAAGAGAAGGAGGAAGACTTCCTGCTGTCTCTTTTTCTGTACTGCTGCATATTTCCACAAGATGTCAGCAGAGATCCGCAACATCTTACTAACTAAAACCGGATTCTTTCCTGTGGAGTAATGAAGCCTGCGACAGACTGTCTACCTGTCCAGGGTGAACCCGCCTCTCGCCCGGAACGTCAGCCGGAGATAGGCAGCAGCACCCCTCCAGACCCCTCTAAGAGACAAGGGTGTACAGAAAATGGATGGATGGATGGATGGATGGAGGGATGGATGGATGGATGGATGGATCCTCAACTGTGACCAGATCCTGCTGTACTTCTGTAATTCAGAGCAGAGCAAAGAACTATATTACAAACGATGTTTTTGTCTCAGTTATATAAGAACACGGACACTTTAAAAAAAATAGACAAGTTTCCCTTGTTTCTTTCTATCTATCTATCTATCTATCTATCTATCTATCTATCTATCTATCTATCTATCTATCTATCTATCTATCTATCTATCTATCTATCTATCTATCTATCTATCTATCTATCTATCTATCTATCTATCTATCTATTAAGGGAGAGTTGTAGGCTTATTATCAAGCTGGTTCATGTTGGAATTAGTCAATATTCATAATTTACATCTTTAAAATATAGCACTATGAGGACACAATTGAAACACCCTGAAACAAGAAGTGTTAAAGATTCCTTATGTACTGGGTAACTGATTATCCATCCTTGCAGGGTCACAGGTGTCAGTGGGGGAGAGGTATGGTTCTCCCTGGACAGGTCAACAGTCCATCACAGGGCAGCATAAATGCACAGGAAAAATAACCACTCACACACACCTGAAGACCAACTAGTCATGAGTTTTGGCCCGTGGGAAGCGGCCGGAGGCAACCCACACATACACAGGGAAAACATGCAAACTACATGTAGAAACACCTCACTCTGGAATTTGAACCAAGGACTTTCTTGCTTGCATATTATTTAAGATTTTTTAAAATGATGTCACCAGAAAGACAAAAGTATGGTTATGTGTGAATTCTCATATTTTAAAGACTAAAATAGAAAAGAAATAAAATAAATAAAGAACCTAATTACAAAACAGGCCACTCCTATGGAAAGTTGGTCTAGCACATGTTAAAATAAAATAAAATTTTATACATATATATATATAATTTTTCTACTATATATATATATATATATATATATATATATATATATATATAGCTTCCTAACTATAACCAACCTCTTTGACTCCTTCCAGTCTGGTTTTCGTGCTCACCACAGCACAGAGACCGCCCTCATAAAAGTGTTCAATGACATCCATATAAATACGGACTGTGGCAGAACCACAGTGCTGGTTCTGTTGGACCTCAGTGCAGCTTTTGACACTGTTGACCATGACATATTACTGAATCGACTGGAGAGTTGGGTCGGACTCTCCGGTCCAGTGCTTAACTGGTTTGAATCCTACATAAAGAACAGGGATTTCTTTGTTTCAATTGAAAACTTTTCATCAAAGAGGTCAAAGGTCACATGTGGGGTACCCCAAGGTTCAATCCTTTTATTCAATATTTATATGCTCCCACTAGCTCAGGTTATAACAGGAAATAATATTAGCTACCATAACTATACAGATGACACACAGCTCTACATTACGATGTCACCAGGTGACTCAGAGCCCATCCAATCACTAAACAGATGCTTAGAACAGATAAATGTGTGGATGTGCCAAAACTTTCTCCAGTTGAACAGAAACAAAACTGAAGTTATTATTTTTGGACCTACAGAGGAACGATCTAGAGTCAATGCACAGCTTCAGTTATTACAACTGAAAACCAGCGATCAGGCCCGAAACCTGGGAGTAGTGATGGACTCTGACCTGAACCTCCAGAGCCACATAAAGACAGTTACAAAGTCGGCCTTCTATCACCTGAAGAACATTTCCAGGATTAAAGGACTAATGTCTCAGCAAGATCTAGAGAAACTCATCCATGCGTTCATCTTCAGTCGTATTGATTATTGCAACAGCGTCTTCACAGGTCTGTCCAACAAATCAATCAAACAGCTGCAGCTGATCCAGAATGCTGCTGCTCGCGTTCTCACTAACACCAGGAAGATAGAGCACATAACACCAGTTTTAAAGTCCCTCCACTGGCTCCCTGTAGCTCAAAGAATAGACTTTAAAATACTGTTAGTTTATAAATCACTGAACGGCTTAGCACCACAATACATTAAAGATCTGCTGTTGTTGTATGAACCCTCCAGACCTCTCAGGTCTTCCAGTTCTGGTTCTGCTCTGCATCCCCAGAACCAGAACCAAACGAGGAGAAGCAGCTTTCAGCATCTATGCACCACAAATTTGGAACAAACTTCCAGAAAACTGTAAAACAGCTGAAACACTGACTTCTTTTAAATCTCAACTAAAAACCCACCTGTTTAGAATTGTATTTGAAATGTAATCAATTACAAATTTATGGATGGAACTTGACTTAATGCTTTGTTTTGATTATTGATTCTATATTGCATTGTGTTTCTGTGTTTGTAATGATGTAAAGCACTTTGAAATGCCTTGCTGCTGAAATGTGCTATACAAATAAAATTTGATTGATTGATATATATATATATATATATATATATATATATATAGTAGCAAAATATGCAAAAGCTCATTACAAATAGATGCATTGCACTGTATTCTATTTATGTGTATTGCAGTATGTAATTGGAAGAGTTAGATATTTTTATACACAAATCTTTCTTTTCAAACTATTTAGGCAATAAATGTGGATCATTGTGTCAATTCTCTTACTTAATTGTAAATGTCAGGATTGAAACCTTTGCTCTAAATCAGTGAGATCCCTCCTGTGCTTTTTGCCCCACATGTGAAAGTGGGTGTGTGATCCCTAGCGTGCTGCTGCCCTCATTGGCTGCCGGTGGAGCGGCGCTGCTGTGTGTATTTTGGACCGTTGGAGCGATACTGCGGTGTGCGAGTCTTAAACTACCATCAAGTGAACGGAAAACAGCAACATTAAAACCGGAAGTTAGTCTTTACAAAAATAAGAGCACGCATTAAAGCCTCTGACGAACAAGCGAAGCGAAAACTTCCCCTCCCAACTTCGCTAACTGTTTTAAAATGTCTCCAAATGCTACAAAAGTGAACTAAAATGTTGTAAGTGTGGAGAGTTTTAGCTCTGTTTTTCATCCTTCTGCTGATCCAATATATTTTCAAGGAGTCTGTCTGCAAGCTACCTTTATTGTGACAGGCTTCAAGCCTCAGTTCTGTAGATAAATACGTGCAACTTGACGCTGCAAACACTCTAGCAGGAGCGACTCTGTGGAGTGCACAAACTGGTTCGTTTGCCTGGCCGCCGGTGCTGCTGCTGCTGCTGCTGCTGCTGCTGGAACATCTACAGCGACAACGGAGGGAAACTGGAACACTGACGCGGCTCTTCACTCATTTCGGAGGAATATCGCGGCTTTTGCACCTTTTCTGTAAGGCGTTCATACTTAAAGAGAAGAGCCAAGTCCTTCGTCCATGGCCAGTCCGGTTACAGACCTTGGACAGTCTCATCAGCATCAACCTGTGCCGGAGTCGGCCGCCGACTCTGCGTTTCTGGAGGCTCAGAAATGGATCGAGGTGAGTTCAAAAACTCGAGTGCTGAATCACCTCATCAGAACCTGCTTCCTTTAAGCGCAGGTGTTTGTTGATATAGCATGGCCTTTATGTAGCCTCCTGTTTAAAGTGCACTTTATTTTATTGTTTCTTCACCTGTTGAAATAAGAAATACATTTCCCAAAAAATACTATGCAGGTTCATTGTAGCTGCATGCATCATCTAAATCCTAACTTTTACCCTTTAAACATAACCTGAATATAACACTAATCGTAAAGGAACAGTTTCAGTTATTTTGTCCAGGCCCTCCTCAAATTTGCAGAACGGGCTTGCTGTTGTACAGTGGCTGTTTAAAGTGACCCGGTGCGTGTTTGGCTGAAAACAATGAATGCATCATGTGGAATGGATTTTTGCCCCATTGCAGGCCCAGTCAACAATAATCACACACAAGCGAGGTTTTGTTCAGGGAGAATTTCAATCATGACACTTGTCAGTCTCCATTTCGTTTAAGTTTGTCATCATCCTGCTTTCAGCTGACTGACAACTGCTTCATGATTTTCACTTTACTTATTTTTTTATAATTAAAATGGAAACATTTTGATTTGGAATAGTGGAGATCTCCTTACCCTGTGGCATAAAATGTTTGACTGTCTTGGATTGTACCTGATGTTCATCTGTTCATTTTTTTTAGCTATTAATGCACATGCCAAGGGAAAATCTATGGCTTGTTGCTAGAATGCCATTTTTTCTGATCATTTCTGGCTTTCTTGAAGGTCTGATCAGCCAATTCTGATTTTAACAGATTCCAGTTATTTTAAGGAATAAAACATATAATTGTGACAAATGATCCCCAAGTTTCTTAAAAGATGTAATAGTTATGAATCCAACAGAAAAAAAATAAATAAAAAATTACAAGCTTATCCCCAAATGCAATAAAGCATATGTCCCCTTCACTGTTGGCTGCCTGGTGCATCTCTATTCCATATTTCTAATATTGATATTTTTATACTCTCACAACACACCATGTTATCTGCATTAAAAAGACACAGATAAAAGTGTCAGGCGCCTTTGTAGGCCTATTTAGCAGCTCCAAACTCCTCAGAGGGCCATGTCACATCTTTAAAAAGCCACCACTGACCTAGAATTCATGAGGCTGAGAGCAGATCAGTGGAAGTGAACTGAAACTGCATTTTTGTTGTTCTCCTCTCAGCTTTCTCCCTTGGGATCTGACTTCATTATCCCCACACACCAGTTGACAGTCACTCATTCCTGACTGAATCTAAGCACAAAGTTTCAGTCAACATCCAGTAATATACCAACTGCTGCACCAGTATAATGTCAGCACCTGATGCAAGAGGTTATGCCAGCAGTTTCCCCAGTTTGAGATTTATTGTCAAAGACAAATCAAACAATAGAAAACAGTTGAGTCTGGCATGTTTGGATGTGTATCTTCTCAGCAGTTCGTTGAGGATGAAGCTAACTTTCGTTTTATGAAAGGTGTTTTGCTCACAGTTTCAATTTTTGCTCAAATGGTGCAGACTTGACTAAGGAAGACATGCACAATTACTTCCTAAAGCCATTTTGGAGTTAGTTCATGCCAAACATAATTAGGCTGACTTCTTTTTTCCCCTTACATGGGTCACCTTTTACTTATTTTGTTTTGGCAGGTGAAAATAATTTAAAACCTGCCATTTATCATCTAACCACACAGACCCCTGCATCTGCTTTCAAAGCCAGATTCATGCCTCGCTGTTTGCCTGTCCTGGTGGTCTCACCATGGTTAAATCTTGAGCTAATTCAATGCTTCAGCTGTGGGTTGTGCGTCAATTGAAGTAAAGCTGTGGCAGTCAAAGGGCTTGTCATGAACTACCGGGATGCATCTTGCGAGGATTAGATGCAAAAGTAATTTTTCACAGATGTTTGATGAACTCAATGATGAGAGGTTGACACAAACTTTATTTTTGTAGCAAAATTATTACAGTTCCTCTAAAATTACAAACAACCAGTGGTGGATATTGCCAACTCAAAAGTTACTTTAGAGAAATCTAAGCATGATTAACATTTTCTCACATAGTGAGAAAAACACTGCCAATGGAGACATGCCCTTATTGGCTAGAAATGAACCAGACATTAATTGGCTAGAGTGAGACTTAACCATTGATAAAGGGGTTTGAATGCAGCCTTGCTCCAACACACCTGAATCAAGCTGTTATTCAGCTCTGCAGAGGCCCGGTAATGAGCCATTCATTCCATAGATGGAAGAACTGAATTTGGGCATCCCTAATACATAGGATAAGAATAAAGAAGTTAAGCTCTTTCAGTGACTTTATACTGGAAATACAGACAAACTTAAACCTAGAATCGCTTGACCAGTTCTAACTTCCATGGATGGGGCACATTGTGATTGCAAAATTATAACCAGAGCAATTTTAAAACTTGTTCTTGGTCTGTTGTGGTCAGTAGCTATCAAACATGGTCCAAAGCAGGAGCAGTGAACAGGCGACAGGGCCATGGGTGACTGAGCCTTACTAATGAAGGAGTGAAGACTGGTCTGTGGTCCAGTCCAGGAGTTGAACTACTATGGCTGAATTTACTGAGGTGTTACACAGTGCATTACATTTGGACCTGCATAGCTAAAGGCCAGTCAAAGAGCCTATGCTGACTCTTGTTCACCGCAGAAAACCCTAATAATGGGCGCGTGAACACCAAAACTGCACCAGGAAGCAGTGGAGGGACGGCTTGGTCTCACTAAATACATTTTCTTTTAAACTTGTTTGATGGCTAGGTGCCTTGTTTACTTGGGAACAAATGGGACCATGAAAGGATACACCATGGGAAGATGACAAGAAAGTAGAGACACTGTGATGCTTTGGCCAATCTTGGGCTGGGAAACCCTGGACATCTGCCATCCATGTGGGTGTTATTTTGACACTTCCCACCATCAAGTATTGTTGCATACTGCGTACACCCTTGGAAACAGTACTCCCTAATGGCTGTGACCTCTTTAAGAGCAATAATACTCCCTGCTACAAAGCAAGAATAGTTCAGGAATAGTATAAGCAGCACAACAATAAATATGAGGCATTAACTTGGAGTTGAAGTTCCCACAATCCCAATGAGTCTTGCAACTTACATGACATGACGGTTCTGCTAACATGTTGGCGCTGAAAACTAAGCGCACCTTCTGGGGCCTGGTGGAGTCCTTGTGTCAAAGGTTCAGGGGTGTCTTTTTAGCAAAGGGGTAGCTAACACATTATTAGACAGATGGTCATAATGTAATGAAAATGTTATGTTTGAAAATAATAATTATCGTGTTGAAATGACAAACTAGTCATGTAAAATATTCCTCAGCTACAACTGCCAGACAAAAGGCATCCAGCAGCATTCTTTGGAACAATCCAGAACTGCAGTGAAGCATTGACACCTGCAATTATTAAGTCTTTGATGGGTGCTTCTTCACACTCTCAACCCTCTCTAATGATGGTGCTTAAGTTCCTCTGAACTTCAGAGGAGTCTGGCTGGCCCTTTGATGAGAGCAGAAGCCCCCAGTTGGTTAGGTTGAATGATTTGTGTCGAACAGCCATGGGGCGTTTTGCTTGAACAGAAACCTGATGAAACTGCCTTATTTGTCTTCTTTTCTCTGAAGCATCTCAGTAGTTTGATGAATTGGCTTTTCTCTAACTGGTAGTTTAGGACAGTTCTGCCTCTAACAGAATCATGTGAAATTATAACAAATGACAGGTTGTGTAATTTCAACAGTTGTATAGTTTTGCCTGAGCTGAAGACAAATTTATTGCAAAACAGGCAGCTAGAATTATTAGAAACAAATTAGAACAAGCAAAAATGCAAATTATGTAACCTTATCTAATCCAAAACCTATACTGAACTGAAGCCCCAGAAATCAAGCCATTTTTTTTACTGGCAGCTTGATTACTGTTGGTACTTTTAGGTTTAAGCTGAAAAATTTTGTTCAAAATTTGATTACTCAGTCTGTTAATTTTGTTTGTTCAAATAGCTTTCAAACATGAGTTTGAGTGATTACAAAGTGAAATGATTTTAGTCGTAATGCAGGATCAGCAAGGTGAAAACTGTCTGGATTAGTTTGTTTGTTGGCTCTGTGCTCTAACACATTCTAGTCTAAACAAGGTTTCTTGGCACAATGTTTTTTTCTCCTGAGCATGTGTGAGCGTGTTGGGTGTCCCTTTTCTTACCAAGTAAAAACACATCTGGAAATTTTGGAATAATATAAAGATGCCTGAATGGAAAAGTGAATGGAGAAGTCTCGACATGCCAATGTCTCAGATCTCAGCAGACAGGTCAGGCATATTACAGAGATTCTCTTCAATGTTTATATTACCATGTATACTATATTTAGACTTACTGCTAGCATAAACCCAATTATGACATACACTGATGGGGGGAAAAAAGGTTGAATATGAAAATAAGATGTGTACATTTTTCTAGTCTTGGATTATACATCTATGCATTTTTATTGCCCTGTTACAGGATTTCATGTCACCTGTTTAAACTCCAATTTGCTGCTTCCTGATCCATGCCTTTGGCTAAATAATTGTTGCTCTTTGTTAATGGATTTTGATCCAGTCTTTTGTTTTGGATCAGGTTGCTTGTTTCTGTCACAGGATCTGGCAACAGCTCTGGCACAGTCTGTGCAAAACAGGATGAGTGCTGGCAAAAAGAGCACATCCTTCTGGAGCAAAGGGGAAACCTGAATAACTCTCAGTATGATGATGGATGTGCATATAAATAATCAACTTCTGCTAACACCATAATCTAAAGTGGATTAGGTGAACTCACTACTTGACATTTGCATGCTTTCAAGCAACTCATATCCACTAAAGATTTCTAAACATATTCTTCTTTTAAAAACTATTCAAAATTATGCTTAGATATTTTTGTCCGATTTGCTTTTAGGAGCATTTTTATTTTCTCTACACTTCTAAAACGCTCTTTAAAATTCTTAGTGAATTTTAAAGAATTCTTATAAAAAGTTTTATCTACACTCACCACTGATTGAACCATCAAAACCTCAAAAATTTGACCTTTTTTCAATCAGTGAATGTACTAAACTAAACACTACCAGGCTGCAAGTCAAAGCTTTACAGAAACTGGAAATTGGCCTTAAAATTTCAATCACTGCATCTTTAGTAATTGTTTTTTATTTAACTGAAATTCTCTGAGGGCTTTGTGAAAGACACCATTTAAGGTCTTTATTTTTTTTAAGTTAAACATTTTTCTAGTGGAATAAATTAAAGGAATTCACCATTACTTTTTTTCTATGGAAAAGAAGAGGAGCCCAGATGGAGGGATGTCAGAGAAGGCGGACCATGATGCATGGTTGTTTACCAAGGCTGCCGTCCACACTGTGTTTAGTCTTCGTTGTTGACTCACACAAACTGTTCCCTGTGAGATGTAAAAGAATGCAGATATTTTACTGGTCAGCTTGATAAGGTACTTTTTATGTTCAAGTGTACACTTCAGTAACATTTTTAATTCATTATAATTAACCGGCTCTTGAGCTGTAATTAGAGTTCTTTGTTGTTCAGGATGTTGTTTCTTTGAGCAGAGGTCAGTCTCGAAAAGCATAAAGTCTTGAACATATTTATTTGGTTTGTTTATGAACTTATGTAAACAAAAATCTTGCAATCTACTTTAACATAAGATTTTCACCAATTTGCCCTCATTGTTGTAGTTAGTTAAATGATTTATTTCAGTTTAACAAACATCTGTAATTACTCTGTCTGTGTTTAGTTACGACCTGCTGCATGATATCATTTGCAGTTTAGGTTCTTTGTAATTTCATCCTACAGAATGGACCGTAATGTTAAGGGTTGAGCTTTCTTGGCAGTTGCCGTTGGAGTACTTGGGCTGCATTGCTATGACTACAATCTGTTGAAGAATGTAATTTTAGAAGGAAGTGTCGGTCTGAGAAGGATTTAGGCCACTTGAAGGATGTTCCATTCATCACTTAGTGCTCTTATGAGGTTTAGACCCAGGATGTACAAAAGACATCCCTATCTTTACTACCATGATTTATGAAATCAGGGTGTGCATAGCTTTTGTGCTCGCTAAAGTATTTAATCATCCATTTTTAGTGTTTTTTAATGCTGTTGTTGTTTAAGGTAGCACTTTCTTATTTTCAGAACTGCAATGTTTGATTTAAAATCAGATTAAAGAAAAACTGTGTAGAATTCCAACATTTGAAACATAAGATTTAAGAACAAAATTCCAAATGTTTAGTCTGTCAGTAGTGTCATTTTTCCAATGATAACAGAGAGCAAAGGGCAGGAATTTGCATCTTTGAGTCTACATTAACACAAACCAGACATGGACTCTGTTGAAGACCTGAGCTAGCAGTTAATTATTGTCATTTCCTAAAATGTGGTTCTTTAAGCAGCTATAAAGCATCATGGAATTTGAGAAAATTAACTCAAGAATTGTTAGTTTAAATTTTTCTTCCAATGCATAATGTTTATTCTAACCCTAACCCTAACCCTACCCCTGACTTATAATAATGTAGTGTGAGCTGAAGGGTTGGTCATTGGAGAAATGTGATTTTTTTTTTTGTCTTAAGTGTTGTGCAGCTCAAATAAACCTGTGAAAGTTACAGATGAAAGTTAATTCTGTGACGATCACTGAGTCACAGATGCAAATTCCTGCCCTCCACTCATTAAGAATCTGTCAATCTTTTCAAGTTGTGTTGCAAATAACTGCTGTGTTGACACAGTTGAATTAGTGAAAATGGTACCACTGAGGAAACGTGTTTGAAAGATATTATCAACTTTTAACTGCAAGTACTAAACCAGATCTTGTGTTAGAACTCCTTTTACACTGGTTGTAAAAGACAGAATTAAGAACCACTGGCAGAGAGCCACTTGGTGTAGCATTATTTCTTCTTTAGAAACCGTTTCCTTCTAAATTTATGTACTGGAACACAGTGCAGGGAGATTTACTGGTTAGACATAACATTATGACCACTCACAGATAGTCATTTGCACTGATTATCTTTCTGGCAACTATATCCTGTGATATATTAGGCAGCAAGTGGACATTTTCCTCCAGAGTTGATCTGTTAGAAGCAGGAAAAAAATCTGCAATTGTAATGATTTCCGCAAGTTTGATCAGGGCAAAATTATGATAGTAGTTTGTAGCTTGAGCTACACCCTTTTTATTTTTAATTGTAGATTTCAACACAAATTACGTACATCGAATGGTTTGTTCCATGGTTAGCCTTATGTTGTTGAGGGTTTTGGTTTGTCCTCGTCTGTAAGGAGAATCACTTTCTTTAATTGTCTGCTTTTGTTTTGTGGCTTTTTGCTCCTGTGAAGCGTCTGAGTGCAAGTTTGAAATCAACATTTGCAAATATTCTCACTCAGCTCACAAATCAAATGCAAATTAATGTTTGACCTTTTCACCCCTTTCATTTGACTTCTTTTTGGTAGTTTATGGGAACCAGTAAAACTGCTCTTTCCAGGCCTTGTTTAGCTTATGAAAAATGGGGTCACATGTACATGTTAGTCATATTTATCACTTCTTAAATTGATCAAAACAGCAGATTTAAATTTCTTTCTGTAAGTAATTTAATAATTTAACATTTTAAATCAAAGGTAAAGATCTCTTGGCCTCATCGTGTTAGATGCAAACAAATGAATGCTTTTTATGTATGTCAGTCTATTTCAGTGGATTAAATGCTTCTGAATAAAGTGCAAAACTGAAATTAGTTGTGCAGTATGATTTTAGATTTATGTGAAAATATTACTTTGAATGCATTTTTAATAATGCTTATCTAGCTCATGTTGATTCAGTGACATTTTAATGGCAGTAATTGGTAAACCAGTGAAGCATTGCCTCATTTTAAAAGTTGGTAAGGATGACGTTTGTTCTACCTGTAGCTGATTTGTTTAGTGATGTGTTCTCGAGGAGCCTCCAGATAAAGCAGTGAATTGAATGGTTGCTGTTCATGTTCAGTAGAAGCAATGTGGATGTTTTAAAGCTCTATCTGTCTGACAGAAGGATGATGTTCATGTGAAACAGGAAGGTTGATCTTTTCTGGTGACATCTACAGGTTCTTCATTTCACAACCAAATTTATTTAAATGAGGTGGTTGCTGGACTTGGTGACAACAGCGTTACTCAGTTATTCTCATTCTCATCACAACTTAGACAACAGTATTTTGTTTAAGTTGTGTATTTTGACAGTATTGACCACATTAGACGTCACATTTTGTAAGGATGTTTAAAAAGCCTTAATATTTTATTGATTCCAGTAGCGATCGAAGTGGCAAAAAATAGAAGGCTAAGAAAATTTGTCTTTAATAAGATGACAAGTGGCACAATTCCTCTTAAAATATCTATTAAATAAATAAAACTAAACATTTTTGTTTTATGTATATCTTCCTTTTTATATTTGTCAGACTTTCTGTGGCATTTTAGTAATCCAGTATTTTGGGTGATGAACAGAGGATGGCACATGACGCACACTTTTCTTTCAGCCATCTGGAACTTTTTCTTATTATATTTTTCTACTCAATTCAAATACAAATCTGGTGGAATCTACCGATTTTTCTCTCTTTACACTCCAGATGTCTGAAGCTAAATCTTTGCGTACTTGTATCAGGTTTCTGTTATGGCAGATTGATTTTCCTCCTAATTCTCTCCTTGATGCCACCAAGGCATGACCAAATTAAAAAAGTAAAAAAGAAAGAAGATCAATTCAAATTTTAAATGCCTGTGAAGAACACAACCCACCCAGCATGTCATCTGCTCACTGTTTCTCTTTGTGTCTGTGGGTACGCCTCAGAGTGTGTGTCTCCTGCCTGATGTCTGAAGTCTGTCTGTGACAAGGTGAACAGAGTCATCTTGTTCAACTGCTGTGTGTGTGTGTGTGTGTGTGTTCATGCTCTGAAAGAGAAAGCTTTCAACAAGAAAGATTAAAGCAGGGTAGCATTCAAACTGTGTTGCAGCACTCACACATGCACACGCACACACAGTGCTGTGTTAAAGAGAGGCAGCCGGCCGTGTGCCAGGCTGCACAGTCATTCTCTGCAGGAAAGCTGTTGGGTAGGGTTGTTACTTAGCATGCTTAGAGGTAAATCTAATAAAAGGGTCACCCTGAGAATAAACTGATAGGCGACAGCACATAAAGTGCCTTAGTGTTAGGCTTTGATCTTTTAAGCCTAAAAACATTGAAAAAAAAAGCCTTCTGAAAATAGCTATTAATACAAGAGGGACATTTTGGCTTTTTTATTACTTATTTATTAAATAAGTAGCCACATGGCAATGTCAAAATCCTCGATGAATTAAACAGGAAGTGCTTTTATTTTGAAGAACCCAAAGTGCTTTGGCAATGAAGCTATCTAAACAGAGATAGAATAAAGAAGCAAGTTAAGTTTTGAAATTATCCACATTAATTTAATGGTGATTTCAGTTTGTGGTGATTTTTATATTGCTACAGCAGGCATACGGGTTGTTATAATTAACAACCCGTGGAAGCTTAATTAACTTCAGATCTGTAACATTCCTAGTTAACAAGTCAAATGCAACTTTAAACAAAAGAATATGCACATCTCTGACAGGCGTGGTCTGTGGTTGACAACTTTAAATAAAAACACCAACTCTGAAGTTGCCATTAACTCCTTTTACTAGCTTGTACTGTTAAGAAGTATTACAGGAAGTCCTAAGGAAGCGCATAATAACAACTATAACAGCTGCATTATAGTTGTTATAACTATAGAGAGAATCATTTACTTCTCCTTCTCCCATGAAATTGGACAAGAAAATATTTGTTCATTAGTCATGAAATGACTCGTTAGAACAGGGGTGCCCAAGGGCCGGCATCCTGCCTGTTTTAGTTTTCTCCCTGGTTTGACGCACCTGGATCAAATGATGGCTCCTTAGAAGGCCTAAGAAGAACACTGACATGCTGAAAAGGTTGTTGGTACTACCAGGGAGAGAACTAAAACATGCAGGGTGCCGGCCTTTGAGGACCGACTTTGGGCACCACTGGTTTAGAAGGTGAGCCTAAGTCAGCTTTAAATTCGATGTTATGGTGGCTCCATTATGTTCATTGCTAAGGTCTGCTATTATGTAAATGCATGTAGTACAAGAACATGTTTAAGCATTCATAAAATAGAATTAGCATTAACAATGACAATATTTTCACTGGATATTGCAGGAGAGACTCACACTAGCTGAACACATTAAAAGTTACATACTGCAGTTAAGACATTAACTCCTCATGCCTTTACACCAAAACCTCACTTCAAAAATACAGAACCAACTCCTTATTAATGACTTTCACAGGTTTTAAGTACAGTTAGTATTATGTAAATATGCTTTTTTACCTGAAACCTAAATCGGCTTGCTTCTTTGTTTTCACCAGTGCCAAAAGTTGGTTGAAATTCGACCTGCTTGAGTTACAGCAGGTCGAAAATGACTTGAACTCAAGTCATTTTTTAGGCTTTAGTGGGAACACAAAAGCTAAGGAACAAGAAAAACCTAATTTATCTGTCTTTGTAAATGGAATTGGAGAAATCACCACTATTCTCTTAAAGGAAAACAAAGCTGATTAAAAGCAGTTTTATAGTAAAGCTATTCATGCCTTCTTCTTGTTATTTACTGGCTTTCTTACTTTTGACAGGAAAAGTAGAGCCTCTGGAGCTGTTTTGAGTTGTTCCTTTGAACACACTACAGAGGAAAAGTGTTTACGTTCTAGTTGAACGCCCAGCTTCTATTTAATTAAACAGGAGCCACAAATCAACAGTGAGCCAGAAATATGTGCAGGTTACACAAGCCATGTTGCTCTACGTCACTTGTCTTGTAATCTGCCAAAACTATTGATTGTCCTCATTTACAAGCAGGGTGGTCACATTGCCTGCCTCTGATTTAATTCAGGATTTATGCATTCCTGTATGGACTCTGACATTTTGTATACAGGTCAGTTTAGAAACCATAATTAAACCTTTGCAAATGTGCAACAACTCTTGTAGTTGTTATGAAAAGATTTTATGCAGATGTACCCTTGCTATTAGCTTAAAGTCATTGCATTAGGTGTTATTCTGAAACCTTCCTCTATCCTGAGGTGTATGAAGCTTTTAACAGCAGATAAATGGGACCTTTTGAGGGAAAAGGCAGTGACTGATGTTTCATCACCATCCAGGGGATGTTTCTAATTAGGTCATGCAGGATGAGCTGGTTTTTTAGTTTTCTAAGCCGGCGCTCTGGGGAGCTGGACTCTTTCTGACTGCCGAGGGAGTAAGTGAAACTTGACTGACAGTCATAAAGCTGTAATGTGAGAATTGTTTAAGAAACACAGCAGCTTTTGTCAGAATATTGGCTGTATTACAAGTGAGTGAAAAAAGCAGAAACATAACATGTCTCTTGTGGTTACAGATCTTGAAAATCTATCCTTCCCACCCATTCCCTGAATACATTTCAGATTGTTGTTGTTATACAACTGTAACAACAATCTTGGCAAAAGTTGAAAGTGACAGGCTAGTGATAGAAGTTCAGAGGGGTTAGTTAAAACCTAGAGATCTCAAAAACTGAACATTTGGAGTTGTTATAAAAATGGTTTATATTAAGTACTTTGGTGTTTTATTTCGAGTTAAATAATCAGGTCATTTACATGACTCTGGAGAACTTGACTGCATGCTGAGGAGGTAATTCAGCTATTAGCTTCAGGTGTGTTGGATCATTGACACACTTTAATGCTGCAGGAAAACAGCCTTTGATGATTTGAGGGCCCCTGTCTTTTCCCGACTTGAAAGCTCTATGCAGACTCTCCATGCCTCCTTCTCTGTTTTTAGTACTTTTCCATGACAGAGTTATAGCACCACTTGCAGGCCTGGAATAGTTACAACAGCATTAAAGCTCGTTTTCATTGTCTTCGTGTAGAAGTCTTTTCTTTTACAGATTGTATGTTCAGAGAAATCTTGTAGGAACAACATAAATAATGGGTATTTTAGGGACAACGGTTTTCATCCAGATCAGTCTTTTCTGTTTGTTGGTTGTTGAAACTAAAAGCTAAAGTAGCAGGCCGTCTTTTTGAATCGGATAGGTTTAGATGACTCAGGTTTGCCATGAATGGAAGCTTTTTGAACTGAGTGGGATTGCTTTCATTGTTGTTCACACAGTGTGTCATACACATTACTCTGTGCCCACTGGGTCTAACATTCCTACAACCCCCTAGTCCTCATCCCATTCAGACACCAGCGCACACACATGCACTCTCACACATGAATACTGGCTTCGCCCCATTAACAATGTGTGCAGCCATCAGACTCTGGGAAGTGACACAACCGTACCAACACTTGCCTGAACTTCCCTGCATGATGACAAAATATACATACACTTGTTTTATATTAATGCAGGCAGATGGTATCTCTTATCAAAGGATCAGATGAAAGAAAGTTTTATCTGATCCTTTTTCACTTTATCTTGAAATGGCATAAATAATATTATACCAAAATAAAAACATCCATGCATCTGTGTCATGAATGAAAAAGAGGAGAAAGAGGTTTAAACTTTACTATAATATTTGCCAGATATGCACTTCCTGCTTTCATGTTTTGTTTTGGTAAGGACATGAAGGATTTACAAAATGCATCGTGTTTACTGTCTTTGCTGACCAATTTGACTATAATGAAGAAATGTAAACAAATGTAGAATTTTACACAGTGAACACTGTCAAATTTAGATTTTTGCCAATATTCACGTTTCACAAGCAATATGTCCATTCTTTATTGAAAATACTATTTTCTTTTCTATCTCACTGTACATGCATTTTAATGCTGGAATTTTTCCCACATTTGACTTATTTTCCACATTTAAGTAGTTCTTGCTCTCCTTTTTAATATGTGTCTGTGCATAAAATCAGTCAAAACCGTGCAGCCAACCAGCACTGGATTTGATCAGGTCTATATCTAGTTTGTATCTTTATAATCCGGCTTTAAATAAGCTTAAAGAAGAAGTCAGTATCAGGTTGTTGTAACAGAAGTGGATCTATATTTCCGTTTTTAAAATCTATGAAGCTACTAATGCTCTGATAATATCTTCTTTTCTGATCTTTAAAGTTGCTTCATTGTACATTGAATTCAGATTTGCTGCTTGAAAGGTTTTTCTGCACTCAGGTATGCGTAAGCTCCATTAAAAGTGAAGAGGATAAAAGCTTCTTTTAAAAGGCAGAAGTATGACTTGGACAGTAGAAGTCCTGTTCTCTGGAACTGCAGAAGGTCAGGCTGTGTGGAGCGGCAGCAGCAGGCAGAGGTCTCCTCAGGCTCCTTCAGAGCTGGTTCACTGCCAGCCCTGCAATTTAGGAAGCTTGTATGTTGAATACTGGCAGCAGTTTAACTTTGGCAGACCATTTAACATTTCACATTGATGGACTAAATGCTGTCTAAAGGTGCTCTATTTTGTTCTTTCTTTGGTTTTTCCTTGATATCATCTGCATAAACTAGTACTTAATCACAGCAGATAAGAATATTAAAAGAGTAGGCCTTGAGTAGCAGTAATGATGAGTAATAATGAGGCCATATAACACAAACCTATCAATCATTCAAGGGAATAGAGGCCCAAGTTATAAATCAGTATTACATCTAGATTCAAAAGACAAGTTAGAAAAATGTGTTTTGAAGTTACAGTTTATTAGAAACTTCTCAGCATCCTTGTGTCATGTCTTTGCCAGCAGCCATTTTTTGCATTCATGAACATGCATATACAAATTACTCTTTTGAATCACCATATAAGTGTGGAGAAACTATTTTGTATTAGCCAAACTCTGATTTGATAGTTTTTCTACATTTTAATCAAGACAAAGAATACTTGGGTATAAACCTGAAAATTGTTTCTTTTCTAACATGCTAATATGTTATTGATTCTGAATACATCCATTAATTTGCCTTTAAGCAGACTCAAGTAAGATAGGTGAATATTAGCTTATGTGTACTTGAAAACAAAGTCCAAAATGTGAAACTGCTCTAAGTAACGGCCCTAAAAAACAAAGCTTGCTCAGAAATTGCTAATGGCATTTTCATTAATACCAGATATTTAAAGCATGAGGCTTCTTTATTATATTACATAATTTTGAGAAAGGCTGTCAACAAAAGACTGTCAACGAAATACGAACAGGGGACATTTTGTTTAATAGTTGTACATTTGAGGGCTATCATCCTCATCCACTTCTGGAGTTTTAGATAATCACTAATCCTGACTGTTAATCTTAGCCCAAATTAAAACCCCAACAACATTATGCTGTATCACTAAAACTGTCACATGCCCAACAAATACCACGTTGCCAACATCTCCCGAAACGCAGAGGCAAACAAAAGGGCAATAAATATTGTTGATTAATGTCAGTCCTGTTTTATTTATCAGACCGGTACTGAACATGTTTAGCATTGGTCGGTACCGATATTAATGCCATTATATTGTGCATCCCTAGAAATGCATTTGAGAAACAAGTTTTGTTTGTTCATTGAGTTAAGCTGTTACCTGAAATGCATAAAACCTTAAATGTCTACACACAGCAACAGGTTTTTTTTTTTTTATTTGTATTTTTTTTTTTACCCCTCCAGGGGGCCTTTTGTGGGCTCTAGTGTCCCTTATGTGATAGTGGGGTGACAGGAAACAGGGAAGGAGAGGGGGGAAGACAAGCGGCAAATGTCGTCGGGTCCGGGAGTCGAACCCGCGACGGCCGCGTCGAGGACTCAAGGCCTCCAAATACGGGTCGCGCTACGCCCTACGCCACCACGGCACGCCCCACAGCAACAGTTTTTGTTGGCACTCTCAAGAAACCTGAGAATACCTAGAACTCATTAATGTTCTAAGCTTTGTAGCAATGTAAACGATTCATCTCTATTGTCTGAAATGGTTATATCGTATTTTGACTGCAGTTATCTTCTGAAAAGCTTACAAAGTGATAACTCAACACAAAACAGACTATTCAGTGCATGTAAACTGTTGTTTGTCTGAAATATTTAGGCTTAACATTCCAAAGCTTGAATGTGTTTTTAGGAATGCTCAGTCCTGTTAAATTCATTGTGTTGACGAAACCAAGTTGTAGACTTTTTAATGTTGATTTCTACTGGACAGAATTGCCTTAAATGTCCAAATTAGATTAAAATCTGTTGTAATAACCTGAATAATGCCCTGTTTTGATGTTGCTGTTGACAGAGAATGTCAGTGAAACTCCTGATAAGACCTGCTGAGGACAAAGTTTTGCGAGGATATGAAGAAAGAGCATGTAAGAACATGCAGACGGGGAAGAAAAGAATTTTTTCATGCTGACAGATTAGGGGGCTTGATTTGTTTTGACTTGTGTACGGACCTGGCTCTCTGAAATTGACAGTATAGAAAGGAATTTCATTTCTGTCATTTTTTTCTGATGTTTTTAATAAACATCCAGGATCTGTTGCCAGGATACTGTTGTGAGCATTGTGCCACTTGTGAATAAACTCCAAATCCAACTTTTAATACCAAGGAAGAAATTTCAAGTCAACACATTTTTACTACAATTACTCTATTCTGAGCCTGGATCATTCCCAGGTTCCTAGTGTAGCTTAAAAATACAAGACGAAGAAGTGAGAGCAAGAGACAAAAACAACAGAGTAGGCAAGTTATTTGAAATTGCATATAGACTCAGTATTTTCATCACTTGATCAAGGTTTAAAACCAAATATGGGTTTAAATATGAGCTCCTTATCATGTTCTTTCAGCAAATTGCTTCCACACCCTAATGATCGCCTGGTGGCAAAGGCAAAGTGTTTTTTTTTTTGTTTTGTTTTTACACCTCTGAATGTGGCAGAGGGACAAAAACAAGGCCTGTTGCAACACTCTGTCGCTGTAGAGATTGGTCATACTAAGACAGTCATTTTAAAGTTCTTAAAGATCCTGAATTGACAGAAAAGTCAAGTGAACCTGAAAACATTCACATGCACTTCATAAATCCAACAGTCTATCTGTGAAGACTCAGGCTGATCCTGAGCCCAAAGAAGACGCCTACTGATGCTGACTGTGTCAATTACTGTTGGACCATGTCTGCAATAGAAGGGCTTAAAGAAAAAAAAAGCTCCTCTCAAAGTGAAACCCGACTGTTTCAGGCATTTATCAAAAGTTGGAAGAAAGTTTATTTTCTGACAAAAAAAAAAAAAAAAAAATGGTCAATGTCATGATGGCCTCTGACGATATTAACATGGCAGATCAAACGGGAGATGTTTCTAAGCAGCACAGTAGCAGAGGTTGATCTGGGAGCATTTTCCTTCAAAAGAACAGTAGACCCTCAGGTTATGCACGACTCGGTGGTAATATTGCAGCAATTACCGTCTTGACTATAGGTATTTGTCTATACAACAAGACAACCATGCAGGTCATCCAGGAAAATAACGTCTCTCTTTTGAATCATCCTGCATGTTCACTTTTGCAGATGGATGGCTAGGGAGGTTTTAAAAACTGGTTGTCATGTCGTGACCATAGCTGTCCTTGATGATGATGATAGTTTCACCATATGGAGCAACACTCCCATATGTCTACTGGAAAAGATTGCAACACTCAGGTGATGTGATGAGCAACTGTAAATCCAAGTATTTTACACAATATCTTTGTAGTCACCTACTGCGTAAAGGCAATTACAGCAATTGTCACTCAAGCCAATTTGGAAACTGTTGGGATTAAAACCCAGCTCAGCCATATATTTGTTCTAGGCTAACCCACGACTAGGCCTTCATTAAACAGGTTAATACTGCCAATGAGCTGTGGACCAGGTCAACATGAGGGTGCCCTCTTGTCTGTCAGAGTTTGACTACACTCCTTGTGTGACCACTGGGTAGATGTTGTTTTGTGCGTCAGGAAAACTGTAGCTGGCAGGATATTGGAGACTAGGGGAAGCACATTGAAAAGCCCAGCTGCTTAAGTAGCTTAGCTCAAAGAACCAGTGTCGACATCAAGAATCTTTGTTTCCTATCCGGGTTCTTGGAGAGCTTGTCTCTAAAATCCTGTCGGGTATGAGAGAAATGCTGAAGTTGTGCTTTTCTGTGGACTCCATGAGTTGGTCAGTGTGTATTTCTTACATTGTTGCATCTGCTTACTGTCTTTTTAAGGAGCAAGGTGAACATCTGGTTCATGTTAAAATAGTAATAAAAGTATAACTATTGCAGTGGTTCTAGTAAAGGTGTTAATGCACTGGAATGAAAATTAGAGAACCCAACTGAGACTGCCAACTGTCATGAAATCATGATAAATAAATGAGAAGTTGTGATTTTTTTTTATAATAAAAATCAACAAAAAGAGCAAAAATAAAGTTTTTATACCACTGCTTAAAATACCTAATATGCACATTTGTTTGTCTGCCACTTTGCTTTCTGAAGTAACATTTACAATCGGACTAAAGTTAGCTATTCCTTTCTTTGATATATTAATGTCTTTTTTTCATTACCAGAAAAATTCCCAAATAGGTTTATACACTTTCTTTAGCAAGGAAAAGATAGACTTCCCAAGTTTAGTCAGAATAAACGGCTGACTGACAGTTTGCACTGGTTTTTCACATTTTGTCAATTAAAATTACAGTGGAACGGGTTCTAGCGGGTTTTCCTGGAGGATTGCTCTGTATTTACCTCCATCCATCTTCTAGAGGTGTACATTAAAATCATGGCTCAGTTGGTATTCGGATTCTAAAGTCACAGCAGTAAACAAAGAATTCTTGTCATTTTTTAAAATTATATTTTATTATGGTATAAAACAGTGTTCCAGTCTTCAGGGACCTCTACATGTTTTAGGCATTTCCTTTCTCCCACACACCTGACCTGAATAAGTGGGTGATTAAGAGGCTTCTGCAGCACTTGATGACATACAGAGCAGGTCATGCAATCACTTCAATCAGATGTTCTGGAACAGAGACACAACTAAAATATGCAAGGCAGCAACCCCCGATGACTGGAATTGAGAAACTCTGATCTAAAACTTAAAAATGTGAAAAGTATAGAACTGACTGGAGAAGTCATTGAAGTTTTTTTTCCAATGAATATAGACGTATGAGCAGGTGTACCCACTGCCTGGATAGATAGACACATAGCTAGATAGATTATACAATAATATAACAACTTGAAAACAAAATGTTTTAAATCAAACTGTGCCCATATTTGAGAATGAACGTTGTTTAAATCTGTTTGGAGTTGCGTTGGTATTTTGACAACCTAGAACACCAATTGTACCTGAACTCTCCACAGCAGCTGTTGGGAAAATCCCTGTTCATCAAGGGGATTCCTCCCACTTGCATTTTAGAATATGTACAGAGTTTAGGCTTATTGGATACTACAGAAAGTATTTTGGTCATCAACTTATTTTTCTCCAGTACCAGTGACCTTTACTTTCCACCTGAACTTTTTTCAAGTGAGTAATTCAGTCCAGAGCAAGCTTATTGCTTTTAGAAAAAGGATTCAGCTCACTTTTTCCCTTTATATTGCAGTATGAGAAACTTAATGTTCCCAACTAGAATTTAGTGATAGCTAGGCATCCTCCCTGCTTTGTTTTTGTTATCACTTTCTAAAGTGGGACTACAAAATGTTGCATTCTGTTCAGGTAGAAAGCAAATCTGTAATCATTTGCATACCAGACTGACAGGATAGTACCAGCTATTTTTGGTATGAATACATAAATAGCTGGTAGGCCCTGACCATCTACCATTTTGGATTTTATTCGATAAATCACTACGTTTGACACAACAGATAGCTTTCAGAATTTTTGCAAATAGCTATCTGAAAAATTGGTGGGTATTAAAAATGAGTTGTGATTCACAAGCGGAAAACAAGGTTGGTCCTCTGTAATAATTTATCAAAATTCTCCCTGGCAACTGCCTGCCTAATCTCAAACCAGGAAGCCCCTCCTTTGTCCTTTATGCCCCAAGATGTCAATCCACGGGGGTAAAATGTTGGAAGGAAAGGTGGTAGCAGAGAACGGCACCAATGGAGACTTGGAGTGGAGTTAATCCACAACAAAAACATTGTTCCACCTTCGAAATCAGGATGTAAACGGGACAGAAAGGCTGGAAAGCTGACATTTAGCTGAGGGCTAGTCCATGTCAGTCACAGGAAATTTGTCTTGTTCAATCACCGGAGCTTATCAAAAGTAAAAGAGAAGGAAAGGGATAAAAAAAGGAGCTGGGTTTTGGAATTCAGGCAATTTAAGCTCCAAGGAAAACAGATTTGTAAGAGGGAGCAGCCTCTTCTGATGAAATGCCAGGTTTTTGCTATCGATGTATGTTATAGGTCTTTAAGTAAAAGCCAGTTCTTATTTCACAAAGTTAGAAACTCCATTTTAATTTAAATTTACTGCTGGGCTGTTGTTTCTGAATGCCCACACTGTTCTTACCCACAGCCTACTAGCTACATAACACCAGTGAGTGAGACGGAGGACAAATGGCACAGTCTAGCATGGGAGTGTGTGGTAGACATGTTAAGTCTTCAAGGACTACATGTGATAAAAATCACAAGCAATAAAACATGAGCCTGTTTTTTTATGTTCATATAGAACAGTGTTATAACATTGCTTGAATCTACATGCAGAAACTGCAAATTATCTGCAGTTTTATTTAAAAAATCTTGAAGTTAAGTTCAGAACCTACGTTTGGAAATGTCTTCCTGGCTCCAAGTGATGTTTCCTTAAACATCGGAGAGTAAAACTGAGTTAAGCGTCCATGGGGTCTCTATATTTTCTCCTTATATTGAAAATCTAATCAGTATGTTCCTTTTGACAGATGGACTCATCTCCAGAGACAGATGTGTGACACCAAAAACACCATAAGAAAACATTTTCCTGCAGTTTGTCGCTGATCACAGACCAGTGGTCACAGAACTCTGGAGGCCAGAATATGCCTGACCATATGCCTGACCATTACTTTATTATTATGTGGTGATAATTTTATTGCTGATTATAACTGTGTTTGAATATTTATTTTTACTGCAAACGTCTGCTGACAACTGAACCGTAAATACAGCAATGAAATCAGTGTGTGTTGCTGAGTAGGAGAAATTCATGACTAATCGGGGCTTGTGTAAGGTTTCCCACGCCAGCTGACTCTCACAGGATTCACTGTGTGCCTGGGAACATTTGTGCTTTTCTGGTAAAAATGAGACGGTGACAGCAGAAAGATGAATTTGTTTGTGTTTCTTAATACATGAAAGCAAGTTGATGTTTTTGAAGCAGAAATAAATGTACTTTTTGTTCTCCAAAATACAGAACAGATTTCAGTGTTGCTGTAAACTTTTTTTATGGGGTGTAAACTCCTAGATAACAAAACTTTTATTGAGCCTTTCTGTTCTTAATAACCCTAAAAAAATTCTTTCATTTACAGAAGCGTTCAGCGTGTACACATTCCTATTAAAATGTGATGTTCTCTAATGCCTGTCAGCATTTAATAGTGCAGCCTTGGTCTTGCCATCTTTTGATGGTCTAGCTTCGGACTCAACCAGATTTGTACTCTGTCTTGTCCACATCTGTGGAAATTCTCCACATAACAATAATGGCTGCTGCTTGCTTGGCATGATTGGCACATTCTAATTTATCCGTTAATCCTTTAGAAAAGTATTTTATAACTGTTCCCACACATTTTTTTATGTTGTCTTATGTTAGAAAATTATGTAATACTTTGTAGCTGGATACCGAATGATTAATTTAGATCTTTTCTTTTGATGATGATTGTTTTTCTTGCACTTCATGGTGGTCTTTCAAGATGAGAGCTGATATAATCCATTAAAACAGGAGCTCTTTAAGGCAGGTTAGACCTAAATTCTCTTCTGTCATCAAGTAGGTTTAGATGCATCAGAATTCATTGTCTTCCTCTGGGATTAGTCTGTCACAGCCCAGTGATGATTCCACTATCTAATACTATGGTGATTACATTAGATAAACCTCTCATACATGTGATGATCCCTGTATCCCAGTTCACCTTTGTTCACTTTCTCTGGCCTGAGGAGTGAGCCTTTATTTGGACTCAGCGTGTCTCACGGTTTCAGAAGTTCACATGCTGCCTTTAAAGTCATCCATCTTGTATCCTGCCTAAAAGAAAACATGCTGACAAAAATGGCTGTATTGAATGATTAAGTACTTGCTTTATGTGTGGTCCATTGGGGGTCTATTAATTTTTTGCGAGTCACTGTGTGTGTGAACGTTCATCTTCAACAATCTGTACAGAAGAAGCTGGTGATTTTAGTACCAAAATAATTCAGCAGGCATAATCAGAAAATCTCTGGCAACTCGAGAAAACCTTGGAGTAAGAAAAAATTTACAAGTAATTTTGCCTTACAGACACACATTTTATATTTTCAGTAGTGGTTGTAAAAGCTGGTAGGAGACTGTTTTCTCAGGGAGAACCCAGCAAGAGTTAATTTTAACCTGAAATGTACTGTTTCTACTCACTGACTCCAGTTGTCTTTGAGGTCTGTTCTGCTGACTTCAGGCACTTTATTAGGCACAACTTTTCAATTGTTGCTCAACAACCAGTCACATGACAGCAATACATTTAGGCATCTAGGTAACTTGGTAAAGTATAAACTGAGCATGAGATTGGGAAAGGGAGGAATTTAAATGACTTGAAGTCATTAAAGAAGTCATTAAAAACCACTGATCAACTGTGATTTTCATCCATACTTGTCTATTAGATTAACAGTATAACCCCTAAAAAGAGAAAGTATGCAATGAGTGGCAGTTGGACAAAAAAGTCTGATTCAACCAGATAACCATTTATTAAAACCAATAATGAGTGGCATACTTTCAGTGTACAGATGTGATTTAGTTAAATTTAGTCATGCTAACCTTAAAACTAAACCAAAAATCAAATCTCAAACCATTTTAAGCAAGAAGATTACCTTTGTAAAGATGTTTCTGGTTGAATATGTAGACAACTCAGTCCAGGACCTCGACTCACCAATTTCTCATTGCCCTTCCCTTTTCAGATGGTAGAAATCTGAGGACTCCATTGCTTCCATGAAGGACCCCCACAGGGGTGGCAGTGGTGACAGCTTGAGAAAAGGTCCAGATGACTGATTGTAGGCAGATACCACTCCTGACCTGTGGCTGAACTCATTGGAAGTCTAAGTGTTGAGTGGGTCCCCTCTAACGCTCCGTCACAGGGACCACTCATGCAGACCCTCTGATCTGACTCGATGATGCTTGTGAATATGTAACATATTTATATTTAGTTCTGTGCCACAAAATGTTTCTGGTAATGAAAGCAATAGAAAGTTTGTTTCTGGAATAAAACACTGGATGTCTCTTATCATAAAGTCAGAGAGCTGTTGTATTTCACCCCTCTGCTCATTTTATCAGCTTTGTGTCCCACGTTAGCAGGCTGGACTCCCTTGTCTTTGTTTTGTTTCTTAGAATCAGAAGCTTTCACAGTTCCAGCTCTTGCCAAGATGAATTAACAAGATTATTGGCTGCTGGCCAGAGGATGTGTTTATGTGCGTTCTGTGACTTGTGCGTGCTTTGTTGGATTATGCAATACACTTAACTTGTTGGGCTTTAAAGCAGAATGCTTTCGACTTCAAAGCAGGCATGTGGATTCAGAGCAGGCATGGTGCGAGAAACCAGGCCTGTGGGGTTGAGAGCGTGTTTCTGTTTATGTTTAACAGCCTTTAGGCTTAGAGTGTCAGATCTGCAAAAGGCCTAGCCTTGAAGTAACTAGTGTTTTCATTCCCCATGTCAAGGAATCCCAGCCATTCTGAATGCTTATTGGTGTCTAATTTGGTTTAGGTAGCTGTAAAGTTCTGGGTTTCTCAGGTTACTTCTGTGTGTTTTCATTGAATGGTCGTCATAATCAAAGGAATGTACTGTAGTAATCTGTTTCAGACTGGGAGCGAGCACTGGGACAGTCATGAACTCTGTGGCTATTCAACAGAAAACTCTTTGATATTGTTATATTGATTGAATGAACTCTGTTGCATTTTATTTTTTCTTGACATCCTTCCAGCAAAGACAATTGGGAATCTCTGTCAGATACAAACCAACTGTAGAGGAGACTCTCAACATAAAAATTCCTTTCAAGTGTCTGTTTTGTGATCTATATTTTATCAAAGTGATCCGAATCAGAAAACCTCCTAGGGAAACTGGATTTGACAAAATCTAAGTTCTGCAAAGATTATTTGTGTTTTCCTAAATCAGCAGAGCTTTCATTTCCTTGCGAATGCCAGAGCGAAAGGAATCGCTGCTTCATAAGAAGGACTTTGGTCTAGACATGAAGGTTTCCCAAAGGGAAGGAAGTGAATAGGTGGAAAACAAAGCCAGGGAGAGTTATGTGATTGTTTGTGAAACAATGTGAGCGACATTCCACTGAAAACGACAAAAGCAACACATTCCTCTTTTTAATTGTATTCCCTCGTATGATCCGGCTTCACGGTCAGATCCAGACTTTTCCAGCTCTGGATTCGTCCCTCCATTCAGAAATTTGATGTAAAAAACATTTTTTTAAATTGTTGCTGATACCATCACAGCTGCCATTGTGTTGCTTTCTTTATGTTTGATTTTATTTTATAATCAGACAAATATTCCAACTGTCAGTTCTTTATCACCTCTTTTAGGAAGTAGTCCTGAGGCTGATTTTGATTTAAAGGTGCAATACCTCATTCTTACATTTTTTTTAACATATCTGTTAAAACTGTCATTATGTCCTGATAGTATAATATATAATCTTACTGGGAGCGGTGTATTTCTGCAGATGGCAGTAATACACTGCAGGGAGAAGCCAGAAGAGCTATTTTTTTTTTTTCAGATCGTCTCATATCATACTGTCAGAAACTAATAACATAATTTTTTGTATTAAAATTTTAGTCATATTTTATGTTTGGGTACATTGGTGTTCATTGAGAATCAGTCTACAGTCATTATCACACTAATCTTTAGATATTTTATACACTCATATCCCAAACTGGAACAACTGATCTACAGTCTAATTATTTTTCTACTTAACCTAAATAAGATGCTTTGGACATTTTCTCTGTTTCAGGAGTGGCTTAACACAAGGACAAATAAACAACAAATATGGCGTTTGTTATAGATTCAGGGTCCATCTTTGGCCCTACTCCGTGTCACACAGCAGTCTATTTCGATTGTGGCCCCTCCTGAATCCACAGAGACCCAAAAACCTGATAAAAGCACTCGGCCAGATACAAGTCTGCACTCTTCCCACAGCTGTGTAAATTAATGTAAAATAAGCACTCAGGAAATTTAATCTTGTAATTGTTTTGGCTTCCTTAGAATTGGAAGGAGTCTCCTCTTTTCATGCAGAATAAATGGATCTTAAATGAGACTGGCCATGGATGTCATTCAACAACACATTCTTTGGAGCATGCCCCATCTTTTCAGTATGTTTACCTTTTCTCTAAAAATGCTTGAGTTCACGTTAGACTTAAAAATCATTCATGAAACGTTCAATCACACCAGATAAACGTTTTATGTTCTGAGGGGGAAAAAGACTGCCACAGTTTAAATTGGATACTGAAGAAAAGCAGTTTGCTAAAAGACTTTGTTCAACAAATAAACATATGTTTTCACATAGTCATGCCTTATGATCAGTTGTCAGGAAACTCTCATAGACTGACTTCGTTTCGGATGGTCTGAGCCTCTATTAACCGATAAATCCTCTGTCACAACACATTAGCCCGCCGCAGCCATTTGGTCAGGATGATTGCAGCTTATGTCAAGCTTGTTAGTGTTTAGAGCTGCTACACTGGAGGGGGACGTGATATACAACTGTTGTGTTTGTGCTCATGTCCAAGCCATTCTCAGATTTTCCGGTAAGGATGAAGATGTGAGGAGAAAAATTGCAGCTCTTGTTTTGTAGTTTTCTGACAGGCCATGTGTCTAGTGTTCACACCGTGAACCTGGAATGATCTGCAGCTCTTTTGGTGTTATAATTGAGTGACTCACTGCTGTTGTTCAATCTGTAGGCTGCGACTGGACGGTGCTTTGGTGACAAAGATTTCCGAGGACGTTTGGAGAACGGGATTCTGCTGTGCGAGTAAGTTTTTCCTGCATTTGTTTAGCTCTGTATATAAATATGATAATTATGACTATTTCTTTTTGTCTTATTTCTATCTTCAACATAAGTCAGTGAGAAACATCTAGTTTATTTGCTAGCCATTCGTGGACCCCACCTTATCAATATGTTTTTTAGATCTCTGCCATATTTTGTTTTCTCTATCATTTTGTACAAATGTGCATCGAGTTTTCAAAAAGTAGGCTAAATTGACCTTGAGTGGAGCTGTACAGTGTCACAGTTGTTGCCACTGTTTCCTTCCAGCAAGAAAGTCCTGAGTTTGAATCACAGGCTGGGGTCTTCTCCCTGTACATGCCTGAGCCCACTGTGGGTACTCCGCCCCCCCAACCAGTTCAAAACATGACTTAGTTTAGTTACTATGAATTATTTAGCAGAATTGCAGGAGGAGCTTAATTAACTTTCAAACATAACTGACTATGGGGAAGACAATAGCATTAATGCATGACTCTTCACTGCCCATTGACATCCACTGCAGCTACCTTCACACAACTATTTTTGATATGACTCATTGATTATTGGATGCATCGGATACCGGCTTTTGAAAATCAGTCACATTAAAATGTTTGGTCTTCAATGGCAAACATCTCTGTTTTTGTGGTGCTGAAGGTCGGCCCCAGCCTTCTGTTTTTTTTCCTCACTATTGCACAGAGCCGTAACCTGAGGCTTTAGGGTTTATGACACCGGAACACAGTTATCTGGACGCTGCAGCTCAAGGACCTTCAAGTATAACTTCCTCCTGGAGATTTACCAAAACAACTAAGTTTGAAAGTTATGACTGAACTCATTTCAGTTTTTTTACAGTAGATCCCAACATCACATTTGTCAGCAACATAAGTTCACCGTGGAAAGGATATTAAACATTACAGTTGCATTTTTGCATAAAGTTAATGATGTTTGTCTTTAAAAACTAATTAATTAAGCTACGGTGTTGTTTTATGAATGTTGCAAAAATGTACAATTTTCCATATTGTTTTTAAAGATGTTAAAAAGTGCAACAATGTTGTACTCCACACTTGCTTGATGTATTGTTTGGGTGACAGTTTTGAATGTTTGAACTATTGGTTATCGGTGTATATTGATAATGTAATTTTATGTTGAGGTGAATAAACACTGCTACGATTTCCAAATACTTTTTGTAGATGCTAATACTTTATGTAGTATGGGACCTGCCAGCATTGGTTTATTTATTTATTTTTTTAAATGCAGGTAGATACAGTAACAAAGGCTTTTTATGAGGGACATTTTTATCCCAAACAATCTTTTTTGGAGTAGAGGTATTGTTGTAATTATTATCAGCCAGTTTTCTTATCTACACACCTACACAGCATTCATAGAGTACAGAAACATCCTCCTCCTGCTGTTACTTCAAAGTTATTTTTAGAAGTGAACAAACCAGCAGGAAATCTCTAACTGGAGTAAGAACACGTTTTGGGCTAAAGGAATGAGAGCTCACTAAAAGAGTAAATTACAGTTCCTATAAGAAGTATTCACCCCATGGATGTTTTACACTTTTCAAATATATCTATAGCAAGATTTGACCTTCTTGTTCAAGTTTTCTGTACTAAAATACCCCTTAAATATCAAAGTAAAACTGATTTCAAGAAAGCAGTTACAATTAAATGAAAATATTAATAATAAATGGTTGCACATTGATCCCCTTTTAAAGTCACTGGCATAATTCAGCAGAGGTCCAGGGAATTGGTGCTTGTAGTCTCACCCTGAGTGGAATGGAGGTCAGCTGAGTGCAGTGATTGTGTCTCAAGTGACTGTATAATAAAGACACCAGAATCTGGAATGTCACAGGTTTTATGTTTAGTATTTTACTTGTCATTTTGACATTAAATGTTTGTTTTTTTTAATTTACTTATTAGGTCAATCGCCCCTCCCTCCTTCCCTTCTGTATTTTATTACTTATGATTGATTTGTAAAAAAAAAAAAGTAAAAGGGGAAAACATCCAGAGGATGCTATACAGGCACTGTATGGTACTTTTTCTCATATTGACTGCTGGAATGTGGTCGGCATCACAGGTCCGCTGATACTTAATACTGTGTAACCAGGAGAGGGGGCTTTCCCTTTACAAGGAAGGGTCATTACAGAGCTTCCTCTGATGAAAACAGACACAAAAGTTGAAATATAAGACAGGGAGGGAGAGCCGGGACTGTAAAGCTGTTTCTTCATGGATGTTAGGAATGTACTATAGTTTGCCCCAGAGAAAAGATTGCTTCTTGTGTGATGAGAGATTGCAAAAAAAAAGAAAAAGAAAGATTACCCTCTGCATTTATGTAAGTCACTGTGGTACAAAATATATGCTATCCACCATTGGCTTCCCACCACAGTCCAAAAGCATGACTGTTAGGTTTAAATCCCCCTTAGGTATGAATCTGTGTGTGTGTGGTTGTTTGTCCCGTGTGTGTTTGTTTTGCTCTGTGATGGACTGGTGACCTGTCCAGGGTGTAGCCCGTCTCTCACCCGATCACAACTGGATATAGATCAGGAACACTGTAAGGATGAGCAGGTATAGACCATGGAGGGATGGATGGTAGACATGAACAAGTTAGTGTGTAATCACAGAGTGAAAAGAAAATGAAACTGGATTTTTACATTATCACAAGTGCAAACCTCCTTAGACAGAACTGCCTAGCTATGATTTAAACATAGATCAAAAGTCGAATGCTTCAGATTAATGCATGTTTGTGTTAGAATGGCCCAGTCAAATTTAACTTCAAAATCTCACACTTTGACAAAGATTTGGTGAAAATGTTAATTTCCGAGATGTTCATACCTAAACCTGTCAGATGTTCCTGAAAAGACTGTAGCTGTGACTGGAGTGAAAGGTGGTTCACAAAGTCTTGTCACAGGAAACAGCATGTGCGCTCCACACCTTTCAGATTTGTGTTTGTAAAATATTTTAAAATCCATGTATACTTTCCCTTCTACTTTATAACTATTCTTCACTGTATGTTGGTCTTTTACATAAAATTTTGCTAAAATTTACAGGAAAAAGTTCAAGTAGAGTGAATATTTTTTCGAAGAATTATAACTGTACAGGTATATTTTCTTCTGCTGTCTGACATTTTTCTGTTACAAAAGCTCAAGAAAACTCAATAGTCTTGTTATAATGCAACATTGGACACATTGGGTTTAAAGCAACATCCTCTATCTTGATTTATGCCAGTATTTTTAATTAACAAACACCCTTGAATAGATTTAACTAACAAATTGTAAAGTCTAGTATTCCTTTTTTATCTGGTCACTATATGCAGCCTGAGCTCATTTATGGAAGAAAATAGCTGTATTTCCTCAAAACACTTCTAAGTTATGTCTGATTCTAAACGTGTTGGAGTTTGAAATTATTTTGTGGTGTGGTAACCAAAGTTGGATAAACGTATGTTCCCACTAAGGAACATCTGTACCTTTTTAAAACGTATGGTAGTCAGAGTTCAAATTTTACAACAGTTTTATGAGTTTGACCTTCTTAATCCACTAAGTTCAAAGGTGAAAAGGAGAAGCTCAAAGACAGTTGTCTGATTTAGGGTCTTTATCTTTATCAATCTTCAAGAAAGCGCTAAGAGGCTTTGAGGTTGTTTGCACAGATTCTTTGTTCTCAACATTTGAGCTTTTAATCACAACTTGCTATCAGCTCCTGTTTCAAGTTAGGATTCTGTTTTTCTCTAAATTCACTTGAAGACCCGCATTGATTACTTTGTATTTTTTTTCTTTTCATGAGGTTACTGAGCTCCATTAGACCTGGCTTGGTAAAGAAAATTAACCGACTGCCAACACCAATAGCTGGCCTGGTAAGTTCTTCTCTTTTATATTCAAATTTACAGCCTGTCAACATGAACTTAGAACAACCTCTGGGCATGCCTGCATGTTTTCCCATACTTCTGGTAGCTATTTGTCATCTTCATCATAAATCCTAAATATGTGTAAGCCCTCATTTTCTACTTCTGTTTCTTTAATATAATCTCCAATAGTTGGTTGTCTAAAGGTAAGATTTTCTATAACCTGTCATCATATTATATCATGTTAAGAAAGCGCAAAATGTTTTTTGTGACTGGGTTAAAAGGATTTGTATGGCTGTTTTGTACAACAGATTGAATAAAAGTCAACACACTCCTGCTAAAATGTGAGGTTTTTGTAGTGTACAAAACTGAGACCAAAATGAATCATTTCAAAATGTGTTTTCTACTTCAGTGTCACATATATTTTGTATTATTCAACTGTAAATGCACACATGTAAAAATGAAATAGCTGCTATAACTTGGTTGCATGAGTTGAATACTCTTAAACTAATAATTTTGAAACAATTTTTATTTCAGTTTCTTGAGAACATGCTGTACCTACCAAGAGTTATGCATAATCTGATTAAGCATTAATAAACATTTTTTCATTTTCAATCTTTTACGTAAATCCATCATTTACATATTTTCATTAAATTTGAAAACATACTAAAATTCTCAGCATTAGATATGCAAGAGCTGCACAATATGTGACAAATTTAAAACAATATTTCTGTAAACAATGATGTTAATGATGTTACCTAGGCAGTATGGACATATCTCTGTACCATTCACAATATACAAATAGACAGAAGTATTTTTCAAGAGAAACTAACTCAAACCATCGCATAATATACTGACGACCTCTAGGTAACATGCAAACATAGTTTAAGCTCTCTGTGTCGTTTCATGCTGTATCGTGAAGGGATGAGGTTGAAAAATGATGCATGTTTGTCTATTTTTGAAGCATTGCAAAGTGAATCACTGGCTTCAAAAGGAGTTGCATCTTAAGCTACCAGAAGTGCAGTAAGCTTTAAATTACAAATACCTGCAGGTGAATGATGTCAGGTTCCGTCTGATGACAGAAAATACATCTAGTCATGCATGACAGCAAATCCTCATTCAGAAAGTTCTTCACTAAATCAGACTATCAATAAACATCCTGTCTACTAACAACCTGGATCAATACATCAGTTTATAAAAAGCTCTGTCTCCCAGTATTTACACTGCCCTTATTTAACCAGAATACCTCTTTCATTCTAGATTTGAGAAAAGTTTCTTTTTTCAGAAATATGAATATTACATGTTGTTATCTGTGGTTGCTCTGGTTTCTCTGAGGAATTCTCAGTTTGAGTCTCTCTTTGAATGAAAGCTTGTGAATTGAAATATATCTCAACCCTGATAGTTTTCAGCTGAGTCTAGTCAAATACAGTAGAGTTCTTTCATTACGACCTATGACCTTGATTTGAATGAAGCAGCCATTCAAGACTGACGCTCGCATATAAACAGAGACTAAGAAAGTTGATAGCATGGGAGCTCAACTTGCACTTTATTTTAAATTCCTGCTTTTACTTTTAAAGAGATACCAAGAGTTGCTTTCAAGAAAATTGTAAGTTAGTTTTTACTAATCTGACGTCTAAATGCAGTTCAGAATGGAGGATCTCATATCTAGCTTTAATTTCTTTTACTGAATCAAAAGATTCCAAAACATGATTTTAAACCATGGTAATCATGATTATCTTCAGATTCAAGTGAAAAATTAATTATTTCTTTTCCATGTAACATTTTTACTCTTTCAAATCAACATGGATGAAATTTGGACCACAACTCTTTACATTACTACATTAGTATAAACAGATTTCTTCAGGTTTTGCCTCAGTGTTTAAGTCAGGCTGAGGCCTGGACTTTGATTGAACCTTTGCAACACCGTGGTTTTTCCTTTTTCAGCCCTTCACTTTTATGTTTGCTACAGTGTTTAAAATCATTGTCATACAGATGGTGCAACTGTTCCAAGATGTAGCAGTCAGATAGATCTTACACTTTACGCATATATGGAGGAGTTTACTTTCGACTCATTGATTGAAAGGGGGCCATGTCCTTTGGCTGCAAACCTCAAGCATGCTTCTAGGTGTTACTATAAAGCATTTTTATGGTTTTGATATGCATAAAATATTTTATTCCAGAATTCTTGCATTCAGGTATATCCCCACCTGAATAAAAGGTATAGTTTTATTCTTTTCTTTTAGGAAGACGAGGTTTCTCCTTCTTTTAATCGGGCCAGAATTGTTCAGTGTTTTTTTTGTTGTTGTTTTTTATCATCATCCTGTCATAACATTTTACAGTTAGCATGCTAACTCCGGCCTTTAGAGTTTATCATGTAGGTACTTGATATGGAGGATTCCCAGTTTGACATCAAGGTGAATTTGCTGGGCAAATGCAGATCAATGAAATGTAGCAATATCTTGCAATATTGTTTTAATTCTTAGAAACACTGATTTTCAATGTAATGGAGTAAAAAATGAAATATTGTCAATGAAGTTAGATCAAAATGTTTGTAACTCACATTTAAGGGTTGTTTGTTGAATTTGTCAGGATTTAAAGTGAGGCATTGTAATTAGAAAATATTAGTACTTAGAACTTAGAGATCCATGGCTGCTTCCAACATGTTCAGGGTGAGTGGATATATCTTCTTGTCTAAGTTGCTGCCAGTGAGTCTTTTCTGGATTTTCACAAGCAGTACTTTATGATGCACTCTATCTTAAAGTTAAAAATTACTAAAATTAGAAAAACAATCACTTATCAGTGCAGGAAATTTGGGTGTAGGTGTGCTTTGCTTTGCAAGACAATCCTTTATATTATTCTCATAGTGGGTGGGAGGTTTTCTGCCTACCCAAGGAAGTTCAACACAGAGTCTGAATTAATCAAGATTACTGACTCTTATATAACATGTAAAGTTATTCTGATCATTTTATTTTGTTAAATGCATCTTTTTTAAAATATATTGTTATATCTGAAGCACAAATCACTGAAGCATAAAACAACATTACAAAGAAAACATCCAATCATTTACAGTAGTTGACTACACAATTACAAGACCAGAAAAACAGGAATTAACCATTAGTAATTGGCCCAAAGGGACAATAAACAATCTACTGGAAAGACATGTTTACAGAAGTAATTTGACATAAAAAGTAATGTTAAAAGAACCCAACACCTCCGAGGGTTTTTTATGTCTGAACAATGGGTCCCTTTATTCTCTCTGAATTTCATAATTCTGTTGCTTTTGCACACTTTTCTCCTTTGTCTTGGCTGTGATTATAGAGGTGAGAAACACATAAACAAGGAGTTTGCTGTTATCTGCCCCATCGTAATAAAACACAGCCCTCCCCCCTTCCTCTTCCTGTTTGGAGACTAATGGGAAAGTAAGTCTCTGTGGGGTTTAGACAGTTTTGTAATTAGAACAATCACCTCCTGGCTTTGGCAGTTTGACCTCTGTGACCGCGGTGGCTGTTTCCAACCTACTATGAATTCTCTTGTGTTTTTCAGTGTAAATAGACATTTCAGCGAAGAATCCCCTTCCAAGATAATGAGCCGTAATTCTCATTTTCAAAAAGCATTTCTTGCCAGTCATGTAGATCATTTAAAGCTGGTATTTTTACAATAATGATTCAAATGGTAAGAGCAGTTTTAAATTCCAGCTAACCTGATTTTTATTAAAAATGTGTGCTTCTTGGAGCGCAGTGGTGGTGCAGTGGGTAAAGCGTGAGACCCATGTACAGAGGCCTCTGTCCTCGACTCGCTGCCACAGGTTCGAGTCACGGCCCATTGACCCATTGGCCTTCTCCTTCTCTCATAATCCACTTTCCTATCAATCTACTGTGAAATAAAGGGGAATAAAGCCAAAAATACCTATAAAAAATGTAGGCTTCTTTAATATCTGGAGATTATCTGTTTTTCAGAGTGTGATGCATCAAGATGAAGTTTCTCTCACTTAGTTGTAAAATGTTTAACATGTTTGAAACAATGCTTTTTTCTGACAAGAACTATTAGAATTGAGCATTAGATGCCTTGCTTTATTTTATGTTTTGTTTTGGAACATTTTCCTTTATTTTGATGCTTTTTTAAATTATATTTGATGCTCTTATTACATTGGTTTGTTAAGAAGCCTGTCTCATTGCCTGTCAGAAACAAACTTCTTGGTTCATTTGAAATTATTTTGCTTTCTGCCAGGCCTAATAATCTTAAATTATGTGGTGTGCCATTTTGCTATACAGGAAGTCTGACTTGGTTTCCATTATGTTACTATATTGTTTGAGTTCTGCTGACTTTTCTTAAGGTTATTTTGTTTTTTGACTGATTAACCAAAACGTTTTGCTGACCTTCAACCTTACAGTCTTTCTAAAAACATATCTGCGTGGGTAGACGCCCAATTTCCTGCCTCCTGTCTTACAAAACACCCAGCTCACACAGGGGCCCATAATTTTTTGCAATTTGTTGCTTTGTCACTTGATACTGTCTGATTTTGTTATCTCTAAGCCCAGTGACCCCTGATATGCAGATCAGAGGTCATTGTTGATCTTACTTTCTGGCAGAGAATTTGTTTGCCATGTTAAAAACTTCAAACTGCCTGTTGAAAGTGAAGTAAACTGAAGATTTCTGTCAATATGTTTAAAAAAAACTTGCAAAGGCATGTTTTCATAATGATTCAATGGATTTATTTATTTTGTTTACATTTGTCTTTCGTGCAAGGTAAGGAAAAGCTTAACAGCTTTATTCAACCAGCTGATTGACAGTGTGTAGCAACAGGTGGGGGAAGGGCACATGCATTAGGAGAAAACCGGTTACTCCAACATTTCTGTGGCATTTGATTAAAAGGACTTGAAACCAACAGAGAAGGATGATGGATGTGCTGAGACTCTTAAAAAAAAAAAAAAAAAATTGTTTGTGGTGCAGTTGAGCCCAGCTTTGGCTTTCTGAAGTTAAACTGGTTGAAGAAACTGCTGAGTCCTTTTGCGGAGAGATGTGGGTGGGTGCGTGTGTGTGCGTGTGTGTCAATCTGTGGGTTGGGTTCCCCCATCAGGAGAGCACAGATGGCCCCGTCCCAAAAACACAGGAAGCTGCAGGGTGGGTTTGGAGGCAATGTTTTGCTCCAAGTGCAAAAGGACCGTGAGAACAAGTGTTTTCTATGCTGTGCTTATGTTTGCAGCCATGCCAGTGTAGAAAACTAAAACAAATATCCTTTTGCTCAAAGTTTTGCTGCAAATCCCAAAGGGTGCACTTAGAGCCACTTTTTCATATGACATAAATAATCTCATGTCATATATGAATATGATCATATAAGACGGAAATGGGGTTTAGGACAGTTAAGGTGAAGAGGAAATGGTGACACCCTGAGAGGGAAAGAGAGGGAAGGGCTTTAGTTGCAGCCCTCTGAAACAAACACAAAGAGAGCGTTAGCAAGAGAGAGGGGGAGAACCTGGGAACATGAGAGAACTTGACTCAGGTTGCATCCAACAAAGACATTGTCAGAGCATACACAGGGGAAGAGCGAAGGACTGCAGCAATCGGGGCAGAGTGAAATCTAAGCAATGGAGGAGAGGAATGACCAGTGAGAAAAGGAGGGCCTGATGACAGATTATACGGTTGAAAATATTTTTCTCAAACCAGAAGCTGAAGAGTGAAAGTTGGTGGAATCTAAAATTGATGTCCAAAACTTGGGCATAAAACCTGGTGGTGTCACCTTTCATTCCACAGGTAAACAGATTTTCATTCTAACCAGAGACAGATGGCTTGTTTGGTTTAAAGATGCAGAAAACTTCAGATTTTTATCATAACTCTGATGTTAAACTTATCTGACTGGCCTGAAAGCTCAAAAAGCTTTTTCATGTATTTATGCACAGGAAATGCTAATAATGACCCAATTGCAGACATGAGCTACTCTTGAACATTGCAGTTTATTTTTATTACTAAGACAGACTATTTTGGGTAGTTATTGCATGCTCTGATTTTAAGCTGCCGTTTGTTTCCTTTCTGCACAGGACAACCTGAGTGTTTTTCTGCGAGGCTGTGAGGAGTTGGGACTTAAAGGCTCGCAGCTGTTTGACCCAGGAGACCTGCAGGACACATCCACACGTCCTGCTGCCAAGTAAGACTCAAAGCTTCACTGTTATCTTTCCTGCTAGGTCCTACAATTTCTACAATTTTTGTTACAGAGCCAGAGTCTTTAACTAATGCACTTCTAGATTTAATGCTACTTTCAGTTTATAGGAAATGTATTTATCAGAAGAATTTTATGCCAGTCGTCTTTACTTTTTATAACTTGATCAAAGTTTCTAGGCACTTCTGTTTAGCAATCTTTGATCTTTTTGTTTCAGAATAGGTAAGCACATAAAATATCTCCAAAGCTTATTGTTTGATTAATCCGGACCAGTCTAAATAACAGGTTTTTTATGCTACCTGCATGACAAAAGGTTATTTGGGGAACATGACTGAAATTTACTGTTCAAAACACATGAAGATGTAAAATTTGATGAATGCCATTTAGAATTGACCTGAAACTACGTACTTTGGTCAAATTAGACTATGATTGAGTTTTTCAGCAACAGTATTTGTTTCACATCAAATCATATGTGCAACAATGGATAAATATATGAAAAAGAATCTGTGATGCTGTGAGGTTGTTTGTCTTTCAAAGGCCTGAGAGCCATGGTAAAATGCAAGGCGTCACGGATCTCTGCAGTACCGGAAGATTTTAAATAAACATCTGATGGCCTCTTCCAGGAAACTCTGAATGAGGCATCACTGGATTTTTCAGCAGCATAAGGATCAAAAACAGATAGCCAGTTCAACAATAAGTGTTGTGCAAAGCTTAAACTCCAGAGATGCAAATAATTCTTCCACCAGTGATTTTCACAACATAATTATTTTTTTGTATAATAATTAATTAATGTGTTAATATAATAGAAATTAAAAGGTGTTTTGACTATCTTACTGCAACAAAACAATTTCATCTTAAATTTTTATACGTCTTTGCCAGGGATGCCAACAAATGTGTCTGTAGCAGAAAATGAGTTGAGATCATAGAATAAATGTTTTGACGTCCTAATTGGCCGAACCTTTGACCTTTACCTCAAATGTCCTCTGATACTGAGATGCGTGGTTACTCTTCCATGCTTTCAGGTTATGTTTGAAACTTTTCACAAAATCTCTAGAGGACTGTATGAACTCTGGGGTCAAATATTGACTGCAATTTTAAACTTCTGTCTCTAATCTAGCATAAAAAGATGATTCATATGCCCGGTAGTTACTTTTGTCCAAGTGGAAATGAAATTTCCACTTGGACAAGTTTATTTCCAAGTGGAAATAAAATTTCCATTATTCATTTCCCATAAAAATAAAATTTCCACTTGGAAATTGTATTTCTGACCATCAACCACTGGAAATAGCACAGGGTCACTGGAACAATGACACTTCAGTTTCCTCTCTGGTCCAACTTAATGCTACAGACTTCCATTTTTTTTTTTTTTTTTTTTTTAGTTTTACAGAATTGATAAATTAGCCAGGCATAAGGATGCTTATTCCCAGAACGAGTCCTCCTGTGTAGACGGTGTTCCTGAAGTTTTCTAAAGAACAAATCTTACTTGGATTTTATTGGCTTTGCATACCCAGGTTGAGTTCCTCTCAGCTGCAGCTAACAAGAGACTACCATATCTTGTCTTGCCATCAACATTTTTAAGCGCATTTTGAAGCATCGCATTAGGAAAGGCTGATGAAATAGCAAAATTCAAAATAACTTCCTCAATTTTGCAAAAAATATTAATACACTCACTTGAAGTGGTTTTTGGCTTTCTATAGAAGAGTTAATGAGCCGAAGGTAAGATGGATGTGCATGCGCTCATTTTAAAAGTTTGTGTGTTTTAAAACTCACACAAACTTGAATTTATCAAACAGGGTTGCTTCACACAGAGACAAACTTTTTCTATAACCACAAACTGTGGAGTTATTTATAAGGAAAAATGTAATAATTTAGTTTTATCTTGAATTATTTTTGGAAAAGCAACTAGAACTTTCTGACTTTGGATCTCTGCTGACTGTATTTTGTGCTCACGCTCACTTGATTGCAGCAAAATCTGATTTTCCAATACGGCAGTAAGCAGTTGCAGCCGTTCAAACTGAAAATGAGCCAGTTCAGGTCACAAGCTGCGATATCAATAAATCATAGATATAGGAATAGTTTCTGTTGTTGCTGTTAAATGTGGAATGAGTTATCTATTTTATTCAGCTTTCTACAGACTGAAGGCCACAGAGCACTTCAGCTGTATGTCAACAGAAAGCTTTTGTTAAACACTGATTGTGCTTTTCTTTCCCCGTCTCGTGCTGTCAGTCAGTCTGCATTAGAAAATCATGCAGTTCACAGCAACATAAATTAGTAAATGACAGTGAATGGAAGTTTGGACAAGCTTGCACTGCCTGTCAATGCAGAAACAATGGCTTGTCTGTTTGACACAACTGGTCTCTGTCAACGTACAACAAAAGGCTTTGCATCACTCACTCAGCCATGACTCCTGCTTTGTTGCTTGGTAACAAAACCAAGTACATGTTATGGTTTATACATGTGTTGTAAGTGTTTGTGTGAATGTGCAGGTGTCTCTCAGTGTGCTTGGCATGCTCTGTTCTGATGCTAAATGTGTTTAACAGGGTTTCATTCACAGAAGGGCTTAGGAAGCTGCTTCTGCAGATCAGATGAGAGGATAAGTGCTAATCTTAGCTGGTGTCGGGAGCAGCTGCTTTAGGGATTCTGTCAGGATGAGGGAATCTCTGTATGTGTAGAAACTAATGTTTACATAGGTTTTATAGCAAAACATGTTTGTAAAGTCACTTTTTTCATTATTTGAAGATATTTACATCCATATGGATGTAACAATCCATTATTTGTCAGTTTGTATTTTACCAATACTATTAAAATGAATAACTCATATTTTTACTTTACACATTTACTTTACACATTTTCTAAACAAACTTATTTCATATAGAATTATACTAATAAATAACAATAGTAAATTCTGATTTGAAATCAGACCTCATGTGCTTTTACTTTTATATAAACTAATAGGGTCTTGATTAGAATTGATAGATTTATCTTTTTGAGAGTTGCTGCATATTTGTGTGAGTAAAGAACCTCTTGTTAGCTGCAGCTGAAAGGCACTAAACCTGGGTATGCAAAGCTAGTCAAATCCAAGTGAGATTAGGAAACTTCAGGAACATTCTGGGGGACTCATTCTGGAAATAAGCATCCTTTTGCCTGGCTAATTTATCAATTCTGTTAAACTTTAAAAAATAAACAATGGAAGTCTGCAGCATTAAGTCAGATCTGATAGGAAACTGAGGTGTCATTGTTCCAGTGACCCTGTGCTATTTCCAGTGGTTATGTAACCCTGTGTTGTTCAGGATGCTGTTTTCTTGTCCTTCAGTGACAGGAGACACACTGCTTCACTGAGGAATCTGAGCTGAAATTTACTCTTCTGTAAAAAGAAGTTTGATCAAAGAACTGGAAAGACAGATTCTGGTCTTTCCAGAACCTGTACATATGACACCATACAGACATATTTACAGAATAAAACACGATAAACTCTGGATTAAATCTTTCAGTCAGCTTTTAAAAACCAAATAGCTTTGATTAAACATTGATATAAAGTTTTCCACAGCAACCATCTTTATAATTTTGTATGCATAAAGGATTCAAAGTCTTGAAGGAATTCCAATTCTGAGAAATAAATAGAATAAAAATTAAAAACATTACCAATTTCAGACTTTCTTTTTTGTTTCATGTTTTACAGTAGGATTTATAAAAAAATGTTTGTAGCAACCAACATATTTTCACTATGAATTTAAATTAACATTTTTTTGTTTAATCCACGTTAATGGTCCCATGTTTAAACATGTAGCTTTAGGTTTTGTATACGGAGAACCCACAGTGGCCGTGTGTCAGATACAAATTATAACAAATACTCTAAACATATTAACAGTAAATATTTGAGCCAAGCCATATAAAAGGCCAGGAGCAGATGCAGCAGAAAATGTCAGTCTTGGAAATTATTCATGATTGTGTGAACATGTAGTGTGTAAAATGTACAAAATGTGTGAATATTCTTATTAATTCTCTAATAGATCACATCTTATTAATTTACACCTAACTGAAAAAAGTAATTCACCAAATTTCTTTTAAATGTCTTTTAAACACATTTGGATGCATGGTAAAATGTGCTTAAAGATAAAAATGACATACATAAAGTATTGCTTGCCTTTTTAATAAAAAAACAAAAAACAAAGGGAAATTAAAAACTCCGTAAAATCCCTGACTGACAGGTTAAAAGGGACGTAATGTAACAGACGTATTTAACTGTAGCCTCCATGTGAGCTCTTGTGGAATGTGAATTATTGGTGCATCATCTGAGTAATGGCAGAGAAAAAGCAGCTTGTCCTCATCTGTTCAACTGACAGAGAACCAGGTTGAACAAAAGAAGAAGTGTTTATGGATCATTCCCTGCAGCTACTTCTCTTTCTTCCTCACCTTCAATCTCACTATTTGTTTTTTTGGTCTCTGGGAAACTCAAATACCTGCTATTTAGGTGTCAGTTACCTGCTGAGTGAGTTTGACCCTGGAGCCTACTTAGAAACATACTCATAATGTAGGAATTTGGTTATATTACTGCAACCCAGTATTCATCCTTAAAGTTATGGTTTGCTTTTTTTTTTTTTAACCTCAAGCAAGAAATCAATCTGTCTTCTGTAATTTCTTTACCCTTTGTAACTTGTGCACCTTTATTATTTTATGTATGTTGTTGCAACTATTCATGTGTTGCAACAACACACAAAAACATACATTTTGTAAAATGTTAATTGTGGAAAAATTGCAATAAAATCTTAAAATTTATAATTTTCAATAGTTTATTATTTATTGTGTTTGTCTTCATGTGGCATAATATAAAGATAACTGAAATGTTTGGGGAAATATGAAAGACGCTTTTAGTGTTTTTAGTAGGGCTGCCCTGACAGAGCTGATATTTAACTCTAATACTGATCAAACTCATTTAAGACATGAGCCGATACCAAGTTCCAGTTCAATACTGTGTTAAAGTTTTTATTAAATAATATATCAAAATTATTTTAAACTTGGAAACAAGTTGGAAGCTTTAACATGTAGTAGAATTGATCCGTGTCGTTCAGGATGCTGAATATTGCATTTTTTTTCCTGTTATCTCCTGAATGTCTTGCTGTCGAATGCTCAAAATAATGAAATAAGTAAATGTGAGTTTCTTCTCTCAGCACCAGTGTCTCAACTGAAAAATATTGTCAGTATCACTTCGTAGAGCTTATGTATGATAAATTCACTGATCAAAAAAGAGATTTTTCAGCCATTCAACAGAGTTAAAGTAAGGCTCATTAATTAATTAAAAATTAGTCAGTATACCAAACAATTAAAATCAACCTAGATTAATGTTTGATCTTTTTACAGATAGAAAATTTTAGCACATTTAACAAAGAAGAGATTTTCTGCATATTTGAAGTTTTTTTTCACTTAACCTAAAGTCTAACAAGGACATCTGGCTGACTTAGAGAAAAGTATTTCCTGGAGGTAAATGACTAATGTGAGGCATTCTTGTTCACTATTGGGCTGATCAAGCTGAAAACAATCTGATTCTGATCATTAGCAATTTATCTGAGTGTTTATCTATTATTTCACACTTATTGATTAAAACTGAAAAACAAACCCTGCTGAGTAAAAGGAGAAGTAACAGTACTAGTACATTAGTCCTGCCTGAAATCTGTGCAACCTATATTCCAATGTCTAACACATCTCTGTCTTTTTCTCCAGGGGAAGCGACTGCAGCCGAAGGCTCAAAAATGTAAGTGTTGCCATTGGATTAGATTGTAGTAATTTGTTTGTGAGCTAAATGCATGATTGGTTTTGAAATCGGTATTTTGACACACTGTCTGTTTGGACTGCTGTGACTACCTTTGTTTCCATCTTCCTTTTCTGTTGAGTCTAATTAGTCTTGTTCAATTTCATGGAGCTACTATCTGTGTTGTTAGAAAACATTTCTCTCCTGCAGAAACAGGATTTTATTAACCTTACTTTCTGTGTTTATTATCTGCTCCAACGTAGCTCTCTTTCTTTCTTTTTTTTTTTTAAATGGCACTTTAAGAAGCAGAAGGTGCTGTGCTAGCCCTGCCCACTCTGCAGTCGGAGCAGTTCCACTCGTTCTCCGTCCCTTCACTCTCTCTGTGATGCTGATGTGCACTGAGCAAGTTCATGTGTGTGGCATTGCAGAGCTCACCTCTCCTGCTGGCTCATTTAGCTGACTAAACACATTGAGTCTCTGCTGTGTTAGCCAGCATTTACAGCTGCAGAGGAAATGATTCTCAAATTGCCAGTCGGTGATGCTTTAGCTGGGATCTGCTTGTGTGACGTGCACTGTGGATTTGCCTTGCACGCTGAAGACTGAGGACTAGGATTGGACAGCGGCTGTCTCTGCAGCGCATCAAATATTAAGAGGTGAAGAACCTGCTGTGAGAAAAATCTGCTGATGTGGCCATAAAGCTGTTTAGCAAACAGATTTGATGTTACGTTGAAAAGAGGCTCCCTGGAGGAGTGGAATATCGCTGTAATTGTTATGTGCTTGTTAAGCAGGAGAAGATGTGAACAGCCAATGAAGCGTTTTTTGTTTCTTTGTATTGGAAACCACACTTAGTGTTGGTTAAAACATAAGTACTCATGTGAATAGTTGTTCACATCCTAGTTATTTTTTTGTTTTTGTTTTTTGGTGCTTGGCGACCGTATCTTTCCACTAGATCCTCGTTGACAGGCCATATGTCACAGCAGACAGCTGCTGAAACTGATGAGGTAAAGTAAGTGTGACACACGTCTCTCTCTCTGAGGCCTCTTGTTGATTTTGCTGCCACTCAAAACTCCACTGACTCGTTTTAAACAATTGTTTCCTTTCACCTGGTGTTTCTCAGTCGAAGTCGAAGTTTTGGTTTGACACAGTTGTCAGCTTGTTGGTTTGGTGTTTCTTGTGTAAATAGTGCTGGGACAGACATACGATGCTTTTCACTATGTTTTGTATTTGGGATCAATGTGGATCTATTTAGAGCTCAATAGTGAGCATGTGGAACACATTTGGTGGCGACCTACATTCACTGGAGATGTGCCCATTATGCTGGTGACACTGGAGTGCTCCACTTTGCTGCTAAGAGCTACATGATGCTTGTGATAAGGTTGAAAGGTCATTGCTTCTCACAAGTTTTCCTTTTCTGTTCTGTTCAGGCTTTTAGCTTATGATAGTTGGGTAGATAATGAAATTCACTACCAAAATTGAGAAATGTATAAAGTGAATGAAAATAAATCAGAACAGCAGCCAATAATGCAGCCAAAAGTCATCAAAGACTTATTGTGAAACCAACCTGCTGAACTGGTGCAAAACACATCCAAGATAGAAATCAGTGGTATTATTGACTCCTACCCCAATTTGAGTTCCTAAATCAGAAGATTTGAGACCTTTCAGACTGGCACCCTATGGAGAGATTTAAAAGTTCTGTCATTAGCCTAGGGAAACATCGAACTCCATTGGGATAGGTGTAATATTCACTGTTCCTCTTGCTAATGAGAATTTGTAATAAAAAATGTTTTTATAAAAATCACTGTTCATGTGGCAGTAGCTTATCTAGATGAGATGCCATTCTCCATATGGTTCTCACCTCCTCTTTTTTCCTGTTTGTGTGACTACAAAAGTTTCTTGTTTCATTTTCAATCGTGCTTTTTATTTGCTTAAAAAATGGTTTGTTTATTATTCTTTCAATATTAAAATATCATGATACTGTTAAAGACAGCAATTTCTGAGTAGCACTGTTTTTTTGTTGTTGTTTTTTCTTAGCAGGGCCAGAATTTATTGTGCAGTTTTATGGAAATGATCACCAAAAACAAGATTTAAAAAATATCACTTCTTAAACTTTTAATTAGTTCATTTACAAATATTATGTTCTCCATGAGTGCCACTAAGTACTTCTGACCTGTTACTCAAAATAAAGAAGCCATTGCATTTAAAGTTCACTCAGGATTATAGCAAGTGACTCGTTTGGCGTCATGCTTCCCTCTGATCAGCAGGCCCAACCCTTTGCTTGTCCTCTCTGTGTATTTGAATGGGAAAAGCTGTTTACATTGACGGTGCAACTGCAATTACCACATTAAGCCTGGCTGAGCCTTCTTATCAAAGCTGTCCCTGTGGAGTGCAGGTTGACATGGACACTGTAAATATAGCTGGAATCACCCTCCCAACGGTGCTAAAGGTGCAGCTCTGTGTGATGTCAGCCTCAGTCTGTACATTCTGTATTTTACACTTTAAGCTGACTGCAAAGAAACTTCCGATGAGTGCCGTAAGCTTTGTTTCCTCTTTCACACTCAGTGGAACCTTGGATCATTGGGTTGCAAATGGTCCAACTAAATAGCAGAGTAATCCAGCTGCTTGTTTTGTAATGTTTCTGTAGTCTGAGAGGCAAAACTGACCCAATAATTTATTCAGTAAATCACAGTCGCCAATTAAAAGGTCAGTATATGAGTCAGAGAGCAGTGTGTGACTTACCTGAACTGCTGAAATAATGTGTTTGTTGATCATTTTAACAAATCTACAGTGGAAAAATTTTAACTATTTATATTACCAGAATATTGGAAGTAAATACATTTGACTCATTTGATATCTGCCAAGAGGAGAGCATTGAAAGCTCTGTTGGTTTGATCAGGCATATCAATCTGTTGTATTGTATGTTTGTTCCATGTTTACCATTATCCCAACAAACCAAATGTCACTTGAGTTTTGTGATCATTTTATCCATTTCTGCCCCGCAGGTTTTAATCACCATCTACTGGCTGGGTTGTGCTGCCAACAGCTGCACCTCCTACAACGGGCCCACGCTGGACCTAAAAGAGTTTGAGGGCTTGCTGTCACAAATGCGAAAGGTCTTTAAAGTTATATTTTAATGAAAAATTCTGTTTTCAGTATTTTATTACATAGATATATTGTTTATCTCAGTATGAGAAATTTTACTTCTAACCAGTATGGCCAGAAACGAGACACAAACAGTCTCTGCTTTGTCACTTGATTTAGAAATCAGTAAGGGAATGTTTTTGAACGTCTTGATGTCAGGAAATATTTGAGAAATGATCTCAGAGAGATGATAGGATCATCCACCTGAGGTCCAGTCATGACCTTCATGAACTAGATTCCCGTGGAAATCCTGCTGTTGCTGTCCAGAAGGACAGAGTAATGTTGGAACTGGTTTTACAAATCTTTCTGTGACAATCATTCATAGCCATGATGTCACCCTGCACAAAATTTCTTCCACATTGTCACATCATTTTACTGTCTTATTAAACAGATAAAGTACTGCCAAGTCAGGAGAATTAGCTTACCAGATGTTCATATGTTGCATATGGACAAAACGAAACCTTTTTTTCCAATAAATAAAATACTGGAATAACAGGGGAGTACAATAAAACTGCAAAAACCATTTATTTCTAATTGGCAACACATTATACTCAGTGTTTCCATTATTTATTAAAGCTGAGTGAAAAGCCTGAAGCAGGTGAATCTGACTGCACCAGAAGGAAAGAAGCCCTTATATTCCTGGTCATTCTTATATGACCAAAACAAATAAAGAATATGTCACTGTCAAAAACAATTCCCACCCACTGTGGAACATTCAAGAATACAGAGATTTATGCAAGGCTGGAGAAGCTATAGCAAAGTGTTATGAGGTCAGGAAAAGGAAGCCATTTGGTTGACAGGAAAGGTCTTTCTCCACCTTCCATTAGTACCAAAGACACATTTCAGCTGTCAGCAGAAAAAGGGGAAGGTCACTAAGGTGTAGAGAGAGTAATGAGAAAGGATGTAGGCAGAAGATAATGAGGATATTTTGAAAAGGTTGTTGACTAAACAGATGTGGGAGGACTGTGGAGTTTCCTGAGAGATTTCAAAGTCTAAAGTGCAACATTTAGATGCTGGATTTCTTTCAATAAATTGGATTAAATTATATTTGTTTCACCCTTTTTTTAGTTCACATTTTAGAAACCAAAAAATCTGATTGTGTTTTTCCTATTTCCTCATAATGTAGGAGGCAGAGGCGGCAGAAAGTCCTCAACGCAGCATTCGGGACAGTGGTTACATCGACTGCTGGGACTCTGAACGCAGTGACTCGCTCTCCCCGCCACGCCACGGACGCGAAGATTCATTCGACAGCCTGGACTCCTTCGGCTCGCGCTCGCAACAGACTCCGTCGCCGGATGTCCTGGTCCCACGCGGCAGCAGTGATGGTAGGATATCATCCATCTCTCTTTGTTTAGAATTGTTGCATACAATGAACCACTGATACGCTGGCGGGCTATGGACCACAGCGTAACCCCACTAGCTATTGTAATGAAAAGCTAAAATATGTCAATACTTGAGATCCCCTTTAAAAATGCTTAGAACTTCTTATATTAAACTCAAAATATACCCAAAAATGTTTTAATATTAATAGTGGAATCTGTCTTTGCACTACTGCAGAAGCTAAGTCTTCCTTATCTCCTCTTATGGGGCAAAAAGCAAAAATATATATGGGGGCAAATACTTGTATGTATGTGGCACTTAGCAACCCAAACGTCAAAGAAGCTTTTATTATTTTTGCTGAAATTACACAATGTGTTAGAAAGTTCTTCAGGTTTTTATGATGCCAAACTTAACCACCTGCTGCAGCTAACAGCTGTTCACTGCTACACTGTTTGTTAATTAGTGCCTTTTAAAGTTTAATAGCAGCTTATAAAAGCCTGCAGTAGTCGTCATGACGTTATTTCCATTGCTAAACTGCATGATTGATAATTCAGAGCAACACTTACCATCCTGTTTGTTTCTGCTTCTGGAAAGAGCAAAGGGAAATCCTGCTATCAGACTCTAGTTCTCTAAATGTGCCGTACTTGTTGATAAGTTTAACTTAAAAAAATAAAAATACACACCATTTCCATCAAGTAAAGAAAAAGAATAGGAGGTTTGTAGTCTTACAAATTTAAAGGCAAAAAATGACACACCGAAATCCTTAATCAATATGAGAGATGACTTTTTTATCCTGTTAGGTTGCTGCAGTAAATCTCATTGCTAGAATGCCCTGAAGAATTATCTCAAGGATTTTACTGCACAAGTTTCTTCTAATCAATTTTTCTGAGCATGAACCTCAAGGTGATTTCTTATTCTGTCAAGCATATTCCCCAACACCAGAGTTTAAAAATTTTGTGATAACTTATGACGTACAAGGAAGCAGAATTTGTCCCTGAAAAACTTTATGAAATTACTTTACCTAGTTAGAGCTGTGTAACAGATATTAGAATGCTGGGTGTATTTTATCAAAAAATTTATATGTTGGTGTTAATATTTTTATTAACACACAAATCTTCAAAAATGTAGACATGATTGAATAAAAAACTATCAAAGTGACTAGAAGAAGAGAAGCATATATCTGTGATCACCAAGTTGCATGAAACCTTGGCTCACACTGTGAACAAATGCATCCATTTACCAACATCCAGACAAACGTGCCAGGTTTTCCTACCGTGATCTTCAGACAAAGCCCAAATTGACTTCACTCTGAGTAACTGGGGGACAGATGAAAGAGTTTAGTTCATTCTTTGAATGAAATTCAATATTGGCAACATGGTTTTGTCTCTGCCAACTTTGATACAGCTCTAATACATGAGACTGTCTTGGGGAGCTTGCATAATACAGTTTTTATCTAATTCCCTCATATTGATCATAGAAAATCTATTCAGTTAAGCAATTAAACCTTATGCTCTGAATAAATATTTAAAATCTGAAAAACAAAGATTTGATCCCTGGTTACATTATATTTAATATTTGTGCATATTTCTGAATGCAGAGTTTTTCACTCTTGTTAAAATGGTCAATTTGTTAAGTGTTACATAACGGAAATGGATATTAATACCCAATTTTTGGCTGCTATAAATGCAGCTCATACCACAGACAAAATTAATAACTGGAATCATTTAATTCCACATCATCGGTCTTAGTTGTGGAAAGTTCCATCACTCTTTATCTGTGGACTTTCCATCATTTCAGTTGCTGTACTTAACACACTGCACCCCTTTACTTTTTTGTGGGAGTTGGTAGATGATGTTTGTAATCTGGTACAGTATAGCACTGACACATGAAATATTTTCCCTCAAGCCTCAATGTTACCATATCTACAGAGAACACATCATCCCATGAAAACATATGTTACTCCTTAAAGGTGGATTTACATGGATGAAAGGGACACTCATGTTTCCTATTGATTTGTTAGGAGTCATAACCAAATCATCCACAGTTGGAAGTGTGGATATCTAAAGGCCTTTTTGGTTGGAGCTTCATCTGTTTCAGACCAGAACTTTTCACAACTATAATGTGACGTTTATTTCCACTAACAGAAAGGGCTGCTTCCATATGTTTCTGATTAGAAATAAAGGCCTATTTTGTGGTTCAAATCTGGTTGAAAGTTTTGTGTTTATAGTTAAGAAATGTTTACATTGAGTCATAGCTCACAGTCTGAGCACAGCAGCACTCAAAGTGAAGAGACAGTGGCTCAAGTTTGTCTAAGCTGATCCACAGGTATCCATTTTACACTACTAATTGATTGGAAAAGTTTTCAAAATAAATGAACAAATGAAAGAGGAACCTACTGGTATGCCAGGAGTAAATTACTGGAATTACACATGTGACTGTTTCTAAGAACCTGATTTTCATTCCTCTCCTCTGTGTATTATTAGAGGATCGAATTAGGACGTATTGCGGAGGAATTTACCCCACACATTAGGGAAAGTCCATGAGCAGTGCACTTCTGCAAAGCCAGGTGTTGAGAACAACATTAAAGACCCTGAAGTGGGTTCAAACTGTGAAATGGAGACAAATTGGCATCCAGAGTAAAATCCTGCACACTCTAGGCTAAAATGTCGCAAGCTGTTCAATGTTAATTTAGTAATGATTTATGTTACTGTCTTTGTTTCATAAACACAGCCTATCAGCCTGTTTGGGTTTGACTGATGCTCAGTCGATGGAATGCATTGAATTTTATAACACTGTAAGATTGCTGTAAGGCTCATAACGTTTAGGAACTGAAGACTATAATCTGTAGATTTAAAGAAAAGGTTTTCAGACATCTGCCATGAGGCTCATCAATTACAAGTCTCTTCTTAAAATAATTTTACACCTTTGTTTTTCCCCCCCTTTGCTCTGTTATCCTTGTCAATGACTCAGCTAGCTGTTTCTTACAGTTTACAAGATACCTAAATTAAACAAGACCTAGAAATGTTTTACTGTATCTGAATTAAATTATATAGGTAAAAAGTCTTTATCAAGCAAGGTCTTCATATACTGTTTTAATCATATTACAGTTAGTCTATTTTCTGTGATAGACTAACATAAAGTAGCATTGGTTGATTAATTTCTTTTGTTTGGTTTTGTAAAAAAAAAAATCAGAAAAATTTGTAATTATTTTTTTTATTTAGTTGCACTGATTAAAAACACTGCAGAATCTATATATAAGATGATTTTGGGGTCTCATATCTACTCATATCTAGAGAATAGAAATGGTTAGAAATACTTGCCTTTTTTGCTGGACTAAAAAGATTAGGTCAGAAAAAAAAAATTCCAAGTCTTGCTTTAGATTCTCATCTGAATTTGGGTATGGACTTGGACTGGTCCATTCTAACATCTGAACCGTTCCATGGCAGCTCTGGCTGTAAAGTTTGGTCTGCTGGGAGTTGACCTTCTACCCTTCAAAGTTTTTATTAACATTAGTTTTGACAAGCTGACAAGTAAATTTTCTTTAATGTAACACGACAAAATGTGAACAAGTTCATAAGATATGAAGTCTTTTATAAGAACGCCAAGCTTAAAACAGGTTAACTGTTAAGATTATACTGCAAAATAACAATGATGATGAAGACAATCTGTTATGAATTTAAATATCTGATTCAGTAATGCATTTTTTCCGTTAATTTCCTTGTAATTATAGTTTGCAGCTCTTCATTGCATAAGGATAATGGGAATCAGCCTTCAAGAGTTTTGTAACTCTGCTGAATCATCTCCTCAGTTTGTTTTTCTCTGGCCTTTCAGTCTGATGTCTGCTGAAGCATGAAAAAAAGTTCTCCAAACTGGAAGAAATATGTCCCTCACCTTTACATCTCTTCCGTTCCGAGAAAATAAAAATCTTTTAATTTGCTAGTCTCCGAAAATTAGATTAAATCCCGATTAAGTGAACAACTACTTTCTGTGTGAAGATAAATGAAGTAGAATGGCCAGTATTTTCCACAATGATTATCATTATATAACTCTAATAAAAATCTTCTTTGCACCTCTTTGGCTCACCCTAGGCCGCGGCAGTGACTCAGAGTCCGACGGCACCCCTAACAGGAAGATGCCGGACCTGCACAAGGACGACATGTTGGCGCGGCGGACCTCAGTCACTGAGTTGCGCACCGCCATGCCTTTCAACCAGTACCTCCCCAACAGGAGCAACCAGAGTGGATATGTGCCGGCACCGCTTCGCAAGAAGAATAATGAAAAGGAGGAGGGAGGCCACAAGAGCTGGAGTACCGCTACATCACCTGTAGGGGGAGGCAGACCCTGTAGGTGAGTCACGAAATGATGAAAAGAAAAGGTTAAAATAAACCGATGAAAAATAACTCTTTCATTGATACTCTTGTTTGTTTAGTTTAATTATTTTAATTTAATGAGGTGCACTTATAAATATAAATAATCAAAATATGAGTTGGAGTAGATGCAGCTAAAATAAACAGGAGTAAAACTTTGTTTTTTAGATTTGGATCAGACACTGTGTGTCAATGTGCATATTTCTGGTATGAAACCTTTTAGCCACTGATTATTTTTCTCCGTCCGTCTCATATTGTTCTGATGGGTGTGGCTGATGGAGGCCAGATGTGTGTTTTCATTGGCTGCTCAGCTCTGAAGGGCTTATTGGGTATATATTTGTATGGCATGTTAACGCCAGGGAGAGAAATGTTCAGACTTATAATCAAAAGTTTTACATTTCTGCTTGCTCAGTAAATTCTTTCACATTTTTCTCTTTACTAACTATTGTGTCTGTATGTGCTATCACTGCAGAGGTTGACTGAACTGACTTCAATCACGTTAGTTTTATTAAGAGATAAATTGCAGATAATTAAATCAAAGCCACTTTGTTTTATAATTAGTCTTCCACATTGTTTCGGTTTCCATCATCACTCATTGTTTGCTGCTAATTTTTTTTTTGTTTGTTTTTTCAACTTATGTGGCCTCAAAACTGTGCATTAAATATTTTTTCCTTTCATGTTTTACCTCTTGTCTTTTCCTGCCTTTAATTTTTCACGTGTGCTTTCATGTCTTGTGATCATCATACCATAATCCTCCTCATGTCACCAATTTTCCTCCAACCTGATTATGTGCTCCTGATTTTTCCTCTGTGTGGGGTAAATTATATAATAGTACAAATGGAGTCCCTGTTTTAGTACTCCCACTTAGAGAGTCCCTCAGCCCTTCTCCCTCCCCAGTCATCGAGTCACAGATACAGGAGAGCGAGAGTAAAAACGAAGAGGAGGAGAAGGAGGAAAAGCTGAAGGTCTTCTCGCCTTGCATTAATATCCATGCTGTGGGAATAAGGAGGAGCAGCGAGCCTCCCAGAGACACCATAACTCAGACGAAGGTCGTCTCTGAGCAAAGGTCAAATTCCATGTCCAACTTCCCTTTTCTAGACAGGATTCAAATAAGTGTCTCCTATAAATCTCTTACGGAGTTGTTGTTTCTTATATCTTCTGAGAAAGAAATAGTCTTACATCAGGGGTGCCCAAGTCGGTCCTCAAGGGCCGGCATCCTGCATGTTTTAGTTCTCTCCCTGGGGGTAGTAACAATCTTTTCAGCATGTCAGTGTTCTTCTTAGTCCTTCTAATTAGCCATCATTGGATCCAGGTGCGTTAAAACAGGGAGAGAAACATGCAGGATGCTGGCCCTTGAGGACCCACTTTGGGAATCCCTGTCATACATAGTCTCTCAGTTCTCTCAGAAAATTTGGTTCTGTTTGGAGAATTATCCTTTCTCTAGCTAGGTTCTTGATGCATGAGGTTGATGAAGAGTCAGTGAATTGAATTTATGAATTCCATTTATTAATACCAAAATACAGCTGGTCCATTTGTTCATGCTATTCTTATGGGTTAACAGAGCAAAATGGCACCAAACAACAGTTTGTAATTCCCTTTGTTAGCCTCTATCTAAGATACACCCTAAAGAGAGTGTTCTCTAGTGTGTCATTTTTTTAGCTTTAGCTTTGCACACGTGACCTAAGTGAATACATGGATGTGTATATGAGCATGCAAATAGCTAAAAGAGATAGAGGAAAACACAGAATTATTATTTATTCTCAACAGTTCTACAATTATTTAAAAGTAATCACAAGAATTTTCCTTCTGTTTGAATTTGCATTTATTCATTCAGTAGTTTTCAGAACCACCTTCAGCAGAATTAACTTAAAGGTGTCTTCATTGGAATCACATATTTATGGAGGCAGTCTGGGTCACAACTCTTTCCAATATGACTTACTTTCCTAACAAGTCAAGTTTATTTTATTGTACATTTCTGCAACAATACACTTAGAGTGCTTTACATAATAAAACACAACAAACAAACAAAAAAAGAAACATTACATTACAGTGACATAATAAACAGAAGTTATAAAATGTTTAATCCAGACTAGAATTAGTCAATGTTTCAGTTGTTGATCAAAGACACCTCTAAGCAAATGAAGTTTTAGCTTCGATATGAAGGAACTCAGTGTTTTAGCAGTTCTACAGTTTTCTAGAAGTTTGTTCCAGACTAAAAAAGCATAAAACTGTAAGTAAGTTTGTAAATTAAGGAATAATAAGTGCTCAAATTGCATGCAAGTTCATTTGATTGCATATTATTTTCTGAAAACTTCTTACTACCAACTACTTCCTATGAGAGGAAAGATTAGCAAACCTGATGGAAATGATATTCATCCATCATGTGAAAGATTTTGGTTCAATCAACTGTTTATTTCAACTGAGTATTATCTTAATAGTGTCAGTTTCTTTCCATCTGAATATCTCTCCTCCCTTCATTTTAATTGTCAGCAGATGCCACATTTTCTGAAATTATGTTCAAGGTTATTCATAAACATAACAATGAATGGTTCTCATCCTTAGAAAACAGTTCCAACTTTACAGCTGGTGCTTTAATCCGACCCTTTTACACTTTGGCACTGTAATTATCAGATGAGATTTTACACCATCGCTCCTTTTCAACAGCTTAACTGTAAGCTAACAAGGCTCTGTGCACATTCAAAGCTGGTTAAGACACACCGTCCTGAATTGCCTTTCCTTTATTGAACCAGAATAAGTGTGCACCCAGAGGCCATAAATTATACTTCAAGTTTTAAGTAACAAGGGGAGCCTTATCAATTGTCAAGGCTCAATGCTGGTTTTTATATTTCAGTTCTCATCATTTCTTGCTTGTTCTAGAATTGGCAGTATTATTTCTTGAAAATTACATTTTAAGCCTTAGGTTATATCATAATCCAGCCTTATCCTCTGTTTTTGTAGTTTTTTCCTAGAAAATTCAACATTTCATTCAGTCCTGTCGGTTTGTTATTGTGAGTTATATTCCCCATTTTCCCTTTTGTTTTCTTCAATTTGGCACAGTTGTTATGGCTTTGGTTGATTCTCAACATTTTAAGAATGTGTATTTTGCAAGGGTCCTGCAGGTTTCAAGGATTTTATGCAAAGCTCCTACATGAAGCTCTTGGCATAGATATTAACATTTGAACATGTTTAGTTTCACAGCAGATTTAAAGTCTTCATTTAATTTTTGTTGCTTTCTTTTCTTGTCACTCATGGTTTTACCAAACGTAGTTGAATTGAAAATGGTTTCATATTACTTAAACTTTTTCACACTTTGCCTTTTTACAATAACAATTTTAAATGTAATTTTGTTGGTATTTTACATATTTGACCAACACAAAATAGTGCATAATTGTCAAGTGTAAGGATCATTTTGCATAATTTAAATTTTTTTCTTTTAAAAAGTACAAATCAGAAAAGTGAGCTATTCATATGAACTCTGACATCCAGAAATATCATCCATAGTAACAAATTTTGCTTTAGGAATTGTAAATTAATTTCAGTATAAATGCAGCAGACACATGGTGGTGGCAGCATCATCCTGTAAGAAATTTTTATTAGTAAAAATTCAGCTGTTCACAATCATTGGGAAGACAAATGGAGTTAAACACAGGACAATCAAGGCACAGGTTTTCCTTCCTTAAAACATATAGCCAGATCTACAATGGAATGGTCTAGTCAAAGTCCATACCTTTATCCCGTTCAGAATCAGTGGCAAGACTTGAAAATTTAAGTTCATGGATGTTCCCCATCCAATCGTATGGTGCTCAAGTTATTTTAAGAGGAAGACTGAGCTGAAAGTTCAGGTTGTAGATATCCTAAGGTGGTAGAGACAAATCCCAAAATATATGCAACAGTAGCTAAAGGTGTTCTTTCTGTATTGGCTCAGGAGGGGCTGCAATGTTGCAAAGCGTGAAAAGGTTTGGAGTCGATGTAAATGTGTTTTCAGGGCAAGTGTTGGTAATAAATTTTTCAAGAATCAAAAGAAAATATTTCCCCTGTACATTCCACTAGATTAGTTTTAATCTCTTCATTAAAACAACCATCAAAGAAACATGTGTGCACGTTTAAACAACGGGCCATACACGCAAAACTGTCCCGCATGTGTGCACGTATCAAAACATACTCAAAAACAGCCTGCACATGTGACCCGCCCTCAGGATGTGAGGAAATGAGGTCTTCTTCCGTCCCTGACCCCGAGCAGATTGGGACTGAAGTCCGTTCTTCTCCCTGCCAGCAGCTGGCCATTTTCTCTCTGCACGCTGTAAAAACTACCAGCAAAGCAGCTGTTCACAAAGTGGTGACAAAACAATAAAAAGACTTGAAGCGTTTTTGGGTTTGGCTGTTTTTGCACCCAGTTGCTCTAAACAGATCTGTTAGCATGCCGCGTCTCCTCTGATTTATGACCTCACAACCGTTCCACATTCAGGCTGCTCCAGAGGAATGTTGTCTGATTATATAGGGAGATACTAGGCAGCGAAGCGCTTCAGTTTGCTTTGCTTTCTGCAGTATTCCAGCTCGCTCGTGTTCAGAGGAACTCTTCCAGTACTTGGCAGCTTTGTCACCCAGCTCTACCAGCCGTGTTGGGAAACGTCCGACCGCGACAGACCAGGAGGATGCGGGATGTGCAGGTGCAGATGAAGATGATAAACGGGCCTGTCGAATGCTGACCTCACCCAAATACACTTCCTCTGAGTTCCTTCCTGTGCCCACTGCCGTGGCAACCACTTTAGCAGGTGCAGGAGCAACCGATGCAGGCGGATTGAAGGGAAGGAGTGACAGAGAAGAAGCAAAGGAAGAGAAATCTTGTTTGGGTCGTAGCCTTCCAGCAACGTGAGCCGAGTCATTTTATCAAACTCTGATGCTTTGGGCTCCAACTCCTTGATTTGCCTTTTACCTGAGGGATCTGTCAGTTCGATGATCCTGGAGCGCAATCTCTGTCAGCATGATGTTGACCTCAGTGTGCACTGCTTTGACTGGATGATGATCTAAATAGTGCATGATATTATCTGCATAAACCAGGATTAAAAATGCTGTTCTAAATGATTAAATGTTCACACAAAGCATGGAAATGTGAAAATAAATTCCAATTTCCTTGCTTTTTTTGCTTAAAGAAGCAGACAAGGATACTGCTGTTTTGTTTTTTTGAGGTCATCCAATTGGGGAACTAATTGTTTGGTTCATTTATTGTGCATTGAGACACATGGAACTATTTTGAGACATGTTACAGGTAGATGTCCTACCAAAATCTTTTGGTAGATTGATATTTTTCTGGAGTATACCATGTGGTAAACAGATGCTGCAGAAAACAGTCTGGGTTTGGTTTTGAGATTACTCTCTAAATTTAGTTTCCCCTGACCACAAGCCACACTTTCTTTCACACCATTCCAACATAACAGCAGCAGCTGCAGTTAAAAAAGAGAAGAGAGAAACTTTATGGTTATACTCGAGTTCATAAGTAGTCACTTTAATCAGCTGCTCGTTCTGATTAAAGATGCATGAGTTTTCTTTAGTTAGCTTCTCTTTGCGAAATGCACCTTTTCTTGCTCTTTGTTTTGTTTTGGTTTGCAGTGCTGCAATTCTATTTGTATGTTGGATAACACTGCCCTCTTGTGTTTGGTTTATATTTTTAATATAAGATAATTTACCAAACAAACCATTACATAATCCTCCTTTTTCTAAATTGGAACATTATCATCTGTTACCTGTCATTTAACACTCAGACATTTAATTTTCTGTATATTTGCATGAGAAAATATTTCTTTCTTGAGTGTTGTGTTCATTGGTCATTGTTGTCTTTTCATGCTCTCTATGTTTTCAGCCACTCTGATAATTTATCAGATGATCCACAGTAAGTTGCATTTTCAACATTCGAATGCTTCCAGTTTGCGACTCATTCCACTTTTCATTTATTGCCAGAATTGGATTTTTGTTTTGTAGGAGGTGGTTTTTTTTCTTCGTTTTCTTCATGCATTTTGAGTCTTACTGATTGTACTTTAACTCTTTCCACACATTCTTTCAGATGTTATTGGGGAAAGTAACTCTGGATCCCTTATCAGACACAGATTCTTATTCTTGTACATATTTATTCATTGTAATTCAATTTTTCCCTTCTGTCCTATCATAAAAAGGTCTAGATTACTAGACTGTGCAAACATTTGTACCCTTACCTGGATTGAAAAAAAATTATCACGATATTTAGAGATACATTAAGCAGAATTTGGATGCAGCAATATAAAAAATTGTTTTCCTATAATCAACAGCTCGTAATGTTTATTTTCCTATTCGCATGCAGCAGAACTCCCGTGTGCCGTTTTTCCTTTGCACTTTCTGGGGATGAGGGTTAAGAGGTTGTATAAACTAGTTAAAATGCTTCATTGTGTCTGAGAAAAGAGTTACTGTTAAACAGAGTTTTACTGCTTGAAAATTGAGACAATAAGACAAAAGCATTTACCATTATGGTGACAATAATTTAGCTTATTTGAATGAGGTAGAACTAAACTTGTAGAGCCAGTAAAGTTTAGGCTACTTCAGATTGTTTCACTTCAATCACAAATTGTAACTTCAAACTGTAAGTTTACTGTTTGGACTAAATCAGTCTGGAGTGTAAAAATGTTTTGCTGTGATTAAAAATGATGACCATATGCATTCTCTTGTGGCCTGTGATCCATGTTTTGCTTTGGAACGGACTTGGCTCAATCCTTGTGCTTCAGCCAGTTGCATGTCTTGCCTTCTGCTGCTGGATTCAGAAACGTTATTTTAAGATGAAAGTTTATAAAACAAAAACTTTTTGCTATGAGTTAAAGAATCAGCACAAATGTTTGGTTCTATAAAAGAAGGCTGGCTTTCCTTTACTTTGGCTGCTCCTGTTTTGAGGGTTGCAAAGGCAAATACATGCTAACATTGTAGACTTGAACAGAAAATAAGGTGAAAAAAACCCTTCAAAATTTCCAGATGAAACTAAAAAAAACAACTGAATTCTGCAACTGTTGATTAGTTTCTGAATAAAACAATGTCATTACATAATACTGAAGCCATGTTCCTCCATTTTGCATGTTTCACCTTCTCCTTTAGGAGTCTGAGTATGATCGACATGCGTGGTGAAAACGAGGGCATCTTGCAGCCGCACAGTCACATTCGTCATGAACTGATGCACAACCAGTACAACAGAATAAAAGAAGATGAGAATCACTGGCAGGACGTAAATGCATTAATCTCCTCTCTTTTCACTACTTGGTCTGCAAGTTAGCAGAAATATCTGTTCCTTCAAGCTGCGGGGCATGTTGTATCTGATCTGTATTTCTTTTTTTTCTTTTTTTTTTGTCAGGACCTGGCCCGATGGAAAAGTAGGAGGAGGAGTGTCTCTCAGGATCTGATCAAAAAAGAGGAGGAGAGGAAAATGATGGAGCGACTGATGTCAGGAGACAGCTGCATCTCTCAAAGAAGAAAAAGCATCAAAACCTACAGAGAAATTGTGGAGGACAAGTAGGTGATGTCCACAACACATTGAACACTTTGGTATCCGAACAAAATCAGTTACCAAAGTGATCAACACATCCATATGTGAAAAACCTTTCATGTACTGTAATATGTGCTTCACACATCCAGGTGAATTTGACTTAAAATCACTTAAAAACCAACATAAATAAAGATATTTATTATTAACTGTCAAAAGGCTTAAAGCTGCAGTTTATGACTTTTCTTAAAAACAGTCACATATTTGTTAAAACCGTCACTATGTAGTGAGGGTGTAATATGAAACGGATAATCTGTGAAAAAAATCTATCACCTCCACCTCCTCCCTGAATTGCTGTCTGAAGAAATGCAACAAAACAACCAATCAGAGCCAAGAGGAGGGTCTTAGCGTTGTCAATCATTCTCATGTACTCACTGCTCAATGTGCTAACGGCTGAGAAACAGCCTACCTTTCCAGGAAAACCACCGTCATCAGTGACCATGCTGACTTGCCTTAGCATTCCCGTCAGGTTCTGCTATCAGGAAGAAACTGCAGCCTCTGCTACACGGAGGGTGATTGACAGCAATAAGACCATACTCCTGTTTTTTTCTAATGGGGACTGAGAGAAGGCAGATGAACTTTTTTTTTTTTTTTACATTGATCATCTGTCACATACCAAACTGTCACAACATAGAAATATGTAAAAAAAAAAAAAAAAGCTGTCCATAGCAAGTAAAGAAAATGAAGACAATAATATGAACGATGTTTGTTTTGACTCCAAATGACTGAATTTATTTTAGTCAGCCTGAAAATGTCTGCCTGTTGTCAGGGAGCGGCGTGAGGAGGAGCTGCGGGAGATGTACCGGAAAGCCAGAACTCCAGAGGAGGCGTCGGCCATCCTCCAGCGCTACGCCCAGCGTTTCTCCATCAGCGAGGCCGTCCTGGAGCGCCTGCAGCTGCCCAAGCTTCTGGACCGCAGCTTGTCGGCCGACCCCTCCTTTCCCAACTCGCCCTTCTCCCTCTCACTCTCCTCCTCCCCCACGACTCCAGACCCTTTTGACGAGGCGCCCGACGGGCCACTGAGGTACCTGCGGCAGCAATCTGCGCCGGCGCCACGGTTTACGTCCACACTGGAGGCGCAGATTGAAGAGTTTCCCAAAGACTCGAGCTCACACCAGCGGCCTCAGATCCGCTCTCGCTCTTCTGAACCACCGTCCACCCGGGCCCTGTCACCCAAGCCTTTGCTGACACCAAAGCCTTACTTTCAGCCCCGACCGTCGACTGATGAAAAATGGAATAGCAAGGTGAGACAGGATGTGTGAGTTACTTACATATTTAAGGTTACATTTAAATGAACCTTTAAAAAAATGTAACTACTGCTTTCAGACTATTCATTGACCTCTCTTAAACTGTTTAAATTATTTTCAAAATGGTGATAAAGCTCTGATAAAATGTAAATATTCAATTAGGAGAACTATGATCAGGGTGCAGTTGCCTTTGAAAGTCTACACATTATATTAATAGGTGTTTGTGAGTTAAAAACTGAGGCTATGATTTATAATTTTAAATTTTTGTACACAACCAATGTGTGTTAACTCCCGTTCAGCTCAACTAAATATTTTTTGGAATGAAAAGAAAATCCTGAAAGTATTAAGGTAACAGATTTGTTTGTATTCCAGTTGAATTGTACAGAACAATTCAACTTCAATACACAATAAGACTGCAACAAATGATTGATTATTCTATCAATTATTCTGAAAATTAAGTGGTTAAATGTAAAGTCTGAAGAATGTATCAACTTTTTTTTTATCCGATTAGTCTTTTCTCTATATTACAATTACTTTATGCAAGTAAACAAATACTTCCATTCCTGTTTTTAAATAAGAAAATAAATACTGTATGGCCAAAAAAGGAATAACAATCTACCTTTAACGAAAACCTGATTATTTGTAGCAGAAGATGCAAAAAAAAAAAAATGCTTCTAGCATCAACATGTGAAAAACTAAACTCTTTCTGCTTGAATTAGCATCAACACAGAGTAAGGCTGATCTGGTGATTATTTTTTGGGATAACTGGTTAATAATTGGATAGCATAATGTGCTTGGTTGATTTGATGTTTTTTGCTAAATTTGAACACGGTGAAGCTCAAACTACCACTTGTGGAGTTCTGGGTAGAACATATTTACAGATAAAGGTGTTTCTGTTTTTATTTTGAATGCAAAATATGTGTATTTTTTTGTAAAGTCTTGGCTAAATTACTTCTCTGAGTGTATTGTTTAAGCGAATGGCCTTTTTGTTAACGATTAATCAACTGCTATATTAGTTAATGATTATTAATATTTTGCATCATAAAAAAATCTGGCATTTTCACATTAGTGGGTAAACTTTAGATGAGCCACTGTATTCTGGAAGTATTGTTGCTCTTCTTCCCTTGGGAGATCTCTTAACATTTACATGACAATGTCACAGAACCACCATTGTGATGAGTGACTGGTGTGTATGAAAACCGAAAACCTCCCCTCACTTTAGAAGTGTGTAATGTTCCAATTTCACCCCTAAAGGGATCCATTCCCCTTTCTTCTGGCAAAAAATGAGCAAAAGGAATATTTAAAATGAGCTCTTGCAATGTGAAGTGGTGTAAAGGGAGATGCAAGGTATTACCAGATCCAAATGCAGCAGAGCACTTTTTCTGGAATTTCTTGTCAGGAGTCCCATCTTGAATGGAGCCCTCTGTTCGCTATTGACTTAAGAAGTTGACAAGTAGGACCTCTCTCAATGTGAAGTGGGCTCCCGGTGGACAATGAGTGCCCACACTGGCTGTAAGGACAGGGATGAGGAGGTGGAGGAAGAGGGGGCCGACTGAGAGGCTGCATTCAGCCGACTCCGGCACCGTGTCTTAAGTTACCGCTCACTGGAGCTCCTCACACATATATTAGTGCTTCTTTGTAGCAGAGGCCAGCAGGGTGTTTTCAGCAGATGAACAGGCAATAACTAACAGAAGCAAGGTTCATAATGAGAAGGAATGAGGGATTTTAGACTTTAATTATTTACATTTTTTATTTGTCATGAATTGATGATTTTTTTAGCTGTGAAAATTCAGCCAACAGAAAAATGCACTGTGCTAAAAAGTAATCATTCCTTTAACTTTTTCAGATTCTGCCTTTTTTTAAATCACAAACTTAAACCTATTTAATTGGGATTTTATGTGACTTAAAAACATTCTGTGACTGTTAATTGTGAAATAGAAGAAAAGCTGTAAAAACTTTTTACAAGTAGAAATCTTAAAAGTGAGTAAAACCGACTTTACTCTGTCGACTCTAATTCAAATCCAGTTTGACCAACTATGATGAGAAGACAGCTAATTTGTAAATGGATTCCACCTGTGTGTGATCTAATCTTAGATGAATTCTAGGAATTCCTCAGAGACATGGTTCTCCACCTGAGAAGCAGTCAAGAGCCCCATGGTAACTCTGGTGGAGGTAAATAAATTCCAGTCGTGGAAGTAAAACATTTAGAAACTGTAAAAATAGTTAAGATCAAACTTTATTCATGTCTTCATGCTGCAAAGGGTGACTGTGTGAAGTGGTGACTAAAATAAAAACGCATCTCACTTTTCAGATTTTTATTTGTAAACAGTTTCTAAAACAATGAATGATTTTTTCCTTCCACTTAATTTTCCTGTACTTTGTATTTGTCTAGTGCATAAAATCCCAATAAAATACATGGTTGTTTGTGGTTGTAATGTGACAAAATCTAACAAAAAGACCAAGGAGTAGGAAAATGTTTGCAAAGTACTACATAGTAAGTAAAATTAAATCTGATGCCTCACATCCAATATAGTTTTATGGTCATAATAAGTAGAAATTATCCTTAACTCTGTGCTGTTGCTATGCAGGCGGACGGTTTGCTACGAGTAAACGGCGACATCAGAAATGATGCCAGTTCCATGAAGTCGGAGAGCAAAGAAAGGGACTCCCCTCCCCTGTTCCAGGCGTCTCCAGATGCCCCCCCATCAGACGCTTCACCCGCTCTCAGTCCGCCCTCCTCCCCCGAAAGAGGAAGTCCAGTGTTAACAAAAACCAGCCGCAGACAGAGCAACATGGAGGCAGCCTCAGTCACTGAGGGTTCGCCCACTCCCACTCGGCCTACTTCTCTTCCTGAGGTCAGATTCAGGATGTTTATGATTTACATTCATACACCATCTAATAAAGTTACTTTGGAAGCATTAGCAGACATCTAAGTTATGTCAAACAGTTTGCTGTGGTGGAAAGAATGATTTGTTGAATCCAGTGAGCCTTTGTAAGCTCAAACGTGCTGCATCAGTTCAGTTTCTATGGAAACGGGCTCTGTTGGTACAAAACACTAAATCTCACAGCATTCCTGCAAAGACATGCTTTTGATTTGAGACCTTAGGTTATTATTATAGCTATTACATTTATTTAATTTTCTTGTTCCATCTTTGGAACTTTGCCCAATAATTCTTGGCATCTCACTGTTTTGGTTGGAACTCTAGAAAGCAACAATTTCCTCCTTCACTACAGGAATGTCAGTCTGCTGACTCAGTCTTTCATCCAGACAGTAAACCATCTGTGACCATTGCAGGAGCTAAAGCAGCCAGAGGACAGCTTTGTGGAGACGGAAGGCCCTAAAGATGCTTCTCAACAGGAAGAAAAATCAACTACTGCAGCTCAGAAAGCGCCACCTGCAGGTCTTGGCAACACACTAAAATGCTGATGCCCTAATTAGCATGCTTTTGGTTTATAGCCTATTTTTCTTTGTGTGTAAAGTTATGATCTCTAGAATTTAGTTTGTATTGTCCTCCAGAATCTAAATCGGAGAAGACTGAACAGTCCACAGGGAACGTACTGCAGATTCTCCCAACTGAGATAAACACACCAAATGACTCGGCCGTAACATCAATGGTAAGAGAAATTCAGTGGCCATTATGCCAGAAGTCATCCAGTCATTGTAAACCATCTTGTAGGTAAGAGTTTCCTCCTGTCAGGAGTCTTTTGAGGGAGCGGAGACGGCACCGAGTCCAGCTGCACCCGTATCGCTCGGACATAACCCCCTGAGGGAAACGTCATCAGGTGAATTCATGTCCTGAAGTCCAAACATAGTCAGCAGCTTCTTTTCCATCCCTCCCTATATTCTAAGTTTGATTATCATGTCAGTTTTGTTCGCTGTTTTTCTTTTAGCTTTTCAGCACTTTCTGCTTACATAAGATAAAATGACTGATCACAACCTATTGTAGTCACTTCTTAGTTGTATACAGATTTTAATCCATATCAATAGGACACTTTAAAGCATTTTAAAAACAAAACGTTCAGAGATCTGTTTTGAGCCAACTGAAATATATTGAAAAAATAAATCACACGTCCTAATACCAAGAGTCTACTTATTACCAACTAAAATTCTACTAAACCCACCACATAAGTAAACATACAGAACTTTTCCCTGGTTTGACTTAAAGTCTCAGGTTGTCTGCTTCAGCTCCTGATTTTCACATCTATCCTATCCCTCATTATTTCCTTCCCTGTTTTCCTTCTCTCCCACATTCCCTGTTTTTCCTCCATCCACATATTTTTACCATTTTGCTGTAGAGTTTGAAATCAGTGTCAAGTCCCCGCAGTCCTCCAGCAACCCTAAGTCACGCTGGGAGTTCTTCGCTCCACCAGGTAAACCTCTGTGTTGGTGGAGGTCTCCTTACCGCGCTAACATGCTGCTGTACACGTTTCCCTCATCCTTTTACCTTCTGAGGTATCTTTGAAGCTTTCTGTTTGAACTGCTTTTGCATATTACTGAATATGCTTCTAGTTGATCAGACAGATCAGCTGATAACCAGCTTTTGACAGTATTCTGTTGGGTGTTCATTACTGGTTTCTCCACAAAAACCAGCAGCATCTGACTTGTATTAAACAAGCTAACAGTATGATCACACCTACATTGAACCATGTACGAGGATCAAGTCTGAGTGCGGAATTCGTGCAGACCTCATCCTGACAGGAAAACATTGAATTAATGTCATTTTTAATTACAGAAGAATATTCTCAAACTGCAAAATTTAGAAACGTCTTTCATTTGAGTATTTTTTTTTTCCAGTGAGGAATATTTTATAAAATTTGTTTTGTTTGTTTTGGTGCCATAAGCCACAAGTTAGGGATGCCTAAATTGTTAGGCATCTTAAATGGTTTCCACAAAATAAGTGTAACTAAAGCATTTCTATAACTTATATATACATTTTTATTTTTTTTTTTGCTTTTGTGATCTATTGTCCGTTTCTGTTATCAGTATTAAATACGATGGAGGATCAGTGATTATATGTGTCTGTTTCTTTGTCAAAGACACCTGGAACCTTAGAATAATGAGAAAAAGTTGTAATTACTGGCAAGAACGTCCTCCAGACAAAAATATCTTCCATCTTCCATGACCCTCTTGTTTTCCATACCCATGTCCCATATAATTCCTGGGTGGCATCTAATATTTTGTAAATAATAATAACTATATTTTGTGTAGGTGCATTCCTCTGGTTTAAAAATGAATTTATTTTTAGGCTCTGATCCAAATATTTCGGGATTACCAACAAGGATAACATAAGCAATATTACATAATTTGTAGTCTTATAAAAATCATGTATTGCTTTCATAATATATCTTCTTTTTGTTTTCACCCCAATATGATGTTTTGTAAACTTCTGTCCCATCACTTTGTATCGAGAATATTACTTGATTTTTTTATTTGTTCCTTTTGTTAACAGAAGCTGCAGAGAAAGATCTACATGGAAATGTGAGTAACTGGTTTGCTGAGCTCTCATATTGCTTCTCTTCAGGCCTGATACTTTGTGCTAGAGAGATCTGAATGCTGCAGTTTTAGTAGAAACAGTGATTTGACTCGACTTGCTAATGCTGCTACTCTAGTACAGAGATTTGGAAGATTATTAGTCCTTTGATTAGGCTTCTTTATGGAGAAAAGACCATTTATAATATTGTGTCACATTTTTTGATAATAGTTTTTTGGTAATAAAGTTGTTTATAAACGCTTCATGTGAATATGAAGTGAATGCATAAATGTTATCAGTTTATTTTTATTCCCATGTTTGCGCCGTTCGTTTCTGCAGCCTCTGTGTTGAACTTGTATGGTTTCACCAAACATTTTATTTCTGCCTTTAATTCAAACTACAGTTATAAACAGTCAAGCAGATGATAAACCTTCTCCAAAAATCTAAACCTAAATAAAACTTTTGTTACTTAATTTTCCTTAAACAAAGCAGCCCCATCATACTATATAATGATGCAAATGTCAACATTTTCTTTCTTTTTTTATCATGCCCGTTTTTTGCTCATTTTTAGCTTAGCCGTTGGTTGTTGTCGCACTGAATGGTACTGAGCTAATTACTGAAGATCACTCGGAGCTGTTGATGTAGCATGCCATATGAGGATGCTGCAGTTGATGGCTGAGACTGCTTTTTCCTATTTTATTCACCTCCAGCTCTCTTTCTCTGTCTTCTCTCTCCTTAGTAGGCGTCCTTTGGCTAGCAATGGAGTAGTGCTGTTGTGGTAGACCAAATATTTCTGTCTCCTCCCTTCTCCTTTCTTTTTTTCTGTGGTGGATGTGTGTGTACATCGGGGTCTATGTGAATGGGTTATGTGTGGACATCGATGTGTGCATGTATCTGTCGTGTGTTTGTGCATGTTGACCTGTGTGTATACGTATGTGGGCCTATCAGGTGTCAGTCCCGGTGTTGGCCAAGGCCAGGCGGGAAGACCGCTGGTCTTGGGACCCGGATGAGGAGCGAAAGCGTCAGGAAAGGTGGCAGCAAGAGCAGGAGCGCATGCTGCAGGTACATGGCAACCATGCAGGGAAAAGCATGGCGCATGAGTGTGCAAGGCCAGACTTAGTTTGTCATGGAGCTTGATAGACAGAGCACAGCACCAACAGTGAGTCTGAGGTGTAGGACGTGTTTATCTCAGGTTTTCTGTCCCGTCTGGAAATATGTAGAGTTTGATTTCAGTATCTTACAGGTTTGAGTAAGAAAAGCAGAAAAATAAGCAAATGCAAAGTAAATGAGAGAATGTTGTATCTAACTCTCCCAGTTATTAAATTTAGATAACTGGAATCAGACCAACAGAGTGAGTTTAGTTTCATCAGACTTGCTTTATCATGTTTGGACAAACCCACAGAATCCACTCAGAAGCAATTTAGCCAGTTGTTTAGAGCATCTTTTTGTCTGGGATGGTTTATTTATCACGGTACTCATCTAATGCACAATCACAGAAGGACTAACTGCACTTCATTGCTTTTTGCCTCCCTGACATATTTTTGTTAATATTAAGCAAATCTCAACTCCCCTATGCTCACTTGAACCACTAGATGGCGAGCTTGCACAGTGGAAGAAGCCCTGCTCTGGTCGTCTTCCATCACCGTCTCCATCTCATGCAAACACAAAGGCAGGGTGTTTGTCCAACGTGGCTGCTGTTGTTGCTGCCCCGGTCCCTCTCTCCCTCCTCAGCCAATGAGCATCTGTAGTCTGCACATGTTTAGACGTTTAAAGGAGTGAGGTCTGTTACTGACAGCGTTCACCTGAGACCTGAAAACAGATTACACTCCTTTCTGGTTGTTTGTGAGGATATCTGCTCAAACGGACGAATGCCTGACGCATCAGTGTGCTCTCCACCTCCTCACTGTGTTTCGTCTTTGTGCTCCAGTCTTACTCCATTATAAATGTTGATAATTCCTCTAACTCTCTGGGGTTCCTTCACACATTCGATTTGTCTTTTCGGGCAATTTTGCCTAAAATTATGAAAAATATAAAGCAGGTTTTCAAAAAATAATTGTGAAGGAACTCTGTGCTTATCAGCTTCTGCATGCTTTGGTATTGTCTGTTTTCTGCTGGGCTTTTGCTGCATTCTGATCTTTCATTTGATGCTTAACAGGCACATATCTAAGTGAAGAAAATAAAAATGCAGGCTTAAAGTTTTTTTTTTCTGTCGTATTAATTTCCTTATTTTATGGTTAGAAAATCAGTAGTTTTAGAAAACTAAAAATGAAACGTTTTTAAAAGTGAAGGCTGTGCCAGCTAGCTGTGCACATCTTTTCTGTTTTTCGGCCCAAACATCCACCTGCACAAAGTTCAGTTTTTCACTATACCTTGGCTCTCTGCTGTATGTCATGTGTCTGTTGCCATGGTGACAGGAAAAATACCAGCGTGAGCAGGAGAAACTGAAGGAGGAGTGGGAAAAAGCACAGAGGGAGGTGGCGGAGGAGGAGAGGAAGTATCATGAGGAGGTGTGTGGGGGTGTGCATGGGTGTGTGTTTGTGTGTGTACACATGCATTAGCTGGATTGTTACAGCATACTAACTGTATATTTCTGTGGCCATTTTAGATCTATAAACCAACCTACTGTGTTTATGTCAGTGTTTGGTTTGGGATTTTCTCCTTCCCAACAGGAGTGTCGGATACTGGAGGAGACTGTGATGCCTCTGACGCCCCGCTCCTCAGCACTGCCCTCCCCCAGCCGAGGGGGGCTCTCCTCCACCTCCGAGCCACAGGACACGATTGTGCGTTCGCTGGCAGATTGGGAACGAAAACAGGAGCTACTGGAGAGACAGTCTGTGAGGGACTTATTCATTATGTTTTGTGGATTTTCTGTTTTGTTTGTCCCATGTCCCTGTACAAATACTTTTTATTTCTTTCAGTTAAAACTACAAACCTTAATGTATTTTATTATGAATTTGTTACAGACTAACACAAAGTAGCACATGAAATAAAAGGAAGAGGTGATTTACCTCAATGGACTTGCAGATGTCATTGTAGGACAAAGTGGTTCTACAACAGATTGACTCAAAGGCTCTGAATAAAAATGCATGACACACTTTTGAGATTTGAGAACCATGTATCATTTTCCTTCTATTTTATAATTATGTATTACTTTGTCTTGGTTTGTGATAAAGAATCCAAGATTATGTTGCAGATAGTTAATATGAGACTTTAAGCACTAGAGCTAAAACTATTAAAACTATTCTAGTTTAGTGATTGAAATGTATAGACATAAACTCTCAGAAGTTATGTTAGCTAATCAAATATCTGCTGTTTTATGATTCAGAGAGGAAGTACAGAGAGTGCAGACTGGAAAAGGAAAGAAAATGACAGAACCAGTGACATCAGCACTGCTGACGACAGCATGAAGACCGGCAGAAGGTTGGTGAACCGAGACTCAAAGTAGCCAACAGTGTGGCTCAGGTGGCTGACTGATGATTTTGTTCAGCGAGTTGTTCCAATTGACCTTTGATGTTAATCTGTCTTTATTTACTTCACTCATGCATTCCTAAGTCTTAAAACATTTTCCATGAATTTATTTATATGGAAATGCTTTCATTTTTATTAGCAAGAAGATTCATGTGTTTTAATCTGAATTTTCTTTGTATTCAAAACATGTTTAAGTCAAAACATTCAAGATTTATTCCTAAATATTAGGAGCCAATTCATTCTATTTGTGTCATAAAGTCCAGATTTTGACATTATTTTGGGCAAGGCTTTGAACATAAATAGAGATGAGGTTCTTTGATCAAAGTTTTTGTGTTTTTCTTTCTTCCTCTATCAGCTTGGTGAGCCAGAACAGCAGTCAGGCAGAGAGACTTGGTCACAGTGTTCACAACGGCCAAAAGCTTCCTCCTACGTCCCCCAAATGTTCAACTCCACCCAAGAAGCAATCAGGGCCTGAAGGCACCAGAACCAGCCGGCCTGCTGGAGAACGAAGGTGTGTAAATGTTTGAGAGAGAGAAGAAATAAAGAGCTTGATTCAGTTTTATTAATCCATCATTTAATGTTTCTTAAACATTGTTTCTGTTTTAAGAAATTGCCTCCTTTTCAATTTAAAGGAGCCACTGTTGCAACCAAAAACGGCCAGCAGGTGGCATCTGCTGCCTGTATTTCCCTCCATGAATGTCCTTCACATAAATAATCCATTGCATTTCATGAAAGTGTTTAGAAAACATTTTTAGACAAGTCAAGTTTTATAAAAACATAAAAAATGTTGTATCTAAATGAAAATGTGCAGTCAAATCTTCTAAAACTGTTTCTTGTGTCTGTGGTTTGGATTGGTCGTGGTCTGTCTGTGTCGTCCAATCACGTTGCTGTTTCTGGGAGCCATCTTCATGTTGCATGTTGCTGTCCATTTCCAGGTGCGGCCCCACTGATAATAATGTAAGAAGCTCATCAAAGCCCCTCGCAGCATGTCCATCAGCACCAGACACATTTCCCCCACCGCCCAACAGGTACTGCAGCACAGAAAGCCCACCAAGACCAGGAGGATGGGCACTGCTTGTTTCTGCATTGTCATTTTCTGCTTTACTCCCCACCCCCACCTTTATTTTCCTCCACCCATCTCATGCCATGTAGCACTGCAGCAGCAACCCTGCAGTCTGCCTGAAATTTTAAATAGACAGAGTGAACAGTCAAGCCAAGGATTTCTTTTTCGTTTGTTTTTTTTTTTTTTTCCCATTTGAAACAATAATGTCAAGAAAATTATTGTATTATATTTTGTTTATTTTGAGGAGATTCATAAACATTGCAGGAGAAATTCTAGTTTTCAAATCTATTTGAATTTCTAGGCTTTGATGAGGTTTCAAATGAAAAAAAACACACAGATTAGGAAAAGGAAGGACAATGGTGGTAATTTAATCACAGGTAAAGGATTTGGGCAGTACATAGAACAAACAGACTGTTTTTGGATGTTGGTTTGAAGAAAATCTTAACCGTGTCTCTTCTCCCTTTTGTAGGTCTGTCAGTGGGAAGAAGCTGTGCTCCAGCTGTAGTCAGCCTCTGGGGAAGGGAGCAGCCATGATCATAGAGACTCTCAGCCTCTACTTCCACATCCAGTGCTTTAAGGTTGGTTGGCTCACAAGCTGCACTTTATCTCCACAAGGTTTATTCACTGTAACAGATTCAGACCTCTCTGTTTTCTACTAGCAAAAGCTTGAATATCAAATGAGTAGAGTTAAAGAAGATGATTTAGATACAGTTTCTGCACAGTGCCTTACAAAATTATTCATATACTTTGAACTTTTTCAAATTTTGTCACATTTCTACTTAAAACATTAGTGTATTTTTGGTGAGGGTTTACGAGACACGCCAATACCTTCCTAATAGTGTGGCAAGCTTTTGTAGTCAATGAAATTGAGTCACTAAAGTAGTAAACAGATTTGATTTGATTTGAATCGCAGCCGTTTTGTGAAGAAATGTAAATATCTGGGTTGAACTGTAAAGAATTGTTTTAGGAAAACCTGTCAGAAGCTGAAAAAGACTTGAAACTGGGTTGGAGGTTCACCTTCTGCAGGACAAGGTGTTTGGACATGCTGCCAGAGCAACAATGGATTAAAGTTTTCCAGAACTGTGATGGAGTTTTTTATCTTAATGTATTAATAAATGAATAAACTATATTTGCTGTCTTCTCCTTGCTTGTCTCTTTGTTAGTGTGGGGTGTGTAAAGGACAGTTAGGTGACACAACCACGGGGACAGACGTCCGGATCAGAAACGGACTCCTCAATTGCAACCAATGTTACATTCGTTCCCGCTGTAAGTTTCCAAACATTCTCTCTATCTCCATCTCTTGTTTATTTTTTTTTTAATTTATTTTTTGTTTTTTTTAATCTGCAGTTTCTACTTATCCACCTAAAATATTATTCAAATGAACCATCTTCATGGCCTATAGCCCTTATATGGGTTCCAGAATAAAAAGTTCTGTTAAAGTTTAACAAAAGGATACACACTGTGAACTGCTGTATATACTGTATGTTAATTCTGGTTCATAGATTTAGTGTTTTAAAGGAAACTGATTCTGTTTCTCTCTAAAACGTTTAAATCAGAAGAATCTCTAAAATTTAAATGCTGTGACCCTGGTGAGACACAAGTGCTTTATTAAAAAATCTCCTCGGTGTCCCTTTAATAAAAGCAAGTCAGACTCAGTGAAGCATCAGAAGGAAGTCTGAAAGGAGATGACAAAATTAATTTTGTTGGAAAATTAACATTTTTATTCCTTTTTAAAAACTTCTGCTCGTTAAAATTATTGGTTTCTTTTTCCTTGTCTTTTCTCTGAAGCGGCCGGACAGCCGACCACATTGTGACGCTCGAGTGAAAAGCACAAGGTTTACAGAAGAAAGCCTCATTCTCATTTTAACCTGATTATCCACCAATCACGTCCTGCGCAGCCTGTTGGGATGTATGCTTCCTCTGCTGCTCTGTGACCACCGAAGATGCATCATATGGGCCAAATAGACATCTGGGAACTGTTGAATGTTTAAAACAAGAACATATATTCTCTGTGCTCATGTCATCTGGTACGTGAGTGAATTCTGGATTCAATTTATCCTCGTCTTTCCATAAAACATGTTTCATCATGCAGTGAGTTTGTTTTAAGGCGGCAGCCATATTGGAAAAAAACCCACATTGAACACACTGAGAGAAATCTGACCACTTTTCATACTGGGAAAAATCACAAAAATACGATGCAATCTGTTTCAGATTAAAGATTGATGTTGTTCCAAGGGATACAAATCGAAGTTGGAGGGCAGAAAAGGAGATCAGCTAGCTCATTCTGAATTTTCTGAAGGTATAAACACTATTTTTCCCCTTCAGGTAAATAATATTTGAATTTATATGGTAAATTACAAAAGTACATTGAAGCTATGAATAAACCTTTAGAAACACATAAAATATACAAAAGTAAATATTTTTTCACCCTTGACTGTCATATAAAAGCTTTTGTTTCTGTAAAGAATGTAATTAAATTCTAATATAACGCTATAGAGCAATTTGGGCTTATTTTAAAGGCAATAATGTGAGTTGTGAGCTATTTGGTTGCAGCAGATTGTTCCGTATGCAGTCTGTCTGGTTGTATAGCCAACAGTTTAATGTGCCTTAGGAAGTGGAAATGATGTAGGAAGCAAAGCACCAGATGTATGGTGTCTTATTTCGGCACTATTTTCATTTCGTGACAAGTGATTTGGTCAAATTTAAAGTTGGATAGTGCAGAAAAGCAAACTCCATCCCTCCGTCAGCCTCTTAATCACTGCTGTTTATTTTCATACAAACATATTCAATTTCATCATCTCCCTTTGATTGCCCTGTGATCTGTAATGGCGAATGACAAAAGAAAAAACATTTGTTACACAATATGCTGTGTTCTCCGTACTGCGGGGCAAATATGGGTTTCATTTTGAATGTTTGTGATATTTAATGTGTAAGAATCAGGCTTATTTTGGTCATGTCTCAACTGTATAGTTCATTTATGCGCCTGAAAAAAACATAAACATCTGTTGTATTTGAAACATCTATCATCAGCAGAGGTAATATGAAGACATACCAGCAGCAGCTGCACCTGTGCAATGTTTGGTTGGTTTAAAACTAAAGACCTGTCCTGCCAGCTGCACATTTAGGACTCTTGCTAAGAGCTTGGTTATATGTTGTGGGTGTGTTGAAAAAAATGCATGAGTAAGCATAAAACCAACTGATTTGCTGTATGAAAGTAAAGCAGCCTAAACTTCCTTGTGCTGAACAGGCTTCACCTTCGGGGTCATCTCTTACTTTTTCTGATCTGCAGTATTTTAGGATCATTTTCCAGCTGTTGTATTTTTATTTTTTAATCCTCATTTAGCTGATGAGTAAATCAAAGACGAGTCTTTTATAGCCGTATCTTTGAGTCTGAGCTCCTCTCCCAGAGGGTTTTAACAGAACAGTAGGGAATGGAAACCTTTTTGCATCTGTACTGTATTTATTGTATAATATTCACCTTGAACACTATTCGGAATATAGTTTCATTTGATGTTTAAATGCAATGGCATTTATTATTACATTACTGTATGTTTATAAATAAATATTATAAATCAAAGATATATTTCTTTCCTTTTATTGCAAAACAAGTGGCACATTTGGAAAGTCCTGGAAAATGTAAGAATAAGTCGTTGCTCATATTTGCTGGAAAATTAAAGTCCGATTTTTTATTTTATTTTTTTTCGTGGCATCAGTGTTGAAAATACAAATCCTTCCACATCATCTCTTTCCATATATGATTCTAAATAGTGCAAAAACCTAATGACCAACTGAACAAAATGCATACATTTAGTTTTGAGGTATAGTAAATGTAGAATGATTCTGCAGAAAATGTGGTTAATGCTTGGGAATAATTCAACAATAATATTTGTTCTCAATTTAATATTAATATTGTTGAAATATTAAATCAACAATAATATTTGTTCTCAATTTAATATTAAAGATAGCAATTTCATATAATTGTCATCTTAATAAAAATGACAATTATAAAAGGGCATTAATTTTTATTATTTTGTATCAATTGCCTTAAAAAGTGTATGACTTTTGGTAATTTATTCACTTTTTATTTACTGTGTTAAAACAGAATTTAGTAAACTTTTTTTTATTGAACTAAATCAATCTTACTATGATTTTTTGTTTTGTTTTCATTTTTTTTTTTACTTCTTTCCTTTTTACTAAGCAGACCAAATTATTTGTTTTTGTTTGTTTTGTTTTTTTTAAGGTTGCGTTGTTTTATTTAGCCTATTTTTACTTGTCTGGTTATTTGGTCGTTTCTTGATTTTCATGAACTATTTATTTTATGTTTTGTTTGTCATGATTCTGTTATTATTTTCCTTAACAATTACTAGTAATAATTCGTCTAAAAAAGAACATTGCCGGTATGCTTTGTTTTAAATACATTTTTTTATTTATCTACTCTTCGAGGTGTAAAAAAGTCAAAGTTGATGAAACAGAATCGCTTGCCAAGTGAAAATCGTATTTTGTTTTGTTTGTTTTGGGGGAGTAAAGATGTGGTTGTTTGGTTATTATTAAAGAATATTTGGGGCCTGAATGAATTAGAAACCGCGCCGGAACTGTCCGTGGTGCTGAAATCGACGGCCTTTTTAAACCACCGGGATGAGATTTACAATCCCAGTTCATCTATATAGACATGAAGAATAATGGTTGCTTCTTGAACTTCTTTAAAAAATGACAAAAGCAAGCTTGAACTATTATTTTTTTTTATCATCAACAATCATTTCAATGGTACACCTTGAAAACTATGTGCACATGTAGAAATATTTCCTTCTTAAATATAAGCATTCATTACCTACATATAAATAACTTTCAGATCCTGGACAAAACATGTTACATAATGCTCACAAAATGGGAGAAAAATCATTTTAAACCAGACAAAAAGACAACATGCAAATTATATAGAAATAAATACAATGTCTGCATCCATCCCCCCTTTTTTAATACCCAAAATAAATTCTTCCGAGGGAATTTTAGTAAAACATCAAAAAGACTTGTATGGTCGATCTACGAGGGAATATGGCCTATGGTTCAACTATAAGAGACAAGAATACGTAATAACACTATACAGTTTGAGCCACAAAACACTGCCGTAGAAAGACACACAAAACATAGATTTCCTGTCTGAGGTGAACATTGCAGTAGTTTGTGCCTTTTTTAATATCGAGGAAATAAGTGTGTTTGTAGCGACAATTTAAAGAAACTAAACTCTCTGCAGCCCTAAGAAACAAAAAATACCGCAGTTTCCACACAGCTGGCTGTGTATGGAGGGAAGAAAAAAAGCGCGTCGGTGGATGGTTGTGTCAGAGCGTCGTCAGTCATGGCTATCAGGCGCCTCTGTCCCCAACAGAAGCAGCTGATGAACTCTCCCTCTGAATGGGATTTAATGAGGCTCCTTTGCTTTCTGATGGCACCGCGCGTTTCCAGTGTGCCAACCTTCGTTTATTCCCCACAGTGAGAACAAAAATAAACATCTGAACAAGTCATTTGCTCCAACATCCTTTTTTCTAAAACTAAATTAAAGTGAGGTGTGACGCCGTTCTATATTTTTAGTGAGAGTAAATTGCCCATTTCGCTGTTTTGTATGTAAATAGCTCTGAGACTTGACTAGGAGAAGGTGGTAGCAGTTCACCCAACTTGCTTTAGTCTCAATGTGAAAGTGTGACTTGTCAAGATGGATATTTTACAGGAAAATTGTTGACCACAAGGAAAAGCGCAAGGTAAAAATAAAATAACCATATTCAACTGTTATTCTATCTGCTTTTTATTGTCCTCCAGTCTGTGTTGGGCGATTGCTTTTCAGTCTCCAGAGAACTCTGCTCGGGTTTTCTAAGTTTCATTAGAACATGCTGGTCTTTACTAGTGTCGCTTTAGCTCCGTTCTGTCTTTGCAAAGACGACAGTACGCTGGCGAATGGCCCGCCCAACGAGTCCGGGATGGATGTGATGGTCCCGGGTGCGGCGGCCCAGCCTTGGCTCGGTGCCGTCACTCCCATGCCAGTGGATACGGAGGTCTTCACTTGGTCCACCTGTCCGTTCCCGGTGGTGTTGACCTGGCCCGCGGTGGGGCTCGGTCCGCCGCAGTTGGAAGTGGGAACCGGGTTCGGCCCCGGTCCTCCCGTGCTGTCTGGGTCGGTAGTTTTGGTGTCTTTACTGTCTTCGTCTCTGGAGTCGGACTTCTTCCCGGAACTGGACTTGGCGGCTGCTGCGGCCGCTGCAGCTGCGCGCTCCTGCTTGCGGAATTTCGCGCGACGATTTTGGAACCACACCTGGAAAAACGTTCAAAAGGTTTATACCACATACACAACATTTAAATCATATGTATGTTTAATTTTTTAATAGTTGTGATACAAGCAATATAAAAATTTAAGTTGGATAATCTTGCGGCTGTTTGCGTCAATATTAGTAAAATAAAATGTGCAAGCTTTGTATCTAATTATTTACTTGAAAATGATGAGGTGAATCGTACGTAAAGGCAGCCGCCAGCGGTGGGCGCCTGTTGAACTGTGGGGGTTTTCGTACCTGCACTCTGGCTTCAGTCAGATCGATCTTGAGTGCCAGCTCCTCTCTGGTGTAGATGTCCGGGTAGTGCGTCTCTGCAAAAACCCGCTCCAGCTCCTTTAGCTGCGCGCTGGTGAACGTAGTCCGGATGCGCCTCTGCTTCCTCTTTTCGTTCAGCCCACCATGATCGGTGAATAGTTTGTAGGGAACTGTAAACCAAAAGGAAATGTCAAGGTTGACACATTTTATCCGCTCAGTAAAAAGGGAACGTGATTGTTTAAGTGTGATGCTGTCAAATGGAAGTAAATTGAAATTTGGTTATTTTGTGTAAAATGCGGTTCCGCACGCTGAGTTGGAGCTTCCAGTTAAATCGTGTATTTGATTACCTTTGAATTAGATCAGAATTGATAACACTGCTGACCTGTGAAGCGGCTAATTGTAAAATTAATTGTTGCTCCTCAGATTGAGGCTTCTGTTTGAAAACTTGTCATAATGTTGCCGTCCGCCTCGCTTGTTGCTACTGTAACTCCAATTTGGTGTCAATAATGAGCTTTAGTCTTTGGTTATCTAATTATTTTCGAAGCTTTATGTCTCATCGCAAAGTAAATAAATTATGCCTATCATTTTGGCAGCTTAAGATAATTCTGTTGGCGGTTTTGGGTGTGACTGGGATAGTATAACCCCATAACCGAATTACCTCTTGCCTGCAATCGCTTCTAACGTGATAAATTCTTTCATTTGTGTAAGCAAATTTCGTTTGGTAAATACTAAACACATTTCCATTTTCAAATGCAATCAAGGCGTCCTATAATACACCAGGTTGAGGCTGCGGAGCTCGCTGCTGCTTACCTGCGGCATACGGGCTGCTCTGGTGATCCCGCAGGGTCCCCAGACTGCAGGACCCCGGCGTTAGGGAAGGACAGCCGGAGGTGGCCCCGAAAGTGGTCCTGATGGGATTGTACTGGAAGCCGCTCGTCTGACTGCACGAACTGAAGTCCGCGTAGGCCGATGCCAAGCTCGACGTGTCCATCCCGGCCATACATGACTCGTAGGCAGAGGAATTTAGGTAAGAATACTCCATTTTATACATTTGAGAAAGCTCGGTTGCGGTTGAAAGCTGCACTTCCCTGGGAAAAAAAAAGTCAAACAGAGGCACCCAAAAATGGGTCTGAAATGAAAAAAAAAAAAAAAACAAATAAAAAATCAAAATGAGGAAACGCGCGGTCTGAGTTTGATGACTTGTTTGGTTTGGACTGTTTAGAAGAAGGCTGGACGGTGAGTAGATGTTCACTGCTCAGCGCCTGCTCCAAAACTGGCCTCCTTTATACGAACCTAGCCCTGTTTTATGAAAAGCCCCCTAAGAGCCGCCTAGCCCGAGGTCTCTAGAGCATATAGTCCTCATAATAAACTTGGCTCTTTCCGCTTGGACAATAGCAAAGCGTTTGGTCTTATTGCTAGCGCTTTTTTACATGACAATAACTCATCAGTCTATTGGGCTGGCACTGGGGGCCCGGGCTGTCCAACCTCCCTATCATTGATCCCCTGCATCTCTAATTAGAATTTAATACCACGCCATTACGCAGCCCTCCACCACCGCCGCCGCCGCCCACCTCCTCCACCCATCCACCCCACTCCTCTCCAACCAACATCTTGCCCTTTAATTCAATCACACCACTTGGAAATAATGAAAGTTGGGTGACGATTCTCCCTGATCCAATTTTCTCCAAGCTTTTAAGCCTTTTAAGCGACCGTATACCTTGGGCAGGATTTCACAGAGTATTCCCACTCTGCCTCTTCTTTCTGTCCGTATGCTCCGACATTTTTTTTCCTGCTGTTTCTGCCTCTGATCTTCTGCACTGAAGCGGTAAAACATGTCAATTTTTATCCAGTAAAATGACCTATTTTTACGCACAAGGATCCGTTTCAAGTGCACTTGATAATAATGCAATCATTGCGCAAAAGAAGCGGATGTAACAAGCAAATATGCACTCGTGATTTTTTTTTCTTCCCATATTGACATTTTTTTATTTATTTATTTTTTATTTTGCTCTGCTTGAGAGTCTGGCTTTAACTCTGAAGGTGCAGTTAAGTGACTCGTACCTTGTCAAATTCTTCAAATGAAAATATCCATTTTATGACGAAAATAAAAAAAACAAAAAACAAAATATTTAAATTTCATGAAGTTAATTTAAAGAAATAAAAAAATGAACACATTTACATTCTATTTGATAACTTTCCATTTTTGCTAACGTAGGCCTCCTCCTTTGCCGTCTCTGCTGCAGAATCAAATCGTGCCGGGTGTGTTTTCTATGTTTCAAATGACTTTATAATTCTCTTTATTACTTTCATTATTCCGTTTATTTGGCAAATAACATCTTTGTAATGAAAGTAACGAACTGGCGCGGCAGTCATCGGACCTCTCAGGCTCCCAATATTGGCTGAGTGGTTAATTCGGTTTGTGTAATAAGGTGAACCGCTTTGTATGGCGCTTACACACACTGTGTTTCTTCTTCTTCTTTTTCCTCCCATTTCAATTCATTGGATCGAGTTCAAGTCCTTCTTGTCGAGGCTCCGTGTTTTCCCTCCAAATTATCTGTACACAAAAAAAGGCGCAACAGTAATTATGGCACATCAATCTAATTTTGCAAATGGTTATTTGGTGCCTAAACGCGTTCATCTGGTGGTGTGTGTTGATTGGAATATGACTGTAATATTGTTATAATAATCCTAGGGGGATTGAGAGCATGCATTTTACAGCAGGTGAGTTTGGTGTCAGTCTGGACAGTGGATATTAAACACGTTTGTCTCTCTGCCTGTTCAGTTTTACAGGATTATTATAGATTCTTTTTCTTTCTGAACCGCCTCAGTCTTTATTTTACCCGACTTTATCGCAGTATTGATTGTGTTTTATCACCAAAAGAAATGTGTTGCTGCTATTAAAAACGTTGGCCGTTTGCAGGTAAAATGTATGTTTTAACGAGTCTGTGAGTAAAATCTACATTTTAGCATCTAAAAAAATGACATACATTCCACATTTTAGAATTGTAGTTTCCTGGAATGTTAAACTTTTATTAGAATATAACTAGATCGGACGTGCTTCCATATAAACACGTATTTTGCTCCCATAATACATGGATTTCCCGTCAGTTATTTGTGTCTCTCCAACTGCTGACACCTTGCAGTGTGTTTCTGTCTCCTATTTATTCTTTACTGACACAACCCCGTCCCTATTATGTAAATGCTTTCTTTTTTATCTTCTTTATTCGCTCTGCACACGAGCTGGGACCCAAAAGTTGTACCAAATGGTTAATTTGATTATTGAAACCAAAGAGCCAAATGGTTCACCGTCCTCCCTCCACGCGTCTGGCAGCTAGAAAAGAAACCATCTCTGGGAATTAATCTAATAACGCTCAAAGAAACGAGAAGTCTTTTCTGATATTTCGCCGAGGCAAATACAATTATAGCTTTTAGCCATCGGTTTCTTTCACTGAGGCCGCTCTTTATTCCTGCGCTCTATAGCCCGGTCCCCTCCACCAGAGTCCACCAGCTATTGAAACGCCCCTTCTTTTATAGTTTCAACATCTTTTAATTCTATCAACTGGTTCTGGTGAGACGAAAGGCCGCAGACTCCATTCTGATGTCGGAATATTGAATTCAAAATCTCGCACGCTGAAGTCTGAGTTTCTTTACATGATTTCAAGTCTTTTTGCAAAATGTCATATGGGGGTTTTATCCAGATGCGCATTGGAGCGTTGCATGTAGTGATTTACAGTAACATAATAGCTCTGTAAGTGAAATAAAGCGGTAATTAAAGTGTAATTATATAGCTTTAACTATATAGCTTTACCTAAATAAATCAAGAAAATGGGATGTGTGCAAGACCCTAAGTTCCCTTGGCAAGTGCCGAACAATAGCCGGGATGCAGGAGGAACTCCTCTCCATTTAGTGCGCACTATCGTTGCTCAGCAATATAGGAATGCGGGTCGACAGGAGGAACAAAAAGAGGAACAAAATGCCATTGTCTGCGGATGGATTGGATGGATCCACTCCCCTGAAAAGGCAAAGGAACAGAAGAGGATAAAGAGAGGGAGAGAGATGGGAGGGTCCTGCTGTCACATTTCACCTACAACGTCTCACTCCTTCGCCCGAGGAAATGCCGGCCTTATCAAAGCAGTTATTAATAAGGCCGCGTGTTGCAGGGGAGGGGCTCTGGGGCAAATAAAAAATTCATTTTAGGGACACTCTCATGGCGATTTAGTCTGATGTCTCAATTTGACGGAACAGAAAAATATCCAGCATAAAAGAAAAATCAGAGGTGAGATAAAATCACCGCAGATTATTACATTTCAATAAGTTCCATCCGGAAAAGTTAAAGCATTCCTTCACCGCAGTTATATACTTTTCGGATTAAATTTTTGTCGATTGACGCATTTTCAGATATGAATAAAAGAAACTAACGTGTTCCAGGCTGGTGCGTAAAAAGCGCTTTGCGTTTCCAACCGCACAGATGGAAAGTGACATCTGGAGAAGAGACGAAATTAAATTAGGAACTGGTGTCTTCCACCAGTGTCTGCAGAGGAGAAAAGAAAATGTGCAGCACAAAGAAAGAGAGGGGTTTGCTTTGCATGGCGCAGCCTCTGTCACATTTGTTCTGTATTTTTTTGCGCGTTTTTATCTGTTGCGTATTCTTTCTGACATAAATTGTTGCGCTGATTGCGTCAAATAGAAATGTAGAGATAATATTCACCTGTTCTGCAAAGAAATGTTTTTTCTCTTCTCTTTGAGAACATATAAATTTGTGGTTTCAGCCCACAGTTTAATGTTAAGTATCTTAATGACACTTCTCAGCAGTGATGGATGAAAATCGTCGATTTCGAACCAGCTCATAACGTGCTGGTTATCAGACTGGAAAGATGGGTGGAACTGACTGTTACTGTGCTTAAACTACTCAGACTGTGTAATTTTGCAGTTATAATTTTGAGTAAATGACGATCAAGGGCGGGGTTCCTCAAGGCCCCATTCCCAAACCCCTTTTTTTTCAATTCATTTGAGTTATTTTTATATATTTAAATGAAACATTTATAAATAGCAAATGTTATATCAAGTCACTTTGCCAGACGGACAGATCCCATTCATAGAAATATATTTTAAAATCAGCACCATGCAATGCAATGATTGTGTTACCAACAGCGTCAAATTCAGTTTATAAAACAAATAAACTTCATATATCTAAGGAAGTTCACTCGACTCCATCAAGATATTACTTTTACAGGAATTATAATAATCCTGAGCAATAGTGGCAATTCTAGTTCAGCTCATGGAGGACTGTGTTTTCTATCTTACATGCTGATGACACACAGTTTTACACAAATCCCAGGAAGACACTATGTGATGTCCACACAGTCAGCAGATTTATCAGAATCTTATCAAATCTATGGCAAAAAAGACAAACAACATAATTGGTTTTGGCCCAAAAGGTGCAAGTTTGAGGATCTACATTGAACTAGCCTAAACGCATAACAGAAACTTTGGACTCAAACCAATATTCACAAAAAGCCTATTTGTAAATCACCCTACTCCATATTAAAAACTATCATAACCTATTTCTCTGTCCTAGTTAGAATGCAATTTATTTAGGTAATGTTTCATATTTGGTAGGTCACAGTAGAGGTGTTTTTGTTCTCTTTAATTAAAATGAATCAGGCAGCTGCAGCTCACCTGAAAGAGTTCTGACCAACACCAGGACTATAGATCCTATTCCACCAGATTTAAAATCATATCCATGGTCTTTCATAGTTTTTTCCATTAGGGCCAAATTTTATTTTGCTCATTCATATGTATCATGTTTTAGCTCCAATTATAACTAAAATTAATAATATGCGTGGTGGATTTAGATTTAAAGTAATCTTTTAATTTGATAATCATGTTTCTTCAGTAATATGAGGTTTTTCTGGAGCAGCCCATCCAGATTTCTGAGTTGAATCAAACAGAAACTCTGTGGAGGAAGCTAAAGATTAGGGTGGTTGCAAGGAGGACTCCCAACCTCCAAGGCTTGAAGCTCATCACCAAAGTTATATCATTAGATATCAATAAAAACATGCAAAATACTATTTTGTTGACTGCTGTAATGTCACCAAATGCGTTATTCGCTGTCCTTTGAAAAATACCTGTTCCATTTCCTATCAAAAACAAATTTATTGGTTGATTAAAATATTTTTTAATCTAGGTGAATAATATAAGTATGCACTGTTTTATTTTTTGTTTTCACTGTTTCTGTCTTTTTATCTGATTCTTAAACATCACATTTATTATATTTATTTATTGTCTCTATGTGCAAGTCTGTGCATCTGTTCCTTTATTTTTCTGCAAAACACTTGCTGTTCAATTAAAGTTGCCCTGCCTTTAGAGGTATCTATCGTGTGTAATAATGTTCTTTTGCTCTGCAGTAATGCGTGCCACTGTCTTCCAGATGTTGCAGCCAGTTCCTGGAGAGCCCGGCTCGTCCCTCCTGGCCTCATCGGCCCCTCCGAGTCTTTATCTGCGCTTCCCGAGTGACCAAGAGACCAGCCAGCGGATTAACATAAAAATCTTATTCCGGGGGATAAGATTAGGAAACATATTACCCTCTAACGCGGCCTTGGCACGAGCGAGAGCCAGGCAAGGAATCAATTACTAAATTACTCCAACCTCTAAGTCGACATTAACGCAGAGAAATGCCATCGACCGCTTCTGAAATAAGATTTCGCTAAGATGCGATCATTAAATCTCTTGCCAGTGTTCAAGAATTTGATTCATAAAATCGTCTGAAATGAGATGGAATTAAATTCTTATCGGGGCTCTTGTCATCGTTTCATCCCGCGCTGTTTAACGGTGGTCAATGGCCTTCATGAGATTTTCCCTGTAAATAAACTTAGTAATCGAATCCGCCTCTCCGCGACACATTGTTTGGTTGTTATTAATTTATTGCAGCCGAGCAGGGCGGTGGGGTGGAGAGAAGCAGGCCAGGAGGCTGCCGGCTGAGAGCCTGGCTGCGGGTTCTCTCTGAAGGTTTCAGATCACACGAACAGCGAAGCATTGTGGGTTTGGACTCCGTTTGGCTGCAACAAGCTTTGAGAGGAAGGGGTGACTGAAACATCTGTCATTTTTTTCTGCATTTCACCCCTAGTGGGGTCAAAGCATATTTTATTTAGCATAGTCCACTGGCATTACCCCCCCTATCCTCTCTCCGCACCCACCCCGACATTAGCAGTTGACAATTATTATCCCCAACCCCATAAATCAGATGCGTGACCCGTTATTATTGTTGAATTGAATAGCTGTTGGGGAAGTGAGGGTCAGTGTCATTAACTTGCCTCCACAGCCACCCCACACACACACACCACCCTCGGGCCCCCTGAAGGCATTTGGCCCTCTATACAAGGACCTGCTGGCTAATAATGCCGTGTGGCCTGCCCAGAAGCTTAATCACACATGCATTAAGGGGAAGACAGCGGGCCTTTGTGCACACGTAGGTTTACTGGAATTAAGCGATTAATGGTCATCTCAGCGGCAGGCGACGACGCAGCGCACAGAGCACGACGCAGCGCTGTTTTACGGCAAAAAACGTGAAAAAGGGTTGGACAAAGAGAAGAAGTAAAGGAAGGAAGGAGATGAGATGCAATTACAGTAGTCCGTGTCCCCCAATCCATCATGCAACGTCAAGGTCATTGTGTATTGTATTGATTATGATACAAGGCTTTGTGATGTTTATTACACCCCTCCTGCTTCCATATAATAATATGCAAAAATGCCGCATGTAAACACCTGCTATCAATTTCTAAAGCTGCTAATTTGCCTCGCCTCGTGGTTCCTCCTTTCTCTCCCAGTTTCATATTCCTCACTTGTGTTATGACTGAACACGTGGCCGCGCATTAAACTGTTTTGCCTGCAGCCTCCATCTGCATAAACCATCAGGCAGCTCATATGAATTATGATTTCCATATAGTCAAAAAGGGGAGGGGTGACCCAATGAGAGCCAACAACAGGGCTTCTCAAATATATTGTTTCTTATACAAATGAGATGTCAGAGCCGTTAATTAACTTATCAGTGACGCACTGGGTTAACTGGGAATAGAGGGTGATGTAACAATGCTAATTTAATAGTATTAGAAAAGTTGAATTTATATCTGAAGGGAAAATATATACAAAAAATAGCTATAACAAATATTTTGTGAAGCATTTCGACATCATTCACCTGCCCACACAGGTGTTGGGAGTCAAGTCTCCTCCTCAGGTTCACCTGGGAGTTTATGGATGTACCAGAAAACTTTCAGTCTTTCTTTTATAGATTACTGATTTCCTAATAGTTTTACTTTTTAAATGTTTGATTTGCAGGAGTCAGTGAGGCTGATCTGCAGTAAGTAAAGTGAACAAGTTTGTAAGAAACTATTCCAAATCTAATCCATTTGCTGTTTTTTATTGCTATTTTCCTCAAACTTCTATTTTATTTTTATACTTTGTCTGGAGAATTTACTTCCAACATGACTTATATTACTTAATTCTAGAACCACCAGTCATACTTTGGAAACCATAATGATACAGAATTAATTTAGACTTTGGGATTTTTATTCTTACACTTGTGGGATGAATGAATGGATAAAACATGCAATGTGTGCACCAGTTGGGCAGTATGTTGCTTTAGGCTGTTTTCTGCTGGTAAAAATGAAATCCTGTCATTCTTTTGGATCTTTTCATGAAAACGACCAACAGAATCTTTCATCTTTAATTTGGGATTTTGCACAGTTCCTCCTCAGCAGAAACAACCTGAACCTTCTGAGCTGCATGCTAGACAAGGAATGCAAACTCTTGAATTTTATGTTCATCCTTTTGTCATTGGTCTTCTAAAGAACAGCTATCTATATTGACAGTGGAGGGTAAATTATATTGCCATGACCACCACCCAATGGCAGAGCTTGTTGATCAATCAAACCTAATTTGATTGGATGGAAGTCTTAAAGAACAGCCAGATGGGAGCTATCAGAGCGGGTCTGTCCACTGATTCACTTCCTGTTCCCAGAAGGCGTTTTCTGGGCTCTGAAGGATGATGGTGCACCACAGAGCCGGATGAGACAGATTCCGTGTTCTGGATCAAATCAATACGTGTGAACAGTAACTAAATGCAAAGCCATCATTTCTTTATTTACCTTTTGCAACTGTTTTTCCTGAGGATTTTGACTGAGGACTGCACCTGATGCAATAATTTTTGTATTTTTCAGATTTTCAATAATCATTGAAATTGATGACGACCCTAATCCTGTGTGAGATTTCTCTGTGTCCCCAGAATCAAATCACTAACTTGTCTTTGCTTTTTTAGGTACACTGTGGTTGGGATTATTGACTTGTTGAGCAAATAAAACGTTATTTCCTTTAATACAAATTTATCTTTTAAAGATCTATGTCGGATATTGGTAGCAATCTTTGACTGTGACTACACACAACTGGGGGGCAAAAGGGGCTAACACGGAAAGTAAATATTAAATAAATATTTTTCTTACAATTTATTTTTTCAACTGATTAATTGATTTTGAATTACTTGCTTTCTGGTAGTGAATTTTTAAGGCAGAAATATTGTATCACTAGTTACAGCAGTCTTATTTCAATCAAATGGCTAAAGTCAAATTAATACTGTCAAAGTTATAACATGAATGTGGTGTAGTGCACATGAACAGCTGAGATTTGACCTTTCTGAACTGTTTTCATTGATGTTCCCTTTAAATGTCCTTTCAGGATTTTCAAATAAGCTCTTATTCTGCACAGGTGGTGTCCTGAGATTTCATGAGTAGCATATGACCTCATCAGTTGTTTTGCTCAAAAAGTTTTGTCTGAATGACTGTGTCAAAGTCTTTTTGCTTTGAGAATTTTTCTCTGAATCTGCTTTTCAAAAATTTATCTGATGTTTTGGGATTTTTTTTATTAGCTGTTCAATATGGCATCATCTCCCATCAAACTACAAGATTCTAAGATTGTGACTAGTCAAGTTTTGAAGACCTAATTGTGGTAAGTATTTTTTCTTGGATGATATGCAATGCTACATTTCTCTATTTGTGTGTAAGGTCCCTTCAAAATATTGTTTTCCTCCGCATGTAACCCACGTGTACATGCATTGTAACATTCAATGTTACAATGCATTCAATTGTAATTCAGAGAAATTCAATACATTTAGATTAAATAGCTTAAAATTCTCCTGTTTAATAGTCAAGAAAATGGTCACAACTATTTGATCGGTAACGTTTCTCCTGACCGACAGGATTCAGTTCTCCACCATTTTTAGCACACGTGACCCATGTCAGATTCTTATGACAGGTACATTAATGAGCCTATGAGAGAGAGACTGTTGCAGAGTGCAGGGAGCTAAGACACTGGAAAAGTAAGGATTATAAAACCATCATGGTAACACTTTATTTGACGGGTTGTGAATAAGACTGTCATGACACCGTCATAAACATGACATAACACCTGTCATAAACATGAGTAAGTCTTCATGAATATTTATGACTGTTGTCATAAAGTGTCATTTGGTAAATCATGACACTTTTAATACAAAGTTGACATTATTGAAAATGTCTTTGTTACGACAACTTGACAGAATCATGATCTGACATAAATTTGTTATAAAAGTATTACTGTTTAAACTTTATCTTTAATAACATAAAGCTACATAAATTTTAAAGTTTAATCAGTAATACTTTTATAACAAATTTATATCAGATCATGATTTCTTGGCTAATGTCAAGTTGTCGTAACGAAGACATTTTGAATAATGTTAACTTTGTATTAAAGTGTCATGATTCACCGAATGACACTTTATGACAACAGTCATAAATATTCATGAAGACTTACTCATGTTTATGACGGTGTCATGACAGTCTTATTCACAACCCGTCAAATAAAGTGTTACCACTATCGCTAACAAAACAGAAAAATGCTAAAAGAAAAGCAAACTTAGGAATACATAGAAACCCAAAATGTCACTGATTCTTGACAAAAAAAAACACTGATTTATCAACAGAATTACAACTGACAATAACCTCAATATCACAAGGGACTGTAAAATTACACCCAGCTTTTTAATTCCTTGTAGGATTTTGTCCTCTAATACTGAATGTTTGTATGAGACCATATATTGGAGAAAGAGAAATCAAGTGGTTAAAATATGATGCCAGCAGTCTTGGCTGCCTGAAAGTAGATGGTGCTTCTCTGAGTTTCTGTTCTATATCGTTTCTATGCCATGCATCATCTCTCCTCTGCCTCCCCTGTGGAAGCTTGACGTGACAAATAGCTGGATCTGCACTTTTCTGCAGCAAAACTAACACGCCCCTCATCATCGCCGGGTGCAAATTTGATCAGAACACACCCAGAATCCCCCAGCTGCTTGATGATGAATTGGCATATTAGGAACAATGTTTATGCATCAGGCCACAGCCCCCCTAGAAAATGGCAGTAAATTGCCTCTCAGACAAATCTCTGGTCTGGGATTCCAGGCGATGAATTGCGCCTCCTTCCTGGATCCCGTGTGTTCCAGGAAACTTTGTTGAAGAAGCCAGATGATATCCCTAATCAGTTCAGATTGGATGGTTGTTTACTTTGAAATTAGTGAATTTCTTGAAAACCAGGTTTAGTTTGTTTTCAAAAGCCCCGAATCTGTGTCTGCAAACTTTTGTGTCACTCAACAGGACATGTTATTAAGTTGAGCTTGGCTGAAATGTCTAATTGTCATCTTTAGCTTGGGACATTTGGAAAAATGCGTAAACAAATTACAAAAACTGTTTATCTTCCTGTTACAGTATTGTTTCAGGTGTCAGTTTCCACTGAGAGAGTGAGTTTGTGAAGTCAAGATTTGGACTCAGCTGTTCATATAAATTTCATAGGAATTATCATCAGGGGAAGCTGATCGGCCCAGCCTGGTCCTGGTCCAGACTGAGAACGTCCCAATGAAAACCAATAGCCCTGGGCTCATATAGAGCACCAGCGCGAAGACAGAGGGAACCATAAAAGGAGCAATAAAGCTAATGCGATAGAGAAAATGGCTTTCTGAATAAAGGTGTGATGAAAGCCGTGCCCCTGAAATCTGGGTGTGCAGAGCTCTGCAGAGGTGACAGTCTGATGAAGTTTATATTGGATTTTCTGAGAGTTAAATCAAAGTAACCTTAAAATACCACTACTCTTGTGTTAGATATGAAATTGATTGGCAGTATGTGTTCATAAGCTGAATAACACTGGAGGAACTGGCAATGATGTCGGCCTGTATATGAGTAACAGCACAAAGTTATAGAAACAAGAAGACATGACAAGAATTGGTTAATAGTTGGATGCAGCTAGTAAGTATGTAGGTATGTTAAAGTAAAGCATAAGACACAATAAAACCATATAAAGCACCTGCAACATAATGAACAAGAAAATATACTTTTTTAGGTATTAATTTGAATACATGAAGAGTTTTTCATCTTTCGGGTGAAATTAAACACATACAGTATGAAAGCAGATATGGCTTTCAGTAACAGTGGTCTGAAGATTGTTGTTGCAGTAATGACAACTGGTAGACTCGAGCTGTGATGAAGCCATGAAGCTAAAGGTGCAAATTGCCAGGTAACTCCTATATCAGTAGACAGGCACTGAGCTAGAAACTTAAGAAAACTTGCATGTGGTAAGAATTTGAAAAGGACTTTTTGTTGGAATGCTGCCTGGTGGCTCAAGAATACGAAACAGGGACCATTCATGGGCGTGTTTAGTTTTCCAGGGTTTTTATGTCACAAACTGGGCTCTTCACAGAACTTTTAAAGGCCTTCATGAGTGCCAGTTTGTTTGGTATTGCTCTTAGACATTTCTCTTCACTTTCTACACCTGGTCATACAGAAAACATTTTATTAAACATTTGAACTGCAATCAGTTATATCACCCATTTTTTGTGTTGTGGGTGAACTGTTGTGTTATCCATTAATGCCCAAGTTTGGCATTCCAATATAATGTCATCAGTTTTTAACATGTTTTTACAACTTATAAACAAAAAAGATTATTAAAAGTCTGAATATAACCGCAAAAGAAATGTTAAAAAAGTGATACAGTTGAGAGTAATGACAAAAAACAGACGACCTTCACAACACATAGTATTTTTTGCTTTCACTTACTATAGCAAAACATCATGTCAGTTTGTTTTTATATATAAATTGTATAATGTTTTATGTAGTCCAAGAGAGCTACATTCAGTCATTCACCAATGCATTAACCCGCTAACGGTTGCACGCTACGTTGTAGCCACAGCTATATCATACATTTTCGTGGAAGACACTTTTTTGTCATAATTTCATATCTGGTGGGCATGTGTCCTGTCATTCAGACGGTGTGGAAATCTCGTTCATTGTCCGTTTAAATGCAATCACAAAATGCCCACCAGTTTGCAACCAGCATTCATCCTGCCCCTCTCCATCCCTCTGCTTGTGTTTGCAGGTTTGCATCTGAATCACGGGGCTGGTGGGGGCCCAGCACTCGGCCACGTGGACCAGATTGATGTCATTGTCTCGGCACACTGACCTTTGCTGTAATACCCACGGCAGACATCACAAACTCTCACATCAATTTAGTCCAATTGGATGTGGCATGTCTTGGCTAACTCAATTTGTGGAGAAATGCACCTGTCTCTGCCTTCCCTCCCTATAGATTTGCTAAAGGGAGGGGGGAAGCAGAGAAAGGGAGAGTGAAGGGAGAGCTTTTGGAGTGAGATGCTCCTGGTCTACTCCCCGTCTCCTTCCTCACCCCTAGAAACACTCACCCGTATGCATATAAACACCAACTTCTTTTTTTTTCTCCATCCCTCAGCTCTTTTCCCTCGGCCTTACTTTGCAGATGTACCGTCTCTGCACCAACATACGCCCCAAACAGCCAGTGTTGGTTTGTTTGCCTCTGTGTGTGTTTTCCAAGGTCTGGGGAGAGCGTCTGGGAGGAGCAGAAGGAGAGCCATTAGCCCAGCAGTAATCAGATTAGAGAGACGTTAAAGGGGGATGTGAATTTAAACAGCCAGCAGAGAGAACAAGAGGAAAACTTGGAGGTGTTATTAAGGTTGTTCATTACTCATACGCCCTGAATGTGCATGCTTATGTGCAGCTTATGATAAAGTGTGGCTTGCAAGGTGACTTTTGTATACAGCTTCTACGCATTTGAGAAGTGGAACAGTTTGTTCCCAGAATGTTAGTTTATTGTATTGTAATGTTAAAAAATAGTTGAGCAATGGTTTTCAGTCATTTATAGGTCAGATTTACACTATATATACTGTCATTATTTACTAAACCAACATGGAGCCAAAACTGAAACTAAAATATCTCTACGGAGGGGATTTAGTGTAGATGCAGTGAAGTTTTGGTGTATACTCGGCATGAACAAGGTTAGCTGTTTCTACTCAGGTAATGCATTACATCAGTGTGTGTCCTCAGAGAGAGAGGGGGCTCCATCTGTGTGTTTAAGAGTGTGTGCTTTATGCAAAGTGTTCAAGCTGTCAAAGATGAATAATATGTGTTGGGATCTGAGCATTAGGTAATGAACAGCATGCTGTGAGGTGAAGCATAACACCACCAACCTCCCCCCCCTCCCCCGCTTTGCACACCCATAATGTTTACTTGTAAACACTTTCCTTGTGAGAACTTGCATTTACTCCCCACTGGGTTTATTGAAGATAAAAATCTTACTCGGTACCTAAAAAGTACAGAAACATAGAAAAAAAAACACGCTAAGCGGCTTTTTTGGAAATTCTTGGAGGTAAAAATGTAGATGATGTGTCTACAAGTGAGACTGGAGCCTAAGAAGGGAGGCCCAGACTTTCCTCTGCTAGGCCACTGATAGAACTCTGTGTATAAATGTCCTGTCTGATACAGTACTGTGCAAATTTTAGCCTTACTGTTCACAGTGAAACAAAATGTTTAGATAGGTTGAAAAATAATTCACTGTTTGCTTTTAATCAACACACTCAATCAAAACTATGGTTGAGGGATGGTCAAATGTATGCTCATTTGTGACTGAAACTGTATTATATTAGTTTTTTTTAATACATTGTATTAAAAATGCTCATTGTATTTTAATCCCTGTAGTGCTCATGTCAGCTGATCCAGAGACTATAGCTGGAAATTAGCCTTTTTGGCAAAGCTAGCATATTTACAGTAATGTGTATTAATGTGCACTGTCTTTGTATTTTTTAAACATATAAACAAACATCATCGGTTCAGCAGTGAAAGTTTGATAATACGCTAAACAGGAATCCTTTTCCAACCTGTTCCATTAAGAAATGTCTCTATTTTCATAAAACCACACATGGCTGAAGTCCAGTACTCTGTCTTCAGCAGGATGTGACCAATTTGTGTTGAAGGCACAGACAGTGTCTTTTAACATGACTAACTGCTGTCATCCTTCTGTCTAGGGATGGTAGAGTTTTGAATTTATATTATATTAAATAATAACACCACAGAATTAGAACTGTTTTGTATTTATGTTTGACTTGATAAAATTCCTTTTTGTGCTATAACACTGAAATAAATACAATGATTACACTGTTTTAAGATATTAACTAAAAAAATTTAATTCTTTGAAGTTGGTTGCAAATGAAGTATTGCAGTTTGGGCTTTTTTATTGTCCATAAAGCTGCTTGCAAGTGTTACTAGAAGCCTCTGGTAAATATTTACCAAAGGCCCGTCATATTTTAAATACTCATTTGGCTCAGAGAGAATATGTTGCAACAAAATGTAGCATTAGAACCACTTTGCATAAATTCACAACCCTAATAAGAAGTCTAAGCTAAAAGCTCTCCTTTGGAGATTGAACTGATGTGAGTTTGTGTGCATTTTAATAAAGAAAAGGTCAATATTTCATTTTCATAACATCCGTACTCTTTCAAACCCTTTTCTCTACCCACATGCAATACAGATTTACATCTCATTTAACTATTTTGAAAGACGTTTAAAGCCATGTACAGACATGGAACATACAAAAAACATTTTGAGATAACATTCGGAGGTCTTATAGATTTTGCCTGCAGTGGTATTGACAGGTGAGTCAATAAGCCAGCAGGGTAAAGACAAAGCTAACCTTACTATTCACTTAATATCGACTTGAGTGGAGTCTCCTGGAGATCACAGTGAAAAAAGCAATGCAAGGCAAAATACCAGAAGGCTCTGCATGATGTTCCCGGTGTTCATGTGATGACTGATGAAGGAAGAAGTGTTGCAACATGACTCACAGAGCCACTTTAACACCAGGTGTGTGCATTATAAACTGAGTTGATAGATTTAACTTCAAATGAGCAGTTCTGTGTGCCCTATGTTTACTTTCTAGCATTTTATCTAGAAGTCTCTTTAGTATTTTATAACCTGTAACAGAACCTAAATGTTATCATAGCTCCAGTAAAGGTAAATAAATGATTTACCATTGATCTCCAGCTGAGGTATAATCCAGTAGTAGTAAGAACAGTGGAAAATAATGTGGTGCAGTCTTTCTGTAAACTCATTCAATACACCCATAAAATAGGTGATTTATCTCAAAGTCATGTGGGCTAAAGTTTTCTTTCGATTTTTTTTATTACTTATTCTTTAATTTACATGAACACTTTTATTAAATAATGCCAAATTGCAATAGAACATAAATTCTGGAGAACTCAGGGCTGAGAAGTCACAATCCGGACAGCTACGAAAGTGTGCTATGGCAATTTAAAGATAAAGAATCATAGAGTTATATGTTTCTTGTGTTTAGTTGAAGATGTGGACTCATAGTAATGTATCCACACAGTTTACACATAAATTAAAGGTTTGTGTCTCCTGCTGAACTGTTGACCTTTGGGATTGTTTTGTTGAGCAGTGAGAGATTTGTTTACATCACAAACTCTATTGTTTTTTACTTAGTTTTTTTAATTGTAAACCAACACACTGCATGCGGCACATGGTTTTACAGTGGAATGGAAGTAATGGTTTTAACTTTTGTTTCCAAATGCAGATCTGAAAAGTGTGGTGTGAATTTTTCTTAATTGCCCTATGTTCTGCCACCTTTAAATGAAATCCAGTACATCCAACTGGCTTCAGAGATCACCCAGTTTGTAAACAGACTTCATCTGTGTGTAATATAACCTCAATATGAAACTGTTTTGTGAAAGTGTCAGAAATTTGTTAGGGGACATTAATGAGTAAACAGCTCAAAAACGACTAAGGAAAGCAGATAAGATATAATCTGGAGATTTTAAAATCAAAATTAAGATATAAAATAAGATCACAAGCTCTCAGCCCCTTACAGTGCTCTGTTCAATCCATCAACTATTAATTGTGTGCTCCACAAGTTTGGTATTTATAGAAGACATCATGCAGAGCCAAGGAGAAAGGAAGAAAATTGAGAAAAAAAGTATTTTGGGTTTCTTCAGCAGGAACAGGGAAGTTGAATAGAGTTGATGGAAGGAGCTAAATATACATGGTAACCCTGGAGTATAATTTGTTGGAAGTTGAAAAAGAGTTTAAATAGGGGAGGAAATTCACCTTGAAGCAAAACAATAACAGTAAACATGCAGCCACAAATACAATGCAATGATTTAGTTTAAAGCAGACTCCCCTATAATAACAGCCAACCAAAATCTAAATCCCATTAGAATCTGTGGTAAGACTTGAAAATTAACCTCACAGATGCCCTTTATCCAATCTGATTGACATTGAACTGCTATGCAAAGAACTGGCAAAGAAATGTTGTGCTCCAGATGTAAAAAGTTGGAAGCAACATAAGACATGCAATTGTAATTTCAGTGATAGATGGATCTTCAAGGTTTTAACTCAGAGATCTGAAAAAAAACCCTCAAACTACTGAAAACTGCACTTATTTGTAAAAATGTTGAAAACCAAAAATTATTTTCTTTCCCCTTCACAATTATTTGTTGGTTTATCAGATTATATCCAAATGAAAAATGCAGAAGTATGTGATAATGTGACGAATTGAGATAAATTCAAGACATATGAAGACTTTTCCCCAGTGCTTTTTTAAATAATGATCATAAAACTCAATATTTTTCTCTTTATCTTGAATTAGATTTTTTTTTTACCTAAATACATTAGAATAAATTTTCTGAAATGTCTTCATTCCTGGCTGATTGGTGAAAGTTAATCAGTCAACTGGTATTATTCATCTTAGTTAATCACAGCTCAATTTATCAGGTCCTTTGTTGAACATGTTACTAAAGGAAAATAAATGGATTCTGGGCCAACTGTCCGGCCGCCCTGCTCCAGAGGGCATGAGGTCAACCAAATAAAGAAAAGTTAGCTTAAGCATGAGGAATGTTTTGTGCGTTCAGAAGAAATCCATTTCATAAAAAATATTTTAGAAAATATCATGGTTGTAGTTCATTGAGTAAAATTTCTGATACAGTGCAACTGAAGACAACTATTTGTATTTTCTAAAATCTCAATTTACTTCTCAGAACAGTATAAATCATTTTGCTGTTTATTATATATGAAGAAAAAAGGGAGTATTATTTTTAACAACAATTTAGCCTAAAGTGTAAAACCAACCAGCTGTCATGTTTTATGTTTATAGCAGAAATCTGTAAAAGTTTTGCAAACTGACAAATTGTAAAATGATTCATATTTTCCTGCCAGCTGTTCAGGAGGCCACAGTTTTGTATCAAAAACATTTGGTAAAAATTTCAGCTGAAATCACAAACTGAAAATGATCATTTAGATTTTTAAACTGGCAGTCTGTGCAGAGGTTATCTGCAGTTTGTATTGGATGATTAGATACGATAAGAAGATAAGACAATAATAGAAAAGAGAACATGATCAATAAAATATAGTTTTTTTGTTTTGCTTTGTTTTGCTGGTTTTATGTACTTCACTTATCAGGGAAAATATGATCTACCTTGAATTAATACTGCATTGTAGTGGGAGTACCCCTTAGGGATCTCTGTAGAAGTGGTGAGAGTCAGCACACACATGCATAAAGCTGCAAGGAAAAAAGAATATAATTTCTTAAAGTTTTATCTCTGTCATTTTTAACCTAACATGAGAGAGTGGTCATTAATCCTCCAACTACTGCAGCAGATTCAGTCTTCATCCATATTTCTTTCTCAAAGACAGCGGGAATTCTGGGAAATGTAGTGAATCACCAGCTGAGGTAGACGATGAGAGTTTCCCTCACCTGGAAGAATAAATTACAACCCATTATCACAAAAATTAAATCTACTGAGTGTTAGTTTTGTTTAAAGAGAACAACAGCACGTATGCACAAAGTCATATAAACTATATATTTTTTCTTCCTTTTGTTTCCAGCCAAAGGTCCAATCAGTGACCTATTCGAGCCACATAGCAGTGTGACCCCCGTGCCCCCTCACACCACTGTGGCGACCCGTCCCTTTGCCTCGCTCCCCTCCAGAATGCTGAGGCATCACTGCTCCTGAGCACACAGTCCAGCAGCACCCCCTGACCCTGCGCTGTCCCCCATTATAGAGCAGTCAGAAAGCTTTTAGGGGCTCCGGTAACGCTGAAAGATTGATGGCGTAAAATGGGGAGGAGGAGGGGGGAAGAGCAGGTGGTTAAGAAGAGAATGTCCTGCTTAATGGGTTGCCAGGAATGTAATTCAATAATTATGAAAAGTGACTCAGGAGAGCTGGCTGGATGGATGGATGGCTGGATGGCTGCTGAGGGAGGCGGGGAGCTCGTCCAGTCTTACTGCCTCAACGTCCTCAACATCCTGAAGCGACAGAAACAGGTGAGCAGATTTCTCACTCCCAGTCAGTCTTTACTTGTAAAGAATAGTCAAATACAAACAGTATGTGACCTGCATTATTATCAAAATATGATTTTTATTTTGTAGTGTTGGACTTCCCTGACATAATTTACCTAAAATATAAAAAACTGTTAAATTATTATTTTTTTAAAATCAAAATAACACCACTCATTTAATTGTGTGATGATAAACAATTAACATAGATGCCAAACATTTAGATTAAACTATTTGACGTGTTAACATCAGCTATACAAGAAAGTAAGTACAGGCTGTAAAAGTTCCTTGCAAAAAATAAATGAAAATCTTTACTCAAAGGTGCAAATATCACAAGAAAATATTTATGGATTTGGTTTTCAATCTCACAGAGTCTCAAAATGCAATTCCTGTCCTGTTTGGGATGTCTTTAAAAATTTTATTTTTGTAGATAAAACTTTTATTAAAGCTACTCTAACTCTTATTAATTATAATTAGATTACTAAAAGTTATGACACTGTACATAAAGCATATACCAGAATAAAAATAATAGATTTTTTGTTTTATCTTTAATGTAGTAAATTAATTTTCTCACAAGAATACACTAAGCTGAATGAAAGAGCCATGTAAAGCAGAAATTTATATTCATGGTTTATTAACTGTTATATAAGTGCAAAGTTTAAATGTCTGAGGTGAAAATTGTTATAATTGTCTACAGCTTGGTATTTTTAATATGTTTAGAAAAAGTATAGTAATACAGATAAATAGTGATTTAGTGTGTGTTTCACTTTGTGCTAACCACCAATAATCAATTTTGAAAAGTTGTAAAAGTATCATGTACACGTACACTTTAAGATTAAATTTATGACCAGGTACTGTAGTACTACTTTCCTTCACTGTAATGCACCTTCTAATTGAATTAAGTAATTTACTGTTACTCACAGGAGGACAGCTGATGTGAAACACCAAATTATAGTGGAGTTCATGACTCATCAAAGGACGGGATAAAACCATCCAGGACTTTGAAGATGATTCAGTAGTTCTTTCAGTTTTTTCCTGCTGGCTTACTCTGCTCAGCCACACATTCTTCCATTGTCAGGTGAGTTATCCTCCTCTGAAGAGAAAGATCCTTTTGTGTGCATCATCTCAGATAACATTTTTTGTTTGGAGGTACTTGAGAGAAAACCACTCTGGATATAATAAGATGTAAGATCAGCTGATGTTGGCTTGTGATGTTTTCACTTCAGTTCTTTTAGTGCCTCCTGCCTGCACTTAGTAAAGCACTTTGTAATTGCTGATTTTGAGTGCAGTTTACATTAGATGCTGAAGACATATGCAAGGCTCTTTTTTTTTTCAAACTGAACCCATTAGCCAGTGAAGATGTTAAATCATCTGATACATCTCAGAAAGTTAGCCAGAGAAAGGAGCTGTGGTTTGTTTATAACACATGTTGGAGCATCCAGGCCCTCAGCCTTCTGCTGTCACTCCAGGTCTGATGGCCTTAGCTGTTTTTGTAAAGGTAAACTCTTGACTATCTCTTGAAACTAGCCCTGCAATATTTACAAATATGAGTTAAATAAAAAATTTTTTTAAAACTTTGGGTAGCTACAAATATAGCTTACTACCCTCAAGCCTACACAAAGCTATCTTATCAAAAGAGCTCTACAACAAAATACATGACAAATTTAATAGGTGAATAATTTTCTTAAGACTTCAACATTTGAACTAAGACATTTCATCCAATGTGCTTGAAAAATGTAAAACGTATACACTCAATCAACCTTACATGCATAGGGGAATCTATTTTTCGTCCACCTCTCAAGCCTGGTCATTGTGTAAAGAATGACCAGAGGAAAGGCATTACTGAAAATGTTTCTTTTGGGTAAAATGGCATTTTCCTTTCCACTGTTGCCACCTGTGAACGACTGCTACAAAGTTAGCAATCAACTTTCTACTGTAGCTGCCTGCACTGGATGAGGAGTTGCAGACAAATCAAAGATTTAATTGTATGCATTTACTTGAAGAGAAATGTTTTTCCAGTTAGATTAATAAACAACACTTCACTGTTTAAAAACTAGTATTGGACTGGAATGTATTGAATTTCATTTAGATTTTTTTTCTGTATATTTATGGCTATAAATTAGATATGTTTGTATTAAATTAAATTAAATTAAAAGTGCAGTGGGACAACATTTACTGTAAGCTGGTTATAAATAAATAAACTTAATTAAACTGAATCAAAATCTCAGTAAAACACACAGACGTTTGTGGCTGCAAAGTGAACAAATATGAAAAAGATTCAAGGGATGCAAATACTTTTGCAAAGCGTTGTATATATATTGTCTTTTTTATTTTTAGATTTTGGTCAAACATTTCTTGTCAACATTTGTAGTTTTATTTATATTTGTAATGTAGCCCTCACTTAAGCAATATTAGTAAATAAGTGAGTTTTGGGTTCTTTACTTCAGTATACTCTCTACTATTTAATTTGAATCTCTCTAATGCTTTTGGGTCAATCAGCATTTGAACACTACTACAGTAAATTACACTACACACTGTGTAAAGTGAACTCAGTAACCCTTTTTAATTAGGCAATAATAATAATAAAATAAGGAAATGGCAGGTTTTTGGGTTTCAGGCAAAACAGAGCATTGTTCCAACAGTACAATGAATCTCCATAAACAGTGTAAACACCAGTTATATAACCCACTATTGTAAAAATCTAACCTAATGCCGGCAGAAAATATACTCTATGTTGCAGGCCTGTTCCGATGCTCATGCATGTAGGAATCCCACCGACTCAACAGTTCAGAGCCTCTTCACTCAATGAGCAAAATATTAAAGTACAACTCAGTACCTTGTGGAATCGTGATTTTCCATAGATGAATCCGGGCAATACTTCGTCCTGTGTTCAGATGGACCTTAAAGCGATCCGAAGAAACAGCGGTTCAGGAATGATACAGTTGTGTGGTTTCCATGCGCTCTCCACGTGCTCCACAAATACTGGCCCTCAGTTCCCACGTTGCCAGAGGTACTCTGAGCGACGCGGGCACTCAGAGTGACTATCTGGAGTCCGGGTCTCGTTATCCAGTCCGGTAACGATCTTCTGTAAACCTTTAAGTTCCACTCTAGCAGCGAAACAGCGGCCTACAGTAGTCCATGTTAGCGAACCGCTGGGTTAGCTTCGCTCTAACTCCCGAGTAAATACAGCAGCAAATAAACAAACATACAGTCCAACAGCTTCTCTTTGAAACTCTACTGTGTCCTGCTAACTTGCATACTGTATATTATAACTTCTCCTTACGACAAGTCTCAGCTTACTTACTTCGAAACCAGCTAACTGCTCCTCCTCCGCTATCACCTCTCTCGCTCAACCAACTCTCTGCTCCGCTCTTCTTCGCTGCTTTTTTCTTCTCTTCACACCTGTGCTACCTTCACAGACCGTACTCCCGTAGGAAAATACAATTTTCACTGGCAATTCCCCACAAAGTAAAGATAACTTATTTTAAACAATGCAAACATATTTTTATTAGCTTCATATGAACTTTGAAATGTTACTTGAAACAAAAGGATATAATAAATGAACTTATCCTTGCTATTTATTATCTTATAAATCTTTTATGTTTTTACTATCCAGGTTACACCCTCCCCCCACTAAATGTCTGGTGTCCTCAACAGACTACCAAAGAACTACAAAAACTTCAAGAATAGGATGAACCTAAATAGAATACCCTAGGGGTGTTAATCTTTACCTATAGTAATGACAACCCCTCGATGGATAATAGTAATAGGCTGATCACTAGCTTTCCCTGGCTCATCATAGGTTAATCGAACCACTGGTTTAATCTGTCTCTTTGGCCTTAATTTAGGAGTGTCGTACAACTGATTACGAGTTTGTGGTTTTGGAGTTTTGACAGATGGGCCGACTCTGGAATTCAAATCACGTTCTGGGGCAGAATCTTGTTCATCTTCTCCATATTGGTCAGGCTCCTCATGAAAATCCTTCACTGAATTTGCCTCAGACTCACTGCCCTGAATGGATCCGCTATCCTCCAGTTGCAGTTCCTCATCACTGCTATCCGTAGCATCTTTTTCATCAGCAACATTGTCCTGTTCATTCCCACTGGCCTCTTGTGCAGCTGCTTCAAATCTGATAGTGTGTCTCAATCCTTCTTTCACTCTGTCACGAGTGTAGTAGCGTTTTTGAGGCTCATAGTACTCATATTCTGAGGCCGAATCAGACTCCAAGGATAGCTGAGGTTCAGACACAACTGTAGTCTGCTTTGGTGTCTTGATTTTTGCTTTCTGTCTATTCGAACAATGCCGGCCCTCTGCAGGGGTGGGCAATCTCACTTGTTGGTCAATAGGAAGGATGTGATCTCTGTGGATTGTTTTCAGATGACCACTTCCGTTCTCTTTCTTCAGTTGGTAGACAGGAAGATTGGGCATTTTCCCAACAACCTGATAAGGTATAGGACTCCATCTTGTTTGCAACTTATGCTTCCCTTTTAGACCCCAGTTCTTTAGCAAGACTCTGTCTCCTACTTCTACAGTCTGGAAACCAACTTTTCTGTCATAAGCCGTTTTATTCTTTTGATGGACTTTGTCTGCTGTCTCGGACGCAAGCTTATAGGCTTGATGAAGGTCTTCCTTTAACTTCGACACATAGTGCGAGTGACTCTCATCAGCTTTGTCAGTTGTCGTCTCAAAGCACAAGTCTACTGGCAATCTGGCTTCACGACCAAACATTAAAAAATAGGGTGAAAACCCAGTTGCATCACACCTGGTACTGTTGTATGCATGGACCAAATAAGGAACATGCTGGCTCCACTGACGTTTCTTTTCGGTGCTTAGAGTACCCAACATCGAAAGCAATGTTCGATTGAACCGTTCTGGCTGAGGGTCTCCTTGCGGATGGTATGGGGTAGTCCGTGATTTTCGTATCCCCATAGTCTTCAGTAAGTCTTTAATCAGGCGACTCTCAAAGTCTCGTCCCTGATCAGAATGGATACGAGCTGGTAAACCATAGTGGACGAAAAACTTATCCACTAAGGTTTTGGCCACTGTTCGAGATGTCTGATTCTTGGTTGGGAACGCCTGGGCATAACGTGTAAAGTGGTCGGTGACCACTAAAACATTGCTCATCCCTCTTGAATCAGTCTCCATCGAGAGAAAATCAATGCACACAAGATCCAATGGACCACTACTGGAGATCTGGTGAAGTGGTGCAGCTTTCTGGGCAGGAGTCTTGCGTGTTATGCATTCACCACATCTTTTGATATGTTGCTCAATGTCTTGACTCATTCTTGGCCAGTAGAACCTCTGACGGAGTAAATCCAAAGTTCTCTCTATGCCTAGGTGTCCTGAGTCATTGTGCACTGATCTCAATACAACATCATGGAAGATCTTTGGCAGGACTAACTGATGAATCTCCCCACCTGAGTGACGCTTGGTGATGCGATAAAGCAGACCATCTTTCAGTATGGTCAATTTGTCTTTCTCTCTTTTCAGAAGCAACAGCTCTGGACTGGTGCCAGACCACTGATTAAGCGTAACTGCCTGGACAGCTGGACCAATGACTGAGTCATCTTTTTGCGCCTGAACAAGATCAGCTTTTGAAACATGTTCTAGAGACTGCAATTCCATTCTCAGTGGGAATGCATATATGTCTGGTATGCATTCTGGGGAAGCTCCAGTTTGGTCTACACATCTGGTTGAACACTCTGGGTTTTCTGATACCTGCAGCCTCCTGCAGATGGATTTAACAGCTGCCTCAGGTATAGTCTCCCATTCGGTGTCATCAACAAAGTTCCTGGAGAGGATGTCCGCATCTATGTTGTGCTTGCCTGGACGATAAAGAACATCAAAGTCGTACGTAGACAAAGCAGCCAACCATCTATGTCCCACTGCATTGAGTTTGGCAGTGGACAGAACATAAGTCAAGGGGTTATTGTCAGTACGTACTGAGAAGCGCGCCCCATAGAGGTAGTCATGGAAGCGATCCACCACCGCCCACTTTAATGACAGAAACTCAAGCTGATGTATAGGGTACCGCTTCTCAGACTGACTTAGTTTCCTGCTGGCAAAGGCAACTGGCCTTAGTTCCCCTTCTTGTAGCTGGTATAGTACAGCCCCCAGTCCCTTGAAGCTAGCATCCACATGGAGCTCATAGGGCTTTGTAGGATCAGCGAAGGCTAGTACTGGTGCATGTGTTAGGCAATGGATAATCTGATGAAAAGCTTGTTTGCAGCAGTCATCCCACCGTTCTCCAAAGGGTTCCGACTCTTTCAGGTAGGACTTATTGAGGTCTGGACTCTTTTTCTTGCTCTTTTGTGTTGGAGCATAGCCTTTAGTCAGTTCAGTGAGGGGTCTCATAATCGCTGCATAGTTAGCAATAAATCTCCTATAGTATCCACAGAAGCCTAAAAAGGATCTTAGAGACTTTAGGTCATGAGGCTGAGGCCAGGCGGTCACTGCCTCAATCTTCTGTGGATCAGGAGAGACACCCTCAGCAGACACAATGTGCCCAAGGTATTTCACCTGCGGTAGACAAAATTGGCATTTGTCCAGGGAGAGCTTCAATCCGGCTTCCCCAAGACGATCCAGGACTTTAATGAGTCGCTCCTCGTGTTCCTCCAGCGACTTTCCAAAAACAATCAAGTCATCCAAGTATACAAGGACCTGAAGGAGGTTCATATCTCCCACTGTTTTTTCCATTAGTCGCTGGAAAGTCGCAGGCGCTCCTGTTATTCCTTGTGGCATTCTCTCAAATTGGAAGAAGCCCAGTGGACAGATAAATGCCGTCTTCTCCTTATCCTCTTCTGCCATGGGAATTTGGTAGTATCCACTACGCAGGTCAAGCACTGAAAACCATTTACTGCCAGACAGAGAATCCAGGGCTTCATCAATGCAAGGGGTTGTGTATTGGTCCGGAACTGTCCGACTATTAAGGAGTCTGTAATCTATGCACATCCGTATTGTTCCGTTTTTCTTTCTAACTATAACAATCGGGGAAGCATAGGGGCTTCGAGACTCTCTAATGATGCCAGCACAGAGCAACTCTTGCAGATGTTTTCTTACATCCTCGATGTCTGCAGGTGTAAGTCGACGGGATCTTTGACGAAACGGCCTTGTGTCGACCAGACGGATGGTGTGCTCAACATTCTTTGCAAGGCCCACATCCCATTCATTAGCCGAGAAGACATGGGGGCGTTCTGCTAGTTTCTGTTTCAGCCGGTCTTTCCATTCCTCAGGCACAGGCGAGTCACCAAAATCAATCCGGTCGCTGTCAAACACTGCCCTTTCCTGTTTCTGGCAAGGCACAGAAATGACACTTTCAGTGCGGTAAATATGACCCATAATGGTTCCGATGGGAATAATGGTCTCCCTGGCAGACTGGTTCTCGACCAAAATCCTAAAGTTGTTAACTTGTACAGCATGTGAAGGCACCACCATAGGTTGCAACAAGACATCACCTGGCAAAGGAGCTAACGGAGAGGAATCAACCATCAAGATCTCCTTGCCCAGTGCCTGCTGAAAATGTACCTTGCAGGTTATCTGCACCTCTTTCCCTGGGGGTAAGGACAATGGACTAGACCCCTGCCAAATCACACAACCAACCTGGTCATCTTGGGAGCCCAGGGTGATAGAGTGTGTGGGTATATTTGCAGTTTCACCGTAAACTTGGATGCCCAGAGTTCTAGTGATGTCCCGCCCCTCTTTCCTGCATTCCTGTACCAAATTACGGACATGGCTGGTGTTGGTACCAACAATGACAGGAATCTGCTCTTCCTTTGGGCTTGGACAGATGAGAGCAAGAACCGGCACTGTATGTCTGACACCTGTTATTTCAGCAGGATACTCAATGTCCACCACAGCATACCCGAGGTAGGGGTAACTGACATTGGACTCACTTAAACCCCAAAGGTCTAGGCCAGTGACTGGGTGCATTGGGACAGAGGACAAATGGGTGTTGTACCAGGACTCAAATATTATGGTGACCTGTGATCCACTGTCGAATAAGGCCTCACAGGTCTGTCCGTTCACCTTGAGTGGTACAATGCTGGGTGGTCCAATCAGTCCTTCAGGGATTCCAGCCGGAGTGGGAGAAGTCAGAAGACCCTGCTTAACATTGCAATTGGTGTCAGTGGTATTATTCGATGAAGCAGCTGGATTTTCTTTCATTGCTCGGATAGTCTGAATGAGCTTTCTGATTACTTTGTTCTGATTTTCAGGATTTTGACACTTTGCCACAAAATGCCCTTTCTCTCCACAACGGTAACAGAATTGTTCCTCCAGAGATGGTCTGTTCCGATTGGGAGTTCTTGTTGTTGATGTAGCCTCCACTGCTGCCACCGAAGTAAGATGTACTGAGGGTTCTGGAGCAGTACCTTTCTGGGCTACCTTGTTCTGCAGTCTTCTGACTTGTTTCTTCAATGCAGCCAGTTCTTGGGTATCACTGCATTCACCGGACTGCACTGGGGATACCCTTTTCTCTTTAGCATCAGGGGACTTAGATATGCAGGTGGCAAACTTAGTCTTGAGCTCTTTAATTTCAGCTTTGAGATTTTGTAATTCTGTTTGCTCTGTTTCAGAATGTTTTGTTTGCACACGATGGACAGATGAATTAAGTTTCCTCCTCGATGCCTCATACTCTTCCTCTATGCGGATCTCACTTAAGAGCTGGAGGAAAGTTGGGGGTGAGGACTTTTTCTCTCTCAGACGCAGCTGAATTAACATGAGGTCGGAAACAACGGCTCCTCTTAGAAGTTGCTCTAGGCGTGCTTTGTCTTTGCTATAGCTTGTTAATCCTCCTCTCTGGACAACTTTAGTGAGGGACCTCTCCAAGCGCCTTAGGAAATCAGACAGCTTTTCACCTGGTTGCTGCTGCATTAATCTGAATGCAAAATAAAGATCATCTCCAGATTCAGCACTGCCAAATGCACTTTCCAATGCCTCCAAATATTCATCAGGACCTGCTTCAGGGTTCGACTCACGAACGGATTTAGCAATCTCTAACGCGGGTCCCTTTAAGCTTTCCATCAGCCTGCGCCTTTTCTCCTTGTCAGTGCAGTCACTTTCCTCTACCATGAGCCATGCCTGTTCCAACCAGTGGTCAAACGGCTCCTCACTGGGAGGGATTGGCAGGTTTCCTGAGAACAGCCTCAATCGCCGATAACCACCTTCAGCTTGTGGTTTACGTGTCTTCTCCAACAGATCGCCCACCGCTTGCAATATAGACTCAGTAGAATTTACAGGGGGATCAGAGTTGCGCTGTGGTTGAGCAGGGCTGGAAAATAAGCTTTGTATATCTTCCATAGTCTTTCCCTCAGTGTCCAGGAGACTTCTCACCCTCTGAGCGAAATCATTAGAAGCTGCACTTTCATCAAGAGTGACTATCGGCCATCTTTGACCACTGTCCGGCTCCAGCACTTCTGTTGGTGCATTCTCTCGAGGTATATTTTCTCTGCATTCACAGAGCACCATACGGCAGTTCAAGGAGGTGTGAAACTGACGGCCCCTGACTCTGACTCGCCCCAAGCATTTAATAGTCTCTAATGTTTCTTCTATCTTGGCTATCTCCACTTCTTCTGGAACCATTACCAAGAGAGCATTAGCTTCTTTCAAACCTTCACCCCGACACCACCTTTTCAGTTCCGCAGTTAGCCCAGAGCAATCTGCCATACTTCAAACCACAGTAATGAAAAATGTGAACTAGCTACTTTAAATCAAAATTTTTTTTTTTTTTTTACAGTGTTGCTTGTTCAACGCTTTTAAAAAGACCCAAAAGATCCCAGCGGTGCCTCCAATTTATGTAGCCCTCACTTAAGCAATATTAGTAAATAAGTGAGTTTTGGGTTCTTTACTTCAGTATACTCTCTACTATTTAATTTGAATCTCTCTAATGCTTTTGGGTCAATCAGCATTTGAACACTACTACAGTAAATTACACTACACACTGTGTAAAGTGAACTCAGTAACCCTTTTTAATTAGGCAATAATAATAATAAAATAAGGAAATGGCAGGTTTTTGGGTTTCAGGCAAAACAGAGCATTGTTCCAACAGTACAATGAATCTCCATAAACAGTGTAAACACCAGTTATATAACCCACTATTGTAAAAATCTAACCTAATGCCGGCAGAAAATATACTCTATGTTGCAGGCCTGTTCCGATGCTCATGCATGTAGGAATCCCACCGACTCAACAGTTCAGAGCCTCTTCACTCAATGAGCAAAATATTAAAGTACAACTCAGTACCTTGTGGAATCGTGATTTTCCATAGATGAATCCGGGCAATACTTCGTCCTGTGTTCAGATGGACCTTAAAGCGATCCGAAGAAACAGCGGTTCAGGAATGATACAGTTGTGTGGTTTCCATGCGCTCTCCACGTGCTCCACAAATACTGGCCCTCAGTTCCCACGTTGCCAGAGGTACTCTGAGCGACGCGGGCACTCAGAGTGACTATCTGGAGTCCGGGTCTCGTTATCCAGTCCGGTAACGATCTTCTGTAAACCTTTAAGTTCCACTCTAGCAGCGAAACAGCGGCCTACAGTAGTCCATGTTAGCGAACCGCTGGGTTAGCTTCGCTCTAACTCCCGAGTAAATACAGCAGCAAATAAACAAACATACAGTCCAACAGCTTCTCTTTGAAACTCTACTGTGTCCTGCTAACTTGCATACTGTATATTATAACTTCTCCTTACGACAAGTCTCAGCTTACTTACTTCGAAACCAGCTAACTGCTCCTCCTCCGCTATCACCTCTCTCGCTCAACCAACTCTCTGCTCCGCTCTTCTTCGCTGCTTTTTTCTTCTCTTCACACCTGTGCTACCTTCACAGACCGTACTCCCGTAGGAAAATACAATTTTCACTGGCAATTCCCCACAAAGTAAAGATAACTTATTTTAAACAATGCAAACATATTTTTATTAGCTTCATATGAACTTTGAAATGTTACTTGAAACAAAAGGATATAATAAATGAACTTATCCTTGCTATTTATTATCTTATAAATCTTTTATGTTTTTACTATCCAGGTTACAGTAACTATTCTGAGACTAATTTCTTTACCAACTTGGAACATGGCCTCAATGCAAACTGCAGGAACTTTGGAGTTAAAATTGTCAAAGTTCACATTCTGGTAACATTTACAAGCAAAATGTTATATCTCAATGACAATATTTGCACAGGTTTCCTTCAGTTTTTCTAGTTCTAGTTTTCTTGCCTCTTTCTGTATGTTTTTGCTCATTGGCCACTATGAACTGTTGCTGATTCTACATTACTTTTTGGTCTCATTAGATGTTGAAAGATTTCCTTGGCTGGCATGTCTATAGTGCTTTTCTAAATTTAGGAAAGTGTTAATGCAATATTCCAAAGCACAAAAACAAATGTTCTCGTTTTTTATTGTTTGCAGGGCTTCTGTTGATGTTTTCTTCAACTGTATACTTCCTCCTTTCCTCATTTCAGTATGTACCCACTTACTTACCACATTTACCAGACACACAATAAAGTGTCTACTGTGGAAGAGCAGTGTTTTACAGTTTTGATGTGATTTGCAAAGTGTAGCATATACATCTGACCCTGGCATGTCAATAAAGCCCTTCTCCAGTTGGTGAAAGTCTTTTATTCTACTCCTGCTCATCTTTCATCTGCTGTATTACATCCCTCCTCTCTCTACCCAGGGTCTACTTTTGCTCTGTGTCTTCTTCCTTTTGTTCTCCAAGATGTATTGATAATTTCCAGCAAAAATACGATTTCGGGTTATTCTACAGAGCTAAAAATCTAATAGCAGTGTCCTCAATTGAATTGTGCTTTACCGAAGTGGAGAACAATAAACAGGGAGGAGGGCTCCACTTCCAGACGCTCAACATGAGATTATTGTTCAAAAGAGATCTGATGCGATTACAGGAAGCAATAGATGATAATTACATCAGAACATGACTTTTCCTCAGCGAACACTTATATTCATCTGGGTTATGCATTGGCCCAAAACTGAAATGTGGCAATGCACGAGATGACATGCCCCAGACGCTGTCGTCAAGAAGGGAGGTGTGTGAAGTCAGTGCGCGGTCATGGGACCATCTCTGATGTTTGAAAGACTTCTGTTTCTAAAATGGTCCGACTGTAACATAGAAATCCACTCAGCCCTAACATAAACCATAAAATCTAAGTCCTCAACTCTTCCTTTCTAAGCTTACTGTCCTTTTTTCCTTTATTTTTTCCCAAAACTGACTTTTGTATGTTTGTTGGACATAAGGCTGATACACAAAAAATAAAATCTGTTTCTCACCTGGTCTGTATGTATAATTAGACACACAAAACCTCAAGCAAACAGAATATCACATATTCAAACAGAATATCGCATATTCATAAATGCATTATGGTTGCATTTATTCAAACATAATGCAAATACAGAAATTAGTAGTGTGTGAAGTGGCTATATGTTGACAATTAAATGCTTGGGTTAGCTCACTAGCAGCAAAGGCAACTAGCTCCACAGAAATTTGTCAAAATATCTGCTCCTGTGCCATACAGATTGCTGTTAACACAATGACAGAAAGAAATTATATCAGCAATTATGTTGGAGAAGTAAGTGATGTGGCACTTAGATTTGGGAAATACTGTAAGGCCAAACTGGTTTGGTGTCAATTATTGAACTAATTGAATGGTTTTATCATAAGAATCTCCCCAGGAGTTGACCTTGCAGCAGACTCACCCCAAGCTCCAAGCATGTTCAGAGAAATTGCAGAAACCCAGATGTTCCATCTCTGTCTCACAATTAATAAAATTTCAAATTCATGACCATATCTTGGAAAATGTCTATACAATCATGGCTAGGAGGAGGGGTTTGACAAGTAAGACTCTTCTCTCATGAAAGAATATGGCGTCATGTATTAGGGTTGCACCATTATATTGGAATAAATCGCAGTACAACAAACCCCTTTGTAATACTGTAAATTTGTATGAATGTACTTCATACAAATTTAAATTCAGAAATACTTTATTAATCCCAAAGGGAAATTAAATGTCATTGTAGCTCATTAATTCAAATTCTTCAAAGAGTTATTGAAGATGGTGATGGCTGTTGGCAAGAAAGATTTCTTGTAGCGTTCTGTATTCCGACACTCCGCCTTCAGCACGTCATCACAACAATACTCTGTCATTATGCAGTTTACAACCATACTTAGGAGTGTTGTACTGATTATGTTTGTAGGCTAAACTCAGTATATGTGCACTTACACCAGGAATCAAAATGTAAATTTCAAATAAAGTATATCCTAAAAAATTGTAGGGAAATATCTGAAGCATGAACATCTAGGTCACCTGATGTCAGAGTTTTAGACTGACACCAATAAATGGCTAACATGTAGCTTACAAGACACAGGCAATTTTTTTCTCTCAGCGGATTTATAATTTCACAGACCTATGTTGTTCCTAAAAGTGGCCTCAGAAAGAGAATTAATTGTTGATTATGTTCAACACACACCTGCTGGCTAATTCATGCTTGCAAGAGTTGGTTGCCAGAGATCCCAGCATAGTTAAAACCTGTAGTTGAACAGGGATGGCATGGTTCCAGCAGGTTGGTCTTTCCAGTACTGGAGCCAGTTTTGCATGGAGATCCAAGAGCAATACTGAATCTAAATTGGGATATTAAACAGTAATGATGGGATTTCATGGGTCATAGGTGATCCTTGAAAACATGTTCCTTCTTGATTCTTCCATTTGCAAGGTTTTTCATTCATCTGATGAAAAACCTTGCTTCCATCAAGCAGCATTATGCAGGAGTGTCACCATGGTATTTAAATGTTTACTGCAATCAGTCTGATTGCCACACACGTTGTCATATTTATGTGTTAATCTGTGGTACACATCACACTGTTGATTACCTTCGGAGTGGAATGTGATGGTAGAAAAACTCTAATGAAATGTTGTGCAGACATTTATTTTAGATTTCAGTTGGCTTTCAGACCTTTTTAATGTAAACAGTACTTTTCTAAGTAATATTTTTTAAGTAACATTTTAGTTTAACCTCCTGAGACCCGGGCTTTTGTTTGATGTGCATTTTTTATGTCTCCTTACTATTTGGGATTAGTATGACCTAATTTTAGTTGAAATTAAATTTTAGCTTTCTATGTGCTCTTGAACTATGTCAAAACCAATGCCCTCATATGAGGACAATGGGTCTGTTTTTGCATATACATTTTCTCCTTGTCATTTGGGATTATAAGGACCCAATTAGCCTAAAAATGAAATTTTAGCTTTCTACAATAAGTGGTTATCTCAAAACCCAATGTCCTCAGACGATGACATTGGGTCTATCTGTGTGACGATAAGACCATTCAATCAATGTTATTATTTACATCTGTGTTTACAAAAATGTAATGTCCTCATATGAGGATGCAGGGTCTCAGGAGGCTAAATGTTTTAGGGGTTGAAATGAATATTCCTCAGATGCCAGGGGTACACATCCGCTTCATACTTATCTAAAATGTGTTTATCTGGTCTTATGGACCTTTGCCTTGGAGACTATTTCTGTGTGTCTGTAGTTGTCCTGTTAAATCTTAATGCTGCTTTTAACACAGTTGATCACAATATTCTCTAAGAAAGGCTTGAACTGCTGTAGGGACCAAGGGAACGTCATGTAAGGCTTAAATCCAGTTTAACAGATCAGATTCCAGTTTGTTCATGCAAATGATAAATATTCATCACACTTCAGGTTTAGTCATGGAGTAACATATTTTACAAAATAAAAAACTGAAAAGTGTAGTTATTATTTATTGTATCTAAAATCTCTAACTGCTTCAACAGTTAACATTACTCTGCTACCCAACTCTAATAGTCAGTGTACCAAAAGAGGGGCTTACCATATTTATGCGGCTAGTTGATCCCAAACATGGAAAAAAGTTATATTTTTAAATAAACAACGTTTTAAAACCCTTAATTAAACAAAAATTGTTGCATTTTTACAACTTTATTGCAGCTGTAAACTTTATATGGAGCAGATTAATAAAGTGCTGAGTTATTTTTTGTAAGGCGCTCTGTTATGAATTTTCTCTTTACTCTGGCTCTTTCAGACCCTCAGTGAATCGACCGCACAGTCGCTGAGTTTGAAACATGGAAATAAATCGCAAAACAAACAAAAAAACAAAGTTGAAGCAATGACCCTGAGCATTTGCCAGACTTTGCTGTTTGGTGAAAAACGAGCGGTGGTGAGGGCCAGGCGGTGAAAGATGGCCGCTTTTACAAGGCAAGACAATGCAAAAGAAAAATAACTAAACTGGCCAACTTTGATGGCCCCTGAATATATTGGGCACTCTGCCTTGTCTGCGTTTATGTGTGTGTGTTGTGTGCGCGAGCCTGTAGCAGCGGGTGGGGGGCCGAAGGGTTAAGTAGGATAGAAGGCACCCATACTTCAGATTGGCAGCAAGCTGCCGCAAGGATAATCTAATCAGGGGATGCAATTCAATTAGCCAAGGTTCTCTGGGGCCATAGAGCCAGGCAGCCAGTGGCAGTGCTGCAGCTCAGGGAGCCACTGCCTCCTCAGCTGACACCCCAAAGCTTGCTTCTCCCGGGGCCCTCGGCCGATCCGCATGAATGTAGATGAAATTTGAAATATGAAAATATCTAATAATTTATGGAAGTTGTCAGGAACAGCGAACCAAGCTGCTGCAGCTGCTCCAGGTTGAGAAGAGTGGGGGAAGGAAGGGTGTTACCTTTCTGTGGAAGTAAAATTGCTTCACAGCTGCTGTTGCTGTGTGAATAATACTGTTGTAACATTATAGAGCCATTGAATTGTGACATCATGAGGCCCTGCTGCACTCCAGGTTTTTCTCTGCAAAAATGCACTGCTGGTATATTAAAGTGAAATGTGATACTTTAAGAAATATTATGAAGTGAACGTAAAGAACTGAGACACAAAAATTATGTTCATATGGGTATACATTAGCACACTAAGAAATGATGGATTCATTTCCATATAAATACCAGGAAAAATGGGAATCATCTTAATAATTGCATATTTAACAAAGTAAGCAAATGCTTAATCCTAAAAATCATTCAATAAAAAAGGCAGATTAATTGGAACAAGTTTTATGTCTTCATGCAGCTTTTAACATGTTCAATCGAACAGTAGTCAGTTTTTTTTGTAATATCAAGTAACACATATTTTAATTGAGATTAAGCTAAAGTCTCTTCAAATTTGAAATAAAACTCCATTTCGTCTTCACTATACAAACTCCCCTAATAAGGATGTTGAGGATGGTACAGCTACAAAAACATTTTAGTTAGCATGCATCACTCTCTTCTGAGGATCTTTGCACAAGCAAACGTTTACTGAGGAATAAGGCTGGTGTTGACTCTCTTACTTTGTTTTAATATACCTTGTTGATAATTTAGCTTACAACATATTTTCTTTGCAGTTCCAGTTTAGAAAGCTGAAGAAAGAGTTTAAAATCATTTTAATAAAATCATACATAAACTCCAGTGGATCCTAGTTATCAAACAGTACAATAAACAGTATATTATTTTTTAGTACAAATTAGTATTAAAGAAAATGTGTTTTATCCTTTTGACCTTTCAACCTTTCATGGAACGTATATAGTTTGGAAATTTTCTGAGTCATTTTGAAATAATTATTACTCTTCAGAATGTACACATGGCGACCATTAATGACAGCCAAAATAACCTTGCTAATTGCGAATATAAGATACTTAAAACTCCATGTTAATCGTTACAACTTGCTTTGCAGACATTTTCTCTCCTCTATTTAATCTGTGTCACAGGGCTGTGACATGCAGCTTTGCAGAAACATATAAGAACCTGATGAGAGCTAGAGCAGAGTGGGAAGGGTGAAGGAGGAGTAGCAGGAGGAGAGGGAGGTAGAATAAAAAAGATGGAGAGAGAACCTGAACAGCAGAGAGAGAAGCTCTTAGACAGATTATTGCTCATTAGACGCTGTCTTGCACCATACCATTATGTCAGGAGGAATCCTTTTTCATTTGCACAAATTTGCCTGGAATTTTTCTTATTTAGCTCAGCCTCCATTATCAGAGCTGGAAATCAGATTAGCCTATGATTATTCTCTGGCTCGCTTGCCAACATTTCCCCGTGTGGCCAACGCCAGTGGCTTGGGCTTGTCTTGGCCTTTTGTTAACCTCTGCCCACCAACAACGCACAGCTGTAATTGGGAGTAATAGCTCCAACTGAGAATACACTGTAATGGATGTGTTCACACTGCAGATAACCATGTTCCCACCTCATTTAATGAGACAATATTATGGATGCAAAATTAATCTGCATATGGAGATATGAACCATGGTTTACATGCATTTTTTAATTGATACATTAAAGACAAAATTGGCCTTTTGATCAAAATAAAACATCTAATTACGTTTATATACACAAAACATCAATACGTTCATATATAATGATGGAGAGATTGAACGTTTTATAATGACTTTTAATGTATTGCGTCAATGATCATGGCTGACTGCAATCATTACCTTTCAAATACATGTAATATGAATATGAAATAAAAAAAACATTTAATAGACCAATGGGCAGTGAACAAAAGGAAAATTCAAAGTTCTTTATTAAAATGTGACAAGGATGATCACAAATTTTCTTATTTATCCAATTATTTATTTTAAAAAATCCCTAAGTTAAAGGATTTCTTGCCTGCTTAGAAGAACAGTGTACCTTTTGACCAAAACAACCAGATTTATGATTGAAGGGGTAAAACATTAGTGGCAGCACAGTGGCAACGTTCTTAACACTGTTGTCCCAAGAAAATAATGGATTCAATTTATGGCCATCCATTGCAGAGTCAATAATGGATGTCGCCATCTATGGAATGACTTTAAAGTTGCTGAGCAATGGGAGCCGACAGTATCATCACAAGATCATAACAAAACGAAGGAAGCTAAGAAATAAAAGCACAAGTAATAGCTTGCTTGCTTTAGCCATGGTTTGCGTCCAGATTTACCACAACTGGCATCTTCTACAGAATTATGCATAAAATTGTGCATAAAATGTAAAAGTGAACTAACTTTTTCTGAAAGTTAGTTAACTTCTGAACGTTCTGAATGCAGATGCTTTGAACCTGATTTAGAATCACAAATGAAAGAGGCACAGATCAGTTTTTCGGAGGGACTGAAAAGATCAGAATTGGACTCCTATGAAAAATAAATGGATTTGGGTTTAATTGCCTGCTGTGTAAACATAGCCAAAATCTTCTTTTTAAAAACAAAGTAATCAATAGATGCTGCAAATTGAGCCGCTTCAAAGTGTAATCTACAAACAGACAGGCTAATCATGGCAGGTGTAAGGACAAATGTCTTGTGGGTTTGGTTATTAGAAACAAAGGTCAGTGAGTATTTAAACTCATCTGGTTAAAATAGGAATGTTTGGATAGAAAATTGAATGCAAATGGATTTCCAGACAAAGATCAATAAGAATTCAGATGAGCCTGTTAAAGTTGGTGTCATCAGTATCAAAATTCAACAAGTGTGTTTTTTAACTAATAACACTTTAAATTAGCTCTTAAGACGGATTTGAATATTATAATAGTTTATTTGAACAAATCAGGGTGTAACTGCATTTGTCAACATCAAACATCACTGAACCTTCCAGACGAAGAGAACAGGTGCAGTGGTTTCCCATTGCTAAATAATTACTCCAATTAGGCAATTAAAATCAAGTCCAAAATCAAGTTATAGATACCCCATGAATGAACACCCTCACTAATCACAAATCAATAAAGACAAACGTGACTGTTGAGCTTTCATTAATCTGTTGCTTTTAAACTGCTCACACTGATTTGGTGTCTTTAATTGGCTGTAAAGCAATAAGATGCAATTTGTTGCTAGTTAGTAAGATTTAGGTTCATTAGTGAATAGTATGAGTCATTGATTTATATCATGAAATGATTATAAAACTTAACAAGAGACAATGAGGCTGAATGCCACACAGCTTTTAGTTGTTCCTGAACAAGCATGTCAGTCACTGCCATCGCACTATAAACACAGATCTATGTTCATCCTTCTCACTTTAATAAGATCTGTTTCTGCATTTCATTTTTTTATCGCCACTGCTTGATCTGGACATCAGATCATCTACCTGGAGCTGTCTGTCTAGATAAACATCTTTGCTTTGAGTCTAAGACAACAACAACAACAATAATAATAATAATAATAATAATAATAATAATAATTAAATATATTACAATTGTTTACTGTAACGTATTTATTCAAAGTCTTCTATTATCATTAAGTGTATTGCGTATTTTTATTGCTATATTGAATTCTTCAACTTATTTTTTGACATATTGGCTTATTGAATCTTGAGAAGCAGTTATCTTTTCAAACACCTTTGTCAAACAGTGTTGCATTTTCTAAAGCTTAATTTCCAGTCTTTTAGTTTTTCATGAAGCTTCTTTTTTAACACATTTCGTTTCAAACTCCTAGTGTGGACAAAGTTATTTTGATAGATCAGACCCGAGTACACGCCTCCCTACATCAGCAGCTGTTCATTAGAGCTGGGTATTACATTCTTCAGAGCGCACATCTTTGATGACCTCACCTCCTCTTGAACATAACTTGGATCTGCCAGGCCAAGCAGACATTGCACTTTCAGAAGAGCCTGAAACCAACTGTTCTCTCTAGCTCCATCATTCTCACATGAATCTATAGAGCTGTGGTGAAGAAAGGTTTGACCAAGTGAAACATGGTACTCCAGCTCCAAAGCAGATGTGAAGCCCCTGCAGAAGACAGTGAAGGGAGCTAAAAAAAATCTTTGGATTGTCCCAGTCTTCCATAGGGATCTGGCTCTGGTTATTATGAAACAATAAGTCGTTCAGATTTTTGTTAAGCCTCTCATAACCATTTTGTTGTCAGCATAAAAGTCAACACCTGCAATGAAATAAAATCAGCTTGTTAAACCATCCATCCATTATCCCTACTATGTGGGGATGCTAGTGCCTATCTCCAGCAGTCAACGGGTGAGATGTGGGGTCACCCTGGACAGGTCGCCAGTCCATGGCATGTTAAACCATTTGATGTAATTCATTTTCCAATTTAAATAACTCAATTTAAATGGATTTGGATTTTGCTGTAATTCACAATTTAAGATTATCTTCAAAGTGGACTTCAGTTCAATGTAAGGAAAAGTAATAATGAATTCATTTTAATATTACAATGTTTTTTTATTTCTCTAGTCTTTTATTACTAACACTATACCAGTTTAGTTTGTGTGATCTGATGCATGATGCAAGCATATCAGTGCAGGGATAAAAACACAACAAACAGATACATTTTATAAAACCATGTTAGATTTATTATCAGAAACTGCATCAATACGTTAAACTTTACATTAAAATGTCAACAGTCAGACAAAACCCCTCCTAGTTCCTGCAGAGTGAAGACATGGTCATTTTCATCACTCGTCTCTCTCTTTCTGACCTCCATCCTGACAACTCCAGCCAGGAGGGTCTGCAGGACTCCGTGTAGCCATGCTGGACTCACTGAAAGCTGGCTTGGTAGGAGCAGATTGGTGCCTAATTGTGTTTTTCAGAGCTGCTGTGAGATGGGGGTTACAACAGGGCTGCATGTGGTCTGGAGGCACATCAGTAGATGCAACACCCAAGGAATCCAATGTTGCAGGGTCTCATTGATCTGCTGAACCAAAGGTCACCGCAGTTATGCATTGGCTGGCTGAGTCATGACCACCAGAGTTGACGTGTGAGGGGTCACATCGCTCACTTTCTTGTGGTCAACTTTTTTTTGGCTCGTTGATCATTTTTAGCATGCGTAAACAGCCAGCCTGCTTCTCCCATTTCCCCTCTGCTTCATCTTCTTCCCTTTTTTTCCCATTATGTGCCCCCCTTCCAACTCCTACCCCTCCGTCTCTGCCTCTTTCTCCCCCTCCAGCTCTCCACCAGCCAACCCCTGCTATTTTCACCCCACACACATCCGTCGCTGCACTTATCCAGCCTCAGACGGCTGCTGGCTCGACAGCTAAACAGATTATCCGACAACAGAGCACCTCTCCTTCTCCCTCTCTTCCTCTGCCTCTCTCCATGCACTCCTCTAGCCGTGGGTCCTCGGAGGCGGAGGGGCCCAGGCTCTCCACTGGCCAGGCTCTTTATTGAGGCGTCTATGGAGCTTTATGCTGCCAGTGTCGGCCTTGCCCCCGCCGTCATCAATCATCCTCGGCTCCAGGGCTGCTATCACTACCCAGACAGCCGGCCAATCACAGCCTTCCAGGAAGCTATAGGCGATGGGAAGAGAAATAGAGGAGAGAGAGGGAAATAGAGGATCAGTTTGTGTCTGTTGCTGTCAGTCTGATTTGACTGACATTTTCTGCAGAATAGATACATGAAAACAATGGTACTTTGGCCTGTGTGGTATTTGATTAAGTTGAAAACTGAGTCATGAAAACACATTTATTTCTTATTTCAGCTTAAAGGAGGTTTTTTGGTGTATGAAGCACATGCTGATGGTACTAAAATTGGATTGAAAGAAGGAAGAAAAGTTGAGAACTACTTCAAAACAACAATTCCATTAAGCAGAAGAACCATATGTAAAATATACAGAGTAAAAATATTAAATGTAATTATGAAATAATTATATTTTAGGTGAAAAGGCCATGTCTAAATAACTCCTACACCAATTTCTTATTCTGTAGCTTCTAAATGTGGAATTCTCCAACCTTCCCTTTCCTCTTGAAACTCTGCCTTAAACTCCAGCCAAATGTGATGAGAGTTGCTTCAGTTTTTCACCTTTACCATTAGACATGGTCTGCAAAGAAAAATAAAGGTATTATTTTTCTTTGCTGCCTTTGTGCATATCTACCAAATATGGAGAAGAATCCTCAGCAAACCACAATTTGTTTAGTGGTACCCAAAGTTTGGGTCTGGAGCCTATAGTGGGTCATGTAGCACCATCTGAAAGGTTCTAAAAGGATTAACAGAATAATTTTCATTTAAAAAGATTGTTACTGATATTGTCAAATACTTCGTAATAGTCAATAACATCTAAATGCATGAAAACTCAGTTTTTACACTAACACTTCACCTGTGCTGAAGTGCCGTAAGGCAGTACAGTACATTTAGTCCAGGTTTGAACTATATTTGGCTCATTTGGACCACTGTGTCCCACCCAGAAATCTATAGTTTTCATTATGGCCTTCTGGGACAAAACACTGCACTAATTATTATAGTGTCTATACAAAAGAGAAAAAGGAGACGTAAGGATCTGAGAAGAATGAACATAGCTATTTCTCACCAGAATATCAATGCAGATATTTTTCTTTGTGGTTTCTGAGAGACAAAATGGAAATGGAAAGAACAGACTTTCCCCAATTGTTTCTTAAAAGGAAATATCATTGCTTTTTTTCTTCTGATGGTCATCTGACGCTTTCTTTTAAACTGCTGCATGTTTGGATCACTGAACTGGAATATTATTGTTGTATGTTTGCAGACTCAGTCATGACTGTGCATGGCCATTCACAGAAAGCCCTGACGGACCCCAGTGGGTGAGTACAGTTTACAAAATCTTCTTCCCACAGGCTGAGCCGACTGCTGTGACTTTGGTGTCACACTCACAATGAAGTTTAAGATGCAGAACCATCTTTTTCCAATGATATATACATACAACTGAAGTCTTGAATGCCTTAACCCTGCTGACCATGGACACTTTCACGTCAAAGTTCTGCGGTTAAGATCTAACCTGCTATTAGGGATCACTTTATCCTGTCAGATCATAGAAGATCTGAAATATCACTGACCCTTTGATTCTGCAGTCATGTTTCAAAGAGACATGACTTACTACTGAGAACTTCCACCTGTGGGATATTCCCCTCATATAGGTCTACCAAATACATTCACTGTTTCAAATACAAGCAAATGTATTGTATACAATCTGAACAAATTCTGCTGATCAATGTATTTCTCAGATTACATGGATAGTGGAGGATAAAATGATGTCTCTGCTCTGAGTTCACCTGGGGACTGAACAGATGCGGTCTTTGCTTTGGACTACATCCCATTCAGTTCATAATTTTGCATTACCCCTTGCAGTTTACTGGGATTATGGATTTATGACTCTGTTTTAATGTGACTTGTTCATATTTTGAATTATTAGATATTTCAGTGTTCTGGTTTTTGTTGAAGCCCATTTCTAAAACTGCAACAATTTTAATTAATACTGTATTTTTTTATTTATGTTTGATGGATCAAACTTTTTCCAGGATGTTTTGCTCCATTGATCAGTTTGATCTTAAATACTTTTGTTCAGAGGTGATTTATGCAGTACCAAGAAAAATATGTTTGTTTGTTGCCTGGATATGTAGAGGAATTAACCTGAAACGTTGTGTCTTTGCCAAAGAGAAAATCAATTCAAAGTATATATGTTTCTTTGACATCAAGTCGATTTTAAAGCAAGTAAGCTCCTCACAGAAGTTCTGAGCTGGATGTGTAAAAGTCCACAAATTGATCCAAACAGGACTCAGTTAGTATCTTCTGTTAATATTCAAATCTAGTCATATAGATGACAAGAGCCTCTGAATTATTTCATCACTGGAAAATAATTACACAGTCTCATTTGGCATTTTTTTTATATCTGTACATCAGTTTGTGGAGGATGATTTAGCACACTGCATCTGCCTGTTGATCTAATAGGAAAGATTGATTGCCTCTACAGGTAATGTTATTTCAAAAATGAGAAATTTATCAGTCTGTGAAACTTTTGTAGACATCACTGTGTAATAGTAACCTAACTCCTACTGTAGTGTGTATTTGCTTCACCATTCTTTGATATAGTCACAATCAAATGATTTTCTGGGTTCATTTCCTTTTATTTTCTACTGATCATTCTTCATTCTTCACCATTTCACTTAATTTGAATTACTGGATGTTGTGCGATTACTAAAACTGTACCCATGCAAAATGTGACCCTTGAATATAATGAAGGTATGAAATAAATAACTGTTCCTCAAAGATATTTTGCCATTAGTGAGTCGTTCAAATCATTTGAGATTTTCCATCCATCCATCCATCCATCTTCTTCCGCTTATCCGAGGTCGGGTCGCGGGGGTAGCAGCTTCAGAAGGGAGGCCCAGACTTCCCTCTCCCCAGCCACTTCTTCTAGCTCCTCCGGGGGAATCCCGAGGCGTTCCCAGGCCAGCCGAGAGACATAGTCCCTCCAGCGTGTCCTGGGTCTTCCCCGGGGCCTCCTCCCGGTGGGACGTGCCCGGAACGCCTCACCAGGGAGGCGTCCAGGAGGCATCCTGACCAGATGCCCGAGCCACCTCAACTGGCTCCTCTCGATGTGAAGGAGCAGCGGCTCTACTCTGAGTCCCTCCCGGATGACTGAGCTTCTCACCCTATCTCTAAGGGAGAGCCCAGCCACCCTACGGAGAAAACCCATTTCGGCCGCTTGTATCCGCGATCTCGTTCTTTCGGTCATGACCCAAAGCTCATGACCATAGATGAGGGTGGGAACGTAGATCGACCGGTAAATCGAGAGCTTCGCTTTTTGGCTCAGCTCTCTCTTCACCACGACGAACCGGTACAGCGCCCGCTTGACAGCAGACGCTGCGCCAATCCGCCTGTCGATCTCCCGCTCCCTTCTTCCCCCATTCGTGAACAAGATCCCGAGATACTTAAACTCCTCCACTTGGGGCAGGACACCCCCCCTGACCCGGAGAAGGCACTCTACCCTTTTCCGGCTCAAGACCATGGCCTCGGATTTGGAGGCACTGATCCCCATCCCGGCCGCTTCACACTCGGCTGCGAACCGCTCCAGCGAGAGCCGCAGATCACGATCTGATGAAGCCAAAAGGACCACATCGTCTGCGAAAAGCAGAGATGAGATCCTAAGGCCACCAAATCGGATCCCCTCAACACCTTGGCTGCGCCATTTGAGATTTTCTTTCTTGTAATTGAGTGAATGAAACATTCAGTAAATGCCATTCTGCTGCTTACCAACCTCGGCCATTTGCTTTAAATGTTGTAAAGTGAACTTCTCTGGTCAGTGTTTCACCGGTGCACATGTCACAGAGAGGCCGGGACCTGCAGCAGCCAATACACTCTCTCTACCTCTTTTCAGATCATTGTTAGGGATGGAAGAACTAATTTGAGGGGAACTCAGATTTGTTCAAAAAATATTTTGGATAATCTATACAGCTTTACTCACTCTGTAGATATAAAGTCCCATAGAACACCAACAAAGAGCAACAATTTAGCTAAGGATCCGATATAGAGCATTTGAATCAGGATGGAAGCTGTTGGTGTTTTGTGCCCTTTATTAACTGCCTCATTACCTATATTTTTAGACTTTAACTAACAATGCTCAGGATAGAACTTCTCTGGATCATTATTTTGAGGTTTAGGAGCTGAAATAACTTTGAGAACTATTGGCAGAAAGTGGAAAACACATTAGCTTCTGCAGTGTTAGAGTTGTAAGTGTGAAAGACATAATTTGCTGGAAGCATTTATGAATGATTTATAATAACCTGAAGGTTTGCATTTATGGAAAAGGATATGAAAACAATGCAAACCAATAAAGACAAACAGATTTCAAAAAGAAAGCTAGTCATTGAAGAGTGTTAAACCACACTAAGATTCAGTATAAATAACTGGTTTATTTAAAGAAAAGAAACCCCATAAGAGAGCACAATATATGTTTCCTTATCAGGCTATCCTCTTTTTCATCAAGTATCACCAGTATGTTGCATTTCTTCTCAAGGCTTAACTTTTTTAATAATGATTTCTTTCTCTCTTCTTCGCTTTCTTTTTGGCCCCCATCTCCGTCTTTCTCTGCAGCCCTGAGCTCTCATCCTGCTCCAGGAGGAATAGGCGGAATCTGATTACAGACCTATTTTACAGCAGACGCCAGGGCGCAATAAAAGGAGAGAGAGCACGGAAACGGGACTCGGCCCATCAATTAGATCTCTATTAGCAGCCAATGCAGACCTCACCTCAGGAAACGCCAGGGCCCTGAAATTAAACAATTCTTCAAGCTCGACAAGCCAGTCAGTTCTGTTATATCTGCTGGAAGAGGATGGAGGGGATGGAATCCATACTGAAAATAAGCTATATGGAAACAAAAACATTCCTGTCCAGATAGATAAAATGTGAAAACTAAAACTCATTCTTCTGAAACAAATGCAGAGAATGATTATTTCTTTTAATGATATATTAGGATGTTGGATAAAAGGCGCCGTGAGTAAGTTTCCCCCCCTTACATATTGCTTCTGAATTTATTTTGTCAGTCTTATATATTTCAGATCATCACTAAAATGTTACTATCAAAAGTTTTACAAGAAAGTTCTCAAACCATCATGACTCTACAGGAAAACATAATTCCCCCACTTATTAGGTGTTTAAGGATCTAACAATTTGGTTCAATTTTCCCAGCCACAATTAAGAAAACAAAATGAATAGAAACTGTCTGACAACATGAAGTAGGTTAATAGATCTCAAACAGCAATGCATCATGTCACAATCTAAAGAAATTCAAGAACAGATTAAAAATGGAGTAAAAACATCCATCAGTGTAGAAATGATTATTACACCATTTCTAAGACTCAAGGAAACCAAACTGAGAACCATTATTCACACATACAGAGAACATGGAACAGTGGTGACAGAATGCTTACCAAGATTGCTCCAAGAGGACATCAATGACATTTCTGAGGAACCCAGAAGAACATCTAAAGCATTTTAGGCCTCCTTTGCTTTAGTTACCACCAAAATTCATGTTTCAACAATAAGAAGGAGACTGAACAAAAATGACATCCATTGGTGAGTTCCATGTTATAATCACTGCTGACCCAAAAGAAAATAAAGCCTGTCCCACATCCTCCAAAAGATATCTTGAAGATCCCCAAAACTTTTGGGAAAATATTTCATGGAATGAAACAACATGAGTTGAACTTTTTGCAAGGTCTGCATCCCATTCCAGTAGTTTAAAACTCGCATTTCGAAAAAGAATATATGCACAGTCAAATATGGTAGTGGCAGTGTGATGCTCCAGGCCTGTTTTGTTGCATCACGACTTGGAGAACTTGATTAACATAAATTCTGCTTTCCACCAAAGAAAATGTTGAAGGAGAATATCTGACCATCAGCCTGAGACCTAAAGATCAAGTCCACTTTGGTCTGCAGGACATCAACATGTCCACTTATGAGTAGCTCAGCACAATAAGATGGCTGTTTTTTTTTGTTTTGTTTTGCGTTTTTTTGGTCTGTGTAAGAACTCATAGCCAGTCTGCAATTACTTTACAAAGCTGCTTTTCCTGTAATAAATTAAAGCACCGTTTTAGTGGATGTCAGGGATTAATAAGTCCTGACCTTCAATTGAGAACTTTTAAAGTAAAATCTGTCAAAAACAAATTAGAAATAAATCATTAACCAAATTATAAATCAATATAAAGGTATTACAGTCACTTTTCCTTGTTTCCTCCCCTAGATGCCATTAATCTGCAACTGTTGACCTGCTGACCCCAGGCAGGACAAAATGTCAATGCTGGATAATTAGGTGTAACATTAAGGCCATTTGAAGAAAAAACACCTTGAGACATTTCCATATTAAATCATTAGTGCTTTTTAGGAAAATAAGTACTTTTTTTACTGGGTTGATTTAACTATAGATATTTAGGTATTAATGTATGGAAAGTGAACTTTTTCATAGTAATAGGCAATTATGCTTTTGGAATAGGAGTAAGGACTCTGGAGCAGCTTCATGCGTTTATTGTGGGTTGTAATTCAGGTTGTTACTGCCATAGCTCAGTAAGAGGATAGTTAGTTTGTCAATCAGAGTGTTAGTGTAAAAAACGGAAGAGAAAACCTTTTGAATGTTGTGTTTTCAGTATAGAATATAAAGTGGTAATAATTCTGCTAAATGGTCACTTGGTTTCATTTCCCTGAGTATTTCCCAGGACAGATTATGAAGTTCCCAGATTTCCTTGGTTCGGGAAAATGCACTTGCTTTTAGAGCCTGATGTCGGCCTGCTTTTTATTTCTGTCATGATCTGACGCAAGACAACACTTCCCCTCTTTCAACAACCTTAGACTGTTTCTCAGTGCTGCGGCACGAATTTCTCTATTTGCGCAATCAAAGGATGGCCATTTATCATCGAGAAGGACAGCTTCGTATTTTCTACCTTGCTCGCTCGGTTCCAGCACCAAATTTCAGCATTTTTATGGAAAACCGCAGTCATTTTGATTGATGAAATCCAAAGATGTCCAAAACAATCCGAGAGATCCCCAACCGCGGCGCACCGGCGGGGTGCTCCAGTGTTGTCATTGTTTCTGAGAAAGAAAGGAGCGCGTCCGGAGATCACCAGGGAAAAATCACGATTTTCAGTTCAAAAGGGGCCAGAAGAGCAGCGTTTCTTTACAGGCAGTGGGAAAGTTGAGGAAAACCCTTTTTCACTCGCAGACCAAAACAATACTTGCTTTGCTTTTTCCTCTTGATGCATTCAGCTATAATGGCATGCTCTAATAGAAACAGACCAGAATAATGAATCGATCATTTTACTGTGAGAGTCGATGTTATTTGTGTCTGAGTCAGTAGAATGACTGGTGAAACACACACCCCTCCTGCATTTATGCAATTTGTGCACATAAGCTCATTGTGCGCCATGTAGCTGTGCAAAGTAAAATAACGCTGCCCTAAAACCGATTTCCCTGCGCTTTTATTTACTCACTCCTGTCTTGTTTGCGGTGATTTATAATGTCACAAGAAATGTCACCTGTCTGGCCTAATTGCGACCTTCTGTTATTAATACCAGGAGCGTGACTCCCCTTTGCACCCGTGGAAATAAGCCTATATTGCGTACTTAATACACCGTCACCCAAAGGGAGATTCAATAAATCTCCCTTTAACGGCGTTTCCCCTCAAAACTCCTCCAGGCGAGTGGAGGCCGTGTCAAGATTGCGATTGTGCGCCAGTGCTTAGGACCAGCTGCTCCCAGGACAGACAAGCCCTTGTCAATTAGGCGGTGACAAGCAGGTCCTTCAGCTGCCTGCAGGCGCTCCGGCAGCCAGCAGTGTACAGTCCCCGCAATTAGTATCAATTTCTGTCGAGACCTCCGGAGAGCGCGCAGACACAGCTAGGGTAAATGGCCAGACATTGTCCGAATAACAACCGAGAGCCGCGGATGACACCGTGTAATGGGGCCGGTGTTAACCGCACTGCGCGCTGAGGAGGAGGAGGAGGAGGAAAGCTAAAGGACGGTCCAAACCTCGCAATTCATGTCACCTTGTTCACGGGAATATGAGGACTTCTACCAACATTTAGCTTGATGATATAAAAGCCAGTGCCTGACTTCATTTTAACCAAATATTGGCGTTTACATATTTTCTTTTTTTTCAGTGATATGGACTCATTTTGTCTGAAATAAAGGTGAATAATATTTAATCAGCAGGCCAATCACAATAAATGAGAACAAACGGAAAAGTTAACTTTTTTAAGTGAAACTCGTATTCTATATTTTAAGGTGCCTATTTCTACGAGTTTTAATGACTATGACTTAAGTCCACATTTCAGATTCAGAAAATTTTAATAAGACCAAATAGTTTAAATAAATGCATAATATAGCCAGCTTAGACTATCATCAGTCACTAACACCCTCATATGGGGTAAGCCACAACAGGTCATAAATAATTGGTGTTTTTTATAAGCATATTATTGGAAAGTTAGATGTAAGGGAAAGTACAATAGAACAAGCTGCACAAGCAAAAGTGTAGCCTTAGGATTGTGAGGAAAAGTCGTCTGGTTAGAATTTTTGAGAAGATGAACATGATTGTGGACTGCAACTGAAGTCAGTGCATCAAGTCCCACCACACACAGACATGTCCCAGTCAGGATGTGGACTACAACTGTTGCTTTCCTTGTATTAATGCTAAACTAATTTAGTATTAATATATTCATTTAGCATTAAACTAATATGCTAAACTAAGGAGAGCAAGGACTGAGAAAATTTACGAAGTTCTCTTTGTAAATTTTGCATCAATCTGCAATCAAGAACCCAGAGTGAAGAGGAGTGGAGATTCACAAAATCCAATTTGCTTGAGGTCCAGTGTGAAGTTTCTCCAATCAGTTATTATTTGGAGAGCTGTCTCATCTGCTGATGTTGGTCTACAGAACCTTTTTTCAAGTCCAAAGTCATTCAATGCAATAAAATTCAAAAATACTTTATTGATCTCAAAGTGAAATTAAATATCTCATCATAATGTTCTATTAAGAAATTTTATAGCATTTCATTCTTCACTTGGCTGAAAAGATTTATGGAGATACTGATTTTATTTTCTAAAAGTGACAATATCTGGTACAACGACCTCAATATTCCTGTGCTTGATTGATCAGAAATGGACTTTGTCTACATGTGATCTTGTTTTTGCTTCGGAAGAATTTGAAACTGACTTTTAAACATCTACCGATGCAGAGATTTTTTCAAAAGGCACAGACTTTTTATGCTTTATTTAATTTGTATTTATAACAGCATATGAGTTTTAACTCTTTTTGTAGTCCAGACCTCCACTTTTTGGTCCAGTGAGCAAATGCATGTCAGTCCAGCTCTCTCACAACACTGACAGCCTTTAGAAGGATGGCTCACCAAGCTTCTTTTGTAAATGGTGTCACTGCAAGCAGCTGGTGGTGGCATTCCCGGGCCTTGGCCGTTGCCCTTTGGCCCCTGGGGGGGATGGACTCCGGCCAGGGCGGTCCAGGAGTCTTCGCAGTGCCATGATAGCTCAGGTCAGTGGGGCCAAGTCTCCAGCAGGAGAAGCTGGTGCAAAGTAGGCGAACAAAAACCCCAGAGCTCACCAGGCCAGTGGGATCATTAGTATTAACGTTTGTTTAACTAATTAGCAAGCTGGGCAGCCAGAGGGAGTCTTGTATAGGCAACATGGACGTCATATATAGCAAAGGTGTACGGACATCTGTCACTCTCTGTCTGTGGAGGGGAGGGTTGTAGAACACGACTGAAGTGTTTAGCACCTCAAGGATCAGCTGCTGCCTCCTTAAAAACCTCAAAGTCATCTGGTTTTCTTCAAATGACTTCAGAAGTTCATGAACACTGAGTTGTTATTTTCAAGGAAGATTATTGTGCAGGGTTCAGAGTACAGGACGGGGACAGGGCAACTCACTGAAGTTCAAGAACAGTGCAAACAGCACATGCCAACAGAAGGAGCCACAGAGCATTGAGCAGCAGAAGGAGCCTGCGGGAGGGAAGCTGCGGCTCCCGCCTTAAATATGGGAAAGTTTGGGGAACAGGGTCAATGGGTCAAGAAAAGTCAACAAGAGAGCAGTCTTGATGACAGAAGGAATTTAATATCAAAAATACATAAATCTTCAAGTGAGGGCAGGCGCATAATGGGCACAATGGAGGAGAGTGTTAGAGTCAACACAGTTTTGTTGTTGCCGATTAAATAGATCAGGCCAAGTTGTTAACATTTAACACAAAACGTTGGCACTAGAATAGAGGTTGGGTGGGACTGAAGGGGGTTTCCTGGACGAAGACGGGCTGACAAGGCACACAGATAGACGGCTCATGTGTAGCGACACGTCTGGCGCCACTGCATGCAGTTTTGCAGCCAAGTGGGAGTCACACTTTTAAAACGGAACTGTTTTAAAACTTTTAAAACAGTTCATTTTCTTACTTAAATTTTGAACTACTTAAAAAAAATCTGTTGATTTAGTTGGATGTGGGCCCCTCAGCTAGAGTTCGTTTGGTGCCCACATTAGTTTTGTTTCACAAATGCAAAGAACTGTAGAATAATTGAATAAATGCAAGTTTTTCTAACACCAGCATTGTTTTGTACATATATATATATATATATATATATATATATATATATATATATATATATATATCAAATGCTTATTTAAAACCTTTTTTGGGCCCCTCTTAAAAATTATTATTATTGATTTTAAAATGACTCCAATTCAGTCTACCATCCATATATTGCCATTTTATCCATTACTTCTTCTATTTTATACCTGAAGGCAAACAATTCCATACTTATGTACAGATACAATATTTTTGGGGCTATAAATTATAAACTTAAATCTCATATATAATTTAGTTTACAGCTATATTATGACCTAAAAACTTTTGTTTTACTCGCTATTCTAATGTATTTTGGTTCTGAACCCTTTTTGGCCAGCCTTCTGTTGATGAGATGAGAGATTAGGATGTCTGATCAAACCAAAGCCACAAAGACAGCCTTTTTTTCTCTGAATCAGCTGCATGTTCAATGCAAAACATCCTGTGGATGATGACACTGTTTGCACTCAAAGTCAGGTACAAATGAGCTATGGTAGTGATGGCAAATGTCACCACTGAATTGGATTCTCCCTTTGAATGCTCTTTGGGTGACTTTAATAGTACCCAAAGAGCAAGTTTAATAGCACATGAACTTTTGAGTGCACGAATTTTGCACAGTTTGTGTAACTGCTGCACACACGCAGAGTCCAGAATCGGAGTGTCATTGCATTGATGTCTTTCGTCTTGGACAATGTGGAAATTAATCTTCCCATGGCGCAGCAAATAGACCCGCATTTGTCTGCACATCCCCTCTGACTGCTGCGCCACACTGGCCGCAGTGCTGAGAACTCTGGCTGACCTTCGCCCTCGCCCCCGTGAAACCCTGCAAGTCCCCCAGCAGTTGCAAGCAACTCTGAATTCCATAATTCTTCACCAAAAGGCATTATTAGAGGAAAATCCTTCCTTTTTGACAATTTAATAGTGCAAACTAATCATCTGGTTGACATGGGCCATTCATCTTGGTACAGGCAGACAAAGACAAGGCCTTTTCCATAGGTTTGTCTGGATCCCGCAGTCAGACCGGCCTCTATTTTCAGATCAAGTGCACAATAAAAGCATTGTGTCTCCTTAATGGTTATGTTTGTGAAGCCACCCAAAACCCAGTGTATTAAATGCATTTTTTAAACCAAGAATGAAAAATAGGCAAACACGTACAGATGGCCGCAGAAGTGAGAATAAACAGCAGGATGCTGCAAAAACTTTGGATGCTCAAAGCAATCACAACCTGAAATAAAAGACGTGAGGATTAAAAACTGGGCGCTGCGGAATTGCTTAAACGCCTCAAGTTATGAATTCGTTTCTGAATCAATTTAGCGGTGCAGGCATTTTCCAAACATCCTCTTGCGGGAGTAACAAGACAGGGAAATTGATCCGGTGAGACCTCACCTCTCGGTGCGCCTCAATAAAAGAGACATCAGCCTCTCCCGACGACTGTATAATTTTTAATATATATGCAATAAATGTTCAATTTGTTTCCAGAAATGACGGGAAATAATAACGTCTAAATTTAAAGTCATCCATTACAGCCAAACAATGCTCAGGCATAGGTGCTCCAACGCAGAGAGCATTGATTAATTCACATTTAGATTGTGGTTGATAAAGCAATAACGTTATCCTTCTGGCAAACCAACGGTGGCAGTGTCTTAAATTTAAGATACACATAAAGGCTACTCATATAATTGAAAAGCTAATGGATTTGTTTTAAAGCCTTACATGTTGTGGTGATCTTCAGGTGGCCTTTTGCTTCTTCAAGTATGAATAAATATCTGTGAATTAATATTTGCCAGTAGAAATGAAAGAAGTTTCATAGTAAGTGAGAATCCATACATTTCTCAAAATTTTATCACTTTTTAGAACTGCAACACGTAAACAGGTTTTATTTTACCTCAACACAACAGGTATTATGTGGCAATTTATGGATTATTAATCAAATTAAAGTGTAAAAGAACTGCGCCCTCAACAGTTCGTAAACAACTGTATGTTTGAAAATATTCAATCCAGAGTACAATAAGACATTTTGAACATCATGAAACAATAGCAATTTATAATTGAGCACAATAAGTATGGAAATGTAATGTTCAGTAAAGGTTAAATTCAGTATCCAACACTACAGGTACGTTAAATTTAAATTTCCTTCAGCTACAGATCTATCTCCAAAAGCCCAGTGGGTTTTTTCTTCAGAAAGCTTGAGAACCTTTACAGTTAAACACAAAGAACATCTTAAACACTGGTAAAACATTACTTACTCATTAAATTATTTCTTTTGGGAGAAAATTTCATTTCTTGACTACAAATCTACATCTTTTTGACTTTAAATCTTGCAATTCTGTGTTCCTACGCTATAAAACTGACATTAAATATTACCCATTACAATTTTTAGATTTTTAATGAAGTTACTGAATTATATAAGTATGTTCACCATTGTCCATGTTTGGGAATAAATCCCACTTAAACATTAATTAACATTGGTTCAATCAACCATTAATGTCGTTTTTCCAGGGTGTTCACACAAAAAAGGTAATAGTGTGAACATTCATGAAACTCATGGCTAGATACAAGTTCAAATCCAAAACAACAATCAAAAATAACACGCAAAACATGATAAATCCAGGTTTTTTTCTGTCTTTCTGCGTAAATACAAGGAGAGAAAATAGATAAGACACTTCAAAGAGTTCGTGGGTGTACCTGAAGTAAAAAGTTGTGTTGAAAACAACACAAGTTGTTTTCAAAATTCTTATATGAACTTATCAAATTCAAGAACTCACATAATAATTTCTGTTTGCATCCCGATTTTACAATTTGAACACAATGCTACTGTTAAAGTCCATCTTAACAGCTAACTTTGTTTCTTACCCTGCCATTAAACAGGTTTTATGCCACCAAGCAGATTTGAAAAGTTAATTATTGTTTCTGTATATTTTTTACATTCATTTTTTGCAAAAATCAGAGAGAAAAAATCAGTTGAGCAAATTAATCTTCATTCAGATAAAGTTTTAAAAGCTTCTATTGTTTAGCTGTTATATGGACATAATTTGCAGACATTCTGATTACCCAAATAAAATACCACATCATTTTTATATGTTATTTTATGTTTGTTTCATCAGCGTGTTTACCCAAGTGTGTGGGTAGGGCTTGTTGAAAAATAGAGTAAATATGTTATAATTTAAACATTATTGTACAATATAACATATGTCATTTAAACCTGTTATAATTTGAACTCTTTCCAAATGTCAGTTTTGTATGTAGGATAACTGAACTTTTTTTATTACAAATGCAAAGATTTAAAGATTTGTAAATTTGAAATGAAAATTTCTTTTAAAATGATCGAATTTAGGTTGAAATCAAATTGTATTAATTGTGTCCATTTTTAAGAAGTTCCTTGATGCTTGAAACAAGAACAAAGACGATCAAAGGAGAGTTGTGGAAACCTTTTGTTGATGCCAAATAAAAATAAAAATATTTTCACTCATTCATTTCTGTTTTAAATCTTTTGCTGGATTTGATCTTTAACAGTAAGTCGGAGCTGTCCCTTCAGGACCATGAATATCTTTTCAGTCTGCAGGTTCAATCGAAGATATTTCGGGTCTCGGATCACTGTAGATCTCGACATAAAGTGCATTACGGTGCCTGATCCCTCTCAAACCATATGATTAATTCACTCCCATTGAAACCCGACCGAGCAAGGAGTGGAAGGACGTGACCAATGACATAATAGGCTCTGTCAAACAGCCCAGCAAAACGCCCAGACCATTTGTGGTGACAATCCTGATGCCATCAGTTCCATTATGGGCCCCCATTCAAGTCACAAACAAACATAGCTTTAGTACGCAAAAAGGGGAAAAATAGTGCTTTTAGGCGGAGCCCCTTTCTCCGTGTGTCAGGCTGCTCAGGGGATCGCGGAGGCCATCAGATATCATCTGATTAATCACGAAACAATGAGCTGTTCTCAGAAGAAAACCAACATCAGCCGACACATCCCGTCCGTTTAATCTGGAGTAGACTGACAATATGATTTCACATAATAAAACACACTTTTTTCTTAAAATATTTTAATTGTATCTTCACCGTTCCTTCATGTTGCCTCGGTGATTTTTTTATTTTATTTTATTTATTTATTTATTTATTTGCATAAAGAAAATTGTGTATGAGATGCAAGATTTTCCATTCACTATAATATTTTCCGACATGTAATAAAAAAGACGAGCTGATGAAGAAAAGTCAAAGTACTTAAAGAACTTGAGCCTGTAAAAAATAACACTTCCATGAAAACGTTTTCTTTGTAGCAAACTGGAAGATTCCTGCAGGTCCTGCATGCGCCGAGGCAGGACGTTGAATTCTGATGTATTTATGGATATAAGCTAAACAGCAACCTACAAGATGTTTTAGATAATGACCAGCATTTTATTAGATTAGTCACAGTTATTTGTTTGTTTGTTTGTTTGTTTATGTGGTTGCAATGTTTTTAATTAAAAATAAACGAAGTGTAAGTCATTTTACTATAAACATAATAATTCTATAAGATACTTTATGACTCGGTATTTTTGGGTGGTTATAAACGAACCATACGTTAAAAAAACAAACGCGTAATTGTCAAACTTCAAACTACTTGTACAGTTTTGTTGCGAAAATATTTGAGAATGTCAGGACATTTTTATGTATGTATCTTAAATTGTCCATGTTAAAAAAAGTAACATAGACAGTCGATTTTGATCTCGACTCAAATTAAAGATAAAATAATCCCTCAAACCGGAACGCGCCTTGATATTCTTCATTACACCATAATATAAGTGAACACAGAAAGGCGTCAATGACGGAGCAACAAAGAGGAAATAGAGCAGAAAGTTCTGCTGCTGATCCGCCTTGTTTTTTCGGGGAAAATTCCCCGTGTCCTTCCTCTCATCCCCATCAAACTCACGCACTTGTTCCCATTTTCACTTCCCTCCACGCCCTGTTTGTTTTTGTCTGAATTCATCGAGGATCTGAGATCCCGACACGGTTTATTTCTTTCTGAGGTCTTTTTCTTTCGTTCTTTCTATTTCGCCACTCATGCTAAATACGATTGAAGCTTTGAAGTAAAAGCTCAAAGAAAGAAAAAAAAGCTGAGATTTTTTTTCTTTTGTTGCGTGTTGTCGGTGTGAGAAAGCGTAAAAAAGCTTCTGTAAACAAAGACTTTTTTTAAAAAACGGATGATTATTTAAAATACCAATTAGAAAGTTAAGTTACATATATTCACGATTGAATTATCAATTTTACAAGGCCTGTTTTCTACATTTAATCATTTTTATTAAGTTACTTTTTCTATTGAACATATTCTATTAAACTGTGCCATTATTTTATGGAGCCACATCGAATGTATCAAATAATATGAATATTTAGAGCTTTTAGTCCTTTCATCTCTAAACACATAGTAGGTAGGCTGAAATCTCATTTTATTCGTTCTGTGTTTGTAAACCAATAGGCAAAGCTCACCAAGAGATTTTTCAATATTTTTTTAATAAAAGTCCTGTGATCAGAATTATTAATCGGGATTATAATTATTTATGAGAAAATTGTGCATATTTACACATTTAGATCATTATAAGTCACCGGATCTATTTCTGCAGCATTTCAAAGATGCGAGACTTTTCAAAATATAGTATCATACTATATAGATATAGATTCTTTAATTATTTAAATGTCGTAATGCTTTCGCGTGGTTAATCGGTTTGCGGCGTATTCCTCAGTTTTCCCTATGGAGCAGCGCCAAATTAAAACTCGGCCAGAAAATATCTCATTTAAATTCTCACCTTGAGCTCTCTGGTGACTGTTAGCGGTCCAAAAGGAGCTGACGCTTTCGAAATCCAGCAGGCTGTATAATAATATTTGAGATCTATTTTGCTACAGCGTAGTGTGGTCTTTGATGCCCAAACATTTAGAGGAAATTTTAAAGAGACAAGTGTTTCGCAGCAGGCAAGCAGAAGCATCAATTAAACATAGAAAATGCATGCAAAGCAGGTCGGGCGCCGCAGCTTTACTTACTCTGTGCGCTGTGCTGAGCTGAGTCTCCGCTGTTTAATTACAACCCCTAATTTTCCCAATCGGAGATAGTGTCAAAAACCTGCGACTATTTCTCAGAGATTCCCTTTAACAAGTGGAAACTTAGTGTCCTCCTGCACCATTTTATACATGATGAGCCGGCAGTAATGGGATTATTAAACAAAAACGTTTCAGGCGCTGGCGTTAACCTTTTTTAATGCCTAATTAGGTTTTGCAAAGAAATAATTAGATTCTACAGTGCTTACACTGCCTATATTTTCAAATGGTATCTGCAGCAAACACATCATCCTGCGACGCTGCTGCCAATAATCTTCGGGTGTATGCCCCTCAGAATCGGCCAGATGTAAGATTTTAAACATGTTTCGACCAAATAAGAACACTAAAAGCTAAAATAATTTTCCCGGACGGCTACAGGCCGAGTTGCTGCAGGGTCATAGTCTGGTCGACTGCGCCCCCTGGTGGTTTTAAAATGTATGGTAACAAACGCAACTGCAGGATGTCTGAAAAAGACGTGTAAACATATACAAAGGCTTTACCAAGTAGGTGATTGTATTGTTTGGTGATAATGATGGAGTAGGAAATCCTTTATAGTGGGAACATGGTTTTGGAGTAGCATGGCGTAGAATTAAGCTGAAATGGGGGTGGGGAGTTGGCGCAGGCGCACTTTTGAGAGTGCGGTAAACGTCATGCGCACGAACTGTAGCTTTGCAACAAAATCATCACAGTGCAAAATCATTGCCTTTAATATTTTATTTCCACAATGACATTTTCCCAAAACCATTTCAGTTTCCATCCACTCACTAGAATTTTGAATTAATTTCAAGCTTTTAAAAATGCATCAGAACCGTTTTTCAGGGTGAAATACGAGAATTTCTATTAATTTTAAAAACAATTATTGTGTGAATAGGTGTAAATTAATTGCAAGTTTTCTTGCATTAAATTTAATGCAAGAAATTAATCATTAAATTAATTAAAGTCATCATAATGAACAGAAATATTGGCTTTGAAACATCAGTCTTTGTGCAATTAATATATATATAAAGTGTTTTACTTAGTGACTACAAATTTTTCAATAATATTCTAATTTATTGAATGCTACTGGCTACATTGGACATACTTTTTAGTGTACCGATATAACTGTAAAAAAAAGTACATGAGTACCGTTTTTTAACTGAATGATAAAATAAGCAGATATTCTTTAGGTAATATGATTTTTATTTTGAAGATGAACCGGTATTGTTAACTCTGTGATCGCGTTGACTAGTAATAGAGTTCACCACCAGAGGGCAATGTTCTGTGAATTACCATGAAACTACCTACGCGACACTAAAATATCGCGAGATGTGGCTCTGCTTTATCATTTCAGAAGGTCAGCTGATCATTTACTACACACAGGAGTGACAAGCGTAGATCTGAATGACACAGAAATATTCGACGCTGTGACCGCTTTATTAGATCCACATGTAAGATCGAAAATATATTTTTAAGCTCTATCCAAACATGTTTGACCATCGCGGGCAGCTTAAAAATATTCAGTAGTCAGAGTAACGTGACTGCCGGTGGTAAGTTGGTGCTAGGTACCTAGCGTTAGCTGAAACCTTACAACGAAGCCAACGGAATATTCTAGACCATCTTCTGCTAACGTTAGCTATAGATGATGAATGGGTATTTGTTGTTGGCAGATTTTATTTTTAGAAGCCCTCACGTGGTGTATTTTTGTGCTTGTTTTATTCATACCTTTACTACTGAAACTATTTACAGGCATGTCGGCCGGTTAGCTAGATTGATAGCTCATCCACAAGGCATATCAAACGAGATGAGCAGTGATTGGTTCTTATTTATGTCCTGGTGATTACCACGAATAGCCTTTCCTTTCAGTGTGCTCCCCAGATATGTGTGTGTGCATTTTTACATGCTGTCACTTTGAATTGAATTATATTTAACAGTTTGTAAAAGAAGTGGCCGGTTGTGATGTATAATGATTGATAATTTTAAGAATACAAAAGCAATGATCATTTAAAATATGAGCTCAATTAAAAATGGTAATTAATAATTTCAAATAATGTCACGGTTTGATTCCAAGGAATTTCTTTATGTATGTATATACTTTTTCTTTTCAATAGAGCAACCTTACACTGAAATATGGCAGACAATAACCAGGCAAACCCTCCTCCCCAGCTGGGGCCTGTGGTGAGTTGGTTGGTTCTTATCTCTCTCTCTCTTTTTGCCATATTAAAATTAAGATCAATACATAATAACTGAAATCCTGGGGTAGTTTAAATTACACTGAAAACACAGAAGTATTTTGACTAAAGTAAGAAAAGATTGTTTTAAATCTAAATACGTTTTAGGTCTTGTTATGAAATGTCAAAACAATCGATTAATGCCTTCTCTGATTGTAATAAATGTCAGTGAATTAACCTGTAATAGTACTTTTATTCAGTCAAAAGGTGACATTTGCTGCTGTACAATATGATATTCTGCCTTAAAGCAAATGTACGTTCAGCTGCCTTCTGTTCTAGATGAAACTTTGTCGTTACATCCTAAAAGACCATGGCTTTCCAATTTTTAATGAAATCCAAGTTTTTTGTGTGCGATAACAAAACATGCTGTCATAGGTCAAATTGGCTGTTTATGTATAGGTACAGATTCTTGGGTTGATTTAAAAAAAAATGGAGACCTGCCCAACTGCAGGTAAATAAAACATAGTATTGTTGGACTAAATTTAGCCCAGGCTATCTTGCTGAAAGAAATGGATAACTGCTCCTGTCAGCTAGCCAGGCATTGGACATCTATTGCAGATCCAAGTTAGATGTTGGTTAAAGTTAGTGAGAATAAAAAGAAGCTTTGATTTCTTCTTTTGTAGTTTAATTTTAATTGTCACGGATCATTTTTCTTATCCTTAAGTGTCTTTGTAATAATCAAATGCTGAAAGACTTATTGAAAGAAGCTTTTGGTAGAAATATAGTTTAAAGAAATCCACCCTCAGAATAAGCAAACTCTTCTACAGCAGAGCCACAACTGCACAAAATATGATCATTAAAATGTATGCATGCACATGTAAGGAGCTAGTCTTATGAACAAATTATTGGCCAATTAATACATTCTGGTAAGCAGCATGGTGCAATATTCTATAGCACAATAACCCTCAAATCCAAAGGAGGGTTATTGTGATAAACAAAAGCTGAAAGCCTCTCACCAAATATTAAAAACAATTTAAAAGCACTAATAGATGTAGATACAGAGGAAAATTAGTCAGCACCAATAGGGTCAAAAATTCCTCTGTTCCCTGTGCAAAAGTTTTTATAACTATGTGATCTTATTTTTTAGTTCTTTTATTTTTGATACATTTGTGCTTTTGTATTATGTGGATTGTTGCATTGCTTCTTTTGGAAGACCTTTTTTAGTGAAATTTCCCACCTGGGGCAATAAGTTGATTATGATAAATCCCTAAAGCTGGTGATGATAAAAACTGAAACCTGTAACAATGTAAACTGTTCATAAGTTCTTCTGAATTTTGCTTTATAGTCTTTTTTTAAATAAAAGTTGTACTTTCTTGAACAATGACAATAAAGGGATTCTTACTCTTTTGAGATTAATTCATCTTACTGAGATGATCACATTCAGTAATCATCTCAGACGTGTGTTTATTTTAAAGTCATGCATATGTTTATTCCCCACAGCAATTCTTAATGAGCAGTAAGCTGGAAACAGCGATGTGGCTTTCCCGTCTCTTCACAGTCTACTGCTCTGTAATGTTTATTCTGCCAATTCTGGGGTGAGTTCACCTTGTCACTTTATACCACAGTTCAGCAGTTTCAGCACAAAGCCAGCATCACTAAAACACCTTTCCGTCTCTTTTTGTGATTTCAGGCCTCAAGCAGCAGCAAACTTTTATCAAAGAGCTTTGTTAGCTAATGCCCTCACCAGCACGCTCCGTTTACACCAGAGACTTCCACGCTTTCAGCTCAGCAGAGCGTTTTTGGCCCAAGCTCTGCAAGAGGACAGCTGTCATTACCTGCTGTATTCTCTAATCCTGGTCAACTCTTACCCCATCACAAGTATCCTTCACTTCACATGGTTTTCATATCAGGTTTCCAGCAATATTATGTTATTTTATTGTTAGATTTTTAATAATACTTGCAATGAGTTGTTCATTTTGCATTAATCTAAGCCATTTTAGCATATCACATCACTATATTTAATACATTTATTAACATTCCTGAGTGATCTGAGGAGCTTTAGTTTGGTCCTTAACTTTGTGTTCAGTGAGCATCTTCCCAGTTTTCTTGTTTTCTTTACTTCATGCAACCACCTACACAAAGAAAGTTCTTGATGTGAGTATTTATCATTAATCGACTGCATCTAATATGACTAAAAAATGTTTTTTCCAAACACTAGAATGCTGACATGGGCTATTAGAAGCAGTCAAATTGAGTTTTTACTGTCTGGAGATGCAAATTTCATAAAAGGTCTAATACAAAGTAATAACTAGAATTGTGATTGGTTTTGTATTAACTCAAGGTAAACTCTGTGCCCAAATAATTTTTTGCACAGCTTTGTCAACAGTGCTTGACTTTTGTTTCTTATAACTACAGTCTATGGGTCCAGGCAGCCTGATGTTCATCAGAAACCTCCTCGACCGACTAACGGCCAATCAGCAGAACATCCTGAAGTTTATTGCTTGCAATGAAATCTTCTTAATGCCGGCCACTGTTTTTATGCTCTTCAGGTATGTTTCCAACTTAACTGATGTTATTGTTGCCATAAGACAAAGCAAAACCTGATCTTAGTGATATGTATAAATATTTCATGTAATATGTCAGACTGTATGACATTATACCAGGTTCCTGTTGGTTATGATTGCAGTTTAGGTAGGAAATGCACTGATGTGCAATATATTTATGCTTTATGTATGAGTCCATTCAAATTTTGAGTTTAAGACAAACATATTCGTACATTTCAATCACACATAACATATGTATGATTGAAATAACTTCTTTTTTTGTAAAGTTCCTCAAGATGACATATTGTGAATTGATGTTACATGTTGTTTGAGTTTTATGACCTGCTGGTTTTGAATTTAGGTCTTCTTGAATGCAGCTGTAACTCTGACTGCGTGTCGCTGGAGTCAAAGCCCCACAAGCAAAAATATTGCTCTGCGCTCTCCCATTTTAAAATGGGGCTCTTCAGTACATAAGTGTAATTTGTCACAAAGCTGCACACAGCAACTGCATTTATTCAGATTCTGAAATTTTTTTATATTAGTTTGTATTCTCAAGGAACCAACAGTGATTGAAAAAGTACAAGTAACAATCCTGACAACAGTCACTTTTGGAGGTTCCTAGACATCATAAAGTAGAATTTATTATAAAAATGAAATCAAAATTCTTATCACAGTAAGGTATTTTTTAAAATAAGTGACACAATAAACCCTAATGTACTTGTATAAAACTTGCGACTGAAGTTAATTGTGTCTTCAACAGTGGTCAGGGAAGCTTGTTGCTGCCTTTTATCTACTACCGCTTCCTCACGCTGCGCTACACATCCAGAAGAAACCCTTACTGCCGGTAAGGTGTTAAATATTATAATATATATCAAAACAAAATCTAAACGTGTTTTTTCATGTGCATATGGTGAATTTATTTCTGCTAACTCTCATAGGTTATGGATAAATGTAAATTTTATTTGCACTTTCTTACCAAAACTTTTTAACTATGCAAATAACCTTTATGCATATTGTCCAACAGTTCATACAATAAGTATCAGATCAGATTTATTATTACAGACTCAGAGTCCAGATTACATACAAAAGAAAGCAAAGACAATAAAAGAATAAAAAGTACAATAAAAATAAAAAACGACTCCTAGCCATTCAGAAGGCAATCATACCAATGTCTCCAGAGTACAGATGAGTATTTTACTGCACTATATTTGATATTAGTCAACAGTATTATAATTCTATTATTAGACTCGTTTAAACGACAAATAAATTTATACATAAGCTTTCTTAAAACAGCCATCAAAGTGCTGACGCGAGCAGATACAAACAGTTCACTGGCACAGGTCCATCTGGGTTTATTTAACAAGAGTCTCAGTGCATCATTATAAGCCACCTTATAATGATGGCTTATAATGATCAAAGCCAATCTTTGAAGACTGGCTTTTTTAAAATTGCACCACAAATGTGCAGTATACAGTGATGTACAATATGACCTAAACAAGTTCAGTTTCACTTCATCAGAGCAGAATCCAAACTTACGGACAAGGATATTTGCCTGAGCGTATAACATTCGAACCTGACGGTAAATGTCCTCATCATCAGACAGACGGTCTGTCAACACATGGCCAAGATATTTTACTTCACTTGAGACATTCAATAAAATCCCAGACAATTTGAAATTTGGGAATACTCTATTTTTGTCCTCCTTAGTGCGACAGATCAAGATGATACTTTTTGATGGATTGAATTTTACATCAAGTAATTCACCATATGCTGAACAGACATTAAGCAGCTGCTGAAGACCAGCTGAACTTGGACTAAAAACCACTAGGTCATCAGCATACATTAAATGATTAATAATAGTATCACCAACCATGCAGCCAGTTCTCCACAGGTTTAGCTGCTTAGAGAGGTCATTCATATAAAAATTAAACAACATAGGAGATAAAATGCTTCCTTGTCTGACTCCATTACCGACACGAAAGGCACAGACACACAGTTCTCCCATTTCACCTGCATCGTTTGATTAGCATACCAGTAGGACAGACATCTTACTATATACTTAGGAACACCAGCTTGGCACAATTTTAAAAATAGTTTTCTATGATTTACACGATCAAAAGCCTTAGTGGCGTCTAAAAAGCACAGAAAAACTGTAGAATTTTTGCTGTTATAATTTTTCAGTAATTCTTTTAGGCCATATATACACATATCAGTGCCATGTTTGGACTTGAACCCAAATTGATTGTCAGTGGACATAACTATCTTTGCAAATTTTGGCAAAAGAGTTAGTTCAAAGACTTCAGACAGTGTACTAGCTAGGGCTATAGGCCTATATTTATCAGAGCTGCCAATTTTACCAGCTTTGTTTTTAATCACAGGAAGTAGGAGAACATTCATCAAGGATTCAGGAATAAAACCATGCATAATAAAACCAGTGAAACACAAGGCAAGAAGAGGGACGACCCTTGAGCTGGCAAATTTGAGATGTTCAGCTGAAATAAGCTGAATAAGCCAATCTATAGCCATTCTTATAGATTTATTTACAGACAGTTCTTTAATTGCTTGATAGACCTCGTGTGTTTTGATAGTTTCTACACTACTAACCTTGTCAACCTGGAAGGGTTCACTCTGTACACAGGTGAATAACTTGCTGTAGTGATGTTGCCAAAAATTCACAATCATGTTCACCCCAGAAACACCATCGACAGTGAAAGGGAGAGAGTGTTTGTTTTAAATTAAGTATTGGATTATTCCTTCTCTGCATAGAGTTTGTGTGATTCTAAACATATATATGGTGGGAATTAAACATTTAGAAATATTGTATAGGTGGCAAAACAAACTTTATCAACAATAACTTAGTGAGTTTTTTTTTTTTTTACTTTTTAAGTCTGTCACATCATTATGACTCTGTCTTCTTTATATAACTTTGCTTCAAATTATTTAGGTTTTCTGAGCACAACTCTCTTTAGGTTCCACCTCAGGATTTTACAACAAGTTGCAGCAAATCGATTAATTACTTTATAAGGGCTTTAGGTAGATTTGCAGGTGCATTGGAGATTGCTGTCCAGTTAATGACCCAGTTTAGTGAATGTCTGTGCTGATGGCGTCACATTATTGTCTAGAGTACTTTGGCATAGAGTGAAATTCTTGGTCAACTCAATTATTGCCAGGTGGCCAGGTTAAAAAAGGCCGAATCATCACATCTCTGTCACCACATTTATAGCAGAAAAACACAATATTTTTTGATGGTGTCTGAGCTGCTTTGCAATGTAAATACAGTGGGGAGAACAAGTATTTGATACACTGTTGATTTTTCAGGTTTTCCCACTTGCAAAGCATGTAGAAGACTGTAATTTTTATCATAGCTACTCTTCAACTGTGAGTGATGGAATCTAAAACAAAAATCCAGAAAAATACAATGTATGATTTTTAAATAATTAATTTCCATTTTATTGTGTGAAATAAGTATTTGATACACCAGAAAAACGAAACTTAATATTTGGTACAGAAACCTTTGTTTGCAATTACAGAGATCAGACGTTTCCTGTAGTTCTTGACCAGGTTTGCACACACTGCAGCAGGGATTTTGGCCCACTCCTCCATACAGATCTCCTCCAGAGCCTTCAGGTTTCGGGGCTGTCGCTGGGCCACACGGACTTTAAGCTCCCTCCAAAGATTTTCTATTGGATTCAGGTCTGGAGACTGGCTAGGCCACTCCAGGACCTTAAGATGTTTCCTACGGAGCCACTCTTTAGTTGCCCTGGCTGTGTGTTTTGGGTCGTTATCATGCTGGAAGACCCAGCCACGACCCATCTTCAGTGCTCTTACTGAGGGAAGGAGGTTGTTGGCCAAAATCTCACGATACATGGCCCCATCCATCCTTCCCACAATATGGTGCAGTCGTCCTGTCCCCTTTGCAGAAAAGCATCCCCAAAGAATGATGCTTCCACCGCCATGCTTCACGGTTGGGATGGTGTTCTTGGGGTTGTACTCATCATTCTTCTTCCTCCAAACATGACGAGTGGAGTTTAAACCAAAAAGTTCTATTTTTGTCTCATCAGACCACATGACCTTCTCCCATTCCTCCTCTGGATCATTCAGATGGTCATTTGCAAACATCAGACGGGCTTTGACATGCGCTGGCTTGAGGAAGGGCACCTTGCGTGCACTGCAGGATTTTAATCCTTGACGGCGTAGAGTGTTACTGATTGTTTTCTTTGAGACTGTGGTCCCAGCTCTATTCAGGTCATTGACCAGGTCCTGCCGTGTAGTTCTGGGCTCATTCCTCACCTTCCTCAAGATCAATGATGCTCCACGAGGTGAGATCTTGCATGGCGCCCCAGACCGAGGGAGATTTTCCGTTATTTTGTATTTCTTCCATTTTCTAATAATTGCACCAACTGTTGTTGCCTTCTCACCAAGCTGCTTGCCTATTGTCCTGTAGCCCATCCCAGCCTTCTGCAGGTCTACAATTTTATCCCTGATGTCCTTACACAGCTCTCTGGTCTTGGGCATTGTGGAGATGCTGGAGTCTGATTGATTGAGTGTGTGGACAGGTGTCTTTTATACAGGTAACAAGTTCAAACAGGTGCAATTAATACAGGTAATGAGTGGAGAACAGGAGGGCTTCTTAAAGAAGAACTAACATGTCTGTGAGAGCCAACATTCTTACTGGTTGATAGATGATCAAATACTTATTTCACACAATAAAATGGAAATTAATTATTTAAAAATCATACATTGTATTTTTCTGGATTTTTGTTTTAGATACCATCACTCACAGTTGAAGAGTAGCTATGATAAAAATTACAGTCTTCTACATGCTTTGCAAGTGGGAAAACCTGAAAAATCAACAGTGTATCAAATACTTGTTCTCCCCACTGTAAATATACCACCAACCTCAACTAAGGAGGAATATTTAGTCATTTGTTTTTCTGTAGTGACACATTTCAGATTTATTATTCTAACATGGTTTTCCCTCTGTAGCACCTTGTTCACTGAGCTACGAATTCTTCTGGAGCACTTCATCATGAAGCCTTCTTGTCCTGCTTTTTTGAGGAGGATGTGCCTCAGCAGCATCGCCTTTATCAGCCGCCTCGCCCCCACAGGGGTCTGATTAGACTACGAAGATGTTGTTCGGTTTTAGTTTTTCAGCCATTTGCGATGTGACTTACAATTATGAAGGGGACAGACATTGCCATCAGTGGAAGAAACCTTTTTTTGAATGTCAACTTTACTGTCTGACTTCCCTTTTTTACCTGTATATTGAAGGGAAGCCTGTAAAGCACTGAAATCTAATAGTGATATTTCTGTTTTTGTTGGCTGATCAGAGCACAGCAGATATCAGCTGCACTCTGCATGTTTTGGCAGGTTTATTTTCTTTCATGTCATTATTTATTCATAAAAATGTTTATTCTGTGATGGAAAAATAACATTCTAAGATTATAGAGACTTGAAGCATGAATATGTTTTTATTAAAGAAATGTTTGTTTTGTTTTTTTGTCAATAATTATGAAATGTCTGAATGCCTCACCTTCAACGTTTTCCTTCTATGCCGTCAAATACGTTTCATTAGTATCCATAATTATTTTGCTAGGTTGTCTGATGGATGTGTAGCTGAGAAGATATCTGCTGTATTTTTAAGAATATTTTATGGTACCACAGTTTTTGCTGTCAGAGTTATGTATGATATAATTTGCACAATGCATGTCATCCTTACATTGTTTCTCAATTTTTATCACAGCTCTGAACTTTTTTAACTCAATGATGTTGCAGTAGGTTTCCTCCTCAATGCCTGTTTTCTTTACATTTTATGTGCTTCTATACCTAAGAAGACACCACATTTTTATGACAAGAATAAAGTTATCTCTTAAAAAAATCTCTAAAATATGAACTATTTTGAATTGCATTAACTTCTCAACTTAATGACCAGGAGATTTTAATCAGTGACTAAAACACACTGCATTTCTTATTCTAAGAGTTTCTATACATAGAATATGCAGTTTGTTTTCCAGTAAATTAAAATATTGAAAAATCGTTCCCCTTCTAATCCAAAATGTTACTCATCTATTATGTAGATTAATTACGCTATATTTTAAGCATTTTATTCAATAATTTTTGATTGTCATAACCTGCACCCAATTAAACCCAACACTCAGGTTTTCAAAAATGTTTAATATTGCACAGTACTTTAGAACAAAAAACAGAATTGTTGCAGAATTGCTGGACAATTAACTGAGGAGTTAAGGAAGCCTTGATTTCTGTAATGGCATTGTTGGCTTTCCTCTTTCAGCATAGATTTACTATGATTTTGGTCAGGTCAGATTGGTGCCTAACCAAGTACAGATACATGGTCATTACACCAGGAGTTGGTAGTTTAGCATAATGAGCAGACTTGTGCCAATCTCTGCTAGCAAATGAAATACGCATCAATGATTTTTGTCAGCAGAGGGCAGCAAGAATATCTAAAATTTCCTTTCATCCCCGAATTTGAACATTTCTCTCTTAATATAAAGCAACGAGGCTTCCATGTCCCCAAATTATGTATCCAAACTATCTTGATTTTCATATGAAATTAATTTCTTAATTAGTTTTCTTGAATTTGAAAATAGGACTTTGGGCCACTCAGCAGCAGTCAAGACTTGCTGTCCTCATGTCAAAAAAGTTCAAATTAAAAATGACTTAGATTAGACTGTTCAATTTTAACTTTTGTTGTAAGGTTGTTCAACGTACACATGATTAAGGTCTTGATCCTACAGAAACCCTCAGGTGACATGTAAAAGCTGGATTCAAACACAAAGAGACTGCAACCAATCAGTATGCGGGGTCAAGCTCCCCGCTCTGCTTTTATCCAATGAAATCGTAGCTTGGAGAAAGGAAGTCAATGTTACCGTGGCAACGGGAGTTTGATTATACAGTTCGCCGTGGAAGATTTATCTTCAATTTTTGTCGTTAGACGGGGCCTAATCTCACATTTATCGCAAACAGAGATATTGTTTATCGTCGGTTGTTTTATGTTGTTCATTCTGTGTCTTTATAGTTAGTTTGTGCTCACTGACGGAGACAGATGGCGGCTGATTTAATCGTGTTAGTCAATTAGCTTGCTAGCTAACGTTAGCACGTCGAGCTAATCTCTTCGCTGAAAGTAGTCCCAACCTTGAATGGCTTCTTCGTTCTCTTTTTATTCATCTTGAAAGAAGCAATCTGAACAACCTTTAGGAATCAAGCAGACAGTTTTCTTGGTCGAAAAACATAGCTGGGATATTATCTAAACGACTTTGAAATTAAAAGAAGATGGAGCTCCACCTACATAGACTCGATTATACTCAGGTAACACCATTTAATAGTCGCTGTTTTTGCCTTTCTAGATTTAGAGTAGTTTTAGTTGCTGCTGAACTAAAATTAATCAATGTTATGTTACATGTCTGCTCTAGGTTGGTGTGACATCCCAGAAAACTATGAGGTTACTTCCAGCGTTGGGAAAAAAATCAACCCAAAAGGTATTATTACCGAACACCACTGTCACATGTAATTAGAAACCTTTAAAAACAATTTCCCTTTAAATGTGACCAAATTTTAATACATTTAGTTAGTTAAATCTTATATTATTATTGTTACTTTTTATTAAATAAATTTATTTGGACTTTGGCAGTTTTCTTACTTTCGGTCTGTGGAGTTTTGTAAGTCAAGTTGTGTCTCCTGTGAATAAAAGTGACACTGATCTCTTTAAAATGTTGCCAAATGTAAACTATTAATACAGAGAAGTAATTAACATGATCCCTTATTTCTTGAAGAAAATAAATTCCATAAGGAGTAAGGAAAATACAGCACACTTAACACGCGACCTGAAACATGCGTTATAACGTTTGAGGTTAATAAATTTGCTGTATGACAGATTTTCTGATAATAGTCCTTTTTCTGACCACCTCTTTAGTCTTTTCTGGTCTGACATCTTTGCTATTTTTAACAGACTTATCAAAGGTAATATGAACAAATTGTGTTTTTGTTGGACAGGCTACTTGTAACAGACTCTGAAGATTCAAGTTTTCTGTTTTCTGTAAATGACGGACACATCCCTCTTGATTTTAGCCAAATTTTATGTCTGAACCATTTTCCAAATCACACAAAGAAGGAGGATGACTTCAGTTATGATATACAGTATATCTTCTGTTTATGCAGAAGAGAAAGACATGGTTCAATTAGTGTAAATATGCATTGTATCAATCTGTGCACCCTCACTGGGAATTGTTCATCTGAAGGGCAGCCTGGGGGAGGAATTTATCTCTGACAGCGCTTTGTTACGCTGTCGTGTCCAGGATGTGTGGGCTCTTCTTAGGTAAATGTTAAGTGACTTGACTAACAAATTCTCTCAAACAAAAATAATTTTTATTATGCTGTTTTATGCTTTCTATCAACTTTAGTAGCCTCAGCTCAACATTTAGTCAGTCTTTATGACTGAAAATTTGGTTTGTTGAGATGGACTCAAATAAAAGAGTTCATGTTTTTGGTCTGGTTGGTGTCTTGTTCTTTTTCAGGTTGCCATAGCTGATCATGATGGTGTAGTTACATGCTTTGGGATGAAGAAGGGAGAAGCAGTGGTGAGCTTATCTTTTATATAATCCAGCTGTTGTTGCATTCTGAAGAGACATTTTTTACTGTAAAGACATATGACTGTCTGTTTTAGCCTGTGTTTAAAACACTCCCTGGAGCAAAGGTAGCCAGAATGGACCTTGGAGGTGCAGAGGGAACTCCCCAGGAGAAGATCTTTGTCTGTTCTGGTTCTCAGGTTCGAGGATTCACTAAGAAAGGAAAACAGTTCCTCACCTTTGAGGCCAACCTCACGGAGAGCATTAATGCCTTGTAGGAACCTCCTCCTTTTATTGCTTCTTATTCTGTTTGCCTGACTTTTATAGTATGTTGTGATTTTAACCTATGTGAATGATAATGACAATGTTTTTTCCTAGGCATGTCTCAGGAGCTGACCTTTTTGTCTGTGCAAGTTACATCTACAACCACTACTGTGACTGCAAGGACCAAGACTACTTCCTTTCTGGAGACAAAATTAATGACATTACATGTATGTCCTCAGAAAAGCTTCCTCACCTCATCCCTGTGTTAGCTTGCCAAGATCGAGTTCTCAGAGTCTTACAGGTAACTCGAACTTACAGTTAAGTACAAAATTGTTTAACTGGATGCTTTCATGTTGTCATACCTGTGGCTAATCTAGAGTTTAAATTATTTTCATTCAAATAACTGATCAGTTTTAAACTCTTTTGCTCTATCCATTGGCTGTTCCATCACTCTAATGAGGTCTCTCTTCAGTGATTTACTCTAACTCTATCTTCAGGGATCTGAACTATCTTATGATATTGAAGTTCCCGGCCCTCCATCTGTTCTGGAACTTTTTAATAAAGATGGAGGCAAGTCAGCTTCTTGTCTTTAGTTTATTTAAATTATAAATTCTCCCACAGTTTCACTTGAACACTTCGTGTTTTCCTTCAGGAGAGGAAGTCCTGTATGGAACCACTGATGGAAAAATTGGACTGGTTCAGATTGGTGACTGTGATGCTGCAACCAAATGGGAGATTGGAAATGAAAAAAGGAAAGGAGGTATAGTTCAAAATAGAGCTGATCAAAAGTTAAACATACACTAATTATTGGCATAATAGCAATATTAATTTAGGATTTTTAATTATTTATTTTAACTGTTCATTTTCCATGCAGCTTCAGTAAGTTTTGAAAACAAGAATTAGGTGAAGTAGTTTGTATTTATTGTGAATTTTCTTTAATCCACAAATGTTTAAAGTTACACATACAAGCACAGTGTGTGAGAAAGTGTGTCCAAACTTTTGGTCTGTACTGTATATATACACATTTCCTGTAATTTTTGGTTAAGTCTCCCTTAGCATGTTTTTTCCAGTCAACAATAAGCTTGTAGCATAACTTTTTCCAGATAATTAATTCACCATCCTTCTTGGGAGAAATAGCAAGCCTTGTATCAGCTTTTAAACAGAGCCAGTACATTTTTAATATGGTTGAATCTTAATGCTTTCCTGCTTCATTTATTCTAAAATCAGTTTTGATGTGTTTGGTTTTAGGATGTTTAGGAACAACTAGGAAGCATGAAGGCTCAAGACTTCCATGAACTATAAGCGGTTGGCATAATAGTGCAGCAAAACCTTCAAACATAACACTGTACCAGCTTCCAGGCATGGTGATGGTAGCATCATGCTGAGGGTGTTTTTTTTCAGCCCACTATTGGTAAAATGCGCAATAATACATGCAAAAATACGTTAAATCTGAGTCTGTGCCAGACAGACAAACAGTTTAAATACTCAAATCTAAACGATGCCATTCTAACAAGGAGGGTGGTCAAATATGCATGTGAATGCATATATATATTAATGGGGATGTGGGAGTTCAGTTCAAAGGCTGTCTGTATTTGAACTTTGTGTGGATTATGGGAAATTTACAATAAATTGAAACTAGTTCACCCAGATTTTGTTTTTCAGTTTAATTTTCCAAATTAATATATAAGGCAATTATTAGTGTGTGTAGACTTCTAAACTGAACTATGATATCGTGCACAATGTTTTATTAAGTATTTCGTTTTAAAAAATTCACGGCATGACCCATTGTGTCTTGAGTTTTGGTCTCAAAGCACCAAAACTCTTTTCTTTCTTCCATCAGGAATTCTTTGCATTGACACTTATGACATCATTGGCGATGGTGTGAATGACATCCTGGTGGGCAGGGACGATGGGACAGTTGAAGTCTATGGTTTTGACAGCTCCAGAGAGCCTACGTTACGCTTTGAACATGTGAGATTTTGTTTGGCATGACGGAAATGTCTTTACCCGTTCTAGTTTGATTTTCTTCATTAATAGTGGCAAACAGTTATCACAATTAAAAGCTGCTTGACCACATTATCGGTCAGGTGGCCTGCATGTTGCCAATATGTTTTAAGTTTAGTTTTCAATCCTAAAGCTGTTTATGACCTTTGGATTAATGCATACATTCACTCCCAGTATAATGTCCCGTCATGTATGCTTGCAGGGAAACACTATAAAAACTTGCCAGTCCAGCCTATATTTATGAGCTGATTGCCTCCACGGGCATACTTTAACTTTGCTTTAAAATGCTGGCTGATTTTTTAATTAAAGATGAAATTTCTTCTCCTTTCAGGTGTTGACAGAGAGTGTGACCTCCATCCAAGGGGGCTGTGTGGGGAAAGAGTCGTATGATGAGGTCTTAACTGCCACCTATACAGGTTAAGAGATGTGATTTACCTTTAGAAATTAAAGAAATTATAAAAATGGTCTCAAACTTAGATTTTTCTAATAGTTGTATCCTTGAATGCGGATTATATCTTCAGGATGGGTGACTGGGCTGACCTCTGAACCCCAGAGGGCCGAGGCTGTACAAGGAGACGAAGTCAGATTGAGCAAGGAGACCCAGTCTAAAATAGAAGCACTCAGGTATGAGCACAATTATCCATTTGTCTGAGCTTCTCATTTTACCTTCTGCGTTCCAATTAAATTTGGGTTTTCGGCATAAATTTGTTTCTGAGTCATATCGTTGCCTTTTAGTGCAGAGCTCGAGCAGCTGCAGGTTAAAGTTCTTCAGGGGCGTGAGCAATACCAACAGTCCAGTCAGTCCAGCACAGCCGTCTCTGCTGTGCCTGTTTTCAGCATCAATGACAAGTTCACGCTCTGCCAGGATGACGCCAGCTACAGTCTCACTCTGGAAGTGCCGACGGCCATCGATAACCTACTCTTGCAGGCATCCTCTTGCAGGCATCAGCAGTTATTTGCTGCTGATATAAATAACATTCTTTATTTTTAATCGTATTATCTAAGAAGCAGACTATAACTTCAATCTTTTTATTTTCTCAGAGTGATGTCCCCATAGACCTGCTGGATGTAGATAAGAACTCAGCCGTTGTCAGTTTCAGTGAATGCGACTCACAGGTGAGCTGTCTAAATCAGTCTGTATACATTAAGCCTGGATAAAGCATAAACCTGCTGTGCTCTTACAGCCCTGACTGAATATGTGTTTCCAGCAACCTAATGGAAACTTCCTCCTGGCCACATACAGATGTCAAGCTAATACAACCAGACTTGAGCTTAAGGTAACTATTAAATTAACTCCGAGTGAAGGCATGTAGGGTTTTCTTTATTACAACTCACCGCTAATGGAGCTCTTAGGTTTGTACAATGGTTTGCAAAGGTATTATTAACCCTTAAACCTTCCTATATTTTTTTTTTTTTTTTTTAACATTGCAGTACCACACTATTGTAGGCTAACACAAAGCGGTGCATGATTGTGACATGGAAAGAAGCTTATGCAGTTTTTTTTAACAAATAAAAACCAGAAATGGACAAAGAGTGATGTGCATCTATATTAAACCCTTCTGGGTCAAAATTTTGTAGAATATCTGGTCACTGCCATTACAGCTGTAGATCTTTAACAGCCTTTCTCATCTACACACTGATGTTTTTCCCCATTCTTCTTTGTGAAAACAATTCAGGCTCAGTTAAATTGGTTAGAGAGCATCTGTGAACATCTACTTGAAAGTCTTTCCACAGATTCTCAGTTTGATTTCCATGATGCTGTTTGTTCACTAATGAGCGCTAACAAACCTTAGGGGTTTCACAGAACAGCATGAATTTTGATAAGATTAAATTAAGGCTGAATACATATTTTTATTAGTTAAAATGTAAGAAAATAGGTATCATTTTTCTTGTCCTTCACATTTATGGAGTACTTTTGCTTGGGTCATGAAAAATTCTAATTAAATACACTGAAGTTTATGGTTATAACCCAACAAAATATGAAAAAGCTTAAAGGTGTAGGAACACTTTTGCAACACATTGTGCAACTATAGTTGGTATTTTACTTTCTGTTGTATCACTGCTTGGTTAATTCTTCAAATGTGAAGTCTCTGCAGTGTCGGAGCTATTTCTCCCTTTTCACTTAAATCTTAGAATTTAGATTATTTAGTTGATTTTTATTTTTTGCTTATTTTCTAGTTGATTTATAATTAGATTTTTTGTTTAATTTGTTATTTAAAATTGGTTAGTAATTCACTTAATTAGTTAATTAATTTCAGTTTGGGATGTGGGTGTTTCACGGTATAAATAGGTAGGTCTTAGGTAGCTGATTATGCATGTGTGTGGTCTGATGGGTTTTTTTACCAGTCAGCCAGTTTGTCATCAGTTGTCAGTCTGCCAGTCAATCAGTCAAAGAACAGGGGCAGGAATCAGAGCAGGAGAAGTAGCAGAATCCTGTGAAGACTGTAACTTGTTTTGTCTGAACAGTGGAATAAAACAAACAAAGAACTGCATTTTGACTCTTTTTGATCTTTTGGACTGCGTAAGCCAGAATACACGGTGCATCAGGTGACTATTGGAGTTGAATTCACCTTTTGCTTTAATCACCTTTAAGTTGAATTTGAGTTTTGGACAAATAGTCACTACAGTGCAGGTTTATATGAATGCTGGGGAAAAATGACTACCCTGTCTACTTGATGAGCTTAAATCTTGTTCTGTATAAGATGTGGCAAATAAATAATCAGTTTTATCCACAACCAGGTGAGATCCATTGAGGGACAGTATGGGACCCTGCAGGCTTACATTACACCCAGGCTGCAGCCTAAGACCTGCCAGGTTCGACAGTATCAGATCAAACCGCTTTCTCTACACCAGCGGACACACAGCATAGACCCAGACAGGTAAGGGCTTCATGTAAGCATCAAATAACAATTTGACTGCTTGAATATAAAAAAGCTGGTATACAGTAATGAGTAGACATTTAGTTAGAAGTCAACTTCCAGTTATATCAACTACATTGTAGATGATCTCTGTCCATTTCTGTTTCAGGCCAATGAACCAACTCAGTCTGGTGGGGCAGTTCAGTTTTGCTGAAATTCATTCCTGGGTGGTTTTCTGTTTGCCAGAGGTGCCTGAAAAAACGCCTGCAGGGGAGAGTGTGACCTTCTACTTCCACAACACGTTCCTCGGCACACAGATTGAAGCCACATACTGGTAAACTCGGGAACATACTAAAAACAACTTTAGTTTTGTTCAGGAGTGTCATATCAAATATCCTCAAAAGACCAGTTGTCACAGAATATATTTATAAAACCCATTAGCAAATGTTAAAATATTAATAAAAAGCTCTCTCTCTGCATTCTAAGAGTACTTTTTGAAATTGAATAATAATGAACATCTTTTCACTTTGGCACTTTGCAGAGAAAAGTGCTTTGATTTGACTGATAAAATAATATCTAAGCTCACAACTGTTATCTTAAAAGTTCTGTTCATGTGGTCTCTGAGGCTTAGAGGACAACATAAAACCTTGTTTAGTTGCACATTTTAAAAATGTACAACTAAATTTGAAATTTTCTCCTGGGTTTTACAATTTCTTTTAGGTATGTTTTTTCAATTGTCTGATTTATCTTTCAGCAAAGGGGAGGGTCACTTTAAGTCAGACAACATTTCTACCATCTCTATCCTCAGAGATGTTCTCTCTAAAGAGGCGACCAAAAAGAAAATAAATCTAAATATTTCATACGGTAGGTCTACTGCGTATCTCTGAATTTTACACTGATGTGGTTTTGCTTTGATTTATACAGGAGAAAAGAAACCCATTTGTTGTGTATCTTCTAGATATAAATGACGACTCAGTCAGTCATACTCTCCGGATGATCCATCCAAAACTGGAGTACCAGCTACTGTTGGCAAAGAAAGTTCAGCTTATCGATGCTCTCAAAGTAAGTTTTGGTTAAATGGGAACACATTGTGTCAGGGCTCATGCATAACCTGGTTCTCCTTCCTTTCTTCTATAATCGTAAGGAGCTCCAGGTACATGAGGGGAATGCTGATTTCCTAATACCAGAGTACCGCAGCATCTTGGACGAGTCTGCCAATCTTCTGGAGGAGTACAAGAAGCAGCCAGCACACCTTGATAGGCTCTATGGTAAAGTCTAGGAGTCACTATGAAACTGATTTTTAAGGAAATTTGAATGTTGTAAGTCATTTGGATTGGAGTAACCTGATCTGTGCTTATCTTTCTTGCAGGGATGATCACTGATCTTCTTATTGACAAATTCAAGTTCAAGGGCAAGAATGTGAGAACAAAAGTGTCATCAATGCTGCAGATACTTGACCATTATGACTTAAATTCACTGTTAGACTTTTTCAGTGAACCATGAAGTCAAACAAACCAGAAATTTATATTTTTCTGTTTTATCTCTGGGCTGCTTTGTCCTGTAATCACATCACAGAATGGTAATTATCCAACACTGATGTTTATGTTGTTTCAAATTATGGTATTTTATTGTATTTAGAAACTATTTATAAATATAATATTAATATTGCAGAATAATAAAATATTCAATCTTTTGATATTGCTTAAATAATAATGTATGTTTAATTGAATAATGGCTGTCTTTTAATTGAGGCTAAATGAAAATGTTACAAAAATCCTTGAATTCAGTTTTACCATTTATAGAGAATTTGCTTTTGAAATGTTTCCAAAACATCAGATCTGACATGAATATTGTTTTTGGGGACAGATTTAATCAGTCCCCATACTGATTAAATCTATCTACATATTTAATCAGGGGGACTGATTTAATCTATCTACAGACCTATGGCCACTGTCCCTTGGACTAAGTTTTTCTGACTCATTTCATTTATAATGAAATAACAAACATTTCCCATAACAGCTATTTGTGTGTGTGTGTGTGTGTATATATATATACATATATATATTTGGGGGTTGAGAAAAACTCTAATAAAAAACCCCATTTAAAAGCAAAACGGATGGTTCAGTCTTGACAATTTAAATAACCAGTGTAACGTAGAGCAAATCCACAACAAAGGTGCAATTTCTTAAGAAATGTTTAATTAAATTAGTTAAATACTATCTGGTCACATGAACAGCCGGAGAAATTGCCAATAGGTTGAAAGTTTTTTTAAATTTAAATAATTGCAATAACCATAAGGATAACATCAAACTCTATTTCCATTATGGGAGAATTGGAGGTGGTGGAAGAGAAAACTGATCTCGGTGTTCACCTGGACAACAGACTGGACCGTAAAGCTGCCTACAAGAAAGGACAGACTGATTGTACTTCTTCAGGAAGATGAAATCCTTCAGTGTTTGAAAAAAGAGCTGCATATCTTATATAAATCTATTATGGAGAGTATAAAATCTCTCCTATTCTTATATGTTGGGGTATCAGATGGGGACTCAAGAAGGCTTGGCAAGGTGATAAAGAAGATAAAGGGACTATTGAACCTCTGGAAATGATGGCGCTAAGAAGAATTCTTGAGAAAATTACAGACAATAATGACCTTCCTCTTCATGAGACTGTCATACAACAGTAAAATGTCTTCAGTCAGAGGTTTTCTTCATCACTGGTGTAATACATCGCCACCAGTTTCTACAACTCTTTGAAAGTAACTTGAGTAAAATGAGTTACAACATATATATATATATATATATATATATATATATATATATATATATATATATATATATATATATATATAAGATATATACACACTAATCTTGTGTATATATCTTATATACACAAGATTAGTGTATTCTTGTGTACACTAATATACACAAGAATATTAGTGTATATATATATATATATATATATATATATATATATATATATATATATATATATATATATATATATATATATATACACTAATATTCTTGTTTTCTAACACTGACAAAAGTTAATGAACATATATACAGTTGAAATCATTCAGTTTCAAATTAAATGATGTATGAACCTCCGATAGTATTGACTTTACAAATTGTTTCTGTCAAATGATTTTTTTTTTCAGCAATGCAAGTCTTTTATTTTCAGGCAGACTAAAACTCTTTAAACTTTTCAGGAAACGTAAAATCCTAAATGTTTAACAGCATCTCAAGTAAAATACAGCTGTTTGTGTGTGTTTTCTGAACTGAAACAGTCGTTAAAGCCATGTAACGTTTCTCTTGAGGGTGATCTTTGTTTCAAACCGGTTTTGAATTTGCAATCAAAGCAATATTGCACTGTCTCGGCCGCCGTAGAAGTACAACGTGAATCGCTCTTTCTCTTCTGATTGGTCCGTTTCAATCATCGCGGGCTACTTGAACTGGGACAATCTTGCGTCCCCTTCATGCTTATCTGTAAATAGATCTGAGCGCAGCTGCTTTTTCTGCAGGTTGGTACAACTTTCAGACCGCTTAAAATGACAACTTAGCGCAGTTTTTTTTTCTTTAGCAAGGCTCCTGCCGTATATGCGCTTTCTGTTTTTGTTTGTTTTGCTTTTAGCGCCTCAGTTCTAAGTGTAGTTGCCATCTCAACAGTTAAGTTTTGATTAGAAACGACTGTTTAGTCTCTACAGTAACTGCTCGTACACGATTTCTTGTCACTGAAAGATCAACGCGATTTATCTGAGCAGTTTTAACAGAAGAGTATCAGTTTTTTGGGGGTGCTGTTTGAGGGGGAAACATGGCAGCAGCTAACAGACGAGGAAGCGCGGCTAGCGAGAATCACAACCAGGAGAACATGCTAACACGGCTCAGAGGCTCACTCAAACACAGAGCTGCAGCCAACGACAACCTGGAAAATCTTCCTCCGAAGCAAGCTGCCAACAGAACCGTCCTGGGAGCCCTGCAGAACAACCACAGGAGCAAAGTCCAGAACCAGCGCGGCGTAAAGCAGGTAACAGTGCTGTAAACCGGCCCGTGTGGTTAGCTAAAGCTAATAGCTGCTTGCATGCTCTGAATACAGTAAAACTTAAAATTCCTACAAGTCTTCAAAGAATCGCATGCAGATGAAGTGGCTCCTGTTGGACTGCCTTAATCGATCCATATTTAAGGTTCAATTTAGCCTTGGCTTTCATTTGGCCTAGTTGTCCGCCATTTTTATGTCACCAAGCATAACAGTTTTCCTCGTCTTGGAGCCAGTTAAAGCAGTATACATTTCCCAGAGCTTGCTCCCGCCATCAGTAACTAAATAAATTTGTAAAATGCAACATCATTATAAATTCTAATGCTTTTCTCGTGTTCAGTCCGAGGAGTTTCCTGATTCAGTCGTTGTTGTTCCAGGAATCATCGCAGCCTTTCTTCTGCAAAACTGAAGATGTTGCAAGGAGCAACATTGAGAAGCCACCTACCAGGCAACCTGCTTTCCAGATCCACGTGGATGAGCCTGATAAAGCTCCAACCAAGGGGGCTGAAGCCATCAAGTTGAAACCCACTGTGGAAGAATCTCCCCTCACCATCAGCAATGCTGTGGCACGACTCCGCCAGCCTCTGGCCACAATCGACATCCCATCATCAATGGATGTTAGCTTTGGTGGGTTTGAAATTTCTTAATTTTTCAACGGTTGGGTCTTCGGAACATTCAAATTGGTTTCTTTCCCCAGATTCTCCCATGGACATGTCTGTGGTTGATGGGGACGAAAAGTCAGTCAATGTGAACGAAGTTCCAGAATATGCAGCTGAAATCCACACATACCTTAGAGAAATGGAGGTAAGAAACGGCTACTATTTGGATGCTAGTGTATTTGAACTTAAACCAAAGTGCATATTTGTCCTGTAGGTGAAAACCAGACCTAAAGCAGGGTACATGAAGAAGCAGCCAGACATCACAAACAGCATGAGAGCCATCCTAGTGGACTGGCTGGTTGAGGTCGGAGAAGAGTACAAGCTTCAGAATGAGACACTCTATCTGGCTGTCAACTACATCGATCGCTTCCTCTCCTCCATGTCTGTCCTGAGGGGCAAACTTCAGCTCGTTGGGACTGCTGCCATGCTGCTGGCTTCGTATGTACCCATTTACGACCTCTCTTTATCCAACAAGGTGCACTTCTGTCCCGGTGTAAAAGTGATTGTTTAATACAGGAAATTTGAAGAGATCTACCCTCCTGAGGTGGCTGAGTTCGTTTATATCACAGATGACACCTACACAAAGAAGCAAGTGTTGCGAATGGAGCATCTGGTGCTTAAAGTGCTCTCCTTTGATCTGGCTGCTCCAACAATAAGCCAGTTTCTCACACAATACTTCTACCATCATGCTGTTACCAAGCAGGTGGAAAGCCTGGCCATGGTGAGTATCAGAAGTTATTCACCTAAGCCTAAACCAGTTCTTCTCAAATCCAGTCCTTGGGCTCCCCTGCTCTGCATGTTTTAGATGTGCCTTTATTCCAGAACAGCCAATACAAATGATTGCATCACCATCAAGTACTGCAGAAGCCTGTTAATCACCAAAATATTCAATCCATATGTGGCAGAAGGGAAATGCCTAAAACATGCAGGGCAGGGGTGCGGGAGGACTGGAATTGCGAAACATTGGCCTAAACTGGCTCTACAGGCATATTTAACTCGTAAAACTGCATTTGTTCCTAGTACCTTGGGGAGCTCAGCCTTGTCGACTCGGATCCCTTCTTGAAATACTTGCCATCACAGATGGCTGCTGCTGCTTACGTCCTGGCCAACAATACGGTGACTGGCAGCTCATGGGTAAGTCCCAAAAAAGGTTTTATAGCCCTTTAGAGCTATAAAACTTGTTTTTTTTTATTTATTCCCCTCCTTGTTCAAAGTAAACATATCTAGCGATGTTCCACTTAATCTTACAGATTGAACAATTCACTGCCAAATTCCCTTAACATGGATGCATTTTCCTAGTCTTGGGATGAGATCTTAATTAGAACATATTGGCTTTTTCTGGTTTGGATCAGACTGAACCACGTTCTGTACTTGAACATGCTTTTCTGTTGCATGGATTCTTGCAGTAGGCTGTAAGTGACATTTATTTCCCTCCTCAGCCAAAGTCTCTGGTAGAGATGAGTGGTTACACCCTGGAGGATCTTATGCCATGCGTTGAGGATCTCCACCGAATCCATGTTGGTGCTGCACAGCATGCCCAGCAGTCCGTCCGGGAAAAGTATAAGGGCTCAAAGTAAGCGGTTGGCATTAATCTCAAAACTTGATTCTGTGACTTGACACTGTTAATCTTTTTTTTTTTTTTTGTTTTCCAGATACCTTGAAGTCTCCAGTATCAGTCCACCAACCAAACTGATGTTGAACTGACTTCTTCCTCTAATGTAGAGGCATACCTCCAGTCACTTTTATTTTTTATTATTTTTTTTTTTGTAAATGATGTGCAACATTTTCTATTACGCCCTGCTCTTTTTGGAGTAGTGCTAGATATTTTAGAGGTTTTAATATTTTTTTAATACTCTGAATCCCAATGTTCATGCCACATGTCAGTTTTTGGCTAATCAAGAAGTTTTAATGTGTATTTCCAATAAGACAAAATGGTGAAGTTTAAAACACTGTTAATGCTACTTTGGCCTTCAGTGTTAAAATACTGGGCCGTGCAATGTACCAGAACCCAGACTGTTTTTCTTTTCTAAGCAGTTGCTACATTCTACAGTTTTCTAAGGTGTAAAGCATTTGACCTCATGGGATACAGATTAAAGTGTTTGTCTCTTAATGAGTCATCTCTCATTGCAACAGTGTCTTAAAATGGCAGCATTTTTGTGGCATCCTATGACATGTAAAATATGGCTCTTGTAAATAAAACCCGTTTAAGCTATGTATGACCTGTTTGAAGCATCTTTATAGTGTTGACCTCATGGGGGCAGCAGAGGATACATTTAGGTCTTGAATTACATGACTAGATATGAAACTACCTACAGCCATGAAACTGGAAAGACTTAAGTCTGTCCTAGTGGTCGGGTTAATGACTCTATGAAATTAATGTAACGTACTGGCTTGTGGACTCAGTATTGAGCCCAACAGAGCTTGATTTTAACTGGAAAGTAAAATGAAACTAAGACCCGATTTTGTTTTGCAAGTAAAACGAGCCATACAATTAAAGGGAGATGTAGTGCATTTCAATATCAGTCAAATCAAAAATGTGCCAATGGTACATATTCAATATCTGACAATATAGGAGTCCTCCAACCCTGTCTTGCATTGTCCTTCAGCCAATTCACTGTTTGTGAATTGGCTGAAGGACAGTGCTTGTACTAGTTTTCATAAGAGAAAGTGAGCTGACAAAACTGCTAGCAAGACAGCGGTCTGCATCAAGAATGTTTCAGTTAAATGAAATCACAGAAACAAAATGAACTGTTCCAATTTTTCTGTAATGGAAAGGTAAGCGTACCAAGCAAAAATTTATATTTGAGAACCATTTGGTTGGAAGGTTTTGTAAGTGACCAACTAGCAGAACCTGATTTTTTCTTCCTTTTTTTTGTTTCCTGACTGATCTGTTGCCACATTTCTCTACAACAGCTTCCCTACAATCACAGTGATTCCGGTCCAATGCTGGTCTCTTGATGTCAAGTCATTTTTAAAAATGTTGGCCAGTAAAATAACTATTTTATCACTTATGCTATTGGTTGCTGAAAGTGAAAGTGCTCAATCATTTTCCATAACTTTTTTTTATTATAGTAATTGAATGATTTTTTTTCTTTTCATGTTTAATATCAAGATAAATAAAATATTACATCAAATTTAAAAAACAACTTTTTTTGGGTCGTGCTAATTCAGAAGGAGCTATAGCGCGCCCCCTGCCGCCCTGACTGGCACCACCACTGTTTGGGAGCACCATACGAAGAGCAATGACGTCTTAGATCCACATCCACTAATAAAACACAAAGCTTTGTAGCATACAAAATCCAGCCTCTTTACAAACAGGCCAGCTTAACCACAGAAGGCAAAACAGCTTCCAAGTGTTTATTTCATTTAAAAGATGAAGCAAGATATACTGTAGAAAAATCTTCTAAGCCTTTGAGCAGGAAAATTCAAGTGACGGTGACTTAAAAAAACACCAAAAACTTAAGTTTCTTTTTTTTGTTACATATTTTAAGGTGGTTTTTAAATAACTAATTCCCATAAAGATGCCAATTTGTTTTTTTTTTTCAGGATAAATGTTATACTTTAAAGGAATATTTGATATTTCAGGTGGAAAGCAAATATCAAGAAGTTTAAATTTAAAAAAAATCTCAGGCTGTTCATCATGATCTTCCCAGTTGCAAATCTAATTACTCTAGGCTGGAATCTGATTTAAAAAATGTGGTCTGCCTTTTTCTGTCTCCCATTCAGTGACTTCCTCTCTGAAAGGGAGCTAAAGGCAGCCAATGGCATTGAATTCACCTCACTCTCTCACCCTCCTGATAAATAGGGAGGCTGGCTTTATGCACAGCATCTAACAGAGGGGAAGCAGAGCCCAGCTGCAGAGAGGATTCTTATCTTGCAAGAATGGACAGCTCAAATGCTCTACACTCAACAGGTCTGCTTTACAAGCATGATACTGACTGACTGGGATACAGCCATAAAAAGGATTGGATTATTCCAAACTATGAGGTACTTTTCCTGAACAATGGCTACAACACAGCATCTGAGGAGACCCAAGTGAGGCTGAAGACCTGGTTCTGAAAGTGGAGAGCTAGGGCAGGTTGTAGCCAGAAACCAATGCCTGCGCCCAGAACATTTCTGGTGGCATCCACCTCGCTGCCCCTGTCGCTGGGATGGGGCTGGAACCTGAGCTTGTACGTGGGGATGCTCTTTGGGCTCCTGTTGCTGATGCTGCTGCTCCTCTGGATGCTCTTTAAGCAGCTCGGGAACTCGGTGGGGAAATCAATGCTGCAGCCCGCTCGCTCTTTCAGACAGACTTGCACTGATCAAAGGTTGCAGCGAGTGTTGTGAAAGATGTGATAAAAATCTGCCAAAAACTGTGCCAGGACTTGGATTTGTTGTAGAGCTTGAAGGTGCCTTTTCAGACTCATGTTTAAGGATACTGATTTGCTCTTAAACACTGCTGTTGCCTCACAAAATAAAAGAAGATGTTATTTAGAAACCCTTTTGTGTATTCTTTGACAGTTTCAGGTTTACCCTTTTCAGACATATGTAGAACAGAGTCTTTATTTCATGCTTCTTAGAAATTAAAAATACAGTTGATTTTGTGCTGCAGTTATTCCTTTTCATCTCACCAGTCATCTTAGGCAGCTAAACCTAAACAACTAAATTAGTGAGTAAAAGCACAAGGCAGAATTAAATCTGCATCCCTATTGATGGTGATTAAAAAGAAGCTTTTAGGGGGCAATATGCACTCCTCTCATCTTATTGGTGAAATGCCAGAAGGATATGAAGGAAGTGCTCCACTAGCTATCCTCCACTTCCCTGTCCATGTCCTTGTCCACGCCAGAGAACAGAGCAAATGAGACTCTTGTGGGAAACATAACCTCAACAGCAGGTGCTCACAAGTTTAATGCCGTTTGATCTCCATGCAGGATGCACTAGTGGTTGTTGTGCTGTGCACAGGTGGATCAATTGTTAAAGATGGAAATGTACTCCATTAGTTTAGAGTGGCTTGATAAATGTAGCCATTAATGTGTTTTAGCTTGGGTAATTAGTTAGAGGTGGAAGATGTGTCTTTTATTTTCATGTCTGAGAGGAATCTATAGACTCCTGACCCTCAGGGAGAGAAGTGCCATTATTCTGACAGCTGATTTCCCTTCTGGAACAACATAATTAGTCTAAGATTCACGGTTCATTAATGTGATCTCTCAGGGTTGGAAACATTTCTCAAAGGCTGACATGTTTGCGTTAACTCAGAGTAAGAAAGTCAGTTAATTCAAGGGGTTTAAGCAGTTGTTTAATTCAATGACAGCAATCTTGTAATAATTGCTGACATAAAAGGCAAACATCCAATTCAAAAGCTGGAAAAATAATCCGAATCCCTCATTTCTCAAAGCTCATATATACAGATGTGACAGTTGAGGCAATTTTCTCTTGTGACAGCTGGCAAGAAATCAACGAAGAATATTTCCCCAAACAATTCCTGTAAACATTTTCTCCCAAGGATTTTTTAATAGTCTGTCAGAAAACACATCATCTCACAGCTTTTGTCACACCAGCAACTCTTCAGGGATTCCTCTTAAACAGGTTATTTCAAAAATAACTGCTGTCAGCTTATCTGCTGCCTTCAGCAGACCTGCAGATTAAAGATGTATGGCATGCTTGGATGCATGTTTTCAAACCAGGCTCTCTCACTTCATCTTATCCTCTGATATTATAACTTAACATTTTGATGCTAGATGTTTCATATCTTTTATAATTCAAAGAGCTTAGAAAAATGGAAAGCTAAGATGCTGTGGGACTTTCAGACAGACAGATGACTGTTGGACATTATGTGGGTTAATAAACTGCAGTAGAATAGTAAAAATGTCCCAATTCCAAGTAACACATATAGGACTGTTCAAACATAAGGTAAGGCAAGTAGCCATGCATAGCTAAAAAATATGTTTTTAAAAAAGTTTGTGTGCAAAATACCATTGATTTCAGGTTATCAATAACTTCTGCTAAAACTATATGATTCAACAGTTAAAAACAACCTAGATGAAGAAATTACTTTAGAGATAAAGGAAACACAAAATTATATTCAAAATTATAATACCAATGCTGATGCATAAGCATCACACGTTAGCCATGCAGCTGAATTATTCTTCAAAGGCAGATAAATGTTGCATTTGTAGTTTTTGACCAAAATTACTGCCAGTTTCAAAATAAGAGAGAACACAGGACAAATTATTAGAAACGTCATTTGAATAATATTAAACATCACATCAGTAACAAGCACTGCAAATAAGCATCGAACACATCAGTATTGCTCTTTCCTAATGTAGTTTAACTGGAGTATTGGCATGAAATTCAAACCAGGCATCTGTAACAACAAAGAGATCAAGCAATTTATTAGAATCAGTTCATAAATTAAATTATGTTCACAAAAGTGGAATGTAGGGTAAAAAATAACTGAACAAATGTGGGTAAGCAGCTAAAAACATTAAGAGAAACTTGAGGGAAAAAAACTGCAATCAGTAATTATTTAGAGAGCAATTCTACCGCCTGTCAGTGCAAATGGCATTGCATGGTTTAATCCTAACAGACGGCTTATAGAAAGGTTTCATGACCAAGGTGTCACACAAGAAGCATCTCAAGACTGGTAAAGTGATGTCTCAGGACCTTTGCAACCTTACTGATGCAAAACATGCTTTCGTGTGTAAGCGTGTTTCTGAAGGTGTGCATCTCCCACTAACCACCACTGGACTCATAATCATAAAGTGGAAAGAAGACTATGTCACCCAAAACCAGCTTCCACTAAGAGATTTCTCACAGTGGAGTTGAAAGAAGAATTTTTAGAGTTATCCAAGTGCCTTGATGTACTTACAAAGAGCTTCAGAAAGAATTAGAAACAGCAGGTAGTTTTTTGTGAAAGCAAATAATGCATTCAGCCACCATGACCTGTATTTCCACTGCCTAAGAAAAACATGTTGGAGCTCAATTATAGAATTAAAGCTAGCTGGGGACCATTTTGTTAAGCCAATAAAATACTTGAAAAATGCAGTCAGGTCAGCTGGGGAAAAAATCTAACTCTTTTTATGCTAACCAGCATGTTTGGATCACAAAATGTATGGACACACCCCTAAAATCACCAACAAAGAAATTTGGTGGCGGGAACATTATGATGTGAGGCTATCTTTTAGCTGTGCAAGCTGATATTTAATTGAGGGATAGTGCATGAAGAAATTTACTTAGATACTGTTGATAATAATTTGGAGCTGAAATATGGGTACATGTTTTAGCTAGTGAATGACCCCAAACACACACCAAAGAAATTTCTCAGTTGGTTTCAGAGAAAGTAAGAGAAGACTCTTGCAAATTCAACCAAATCCAATAACTGCAACATGATCAGGGGACTTCCAGGTAATTCTAAAGCCAAGGAAAGGGGTCAGATTTCCAGTTCATCAAGGTGCTGAACTGGATATCCTGATGTGAGCTTAAGCCCTTTTATCTGACACTTCATGCACAGTTTACATCAGGCAGCTTTTTTCATCCAAGAGGGAAACTTTCCAAAAATAATTAAGAGTATTAAGAGTTTCAGATTGACAAAATGAATTAAAATTAAGAGGCTGATGATGAGAAAAGCTAGTTTTCTGTGAAAAAGTAGTTTATCCGCTATGACTGATAGAAAGAACTCTTTCCACATTGATAGTGGTAACAGTTAAGGGCGTTTGCATGGGTGTGAGGGCTACTTGACCATTAAGAGAGAACCAGGTAATATTCATTGCCATGGAGCCTGCTCTCTGCTCAGAGAAGGTGGCAAACAGAGGCCATAAGTTATAGATGGGGAACCATTTTGACTGATGATGGTGGTTATTGTTTGTCAGTAAACACCGAACAAATGGAGCTGCCTGCAAGCAGCACCTGTAACCCAGCTGTCGAACAGAGAAGCTCTCATGAAAACACTCTAATGTTGTTTTGATACAGAAATGTTAGGAAAGTAAAACCAACCAGAAGGTTTTCAGCTTCTTTCTTTGAATTGTTTCTGAGTAGCTGCTTTTTTCATAAAGTAGAACAAAATTAATTTTGGCTCATGAGAAAAGCACTTGAAAAAGCATTTTAAGAATATCACCTGGGTGATATTATATGAGGGATTCATAAAAAATAATTTTAACAACTTCTGGGAACTGATAATGATCTTTGCTTTGCCTCAAATCTCAGTTAATCACACATTGATTTGTTAGATAGTAAGATTCAAATGTTTCACAAAAATTATTTGATTTAAATTGTGACCCTTTCAAGTCAAAATCTAAATGCAGAACAAAAGAATACATTTTGTCTGAAATCAGTTTAGTTTATTACTGCTTTTTTCAGTTGCTGTGGTGCGTTTTCCACATCCCCATTAACATTTGCACAAAGTTGCATTTCACAAACTAATTAAAACAAATTGCAAAACCTAGTTGATAACCAGCAAAAGCATGTCACCTGCTCTAAATGGGTAGTTCATTCCTACATTTTGCAGTTTGTAACTGTTTCGAGAAGAGGACTAGCTGTTGTGCAAATGTTTATGGAGGTGTGAGATAGATATGCAGTGTCCAGAGAGTAGCTTGTCATCCATTGATGTTGTCCAGGTAGCAGTCCAGAGACCAAATCTCCATAAAATGGAGACATTTTGTGTAAAAATATTCTCTCCATAAGATCTGATAAGCTTGTTATTAGCCATAGCGCACTTGTTTATTGCGATTAAAGGAAATTGGTTTCATGTCAGTCTGGGAGTATGTGATATAAAACGATGCGCTCTGTCACCGGATCATCTCCCAGATGGTGTTCACACTCTCATCGTCTCACAAGCCCTCACTTTAATTAAGGTTTGCAGGAAAGGAGATGGCAGTGAGGATATATGAGCTATCACTTTGTTGTGCTGGGCTCTCTGGTCCCATCAGGAACCTTCTGTTTGGGTCTTGGTTGCTTTAACACACACCTGCCATAGGATGTCAAAAAAGTAAATTGTACTTAGGGAAAATGAGAAATAGAACCAAAGTAATGACACATTGATGATTTATTATTCAAAATATCAACAACCTTTCTTGGGGTCTCATCCATCACAATGACAATAATTATGGAATATGAGATTGACCCCCTGTAGACATTTGCTTGGGCTCATGAGTTTTACTTCTACTCTCTAAGTATGGATTTTACATAATACCCTACAAATAAGGCATTTACAGACAAAATACATTTGAAATGAGTTTGACATGTTTGTGAAAAATACACAAAACATTTATTCATTAGCGCTTGTTCACTGTGTCTGAATTCTGATAGTATTTTAACATAATGTTTTTGATATTAGTCTCTGATTGAACTCATATTAGGAATGTTAGGTTGGTAGAACTTTGCCCCAAAACATAACCAGGAATGAAACAAACAAACACTTGTTCCAGCTGATGGTGTTTTTGTGTCATTTATGGTCATTATGTCCATATCCAAACACTAAATCTTGTCTTGGCGTTTCCCCATCCTCTTTGTGTCTTGTTATTTTACATTTTACAAGCAAGACGTTATTTAAAAAGCTTTTAAGCTGAGCCAAGCTTAGTGTAAAATTTGTCGGACAAAGAAACATTTACGGTGTGTCTCTGGGGAATGAAGGCTTCTGTTTAATGTCTTTTAAAAAACACACGGTGGTGGATGCATGGGGTCATTATCTCTTGTTTCACTGATGTGGAGTGAAATGCAACACTTCCAGCAGATGAGGTGAGTGCCTCTTGCATGCTTTCTCAGTTGAGGAGGAGCTTTAAAGACCATAATAATAATAAAGAGCTCACCTGAGCCACAGATCATCTGTGAGGAGAGGAAGACACAAACCTGTTGGTAAGAACAGAAACCTGTTTAGCTATTTTTCATCAAAATTGTTGTTGAATCAATTGTGTTTAGGCATGATAACTCACCAGGATGAAGTTTAATCTGTTTTTTCTTCTTACTTTCAGTTTAAAACATCCATTCAAGTAAGATGGTAAGTGCTGTTTGCAGTTGTTTTATTTTTGACTGAAAACAATAAAAAATGTTTCTTTAGTAGTACACAGAAATAACTTCTGTTTTACCCAATATCTAAGATTCGGTGTGGTGTGTTGTAGTCACACAACTGGGCTAACCTTTATGTTTGACTAATGAACTACGTGTTGCCTCTGAAAGGTCATTGCCTAATCACCTAAATGGCACTGACACTTCAGGGTCTTCCTCATTTCCTCATTCAGAAACACCAACTTTTTTCTTTCTAACCCTAAAAGCCTGATCAGTTCTCCAGTTTCTTTTTAATTGGCTGCTACTGTACCGTATATGTGCAGATACACTGTCTTTTAGCTGATCCCTATTTCACAGTTAGAACTTTCCACAAAGAGATGCTCATTACTAAAACAGGAGTTTTTCTCCAGTTGTATACTTACATAGCAGAATAGAGAAAAGGAGCACCTCCATCTGATACACTTGATTTAAGCTGTTGAGACACCTTAGACTATCTGATGAGGATAAGTAGCAAGAACTTAGTTTCAGCTGATGTCATCTGTCTAATTTGTACCATATTCAATTACATGTTTATGGAAACACTATGGGCACAATGGACTGAAGTTTACAGTTACAGTTTTGAGACAACGCTGTTTAGTAGCATTTTGGTTGACAGAGAAGTAGTTTAGTTCTATAATAAGCATGGAAATTATACATTGTAACCATAAACTGTACTCACTTTTATGTCTGTATAGTTCCTTAAATGGCTTATTTTATAGCCTTTTTGCTACTTATAAGTTTAGTGTTACTCTTAAAACAAAGACATTTTGCCAATGTTTTGGTAAGATGACCATAAACAGAACCCTGACTGTGAGGGATAAGAGACTATATTTTCTACTTAGTCCTTCAATTTTTTGGTTAAGGCTGCAGCTGAGGAAAAATGTTTTATTGCTCTTCATGTAATTTTTTAAATTCTTTTCTGGAAAACACTTTTGAATACAAGTACAAAAGAGTAAATTTTTAACACCCACATGACAAAGCTAAAGGTCGAGACCTCAAATTCGATGAGTAATGGGAAGTTTAAGGAAACACCATCAATGGTTTTAAAACCTACAGCAGCTTTGATGGCCATTGTTAGTGATTAATAGAGCAGCTGCTGAATTATTCACAATCATTTTCAGCATATTTAATTTTTTTGCAGCAACAAAATAAAGCATTTCTTTGGGACATTTATTATTTCCAGCAAGATAAATTGTTTCAAAAGCCATTCAGGCCTAAAGTGTTTGCTCTAATGATTGTTTGCATCATATTTAACACTTGGTGGGTGTTTCTACTGATTTACTGTCTAAAAACAAAATAATGCTTAAATATTTCAGAAAAAAAAGAAAATCACAGAGTATGAACATGAGTGTTTACTTTGGTTGTAATTTTTTTAGAATTGAGCAGATAATGATAAACAAAGACAATATATATAAAGTTTGTTGTCACTTTTGGAAATAATGTTTATCCTTTTTCTCTGTTTCTGTCTGCAGGAGTACAGAGGCAGCGTTAGACCTTTTGTTCATTTCAATGCAAAACATGATGCTGAATTTCTTCATAAAGCCATGAAAGGAATTGGTAAGCATGTTAAATGGGGGAAATACTTAAATCTTTAAAAAACTTTTCTGTAAAAATTATTTTATTAGGTCCTAACACATTTAATACAGAACGATTTATAATACAATATCCACAAAGACTACAGCAAAAACAGTAAATTTATAATTATAATTTTAGAATTTTAACACTTTAGTTTATTAATTGAAGATTTATATTGTGATTTTTACAGTGAGGCTGTGTGTTCATGTTGGCAGCTACATTTCTCTTGCATAGTTCAACTTTAGTAAAGCACTGATTATATAACTTGCATAGTTTCTGCTTTATAGGACATAAAATAGGCTGTTCTGATAATACAGTTGTTGGAAAGAAAGTGATGATACATCAGAATAGTAATCAGAACTGGAGCAAAGCTTCAATGTGTATTTGAATGCTGATATAAATTTTATTTTCTTTTGGAGAAAATTATTTCTCCAAAGCCATCAAACTCACCCACTATTAAAATCAGCTCTATTTGGAGCATCTGGGCACAAAAATACTGTATGTGTTGAAATGGAGCAAATATGTAATTTGTGACTGATAATTAGCCCCATTTTTAAATATAAATGATTTAAGCACAAAATAAATGCATAACTTGTAATTATTATTTTTTTATTATTATACATCAAAACACAGTGTCCAGAGTTTTTACAATAAATGTACGTCATGAAACTGTGTTACAGGTACAGATGAAGATGCCATTCTCATGGTTCTAACCGCCCGCAGCAATGATCAACGTCAGCAGATTAAAGCAGCTTATAAAAAAGCCTATGGGAAGGTGAGTTCTGGAAAGTTAAATGGAAAACTAGCAGCAGCTGGCTGTCACTAACCTAAATATAGAGATAATATTTTACTCCCAGGATGAACCTAGAAGGGAACATGTTCACACACTACTTAAAAAAATGGATATAGAAACATTCATAAAAAAACTTCTAAGAACCAAGTGTAAGTCAAATTATAATTTAAAACCTCAAAGTGGATTTTTAATAACTCTGTTTAGATCCATATTTTTAATTGACTCAACATAATTCAAAATCAGTCCAAAATAGCAAAATTTTTGCTCAGTTGGGATTTATTTACACCCTTGCCTGAAGTTATTCTTCCTCTATTTAATTTTATTTTCTGCATAAATTACTTTGTCCATGTTAATTAAAAAGAGACAGATGCTGCCTGGACACAGACATGTTTTTCTGATATGTATATAGTTCTAATTAAAAATAGATTTTCACAAAACAATGAGCAGTGGTCGAGGATGAAGGTGCACTCATGCATTTTGTGTATCACATCACTAATAGTAAAAATATGAAAATGCCTTGACTCAATATTTAGAGCCAAATCCTAAAAACTTTAAAAAAATACTAAAAATACCTAAAAACTGAAGCAATGTTTTTGTCCAGCAATGTCCACAACAAAAGTTTAATGCCTATTCAGCTATCATTTCAGAAAAAAAACATTTAGGTAAAGTAGTCTCCATGGAACAGAAAGCTGTGCAGCTTGTTATAAAGAAACTTGGACATTTCATGCTTTAATGCCCCTCCTGTTCTGTCTCACTGTCAATTTGTTTTATGGCCACCTGTGGAGGTTATTACTGGTTCCCTAACCAAAGATAATCACTGCCTCAAGTATAAGTAGAGAAAACAGAATAAAAAGATACATGAGAAAATTGCAAAGTACCCATCGGAATACCTCTGAATATTACAGCATTATATCAAGAGAGGCCCTGAAAAAGGCATTTTTGTTTCCAGCACTATTTCAGAGCACCTTTATTGCGTGATATAAAAATCAATGGCTGCCCTATGCTGGTAATTTGGAAGAAATATATCTAAAGCCAGAATTTACAAATAAACAAATTAAAAAGCAATTTTTTTTTTTTTACTTTTTAAAGATATCAAATATGGTCCAGACAAATGATAACTATCTAGTGTAATGAATGATTATTTGTAGGCAGATTCAGGTTCTAAATTTGACATTTAAGTTGTTAAGCAATTAAAATATTATTCAAGTGTTTTATGATAAATAACTATTTGCTGAAGAACAGTGTGAGGACAGACATGTCTGTGAATCCGGGTGGAAGGTTAGTCCCTCTAGTCATGAGTTATTTTGTGCATCAGCTCAGGAAACAGACTTTGCACCTGCAGCTAAACAGGGAAGAGCTGAACAGATTCTAGGGGAAAGGTTATTATGTGATGATTTTTGTTTGTTAAAAAATGCTGTTTTTAACAAACAACAGTTTGAACCTTTGTATTCAATCCATCCATCCATCCATCCATCCATCCATCCATCCATCCATCCATCCATCCATCCATCCATCCATCCATCCATCCATTCATCCATCTGTCCATCCATCCATCTGTCCATCCATCCATCCTGTCTGTCGCAGTTGGTATTCAATAAATATGATTAATTTTCCTTGCTGACTCTTTTTGTGCTGGTTTAATCCTCCCATACAGATCGAGCTATCTAGCTATCTAGCTATCTGGCTATCTATCTTCTGTTAAGCTAACTGTCTAGTGACATAGTTAGCTACAGAATTGTTACACAGTAACTGCGATGAGTAAAATCTGGTTTATATTTTCATATCTTTGACATATGAGTGACCCTCAGTTCTCTTTTTTTTAAGTACTGTCTAGACTTTTAAATTGATTATTTCAACCTGCATCACTCATTTTGCCAGGATGACTAATACATTGTGGGTGTAGATTTCTACACAAATAAATTTATTAATGATTCTGGTCCTCTTGTTATTATTCATTCTGTGGTGGCAGGACTTAGTCAGTGCACTGAAATCGGAGCTCGGTGGGCTGTTTGAGGCCCTGATTGTGGCATTGATGACGCCGCCGGTCTTATATGATGCAACTCTGCTACACAAGGCTTTGAAGGTAACTTAGAAAACTTTTCCTGAAATTCTTCAATTTGTCCAGGTTTCTGGTCTCATGCAAATTATTCTGAATTCCCAGACCAGGTAATTTGACATTAATCTTCAAAATATAAGTTCCACTTTTGGTGTTCATTAAATCCCTAAAGGAACTAGTCTATGCTTATGAAAATTACATTAAGGTGATTTTTTTCCCCTCATAAAAAATCTATTTTGTCTTAAAAATGGATTAGATGTAATTCTAAACCTTTGGCTCATTTAGAACGCACTGACTTATGAATGGGCAAATTGGTTCACATCTCCATCTCCGCTGGTCTTCTGGTAGCAGCTGCTCTCCTTCATACAGCAGAAATGCTGAGCAGATATGCTGCGGCAGTAATTCAGTCATAAATGTTTAAAAATAAGAAAAATTTCTGAGGAAAGAGGGGGGATTTGAAGTCTATGTCAGCCCTTTTTAAAGGTTGAAATATAAGCATGGTGCAACACCTGGTGATTTTAAAATAATTCAGCTGTACTGTATTGATATTTTCCAATCTACAAACATATTTATTCAACAGTCTTTTGATTTCCTCTTTCTTTATATTTTTACAGTGTCTTAAAGTGGTTTAAACCAAAGATCTCCAGGCTTTTTGAAAGCCCTTGAAGGTTTTTCTTTGGACTTTGGCTGTATTTATTTTATTTGTCTATTAATTCAAAATAACACTCAAAATTCAATTCAAAAATGCTTTATTAATCTCAAAGGGGAACTAAACAATGTTGTAACTCATATTATCCAAAGTGGATGTTATTTCAGAATACGCCATATAACTTATGAACACTTTTAATTAATGTTCTGGAAAACTGTGATCTTCAGATAGCTATACAGACCTTTTTTATAATTAATTGTCATTGTACTTTTAGTTATTAGTGCATTGTTGAAACAATCAGAGACAGATCACACATGAATAGTAGAAAATCAATTTGGGTTTAATGGAGGCTTTTCTACAATCAATTAAGTCAGTTCAGTTCATCACGACAAATCTTACCTCTAGATCTATAAAAAGAAGCCTGTTCAATTTCATGGAGGTAATTTACAGCAATCAGTCCTTCAGAGTAATCATCCCTTAAAATCCTCAGATACTTTAATATTCATCAGAATGTGCTCATTTAAATGGGAGCCTTATAGGCTTCCATTGTTGTGAGCAACAAATGATCATAAAGCAAAAACACAGTAACTTAAAAAGAACTAAGTCAGCAAATTATTCCTGTTAATAATGCGGCACACAAACCAAAAAAGTGATTTTAAAAATATGCACTCTTCTGTAAATCTCTTTGCTGTTATTTTCATCCCTCCTATTTTCATAAAATCACATTGATTGTGTTGCTTATGGTCAGATCAGCAAATAATTATAAATACTGGAACAGCTTGCATTAAAAATCAGAAGGAAAAGTTCTTCCTGCAGTGGATCTTTTTCATACCTTTTTTAATATGCTTCTTGTTCTCCACAATGAAAATCACCTGTCATGTTGTGTCATGTTAATGCAATACATGGCCTTTCATTTGTCTCTCTATCTGCTTTGGATCTAGGTTGAAACTATTTTTCTTTAGCGCTTCACATCACCGTCTTAATGTATTTTCATATTTAACATTAAGTTCAATATTTTCTTCTGAAACAAATAAAAACATAAAACATTTAATGCTTTTCAGCTTAAAGACATTTAGAGACATCTCTCCTTTTTAAATCCCTCTGAAGTCTGACAAAAAAAAAGTGTTGTCTGAAGCCCATCTACATTGTTTCATCCTGAACTCCAGTATTCATGTACTCTGTTTGCTTCCCAGGGTGCAGGGACTGATGATCAGGTACTGATTGAGATCTTGGCCTCCAGGACTGGTGATGAGATTAAAGATGTCAGCAAAGTCTACAAGAAAGGTGATGTAATGAGGCAGACCAGAACAGAGAAATTATGATTGCTGGAACTATAGTCGGGGAGTGGAGACCATGATGGATTACACCCTAGAAACATGAAACCAGCTTTGTGAAATCCCCATGATAGACTTGAAATCAGTTTTTAAACTGGTTTAAATAGTTTAAATCATCTAAGGTGAGATTTAGGTAGGTTTAAGTAGGATTGAGTTTAATTCTTGAATGATGCCAAGTATGTCTGTATAGAAATAAAGAGGAAGGTTTTACCTTCAGCACAGTAAGTACCCAGATTTTAATGTCTTGCATCATCCTCTCCTTCTACATTTTTACTATGTTATTCAGATGAAAGAGACCAAATTCTGATGCCACGGATTAGAACTGGTCAACACAATCCTTCTCACATGACATAGAAAAAAGGTCCAAAGCCAAAGAGCTGTGTTTCTCTGATCTGGAAAAAGAGACATTCCTGCTAATCAGTTAATCAAATCATTCCTGTTGTTGCTGTCCTTGGAAGATAGACCACTATCGATTGAATCCATAAGCAACAATAATGCTGTGAGTCTAAGCTTCCTTTTGTTTCTTTTTCATATTTTTCCTCCAGAGTTTGGTGGCAAACTGGAGAAGGATATCAGCAGTGACACCGGAGGGAGCTACGGGAGACTGTTGGTGATCCTGCTGCAGGTAGAGAGCGGACCGCCTGGGAAGACTTTCCTGTCATGATAATGAGAGTCTCTGGTGATCTCATTATAAAGTCATGAGAGCTTTAAGTCTGAAGTTGAGAGGTGACTGGTAGATGTTTTTTTTTTTTTTACTAGCGACAGTAAGGTAATCGCACAGTTCTGGGACCTTCTCAGGATAATTTAATCTTCCCAGGTTAGGTTCAGAAGCACCCTGAGTTCATCCACCCTGACCTACTTTTGCTTTCTGTTTGTCGCCTTGTCCCTCTGCTTCTGCACCTGCCTGTCCTCTTACACTTCTACTGTTGTTGGCTCGCCAAGGGGAGCAGGGAGGAGGAAGTGGAAGAGGATAAAATTGAAAATGACGCTAAGGTAAGAAAATACTAACATTTAAATACATATATCTGCAAGCAAACTAAAAATGCATGAAGAAATGCATTGAATATTGATTGTTTTGGTTATTATCAAACAGTTTTCACATTTTGCACCAATATTGCTTCAAAACACATATATTATAAATGAGAAATATTCAGATTTCCAAAACTGAACTAATGAATTTTAATTGGTATTATCTCCAAAACAAAAAATATGTAAACTTCTACATGACTGTAAATAAAAATTAGATTTAAATATTGGAAGATCTCTTCATCACTCATTAGACCCAATTTCACCTTTTCTTATATCAACTAAGTCACAGGTGTCAAACTCCAGTCCTCAAGGGCCGGACTCCTGCAGTATTTAGATGTGCCACAGGTACAAAACACTGGAATGAAATGGTTTAATTACCTCCTCCTTGTGTAGATCAGTTCTCCAGAGCCTTAATGATCTAATTATTCTATTCAGCTGTGTTGCAGCAGAGGCACATCTAAAAGTTGCAGGACAGCGGCCCTTGAGGACTGGAGTTTGATACCCCTGAACTAAGCACAGAGTAGCTATGACAAAAAAAATACACCATTGTTGTATCCATGTGATTTCAATGGGACTGTATCAACAGTGTCTACTAATCTAATGCTATTCATTAACTAACCATTATCAGTGTGACCACCTTTGTTTTGGCAGTTTGTAGCTCTGGAGCATACAGATACATGACAATAACAATAAATGATGCCCACTAATTTGGTGAAGGAAACAGTTTCCAAAAAAATCTAAAGTACTTCTGCGGTGAGATAGGCTGTTCATAACATTCTAAACATTTAAGACAATGAAACAGCAGACCAACGGCGAGGTCAGATAACACAATGCCCAAAGGCATGTCAAGAGGTCCCAAGAGCTCCATACTAGACTGTACAAGCCTCAGTTAGCAATTAAATGTTAACAGTCCTGACATGTCAATAGTAGAATGCCTATTGAATAAGAATAACAAATCTGGAGCTTTGGAAAGTTGCTCTTTAATGAACTACCGTGTTCTTTGACCAGATTAGATGAAAACATGGATATCTGGCCCTCATGCTCAGCACCATGTTAGGAGAAAACCAAACAGAACATGTCAGCACAAACATCTCATACCATCTAAGTGCAGTGGTGGAGAGATGATGATTCAAGCTTTCTTTCACCTACAGGTCCTGGGCACTTTGCAGTCATTGAATTTACCATTAAGTAATCTGGACAAAAAAGTATTCTTCAGCCAAATTATGAGATAATCATACACAGTAAGTTGGGTTAGAGGGCCAAAAAACAGAAGCAAATCTGAAGCAGACTGGCAGAAACAGGGAATAGTCAGTGTTTCATTTTTCGCTGTACACAAAAGATGGACAGGGACAACTAACTCTTCCTCCATATGCTGTGCCTCTTCTTGCATTGCTACAGAACATTAGTTTTAAACACAATGAGCTGCATAATCATCCTTTATAGATGGACTACTCCCCTCATTTGCACTTTACTACGCCGATAATAGAAAGCTATTAAGCTCTCTGACAATACAAACTGTAAGAAGAGACTCCCCGGACCTGCTGGGGATTTAAGAGTCACCTCGACATTAATTTTTACTTTCTGCAACAAGCAGCACAAACAGCTTTGAAAGGTGAAAATGCAGAGGCGCTTTCTAAGTAACAATCCAGAGGACAAATATAGTAAATTAAAAATTAATTTAAATTCCATAATCCTCTTTGCCAGCATATTGTTTTCTGAGATTGTAGAGCAGCTCAAAGCAAATCTGATTTTGTCTATAGAGCACCCTCGGTCAAAATGACATAGTATTAACCTTTGGTAAGAGGACATCTACTTTAAAAGTCATTTCTCTAATATAAAGCAGTGAAATGGGATCTAACACATAAATCCTTTTCATAATGTGTCTGTAAGAACATCACAATCAGCTTTTTTTAACTAAACCATTCAGTGATCACTTCAGGAGAAAATTACAAGGTTCAATGCGTTTATCAAATGATCATGGTAATTTGTCATTTCCTAAAATGTGAGTTGTCTGAGAGGAAAAATTGAGAAACTATCATTTAGCTGCCGAGAAATAAGCCTAAGGTTAAGAATTTCTTTGTAACAGCAGAGAGGAAAGTGAAACACACTTATCCTCGGGTGTTTCTCGTCAATGTGAAGCCCTTCATTACTGCTGTCACACCGGCTCTGCCAGGTGGCTGCAGACCCACACCTGCGTGAACACAGGTGTGTGCTCTGCCATTACAGGACCTGTACGCCGCCGGTGAGGAGAAGTTTGGCACAGATGAGGAAAAATTCATCACAATTCTTGGCAACAGGAGTTCTGAGCATCTCCAGAAAGGTGAGGTTTGGCCATGGCATTATAATATCAGAATGCTCACTCTGGGTTGCTGCCCTTTGATAAGCAAGGTGGCCCAAATCCCCAGATCTCAGCAACAACACAGCACAGATCCAGGTATTATAATGGTGAAATGCAAAACAGCCTCAACCTCAGCAGCCCCAATATTTCCTTTGGGGCAAATATTGTTTACTGGGGTTGCAGGTCACAGAGGCAGGTGGGGAAAGTTTATCTGAGGTAACGAGTCAATCTGAGGACATAAAGTTAGTTAGGTATGAAATGGATGAGTTTGGACAGCAGAAAACTCTGTTGGGTTTACACTTTTTTTTTTACTATTAGGAGGTTTAAAGTCAGAACATTGTAGAAACATTTGAGCCTGGAAAACTTTTATAAACAATTAGAAACATTTTAGGAACAGTTCTGAACAAATATCAACTGCAAATATGATAGTGGTGTAAAAGTTGAGAGAACATTGTTTGCATGAACCACTGAGACATTTTCAAGTTCCAAGTAGATTTTGTTTATCCCTCTGACAACCTATGTTGGAAAGCCTTCAAAATATCTTCATTTTCACTTAAACATCAATGTTTTCTTTCTGAATAAAACATATAACTTTGTTAGTTTTTGATGCATACAAGAAGATCTCTGGCTCTGACATAGAGGACAGCATTAAAGGCGAGACCACTGGGAACCTGGAAGACTTACTGCTCGCTGTAGGTAAGACCCACTTTTTCTGTCTTCCAGATGCAATGACAAAGACTAGTACTCCCTCTTAGTTTTATGTTCCTGGCTGACATATTTTAGCAACATTTATACTTGACAGTTTAACACAATTTCATCTTAACACTTTTTAAATTAAATCTCTTGTTCATTTTCTCCACAGTGAAATGTGTCAGAAATGTCCCCGGATTTTTTGCTGAGAGCCTCTATCAGTCCATGAGGGTAAGTACCGATATTCCATCCACACACTGCAAAAATAAAATATCTCTGTCACATTGGGGTTATTAATTACAAACTAAAGGACAGTTGCAAATTAAATAGAATAAATAGCAACGCTGGTATTTTCTTCCACTCTCATTGCTGGTCAGCCTTGCTGTCCAACTCTCCACAAGAAAGTAAAAGGTTCCTAAACCCTGTGTATATCAGGGCTCCACTGTAATACCAATACTGTGCAAAGTCATAAGCTATTGCTAACATCTGTATATTTTCTCTTCAACTTCTCAGACTTTCTTTTAGTCCCTTGAAATTGTCTTGATTGGGCTTTCTTAATATCTTTTAAAGTGTTTTTTTTGAATATTGGCCACTTCATTTGTTATGACAACTTGACAGAAATCATGATCTGACATAAATTTGTTATAAAAGTATTACTGATTAAACTTTACCTTTAATAACTACATAACTTTTAAAGTTTAATCAGTAATACTTTTATAACAAATATGTCAGATCATGGTTTCTTGGTTAATGTCAAGTTGTCATAACAAAGACATTTTGAATAATGTCAACTTTGTATTAAAAGTGCCATGATTTACTGAATGACACTTTATGACGACAGTCATAAATATTCATGAAGACTTACTCATGTTTATGACGGTGTTATGACAATCTTAATCACAACCCGTCAAATAAAGTGTTACCAAGGACTGTTTATCCATGAAAGACTACATCTAATTCACAAAACAAAATAAACCTGTCAAAGATTATTTTTGTAACTTTGAATAAAGGTGCCCATCTTAACTTTGACCATCTGTTTTATCGGATATGTTTAATGTTCAGCGGGCTGGAACTGATGATGACACCCTGATGAGGATAATGGTGTCCAGGAGCGAGGTTGACATGTTGGACATCAGAGCAAACTTCAAGAAGATGTATGGACAGTCTCTTTACACTACCATCCAGGTACAAATCACAAGAATTCAAAATGTCAACATTATTGAGTTTCTTAATAAACACTAAATATTCCAGTCCCATTAGAAAAGACAGAAGGATGTAAAATCATCCTTCTTCCAGTTTTCACCTTGTCTACATGTACACATCCATCCTGCATGGAGCTGGTTGGGGTGGGTGTGCTGCTGGTGTCACGGCTGTGATGGAGTAGGGATTGCTAATTTGCTTTAAATGTCTTGTTCGCTGTGATGAGACTGCTTTCCTGCTTCTCAACATGCTGAAGTGAATTAATCTTTTCCCCTGGGACCAGATGTTCCTACAGAGAGGAATTATCACTCTCTTTCTTGTGATACTCCCAAATCTCTGAGACACAATAGATAAATAACACATTAGCGAATAACCTTTGAATAAATGGAACAAAATGCATTCTCGATTAAATTTTTACATTTTTCATTTAATTGAAATGAAAAGTTATTATCTTTTGAGTTATCCTGTTTACAAAATCATTTTGATAAAAATGCTATTTTTGTTTTCCAAGAAAAAAAAAAAGTTCTCACTCACAGCTGGCGTTTTGTGTCAGTTGTTTTACTCTTTATTCTCACAGTTCCCATGATTCCCTTTGACCCTCTAAATGTAATTTTAATTCTATGGCATTTTGCTGCCACAGTAATAAAAGAGGAGGTTTATCTCTTTGAGCTGCGAAAAATTCACACAGGGATGGATTTTACATCAATCTTTTTTTTTTCTTTTTTTTTTACTTCACAATGTAACTTTTCAGTCTCGGAATAAAAATATAACTAAGGCAGAAACAAATGATCTAATTTTTCTTTTTGATCGGTAAAGTATTTTTTAATTTGAAACTTATGGCCATGATTGCACAAAGCCAAATAAATAGGGCTCTTATGACAATGCAAACTTTTTGCAATACCCAGACCAAACTGTCTGGGTATCCCAGACAGTTTTATTCTTTAGCTCAAATTTTAATTAAAAACTTATTTTTTTATTACAAAGGGAACTGAAATGCATTCATAACTTATATCATCTAAGTGTCTTTAGAGAGACAGTACGGATGGTGATGCTGTGGGCAGGAAGAAGTGTCTGCTAGCAGTCAGTCTTGCAGTGAAACTGAAGAGGCCTCTGACTGAAGACTGTTTATGACAGTCTCATGACTCTCATGACAGCAGAGACAATATTCCACAGTAACGTCTCCTGCATGGCACCATCAAATCAGTTGATGACAAGTACTGCTAATCCACCTCATTTGCTTTTGCCACTTTACTTTAAATCTCTGCCTGGCTGCATGGTTAGAGAGCTGGGCAAAGAGATGCTGGAGTTTGGGATAATATCTTTGCCTTTTAAAATCAATAGAAGATAGTTTGAGCTTTCTCTTTCTCTCTCTGCTGTTCAGTCCTGCTCTGCATCCATTTTTCATCCATCATTCAATCTTTTCAACTCTTCTGGGATTTGGGATTGTCGCTCACAATAATTGTCCAAACATTGTCTTAACCCAAAACGTTGTGAACAAAAGTCTAGAAAAGAACAAATCATAACGAACATCATTTGCTGCTACCAATTAAATTTTTGGTATTTTTTATGAATTGAATGAAATGTATGGTGTACATTTTCTTTCATTCTCATTTCTCATTTGGATAAAAACAGTTTGAATTGAATAAATCGAAAAGAAATGAGCTTTAATCATGACATTATATGATTTTTTATTTTGGAGGTGGAATAGTGAAGGAATTTTAAAAACAGAAATTTGACACACATTCAAATTTATTGTGGATTTTCTTAAAATCCCACAGTCAAGATTATTCATATGTGATCAAATATACAGATTTACCTCAACTAAAATTTGTCTCTTAGAAATTTGCACAGAAAAAATACAGACTATTTTTTTGCCATGAGCAATATTCTGGTATGATTCTAGTTGGATATTAAACATAGTTCCGTTTAAAAAAATATATAAAAAATGAATATGGAGTTGTTCAAGATGCTTAATGTTAGCCTGTTTTATTTGTTGATGTGTGTTTAGGATTATTCTCTTGTTGGAAAACTAATTAGGAAATAAGCTATTTAAAAAATGTACCAGTACTGAAGGCACCAAAACAACCCCTCATTTTGACACTACCACCACTGTGCTTGACATCTGTTATACTTTAGCATGCCTGAGATTTTCCTGAGAAGTCCTGGAGAAAGATCCTAACTAAACAATTTAAATGATTTTTATCAGTTTTGATAAGAAGAGTGTGCAGTATCATCAATCCACCCTGGAAAAATAAGAAAATAAGAAAATGATTAAGCAAATTTAACATGACATTATTTCCCCTGATGAGTGTTCCAGCTTCTAACCAAGCAACATAAGTTTGACAATTTTGCATAAATTACAACTCTTCACATATGAAGAGTCTTCTCTGCCATGGCACAATTTTCCCCCAGATGTGAAACAGTTGTTCAGCTTCTGCCAGAAAGGACATAACCAGTTTGAGCTTGTGTGTTCTGCTGGAGGGTACATCGCCATGTGGAGAGGAGGAGCAGGATATCCAATCATGGATCCCCACACCCACACACATGTCACATTAAGAGTCATTGTTACTTCCAAAGTGTCTCTGGAGAAACACTGAAGGGAAATTGATCAATTCAAACACAAAAGGAAGAAGAATTTTCTGCCTGTGACTAAAAAGGGTTCCACATCTTTTCTTTTTGTAGGAGGACACAGCAGGCGACTACCAGAAGGCGTTGCTGTACCTCTGTGGTGGGAAGGATTAATCATGTTTGAGGGATGAGACAGTTCTACTCACAAGGGATTAGATATTGATCCATGTTCTTCTTCCTTTCTGACTTTACTGTTGATTGAATGAATGCAAATTATCCACATATCACTTCAGACAGCCTATTTGCAGGATGAAGGTCACTTCTACTTCATACATTCATTAACAGCAGCCCTTTTTTAGTGATCAGTGATGATGCAGACTTCAATTTAAAATGGAAAATAATGAATCTTATCCTAGATGATAAGTTAATCTAATATGTGGCTGCTTCAGCAAGCTCAGATTCATGGCAATTGGTTACCTCTTTTATGCTTTTCTTAGGCATTAAATCAGCTCACAGAAAATAATACTGCTGATCAATTATTTAAGCAACATGTCCACAGCACTGCTGCTGTCATTAATTACAAATGAGATGCTGAAATCCAAACCTGCTGTCAGTAGTCAATAAGTAATAGAAGGGCATTATACACTTGCTAGCTTAAATTAGGACCTTTTCATGAAGGGCACATGCGGTAAGCAACCCACAGGAGATGACAAATGGTCCACTTCGCTGAAGCTGAACCACAGGGTGGCAGCAAAGTTCAGAATCTGCCCCAAATCTCAGCAGTGACCCAATAGAAATTAACTTTAACTCTGTTTGCTTTGGGGACCAAGTTATTTAATGAGAATCTGTGTTAAGTGTATCACTGTCACTTGTTCTTTCTTTTATGTTATAAAATTCAATAAAAAATATTCTTCAAAAAAAAAAAAAACTTTAACTCTCCACTGTAAAAAAAGATTGTTTTTAACTTCGTATACTTATTAAAAGTATTTAAAGTTAAATAGGTCTCATTGTTCTTGTACTGTAAGAGATTTTATGGGTTCATCACACATTTAGAATTATAAATAGTTTAATGTTTCTGAATGTCTTTGTGCTTTGTTTGTCTATTTCTTCATATGTTACTGTAATTTTCAAATCTAATCTGTATAATCTTTGTGAACAGTTCAATAAATTATGAAGCATTGCCCTGCAAGTTTCCTGCTATATCCTCTGTGTTTCAGTGTTTCATCGTTCCATTGTAAAGATGTGCACTATGAATTTCATCTACTGTGGAGCATTTCACACTGCAACCAACAGCACCAACTAATCACACATGGTATCGTACAATAGTACATTCTTGTGCAGTTTCATTAATTCTTTTAATCCTCCTCTTGAGGCTTTGTTCAAACCTCATTTGTACTCATACAAAGGCATTCATATGAACATTTAGGCCACACACACACACACACACACACACCCCCACACACACAGTCCCTAATCTACTTTGTGTTAAAAAGTGGAGTGTGTTGTGTGTTCTCATTTATTTTCAGTTTGACCGACTGATATTTGTCAGCCAATCAGGAGCTGCAGGCAGTCACACCACCTGTAACTCCACACTTTGCTGGGTCCACACAGCAACTCTAGCATTGTTTCTAATGTTTCAGAATAAACTTTGAAGAATTTGTGGTGTGCAGCAGGAGCTGAGATTATTTTTTTCATTAAACTTCTTAAGTGATCAGACTAGGAGTTGCAAGGAAGCCATAAGTTGCACAAATGCAAAGAGTACATTTTTCTCAAGTTTAAGCCATATTTTAAGTATCATTTCAACACTTTAACTCTTACAGAGCAAGAATTAATTAGGTTTTTAACCCACTGAGTATCAACTGCAAAATATCCATTCTCTAATTTACAAACACATTATATTAAAAGCAACAAATTCACTTGAAATGGTCTTACTACACTTTAACAAACAAAGATGTTCCCTGGTTTTCTGCTCAGTCAGAACCCTAATGAGATATAACTGAAGACGAAGCCTGTAACGTCCACTGGTCATAAAAATAAACCATATAGAAATGTGGAGTATCATGCACAAAATAAGTGATTTTGTGGACCTATGTTCTGCAATTATTTGAAATATTTAATACTTGTTTCATTAGACACATTGAGCCATCTGTTTAATTCCTAGAAATATCATTTTCATGTGTGCTGATATGTGAGTTTTTTTTAACTAGTCAAGAGGTTGGCTCAAGGTCAAGGATGAGCTGAAAGACCAACTCTGGACTTTCCAGGTAAGGTTATTTAATGCTTTTTATTTTTTTTACCTTTCATATCACTGTTCTAACCTGAAAAAACATTTTGGTTTTTTTAAAGGTATTTATTTTTAAATTAGAGTCAAGGTTTCAAAGGCTAAATAGAGATTTTGTAGTTTCTTGTGTTCTGGCTGTTTCCTTCCAAAAAGTAATACATTTTAACTTTAGCAAGTATAAGGTGGTAAATATTAGTCTTTCTTGTTTGTCAAACATCAAACCAACCTTTATTTATAATTAAAAACTCTCAAGTGTAGAGAATTGTTTGAAGTGATAATAGCATAACCTACTCTTCAGACACAGATCCTTCTTTCTTTAAATGGACTGCACCTGTAGAGTATTTTGAGAAACTAGTTTTAAAAAAAACCAACCACACCAGTTGTGAATCAGCAGAATTAGGTGCACAGAGGAGGTGCAGCTGGACTACAACCATCACTGCTACCACTAAGCTCAATAATCATTTGCAATTTAAATGGCATTGTTTCCATACACATCTTAAAAAACGTTATTTGCAAATCTGTGTTATTTGCACAGTTTTTAGTTTTTGATACACCTACATACCTCAATGCTATTACTAAAGAAATATTCTATTCTATTCTATTCTATTCTAACCAACCTTCCCAGCAACAGTGGTGTTCTGCTTTCAGCAGGTGGGGTTTTATTACATTGCTTGAAGTAAAATTCCTCCCTAAGTACACTTTTGGATTTCCCTGCAATCCTCCTGACTTTGTGACTGCCCTCTAATTTTCTTTTCTCTTTAGCCACATTGCTTAAGTCTTTCTTTTTTTTCTACAAAAACAAATTTCAAACAAAGAGCAGAAGGGAGCCTGCTGAGATTCTGAACTCGATGGATATCAGCTGTAGGGATTGCATTATGTTTCAGCAGGAGTTCAGAACTAAATCAAAAGAAAAGTATAAAGTTATCCCCCTCCTAAAATCCCAGCCTGGCCTCAGGCCACGATGGTTTCTGAAAGTCTGCTTTTAATGACCTCTGTCTGACTGCTGATATCCACACTCTGCGTGCTGCTGATGATTCAAGTATGAGCAGATTATTACCAGTAGGAACGTTAAGCTACATAAAGACCAAAAGGAGACAAATCTAAAAATTTGCAGCCTGAAAATAATAATACTTTATAAAAGCTGATGTTTATTTTCTCATGTAGATTTTCAAGGTTGAAATCTGGCTAGAAATAAAACTAAAGAACTCTGATTGGGGCCTGCCATGCAAAGCAATGGCAGGAACCTATTGCTATTCTCCCAATTCTTTATTTTTCATCCGTAACCGTTAATGCGGCTCGTACCGCTGCGTGCACACCTACAAATGAGGTATCAAAACGTGCAGAAAATTCACGCCATTGGAGCTATTACTTTTGGTGGGATTCGGGGTTAACATGGCGACATAATTCGCAAAAAACTACGAAAAAAACCCCATTATAAGTCAATGGGAAAAATCCTAGAAATACCCTATTTTTGAGGATTTTCTGTGTCGTCACGAATTCACGTAGAAATGCCATTCAAATTTCATTTTGGAGATACATCTGTGATCTCTTCGAAAGTGAAGACGGCTCGTCGATACCAATTACGGTTTGTCCACAATTTGTCTCTAAGCGACCCAAAGTTTCTCATTTTTCCTAAAATTAGAGTGCGTCTCTCACTGATTAGAGTGAGAAATCAAGAGAACTTTTTCACCCCAAAATAATTTTGAAATCGCCATCACGCCCACAAATATCGCACGATTGGTATCAAAATCGGTCCTGACATTGATACGCATATCTGCTCCGGTAAAATGTTTTCGAAATTTATCTAGATCGTACGGTTTTCTGTCACGGTGCTTCAGAGCAAAGTCATGCGACAGGATTTTCTAGGCTGTCTCAGGCTCTGTCACTAACAGTTCACACCTTGGTGAGAAACTTATTTACCATAGCAACGGAACTCAAGAGGCTATTGGCTGCTGATTAGGACTACAAATACGCATCACTGTAGTTCTATCTATAGTTGAAACAGATCAGGACTGAACTGGCCTTTAGAACTACTTGCTGCTATGGGCTGTATATAACTGATTTAACTCAGTAACTGTTACACATGGGATTAGTTTGGAACTTTAAAATTAAGCATAATAATAATTTCAAAATAAAAGCCTTGAATATAACAAAAATTCCAAAATAAAAGCCTTGAATATTTTTACATGACGTAATTGCTCTTTTTGGCTTTATTTGACTTTTTCATCCAAAGCACTGTTACACATGGTATTAGTTTGGAACTTTGAAATGAAGCATACTGAAAATTTCAAAATAAAAGCCTTGAGAATTTTTACATGAGATTATTGCTGTTTTGAGCATTATATAACTGATTTTATACAATGACTGTTATTCATGGGATTAGGTTGGCCCTTTGAAATGAAGTTTAACAAAAATTCCAAAATAAAAGCCTTTAATATTTTTACATCAACTACTTGCGTTTTCAGCATTATATAACTGATTTAACCCAATGACTATTACACATGGGATTAGTTTGGCCCTTTGAAATGAAGCTTAACAAAACTTCCAAAATAAAAGCCTTGAGAAAATTTTAAATCTTACTGAATGGTGCACGTCCACCTTACTTAATGTTCTTGTGATTCTCCACATGCTATTGATTACGTTGCAGCGTTCTTTAGCATCGATGCTAATTTGTAGCGTGACAACGCCGGGCCCAAACCGACGGGCACGCCTTGGCAGGCCCCGGCTAAATTTCTTCCGAAATTTTCTAGTTGAACTTGATATTACACATTCTGGCATAAAATAACATTACCCAGCATGGATGCTTCACACCTAAAGACATTTGAATTAATGTAACCAAGGGAAACATACATTAAAAAAAAGATTAATAGCTAAAAAATTATCAGTTGAGAAAGCTAATCTGATAACTGCCCAGATATTTAGGGTGCTTTCACCAAACTCTAGTTTGCTTGCCTAGAAAGTCAGGTTTGTTTGGGGAGGTTTAATGCACAAACTCTGGTCCGCCTACAAACCTACAGTAGGTATTGGTTCACTAAAAGTGAACTCTGGCACAGTTTGATTGCATATGTAAATGGTAAATAATATATATAACCTGGAAAAAAGTTTCACCAAGAACTGAGCCTTGGGGTACACCTGCATTAATTTTTCAAAACAATAATTTTCCACAACTGCTCACAGGCTACAAACAAAGATTTAAACTGCTCAAAAACACACCTTTCTGATTACCCGTAACTTATTGTTGTTTAATATATGAAGAGCCTTTTTAATATCCAGTAAAACTGCTTCATTAAGAGTCCCCATTAAATAATGAAGATGAGACTTAGCTTGTGTGGATGGCTATGATTTATTTTGGATGGATTTAATTATTCATCATCACAATGGGAAAAAATGACTTTAAAGTTCACATAAAATTTTAGTTTCTATCATATAAATACATATTTTCATGCAAGTAGAATAAACAGTGTTATTTTATTTCCAATGTGCAGTGACTATCACTTTACAAGTTGAGTCTTACAATCTCTTTACGAAACCACAAGCTACATGAAGTATACACTTAAATACTGTATGTTCTGAAGTGACCACACAAGCCAAGCCTTTTTCTATCTCAGCAATCATAATTGTTCACCATGGTGGAAAAAAATGTGCAAACACTAGACCAGGAGTCACTGCAGAACTCTTTGGCCAGTTTCTTGTTCTTAGGCAGGCAGGATTTGGCGTCTGTGTCTGGAGCTGCTGGAATGTAAGGCAAGGGAGTCGTCGCCTTCTGGGCAACTACGAGCCTGAAGTGAGCCTCTCTGGGGGCTTGTTTGCACACGCCTGCCCTCACCAGTAACTTTTCATTATGACACAGGCTGTTTTGCTTCTTCAGAGCCCTGGTAATCTGCTTCCAGTAGAGTAAAGTTTTGGATGTATATTGGGGACAAAGAGCTGGTCTGCCAATATAACTACAGATGAAGCTGTTTTCACCAGTTTTGCAAGTAATGAAGAGGAACAATGGATCATTTTCTATTGCAGTCCAGGTGCAACGTGAACCATCTTTTGTGACCAGTTTGCCTCCAGCAGTTTTCACACGGCTCAGTCCTGATCTTTCCTTGCGATGTCCTCTGTCCCCCCGTCCTCTACGTCCGTGGATCCTCTGACAGCTGCCCAACATCATCTGATGGGAAATACAAGCGAGCACCATCAGGATGGCTATGTTGGTGAGGAGAGCCATGAAATCCACAGAACACCCCCTGCAAAAGAATTCATTAGAGATATGACTCAATATCACTCACAAAGCACTTTTCAAAGAAAACTGTTTTAAGCCACTATTAGATTAACATTCTGGAAGAGTTGAGAGAATAATCAAACTTTTTAAAATAGCATTTCTCTCCTATTTGAGTTTGAGAAACTAAGGGACTGATTTCAAAATGAGATTTACACAAATGTTGTAGGTTCATAAAAGAGAACTTATTTAATCTGAGTTCAGTTTACATTAATCTATGTATAACACTTTAGCAAAAAAGAAGCTTTTGCCACTGATTTAAATACATATAAAATGACAACTATTATGCAAAAACGATATTCTAACTTTACAATGCAATATCAGTGACAGAAATGAAGAGACTAATTTTTAAAACTCTTAAATGTATGCATGTCTATAATAATGTTATGTTATTCATTTAAAATTAATACTTAGTGTTATGCTAATATATCAAATGAATTAAATTTATTGTAGTTAAAACACAACTAAAGACTTCCACCAGGAGCACTGGTGGAAAAGTTCTACAGAGCAGGCTTACTGAAAAAATTGGTCAAACTTACTTGCCGTTTCAGAGAAAGTTCAGTTTGCTGTCCCGACACATTTGAGCTCTCTCGTCTTTTCTTGCAGGTTGCAAATGCTGCTGCAAAGTCAGCAATCCCCTTCAAACCCAGAGCCACACACACAATGTATCAAATGCAAGCACACACACCCCCACACCCCCACATGCCCACACGCACACATATATGCATATACTCAATAACAACGTCCAAGCGAATATACTTACTGAATTCAAAAGTGGTTAGAAATAAATTAAGCTTAACTTTCTTCCAGGCACATTTGGCCCCAAAATAAAACAAATTAACTTTACTTGTATTAAAATCAGGTACTATGACCATTACACAAAGATAAATCAGCTGAATGGTAATATGTTGTGCCTCACTCTCTGACTGAAAGGGAGTAAATGTATATATATAATGTGGATGTGATGAAAATCTGACTTTAATTACGCCGAGGAATCACATTTAAGAGAATTTTCCAGTTTCAGAAAGAGCTTCCTGGTTCAAGAAATCTAAGCTACACAGCAAGAAATTCTGCAATTCTAAGAAAAGATGACATCTGAGACATTTTAGTCCTTCACTTGAACATCTGTGAGGTGCAGTGAAGATAAAATGATTTTGAAATGTGCCAGGTGCCTCAGCATGAGAAAAAATTTAACAAGTGGGGTTTAATGCATTTACACCATGAAGGTCATTCTTCCTTAGTTTACTTCATTAGTTTGGCTCATGAATTATGAAGCAGGAGGATTAATGTTTTCCAATTTTGTTACATTGCAGCCACAAAGTTCAGTGCATATTAATGGGATTTTATGCAACAGATAAACACAAGGTAGGTAACTGCAAAGTAGAAGAAGAGAAATGCAAAGTTTTATTAAATTAGGTCAAGTTGTTAATATAATACTAAAAGAAGAAATTAATATTTGTAGTTTTTTCTCTTGCTATTCAATACCATGTAAATGTGATCAGAAGGCACCAATATGTAGACATAATATACAGGATGACCTTTATTTTATTCTTTTTATTCCTATGCATTAAGATTTCATCACTATGAATCTATTTAGTCTAGATTTATCTTTTAAGTTGAGGAACATAAACCAGCAAATAAAATTAAAATAATATTAAAACTTTGTGAAACAAAAAACAATAGTCAATGTTAAAGTTCTGCAATTCCAATAAAAATACATATACTGTTGACATTTAAATGAATTAGTCCAGGCTGTATGTGAATTAAAAAGTTAAATGACTATCAATAACAGTACCGAGGTATCGGAAAAATAAAAACAACGACAACGGAGGCTTTCTTTGGTCTTTGAGACATTTATCTTCAGAAATGAATGCCAATAATTATCAATAAAAATCCCCCCTCCCTTCAGGGGAGGGGTATTTGTAAATAAAGCAGATGGATAAGAATTGTTTAACTAATAGTGTTTATTTCTCATTTAAAAAGCATTTTCACAGTCCATATATATTTTTCAAAAAATGCCAGTAGAGAGAAAGTAGTTTTTAAACAACAAACATAAATTCTGATCGCTACAAACAATATTCAAGCTAATTATAGTAAATATCACAAAAAACACAAACATCTATACTATCTTTTCACAGGTTAAAGCAGTTCTAATTCATACAGGTCTACTTCATGCAAAACATAAAATAAACTGCTAAAGATTTCCAAAGAAAAATGTATCACGTAAAATCAGAGAAATAAAAATGTAACAGCCAATGTAGTAACAGGCTAATTCCGTAAGAGGGCGCTATAGATGTTTCAAAACAAATAGCTGGCCTGGATTTTTCCTCCACTGGTGGTTTCAGTCACCAATTCAGCACAATCTGTATGCAGAGAAAGATATAAAATCCTGCTCGTTATGAATCAGTGATGAAAAAAAAAAACATTTAAGCAAACAAGATTACACAGGATTATACTTGTGTAATCAGGATTTATATCTTAAAAAGATATAAGGAATTTTCTGCTGCTCACCTTTTTTGTTAATTCCGAAACCAACCAATTACAAAGGAACAGACGCCCTGCAGGGACCTCCAGCAGTACTGCTGAGCCATTCTCCTCCGGGCGCTCTCAGTCGGAGCTGCCGTCGGCTGTGATTTGGCTCTCTGTGTGGTTTTAACTTTCCCTGAATCCCAAGCTGTTTTAAAAGGTGTCTTCATTGTCAAATTAGGTCTTCCACGTGCAGCTGAACTTTGGGGTTTTCCAGGCTGCTTTGATGGCTGCGCTGCTGGCCGAGACCTTAGGAAAGGACCAGCCGAGAAGATCATCTGAGATTCATCAGTCGCCTTCCTGCACATGTGAGGTTTGATCTCCCTAGGACCCTGACAGGCGTGTGCTTGCTTCCTGAGGACCCACATCATCTGGACGAAGTAGTGCCTGGGGTTTTTGTTGAAAGCACTGCAGGTGTAAGGTCTCCCCATATACTCACACCAGTAGGCACGTCTGTTGCCCTGGCATGACAGTCTCAGCTTTATGTTTTCTCCTTGGCCTGTAAGGATCATGGTGCACTTGTCCTTAGCCTTGGTTTGGAACTTGATGGGATCGTCCCAGATGCTTTGTCTCCTTTCGTCCTGTGCCTCAGCTGGCCAAAGGCAGCAGGCCAGCAGCAGAGCAGTGACTTGGGTCCACATGGTGTCAGATAGATGCCGAGAGAAGGATAAGAGTGGAACTGCTTGAGCTGAGGCTTCCTCTTGGTATTTATTGGCCAAGCAGACACACAGTAGCTTTAGGGAACAAAAAATGAGTCAGACTAAGAAAAAGTGGTTATATGGGCGGAGGAGCGAAAAGCCACGTTAGTTTCTGCTGAAATGTATGCAAAGCCCACTAAGATGCAACATGGATTCTCATGTTTGATCGTTTCACATAAAAAAAAACAACAACAACCAACCGAGATGAAGAAATCTTTTTTTTTTTTTTTTTACGTTTACTGACTTTAAGAATGTATAGGTCAGTTTCACACTGGCTTAATGCACTCAAACAGAAATTGTCATAGTTTCCAATTTGATACATACATTTCAATTAGAAATGTGAAATATGATAGAAAAAAGAAAGCTGAACTTCTCTTGTTTGCTTTAAGTGGCAGTTAAGGCTCATAACTGTGCAGGGTAACCTATCATTTCCCTCTAAACATAAACCCAGGACAGTGCCACAGAGAAACATGAGTACACACATGCAGGGACAAGACTGGAAAGGGAGGCAGTAATGGCCATGCCAATTAAGAAAGCACAAGAAAATGCATGAAATAGGAAGGAAGGATGAAGCACACATATGGCACACAGGGTCTTATATGAGATTACTGTTTTGACCAAAATAACTGTAATTTTTTGCAAGAACTAAACAAAACAGAGAGCTAAATTTTTTTAACTTGATCAGAAATGCAATGATTTGTGTTCCTCACCTTCAAAGTTAAGTTAAATATTTTTAGAACAAAGTGAAGGAATCCAGTGTTTGAACTAGTAACATCCCAAAAGGGCAGGGTTTACAACCTACTTTAACTTTAATTACCAAGTATGATGTGATTCTGACATTTAACTGTAAACCATATTCGCATATGAATCCAGTAAGTTGCAACATTTTGAGAAATTAGATTAAACTTTTAAATTATTTAACATAACCACACCCACACAATGTTCAGTGTTTCAGTAAATATGAATAAAGTCAATTCTCTCAAACTCGGCCTCTGTTTTTGACTGGTTTTCAGACAGAAAAAAGTCTGTGTGTGGTTTTTCTTGGAGTGTTTATTTGCATCCTGCTTGGTGCCTGAGAAAACTTTGAAGCCAAGCTTATGGAAGAGGATAATAATGTCTTATTGAAATAGCTGACCGGTAATGCAACCCACAGGGTTCTGGCTTGGCAGTACAACCATCACGTTGGAATGTGCATAGTGCTAAAGTGTGCAAAACCATCTGCTCCATTGTTACACACAGTTCCCATTTAGCATCAAATTTATATTAATTTCAACATATTTTCCTGTTTTTAGCCCTCAGAATTATACATTCCATGTTTTGCCTCACAGTAAAGTAGGAAAACTGACAAATTACTTTCTTTTCCAGAACATGTCAAAAATATTGTTACCCCAAAATACAGAGCAAGCTGAAAAAAGGCAAAGGAAGATTGGAAGAGAAAATAACTTGAACTGGAGAGTTTATTCACAATTTATACACTTTTTTTTAATATCCACATAAAAAACAAGCATCTTCCTGGATCCATCATCTCCCAACTGTTCAGCATCACATTTCAAACCAGCAACCCATTCATCCTATCAACCCAAAGCTGTCATATATACCTAGTTTAAGCACTTAAGTTGTGAATTTGTCCCCATAAATGCGTTACCAGACTCCAGCAAGGAGTAAAACTGTGATAGTCAACATGAGCACACCGATCACCTAAAAATGTCCACCTTGAGGAAAACTAAGTTTGTAAATGAAGCAAGCAAAAAAAGAGAATGCTGGGAAGAGACAGAGCCAATGAGTTCACATTATGGAAAAGCACAGCTGGGACATTTTAACATGGCAGTCAGTGTTTCCTTTGGAGAAATAAAATGATTGAAAATAGTGTGTAAAGTCAGTGTAGCAGAGCATAACTTGTAAACCATTGGTAAATATTGTCAGTACTTCTACTGCAAATTACAGCAAATTACAACTACAGGCTTTATAGAAGTCAGATGTGCACAAAAATCTACAAAAATGGGTTAATTTTTAATCCTTGTCATGGTAACCTAATTAAAAGTTGTTAAATGTTAGTACTCTCTTTAGCGACTTCTTAATTGACACATTGTTTTTGTTTGGTTTTATTCAAGCCCATGGGCTTGTCTTTTAAAAACAATATCAAACTTGAATCTAAAACGGATTTATTGGGAGTATAAAACAAATGTAATATAGAAATTATGGAAAAAGTATTAAATTTAGACCAGCTTTTACCATTACAGTTTAAAAATATATATATAATTTTTTTTGATTCACATAAAAACTGACTTTTGTTAGTCTTCATATATGCATATTATATAATCTACTACATGGTAAATGTTTATAGTTATTGTGCATTGACAGTGACGAACAAAATCCAAATTTTGGTTGCTAAGGCAGGTATTGCTTTTTTCACAGTCCACATAAAGCAGATCTGTGCAAACCATGAAAAATACTTCTTTTAACGATCTGATTGATGGTGCTCATTTGTCCCATAAATTGATTGTCTAAGCTCTCACTGGAGAAAGCATCTATATAGAAATATGAGATATAGGATATGTTGATTGGCCTCCCTGATGTAACAATATCAGCATATTTCTCACTCAACCTCTACATATAACAGTGATTAATGAATGAACACATTCAAAAGTTCCATATATTCAGAAGTACTGTTTAACAAAAAAGCAGGCGAAGGGCAAAAAGTGTGCCACAGAAAGACTATTTAAAAATATGGGATTTGGCTTGAGTTAACTTTCCACTTTAAAATTATGAGTACCATAAAGCAGGAAAGACCTGAAAATAAACGCATGTGGTACATAGAGGAAATAGAAGTAGATGTTATTTTTACTATTATTCTCCAACTGTACTGTTATATTTATATGGATAGTTCAACCAAAACACATCAGCTATGCATTTGGTAAGAATTTGTCATTTGGTGTTACGGTGTGGTTGTGATGGGGCTTTTTTTACCATAGCAAAGGAAGATGACTGATCATATGGGTCCCTTGCTTCAAGAATTTGTGTTTTTTTTTCTAAACCCACTCTTCAAAATAATTCTGAGATTTGGTATTTAAAACTCCAAGTAGAAGCTTTAGAACAACTTACCACTCTGAATTACAAATAATGCTAAATGTTAACACCTGACACAAGTTTAAATGGTACAGAAAGGGCATTTTAATGCTGCCAGTTCCTAGATTGTTTATATTTAACATAGTGATATGGCCTTTTTTAACTGTAACGTTATGGTAAAACATCTCAAAGGCAGACAGTCCTCTTTAGTGATTCTCACATACAGGTGGGTCATGTTGCCCCTTTGCCATTTCATACTTTTCCAGTTTTGCCTTTTTCACACTGAATAGTTATTGCATACCAACAACAGCAACATCTGTTGTTGTTATGCAACAAATTTTGGTATGCAACATCTGTCATTGGATGTTGCATACCAAAATTCAGTCAGGGGACATTTCATACCCAATTTGACCATTGAATTAAAGTCATTTTTGGTATTTTGCTTCTACTGTAAAAAATCTTTTTTGTCATGTGACTCCAATGGGACAGGTTCAAACAGATATCAGAGTCAAAACCAATGAAAAAAGGGTGCAATATAATTTTTTTAAGAAATAAAATTGTATCTTTGTTATTGAACTATTCCTGAGATTTGAACAACAGGATACAAGTAGTGTGATTTATAGGTAAGATATTGAAGAATTTGGGGACAAAATGGCTAAATTTGAATGAGGTTATGAATTGTCAAAGAGGGAAATTGATCCATAGCCACCTAAAATTAACAAGACCAACATGTATGAAAATATTGTAAACAGCTATAAAAAAAAGTCATGCTTCGTTTTCTTACAAATTCTCTCCACACGTCGTTATACCACTGTTCACACAAGCCTTTTCTCAACAGATAAAATATCTCACATCCATGAGCTCACTTGTGTTTCAGTTAAAAAGGATGCATTTTTTTCAACAAAACAATCAGATCTTTATGAAACCTGTCTTTTGACACTCACTTTGAAAGTGCAACACCCTTTTTAACTGCAGGAAGAAAATATAACTTTCTCCAGCTTCTCTTTTCTTGAGCACAAAGTTCATAAAAACGAGCAAACACAACAGTCAATGTTATGTCCTCTCAAGGGCTTTTTCAGCTTGGTTTTGTGTCCAAACAAATGTAAACACAGACACAACAGTCCTGGAAAATGTAGATGAAACCTGGCTCAGATTGATGCTGAGGGCTGATAAGGTGAGCGCCCTGCCGGCAGAAACCAAACTGGAGAATTTGATCTGCATCATTGAACAAGCAGGACCTTCCGTGTTCTTCTTTTGAAGTGAAGAAACCAGCGTATTTTGAGACTCCTCAAGTGAGCTACAATAAATGAAAAGGAACATTTTGAGTTGTTAACTCATAAGTTGTTAATACATTTTTGTAAATATACTCTCTGGCCAAAAAAAAGTTCCCAACCAAATAAAAAAGGTCACAATAAGCTTTGCAATGTCACAAGATTTATTTATAACCAGCATTACATTCATTTTGTAATGAATGTAATGCTGGTTATAAATGAATGTCATCTTGCATTGACGATGGAAGAGTGTGACCACTGCAGTGAGCCTTCTGATTGATTGATTGATTGATTGATTGATGGAAGGATGGATGGATGGATGGATGGATGGATGGATGGATGGATGGATGGATGGATGGATGGATGGATGGATGGATGGATGGATGGATGTGTGTAAAAATGATGTCTGATGCTTCCTGAATGATGAATCCCATCACGAAACATAACTTTGCCATAACAAGAAAAAAATGGGCATCATTTAATCTGCCTCTCTTTTTACCCTCATGACCCATCACACTGTAAGAGGGTAAATCTGAACTAATAATATAACTTGATCTTCTTGCATTGCTCCAGAACTCAAACGTTATGCTCCCTTGCAAACTGAAGCTTTTTCTCTAGTTAGCCTCACTGATTAGAGGTTTTCTAACTTCTACACAGCTGTTCAGGCACTAACTCTTGAGTTCCCTTCACACTGTGTGTAGAAATGCTCTTATTTTCACTACTAAACAACCTTAAGTTATACTCTTGTTTTTCTTCTATTTGTTAGCAAATGTTTAAGAGATCCCTAATCAGATCCCTAATCATATTCATTCAGGATTCTTTACACCACATTTCTTCCTGAAAACGATGGTTCTCTACTGTTCTTCAGGTTTTTAAATATTCATTTGACATTTAACCCAATTCTGTAATTTTATCAGTTTTTTTCTCTGCTTAATGCCAATGATTTGACCTTTCTTAAACAGACTAACATCTTTTCCACAACCACGGGATGAGTCTTTCCATATGATGTCTAAGAAATGAGGAGCATTTACATCAGCTGGAGTTAACCAACGTGTTGCTAGTTAAGTGAATCTCCAAATTGTCAGTTGTCAGTTTTGTTACTTGTAATCAACAGAAATGACCTCAGTCAGATGTTATCATCAAGACAACAAGCTACTTTCAAAAATGTTGTAATGCTGCAAAATCTTACTTGGAAAACTGAACAGAGTTTTAAGACTAAATTAGATATAATGCCAGTGGCTCTGTCTAATCCTCTGTATTGATCAGTCAGTCGAAACTCATTCAATTATTGAAGTTGCACACTCAATCAAATACCTGCGACCTGAAACAAAAAAACACAATAAAACCTTACCATGACGTTTAGTTCCAGTTGTCAAGGGCACTACAAGGGCAAATAGCAGAGAAAGATACTTTAGATATTACAATGCAAGAAAATATTTCAAAACAAAAATATCCTTAAAATAAGTTAAGCTTTTATTGCAGTTCCTTAGATTCTAATGAAAATTTGTAATGTATCTCTGCAGTCTCAGAGATCAAAGATCTTCACAAAATTCAGAATTGGTCAAATTGTCATTTCACAAAAATAATAATAATAAATAATTCTTTCAACACCAGTGGAAACTAATACATTCGTGACCCTTCTGAAGACATGTAAAAGGTCTTTCAAGGTAGTTGCAATAATCTATAAGAAAATAACAATGCTGCAGCATTCCTCTCTGACTAAATGTATTAAAATTAAAGGTTCGATTTTTTGTTCTATTTTATTGTCATTGTGAGATGATGCTGCTGTAAGACATACTACAAAAATTACTATTTTTTAAGGCATTACACAACTTTTCCAGTGGTTTTATTCAACGTGGAGGATGCTGTTAGGTGGAGGTAACTACATATTAAAGGGTTTCACTTATCTCACGCACTACCTGAACACAACCACTCACAAGAGCCAGTAGACACGTTAGAGAAAGTTTTTTAAACTGCATGATATTATCCTAAATATAAATAAAAATAAAATTGAAGGTTTCTTCTCTCTAAAACACTGAGTCACGAGCATCTACAGTAAATTTAGTCATTCTCACCATGATGGTTTTTCAGCAAGCAGAAAAGCACTAAAACAAGCTGTGAACAGGTGTTAAAAGTGTTAGCACATTAGCAATATAAGATTTAAAACAGATGATCACTGACTCAGCAGGACAGCTGTGAGGAGAGGTGTGAGGAAATCGGTGTTAGAGAGACAGTTGTCGTTTTGTGTTACCAGTACCTTTCAGGAGCCAAGCTAGAGCTGACTCTCACCAGTCGATGTGCCTCGGAGGAGCCGAGGCCCGTGGAAACCTGTTCATTGTGTCATATGTTGGGACGCTACCATCACAGGAACAAACACGCACACACAGGGAAAATCGTTACCAGACAGACTCAACATTTTACATCCACTTCCTTTTGGTGGCAAGCGGAGAAGGGTGAGCAGTTCATACAACAGAGAGCAAAACATTCTCTGAGTAGCTTACTGTGCAACAGAGTAGTTTAGTGTTGATCAATTAGAACAGGTTTTAAATTATGTAATACTCCTATTGACGCGTGAGTTTCATCCCAAAAGCTTAATGCAACTCAAATAGAAAGATAAGGTTTAATAAAAAGTTGTATTAATCTTGCAAGTTCAAACTGGAAATGAAACTCCTATTTTTTTAAACCGCAACAAGTCAGAGCAAGTCCTCATTTAGATGTTTTACTCTCTGTGTTTATCTTGTTGGTTGGTGCAAACTCATCTGCATCCAAATGCAACTTAAAAAGATAAAACACGCAGTTAAGCATCTGGTTAGATTCAGAAAAGAAAATCAAAACTAGCAACACATCCAGGGACACAGTAAAGCTCAACATGCTTGCCTCTCTCTGAACAAAATGATCAGGTGTACATTCATCGGATTTTGGCCGACACTAAACGAGAGGAAACAGGAGAAGGTTTCATTTCATTCCACAGGAACTTCCCAGCGTCAGAAAGAAAGCAGTTGGTTAGTAATATGGTAGATTCCCTCAAAACCACCAAGCAGAACATTTACAACATGACAGTGAAGTAGTGGTAGCAGACAGATTCATCAGCCTCAAGGCTCCTATAGTTGTTGGAAGAGTCAGACTGATTATTGGGAAATGAAACCCTAATTTCTCTTTGATGAAAGAGAGTTTAAGTGAGGGTATAGTTTTCCTCAGAGTAAAGACTATAATTTTTGTTATATAGTAACAAAATGTGCTCCTTCTTTTTCTCCATCAAGATGTTCCAGCTCTTATTTTTCTAATACTCACCTGTAGTTCACTGTGATAAGCAAGTATTTTGACTACATATAAATTGCAATTACATTTCTTTAAGTTGTGATATTTAAAATGGCACTTCTAACAGATGACAAACCTTTATTAGTATTTGTTTTCCAATAATCCCCAGTCTTCAAGTTGACAGAATACAGAAATCGTTCTTTATATTTATATATTTCAGCCTCAAAGAAAACAGTGGGGCTATGATCTGATGCTCATCAACAAATCCCACACTCCACCCCAAATGTTAAACCACTGCTGAAATTCATTTTAAAGCACTTTTTATCATGGACACCAAAAAAATTGATTCCGGATTGTTTCTAATAAAAGCTACCACTGCTACAATATCACACCCACTTATGCATTTGCGTGTCTTGAAATGACTCCCTCTGCGAGCATGCACTGTGTTCAGCCATATTATATATAAAACCAACTTCCCAGGCATGCATCCACCTCCACCATGACATGCAGTTAGCAGGATAAATAGGAAGTTTACCTTGTCATCATAGGATTAGGAATACCTTGTGAACTCTCACTATGATAACCATTATTACCAATTTCCATACTGAAAATAAAACATCGTGAACAAAAATGGAATGAAAAATGAGAAATGCGACATGCTGAATAAAAATGTTTCCTTTATATGTGGATAAATCTTTAAACAATATCAGGAGATGAATATGTTCTGAGTATAAACCTTAGTGTTTTATTTACACAATTTCTTTTTACAAAAAACACTTGAATGATTGCAAGAGCCCTTCATGAAAGGTACTGTAAGGGGCACTTCTTAAACATAGCACATGACAAAAAGCCACATCGTTCACCCACATGAGCAATTTTGAAGCTCAAAAATGCAAACGAGCACCAAGAATTTAGTAAACAACTTTCTATATACATTACTTGGGGAAAAAAGCACAGAGTGAGAGAAGTTAAAATGAAAAGGAGGTTGGGGAAGAACGTCTTACTTTTTCATGGGAATTGTCTCAACGCTATGGAGATACACAGAAAACAGGAACATAAAAATGTTATTGAGATTTTCAGCAAAAGAAATGCATCAGACGTCCTTCTGTGCAATCCAGCACTGATTGTACAGAGGGAGATGCAGTTGATCAGCTGAGATATTACAATTACTACTACTGTAGATAAAGCAATGAGTCCACAGAGTCTGAACATGAAAAAGGCCCATGAAGAAGAAATAAGAATTGACTAATTTATCAGTGTCTTTTCTTTGTAAAGTGCCAAGTGCTTGACAAAGAAGAATGAATAAAATGAAAAATATGACATGATGGAAATAGTAGGAATGGTTATCACAAAGTAAAATGCCAAGTCCCAGAAACAGAGGAGCTAAAGGGAAGAGAAAACGGAGCAGAAAATAAATCAAAATAGAAAAGTTTAGTAGTACAGAACAGTTTTAGAACCCATTAAAGAACGCATTATAAAGCAAACCAGAAAACTAACCAATTATATTCAGCTACTCAAAAGAAAAGCCTAAAAGATAGAAAGATATCCTGCAACCATCAAATATTTAAAATATATGTGCACTAATTTAGATCTAATTGAGCCATAAAAGAACTAAAATTGCAACTTTATAGTAATAATAGATATAATACAAACATGTGAGAAGAAAAATAAATGCAATAACTCACTCATCATAAACATCCTCTGTGTCCATCCTGCGGTAGTACTTGGCTAGTTTCACAGCTAGTATTACGCTTGGGAGCAAGAATAATGTGCTGCAGCCCAGACCCATCCAGAAAGTGTTCTGTCGAAAAGATAATTTAAAGAATTATATTTTTAAAATTATAAATATTTTATAATTATATTTTTTCATAATTTTATATGAAGTTATACTTTACAAGCTTTGCCTTGTAAAGTATTTATACCTCCTAAGCTTTTTCATGTTTATTTGTAAAGACAATAAAAATTTTAAAACCATGAATCATTTTCCTTCCACTATAAAATTGTGTACCAATTTGTAGTAAGTAATCACTTAAAATCACATTAAAATGCACTGAAGTTTGCGGTTGTAATGTGTAAAAGTTGAAAGGATGTCACTACTTTTGAAATGCATTGGAACTGCTGTTTTTAATTTGGTTTTGGTTTACAGACATAGAATCTACAGTAGATATTGACCTTAATCACTTTGGGCAAGTGATAACACTGCAGAGCAACTAGATTTGTTTCACTTCAACCTTGGGGAGTTAAAGCGTTAAACCTAAACATCTGCACTGAAACACAGAGATCTGCAGTTAACTGCATGAAGCTTGATTAGGTGGGATCTATTTTTATTATTGCCATTGTTACCATAGAATCCACCAGGAAACTGCAGGTCATGATCTGCGCCGTATCCAAGATGTTGCTGAAGGGCTTGCATGGTGCAACCTCCAAAGCCAACTACAAAGGATGTAAACAGGAAATGTTGTCGCACCACTGAACTTCCAATAACCACAACATTTCTTAACTGTGGCACAACGCATCTGTGCATTCTGACTGTTCCTGAACAACAATAACAATAACATTGACACTGAAACAAAAAGGTTTTACTGACATATATGAGAATCAGAGCTAAAATATTTTATTTTTCACTTTGGTTTGAATTCCTTTGGCTTTACTGCAGCAGAAGCCATCGTGCCTCAAAGTAAATTCCTCAGATTTAAAGGAGCTGTAGCTTTTATATTTGTCCTCTCTATATTTACCCCAAAAACTGTTATGCAAGTTTTTTGTTTTCCACTGTATAATACTGAGCTTTTTTTGTAACTCATGCTGCAGAAAATCCTTTCACTAAACATGAACAAAATAATGCATAAAACATTAAATTTACATAATATGAAAATGGTAGATAAACACTTACTGATGTTTTAACCCATTCTATGTACTGATTGAAATAGCCAATAATGGTTGCTGAGTATTTTCTTGTTTCCTGTATGAAATTAGAGAAAAGCTGTTAGTTTAACACAATCACAACACTGAGATTAAGCAAACAGATACATTTACCTGATTGATTAAAAGTGTTGCATTCTGGGAGATGAGGTGCTGAGCAGCTTCAATGGCCTCAAGAACATCTGTGACTTTGTTCTGTAAAGACAAACTAGTCAGTACCAATGTGACTGTAAATATGAATTTTGATAGCAGTTTATTTACCGGGAGGTCAGAAGCTGTCCTCTCCAGGAATCTCATACTCTGGTTCAATGCACTCTTGGAGAAAACAAAAAATAATACATTAGGTTCAGAAGTTAAAGACCAACAGAAAACTGAGAGCAACACAAACACAATGAGTAACATTGATTTAATCTTTGGCATGCTGGAGGATTTTGTTCCAAAATCAAATATCCACAATGCAAAGACATAATCACATACACAACATAAAACAAATAAGGACTGTCCCTTAATTTTGTCTAAAAAAATTACATTTATTTTCGTCATGTGGATATTTTGCACTATTTTTGACACAAATACTTTTGATATCAACTACAAGTTTGTGAAAACAACAATAAAAAGTGTGCCTGCAACAAAATATTATGTCAAAGACAGGTTGTTTGTTTAAAGCTCCAGATAATAAAACAGTTAATGCATATCATATCATAGACTTGTGCTTACCCTTGCTCTAACATATTTCTTGATGGTGAACAGAGAAAAACAAAACAACAAAACATAAATAAATGTTGTGCTGAGAACCAACAATGATTGCATCTGTTCGTCCTACATAATATTTGACAGAGTGGAGAAAATAAATCTAAATATTTCATATTTAATGTGTTCTGACACAAGCCCAGAGGCAACAAGTACTACTTTATTTTACAGAACAGCAGACAAAGCAACATTTTATATAATCACACCTCTATACCGTAGACTGTTACCGTGGAATAATTACTTAAAATTACTGGTTGTAAAAGCAGAAACAAAGAGTTTATAAAGCAGATGGATGTAAAATCTGACCAAAATGTAAAGTGAGAATTTCATTCTCAGCAATGGGAAAAATACAAAATGGTGAAAATGTGAAATGACCATCACACCAACCAAACTAAGGCAACGGACATAAAATGCCGAAGTACAAAAGTCAGTTTTGCTAATTTATGCAGCACCAATTAATTGCAAATATCTTCTCAAGCTTTACATTTACAAGATACAAAGCTCCAATTCATAAAAGGAAATATATAATTAAATCAATCTAAAACAATTTAATCCTATGGGGGGAGAAAATTTAACTGTATACATCCAGTTCCAGTACAACATCTCTAAATCCACCAAGGTTTGCTCACCTGGATGGAGTCTACAGTATTTATGTCTTCATTGTTTGGTGCAAGTGAGAGAATTACTTGTTTTCTTCTAATATTAACTGTATTTATCAGAGATTTATTCCATTACATATTGAAAGTGTATGTCATCATTTTTGTATTGTTTTTATGTGGTTTAGGGTGAATAACTATGCAAATCTGGTCAAAACTGAGTTCTGCTGAAAGTATCTGGGACACGCAGTGGGGATTACCATGGCCTGCTCCATTGGAGTGATCTGTTGTCTGTGGATCCGCTGCAGAGTGGCCACATGGCCTTTCAGAGCTGCCTGCAGAGGTCCCCTGGGCTGGAGAAGGAGAAAAAAACAAGTCAAGTTTTATTCCAAAAGAAGAGGAAGAAACAAAAGACTGCGTTTTTGAGATTCCTGCTGCCCAGGCATTTCTTAAACTTTTGGTCACGTAACAGAAAACAATGCATGTTTTAGTTCTCATTCATCATACATCAGGAAAGAATCAAATGGTTTATAAATGTAATCCTTTTTAAAAAAACATCTTTTCCAGTTTACCAAACTGCCCATTTTTAAATAATTGCATTTTGTTTTTGCATTTGAAAGTGCACAAATATTTAGTTTTTGCCAACGAAATCATTCTGCATGAAAGCACACCAGTATCTGTGTAGCAGCATCTGTTAAAAGAACTTAGTTAAAAAGATCACTCTCCACCACAATTTGAGAGAACAAATGCATTAAAATAATCTCTTGTGCAGAGATGAAATAATATGAAAGTCCACAATCTGAATGTTGGTGCATCAGCTAATGTAGGCAGATCAGCTTCCTTACCATCAGGTCTGTCTGGGACTCCAGCTCTTTGGCGAATGAGAGAACATCCACCACAGTGACTCCTTTATGCACCTTAAGCAGACAAAGAAATCAGTAACTCAAACACTGAGCTTGGATGGCTGCACACACATTTATTAAATAGAAAGTTATCTTTTAGACATGTAAGTATTGATAATGAAGTGAAGAATTTATAGTTTATACAGTGATTTTCTTCAGGCATATTTGTGGTTTACATAAAAGATAAGAACAATTTGCCCCTGTCCCTTACATAATTAATGACTGCTATGAGCAGAAAGTCTTAAAATTAATTCTTGAATTCTGCATTTGATACATCCAGACATTGTTGTTCTTAATTTGCCACCAACATGCAGGTCAAAGCTTTACAAAAACTTTCAATTTAAATTGCTCACAAATTTTGAAATAATTGCAGTTATTCTTCAAATCAATGTACAGAAAAAACACGGGATTGTAATTTATCGTGTTTTTCTTCAGCTATGGCTTTTAGGTCACCTTAATGCAACTGAATCAGATCAAATCTCTGGTTTCCTTGTACAACTCAGAAATCAGAAGCTTCTGACTGAGAGAATGAAAGTTAAACTAAACATTTCACACATTTGCTTGTAGATTCAGTCTATAGGATAATTACTTTTTTGCCCTCAGTCTCAGGTCTTTAAAGTGAAGCTGACTGATTGATGAAAAGAGCAAATGTCACGTTCTAGCACAAACCTTCACACCTTTGGCCTGGATTGGATCCTTATTGGATCATTTAGCTTTAGCAGTCCTTCACAGAACTCTGCCTGAAGCTTGTTAACTGATTTAGGTGTTGATAAACTTAATAAGTCAATTGTTAAATAATTTAAATCTATTTTTTTCACAGACATAATTTAACAATTGCAACAATTTATACATCATAACCCAAAAATAAAAACTATTCAAACCCAACCACTGAAAGCATGCTTTTCTCCTGTTCATGTGTTTCTATAATCACAGTATATGTCACCTCGTCAAGGTAGTCAGCGTAGTTGATCTCTGATAAGCCAGCTTCAGAGAAATCTAGGAGGTTCTGCTTCCCCTCTGCTTCTAACAGGATTATCGTTCTCAGGTCAATCCGAAAGTTCTCCAGCTGACGCACCACATCCTTAGTGAACTGTAAACACAACCGGGGATCAGAAGTTTGGGTGAGAATATAAACCCTGAACTCAACTTTCACATTTACAGGTCAAAATCTTCTGTCTAAATAGGGCAGATGTCTGTAACAATGTGGCAGCATGCTACATGCAGCATGCTACATGGTGGCTTGTAGAGGTAGAAGGTAAAATGATGACAGCAAAATATTAGGAAATCCTACAGGACAATTAGTTTCCATCTACCAGAGAACTATGACTTCAGAGAACATTTATTTTCCAGCAACACAACGACCTGAAGCACCAAGCTAAAGCTACACAGAAATGGTCCAAAGACAACAAGGTGGATGTTCTGGAGTGGCCTAGTGAAAGTCCACACCTCAATCCAACAGGGAGTCTGTGGCAGGGCTTGAAAAAGACTGATCGTCATGCAACATGGCAGAGCTCGAACCCATTTGCAAAGAAGACTGGAGTACCATTGCATCATGGGAATTTGTTCTTTTTATGCCATTTGTTTAACTTGAAACTTTTTAAAAAGAAGATAATAAGAGATAAGAAATATATACTTTGGTATTTACTTGAGAATCTCTTGCTTTCCATTTGTGCTATAAAAAAGAATTTGTCCCTGTTTGCACCAAGACTAATTGGATTAATAGGAGAAACTACAAAAGACTTTATTAGGTCTTCTTTTATTTTGAGGTCTTCTGAAAACCACAGTCATCATTCTCAGACATGTCTTTGCAGAAAAAAAATTGAAAAAGAATGCCTAGACCAAAAAATGTCTGCTTTCCCAGCCAAGAAAGATGTTTTTTTGTGCCACTATAAAGAGAACAAAAAAACACATTGCGACAGTAAACCAGTTTCTAGGATAACTGTATGGGCACGTCAAAAGTTTAGGATTTTCCAGAAAACTAAAAATGTTAGTCATATAAGTTTTTACTGTGTGTTTGTTTTCTTCAGTGGGGTAAAAATGAATGCTGTTTTAGAGTCCAATCAAAAGGGAAGAGACTATCTACCAAAGAGCGACAGTATAATCAGGTTTAGAAAGAAGGAAGATGATGAGCAGTTGGTATTGTCTTAACTTTTTATTAAGATGTTACTCTCCACATCAAAAACACCGTCTATCATAGATAACATAAAATGGTTAAAAGTTTAAATTGTTTCATATCAGATTATTGCATTTTATTATTAATCAAATATGGCTATATTATTGATATCCAAAGGAATTTTAATGTTCATGATTTGATTTGGTGATGTGGACAAAAAGTCTGATTGGATAATAACTACACTGGTTCTCCCAGACAGCCAATCAAAGATGTATTACAATATCAAGAATACAATCCTCTTTTCTGACTTTGACTTGATAGGAGAGCACTAATGAAGACTTATTTGTAATATGAACCATCATTACTTCCGAGAATGTATTGTTACTTCAGGATGCACATAATTTGAATATTACTCTATATAACACTGGTGACTGACTGATATGTTGATGGGAAATTAGTAGTGAAATGTTTGTGCATGACCTTGTTCCACATTGTTTAATTTTGTTCATTCGAAATTAGCTGTCAGCAGAAATAAATAGCTGCAGCCAAAGAAGACCATATAATCCCACTCAAAACAATATTTAGTCAGTTTTTTTTCCCTTCAGAGTATCACATCCCACAAACTGTCAGGCAGTCCGCATTTTTTCACACATTTAAATATTATGTGTATAATGTAAATAAATAGCTTCTTCAGCAAAGTACTGATTCAAGGATGCAGAACGTAGAGGGAATGCCACATTTCACATTTTTTTTGCAGTCTAATTGACTTAAGGGATCATCAGTATGACAACTGAAAGAAGCTCATTCATAAAACTATGTTATCATGTTTAATGTTTACAACATGTTTGAAGATCTTTTCCAGTTTAATAAAAGTTTTCTAACTTCTGTAACTGTGTTTATCAGATTTATTTACTTTCTGTACATGATTTCCACCAACAGCATAAACCTATACTATAGAGTACCATATACAGTATGTTGTGATTACTAACCACTGTGGTGTTCAGGAACGAGGAGATGTTGAAGACTTTATCCAGACGCAGCGCAGAGTAGATGCCTTTGTTCTGTTTGCAAGTACTGAAAATGTCAAACATAAAGGCAATAAAACAAAGGGGAGAGAGAGAAAAATCAGTTTTATACCAGTCTGAGAAAAAATGTTTGCTGCCACCATGTGTAATTAATTGGAATTACAGAGCTGATGTGTTTCAAAATCGGAAGCTGGACCATTTACTCAAAAAGCTAAAGTCTTATAAAACTAACATTTAAGCAACCAACTGGACTCAGTCAGAGGAGTTTTCTTATTAAAGTTAAATCCATGTCTGTTTGTAAATGTAATGACTTTGGGTCTGCCATCGCAGCGTACTTATGAATCCCCATCAAGCAGGAGGATGATGAAAGCTTATGTAATCATACAGAAGTAAGCTGCAGAAAAGCAGTACTAAAGTGTAAAAAATGACACTAATTAGCAACGGCAAGTTAACTGCAGTTCCTTTCATTTGCATTCCCCCTTCCGTGTGGATGAAATATGCAACTGGAGACTCAATGCCACAAGCAATGAATGTGCCACAGCAGAAAGTTTTAGCAAAATATGAGTAACCTCATTAGTTGATAACTCAACATCTAACAGAAATTTTTTAAAAAAAGTTTAAAATGCATTCATCAATGCTTTCTAAGATTTTAAATATAAAGAAGATAGATACAGAGAACACTGAATGCATTGCTGTTCATAGTCACCCCACATTTCTTTATAATTTAAAGATCTTGTTTTCTGCGTTGCTGTTCTACTCTTCATATGCAATATTGTTTATGTATTGCTTAAAAAGGGTTTCTAACTGTCTACATAAGAGACATGTGTTTACCTCAACTGAAAGCATTTTACATTTGAATACCTGCTAAAAACCTGAATATGTTTATTTGAAAATAAATTTTAAATAAATTTGGGATCACAACAGAACTTTGCAAAATGTTAGTATATAATATAATATTTCTGAGTTTTCCTTGCCTGTACAAGCTTTCCGATGTCAGCTCCAGTTCAGAGTCATTGTACATGTAGCCTGGAATGAAATTCTTCCACTCTGGGTTGATCAAGTATGGGGTGTCAACGACCTGGTGAAAAAAAGACAGAAGAAATGTCAAAGGTCTCTCGTACATTTATGTTAATATGTATTCTTTACATTAAAGCGATAAGAAGTCTGTAGATGTATAGTTTGTGGAATTGTAGCTAACATGGAGTGGAGTATTGCATCGCATCATTACAACCCCATTCAGGCCTAACATTACGACCAGTGAACACTAAAGTAAACAACCGTGATTAACCAATGACAGGTTAATGATAACCTGTCATTGGTGAAAGCAGCAAAAAGCAACAAACTCAAGGATTTCCATATGGGGAACAAACATTGGCAAATGTGGCTTGACCCATCTGACTTCCTACTTTAGCACAAATTACTCAAGAAGTTCATGCTGGTTCTGAAAGAAAGGTGTTGGAACACATACTGAAGCCCAGTTTGTGTATGCTGTTGCTTATCTGCAGACCTTGCAGGGTTGAAACAATATTCCCTGACATCTGTGGCCTTTATCGCCAGAAATGTGCACTTTGCTATAAAGCAAAATGGCTCAGAAATTGTTTGAGGAGCACAACAAATTTGAAGCATTGACTTGGCCTCCAATCTCAGTACAATCTATGGTGAAAGTACTCTTACACATTTATAAATAGTTACATTTTCTTGTTTTCATACTGAAAACCCATAAATTAAAAAAAAGAATGTTCCAAAACATTCCTTCTGATCCAAAGAGAGGTTGAAGGCAAGTGTTAAGAAATAATTGTTGTCTGCTTTTTTCACTTGCCTTGAAAAGTTCTTTGGTGTGAAATGGCTCACAAAGAAGTTTCTCCATGTTTCCTCCTGCCAGAAAGATGGTGGTCAACACTCCCATAAGCATCCAGGAGAAAATGAAGCTAAATCCAACACCGCTGTGGACAAAAACAAATTCAGGTGGGAATTTCTGATTTATGTTCACAATGTTAACAGTGAATATTTTTATTTTACAATCAAACTAATTGAAAATCTTGAGAACAAATAGCTGTTTGGAAACCAAAAGACGGGACTGCTTAAGGTATAAAACCTGAGTTTCACTAGGATATGTTAGACTTACGCCATCAGCAGTGTTCCTCCTGTATTGGAGATACATCCTCGTGTCGTTGGTGAGGCATGCTTGTCGTATCCCAGAGTGCCGCACAGAAGGCCCAAATAGTTAAAGGCCAAAACCAGAACCACCATGCAGCACAGAGCGATACAGCCGATCCATCTGTGAACATCAAGCAGAAACTAAACAACATGTAGAAGCATCAAGACCCAGGACAGATTTTTTGAGTTAGGAACAGTTTGAGCTTATCAGAGGTTTCCAATAATCAGTATGAATGTCTCGGAATAAAATCAACTCCCAACAGCTGTTGTTGGTTTATCTGGGAAATAATTTCAGCCACACCTGTTAAATTAAGTGAGTCACGTGAAGGTGCTTGCTTTTAAAAATCACACCTTTTTTTATTTGAACGTCTTGCAAAACTGCATTACAGACCATCCGCACTATTTTTTGAAATAAAAAAAACTGGGCGTTTTTGTGATAATTATATTTTATTTGTACAAAATAATGATACATTTCTATTTTAGAGGCCCATGAAATAGGACCTAACCTTTCCTGCACTGTAAAACATTTTCCTGTTCTTTATGCAAAGAAAATCGTTCACTTGTCTGGACATCATTTTACCTGTAGAAGTCCATTTTATCAACTTCAGGATAGTAGTCTTCGATTTTGGCGTGTGCATGGCTGATGAAGATGGTGAAGTTAGACAAGCAGGTCTGCAAAGGGAAAGCTTTGGAGAAGCTACTGATGTTGTTGCCGACACTGTCCACTAAATTCTGGACACCTAAATGAAAGATCAGTCATTAGAAAGAATGCTATTACTAAGGCAACAAAAGAACCGACTAATTCTGAATTAATCTTGTGTTTCAATTGATCTGATCTTTAGATGAAGCTTAAATGAAACAGCAGACATGGGTGTAAAGATATGATTTTGAAATGTTCACTTTTTGCATCTGTCTCATCATGCACACTTACAAAACAAATAAAAATAAAAAACTATTACATTAATTTACACAATTAGAACATAATGTGCACAGCAGAAGTTGTGTGTTTTTGGGTTTGCTTTTACTAGACACGTACTGTTGACAACGCTTCTTGTCTGTTCAATCACAATGTGCGGTGTGTCATTCAAAGAGGAAAAACCCTGAGAGAAAGAGAAGATATCAGGCTTTTAAAATTCATAATGCCATAAAAAACTAAAAGTTTTTAAAAATTACACATACTAGTGATACTGGTTAAAACCAGTTTAAAAATGTGGAGGAAAATCCTTTAATTTATTCACACTCACCCTGTGGACGACAGAGCTGAGATCTGTTTTCACTACATTTTTCATCTTTTCCAGCTGAGGGTTCACATTAGGAAGCTAAAAATCAGTGAAAAAAACATCAATAAACATGAACACTGATGCAAAAGGAAGATTACACTGTTTGGCATCAAGAATCTAAGTTCTCCTTTTTCTCATCGATTTCTCTCACAATTTCCTGCAGAGAGCTGAAATTGATGAGTTGACAAAATGTTGAAGCAACATTTTGAAGAAAATGTTGCTTCCTCTCCAACTAAATTGTAATTCATCCTACAATCTAAGGCCAATGTGAAAGAGACTTTAATAACTTTTATAAAATTGCATGCAGTTAGACTGCAGCCACAGTCATTAGACTTTGAAGTCATATTTGAAATGTCAGTACATAACATCAGACATTATGAAAGCCAGAAGAGCTTGTTTGTGTTGAGTTCAATTGCAAAGTATCTCTATAGTACTATATTTGAAAGTAAAGTAAAGCCATTCAGATTATTGTTCACATCATATTATATTCTCAGATTGTGTAGTAGTTTGTTTCGTACCCGGGTGAAATTTGCACTGATCTGCAGCTGGGACAGGGACTGGCGGATGCTGCGACAAAGCTGAGCCGTGGTGGCGTCCGATTCCTCGTCATGACACCCGGGGTCATCGAGGGTGCGGTTGATGCTGTCGCAGACTTGGCTCAAGTTGAAATGAAGTTTTCCGGCTCCTTCCTGTAAGACCACCAGAGATACACTGATGTTCTCCAGGGCCTCCTTGGTTTCCCTCATGGCTGAAAGGAACCAGAACAAAAATGAGGTGAAGAAGAGGATTTGGTTGCTGATATGGAAAAACCAGGCATGAGAGCTAAAATGTTTATGTTCCCTTGAAACATAAGTATAGAAGTGTTCTTTATAGCCCTTCAATATAATAGTTTATGGATGGAATAATATTTGAAATTAAATGAGGACTTTAAAAGGCTTACCACAAAATGACTCATAAAGAGGGAAATGATTTATGAAAATCTCATAATTCTATCCTGGTAAAATGGTTTATGATATGCAAAAACACACTGAAATTATTAGCAGCAATGCTTTTTTCTCGTTTTTCAACATAATTGGACCAGTCTTTCAGTTGTATGTGTGACACTTTAGTTTTAACATCAGCATACATACAAAAAAAAGAAACAGAATATATAATGTGTGCTTCTGTTTCACACATTCAGACTCACAAGGGGACATTAACACTTAGAAATCACCAGGCCTGACTTCAATACAACATGTAAACTTCCTTCTCACCAAGGTGAAAACTAATTTTTGTTTTTCCTGGAACAGCAATGATGTAAATAATTGTTTTTTATTATTAATGGTGTAGTTAGTGAGGAGCTCATTGTTTTGTAATCGAGAGTTTTGCAAAGCAGCAGTCAGTGTTCGCTAAAAGTCCCATGATATCCTGCAGCAAACATTCAACATTAAACAGGATAAGGAGTAAGAAGACACTGGCAAATGCTGGAACAGTGACAAAAAATGCAATAGGAGAAATGGCCACACTGACACTGTAACATAGATACTTTGTAAAAAGAGAGATGGTTAATTATAATTATTATATTGAGTTCTTCAGGAACTCATAAACGGCTTTTTGGTCTTCTTCAGGTGTGCCTTGAAAAGTATTTGCAATTTTTTACATGTCATCATCTCACAACCACAAAGTGAATGCATTTTATTGGGAATTTATGTGACAGGCCAATGCAAAACAGTACAAAATGGAGAAGAAAACGAAAATAATTCATGGATGATTCATAAAGTGAAGTTGGGATTCTGACAAGACTAAATGTGGAAATGTTTGTACTTTTAAAAAGCACAGCATATTTTAGGTGACTAGTCATATTCTTTTTGTTGTTGCAGGTTAGTTCAAATGAAATTATGACAAACAACAAACATGTCACCATGAGGGAACACAGTTGAGATATTCAGATGCAGGTTGATGTTGGTTTGGACTTTTAGTGAGATCAATTGACATAAAACTGCACTCAGCAACATTGTCATCCACATAAATGAAGAAAAAAAGTTAATTCTCACTTTAGTAGAAAGTGAGAATGGAAGTAAACAATACCAAATAGGAAAAAGCAAATTCAACCCTCGAAATATTTCTCATCATAATCCTCTTCCTAGTTCCTTTTTTTTTTTTTGAAAGACAGATGTTGCATCATGCAATTTTAATGTTATAATTGTTCTCTATGAAGATGTGACTTGATGATCAGGGAGGTTTCAATTTTCAGGAGAAAAACCCAGGAGGATCAGATAGTAGGAGCAACAACAGCTTCAAAAGTCACAACATTAGGGATAAAACGACTGGATCATCAGTTAGTCATGGAGTCGCTGAGTTACCTTTGATGGCTCTCTGGATTTTCACTTTATGAAAAACATAAACAATATAAACCATAAAAAGAAGTAATAATGATTAAAAGTCAAAGACTTGCTTACAAGAATATTGTAAAAGTGTTTGTCTTAAAAAACGTCTACTCCGTAAGTTTAATTCATAAAACAGCAACGAATGCAATATGCTGATAGTAGCAGGTCATTAAATGAAAGTTAGTAAATAAAAGGAAGAAAAAAGTGTATTATTTACCTCCAGCCATATTAAGCACTTGGTTTAAAGCAGGATGGACCTCTTTATCTAACCGTACATGTATCCTTCCCCCGAGTAATGGACCTATGTCTGTAAGAAAACAGAAACACATCTATAAAGCAAATGTAATTTCTCTATAAATATAAAATAAATGTAACATTATTGTGCCTGGCTGCAAAGTTAGGTTTTTGTTTTGTTTTGGGTTTTTTTCCCCAATTTCTAACCAAAAATGGTCTGCAGGCAGGAAAGAACTGCCTGCAGAAGAAAACTTGAATATCAAAGGAAGCCTCCATTACAGTCACAGCTGGAGCTTTTAGACCCAGATATGTCGCTAATCAGTTGTAAAAACAAGTCATGGATAAAGGGAAGTAAACAAAATGTATTACCAAGAAGAAAAGCTGAGTGAATCATTTATGCCTACTTAATTCACTATCAGAGGCAAGAAGAAGATCTACTTACTATCTAGGTCATAGTTGACTTTGTTCTTGACGGTGGCGTATTGGGATATTAGGTAATCAATTTGCTGCAAACAGGAAACACAAAGCAAAACAGGCTTACAAGGAAGCATACAGAAACTAGTTCATTAGTTTCTGAATAAAAAAATGAGCTGAGTTTTAGAAGACCCTATAGGTAAGAATATTAAATAACAGAATGAACATGAAATGTTCTCAAAACACCAAAAATCCTCAAAACTCAGATAAGAAATTGTAGTCCTTCCAACTCAAAAGAGGCATTTTCCCCCCTTTTACTACAGAATGAAACAATAACACAAAGGCTGACCACTCAATGCTTAAAACATTGTCATTGTCATTTAAGTCACATTTAAACCCATAAAATTAAATATTGGTAGTTTACAGAAATACAATGTTAATATATTTTCATCATATTTTGACATCTTATTCCTCACACTTGTTTGTTAATAATATTAATAAGTAATAAAAACTTGATTGTTTGGATCAGATCAGTCAAAAGATTATACATCTCAACAGTAGAATATCATCAAAAGATAATTGGGAAATTCAAGTCAACACCAACCTTCAGACTGAAATCATTGTAGTTCTGGGTATCTCATTTTAATCTCGCCTTAAGTCAAGAATAATTAAATACAGATGTAACATGGTCATGTAGCATGTGAATCTCCCCACACTCTTGAAAGCACTTTGCCACAAAACCATTATCAACTGAGGATTCCAGTTTTTAGATTGAATTACTAAAATTAATTAACTTTCAAATGATCTTAGAATTAGAGGCAGCTGTTATTGCTGTGTTTTTATTTTGTCTCACCATTGGTGTGTCATTAGCAAAGGTATGCAGGTCCCTCATGTTGCTGTTAACCAGACGGCGTATGTTCTTCACCTGAGAGCTCAGGTTCTGGTTGGCTGCATACGCACACAGAACTCCAATCCTGTAAACAATTGGCAGAGGCAAGTAAGATGATATTACTGTCTCACAGCCAGGCATTCAAATCTTAAAAGCAGCGGGTTCTGCAGAATGGGATGATGGCATGTCAGCAGCAGTAGGGGTCAGCCTTTCCCACTTTTACTTTTACATTAAAGCGCCTGTAGAACTATGTAATATTATTATATAAATTCAATATAAATAACAACAAAAAGTGGTGATTGTAGTTTGTTTACAAACGTTTAATCTCAGGTACTCAGGATATAAACAAATCTAAATTTAATGAAAAAACAAAAATACATGGAGCGGGTCATTAAAGGAAGTCTCCTGTATGCTTCAAACAAACCTGAATAGCTCACAAGACTTAATTGGCTCCAGGAACATGAAGGGAGCTAGCCCATAATATTAGGCTGTTTCCATAACTCATTTCCATCCCAGCTGAAAGCACCTCACTACCCCTGCTACTGTAAGTCTGTTCGGCGGTTCCTGTGAGCATGGCTGTAGCTCCAGGGGTGATCAGACTTCAGAAAAGATGGTTCTAAAGAAGTCAGAATTCATAAAGTGGGATTGTACTGCACAGAGAACCTCTTTCATGGAAATGCCTCAGTGGAATAAGCAGCTTTATGAATGATGTAAGATGACTTGCTGAGAGGAATAACAAAGGGACTGACTCAGAGGCAACTGGGATGGTTTAGATCAATAGAAATGAATCGGGTTGTTGTGACTCATTGAATAAAAAAGCAGTGGAGGGGTGAGTGTGTGTGTGTGTGTGTGGGTGTGTGTGGGGGTGTGCGGGGGTGGGTGTGTGGGGGTGTGTGTGTGTGTGTCTGTTGTTCAGCATAAGTACAAAAGCAACTTGTACATATGTGATGCAGTGAAGATGGTGTGTGTAGTTTATTCTTACAGTGTTCTGAGTAGCAGCTGCATTAGTCACAGTCTTTATCCTGAATAAAATCCGATGTGACATTAAACTGAAGACATTTCCCACATTAGGGCAGTAATGTTTGTTTAGACAGGGCATGATGAGATTTACTGTTTCCAATTTCTTCTGACTCTCCTACATGTGTACAAGTGCTTCTCTACTGAGCAGTAGCAAGAGAACTATGAAGGTATTATATTTCATTTTTCTACTTTTCAATTGGAAAATTTACACAAAATTAGTAATGCAAGGACATTAACATATTAATTTCAATTATGCTATTACATAAATTTTAAAACATTAAGAATTTCAAAGCAAATGATTGTGTTTTTTTTCCTTATATATAAACATTCAGAACGTAACCTTTGTGTTCGCCTGTTTCTAGTACACCCATAAATCTGACACACAACTGACGACAAGGTCGCTTCTCTTGGCTCAATATATGCTTCAAAAACAATCTGATGAAATGCTGGAAAAGAATAGTTGTGTTAAAGTTGTGCTAAAAGGAGCTAGGTTACATGAGCAAAGCTATTCAAGCCTAAAATAAGATTTTAGTGAAAATATCAGCAACAAACAAAGAGCAAGAAGTGCATGTACCCAACTCTAATATCAGCAACCACAATCCAAATTTCTAAAGAACTATTTTTTGTAGACGCTACAAGAATGATTAGGACTTTCTAAAATACATGACAGCCGAATAGGTTTGATAAGTTTTTGCACCAATGTGATGGTTGAATAACCTCGATATCAGGTTAAAAACAATAAATGTCTCTGTTGTTAAGCTCACGTCTATTTATTCAATAGTTTATCAGTAAAAAGGGTTTTGAATTGAGAATGTTGCTTATTATATCGATTCATGGTTTTTGATCAAAATGCAATTAGTTGCGAATAAGACCCTCCAATTAACTTGATTAACATTTTTAATTGAGTCCCACCACTACAATTGACTTGATTTGACAAAAGCAGGGCTTCACAAAGTCCGTTACTGAATAGGTTGAAACTTGTGAATTAGCCAAATGAGAAGAGTGAGACACAGGAATGATAATTTACCAGGGAAAGATCAAAACTGTCAACTTCAACCACAAATCTTTTGTTCAGCCTTGTCTCTCTTCTGTTTTTTTTTCTTTCCTTATTGTAAATATACAGTTTCATAAATTTGACATAATTTAAGTTTTTGCTAAATTTATGAAATCAAACTTTCTTGCTCATGTTTTCCACTCAGGGTCGCATTGGGTCTTCCTAAATGCACACATTACTCAATATGCTGTACATGTTAACATCAGGCTTAACATTAAACTCATATTTCCCTTGTGTAGAATCTGAACTCTGTTCCCTCTGTCTCCCTTTCAGCCCACCTCCTTCTGCTTGTCTTTGTCTCTCGCTCACTCTGTCTCCCTGGTGTCCAGCAAGGTCACTGGAATCTGGTGCTTAACAAAGAGTCTTTGAGCGAAAAGCAAAGCACTTAGCAAGAAGCTGTGGAGAGTCTCGTCTGTCACACTACAATATATATGTATGTTTTAATTTGATTTATATTTATACCACACTAATAGGAGAAACATAAAAATCTTTAAACGGACGAGTTGTACTTTTTCTAACCTAAAGTGTTAAAAGTTTCTCTTTGAAAACTTTCTTTAAAGATTTAAAGAACAATCTGTTTTGTGAAGCTTAAGATAAGTAAGGAATGGATGATCCAACAGCATTCTCATTTCCTTTATGTATCATAAATTTTCTCTTGTTTCTACCCAGTGGGATGCGAACATTACAGCGAAACAACAGGCATGCAATTTAATATTCACAGCATGCAAATTCAGCTTTTCTACTGCTGATTTGTGTACCTCATTAATTTGAAAAATACTGCCAAAAACAGACAGATTAAATTGGGGCCAAATGTTCAATTTCAACCAAGACACAGAAATGTCTTAGATGTTTGCAAGGCAGAACCTGAGGCTTCACTTCAATATTGGATGTGTTACCTATTATAATAGGGTTTTTTTTCTAACTGCATCACATATGAATGATTCCACGAAAATCAGAGACTTGTTTGTTTTAATAGAGTTGTGTAAAGTAGTTATGAGAATTACATGTGAAACAAGAAGAAACATCACTCTAAAAGTGCTCAGATTGGAGAAACACACACCTGAGCAGTAGCTCTCTGCTGCTCCTCCAAAGGTACCTGTTGCTTCTCTGATTAAGGCCATCCTCAAAAGGCAGTTAGTTTAGCTGGACATTCATGTCCAGTTGTGCTACACTCTTTCCATTTCTGTGAGATGGATTGAACGGTCCTCTATAAGATGTTGGAATGTTGTTTTTTATTCTAATTCTGCCCTAAATGTCCCCGCATCCTCCTCCCTGACCTGTCTGCTGTGTTCCTTCAAGATGCTGTTTGTTCACTGAAGTTTCTAACAAATCTCTAAGGCCTTTATATAACAGACATATTTAAGATTGAGATTAAATTACTAACAGCTGGATTATCTTTAGTAATATATGTGACTTCTAAATTATTAAATTAGGTTTTTATGTGTTTCAGAAAAAAGGGTATGAATAAAATTCATGCCACACTTTTGAAAACCATGTGTTGTTTTTCTCTAGTTTATCTTATAAAGGTCCCAATGATATTTGTTGCTCTGATGTTAAAAAACTCTCCTGTAACAAAATCACTTTATTATTCATAACATCAACTCATTTTCCATTAATCTGGTTTCATGAATTATTCCTTCTTTGGTTTAAAAATATTGGAATGAGCCACTAGCATGTTGTGTTCTAAGTTTGTCCGCTACATTTAACTTTGGCAAATGGTTGCACGTCTGTGTGGCTTTTTTTTTTTTTTTTTGTGCCTCGTTTTGACCAGAGGGGAAAATTCAAACACAGCGGGAAAGGGACTTACCTCTAACAACTCTGGAAAAGGGCTTTAATTCTTGTTTGAGAAAAAGCCAAATGACACATGAAACTCTTCCCTAAGGGTGGGAGCCTCAGAACGGCAGATGAAGAAGAGCATCAGTCCAGTGCAGTGCTGCAGAATCTAGGCCACTACTGGGGGCTGGGAAGTGTGTGTTACATGGTCTAGTGGCTCCATAGCTTTTACAAACCAACAATGGCTGCATTCAGCATGACTGTGGCTGCAAGGCTGGGGCAGTCGCCTTTCAGCCGTCCCCTTGTTTCACTCTGCTGGAACTGGACCTCATTCCTCCCGTCTCTCAAAAAGACATCAGCTTTAGTCTGAAACGCTACTGTAAAGTGTAACTGTCACCTTCACATGAGGGGAAAAAGTTTGGGATTGTGCTGTGACAATCCAAAAAGTATGAAATTAGGACACTACTTTATTTTTGGCACATCTTTGTTTATTTTATTTATTTTTTTGTTAATGTTATCTAGGTATTCTGCACAGAAACAGACAGATTAGGGAATGTGGGACAAATATGTGCTGAGTTAAACATTCTGGAATCAAAACAAAGTATACTGACACATCCTATGCTCTGTGTCTGCTGAGAAGTGCCTAACAAATACTATAAAAAGAAAATTATCACAGTCTTTTTAATAAGACTTTAATACCAGCAAGCAATATGTGTGACAAACAGTATGCTTGTTAATCAGCACACAACTTTATGGATGCCTGAGCAGATACCCTGACTAATTAACCAGAAAACATAGGCTTGTTATTCTTACCCTATAAAGAGCAGGACAACAAAAAAATATCCATTTCCTCTTATAGTTCTAGATATAGTGAGTGTTTATTATGAAATTTAAAAAAAAGAAAAATGATAATAGCATTTTAATTATCAAGATCATATGTTTAATTTGAGGTATTAGGGATAAGTGATTATTTTATTCATTCTTTTTTGTTATACAATTTATGCAGCTAGTTTAATCATTTTTCACAGTGTTTTTTTTTCTCCTCACAGTTCATCAGGTCAGTGTTGACACCCGGCATCATGTTACCACCACAGTTTCCTTATAAAGTCAAGATTTGGTTGCATCCCCTGACATTTATTCATTGCTCTTTAATCTGGAGTCAACTACAACTCTAATGCTGTGAATGAAGAATAAACAAGTCGGTTTCTGACAAAAAACTCATAAAATATTAAAACATTTATGATTTAAGTGGCTCTGTCTGAATCATCTAATATTCTTTTTTCTTCTATTAATATTTATAGGTCTTAAGTTGGAAATAAATATTTCATTCATTTATTTATACATCTTAATTTCAGAAGTTAGATGTTTTCACATCTATGAGTTGCAGGAGAGAAGTCTCACTACAGAAGACCACAACTCCTTCAACTAGTTCAACAAATCATGAGTTTTCTTAACATAAAATGCTTTTTACTCAGTTGCTGAAATTAACTTTCCTACATGTTTTTTTAAATATAAGGATGTTTGCCTTCTTTCATTTCAGAGCCAAAACGGACCAAGCTGTATAAGAAATCTTGTTTTTGGGGCAGGAGAGGATCCTAGCTTTGCAGAAACACAGCACCTCTAAGATGTAAAGCACATCTCAGAGCCATGCAGCTTTCCCTTTTCATTTCTTTTCTCTCCCAAGGAACAATGTGCTATATAATCTCTTTAACCAAAACTCTGCAAGAATGCCTGCCTGTGCACCTCAGTCAGTCTCACAGTGGAACATGCTTAAATTTGCATGTTAAATTGTTTTAAACACACCACAAAGTAAACTGTGCAAAGATAAAGTGGTTTTCCATGGATGAAACAGACTTGTGAAAATTAGAAATTGATTAATAGGGATGTTTTGCATTAAGAAGATAAATTTGAGGATTCATTCTTAGGATGGCCTCTCTTGTTAATTAGCTGAGGAATGATTTGTGTCGAGCTGCCATTGTGTGTTGAAGGTGGAAGCAGTGGGAGAAAAACGTGTAGTTTGTTAATGGAAAAGCAAATAAGTCATGAGGCACTACAGAGACCATGAAAACACACATTCAATAACAAATCTGTTCTAACAGAAAATAAGTCAGGCTCCAGGCACAAGAAGCTGATAAAATAACAAAGCAAAGATTTTCTTGAATAAAGAAAACTGTGGAAATGCATAAGACTAATTTGTTATGCTATTTTCACTGGTGTTTGGTTGAATTCATTGATGGAGCAACTTTGAACAAAAAAACATTACAATTTGGGTGCAAAGGGGCAAAAAAAATCTATAAAAGAAAAAAGAAAAAAGAGCATTTGTTGCATGCTGATTGCGTTGTAGCAATATTCTCCCATACAGTTTTAATATATAATATCACTGACTGTGTGAAGTTTTGCTCAGCCTGTGCTTCCACCATGGGCCTTATTAAGATGCACGTCACAGCTCCACAGTACTGTTTCACATAACTACACTACTTATAGTGGAAATAACACTTAAAATATTAAAAGTATTCTGCTCAATGAAATATTCCTGATTATGCACACTAGTAATGTGGAGGGTAGTATCAATCCAATATACTGCTGTTAAGGAATTGAAGCAAGATGCTTCTGTAAATTTCCCTCTACTTTAGGCTTCATACTGTAATTAAACACTTATATAAGCATCCACAAGTAGCTTCCAGGTATCCATATTTATTTAAATGTTGTTTGAGAAAATCTCACCATAATGTAAACAGGCTCATAGCAGGTATAATGCAATCTGTAACAAATTAACTCTAAGATTTTTTATGTTTTATATAAAAAGAAAAAAATCTGTGTTTTTTTGTTGTTGTTGTTTTCTGGACTTTTATATGTATAAAACTGAAAATGTATGTTTTTAGATTTGTTTATGCCAGCAGGATGTACAATAGTATATACAGTGTCCTTCACACTTATCAGAACTCCTGATGAAGATGTAGCAAGCCTTAAATTGTATTTATCTCTTATTGCAGCAGCATAATCTTATCCTGGAAATGTTGGAAAAGCCAAACCTTTAATATGAGGACAGATTTCAGCGTGGAAGCCTTCTGTTCTCTTGTTTCAGATCACTGGATGGCCCGTTCCAGCTGAGGACAAGTTTTACTACATTAAACTGTCTGCCTGGGATTTTAGGTCGATACTCAGTTCAAAGTATCTGAACTATCTTTAATTAGAACCCATCTGATTAGCATAATAAGTATGAATTACTAAGCTTGTAATTTTTGGACCTTTTTTTGTTAATACTGTTGGACACCCAGTAACTGAAATAGATTGTTGAAGTGCATGCTGGGTAACAGAATCAGCAGGGCTCCTCCACTCAGCTGCAACAAAAGGAGGGATCTTCATTTTCTTATTATAAATCCATGCATGGGTCATGTTGAATCAGAGCTGATTAGGACAGACTCAAATAGCTCCTGCTGTTCTTTAAATAATGCATGGTGTGGCTTTAGCGTAGCTGGCAGACAAAATGCAACATGTCATATCAGTATAACGAACATACATGAGAGCACAAATGTGATATGTGAAGGACATTTGCACATTTTTCTGCATAATATGTTTACTAATGATGATCCATGTACATAAATATCAGGGAAAACATTAAAAATAATCACTTCTCAATTGAAATATTTCAATTCGAGGTTGAAATATTAAAAGAAGAGGGCAATGAATGTTTAGACAGAAGACATGTTTAAATCCACAACAGCCAGGATCTAATGAAGCTAAAGATTCATGCTCATTATTGCTACATCAATCGCTTCTATTTGCTGCAAATCTGAGTTTAATTAGTTATTTAATGTGATGGATGATGACAAGCGGATGATGTTTCCGCTGCTCTCATGCTCATATTGCTTTGCTGTGGTCAGAGGTGTGTTTACAAGCCAAAATAAATGCCAATTTATTTATTTATTTGCCAGATAATGCTTCCTAGGAGCAGATAATCAGTCTTTCAGTGCTTTGAAAGTAAATCCCCATTACAGACAAAATGTAAAGAGGCCATTTACTATTAGTTCAGGGTTTCAGATTTGTGCATATTTTTAAAGAGAAACATAAAAATTAATGAATAAGTGGAGCTTTCGTTTTTGTTCTGTAAGATGCAATATATGTAAAAATAGAATAAGATATAAAGTTAGATGACAACAAGAAACTATACTTGATGAAAAATTGGTTTATTGTGGTGCTACTGTCTTAGTTTAGCGTTTCATATGGTGATCTACAGAACTTTATTTTAATCTCTGTGAACTGAACTGTGAAACGGTTCTGGTGAAGCGTAAATTGGGATGAACCTTCCTACAGAACAAAGTGATATTACATTCCCACAACCTGAATCACTACTCAAAAGAGGTATAAGTGAAAACCATAAAACAAACCCATTGACCTTTAGATCCTCAAGCACCAACAAATTGTTTTTTTTAGTAAAAATTAGCAACAAAGAACTTCAGTAAACAGATTTGTTTTATGCAGGAACCCAAACCTTCTGGCTGTTAAACATCAGCGTAATCTGGGATGTAATTTTCAGTAACTTGTCTTTTCAGTGAATAAATTAATTTAAATAAACTAAGCAGTGATATTCACTGTATTTCACAGTTAGTAGGAATCTCCGGAAAGAGCTTAAAAAAAATCTTTGAAAATATGTATTTTTGCCTCAAATTTAAAGATGCAAAACAAAGTATAAAGTCAATTTTGTTCTGTGCCAACGATTACTTTTTGCCTTTTTATGTTCCCAACCTCACCTGGCTGCTGCTTTTCCCTTAATCTGGTTTGAACACTTCTTGGAAAATAAATGTCACCACTGCTCTCCTGTGAGCCTGGCTGTCAGCTTTCTTGTGACAGTAAAAAGCAGTCAGTTCCTGGGCTCTGTGCCTCTCGCTCAGCTTGTAATTGCTTCATTAGAGCTTCTGCTGCATCTCTGCCTTGTAGTTTGGGAGATTTAATAAGAGCAGAAAAGCATCTCGCAGACTCCTCTGTCTGGGCTGCTGGGTTATTGCTGTGGAATTTCTTATAACATGAAGACAGAAAGTCAAAGAACATCAAATTAAGTACACTCCTGGAACCCTTCACTTCAGCACAAGCAGCAACTAGAGCTCTCTCAAAGCCGCTAGGCTAAAGATTTCATGCTGCTACCGAGACTGCAAAGCAAATCAAGAGAAAAAAAGAAAAGAAAAGAAGAAGATCCATGAAGCTATTTGCAAGAGATAAATGTTTGCAAACCTGGATTTTTGAGTGTTTCAAGTCTGATCTGCTCAAAAAGTGTCTCCTAAGCAAGCAGGTTTCACTCTGCACTGATGGAGTTTTCCCACTTTTTATATGAGCAGAAAAATAATGAGTAGGAATGTTAATGAAGTGATCCTCACTTGTAGTGAAGCCGTCTGATGTTTACAAATACATTTCTATTCAAAACTTGTGTCTAAATTGTGCTAAAAATTACTGTATTACTTCTTTAAAATTCAGAAACCCTTTGATTGTGGAAAGTTCCAATGGATGCCTTCCATGCTGAGTATCACAAGTAGAATTCAAATAAAAATTATTAAAAGATTATAAAAATATTATCCTGTGATTTGAGTATTGAATGAGGCTCACTGAGAAACTCGACCGTTGCTCTGAGGGTTACTACTGCCAAAAACAACAAAGAAGATGACAGGAAGTGGTAGCAGGAGGATGGTTTGGTTTTGTTTGTTTTATTTTTTTTTCAGACAGTGTGCGGCTGGCTCCACTAAAGCTCTCACGGCATCATAAAGTTCATAAAAGGTTGTGTGTCATTCAAATGTGTTGAGTCCATAGCTTTGATGTAAAATCACAGACTACAATTCCCACAAAACACTGTATATGTAGCCGCTTCTAAGTATAAAGGGCTTGTCGCTCCAACGCCTGAATAAGTCGCCAATGTCTCCTCTAATGGCTGACAGATGATGAGTGTTAACACCATGGCTTAATTATGAGTATATCACATGCAAACTGTTTATAGCCATGGCTGCCAGGATTTTTAGTAACTTATTTCTTGAACAAGCTTATTCAAGCATGATTTTAATTTAATTTATTATTTAAAAGAAACACTGCAATTTCAAAATTGAGTTTTTTCAACATTAAAAATGTCAGAGCATAAGATGAAGGGAACTGCTGTGGGTATAAAGCATAAAGCAAAATCTCAACAGAAAAGAAAAGATGAAATTGTAAGACACATGAATGAATTTGACATTTTAAGGCATCTTGTGGTTTTATCTGGGATTATAAATATTTTTTGACATGATAGAGCTCTCTGGAAGAATCCCCTGCAGGACGATGAGACCCAAGCGTAGACTGAACACAAGGATGAAGGGTGCTGCCACACAGAATCTACAGTAAGACTTTACTATATTTAGCAAACAACATGGGGGGATGGTGAAGGCTGATGACTGAGTGTTTGACCAGAGGAGGAGTGTGTCTGTAGTATCTGTGCATAAACATAATTATGAGTACAAAGCTGCTGAAGAGGGTGGGGGTGTTGCATGTAATCAAACGTCCATGCATTCAAATATTCCTTTAAAAATAATATGCATTTTTATGATCATATTTCTGTCATTTCTGCATCTGCCACACTCACGTGATGACCAGCGAGGTGGAGAAGAGCAATGTTCCCAGCAGGCCGCGCCGGCAGTCCGCGTTCTTCCTCTGGCGTTGGTGCATCTCACCACCGCAGTTGTCGCAGCAGCGGCACATGCAGAAGAAGAGCCCCACAACGGGCATGAGGATGGCGAAGAGTAGACCCACCGCTGCACATATGAGGAAGCCTATCTCATAGTAGATGGCCTGGGGTCAGTGGAAGAAGAATGAGAGGAAAAATTATGAGAAATATCATAAAAGAAACAAGGAGGGGGTATAAATATGGAAATAAAGTTAGATGGGGAATCCCAGGTGAAAGGGGATTAAAATAACGTGTTGGGTTGGGAGAGTTTGGAAGAGAGGAATCGAAGAAAGGAGAGATTAATGAAGGCAAAACAGAGGAGAAGGAAGGACACACAAGGAGGCCAAGGATAAAGAGAGCAACAAATCTAAAAATATCTGTAAGATCCCAGGGCTGTAAAAACTCCTCCTGTCCAACGGACATGTACATAAACAAAGAACACAATGCATCACATGTAGATATTCCAAGTTATTTTGATTTGGATTTTTTAATTATCTCTTGCTAGCATGCTAAAATGGGACAACCAACCTCAGACTCCATGATAACAGATTCAAATTGTAACAGAAAAATCTGAAATGTTGTAAAAAAAGAAAGAATAAAAATCAATAAGCCCCAATCAATCAGCCAGAGATTGCATTTTCATCTTTATTGGTTCTGATTGGTGATCAGCAGGACAAGTACATGAAAATAATATTTTTTATTTATATGCCTTAAATGCATCAGAGTTAAGAAGTTACATCATCAACCAACAGTGAGTACAAAGGTTTTAGTTTTTTTAATGATATAAATGCATTATACAAAGATAAATACTTTATTTTCTGTCGTATTCAAAACAGTGATCAAAGAATCTGAAGGACACGTTTTCCTCTTTTTTGTCCTATTGTCCTTCTATGAATTATAGTCCTTAAAATAAACAGAAATGGCAACTCATGCATCAGAGAAACCTAGAAATCAGCATTAACTAGAAAAGCCTGGTCAGTGAATCTCTACTAGAAAACCCTCCGGGAGTCTGCATACTTCAAACAATAGAGACCAGAAGAATAGCAGCGTAACAGTCGAAGGAATCTGACCTATCTGAGTTATCCTGCAGTTTTGTTTTTCCCAGTTTAATGAAGGCTGCATTTCTGATGAAAAACCTGACTCAAGAGGAATTGGTTCTAAAACAGGAAAACATGTTGAAGGAACTCTTTGGAAAACTGAACCTGAATTACAAAACCAGGTTTTATTTTTCTTGAAACAAGACAAATCCACCCAGGACTGAGATGATTATCTGTTTCACTGAGATTTAACTGAGAAAGATTAAATTGAATAATAACATTATTATACGCAGCAGAAATCAAGAAGCCATGAAAAACCTGCAATTATCGTCTACGAGTGAAAAATTTCTATATTTATTTTTCATGAATGAAATTTTATGAATTTGTTCAAAACATCCAACATGCAGTTTTGAGGCCGAGATAGAAACTTAAATATATATAAAAAGGTTTGTATTGAACTAGAATGAGTCTTTTTTTCAAACTTATTGCTGATTTGAACAAAATGTATTAGCCTCAAGATATTAGATAATTTTAAGCAGTTATAAAAGTTTATCTCCTGTGTCACAGAACAGAAATATTTCTACGATGTCACTAAAATATAGAAATCAAGCTTAATCTTGTCTGTGATGGGGCAGTAAATGTACTGCATCGCTTCTGCAGTGCAAAGAGAACGAATGTAAGCTGCTTCACAAATGACAGTGTCTGAAATAACCAAGAGAATACTCTCATTAATCACAGATGTTACAAAAGTTTAATCAAAATGAATGCTATGAGAGAAAATGAATGATTTTGAAATAACTTTTTTAATAATAGTCTACATTTTAAAACCAGAAAACAGCATATTCCTAGTGTTAATCTTATTACACAGTAGGGAAAAAACAATGTATTATAATCTATATGTGTAGGACTCTGTCCTGTCTTTATGTGGTCACCTAGGAAACAGACATATCTCTCCACACAAAACCTCAGTAATCCCAGGATCCATCTGAATGCCATAAATATTCAGGTTGACTAAACTGCTGCTGCTGAAATGCCCTGTGTATATCTTCTGCCTCGTTTTATCTGAATTTCCACAGGAGTCAGCCCTATGAAACCTGCATTCATCAAAGGATTTTGAATTTGACAAAACTTTAAAGGGTGTTAGTAATCCCTCCTAGTAAATGTAACTTTAGTATGAAGAGATCAGAGTATGACTCTCAGTGGTCCCGAATGGCTGAACAGGTCTCCCTCTCTTATTTGCACTAATCTTAAATCGCTTCTCAACTTGGCTCAGAAATATTCTTCTGTTCTTCAGGAAATATTTGTGCAAAAGAGCTTTTTAAAAGCCTGCTTTAAAAAGCAATTGCTGGTATTAAAAGTCTGATTATGTTTTTTTTCTGATATGAAGTTATCACAGTGTGGAGGATTGCAGAATCAGATCTTACAAAAAGAGAAATTGGACAATACTAATGTTGGTAGGAAGAGAAGGAGAAAAAGGCATGAGGTGTAAGTGAGTTTAAATGTACGTGAGTCATTTAAAAGCCCCAACGGCAACCTGCTGTTGGGGACATCGTAGAAATTTAAATGTCCACACTGTCATCATGCTTCTGGGCACTGCTTGTTATTGGGTGAATCCTCACAAAAAAGGTCAGCCATGTATATATATGTTTTTCTTTCCACCAAATCTCTTAGAGTGCCTGCAGCTTAGACTATTTCTGGATTCCTGTTTTGTCTTGGCAAGTGCCCAAAAGAAAAAGACGCCCTTCTAATAAGAACAAAGGGGATGATGGGGTGGCAACATGTCTTACTGATGAAGATGATGTAAGTTTGATTAACTCTAGTGCCAGCAGCAACCATTAGACCTGCTAATAACCTGCCTAATGTGGCTCTAAATTTAATAACTTTAAGTCATTACTTGAGATGCACCAGTCTGCTAATGGGGAAAATGTTTGTTTTAGCATCTTTTTTTCTATTTCAGCTTGATTTGTTGTTATGGGCAAAAGCACCGGATCAATGGACCAAGGTCAGGAATCAAATAAAACTTTTTTTACTGCACCCTCCTTGTGACTCAAAGTCCTTATTAGTCTTCATTTTACTTTTCTTTTATAATCAAAATATTACCTTAATTTAACTTCCATGGAGATGAAAGGTAAAGGGAGTGGATTTGAATGATCTCAGTTCATCTCGCATATAAATCAGTCAGAACTCAGTTAAGAACTTCATACAATATAGTATTTAAGGGTAAAAAAATAGGAGTCCCTGGAGGCTGATCAGACTTCTTATTTTACTTTCATCTTACCTTCTGATTTTTTGTTTTTATTTGCCTCCATTTGTCTGTCAGTTTGTTGCTGGTAAACCTGAATTTCACTATTGAGGGACAATAATACTCCATTTTCAGGCTAATTTGTATTTGAGCAGAAATCAACAAGTCTTTGTTGGCTTATTTCAAAGAAAATGCTTCAGTTAGTTTTTCAAATCCAATAAAATATAAACTTATTATGAGGCCTTTTGTACATATTCACTATGAGTTGCTTGTACTGTAAATGCGCTCAAACTGCTAATGTTAAAATACTGGATTATGTTACATGACACTTATTACAACAAAATACCAACTATAACTAAAAGGGAGCAAAAGGTCCTCATTTCAGTACTGTCAACATGCAACCAATTCAAAACTGAAACCAACAATCAGGTAAAAAGAAAAAACAAATCAAAAATCTGAATGACCATGTTATGATTAAGCACTGTTGTTCTTTCTGTGATCTAAAAAGCATTTCTCCTTCTGAGAATATGCTTTTAAGAGAGAAGAATATAAAAAACTGAAGGATGTGGTTGAAGAAAAATGGGATGGTAGTGTGAAAGTCATAGGGCTACACAACTAATCACTGATGCTTCTGTAATTTATCAAATAATGGTATGGAATGGAGTTCTGAACAAGTTAAGATGCCTTTCTCAGCTATAATTGTGCCACCCTGGTGACTTACAGAAGCATAGTCAGACTGAATATGGGTTGGACTGGAAGTCCAGAGTGTGGACTTTACCTGCAGGGTCAGCACTATGTTCTCTGGCTGGGGGAAGCCAGACGAGATGAAGAGGACATGCAGAAGACACGGCAATGCAGCATCAGAGAAAGAGCAAAGCCACAAAACATAAACATGAGATGAAAACGACCAATAGAAAATGAAATCAAAGCAGGCATGCAAAAACACTGTTGCATATTGTAACAAAACACATAGATAGTGAAAAAGGCTGTTTTTAGTTCATTTAAATTTTATTCTTTTCCAGGTCCAAAATTATTTTATATACAGAAAAATTGCACCTAAATGTTGTTGGGTATTTATCAGAAAAAAGGTTGTGCTGCCTAGGCTAATAAAAGGTTGTGCATTGGAGTATTACTATCATTAATCAATATTAAACCCTGAGAGAAGTCCTTATCTGTCCTGCTTCAATATGGCAGTACAAGTCTTTTTACACTTTAACTGAATGTTGAATCACAGAGTATCCCAGAGAAATATTTTTTTTGCATTTGTTTACAGTTTGCATAAGATATTTAACATCCAGATGAAGACATGGTTATTTCTCTCTCTTTCACTCACTCACCTTTTGATATTCTGTTTGAATGGCTCCAAACTTGTCCTTTGCCAGCTTCACAATAAGATCTGTAGGCACAGAGGACAAGAAAAACAATTTTATTTTCCAGAAAATAACAGGAATAATGATTCACTCTCTTGTCCAACAGTTTGTCTAAAAACTCATCCATAACTTAATTATATTCAGTTTAAACAAGTATGTCTCCATGGTTTTCTTATTTTCTATAATTTGTTGTGCATTCCTTTCATCCTTTAGTCTCTTTTCTGTACATTAAGTCCATTAACACAAGGACAGTTTGGTGTGGAGTTAAAGTCTGGAATCAAAAAACATCAATTTAATTTCTAATTTACCCTAGTGACCTGTTTGTGTCTACATTTTCTCATCTCATCAGTCTTGAACCAGTTTGCAGATCCTGAAGTCATCAGGATGTCATATTTAACTATATAATGATTTAATTGTTATTGCACAGGCTTATATATAAAAATTTAAAAAATGGTGTGTGTCTCTATCATGATACATGCCAATAATGTGTTGAATAAGACATGGAGGGAGATCATGAAAAGACAAAGTTTTTAATAAACTTCTGGAATGATGTTATGATGCATGCTTTATTTGCATAAAAGTAACAATATGAACTATTGCATAATCTATGATAATTATTGACTCATATCAAATGTTTTAACCATTTTTTGTAGCTCTACTTTGCTTAGGTTATAATTTTTTTAAACTCTAAATAAAACACAAAAATAAATACGACTTAACCAGTCTGCTATTAGCCAAATCGACTGACTTTATACTTTTCACTCAGTGTCATCTGGGCTCCCGTGTCAAGTAGTTGTGATTCTCAACCTTTTAGTGGCAAAAAAATTGGAGCCCCACCCTGTGCATTAACGAAGAAAATGATGATGATTGCCATCTTCCTATGTATGTTGTGAGCAGAAAATAGATCAAATGCATCTAATAAATAAGTACAACGATGTCAATAAAGTAAATATACACATATAAAAAATAGATACCCAGTGTCACTGCAGAAGATAAATAATCCCTAAGCAGTTCAAGAAAACGGCACAAGTAAGACAAAGGTTTGTTTTATAGTTGTAAGTCAATCACTATATTAAAAAGACAAAAATAAACAACAACAGAAACTATATTTTGACAAAGTTGGCATTTAGGTGGTTAAGAATGACCCCTATAACCAATAAATAATATGTCTGTGGCTACAGAAAAGAGCTTTTTCTGTGTGTAAGAGACACAACTTTACAACATAATTCAGGGATTCCAGAGGGTTAGGGTACAATACACATTTATGGTTTATAAAATGTGCAACAGATATTATGTAGCTAGAGACAGTGCCTTGCTCTTAGGTGTGGAATAAAGAAAGTGGTGAGGCTAAAGACAAACAAGAAAAAAAAGAAGACGACATTGAATCAGAATCCTCTGAGAAGTGCAGAGAAAACCAAGGCAGGGAGCAAAGGCTGCAGTGACAGAGAAACAGTGAGCAACAACCAAAAGAGGCATTCAACCTCACCTGTTGGTAGGAATAATACACAAAGCACAGAGAGATGGGAGACTGTGTTCTCTTTTTTGTTTACTGGTGGGGAAAATGACATGATGCAGTTTGTTTCATAAAAAAGCACGCCCTTAAACCAGTATGTGCAAATCAACCCACAAGCTTCAAAAGTAATTTTTTATTTTTTTTTACTTCAAATTTTACATAGCATCCAAACTCAGTTGTGAGCTTTCCTCATACAGGTGTGCAGCAACAATAATTGAGTTAAGAGCCACTGAGAGGTTCAAAGAGCCTCAGGTTGCAGATCCCTGACCTACTCAGCACAGTGACTGTCGAGAAGTTACAGTCAAAGCAACAAGAAACAATGCATCTCCTCAGAGGTGTGTGGAGTAAGCGTTTAACAGACATTTTCAGCTTTTATCTTCTCTACAACCTAAAGTGGTGGACAGGCACAGCTTCAGTTTGTCCCATCTGGTTCCTGCAAGTTATCATATTTCATCAAATTTAGAAGGTTCATGACTGTGGACACTCGTTGATAATAACAAGCTAGATTTGCTCTTGGATCTTTGCTGCTGTGCAAACATTGGTTAAAGTAAAATAAAATGGATAAAATCTGAACACTTCAGCTGCATTCAACTGGATTTTAAAACAAGGGAATCCACATAAAACATCAGAAACTCCACAAATGATTCCATCACATATCAAACTCTCTGTTTCTGTTCACCTGGATCAGCGCTGACTGTGACTCATCACACGATGATGATAGAAAAAGCAAGACTTTCAAGATGCAAGAGATATAAAAGTTTTCCTTTATCTGCAGTGTGCTGTTTGTATTTCCTGCAGATAAAGTACAGAACAAGCTGTTACAGAGTGATTTTAATTGATATAACAATAATAAATTTCTGAACTGTACATATTTTTAAAGAAAAACATTTTTATATAAACAGGTTCATCATTCACCCAGTTGTTATGGGTGTATAAGACAAACCTTTTTTTCAGTATGTTGTATCTAATTGCCTTTTTTCAAACACCTATAAGGCAGAATTATTTGACCCAGTTCTTCCTGTGCTTGATGCTTTTACAGTTCTGTTCAGTGTAACTGTATGTCCCTCACAGAACAAAAGTTTTCCTGTGTCTTTATTGTAATCCAACATCTGAGCTATGTGGTGTTCGTTCTTGATTAAATGTTCCCACCAAGATCAGAAACACAACCCCACTTTCGAGGTCAGTTTGTCCGTGTGTTCTGGGTCGGCTCCTCCGCCCCAAAATGGCTGCCAGCAGTCCCTATTGTGCGTTTCTGGGCGAAGTGTCACATGATCCAGCTTTTCCGAGGACATTAGATACAATGTGTTTTCAACCAGACCTTGGGCTTAGGGTGTGTTTTTATTCCATTCATCATGGGGAGTACACAGGCTGAAACTTCTGTATGATAGCAAACAAAAGCTTGAATGACTGAATGCTGGAAAAACTCTCAAAGCAGGAAAAATTAGGGCATCCGTTTCTGGAACTCCCTGTAAATGAAAAGGTGAGGTCAAATGACATTTCAGATCAAAAATAGGAGAGGATCAGTAACATTGCCTGTTGTTATTCAGATAATGCACAACGACTAGTTTTCATAAATAAGTATCCAGGTACCACAGCAAAATACAGCATATCTTGTCTTTGTTTTGTTTTTAACAGTGGGCGGTACGATGCTGGTCAGTCATCAGTTATTGAGGTTTTTCCAATGAAATTAAGACCTATACTTGTTAACTAATTTTAAAGGGAAAATCCAGAAAATTTTGCTGGTTAAGGATTAGAAAAGAATCATGGTTAAAAACTGCAAGAAAAAATGTTTTGTAATGGCAACTTTACTTTGTCATGACCTAATTTGTATCCAATAACAGAAGTTAAGACGGCATATCTGACATAAGTTATCACAATGAAATCAGTGCTGCAACAAGATAAGAAAAAAAAGAGCCATGATAAATAGCAGGGAGGAAGGAAATGTTAACAAAATGAGGGAGTTAATGAATGTTAAGGACAACATCTAGGAAAAGAGTGAAAGTGAATCCAGTCTCTGCTTCTTAAGCGGTGTCTAATCCTCCTTTATGAACAAAAAGCTCAGTTAATGCTTTTTTCCACCCACATTACTGCTCTCTTCACTCTTTATGCCAGTGCCTGTCCTTTAAAAACCACATTAATGTATTTGTCAGGATGAACTGGCCTTTAAAAGCTTCAAAAACAAACTTGTCACATGAAAGATGTATACAGGCTTCAGCAGCCTGCCTGCCTGTCTGTGAACTGTACACTTTCCCTTTGGAAAAATGCATACATCAAACTGAAATGTACGAGGCACATTAATGTAAATTAACTGTTGCAGCTACTTTCAGGAGTCTGAGCTTTAAATGAACTCATGGCACAGCTCTCCCAGCAGATTTAATGAAGCTTTGCAGGCAGCTCAAGATAAAGCAGAACCTGGCAAGATGAATTTTTCATCAGTTTTCACTAGAAGGGAGTCACCCACCCAGAGGAATGCAGCAGCTCCTCATCTATCTGCTCCTCATGGTTGGAAACAGCAGAGGAAAAAAACAGCCAACAACAGGAGGAATGCTGAAGATACTGAACTCAGTCTTGGACCAACACTTTAATCTCACCAGGCTGGACTGTTTAATCTTGCAGCTGCAAGACGGCATTTTGATTTGCAGAATAACTTTTAACTCAGCCTGAAGTCTGATCCAGGTACTTTTAAATACAAGATGAAGTTAGTTGACGGTTTATTGGACAGGTCTGTGCAAAGTAGAGCCAAAATAAGATGCAAAATAAATATCTGTGGTCTTCCCAAACCAAAAAACCTAAAAAGGTACATAAAAATGATCAGCATTCACCTGCATTCTACTGCCAGTTACGTTTTTTCCTATCAGAATCTTACAATTTAATCCCCAGTAAAGATGATATTGATGGTTGCAGTGATTAACTATTTTAGTAAACTTTTCTGACCTGCTTTGTTATTTAAGAAGATTTCCTTCTTTTTTTTGCTGCAATCTAAATGTGACGTTTGGCTCAGGTATTATTGTTATGCTACTGTAGGTTAAACCGAATGACTGAATGTTGGTTAATCCTGTCAGGAGCCTGACTGGATGTCTGAGGATAAAAAGGCGATGAGTGTCATGGATGAAATCATCTGCCAGAAGTGTTTAAGACTGTAACTTCATGTGTAGAAAAAAGGCTTTGGACATGGGAATAACAGCCATTATAACCAGCAATTTATAATATTTCTCTATAACATGTGAATAGTCTGCTGTGAGGAAATATTCTTTTGACAACTAAGAAGTATCCATCTTTACAAGGTTGCTCATGTTGGGTCTGAAATCATTAGCTATCTTATTTTATAGGAGATGACTGACCTGATTTAGAATTATGACAACAATCAAAAATAAAAATAGTCAGTTTGTATGAAATGGCAGCATGGCGATATGAACTACAAAACATTGACTGGGAGCATGATAAGACTGGGCTTTGTAATTGCTGTGGTTTAGGCACAATTAGCTTTTCAGAAATATCATAGAACACAGACATTGTAAAGTTAATGGCCTTGACAAACAAAAGGTTTTTGTTTGCTTAAAAAAGATACAGAAAGAGAATCATGGCTGACTATGAAATGTTTGATGGAGTTGAGCAAAGTGAGAGTAAATACATCACCTAAAAACTTCTTTTTCCTCCAGCCATTTTAAATTTATGAATGGTTTTTGAGATGGGAGGTTGTACATTTAAACTGTTGCTTCTGTGGGATTATATTTTGTATTGTATTTCAATACGGGATTACACTTATTATTTTATTACAATATGTTAGTCAGCAGGTATTGAGGTTTCTACTAATTAACTGAGTATGATCTGCTCTAAAAATATCGAGGCCCGGACAGGTTTTGCACCTGCAACTGCAGAATCTTGGAAATAACAACTCCTTATTAGGAAGCATGACTCGTTAAACCAAAAATGTTAAAAGTAACCCAAATCATTAGTTTTGCTAATGATTTGGTGCAGTAATATTCCAGAAGCAGTTCGCTTATATCTATATACAGTAACTGCCAGTAATCAGAATATTTACCAGATCTTACTGAATCTTTGTATGCATTTTTTCTGTCTGGTCCCCGAAAAATATGTTTTGCATTTTATTAAAGTTAGGTTGATTTTTAACTGCTGACTCATCTTTGATCTGTCACATCATGAACCTGGGCCAAGAAGTGTGCTCATCTTCAGCAGTCGCTTCCATTTTATCTCAACAAATATAATACCAATGGACATCATACAAATTAAACAAGAAATGTAAACTATGATCAACTGAATTAAAAAAAGTGTTAAAAGAGTCAGTACCAAATGCTGCTGACATCCAAATTTTCCCCACTAAAATTTGGTTATATCCTGGCACAATTCAGGCTGGATATCTAAGATCTCTTCTTTCAGAATTAATTCAAAATGTTTGATTTCCCAGCACAGACCTGCCTTTGAAGTATAGTTCACATTTGTTTTAGAAGGAGGAGGTCACGGCCATTTTAGGAGATTAATGCTGCCCATTCCAGAGTCAGAGGTGCGTTTGGAATCATTTTTTATGGAACAAGCAATTCTGTTCATGTTTAAGTTTTTAGTTTGGTTTAAAGTTAAGTTGGAGAATTTGAAATGAGCTCTTCATCTTCACTGTTTCATCCACTGTGTCAATGTACCAGTAGGCAGTCACTTGACAAATGACCACTTTCCATCTTAAACTTTGTGATAATAGCAATAAAATTGATTTCTTTATTCTTCAGATGTGTGTGATTACATGTTTCACACACAACAATATAAGCCTTTCATGGTGAATCACACTGCCTGTAAAAAGTACTAAACTTTTTACCCTGTTATTGATTTTACAAGACAATCATGATAAACAAAATGTGCTTTTTTTCACAAAAAACCCTGTAAATTTCAAAATGAAAACTGATTTCTGCAAAAATAATTACAATTAAATAAAAATATTTAAAATACAAAACGTGATTATATAAATATGGACAAAGAGAAACAATTGAACAAAGTGAGAAAGGTAGGATGGCAGATGATTGAAAGAGACAGATTTAAAGAATACAAAAATAATGTTCAATATGAATAATGTGGGAAGAGTCTATGGTTGTTTAGCAGGCAACAGCACAGTGATTTAATGTTGCACTGGTTTGTACAATCTGTGTAACCTTTACAAAAAACAGAGGGGGTGGAAAAAACACAATCAACTGCTCCAACAGCAACCAACCGAATCAACAACGCCGTAACATTTTAAAGTTAAGCTGCGGCTGCCGTGTGTGAAAACATGCATTACTAACAGGCTTATTAAGAGATAAACTTATAAAATAAGCCTGGCCATGAGGGACTCTGTGCTTTAGAAGTTAATTCAGCTCTGCTCTGCTAGTAAGGCGAAAAGCAAAGAGCCTGGCCAGCTGGAGGCTGTCGTGATTCTTTCTCACAAAGTTATCAGAGGATGCACACAGGCACAGTGAGGAAAGAGATTTATGTCAACAATTATATTCTGCAGAAGTCGTAACATTAATGGAGACAAGGGACTTTGCTCTGCCCTTTATAGTTTCACTCTTGAGTCAAGAAAATGACAGTTTTTATTCAAAGGCTGCTACAATCAATTTTTCTAAATGAGCAAGGGGGCACATGTGAGTATTTGTAAAGAGGTCGCACACATTAATCTGTTTCTAAATGACTGCAACCTTTAGATGAAAGCAACATTAATGTCTTTTCTTCTCTATCTGTACTTGTACAACACAGATTTAGAACAGCAGTTGTTCCAGATTTTATTTTGGCATAAATTTGCAACAATCTATATTTGCGACCAAAGTTCAGAAGGAAATCTGAGAGTTTGCTACCATGTTATTTGCAGCTTGTCTATTGGACATGGCTCTATGTGAGTATGTCAGTCAGATGGCAAAATCTGGAGAGCACTGTTGAGGATCACGTCAATTGGCTACAAAAGTGATTAGACTATATATTTTGCCTTATTTGACCCAGGCCCATCCAAGAAGACAGGCACCTTGTCTTCTTGGATGGGCTGTACTGGAACAAAATTTTGTTGTGCTATGTACAATAACAATAAAAACATTCTGATTCTGATTATTTCAAAATATGCAAATCTTTAATCTTTATTCCACAGCCTTTCATTACCAGCTACAGGAAAATACACATTTTTAATTTTAATCAGTTTTGAATATTTTAGCAGTAGATCTGTGCAGTAGAACACAATGTACTTAAAAAAATATAACTTTTTAAAAAATAGATACATTATCCAGAACCCTTCTAACAAGCAACCAGCATCATTGTTCACTAAATTACTTACATACATCACAAAGAAAGACTAAGTGATGCATTTCTGAAACCCTGAGTCTCCTATAGAAATGTCTGTATGCCTGTGATATCACAAATGAAGCATTTCTAACAGTGCCGCTTGGGGTGTCAATAGAAGAAAGGTGCTAAAAGCATTCAAGGGGCTGGTCTTCATCCTTCCACCTGTTGCTATGCAACAAGAGGTTCACTTTTGGATAATAGCTTTAGCATTCCTCTGTTTTACTAGAAAGTTCAACACACAGGTGGTGCTGAGACAGTGAGAAAGAGAAGAATCATGGCCTAAGGATTGATATCCAGTACTTAAGGCTAGGGGTTAATATTTAATCCTTTTGGGTGATTTCAGCAAATCCTTAACCTCAAGAGAATAAGTTCCCTGTTTATAAGAAGAAAACACGAGAAGTAGGCATTGAAATGCATGTTCCCCTTAAGATGGCCAACATATACTGTAGCTCCAATTATTAAATGCAATCTCTTTTTTCTTAAGGTACCAGTGCTCCTATCAATGTTGTGGTCTGAAAAGAGAAAAAAGGTACAAAAAAGATATCTTGGGCCTGGATACCTCAGTAGGCAGATCAAGATCAAGATTTAACCTTCTTAATTCAAAGACTGGGGCTTCCAGTCTTTGTGTTTTAACTGATGCAAAACATATCTGCTTTTGTTCCAATGATATGAAGCATCGAGGCGAATGGATGACGGTAAGTTGTGTTGGTGATGTTTTCTTCTTTTCTCTGCTGCTGTCTATTCTGCCACATAATTAAATCAGATAATATGCAACTTATCAAAGTAAAACAGACCAAAGCATTTGATTAGACTTTCAATATTTGGGTAGAGATAATAAAAATGAATTTGATCAAAATTATGAGGAAACTTATCATAATTACTAGTAACGCTTATATATTTGCTGGCACATCTTTAGACTAAGAAAAAAAAATCAGCCTAATCATGCTGCTGTTCAGTTTCTTCTTCCTTTTCCTGTCACAGTTAATGTTCCAGATAAAAGATAGCAAGGTTGTGTGTGTGTGTGTGTGTGTGTGAGAGAGAAACAGTGCCTCTGGGGCTGAATGTTCGTGTCAACGCTGACTTCCCATGAGCCTGCCTGAAAAGCACCTCCGCGCAGGACAAACACTGTTACCACAGAATCTGTATCTATGGAGAGACAATGTGACTTTACTATTCAGTGGAAGACACACAAGCAAAGTTACAATACACAGAGAAAGATTTAATTTAAAGCTGCCAACATTGGCTTTAATGACTCAGTAACAACATTCCCACCACAAGCATGAGAAGACTTACTTTTCTCCTAACAAAACAATTATGCACTATTTTGTTTCACATAAAATAATTATGACATACATTTTTTTATTATTTTTGTAATAAAAAATTATGTGAAAAGGTTGAAGGGATATAAATAGTTTTACAAGTTTTATGTACATGCTGCACATAGGTACTATATGTACGGGAGTGTGGAAAGCTTTTTCATGTAAGCAGCTGAGTCTCTTGGCTAGATAGGCAGCTGGAGTCTCTCTTAATTTCATTTCCATCAGATGAAGTCATGTGTAAGAAACACACAGAACAAAGAAACAGCTTATTTACTCGTGCCTTAAATAAGTCCTGATGCCCAATTGCAGTTTTCACAATGCACTGGCAGGAATACGGTGCGATTGGCTTGTTAATAAAGTTAACAATCTCCCCTCATGTGAAAGTCACACTGATGAGGAGAAATGCTTGACAGGGTGTGTGTGAGAGCACTCAAGCAATCACAGGAAGATAAAAATAAATCTGGGATGCATGGCAGCAGGACAGACAGTAATAAAGCATGTTATATTGCACAGGGGCTCCATGTAATCCTGACTGCTCACTTTAAGAAATGGCACCATAAATCAAGTGTTCTGAGGCTTTAGTCTGCTAAGTGAGTTTGGCTCTACTTTCTAAATGTACTTCTTTGCATGCAAATCAAGGCAGCAGATTAGAGCCTGTTCTGTAATAAATACAAATATATAACATAAAAAAGGGAGGAGGGGGACTGACAAATCATTTTCACATTTGAATTTTGTTTGGCTGCTCTTTTACCCCTCAGGCTGCAGTAAAGGACCAGAGGTCTGTGTGGTGACCAGATTGGCTCTGTAGCCAGACCAAGTAAACAAAACCCCAGATTATCATCAGCTAATGAAGGCTGAAGCCCTGCCACAGAGATGACAGTGAAAGACAAGACTAGTGACCTGCACAGTGTGAAGAGTAAGCAATCAGAGGAAACAACCTGGACACCCACTGGATGACAAACAGCATTAAAAAGGGCCAAATTATATTTCAGTTGATGCTATTATCCAGATATATGGAGTGTTCTAAACAAACTGACATAATTATGGTGTTGGTATATTCAGATTTTATTATTCACAAGCAGGAAGTTAAGATTCACAACAGCTATAGCATAATAGTGCCATGGGAACAGCAGTAGAAAAAATATTATTTTATGTGTAGATGGTTTTGAAGGAGGCAGCTGATGCTTCACAGTGCAGCTGAGCTGCTTGGAAAATAATCAGAACAACACGAGTTTGACCTCAGGCCACTACACGACAGATCATTTAAAAATACTCTATTATGAGTTCTAATACGTCTAATATGCCTGTGCTGTATTTTAGCTCCAAGAGAAAATGTGTGAGAAATTTTGAAGGAAGTAAGAAGATTTCTTCAAAATGTTTAACTGCCTTCTCAGCATAAAAATATAGATTTTTCCAAAATCACTATGAACTTCTAGAAACTGCAATGGAAAAACAGAACAGCCTGTAATGGCTGCCAGCAAAGATTTTGGTAAAAGACAAGAGAGAGAGATTCTTTTTAAATCATGTGTTGTGTCTGTGTGGGTTGGATTTTAAAAGCTTCTTAGAATATAACATGCAGCACATGCCCAGTATTGCTTCCTGTCTGAGAAACCACAAAACAGTAGAGCCTCTTTAATGCAGCTTTTTACATGTTTTACTCTGTCAGACCCATTTACATAAACCTCAAATGTGTGCAGAAGTTCTTCAAGACTGAGAGCAGATGATTAATATCATTGAAGAAAACCTAAGCTTTGCTAAAATTTTTAGACAAGCTAATGTTCCACCTCAGGTCACTACACGACAGATAACTTAAAAATAGTCAGTTATGATATGGAATACAATCTGGAGCACATATTACACTTATCACATACTAAAATACATTTTAATTTTCACTCTGTTAAAAGTACACTTCTGTTGAATGATTTCTTTTTGTTTCTTTTTATGAACTTACCATTGTTTCTTCGTTCAGATCCTACATCCAAGACTGATGTTTGGGAGTGGTCAAGCCAGAACTTCCTGTTTTATGATGTCACTGATTACATCACTGAGTGCAACCAAATGGAGGGTTTACTGTTTTAAGAATTATTTATTTTGTTCAAAGTAACAATTTGAGCTTCCCTGTATGTAAATTATATATAGGAAACCATTTTGCTGTGTAAGTGAGTTTGTAGATTAAATTAATAATTGTATTTCTATTGTTTGGTTTAATCCATTTTTTAATGACAACTGTGGCTTCAGAGGGATTATTGCGAGACAAGAATCAATCATTTCCTTTATTAAGTAAAATTGGTAGAAAATGAAGATGTCTACGAATAAAGTCCACCAACAAGAAACTCAAATGTCTGTTAATGTTTTCCTATCATCATCTTTGATACATGTTTACATTACAAAAGGGAAGCGTCAAAATCTAAGGATCTTAAAAGGTATTTTAAAACTGCTCTGCCTACATATACACAAAGATTGGCAGATATGATGTCCTATCAGTAAAAAGTGACAATCACTTACATTTAAAATTTCTAGAACTGTCTTATTTTTTTAGAAATATGTTTCAAAATCTTTGACCGTGCTCTGATGCACAACTCCTAAGATTGCTGTATTTTGTTGTTGCTGAACTCTTATTGCAGCACAGTGGGTCACAGTGGAGATGATATTTTTTGCTTCTCTCTAATGAAAATTAAATAGGAAAATATTTACATTAAAAATGTCTTAATCGACTGCATTTCATTCACAATAACTTTTTTTAAGGAAATGTAAACACTGGAATGTACTTCCAGTGCAGGTGAATACAGATAAAAGGAAAGAACAAAGCAGATATACTCATAGATGTAACTGCAAATGTTACGTGTTTTGGCATTTTATTCACAGAATTCAGATTTTCACAGAATTTTAAACTGTTCAGCTACAGATGAAATAATTCTGCTTTTTCCCCTCAAGATAAAGCCAAACAACCTGGTTCACTCAGTAAGGCAGAAGCCATGTAAGCACATTCATAGCCCAGTGGTCCACTAAGGATTAATCCTGCTTCCCACTATTGAGTATTCCTGACATGCAGCTTGTCAGTTTGAGATAAACTGGACTCTCCTAAAATCCTGTATGAGTTTTCACACAGCCAGCTTCCTGTGAGACATCCCTCTCAGTTAAACAGACACTCTGTCGCTGAGTGAAGGCAACAAGGACCTCATGGACATGTCTGACAGGAGGCAGCAAGAGCAGACAGAGATGGACTCTTAAGAGTAAAGTCATTGTGTTTGGCGTTGGCAGGTTGACCTCTTATCAAAACACATCTGCATCTAAAAATCATCATGTCCCTGAAGTTGATTCATAGCGGGCTCCACTGCTCTTACCAATGAAGCGGAACAAGGCGACAGAGAATGCATGACTTGACATCTATTTAGCAGGCCTGGGCCGCTTGCTTCGTCTCACTCTCACCTCTCCTGCTTGACTTCCCAAGCCTGACCCAAATATGACGTACCCGAATGAACCGGAGCAGCACCCGGGAAAGTGACAGCTCTTTCTCCAGCAAACTCCTCCGATTTCTTTCTGATTTTTATTCCTTCTCTTTTCTGCGGATTAGAAAAGCTCAGCTGATACACGCACAGCCATTCTTGAAGAAATGATCTTTTGATCAGCTTTGATTTTTCTTCTGTACTTTCGTTCAGTAAATGTTCTCATCTACTCTCGATAAAGTAGCAGTGAGCTTAAGCTGGTGGTGACATTATTGTATTTCCTTAAAATGTTCACTTTATCTTAATACTGAGGCCTTACTTGGTCTGCTAATATGGTAAAAAAAACAAAAAACCTTTCCAAATAAGATCCATAACTCTTTCCTCATAATCTAAAAGCTGTAAGTTCAACCTATTGAGTTACCCTTTTCAAATACAAATCCTCAGTTCTACCCAGAACTGCAGGTTTAAAGGCTTTACAGTTCAGGTCAGGTTACATTATGAGAACCTCGATTGATTTATTTATTTTTTTTTTTCTTGTATTGAACCAAATAAAACCCTATTGAGGTGTAGAATAAAGCGACAGGTCCCTATTTTCAAGAGGACCAGGGCAGAAAACTGCAACACATTACGACCTGGTTACACAAAAGTAAACCAGATTAAAACATATGCACAAGTTTAAAACAAATTACAAAACAGTTCAAAAATATTCTTGTTTGAAATCAAAAGTGTGCAACTCTTTGTAAATATCCCTGTGAAGTACTTTTAATTGTAAGTATAACAAGGCATAGTACAAGTACTATGCCCACTCTGATTTCTTGAAGTGTAATTAATTTGATCCAATCTTTATCAGCAAATCAAACCCCAAGAGAACAAAAAACATAAATTCCATATTGTCAAAAATGAAGGGAAGTGCTTCTTAAAAAAAAATTTCATTAAAGTGGTAAGTGCAATAAAAGCAGGAATTTGGGCTTATATGCAACCTTGTAAAGGCAACCATTGCTGTCCATCAGTCTGACTAGGGTAATAACACTATTTCCGAACTGTTTAAAGTCTAGCATCCTACAGACAGAGAAAATCTTCACAAGTCTAACACATTTCAGATCAAATGTAATTCTTCCTATGAGTGAATTTCTTAGCAATCCATTTCATGCAAATATCACAGTCTACAGGCCTCACTAATAGATAATTAGGTAAAACTCGACAATTCTGGTTCTTTAGGAAGGATTGAATTATCTCTATCTGTAAAACAAATTGGCATCACATCTTCAGTTTGCAGAGTTTCACAACAAAATTTCTAGAAAAATGCTCCTTTGCACAAATGAGGCCAAGCTAGAGACTTTAGCAACAAAACAAACACGCATTTCAGCTCAAACGCCTCATGTGATCTGTCGAGCATGGTGGTGGAGTGGTGGTGATTTGGGCTTATTTTGCAGCTTCTGCTCGAACCATGAAACCCTTGAAATATCTGAGATCTTCATGACCCAAATCTGGGTCATGCAGGCAATGACTCATTGTTGTATAAAGGAGAGTGAGCCAACATTCCTACAAAATGATGTGAAAGACTGATAACAAAACAAATACTTAAAGTTATTGTTAGTTTTTAAAACGTAAACTATGTTGAAATCTGTTGTGTTATAAACTGATCACGTGTAATTATTATTATTATTATGTAATGATACATATGACCCCTGAAGTAACAGAGTGCATAGTTTGATGGTAGTCTGAATGCCCTTGAGAAGTTCCCAAACTCTGGACTGACAAGAGAGACACACCAAACACTGCATGTGGGTCACAACAGGGGGTCTAGGAGCCTGGATAACAGCTCATTATGTATTCTCTTTTGAAAGCAGAAAACATATCCAACTGGAGTTTTCAAATACAGGAATATTATGGGGACTGAGTAATTGTCTACTTCTCTATTGCCGGAATTTAAATATGGTAAATGGACTGAACTTAGGCTGCACAGTGGCGCAGTTGGTAGCACTGTTGCCTTGCAGCAAGAAGGTCCTGGGTTCGATTCCCGGCCAGGGTCTTTCTGCATGGAGTTTGCATGTTCTCCCTGTGCATGCGTGGGTTCTCTCCGGGTACTCCGGCTTCCTCCCACAGTCCAAAAACATGACTGTTAGGTTAATTGGTCTATCTAAATTCTCCCTAGGGGTGTGTGTGTGTGTGAATGGTTGTTTGTCCTGTATGTCTTTGTGTTGCCCTGCGACAGACTGGCGACCTGTCCAGGGTGTACCCCGCCTCCCGCCTGGAACGTAGCTGGAGATGGGCACCAGCAACCCTCCCGACCCCATTAGGGACAAAGGGTGAACAGAAAATGGATGGATGGATGGATGGACTGAACTTATATAGCAATTTGGGGTTAAGCCCAGGGGCATAAAAACATGTGGCAAGAGGAAGCTTTCACTGATTTTTGTCACACAATGGTGATGGAGGATGCAGTAATGATTATGTTCAGATATTTTGTTTACAAAAAGTAAGAAGAACTGAAAGTATATATCTGAAAATTAAGGTAAACTTTGACCTGTTTTATTTAATTTCTTTGTTTAATTATTTTTTCTGTTCAAGGCAATAAGCCTGACAGGCAGTAAGAACAGCAAAACTCTCAGACTGCACTGGTGCAAAACACCTATGCATTTTAAGTACAGCAAGATATACTGTACACTGACATTGTGACCTAACTTTATCATCAATGATGCTCACCATCTTGCAAAATCTCATGTATATCCTACTAACACTGTTTCCCCAAATCTCCTGCAAGAAAGACTGCTCTGCTCCAACAGGAAGTTGAGATTTTCAGTACTCCCAGGAAAAGCAGAACTAACTGACGATTCTTTTAGAGGAAAATAAGTGGACAAATACAGCTGCCCTGTCTGTAATAAACTCACAATTTGCTGCTGATGATGTTTGCATGTGAAGGTTGCTGCTGAAGCAACAGGGTGACAGTAACTTTTTTCTCTGTCTTTGAAGTGACAGTGACTTTTTTGGCCATTATATTTTCTTTCAAGAATACCGTTTGGAAATGACACTTAAAACAACAACAACAACAACAACAACAAAAAAACCTAGCAAAAAACAAAAAAAAAAAAAACAGCTTTCCTGATACAGGTGTGTATATCTTTCCTTTCAGTGGAAAGGAAAGATATACATCTGCCCATCTTTACATCTGCCCATGTTATCTTTTTTGGAGCCTTCAGAAAGACCCCAGACACGGGGATCCATTTTTAGGGACCCACCATGTATTTTAAGGTTGTTATGTGTATTCAAAGAGCTACAGCTGCAAGCATTAAATTAAAGTGCTGTACATTCGTTCTTTTTGTGTTTTAAAAATGGAGCTTGATCGTTACCACAAATCTGATGTGGCAGCCGTGGCTTAAATGCAAGACAAACCTTTCTGATGACAACATCAGTGTGTTTCCTCAACCAAAAATATGAGCTGCATCTGACTTTATAATGAAAAAGTGACTCAAAGATCAATTTTTTTCCAGCCAGGATTAAATAATCTATATCAAGAGAGCATGGAGGAAATACGTACAGTTTCCTGACTAAAAGTTTTTTTTCTCAGACTGAAATTCAAATATGATTTATTTTTACAACATTTTTTTACAGTAGTATAGAAATTAATATATTGTTAAATTAAGAAAAGTGATCAATGTGCAGAAGTCTGATTTCCTCTTCCAGCTTTAGTCATAAATGGATGTGGACACTTCCTTGCTTAGTTATTTAAATACAAAAAGGTCACTTACACCACAACTAAATGGACATAGAAATGAATGCAGGCAAAATGAAGCACAGTTTTACTGAATGTGACATTTTGATGTGACACATAGACCATGTTTTGAGTCATTCAATCCTGCGTGGAAATGATCAGGACAAAGATGCAGATGGTGCGCGATATGTTGTCAGTTTGCTTGAACAGCTTCTGAAAGCCAAAAGTAGTGCATGACACAGCCATCATCTGTTGCCAGAATGAAACTAAATGATCGCTTAATGCCTTTTCTCTTATTGATGTCTAATTTTCACCTCATTACCACAAAATTCAGCTTTGTGCACAGCCTTTGCACATGACTACAATTATTCTAAACTTCAGAATTTCAATATGTTTTGTAAGATAACTGGTAAAATCACAAAATAAGACAAAAGAAATCCTCTGTTTCACCTCATGGCCCTACATCTACATGTGTTTGCATTGGTATCGACAGTTTCCCAATCCTTTCTGTGTTTTAAAGGAAGGACAAAGCAGAAGAGGTGGGAAACACAAAGATGCTGTGCAAATACGCCGACAGCAGAGGCAACTGGCATAACATTTTCAGAAAGACTTGGCTCTCATTTAAAGAATACATCAAACATTTAAAAGTGACAGAAGTCCAGAGATTACCTGTTCAACCTGCACCTGATTGGTCATTATGAAGAGTACCTGCATCTATTGCTGATGGTGCAAGTTAATTGTTATTGACTGTAGAAAATGTTGGTATGAATATTATTTGTGTTTTTGTTGTTTTGCTTTTTTGTGTCATTATTCCACATATCATTCAGTCTTAAGTATTTTGGGATGTGCTGTGAGTTTTCGTATGCACAGCACATGCACATGTGTGCGTATGAATATAAAGTATGGAAACACTTTAGATGCATTGTTCAGTTTATCAGCAGACAAGTTTAATGAAATTGCAAGACAGGGAAAATAAACCCTGTTTTTTGTTTACCCTGTAGAAGCTTTTTAATTATACACTTTATGTGTAAATAAAGAGAGAGGCCAACAGTCCTGAGAGTTTCAGACCAGCTATTCACCTGTCAAAACCTACTTAGCTCTGTGCTGTGGTAACGCGTTGCCTCTGGCTTTATGTTGGAGGCAAGTAAGAAAATGTGTCCTTAAGCTTCACTCTGTGATTACTGTCAGTACAACGACATGTCACCATGTGACAGCTGGAAACCGCAGCACTGGAACCATTTACATCACTTTCTGCCATACAGACGCTGCTACAGTATAACTGGACTGAGGATAATGTACAAATGTACAGTCAGTTCATCAAAAGACTGCCCTTTAATATTTTACAGATGCAAAATACATTTAATATCATTCATGGTGGATGGATTAAATGTCAAATGATCCAATAAAAGCCCTGCATTCTTTTATACAAGTTAAATTCTTGTTAGGGATTTAACCTGAACATATACCTATAGCTGACCTGCTGTTGGCTGACACAACTCAAGTTACAACAGCCGTAAAGAAACCTCCACCACTCTGAAATTGTTTATGCGGCAGCATTTTTGATTCCTGAGAAAAAGAAAAGGTCACATAGAGTGACAGGTGCATTTGATTTGTATGGGTTGTGGGAATATCATGACTGTGTTATCTGCTAATGATGCTAGCGTTGGCATCTCCTTCTGAGTTTTCGACTGGTGCTAACCTAAAGAGCTATTTTACAGTTCTAAACAGTCTCAACTGTATTTTATCAACTCAGGTTGGAAATCTAAAATAGCTAGACTATGCTATGCTTGCACCTCAGGTTTTTATGTAAAATTCAGTTTTTATATTCGCTAAGAGCTGCTTTAATGATCTTTTTCTCTGTGCGGTTGTTCATTGGGTCATTTTAATTTGAACTTCATCAGACTCCAATATGAACAGTCTGTAAAACCAGAAGTGATCTGCACATACAGAATGCTGTTTAGAGAAATAAACATGGATGATGCACATGCCAGCTGGAGCCTATCAGTTTTGAAATTGATACAATTATGACTGATTATGGGTTTAGAAGATGATGAAGCAACAATTTTAATAACCACTGAATTGAAGCGACTGAAGAATATTCTGTTGGCTGTTCGTTCCCATCTTGCCACAAACAAACCAACAGAAGCATTGAGTCGTGTTCAGACACACAGCACTGTCTGATAAATCCAGCTTCTCTAGTTTCAGCGTGTTGGTGCAGCGCTGAAACACATGACTCCAGAAAAAAAACAGGACTAAAGCTGTGACAAGATGCACAGCGACATAAAGACAACTTGCACTGGCACAGATTTTCATTGAAGCTGAAGGTTTTTATCTGCCAAGGAATTTTTACTTCTCTTTAAAAATTTGGCAGTTCAGTTTTGTGGTTCGTGGTCGGTTGTGGAAAAACTTTAAGCACATATTAAAGATTTTGAGAAAGAGTTGTAGTTTGTGGTTTGACTATCTGACAGTCTTGATAAAGTCTCCTTCACACAAGCAGTTGTAGTTTCTCGATTTATGCCTTTGTAGGTTTGTTTGCAGTCTTTTAGCAACTAAAAATGCACCACTTATTCAATCGATAATGATTAATTATTCAATGAATTTCAAGGCTTTGGGGAATATTTCCTTATTTGTCAAAATGTTAAATAGTAATTTACATTACAACAATAATGGTATATTAGAAAAGCAGAGCTTCTTTTCATTAGACACAGGATATAAATGTGAGGTGGTGAGATATCGACACTATCTGAATTGTAAATTTAGGCCTCTGTGGGGGATCTTCAAAGTCCCTGATGGTAATCTCCCCAGATGTTCCTGCTGCTCAGGAAATCTCTAATTAGAAACATTTTCACCAGAAGGCAGAAAAATATTACAATAATGTCTCACAACTCACTTTTGTTCTGAATTTCTGCACTAAGAGAGACGCCCTCTCCAACAGAGATGCTTCATTGTGTCACCAATCTTACACTCTGTATTCTACTTTGCTCAAGGACACTTCAGCCCAGCAGATGTTTGCTGTCCAGAGGCTCGAGCTGCAACCTTCCAGTTGGAGGACACTCTCTGTTATCACTTTTGCAGTATGCTGCTGTCTGACACCGCCCTCAGCATCGCCCAGCCAACCCTGTGTGCCGCGAACTACCTGTGGGCGCATGCAGATTACTCTCTGGCTCTGGCTTTTATTCTGCTTTTTTCCAGTGAAGATAAACCTTTAAGAGAGGGCAGGCTCGGCTGAATTCAAGGTCAGAACCCTGCAACCAAAAGAAGAAAAAAAAAAAACACAACCTTATCTGCTTTTCTCAAATTTTTCAAATTTTAGCTTTTAAAATATAGCATTTATATAGCTATAATAAAGATGGTGAAGCATGTAATTGTCTTGAAATGTTTATTTTCCCTACAAAAAAAGCTAAAATGCTGTGAATGCAGCTTAATCCAGAACTACCCATTAGTTATGCTTCTAAGTTGGTTCTTGTGTAATTTAATCCACTACAAACATATGAACTGGCTTCTGTCAGCAATAATCAGCAGAAATAATCACACTATGTTTTAAATTTGTTGAGCAACATGCATACAATACACAAATAATGTGACTGGTAAGGAGTCAAGACAGATGGAACACAGGAATTCTGGACAAAAATCATGAATAATAAGGAAATTGCGATGTAGCTTATCGCCATATCTGTATCTGAAACCCAAAATCAGAGGAGATTCAGGCTCCTATTATTCTAAAGAACCTGATGTTCTGCCTTACAGACAGGTACAACATTCCTGTTTTCAGGCACTGTAGAAAAATGTCTCTAAAAGTTATTTTCTTCCAGTATTTCATCCAAAGAACACAAAGTACTAGAGCAGAAAAAAAACATCTCCATTATTTTTTTATCATTATTATCTATCTGAAGCAGCTCATTACTACTTGGCATGTCTGTTATGTGCCTGAATGTAATTCATAATTTTGTTAAAATTAACAGCAACCACTTGCTCCAGGAATGAACCAGTATGCTAAAAAAGACATGAATTTACTTTTTAAAGAGCTGAACTCAAGGTACCCAACAGACACACAATTATGGTATAAATTATGGTATTAATATATATATATTTTTTGACAAAATTCTTACTGAATATTTATTCATTTTTCTTATCAAAAGCTCCTTATTCACACCCACTTACATAATTGTTGAAATATCTTTTCTCAACACATTTCAGCAGAGCTGAAGTATGGTTCAGGAGGGAGAGAAACAGGATTACAATGGGTCAAACACTATTTCCATAATGGTCAAATTAACGTTGCTTCAGTGTAACAATGATAGATGCTTGGCCCTTGGGCTGTTATTCTAACCCATTTCCTTTTTGGGGGAGGGGAGGGGATGACAGATGGCTTCAGATAGTTGAGAATTTGACACAATTGTGTATTAAATTTTAAATATGATCCAAAACATTCTTTTCCATCTTTAAAAATGGAAAAGTTCGTACATTTGGGTGTGAATAAGTTTGACTCTGTGAAAAGCTTGTGGAGCAGTTCTAACTTAAGGACCTCATTAAAATCTTTTGTTTAATCATTCCTCCATAAAGAAACAATGTTTTAATTGTGCTGTCAAAAGCTTAGAATTAATATGGTATTCAACGTCCATGATAATTGGATTGAAACTTCTCATTGGTATTGTAAAACTCATGACACCATTTCTGAAAAGATTATATGCCTGGATTCTCCACTACAAACTCATGGTTGCAGCACATTCATCATGAGGGAATTTCCAGCGCCACTAAGATGTATTACTTATATTACAAATTTTATCCTTTATTGGTGTCTCTTTCTTAGGACATATAAAAGAAAAAATAAAATCCCAGCTACTTTTCATTCCTAGTCATGCATCTCATAAAGTCCATTATTTTTATCTTTGTTCCTGCTTAGAAATCATTTCAAGTGTTTTAGTTTCTTGAATCTTTTCTGTGTTGTCCTCTGAACATCAAACCTTTTGAAATGAGAGTTAAACAGCAAACTTGTTGTGAAACCTGGCTCAAAAACACTGCTCTGATGACAGACACCCTGTAACCTGGAGACTGTAACTTTCTTTGAATTAGTGCCAAATATTCCCCTCATCCTCCTGTGGTTTGGATTCTATGTAAACCTGATTTAGAGACGAGAGGGAACGGAGACACTAATGAGAACACGCTTTTCAACAGGGATCTGCAGCCTGATGGTGACTGGAGTGTCTCCCACAGGGATGAGATGATAAAGACGGAGCTTAATGCACCTCTGTTGTCAAGTGGAGGCTGACTTACAGAAAGATTAACTTTAAGACATGAGAAACTGAATTACAGAAACCAAAATCACATTAAATGCAAAGTTTATATTAGTTATTTCTACCTTCAAGACTATTTATGGGGCAAACAATTCTTTAACCACAGTATGTTGTAGTTTTTTATGTATTTCATGTCTCAGCCTGAAATCTAGCGATTTTGGAAAGAACAATTGGAAAGATTTCAACTTAGAGATGTGTAATAGTCCACAAGGTCAGATGTTGGGAGCATGAATACATACAAGCATGTGAGCATGTGTTGGACACATGCTAACCATACTAACTGATCTACTTTGAGCTCTTTACAGAAACTCTTGTCATTATGTCGGTTCATAAAAGAAGTTTCCCGCTGATGTCTGAAACCAAAGCAGTTTTCCCACAATGACTTGGCTTTCTGTGCGGCATAAGAAGTGTGTTACACTCATTATCTGGAAACAAGCGTCTGAACCCAAACGCTAGCCTGTGTTTTGAGGAAATGGGGGACATCAGCAGCTGCTGTGCATGAGCAAACTGCAGAGGAAGACTAAACAATAAGCAGTATTTAATACACAGCACCGTTACTTTATGTGACGTGGGCGTCCATGGTGGGAATCTGTTGTTTCTCTCGTATTAACACCTCCTACGAGTTTGCAGAAGGTTTAATAAAACAGTTACTCAACTAAATAATACGTGCTGCAATTACTGAGAATGACACACTAAACATAACAGAACTCACCACTGGCTTAACTGGGTACAAACTTAATCAAACAGCTAAATTGAACTGACTGAATCTGATCATCTAGTGACATGAACTGGCCATTTTCACACCAGAGCTGTTTAGTCCGTTTCAAACAAACTGGATTGTTTCCTCTCTTGGGTTTGTTTTGATGTAAACACAAGCAATCAAGCTAGAGTGCAGACCAGCAATATTTTTGTGAAGAATAAAACCATATGGAACTTTAATACATCTCAATCATTTGTTATACTGCTCAGATAATTGCACCTGTAATCGTGTCCAGAAACACACAAGGACATGATTAAATTCTGCTTTTCTACATGCTGAGAAAGACATTTACATTTAGTTTACCCACACTGGACAAATCTGGAAAATACACACACTGGTTTAGTTACAAGTTACCAAACTCATCAATTGATTCAGAACAAAGAAAACAAACTGGAGTGTGAAATCACCCTTTAAGTTGAAAGGTTGGATATTCACTGTTGGTGAGGTGAAATCAGAGACAGAGCAGTTAAAGAAGTTGTTTAAATGGAAGCTGTATTTTCTATGAATAGCATACATAGTGAGAACTGTCTGTAGATCATCTGGGCTGTGAGATTCTCAGCAGATGTCATGAGAGATGAACAGAGCAAAGCTGCTTAGATGTATCTGTTTGAGTTTTCATACAGTGTTATGCACTGTGCTAGTTTTGGAAATCGTTGTAGCTGTCTGTGAAGAGACCTAAATAAATCTTCTTGGCCTACATGTAAAACATTTTGTTGACATCCAACATTGACCTGCTGTTGTTGTATCAACTTTCCAGACCAGTCAGGTTTTCCAGCTCTAATCTGCTCTGCATCCTCAGAACCAGAAATAAACATGGAGAAGCAGCATTCAGATTATACATTCCTCAAAACCAAAACAACCTTCCAGAAAACTGCAACCCACCTGTTAAGAGTTTCTTTTGAACCATAACAAACTGAACATTGAACAACACAATTGGATGTGTGTTGATGATTTTGATGACGACATTTGACAAAATGTAATGTTTAGTGCTTGTTTCATAACTGATGACTGTATGATGTTTTTATGGTGTAAAATACTTTGATCTGCCTTCTTTCTGAAACATGCTATGCAAATAAACTTGACTTTGTGCTGGTCTGTTCCATAAAATCACAATAAATTACACAGCAGTTTGTGATAAGAACATAAAATAGATGTAAACGTTCAATGTTAATTAATGCAGCTGAATGTTGTCATTAAAAATAATCCAAACATCAGAATAATGGAGATTTCTCAGATGAGGTGTTTTTTTTCCTCCTTCTCTTTTGACATTCATATGGTAACACTTGATATTTAATTTAATTAACTTCACCCTGACAACCTTCTGTGAATTACAAGAGCCATGAATGACTAAAACTTCAATGATCACAGATCTGGCTCCTGCTGCGGATTTGGCCAGCTGCCCCCTGAAAGCTGGTGGCAAACTGGAAACTAAGGGGCCAACAACATATGGCGCAGAGGCTTATGGGATTACTCATTTAACAAGGTGACTTGGAGAGCTACTAATCTTCAAAATGTTCTAAAGGAGTATTGGAGTCTGTGTGGGGCGCAGGGGAGCTGCCTCTTTTGAGGATCCCATACTCAATTAAACACAAACCTCCTTTAAGTCGTTTCTGAAATGCAGAGGTTGGCGCAGTGAGGCTTTCCGGGTGCAGCTCCAACTAAATTCTTTACACACACGTAAAAATGCCAAGCAGACCGACCGCAGAGCATCTGATTCTGACAGCATGTAGGTGCGCTAATTGTAATCATCTTGACACAAAGTGCGCCGCAGGCATAAACACCACCTCCAAAGTGCGCTGCTGTGCGCACAGAACGAGACGCGCGCCGCCTAGATGGACGTCACGCACACACACACCAGCTGCAGATCAGAAAGTGCACTTATGTTCACGCAGATCAGTAATTAAAACAGCACTAAGGGTAAAAACCCGTTTTATTAAACATTTGGGGGGTTGGCGCTGGAAAATGACGCAAATTAATTGTTGAGTTTTCCAGAAATGTAAGGCGGTTGATTATCTTTCATATTTTGTTGTTAAATCAACTATCTCAATAAAAGAAGTCACCACAAGTTCACATAGCGCTTTGGGTTACTTTAAATGTTAAAGTTCTGCCAGTTGAAGCTGATTTTCTGGCAGCCCAAGGGGTTAAAATGCTCACTGAGATCGGACGACGGTGGCTTACCGTGGGGGAAAGCGTTGGGTTGCACCGCATGCAGGAAAGCGTGCACCAAGTGGAAGAGGATCCCTATGGGTCCGGGTTCGTAATGGGCCAATGTCTCGTAAACTCCCGCAGGCACATAACCAAAATCCAACTTTCCCGGAGGTGGTAGCCTCCGCGGCTCTGTCTCCTGCTGGAGTTCACCGGACGCCCACAGCACCGACAGTAGCAGTAGTGTCCCGGACTTCCACATCGTGTCCAAGCCAAACCCCGATCTACCCTCAAACTGGTTCTAGATACTAAACTGGACGGTGGTGTTTCTTAAAAAAGCCAGAGGAATTGATTCGAGATCAGTCTTAAAGCGCTCCAGTGGATGGACCGCAGCTCTTCAAGTACTGCTGCCCACGAAGCGACTCGTTCTGAGCATCCTACCCCGCTGTCCGGGGGATCCCTGTCGGATGCACACCGGCTGATCTTCCCTCTACCGTGTCCGGTAGTGGATGCGCTCAGCCCCTAAGAGATGTGCGCGCCTGTCGCTTCGACTCCAGCATCTGCGCGTAAAGAGATGCGCTGCGTCACGGGAGCGGGCGGGGTCGTGCGCAGCCATCCAGACAGTGCAGAGGATAATCCAGAGAGGAGCGCTCCTCCTGCCGGGAAAAGGAGGCTGGATGAAGGGAGTGCTAGTACCAACAAGATGTAATTAAATCTACCTTTAAGTCACTTTCCATAAAATTTATTTTCCAAAGCTTATAACTATAGGTTACTGTCAGAGCCGGCCCAAGGCAAAGCAAACTGAGCAACTGCCTGAGTCCACCTACGACAGGGGGCCCAGACAGCACTACACTTGTCATTAGCGCTTTGTTGAATCTCAGTGTTGATCGTAATATCCCGCCTGTCCGCGGTTCAGAATTCAGGGACTCACCTATTTATGGATTTTTATATGAAACATAACTCCAAATTTTTTGCGGTAAATCTGCTTATTCATAGCTATTTTTCCATAGAGCATTTTTTAAAATATTCAAAAGAAAATCGATTTCAGAAAGCTGTAATATATAGGCACAATGCTAAGCTATTGGCTGGTGTTTGTAAAGCAGCTTTGTGCTGATTGGCTAAAGCAGAGGTAAAGAAGGCTGTAGATTTTAGCTTCTGAGGTAGTGCCAAGATGGTTTCCACTGTGCACTTTAGTGCATAATGCAGGTATAATTTATGTGTGAACAATTAAAACAAGAAGTTATATGTGTTTTTAAAGGAGGTCTTAAGTATTTGCAGATTTTAGCTGTTTGTGGATTGCTCTGCGGGAGACAGAGGAGACAGCAGGATCTTAAAAAATGAGTTCAATTTTATAATCATTTATGACCAAAATGATTTTCAGTCGTTCAGATTTTTTAGGACTGAAGACTCCACCTAATTGTACCACTCACTTGCAAATTTCCAAACATTGAAGAGGAATGTGTGCAGTATTTTATTAGAATCATTTTTTTAAATTAATTTAATAAATTTTCACTTCCTGTTATGTTTATGTGTTATGGACACTTCTAGATTGACATTTTTGTTTCCTAATAATGGGTTTTGACTTCTTTCATCTTGAATGCATTGTGTGCACATGTCAATTATACCAGGTCCTCAACTTTTCTTTTCCTCCAACTAACAGATGCTACTGTAGCCATGGTGATACCTGGCTTACTGGTATGATTGCTGATGCTATGTTTAGGTGGATTTTTTTCAGTACAATAAGATTTTGTGGAGAACATCAGGCCTCAACACTGGCTTAGAAATGTTTGATTGTCGACTTTGATCACATTTCTTTACAGATAAAAAGGTCATTAAACCTGCAGAGTGGTTTCACTGTACTGGTAAATTTGATGTTTTAGACCCTGGGTTGGAACAGATGACTTAACTTGGATTTAAGTCACAGATACTGTCTGGTTTGACTAAAAATGCCTCTAATGAACAATATTTTAACATCTTTCCCGATTATTTTCTTCCGACTTTCTTTTTAAAATTATTTTTCTACCAATTTAGACCACTGCTGCTGCACTGGAATTTATCTAAATAACCTACGACTACACCTGTCGCCCTATAGGAAGCTGTAACAGGGCTGCAGCTTGCCTCAGCTCTCGGCAGTGTAAGGAGCTTATCCCTCTAAGAATGTCTAGTGCAGATTTACTCTGCCTGACCTCCGCTTCCAAACAGACAATGTGTGGGTAAAGATGAGGTCATCATCCTAATGAGAAGTCGAAAATATAAACCATTGTTCCAACTTTGTCAACCTCGGTCCTTTTGTTTTTTAAATCTGGTTTTCCAAACGGTGAGGCTGTCAATATCTCCAGAAGTATAAGAATCAGAGTCTGATTTTAAACTGTAATTTAGCCTTTGGAGTGATTTGATATGCAGCTGTATTGCTGAAACACCTTGACTATGCTTCAGGGTTTTTTTTACCCTGCTATTTCTCAATGTAATTTTAAGTGTTTTTAAAGTGTTTCATTGAACTTTTGACCGATCTTCCTTTTCCTCCAGTTCTTGTTTCCTTTAGCTAAAGCCATAGTTTGCAGAGATATTCCAAATATGCATTCATCAAGCCATCTTCTATACCTGTTTATCTTTTACAAAAGTATCATGCTTTTTAGTCAGAGTTTATTCTGATAATCCCCTACTTAACTTTGGCATTTTTTACTTACTAGATACAGTAAAAACTGCATGATTCTGATCACTGAGTGAAATGTGCTATACCCATAATAGTTCACATGCAATCAGCTAGTTGTTTCTGATCATTATTAAAGCTGTTTTAACACCACATCACAGAAGGCTTCTGTTGTATGTATGCAATCTCACCAGAGAAAAAAGGCAATTCTGTATTATATGTATGTTGCAAAAATAAAAGTTCAGACTTTAAGTAGGCCATTCCAAAGCCTTTCTTTAGGCTTTTGGAGACATACACCGGTGGACTTTTTTTTTTTTTTTTATCAGTTTTCTAATCTGGCTGATTTTCTGTAATTACTGATTGATGCAATTCTCCAATGATTACTGAATTAGATTTTTTTTTGTTTGCTTCAGAGATAGAGCTGCAAAAAAAGCTGCAGTTCACAGTTACTCCTTTACTTATTGAGTTTATAGGAAACATTTGCGATCACCATTAAAAAAAACAAAACACTTTTATTATTCCAAAAAGGCAATTTCATTCATTATCAAGGTATGAATTAAATATAAATCTAAACTAATGAAACAGAGCAGGCAGTGTACTGGACATAAAAACACTCCACTTCATCAGTTCTGTTGATCTCAGCATTGGCCGCCTGCAGTTCGGCTGCCCTTCACTGTAAACAAACAAAGTTTGGACGACTCCGAACAAAACACGGGAGAGTTCTGGCCTTCTGAGAAAACCACGCGATGGTTTGAGGAATCACATTTCACATGAAAAATTTGAGTCATTTACAGTTCCCCAAGTAGAACCATATTCCTTGTTGTGATGGAAAAGGACAATGTAAATCAACACTTTGCCTTAAACATTAATGTCAACTTTTTTCTGCTTAAACAATATTTAACATTTGTCTGTACGTTCTTGTTCCAAGTACATTTTTGTTTCCAAGACTGAATGACAACGATAATGAATTCCTAACAATCTGATTCAGTTTTACAAGTCAACAGTTCTTTTGAAATTGTGTTTCGGTGAAAATATTTTATACAAATTAACTGTGTAATAATGGAAGAAACCAGAAAGCAAATCAAACTATATTTGTGTTACATTTGAAACTGATACATTTCTGATAAAACTGAAGGGCTTTGCTTGACTTTCTATCATAAAAATATAATCAAGTTTGGGATTTTTATATGGTCCTTACATTTAATTATAAACAAACAGTTTTTATATACTCTATATATTTGTCATATATTTTAATCACAATAAAAAACGGTTTACAATAACTTCTTAAAGTCAGTCAAATCACAGGTTTTAAAGCACACATGCAAAAAAAAGGCATTCTGTTGTGGAAATATTGCTTCTATCTTTCTAAGATGTTCCTATGGAAACATCAGCTGAGTTTATGTGAAACATGACTCGATATAACTTAATGGTCCATCAGTGCAAACATTCGAGAACAAAAGAATTAAAAACTGACTTGGTACATTCAAGAGGAGGTGCCGCACTCAGTCATATCCTGTCTTAATGGATGTCAAGACTTTGAAGATGATAATATTGAATGATTTATCACTTTGTTCATAAAAAGGTGACAATATAGATGTAACTGACCCGCTGCATCCTCAGATGAGTCAGGGACCGACAGAAGCTGCTGAGTTAACGTCAGCAGCTTCTGTCAGCAGCTTCTGTCTGAAGCTGCTGACAGAAGCTTCATTAACAGACAGTTTCTGTTTGTTAATGATACAATGATGTAAACAAAACACCCCTCTTAAGGCCAACAGTTTAAAAGAATGTTTTTTTTTAACTTTACTTTGGATTTCATGTTTGCTGATTCATGTTTTGATTTATAAATTTCATGTAGTTCTCTGTAATCCACATTTTATTATCCCCAATAAACCGAATAACATACTGATTTATATGTGCAAAAATATATTTCCTGTTTGTCTGTTTGCAACACCATCTCAACATAAATGCCTAAAATAATCACTTAGTCTTGAAAGCCAATATGTTGATACTTCAGCATCTTTTCTTATACAAAATGAATATTCTGACGCTTGCTTTAAAAATCTGTGGTTTTAGTTTGTTTTCTGTCTGCAGAGCGACATTTCTCTCCTTCTGATCCCACAGCTGCTCAATCAGGAAGTGCTTGTGTGCTGTCACACTCACACATATTTCTTTCACACACAGACACACACACACGCGTACCCCCCCTGTGCCCACGCATACAATTGGCAGATTGTCCCAACGACTCGGCTGCCACACTCACACTTTCTGTCTCCTGCTGTTTATCAGACACCTGAAGTGTTCTTCGTCAAACTTCTCAACCTGAGGCGTCGACCACAGCAGAACCGCCTGACGCTGTGTCTCTGGTAACAATAACTTATCGTATTGTCAATAAATACTCTGCTTTCAGCTTGGAGGATCTGGCTGAGAGCCTGCGCTCTCCGCTATACCTGAGTGGGTTACTTGCTACATCGGCCGCTGCTGCTGGTCAGTCAATTCGGTTGCCACAGATTGTGAAGCGGTCGATCTCCAGCAGGTCTTTATTGGGAGCTCTGTGGTTCATATCGGAGGCTTCGTCTGCCTCCTCTTCCTGTAAAGGTGAAGCTGTTGGTGGTTCATCGTCAGATTGGGGTTCTGAGGTCAAAGGACAGCTATCTGCTGTCGCAGGTGAGGCATCAGTGGGGGGAGGGAGAAACAAGTCAGGCCGGGGAGCCGGCTGGGTGGTCACAGAGGATGAAGAGGAGGTTGGAGGGCTACAAGGTGTAACAGGAATCTGATCCACGCTGGATTCACCTGAATGACAAAGGATGAAGAGTATAAACTTCTTTTCTCTGAAAATGTATTAGTAACTATTTTCTAGACAGTTGTTGTCTAGAAAGACTTAAATATTCCAATAATAACTTATTATTGCTTATATTATAACTGAAAATGTTGTTATGCTTATCAAGCTAAATCAGCTCTGCTCAGAATAAAAACAAAAAGGCAGTGGACATAGTTCATCTGATGACTTTGTACAGGGTTCTTGTTGCCAGGCAACCAAGGCAGACTACAGCAACTCAATGCAATCTGTCAAGTTGTTTGCAAAAAGGCAAATTGTTGCCATTTTTGGCATCTTTGTCTACTGATTACACAATGAAATTGATATATTAATAAACCATTCGTGCTGCAGCTGACTGACTAATAATGGCCAAACATTCAGCTACAAAACCTGGCATCTCTATTCCTGAAGATTCAAACTATAGTTAAAAGCTAAGAGAGATTGGGTGGTTTAACTTGCAAACAAGTACAAAATCTATTTTATCTTTACATATGTGCTTCCTTCCTTTTGGGGAACTGCAGTAAGGGGATTTTTTATATTAATATTTTCTATCCCTCCTCCTTGGTGAAAGTGAGAAAAGATCAATAAGAAACCAGCTTAGAAAATAAAAAGTAGTTATTTCCACAACTTGGCTGACCTCCATCAAGATGGCTAATTAAAATGATTCTAGTTTATCCAGAAAAGTGTAATCTTGAATAAATCAAAGGAGAGCACATATCTCATTATGAAGTATTATGTTTTGTTGAAAGGAAACAGTGTGTACTATTTCACTCTGAGAGTACAAGGAGTAGTATCATGAGAAAAATCATTCTGAGAATAAACAAAATAAGTTATATTGGAAAGAACTGTACAAAACTGATAATTAAGAGGTTTGGCAGGAGAGACCACTGCCTCACTTCAGGATGTCTCGGTTGCAAGCTGCACATATAAATAACTGTTTTAATAAATAGAACTGCAATCCACCAACCTATTGACTTTGTTTGTCAGAGAAAAGTATTTGCATTGTTTTAAAATAAAAATAAGATGTTTAGACTGTATATAAATACCACCTGTATTGACGTGTTTTTATAAATAGTTTTGCTGGCCCATCAGCTATTACAAACATTTTTCCCCCAAGAGTTCAAACTTACAAAATAAATAAAACATGCCAAACTTTTTCTCTTTTATACAAACATTGACTCCATGTAAGTTTTTAATAAACATTCAGTTATTATTGTCACAGTTTGAGTGAACTTAAACTTTTGGGATTTTATGTCAAAGAACAGAAAAAAAATTATCAGACTTAAAAAAATAATTGGAAATTTTTACAAAGTTGAGGCAATACTTTTTTTTTAGTAACAAATAAAATGCACTGCACAGAATAAACCTCATGTTGTGTTTTTGTCCATATTTTACAACATAAAACTTCAATAACTTTTATGAGCGATCCATTCATCTTCTCTGAAGACGTGCACTTTAATAAAAATTAACCACCATGCGGTTAACTTTCATTTTATTAAGACTTGATGTGAACAGCTTTGTTTACCTGAAGATTTAGTGCATCTGCGTGGGTCAGATTTGCTGGGACTCTTTGCAGAGAAGGACGGAGCGGTCGGCGGCCTCTCAAACAGTTTGTCCTCCATGTTGGCTCTCTTGACATAAACACAAGACTTCCCCAGTAGCACGATACTGTTTAAAACTTTTAGAGTAACCATCCTACAAGTAGAGCAGCAAAAAAGGAAACAATATTAGAATATTTAACATTTTATTGGCATGAAGAAATAAATTGCTAAACACATATTAAAGGATAAAATAAGCAATAACTTGGGGCTAATTCTGAGTTTCCTTGAAGTTAAACTAAAGCAGGTTTTGGAATTTAGATAAAAACTTCTCTTTTTTTCCATATATGGTGACATTTGCTAAACTTGTAGAACTCTATCATAGAGTGAGGAGACCAGAAGAGCAGAACATCCCAGTTATTAATTTACTTTAATTAGAAACAGAGTTTTCTGACTAAATCAAGCAAAACTCGGATGCGCTAAACTTACAGAAGCATCTTAACACATTAAAATCCGATCAAAATGTTTGTTTCAGTAACTAAGTTTAAAATATGAACATTCTGCAGCTTTAAAGGTGCCTCTGCTTAAAAATACCTGATTCTATTAATTAGGACATTAGCAGAAGTCTGTGTAATTTGACTGCTTGCTGAAGAGAAAATTGAGCCCTTTGATGTGGGTGTTGGACCAGGAACCCAACAAAAGGTTTCAGAGCTCAAGGTTGAAACCAATAATTCAGAGGATTGTGAGTCAATGACCATTGAGAAGTTTAAAAGAGATTCACAAAGTGTGGAGTTTGGTTCAGGTCAGTGTTTAAAGAGTCACCTGCTTCAAATATTCTTTAAAAATATAAAAAATAAAAATTGGTATTATGTAATATTCCTATTGTCTGAGAAACTGAATTTTGGGTTTTCCTCAGCTGTAACCAAATTTAATCAAAAATAAACAGAATGTAAGTCTATATAATGCTAGTTAATTTATTTAATAATTTAAATAAATAATTTTTTTACACAAATTGCAATTTGTTGAGATGCACTGGTAATAGTGCTTTCTTAAAATGGAGCCTAACGATTGTAAACAATCACCACCATTCAAGCCTCATCTTTCACACCCACATGCTGATGTGCAGAACGCTTTTCTTTGCAGAGCTTTGATTCTGACACTGATGAGTGGAAGACGGACACATTTGGGTCTGTGGAGCAACGCTTGCTGTGACAGGCCATTTGGAACTGAGATTGTGTCAGCTAAATCTTTGCCAAGGCACAGCGATCTGCTCAAACAAGGGTTATTTTTAAACCAGAGGAAAGGGAAGGCCAGAGATGACAACAATGTGTTCTTCTCCCTGAAGTGAATTCTTCAATGGGAAGAGCCCAGTGGGAAGTCAGCTACAGTGTTCATGCTTATATAACCACAGATGTGTCAGTGTGACCTCATCAAGCGCAGAGAGCAAGTCAAGAGTCTAACAATTGCATAAAAATGTATTTTTTTAGTTTCTAAAGCATTTGTTAAATTTGTCAAAACTTTCATCACAATTTTCTGGTTACTAGCTCTCATTTTGGCAATAGGAATATAATTTGCCATAATAAAGCAGAAGAAAACAAGCAGAGCAAAACTAAAGGCTTACCCGAGGTAAAAGAGGAACACACATATGTATGACAGAGCTCCCTGTACCTTCACACAACTCATCACCACTCGGATTAGCTGAAAAAACAGCAAAACATTCCAAAATCAGTTTAATCCAAAAACCAAAAAATCTAAAACCTAGTATTTGGACTGTTACTTTAAAGGCTTAATGCAAGATTTGAGTCGGTTTAGGGTAACAGACTGTTGTCGCTCACCAGAACAGCCAGCGGCAGAGGGATGAAGCCCATCCTCCGGGCCACTGAGTCACTATAGTCAGTGTAGGCCTGCACAGTGACAGACAAAGGTTACATCTCTTGACATGAGAATCTGTTAGCTGCATGAGCTTCATGATGCAACAAAATAATTGCAATGATATGAAAACAAACAAGCAAAAAATAAAAAAGTCATACGTTCTTTTGTCGACTGCTAACAAGATCGAAGGCCAGACTGGCTCTGTATTCACTGTACACCTGGAGGACATGCATGTGACCGGTTAGAAACGTTGTTCATTAAGCGATGAGTAAATGCGTTATTTTGCCGCTGGCTTGTTTCTTACATCTGCTGTGATGTCGTTGAACTTTGTGATGAATGCATGTTTTATGATGTCAACAGCAACCTCAGACATGACGACCATAAAGACATCAGGGAACAACATCCACAGGTGGTCTGAGGAAAAAAAATATCACGTCTGAGCAAATCTATCTTGGTTTATCAGAGGATGAACACAGAATGAATGCAAAATGAGAAGTGTGCTGCTTTAAGGTGTTAACATTTCAGCTGACAGTCAACATCTGTCACTGACAGGGAGTTTGTGTTTGAGACTGGCAGGAGGAGCTGAGTGTCAGAAAGCTGTCAAACGGTAACGCCCAGCTCTCATCTCTGACTTTGCTGCCTTGTTGACTGAAGGTTCTGGGAAAAACTCCCCAAAGTACTACAGTTGGTCAGTGGGAAGAGACAGAAAGCAACTGCTCAGCATAACTGTCAAATCTTTGTTCAGTGCAAGCAGCAACATCAGGGCTGGCACAGAAATACTGGCAATGTGTTATATTTATGGCAAAAGTGAAATGATGCAGTTTTGTGTTTATTGCATTTTAAATGTGAATAAACACTTAGTTTACAAGGAAAACAATTAATTACCTGGGTTCCATGAAAACTGCTCCATATTCCTGAGACAGACGATGATGAGGAGAACATAGCTGGTAAACCGTTCTTTTATATCTGAAAGATAAAATAAAAACTGCTAATTAAGTAGAGTAAAAAATGTTAAATGGGCTAATTAAAACAGTTCACGGGAAAACAGCTACCTTGTATTTAAATAAGTTCCAGTACATTTTCTAAAAAAGTCGCAGCTGTTTTTTTTTTTTTGTTGCTGTCATGTGTGACAATGAAGCCAAAAATAAACAAATGCACTTTTTTTATTAAGCTAGTTATGGAAGCCTTCACCTGACTGTACTAAGCTATCAAACACCTATAGCTGAAAGCAGAGCTGTAAAATGCAACAAATGTATATAACTGTTATGAAAGACAGAGGTCAATGAAAAATGATGTGCAGTGTGGTGATGAAAACCTTACCACTGTTAGACATTTGGAATAAATTGTTCTTCTCAAATTTCTTGAAGACGCTTCCCTTGATCTCCACAAACTGTGATTCATAAAACACACATAATAGATCATCAAATCTATATTGTATAAAAATACAATGTTGTAGCTGCAAGAGTCAGGTTTCAACATCTGCAAGCTGAATATATCAACACACAAATACTTTTAGTGCATTGCTGCTTGGACAAATATTTTAGGTAACATATTTTAGGTGTGCATTAGAATTTCTTTTTTAGTTTGCATGGATGTGTGTGTGCACTGACATTGTTGGACATCATGATGGTAAGCAGAGACTTGTTGTGCGAGTTGAAGGCAACATTCAGAGTGGAGGCTTGGACCATGATGAGGATGGAATGAAGAACTGAGGAAGAAATACTCAGGAAAAACACCTTTTAAAAAATAAATCAAGTTAAATAAAGGCAGTGGTTAGAAATAAGACTTATAAACTAAACCCGAAACTGTAAAAGTCTATTATTTCAATAATATTTGGAGATGGCTCAGGTGCTGAAGCGACAGGCATAAACAAATGTTGTTTTAGTGCAAAAATGTTGATTTATCCTGCCTTTGGTATACCATATTTGATAATAAATTTCAAATAACTAAGAATATGAATGTTACAGAATACTCATTTACATAATGTATGACCATGTGTATCACTGTTGTTTTAAAGAATAAATAAAAGGGGTCATATTTCAAAAGCTTTTGGGTTTAACATGAATATAAAATGGAAGGATACAGACATAAAAGACAGCCATAAAAAAGTGAGGGATAACTCCTATATTGTCTCTTTTGCGTTCTTTGGGTTCAGTGGCCGTCCAGTATAGAGCATCCAGGATGTCTTGACCAAAAGACGAGAAGAGGCGATCTGCAACCTTATAAAGAAAAACGAGTTGGAAATGAAGCTTATCAGGGCTTTAGAAAGACAGTAAATGTAACCTTAATGATGTTAGCTAGTGAACTATTAGTTTTTTCTGTTAAATCACAGAACCACCTCAATCCAGACATGAGTAACTTTCATATAAAGTGCTTCAGAGCATCAAATATGGAAAGAACTACAGTCTGCCTATGATGCTTGCTTTCCACACAAGAATGAAAGGCTTATTTTGTGGATGCAAAGAAGATGCTCACATTGCTAAACATGACTTGTCAATTTATTCAGCCATGAATCTTAAACTTTTATTAGAAGTCGTACTACTGAAAAGGTATGAGAGTCTGAAGAGAATTTAAGAATCACAAGCCTCAATTATTTAATGTTTAATCTCTGAACTTCAAAAAACATCATTGTGTTTGCCAACAATTAAATAGAAGAAGAATTACTTTATTCATCCCAGCAGGGAAATTATTTTATTTTTTTTATTTTTGCAAATACTAGATGTACTCAGAAATCTGAGTCTATTTACCAAAATCAGATGATTTTCAGCTCGATCCCCAGAACCACAAAGTCTAATCTGTTTTTGATCAGTGAATTGATCAAGCCTCTACTAAGGGAGAGGGAGTGTAGAGAAATTATTTCTTTCCCTTCTAACAATTAATAACTATAATTATTAGCTGTAAAAAGCTATTTGAAAGAAAACTACTTTTTGTTATTGGGGTAAACTCTGTTCAATATGTCAGCTTTGAAGCACACTTTTCCTTGTAAAATATGCATTTTTAAAAAAAATACTAGAGATTTATTTAAAATGACTCTGCAAATAAACAGTTTATTTTCTTCTTTATGGATTTCATGCAATGGAATGGATTTTAAGAGTTATACATAAAACAACAGTGTATGCTATAGCATCTCTGATTTAGTTTTTCGGTATTTGCAGTGTAAAGTACCTCCAACATGTTGTAGATGATGTAGAGCTTGATGACGGACTGTCCTCTGATCAGGTGATACATCATGGAGTAATCCACGTAGTGCATCATGGAGAAGCACAGCACCAGGATCAGCCCCTTCAGCATATCACAAACCTGCGCTGGCTGCAGCAGTCGTGACCCGCTGTTCACACAGACACTCAGAAAACTCAGCGTCTATTTCCCGTACCGACACACAGACTAGTGTTATTTAATGCCTTGATGAATGCTGGGCTGCAAGCTGTTCTGTATCTCCCAAAATCAAACATGCATGAGTAAATGTGTTCACACCGCAATGTAATGCGTGCTGACAAAACGCACACGTGAACCAAGTATTAACATGAAGACATTTCCAACCTTTTGAAGAATCATGCACACATTCGTCTACCCCACGCTGACACTTTACTGTGAGGCCAAGACAGCAAAACAAGAAGGAACAGACAACAGATGTCTCCCAGCCTCACCTATTATTGCAGGTTACTCAGGCTGAATGATCTCTGATTAGATTCTCACAAGTTGATGCTGAGATACAACACGAGTAATATTTTCATTTCTGTTCAAAATGAGATAAAACACCAGGAGCAACAACAGATGGTATCAATGAAGGTACAATATGAAATATTAAAGATATTATCTCCTTTATATAACATTTATCTTAGAAGCCAGCTGTCCTTTTAATATGGTGGTTTTTGAAATGTGTTTTTCTGTTTAAAGTACATGTATAAAAAATAAATCCAGACTGTTCTTATCTACCAAACAGACCAACAGAACCAGTGGCTGAGCCTCGCTCTTGATTAAAATGTTTCACTTATGGTATAAAATTGGATTCAACATTTTGGACAGAAATGACTAAAACAGGAAACAAACAGGCATCAGCTGTCGTATCCAACAGTGACGTTGGCACGTCTTTTCAGGGTAATAAAGTGAGTCAAACATGCAGCTTATTTTATTAATATCTGTAGTCGGCAGCGGCAGCTCTGGAGTACGTTACGAGAAGAGCTGACAAATCCATGGGAGCGGTTATTTAGTTACAGTGACAGGGGCGACTGGGAAGAGCTGGAGGAGATTAATTTGAACACTTTCTGCATATTTTCCATGTCAGCTGTGTTTCGTCTATTTGCATGCAACACCACTGTAGAGAAATTATTTATTTCCTTTCTAAGGACATGAACTTATTGGTAATGACCAGTTTGTTTAAATTATTCATTTATCACAGAGAAATTGGAATATACCTTGAAAATGCTGAGGGAGCCTAATCAGCTTGCTACTATTTGGTTAATTGAGCGCTTCTGAAAGCTAAACCCCGTTACCAGTTCTGCATAATTTTTTCTTTGCCAGATCACAAAAGGCACAATTTTTAAACACTCAATAACAAGGTGGAATGTTAGGAACTATTCTAACTGTCATTGATGCCTCCACTGATTTCAGCAGCAGCTTTAATGATACGGAAAAACATGATTTGCATGGCTGGTGATAGAGAAGCTGAATCATTGCACCTCTGAACTGACAACAGCCTAATCATTAGTATCCCTGTATTCTCAGTCAAAGCAGCCCAGATGTTCAGCCCAGTTGAACATCTGGGCTGTTTTCAATATACCATTAGAGGATAATTATCCTCACAGTGAACTTTGATTGTAGCTCAAAAAGTTACCCCATATCAAATTGCTTCATATCACAAATAAAAGAATGTACATGAATTCTGCAAAATTGGGAAAGACATTGGACATGGACTTCTGGTGCTATACCACCACCTAGTGTTCAACCTTGCATTGCATTGCATTATACTGTACGTTGCAGTTTTAGTATTCAGGTAGTCAAGGTGCTGACCCTGAGAAGGCTCTTGATTCTCAGCACACAGCCTTTAAAGTTACCTGCTCAGGGGTGCGTCATCTAAATTCTGTAAGCACCATCTTCACAAACCAAATAATTTCACAAGAGCAGAGAGCAGCATTACAAGCAACTAGGACTGAGTATAGTTCCCTCCATGCGAGAATGCAAAAGAAAGCTTAACATAAAGGGCAGAATGAGACGTGAAAGATTTTGTTAAAGAAGCTTAATTTTGAGTATCAAACAATCTGTCTGCTGCTGTACAGTGGTTAAAGATAATTTAACAGTGGAGGTAAGTAATTACTTTGTTTTTCTCCCTCATAAGTACTGGAAAGTGAAGCTACAGACAACACAAACTGTGCAGTGCAGCAGTAGGTGTATCACGGACACTTAACACGGGATGAAAATGGCCAAACATGCTCAGCAGAACTTTACCAGAGCAGACAAAGTTAAACTAACTTGAAGACCAGAACATGGAGTGTAGTGCCAGGCTGTATCTTTACAAACATCATGGAGATGAGATGAGACTGATGGCTGGAAACACAGGCTTGTTCGAGACAGGACTAACTTTTACTGAAGCTATGATGGGCTTGTGGGAGCATACCTGCTTCTTTTGCAGTAGGGGCATGTGCGTGCCCTGCATGGGAAGGACAGTGAGGTGAGAGATAGGCAGAACAGGGGGCAGAATGTGAAACGGGGCCTCTCATGAGAGTAAGGGTACATTTATCCATAACTTTGTGACATAGCTGAACTGTTAACAATTGTTCCCCTCATCCAACTGCTCAAGTGTACAAACTATTAGAGTTTTTGAAAGAAGACATTTCTCCTTAGTCGGTTTTGGCCTTTTCTGGAAAAATGATCTTTTCAAAGTGTGGCCCTATGAAAAACTGATATAATCATTCCTAATATTTTATTTGCAAGTCTCACAACTTATACTCTTATAAATTAATAAGGAATAACTACAGACATGATTGCCAGTCTGAAAATTAAGGGAATTATCTGAATGATTTGTATTTATCATTTATGCTTGCATAAAAGTAAGTGGACATCCCTTTAATTTTACTGTTTCTGAAATACAGTACATGTTATAATGTTTTAGACTTTTACATATGTTAGTTGAACACTTGCGTGAATGGGTGAATGACTGAATGCGGTGTAAAGTGCTTCATCCTCTCGACTTGATAAAGATGCAAGTTCAGGCCATTTATCATTTACCATGTCATTAGATGAATAAAACTCTAGATGAACACCTGACAAGACAATAAAAGCACAGTTTAAGTTTGCAAAGACGCATCTGAGCAAGATGTCTGGACCGTAACCCTAATGCAAAGGTAATCAGAGAATCATAAAATTGTGGCTTCAAAAGCTGGTTCTATAGAATAATTAAATATTTTAGATTGCTTAAATATCTAAAATGCTACATGTTTTTTTCTTTAAATTATGTGTGATAGATCATGTGTTGGTATTTATCTGACATTGGATTTATCCAACTTGAACTGATGAGATATTTTTTATGTCCAGATACAACACCTGCAAAATATTGAGAGAGGGTGGCCTTAACTTTCAGTTAAAACTATGTATTTGCAGTTTAACAGTTTCTCTAGAAGTATGAAAATTTATTTGAATCCTTCTGACACGTTATTATATGAAGAAACATAGGAATAGGTCAAATGATCCTGGAAGTGTCTCCCAACACAAACTCCTGAACCTAATGACCTAATGAGAAGATTGTGGTTCTGGTTTTCACAAAACCAAGACAAATACAGAAAATTAACCGTAACACACTCAGTTTGTGCAGAAATACAATTTATTCCTATTTTCAGTTATTGCATAATGTATGTTTTCCAATCTTACCTGAAGCCACAGCATGGCAGGGTGAGGAGGCGAAGCAGAGCCAGCAGCACTCTGAGGGGTAGCAAGGTGAAGATGTACAGGAAGGCATCGGCACACAGGAAGAAGCCAAAGATCATCAGCTAGGACCAACAAACAACACCCGCACGTCAGACAACAGCTGTCAGTGTGAATGTAAAACCTCCACTGTGATCATTAAATGTGAGCTGAAAAGCAACAATTCAAAAATCTATATTCTTATAATCCATAAATTTAATAAAGATTAGATTATTTAGCAGCAAATCAAAAGTACCATCAAAATGTTTCACAGTAAGATGTTATTCTAAATAAAATATAATTACATTGGATGAAATTTAGTTGTAATTCATTTAAATCAATCTAGTTAAAATATAATTACACAGATTTCAGTTTAATTCTAATGCTGCATAGCACAATTCAGTTGATTCAGCCTATAGCAAATAGTGGTTTATATTAAAATAACATACTGTACATTATATTAATTTATATTATATATTATAAAAACAACTACAGAAATATCACCAATGAACATTTTTAATTATTATAGTTATTAGTAATAAGCAATAGTTGAATTAATTAAGCAGAATCAAAATTTATTGTAAAATTGTGCAATGACAACTATCACATATTTGGTTTGTTTACAAGAGATTGATACAGTTTCCCATCATACAATCCACTGATGTACACACTGAACATTTGTTGGGTTGTCACTTGGCTCAGCTGTAACTCAGCTGAGCTTCAGGCTGCTCATAACATAATCATTTCTGTTTGGCTGGAGAAACAAGCAGCTACATGAATCTGGCCAAAGAGAAACAAGGGGAATAGTTTAGGACCGTTACTGTACGCTACCTTCTCCAGCTCCTTGGGAATACGCATGCATGTATATACCCTCTCCCTGCGCTCTGTGTACTTTGCTTCATTGTGTTCCAGGAAGTAGCCTCTGGTGAGTTCTGTACAAATGAAGCGTGTCAACGATGGATCTGGAACAACAAGAGGGCCACAGTGTCACCACAAAGCCATTGTCTGTGACAATTGCATCTGTCAGCAAAATCCGATTTCAATTCCATGAATGTTACTGGAAAAAGTGATGAAATCGGATTAATTTTTGCATTTTTCAATGCAAAAAATAAAATATACCGAATACTTATTTTAACAAAATTATGTAATTACTCTCCTGGCAAGTACAGTTATTTTAAAACTTCATGATGTTTTGCGATTAAATCGATTAATAATAATCAATTAAATGATAAATTAAAATGAAGGATTATGTTGAAGTTTAAAAAATAAAAAGGATTTTGCTCTAAATACAACTAAATGTATTTTTCAAACAGCAGCCACAAAGAATACTTCAAGCATGTTTTGCCCCAAAAAGGTGAAACATTGATGAGTTTGTTGGGCTTGATATCCACATAATCATTTTACATCCTTTTCTAAGGATGTCCATCATAACTTTATGCCACAACTTCAACAGTAACTGTTTTTGTGCAACTAGGCACATTATATAACCCAGCATGACTTCGTACTTTATACTGTCTCTGTTTGTTTAACTGTGTTGAGACGATATCAGATATACTTGCTATCAATTGATCCCTGTATAATTCACAGCAGCATACCACAACTTAAAGGTGAACTCAAGGTTTATATGTTTGATAGGTTTGTTTTCTTTTACACCTGAAAAGTATTTAATTTGATTCATTTAGTATTTATGTTTTTGACTAAGAGCCTCAAATCTAAAAATTATAAAAACTGCAACATTAGTATTTTTTTTTAAGTAGTATTTATTTTTTGTAACTTAAGGTCTGTACATTAAAATTTAAACAGAAATTTGATATAAACTTGATGTAGAGCAGTACAACATATCACATCGCAATCATCACCATATCAAAATGTGCAATACTGCAAAGAACTACGTACTTGGATGCTATCATGTTTTATGTTTGTATGCAAATTCCTTATGCCAATATTGTATTTGGACTGTTGGATAGTCTTAGTGGTCTCAATGCTAAAGCTGACAAGCGGTGGACATTGCAATGGAGAAAAGTGGGTTAATCATAACCAATAACATTATTGCAATGTGTAGCAACATCTTCCAACATCATTTCATCATACTGTGCAGTCAAAGTAAACAAAATATATTGAAACTTTTAGTTAATCATTTCTTTCTATAGCACTTTGATACAATGTTCAAGGTGGATTTCTGCCCAAATAAATAAATAAATAAATAAATTACCTTGATTCTTCTAGAGTGAATTTTGGGTCAAGGGGTGCTCTACAAATATTTAAAGTGAAAAAAATATTCATGTGTAAAATACTTATTTAATCTCCTCTGAATACGATGCGACAGTCAAGCAAAACATGAGTTACCTGGTATAAAGCAAAGTGGCTGTATATAGTACCAATAGACTTCAAAGTAAATGACTTCTAAGGTCTTTGAGTTATTTATTATTCAAGGAGTCAGAGTTTACTGTAATGTCTTGATAATAGTTTAAAAGAGATCAGAAATATTTCTTCAGGACTTCATAACTCCGTTAGAAAATCTATATTCAAATCAGGTCCAGTTCTGGACCTGATTTACACATGTAGACAGTAGGTGACAAAGAACTCTGAATCAATTAAACTTTAAAAAAGCCAGTTGACTTAAGGGACAAACCACTGTTGAGTCAACACATGACTTACTGTTTAACAAAAAACATATTTCAAATGGCATCTTGGTATTTTGTTAAGTGGTTTAGGGAAAAGTGGAACACGTTGCATAAGTAAAACAGTATAAACAGGTGAGCAGATGATTGTCATCTAATATCGAATATTGTGAAGTACAGTTTCAAATTAATAAATTAGAACATCTTTCATTTAAGTAACTCAATGAAAAATATTCACTGAAGTCAAAACATTTAACTCATACTATGTAGATCAAATACAAACAGCTACATATTTCAAGCATCTGTATTGTTTATAGTTTAAAACTAATAAATAACCCAAATGTATTTTGTTAGACTTACAATTAAACTGGATTTCAAAAAGAGTTTAGACATAGTAAAAACAACAACAAAAAGATGCTGTCGGTCTGTCTGCTGGACCAAAAGCAGATGGCATGGCTCCCCAAATCATCACAGAACCCGGAAACTTCAAACTGGACCTCTAGGTAATTGAATTTGGTCCCCTGGTTCTTTTCTTCCAGACCAGGTCCTTGATTTGCAATGAAACTCTGAACATCATGTAACAGCACGATTCTTTTACTCCTCAAACCAGCTAAAGCGTTTTTGGTTCAGAACTAGCTTAACACGAAGAATTGAAGAAGCCCAAATGTTGGACACATTTGTGTGTTGGTTCTTTAATCACAGACTTCAGCTGTAATCCACACACTTTATATCTCCCTCACACTTTTTGTTTTGACCTTCCACTGAACTTCCGCTTAATATTCTTGGATAAAGCACACTAAACAGTAAGCTTCCTTAGCAACAACCTTTTTGCTATCTACAGATAGATATTTATTTTTTACTAACAATAGTGCAAATTGACAGCACGGTGTGGTATAGGAGCCTAAAATATGTAAAAGTAATATGAAAAATTCTTGTCATATACAACAGTAATACGAAGCTACATAGGTAGCTTCACCAAATGGCTGAATTCGCCGTTTTTAAGCTAACTGGCTATTTATTATTAGCTTGTTAATTAAGCTAGCACTGTGTATGAACAAACTCAGCAGCTGTCATCAAGCTGACTCATTTAGGCTTTTGTAGCTAATTTATGCTTGATTCCTCACCCCTCCACTATAGACAAAATGTTGTAGTCGTTGAGTCACGTAAGTGTGAATGGCTAAAGAAAGTCAAAACAGACTAAAACAAGCTTCAAGTTGTTTAACGGTTGTATCTGTGGCTTCACAGCTGGGTAGACCAAACGGTTACCTGCTGAGACCTCTTGCTGCTCCCTCTTCACTGCACTAATGTCGAAAAACCCCAACGTCTCCGGCAGCTCTGGAGTTATCCCGATTTTTCCCGACCTGCGAAACTCTTCCCAAGGTCTTTTCTGCCTTTTCTTTAGCTCAATTTCGTTTTCTTTCTCTTCTGACAGCTCGGTCCCCAACACATCCGCCATCTTTACTCTGGTCAACGCATGTCGTCATCGAAGCGGCGTCGATCTAAGACACGTCAACTCGTCAATATGTATATATAGTATATATAAGTATATGTCAAACTTAAAATATTTTTGTGTTTCGGCCAGAACCTTTTAGCTGTTTTCTTTAAAATCCTCTATTAAATATCTATGTACAAATTCTGAAGCCAGCCACAAGACCTTATTAATTTGTAAATTAAACTTGAACCTACATTCTTTTAATTAATAAATGTGTCTGATAGGCTGTGTGCAGAAAAAAATTGGATGCATTCTTCATGTAAATAAAGAATAATACAGAGTAACTACAGTTACACTTAAATAAATAAATACGTTTGTATATCTAGTTTGAGTATACCTTTGAGACGAGGGCATAAATTTGAAGTAAGAAAATAAATAAATTCCTTCTGGTGTCAATTCTCAAGCTCTTCCACATGGTGGTGCCAAAGTCCTGTCAAATATTTCAAAATTTAAAGTCTACCCAACAACAGCACTGAGGCTTCTTCTACAAAGGATAACGTTCACATATAATGTGTCTTTACCAGGCTAAGCAGTTTGCACATATTATTCTGTACTGCAGTCTGCTCTTCTCTGCAAAATTTTGGGTAAAAATATCAGCAGGTCTGTTTTTCACAATGATTATTAAAGGCAATCAAAAATGGCAGCTAAAGAGAGAATTTGTTTAGGGAAAAGAATGAGTCATTTTATGCCATTAGATTGTATGAAGGGTACAGGCAATGTGAACAATGATTTATTTTTTTTGCCAGTGTATAGAAGTGGGAGAACTATGATCTAGAAATAAAAACAAAAAACATACTGATGCATATCATTAAGCATGTTTCTCATAAAAGTTCACCTTACAAAATGAAACATTCCTGAAGTTCTTAAAAAAATGTATCATTAATTTTCCATATGTTCTGGATCTGGTTCAGCATTCACTGTCATGTTTTGAGCATAACAGTGAATAGGTAGTAGTACTCAACCTGAACACAGCACTTGACCATCACTGGGCTAATTCAAGACAAGCAACCATTGCACATAAACACAGTGACTTCTAAAGCCAATTTATAGAGACCAATTAATCTTACAGGCATATTTTTGGACTGGTAGGAAAATGTAATTCCTATACAGAGCAGATGAAAACTCCATGAAACAGGACCCCAGGCCTGAGATCTGAACCCAGGACCTACTTGCTGCAAGGCAGAATTGCTAACATCTGTTCCATGAAGCAGCGGCTCTCAAGGAATAGTAAGACTGAAAAATGTTACATCCTCAAGCATGCAAAAATGTTCTCTTCTACATTTCTACCGTTTCAAGGCCTTTTATGAGTTGCCAGAGAATATTTTTTCCCAGCTGTTTGAAGCATAAAATAATGCAGCGATGCCCCTGCTGCAAAAACAGATGTCTTATTCTCCATAGAAAAAAACTGATACTTTTTCTTACTTCAGCTGTGTAGACTATATATATACTGCTCAAAAAAATAAAGGGAACACTTAAACAACACAATATAACTCCAAGTAAATCAAACTTCTGTGAAATCAAACTGTCCACTTAGGAAGCAACACTGATTGACAATCAATTTCACCTGCTGTTGTGCAAATGGAATAGACAACAGGTGGAAATTATTGGCAATTAGCAAGACACACTCAATAAAGGAGTGGTTCTGCAGTTGGGACCACAGACCACTTCTCAGTACCTATGCTGTCTGGCTGATGTTTTGGTCAGTTTTGAATGTTGGTGGTGCTTTCACACTCGTGGTAGCATGAGACGGACTCCACAACCCACACAAGTGGCTCAGGTAGTGCAGCTCATCCAGGATGGCACATCAATGCGAGCTGTGGCAAGAAGGTTTGCTGTGTCTGTCAGCGTAGTGTCCAGAGGCTGGAGGCGCTACCAGGAGACAGGCCAGTACACCAGGAGACGTGGAGGAGGCCGTAGGAGGGCAACAACCCAGCAGCAGGACAGCTACCTCCGCCTTTGTGCAAGAAGGAACAGGAGGAGCACTGCCAGAGCCCTGCAAAATGACCTCCAGCAGGCCACAAATGTGCATGTGTCTGCACAAACGGTTAGAAACCAACTCCATGAGGATGGTATGAGGGCCCGACGTCCACAGATGGGGGTTGTGCTCACAGCCCAACACCGTGCAGGACGCTTGGCATTTGCCAGAGAACACCAGGATTGGCAAATTCGCCACTGGCGCCTTGTGCTCTTCACAGATGAAAGCAGGTTCACACTGAGCACATGTGACAGACATGACAGAGTCTGGAGACGCCGTGGAGAGCGGTCTGCTGCCTGCAACATCCTTCAGCATGACCGGTTTGGCAGTGGGTCAGTAATGGTGTGGGGTGGCATTTCTTTGGAGGGCCGCACAGCCCTCCCTGTGCTCACCAGAGGTAGCCTGACTGCCATTAGGTACCGAGATGAGATCCTCAGACCCCTTGTGAGACCATATGCTGGTGCGGTTGGCCCTGGGTTCCTCCTAATGCAGGACAATGCTAGACCTCATGTGGCTGGAGTGTGTCAGCAGTTCCTGCAAGATGAAGGCATTGAAGCTATGGACTGGCCAGCCCGTTCCCCAGACCTGAATCCGATTGAGCACATCTGGGACATCATGTCTCGCTCCATCAACCAACGTCACGTTGCACCACAGACTGTCCAGGAGTTGGCGGATGCTTTAGTCCAGGTCTGGGAGGAGATCCCTCAGGAGACCATCCACCACCTCATCAGGAGCATGCCCAGGCGTTGTAGGGAGGTCATACAGGCACGTGGAGGCCACACACAATACTGAGCCTCATTTTGACTTGTTTTAAGGACATTACATTAAAGTTGGATCAGCGTGTAGTGTTATTTCACTTTAATTTTGTGTGTGGCTCCAAATCCAGGCCTCCATTGGTTAATAAATTTGATTTCCATTGATGATTTTTGTGTGATTTTGTTGTCAGCACATTCAACTTTGTACAGAACAAAGTATTCAATGAGAATATTTCTTTCATTCAGATCTAGGATGTGTTATTTGAGTGTTCCCTTTATTTTTTTGAGCAGTGTATATATGTATATATAGGGGGGGGGGGGGGGGGGTGTGGATGGAATGTAACTTCAAACAATTTATAAAAAGTTGCCTTTTTGCAAATTTTTCATAGAACATATCTAAAATATTTTAGATAAAATCCAGATTCAGAAACTGAAAGACTGAAGTATAATGCTACTTGACATGCTATTTTATAGCACTGGCAAAGAAGCAAATCCAGAACAATCATTCATTTTACTTAGGACTGTAAAGAAGATCAATTAGCCTCTGCAGCAGTGCTAGCGGTTTCCACTGTGCTTATTAATGAATATTTAGCTGTATTTGGTGCTTAACCTATTAAAATGGGCAGTTATAAGCATTTTTAGAGGGGCTCTTAAATATTCCTAGATTTCAGTTATTTGTGTGCATTTGGGGTCCCTAAAAATACTACAAATACAGAAGAATTACTATATATAAGTAATACCCTGAGAAAACCCACACAGGACCTGGGATATCGTAGAAAAACCACACTGAAAGACTTGCATTGCTGAAATTTACAGCAGAAATATTTTCAGTTTTAACCACCAAGCAGCCCCTGCAAAGAAAAAAATGTGTTTCAGAAATACTGTGCAACATAATGAGAAAATTGTAAAAACATATGGTTCAAGAAACAAGACCGTCGTTTAATACCACATGTGTGTTGATCAAACCAAATTCAGCTTTTCTGTAAGCACGGTTTATTGGCACACATAATGGTAAAGCATACATACCAGACATCAGATATGACACTGAACACCTCTGCTATATAATGTACAAATGGTGTCTAATAATACTAGGCTCAAACATATTTTGAAATGTGTTAGCTTCCTTACAAATACACAAATAAATACCCATTAGATCGAATTGTATAAAGACATCTGTCATTGTTTTCTTGCCCATTTTTAAACAAAAATCCAACAAAAAGATCAAGGATATACTGGGGTATCGATTCAATTGAAGATTAAAGAACAATTGTGAACAAACACGGGGATCTTAAAGCATTTCTGTGGGGTGGATGAGATTGTATGTCAATCTGAAAATGCAAAACTGGTTTGTTCCTTCAGTTTGTCACTAAGTCCTCAGTAAATCGTCATGTGACAATGTGGCTGTTCGTTAACTTTGTGGCTTTGGTTCTGTACTAGCTAGAGAGGTGTAGAAACATGAGAAGTTTTGGTTCAAAATAAAGCAAACCAGCATCCATCCAAACCACCCTACAGAAATGAGAAACTGGTATAAAACAAAAACAGCTGCCATATCCACACTGCTTTCAGTGGCTGATTTACAGTGGACAAAATAGATTCCACCTCTATTTACAGAGCTACAAACCTTGTTACAGTGTTCCCAAACTGATGAACACAAAAAGCAAAAACCAAACGATGCGTTTCAAAGAGCACATTTATCAAACCAAATAAAAATTGTATAAAATCATGCAGGAGAAGGCTTTTGTATCAGTTTGGGATTAGGTCGTTAAAGGGAAAGAAGTCCAACTTTCCAGGAATAATAATAAAGAAAAACAATAAAGCATCAACATGTGTCAGCAAAGTTCACAAACTGATTGGCAAAATTACAATGTGACTTCAAAGGATTCAGAAAGAAGCAAAAATACCAATAGACTACAAACACAATCAAACTGGTTTGCATGAAATCACAATCTGTGACAGCCGCAGTAACGTTAAGAAAACAATTCCAGGACAAGATTTTCCTCATTTGAAAAAGCTTCCACTTTGTAGAGAACTTTTATTTCCTCTTAATTGGAAATGAAACTCGAGCAACAGTAGAAACAAACCAACGGCCGACTGAATTTCCAATAAAAATGCAATTGCCTCCAACAATGTTTCATTTGAGTCCAATGCGGTGAGACACTTCCATGGGCTCCGCTGGCTGCTAAAAACCACCTTCCCTTCACCAGCTTTCTATTTCAGAGACATTTTGTTTGTTGTTTTTACTCTTCTCTCTTTCCCACTGTCCGCAGTCAGCATGATGACTTGTGACCTGCAGGTCAACCAATCACAGCTGAGGTATTCCACCAGACAGGAGGTTCGTATCTGAAGGTCCGGGGGGGGAGAATTTGATCTACAGTTTTCCACTGAAGGGAAAAAGTCAGTCTGCAATAATAATTTTAATTTACATTGCATACGTTTTGTATGCATTTATTGTCTGTAGATACGTCTGAGCAGTTCTCTGTGTTTTTTAAAAGAAATGTTACAATGATTCAGAGAAGAAAATATCCCAGATGACAAAGTTTGGCTAGACATGCCAGTGGTGGTTTTGCAGACAGGTGAATTCATTATGCGGCACAGAAGCGCTGTCCTCAGGGTAAAGGGGGAGAGGTTTAAATGTCTAACCCACATGGAGCCAAGGATCTGTTGTTTTCTTCTTTTATGTAATTTGTTTATTATATTTTTACTGCGAGGGCTGGGGCGCTGTGCTCTCGGGCTTGCTGTCCTGGGCGGCAGGGGGTTTGCTGCTCCAGGGGGCGTTGTTTCCCAGAGCTGGGGAGCTGTTGAAATCGTCCTCGTCATCCAGGCCATTGGTGGCGTCGTACTGCGTGTTTTCCAGACGGGTGATCAGACGCTCATCCTCGTCCCCAAACTCGCCGCCCATGAGGGTCGGCTCTCCAACAACCATCACGTCCTGTAGAGATGCAGAGAGATTGATGAACTGAAATCTTCTCTTTTAAAATAGACCTCAAATCTGTAAGTCAAACTATTTTTACACCTATAAAACTGTGAACAAATTCAAAGTTATTTGCTCCCTTAGAGGTTTCTTCTCTTTATGCTTTCTTGTGACACTTAAATTTATCAATTGATCAAACAAGTTGTATATTTACCAATATTATTGATATTGCGAGATTTTTCTATATTGTGCAGCCCAAATAGAACCAACATGGCCGTAGAAAAGTACTGGCACCCTTAAACTAGGGTTTGTGATGCTCAACTGTCATCAAGAAGTTGTGGTAACTGGCAAGGAGAGTTCTTTATATCTCTGTTGATGAGTTTTGGCCAATTTTGCTTTATGGAATTGTTTTATTTTGGCCACATTGGAGGATTTGGGAGCCAGAATGGCCTGTTTAAGGTCACATCACCGCATATCAATTGGATTTAAATCGGGAGTTTGACTAGACCCTTTCAGAGCTTTTCTTTTTAAGTCATTCCAATGCTCCACCTGCTGTGGATCACTATCCTGCTGCATAAACCAAGTCAAGTTGAGCTCAAGGTCACCCCCAACCACGTCTGACTACCAATATCATACTCTCTTGAAATGCTGTAAAAGTTGAAATGGGACACAGACCAGACCTTACAAAAAGCTCATCATTCTACACAATGATCTACAGGATCATCAAGATGTTTGTTGGTAAACTATTGGTCCATGTTTTCTCCATTTGTGGATTATGTATCTCATCATGGTTCGCTGGAAATTTAACTCTCTAAAACATCAGAATTTAAGAAAAATGTCAGGGACTTCTTACACAATTTATTTTTTCACATAATTCCAAACTGGTTTGAGTTGTATTTTATTTTCTCCTTTAATAAATGTTAATTTGGAAACAGATACTGTAGTTGCTTTAAACTGCACCGTATTTCAGTTATGACCAATAGTTCTCCAGCTGTGCTTCAGCAAATGAGTCTGTAAAAAACACTTATACAGAGCTAAGAATTGATCAGAGTAATTATTTTATTAGGTGTTTTCTTAGATTCCAATAAAGAAAAACAAAATGATGGTAAAAAATGTCTAAAGCTCTAAACTGGTTCAATGCCAGAGTGTTCATTATTGGTAGACATAACGTTGATTTATTGTTCAAGTTTAGAAGCCAGTTCATTGCCTGAATGATTTGTAGTTTTAACATCTTAAAGATTCCTCTCAAAATGGTCAGCTACAGGATTGAAATGCTTTGAAGAGATTCAATAGTTTTTAAAATTATTAATATTATTTAAATGTGGACACTAATATAGTGAGAGCCACATCTTTGATTTTGTAATTTCTAAGTACACAAAAATAAAAATTGTTTTAAAGAACTGTATTGTGGTTATGTTCTGGAATCAACAAGTGCAACTAGGGGGGATTTGAAATGCAAATTGAATGAAAAAAAAAAATCACACTGGAAATGAACGTGTATCTGATTTTTCTATCTAGTCTTTATTCTCAGACCATCAGAACACCAAAGGAACATTAATATACTTAGACTTTTGAAAAATACTTGCACTACTTCAATCAAATGATTATGTTCTACAAAAGATAAGAATATATTTAGCCAGCTTTAAAAAGAAATACCACAAGGTCAAAAAGACAACCGTTGACTTTTAATAGCCTTTATCATTATATCATGTTTTCTGTCTGATATATAATACCCAGTCACTGAAAGCTGTGTGTTTTCCTGCTTTAAATGCAGACCCCCCGCTTGCAGCGAAATGACAGCAAATGTGCGTGTATGTTTAGGACAAGTGCGGCTGTATCCAGTGAACCCATCCGAATGGGCGACCCCTCTCTGTGCTCCCCGTGCAAATGAAACCTTCCCATACACTGAGTGGATACCCCTGGTGCGCTGTACCCAGCCCAATCAATACTCATCATGTAAGACATATTTCACAGAGATAGCCCTCTCACCCTGGGTCATGGAAAGGAAGGACAGAGATTCATCCATTATCTACTGATATCTGTGACTCGTGTGATGTGAAGGAATCCTGATGGAGAGGGATGCCCCCCTGGAAGTGCTTGTGTTTAGTCACGTTTTTAAATTCCTCTGCAAAAATAATCCTTGCAGTGTAATTTATTATTTCAAGCACCGATCGATAAGGACCTCAATTACTGGCATATTTATTTGTGAGTTGTTGAGTCTCATCCTTTGTTGCTGCCGAGTTCTGGACCAGCTATTGTAACCTGGGAAGAAGCCGTTCAGTTAAATGGAGTGCACGCTTCAACGGCCATGTGTGTCAGCGCTGCCTGGTTGGGAGATCTCACTCTCCACAGCCGTCTCCACCACAACAAATACACAAAAATAACCCACAAACGTGCATGTGCACTGGACAGAAGCCAAGACAAACCCACCGCATAGCTGCAGCGCTGCAAACAATTCCACACCAAAAGCAGATGAATGCAGATTAACCCTGCCCGCAGTCCTGTACAAAGTAAGCATTGATGTAAACATGCACAACACACCCTGCTTCTATTCCAGTCCAAAAAACACAACAAAATGCACAAACACTTTGATGAGAATCACAACAAGGAAATCCAGTTCATGAATCCAAGCCATCTCCTCTCTGTTTCCCCCCAGCGACCACTTCTACACCCCTCTATGCCTTAATCAGGCTAATTAATTTAGGTGAGCTTTTCAACTAAATGACAATATCCACACTGATTTGTCAATTTGCATAGCTAATTAAGTCATTAGCTAAAAATGTACTGATTGCCAACAAGCCTTGCATTCACCATCTGTTCCTATGAGGAGGCCTGTCAACCTACCTCTGGCCAATTTTAGGCAACCCCCTCCTTCCCACCATCCCTCTTGAACAAAATCTCTTCGACGATAACAGCTGGTGGCTAGTCTGAGACCAGGGAGAGCTAATTGTGAGCTAATTAATACTGTCTACTTGTCTACTCATCTCGTTAGGAGTTTGCTTTCGCACTAGCAGAAGCATCAAGATCTTGAATGGGCCAACGCAGAGACAAACGCCTCCCTTCTCGCTTGATTTCACCAAGTGTTGCATCAGGATGCATTCATAGAGATTAGCAAAGGGGAGCGAGGAGGACGTATCTGCTCCTCCTCAGACCTCCAAAACAACAAGTGGAAATTTAGTGGGTTGGGACAGGATGCAAAGTTTCACTAAAGGCAGGACAACCAGATAGGTGACAGAAAATCATTTAGTCATTTATGGATTGTACTTAAAAACAACATCAGTTAAAACACAGTTATATACAGCCAAAAAGAACTCCTATTACAGCCTACTTGTAATAGGAGAAAAAAGTTTCCAAAAGTAAAAATGGCTAAACAATCCAATTAAGAGTATAATAAAATGAGCTGGCAGCATCATATTTTTGGGCATTATTGGTATGTTCTTTCACACCTATAACTGTTGTCTTTGATCACCTCTTCAGCTTCTTCTTTTTGAAAGGCCCTGTGGTTATTGGAGATGCTATATTTGAAGATAAAAACTGATATATTGGACATAAAAGGCAATCGATGGATTTTAGATCTTTCTTATTATTTGCATCTCCCATTGGCCATAAACTGATCTTTGGCATAAATGTCACAATATTTTGGACATTTATGGATACTGTAGTATGGATATGTAGTTCATTTTTTTCCAAAAAAGAACTACATTAGTAAAAAAAAAATCAACTTTTCTTTTTTAATCTTAGAACTGGCTGAACATATTTAAATTTAGCATACACATAGTGAAACTCAGACATAAATATACTCACATTTTTCTGCATTTTGACTATATCTTATCAATTTGTCCAGTAAATTCACTTTGTTTGGCCATCAACAAGATCCTGACATAATTTTAGCTCGATATTTCACAACTCTTTGGAAAAGGTCTTAAAGGTATTCCTCTGTCTTTATTATTTCATACATTTTCTACCACTGGCAGTGTAACAGATCTTATGTATTATGCTAACACTGCGTGCTTGACAGATGTTACAAGTTTAAAGGCTTTACCTTCACTTGTCTTTGCAGGCAAGTGTGCAATACAACCTCCTCAGACAATTTTTTCTCAAGTCAGTATTCTCATAGTCTATGATATTAAACTGGAAAGTGAAATTGGACTTCGAGCGTTTCCCAGTTTATGATAAACTTCCTGTGTTCTTCCAGAACTTACTAACTGATTTCCCTTCATCAGAGGTAATAGTTTGGGACAGAAATGTGGACATAATTGGCAGTTCCATCATGACGATGATCCCAAACATCCAAAATATTTTTGGAAGGCTTACATTAAGCTTGCTGAATGGCCTCCTCAGAGCTCTGACCTCAAATCTGAACATTTGTTGGCTTCACTCAAAAGCCCGATCGTTGGCAGGAAATCAACAAACAAATCAACTCTACCAATCCAACAAAGAAGAGTGGTCAAACATTCTTGCCAGACATTTTGGCTAAAAACTTTGAGAAAATCTACAAATAATAAAAAAATAGCTATGTATATATCCATTCCTTTCTTAATTAACTAAGGTTGTTTGATGTATATTTCTTACAGCCTAAAAAATAGTTAAAATCTATGATTAAAAGCTCAAAATATGTATGACATTACAGTCCGTAATGTGTGTATGCAACTGCATGTGCCACATGCAGTGCAGGTGCTTTTTTTTTTTCTTTAATTGTGATTTGATTCTAAATTAAGGCAACTTAAATCTAATGGTAAGGTAGATCTATGGATTATAAAACACGACCATTTCAACATGATTTCAGTCTCGGATGTTCCCAATGTAGACCACTAGAGGTCAGTGTTGCTCATTCTATGAATACCCTCTCCACCACCACCGGTTAACCCTCCCCTCCACCCCTTTCCAGTTGCAAGGGTCCACTCCTTATTGTTATTGGACTCACGTAGGCTTGTGTTCAGCCACAAACGAACAACTTCTCAGACAAAGACGGCAGGCGCACAACATATGTAACCAGCATGTAACAGACCGCGCTGCCCGTCTTTAAGAGTTGTGTGGATGCACGACCCAAGTGGGGATGTGTATATGTGTGTGCTTATGTGAGTAGGTGGGTAGGTAGGTGGAGGTGATGAGGAAGAGGAAGAGGGAATGGGGGTGGCTGGGGTTGGAGGTGGGGTTGGGGTGGGTGAGGGGGGGCTCAATGATGGAGCAAAGACGGAGCATGTGAAGAAGGAGGGGGGGTGAGGGTGTATACAGATATCTGCGATAATGAGAGCTGGCACAGAGCCACGCTGCCTTCCAAAGAGAAAACAATTTGCGAGTGCAGTGTGTATATGTGCATGAGATGTACATTATGTATGGGTGAGACGAAGGGAGGCAGGTAAAAGACTAGAAAAAGATGAGACAGCCCAAGAGTCTTCAGTAAATATAGACGGTCAGTGCAGAATGTTTGTAGGCAGCCCAGGGTGTAGCACATTTAATACTACTGTCCATTTAAAAGAAGAACAAAATGAATAAGTTAGTTGAAGTCAAAAACAAAATTAATTGGTCTTTCTTTTCAAACCCATATTAGAGGACTAAATTGTTCTGTATGCCAATTCTGTTCAATGACATCTCAAACATAAACCCTGTTTTTATTGAATAAAGAATAAAATGTATTCTGGTAATGTTTGGGAGAGTTAAAGAACTAGTCCGAAGTGGGAAAAACATGCAGTTCTTGGCAAAAATTGAAAAACAGAAACAGCTTTACTTAGCGTACTTTGTGTTATTTATGCAGAGGCACTGAAACCGAGCCATGACACCTTCCAAAATAGTATATTACAAAGAATTTCAAATTCTTAAATTATTCAAATTAATTGATATAACATTTAATTCACACAAGATTTAAAACAGGAGGGTACTCTGTTTAAAAATATGAACTCAAATGTTCAAGAGGTTTTTAATTATTCATCTGTGAATGTAGATACAGTCAATTAAACATTCCTGAGTTGGTATTGAAACAATATCCACCAGACGTGACAGGAAGAGCAAATGGCTAACTTAGGGTAACTTTCTACATCTTTTACACTTTATTGACTTTATTTATGTTCTTATTTAATATGTATTAAATTTATGTACTGAATGCTGAAAAATGATGTGGATGATGTGATTTTCATACCACAAAATACAGAAATTTATTGCTGACTCACATGTGCTAACATGGATGCGCTGTGGTGGCTTCCAACTTTAATTTTGATGAGGGCCCCAATTAACCTTGGACTGTCCCTGAGTCTTTGTCTGGTTCCTACATGCAGGTCTAATACAGAATCCTTGTGTTTTAAAATCCTTCCTAACAGCAGGTCACTTTTTCAGATAAACTAACAGTATATAGACTCAGTATATTTACTGTGAGACTGGGCAGACACTGTATAGAAAGCTGGTAACACTCTTAAATTTTCCATTAGGCTGAATTAGTGCTGAGGACAAAATGTACGCACATTAATGCCAACCAGTAACACCTTAACAAAAACAAATTCCCTTTATGTTTTGTATCAGCGCACTTTTTCCTGCACTGAAATGATCTGTGTAGAAGAACAGCGGAGTGCTGTGCCGGCGCGTCTACAGAACAGTAAATTGGATGCTGGGGAGTGAATGTGATACAGCATGTGTATAATGAGCATTGTGTGGAATAAAAGTAGAGCCTCTGCAGACAGCACACCCACAGCGGCATCCAATCCTCCGGGGAGGTGCCAGGCATGTGGTGAAACACTGAGCTGTTTAGGCGGCTGTTTAACCTTTAAGTACGTCAAGTAACCTTTAATACAGCCGTGTTGCCAAATCAGGCATTTTGAACCTAATACAGGTCATGAAGCTGTATGCTTGTAAAATCCATTTAAAGCCCTTCAGGATTTATTTGTTTAATCATAAAAACGATATTATTATGACAGTTTAATGCCGATATAAAATAGTTTAACCCCCTACATTAACATAAAACTTTCATATTTATTAGTAAAAACACAGAAACACAGTCAGAAATTTAATTAGAGATTAAACAAAAATGGATTTCCGATATGAATTTTTTTAATACAAAACACACATTTAAAAAGTAATCAAAATAAAAAGTTAAATAAGATTCATATTTATCACATGCCAATTTAAAAATCGAAATTACTGAATGTTTTCCCAATCATGAGAGAAGGTGTTAAAAGTTACATTCATCCCATCTTCAGCTTTATAAACAGTGAAGCTGCCTGACCAAAACTGGCCCATATATAATGTTTAAGATAATATTTATTATACATTCACACATAAACTATGTGTGTTATTTTGTAATGTCTTTCACACCTTTGTGAAAATAATAATAATAAAAAAAACAAACACATGTATAGCACCCTCCACATTTATGATCCACCAGTAAATATGTGTAAAAAAAAAACTTAAACAAATGCAACTTTTATAGCACCAACATAAATGCATATTGAAGATACTAAAATCTTAATTTGAGTCCATTTGCACAGTGGTAGAAAAAAAGATTTCACATTAAGATTTAATTATTTCTACAAAATTACAGGTGCCACAATAATTGGCAATGCCAAATAACACTGTTGGCTTGTTGGCATAGAAAGATTGCTTTGATGCAGCTTTAAATAAATATTGCCAAAACAATACATTTGAACACCATACATCTGAACTACTGCTTCAGAATTTGTCAACATACTGCTATAATATCCCACCAATGACCCAATAAAATAATTATTTCATTATTTTAATCTCACAGAAACTCGACAGGAACACTTGTAGAAGAATTAAAATATTTACACCAATAGTGAAATCTTTCTGATTAATTTGGCAAAAATAATGGTTAGTTATTTCTTCAAAGTGAAAAGTAACACTCAAATTTCACAAGTACATGTCTTGATGTTCCACAAAATCCTCTGAATTGCCTTCTGTTTAGACCCACAAAACATACTTTTCAATGCACCAACAAACATATCAAGATAAGAAACGTCATGAAAGCAATCTAAAAAGCGACTGCAATTGAAGAATTTTTTAATTTATACTTTACAGTTTTAAGTTCATCTGAGGGTCTAGGAACGTTTATTTAGTAATCAAATTCTTCACCTGAAGGAATATATATTGCCTTTGGGTGTAATACTGCATTTTATTTATATTTGAAAGTCAGATTTTTCAAGTTCTTAAGTCAGAAATACAACAAGAAAACTGTTAACTCAGAATTCTGTTTGAGTAAATCAAAGTTTGCAGAGCTTCCAATATAGCCTATGCTATACTGCAATTGCCTATGCTATACTGGGAGAAAGTTTAGCTTTATCCCAGAAGTGAGTTGAGAACAAATATAAAAAGTATTTTTCTTTCAGTCATTCTTCAAAATGGTAAATACAAGACGACATACTATTTAGGTTGACCATCATAAGTTAGAAAACACATTCACCTAAACTTCCCATATCATTGACAGATCAAAAATTGCAAAGTTTCAAACAAGTGATAAATAAGCTCTGGCAAGGACATCAATGCATCACAAGATGTAATGGTCAAAACTGGCAATTTTTTATGTGAAATAAATTAATTTGTATTTTGTGATGTGCTCAGTGTTTTTAATCAATCTTATCTCTGTTTAGTTGATTTATTTTAAGGCACAAATACATTTGACTTTTCTTGTCTTACTGAAGTAAAAATGAAAATATTGGAATTTTATATCTTTATAACACATATCACAAGTGGCTGTATTGTTAGTGAGTCATATGTTCTATTTTATAAAAATAATCCATATTAGTTTCTCAAACTTTTTTTCTTAAACATTATATCAATTTTTTTTATTTCTAAATACATCCACCTTAGAAAGCTGAAAACTCCCTTTACAGGAGTAAAGGGAGTAAACTCCCTTTACTCCCTTTAAGCAGGATGGTGCTATGCTTATGATTTCCAAGTAAAATTAACTGCTCTTGGGCAGTCTGTGAGTTTAGTGCCTTGCTCAAGGGCCTGGTCAGTGTGCTGACTGTGAGAGGGCAAAGCATGATTTCACCACCCACATTTTCCGATTCGCTTCAAAGTTCTTCTTTTATTTATAGCCCAAGGCTTTGGTCATTTGGATGAGCAACAAGGTCTCATTGCTGGTTGGTCGTTTTAAATAAACATTCTGAAAAGGCAAAGGTTTTTCTGAGAAATAAGAAAACATTTAAGAGGCAGCTGTAATGGTTGGTCACAAAGCATCCTACAAGAACAGTTACATTCTAATCTTTCACTAAAATGTTTTCCTGCTTTGATCACTGTTGGGATCCGGAGCTGTTCATCCACCAGAGGGCGCTGGAGGCCTTGTTCCATCTGAGGGCGTCTCCTGAACCACGCACCTGAAACCGTTCTGCCATCAGGAGCTGTATAACTGGAGGAGGCTGCTGACACTTCCCTGCCAGATTGTTAGCTAGTTATGGTACCGATTCACTCCAGCTCTACTCGTCCTGTTTGCTTCCTGAATTCTGATCCACCTGTGTCTCTGACCTTTTTCAGCTGATTGACCTGAGACGTGCTGAAGATAGATCCAGCCCAGGACCCCTCCGAACCTACAGCTCGGCAGCCTGCTTCTGGCAGAACAGTTCAGACTTACCTGTCCGTCCTCCAACGCCGCCGCAGCCCGCAGCCCTCCGCACCTCAAAACAGACTCCGGATTTCCCAGGTTTTTTCCCCCAGTCCTTTCTCCTTCCGATCGGAGGTAAGCTCTCAGTCAGTGCCATCTCCAAATTTCCTCGGCCCCAAACTTACCGTCTGTTTCTTCCCTAGCTGACCTGAGATCCAGTCCCAAGCGCTCCCGGATTGTTTATCTGTTTTTTCCCCCTTCCCCTTGGTTGTAATAAATCTCTTTAATCAATCTCGGCTTCTGGTGTTGTTCTGCATGTGGGCTAAGAAGTTAGACCTCAGCATGACAGAACAATCTGGCCAACAACCTAGCCCTGCGGAAACACTCCGGAAAACCTTGGAACAACAGCACACTCTCATTCAGAACCATGACGCCGCGTTGCGAGAGTTAAACAATCGTCAAGCGGAAACAAACCGCCGATTAGAGGAGATTGCAAGTTATTTGCAAGGATCTAGCTCACAGGCTTCAGCACCCGCTCCAGTTCCGGATCCACAAGCAACTTCCAGGTCTGTAGATTCGGTTCGCTCTACAGTTTCAGATTTCCGTCCGTCCCTGCCTGAAAGATTTTCTGGAGAAGTCAGCAAGTGTAGAGGATTTTTGTTTCAGTGTACCATTATCTTCAATCATTCCCCTCAGAGCTTCCTCCATGATGGAAGAAAGATTTCTTTCATTTTGTCACATCTATCAGGAAAAGCGCTAGAATGGGCCGAGGCTAGATTTCCCAACTCCGCAGATTACGGATACTCGTTTGATGACTTTTTGGAGGAGTTTAAGCAGGCTTTTAACCAGGATACAGATAAAACATCGGATTCCCGAGGTCTGCTAGAACTGAAACAGGGCAGAAGATCGGTGGCTGAGTTTGCTATTGACTTCAGGATTAAGGCAGCAGCTTCAGGTTGGGGACAGACGGCTCTCAAAAGCGCATATTTCCATGCATTAAACGACTCGATAAAAGATGAGTTAGCGGTTTTAGATGAGCCTAAGACCCTGGAGGAACTGATAAACCTCACCATCCGGTTGGATAATAGGCTACGCTCCAGAAATAGGGAAAGAGCCAAGAGTTGCCACCCGTTTGTGAGATCATGTTCTGACAGAACCAGTAACTCTGCTTTTCCATCTTCAGAACCAGCCGAAACGGAGCCGATGCAGATCGGGAGTACTCGGCTTTCCCCGGAAGAAAGACTAAGAAGGTTCAAAGAGAACCTCTGTCTGTACTGCGGTGAATCTGGACATCGCATCTCCACCTGCCCCTCCAAGGCAAAAGCCGTGGTCCGCCAGAGGAAATGAGGAGACTGGCGGACCATCTACAATCTGGAAATTCTCCTCGTCTGCTGCTACCAGCTACACTGTTCACTGATGATCAATCATTGACGTTATCCGCCATGATAGATTCTGGTTGTGAGAAAAATTTAATCGATTCAAACTTAGTCCGGCAACTAGACATAGATACCTATCCGTTAGCCACACCCCTCAGAGTTGCAGCGTTAGACGGCAAGGAACTACCTGACATCACACACCAAACTAAGCCGTTGGATTTCCTGGTTTCAGGTAACCATCGTGAAACATTATCATTTTTTGTCTTCCCGGCTGCCAACTCACCTGTTGTCCTGGGCTTCGATTGGCTTTTTCTTCATAACCCCAGAATAAATTGGTCTAAGAGGCATATTGAATCCTGGTCTATTTCCTGTCACTCCACCTGCCTCCGCTCTGCCGTGCCGACGGGTCAGTCACCGGCAAACCGGCAGGAGGCGGACCCACCCGATCTCGCTACTCTCCCTCCAGACTACCATGACTTAGCCCCTGTGTTCAGTAAGGCTAGTGCTCTCTCTCTACCTCCGCATCGCCCATATGACTGCGCCATAGATCTCCTACCTGGAGCGCCTCTGCCCAACAGTCGGCTGTATAATATCTCCAAACCAGAAAGGGAAAGTATGGAGACCTACATTAATGAGTCACTAGCCGCAGGAATAATTCGCCCCTCGTCTTCTCCGCTCGGGGCGGGGTTTTTCTTCGTGGGCAAAAAAGATGGTTCCCTTCGACCCTGTATAGATTACCGGGGGTTAAATCAGATCACCATCAAGAATAAGTACCCGCTACCTCTCCTAGCTTCAGCGTTTGAACCGGTTCAGGAAGCTACTGTCTTCACTAAATTAGATCTTAGAAACGCTTATCACCTTCTCAGGATCCGGGAGGGTGATGAGTGGAAAACCGCCTTTAAGACACCTCTGGGCCATTTCGAATATTTAGTGATGCCTTTCGGCCTGTCAAACGCACCTGCCTGTTTCCAAGCCTTAGTTAATGACGTTTTGAGAGATTTTTTGAACATTTTCGTTTTTGTTTATCTTGATGACATATTGATCTATTCCAGGACTCTGTCAGAACATAAGAGACATGTAAGATTTGTTCTCCAGCGACTGCTGGAGAATAAATTGTTTGTAAAGGCTGAGAAGTGCGAATTTCACCGCCCATCAGTCACCTTCCTGGGATTCGTGCTCGAGGGCGGACAGGTAAGACCATCGGAGGAGAAGATCAAAGCTGTTCTAGACTGGCCAACCCCAGAGAATAGAAAACAACTTCAACGATTTCTGGGGTTTGCAAATTTCTATCGGAGGTTCATCAGGAACTATAGTCAGACAGCCCAACCCTTGACTGCTTTAACCTCAGTTAAGAGATCCTTCCACTGGTCCCCCGAAGCAGAAACGGCTTTTAAAAAGCTGAAGACTCGGTTTGCTAATGCTCCTATCCTCATTCAGCCGGACATCACGAAACAGTTCATCCTAGAGGTAGACGCTTCGGACTCAGGAGTCGGAGCTGTGCTTTCTCAGCGTTTCGAATCTGACCAAAAGACTCACCCCTGTGCCTTTTTCTCTCGTAGACTCTCCCCTGCTGAAAGGAACTACGATGTTGGAGACAGAGAACTTCTCGCCATCAAATTAGCCTTGGAGGAATGGAGACATTGGCTGGAGGGCGCAGAGCATCCCATTTTGGTCTGGACAGACCATAAGAATCTGTCATACCTTCAATCCGCCAAAAGACACAATCCCCGTCAGTCCCGCTGGTCTCTTTTCTTTTCCCGTTTCAACCTGTCCATCACGTACCGACCTGGGTCCAAAAACATTAAACCAGACGCTCTGTCCCGACTATACTCTACTGAAGAGTCTGAGACACCAGCCAATGTGCTGCCCCCCAGTTGTACAGTTGCGTCAGTTTCCTGGGAGGTTTCCGACATCATAGAACACGCACTGTTGTCCGAGCCGGACCCTGGTACAGGGCCGCCCAACCGTACGTATGTTCCATCTTCAGTCAGAGCTAGGTTAATTAATTGGATGCATACAACAAAATTCTCAGCCCATCCTGGAACCAGTAGAACCATAGCCTTAATTTCCTGTCGTTTTTGGTGGCCATCACTACACAAAGATGTTAAAGAATTTGTCTTGGCCTGCTCAGTTTGTGCCCGAAACAAATCATCTCATCAGCCCCCTTCTGGTCTGCTTCAACCTCTGCCCATCCCCAAACGACCCTGGTCGCACATTGCTATTGATTTTGTTACTGGGTTACCTGTATCCAATGGAATGACCACCATTTTCACTGTGGTGGATCGCTTTTCCAAAGCCTGCCACCTCATTCCGCTAAGAAAACTGCCCACGTCTCTGCAGACCGCTCAGCTCTTGGTTAAACACGTTTTCAAACTGCATGGCATTCCGCAGGAGATCCTATCGGACAGGGGACCACAATTCACCGCTCAGGTATGGAAACACTTTTGTGCCGCCTTGGAAGCTAAAGTCTGTCTATCTTCTGGTTATCACCCTCAGTCGAACGGACAAACCGAGCGCATGAATCAAGAACTCGAGTCAACACTCAGATGCCTCACCTCCACCAACCCCACTGACTGGAGCCAGTTCCTGCATTGGGCTGAGTATGCACACAACGCTCACGTCTCATCAGCTACCGGTCTCTCTCCTTTTGAGGTCTCCTTAGGGTACCAGCCTCCATTGTTTCCGGCGGATGAGAAGGAGCTTGCCGTTACATCGGTCCAGCACCACATTCGCCGCTGTCGTTCCATTTGGCGGAACACTGTCACAGCACTAAATCGTTCTTCTGAACGGAACCGCCGTTTCGCTGATCGGAGGAGACGTCCTGCTCCTGACTACGCACCTGGTCAACAAGTTTGGTTGTCCACCAGGAACATCCCACTGAAATCCATGACCAAGAAGTTGTCTCCTCGTTTTATTGGCCCATACAAGATCGAGTCCGTCATCAGTTCTACTGCTGTCCGGTTACGTCTGCCTTCTTCTCTCCGTATCCACCCCACGTTCCACGTCTCGCAGATCAAGCCTGTTCTGACCAGCTCGCTGTGCCCTCCGTCCGGGCCCCCTCCACCCCCCCGGGAGATTGATGGGCATCCTGCTTACACCGTCCGCCGGATCGTGGACTCCCGTCGACAGGGCCGGGGTTGGCGGTACCTGGTCGACTGGGAGGGCTACGGTCCGGAGGATCGGATGTGGGTTCCTGGTTCTTTTATTTTAGATCCTTCTTTGATTTCTGATTATCGTTCCTCCCTGCCTTCCTCGGTTGGACCGCCAGGTGGCGGTCGTTGAGGGGGGGGTACTGTTGGGATCCGGAGCTGTTCATCCACCAGAGGGCGCTGGAGGCCTTGTTCCATCTGAGGGCGTCTCCTGAACCACGCACCTGAAACCGTTCTGCCATCAGGAGCTGTATAACTGGAGGAGGCTGCTGACACTTCCCTGCCAGATTGTTAGCTAGTTATGGTACCGATTCACTCCAGCTCTACTCGTCCTGTTTGCTTCCTGAATTCTGATCCACCTGTGTCTCTGACCTTTTTCAGCTGATTGACCTGAGACGTGCTGAAGATAGATCCAGCCCAGGACCCCTCCGAACCTACAGCTCGGCAGCCTGCTTCTGGCAGAACAGTTCAGACTTACCTGTCCGTCCTCCAACGCCGCCGCAGCCCGCAGCCCTCCGCACCTCAAAACAGACTCCGGATTTCCCAGGTTTTTCCCCCAGTCCTTTCTCCTTCCGATCGGAGGTAAGCTCTCAGTCAGTGCCATCTCCAAATTTCCTCGGCCCCAAACTTACCGTCTGTTTCTTCCCTAGCTGACCTGAGATCCAGTCCCAAGCGCTCCCGGATTGTTTATCTGTTTTTTCCCCCTTCCCCTTGGTTGTAATAAATCTCTTTAATCAATCTCGGCTTCTGGTGTTGTTCTGCATGTGGGCTAAGAAGTTAGACCTCAGCATGACAATCACTTTTATTTTGTCCCATTTTATTTCATTTTATATACCTCTTTTTTATTTTTATTTTTATTTTTTTTTACAGTTTTAAAGCTTTTTCTTTCATTTGTACAAATAAATTAAACCATACTATCTGAAATGCCATTAGGAATTTCTGGTGCTTGTTTGGAACCCTGCAAACATTCATTTGCAGCTACAGAAACCAATTACAGCTCCTTTCTAAGATGCTTTGAAGAAAAGTGACTGCTAAATGGCTCTATGTAAATAAAAGAGGAGGCAAACCGAGAGGAGCTGATGCTTACAGGTACCTGACTGGAGAGGCTGAAGTTGGTGGCGGGGCTGCGCTTCTTGCTGGCGGCGGTGCCCACGCTGCTGTTGGCGCTGCTGGCTGAGTTCTTCCGTTTCCTCCTCTTCGTGGTTGTCTGTCGGGCAGGCTCAGCTTTGGCGCGACCAGCAAAGAGAAACAGAGGCCATGCCAAGAACATAATGCATACAGACGGAGACAAGGTGTAGGAGTGTGCACAGTGTGTACAATTTGCAGGTGAGATCATGCAAACTTCTTCCCAGTGCTTGTACACTGAAAACACATGCAGACAGAAGATGCAAATCCACAGACATGTTACACAGATAAGAGCCTCTATTAAACAAGGATGCATGCTTTATCTTCAGAGGTGAAACCACACAAGCATTAACATCTCCAAACACATGCAGCTATAAGAAAGAACCTCTGCTTCATTTACATAAATGCTCAACTATAGACCTTGAAGTTGCATCAATGTGATGCAACTTCTTCAAAAGCAAAAGCAAGACTGAAAGAAGAAACACAACCATTCAACTTATTGAAATCTAACTAGCATTAACACTGAGTTTTTATTATTTCTATTGAGAATCGGTGATTAATAGCTCTAATTACAAGTTGTAGCCAAGTTCTCACATGCAATAAACATTCAACACATAATTTTGACATCAGGCAGGTGAGAATACATGATAAGCTTGAACATGAAAATGCATTTCAGTCCATTCAAGCGAGCAAGAGAAATAATGCTGCTTTCTTGAAAAACAACGGACAGTTGATGTTATTAGAGAGAAGATACCTTTTTTGTGATTTGTGGGAAATATTTCCGTTTTGAAGTTCTGTGGGTGTCCAGCTGAAACCGGAGCCAAAATTAGTTGTGTTGGTTAAACAGACAGAAATATATCAGATGGTATAACAGAGAATTGTTAATAACATCGCTGGGTAACGCAACATACATTAAATAGAATGTGAAGTCAATCTATAAGTGAAATAATTAGAATTACAAGGTTACCCAGGTAAGTAGTTCAGTTTGTTCCTTTACCCCTGACAGTTTCACTAACTTTTGTTAAAGAATATATGTAGTGCACAATTTATGAATACAAGGTTTTGCAAATTCTTCCGGTATTTGTTAGAAAGCATTATTCCGTTTAATCTCAAGAGAAGACAAGAAAATCCTGCTGCGATTTTCAGTCAGATGTCTGAAAGTTAAATAAATTTTCTGAGGTTTCTGTCTAATCATGCTCTCATATTCAGTTATAATAATCATAGACTCATAACACAAACAGCACTATAAGTCAGAACCCAAAAACAAAGCAAATTTTATCCGCATCTTATCTCGTTTGATTTTAAAAAAAATTTGACAGACGTGTTTGTTTATGAAAAAAATAAAAAATAAAAAGGCTGCTATTGTGAGGGACAATCATTTGTGTTATCCCACTGGTTTCCTCTGATGCTGAGCCTGTGACGCACAAAAATCGCTTCCATTTCCACCAAAAGAACTTATCAGAGCATAAATACACCCGTGGCTTCCTTCCTGCCAAAATCCCAACCTGTTTTCAAGCTGGAGAAGAATCGCAGGAAAAGTGGAACAACATCACCAACAAGGAAAACCCTCATTTCAGCTAAACTGCAAAGATTGTGCAACAGATGTGTCAACATGTAAATGAATGAGAAAGAGTAACCTCTTTGTAAAGGGTCAACACTGTGAAGAGTAATTTTTAAATAAAAAGCTGCATATTACCATAACGCTTGCATAGAGCAGAGAAGAATTCTGATCTGCTTTTGCTCTTTTACCATGTGCACAAATAACTATCAATTCAGCCAGGAGCCTTTATTATATTCATAAAATGCTTTCCTTTTTCTCTCTCCCTCTGACTCTGTTTTTTCTTTTCTTTGAAGAATGTCGTGGACACTAGGGAGCCTCTGTCCGGGGAGCTGGATCTGCGAGTTTGATTACACTCGGCACTCTTAATTAAAGTTACACAGGTCTGAGTCAAAGGCTTTTTGACTGGTGTTGGTTTTTAAAGACATCTCGTCACGCCTCGCTAAGCATTGCTGTAATTTGCAGGCACTCCAATGTGTCCCAAAAAAAAAGAAAAAAAAAAAAAAGGCCCCGGCTTACTCCCTCTCCGGCTTAAGACCGCGCAGCCAATTTAAGCTCAGTACTTTTCAGAAACCAGCCTGCAAACATCAATCAAGGGCGCCTGAGAGGCCTGTTAAAGATTGGCAGGGTTGAGATTCAAGAGGCAACCCTGAATTCTGATGATTTTATATACCTGACAGGCAAAAAATATATTTCAGGAATTAGGATGTATAATGGCAAATTTGGGAACATAAATGATGCAATAAAACGCACTCTGAGTGAAAATATTCCTGCACAGTGATGGATGGAGTGGAATTAAAAGCTGTTTAAACGGAAGAATAAACTCAAAAGCTCAGTAGAGGGAGCAATTACCTCTCAGTATTCTTTATGAGGAACCAGCTGTTTATAATGATGGTTACTTCAGCCCCATTAGGACTCACTTTTATTGTATTAAATATTCAGGAAAACAAAACAGAATTTAAGAGTTTTGCTGAAAGAAACAGCTCTTTCAGGGTTTCAGTAGAAGGAAACACTATGCATTATGTATTTACCTGGTGGTGCTACCATTCTCTGCCATTTTTGGAACAGACATGTCTTGAGACAGTCCCGAGGACTGAGGTTGTAGGTCTTGTGCCTCGACATGAGCTCCTGCATGGGCTCCAAGATGACGCACAACTGCAGACACGGCGAGACAAAGTAGAAGCTCAATGAAAGCAGAAAACAGCATCGCCAATTTATTTAAACTATATAAAATTCTCTACCGTGGTTTTTTTTTTTTTTACTGCTGATGCTGCTCCTGTCATGATAACCCAAAACCAGAATAGGTTGAGTTTGTTGCTCAATTAATCACTCGCTCACTGACGTCTAAGTGGTTAATTAGGAAGTAAACTTATTTTTAAAGGCAGTTTAGCAAAATAGCTTTAACTTTTTATATCAAAGTGCTTCTGGAAGAACCAAAGACAAACTTCAGATTTATTCATTTATACCTTTCCTCCCATTTTGACATTTACAAACACAGAATTCGTTATAATTTATCGGAATATAATGAGACAGATCAACAGTGAAGTCAAGTAAAAACAATGCATGGTTTTCAATATTTTTTGGCAAAGAAAGCTCTAAAAAAGTTTTCAGCACTTATATATTTAGTTTCTGGTTGTAACATGACAAGATGTGAAAAGTTTAAGCAGTAATACCTTTATAGGCCACTCTGTATTTAGTGACCCCCAGGCTTATACCCCTCTAACAGATGTGACAAAAATATTAAATTAAGTTTAATTTGTACTTCAGTAGAATAATCTCACACTGAAAATGTTAAGAAAGTCCAGCCTTTAAATTCACAACATCTATTAATCAATCAATTCAATCAACCTATATTTACACAGCACTTTATGCACCCAAACAGACCAAATGTAAAGCGCTCAATATGTTCACAGAATAAAACATGACCCAAACAAAATCATACATAATTTAACAGGCAAGAAGAGAACAGCTAAAAAAGAAAAAGAAAGGACCTTTATAAGAACTACATAAGAATTTCTGATCAAATACAATTAAGTTAAAAACATGGATTCTTAAAAGGAACTTAAAATAACTGAAATTGTCTGCTGTCCTTCCAAAAGGAGAAGATTGTTCCACAGTTTGGGAGCAACAGAAAAAACTATGTGTAATAATAAGATTACTGTAATAATGTTTTTGTCATTTATACTTTAGTTGTTGTTTTAAAAATTAATCAAAAGATATTTAATTCGCAATCCTTGATTTCTGCTTTCCTGAGTGATAAATGTGATACTCTTCAAAATGGGAAAGACAAGAGATAATGTTATTTAAGTAAGCCAGAATGTGTTGGGAAGTAGGTACAGGAAAATTTGTTCATCTAAACTTGCCCGTATAATAAAACGTTTAAAACAACTGGAATGTTGGGAAACAAGGCTGGATGAGGACTCATATTTATCTTGCCATCAGATGCAGCGAGGACAATGAAAAAGGAGATAAAAGTAACCTCCACAGCCCCCTGTTAGAAAACTACATCTAACAGCCACCATGTCTCCATAACAACTATTTATTTTAAAGCTTTAGTACACATCTTTAGCAACAGGGCCGATAACTGTGGAGGCCACTGTATTCATCAACACACATTTCTGTCTTTAGAACAGAAACCACAGAGAACAGCTCGTCCCGCCCACCCTGCGCCTCATAACGTTCCCGCATTGAAACAGCACGAGTAAAATATTCATTCTGAAGAGAACCATAAATCTCTGGTGACCAGCTTTGAGAGGAATCGGGGGTCAGCCTGTCATCTTAAATACATCAGCATCGGCTTATCCGCAAACATCTGGATAACATTACAAGTCAGTTATACCGCTGTGTTCGGCAGCTGGAATCATCCAGATATGTGTTGGACAAGTCAGTAAAGAGACTCAGAGGATTTTATCATACTCCAGGTAGATTCCCAGTTTACCTGTTTAAGTAAGCAGAGGGAATATTAACATCAAAGGTGGTATTGTATGCTTTTAATTTATAAAACAGTTTTCATCTCAAAAAAAGGAACGTCATAAAGGTCACCTGGTGAAATTGCATAGCATGTAATATCAGTTTCCTTCTTTCCTTCCTCTCTTTCTCAGCATCAACAGGAGGAGGAGCGGAATGATCGTTTGTTGAAATGGCTTCAAACAACCAACATTTATGTTCCGTATTATTGGGAAGAAGCTGCAAATGTTTTAGGGAGGGGGACCCTTGTGGGTGGATGTGCTCACCAAACGTTTGACTTCATCGCTTGACTCCAAATCTGTATCCTATTATCTGTAAATGTTGGCTATGCAGAGTTTTTCCATTACAGTGTCTATTACCACAAATGTTTAAGTTCTTTTAGTGTTTCTGTGGTCTATTAGGAGGATCTAAACAGCTACAAATGACTCAAACAAGCAAATTTGTCAAGATTTTTTCTCTTTGTCAAGCACCAGGTTTGTAGTGTTTTTTTATTAAATGTAAAAACACCAGTGCTCTCAACCCTCCACTGTCATGAGTTATACATCATCATAATTTCTTCCTCATTTTTATTTGTGGATAATTATGTTGTTACACTGGAAAACACATTGCTTAAGAACACCTACAAAAACTGTTCATTTCAAAATTGCATCCATACCATACCCTTCCATACTAGAGTTATGGACCTGTTAATGGGTGTCTCAAAATTTTTCCCATTTAAGTTCAATTGCTTTCCAGACTAATAAGAGTTTTGGTTCTTTTAAGGATGCTTGTATTGTTTAAGCATAAAAACTCACTCTGACTTTATGGCAGATATTTCTACAATGATCAGAGTTTAATTATACAGAGGATCCATGCCTATTTGCTCCTCAGTATTTGCAGATATTTCTATGGAATGTGCCTCCAAATTATAGCTATTTGTGGATTCTTTTCTGAGCAGATAGCTAAAATATATTTTTCTGCATTCAATAGCAGCCGACATAGTTTTATTAACCCACCAACACCACAGTGTAATTAGTTTAAGAAATCTAGCTGGGAAGTTTGGATATCTATTTCTTTAAGAGGGAAATAAACCATAGCAACTGTCTGAGTTAGTAAAACTGGAACTCTACCAAAGAATTCACCTGCTTGGCAAGTTTAAAAGCACCTCCAAAGTTCACACCGATGTTTTTGACATTTGAGTGAAAATAAAGGTAAATAAAGTCAAAGCTTTAGTCAGTGTTATTTTGTTTAAAGCGTTAATGGTCATCCAGGATTTGACCCAGTCTAATCTGTCAAACAAAGAATAAGGGGATAAAAAGAAAAAGGCCTAAGACAGAACCCTGGGGAATCCTAGAAGTGATGGGAACAGCTGAAGAGGAAAACTGCCCAACATGAACTGAGAAGCTCCAGTTAAGTATGACCTAAATCATGAAAAGACTGTGGTCCTTATAAACTGCTGTAAATGAGACAACCGGTTACGAAGAAGACGTGTTGGGGTGTGTATTGTTGTGTATTAATTCCAAATTGATGGGGAAGCCTGTCAAAACTTAAGTTGATTTAAAAGTACATTCTCTAGAAACCTGTACAGTAAGGGCAGTTTACAAACGAGATAAAAGGCTGTTAAAACAGAAGGATCAAACTTTCAAGTAGGATTGAAACAACTGTAGACAATGGGAAACAAAAAATACAAATATTTTTACATAGTTTATCTTTTTCTTACCTATTCAGACCTGATTAATACTTCAATTAAATTATCAACTTTTCCACACTTCCCAGGGCTGATTGACTTGGCCAGTGCAGTTTCCTAACAGCTGAGTGTGAACTACTCTAATGTGTCCACATAGTTGCTGTCTCCTAATCAGATTGTAATGTAAGGTCAAAATTGCTGCAGTGACGGTAGGCGTGGGTTTACTAAGTTGCTCAAGGGCACTCTCATAGTCATTATGGAAAGAAAAGGAGACTGTTAATCATCCGTTGCATGCTCAAATGATCTCATCTGACCTTCAGCATCCCACCACTGCTACTTTTCTGATGTCACTTCTAATCAGCGGGTTGTTTCCTTCTTGAAACGGTCTGTACAGTGAAATAAAAAGAAACCTTTACAGAAGACATGTATTAAGTACAATCCACCCACAGCTATTTGTAAATCAGTGTTGGAGGCTTTTATGCAACCTGCGTTGCAACATTAAGAGTCCAAGCAGAAATGATAGATGTTCTCCAGTTCTTAAAACAGTCGATCTAACAGCGGCGAAGTCAGCTGCTTAAGTCAAATTACCCTACGTGAACACAGCAATGTTTGCTCCTTTTTTCTCAGCTGGTATGTTGGTTCTGTTTGGATGCTACACCACTAGAGGAAAAGTGAGCATCCCTGTGGCAGACTAATCCAGTGTTCTCCTCTGATGGTTCCCTCCTGACATAGTAATATCCCTCCCCGGCTCAGCCAACAAGCCCTGGCTCTCTGCCTGAAAACAAGGGCTATTTTCAGGCTGAATAGTAGGAAGCCAGCAGCTCTAATACATGGAAAGGCTTAAACACTACAAATGAAAAAAAAAAAGATGTGTGTGTTTGTTGGGGTGTGTGTGTGAGTTTGAGAGGGAGGGAAGGCAAGTTGTAGCCCCTTTGGCCAGGAAGCCGTCACTCTCTCTTGGAAGGATTGATAAATGCTGGGAAAGGCCATTTCCAAAAGAACATTATTACTAGTTTAATTTGAAGAAAAGGAATATTTTACATTGACAACCTCAGATAAGAATGATGAAAAACATAATTCATAGAATGTGAGACTAAACTATACAGTGGTGGTTTCCAAACTGAAGAGTCTGACCTCAAGATGGATCTAAAGCAGTGCAAAAAAGAAAGTTAATTGTATTATTTTAGTCTATTATTTTTTTGATATTCTTCCAACTTCAACTCAGTGGAGATTAATCTAGGCTTTAGAAGTATTGTTCAGGATCTTCCATGATAACAGAATTAAAACAATATTTAAAATAGTGTAAAAGTTTATTCTAAGAAAGATTGCTAGTTCTGAATTCATCAGACAAGGATTTCTGTGGGATATATGAGGCATCATGAGTCACACTGAGACAGTTTAGACACCTTAACCTCACCCATTAAATACAAGTTTTCAGCACTCAAGGCACAAACACCATTTTATTTCTTGAGTGCTGACCGCGTGAATCACCAAAATAAAGGAGCAGAAAGAAAACCGTCAGTTTGTAATTAAAGAAGCTTGAATTACGCATTCTCCCATTTAGCCATGCTGGAGTTGCCTTCTGTATAGAAAATTTTTTGTTATAGAACAACAGCAAAAAAAAAAAAAGAATAAAATAAAACCCATCCTGCTCCCTCGCTCCTTCTCTGTGTGTTTTTCTTCACTCGGCTATAATAAGCTGCGAAGGTGCCGTACTCTGATTCGCGCCATTTCACAATTATGAGTCTCAACAGGGAGCGTTCATTAATGTTATGCTAATTTTCTGTATCCAATTAATTCTTTCCTCTCCCCGTTTCTCTCCTCTTGTTCCCCCGTTTGGAAATTGTACCTGTCAGTCAACTGTGGTGTTGGAAAAACACAAACAAAACCCGCTGAAATCATCACTAATGCATTCAGCAAGCTTATATCCTAAATTACTACATGTTAAAATGCAGAGAAAAGTATGTGCATTTATAAAGTTAAACAATATTATTTCTTTATATGTACACAAACAAGTGTGGAAAAACCCGAGAGTAATAAAGCCTTTACCTTTAATTGGAGCAGAAAACTGACAAAAATTTTTTGCAAATTTAAGCTAAAAAAGCAAGTGAGAAGAGAACAAAAAAATAACACATGCATTCAAACCTGCAAATACAAAATTTCTGAATAAAAATTATGACTTGACTGCAGAGCATGTAATGTTTTCTGACAAGAAGCATATTACAAATAAAGAAGCATGAACATTCTGCACAATAAAAACACTATGCTATCTAGACATGCTACTTAATTAGAAATTATGAGCAACATCATTTTTCTATGTATGGATATCAGATAACAATAGCACCTTGGCGTGCATCAGGAGTGACAGAAACTAAACCAAAAGCAGAATGACATTCTGAGAGACAGCCCTCCCAAAACACACACACAGAAATTCATACGCAAGGCACTTACCCTGAGGTAGTTGAGGGTGAAGTTGGTCAAGCCCATGCGCGTGATGTTTTTGGACAGTTGTTCCAGCACCTGAGGGTCTTGCGCCTAAAATAAGGAGCACATAAATAAAATAAGGAGATTTATGTATATTTTAGCCCATATTATATTCTGCTGGACAATTGTTAGGTTCATTAGTATATATATATTTGAGGTATTTGATTTTTATTTAGAATTTTCGCAAATTTCTAGCAGCATTTGTTGTTGTTGGTTTTTTAACAAGATTTGAAATTGCTGAGTGTAGGTTTGTCGTGCCACAGTTTCAGAGTGCATTGAATAAATGACAAGATACAGAAAGATGTAGCCCAAAGAATAGAAAAAATAAAAAGCACTGGTTTCAATCATTTTGCTTTGTACTTTTATGAAGAACATATAAAGCATAGCAAGATGGTTAATTTGCATGAAGCACAAAATAATTAAGAAAACAACCACAAAAAAACTAATAAATAAATCTTAGTACTCCAGCAATTATATTGAATGTTTTGGAGAAAAGGAAATATTTTTGAAAAGTTTTTTCTTAAAAAAGTAAAAAATGCTGGCAATTATAGCGATAAATCTAAAGGCTTCTTTTTTCTCTAAACTTGTTTGCTCCACAGATAAACATTCACATCATAAAGAGCTGGAGGTATTGACAGACCAAAACACAGCCCAGACTAAGCAGAAGGACCGCGCACTCTTGGATTCAGTGCCTCATGAAAAATGCATAATTCTATCTCCAGTCGCATCTCTGTGTGGGGAAAGTCATGAGGGAAGCGGGGGAGTCCTTTTGTACCGTCAGCAGACCAGCATGAATGATAGAAGGATTGAACTAGTGTGCATTATTTGACAGCTGGCAGGATCACAGTCTGAATTACTTTACTCATCAAGCAGAATTAGGATGAATGTACTGTACACATATTTTTCTTGGCATCACTGGCACAGCGATGCATCAACAATTTAGAAGAAAGTTGAGGAAATACTGACAAGTGTGGATGAGAAGAGATGGAGGCGATCAGCTCAGGAAACTCAGCAAACAATGGAAGTAAAAACCAGATTAGAGGGTCAATTATGAAGTTTAAAATGAAGACAATAAACTGTATATGCATTAAATCTAAGATCAGACAGAAAGAAATGTGTAAATGTGTCTATAAACAGTCCTTATAGAAAACTACAGAAGCTTAAGACTTAAAAAATAAAGTTATAATGTCTTGTCCTACGATGTAGTGAGAAAAAAACATCTTAAAACATTAGATTCCACAGTTCCATCCAAAATGCAATCACATTTAACTCTTAGTGCTTCTTGGTGGTGGCAATATAACAGCTTTGTTTTTATTGCCTTCTGTTTGCGCCTGTGCCATAATCCAGTGTTTTCAATGGGAATTTCATTTTAAAGGAAGTACTATTACAGCAACCATAACAATTGGTAACACATTCATTACTTTATTTGCAAAACAAAAAAGGTATTTTAAATGCACACATTGACAGCAATCCAGTAAAAGTTTGAGATTAACATTCATAAAATATATGACAAAGCTCAATTTTACAACCTGTAATAAAGTATGATTTTATTGCTACATTGTTTCAGTGAAACACTTCTGCATCTCTTAGAACCAAATTATAAATTTAGATATAAGTGCAACAAACAGGAGCTTGTTCATGGATCCTGTTGAGTTTTATTTTTCTATTGCCAAAACAAGAAGCTTTGCAAATTTGATGTTTGATGTTTTGATAATTGAAAAAGAAATCTGACTTACTTTAGTTAGTTGATTATATGTTGTAAATTTGTACTTTTCCACCTCAAACAAATTCAGTTGATGAAAAAGATGCACTTTTTAAAAATGATTTGCTGATTATAAAAATAATTTACAAGTAATTTTACAATCTCTGTGCTAGGAATATAATTCACAGAAAGGAAACATTTAAAGCTGTAAATGATCTTTCAAAATGTCTATTGTGTTGTGTCCAAATTAGCACCTCAGGTCTTTAAGTAAACATTAAAAATACCAAAAAAACATGTGAATAAATGAGATTCCACTGTGGAAGCAGACCCACAGAAGAAAAGGAAATCTGCATAAAATAATGCAGATTGGACATTAGTCTTTCCAGGCAAAATTCCAACATCTGCTGTCCATCCTTGTACAATATTTTTATTTAGTATTTATTTATTTTTTTTACCCCTCCAGGAGGTCTTATGTGGGCTCTAGTGTCCCTTATATGATAGTAGGCTGACAGGAAACGGGGAAGGTGAGGGGGGAAGACATGCGGCAAATGTCGTCGGGTCCAGGAGTCGAACCCGCGACGGCCGCGTCGAGGACTGAAGGCCTCCAAATACGGGTCTCGCTAACCACTACGCCACCACGGCACGCCCCTATTTAGTATTTTTAAAATAAATTCCATTACAATGGAAACATGTTATATACGTATATATACAGTTCAGACCAAAAGTTTGGACACACAGATGTGACCAAACTTTTGGTCTGTACTGTATATATATATATACTGTATATATATTGTCTCTGACAGATGACTTTGTGAAGTCAATAAGTAGGTGCTACAGATGTAGCATTCAAATGTGATATCTGCCAATCGATTCATTACTGGGCTTTAAAAATTATAGCGCCATCTAGGGGAGGACAAAATAAGTTTTAAGTTTTATTTTATTTTGTGGTAATGTACCAACAATAATGAAAAGTAAAAGCAATAATAAAAATGACAACTTCAAGTAGCTGTGTACCACGCTAATCAGTCCCACACTGCAACTCCATTAAATCATATTTTGAAATGTATTGATATTTACTGCGGCTCTCATCAAACCAACAGTGGAGAAAATAGTAGAATTAATTTTGACAATACAACCAGTTATGTTTTTTTTTTTTAAAGTCATTAACTTGGATTAATCTTTTGGATGAATCCAAATTTTTATCATGATAAAAAAAAACAACTCACAATACAATAAATGATACGACAAATGCTCACCCCACGCTACACCTTCACTTATGTGACCAGTCTAATCTGGTCAATTCTTTATCAAATTCAAAAGTTCCACAAATAAAATATTTTTCAGCTTCATATGAGGTTTGGTAAAATGTAAAAAAAAACTACGCTCCAACCCTCGCTTTGAAAAGCAGCTAGAGTTCTATAAGAATCTGAAGTTTCAGCTTCGCTGTTCTGACTCCCATGTGTCTGTATATGCTTTCATTAGCTCAGCCAGTGATCAAAAGAATGTACTTACACTCAAACACAAATCACAGAAGACCTGGCCAGGACCCACAACAGCCCACAATATCCCACTCTCCAGGAATTAGCGTGAATACCCAGAGGGGCCAATTTATTGGTGAGTGAAATTCATAAGAAGTTTCTGGCAAAAAGCAAGACTGGATCTTAAACCTTTAAACCCACATTAAAATAGAGAAAAGGATCATATGGTCATTTCAAAGCAAACTAAAGAAGCTACATATGGAAAAATGTAATGATGAGATGGGAAACTTGTGAATTAAATTTAAAAATTGTTGCTTACACTTGAAATGTCTTATTTGACTCATACTACCTGTTAAATTATCTCATTTATACTAATAAAGTGAATAAAAAAATATTGGTGAATATATACACACAGTGAAAGCAAGACTGTATTGGAAGCTGATGCTTCCTGTCTGTGTAAAGATCAAGTCTAGCACTACGTATACGGAGCAGAACATTTTTTTCTGTGTCTCCACATGAATAACTGCATCCCCAGTGAACTTTATTACTACCTGAATAATTGACAAGTCATATTAAAGCAGAAAGCAAATATGCTAGCATTACCCTACCTCTTCAGCTAGCTGCTCTGTATTTAAACATTGTCAGATGGAGTAAGATGTTTAATAAAGACTGTATGACTGGAATCAGATTCAGTGGGGGAAATACTTATTTATACTCCAAGTTAACGCCAATATAAAGAAACTTATGATGGAGAATCTGTACAATATGGGTGTTTCAATAGACACCGAAGAAATGTCAGCAAAATATATAGAAATAAATATTTAATTAAGGGCTAAAAGCTGATTTGCATTTAATCAAGTGAAGTAAGTACTTAATAAGCATTGTTAATACGCATTTTTAAAGTTCAGTTCAGAAACTCAGTAGTACACATGTGAAACTGATAGTTTCACATATCATTATTCTACGACCCAGTGTACATATTGTTTTTAGACAATTGGTAGGGTTAAAAGATCAATGACTATTGATAATTGAAATTTTCATTATCCACATAAGCCAGCTTCAGTCAGTTATAGTGCTTCACTTTAGCGCCCCCTGTGGTCTAAAGAGAAATTGCAAAGATAAGTCTCAAAAAAGATTTTTTTTTCTTTCCTTTCAGTCCTGAGTAAATGTAGTGTGACATATGACAGAAAAAATAAATAAATAAAGCTTTGCTTGTCTTCAAACCCAAACAAAACAAAAGTGTACTACAAACCTGAAAACTCCCCAAATTTTCCTAAAAAAGAAAAAAAAAGACTTCTCTTATCCCTCAGAGTTTCTATACAGGTTATTGTGGACTTAAAAGATCACACACAAAAAAGTTTAAATCGAAGGTATTTTAATCTGCATCATCTTTAGTAAAATGTACAATATAAATTGTTCAAATGCTCTCTTTTGATGTACGCTTTACAGTATATTCCATTGTTTTTTGGCCACATGAAAATTTATGCTTTTTGTTTCACAGTGAAGCTGTGCATACAGAGCACATCAAAATATAAAGTCTGAACAAAAACTATCTAAACCCATGTCATAAACCAGAGAGACAACAGCTTAAACATTTGGCTCTTTTAAACTCCCTCTTTTTGCACCAAAAAAAAATCTGAGTGTTTTTTGTTTAATTCATTAGAATTATTTTTCTTTCATGCACTGACTTAAGATACTTGAGAAACTGAAAACAGTGACCTCTGAATTCACTTTATGTATCTAATCCTTTGCTGCAGAAAACCTTACATTAATCTGAGCACATTCTAATCAGACAGACATGCTAAGAGTTCAGGTAATGTTGCCTTGAAAGATTTCAGTGATAATTTTGATATAAAAGTGACCTTGGTGCTTCTTCATTAATGAGGCTAGCATGTAAAATTGTCAGTTTTTATGTAAAGCTGCTGTGGATTTCTAAAATATTATATGCTGGTCCTTGAATCACATAAAAAGAGCCTGGAGGCTAGTGGGAACATATGCATAGTTTTTCTTTATTTATTTTATTTTATTTTTAGTGCAGCATTATATGGTTTCATCTTTTCTATATTCTATGCGTGATAGACTGAGTAATCCATTCAGTGGAATTAAGAACTGAATCTATACGTAACCTTTTGCTGTATTATATTTTTCTCAGACAAAGGTCTTATTTTTCCTTTTCAGTTTTTCATGCAAACAGAAATTCTTTCATATTCCTTTGTTGGCATATCCTCACAAAAGGCTTTTAAATACATCTCTGCACTGTGCACCGACAATCTCTATTAGTCAAAAAGTCAACCAAAGTGGACATGCAGTGCTGTGGAGAACAAATTTAAATATCAAACAGAGACAACCAGAATAAATACAAAACTGAGTTTTCATTAAGTGACTGAAGAGAAAAATGTTTTCCAAACCAGCCTGTCCAGCCTCTCTCTATATGATGAATTAACTGGGATTAGCTTTTCTTTTTTTTTAGTCAATTTCACTACTTGTCTTCTGAACACTGCCAGACTTGAACAATCAGGAAATCTCTTAAAAAGAACTTGTTTGACAACATGATGTAGGCAAAAAAAAAAATCCCCCAAATAAACACATCGTTCCCTATTCCAAAGAAATTCAAAAATTGGTCAGAAGTCAATCATGTCTTCAAAGGGTTACAAAGCCATTTCCCAGGTGTTGGAACCACAGTGAGAACCACTCATGGAGAAAGTTATCATGAGAACACATCCAAAGGAAAACCACTGCTGATCAAGAACTTCCATCTTGCATTTTCCACAAAAGCATCTCAATAATCAGACACAGCATTAAAATAATCTGTCATTTAACAAGACCAAAGTATACGATTTTAAAAGGTGTGTGTCCCTTACATCTGGTGTGAAACTAACAGCATTAAAAAAGATCACATAAAACAGGGTGTAAAACATGTCAAGCATGATGGTGCTAGTGTGATGATCTGGGGCCACTTTGCTTTTCCAGGAACTAAATGACTTGCTATGATTAATAAAAATCTCTACCAGAACATCCTGAAAAAGAATGTCATCAGTTTGTGACCCTAAGCTCGGACAATGATCCAAGGGTTTACTGATCACAGTTTTCTGGCATGAAGTGTCAATTCGGATTTTTTTGTCTTAAATCGCCTCTAAATATGGCAACAAAACCACTAAGTTGGCAACAGTGCGGTGACTATTGTTACTCGGTTGTGATCTGGTGGCCAGGTTTATCAGTCAACCCTCTCTCACAGCAGAGCAGACCTTTGCTGAAGTAGAGGAAGATCAGTGGATAAGCTCTGTGTCACTGATCTCTCAAAAATTTATGAAACTGAGACTAATTTATTGGAGCAGCTTTACAGCGATCCAAAACAACACCAAGTCCACATTTGAATGACCCAAAAGAACAAAATCATAATTTTGGAGAGACCTGTTTAAAGCTTAAACTTAAATCCAAGTGAGACACTGTGTCACTAACTTCATCTGGCTATTTATGCATGAAACTCCTTGACGTGGCTGTATTAAAATTGTTCTGTAAGGAGCAGTGGGACAAAACTCATCCACAGAAATGTAAGAGATTGCCAGTTACCAGAAACTCTTGAAGGAAGTTGTTTATACCAAAGGTGGCACCGTCAGTTATAGTATTAGATTTATAGGGGGAATTAGTATTTTCTCCACAAAGTGCCAGTGCACTTTTAAAAAATAGGTCCCAATTTTTAAACTGCATTTTACTAATTTAGCTTTCTCTGATAGTATTATTTGCTTGATGGTATGAAACATTTAAGTTTGGGAAATGTTTTTCACACTACTGTTTGTGTTGTCTGTTGAGTGTTAGCTGTGTCAGACTTACGTGCATGGCCAGGATGCTGCGCGGGATGAGCTCCCGGTACTGCCGGATGGTAAAGTGCCACGTCTTGATCCTCATCAGATCATCGAAGGCAAACTCCAGTATCAACCGACCCTCTGTGCAAACCTGGAGAAAGATCCCATATTTACTGTTACCTCACATTTTTCCTCATTCTTCTGTTTCTTTAACTGACTGGTGGGCAACTGTCAGATCATTGTAACACAGAGAAAAAAAAATGTTACAGTTTATTGTTCAGGTACGATTTCGCTAAAAATGCTGGAATTGTTTTGTCTCAATTCTGGAATTTGCTAAATGACTTTTCAAGCTATTATGATCCCAATATTTACTCTGTCCTTGGGCCCCTAAAATGCAAAAATAAAATGTAATCTGCAGAGGGGTGTGTTTACACCAGAGACAAAAGAACTTCAGGTCAGAGAGAGTTGCCAATTAGGAGGAGATGGAGAGAGCCAGAGAAGGGGAAACTGAGAGGGGAAAAAACATTATTTCGCCCCTTTAGCTGAATCCAGCTCTTGCCGGGGCTCTTGCGCTTCCCCGTATTTCGTTGCTGTGACAACCAGGCAAGAGACGGGAGAGAGAGAGAGAAATGGAGAGACAGACAGAGAGTGGGGGGGGGGGGGGGAATCAGCTGATTAGTTGGCATGGCAACAGCAAAGATGTAATCCCACCAGACACACTCTAATCAATGCCCCCAGCGCAGATGGTCTCCTGAGGATCAACAAGAAAGAGGCTAGCGGCCATACTGAACCCCCCCGACCCAACACACAAACACACACGCACACACCCACCACCGCCAACCCTTCATCCCACCACGCGACCCTCCCCTTCCTCACCCCCATACCCCCTGTTCCCAGCCAACTACCTCTGTAACTCACGTGCCAACACACTCAGTTATACAAAAAAAAGAAGAAGAAAAAAAGAAACAGAATCTCAACGGCGCTAAAATCACTGCATGGAAAACCGTCTCTCTGCTGTTTCAAATAGAAAATTAGATACTGTGAAATGTTCCCACTTTTATCAAAAAACTCTGTTTGCTGATATATACACCCATTAGAGAGTAAATATAAGAAAAAAAGTTTTGTTCAACACCAAAATGTTTTATACAGACACAAACTTTTAGATTCAATGCAGCAATAACAAAACATATGGTCAACAGAAGTAATTATAGCCAATAAGAAATAAAACATTGTGTATATGACTCTGTTGATCTATAGTATTGCTATGACTGAATAAAAGGTACAGCAAACAATCAACAATGCTCAAACAATATGCTGAGTGTAATTTCCGTTGTCATACAAATTTGCATGTCTTATTTTCTAAATACCATTTTAAAATTGTTTGATGTCCTTAACTGTAATGTAATTTTTTCACAAGTTGGGTTATCTGCTCTGTTATAGTTCTGTCTCTTGTTAAAGTCAGACTTGCTGCACTTAATAGTAACATTAAAAAGGACAATATGTCATGAGAAACTTGGGATTAATTATTTTGTGTCTTGTATAATATGATGTCTTTTAAATGAGTGAGACTTCAGTGTTTAGTTTGATATATTTGCTAGAACTGGAGGATTTTAAATTAGGTCTCTTGTTATTTTTTTATATAATTTAGTTACTTATATTTCCTCTCCTTTTGGTTAGTAAATTAATTTAAAAATCAAGTAAATAATTGCCTAAGTGAAAACAGAGTTAAGATAATCCATTAATTTAAGGATTTTGGAGCCTTCAACCTGCTACGAAACACTTCCTGGTGTTTTCTATTATAAAAAAAAGTATAAAGGCAATGATTAAATTTTCAATTCAAAGTTAAAACATTAACAGTCCACTTTATTGATATTAGAATTAGAAGAAACTTAAAAAAAATCAACTTTGGCTGATTTTATTTTATTTTTTCAATTGCATTGCATCCTTTTAATTATGTAGTGGATTATTTTTCTACCCCCTGGCAGCATATTTGAAACTAAATATTAAGGCAAGTATGAAAGAAAAAAAACTATTAATTCCTGACATCATTTCTGAAAGTTAGGTTGTTTTTCTGCATGGCATTTACCCAGGAGCAGTGAAATAACTTGAAATGTATTTACCAGTGAATCAGTGTCTTATGGTGCTTTCCAGGTCTATTGCCTACAGTGAAACAACAATGCACTATTGATTCCTTCTTCCATAGTACCTACTGCGTCCTTAGCATTGCCTTCTAATATTGCTTCTATTTCTCTCTGCAGTCCTTCTGCTTCTCTGCAACCCATAGATAAAATCATAAATGGCTTAAATCAGAACCAGAGAAAAATGCTGTACTCTAATTGCCAAGCCCAATAATCACAAGAATTTGTCTTTGTGGTGCTGGTGCAGAGATAAAATTGCAGCCAAGGCTTCATATTTTCCATCAGGAAGATTCAATCATACAAGCTGGTTATTTCTCCACAGCAGAAGTCAGTTGGTTAAACCTCATATTTTCTCAACAAAGCTCTAGCCTATTATTTTTTAGCTAAACAGCTTTCCCTTATGAAAAACTAAAAGGAAGAAAATCCAGATGAATTAAAAAGTGTTCCATTAAATGCTACAGCCCCTCACAGAGTCCCCATTGATTTAAGAGCAGGGTCATAAATCTTGAACACAACGGGGCTGAGATCTCGGGCTCAAAAGAGCAAGAAAGAATAACAGTGTCCCACTGCTGAGACACTATTCAGTACTGTGCCTCAACCTGACAATCAATTAACGGAGCAGATGAGAGTCATTAAATTGAGTATTATAAGCATTTATCACAACTTCTGACAAATTTCTTGACTAAATATTCTAAGTTAGAGTAACTAAGTGGTTAGACACTTAATACAGGAGGAAGGGAAGATTCTGACAGCATGACATGCTTAAAAGTATGACGGTATTAACACACAAATATTTAAGCCAAAATAAATAACATGAGCAATTGTTTTTATTAAAAACAGGAAATAGAAGATTATTACAACTATTGCTATTCGCTTTTGCAGAAAATTTATATTTTTTTGTCTTACTGCTCATTAAAACAGACTGAAGCTTTAGTTTAGCTGATTAACTTGTTGCTATTTAATCAGACAGGTTGCTTGACAGACATGTGGCTTGTACCATGCTAACAGCCAAAAGTGTTACCATAGTAAGTGTATTAAGGCAGTGGTCCCCAAACCCCCGGTACCGGTCCGTGGACCAATTGGTACCGGGCCGCGCAACAAATAATTAAATACTTCCGTTTTATGTATTGAGTCTGCAGGATCTTTTATTTTGAAAATCCTTTAACCGGATTCTGTCGGTTACGTCTTGAGCGTCAACATGGACCTTACCAAGCTCCGCCCACAACCGACCCACGTGACCGCAAGTCTCACATGCAAAGCCTCGCGGCGCGTTGTTTCTATGTAAACATGACTCGATTAGTGCATCATTTCTACTGGATTTTCACAATATATCAGCTACTAACTGGACAGAGGAACTAACAAGTTCATGTCATCATCTGGGAGGAGGTTACTGGTTTCTCAGTCACAAGCTGGTTGCAAACCTGAGGCCAGCAGGTGTCAGTCAGTTATGGTAGATCTGAAATTTGGTTTGATGACGTCAATATGAGAAGCTACAGACTGATAGGAGGAACCAAAGAGCTCTGTAAAGGTAAAGGCAAATCTTCTGAAGCTGGGATATAATTAATTTAATTTCACATAATTATCGCGGTAGAAGCCATTTGTTTGTTAAAATTTTATGAAATATATTTGTTCTATTTGATGTTTGTTGTGAATGACGTAAACTCACAAACGAACGAAGTAATTAGTCCAACATTTAGAAACTACAGCGGCTGTAATGCGCCACAGCAAAGGCAAACAAAGGTAAAATAACCCGAACAGGTGATCAACTCAAAACCACTCCTACCTTTTTACTCTCTCTCTCTCTTTGTAGTTTAAGCACACCTGTTACCGTGGCAACCGCCTGCGCCTCGCAAGATGAGCAAAGATTAAGTTAAAAACATAACATTCAGTCCGTTACGATATCAAGTTTCCAGGCTTGATATTTATTTCTCGATTATTAATCAGCGCTTCCCTGAACACAGCGATGGTTGATTGACTAGCTGTACTTGGTGCTAGCTAGAGCGGCTAACACGAGTAACAGTTTAGTCCAAAGCCTTTTCTGCTAAAATAAAATCTTTAGTGTATGTCAGATACAGTACACATTGGATATTGATCTGTTTAGCTAACGTAAGACTGTGTGGCAGACAGGCTTCAAGGTGTAGAAGTTGTATCAGTGCTGCCATTGTGCTGTACTTAGCTAACGGGAAGCGTCTGTTTGTGAGACGGCCACGCACGGGACCACGTTGAATGGGCATCAGCCAATGAAAGGCGGCCTCTCTGGTAAGGTCCATTGAGCCCACAAGCAGCAGAATGAGTTAGAAACAGCAGCAATAGCATCGGTGTCGGTCGTCCACTTTTTAGTGGTCCCCAACCTTTTTGGGTTTGTTCAGCTGGGATTTTTCACAACTTTACAACCGTAAAGAATTTCAAATAAATAACTTTACATTTTTCAACAGAAAAGAGTAGTAGTCATTTCTCAGCCAGCTGAAACTTAACTAAAATGTCATTATGTAAAAACATTAGAATATGAGCACTTTGTCAAGATCATCTAAGTTCTATTTAAATCGATGACAACCTATCATTATGTAAGGTAATGATGCCTTACCTCAGGTGGTGTAGTGCCACCTCAGGTTAGCTCAGGTCAAAATTTTGGAAAATAAAATCAACACTTCAAAACAAAGAAAATTACTGAAATAAAATGAACACTTCAAAATAAAAAGCCTGGAAAATAAAATCAACACTTCAAAATAAAGAATTGCTGGAAAATAAAATCAACACCTCAAAATAAAAAAAGGCTGGTAAATATACAGTACCTTTACGAATGTTGCTTTTGAAAAAACATTAGAATATGAGCACTTTTCTTATGTCTTTATTGTGGTAAGATCATGAAGGTTTTACTTAAATCAATGAATACCTATAATTATGTAAGGTAATGATGTGTTACCTCAAATAATGCGTTACAAAAGAGCTCATTAGAATAAGATCACTTTTGTCAAGTTAAAGTAGGTTTTACTTAAATCGATGAAAACTCAACATTATGTTTGGCCTGTTAGCTCAGCTGGTTAGAGCGTGGTGCTAATAACGCCAAGGTCAAAACATTAGAATGTTATCTCTTTTGTCAAGATCATGTAAGTTTTACTGAAATCGTTGAAATCTCCAAATAACGTGTGGCCAGTTAGCTCAGCTGGTTAGAGCGTGGTGCTAATAACGCCAAGGTCATGGGTTCAATCCCCATACTGGCCAATTGTAATGTGCTGTCATTCAGAAAAACAAGTCTTCAAAATAGCAGAATTCTTTAAATTATACCATTACGCATGTTTCTTTTGAAAAACATTAGAATGTTATCTCTTTTGTCAAGATCATGTAAGTTTTACTGAAATCGATGAAATCTCCAAATAACGTGTGGCCGGTTAGCTCAGCTGGTTAGAGCGTGGTGCTAATAAAGCCAAGGTCATGGGTTCAATCTCCATACTGGCCAATTGCAATGTTCTGTCTTGTAGAAAATCAACTCTTCAAAATAGCAGAATTCTTTAAATTATAACACTACGCATGTTTCTTTTGAAAAACATTAGAATGTTTTCGCTTTTGTCAAGATCATGTACATGTAAGTTTTACTGAAATCGATGAAATCTCCAAATAACATGTGGCCGGTTAGCTCAGCTGGTTAAAGCGTGGTGCTAATAAGGTCATGGGTTCAATCCCCATACTGGCCAATTGCAATGTTCTGGCTTGTCGAAAATCAACTCTTCAAAATAGCAGACTTCTTTAAATTATAACATTACGCATGTTTCTTTTGAAAAACATTAGAATGTTATCTCTTTTGTCAAGATCATGTAAGTTTTACTGAAATCGTTGAAATCTCCAAATAACGTGTGGCCAGTTAGCTCAGCTGGTTAGAGCGTGGTGCTAATAACGCCAAGGTCATGGGTTCAATCCCCATACTGGCCAATTGTAATGTGCTGTCATTCAAAAAAACAAGTCTTCAAAATAGCAGAATTCTTTAAATTATACCATTACGCATGTTTCTTTTGAAAAACATTAGAATGTTATCTCTTTTGTCAAGATCATGTAAGTTTTACTGAAATCGATGAAATCTCCAAATAACGTGTGGCCGGTTAGCTCAGCTGGTTAGAGCGTGGTGCTAATAACGCCAAGGTCATGGGTTCATTCTCCATACTGGCCAATTGCAATGTTCTGTCTTGTAGAAAATCAAATCTTCAAAATAGCAGACTTCTTTAAATTATAACATTACGCATGTTTCTTTTGAAAAACATTTGAATGTTTCCGCTTTTGTCAAGATCATGTACATGTAAGTTTTACTGAAATCGATGAAATCTCCAAATAACATGTGACCGGTTAGCTCAGCTGGTTAGAGCGTGGTGCTAATAATGCCAAGGTCATGGGTTCAATCCCCATACTGGCCAATTGCAATTTGCTGGCATTCAAAAAAAACAAGTCTTCAAAATAGCAGACTTCTTTAAATTATAACATTACGCATGTTTCTTTTGAAAAACATTAGAATATCTCTTTTGTCAAGATCATGTACATGTAAGTTTTACTGAAATCGATGAAATCACAAAATAACGTGTGGCCGGTTAGCTCAGCTGGTTAGAGCGTGGTGCTAATAAGGTCATGGGTTCAATCCCCATACTGGCCAATTGCAATGTTCTGGCTTGTCGAAAATCAACTCTTCAAAATAGCAGACTTCTTTAAATTATAACATTACGCATGTTTCTTTTGAAAAACATTAGAATATCTCTTTTGTCAAGATCATGTAAGTTTTACTGAAATCAATGAAATCTCCAAATAATGTGTGGCCGGTTAGCTCAGCTGGTTAGAGTGTGGTGCTAATAATGCCAAGGTCATGGGTTCAATCCCCATACTGGCCAATTGTAATGTGCTGTCATTCAGAAAAACAAGTCTTCAAAATAGCAGAATTCTTTAAATTATACCATTACGCATGTTTCTTTTGAAAAACATTAGAATGTTATCTCTTTTGTCAAGATCATGTACATGTAAGTTTTACTGAAATCGATGAAATCACAAAATAACGTGTGGCCGGTTAGCTCAGCTGGTTAGAGGGTGGTGCTAATAACGCCAAGGTCATGGGTTCAATCCCCATACTGGCCAATTGTAATGTGCTGTCATTCAAAAAAACAAGTCTTCAAAATAGCAGAGTTCTTTAAATTATACCATTACGCATGTTTCTTTTGAAAAACATTAGAATGTTATCTCTTTTGTCAAGATCATGTAAGTTTTACTGAAATCAATGAAATCTCCGCATAACATGTGGCCGGTTAGCTCAGCTGGTGAGAGCGTGGTGCTAATAACGCCAAGGTCATGGGTTCAAACCCCATACTGGCCAATTGCAATGTTCTGTCTTGTAGAAAATCAACTCTTCAAAATAGCAGAATTCTTTAAATTATAACACTACGCATGTTTCTTTTGAAAAACATTAGAATGTTTTCGCTTTTGTCAAGATCATGTAAGTTTTACTGAAATCAATGAAATCTCCAAATAACGTGTGGCCGGTTAGCTCAGCTGGTTAGAGCGTGGTGCTAATAACGCCAAGGTCATGGGTTTAATCCCCATACTGGCCAATTGCAATGTTCTGTCTTGTAGAAAATCAAATCTTCAAAATAGCAGACTTCTTTAAATTATAACATTACGCATGTTTCTTTTGAAAAACATTAGAATGTTATCTCTTTTGTCAAGATCATGTAAGTTTTACTGAAATCAATGAAATCTCCAAATAACATGTGGCCGGTTAGCTCAGCTGGTTAGAGCGTGGTGCTAATAACGCCAAGGTCATGGGTTCAATCCCCATACTGGCCAATTGTAATGTGCTGTCATTCAAAAAAACAAGTCTTCAAAATAGCAGAATTCTTTAAATTATACCATTACGCATGTTTCTTTTGAAAAACATTAGAATGTTATCTCTTTTGTCAAGATCATGTAAGTTTTACTGAAATCAATGAAATCTCCGCATAACATGTGGCCGGTTAGCTCAGCTGGTGAGAGCGTGGTGCTAATAACGCCAAGGTCATGGGTTCAATCCCCATACTGGCCAATTGTAATGTGCTGTCATTCAAAAAAACAATTCTTCAAAATAGCAGAGTTCTTTAAATTATACCATTACGCATGTTTCTTTTGAAAAACATTAGAATATCTCTTTTGTCAAGATCATGTAAGTTTTACTGAAATCGTTGAAATCTCCAAATAACGTGTGGCCAGTTAGCTCAGCTGGTGAGAGCGTGGTGCTAATAACGCCAAGGTCATGGGTTCAATCCCCATACTGGCCAATTGTAATGTGCTGTCATTCAAAAAAACAATTCTTCAAAATAGCAGAGTTCTTTAAATTATACCATTACGCATGTTTCTTTTGAAAAACATTAGAATATCTCTTTTGTCAAGATCATGTAAGTTTTACTGAAATCGTTGAAATCTCCAAATAACGTGTGGCCAGTTAGCTCAGCTGGTGAGAGCGTGGTGCTAATAACGCCAAGGTCATGGGTTCAATCCCCATACTGGCCAATTGTAATGTGCTGTCATTCATAAAAACAAGTCTTCAAAATAGCAGAATTCTTTAAATTATACCATTACGCATGTTTCTTTTGAAAAACATTAGAATGTTATCTCTTTTGTCAAGATCATGTAAGTTTTACTGAAATCAATGAAATCTCCGCATAACATGTGGCCGGTTAGCTCAGCTGGTGAGAGCGTGGTGCTAATAACGCCAAGGTCATGGGTTCAAACCCCATACTGGCCAATTGCAATGTTCTGTCTTGTAGAAAATCAACTCTTCAAAATAGCAGAATTCTTTAAATTATAACACTACGCATGTTTCTTTTGAAAAACATTAGAATGTTTTCGCTTTTGTCAAGATCATGTAAGTTTTACTGAAATCAATGAAATCTCCAAATAACGTGTGGCCGGTTAGCTCAGCTGGTTAGAGCGTGGTGCTAATAACGCCAAGGTCATGGGTTTAATCCCCATACTGGCCAATTGCAATGTTCTGTCTTGTAGAAAATCAAATCTTCAAAATAGCAGACTTCTTTAAATTATAACATTACGCATGTTTCTTTTGAAAAACATTAGAATGTTATCTCTTTTGTCAAGATCATGTAAGTTTTACTGAAATCAATGAAATCTCCAAATAACATGTGGCCGGTTAGCTCAGCTGGTTAGAGCGTGGTGCAAATAACGCCAAGGTCATGGGTTCAATCCCCATACTGGCCAATTGTAATGTGCTGTCATTCAAAAAAACAAGTCTTCAAAATAGCAGAATTCTTTAAATTATACCATTACGCATGTTTCTTTTGAAAAACATTAGAATGTTATCTCTTTTGTCAAGATCATGTAAGTTTTACTGAAATCAATGAAATCTCCGCATAACATGTGGCCGGTTAGCTCAGCTGGTGAGAGCGTGGTGCTAATAACGCCAAGGTCATGGGTTCAATCCCCATACTGGCCAATTGTAATGTGCTGTCATTCAAAAAAACAAGTCTTCAAAATAGCAGAGTTCTTTAAATTATACCATTACGCATGTTTCTTTTGAAAAACATTAGAATATCTCTTTTGTCAAGATCATGTAAGTTTTACTGAAATCGTTGAAATCTCCAAATAACGTGTGGCCAGTTAGCTCAGCTGGTGAGAGCGTGGTGCTAATAACGCCAAGGTCATGGGTTCAATCCCCATACTGGCCAATTGTAATGTGCTGTCATTCATAAAAACAAGTCTTCAAAATAGCAGAATTCTTTAAATTATACCATTACGCATGTTTTTTTTTGAAAAACATTAGAATATCTCTTTTGTCAAGATCATGTAAGTTTTACTGAAATCGATGAAATCTCCAAATAATGTGTGGCCGGTTAGCTCAGCTGGTTAGAGCGTGGTGCTAATAACGCCAAGGTCATGGGTTCAATCCCCATACTGGCCAATGAAAACATGAAGTCTTTAAAAATATTAACTGTTGAAAATAGCATATGGCTTTAAATGGAAAAATTATTCGTTAAAGTAAATATACCTTTACAAATGTTGCATTTTACAAAACATCAGAATATGAGCACTTTTCTTATATATTCATTGTGGTAAGATCATGTAAGTTTTACTTAAATCAACTCTCAAAACAGCAGACGGCTTTATATTAAACATGTTGATTTTGAAAAACTTTTGAATATGAGCACTTCTAAACTAAACTTGTTGCCAGAGAAATGTAACAGAGTGGGATTTTGAGGTTCACCAAATCTCCATAGCAATTTATATATTTTTTAAATCTCACATCTTTTCTAGGTCTGCCAAAAACTGTGAAGGCTGCTCTGAGTCATGAAGTTAAAATACAAATGAACAGCTTATCTGTTGCATAAATTCTGAATAATAAATTATGTGGGTTTTTTTTTGCTTGTTGTTTTTTTTTTTTTTTTTTTTTTTAGATCAATTCAGCCAAATTTTTTAACTGATGATTGAATAATCCACATCTGAATGAATCAAGTTTCATACTCCAAGCATATATTAAAACGAGTAAAGATGCAATTTTCTCTTGATCAGCTTTGATCGGTCAAGACAAATTAGACAAATTATTGTCTTATGCATTATGCATTTATTTAATGCATCAAAAGTAATAATGCCCACCATTCTTTGCTTTCCTTCAAATTATAACTTGATGATTGCATCTCTAAATGTATAATTTTTCCTTCTGTTTTAAGTGAATTAATGTATTCATTTGCTTCATCAGAGCCCAGTTAATTAATATATATACATAACTTAGAAATTACCGAAGAGGTACATAATTAAATGTATTCAATGGTAATGAACAGAACAAAAACAGTTTGGTAATAATCCCTTTTCATTTTTAGCCATTGGTAAAAAAAAATCCCTCCTGAATTAGATACACTTGAACTGAAACCATTGTGTCACAAAGTCGCCTTTTCCTCTTTGCTTGCCTCCCAGCATGCAGAAACCCCAGCTGGGCACCAGTAACAAGGACCAAGGCCTCAGAGCTAACACACTCCGGTCAGGGAAAGCAAGGCCTGCTGGGTACTGAATAGAGGTGTTGGGATACTGGAAGGTGGCTGAGAGGTTGGGAGCTTTTGCTCAAATTGGCACCCCGTGTCACCTTGTCAACACCTCTCAGCCTTGTGAGTCACACACACACATTTTCCACCTGCACCTAGAGAGCTCGCCCACTCAGAGAACCCCTGTAGCTCCACCCATTCGTTAGATTATAACACTCTGCCATAGCAGGAGTGACATCAATTCAAGGAGAGAAAAAAAACTCAAGAACATGGGGTGCTGAGCAAGAAAGTCTTTACCTCTAGTTTGCATTTATATTTCCACCAGTAAAATTAAATTAGGTGATTCTGGAATGTTGTATATGTTCAACAGCATTGCTGCAGACAATAACATGGGTTTACAACCCATCTCATATTACAAACTGTAGCTAATGATGATGATTAATAACGGGGTATATCAGTATTTTCTGCCCACTACCCTTACTAGTTCTGGTATGAACCCCCTTCTTACCTTTAGTATGCTCTTAATTATTTATGGCCTTATTCTGACAAAGTCTCAAAAACATTCAGTAAAGATATTGACATGGCAGCATGCCACAGTAGCAACCAATTTGGACATCCATAATTTAATCTTCACTGTCACTATATCCCAGAGGTAATCCGATGGATCCACATTTGGTAACTGTGGAAGCCATTTTAGTAGTTACCAAAAATGGCTTCCACATTTTTGGAAACTACTAAAATGTATTGACTACAAACATCTGTGAGTAACTAAAACCTGTAAATACTTGAGATCCCATCTTAAAATGGGGTCTCAAAATGGGGATAATTAATAGTTCAATTATCCAATATACCTTCAGTCATTATGCACAGTGGAAACCATTTTAGCACTGTCGCAGAAGCTAACATTCATGGTCTTCCTTAATTCTGAAACCAATCAGTAACATGAAAAAGAATGTTTTTTCTGGATTGGCTGCTTCACAAACAACACAAAGTAGCATATGAAGTACCATTGCACCTAACTAATTCAGCTTCTCAAGGTGCATCTTCTTTAGAATATTGTAGATATGCTCGACAAAACATATCAGCGATTAAGCGGTGTTTCCACCAATAATTTGAAGTCGCATTCTACAGAAAAAAGTGCAACTAGATGGGTAAAATTCGAATTGAACAGCAAATGCACTCTGTGAAATAATTTTGACAAGACCCCTACTACTGCGGATTTACAAGAACACCAACTATTGGCCAGTATGTTACCAGTATAAGAAGATATCCATTGCATTGCATTTGTTATTTCTTGCTGTTTTGATTTTCTGTTAATGGTGAAAGGGTTACAATGCACCCATATGTGAAGTTTTTTGTTTCTGTCTCAGATCATTACAGGATTCCCAGACTAACCAATTAAATTGATGCTAACTGTGCATTTAGAACTCATTGAAAACATTTAAGTAAAACAACAGAAATCTAACTCAACTTTTAATATACCACAATATTTTTTTTTTAAATATGCAAAGAATTAGACTTTTTGAAAGACGGATGGAGGAGCAGAAAGAGACAGATACAGGCACAGAGAGAGAGAGAGAAGGAGGCAGAGGCAGAGCAAGAGCACGAGTTGGGAGCTGGGGATGATTTCTCCAGGGATAAAGGATGCGGGTGTGTGTGTCTGTGTGGTATGTGTGTGTGTCTGTGCATCTCGAGGGAGCGGGGATGGGGAGGAAGAGGGAAAGAGAGGGGGGATGAGAGAGAGAGCATTGGAGTAGAGAGCGAGGGAAGAATGAGCGAGCCGGCAAGGCGGGGAGGGGGATGAGCAAAGCGGCGGTGGGGGTGATGTGCTGTGGTGGTGGTGTTTGAGGGAAAGCGAGGCGAGGCAGAGCTGATTGAGATTCGGGCCTCCAGAGCTGCAGGCTCGCTGCTGCTGGGAGCTCAGACAGAACACGCTCAGTTATTGGAATTTTTTTTTCTAATGAATTAATTCTTCTCATCCAATTTAGGTGAAGATGAAAAGAGAGCAGGGCTGCAAGCATCAAATTTAGCTTTTTGTTGACCGGGCCTAGCCTGTTCTGCTCCCATTTTGTACGGTTAATATCTGACACTTGTAATATATTATAGCTTTTTTTGGTCTGCTGCTTTCGAGAAGCCTTGTTTACAAAAAGCAGAGAAAACTCAAACAGCAACAACATGAAAAGAAATTTCCTTTTTCTATTACTTGACACATTCCATTCTTATTTATTAACATGATAACAAAAGCGCTCCCCTCGTTCCACTTATACTAAAGTATAAACTTGTTTACACATATGCCGACACTCCACCCTTGCCTACAAAAATTGCCCGTTTTTCTCCCCCTGATTGAAGCTAAACATGTATTCATGTAAATACCTGCCACATTCAAAATAAGAGCATGATTGATTGAAAAATAATGCTCATTGCTACAGAGTTAAAATAAATGTTCTATTAAATTGAAGTCAGTTATGATGATGATTAAGCAAATGTTAGGAATGACAGCTGTAGGTTGATGTAAGCCACGGTTAAAGCTCCACCTTGTTGCTGTAGTTATTGCGGTTAATGTTCTTATAAAGTAACTTGAACTAAGTTTCAAACAAAGAAGAAAAACTAAAGTATTTATAAGTATCTGATTTATAAGACAAAATCACCATTTTGCAGGTTCTGCTCACCTCCTTCAGAATAACTAAACATGTCGTGACATTGTTTCTTATCTTGCTACAAACATTTAACGTTATATAAAAATAAGAAATAATAGTGAATAAAATTAATATTTTAATGATAATAAAGCATAATAATGTTAAAATTCAATGGTCAATAATATTTCCTTTATTGAAAACAAATCCTACATAAATACTTCTAGGATTTTGTTAAGTATGAGATCAGAGGTCAGTAAAGTTGATGTAATTATATGTGTTAAATAATAAAAATATATAAACTCAGGTATAGGTTAGAAACTGTCAGAAGACTGATAGTTGAGAATGCTTCTTTGAGCAAAATCTAGCTTTATCTAGCTAGTGAAAATGCTAATACTGTGGTTTTTGAGGCAGTTATTGCCAAATTAGCTGTCATTACATGACACATTATTAGTTACCTTATTATGTTTTAACCCTTAATCACAGGTAAATTTGTATCATTTCTTTGTCACACATAACAAATGAAATCAGAAAAATTATTTTATTAATTAGAATTTAACTTAATTTAGCTGAGTAACTTTTAAAGACTTGCCAAAATGACCATTTGGGTCATAAAGTCCAAAGCTCTTTAAAAGGTTTATTAGAGCCCTCAAAATAAATATCAGTTGAATTAATCAAACATCAGACTACAATACCGTGGTAGCCCTTCTTTAACCACATTAAACCAAGTGAATCTTCATTAGTGCAGACAAAGCGTCTGCAAATTAGTCTGCGATTAAGTTAATTTATTACTGGATTACTGCTACTATACTGAAATGCAAAGCAAACATGAAATACTTCTGAAGAGGCATTAGGAAAAGGAGGCAATATATATCTACAGCTGGTAAACATTACGAATACATTTCTGGATAGAAATTTAAAAAAAAAAAGTAAAATTGAAGATAGATTTTTGAAATAAAATCTACCTTCATTTTGAAATGTGATTATGTTTAAACTTCCGTGGACATGTACCGTATCCATGTTTATTTATTTTGTCTATGAATATTATTTGTTTTTTATAAATCACAATGCAGTATCATTTTAATACAAGAAAAGGCATAATACCTGTCAAGCATTAAAAAAAGCCATAAAAATCAAATTAAGCTAATTTGAGATCAAAACTAACATCCACCGTCCAATGTTTTATTCCCAAAAAAGTTGCTTGTTAAAACTAAGGTTTTTTTTTTAATTCACTTCATAGGCTCACAGCCTTTGAGAGGTCAACTAAAAAGTTAATTATCTGGCTCGCACACGCAAACAGACACATACACACACACCTGTGAGTGAGTGCATACTGTCGAGTTCTGAAAACAAGAGGGGTGTATTATGTTTAGGGTCCTTTAATGTCAGCCGTTTAATGTCAGAACAATCTGGTCTGGCACTTCAGCTCAGGATTCATGGTAGAGGGAACATGGAATCCCTTTAGCTCAGCTGCTTGGCGCTGACAAGGTATCTGGCCTCAGATTCATTTAGACAGTCAGCAGAAGAACACCAAGAGTCAGCGAGCCATCTGGATCAGACCGTGGAGGAGCAGATATTCACTCCACCTCACAGGGGAATTCTGTCCCCAAAGACAAAAGCCGATGAGCACAGCATATTGCTTTCAGAGGACCTCTGTGTCTGCTTTGGATCATTTTACCTGTGCAATTAGTGTTTCCTCTCCTTTTGCTTGCTTCCATCTGTGTGTCAGTTACAATACAATCTAAACCACATTCTGCAGGCATCTTACTCCGGTCCTGATAGCTTTGCCTTTGGAGTACCTGCAGGCTTGAGAGTCAGTCTGTGTCTTTAGCACTGTAAATGCCAGAGGGCAGAATGGCCAAATTTCTGATAGAAGACAGAAAAGTAAATATAAAGAATATTTCACTTAAAAATAACTACACTGCTAAAAACAATGCTTTGCATGGTTAAAAATTTAAAAAATACCTATTTTCTATGGCTGTTTTTAATATTTTTTACCCAATGGAACTATTACATTTGATATGTATAAAACAGTTTATTTCATCATAAAGAGACAGAATAATCATAAAATTCACTTATGGATAAACTGACATAAAAAGCTCAATTTGGCTCTGCTTTGGTCAAGAATAGGCATTTAAAAATAGAGGAAACCGCTTTTTAAAAAGTATTATTTGATAAAGACACAAGCACCTTCCTGTGTTTGACAGTAAAACCATCAAGTGCTACTTCAAACAGCAGAGACAGCATGAAAGAAAGAGGAAGAAAGGGAATCAAAGGGTTTAAATGGGTTTGATCTTTAAGCACGTTAACACCTTGTCTGGCCATTATCATATCACACAATCAATTATTTATGGAGAGAGAAGCTCAAAGGTCAGATGTCACCTTTGTAAACATTGGCTTCCCATGCTGGGTGACCATGGTGCACTGATCACAGTCCAGAGTGATGCAGGAGTTGTGGAAGGACTCCTTGGAGTGTTTCAGGATGTAATGGAGCTCGGTGACGCCGCCCTCAAACACTGTGCTGAAATAACGGGGTATCAACGTCCGGCCGATTGCTGCAGGGAAGAGAGAGGAGAGGACAGACATGCTGAATACTGAAGGAGCCCAAACATGAAATGATGTGGGAAAGATAGGATCAACTTATGGACAAACAAAAAGGTGCTGTTACACACCAACAAAATCCTCCATTTGCATGTATATTTACTTCATTTTTACTCTAAACTTGCAGGGTTTTTTTCTCAACTGATAGGAATATAAGGTCTATTAAAGTAGCTTAATATCTTGCTTAAGGATCCTTCTGCATGTGTTGTGCTGTTCATTTAACCAGTAAAATTCCAACAGGGAGATTTTGCCACAGCAGCCTAGGAATTTATTTGTCTATTAGTTAAAGGTTGCCACAGTCTTTTGGAAACATTAATAACCACTTCAACATTTTTTTTCTTTTAAATAGCATGTTACAGCCACTAACCAAAATGTATTTTTTTTCTTTAAAGGTTTTGTTGGCTCTAGTGGCCTTTATTTGAAAGTAGTTTGACAGGAAACAGGGTAATCAGAGAGGGGGAAGACATGCGGCAAACGTCGCCAGGCCGGGAATCGAACCTACAACCACCGCTACAAGGACTAAGGCCTCAACGTGGGTCATGCTTTGCCCCTGCGCCACCACAGCACCCCTACCAAAATGTATTTTATTGTAATTTTATGTAACAAAGCAATATAAAGTAGTGCTTAGCTTTAAAGTGAGAAAAAATTAAACATGTGTTAAAACTTTATGATAAAAACGAAAGTTGTGGTGCATAAATGCATTGAACCCTTCCTGAGTGAAAACTTTGTAGAACCTTCAATCACTGTAATTACAGCAGTATATCTTTTGGGGTATGTATCTAATAACTTTGCACATTCGCACACTGAAAGTTTTCTCCATTTTCTTTGTGAAATAGCTCAAGCTCAGTTAGCCTGGCTGAAATCTTCTATTCCTTCACACAAGTGCCAAAGACTGTCTACTGGATTTAAACCTGGACTTTGACTGGGCCATTCAAACACATGAGAATGTACTGATCTCAACCCATATCATTGTAGATTTGGATGTTTACTTAGGTTTATGATACAGAGTGGTAAATATATGATTTAAAATGTATTTATTTAATTCATACCAAAATTATCTTTACTTGTAATAATCTTACAGGTACACCTTGAATGCACATGTAAGTAAACAGTATCGGGTTTGTATCCTGTTAAATGCATTTGTCAATAGAAAACCCTCTCTTTGTTACTTAAACTGCTTTGCTTTCTGAACCTTAAAGGAATCATTTGGTGATTCCTTTAAGCGCCTCTTCAGCTTGTTTTGAAGTTCTGAGCCGAAGCAGAGAGACAATTAGTTTGACTCTGCATTAAAAACTGGAAACAGCAGGAGGGAGGTAGCTGGCCTGGATGCGTGCCAGGACTGGAGCTCAAAATCAACCTATTATTTTTGCACAACACCTTTGTGTTATCAGGTTAAACAAATGAGATAAAGGGAGATCATTACAAAACTTCAGAGAGACTGGTTTGCACTTTGGACAGAACCAACCTATTTCCTGCTTCTTGGAGATATTTTAGGCTAGACTAATTGCCTCCTGGCTCAGCACACAAACCGTAATAAGAGCGCTATCTGTCTGTTTTTTTTGACTTTCAGGAGGAATGTGAAATAATTTATATACTAGCTAGTATGTAAGAATTTGTGAATTTTGTTCAGATTCTATTCAAAAAACAAACAGCAAAGCATGTACATTGTTGAAAATAAATATTATTTTAAGTTACAACATATATCACAAAAATAAGATTTAATAAATATGATGCATAAAAACATAAAACACATTCATAAATTTGAATGTGTGTTTTGATGAGGTTTGTTTATTAGGTGGTTTTAAACTCCCATTTGTGTATTAAACATGTTTTTATTGGTATAATGTAGTATTTGATTTTAAATGTTGTGTTTTCATTCGCTGTATAAAGAAAACAATCATAATTAAGAAAAATAAAGGCTGAAAACAGTCTGTGTGTAGTTATGTTATATAATGTGTTTCACTTGGTGAAGTGAGTTACTGGAATAAATATCCTAATGTATTCAATATTACCTTATTGCCATAAAATTGCCATACCTTAAAATAAGTACAAAATGAAAAGCTGCTAAAGGCAAAAAACTAACAAGCTAACTAGTAGTTGTGGTTATCAAAGAAAATCACTTTATTCTGTTATGGTTTCAGATTAAATTGTAAATATGAGGAATCCATTAAAAGCTTTAAGAAGACAGGAACAGACCAGGTATTCCAATGACTTAAAACGGTATTTTGTGTTTATTGTATGACATCATCTACTGTATGTCACTGACAATCATAGGAGCAGCATAGTTATTAGGTCTGCTGCTTGGCTGCTTTTAATCAGAACATAAAAAGGTGAGTCCTGATGAAACTTCACAATGATTGTAAATTTAAATATATAATCATGAAAAAAAATGACCTTCTAATTGAGGTCGGATGGAAATGTGAGCGTTCAATTCAGCAGAAACTATTTGGATATTGTTGCTGTTATTGAAATAAGCTTCAGCATTTCTGCCACTAAATCGATACTGGCAGTAATAGTCCATCCAACTAGTCACATATATTTGCATGCAAAGCAATAAATGCATTCCACTTAAAATATTCCAGCAAACCAAAGTTAGCGTCCAAACATTCTTTAGTGATATTGATTTTTATAAATGTTTGCAAATTGATACATTGTTATAATTCAATCTACCTTGCCAAAAAGACAGAAAAGGTTTTGGATGTCTTATTTTCTCTCTAAGTGTAATAAATAAATCTTCCCATCCATAAGTTAAAGTCCAAATAATTCACAACCCTTGATATTTAAAGATTTGTCCTTAAACAGTAAACGTTTCAGTATATCACTCTCCCAGAAAAGGCTATCTGTGTAACATGTATAGTTCACATTTGACATAATCTTCAAGTGAGTAAGACTGCCTGGAAAAATGCAAAAAAGATTTCTTCCCCCCCCAACAGGTTTTTTAGGATAATAAGATTCCACGACTTAGTGTAGTGTTAAACTGACTTATTGAGACAGACAGTTTCTGCAGTGCAAACTTTCTGCAGAAGCCTGAAGAGACAATGAGCAGGCTGCATGATGAAAACCAGAGGAGGAGTCAGAGAGGGAGAGACTGTATTCAGTGGTTTATAGTCCTCAGGCTTTGTCTGGTTCTAGCTTTCCTGAGCTAGCTATGGCTTCAAGGAGAAGCACAGATGATACAGTATTCATGCTACTCCACTCTATGGATGTGTTGTAAAGTCCTGCCAGAAACCAACTTCTGAAAATGTGGGTGTATTCTACAAGTCTTTCAAATTTGACTTTTTAATAAAGAATATATTAGGATTGTTTTTTTGTGAATAAGTTATTTTGTGAAGAGAATAAAAAAAATTACATCTGAATAAGTAGCTTAAAGAGGGGTTTCAAAAGCTATGTCTCACCGTCCCTCTACCTTGACAACATAATCGAAAATTCCTCTATATCTCCTCACAAAGAACCCTAAATGAGGTCACATGTTCTCTCTCTGCCAAAATGAACAGAAAAGAGGTCCAGAAGCACAATAAGTTTAGGCAAAGTAAGGCATGTGCATTTTTAAAAAATAAAATCATACAAGACTTGACGAACAGCAAAACAGAAATTAAAAAGTAAAATCATCGTTTAACAACTGCCTTAAAATAGTGCTGCCAACATAAATTCACCTTCCCGCTGCTTAAAAAAACTTACAAGAAAATGTATCTTTTATAGCAACAGCATGAAGTCACGCTGAATTTTTAAAATAAAATTCAACTTCTCACATTTATACAGTTGCAGAAAAAAAAAATCATCATTACAAAATTAGCACTTTAAAAAAAAAATCAATTGTTGACAACCCTAACAATTAAATGCATTTATTTATTAAGTACTTGACCACATCTTCTGGACTTTCTAATCAATAATGCATTTCTTTTTCTCCGGGGTATAAATATGATATCACACAGAGGCCCACTTCTTTAGCCTACTGGTCACGAGGCGGAACAATGACACATTTTACCTTGACACCAGGCCCTGTAAGGAAGTTTGGTATAATTTCCAAAGTGTCTTGGGGTAAAGTCCCCATAACAACTTTTAATTATAACTTTTAAACATCCCAACTAACAGTTTGGGAGTGATGCCAGAAAAAAGTCTTAAGTTATCACAGACATAAACTGGGGTATGCTAAACTTTAAATCTTAGTTCTACATCCTCAGTTTAAAAAGCGAGAAATTTTAATCTTAGAATACGGTGACAAAGTATTACTCTGCCAAACATGATCACTGTAACTGTAGAGATAAACTGCAGCTGATGGTGATTTAATGATCTCCAATTAATCAATTAGGACATTTAAAGAATTAAAGTATTTGTTAGTAAAGTAAGAAAACAGCTAAAACTAGAAGACAAGACAATTTACTCAGAATCTAAAACATTGTTTTTGTTGCACAACTAAATATGTAGATTAGTCATCTGCACACCACCCACAGAGAGCATCTGCATCGAACAGCTTTCACTTGGAAGAAAACCTGCAGCCTCCACTTGTGACTGCAGACCTCAATGTTGCAGTTTCAGTTACTTGTTGAGCAGATGTCCAGAACCAAGAATAACATCTTGGCAGCATATTCTTAAAGAGCCTACTTCTGTTGCTCTTATTTCTCTCTAGCTATAAGCTACACACTGTGCTACACACACACACCTGAGAGCAGCTCTGCAAACACCTGCTTCATCCAAACATCACCGGGCAGTTCCACTTCAGCAAATTGACTTGCTTAAGGGCAGCTACTTATCAAATGCACAGGGAATCGGAAGTGGTATCTGCTCCATCCTGAGCTGATACTTTTCTCTTCCGCCTGCAAACTATTATTGCCCCCACATATGCAAATCCCAGCAGACATGTCTTAAATTTGATTTACATTTCAAGTTGGATATAATATATTTGCGCACTAAAAGGGCAACGATGTTATGAAACTCAGGCTGTACACTGATTCTTAGATAAGAGGAATGATGAATCATATTCCATCCTAAATTGATTCCTACACATCTATAAGCAGAAATAAAGAAAACATTTTATACATAACAGATGTCTGACGTTCCTGATATAATTGCAATGTAAACATGAGAAATGCAACTTTCACATTATTTAGAATCAAATAGGATAAAACAAAATGCAATTAAACATTCTCAAACAAGAGTTCCCATCAGAGAACTTCTGCAGTTAGAAATGTACCTTAGATTGAAACAGTGACATCACTTAAAAAATGCAAAAAATAAAAAAAAATTAACAAATGTTGGGAAAAGTTATGATTTCACAAAAATATTAATTTGTGTCATTTTTATTGTTGAAAGTACTATTGATGAGATGCTAATTAAAGTGCAGGAAGGACCTGAGGTCCCTCCTGAGCTGTATGGAGCAAAGAGAATCACATTTCTTGGATAATTGTTGTCCTTCCTTCTGCACATTTGACCACCATGCAATGAACTATGCATTAAACAAGTAAACAATCTGTAGTTTAAGATGATTATCTGCAGGGTGACCAGTCTGTATAGTGGGGGGGTGGAGGGAGATAACTGTTGTTCCACCGACTGCAGTTTTCTGGGCAATCTCCGATCCTTAAAACATTTAGGCCAGCCAACTGTGGTGATCCCAATAGGCAGTCCCAATTTCAAAAACAGCTTACAAAGGGCCCTAGATTGTATTTAACACAATAAAGGTTTGCTAATATTATGAATGTGTTTTCAAGATTCTCTGTTCCTGATTGCAAAAATCATGGGTAGCCATGGCACAGAAGCTAAAAGAGCGCCACCTATCACTCTTATTAAGGTAACATTGTTTTAAAAGTACAGTTCAAAGCTACAGAATGGTATATCTGATAAGCAGCCAGCTGCAGGCTAGCTCTCTGAACCCATCTAATTAACCAGCTAATATTAGCTTCATATGCTTTTGTTGCACTAAAAGTAGCAGTGAGGCAACCGGTGATAAAATTCTGCAGAATAAGCATGTAGCACTACAGATAGATTTCAAAAGTGCTCTATAGTTTTGCTTGAGTCTTCGTCTCAAAATCAAGATATTAAACAAATGCTAAAGATGTAATTATTATAAAATTATTCAATACTTTTAATTTGCTATTATTATTTGTTTGTTTTTAGAAGATTTTAGATTATGTTGGATGTTTTTAGAGTAACTTACTTAAAATTGTGGCATTATTCCAGCTAATCAAACTGCTAGAATCCGATTGGTAGTATGTCAGATAAAAACAATTAAAAAAAAGATTAGGGGAAACATTTCTAATAATCTGATACACAAAATAATTCAAATCAATTCCATTAAGTTGACATAAGTTGAGTTACACCAGATCAGTAAAACAAAAACAGTCTAAGTCCTGATTTTGGCACTGTGAATGTGAACATTTTGGGATTTTCCTGCTCATCTAGTGGAACAGGTCTCTCTCTTCTTCTCCATTTTGCCGCACTTCAAATCTTCATTATTGGAACACCGGTGCAAAACAAAAAAATTGGATGGCCACATTATCCAACAGCACATGGCCTCTGATTTCAAGCAATAATAATCCATCTTAGAGTCAACACTCTGCTGCCTAGAATTATGCTCTCTCGCTTTCCCCCAGGGTGGCTGCTTGGTCAGGAGGCAGTGGAGGTTGGAGGCTGGGGTGAGGGTGTTGGGAGGGTCTAGCCTGGGAATAAAACTTCATTTAGAAGTGAAATGTCCCCTAAGACACTGGCTCAAGAGGATTTTGTGGTCAGACCCGGATTCTAGGGTCTAAGACGTGGATGATGTGAGTGGCTGGGCGTGGAGGGACAGCAGGGGGAAGAAACAGGGGAGGGTGGACCCATGACTGGCATGTTTTTTAAATTTGATAAAGTCAGGCATGACTAAATAACACATAAAATGTTTGGCATCGTGAGCAGCAACTGTAAGGAGGAGGAGGGGAAGAAAGAAAAGGGGGGAGTGTGCCTGGCGTAGATGACTGTGTAAATGATGCTCTTTCGCTCTCTCTGTATCTCACAGCCTCCCTCACTTGGTCTCTACCACGGTTGAAAAACAAAGTACGCCAAGGAGTGGAGCTGACTGCTAATGCGGAGGAGCTCTGAGGAGACGAGGGGGGAGACGGGGAGGTGGGAGGAGGGTGGAGAGTGGAGGAAGGTGGGGGGTGAGGAGGGGTTGTAGAGATTGGGACTGAAAAAAATGAGCAAAGGATGAAAGAGAAACAGTAAGAGGAAACTAGGAGAAAAGCTAAAAGAAAAAAGTAAGCGCTTGTCGATGAGGGAGAGAAGTCTGTCTGTGGGGTAGAAGGGAAAGAGATAGAGAGATTGGGAGAGGGATGCTTAGGTGATTCACAGATCTGCTCCCTGCTCCCATCTCACCAAACCATGCAGGGGTTTTTGGTTGCGTCTCCTCAACCAAAACTGTTCCAATAAAAGTCAGTGTGCGTAACTCCGGGTGACACAGTGATAGATAAGCATGTAATAGTAGCCTTGCTAGCAACTCTTGGATCATTTCAAGCACAGTAGTCCCGTGTTTCTCCTCAGATAACTTCTTCACTCAGGCTCAAACATGTTCAGGCTCCCTCTATGCTGCAGGCAAACACTGGAGCTGGGCTGATTTTAAGTCCTGATGCATCCTTAGATCCCCCATAGGGGAATTCAACACGCATGTGTTGATCAGGGGTGTTAATTCCAACATACTAACATCTATTGGGTATGCTCTTTGTAATCTTATCCAAAATGACTCTTCTGAACTGAAAAAGATGAGAGACAAAATGTATTCAAGCAACAAAAGAAGTCCAGTTCCCTTCTACTGAAGCATTTAGGATTTCCATGTCCTGAAAATCCTGGACATGGAATCTTGGGGATGACTGGGGACCAGTGTGAATTCTTTGTTAAGTAATAAATAAAGTAATGTTAAGCAATAAATAAATAAATAAATAGGTCATCAACAGGAATCTCTTGAACATGGAAGAGATTCCATGTTCAAGAGAACATGTGTTGTACCAGGATGCATCTGAAAACTGCAGGACATCCACCTTTCAGTGCAAAACCTCGACTTTCAAGACCTATTATAATCAAATATTATGATTATTAAACACAACACAGTGCATATAAAAAAGTTACATCAGAAACAATCTATGCATTGGAATTTCACAATATTTAACTTCAGTAAGCTCCCATAAATCCTCAACTGTCTGCAACTGTTCTTTTTTTTGCAGATTAGTCACAGAAAAGTTTGCGAAGTTCTCATTTCACACAGAATCTTAAAGAAGCTGTGCATTTGAATAGATTTCAGATGGTGATTGTAAATTTATTTGCAGTAACAGAAAACTGCATTATATATTGCAAGTTTTAAATGTGAACACTATAAATATCTCACACTGCTAAGGAGATTAGATTGTCTGTTTAAAGGTTCAAGTCTGATTTGTAAAGAATCAGATTTAGAAATCAGATCAACAAAGTTTGACAAAAATTAGTAAACCTTTATCATTATCTCATGTACAGCTTAAAAGAGGAAGAAATAACACTTCATGGCTACAACTGTCTATTTGTAATCCTGAGATGCTTAAACTTTGACTTTCATTCCTGACCAAATAAATTGTCTCTTTACATGCAGGAATAAAGAACATTTATAATCATACCTTAAAGTCCATCACAAACTTTTAAAACTTTAGGAACCCAGGCAGTTGTAAAACACATAGACCTATTATGAAGGTTGTCACTGTGTCTTTGAGGAGCTGCTTACATGAAGGAGCCAATGGAATTAGTTTCACCGATTTATCTTTCCCCAATGCCCATTTTGCTGTAGACTTCTCTCTTTTACCCATTTGAAGACACACTTTAACCTTTAAAAGTATCTACTCATAAGGCTAAATTATACAATTTAAGAAAAATAAATAAATAAATAAAATTTTCATTAATTCAATGTTTTTGTAAAAGTTCTCAAAATCTGTCATTTATCTACAAGTATTTTCATAATAAAAAAGTAGCATGATTCACTTGTCAGTAAAGAAACCACTTAGTACAACATAAAATACCAAGATAAACTCACACTACACTGCTCTACTGCAGCAGTGTCACAGTGTTCTACCAAACTCTTTAGCCAGTAATGATGTTCAGGGTGCTTTGTGTCTTTCAGACAGTGTCTAAAATGTATTCCCCTGAGTTTCTGGACAGCCTGCCTTGTTCCAACACAGGTTTGAAAAGATTTGAGTAAGCTGCTTTGAGTTATAAAAACAGTCAAAAACACATCGCTTCAGTGTTTATTTCTAAACGACTATATGACTTGGCACATAACACTACAAGAAGTCAAACCCTGGTTTGAACAAAGCTCAGGTAAAGCACACAAAACTCAGAGAAAAGGAGAAAGACAGAACTGATGCATAGAACAGATTTTTCATTCCCACTTTGTCCACTATCCCTCCCATATCTGGGCTGAGATATATTCCAGTTAAGACTTATTTCTCAGCTAGTAAAATACTAATTTGATGAAATATTTAATTTAACAAGCAGACAAATCTAAAATGTATAGTTTAAATTTAATGCATTAAACTGGCCTCTGGTATTAAAGAACCTCTGTGTTAACTCTGATCAGGACATGTCATTTAAATCCAATAACACGTTTCTGGATTTCCTTCTTTAACCTCAGGAATATTGCCAAAATTGGAAATATCCTGTCCAGGAGTGATGCTGAAGGCTGAACTACTGTAATTCTTTACTATTAGGAAGCAGTTAAAAGTCTTCAGCTGATCCAAAATGCAGTTCTGATGAAAATTAAAAACAGAGATCATATTTCTCCTATTATAGCTTCCCTTCATTGGCAATCTTTAAATCTAGAACACTAACACGTAAAGCCCTTAATGATCAATCCATCAGAGATCTGATTGTTCCAGATGTTCCTAACAGAGCATTTCATTCTCAGACTGCAGGTTTATTAGTGGTAGAATAGGCAGCAGATCTTTTAGCAGGGTTCTCTCCTTTGGAACCAGTTTCCAGTTTTAGTCTGTGAGGAAGACAACCTTTCTATTTTTAAGACTGAGTTTAAAACTAGTTTCTACTTGATATGGTATTTAGCTTATACTCCTCCTAAATACTGTGTTGGTACTTTGGTGTTAGCAGAATGAATGCCTATGATTAGCACTTTAGGGTTAGTGGAACTAGCTTATTAGTTAGCGGTGCCCATCACTGGTCTCTCCTAGAGAAAACCAAAAACTAACTGCATCTGTTCTCTTTTATCATAGACTTGAAACCGGCTCAGAGATTATCTGCTTAACAATGTTTCTCTCCTAGATAAGGCAAATAAAGGAGCTTCTACTACTAATAACTTTTTCCTTCAATATAGGAAGTAATCCATTGGCGCTATATAAATGAAATGAACTGAAATTATATCTGAGTGAACACTTCAGCTCATTTAAACAGACTCTAAATAAAATATAACTGTACAAAGCTACCAATGGTCAGCAGTAAAAACAATGTGATCTTTGTATAGTGCGTCTTCTGTCTGCTTTACTTCAAAAATGAAAACCATGCATTAAATTAATTATATGTTGCTCATATGGAATCATTAGCTTTCATTACTTGGCTGACTTTTTTACCAACAGGGATATTGTTGGTAAAAAACAACAACAACAAAAAGTTTAATCCATTTCTAAAAGAACAAAAAGTTTAAGCCAGTTTTAAAAAAAACTTAACCATCATAATCACTTTTATATCAATTTTAGTTAATAAAAAGAGGAATTATGCTGAAAATAGAAACTCTCAACTGAGAGCAAACATAAGCAAACACACCAATCACAGGACTAAATTGAATCTGCACTTTGATTTGGAAGACAGAACGAGGAGCACCTTTTAAAGCAGGACACATATTGTATCCTTCAGTTAAAGATATGTTACCTATCGTGTAGAAGACGAACTACAAACCCAACAAACTTTCTTTACAATTTTATTTTTCCTCTGCACTTTGCTTCATCTCACTCTCCTGCTCGTGTTTTTATTTCCCTCCACGGTGCTGATTGGCCCGTCTTCAGTCATTGGGGCACTCCAGAGATACAGATTAGCTGGCACTTGTTTGGACGAACACGACAAGCAGCATATGTCTCTCAAGTAATGTGTACCCAAACATGCAATTTACAAATAATTAACGTGGTGTTAATTAGTCACATTAATTCATAGCACTTTGTTGGGATTGTTTCCCCCCGTCGGTACCCAGGACTCCTGCCAGCAGCGTCACTCAGCGAGACAGCGAGAGGGTTTTTTCCACTCCAAAGCCAGAGCGGGGCGTCAGAAAACATAAGGGTTTGTAGCTGACATAATACACTGGCAAACACACCAATACTTACCCACCCTACCAACAGGTGAGTGCATACATACTGTACATTCACACCGTATAGCAAGGTGTATTTTAAATTCACATAACACTGTGTAGTGTTCAGAATATCATTCTTGACACAAAGTTTCACAAAATGCTTCCTCAACCTGGATATTGCCAGGAGATGTTGTAGAAGCTATGTTTTTAAAAATGGTTTTAATCAATAATTTATAACAACTGCATAAAATCTAAACAAGATTTGATTTTTCAACTACAGTTATAAAAACACCAGCAAGCAATTTTGCCCTGACTTTTAGATTGCAGTTTTAAAGGAAAAAAAAAACATCTAGTCACGTATTTCTAGTTTCCTGTAACTTTTCAGAGCATAACAACTTTAAAGACATCAACGTTCTTCTGAACTTACTTTATTAATTACATATGAAAGATAAAATTAGGCGACGTGTTATTTTGGTTTAGGTGAGTTCATTGTTTTTAAACTTGCTACATGTTACATTCAGTGCATTTTGCACTAACAATGATTACTGACAGAAAGTTTTAACAAACTTTTGGAAACATTGTTTATCAAGCCAAACTTTATTAAATGTATATCCTATGTGATAACAAGAATATTTCAGGTGTTATTCAATGAAAAATATGCCTATCAATCTTGTACCTATGTATGATGGGGTGGACATGTGAGCTCGACTGGGTAAATGTGGCTCTAGAATTAAGACCCTTGAGTGTTCAGAGTGATGAGAAAAGCGATTTATAAAGTCTGCCTTCTTACAATATTACAATGGACATACATTTTTTTTCACTATAGTTATTAATCAATCAATATTTATTCACTATTGAATAGCTAAACAACAGAAACACATAAAACAATTTACACACTACTAAGTAAACTGAAAATTCCAATTGGCAAATAAACATATATTACACTTGAGTAATAGCTCATTTTTACTCCAGATCTTATATGAAATATAATTGTATCACTATAACCTTAGGACATTTAGGCACATCTAATTGCATTTGTCAATAAAGAAGTTGGAGATGCTTGTTAACAGGTGGGTTGCAATTAAAATAAACATAAGAGTCCAAAAAAAGATACATTTGGATGCAGAGGATCAGTGCGACAGAATATGTTGTGAATTTACTAAATCTATTATCCACACTGTAAACCTCACATACATACAGCACATCCATAAACACAGACAAACAGCCTACTGAAAGTACAGTAATGATCTACCAAGGGACACCAGACGAAGCTTGGTATAATATGCACACCCACATGTATAGACAGAAATAAATACATGTAAACATACAGTGATGTTCAAAAATAAGTTAACAATAGGCTCATTTTGTACACAGTGCCACTTAGAAGTTTAAATACAGATATTTTTACATAAACGTCCACATAATTTTAGCCAGTTAATTATGCGTTTGAACCATTTATCCTCCAAGGTGGAATGACGATACAAGAAAGTTACTTAAATGTCATTATAGTTCCCTTAGCAAGTTGTAGATAAGTCTATTTTCTTGGCATTGACTCAAATGTTAAGGAGCCATTTCAGAAGCTCACCAAACCAAAGTTGTGTAACACATTAATAAATCATTAAAAGCCTCAAATGATCTTGACATTTTTGGTAATGATGATAATATTCAAAAAATAAATGAATAAGAAGCATGTTGAGTAAAATCTTCTGTATGTAGTTGTGCACACAAATGTAAACATGGACTGTAAATACAAAACTACAAAATTAAAACAGAACAATACAAACTGCTTGTCAACTCAAATGAAAATGTGCCTTTTTATGGCTATGTTCTTTATATTTAATACCAGAAAGGCTTCAATAATAGTACTTCACTCTATAGAGGAAGATGTCTGTATGACAAGAAAGAGTAAACACTGCAGTCTTCTGTTAAAGCAGCCCCAGAATGTCACAGTGAATGAACTGCATAGTCTCAAACAGGCTGAAACTCAAGTGGGCTGGTTCAGTAAAGGCAAAAAATGAAAGACAGGGAAACTGTAACAAATAATGTAAACAGAGCAGAAGAGACTTCTTCCTCTAAAAGACAATATTTTAAATTAAAAAACCATACAGAACCCTGTGTTGGCATTAATCAGACCTGATATTAGTTTAGTTTCACATAAAATTAATATTTTTTGTTTTGAAAATTCAATGTTTAACTCAGACCATTACAACCTGTCTGTGCTGTCCTGCCAGTGTTTCCAACTTGTATTTGTTAGACAACACACCGATGTAGTAACTTATATTATGAAGCAAAATTAAGAACCGCGTGTGTAGGGGGATGTGCATGCGAGTGTGTTTGGTGGGGGGACATGAAAGTCAGGAGCACTCAGTGGGTGATTATGCAGCGAATGCAGTTCTCTGCACTGCAGAAAGGGGAAAAATGGGATGAAAATGAGAAAAAGGGGAGCCAGGAGCAATGGGGATGATCCATAATATTTGCAATCTGCATATATTCATCAGACAAAAACCTGATTGCTTTAGCTGAGCCTAATGACTCAGAGCAAGGCACTTTTTAGTCTAGAAGGTCTGGAGTTCAATTCAAGTAACTAATTCATGCCAGCTAATTGGACAAATTATATTTTTAATATTTAGTCAAGCTCATTGCTATAAATCATACTGACTGACTGACTTAATTATAAATTAATATAATATAAACTGAAACTGGATTTGTTGGTATAAAGTACTTTTGAATTTGAATTTAAGCTCCATATGTTATTTCTATCAGTCAGATTTTACTTTGGGACACACTGTGATATTGTAGATGTTCCTGGATGGTTTTAGGACAGGTGCTCATGCTAGTTGACCATTTCATGTTTGGGCAAATCACTGAACCAGTTCCCCGATTCTTGTTGCCTTCTTTGAAAGCAAGATCACTTGCTTATTTCACATTTTATCCTCAACAAGTTTGCTTGTTTTTGTCTGGGCATGAAGGCATTTTTCTTTGCATGTATAGAGTATAGAGTGCCACTCTCCCACCTGTTGCTGCACACTGAGACTCAGCTGGCAGAGAGAAGCTTTAAAGCTGCAGTTGAAAGTTGAATGTCTGTTAAGCAGCCAAGAGCAAACTCACTCCTTGAGTAGATTGCCAAATAATTAGGAGCCTTAATACGCTTGTTTTAGTCATGGTTACCTCATGAATAGCAAGATGGCAACAAGTTAGTGTAGTAGCATTGTTCTTAATAAAAAAAGTTCAGCTACAACATACTACTATAGCACGTTTATGCTATAATTTTGCTTTAACTTATGCATTAGCGTCAAAACAACAACAAACAGATGCTATACATATTACAATAATTGTAATATCTGATATGGAACTATTGTCAACCTTATGTGTATTTCTGTATAAATATTTTGATACATTGAAACTGTGGTATTTTTGCTCCAGGTTATCTTATATCAGCCTATTTCTGCCACAGTGCTAAAGCCAGCTAGTGTTTATGTTCTTAAAGGAAATTACAATGACTTAAGGTTAGAGCAAAAACAGGCACACTGTGGTGAAAAGGGAAGAATTTAAACTATTAACTACACTGTAGTATTTGGTATATCTTCCTAACAGTCTTTCGAGACATTTTACTTTCCATTGATTCCAATCCCAAGACTTTGAACTTCCTCACAGGGAATTCAAATCCCAAGTGGTAAGAATCCCGATTCAGACATAACGTCCCATGAGTAAAGGCTTCAAATCCTACAGTTATTGAAAGTCTTCCTTTAACCACAGAAATTCACAACCTTATAACATAAAGAATATGTAAAGTTAGAAGAATTACAAAAGACAAAAAAACATAGAACCTTAACCAAAGGTACATGTATGCTAATATTCTCATGTTTCTAAAAACCTTATTCAGCTGTTGCCTTGCAGGAAGGCAGTCCTGGTTTCAGTCTCCACCTGGTGTCTTTCTACATGGTGTTTGCATATTTTCCTGGCTGGCTGGATAAACCATTGCTTGCTTAGACTCACATAATGTGCTGTACTTCAATCCACTGAGCTAAAAAATACAATTTAAAAACTGATTATTCCCTCTCAGTGTATTCCATTGTTGATGACTAGTGGGGAGGAACATGCAACGATTAAAATCAGGATGACATATTGATCTGTGGGCTTAATCAATGGTTGATGAGAACCTAAAATGCTTGGCCAATGCACATGTCTTCATCGACTCATATCTTTATCTAAATACCCGTCAGAAGCTGCCATTCCTGAGTCAACTGTGTGGAGAATCGGATCATTGGCAAACTGATAAAGTCAGCTCAAGTTAACTCACTGTCAAGGATTTGACAAACACTACTGTCGCATAGTACTTCACATGGAACATGAGCAGATATGTTCACAGTAGAGAAGGAGACAGAATATACTAAAAGAACAATACGACAAAACTGAAACAAAGTATTTATTTGTTTACTGCATACCGGCAATTGCTGAAAAACTAAAAACTAGAATTGTTTCGCTCATAATCAATATATACTGTATATTTGTCATATATATACAGATGAACTGTGTGATATTTCTTTGCATTCTCCTTTGAGAACACAAAGGGGAGCATGTCCATGTCTTCGTTTAACAGGTGAAATTAAGGTTTTTGTTTTTAGTCATAATTCATAATTCTGAAGGAAGGAACTCATGAATAACGATTCTTTAATTGGTAGTACAGAGTCCAACTAAAACCTTATGCTTTCAATAATATGTAACTTGGTCAGCTTGGGTACTTAAATTACACTCTGCTCACTGTAGCTTCTTTGCAAAATGATGGGTGTATTCATATTTGCACATAATACGCAAAATACATGTAAGTTAAAAGTTATAAACTTAAACTGTAGGATATGGAATATATCACGACATGGAGGAGTTCGTACAACCCTGAAAAGGTGCTTTTTAAGAAAACTAATCTATTTTAAATAAACACTTCTCAATAGTGAACATGCTGTAATTGTAGCTTCAACTCAACTTATGAGGCAACTTTGCAAATACAGAGGAGAATTAAGTCCAAACTTTTTCAAATGCCATTAGAGGGAAAAACTTTTTCCTAATAAGGCAAAGATACAGGATACAGAACCAAACCCAGTATGAGCTTAAATATTGGCAGAAATACAGAATAATCCACATAGTTATTGTAGAGTCTAATATAATCTAGAGTGGGTTAAACCAGGCAGCCTGAATTTTAGGAGAAATTGACACGTGCGCTCAAAGACCTGTGCACATTAGTGCCCACACACTGAACACTCACCAGAATGTGGGAATCACTGCCCAGAACATGAAATATTCATCAGTCATAAAACTTTAATTCAATCTCTCTCTCTGTCATTTTAGAAGCTGCTGTATTTTACTTTGTGAGGTAAACAAAAAAAATATAGAACTACAGATTTCATTAAAACATATTGTCCACATGCACACACCAAACCACATCATTATGACACTGCCATATGTGAGATAAAGGAAACTGGTGTTCCTGATTACATGTTAAAAAGAAAAGGAGCTGTGATGTCTGTAACATGATACTGTCAGACTGAAATTAAGTGTCTAAAGTTGACCTCATTCAAACTATGGTGCTTAAATACATACAGAAGAACAGCAACAGTGAAATTATCATTCATTTTTAGCTTTCAGACAGTGAAAAACACACAAAAATCATCTGATATTTTTCTCTAAATACAGTTTTTACTGTGATTTTGCTTTTATCAGGATCCAATAAAACTTAAAATGAATCTTAACTATGACACACAATTGTTCCATAAAATTCTGCAAGCAAGTGTTTCTAGCTGAGTATTTGGTTGGTAACTTGAGGAGTTGTTGTGTTATTAATTAAAAACAGCATTACTACAATAACTTTGACAAACAATATTGCTGATTTTCATATTCAGTTAACTTGTTTTGCTTTAAATATTTTTATTTTTATTTTTTATTATCCATAAAATAAATCACACCTCAAGTTCTGCAGTGCAACTTTCTATCACAAACACCCAAAACATGTTTGGGGTTAAATGAAGTGGATGTTTGTAAAGCAAAGCTGCACATTACAAAATGTGGTAAAGTGATTATTAGTAGTTCTGTTTGTTAAACTCTTGAAGTGAAGCATAAGGTTTGATTCCTAAACATAAAACAGTAACAGTTCCTACTGTAAAGCCAACAATCCTGCTAATGATTTCTTCACCCTTTTCAAGCTGCTGTTGCAAACAGAGCTGGACTGGGAGATTCTGACGCTTTTTGCCTGATTAAGATTTGCAGAAATTTGCAAAACTATGGGAGTATTTCCCTGAATATGAAGGCTTTTTAAAAAAATGTTTGCTGATTTAGAGCAAGTGAAGAAAGCTAAATTTCCAATGGTAGTAAATACGGAGGGGGAAAAATCATTAATTTGGCAAGACAGAGATGGAAACTCTTGTTTGCTCCTCCTTGCTCATGGAAAACAGGTACTGTTCTAAAGAAAATAAACCCTGTAAATTTATTTCATTTTTAACCATTTTGCTTTTGCTGATATAAAAAAATCAATCTGAAGCATGTTTCACTGAAAACTGGTGTGTTCCTTTAACAATCTCTTAACACATAACATGAGTTTATGAAAACAAGTATTTTCTGCTGTCAGTAAAAACATTATCATCTACATTTTAGTGTTACCGAAGACATATTTTTAAATGAATGACAGAAAATACTAACAATTAAACGCCTGCATCTATAAATGCCATCTATGGAGAACATGTAGAGCTGATACTTCTACAGCTGACAGATGAAGGATCCTTGCAGATATTAATTCGTGTTGGTGATATCAATAGAAAATGTCACATACTATATATATTCATTGCCACTGTTTTATCAAAGATTTCATTGAAACTCTAAGTTTAGTTTACTTTGAACTAAACTTTTGAAATATGATGGAAAAAAGATAAAATGCAAATTAAAGAAAGTTTCATTAGTGCTCAATAAATAACAATCAAAAAGTTCATAAATGTCAGCAATTTAAATAGATATTTACCATGAAAATGTCAACCTATTGAAAAGTATCTCTAGGTGCGCTACTAGTGCATGCATTCAGAATTTAGTTAGACAGTGAGTGAGAGCCTGCTGAGATGCTCCAGGTTGCTTCAGCTTTCACCCGTCCATGTGGTTTTGTCTGATTCTCATCTTCCTCTTTACAACACTCTGTAGATTCTATAGGTTAAGAGAGACAGCTGACCAAAAGTGAAGCTATGGTTATTAAATCAGATACTACTTTTTGCAGTGTGGGCAGGTGGTAAGTCCTCCTGAAAAGCTAGCGACGTTAATTCACATCTTTTTCAACCACACTTTTTCCTTCCACTGAACTTTCTGTGAATATGCTTTGATACAGTCCTCCGCAAAAAGCCTCCTTCTTTAGCAATGTACTTTGGTGGTTTACTCTCCTTGTAAAGGGAGTCAATGACTGTCGCAATAGGCAATTATTCAATTAATTGCATGATAAATTATATTTCCAATCTGATTATTAATATTTTTTGAAGGGCAATTTAGTTTACAGAGGCATCAGTAAACTATCTTATGGTTTCGTTTGTGTTTTGTAATTTCATTTTAAACATTGTTTTTAATTTGTCATGTTTTATTCTGGTTATTTAAAATATCTTCCACTTTCAGTGATGAGTTCTTTACAAGATTAAAGTTTTTTTGGTCTTCGATAAGAAGACTTTGCATTATTATGCCATTATTAACATAGTACTTGAAAATGGTCTCAGAACAACAATATTATCATTTATCGCAATATTTACTGAAGCAATTTCTCATCCAGCAAATTTATTATTGTGACAGACCTAGTATAACGTGTCTGTATTATTTGTTCTTATGTTGTAATATTATAATTAAAAACTCAATTTTGTGTTTTATTAGCTTTAGACTATGAAAATTAGAATAAACATTTGAATTACAACGCCGTGTATGTAATGAATCTACATAATATATGGATTTATTTGTTTTGCAAAACATTCAATGACATAATAAAACAATAAAACTACAGCAATAAGACGTTGCTTCACCGTCAGAAACACACATTGGAAACAAAATAAAGATACTCTTCTGCTTTTTCTTCTCTCGACATCCACCGAATATTTTTGGCAAAATGAAGTTCTGTCATTTTAGCTTTCCACTTTAAGGGGAAAGGAGGTGATAAGGAAAAAGTGCGTAACAACAGAGAAAGAGAATCCTCCACAGTCAACCTCATCCAACCTCAGGCCACGCATGGATGGTGACTGTTTGGGTAACGAAGTGAGCAGGAGGAGAGGGGGGAGGGGCGGACAAAAATCGGAAGTGTTCGGGATGGAGGGGTGTATGTCTCCCCTCTCACCCCCCCCCCGAGGGCAACCCTCTTCACCTCCATCCATAATTCAGCAGACCTCCCTCCCCCCAGCTGTGCAGACCCCCAGGGTAAAGCTCCACCAGGAGAACAACACGCACAGGAGGAAGACACAAAGACACCCCACCACCAGCAAAACTACCAAATACAGCAGGACAAATAGAGAGGAACATGCCAGAAGTCAGAGGTAAATCACATAAAGCTTTCCGTAAAACCACCATGAACGACAGTCAGACACCAAACAATCACAGACTCCACTGATACAGTGAATTAACTGCTAACACATACAGAGGTTCACACACTGCCCTGGTTTGACTCAGACTCCCAGTGAGTCTAAATCAATGGTAATGAGTGTCGTTTTGCGCTGCTTGGCCTCTGATAACTAAACTCTGATCTGACGCAGCGGTACCGGCTCGGCACACAAGTTACCTCTGAAAGGGATAAAGACGTTTTTACAGATCCGTGTCAGAGTAGAACTTTAAGAGATCTCCAACAGAAATTTCAGATGATATTCTGAACTACATCATTTAATAACCACCACAGAAAACTGCACAAATGTATCAAAAACCTTGAAACATTCAAATGACAGAAATTTGCTAAATATATTTTACTTTTGAAAAATTACATGTGGTTAAGATGTCATTTATATAACTAAAACACAAATTGGAACAGTTTATTGAAAAGTTTCGGCAGAAGAGAAAAGAGCAGAAGATGATATAAGAAAGAACTCAAGACTAAGGACAATCTACTGAGCTATTGGCAAAGAGAAATGTTTTTATGTTTCGTCTCTCTGTGTCAACTAACAGAAGACTAAGTGTCATCCTATTGATTAAAGGGGTGGTTTAACATATTACAAGCAGAAGTACAGGCAATTGTGAATCTTTTATTTAGTTAGAAACTATGAAAAAGATTTAGGGCTACAGAAAATTAAATAAAAAATTATAATTCTGACTCTTGAGAATTCTGACTTTAACTTCAGAGTTCTGAAAAAAAAGATGGACATCTGTGAGAAAACAGTTTACCTGGAAAATGATTGCCCCCAGGTGCCCACCTGCATGAAAGTTAGAACTGTGAGATTAAAGTCATTTTTCCTTTCTCTAATCCTCTCACAGAAAAAAAAAGGAAACAATACCCCTCCTAATGAGTGTGCTCAGATTAAATGTTACATTTTTATAACTGTAGCAGTACTTGAAGTGCTATTGCTACTTCAGTAATTTTATTTTCAGGATTCTACACATTGTAACCAGGTGTGCTAATATATATAATTACATGCAAAGAGTCCAAAAACATTCAGACAGCAAAAATAAATTAAAATAAATTATAAATCGTCCTCTAAGACTTCTTTATTTCAGTTTAACAAGTTGAAACTCAAAATGGCATCTTTTAACAGATGAGTAATGCTACTGATGCAGCTTTATTTTAAGGAGTTATACATTAGGAGTGTTCACAAGCACTGCAATGAAAAATCGAAGATTTCTCTATAAATTACAAAAGAACTACATTAACATGTTTGGTTTACATACAGTTATGAGGTGCTGTATGTTTAGCTGTGGGTCATTTTAACACTGTGATGCGTGAAACTGGGACTCAACCCCCCCCACCACCTGAGATGCAACAAGTGAACATTTTGCACTTCTTGCTGAGGCGCAGCCACCTGAGCTGCTGCCACAGTGGAGTTCATTGTTATGAGATGTTCAGTTCATTTGAGATGCTTGTTATAAATACAGAACACTAGAAAGAAACCTTTTGTCACTGACTCTTAAATATATGCTCACTAAAGAATGAGCTACAAAGCTCAAAAAAGTTATATTCCCTGTCATTTTGAGCTTGTGAATTTCTTTTACATTGCTGCCATTGTGTCTGAGTGCGTGTGTGGGCGTGTGTGTGTGTGTGTTTGTGGGGAAAGAAGATTTATTGAAGGATGAAGGAGTGCCACATTAACATTTAATAGCTTAAGTAAAGTGGTGCAGGTCTTTCATAGACTATGGAGACTGATGGGTCTCCAGCACACTGTATTATAAATAAATATGGATTACTCCATGTGTCAATAACGAAGCTCAGGGAACGTCAACATGCACATTTGTGCACAGTCTGAAAGTGTGTGTTTTTGTACACAAGCCAGCACTTTTTCCTCTGCCTTTGAGTCTGACGCCAACGTCATCTCTTCCTACAACCATCTGTGTGTTGGGACTTTCTCAGAAACATATGTTAGAGCTTGTTTGCATGTTTTGTTTCATCATGACATTACCCGTGCTTTCACTATGCATATGCATATGACTGCATCCCGTTGTGTATGTCTGTATGTGTGGGTGGCGTCGATATACTCAGTGTATAGAAGCTCAACACACAAAAATGTGCAACTCTATTTATTATTGATGTAACTTCTCCTCCGTTCTCTTGCAGAGCTCATCTTTCTGGGCTTTCTGAAATGTTTCACTGTTAAAAGCTCGAGTTGCATTTCACTCTTCATTTTTTCATGAGCAGCATGTTTTCTATCAAGACTTGGAACATTCACAAATTTCATTTGCGCAAAACAAATCACAGAGGTGTACAGTAAGAGACCTCATGGGAGACTTTCCAGTACGAGTAACTAAGAAATCAAATTTCATGTTTATTTAATGAATTACAAAAGTGGGGGTTTATACAGATTTAGAAACTAAATACAAGCAATAGCTACTAATGTAAATTTGCATTTTAGAAGATGTGTTAACCAAGTGAAGATCCAATTACCGTACTCATTTTAAACTTGTTTGCAGGATTTTGATTATTCAGCTAAATAGGATTATTCTTTTAAACTTTTTTTCAAACATTTGGTCAAACTACATATTTTACTATCTAAGGAACGAGCACAAGGAAAGAAGATGTGAAGAAATGTAGCTGAACATGGAGAAGAAAGTTAAAAAATGTTGAGGAAAAAAAAAATCAAGCCCTTCAGAGTCAAGAATTTTTTTGTTATTTTTATTTCAGAGTAAACCAATAATCCAAACTTATAATCAAATTGGAACATTTTCTATCATTTTCATACTTTTTTCATAAAAGGTTAAACATATTTATTTTATATTATTAAAATGACAAAGATTCAAACCAAAATGATGCAAGTTTTTAGCCTCCTATTAAACCATGAACTTCTCATATTTTGTCTCATTACAATCACAAATGTCAGTATTTTATTATTGGAATTTTGTGTGAAAGCCCAACACTGTAATATAATATAATTAGGTAAAATGAAAAGAACACAGTTTTCAACAAATAAAAATGTAAAAAAGTATCATGCGTAATGCCACAGATCACACACATCTTTTTTCATATTAAAAATATGAAAAACGATCAAGCAAAGGGTGAGAGTTAAAAACAGGAAAATAAAAAATAACAGAGAGAACAAAGAGACATGAAGATAAAGAAAAGGAGAAACTTTGAAAAGAAGGGAGGATGGAAGAGGGGAGCTGTCTGCGGTATGTATTGTTTCTCCGACTGGAAAGGAAAGCTGGTTTTGTTTTGCTCTGGGGCACACAATGTGTTGAGAAACAGGAAGCCAGGAGACCTGCCCATCCTCATGGACAGCTGGTGCCCTCCGATAGCTGGTCCCCTTTTCCTGTTAGCCACAGTACATACAATGGTTCCCACCCTAATTCAGGCCACCTGGAAAGCAGCACAAGCGGCGGCTCTCTGCAGCCTCTTTTCAGACATGCTTTCAATTAATTGGACAGCAACTGAACATGTCTGGTTTGTGTCTGAATTGTGCCCCTAGAGCATTTCTGAACAATTTACACTGACAACTGTCTAATCTGCTGCAGTCACATTAAGAAGCAGATATGCAGTGCGGTGGTGTGCAAAAGTGGTAGACATTTAAAAACTATAGTTCAACAAGAGAAAATAATGCTCTCATTCATTTGTGCTGAATAATTAGTCGAAAGATAATGTTTTTACTATTACTAAGAAATTTAAATTTCCAGATTTTAGTTTAAACAAAACAGATCATTTGAACTCAGATTTCCAAGTGGAAAAGTTGGATTTTCTCACCATCCCAGACCTCAAAATCCAAAATGGCCACCTTGAGTATAAAACTTTGCAATAGCTGCTTTGTAAACAGTTTATTTCCTTGTAATAACTGAGTAATTCACTTTCTCATACTGTAACATATTCATTAAATGAGGTGTGATAAAGATTTAATGACATACAGATCATCTGAAGGAGGGATAATAATAATAATTACATTTTATAACATTTTGTGGTATTCATTTTTTATTTGTTTAGTTATTTATTTCAAACATAATATCAGTATAAAATAACAAACATTAACAAGGAATGTAAAAGACACATTTTTGTACTAAAATAATCTTAACATGCTTGAAAAGGAGTAGGAAGAAGAAAAAAAACATATGAAATCTTATCCATAAACTCATATTATGTTTCCAGGTAGACCCTCAATATTATATCAAAAAGAAACATCTTGGCATTTTGAATGAAAAGCATTTAAAATCTATCTCAGTCTTATCGGCATCTTTCTGTACATACAGTCAAAGCCTCACAAAAATAAGTACTGCTCTTTAAACAGAGTTTGTACCTATTAAAATAAATGACAATTCTTATCATGATTTTTTTTCATTATAATGTTAAAGGGAAGGTTTGGACAGATTGCAGTGTTTTGGATATCACAGATTATGATCTTTTAAAAGCCTGATTTGCTGACTGATTTTGGCTGATACATATTTCTTTTTGCCTAAAAAGTTGCTAAATATAGTGATAAAGTTGCTAAGTTCAAACAGTGGGGTGACTGCTGTTGACCGAGCATGTGCAGATGTGACCTGGTGGGCGGGTCTGTTAGTCAGCCCTCTCAGAGAGCAAACAGAACAGTGGCAGATCTTCAGACGCTTGCAAAGGTAAATAAGTATCGGTAACTCCCAAAAATGGGTCCTGAATTATCAGAGTACTCTAAATAAAGGGTAAATACCTATCCAAAAATCAAAACTGCAGAATAGCAGTTTAATATGGAAACTATCTTATAGTTTTATGTGCAGGGCAGCCTTATTGGATTTTCACCATCCCAGACCTAATAAGCATAAATTCCCCACTTGGTATTCAGACTTGAAAGGACCACCTCTGAAAATGTCCCAAATTTAAACCTATGCATTCCAATATGGAGTAAAAATGAAATGCACAATAAAACAGCATCTCTTAACCAATCAACCGCTGATAGAATATGTATTTTTTTCCCTTGTTTTGTGACAGAAGACAATAAGCAGCTTAGTACCATTGTTTTCAATGTCTTTCAGAAGAGCAGCACATCTTATAAAAGGTTTAAACTTTTTCAGTTGCCTTTTGTGCTTCAGATTTTATAATAACCTAAATGTTTGGATCTCATCCATAAAGACAAACAAACAAGCTTTAGAAGGCATATAAATATGATCATGGTTGCAACAATCCATTTTAATGCCTCTGTTGTGAAATGGAAAATGCATGAGAACTGATTTGACCAAATCTTTCGGACTAATGAGAAGGTTATATTTTAATGCAAATCCTGAAGCTTAAACTTCTCTCTGGTGGATGATCCTTAAATAAAACAAAAACACAGAAGGTCTGATTTTAACGGAAAAGTTGGGAGTTCAAGTGCAAAAAAAAACATAAAATAGTCTATCAGAGGAGAAGATGGACCCATTAAAGGAGAAAGAGAGATCTGTTGGGATGCAGTGAGTGTTTGAGTGTTTCTCTCAGCGTAAAAACAAGCTGATACTATCAGAATACTGATTCACAAAACAACTCTGCAGGGGGGAATAACTTTCAACTGCATATTTTCAGCTAATTTGATTCAAAAATAAACAATCTAACTAGAGCTCATCCTACATTAGGCATGTTTTTTTTTACAGAGCAAAATATTAATACAGCATGCCAGTTAAACGCCACAATAGAAATGTTAAAATACATTTTCATTCAGATCTTTTCTCTGCTCTCTGATTGGAATCGCTGCACTCAGTGAGGCAACATCCATCTCTCTTGAACGCAGAAAAAAAACCTATCCTTTCTTTTTTTAGATTGTAAAAAATAATTTCATTCTCACTTTAAAGCCACTAAACTAAGGCTTGAAGAGCTGATAGAGAGCATTGGCATCTTCTCTTTGGATGTGAAACGCCTATGAGAGCTGCATGCATCTTGTTCTCCCTACAGTAGAGGGCAGAAGGGCTTTCTGAAGAAGTCACGACAAGCAGGACTTGTGAGGAATGAGCCTGCGAGCCTGCACAAGCAAGAGCGCTCTGAGAGGGATGAGATGAAAACTGTGCGAACACAGACAACTTTTAATACCACTAAATTTTATATCTTACATCTCAGATCTGTCAAATTAAAGCCAAAACTTACTGAGTTTGGAAACATTTAGCAAATAGGAGAATTTTTAGTCAACCCCTCCAAGGCATTTTCAGTATACTTCCTTATCAGACAAAATGGCAGGAAATATAATATCCTTTAAGAGTAACATTTTGATTTTTATTTAATTTGCACCCTCATCCTGGCTTCTAACCTCTAAGACTTAAAAAATTAACTAACACAACCTTTTAACTTTTTTCACATCAAGATTTCTGATGTTGTTCTCTGAATAAAATGACATTTGATAAATATTGTTTACATTAGTTCAATATTATCATCTTTTAAACTTCTTTAAATCCTGGCTATGTGTTTGAAGCTTAAATAAACTGCAAACATTTTTCTTTCTGCTAGAAAGTTCTTATCCAAACATTTCTTTCCTTTAGTTACTCATTCTACGTTTTCTGACAGCCTCACTGTCATTCAATCCTCTCACTATTTGTATCTCTGCTTTCAATAACTTTTTTCACTGCAGCCAAAGACATAGAAGCATTCTAGGTAGGAAGACAGCTGTCAGTGATATCATTAAAATAGGACGAGCCTGGTTTACAATAGATGGCAGTGTTGAACTATTCTGAAGCAGACTACACAGCAAAGCGTTAAGGCTGGATATTTATGTTGGAATGTATGATTTTTCTCTCTCCTCTGCAGCTCTTTCTCTCCATCTTCTCTTTCTTTGTGGCCAATCCAGGTTCCCAGTCTGGGCTCGACTGTCAATCAGTAGCAGCCTACACCTCGGTGCTGCAGCTGAGCCAGGGCCGCATCATCCCACCTGTCAATCACGGCTCTACACCTTCAATCCTTTCCATCTCTCTAAAGCAGAGTCGAACACCGCCACCCGCTCCCCCTTCTCTCCTACTTCCTTTCAAAACAACCGCCACCACAGAAGCACCAAGATACCATTAACTCACAAACCAATACTTACACGCATTCAATAAGACATGCAAATATTTGTTGTTGCTAAAGCTTAAAAACAGACATGAAAATAGATAAAAGGTATGCAGGACTTCATACACAGCCACATTCAAATTACTGCATGGACTGAACGCTGTCATAATACATAATCAATATGCATAAAGTACCTGAAAACATCATTCTAATACCGTGCAGTGCAAAAATATAGTGCTTAATAGTGAAGTGAGGGTTTCTACAAACATCGTTCTAACTTAAGCTGGCCATTAATATTTTCATATGACAATCTGCAGGAAAATAACTGGTTATTGTGCCCTCTGGAAGCTGCAAAAGACTTTCTTACAGACCATTGCAGAAAAAATATTCTTGATTTGTATTTTTGATTCCAAAATATTAATAAAATGTGAATTTTTTAAATACATTTTTAGACTTTTTCATATAAATATGTTGTTAATATGTAGTTTACATTAACAAAGTGACACTGAATTTTCAAAAATTTGATTTTTATTTAAATATGAAATTTAACATCTGTTAAGGCTGCTACTTGCTGCAGCACAAAACTGTCCTCATTAAAACAATCAAAATTAACAAAATTCATAATATTGTGAATTATTGTGTAAATATAATGAGATGTTCAACCTTTTGGTCATCAATGTCTAAGGGATTATTCAAACATAAAAATATTGACAGATGACAGAAATGAGGCTTTTCAGCTCCTTTAAGTGCAGTTTGATGAGAAATGTTGTGTCCTACTTTCAGGTAAAAGTTACTTTGACAAATACCATCATCACTAGTCACATCATTCACGTCACCAAAACACACATGACAAAGCCCACATTGTTAATGTGGACTTCAAATATCCCCTGGTTAAAATATCATAGAGAATCCCCAAATGTCTATTTACAAGCTTCAAAGGACCAAAATGCAATAACTCAGGGCAACAAAGGATCAGTCTATGGAGAAAAAAATCAGAATCAAATCCTAGGACCTTCCTGCTGGGAATCCTTTCTGTATAGAGTTTGTACTTTCTGCATGTGCATGCATTGGTTCTCTCTGGGTACTCCAGCTTCCTGACCCAGTCAAAAAACACGACTGTTCCTTGTCCTTGTGTATGAGTGTGTGTTTATATGGTTGTTTTCCTTGTGTATCTGTGTTTCCCTGTGATGGACCCCGCCTCTCAATAAATGACCACTGGACACACCCACAACCATGCAAGGATAAACAAGTAGAGAAAACAACATACACACACACAGAGCAACTCATCTGTATAAATGTGTAAAGCATGCATACTCTAAAACATTTCACTATATGACAATCGTTAAATTCTTGCTATTGATATTGCTACATTTTATTATTATTATATAAACCATCTACTATAATGCACTTTACAACAAGTTCTAGAATATTCTATGGCAAGGCTGTCGAAAGTGCAGCCTGGGAGCCATGTTGTTTGATGCAGATGGTAAAATATTTTAGGACAACATTTTGCCATCAAACTAATATCCAATTAAAATCAGGAAGTATTTTCTTTAATTAAACTATGCTGAACAAGATGCAATGATCTTTGTCCTTACTAAACATTTGCAATTAATCTACTTTTGCATATTTTTAATCTTTCAGATACATTTTTTTGACTAAAATATAAGTTTTGGTAAACATCGCAGAAAGTTTAGACACCTGTGGTCTACAGCATGTTTAATGCATATTCCAATGAATCTGTTTTTCAACTATGCTCCTCAAGACACACTGCCCAGGATGTTTCAGATGTTTCCTTGGTCTAACACACTTTATTCAGATAAATGCAGTTGAGCGAGAGCTTGTTAATCAGCTACTAACTGAAATCAGGTGTGCTGAAGCAGGAAACATCTAAAACATGCAGGGCAGTGTACCTGAGGGACCAGGGCTGGGAAGCACTGAGATAAATACATTTCTACATATTAAAAAGTTAAAAACCATATCAAATGCATGTGTTTTGAATATCAGATCTGTTCAACATTTCTACATAAAGTAATCATGAGCACTCTAATCCATACATTACTACTTCACTTTTCCTATCATTAATATTGCAGAACTTGATCATTATCCTTTATCACTTGATGGCTCTAATCTTGTGTGGTGGTAGAGAAGGGAGTGAAGACAGAAGTTTGTTCACTTCTTATTTCTGCTTTTAAACTACATCAACTGTTTTTATGAATAAGCTGGATTTGTTATTTCTACAGAAAATGTAAATGCTTCAGCAACTCGCTGTAATTCTTGCTAGGAAGAGAAAAAAATTTCAGTTTTGTAAAAACATATATGTGTTTAATTGCAATATAAATAGCAGATATTAAATCTAGGCTACATGCAGATTTTAGAGTGTTTATAAAAATGCTAAATATTCAATATATTTAGCTAACTATAATCATCAAGTGATAATAAAAATATGGCAGAACTCACTGGTTCTGCTTATTGATCAAAATGTTCTATTCTTAGTAAAAGCCATTGTTTTGTTCGACTTCAAGGCAGAGGTGCTTTGGCTCGTTCCTTCTCATGTAATAAAGTGGGTCCCTTGTCTTTTCTGCCTCCTCATTATGTCCTTATGCTTGCTAAAAGAGAATTAGCTGTGGTCATTTCATCGCTGCAATAATTGCGACCCGCAATGCCAGAATAACAAGATGAATTGCGAATGCGTTGAGAAATTTTTTTTTTGCAGTTTGCCCTCAACCAGCCCACGAAACATGCAAAGTTTTCTCCTTCTTGTTTGAACTTCTTCTAAAATGAGCCTTGCTCTTTGATTGCATCATAGAGCGCAGCTTTCATCAGATGCCTCATAGACTGCAAAGCGAGGCAAGATACCCAGCCGAGTTTTCAGACCACTGTGAATTAGGACATAATTAGACTGAGTTTTATACATAAAAAAGTACAAAACAATAGCCGGCACTAATTGATGTATGACTATAGACATTTTGATGAAAACATGACGCCAATGAGAACACATTAAAATAAATCAATCACACTATCTTGAAAATACACATCTTTATTAGCTTCTATTTGAAATGAAACTATTAAAGATTATGTGATATGAGAGGCAGAAAAGTCTCGGAGCTCATATTTAGTGCTCAGATCTTAGAAAGGAGGAGGTGAGGCAACAAACAATACAATCCCTCTGGATAAGCATCTTATGTTCTCTTCTGTTGTAATTGTGGCTCATATATGAAGATTACAATTAGCAGGCACTGGTGATCTGGTAAAATCAGATTTTTATTAGTGGTACATGGTGGAAGTGATTAAAGAGCCTCTTGTTCGGGTGCTTAAGAATCTCAGACTCATTTATGCCATTTCACAAACAAATAAAATGCTGTTCATGCTGCATTAGGTAGTTTTTGGACAGTATTAACAGTATGTATAGTATTTAAGTGCAAATTTTTACATGAGATATATACATTTTAAATATTTAAGAACTGAATAGATTATTTTATCCTATACCTAATTACTACTCAACAGGAATGAGAACTAAAGTCTGCAACTTGGAAGAGTTGCACTTGAATCACTTGAGATTTGACTTGGACTCGACTGAAGGTTTGAGACTTGACAGATTTGAGCCATTAGAATATCACTTCCAGTTTTTCAAAATAAAATCCCTTCTCGCTACATTTTTGCTTCTTCGCTTTTTCTCATGGTTCACACTTTATTTTGTAGCTCATAGCTACGTTTTGAACATGTTCATTAATTAGACTTCAGGACAAACATTTTAAATGCAGATTTAAATATTGGTTTTCTAATATTTTTTCCAAGTCCTCCGTCTTAGATTAAGTAGAAAAAAGAACACAAGTCCAGTTTTATGCAATATAGTATAAAGAAGCAGACAATTTGAGAATGGGATTAAGTAGACATTAACTTTGTAATTACAAAAATGTCACTTCTTAAAAATAAAAGCATTTCTGTTTTGAATAAATTAGAAAATTTACATCTACTCTCTTCTCGATTTTATTTGACCATTAATGCATATTTATATTTTTAGTGATGTAAATATTCCTTATTAAATTATTTTCAGTCTTTTTACACTGTACCAAATATTCAGGAAAAGATAAATGGAAGACAATGAATGGATGTAAGCAAATGTTGAAAATGTATTGATATCATATGATATCAAAAATAGTTCATTATTGGCTGATTATGACAATGCTCTTTATATAACTTAAAAAGTGTTAACATTTGTTAGTGAAATGAAAGACCATCAATACTTAGTTCAGCATCAAAAACAAATTTCATTGTCATGCTTTTGTGCATCCATCCATCCAATGCCGTTTATCCTTGCAGGGTCACAGGGGAACCTGCTGCCAATGCACATCTTAATTAGTTCTGTGAAACCAGGTTTATTGGTGCTAGCATCACATCACATTTCTAAATCTGGCAAAAATGTTTTGACAGACTGATTCATTTTGCATGTTTGCAAACTAATTTCTGACTAATTTTTTTTGTCCAGCAAAATGATTAAACCAAAAGCATCTCAGAAATTCAATATTGTCAGTAATTGTTGGCCCCCAAAGCCAGAAGGATACAATGCAATACCAGAGGTGTCTATAAAAACTTTCTGGAGATCCCACAGATACTACTGACCCTCAAAGTGACATATTTACCTGACAATAAAAGATATTCTACTTTGGGCGTTAAAAAAATATTCTTTTCTCAACCAAACATTCTGAGCCAACTTCAAAATGAAAGTATAAAAAAGGCACACTGAGTGCTCATGAAGAAAACTTCCAGTAGTTACAGCAGTTATTTTCAATATGAGCTATTTCCTTTGAGAAGCCCCGTTTAACAGCAGCTGGAGACGAGTTACAAAACAACAGTCCTCGCAATAAAGAAACAGATTAGGTAAATTAGCTTTTCTAATTTTTCCTACACTGAACGTTATGAAATTAGAGCACCTCAGACTCGAGTAAAAGAAATGTTTCTTTGTAATTATCATGTAAGCCACTCAAACAAATATGATTCAATTCCAACAAGGATTGGAATTTTTATTTTTAAGCCTTTATCCATCACACAATGTGAGGAATTATAAATGTACCGGGTTAGAAATAATAAGCAAATGTGAAAATGAAAACTAACAAAAACACTAATAAATATGCTATAAAAATGAAACTGTATAATAAATTCTAACTAAAACATTTTCTCTTGATACATTTACGTTTTAAAGATATATTTAATTTTTTAGCACAAACACTATAAACCTGACAAAGAGGAGCTAAAATAATCTTCGGCATAATCAGTTTTAATCTCTTGATTTTACACCTGCGGGTTTATATTTAGAATCCATACAGCTGTTCCACTGCAGTAAGTCTCAAGCTTTTGTTTTGCAGCATGGCTGCTTCTGAGCCACCACTAAGCACTTCCCACACTGGTCAGTATTGTTCTGACCTGCATGACAGTAACTACAAGTATTAAGCGCTTTACACAGCTGGAAGCTATAGGATTAATTCAGCATGAGGTCGCTGGCTGGCACATTTACATGTTTTTCTTTTTGCAACGAGAGAGCAACTGAGCTTAAGTGTGGAGACTAAACGCAGAAGAAGGAGCTTAAACACATGTATATGAGCTGTAGGGGCGGGTGATAAATCGATTTGATAAATTAATCTAATTTTCTTTCATCAATTAGATTTTTTATTTTTAAGCCATATCACCCAGCCCTACTGAGCTGCAAATTGGAAAATATTACAAAACAGAGGGTGATGGGGAACAAAACAGACTTTTTTGCAAGGTAAGCTTTAAATAATAAAAAAGTGATGACTTTTAAAAGAAACAGAATTTTTTAAATTTTATTTTATAGTACTTATTTAATTTGGTGTTTCAGTTCTGCAGTTAGTAAACAGTTTGAGCTATAAGAACCATATAAATCGTCAAAAAGTAATGACCTTATGAGTATTGTAATAATATATTTAGTTTTTCCCTCTTGATTTTGTAGATCATGTGCTCATCCATTTGGTCCAGAGATGTCTCTAGGTTTATTTGTTAAGTTCTGTTGGAACTCCTTAAATTTGGTGGAAAGCTGTTAAGTGAACAAAAGAAGAAAATCTTACATTTTTTTATCCATTGTTGCGGTATCTTTTGGGATGAAACGTTTCCGTTCATCGGAACAAACGTGTCTCTTTTTCCAAGTTGCCACGGAGAATTTGGGCTGGAAGAGAGCAGTCTAAGAAAATTTGGAACTTCATTACAACAATTTTCTTTATGGTTTTTGAAACCAGGGCTGTGTACAAATCAGCAAAATATATGGGTTTTCTTAGAGATATCTGACTCAGGACAACTGTGGATTAATTTAAAACAGGCGGAACTGGAAAGAGAAGACCAATCACATTCAAGAGGCAATAAGAAATCAGGAAACAATATTAGATGTAGTTGGTGAATGCACATGCTAAACTCCAGATTAATCTCCTTTTTCCTAATGTGACCCTAATTCCCCCAGACTAAAACTGTGTTTTAAAGATTTAAAGCAGAGGTATCCAAAATGTGACCGGGGGCCATTGGTGGCCCTTCCAGTGTTTTGGTGATGTACTAGCACACATGGTTAAAGCCATTTTTGAGGGTCATATTTTCCATTGAAAATCTACACAAAAACATGAGATACATCACAAACTATTTCTTTTTTATTAAACATTTTGTTTGTTTACATTCTAATTTCATACTAAACAGGGCCAACAAACCTTCAAAGTCTTTTACTCACACATGAAATGAAACTTGGCTGAACAGGTCAATAACAATGTAATGTTTTCAAAGGTATGCATTTTAATCAACATTAGTTCCTTAGTTTCTTTTCTCAATGTATTGATTGGTTGACAGGCAGTGCTTTCATGGTCTTGAACCTTAATCCGGAAACTTAACCAGTAATCCTTTACAGGGTGCCAGGTTTAGTTGTTTTTTTGTTTTTTTTTGGGGGGGGGGGGGGTTTATTATGTTACACAGGATTTTCTGCTCTTGTGCAGGTAATGTTTAAATGTAAAAATGTATTATGGGGACAGAATGGAATAACATCCTAAGAATAGCAACAAGCCAATCAAGACATTTTATGTAAACCCCCCAAAAATATTGAGTTATTCTCATTCATTAAGTTAGATACCATAAGAAACTATTAGCTGTTGAAAAGTCTTTAATTATTTTGGTGTATTTATTGTCATTTTAATTAGTTGAATATCTGACAGGATGTTGTTTTCTGAAAGCTACAAAGTTTTTCTCCTTGAAGAGTCAAGCTGTTCACAGCTGTGACTGCAACCAGAGACTGAATCTCCAATCAGCCGACGTTAAACACTAAAGTTGGTCATAAGGACATCCCTTTAACTGTTATTTATTAATAATTATCATATGTAGTAGTTGGTTATGCACAGTCTTGGACAACAACACTTTCCAATTTTTTGCTTTTCTTCGACAAACTAGTAAAATTGGAATGCATTTTAAGGTGAAGGTGTTTGTATGAACGTGTGCAACTTAGCACACCTGAATGTGAATCGACAAAAGCTCGCAACTGATGGTGAGTCATCATCGCCATGGTGTTAAGCCTCCTGTTCCCGGGGGAACAGGGTTACCATCTCTACACCGGTGGGGATTTTTATTTTTACATTTGAAAAGCAAAGCTGAGCCCAGCTAACAACACTCCTCCACTGCATGTATCTCTGCTCTCGCTTCCTCCTCCTCCTCCACCGGTGAGCTGCGACACACAATAACACACGCAAACGCAGCCGACGCCACTCACACATCTGGTTATTTCAGTGCACCACGTCCTTATCTATGTCTGTGTGATTTTCAATATGTTTCAGAACAAAACATGCAAATGAGATGGAGGGAACAAAATCACAAACTCAGTCAGAGCATCTGCTTTGGAGTTTATATGACAAAATGTATAACATAAAGTTCTGATGTTTCTTGAGTTCAAAACTGAGTTTAGAAACTGAAGCATAACAAACTTTTAAGATCTAAAATGAATGAGTCTATAAATCCTCAAGGTGGGAAAGAAAAGCAACATCCAGCATACACTGAACAGGCTGAGAATTATGACTGCCAACAGAAAACGTAAATATCCCTGATTATCTTTTCATGTCGGTGGGATAAATAACAGTAAAAGAAAATGTTTTCCTCAAAGTTGATGTGTTAGAACCCAGAAAAATGGGTAAACATGACTGCCTAGTGGTTTATTACATACATATTTACAGATCAGTCAGTGCTGACCCATGTATACTGCCAAAAATACCAACAATGCATCCTAACCAGAACATGGAGCATCATAACAAGGTGTCCTGATCTGATGAATCATGTGTTCTTATACATCTTATGGACGCCCAGGTGCATCTTCGTCTGTCAGAAGGGAAACACATGGAACCAAGATGAACTATGGGGAAAAAGAAAATCAACCAGGCAGAGTCAGTGTGTTTTGGGCAACGTTCTGCTGGGAAACTTTGACTCCTGCCATCTACAGTATTTAGCCTGTACCACAACAAGATTGTTTTATACAAACTAATATACCAATATATTATGCCAAGTTTGGTATAATATATGCATTAATATACCAAAACATGCATAACATGCATATATATAAATATATTGTTTTCCCATATTTATAGGAAAACAATATATATTTCATATGAAATATATATATATATATATATATATATATATATATATATATATATATATATATATATATATATATATATATATATATATATATATATATATACAGTATATACAGTACAGACCAAAAGTTTGGACACAACTGTGTGTCCAAACTTTTGGTTTGTACTCAATACATATATATATATATATATATATATATATATATATATATATATATATATATATATATATATATATATATCTGTATATATTTGGTCTGTACTCAATACAGATATATATATATATATATATATATATATATATATATATATATATATATATCTGTATTGAGTACAGACCAAATATATATATATATATATATATATATCTGTATTGAGTACAGACCAAATATATATATATATATATATATATATATATATATATATATATATATATATATATAGACTATTTATAGACTATATATATATATATATATATATATATACTGTATATACTATGATAGATAGATAGATAGATAGATAGATAGATAGATAGATAGATAGATAGATAGATAGATAGATAGATAGATAGATAGATAGATAGATAGATAGATAGATAGATAGATAGATAGATAGATAGATAGATAGATAGATAGATAGATAGATGTTTCCCCAAACATCAAAGGCTTTTTCCAATTAAAATATACGTAGATGTTTTTTCAAATGTAAACAATTTTCTAAAGTTAAAACAGAATCTACATGAAAAAAGTAATTTGTGAAAGTGAAACCCATATATTAGACCTGTGATGAAACTTTTAGAAATAGGTTGCCAGTAGTTGGGTGTGACATTGCATCAATGCTCAAACACATGCAGAGTAAAAGCTTGAGAGAGAGATAACAATTTTCTCAGGGACACAGAGCAGAATGCTGTGTGGAAAAAATATTGTTTCAGAGGTAAAAATCTTTACTGAGAAAGTTCACACATTTTTTTGTTGTTTTCAGTGAGGTGTTATAGAGGTATTTTGGGAGAGTAAGAAATCAATTATTTGACTAGAAACTTGGTAAAGGAAGTAGCAGGTTAAAGAGAAGTAAAAATGCAATATGTCTTTTTTTTACTTCAGCAAAAAATCATTTGAAGGAATAATGAACACCACAGACAGAGGTCTTAACCTATGTGAAAGCTAAGACTTTCTGTAAAACAACAGCTTTGCTTCACAACCTGTTTTCAACTTTGCCTCCTACAATGTAATAAAAATCCATCTAATTGATAGATGGCGATAATAGTAATGATGGTAAATTGAATTGGGAAGATTTTCACAAGATCCAGATTAGCACCACAATAACTCATGAAGTGGAAAATATAAAGCTTGTAAAAGCAAAACAGCAGGAAGAGCAGCATGTAACACGTTGAATGTCTCAACAAACGAGCCCTTACAATGAAACAGTTTCACAGTTATCCAGTTCATTCTAACAAACACAACATTTTAATATTTTTTTTTTAAAAAAGGAGATGCCTGCAGTATTCTTACTGTATCTTTTTGGTCCATCTTCGAGGCAGAAGGAGAGCGTGAGGGTAGCATCTTCCTCGAAAAACTCTGTAGCAAAGGCATCCCACCACAAACTGTCACTTTCCTATGAAAAGAAAAACAGAATCAAAAGTTTTAGTCTAGATTTTAAGACTAAAAACCCAGTTTTTAGTCTAGATTTGTAGGCATATGATGTACCACGAAGTACCATCAGGTTTGTATTGCTTCAGTGTCGTATAGGAAACATTTACCAACCCATATTCTTCATCAAGGTCGTTGCATCCTATTGCATTTTTATACAAATTCAATACTGATTCTTCCTAATATAACATTTTTTGTAGTATAATGTGACAGCTTAGTTTATTACATGAAAAAAATATAAAAATGCACATTTTATATTTCAATTTATGTTAAAATTAAATAACGTGTTTAAACCACAGTTTTACAAGATTTAAATTAGTATGAAAACTGTTGGAACAGAAAGGAAAAGTGTAAATGAGAAAACATGTAACTCCATAAAAGACAGAACTTCCTAATTACAGCTATATTCACTGCAGAGAGGCGTTTCCCCTCTCCCACATGTTGCTGAATGTTGTAATCCAGGAGTTTTCCAACTATTTTCCCTTTGCTAAGAGAAAGACATCATCATCAAGGTGCTACTGTATCCAGGCAAAAATAATAAGAAGAAGTATGCACATCAATTCTTTCAAAGTAACACTGATTTTAAACAAAAGCTGCCTGGCAGCAGTGTACAGTTTTAGCATATTTGTTGGCTTAATAAAACACCTACAGCAGCATAATTTGTTAACTGACATAAACTTTGTCAGCTCCCAAAGTTACCTCAAAAATTGCCAAGCAGTCTTCATGATTTTTCTAGTCTTTGTCATATATATGTGCAATCAATATTTGTGGGTTTTATTTTTAACGAACAGTTCTGGCATTAATTTTTTATGGTATTCCGATTTACTGAGTATCAATATAAAATTAATACTACTAACAAAATAATACATTTCAACAGCAGTATTTCTTGTTCATTTTCTGAACTTAAAGCTATAAGAAGTTTGAAGTTTGTATATTTTAAATGGTTGTTTTTAAAGCCAACATACAGTAAAATATGCCGTATTTTTACTCAAGATAAACAACACATCTCCAGCTCAAGCCCTAATGTAGTTGACTGTTAATAATTGTAATAACTTTGACAGTAGCAACAATAGTATAGTAAATAGCAGCTGTAGCAGTAGCAATAAGTAGAGAATGTGGGGAAACTGCTATAAAGTATTTCTAGCACTGGCTCTGGTAAATTGAATGTTTTACTATGCATCTTCTGCGGAAAAGCTCCTGATAATTCTGGCGGGGTAACCCCCATGCCCCTACCTCCCTCTTCCACTAGCAACGTTAAGCTGATGCTAATTTACTTTGACATGTTATGACAGATCCCCACGTTTCAGTCTGCGCAGGAGCTGAAGAATGGCAAGCACTTCCCAGATGTTGACAATTAGCGTTGTCACCATCGAGCAGTGTCAGGCCTGATGAGCGGTGACCGGAGCGCCCCGCGGGTCAGCGTGTCTCATCCGCGGCAAGCCCGATGCAAAGAGGAGGGCATGTGGTGCGCAGTCCCGGAACATAACCCTAATCAAGCCGGGTAATCAATAGACGATCATGAGCTGATGGTAAGCACGACACAAGTGAGATTCCACAAGCGAGAGCTTTAATCACTGCAAACTCTCATTTGTTTCAGCATTAACATCTCTACTGTAAGATCTTGCAAGTTTTTGGATAAATGTACAATACATTTCAACTTTTGGACAAGATGAAGCTAATTGTTATGGTAAAAAGCAGCACCTTTTAACAGAAATTATTATGATTTAGTTAAGTTTATAAAACTGTATTAAGGACATATTCATAAAGTTTGATTTCCACTTTTCAGATGTATTTCTTTAAATTCGCACCAACAAGAACAAGCAAACTATTAGGTCTGAAAGCAATACATATTTTATGTAATTGGTTACAAAAATGTTGAAAATTGATTAAAATACAAAAATAACAATTAAAATTTTTGCATGAACTAGAAAAATATTAAATAATGACCTTAAGCAAAAACTTGAGCATCTGTGCTCACTTGTTTTGTTGCCACAAACTGAGAAAAGACATCACCTTTAAAAGGACACTATTGACCTGTAATTATAGCGCTCCCACTGGGTCAATCAGAGTAATTGCTCACCCCAACAGTGCAAAAATACATCACTCCCCTCCGTGTTACACAGTAAAACAAACTGATAATTGATTACATGCCAGGAGTTTGTCTGAGTGCATTCTCACTTTTAAAAAAAATTCAGAAAAATAAATTGAATCTGGTAAGCTAACGTACGGCCCCGACTATATGTCCTCTGGGGATGAGCTGCATGCAATGCCAAGTGTTTTTGTGTGTGTGTCACACTGTGAGAATCAGCAGGTGTGAACAGCCAGCATGTGTGTGGTGTCATGTGAATACATCTATTTCAGAAAGACAGAGAAGAGTGGCACACCGGGACAAAAGAAACGGAGAGAGAGTGAGACTGAATCCGGTGCTGGTCGGCATTCAGACGGAGTTCACCTCATAATCCAGCAGCAGGAGGAGGCAGGCACTCCCGGGATTGACAGTCAAGTGAAGGGTAACCAACACGCTCACTGCACTCACACAGCAGCCCTCAGCCATCCTGCTGCTGAAAAGCTACAACAACTTTTATGAAAGTCAAAACAAATTAACTTTCTTATATATTATTACAAATAATTTGTTGTCAAAATATTTTAAAGTTAGCAAGTTCACAAACTGAAAATTCTAACATACTGTGCATCATATTAGTGTGTCTTAATTCCAGGTTTACATTTATTTAAAGAGGAATTCTCAAAAATCATGTTCAAATGCCCAAATCTGATTTGATCAGATTTAAATAACTTTTATTACATTAGTTTGCAATAATAAAAAAAAACATTTTATGTGTAGAACTATGTTTGTAACACAACAAAACAAATCTTTGCAGTAAAGCATGGTGAGCATTCTGATTTTATAGAAAAACTCAGCTGAAAGTTGAAGAACTCATGCCTCAGACCTAAAAATAAAAAGAACCATTTTCACACACAAGAATAAAGAACATAAGTAAACTGACCAAAAAGTGCAGTTTAACATAAAAAATGAAGGGGATTGTGTGGATCATGTTATAATACAAAGTATTATAATGTTATAATACAAAGTGTTATAATGTTATAATACAAAGTACATTTGTTCCCTGATTCCATTCTATTCTATTCCAAATTCATTTTCCCTTTTTTCAGAATTTGATCATTTTGATACGGTGGCCGACAGGTGCAAATGCGCAGCAAAAGAGAAACATGCAAACAAAAAAAAAAACACGCGCACAAATTAAATGCGGCAAGCAAAAAGCAAATAAAATGCAGCAAACAAAAAGAGAGACGCAAACAAAAAAGAAGACACCCCCGAATGAAATGCAGCAAACAAAAAGAGAGACGCAAACACCCCCGAATGAAATGCAGCAAACAAAAAGTGTTGAAAACGGAAGTGCTCCAGACCACTAGGGGGAGTCAAAGAAAATAGTATTCATTTCTATGGGACCAGATGCAAGATTCAGAGAAAGAAATTTGAAAGAAAGTAAAGGTATCTCTCTGAATCTTGCATCTGGAAAGTGTGATTATTGTGAGAAGTCTGAAACAATAGAGCATGTTATTTTAGAGTGTTGTAAGTATGAAGAAGAGAGAAGATGCATGCTGAGAGAGTGTGTAGGTATTAAAGAAAGGTTTAATTTAATAGAATTTTTGAGGAGAGATTTCGGGAGTAGACATATTCAAATAATTATTCGGTATCTTAAAAAAACAAAGCTATTTCATAGGATATGAGTAGAGCAAGTTGGGTGTGAGTGTGTAAAGAATATCAAAGAGGGGTATATAAAGCTATAAGCAAGTTGGATAATATAAGCAGGTGTGTATGTGTGGGGGTATGTTTAATCAGGAGTTAATGGAGGGAAAAGGTAGAAAGTGAAAGTTTATAGACCATCTCGAACCACACTCCATACTGGTAAGTGGCGGTAATGCTACTGTAAGTTTGTTGCCAACCGCCAATAAATACCAAGAAGAAGAAGAAGAAGAATCTTGCATCTGGTCCCATAGAAATGAATACTATTTTCTTTGACTCCCCCTAGTGGTCTGGAGCACTTCCGTTTTCAACACTTTTTGTTTGCTGCATTTCATTCGGGGGTGTTTGCGTCTCTCTTTTTGTTTGCTGCATTTCATTCGGGGGTGTTTGCGTCTCTCTTTTTGTTTGCTGCATTTCATTCGGGGGTGTCTTCTTTTTTGTTTGCGTCTCTCTTTTTGTTTGCTGCATTTTATTTGCTTTTTGCTTGCCGCATTTAATTTGTGCGCGTGTTTTTTTTTTTGTTTGCATGTTTCTCTTTTGCTGCGCATTTGCACCTGTCGGCCACCGTATTTTGATGATGTAAAACCTAAAAATAAAAAGTTCTTTCTTCATTAGAAAACACACAATATTAACACACACTAAATTAATTGTTTTCTATGCCGACATGGGCTTTAAACATAATAGAATTTAAGTTCATAATCTTACGGATATTGTTCTCCCATCAAATTTTGTCAAATGAAGTTGTTCTTGGTCTTGTGATGTAATATGAATTTAAGATTTAATCAAAGCTTTGTGATTAATTTCTGAACCAAACATGTTTTATGTATAATTATTTATGTGAGGATCTCCAGATGTTTTCCTGAACCAAACAGAAAGCACATTTCACAGGAGTCACTGCTGGAGTTTAAGAAAGGTGTCTCATAAACGCATGATATACATTTCACCTAAGTTTAGATCTGAATGATGACAACTGGTTACTGAATTTGTCTGTGTTACAGAAAACCTCTTTCTTTTAGTGTTAGTTACATGCTACTTTCCCACAGTTTTCCTTTCTCTTCCTGTTTTCAATATTTTTCTGAACTAAAACATTCCAAAAAACAATGTTCTCCACTCAAACTTAATACAGTTCATTTTGGCAGCTGCCCGCTATTTGACTCAGACCACCCTAAAGAAAGAGAGCATTTCACATAGAAGCAGAGATGACAACGATGTCTATTGTTTTGTCTCCATTAGCTGCGTTTGGCCCAGCAGAGTTCAGCCACAGACGATGTGGTTTTGTTTGTGTCTTTATTGAAAAGTCTCCCGATGCAGACAACAGAGGAATCTGAAAATAACCAGCAAATTTCATGCTCATGAGCAGGATTTAGCTTCAGCATTCAACACAATTAAACTCCTACTGCACTAACAATCTAGCATATTGATTTACTGATTGAATAATGTAATTAAACTCTAAAACAAACTCCAGTTGTAATTTTCAAGTAAACGTGCAGAATTTTGAATAATTTTACCTGAAGTTGTAAACAAACTTCAGTTATACTCATATACTTACAGACAATTTGGAGAGACCGGTTAACAATTATGTCTTTGGACTGTGGGATGAAGCCGCTGTACTCAAAGAAAAGCCATGCATGCACAGGGAAAACATGCAAACTCCATGTAGAAACATCTCAGGTTGGGATTTGAGCCAGAGATCTTCACACCAACTGCACCATCAAACAGTAACCAGTAGGATTAAAAGTTTTTGAAAGCCTAAGTTTTTAAAATTCATGTATTTAACTTGATATCAAAGATTAGACCAAGCCTACAGCTGTATATGTCCCACTATAAAAATCTGAAGTCCTACTTAGAATTGAGAGGCAGAGTGGAGTTGCCTCACAGCTTCTTCCTGGTGTGACACTGAATTACAACTTGTGCAAAGCTGAGCCACCAGACTGGCCAGATTACAGTCGAGATCTAGAAGAGAGGAGAAACTGGAGGCCAGACAACACAAGCCATATGAAACCCACATCTGAAACTAAACCAACCTCAGAGAAGAATTACAGTCTGATGCAATGAAGAGTGTAAGTAGTTTTGATTTCATTTTGTAATAAAGCTAAATATTTATTATTTTAAAAAAGCCATCATCACTCTCCACTGCTAGACTCCGTTTTATTTTTATATTTCTCTGCCTCTTCTCACATCTGTCTCCCTCTCGCTGTCTCCCGTCCTCCTTGCTGCTACCCAGTGACAGACAACATCCTGCCTTCATTCACGCCCGTGGACTCTCTGACGAACCACGTGGCATGACGATGTTTGTTGTCAAAACCAACAAATCAGGCTGACTCCAAGGGACCTTAGGTGAACTGACACAGTCGCAGCCGTGACGGCCTTGACGCCCGTCAGACGATAAGGCTCTATTGATTCAAATGAATCGCACCCCATCTGAGGGGGATTTATCAATGTGTCAATTGCCCACTAGCCAACCACAAATCACCAGCACAGGCCAGACCCAGGGGATTTACAGGGAATCAAGTGGATTGGACAGACAGCATAGTAAGGATCCTCAGTAAATAGCAACAGAGCTGAGGGTTAAGTCCTGGCATAAAGAAACATCCATACAGAATGGAAAGGCAGTCAGAGTTTCATGAAAACACTCAAGCATGCCCTTAAGAGATGCATATATACACAAACAAACCGGCATGCTTTCAAAGAGAACAATGCACTGTAAACATGCTTGCATTCACTTTTTCCCACTGCCTCTGTTTAACATGGACCGGTTTACCAGGAAGCTTTTGTCAGTCCGAATCTTTTTGTTATCGCCTTCAGCCCCTTGTGGCAGAAAAGCCTCCAAGAGTGTAGGCGTGTCGAGGGCCTGATCTTGCAGAATTGCCAATGACTGAGGTCCTATTCAACTTTTGAATAGTTCATAGTGCAGCCTACTGTTGTGTAAAGAAAAATGTACAGTGGCAAAAAAAAAATCCAAACTGCTTCAGCTCATTGAAGAACATAAGTTGACAATAAAAGCAAAAAATTTGTGCCAAGTGACTCACTTTACAGTCTTTGTGCAACCTAGAAACTAGACAAATTCAAAAACTGAGCATGTGCTTTTAAAGTTTAACTGAAAACAGCTTTAATGTGAGCAAACCTATCATACTGTCACTTCCTCTTTAGAGTCATTTTTGTGACAGATAATTTACAAAAGAGCTTAATAATAAAAACTACATCTAATCGAATCCCAAGTGCTACAAACAAGTTTACAGAAAGTTTCTGTCCTCCAATCAAGAGAGGGATCAAACAACATGGAACTGTTTTCTTCAGTCGATAACTTGCTCTCCTTAGACATTTAGTCCAGATTTTTGAAAACATTAGTTGGGACAAAGGTTCCTATTTTCACAAATCTTTTACTTGAACAATAGCGGAAAATATATTTCTTGCTAAATAATTTTGAATCTATCATGAAAACCTGACAATGTCAACTATGACAATCATGGAGAAAAGATTTTTACCAGCACTTTGAAATCAGTTATCAGATTTGATTCATATAAACACATTTCACAGCAATCTGGAAAAATGTTTCTATTTATTTAACATGTTTTCCACTGTTGGTTCCATGAGAAGATCATCAATAATCCAATTGCATGCATATATAAATCACCATATATAATTACCCCACTTTATGTGGTGAACTGAACTGTTGTGTGGAAGTAGACAATTTTGATACTACATACATTTGATTTTTATTGTATTTGCTTTTTTAAGCTCTGAGTAAACATGTTTTATTATTCTTAAAAATATCTTGATTTTTGAAGTCCATGCCACATACAATTTTGTCCATATATTCTTTTCCTTTTAACAAACATTGACTGAAATGTTACCAATTTTCCTATCAAAGTTTATTTTTTTTAAAAAGAAGTTTATTTACCCATAAATTGAATTTGTACACTGAATAACAAATTTCACTAAATAAAATCTTACCTAGTTTTATTTTTTCATTTGTAGATGGCACAAAAAGATTTAACTAATCTTTGGTCAATTACAACTTTATTCCATGAATTCTCCACATATAGTTATTTAAAACCAAACTTAAGGCATTTTGCATTTACAACATTTTAAAACTAAACTATTTTTTTTATCCTGGAATTTTTTATATGCTGTTATTCCAGAGTAATTTTCTGAATTTTCTGTCATTTTCATGTCTCAATAAAGTATGTTTATGAAAATGGTGATAAGCTAGTTTACCCATAATTTGGATAAAAAGATATTTCAATGTGGTTCCAGTTAATCCTGTGGGAACAAAATGTATAAAAGTTCATCTCTGGCATCATAAACATTCAAAGCATTTTGCGTTGAATGTTAATTTTTAATCACATTTTTTGGGTTATACTCACATCTTTGCAACATTCAGAGCCTCAGCGAGGTGATATTCCAGACTTTTGTTGCTCTTTTACTGTGGATGGTGTTAAAAGGTGTCAAAAACAGATTGTTAATGAAACCCAGATTCACTGGTCAATAAAGTAATGTGTCAAAGAATACGCTACAGTTTTGCAATGCACACAAAAATACTAAGTAAAAAAATTGTAAGTAGCAGCTCCTGCAGCTACTAAAAAAATAGATTTATTATTTATTCTTGACAAAAATGACTTTTTGAATACAATTGTGGCTATTTTCCTCCATGTAATGATGCTGCTCTGTTTTTTTTTCAATAGCTTACTAAAAAACAACGATTACAGTTTTGAAAACCCTACAGTTAATATTTGTTAGTTAAAGAATAACACAATTAGGCTGACTTGGTTTGGACTTACTGTTTTATTTTCTGGTTTTCCCAGTATCGCTGAGTGAGATGCTAAATAAATACAAAGAGACAGAGATGCCTGAGAGAATAAACCTTTACCTCATTGGCAATGTATCTTTAGTGGTGCTTAAACTGACAAAGTAAAGCAATTCCCTCCATACAGCCATTGCTGTGATCATTTCTAAGACCCAGGACACACTAATGTTAGACATCAACATGTTTATTCCCGTGGGTCTAGAGTGCAGACTATACATGCTGCTGCATTTGGCCACCATACAGCCACCTGCCACGCATTAAGGAAATGAAGAGAAATGAATGCAGCGGGAGAAAGTCATTGCCCTTGAACAGCCTCTACACGTTCCCCAGAAATGAACTTTATCTCTCTGGATGAAGTCACTGAAAAAGTCCCCAAGTTTAATTTCATATCTGCCAATTTAGTTGGGCTTCTTCTTCTTCCCTCCCATTGTCCCTCTCTTTCACTGCATCAGACTTCATGCACTGGAGTCACAGAACTGGTTCACATATGTTCCACAGAGCAACAATGTAGGAAAGGTCAGAGTAAATACACACAAGTCATTTGTCTGGCGTTTTAAAGAGAGAAACTCAATTCAGAACAAGCTTGAAAAATGACGGGAGACAACATTCAAGACTGCTGGCTTTCACCCAGAATGGAGCCGGATTGATTCCTACAGCAGCAATAAAGTCACTTGTGCTGCAGATACACACTGAGGAGCGACACTGACTTTCTGACAGGGGATATTTTCCTCAAGATATCAGTCAAATGTACAAAAAAAAGTATCTCTGCTCGTTCAGAAAAAAAATCAATAAAAGTTTGATGAAAAAAACCCCGCAGGAATTACACAGTTTTGGGTTCATAATTGCAATAAATTTTAAAGATCAATAATGTTTTGTTTACCATACTTTAATTGTATAATCTTATCCAGCACCGTTAGGGGGTTGAAATTATACAGTATTTTTAAACAAAAGCTACGGATACATACCACAGATGTTTTTTGATCTTATTAATCATTACAGTGGCGATTCATAAGGTTTCAGTCAGAGCCTTCAATAGACGTCAACTATACCTGAACGATACACGTTCTGAAGGACGATGCAAAAACTATGCACCACACCGAGCAACAGGCATCCAATAATATGCCAGTGAATAAAAATACGTCAAGTAAGGGAACAATGCACATATCAAGTAATACATCAATGTATATATTAACAAAATACACAGGCAACAGCACATATAATTGAACAGCCAGCAATTTAACATAACTTTTCTGTTTCCCAGTTCAGCTCAACATCAATCCATACCTGCTCAAATAGCACATCTGAATGATTAAAAGAAAAAATATTAAGTAAAATTTGTATGAGAACGTAGGCTTATAGAAAAGTAACATTCACTCATTATTTGTAAATAAAATCCACAGGTTGTTGTGCTCAGTGCTAGCTGCTAGCCACTCATAGCGTTCATAGATACAGTCTTTAAAATGCCTTACAAAGTTCTTACTGGTCTATGTTAGTGAATCCAGGTTTGGTGAGGATTTTCCTCCATTTTTAGTTATTTCTTTTTTATCCGTTGAAGGGCGTCTTAAAATATGCAATTTTGATAAGTCTGCAACTATCTCAACCCGAGTTGAAGCAAACACAGCTACCATTTTTAGCGTTAAATCTACAAGTCCATTGTTTTATAATTTAGCATGATTAATTTTCACAGTATAATCTTGTACTTAATGTATTTTCATTATGCTTGAAATGAATAAATGTAAACTATTAATAAGATTTAGCAATGCAGTAGCTAAATCCTATGTGTACGTTTGACACAAACATATTCCTTACATCGTTCTTGGAGTGAACCTGTCCAAAGCAGTTAAGAGTTTCCACAAATGTTAGATTGTTTTAGCTTCATCTGACCTCATGAATCAAACAAGATCAATAGTGAGCATAATGCCACTGGATTAAAAATTAGTCTGATGTTCTACTACCGAGAGGCTAATTGTTGACATCACTCAAAACCCACATTTACAGTGCCAGTGTGTCCACATGAATTTATTTCACAAAGATAAAATAGGAAATAATTCTGGAGTCACAGCTTGACTGTAAGAAGGTAATTAATTCTGTGTAGAGTCAACTCTTCTACTGGTAAAGTTTTAAAATCAAACAATATCCTAAAACTTTTGCAACACACAACATACACAATTAGCCAGCCCTCTTGGAAAGTTGCAGATCAGCTGCTGTACAACACTCGCAATGACACATCACTGATGCAGATACTGAGTCACAGGTGCAACTTTTCAGCAAAGATTTAATCGAGAAGGGTACAGTACCCATGACAATATCAGTAATGATGAAATAAATTTACAGTCTATAGTCTGTCTCCATCCTTGGTCAGAATTATCAAGCTCAGCTCATTTACATGGAAAACTCCATTAGACTCAAACAGCTGATCAGCAAAATGATGAAACAGCCAGAAAGCAGCACAAAGCAGAGCCTGGCTGCTGGTGAAACCTCCCTCGAGTAAAACTTCCCTCTCTATATTTGCTGCTTTCACTGGTAAAAATATGCAGCTGGAGTTGCACAGCTTTTTATGAGCCAAGCTGCATGCAACAATAAAACCCGGTGTCATACCACTTTGGATACACCTTCTGGATTGCTATTTGTTCGATTTACGGAAATGAAGATAAACCCTTTATTAGTTAAAGCTGATTAGGGAGACCAAGATTAGGATGATACAAACAATTTTATTTGTTCTTTTGTTCCTCTATCTTGTGTACACACAGATTTACTATGAAAACGCTTTCACTGGGAGTAGAAGTCTATCTCATAATTTTATAGTTTTGTTTTATTTATATTATGCAATATGACACCTGCAACATTGACCAGAACATTAGTTTTGCAATAGTACCATTAGCATTTTGATATAATCATTTAAACAAAGATAAAGATGTGCAGCCTCAAATGGCTGTTACTGTCTGTGAAGACTTGCCCATTTTATAATTTATTATTAAACATAATGGATGAAGATTTTATTGACTAACAAAGATTTCCGGTTTTCTTTAAGGTTTGAGCAGACAAATTCAATTTTTCACTTTTTAAATTTTTGATGGACTATAAGGCGTCCAAATTGTTTTTCAATGTGTTTTATTTTAAATAAATTTAACAAATGTTGACCATAAAAGATAATTAAAAGTCTGTCACAGGTTATATTTAGGAAGTACATTTTAAAAGCAACAGAAAATGACAAGAATTTCCAGATTTTCTCCAAAACTCAAAACATGGGATATTAAAAAACATTTAGTTTGTTGGAGGTTTTTTTTTTTGTTATTATGCCAAAAACATAGGAGAATTAGAATGAGTAATTTCCCACAGTTCGAGCTTTCACTGTGCCACTCAAATATTTGCCAAACAATATGAGCACAAACTGTTTCAGATCCAAGATTTCAACCTGTGACCTCTTAGTTTCAGGACGGAGTTGTCAACCATGCCGAACAGAGAACACAACAGGACATGGACTGACTGCAGGCACGTCTGTCTTCTCTGTTATCTGAGGGGCAGAGCTGCCTGGAAGGAACCATGGGAAAGAGCCAGGAAAAAGGTGGGTCCATTGTCCGAGCATCCTGCTGGATGTGACTGACGCTTGTGATTTCACCGGAGCTTTTTCTTTTTTTATACATTTTTATGAGTTTCTGGAAACATCCTTTTCTAACATCATACATACAATGGGACACTGCTAAGAAGCACCATTTTTATATATTTTCACATAAGGACAGAAATCATAAAATCTGTAAGGGTATGCTATTTTTGACACTAAAGCAAAAATATCCATTTAAGAGTACATATTACTACATTGCACATTTCACAATCCAAATATTTAAAGCAGTACCACACTAAATTGTTCAGTTGTGTTAAATGAGAGCCAACAGAATCATCACTGTAATGTACACAAACACGCCTGATTTGATCAACTACAAAAACTACTTTCCTCCTTCCAAGGTTACTTCAGTATGTCCTTATCGGGCTTTTTAGATTGAGTCAAAATAACCTCTAATTCCCATAGGAAGCTTCTGAGAATCTAATAAAAAGCTTTGACACTGGCATGTTATTCTACAAGAGTTTTGTCAAAAAATGTCAGATTTTTGTTTTCTAAGAAAATTTGAATTTCAAAAAGTCATAATTTTAAATATTGGTTGTGAGCTAAACTTTGAATGTAAATCTCTTTGGATTCAATAGAATTAATCATATGTTGTCTCCTTTTAATATGAAAAAAGCTCCAGTTATGAAATAGAGAGAGTAAGATGTCTCTGTACCTAAAAGCTAGTCTATTTTTTTAACAACCAGTCGAAATGTTTGTTTTTTTTATCTGTTGAATCACTGGCTTTACCATAAAACCTCTCTGATTGGCTGATAAGCACTCCTGACAGAACCAGTACACCAATTGGAAATTCTTGTTCAATCGGATCAGGAGAGGTGTCTAATCAACATAGTGATAAATGTTCTTGCTTGCATCATAGAATTTGCTATTTTTGTGTAAAAATCTTATTGTTTTCTTCTGTGCACTGAACTGGTGCTGAGGGTCATTTAGTAACTTTCTTCATCCAGATCCAATTTCAAAGTGAGAATCCATCAAGACATTCAATGACCTGTAGCAGAACTGACAGTTGCTAATCTCTGAGTGACTTCCAGCCAGACAAAACTGCTGTTGGAGCAGAAAAGTCAATAATCCTTCCTGCTAAATAAGAGATGAAGGTGACGAAGAGTTAGTAAGTAAGTCAACCACCAGATCTGACCAAGTAAGATGTTCTTTTAGTTTGACCCCTTATGGTTCTGGTGTTGAAAGCTATCAAATCAGGGGTGAGTCAAAATCAGGCTGCAAAACTATCTGCATCCGTTTCCGTTCTATGGATTCCGCTGTATCAATAGAACTGCCATGAACTTCGTCGTCGTTCGCTCTTCACCACCAGTAGGCATCATCTCCAGAAGGAAAAAGGCTGTCGTATCCATACGTCATGCCAGTCATTTTAAGAATGCCTATTGGTCCCTTGAAAAACAATAAGAACCCAGATATTATCATAAATCAATAAAATCCCCCCCGGATGCCACGGACCGACCTTGAAAATTGGATGTTATTCTGCTAGCACTCAGCAATCGTCAAGAACTAACAGGCGGAAGTAAAGGCGCAACACAAATAATCACCCGACTGGAATACGGTGCGCTAAATAGTAGAACATAATTTAACTAAGCTTACAGGCAGATGATTTGCCTCAAGGAATTTTAATAATCGAGGTACCTGAATCATTTGGGGACTAGTGCAAGTTTATTTCCTCAGAAAAACCAAAAACCCTTGCTACAAGTCATAAACTTTTCCTTTTAGTCTATAGTAGCAGTTGTAAAGTTAGCGTTAGTGTCAATTATACTTTTGATTTTTGTGCTTCTACTTAAAAGTAAACAGGCCTTGGTTTGATTAATATTTACTTCTTCTTTTGTTGATTAATGATTATAACCATGATATGTAAAGAAAGTTTGAGTATCCCTGAACTAATTAATCTATGAACAAGACCTCGCTTTTCTTTCAATTTGTGACTAAGTAAAAAAAACATTGATGGAATAATAAAAAACATTGAATTAATGGCAAGTCTTTTTAGATTGTAATTTACAAACATGGTTGTCCAACTTTTACAAAGAAAGCAACAGCATATTTACGAGGCACATAAATATGCCTTGTAATGTAACACGAGGCATATGTGTTACATTCACATATGTCTGAAAAGAAAGAAAATCAGGTTTCACTTTTAACTCTTGAACACTTTTATACATTATTCATTCTTAGTCCAAATCTTTAATACCCATTTCATATATTAGGTCACATATTGTGTCAATTACCTATATGTATCTCTAAGCAGTAATTTTATATAATATAAAAGAAGAGTTTTAAAATCCAATAGAAAGTCAAGTAGCAGCTACAAGCTGTGTGTGTCTTAGTTGGTTACATTTTTGTAAAATTAATAGATTAATTACATTTTTGTATGTCAGTGACTGCTCATGAGTGTTTAAACTATTTTCTAATGTGTTCCATAGAAGAATAAGACAAGATAGAAAACTTACTGTAAGACGGTAAATTGAATTTTGTGTATTTCTGTCTCTATTCAGAGATTTCACACCAAAAAACAGCTTTCTAAGAAAAAAAGCAATAAACAGGCATGAGGTATTCAGCTCTGACACCAGCTTTCTGTGGATAAGGTTACTTTGTCCCTTCAAAATGATCAGTCTGCCTGCTCACCTTTTAGCACTATTATTCTTTAATTTAGCGAGGCGGATGTTGCCGGGGACTTAACGAAGAGACGCAGGATTAATGCGATTCAGTCCTTTCAGTGACTGGCCAAATTATGAAAATGCAAAATGTCTTTGTTTTTAATGTGAGAGCACTGAGCGACGTTTCACAAGCCCACAAAGGCAGACGGCTGCTCTTTGTCAATAAGCCTTGAATCATAAAAATGGAGCATATTAGAGATTCAGCTGATAGAGGAATAAATAAAAATAATGCTGTTGATTCAGTGAAGCGAAGTAAACACGACATTTTTGACATATCGAGACTGTGTCGCTTTTTCTTTGTTTCGCTATTTAATGTGTAGGAGGGAAAATCAGTGCAGAGTAATGTGACATATTTCTTATACAGTTAAAATAATCATTAAACGGATCACTGAATGATTAAAATCAGCACTGACCAACGTTTATCAGTTGAACAAGGATCATCAGCACTACTAAAGAATGTTTGAATCTTAATTAAATTAAATTAAAATAAAAAATTAATCATCCTAAAAGAATCACAAGATGGTCCATTCCTAAGAAAAAACAGGAGTGCAAACTGCCAGAGACCATGAAGCCTTGTATTGTGACTCAATTCGGTCTCCTTCTTTGACGGCTGATTTTCTTTTGCCTCTAGACGTGTGTTTTAAAAGCAAATTTCTGTATGATGTAAGCATGTCTTCCCAGGTGTCAGGTTTACATCATTGCATACTGGAGCTGTAGCCAGTAATATCAGAGCTACTGCAGTTTTTTGACTGGACGCCGATTGTGAACTTCCCAGCTGAAGACAAGAACCAGATGTTCTTGGGTGGGTGCTACAAAGCTTTTATTTTCAGTACAACGGTGATATCAGACTCAATACATGTCAGTTTTCATATGACCTACAGACAGTAAAAGCCTCCATTAAGGCCACAATGTATAGTATGTCTTAGGAAGGCAGATTCTCAAACATAAACCTCTGGCTGCGTTCTTGGTGGCTCATCTTTAATCCCTCCATGTGAACCTAACAGCACACTGCCAACTTGACCTCTACACCATAAGCCTATTCATGTCAATCTGACACTTCGCGCTGATGGGAACAGATCCACTTTGCTCCTGACAGGAACAAGGGATTTTACCATAATGAACACTCCAGTTCCCCCAGTTCCACAGAGAAGCCAATGAGTCAGGTCTGCAGGCCCATTTAAATAATGAGAATGAGACTAACTATGTGCAATAGACACAAGAATCCAATAAAAGGCCTGCCAATCATTGTTACTGATCGCATGTCTATCTGCTGAGGAGGAGTGTGACCATTAGACCCACTGTCAGCAGCACCAGCAGCAGCGAAGCCTCTGAATGCAGCCTGCCGGGTATTATTGCAGCGGCTCCATTAAAATGCTTTTGTTTTCCTCCTGTTTCTCCCTCTGTGTTGTAGTTTTACTTACAGTGTTATTCTGCGTCTCCGCTCTCTGCCGCTGAATATTAATGCCCTCTATGCTAATGGCCCTGCACCAGCTGAGGTCGACCAAGCTCCTCCTCTGAATGTTAATCCGCCTTTGTACATTTGCATATGCTTAAGTGTCGAATTCCCCCACAAATCAGCGCAGCTCCCTCCAAACGCCGGAGGTCTGTGCCCTCCGCGCGACTGCACCGAAACAATGTGGTCACACCGTATGCATGGCATCAAACCCACATCACAGCCTGTTTAGATTGCCAGGTCAGCGCAGGTTCACGTTCACTAAAATGAAGGTAATGGGATAGCAGTTGGTCTGGCACAGAAATACAGCCAGCCAGGTAATAAGTATGAATGGAGTAGGTAATAAGGTTGGGATAGAAACAGACCCTGAGTAATCACAGGACCAGGGTCTGCTTTAGTGGCAGCAGAGGTTTCAGTTCAAAGGTGAGCTCAGAACCCGGACAAACATGCGATCAGCTGCGCTGTTGGCTTTTATTAGGCCATATTTCCATGAGACTACGGGGCAGGTACAAAGGTTGTTACTGAAAACAAAACACAACAAAAAAAATATTATCTGCGACCTGAGGAAAGTTTTCTCAGTATGCAAAAAATGCAGGAGTCCAACTGACAAACCCAACAGAGCATGTCACATTAATTTACTAGGATAAATTATTCTCCTTCAGTGGTCGAGAGAGTTATTTTATCAGATAACAGAAATACTGAATCATTTTAATACCTAGGTTATTATTTCTTCTTGTTTGTCCTAACAAAACCAAAAAAGATTAAAATAAAGATAGAACTGCTGCTACAAATAAAAGACTCCAGGTTCTTCAACAAACTCAAGAAAACCAAAACTGTTGCCTCTTGTTAGCTTAGTCTAAGTCTACACATAAACTTGGCTGTGGAAATGTTATAAGAATATTAAGATTACAAATATACTTAAATATGAATATGCTCTTTGCTGGCAGTGTAAAATTTAACTGAATTAATTAGTCAAATCTTTTTCCTGATCCTAATCTTGATTTAGGTTTATGCTCTAGAAGAAACCCCCAGTGAGATCATGTAAATAAATTCACATCAGTCACTATTAAATAAAACAAACTAAACTAGTAGTTAATCACCAGACTGGTGATTAAGGAGAGAAATTCAAAGAAATATTTTGTTGACCTTTAAGCTTACCGTCACCCTATGTATTGTGACATGTATGCTGGAGAATCATAAAATACATTTTAAATGGGCTAAAAATATTTAAGGATCGCTTTGCCTTCTGAAAGTTAAATTCTCTTAGTGTCTAACTGCAATCAAAAAGAAGTGCATCCTGCCATTAGTTCAAGCAATCTGCATGTTGAGGTAAGTGAACATTCATTAGCACAGACTGAGACTGTGATGCATGAGGATTAATGCTAAACTGCAGTAGCAAGATTTAGAAGATTTGTACCTTTATCAATCTTAAGAATTTTCTGGAGGTTTTCAAAATGTTTATACAGAGGTTGAAAGGATTAGAAATTCTAGAAGACACCCCACTAAAATCCCTTGTGTTTTTATTATCATTAGTGTAACTGAGTATAAAGATTTGCTATGCAAAAGGCTTAAGAAGTATATCTGTTGAACAAGACTCAACAGCAGCCCTCAAACCATTGTGGTTTTATTACAAAGACTCAAAGGACTTCAAGTTCAAGTTAAATTTTTTCTTCTTAATGAAACTGTTAATCTATCTCTTAGCTTTGAACTTTAATAGTCAGTTTTTTTCAGATATGAATGAGTCAGAATATTAAATTGTGTGACGTTTTCTTTGGCTTCTATGAAAACAAAACTGACCTGACTGTTTGCAACACCTTTAAGCTGTAAATTTGAGCTAATTGGCTTTAGTTGATTAAGATATTAAATACATGAATGAATAGTTACTTGTTTGTTTTGTAATGCATTTAATTTAATACCCAAAATACAGTGTTGAGCATTGCAGGGTGACTGCAGCTTATCCCCACAATCATGGGGACAGAGGCGAGGTACAGGCTGCAGGTCCATTTAGAGAACCAACATGGAGACAAACAGTCTCACCCATAAGGTCAATTTAGAAACAACAATTAAACAACAGTGTGTGTTTCTGGAATATGGAAAGAAGCCTGTGTACTCAAATAAAACCCACACATGCAGAGGGGAGAACATGCAAACTCCATGAAGAAATGCTTCAGTCGATGTTCAAATCAGAGCCCATATTCATCCAAAGCAGCAGCACTAACAAGCACAGAATGAAGGGAATTGCAATAAAAACAACTACCATTATAATCCATTACTATTTTATTTTTTGAACAAACTCCAAGAATTTTGGCTGGAGTTTGTAAGCAAACTATCAGAAACAGAAAACCAGAAGTACTGTTGACCAGTTAACATAAAACTGACTGTTAAGGTAGGTAACAGAAGGATAGATTATACTGTATGTGCAATCATTAGCACTGGCTCTGCTCTACATTTTATATCTCTCCACCCACATGCATATCAAGTTAAATAAAGACACGTTTTGTTGTAAGATTAAGAAACAAACCTCACTGATGTGAATATGTGTACAGTCAAATGTAAATGTCAGAACAAATAAAGAAGCTCTAATGCATTTCTCATGTCAGACAAGCAAATGCGTGTGTATTGTTGACTTCACTTTAACAACTGTCATTATTCAGTACTACAATAATCTATTTTGATATTTCGCTATAGGTGAGTCTGCTCCCACTATTGTTTGCCTGCATCAGTAGCAGAATAATTCATAGACCCACCTATGCACGTGACAACTGAGAGAATTTCAAAAAGCAGGATTAACATCACTCAACTCTTTGAGCACTTTTCCAGAAGGCAGTGCCACACTGCAGCATAGTAAGAGAACCGATTAAAAACCGACTAATATCAACAGCAAAAGCAGTAGTCCTGAGTCATTTGAGCCTCAGCAGGTTGCCAAGTGCAGTTTGAGCTTTTTGTTGCAGCCAATAATTCCACTTCTTTCAATACATTAAGCATCTATTTGTAAGGTTAACATTTTTGACTGGACCATTGAAATATAGCAACTAGCACAAGTAAATTATCTCACTGAATGCTAAATTTAAACACTATTTTCACATAGTAAACCTACTAGTTTTCTGAAAAATGCTAAAATATGCACACCTACAGTTACTCTTACAAGTATTCCTACACTTTAAACCTAATACATTCTCCAATTTCAGTGTGTTTTTTGTTTTAAAACTTTCACTGAAAAGTGAGGCATGCACATGTATCCAATTCTCGAGTCGGTATTTTGCAGAACCATCTTTCCCCAAGTCTTTATAAATACTGCCTCTACCTCTATTTGAACATACAGAGATTTATAATTTTTTTGCACTATATCTCAAGATTAAATAGAGCGCGGCATTGAAATAAAATTTCAATTGTTGGGAAAGATTTTCAAATAGAATTAAATGGGGACTGTGTCAACCTTTCTATTTGGTTTTACGCTTAGCGAAGCGCTCCTGCGTGAAGATGAACATCTGGCCAGGTCCTATGAGTTTTCCAGGTTTTCTTTCTTGATTGTCCTGTTTTTAGTTCTATCTATCAACTCTAAACTAATTTTCGGTCCCTGCTGAAGGAAAATGTCCCCAAAGCATTATGTAGCCACCAGAAAGTGTCACTTTTGGGGGGTTTGTGTTCCAAATGATAAAAAGTAATAGTTTTTCATCAGAAATAGAGTTTTGCATGTAGCCCAAAAGGTAAAACTCTGGTCTCATCTTAACTTCTCACCTATGTATTTCTTTGTTCTCTTTTTGACTTGTTTCAAACTGCAAATGAAATTTCTAATAACCTCATTTTAATAATAGCTTACTACTTGAAACGTGCCAAAATAAAAAATACTGGATTGCAGAATGCATGACAAATAATTACACTGTCCATATACTGTATTCTACCACCTGAGCTTTGGACCTCTGTAGCTCATCCAGAGTCGTCTTCAACCATTTGACCAATCTCATTAATATTCTTCCTGCCCAGTCTGTCTCATTAGGTGGATGGCCATGTCTGTGGGTCTGCAGTTGTGCCATACGTTTTCCATAGATTGAACAATGCGCTGCAACATGTCCAAATTTGGGATCTTGCTTTTGAATCGATCTCTACTTTAAATTTCAACAACTTTCTCCCTGACGTTTGTTCACCGATATTCTCCAACAAACTTCTGAGTCTGTCACAGAACAGCTGCATTTTGATTGAGATTAAATTATACACAGTATTTTAAATGACTTCTGAAGGCAAATTGTTGCACTGGATTTTATTTAGGGGGTTTCATAGTACAAGGGGATGAATAGAAACCATGCTTTTTACATTTATACTTTGTAATATATTTAGTAAATAATTTGTCCTTTTCCTTATACATTTATTAAATTGTGATGATCTATTACATAAAATCCAAATAAAACTCACTGAAGTTTGTAATTGTAATGTGATAAAATGTGAAGAGGTTTCAGGGTAGTAATACTTTTTGCAAAGCTTAAAGAAAGGAGGTCTAAAATGATCTCCTCCCAAAATTACATATAACATCTACTAGGAATCGTCCCAGTTTTTAAATCTAGTTAAATGCTGGAGATTTTCATTATGGTCTTCAGAAGTGATTTGTGTAGTTCATGCCACATAAATCTGCTTGAATTTCAGTTATTTAAGTTTTATTGCAGCTTATTCACACAAAAAAGATCAAAGATCCCAGAAGTCAAAATAGTATAATGCACACTAAATGTTTTGAAATGAAACAAAAATGAATTCAGCTTATGTAGCGGATAATTCTTAAATTCATGTGCCAGCAGAAAAAGAAGCAAAGGAAATGATCAATAAATTTTTACCTGATTAGTTTAATTATGTCAGAGAATAACAGAACAACAATTTTATCCCAGCAGTACTGTCAATAAACTTAAGAGATATCTTTTGCAGATTTCTCTCCAAAGACCCCAATTGCTTGTTTGACTCTCATACTTCTACTTACATGGTCTAGTTTATTAATGTGAGCTGTCTTTTAAAGTTCAGTGATGAGAAGTGGCAGACTGACTTCTCATGCACGGTCCGGTCCAGCAGCTAACCACATAAACGGCTGCAGCTTCATGTAGAAAGTATGACATGTATCCCCTCAACGTCTTAGTTAAGATACAGGACACAAATATAGCATCGCTACAAAGTTAAGGATTTTTTCTTCATTAAATGAAGCAGTTTTAGGTAAAATTGTGGTTTGGGTTTTGCTTTCATGAGGATAATTATGATATAATTATGTTAAAAGCCTGAACCCCGCTATATGGCACATCTGGATTCAAACAAAACTCAAGGCTTTTTTTTCTCTCCTATAAGACACAATTTTCAGTAGTCAAACAATATGCACAAAGCATATGATGTATATCCTGACTACTGAAGACAGAAGGAAAGAAAGATAGAAAGAAAAAAGACAAAGAGGAGGCTGAAAATGCAACTCAAGCCAACAGCAACAAAAAGATGAAATATATTTTAAAAAATACAGAATTTTGCAGGGTAAAGTATTGGTTTAAATGGTAGTGCACCTAGAGCTGTGCAAACGTCTGGAAACCTGTGCCTACATGTCCATGTGTCTGAGATTGTGTGCGTGGTGATTGCACTTGGTTTCTGGGTATGTGTGCTACAGGAGTTGAGGTCCACTGGGGCTCTGCATGAATAATGCATCAGACTGAGGCTGCTGCTGCTGCTGCTGCATCACAGCAACATTGCCTTGGTCGGTCTGCTTAAAGTTGCAAGTTTCTCCTCTGGAAAGTCAGTTTCTGTAAGAGACTGCAGTAACTCAACTGGAGCCCGAATTTAGACAAAAATAACTGCAGGAAGCACAATTCAGTTTCAAGCATTTTATAAAAACACTGATTTAAAGTATCAAATATGTAAAATTTTAATTGGAATACAACATATTAAAAGCTGAAACAATATGCTGATTATTTAGTTTATAATAGAGCTACATTACATTGCAAAAACTTGATAATGACTTGTTATTGCTGAATGGCAATATTAATATGCCATCAACACAAATATTCCTTGTTATTCTCTTTCTTTAACATCTTCACAATGTTCTCACCACTTGTCTTGAGCTTTAGGAAAATGTCAAGATCTATAAGAGGTGTTCGCCTGGGGAGACTGAAAGTCATCCAAATAGCCAAATATTTAATTGGTAATCAGAAATGGAAAGCATGGCAAGTGAAATATGCAGTGATGGAGCATTTGAGGTATATTTCTGTTTTATTTTACACCATATATAAGAAGAACATGTTTCTTTTGGCATCTTAGAATTGCTATATTTACAAATTTCCACATTTTTGTACAAGCAGAAGTTTGGACATAGAATTACATTTTAAAATTTTTATGGTGAAATCTTGAAATATGAAGAACAGGGATAATTTAAAACTAATTCAAGATTGTTATTGCTTTTTGCTTAAGATGTCCATCTCTTTTAAACTTGACATGTCAGATGAACTTTTTATCTGCAGATTCACACATGTTTGATCACGGAACAGCTGCCGGAGACAGATGCTCTCCATGCAGCTCACAGTGGGATCACCAAAGGTTCAGGCTGGATGACACTATACGCCACACACGCTTAGAGCCCAACGACTTGAAGCATCAGGAGACTGACACGAAATTAATTCGTCCCCATGTGCAATCATAAATTTGCAATCAGGACCACTTTCATTGAGGAAGTTTGGCTTAAACGGGTTGAACGGTGGATTTGCGCTTTAGCAGAAACTCGTCCATGAACTTAGAAACTCTTTTCCAACGGTTTATGGAAATATTTTAAAGCCAGGCAATATGTAAATGTATGCAAATTAAATAGGTTACATGAGGTGATACATCTACTTTGCCTCAGTCACTGCAGCCTAGTCGGATAGTTTTTTTCGACTTCTTTATTTTAAATCCCACTCTTCAGTTTCCTCTAAGCGCACCCCCTTTTAAAACCTGTGTCTTCCATTAAAACTGTCAAATCCTGCTTTCACTGGAGTTTCCCGCTTACGGTGGATCACAGGTGACACTTGTGCAACGCAGTTTAGCACTTTAAATTGCCACATGTACGCCTCTCCTGCACTAATCATTTTATTTTGTCACTAAAAATGGTACCTATTTGTCCCAAGATTAAAATAAGTGCTGCGTGTTTGCAGCGTGGACTTCACACGCTGCTGTTTACTTTCACCTCAGGAATGTTTGGCACTTTGGCATCCGTATGTCCTGAATGACGGACCGTCACAGCTTATCTCTCTCTCCAAACCCTACTCTTCCCTCCCTCCCTTCCGCGTCGTGGACCTTCCAACTCTGCCTCTTCCAGTGTCCCGTTTTCGTGTGACGGCCACGTCCGGCGGACTCACCTCTGTGCGCGTCTGCAGCCGCTTGTTCATCTCGTAGATCCGATACTCGGGCTGGACCATGTAGGGCGAGTGTCTTCTGTAGAAAGGTCCGAACGGAGAGGAGTAGAACGGGTCGTGGGTTGGGTTGGACATGGTGGCTCCTGGCGAGGCGCACGGCGCGATTTCAACATCCAGCGGACACAGCAGCGCACATGGGAGTGCGATGCTCTCCGACAAGCCCCAGTTGGAAGCAGCCGCTGTCGAGGCTGAGCTGCACTCTGCAAGTTGGCCTGCCTAGTTCCCTGCTATAGCGTGGTGCCGGAGGAGGGAGGGAGGAAAGCGAGGGGGAGGAGGTGGGGGAAGCGGCGGAGTTGGGTGGGGTGGGGGGGCTTGAATTGAAGGGGGGAGGAGGGAAGCCAGTTTCCTGTTCCCTCAAGACCTACTCTCAGTTTTGCACTCTTGCAAAGTTCAGTGTGTGGTGTTGCACGCGTCTCTTTCTTTGTGTGTTTTCATGTTTGTTATTGTTCAAATTTCACATGTTGGATCGAGAGTAAAAAACAAGAATGTGCCCACATTTAATTCCTATTAATATTTTCAGCATATCACATGTAAGGGAGCATAAACAGACATGAAGCCACGGCCGGATTTAGGAGGATGCTAGCCTGGGTTGGGACCAATATGGTGCCCCCATTTTCTTTTGCAATTACAAAATAACAATGAACCTCTTTAGAAAAAACATTTCTCTTCAAGAGGTTTAATTTTAGAAAGCCAAAAAAAAAAAGAGAGGATTTTGTTGTATGTTTAGTAAAGGATCCAAGTTCAGAGACTGTGGCAGAACTGAAGAGTTTTTCTAATAATGAATAGAAAAGGAAATTTAGAGGGGAATCATGGGTCATGCAGAGTAATGGAAGAATCCAGCAACGAACAATGAAATCCACTCAGTGTATATAGTGAGGCAGTGGTGGAAAATGACAAAGGAATCAGATGAACTAATCAGGGGAGAGGAGGAATAGCTGTGGCACAAAGCAGGCTGGGAAACTGAGGGAAAGAGACTAATTAACACAAAGAAGCTGAATTAAGAGTCAAATAAACTATAAATAAAGGTGAACAGACTAACAAGGATCTAAGACAACTGAATCCAACTGAACTAGGAATCTAAACACAAAACATAGATTTAGAAGACTCCCTTTTAGTAATAATGAACATAGAAATGAGCAGAATATGACAAGACCTAAATGACATAAACTAGAAAGGAAAGTAGTTTGTATGTTTTTTAGACTGGGTTTTTCAAGTAGAGAAAAAACTCAAGCAGAAACTGTGTCTTTCTAAAAAAGAAATTCTAAAAAGAAATAAAAAATAAAGATGCACTTATTGCATTTATTCAAAAATAGACGTGAAAATTTGTTATCTTGTTATCATAGTTAATTTGTGCAAACATGAAAAACTATCTTTATAAATACATTTAATATGTGCAATCACTTTATGTAAAAAAGAAAAAAGGGTTTCGGTGTAAGTACCCCTTCCTTCATTAGCGAGCTGCTGTTGTCACTTTATCACAGTTTGATGAGCACTAGCTGCTATTTCTTCATTTTTCTCTGGAGCTCCTATATAAATGACTTTTTCCAGACGTCTTTGTTGTTTTTCTCCTAAAAAAAAAGTGGTTTTATGAAGTATATCATTTTTATTTGTGTCTTTGCAATTTTTATATATTTATTTTGCTAAATTAAAAAAAGCAAAATGCACATCTTACAACTTTCAGTTGTCCTACTAAAGCCAAACAGGTCTCTATATATTTCATACTTTAACTTCACCAGCAGAGTAGAAATACTGTCCTTTTCTCTCAGTGGGCTCACAACATTTATGCTGCATGAGGCATAGCAACACACTAAGTGACTCTACTGGAGAATGGAAAGTAAAACCATTCGTACATCAATCAGGCATACTTTAGCACGTATGCAATAAACTACAATGCTCTCTGAATCGTTCTATCAGAACCATCAGTCAGAAACATTCACTTTTTCAGAAATTTGAGATACAGTCACTTCTGTTAGATTGAACCACACTTCCTACCTCTGTGCATCAATGAGCCTTTACCTTGTCCACTTGTTACTGTTTTGCACCACTTTTGATACTGACCACTGGAGACCTTAAAAGAATTGCATTCATCTAACCATCACAATTTGGTCCATCTCTCAAACTGGCTCAGTTAACCATTTTTTTCTGCTTCTACTAAATAAATATTAAGGACTGAATTAATTTTGCTGTCACACACCCCCCCCCCCCCCTCTAACAAGTGTCATAGGTCAGTGGTGTAATATTATTCCTGATTGGAGTAAATGATATTTGTCAGATAAAAGAAAAAAAGGCTCCTACAATGCGAGGTAAGATAAAGCTCTGGATGAAGCTCAAAAAGAACAATGTGTGGGTTGACAGAAAAACAAGTCAAAGCAGTAAAAAATCTTCCTGAAGATTTATTGTCTCCTGACATGTTGATGTCCTTTTTTACTGCGCAGGCAGCCTGACACAAATACAACCTTTGTTGAGTAATTTTCAGAGGAATCCCTTTGTGTTCTTGTGGCATCTTCTTCTCAAGTTGATACCATGGTCAAATGAAACATCTCAGTGGTGGAGGGGAGAAACACAAAGCTGTCTGTAAAATAATCTTCCAGCCACTTCTTTCAGGGGTCTGCACATCTGCCTCCATCTCATCCTATCCTTTGTTTCTGGCTTTATTACACTAACTCTGAACATCCTTTACTACATCAGTGAATCTCCTCCCTGGTGCTCTTCTTCTTCTCCCCTCTGGCGTCTCCATATTCCTGATCCTTTGTTATGTTAAAGTTAGCTTGTATGGTTCAATTCAGACAGAATTAAGACTGTGTTGCAATGTCAAAACTGACCAGTGCTGGATGGGTTTTGCAGAGAATGTGTTCTGGTGCACAGTGGGCTTTCCATTATATGTGATAGAGAGTGAGAGTTCCTTTTTAAGAGCATTGACAAGACTTATTGTCATAGCGACCAAGTATGACTTAGATGGAGCACAGAAGACTATGGGCATCAGTTGCAGCAAATCCATAACATGTTATTGCTATTGTGCCCCACCCAAACTCTGACTAAAACCATAAATGATCAATGTACACTCACTACTTTCTCACCATCCAGCAACCATCAATCCACTCTTCTCATGCAGAAGACATTTTATCCGCACTCCGGCCCCCAGCACATTGTAAACTGCTGAAGTAGAACTCAGAGCTCAGTGAGGAGGGATGAACAGGTCCAAATCGATCCAAGAGACCAAAAAGAAGTTGTGGGTTTTTCACACTGCAGCCCGTCTGCAACATGCATCAGAAAACATCTTACTGTATTAATCAATGAGCAGAAGGAGGAAGAGTGATCAGCAGCTAGAAGAAAAGCTGTAGACAGCAATGTGAGAGAGCAATGCGTGTCTGTGTGTGGTTGGGGTAGTCATAGTGAGATTCATTGAGTTCTAGGAGTGAATGTTCAATTCCAGGAAATTCAATTCTAGGAAATCTACTTTGGGTTTTTCCTATTGTGATCCTCACACTTTGAAACAATTTAGAGTAAGATAAGGGAACTTTCACTTCAAATTTCATACAAAAAAATGTAAAGCCAAAAATGTCAACATTGAGTAACTGCAAAGACATAATACAGTTTAAGGTTGTTTTATGCATTTCTAATGTATTGTGCTATTTAGTTTTCTAAATTTAGTTTATTTAGTTTTCTAAATCTTAGCATTCTGGTAAGACCATTCTGAGAGGAAGCTGCTGACATGCTAGAGATCTTCTCAAGGGTCTTGTTCATGACTGAAGGAAAAATGGAGTGAGAGCTCAATAGGCGGACTGGTGCGGCGTCTGCAGTGACATGATGGTACTGGCCTGAAGACAGAGCTGAGCTGAAAGGTGAAGCTCTAGATTTACAAGTTGATCTACGTTTCACCCTCATCTGTGGTCACGAGCTCTGGGTTGTGACCGAATGAAGGAGGTGGAGGATAGGAAATGAGTTTCCTCTGCAGGGTGTCTGGGCTCTCCCTTACACACAGGGTGAGAAGCTCAAAGTAGAGACACTCCTCTTAATCCTGAAAAAAACCCTTTCTATGTTTTCCTTAAGGTAAAGTAATTTTATTTGTAGAGTGCATTTTCAGCAAGGTAATTCGGAGTGCTTTGCATGATTAGAAGGAAAATAAAACAACAAACCAAACATTCCATTGAAGTGTCAGAGTAAGGAAAAATGTTGACATGTTGAAAAACAGGCAACAATTTAGGATGTTTCAGTTGTTATTAATCAAAGGCAGCTCTAAACAGGTGATTTAAAAGAACTCAGCGTTTCAGTAAAACTCAGCGTTTTCAAGTTTTCTGGAAGTTTGTTCCAGATTATAGGAACATAAAAATTGAATCCTACTGTTTGGTTCTGATTCTGGGGATGCAGAGCAGACCAGAACCAGACGTTCTGATAGATCTGGAAGCCTGATACAACAACAGCAGATCTTTAATGTACTGTGATTTATAAAATAATGAAAAGTATTTTAAATTCTATTCTCCAAGCTACAGAGAATCAGTTTAAGGACATTTTTAGAACTGGTGTGATGTTCTGGGCTCTATGCTCCTGGTTTTAGTGAGAATGTGAGCAGCAGCATTCTGGATCAGCTGCAGTTGTCTGATTAACTTTTAAGACAGACCTGGGAAGACACTGTTGCAATAATAAATTCAACTAAAGATAAATGATGGATGAGTTTCTCAACATCTTATCGGGACATTAGTCCTTTAATTCTGGAAATGTTCTTCAGAAGGTCGACTTTGTAATTGTCTTTATATGTTTCTGATGTTTCAGGTATCAGACCAACTCAGATACATTTTGTTTGGTTGCATAATGCATAGTGAATTCTTAATACTATAATACTATAATACTTAATACTAGTGTTAAGGGGCCGAAACTATACATATATTTTGTGTTTTCAAATTAAGATATTTTAAATACTTTAAAATAGTATTTAAAGGTTGGAAAAAGTCCTTATAATTTCCAAAGTATAAGCATCTTTAACTTTTCAGATGCTTCTTCAGTTGTGGGTTAACATTATAGAAATTATAGTTAATGATAATGACATTTGTTTCTAGACAGTGAAGCAGTATCACACATTTTAAAGTAAGAATTAATTTCAACTTTTGAAAATGTATATTTAGTAGGTGTGTTGATAAAAACGAGCATTTCTTGCAGACAGAGTTTAGTGACATCTAGAGGTGAAGCTGCAGGCTTCAACTAACTGCACATTCTAAATCTGAAAGCACATCAGAGGTTGTGTTTTGGGACTAACCACTAAAATGCAACGCAAATACAAAGCAGCCAGTGGAGCCGGTGTTTAGCTAGAGAATTGGGGTCTTTGCACAAACCTGCTGATGCAACATGGAGGAGGAAGAGGACACATTTTATCTGCAGAAAAACATCAACAGTGTTTGTTTTTGTTCACGCTGTCAAAAATAAGAGTACAAGTATGATTTATTTATTATATTTTTCCAATAAATTAAGATATTAACCGGAATTACAATTACAAATGTAAACACATACATTACATTTATTGACTTATTTCAACATGAAAACATGATCTTAAAAAAATCCTGACCCCCTTCTGCTTTGAGCTATGAGGAGTAAATCTCTGAAGACCTGATGATAACACACAGATGCTGAACCACACGGCTAACGAGCCTGCATACACAAACTGGGTTTATGTGAGAAATGAGTTCTTAATACTGTATTGATTGTGTTGCCTCTGGTCACTGCTGCTAATGACGGAGTCTTTGTACCTGGCTAGTTATGCACCATAATTTGTGATTAAAGGAAGATGAGGGAACATTTGCTTCTCTGACTGCAGCAGCGAGAGAACACATCCTGCAGTGTCACTCTACATCTACATTCCAAATGTGTGTTTGAATCATGTCAGAATTTTGGTGTTTAATTTAGCAGCTAGACAGAAATATTTCTTACTCTTCTGCTTTTTAAAGGCAGTCTTCCACTGTCAATAAATAGTGCTTTGAAAATAATGCCCTGTTATTTAAGAAGTAAAGTGACAGAAAATGAAATATCACTCTTAGGAGAAATACTATGATGGTGCTTTTTAATGGCATCAATAAAACATAATTTTTAACATTGTTTAGAACTTCGGCATAAAACTCCTGATGTGATGGTTTATCTTTCTTCTTTATCTTTCTGTCAGTGCTCTACTGTGGTGAAGAATTTTGTCTCTGAAAGAAAGGAAGAAAGAAAGAAACCGAGAAAAAATAAGAAAGACAGAACAAGAGAAAGAAGGAAAGAAACTTATTTTTGGTGGAACAATAAGGGCAGCAATTTCTGATTCTGCTGAATATTTCTGATGTAACTGTTACAATAATCTTAGGACAAAAAAGATTTCTCAATTTAGATTATTTTACAATTACATGAGCAATTCAGTTGTACAGTTTATTTACATGCCAATATGTTAAGAGTTTTTAATTACTAATACCAAAAAGGAAATTGTTTGAAATGATTTTATGTAACAACACTGTAACGTCTAGTTAATGTATTCAGTTTTATTACATTTGCATCATCTGATGGTGGATTTTTAACTGTTTACACTACACATACAATACAGGTAGGAAATCTGATGTTAATGACCAGGAATCAAGAAGAACTGACGATGCATTTATTTCTTAATATAGAGTTTTATTTCTCACTGAAATATTAAACCACAACCTGAATCAGGAGTCAAATGATAGGGGCAGAATAAGGATTAAAGACATGGACAAAAACAGGAAATGGGATCTAGACTAAATATTTAAAATGTAAAGTTGTATTGGTTTTTTTTTCGTATATTAAACAAAACACGCCAAGAGATGGTGTTATTTTTTTATCTAGACATGACAGAGCAACGCTGCAAGTCTTGGATTTAATCATTGATGCATGAACTGTTGCAAATGCTGCCAATTTGATGATTTCATGAGAAATAAACAAAAATTAAAGCTAGTTGAAAATGTATTACAATCAAGGATCCTGCACAAAAGTGAAAGCAAATAACTTAATCTATTTACTTATTGTTGTATCCATTAATCATCTAAACAAGAACAATCAGAATGGTTCCTTTTGTTACTGTGACATATTTTTGACTTAAACCAATACTGTTTATCTTTATTTCTTTATTTAGAGACAAATTAAGTGTTATTTGATAGATAGCATACATAGGTTTATATATTCCAGTATACTTTATATATGAAATTGTGGATTTTAAATCTGGTTAGGATGTTTAATCCCATTTTAGCATCACCAAATTTCTATTACCCTGGTTAAATATGATTTTCTTACTTGTATCCTCAACTCAAGATGTGGTAATACATCCCTGCTAAACACACAACCATAAACAGAAAATATGTAATTTTGAACAATTAGGCAATTATTTCTTTTTGCAGCATATTTAGTTTCTATGCAACACAAATTATCTTGCATAGTTCCAACACTATATCCAATAAACATGACTTTGTAACACATTCCACATCTGTAATCTTTACTAGACATGTCAATTTTGTGATTGACTGTGACAGTATGTGTACCTAATATGAAAAATGTCCATACCGGACACAGCGAAGTGCAGTGAAAATCTTTTTGTGGCACAGTGATTAAGATTTTCTCCATGCTCTCCACCGTGACAGATCAGGCCTGGGCTGAAAAAGTGGCCAGAAGAATCTAAAAATAAACAGACATTCAGACCGACTGTAACGATGCAACCGAATCTCACATTAACTGCACACACTGGGAATTAATGAACAGCATTTATGAAGTCTGACTTTTAATCCAAAATGGCTGAACGGGGGGAAAGCAGTCTGAATCGAGTGAGATAAAAGTTGTAATCCAAACGCCTCAGGCATCCGGTCGGGTAATTAAAAAAAAAAAAGTTTGAAAAATCTATTAATAAACCGTTAATTAAAAACTACATTTTTAATATCTCAAGACCTTTTCAATTGACATTTCTAACAGGATTTACTTGCTCGCCTAAAGCGCTTATTGCTTGAGTGTAGCTGCAGTACGGTACATTGAAGTGAACAGCTCATTTACCACATTTCAGTATTAACCTGGTCATAGTGCAGTTGATCACAAACACATAATGTTGACTCCAGAGATGATGTGATGTACAGTAGAGGAGCAATGATACAGAAAATGACTAATTAGGATTTTTCATTAATAGCTCAAATTTCTTCTATGTTTTTGGGACTATATGAAAGTCCCAAAAATATCTGCTTGAATAGTTAAATTCTTCATGTAGGTCTGAAGTAAAGCCCTGACCATGCTAGAATGTGATCTATGGTTTGTTTTTCTTTTTTAAAATCACAATATCAGGTTCAAGCTTAAACAACCAATAGTTGTACATTCAGTTATCTGTCTAAGACTTAACAACAAGCAGAAACAATACATATCTAATAATAATATGCTTATCTTTTCTTTTTAGAAATATTGGGCATTTTAGGAATAGATGCTGAGTAACATAGTGTTCATCACATATGGGGAAAAACCAAAATTCTCTAGATATCTTAGGAATTAATCATCCTTTGACAGAGCCAGAAAAAGACTGCACAGAACCCTGGGCAGAATTTTATTTGGGAATCACCTCCAGTTAAGATAACTGACTACCAAACATCAATATCTCTTATATGTCATCCATGCTTGATGTATATGTATTTATTTGTATGCTACTTTTACCGCAGCTTAATTTAATGATGACTTTGAACTAATGGGCCAACAGCAAATTCAGATTTTATGAGTAGTTGGTAAAACCACGCCAACTCTTCTAACATTTAAAGCAATGACATTTTCCCAGAGGCTGAATTTACCAGTTCCAGAAATAAAGTTTTAACATAGAAGGTTTGCAAAACCCTAAATCTTATGTCATGGTTATGACTGTTAACTTCTCTGTTCTGTTATTACTAATAACTAATTAATTTGTATTTTTTTTATTTTATTGACAATTACATAAGAGCGACAATAAATTGTGTACTTCAATTAATTAACAACGTTGAGCAGCATAGTTGCAATTCTTGTATCTGGTGGATTGAGGTAAACATTTGATAACACAAATGGCAGCTAATAATGTGTCAGGTTGTACTGTGTCTTGGCATTTTAACTTCCCAGGCTGCATTTTCTTTCAAATACTTTAAATATAATGTATGAAATATGTTAAACAAAAAAAAACTGCAAGTAGATGAATTTGTGAATACTGAACTATGTCCAGTGTGTGTTAGTTTCAATTTAAAGCAATGCTTGTGCATGTAAGTCTAAGGCTTTATGCAGCAATAGATTTAAAACAAAAAATATTCTAATGTTTATAATAGTTTTTATAATTAGATTCCAAAATCAGTAAAATCTCATGATGTCCATCTTTGATTGAGTTAATCACACAAATCTAGGAGAAGGCTGCTCCATATGGCTCCACATGAGTCACACAAGAAGCAATAACAAGACATTTAATGGTGAGTAAACATTTTCAGATTAGTGTTTGGGATTTTTTACATCATTCACATGGTTGCTTTCTTCTGCTGCTCTTGCCTTCATTCCCAATCTGTGTCCTCATGCAGGAGTTCACTGAGCTTTTTCCAGGGGAACATCGCTACTGTTTAAATTCAAATTAGCTTAAGACGATTCTGAGGTATTCAACAATTCTGCATTTCCTCAAACTGTCTATAGTACAGCTCCTTCTTTAGCTTTTTTCCAGAAAATAAATAAAAAAGACAGCTCCCTGTGACCACCCCCCACACACTGCCACTCACACACTTTTACAGCCCACTTTCCTCTTTTCCACAATATATTCTTCCGACAGGTGTGGAAGCTCCTTCAGTCAAATGCAAAGTAACAAAATCTGTTTTTGCTCTACATTTTACCATCCAGATCCAACCAGAAATATTTTATTGTAGTCTTGATAAACAGAACATCAAGATTTCTGAAAGTCTTTTAATGTCTTTTTCAAATCTTTCAGCTTTTTCATACATATTTACAACAGTCCTTCTACCTAACCAACACAACAACCACTGCAGTTTATTGACTTTAAGGTTTAAACAAAATGAGGAACATGGACAAGCAGAGAACAAAAGGTACTATTGTTCTAGAATTTCACAGCTTATGGATACTGACTACTATCTTTTTCATTCTTTTTCAGTTAACTGTTTTAAATAATAATGACAGATAAAACAAAACCAAGTGAAAGCTACCTTTTGTTTAGTTTAAAAGCCAAAAGTCATGTCTTTAAGTAAAAGAGTATAAATAAAACGCAGTATTGGAGAAATTGTTTGTGTGCTGTGTGTCTTTAAGAATCACGTTGTTGGTACCAGTTTATAATTTCAACCTCCATTGGAAACTAAGTATAACATTTGATGGATACAGTTCAAGTACCTTTTAACGTTCCTCACATTTGTCATTTTTACACTGAGAATGTTTTTCTTATTGAAACAAACTGTTGATTAGTTTTGAAGACAAGGACAAAACTAGATTGTAGAACATTTTGACAGTAAGTTTCTTCACTAAATAACTGCTTTGTCCTGAACAAAACCAGACTCACAAAAACTGTTTATCAGTATTCTGTACAAAACTGTTGTGAGAGAACACTGAATGAAATTCAAATATAAAACCAGAATGGGTCGGCTGTTTATGGAACAGATGGCAGAAGATGATCTAATGCAAAATTTTAAAATAAGTAAAGCTATTATCATCTTTAACCAGTAAATACATCTTATTACATAGTCATTTTTTTTTATTTTGTTTCATAAATGTTTTGTAATTTATGAAGCAAAAACAATTTAAATGACAAATACTCGTACATAAGCTCTGATTTGTACATTCTTAGCTCTTCCATTGGATGTGTTGTCACTGACATAAACTACCAACATTAGTTATCACATTTTTATGCACTTCAAAAAACACTCATTTATAAAGAACGGTTATTTATTTCCTGATGCAAAGAAAAAGGAGGACATAAATGCAGAAATATGAAGACAGAAAGCAAGTAGGAGTCAAAACTTCATATTCATTAATGAGAAAAATTATAATAGGAAAACTTGTTGCACAAAACAGAAATCCATCAAAGGAGCTAAATCTGCAAACCGTCAAGAAAGTACTCTTAAACAAGCATAAACAGAGACAATGAACGAAGGAAAGCCAGAGAGCTTTAGTACAAACTGCAAGAAATGATTAAGTGAATTGACAGATGTGGGTGTTGAGAAGTAGGTGATAACAATATAATCTAGAAATAAGAAGATAAATATCTAGGTTTTCACATCTGTGTACAGAAATTAAACAAAGGCAACATACAGGAAAGCAGACAAATATAGGAAACAGTTCTGATGAATGGAAATAAAATCATCATCTAGCAGTAAATGCATTTGCAAATGAAACCACACACAATGAGAGGTGATTAAATCTGGCCAATCGGAGATGAGTTTGGCAACGTTCTTAAGAGGAATGAAATTCTCAAGAAATGTTACATTATCAAACAGGTAGTGAGATTTCTGACTCATTAGAGAACAGCAGTGACACAGTGAATGATGAAGATGTGTCACACTCTCAATTTCAAATGCAAACTCATGAAGGTGCAGAAGATGAGTTTGTAAAGTAGCTGCTGCATTCTGTTCTAAAATAAACAACAATTCTGCTTGTGTCTTTTTAATTGAAAAACATAACACTTCATTGTATTCTTTGTTTCACCAGTTATAAATAAATCATTTGTTAGCTTTGTTCTTTTATTGAAGTAATCTGCCAGAATTAAGCTAGTTTATTTTTTTCTTTCTTGAGTTTCAGGACAAACACAGGATAAACCACCATGCACACACACTGTCAAGAACAACTGAGAGTGAGCATTATGAACCCTAAGAGATAATGTCAAGGTCTCGTTTTGACATAATTACAAATATATTTAGCACATTGCATTCAAAGCTCAAAACTTCCCTTAGTTTCCCAGTTCATATACAGTTTACATGCACAATTTGGAGGTGGGACCTCTTCTCACCAGCTGGGACGTCCATTCAATGGGAAGCACACTGTATAATTATCTTTATGGGGTATTTTTTTGCCACATAGAGTTTGGATGAGATTATTTTCACTTAAGCCACAGTTTTGTACAGATGCCACATGCAAAGCAGCGTTAAAATAAACGACATGGAGCGCTGCCAGCCCTGTGTGAGTATTGTTAGGTTGGCATTTGGCCAGTGTGGCAGGAGACTTTCTTCAAATTCTCTGATGAGCAAACCACCTTCACACCCGCTGAGCATCATGGAGAACCAATCACAGCTACTACCAAAGTCCCCAATGTAGAACCCTGGATCCAGAAAAAAAGTTTTCTTCAAAGGAGTCGGGAAACACTGACTGTCATCATATCGTCACCTTACTAAAATAATGGCCAAAGTCTACGGGGGAATTTTCCCCCCATAATAGCCACATTTTTCCACGTTTTTTTTTGTTTTTTGTTGTTTGGGGTTTTTTTTGCCAAAATTACTTATGGCAAAAAACGACATTTGATATGCATTGATGCACCCAGATGACATCTCTAAGAAACAACAGAGACAGTCCATGTTCCTGCTGATTTTTTATGTTGTGGCTTTAAAGGTTGGTGTGATTTGGACCAAACAGTTAAAACTAACTGTGAGGAACTCTTATCTTTAATCTGTGCCCATATTTTGCTTCTGTTCATCATGTTTTCTCACTTAATATCTTTTCTAAGCCTGATTATTTCTTTTTTTTTTTTTTTTTTTTTTTTTGTAACCCCTCCAGGGGGTCTTTTTGTGGGCTCTAGTGTCCCTTTTCATGAAGTAGGCTGACAGGAAAGGGGGAGGGAGAGGGGGGAAGACATGCGGTAAATGTCGCCGGGTCCGGGAGTCGAACCCGCGACAGCCGCGTCGAGGACTTGAGGCCTCCAAATGTGGGTCGCGCTAACCCCTACGCCACCACGGCACGCCCTAGCCTGATTATTTCTGACATACTTTTGTTTGCTTCATTTTTGTTTCTACTTTCTCAGCCATGACAAAGCCGAAAGGAATCAGATGTCAATAAACTGAGCACAAAGCCAAATGTTCCTTGAGAGTTTGCTCATTTGGAAGTTGAAAATTTGCTGGAGGTTTGGAGCTTCAACAGTTGCTAGATACGTCAGATGCATCAAGGATCAGGAGAGAGAGGTGCTTTTAGTTGTGAGGGAAACCAAACACTTGTGGATGAGAATGGAAATGGGTCAGGACACATATAGACTCTGCTTCTGCTGGGTTTCCTTTTGGTGTTACTATGGTAACATATCCTGTCTTCCTAGCTACCTACCTACATACCTAACTACCTACCTGCCTTTAACATACAAAGTACACCTTTTTGCTCCAGGTTTTGCACCTGAACACACCAACGCTGCTCCAATTCGGAAGAACTCTCAAAACATCTTTTCATCTTTCAGAGCAGAGGGCGGGAATGTAAAGTTATTTCTATGTTTGATGTAACTGCTGCTGCTGCAAACAATCAACACTACTTTGCTTTTTTCTTGCTCTTTCTTTTTGAGGAAAACCTATCACCACATGCAGAACACCTGAGAATATTTTATCACCAGAAGAAAGAATCTGATTGTATTAATAAAAGAAGCTGACTGGAGATTGACAAGTAATGATGAAGCAAATTAAGTGCTAAGAATAGAGCACAAGCTTATTAAAACTGGAAATACTGGGAAACTGTAACCAGTATCAAGCTGCTTGTGGAGAAGGAAAGTAAAAAAAACTTGTAAACTCGATTCTGAAAACCTGGAAGCGTGTCCCCTATTTTGAGCACACAACTGTTTTCCAAATATGGATGAAATATACCCCGGATGCCGGAGCAGCAACTTCTATGGTGGAATCTCATTAGCATCGTAATAGCTTCCAGGCTCATTTGCATTTTGCCGTGAGTGATTTTTCTCTCACACTCTTTCCTCTTTGCCGCTGGATGGAATAATAATAATAATACCAAAAAAAAAGAAGTAAAACTTTAAAGCACTATATTTTATTTCATTATTTAAGTTAAACAAATTGTAATTGAAAAGCACTTTTCAATTAGGCCATTCCCTCATCCTGATGACAAATGAGTCTTCCAGTTGTGTCAAGCAATTATAGAAAGACACACAAAACTACAAACTAATATTTGCGCGCAGGGATGGCAAATTAGTCTAAACAGATTAATAGAGGAAGTAGATGCTTTTAGTTCTGTTTCAGAAATAGCTTGTGTGGGCTTCGATGGGGAGTAGGATCACATTTTCCCCAACGTTGTGAGCTAAGGGGTGAAAATAATACGACATGAAACAATACCCATGGCTGATAAAATGATTTAGCTCCAAGTTCTGAAAATGTCAAACTATATTTGAAGTGAACAGGCAGAGCTGGTGGTACCTGAAGGCCGCCTTAACAGATGCTAACATGTCTCTGCATTGAGAACAAGGAAACAAACATCCAGCGCAGCTTGTTAGACATCCACTCTGCCTTTCTTATGCTGAATTTTTGCAGCTCAGCGAGCAAAGAGTTAATATTTTCAACCAGTTCTGCCTCTGAAACACACACAGTCACACACCCGCACACACCCCCCACACACACACATATCCCCACAACCCATCACCCCTGATCACACTCAGACACACGCACCCCCCACGCACACACACATGCACACACACAAACCCATAATTCCCAACACTACATCCCTCCCCCCCTCTTCCTCCTCCTCCACCACCTCCTCCTCCTGCCTCCCTGGGCTCACCCTCCCCTCCTCCTCCTCCTCTATTCTCCATCTCTGCCCTCCCTTCCTCCCTCCTTCCCTCTCTCCTTTCCTCCTCCACCACCGCCCCCCTCAGGTCAGTTAATAAGCGAGCCTGAGCCTGTGCCTCAGCTTGGCTGTCTGGAGGACATGCAGAGCAGTGTCTCCTGGGAATTGGCTCATGCAGAATGCTGCTCCACTGAGAGAATGGAATTTTACCCTCGCTAGGGCTCCCAGCCGCACCGCACAGCAGGAAACCTGACAGACATGCACACACAAGTGCACACGCCTGCACACCAACACGTGCTGCAGATCGGCACACAGAAGTACCAACATGGCTGCCCCCAGGGGTGCGTTTCCTGAGACGGCTCCCTGTCCCCTTTAAGTAAAGTGACCACTACCTAAGAAAAACACTTATTTTCTCCCTGAATCATCAAGAAGCCATCATTAAGTTAATGGCGACACAGTCTTCGGGGATGTGTGGTAATAGTCTGTGATGCACAAAAGCTTCCTTTTCACGACAATGTAAACACACACAGCTACGAACGCAGGGACATCAGTGGTACAGTGCCGCTAATGAGTTGCCCTGTAGATTCAGAAACAGTGGCTTTTCCTCACTTCTGTCTCAACTTCAAATGTTGAGAAAGTCTCCCCCCCACCCTGCCTTCCCTCTGCACTTCCACCTCCCCTTCTCTTTTAGTCCTCCTCAAACCCACAGCTCCATCTATTGGTGTCTGTGGGTTATAGGGAAGAATCTGTAAGTGACGGAAAGCAAACACTGAACTACTGGAATTGATTCAGACGTACATAAACAGATATTCTACCAAGCCGGGACTTTCCTGTAAATTAAACGGGGGTTGGGGGGAGAACAAGCATGTTTAGTTGAAAAATTATCAGGAGGTGAAAATATGTTTGTAGCACTGAAAAAAAGCACAAGGAAAAAAACCCTAACCTTTAACCCTTAATTTTGTTTTTAAATGAGCTTTTTCTCAGTTAGATTGTCTGCAAATGTGACATGTTTGGTTTCAGAGTCTGTTTTCCTGGACAAAATGACAGAGGTCTGATGAATCATGTTGCCCAGCAATGCTGAGTATGATTCATGCTTTCAGCAGGGTCGAATTTACCCAGAAAAATACGTCTTACAGCTTTAAACCACTGCAGACAGAAAACAAAATATGCTTTCTTTTGGTTAGTTTGGTAGATTATTAGAAAAATATGTTGCATAATTGTAAACGACTGTCTTTAGCTTAAACTCATATGAAAAATCTGCTCTTAATTTGATCTGTAGCTGCAGCACATAAAAAAGGCAATGTCTCAACAGAATCTCTGGGGAGAGATTCCAGCACCTCTTTCCAGATTAATGCCACCGATCCAGTGGGATTAGCACTTACACAGATTGTGAACTGGTGGTTTCTGGTTAGAGTACCTTTCTGTTAAAATAAATAAGACTAAATCTCCCAAAAACACAAACATTTTCCCCTCAAAAATGAAATCAAAATGAAATGAAATCATAAATCTGATATATTTATTTCTAGAATGAGCTCTTACATTAAACTGAGTAAACATGTATTTTCTTGCATAGTAGTTTAAGGAATATAAAATACCAATGTGAGAGCATGTGATGACTTCAAGGAGAAGCAAGACCCATCCACAGACACCATTCACAAGATCCTAGGTATCAATATACCTATATTTTGTATTACAGCCCCAGACTTTAGTGTATTTGGGTTTTTTTGAGTGAAATGAAGCATTTTTGTGACATGGAAAGAAAATAATGCATCATCCAGTCAGCTTCACTGAGTCAATACTATGTAGAAAAACTTTTTTGCTTCAAAACTTGTTAAAAATTATTTGCAGATGCTTGATTGTAAAATAGCTCGCAATCAGTCATATTGGAAGGTGATTATCTGAACAGTAATCTTCAAGTCATAGCTTTTTCCACTGGAGTTAGACCTGAGCTTTGACTGGGCCATTTAAACACAGTCCCAAATCTTTTGCCACCTCTGACAGTTTTTTCTTCCCGGATCCCCACAGCATGATGGTGTCACTGCCATGTTTCTTTGATAACCCTGCTTTTACTTCTTCACAACTTTCTCCATGACCTGTCTGAAGTGTTTCTTGAGCTTTATGATATTATCTGCTCACTAATGTTCTTTCACAAACCTTCACAGAAAATCTGACTTTACACTGAGGTTAAATAAGACTTCTGACAGCAGTAATAGATTTTATTTAGAAGTGTCACAGTAAAGCAGGCTGAATACAATTTCTGTAGTTTATTTAAAATAAAAAAAATAAAACTATTAATTGTTTTCTTTCCACCTCAGAATTATGCACCACTTTGTGTTTGTTTATCACATTAAATTAAATGAAATATATTGACTTTTCCAGTTGTATGTCAAGAAAATGTGGAACAGTTCATGCTTTAGCAAGACACTATACTAAGTGTTTTTTGTTTGGTTTGGGTAATTGTTAAAGTTGATGTGATGTGAACAAAATCCCTCTGAATATAAATTGTTATAAAAACTGAATACAGTTCTCTGCTTCCAAATGCACCATGACATGGTTGGAAAAATTGTGGAAATGGAGGAGTTCAAACCAGAACACACACACACACACACACACACACACATAAACGCACACATTTCAAATAAGTGAGCCCTCTCTGTATGAGATACTGAAGCGAAGGCACCACAAACTTACCACAAAAAAGCTCCAAATAAAAACTGCGACACTTTGCATACAAACCATTTCTACATTTTTTCCTTACTGTAAATACTACCCATTTGTAGCATCTGCCAGGTGTATCATACATAGGTTATAATTATAATTTCTCTCTCTCTCGCTCTCTGGTGGAGCACCTCCAGTGGAAAAAACGAGGCTGTCTCAGCTCTGGCTGTTTGTAGTGCAACGCGCCGAGGCAGCAGCGCTCTCTTTGGGATTTAGCCTTTCAAAAGTCCTCATCAGACTTGCAGCGCAGACGTACTTCTGCTGCCTGCCGCCCCCACATCTCTACCCCCCAACTCCACCACTACCACATCTCCCCATCCCTCAACCCAACATCCCAGCCCTCTCTCTCCTCCCCACCAGCCTCCTCATCCCCTTTCTCTCCTCTTCTCTCTGGGCTCACTCTGCTGCAGATGTTTTGGATATACGTTTTCTTATTGAAGAAACTGTGCCAACTGCAGAGCACAAACATAATACTCATCAGCTGCTGGTGTGGTTGGGCTGGCCAATGAGTGGTGAACTACATCGTTCGCATCGGGGCCAACATTCCTCAGACACTGAGAGGTTGAGAAAAGGTTGTCCCATTGGCTCCCAAAATGCACATACTGGGGGACCCATTTTATTTCAGCTTTTTTATATGTTTTGTACCACATTTGTTGCAAGTTGGACCGACATGCTTATTGCCATGTTTGTTGTGTGATCTAGCATCACAACAACAGACACTGTTTGCACATAACAACAGAAGTTATGTGCAAAACGTCTCACAGAAAAGAAGAGAGAGATTTTCTGCACAATATAAGGGAAACGTCCTCCGGCGTTCCACCTCAACACTGCAAATTTCACACATTTTGATTGTTCACTGTTATCCTGCAAGTGTTGATTGTGCACTCAAGAAAGGTTTGGCTTTAGGGAAGTTTAAACTTACCAAAAGGAGTTCAGTTCAAGCAAATGTGGCAAAAAGGATTTACATAAAAACATCAAATTAGTTTAGATTTTAGGGGAAAATGTTAATTTTTTGTTAGTTAGTTCCACAAGTAACTTATTCTTTTTGACTAAAAGTTACGAAGCTGCTTGCTTGACGCACACAATAAATTAACCAGTTAACTTTTTTGATTTTTACACAAGATTTCTCTTTTTTATTCACTATTTTTTTAAATCAAATTCTGTTTTGTTCCATGTTGTGTATGTAAGAAGAAATACAACTGAAAGAAATTAGCTGCATGTTCTTGCATTTTTTGATTACTTTTGCATCTTTGAAGCTTGTAAGTTTTGCAAGTTATAAACATAAAAATCATAATTATGAGAACAATCTTTTATCTACCCTCATTATCTACCCTACAATAATCTACAATTACTACAACAATTAATATGGTGAGCACATTCATTTTATGGTCGTATCTCAAAGTTCATTGAGGTGCTAGATAGCAACACTTACATTTCTTTTAATTCAGCAGCATGAAAAAACTATTTGTTACCTACAAATTAGTAGCAAAGTGACCATATTTTTGCTTCTTATTAACTCGTACATCTTATGAACGCTGTTACAACGAATTAGGGTGGCTATTGTCAGTATTAAGCCAGTGTTTTCAGTAAAGCTCTTACTGTAATAACGCTCTGCCTATGTAGTTGCCACATGGCAAAAATCCAAATTTAAACTGATCCTTTTCTAACATCCTGAAAAGGCTAGCTGGGCTGCACTGCTAATGCTAACTTAAGTAAACAGGAACAGGTGGAAATTTAATAACAGATGTATTAATTAAATTCTCCTTCTTTAAATAGTAGGTTATTTGTTGCCTATCTTAACCGTCTGTCTCAAGAAATCATGCCTTTTGCAAAGGCCTGGTAAAATAAAGCTAAAGTCAATAAAAACAAGTAAAATCATGGTGTATGAGTTTTGATTTTGTAGTAAAGCATATTCAATAAGGAATTGATCTCACTAAAAATTTGTGTGTGAATGTCTATTTATATTGTGTGTCTCGCTGTGAGGAACTGGTGACCCCGCCTCTCACCCAACACCACTGGTGTGTGTGTAAACACACACACACACACACGCCCACACAACACTCCGGTGATCCTGCACGAATTAGCTAGTAGATACTTTTAAGTACAAATTATCTAATGGAGTAACATGTCCATATTTACTTAAAGTAGACAGTGATGGGAATATAGCAAACTTCTTTAAATCATGGATTGCTAAAGAACGTATAAAACAACAGTTATGAATTGAAGGAAAAGTTGGGCAATTATCAAAACTGCAAAGGTTCAAAACACCAAAGGCGAAATGACCAGCACCCAAAAACCTCCATGCGTTATCATTTTTAGCAGCTTTTGTTAAGAAGTAAACAGCTTTCTACTCGTGAAAAAGTTCTGATATAATCAATAAAAAAGTAAGATTTTGAAGCAGCAGCTAAGTTCTCAAGGTCCAAGATGAACCTCTTGGTAACTGTGATGGAGAATAATAACTTCAGCACTACTACTATGATGTTCTTTCCTGAGTTAAGAAAGTTTCCATTAATGAGTTCAAATGAAGTTCGGGTGAATGGGCTTAAGGCCTGTTGGCCTCAGGAATACCCACTTCCAGTGCTAATTTGTTCTCTTAATATTTAGCAAAAATTACAGGTTGGGTTTAGGTATCAGGAGAATATAAATCTCTGAAAGCCAGAGGTTGATTCTTTACTCTTCTCTGAATGAACAGATCTCTGACTCTTATATAGGGACATATTGTGGAACTTGTTACCTGGGCAACTAGACAGGTTGGTCAGACAAATCAGTATAAAATGAGCACAACTTCTTAACAACATATATCGGCAGAGGAGGAGAAGCTTGTTACTTTTCCCCAGACACATTTCACCACATTATATGGCTGCAACACATAATGTCCAGATTGTTTCTGACACAAACCTAATGAGACTCCTATGTAAAAACCTCCAAGAAGTATTTTATATGAAAATGTGGATTCTGTTTAAAGGAATGAAACTTCTATGAATATCTGGTTTCAGAAGAAACACAGTAGATGCATCTTTAACGTCTTTATCAATTCGTGTTTATCCATGTTTCAGTATAGTGCACCATCTCCACTAGTATTAGCATCTTCACCTTTGGGTCAATATTTCACTCTGCATATTTTGGCAAGTTGTAGTGATCAATAAACATCGGTACCACCGAGATCAGTCAATAATTATGTGGATAATATATTTTAGTTTATCAATCTATGTCCATATTGTTTCTTTTTTTTCCAGCTACTGTTTTGCGGAGAGGGCGAGGCTGATAGAAGACCAAACTTGATGTTCAGGAGAGAAAGAAAGAAAAATAGCTGGCTGTGCTGCTACCATCCCCCATCTCGTAGGCATGGCAGCAGTCTTACACACATGCGCCTGCAGTTACACACACCAGCTCACGGACACACATACGCACAAATACACATGCTTACAAAGCACACATACATATACGCACGCACACACACACACACACCCACCCCATACATGCACAGCCCATCTCTCTCGCTCTCTCTCTGTGCTACCTGATGTGCAGCAGAGAGAATATTCTAGAAACCAAACACAATGAATGTTTTTTTTCTATTATTTTTACAAAACAGACCATAATTCTAATTAAATACATGCATGTCTTGTTTGAAAAAGCTGCTCAATTTAGTTTCAAGATTCAATATTAAAATAGCAAGTGTAAAAAAGAGTAAAAGTTTGTTAAGTAAAGCTTCAGTGTTGGATGTATAAAGTGTTTTAGGAGTCTGTTTTTGATGGCATAAAGCAGTTGTGATGATCTGTGGAGGTCCTGCTGCCCTCACTGCACCAACACACTGCAGCTCAGGGCGGTTTGGCTTCAGATATCCAAGGTCATTCCTTGGAAATTTTATGATTCATTTTTCAAAGGTGTTTAAAGCACTTGAACATTAATTTGTAGCACTACAGTCATTTTTTGTGGTATTGGTAATGAAGCAGTGTGTGAGATTTGCTTGCTTTATTCCATTTTGTGGCTGGTTGTCCTGCAGAACAACTACAGTCTTCTAGAGGAATTGACATTACATAATTACTTTTTATTCATTTGTTTTATACTTCATAATATTTTATTGCATTGTCTAACAATCTGGCAACCAAGTGCAAATGCAAACACATTAAATCATTTAAAAAATAATGTACACTAAGGTATTTCAACCCAATCAACCATGATCTGCCTTGGGTATGTGTATATTTGCCTTGTCAGACTGTCTATCTCTCAAGCCTAACAAGTAGGGCAACAAATTATTTACTCAGGTCATCTTTGTCTGATATTAAAAATCATTTGCTAAAACATTGAGGAAAAAAATAACATATTTTTAGTTTTCCAGAATCGTTCAGGGTTTAGAAAACATATTTTTAAGACTTTATGAATCTGTTAGTGTCATACTTACTGCCATAGTCTTTTTCAAGTCCTAGTCAAGTCTTTGATTGCTTAAATAATCATTTTCCCATCAGACGCATGCCATATTGTTAGCCTATGCTGCAGGATGAAAGTGATTAAGTTAAATAATGTGCTTTTAACAATTAATTTACCTTATAAACATCTAATTATACTTCAACAAGTAAAAATACTTGTTTTATAATATTGTGAGACTGATCATTTGTAATATTTGAATCCTTAGAAATCAAAATATCCGTTTATGTAGAAATGAAAACATTCAACAAAACTTTATATTGTCCACATTTTAGTGCTTTAGTTTGAGTTTAGAAGTCTTTCATTTCCTCACACAGAAACAAAGAATATTGCAGATACCAGAATATAATTGTAATAAAAAAAGACGGCAAGCGATATTATTTTGAAAAACCAGAAGTGGATTTGTTTTTAATAACACTTTCATTAAAGCGAGAGAATAAGATGGCAGAAGATGAACAGATCGTTAAGAACTTGACAAAAAAAAAACACAAAACAAAAGTATCTCTGTAAGGTCTACAGTTTATTGAGCGTCTTCCTTTCACTCTGATTATATGTAATAAAGATTGTTTATGGGAGTCAAGTCACAGAGTGAGAGTCTAAGATATGTCTTAAATCTTAATTTTCACATCCTAAATGATGCAAATTTAAGTCTTAGACTTATCACTGTCTGTGCCACACTTACAGTAATTTTGATCATTTGGAAAGTACTCTATAAGTCTGGTGAGGGAATTAAAAAGGTCCCAAAGAACCTAAAATCAACCATTTCACTGTATTGGAAAACATTCAAAAGAGTTGTCAAGGTGCCCAGGTCTTGCTGTCCAAGCAAGTTCAACCTGAAAGGACCTTAACTTTGGTAAAAGAGTTCTCCAAATGCCATCAAATGTCACCACAGGACCTGTAGCACACTATGTCTACTGTTGACCTCTGCAAAACGGGTACAGGCAACTCATGTTAGATTAGCAAAAATAGAGGCCAGGAGGTTCAGTTGGTAAAGCAGGCGCACCATAAGGAGAGTCTGCTGTCCTGGGTTTGATTCCAGAACTCAGGTTGTTTGCTACGTTTTCCCCTTCTCTCTCCTCCATATTTCCTTTCTTCTTACTCTCTATTAGTAATGCGACTATTAAATTTTGCTTAAATCTCATCTTAAGCAAAATTTAAGACGAGATTTTGCTCATCTTAAAAAGATGAGCAAAATGTTTTTTTTCCTAACTTGGAAAACATTAAAGTCAGACTAAATCTGGCCAGAGACAAAGATAAGATAAAGTGCATGTTTTCTAATTGATTTTGTTTAGCTGGGTGTAAAAATGAATGGTTTGCATGCTTGCCATAAAGCAAATACAAATACTCCATGGAAACATGTATCATGCAGGTGGAAGCATCGTTCTACTGCTTTTCAGATGGTGCAAGATGAAGGGTTGGAGCCTATCTGTAAAAATATTTAAGCTAAAGCAGAATTGGATGCTGCCACATGACACTGACCCAAAACATACCAAAGGTCTGTCTGAGAATTAAGAAATAAAGTCAAGGTAAGGTAAGGTAATTTTATTTATATAGCACATTTTCAGCAACAAGGCAATACAAAGGCATGAATGAAATTCTAGGTCCTGGTCTTATAGATGCTGACTTTAATGTTGACTTTAAATAAACTGTTCATGTAAGTAAAAAGCATATTTTTGGTATTTGAGAAAAAAATAGATAGATTTTTTTGTTTAAGTGCAACTAAGATGATTTGTTTTATATAAATATAGGTGGAAAAATGACAAACATTGACATGTTAACTTTCTGTAGTGAAGATAACTGAAAAGGGGATTTTTCCAAAAGATTGTAGTTGTGCAACACTTCTTTATAACAAAGTTAGAGAAGATATAATAGTAATGAATAATGTAAGTTCAGTTCGATGTTCACAGTGGCATTAAAAAAATGTCCCAAGTTCTTCATAAACAGGACAGTTTACAGGATGGTTTTGAAGGCAGACACAGATTTGATGTGCCTAAGCTACATCTGCAGAGGCTTCTATAAAATGTGGGCTCACATGAAGAATGCTCAGTCTCCATTTGTCACCACCTGGGAACAGTTAGCTGAGATCCCAGCGGTCAGGAGGGTAGATTTCACATCAATGAGTCCGTGAAATATTTAGGGGCCAAGTCATTTAAGGTTTTAAAGGTGAGAAGGAAGAATTTTAAATCAATAAAGAATCTAACAGAGAGCCAGAGAAGCCAGGGGGAACTGTTTGTATGCCTTTTAGTCCCAGCAATGAATCTTGCTGCAGCGTTTTGACCCAACTGGAGGCAACAAAGAGAGCCTCTACATTGCTAAAGTATTGCAACTTTCTTAACGTCAGCAGTTTACAAAACTGATTTTTAAGTTGGAGTCAGACAGAAACAATAATAGACTGAAAATCAGATTTGACTTGAGGATTTAAAATGGGGATCAATTGTTATTGCCAGTTTAGTGATTAGCATTTCAAATATTGAAAAATCTGATTTTTACTTTCTTAATTTTTTTCTTAAATGAATCAAACCAAGACAGCTGGATTTAGACTTTCGTTTATTTTTCTCCGTTCAGTTTGATGTTATTTCAGGTGAGTAATTCAGTTAAGTGCAGAGTGAGCAACATACTGTACATTATTGCAGTTGGAAAATATGTTCGCTGACAAAGTTTTAGCTCAGTCCAATTCATTTTCACTGCAGCTGCATGAGAAACCTTAATGTTCCCAAACAGCAGAGTTCAGGGATGGCTGGGAGTTTCCTCTGTTCTGTTTTAGTGTTAATTTTTAAAGTTGTGCTACAGAGCGTTGCATTACACACTTACTTCCACACATCAACAATCTGCATGTATTCAGCTATAAAACACCGCTGCCTTTGTTTGGTGTATTGTGCGTACCGAACAAATAGCTGTAATGGATATTTACGGTAGAAATATGTTGCCTGTTACACCGCTGGTAGGATCTTGCAATTTCCTAATTTTTGGTTGGTCTCAGAATTATTACCTCTGACAAACAGTCGATGATTCATTCCTTCAGCAGTTCTCACCTCCAAAGAAACCTGAAACTAGTATCAGCCAGTAAACATCTGATTATCACAGTTTGGAAATCAGAATCTGCTGAACTTTGCATCTATAGATCAAAGCTTTACAACGAAATTGGAGATCAAACATCAGCCAAGACATTTGTAGCTAAACTACGAATGAGTTACTTTTTTAAGGCACTGTCAGTGTGAAAGGGAAGATTGTAATATGACAGATGTGCCAAAACCAAGAATAAAAAATGGTCAAATCTTTTACTGGTCAATATTTGAACAAATAGTAGTTTCTTCAACAATAAATAACTTCCTTATCAATTCTGATACACAACAACCCCATAGGAGGTAAAGTAGGAAGGTTAAACATATTAAATTCCTGCTGATTCTTTGCATTCAGGCTGTCCTCAGCACCTTTTGTAAGAGCTGTGGTCGTCCACTGAGGTTTACCTTCATTATCCTGCAGACTTTCTAACGATCAACACACAGGCAGCACAGTTCACTGCTTAATTTACCCCTGGTGTTTACCTTCGCAGGCTCAGCCACCATCTCTGTATCATCTACTGTCTCCCACAATGCCTTTTTTCTTCCAGGCTTTGTGTAATCGGCATCATCCCAAAGACGATCAATAGTGCTTCAGAATTACAGCTCTGTGCCGGGCGCTATTTCCAGGTGTTGAGCTGGTTTCCTAGGCATGAGATTTACCAGGAGCCAGGGGTGACATAGGGATGGGTATCGGTTTGAATTAAAGTCTAAAGCTTCTCTCAATCTTTGTCCAGAATTGATGTTTTGGACAGATCAACAAATACATTTGTCATGTTAAAAGTTGCTCCCTCTCATTTCTCCACTTTCCCAGACAACCTTCCAGAACTTAGTTTCTTTTTAAAGAAGTGAGGAGTAATAGTACGTGGTCTAGGTGAGGTTTAGAGATCTGGCACAGTCATGCTAAAATGTGAGGAAACAGACTTCTTACAAATATGAATGACAGAAAAATGCAAATATGCTCAACAATGTATTTATTATTCTGTATATGCTCAGAAATAAAAGGGTTCAGAAAACAAGAGAGGGTGGAAGTGAACTGCTCCCCTCTGTTCCCTAAAGCCTAAAAAAAAGAAAGATGCAGGGAGGAGAGGATGAACACGACAGACAGAAAGATAGAGGGAAGAAAATGAAGACAGAAGCTGAGATAGATACAGAAGAAAAATCCTGGGCCTTGTTTCTACCATTTTTTTGTCAAGCAATGGCATCCTGTGTTCTTGGATGTTTCGTTGCCATGGCAACTGTAACTTGGTGACCTCGTTATTTCTGCCTAATCCCGCTCTGAAATTATGGTTGCTCCACCCTTTTGCCTGGCTGGCCTGATAACATAATCATTGCAAATGAGGCAGGGAAATGGAGAAGAAGAGAGAGGAAGAGAAAATATATATATATATATACATATATTTGTTGTAAAATGATTTTCTTTTTCCGAGATCTCTGTAAACTACACACAGAGCTAAGAAACTAGAGCTGATGTCCCCTAACAGCTCATGATAAAGTCTGAGCAACTAAAATATACACTTAGCAAAACATCCAAGTGAGAAGTTAATGAACTGTATTGGGTTTAGATCAATTATGAGTTTTGGTAAAAACTGATTCAACAAAACACACCACAAGATTGTGTTTGGATCTGGTAAATGACACATGTGACTTCCTTGTACCCCAAACATGCACCTATCAGCACTACAGCACTTGAATTATTGATTTTGATGTTTGATTAAATCTATTATTGGACAGGGCAGAAGATGCACTCTGAAAAATTGATGCCTTTTCTTCTTTTTTGAGATAAACACACAACCTACTAAGTCCTCAGTCATGCCTTACTTAATAATTTGCAGAATTTGCATATTATTATTGGTGTATCTCATTACCGCAGCCCAGGACACACTTATATATTCAAAAATTTTATTAGCTGGATATTCTGTTGCATAAATTAACATGGGTAATGAAGAATGAAGGCTGCTCTGAAACGATTCAAAGAAAGGCCTCATTTAAAAAACATAAAGAGGGAAAATGGCTGTGCTCAAAAAGACAAGAGTCTAAAACAGCTGAAGTTTAGCATCTGTGACTAAATATATAATCAATAATTTCTTATTTGTTGACTATTAAATAATTACACTACAAGTTTTCTTTTTCAAAAAAAACTTTTTCTATGTTTTAAAAGATTTTGAAAAGTCAGATACTACTGCATTTATTATTGATGACAAGCCTCTTATTTTGAATCAGAATCACATATTTACTGGAAATTGGGACATTTCAAATTGTTCCTTACATGTTAAGATTCTTGGATTTAAATGTAAAACAAAAATAGATGTAGAAAATTAAAATGCTGTTACAGTGAGTATATGAGGGAATTTTTCTGCCATAATTTGAGAGCACACATTTTCAGTCTGAAAGCAGGATTACATGTCTTTTGTTCTCAAAACTTTTAACACTTTTGCTTACGTTTTCATTTTGAAAGCAGGACTTTACCTTTCTCCTCGTGCTCTTGCAGAACTCTCTGCTTGCTTACGAAATAATCTCTGTTTTGAAACCGCCATTTGGCATCGTCGCCTGGCAACCTTTCAGCCAATAGAATGAAAGTGTTGTACTGGGTGTGTTTGTTTTCTTGTAGCGGAGGTGCCTGTGTGTCTATTATCAATTGTAACAACCTGAGCCACCCACTGGATGTAGGGAGAAACAATGGTCTCAGCTTTCTGCTCGTTGTTACACTAAACATCCGCTAGCAGTGTGCTAGTAATCGCTAACAGCCTTCTGGAGTTTGTTCACCCAGGTTGCCAGGCGACGGTGCATTTTTGTTCCAGAAGCAAGCAGAAAATGTTTGGTAAGCGAGCAGAGAGACCGAGCAGTCTCTACTCCTGAGTGCGAGAAGTTTTGAGTACTACTAAGTATTACAAGTTTTGAGAAGAAAGACATGATGCCCTGCTTTCAAAATAAAAATGTAAGCAAAAGTATTAAAGGTTTTGAGAAAAAAAGACATGAAATCCTGCTTTCAGACTGAAAATGTGTGCTCTCGAATTATGGCAGAAAAATTTCCCCATTAGTAGTGCTCTTTAAATATTACACAAAACCATTTATTTTGATTCCGTATCACGTGTTGTACAGATTTTGCAGCACTGCCAAAAAGTAGATTTCTTCAGTTTTGCAGAACCTAAGACAACAAGATGCTTGTTTCAAAATATCTTAAACAATCCACTTTTCTACTGAACAAGAACCATTTCATCACAGGGTTTCTTAACCCAGGACCAATAAACCCTAACCCATTGAATTTAGTTGTTGCAATCTGACAAAATGTGAAAAAGTTTGACAGACAAAAATGCTTTCGAAAGGTCCAGTAAAATGTACAGCCTGTCCCATTTGGAAATCTTTTTTTTTCTTAAATATTTGGTTTTTGTTTAAATCCAGTCTGAAGTTCATGTCACTTGTTTCTTAATTTATTTCAGTGTGCCTCATTTTAATTTTTTGTGCAACACAAACAGAAAGGTTTTAGGGCAATTGTAGAGAAATTGTAGAGAGAGTTTGAGGTGCAATTGTCCTTTTAGGATATTGATAATTACACAAAAATGTCAACTTCCGACTCTACAGATGATTTTATTTTTCTTTTCAACTGTGTCTCACGTTAAGCAACACTGTTCAAAAGCTCTCCTAATTTGATGCTGGTAATCTCTCAACTTTCTAAGTCTCTAAATTAATTTTTAAACACAGTAAATGCAGAAAAAAAATATATTTCTGACCCCACCAGCAACCCTTATTTTTCTGAAAACCCAGGAAGTAAATGAAAACCAGATGTGTTGCAGGACTGGACTGAGCAGACTATGTTTGTGCAAAAACTGTAGGCTTAGATGAAAATCCAAAACGCTGATCATTTTGGACCAGTTGCTTTATATGAGGCAGCATCCTGGAAAGTCAACAACAGAAAACAGGCAAGAAGACAGAAATCACGTCAGATGGACAGATGTGTGTACAGTAGGCGTAGGGAGAAGTGTGTGAATAATCCACCCTAAGAGAGATGACTGCCTGCGTCCCAAGAGGCTTATCTTGGTTGGATCCTGTTGCTTCTATGGAAACTCTCTGTTCGGTCACATCGTTCCTCCAGTGTGTCGTAAAAACCACATGCACGCACAAATGCACCCTCCCACCCCCAACAACCTCGATTTGACTGCTAGCCTGACATATCTGCCCACTCTGACATTGTTGAACCTTCTGACACTTGGAAATTAGAAACATCTTCACATTCATAAAAGTTCACGGAAGGAACATGCAAAAACAACCGCAGTAGAAATATTAAAAAATGTAAGTAGTAGTCAAACAAGTGACACTGGAGAGCGTCACGTTTTGGCAGTTTTAGTATTGCAACAGAAATAGTAACCAGATTAGCCAATTCAATAAGTTCAAGAAAAATAAAGTTCATAATGTTTATGCACATTAAGTCCACTGGACTGTCAGATTTTAGCTGTAAATAAAGATCCTTCACAATGTATCCTTTTAAAGTTAATTTGTTACCAAGATAATGAGAAGTTTCTATTTGGATTTAAATCAGGAATTGAAATTTGCAGCTATAGCTTTCATAAAGTAAACTTGCTTGAAGTTATTACATATTTAGTTGTGAAGTTTATAAAACTAAATGTACATTATTCTATGTGTTTATTCTATAACGTGCAAGTGGGATACAGAAGATACCTGTTCATTGAAAAGGTCAACCACAGACGTTAAAACAAACCACTCCTAAAATTTGGGTGCATGCAGCGAAGCTTTGCAGGGTCACCAATTATCTGGTTCGTTTATGTCTGTTTATGTGAGGCTGAGCAACGGCAGTAGCAGGTACAGGAGAGAAACTCAAATATCCCAGCTCCCACCCTATGTCCTTTTGTGGGCATCCAGAAAAATTCATTGGGAAATTTGGGATAAACAGTGCCTCCAGTAAGTTTTCCCTCATGTTTTTTTCCAGTTGGAGATGGCCAAAAATTTTAATTATCCTAGATAAGTACCTGAACCTTCTCACTTTTTTCTTTCCTTTTCATTCACGCCAGAGCTCCAACAACATCGGAAAGAAACCTCAAAGTAGGGGTTAGTGATGTAGGTAAACATTGTAGAACCCAGTTTCACTGTAATACCAGTTATAATAAGTCTTCTGGGAAATACACACCCAGAGGTTCAAATATTTTACCAATTTTACCTGTCAGTTTTAAAGTCTTGCAGTAGATTTTAAATTGGATTTAGTTCTAGATTTTGACAGGACCTTTCTAACAAATATGCTTTGATCTAAAAGCCACAAAACCATTTAATTGTAGCTTTGACTGTTGTCCTCCTGAAAGGTGAACCTCCACCTCATTCTGAAGTCTTTGCAGCCATTAACAGGTTTTCCTTTAGGATTAGAAACACTTTGAAGAATCTATACATCAATTAAGCTCTTAATCCTGCTGTCTTGATATTATAGCGTCCAACTTGATTCAAATAGTAAACTCATCCTTCTTATCAGGTGTTTTTCCCTAGGTAATAAAGACAGCAGTTATCAAACCACCACTGAAAAATAATCCGTAAATGTTGCTGTGCATGTTCTCAGTAAAACCAAGAAAATAGAGCACATCACCCCAGTTCTAAAGTCTCTTCAGTCGTTCTCTGTAGCTTAGAGAATAGACTTTAAAATACTTTTGCTAGTTTACAAATCACTGAATTGTCTTCGTATCAACCTTCCAACCACTCAGGCCTTCTGGTTCTAATTCTACTCTGCATCTCCAGAATAAGAACCAAACAGGAAAAAGCAGCATTCGGTTTTTATGCTCCTCTAATCTGGAACAAACTTCTAGAAAACTGCAAAAACGCTAAAACACTGAGTTCCTTTAAATCAAGACTACAAACCCATTTGTTTAGAGCTGCCTTTGATTAATAACAACTGGAACATCGTAAAGTGCAGTCTGTGGCACATTAAGTTGCAGAAAATGTGCGACACAAATAAAACTGCCTTTCCTTGCCTGGCCATAACACCTTCTTCCACTGATTTCCTGTGGCTTTTGGCACACTTTACATTTGACATTTTATGGCTTTTCTTTAACAACTGGTTTCTTCTCGACAGTCTTGCATTAAAACCAGATTTTGGAGTCCAGGACTAAGAGTTGTGGAGTTGACAAATTCTCCCACCTTTATTGTGAATCTTCCAGTTAAAATGGGATTTTGGGCTGCTTCTTTGACTAATGTTGTCCTGTCAGTAGGAGGATGCCCATCTTGGCAGGTTTGTTGTGCCATATTCTTTTCAATTTGGACAATTAGCCCGATATTGTTCCTTGAGATGACCAAAAGGTAAAATACTGATTGATACCTTAAAACTGTCTTAAAATTCACCACAATCTTCTCCCTGATCTGTCTGCTGTGTTTCTTGGTCATTGTGATGTTAGTCCTCTAAACTTCTCTACCAAACTTTTGAGGCCGTCACAGAACAGCTGGGATTAATTTAAATTGTTTACTTCTTTTGACCAAACTTAGAAATGTGTTATTTTCAGATCTTAAAATTTAATCAGATCTTACAAAAACCTATAAAGATAATAAAATAGATAAATGTGCACATAGCGCAAAATGTCAAAAGTTCTGTAAAAGAGGCTAAAAAGCAATTAAGATTTTTTTCAGTACATAGATTAATTCTAAATTTTGCTGAGCAATTTTACATTGCACCACCTATTTACCGCCTCATAGCAGAACATGGCACTATAATATGTCATATTGTACATGTTTTTTGAAAGATTTTGAGGTAAAAAGGTCAGAAAATTTAGGCCTGAGAAGTAGCAGATGTGATTAGGTGAGTCATATATGATGACTGCACTTCTTACTTTCTCCCACCCTCGCTGCAGTCCTAAATAACGTGGCTATTACCTTTAATGTCAGCCTGCATTCATCCCTGCTCATTGTTCTGGTTGTCATCTCTTCAACTCAACATGGCCAGAAGCATTTAGCGTTTACATTTTGCAAAATTATAAAAATAAGAAGAATACAAGAAGGAGCTTCATGAAATGAACCGTGAACGCTACAAGTCATCATCAGATGAGAATGTTACAGTTCCCAGAATCAAGGGTTAAAACGTGTGACAAAGAAATGATTGTTGTTTCGCAGTAGGAGCTAAAAAAATACAATAAAAGAAGTCAGTGTTGTAGCAGATACCCTGAGGCCCTGGGCCCCTGACTCTGGAGCTGCTCATGACATATGGTTTCAGGGGCGGGGGGACAAGAGGGGAGGGATTGAGTGCATTTTTGTGTGAATGTTTGGTGTTTAGTTTTTAATCATCTATGGCATAGTAATTTTGAAAACTTTCACTTTATAATCAATGTAGCTGCAAAATATTTAAGAACAAAACCCCCACAAAAACATGCTTAAAATAAACATGTTTTGTTTAATAAGCTCTTTACTTATTTACAGGAAAGTACACAAACTTTAAACATATTACTCTAAATTATACAATAAACGCAGGATAATCAGAGTGGAGGTTTTTACTTCACATTATCCTGAAATAAAAAGAACAGAAACAATGTTTCATCAAAAAGTCTTTAAGCTACATGGTGCCAGCTGAGTTCATTTTAATGTTTGTCTTTTATCTCTCAGTCCATGTTCTGCTCTGTTGGATGTAGGAAAACTGATTTTTTGATTTGTTATTTAAACTGAAAAAAACAGCAAATAAATAAAGTAAAAGAGAAGTTAATCTGAACATGAGACTGAATTAGGATTAGTCCAATGTGTAATTGGTTTGTAGAGACGATTCAAACTTTCTGCAGTTTATAAATAACAGATCTAAATTAAAATATAATTAAATTTGGTTAGAAATTATTTTTAAAAAAGGAAAGAAAAAAATCCTTATGTATAATAATAGACACTGCGAGAAACAGTTTTACAAAATATATAGATTTGTCACTCTCATCTTGATATGTATAAAAAATAAAATAAAAAAAACATTTTAAGGCATTTAGTGCAAAATTGAATAAAATGGTCCTACTGAGCTGATTTACCAGAAATAGACTTTTGTTTAATTATTGGTCAAAATGAAAGCTTTTTTTCCTGTTCATAGACTAACTGCATAAAAAGTTTCTCTTCATTCATCATAGACTTTTAACAGAAACACCCTAAACCAATAACAGAAATATTTAAATCTGGCACAAAGTGTTAAGACTTATTAAAGAACCCTGACTGTTTCAAAGATGTAATATTGCACGGGGACAGAGAAGAAAGAGCAATGCAATAAAGTTGTCAAGTATGAACAGTAAATATTGATAATAGAGAGTTCAGGGGTTTTGGAACTCAAATCTGTAATTAGCAGCAAAACCAGTTAAAAACAAATTCTCCAAGCCTCTACATGAGAGCTGCTGTAAACACACGACTACCACCTGTCTGAAAGGACAGCGAGTTCTCTCAGAAAACTGCAGCTGAATATTTGGTGGAGTGGAGGTTTGAGAAAAAATGTGTGCAAGCCAAGACATTTCTGTCAGTCTATCTTATCAGCAGAAGTGACATTCCTGACAAACCAGACTAACTCATCCTCACGCAGCATTAATCAAACATATCTGTTGTCCTTTGTGTGTGAGTACATTTCAGCTTTTCAGCAAGATGACCATTTCTGTTGCAGCTCCTCTTTTATGTTTTTATATTTTAATTAAAAGAATAGCTGGAGCAGGTTATTTCCATCGGCCCATCATTTATTCATTGACATGGATTTGCCAAGCAGAGGTTCACCTCTCACTGAGCAGACGTTGAGAAGCATCTCGAGTTGCCTTGATCTTAAGAGACACTGGACCTGATGTTGAAAAATAAATTTTCTATCCACGCCGACCCTGCGCGCTGAGTTATAGGCTCGAGGGGGCATTTAATTAAAGCAAAAACTTATCACTCACGTTTTAATTATGCTGCCGTCCAGTTCATGTTCACTTATGACTTAGTGCCATCTAGAGGCCAGGCTGGGTGGAAATAAAACACTGCGTTAATAAAAGAATGCAGCATTTGTCTTCATTGTGTGGATCTTATTATTTACGCCATTATTACTTTAAATAAACTGGAAATAAAAGAAAAAATACTTTAAAAAATACAAATCTTTTATCTGCTTTCCATCACTTTGTGTGTAACTTATATTTTAACATCTAGTGTCTAAGATTGGCTGCAAAAGTTTAGAGTATAAGTTCAAATTTCTGCTTAATGATCCTAAAAAAGGAAAACGTTCAACTTATCAGATTTTATAGATGGCTGCGAGAAAATAATAATGCCTAATAAAAACAGATAATGCTGTGAGTTTCTGTAATGGGGTACTTCCTCCTTATTTTCTTCAATTGTCTCTTCTATATGAGCTTGATGTTTTCTACAGTTGTTTCTCTTCTTGATAACTTTCTGAATGTTCATATTAAATCTACTTACATCTTAAATCAGGTCTAGTTTGAATTAAAAAAGTTATTGTAGTAAAACAGCTAATGTAATCGACCAAAAAAGGCAAAATACTTGACCAAAAGGTTTCACAGTAAAAGCAGTAAAAGAAAAAGATCATCTTAATGGTCTTTTCATTTAAATAATGAAAATAATTAGCAGTATTTAAATTTGCTGTTTAAATCAGGTCTTAAAACAGCAAATTTAAATCAGGCATTTATGCCATCTAATGCATACATGTAGATAATGAAAAGTAGAGATGACTATTGTTGCGATTTGGAAATTTTTCAAATTCTGATCTTCAAAAACCAAGTGAATGAGCACGGATCAACAAAAAATCCTCTGTAATTATATATAGTAAGGATTTTAATTAGACAGATGAGCAGATTTTTAATCATTATTGTCATTATTTGATAAAAGACTTTAATTTTAATGGATTATCTTAATAAAATCAATCAGATAAACAGAAGAAGACTGAAGAGGGACAGGGCATGTTGTCACTAACCCCGCCTTCCTTCCTTTTTTTTTAGAAAAATGATTAAAATGCAGCCCTCCTGTTACTCCACTATTCCCACGTTTTATTATTAGTTAGTGGTTTGGGAGCTTGGTTGTGTTCCCAGTGGGCTGTGCTCCTGATTTACAAAATAATAAATCAGCTGCAGACAAAGGCTCGTCTACCTGTCCCTTCTTCAAACTGCTCAGAAAAAAAATGGACTTATTTTAAAATGTGGATCATATTCAAAAAGAAACAAAATAGTAATTGTTGAGTCCAACTAAATTTTACATTTGTGAGATGCAATTAAATGTAAGATAAAGTTTCTCACTTTAAAGGGGTCAAACAGCAGGTGAAACACACTATACAGTTATGGGAGAACATTTAAAACAGGGGAAGTCTGACATTTTTACTCCAAGTATTTGACTTATATCGTCATTAGATTCACAAAGCAGACTGGACTAAATACACTCATCAAGTAAATCAAATTGGAGCAATTTGCAGCTACAGTAGGTAGCAGTTGTATTTCCAGTCACAAACAGAACGGATTCCATAATGTGATCAAAGACAGAAAGTTGTTATTGTTGCATAATCAACAGAGAACAACAGGCTCAAACATGAGGAGGCCTTCCTTAAAACTTCAAGATCATATATCACATCCCGTTGTTTCAACTCAATCGACTTGGGATGGACAATCAATCAATAACAATATATATTGCGATAGATGTGTGACTGCAACAGAAATGTCATAGAAAATATGTCTAATAGAATGTTCTGTAATTTCACTAAGCTATGAAGTAGAACCGCAGAATGCTGAACCGCATTCTGCATAACCGCAGAATGCATGCTAATTTACTGCTGCTAATTAGCATGCTAACTGCATGCCAATTGTCCATGCAATTAGCACCTGCAAATACGGTGCAGAGGAAATGCTTTTCCTGCTCAGCCTCTCAGCTTAGTGGAATCAACTAATTCACTCACTCTTTGGTAAGCTAGCAACAACCTGCTGAGTAATATGCATAGCAGCATATTTCTCAACTAGTGACTGGAAAGGTCATGTGACTAGTTTGGCAGTATTTCAGATGTTTAAAAAAAAGCCAATTAATAATTATCAGTATCGACTGATATGAAACCCTTATATCATGATACATTTTTCAGTCATATTGTCCAGCTCTACATTTGACTCATTTTTTTTTTTTTTTATCTAGAAAGGCCTCACGCAGCATTCACGCCAGACTGTACTGTCAGAAAGACGCTGTAGCGTAACAGAGAGCCAGGGGGAGCCGTGTATTTCTGCAGTTAGTACTGGGAGCACTGGGAGAAGGTGGAGGAGCTTGATTTTTTCACAGATTACTATAATATCATGTAAAAATAATATTTTTTATAAAAGTTGCATACTGAAGTTTTAAGAATACCACACAATTCACTTTTACTGTAATTTTTTTTAAAAATTCACAAATATGCATAGCCTTTCTGCAAAACGCATAAATAATGTTTTGTTTAAATGTTGACAAGCTGTCAGTGGTGAAAGATTTCTGTGTTAATTTATTAACTGATCTGTCTTTGCATGAAGTTTCAGAATTAGAAGCACATTCAAACTTAGGTGAGTGTCCTTTATTTTTTGTTGCTAACCATTTTCTAAAAACATAAATAGTTCAAGCCAGGGAGTGATCCCATCTCTGAACTCCTGCTGTCTGATCCTGTTTCACTTTGTTGTTTTAAATCTTTCCTTTAAAAAAAACAATCCCAGCTCTGAGAAGAGGCATTCAGGAAGTTAAGAGGCTGTTCTTGGGTTTTGGGTGGCTTACTCTCACGCAACACATGTGCCGGCTGGACCTCGGGAGGCAAAAGGGTCCTCCCCAGCAGGTCAGGTTACCTAGAGCGGCCAAGGGCTAACCACTACCATCTGGTCTTACCTACTATGTTCACATCAGCTCCAGGTCTGAATAGCTTCCACATGGCAACGCGCCACCTCAGACATAACCTCTGGAAACATGCATAGATGTACGCATTCATGCAGGCAATGTCCAAATGTGAAAATATGGCACAAGGACAAAAAGTGAACATGCAAGTAATATTGAAGGTTGAGAAAAGCAAAAAAATAAAATAAAATCAAAAAAGCAAAGCCGCACAGGTGAGCTGATTTTTTTTATATAGGCAAAACTTTGGCTTCATAAATGCCAGCAAGTATGTTGCGTACAGATATAACTAATGCAATACTTACAAGGATATCTGCAATCTACATAATAGTCTATGCAAATGCTCTACACAGAAAAACACTGAGCAGGTACAGGTAACTTATATGTATTTGTGTGAGCATGCTTGTCACAGATTTACCAATACAGACTTGCAGAACTGCAGGGGGCTGCAGGAGGGGGATGGGAGGAGACGGGCTTTAATCAGGAAATTCACCTCAAGGGGTTTCATCTAAGCAGGACTGGACGCTGCTCTTCTCTCTGCTTCACACAATGAATTGAATCACAGAGACAGTCTGTGCTTGAAAGCCTCAGTTCACTGTCAATAAAGCTAATGCGATCACAGGTTCCCTCTGTGTGCAGAATAATCTATCATATGGTTTCACATGGAAAACGACAGATGAACTGAAATGGTAACTAAGGTTGCAAAACAGTTTTACTTTTTGGAATGTTTGCGTTTGCATATATTTTCAAGTTAAGTAAAAATAATTTGAGTGAGAAAAATAAACAAATTAAATGTATTAATTGCCTGACTCAAAAAATATTGCCACTGAAAACAATATTTCAATGGACCTCGTTTAGCTTTGATAATGGAATGCATTTTCTGTGGTGTTAATTTAATAAACCTCTGCGATGTCAGATTTATTTACATCCAGAGTTGCATTCCTTTTCACCAACATCTTGCATTAATGATGGGAGAATCTGACCACTGAGCAAAGACTTCTCCAGCACATCCCAAAGATTCTCCATGGAGTTAAAGTCCTGACTCTGTGGTAGCTGGTCCATCAGAGAACATCACGTCTCCCAGTTTGAGCCCAATAAATTCTTGCATTGTTATTTTAGAATATGTCCGTCCCATTAAGGAACAAAGTATCTATAGATGGAATAATCTGGTCATTCAGTTTCCTCAGTAGTCATCAGATTAGGGCTGAAACGAATCCTCGAGTGATTTGAGTACCTCAATTATTAAAATTCCTTGAGGAAAATTTATCTGCCTCGAAGCTTCATTAATTTATGTTTTATTATTTAATGCACCGCGTTAAGGGCTGGGTTATTACTTGCGTTGCGCGGAGCTCTCACTTCCGCATGAGTTGTTGACAAAAGCTAAGTGTTAGCAGCATAACGTCCAATTTTCATGATCGGCCTGGGAGGATTTTATTGATTGATGAAAATGTCTGGGTCTTTGTCGTTTTTCGGGGGACCAATAAGCATCTTTAAAATGACTGGCGCGATGCCTGCAGTACGGTAGTCTGTTCTCCTCCCAGAGCTGCTGACTGGTGGTGGGGAAGAGCGCTGCAGGGTGAGCGGATAGACTGAACACTGCGGGCGGATGCACATTAGATGATTAACATAAGTGTAGCTTTATGGACGAATCGGAAAATTTATATCATATCATCCCAGTCTCAACAAATGTGTGGCGGAGCTCATCGTGGTGGTACATAGCTGGTAGATGTGTTTCTGTGTGTGACCAACGAAGGTGTCATCCCGTCGCTAACATAAACACAAGAGCTATAAATGTCTGGGCAAGGTGAGAGTTCATGTACTAAATTGACTGAAGATGAATACATAAACTAAAAGCTGGATCATAGAAATTTTTTATAAGCGTATTTGTGAGCCTGCCTTTTTATTATTAAATTGAATATAACTTCAGATTCTTGTATAACTTTTCTTCAGGTTAACTTGGAAAGCGAGATATTATTCCATCCATCCATCCATCCATCTTCTTCCGCTTATCCGAGGTCGGGTTGCGGGGGTAGCAGCTTCAGAAGGGAGGTCCAGACTTCCCTCTCCCCGGCCACTTCTTCAAGCTCTTCTGGGGGAATCCCGAGGCGTTCCCAGGCCAGCCGAGAGACATAGTCCCTCCAGCGTGTCCTGGGTCTTCCCCAGGGCCTCCTCCCAGTGGGACGTGCCCGGAACACCTCACCAGGGAGGCGTCCAGGAGGCATCCTGACCAGATGCCCGAGCCACCTCAACTGGCTCCTCTCGATGTGAAGGAGCAGCGGCTCTACTCTGAGTCCCTCCCGGATGACTGAGCTTCTCACCCTATCTCTAAGGGAGAGCCCAGCCACCCTACGGAGAAAACCCATTTCGGCTGCTTGTATCCGCGATCTCGTTCTTTCGGTCATGACCCAAAGCTCATGACCATACATCTATGGTCATGAGATATTATTGTTACGAGTTAATTTTCTAAACTACAAAAAAGTTATTGTTAGGGAAGCTCAAATGTGAAAAATTGGACTGATGTTGATATGCGTTAGTAACACTGCTGTTATGTTAGATGTACCTATGTTTTATCTTTTTTTATCCAATTACTAGATTAATCGTAAGAATAATTGATAGAATACTCGATTGCTAAAATATTTGTTTACAAACAAATATGTACAGCCCTACATCAGATCTTATAATATTGCTGAACCTGGACTTGACCATCGGCATCCTCACTTCATCTGCCTCTCATCTTACACTGATGCGCTCATCACTCTGGAAAAAGATACATCTGGACTCATAAGATCACATGACCTACTTCCATTGTCTTAGAGCCCAATCTTTCATTTTTATTTAAGCCTTTTTCTCCATTTATCCTGATTAGTGTTGTTCTTATACTACACAGATGTTCAATCCCCTTCAGTTTCCTGTACAATTCTAGTAGTTTGTGCAACCTCCCTAGATGTTTTCTCTGCTTGATGCCAATGACTTGAGCCTTCTTATTCAGACTAACATCTTTTGCACAACCACAGGACATGGTTGTTTTGGAAATGAGATGCTACTCATTGCATCAGTTGTCAGCTGACAGATAATTGCCTATGCTGTAAATTATCCAGTAAGAGGCTCATTCCTATTTGCTTAGTTAAATCCACGTGACATTTTTTTTTTGGTCGTGTATTTCAATGAGCCACTGTAATACTAAAGCAGTTGAGGTAAAGTACACAGAGAAAAAAAAATTGTGACAAATGTTTTTCCTTCAGTTAAAACATTCGGTTTGCCTAAACCTACTGCTCACAAAAACATATTTTTAAAAAATCCCCAAAATTCCACTTTTGTTTTTCCAGAATTCCCTGTTTTATGGCATTAAGACATAATTTATCCTTAAAAAATCCATTTATATGCTGAACATCTTATTTTTACACAATATCCTGAAATCAAATAAGCTTATTTTACCAAAAGGAACTTTTAATAAGTCTACAATGAATTCAAAATGGCACCCATAACATTGCCCTGACTTGTTTTTGCAGTCTTGACATCATTTAAAACTGAAAAATAATCGGTTTATCAACTGATTTACACATCCACACTTTGTGGTATTTCTTACAAATACTTTACAAAATCTTTTATGTGTTTTTATTCGGTTACTGACCTGTAAAACGAAAAAAAATTATGAGACCAGGGACTGGTGAAGTTTCTCATAGGTGGGCCTGTGACCTCGCTCTTCTGTCTCACTGAACAATGCGCCCCCTTCTGGCGTGGGGGTTTAACTACAACTTCAACAAAGTTATCCCTAAAGTCACTTTTTCCTAATTTAGACAAATTTTTTATGTGATTACACATTAGTGTGACACAGATGAATAAATATATAGTGTAGAGAAAAAAAGTTGTCTTAAATTCAATGTTTAAAAAAAAGTCAGATTTTAATCAGACTATATTTCTTCCACAGTAGTGACATTGCAGCATGTTGCTCTGCAGTCGGGTCCCTCCTAGATGGATGTTGGTCTGACGGAGAGCACAGCAAGTCACATCACAGACAGGAGCAATGATCAAGAGATGCTCTCCTTTACTGCACTTTCTTTCCAAACATTGGTTAGTAGTAGTAAATATTACTAAGTATTAACCTTTTTTTAATATGTGTCCAATCCTGCAATGTTATGCTCTGTGGACTGTGTGTGGACTGACTTTCTCTGTGATCCAGATCAAAACCAGAAGTTTAAGATGGAATGATCTAGTGTGTTGTGTTGTTGTAGTGACATCTAGTGACAAAAACTGCAAAATGCAACAAAAATAAATACCCCCACTCTATCTTCATTTTAGTTAACAAAACTCCCTGAAACTGCACAGATATAAGATGAGCTACTACGGTAACTCATTTTCAAATTTGAGTGGTGGTGAGTAAGGAGCTGCCACTTTGACTGCATGCTTTTTGATGCAGAGATCATCTTTTCAGTTTGATAACATATCAAAGCTAATAGAAATATTTTAATGGTAGAGGAACTACACAGCTAGCTGTGACAAAGTAAGAAATGCACTACAGTTCATGAATCAAGTCTCCGAGGGTCAGATGAATATCTTTACACACAATACTTTGCTGATTTTTTAAACAGTTGAAATACCAATGAGTAATAATTCAAAATATGTCCAGTTCCTACTCTATACTGTATTTTTAAGGGTCTTGTTGATCAAATATCTTACTTTACCAATTGTCATAAATTAACTGATTTGTAAATTTTTACATTTTCACAGTCACCAACATACAAAATATTTCAGTGAAATAAAATGATAACATTTAGAAAGTGCTTTGCTGTATAACCCCTGTAGCACACCAATGCACCTGTAGCACACAGATGATTCACATCTCATAGGTTACAGCGTACAAAACAATAGCATGTGTGGCGCTGGGTGACAACTTATCTGCCCCCGCTGAAACAGAAACAACATGCTCCGTCTCAGCTGTAATCTTTGATCAGCTAAAACACTTTCTGTGATAAACATTGACGCGATCCCCATGGGCAATCACTTTATAGTGCTGGCATCATGGGAGGTAATGTATGCATAGACGTGTTGAACTAGCCTGGGGCCCCTCACACACACACACCCCCACACGCAGGTAAATACAAACACACACATGATGTACACACAGTGAGATGAATTGCTACGCCACCTAGAATAAATACATATCAGCTACAGTGAGCTGAGGCGCTTTGCACTTTCCTATTAATCCCCAGCATGGTGATTTATTGCAGTGTGCTCGTCAACAGCCATATAGTCCCCTGGAACAGGGGCCAGCCAGGAGAAATAGTGGAGTTTAAGTCTAAAGCCCAGCAGCTGCCTCTCACTCTATTTATGTGTTTAACTCTGAGGGAGAAAATATCGGATGGTTAAGCAACAATATTTTGCGCAAAGAGGAACGAGGCTGTCGGATAATCTGTTCCTCATAATCCAAGTTTTTAAATTGATGCCTTCCCAGATGTCGCCGCTGTGGAGATTTGCATTTGCTAAGGTGAAAGGCCTGGATGCTTAGCAATCAGTTGTGCACAGCAGAGTGACGCTAAAGGGTCCTTCTGTAAGTTATTTTTATACAACATGCACATGGCCATGCATATTCAGATCCAAATGGTAACTCTATCCATTTGATTAATACGAGTACCACTGAAAATCACAGACTGGCCCTAAAGCTGGCAGTTATTTAATAGCACCATCTAGTGGACACTTCCATAAAGAGGAATCCTTTTGTTCTGTGACGGAACGTTTGGATCCAAATAACTCAAGATTTTAAAGAGGTTAAATTATCAAATAAGTGCAGGTCATGTAGAAACATTTTTTCCACAAACTCGTCCTTGGTCCAGATGATATGCAGTAGCTCTGCCACATCTAGTCACAACATGGGCAAACAGTGTAAAAATGCACACAAAAAAAAATCCCAAAATAAATTACCATTTTACTGCAGTGACATAATCTCTCTGAAATCTAATTTTAAGAAATACCCAGAATGTCTTCTAGTTTTTACTCTTTTTTTTTAACAGGAACAGTTTATTGTTAACTTTGCTTTCAGTACTTTGTAGACTCTCTTCTGTCTGTAGGATTTAAAGATAGCCATAAGAGTAAGCTGATTTTGTCAACTGCTATTCTGTATTAATTTGGCCATATATTTTGGGTCATTATTCTATTGAAAGGCCTAATTATGACTTAATTTAGGTTTTGGGAAAGACCACAGGATAGCTATTTAAAATCTGTTATGTCAAAGAATTCTTTAATACGTCACCTCTGACAGTTTATTAGGGATTTTGTAAAAGAAACAGGCCCACAGCATCACACCTCCTCCACCACACTCCACAGTGGACATGAGGGATTTTTCACATATTTATCTGTCAATTCAAGACCAAACCACATGGAGTGTTTGTTGCTGAATAGATCAATTTTACTTTCATCTGACAAAAAGCAAAGCTGTGCGTCCCAAACAACCGTCTGGCATAAGATCCCATGCTTTCTTAACTTTGTGACCTCAAGATGCTGCTCTTGGTGCAGTTCACATCCTTACCATCTTGTTCACTGACCAGGGTGGAATAATAAAAATGGATACTTATCCAGCTTAGAGGCCAGTGGATAAAATAAATGGGTGTCTGCCAATTCGTATTTCTACTGTAAAATAAAACTGAAGCTGAAAGTGATTGAACTTTGCAAGAGAGTCCAACTACCTAATCTAGAGCATACATAAAAATCATTTAGTCATTCAAAAGGATTCGAACAGGCATCAAAAACCGTCACATCAATTTCAGTTTAAAACAAAGGCTTCATAATGCAAGATTCATTTTTCACCCCTGAATAAATCCACGTGGATAGTTTATGCTACTGCAGTAAAAATCATTTATTTTAAGGCGTTTTACACAACTTCCCAGGAACTAGCATTTTTTTATGGTGTCATTTTTTAAATTTACTTTTCTGGGACCGGCTTTTTGAAAAGTACCATATTACCTTATAGAGATTCATGTGAAAACAGATGCGAGTCATAAAATCTCTTTTGTTCAAAGACCTACAAAAAAATGTTTCTGAGAAAGAATTAGAAGTTTTTAACCAGTTTATTGTGAATTTTCATAGTTACAAGACAACACTTAGAAAACTCACAAGCGGATCAGAGCACCTTTTATACCAATGACATAAGGGACACTTTGAATCTCAAAAGCTACATAGAAAATAAGGCCACTCCACTTTTACAGGTATTGTTCATCTGGAAGCAGACAGCGGCTTACGTTGAGTTTGTCTGGCGGACAGGATTTACAGTGAAGAGTGAGCTAAAGGCTCCACACACCTCACACCTGACGGTGGAAAGACAAGAACACACACATTTAGAAAAGACTGGGGATTATAGTGAAATTCTCCAGAATTTTCAGCATTTTAAAACTGTTTTGACATCCGTTGCAGTTAAAATCCGAACAGTAAGACTTCACAGACGTCCTCCACCCCCTCACCCAGGGAAATGAGCCTCAAGTATATGACTATGTAATAATGTAATATATCTAATTTAGCACAATTTCACATCACTGCTCCTCTAAACGAAATTGAATACTCTGATTAAGTATTGATGGTTCATTGGTCAACACTGCCTTTCCATTACTGCAGATTAATACAGTTGGATCGCCTGTTACAGAAGAACAGTAGATGGCGCTGTGTGGCTGTATTTGCAAAGGAAGCCCCCTCCCATCCCTTCCTTCACATTAAACCCATGAGGCCATCTATTGTGTCATTTTCTCTCCTCATTATGCCCTCACATTCTCCTCCTGCTCTTCTGTCTGCAGTTATTGTGCTGCTGCTCCTCATTTCAGCATCCACCCTGTCCTTGTTACCTCTCTCCCTGCGCTACCAACCCCAACACCACCTCCACAATTCTGCCCTGTCCTCTACTGAGCGGCCACAGCCTGAGTTTCTCCTCCGGAGGTCAGAAGCTGCATCAGGCTTCCTGAAGCGGGTCGGTTCTCCCCTGTGGCCCAGCCAAAGAACATTCTGCAGGAAAATAAGTAAATAATAAAAAAATAAGAGTTTGCTGGAGCAGTCAGGGCACCAAAACAATCATTTATGAATTGCATGTTTGGTTATTATTAGATATCCTCCTTTCAACGTGCAATTTCTTGAAATTTCTGAGAAGTTTGACACAAAAATAATTGAATCTAATTTTGTTATAGCCTACTTTACCCATGAATTTATTTTACATGGTTTGTTCTAAAGTGCACATTTTCATCAGTTTTCATATTGTGCTTACATAAGTGAATTTGTACACATATACATTATTTAGTGATGGAAAAATAAATCTGCCAGGGACCACAATCTGGTCATTTTACACTTGACTGGCCCTGATCGCCGACCAGCCAGTCGTAAAATAAAAATCCAATTTTCCCACATGATCACTGAATTCACCATAAAAAAACAACCAGATCGCCACAAATGATGACTGAGATAAGTAATGATTGTTCCAGAACAGACAGGCTGCTTAAGACGCCTTTGCAGTTACAATATACAAATGATTTATCACACAACAGCAAATTTTGGCTGGAAAATGGTGTTAAATAAATAACTGTTCTCAGATGTTATCGGTGAAATGTGACCAGAGGCAACAATAGATCAACACTTTCCTGCGTCATCTCCGGTCATGGAGATTGGTTCTATTTTGGTCCTGGACAGACCATCATCTGTTTCCTCAGAGATTATCAAAGTGAATCCAATCCCATCTAATCTCCCTTTGCTCAACACAGATCACCCCTTACACCTCCCCACATCCAAAACCAAACATGACATTTAGTCAGAATTGTGTACATTTTACTCACAATCATAATCTTAATGAAAACGGGAGGAAATCATGTACTCTGACGGTTCATTTCTGCCCTTCCTCTAAACAGTTTAACTCCTTCCACAGCTAACATTCAAGTTTAGCATTCAATCAACAGAGGGATAATGAAATTCATAAGAACATTGCGCTCAGTTGCTGTAAACAAATAGAAGAGAATTACATTCTGATTTTAAATGCATCCTCATAAAATTATGTTGTGATGTTCTGCAAAAAATATAACATTACAGACCAATTTGATTTGAAGTTATTTGGTGGGATTTATTTATGGAATCTCCATTACAAAGACATGTATTAATAGATGAGGCGCAATCTGTTGTATAACAGAACTGCGGTGTTACGTCATGGGAGAGGATGTTTGTTTACAATTTCTTTCAGACATGCTGCATTTTTCCAAAAAAAGAAATAAAAAGGAGAAAGAAAAAGTGATCTCTAAGCCTGCATTTATACTGCATGTGCATGTCTGAGAAGCATGTGAGATTGCAGTGTTACAAAGGAAGGGTGCTGTCATATAAAATACGGTAATTGACTTTATAGGTTTCAGAATAAAATGTTTTGTTTGTATTATGTGTGTATGCATAGCAATAAATGATGTATTTTGACAGAATATGTTTAAATATGCTCATATATTTATTAACGTTGCAAGGATTTTGAGAAAACGCCGTCTTGGTGAGTTCTTTTAAAATACGGATGCTGTGCTCATGCATTTTCCTGGTGGTGCGTTGTGATCTTTGTAGATTGATTTTAAAGTTGTTCTGCCGTCCGGAAAAAATAAGATCGTTACAATTTTGCCAGATTGTTGTGCAGGGCATGGCCTGTGGATGCAGTGTAAACACTTATTGATGAAAATGACCATACCAGTAAATTTGTGAGTAAAACTAAAACCACTTTAGAAAAAGAAAATTATACCTGAAGTCAAACATGCTGGTGGCAGAGTGATTCAGGACATTCACTACTTGCTGTAATAGATGGAATCAGAATTTTTTCCTCTGCCAGAGACATTGTCTCATCACAGTAAGATCACTTGGGTTATTATTAATCTAACAGTATTTTTGTTTAATACTAACATTTGTTTGATGATCTGAAACACGCAAAGGTGAAGAAACAGTAAAGAGAAGAAGTCTGTATAGGAACTAGTACTTTTCTAAAGCCTTGATGTAACTCAGATCTTTATATGAAATTGTAATTCCCTGTTTGTATGCAGTCATGTTTGTGTGCAACAGGAATATTTTGAGCTGCGCTCAGGTAGCTATTGATCTCAGATCACAGAAAATGTTTGAGATTTAAACTATCACAGCTGAACACAAAATCAAAACAATTGTCCCCAAGTCTTAAAGAACCTCTGGGGCTGACACTGAACAAGCAGGAAGAAATTACATTTTTGTGCCCCCAGCTGCCCTGATGCAACAGAATATGAATCAGACACATGAGGCCATGTTTGAGCTGTCAGCAGCAGGGGCCACCGACATCAAAGCCATACAAAGGAGCCAAGCTGAACCTGAATAATATCACAGGTTTAAAGATGGAGGCTTTTCTGCAGGTCAAATAATGTCTACTCTTTTCATCTTAGTTTGATCATGCAGGTTTCTTTTATAATTTCTATGGAAATCAATGGTCATGTTGCTCATTAAGAACTTCATATACCAAACTCAGACAAACATCCAGTAGAGGAGAACGTTTGAAGTCAAGGTAACATGGAGAAGGTGTAAAAAAGGAAGAAAACTCTGGAATTAAAACTGAGCTTTCTTTCTGATGCTTCATAATTCTATAAAAAGTTTCATATTTATTTGACACCAAATGGAGCAACTTTGAATCTAATCAACCTTTAAAGACACATACACACTGTAAAATAAAAACCCAGCCTGTCTGGTACCTACTCTGCAATGTATTCCAGCGGCGTCCACGAGCTGTAGTCTGCATCAGGCATGAACTTCCTGTTCATCGGTGTATCCAAGGTAACGCTGCCAAATGAAGCCAGATAACAGTCAGGGTGAGCAGCTGCATCAGAGCAGCAGAGAGGAAACGGCGCTGGCAGCATCTCCACACATAAATATCATACAGTGTTCAGGAGTGTCAGGTTCTCAAGTCAGCGCCGTGTCTGTGAGCTGCATACAACCACAGGACATGTTTTAAAGTCAGGTTAGAGGAGAGGTACGTTCAGCTTTCCTAGACATGTTATGGTATCCACTTAACATGTGCAATTTGACATAAAAATACCAGATCTGATTTAATGGATTTTTTTTCTAAAAAAAAAGAAATTACAAATGACAGAAAATGTTTTCAAAAAGTTCCTTTTTTTTCAATCATCTCTTCTGTGAGTTGAATGACAGAGTATTTTTGCCAGACTATAAGACTTTTTGTTTAATTGCAACAAAATGGTCATATTAGCAGAATAAAAGACAATTTTACCAGAAGAACATCTTAAAATAGAAAAAAAAGCCATTTTAATGAGCAGAAAGCTTCTAGGGTTATCAAGACCTGACATGAGCAGTTTAGTCCATGTGGTTATCTAAACCGACTCAGTGGTTTGCTCAATTTTCCTGCTGCTGAAATTAATTTGATGCTAATCAAATTTTCTTATCTGTAAAAAAAAAAAAAAAAGCTCAACATTCCTCATTTTAAATATGTTATTTTTTAAGAATGATTCATTTCATTCTCCTAATATTACAACTGTATTCCCGTAATATTAAAACTTTTTTCTTGTATTAAAAAAAAATAAAAAAAATAAATTATAGCATGGCCCTAATATGCAAAGTTCAAAGAAATAGAAGTTGTAAAGCATATTAGTCAAACAAGATGACAACCAGGGGAGCGCTGACATCGCTCGATGGAACTCCAGATAGTGTATTGATGGGGAGAAAAAAAAATCCTGATTTTTCAAAAACTAAATATTCACAATCCAAAAATCCAAAAGTCAATTTATTGTCCAGTACCAATATAAATAGGTGAAGTCTTTAAACAGAGAAGGTATGAAAGAAACAGCGGAGTTTAGCCTTTTTGTTAGCTGGTTCTTTTCGTCCGCTAAAAGAGATCAAACTAGGATTAAAAAGAAGCATCTCAGAGAAACTAACACTTTTGAATGATTCTAGAATATAAAAGGCAACAAATGTTGCAACAAATAATAAAAAGGGGGCTATAGAAAACATGCAAGTCATAGCTAATGCTAAACAGATGCGACTAAATGCTGAAGCCTGTGTGGCCTCAGGGTGGGAGAATAAAATACAACCAAAGAGAGAGCAGGAACCAGATCCACCCCTAAAAGGACTGTTCTCACAATGATTTGCTTCAAGTAAATAGTACTGTTATGATCTGTGCTGCTCATTCATCAATAGCAGATCATCTGTATAATCAGATCCGTGAGCTGATATTAGCATCCTTAATTATCTTTTGTCTCATTTTCACACTTCAACATCCAACATAGCACAGAGTAAGTGGCACAGCTTATTTTCCAGCACACCTACATCGATCTATCCACACAACATCTGTGTCCAAATAAGTACAGAATCAAAGAACCATAATAACAGATCGTTAGGCAAACAGCTTTAACCATGACATGGAAATATTAGAAATATCTCATAAAAATAATATTTAAAATCTTTGGATATTATTCTGTTGCACCACATTACCAGATATGAATTAATAGCAGTTCCACTGATTTAATGATCTAACATCCACAGTTTATTTTCTCTGTAAATTATATTTTTTAGCATTGACCATCTGTTGTTAGTGTAGATAGTATGCACAAAAAAAATAAATGAAAATAAATAAAAAATAAACCTTCTTGGCTTAAAGTATGCTGATCAGTTTTGTTTCAGTACTTACGGTAGGATAGCAACAGCTGCCGCTCCTGCCGGCATGCCGCTGTTCTTTGCTGCCAGACTCTGACACAGTTGGTGGATGGCAGCTTTGGCCATGCCGTAGCCCACCATACCTGAAGATTACAGATCAAGCATTTATGAACTGTTATGAACTTATATTTTTACGTGGAACTAGCTACATGACCTAATATGTAGCTACTTGGACAGAGTCTCATTGAAGCAGATCCTCACACCAGACACAAATGACAATGCTCTAAGAAGGACCTGATGATTCTCTCTGCTGACAAGCTTTATGAAGAGGTCAAATTGTGCTTGTGTTGAATTAGTATTTTAATGGAGAAATAGTTATGTACAAAAGAAAGGGTGTCCAATTGGTGGCATAAAAATCAACTGAGTTCCTCTGTTGGCTGTATAATGTGGCAGTAGGTAATACAAAGACTACATAATGCTTATCTGTTACGCTAATAAAAAAACATATTTTAAACCAAACAAAATTAAATCTGTTAAGGTTTGTCTTTTTGTTCTTTTTTTAATCCTCCGCATCTGGAACTTGTCAGTGCCTCTTCTCACAACCTCTAAACAGGAATGTCAAGCATCTGCTACCCCCCTCAACCATCCTGACAGGCTTACAAACCACTGACCAATAGGAACCAGGGGCGGCTGCATAACTTTTCTTTAGAGCTTTTGCTTTCTCCAAAAGAGAAAAATCTAAACCAATTCAAAAAGGTAGAGGTTAGCAGTATCAGCAATGTGGTCGTTTTCCTGCTTTCATCTGCACAGGAAGCAGAGGTTTCGCCTCTGGGTCCAGACATGTGACCTGTGTTTGACAGTGTTCCAATACCAATAGGGGCCCATCCAGTTTAATTCATTTAGCCTCTGAAGCAGCCTCACTGTAACCTTGTTTATGGCCAGCAGCAGTTGAAGTTCAGAAACTCCAATCCTCAATAACCACAAACTATAATTTTATTTCCTTAGATTGCAGCCAGGTTTTGCATTCGATTAAAGAATTGGAGCAAAAATGAATCAACAAAATTCAGACAGTGGCTCTCAAGGTTTGAAGTTTGAAAAGTGTATTTTCTAAAACTCCCTCTTTTGCTTTTTACAGTTTATTGTTAGAAGAAAACTAACTCAAAGTTACATTCAGAACATTTAGTTCTCCTTAATGCGTCTCTTTGTGGGACCAGCATAAGCAGACAAATAATTCAGTGCGTTTGATCAAAACAACTTGGAAGAAAATGTGATTATAACCTCGATAAGTACAGTTTTTTTGTACATTTTAAAGAAATCTTTAAAAAGCCTTTGTTGGTTTCAGTGTGGCTAACACAATCCATCCATGCAAGCCAATACTGCTGAGTCATGCTCCTCCTTAAACCAGCAGCCAATGAATGCTCAGCTCAGAGGGGAGTGCCGACCTGGAGCTTTGAACAGCTAATGTTGGATTTGAAGAAGACATAACCCCTCCAGACCAAAGGCTCTCCGGTCGGCTCAGAGGCAGATCAACCGGACTGATGTCGCACCATAAAGATAAAAACAATCACTGATCCATGAGGCAACTGAAACACTAAAGTAAATTGAAATGAAACTTTCAGTTTTAATTAAAAATATATGTCATATTGAGAAAATATGTAATATGTAATAATATTGGTGGATACTGCTACAACACTATGACTTTGAATAAATAACGATATAATTAGGAATAAATAATGCCTTTCTGCTTTGAGTTTAAAGTAAAAACACTTTAGGTAATAAATATTCTGTGCAGCTCAACAGCCTCCTATCCATTTAATTTTGAAAAATGCTTATGTTATAAAAGTGTCAAATATAAATATGTATAGAAATTTGTATTTCACTACATTTCCTTTTAACTGATTATTCCAGGGTTAACCTTTCCTTCTTCTCTTCTTAAGTTTCCTGGACAAAGCTTGGTTCTTTGATGTGTTGCACAAACAAACCAGGTCACCACCTTTTTATGATGAAAGCAATAAAAGTGTCTCCCACCTCCAGTGCCTGATTGAGCTGCTTTTGCTCCTGCCAAGGTAAGCAGACCCCCAGATTTCAGATGGCGAGCGGCGAGGTGGCTGGAGATGGTTGACGTCCACACGCTTTGTTTCCACATCAAATCAGAGTTCTTGAAAAAATCTGAAGGACAGTAACAGAAAATATTAGACTGCACAAACTTAAAATAGATTTTTTTAAAGTTCAAGCATAAAGTTCAAACTTTAACAAGAAGACATTTGGTTGCATAGACACAATATGAATCTGAAGTTTACCAAAAAGACAACACGCAATATGTTCCAATGTTTAGTTGTCATTCATTTGATAATAATGTTGGTCATCTTATCTCACTTTCCAGGGACTTTAATCTTGAATTCTAGTGCTGGTAATAAATGCAGGTAATTAAGCAGCTGAATAAAACTTCAAAGAACTGAGCATCATCTCATTTGCAATTTACATCTTTTTTCCAGTTAAACTAAAATTCAAAGTGTTTCACAAGACTCTAAATCCAGACATTAAAATTGAAGAAAGGTTGGCTGATGATTAATGTTAAAACAAATAAAAGGTTTGAACTTTGACCTTTGGAACTGCAGTTCCCTCCAGCCCATCCGCCTGCCACACACAGGATGGCATCCACTTTGCTTTCCCCCAGCAGCTGGGCCACATCTGTCGTCACCTGCATATAAAAACGCTTTTCATGAATCCGCCGGGCTCACACACCAGCTGAATGGCATTTAAATGTCAGCAATGATTCTGTTCGCTCTGCAGATGGAAGCTTATCGCTTCAGCACAACAACTAAAGCAAAGATCAGAAACAGGATTCACATTTACCATCATGATGAAGCTTCACTGAAGTGTTTCAGGATTTCAGAATGGTGCCGCCAGGTTATTAATAAATTAAAACAGATGCAGAGAACAAAGGATGGGCATTTATTGTATTGTTTGTCATGAAAAAAAAAATCCTATTATGATGAGTTAGTTTTTTTTGGTGAAAACCCATCAAGTCCAATTAATGACATCTGAAAACCCAAAAGACTGACTCTGCTTTTGGAAAAGTTCTTTTACCATTTCCCCCTCTGTCTGTTCCTGAGAGTATCAGAAACTTTAGAACATGGTGAAATGCAAATGTGGGCAGTTAAGTGACTTAAGAAAAATAAATGCATCATATTTCTTTGTGTGACTGGTATCCTGAAGAACCTTATTTAAAACTGGGTACAGTATGTTTCTTTTATCACTACCTGTACAGTGGGCTCCTGGACCACAACTGCCCACATATTGCAGAAATACACAAATACTTAAACCCCCCCTAAAAATGCTTATAACTGCTTATATTATTGTTAGTGCAAACAACAAATATATCTTAATGTGCCTTAACAGCACAGTGGAAAATGTCTTGGCAGGACCACAGAAGCCATTATCTATGGTCTTCCTTATTCTTGGCACTGACTACAGTTACAACCAATCAGCGCCAAGAGAAATAAATGGTGTTCCTGCATTGGGAGCTTTGCAAACACCAGCCAGTGGGGTAGCACTGTGCCTATACATTTCAGCTTCAGAAGCTGCAATGTGTTTCAAACATTTTAAATATGCTCTATGAAAAAATCTGAGTGGGGAATGTTCTGCAAATAATTTGGGGTTATATTCCTCAGGGAATTCTGCAAATAAGTGAATCTGTGAACACTGTATGGCGAATGGGGGTGTACACTGTATTTGTATTTGTGTGGCTATGCTTACTGGGACATGCAGTCACGATGTTGGTATGTTTTTTTTTTTAGCTTGATGTGGCCCAAGATTACGTTTTCAAAAAGTTGTGATCAAAGGTAAAAAAAATAACTTAAGCTTAATTTTGCCATAAGACGGTCTTACAAAAAGATTAAAATTGCTGCTTGTAGCCTTCTCTTTCCTTCTCTTTTTCCTCATAAAGTTATAATTACCTGAGAAGACCCTGCATCATCGTCCTGCTGCTGGCCTCTGGTCTACTTTCTCCTCCCTGACTCTTTATTCTCTCTACTGTGACAAAGATTTCTTTTAAATATGTGGAAAGCAACACTGAGCAATTTCTGTAAAGAAATAAGAGATAATTGGGTTTATTCCTGGTATTAACCAACTAGCAAGTGATATAAAACAGGTAACAACAACATTAGTATTCGTGTTGACAAGCTTAATTGTTTAGAAAAAAAGTTTTTCCCTTTTGGCTCTGGTTAGTTACTACTAAACAGTTATAACGGCTGAGAAAGTGTGAGTGCAGGTGAGGGAAATGCAGTGGACATGTCCCAAGCATACACCAAGACAGTCACGCCCATAACTGTATAGACAATTTATAAGCAAACCTTGCAGCACATCTCAAATAAATAAAAAAATTTAAAAAATAAGCAAATGTTATCGATTAGCGTCAATGCAGGTTTGACTTTCAAGAAATTAAAATGCGGGCTAATGGGATTCGTCAACATTCAGTCGAGCTCCATCTACAATAGAAAACAAAATGTTTATAGACGCTATAAAAATTCACAATCTTTATCTTCTTCATTGTCTGAGATTAAATTGGACTGTATTTTCCCTTATGGCTTGGGCTGAACATTTTCTACAAGCTCTTCACAATAGCTTGCTGGACTTTTGGCCCATTCCTCCTGATGAACTGGTGCAACTGACTCAGATGGTAAATGAATTTGTATTTGTGCATAAAAAAATAAATCAAAATTGTCTTGGAAAATTCCATGAGATGATACTTGTGGTGACATGGTGCTACATAAATTGATTTGAATTCAACTAGTACGATTCATTTGATAAACTGTTAAAAAAAAATTATACATTTGTAAAAAACATGCTTGAATTTACTTACTAATCTTACTACTTTACAAACAGCAAAATCACCAAAGTAGAAAAAGTCTTCATTTTGTAATGCGACTTGAACGCAACACTTCAACATATTTTCAAAGCAATGCATAACTAATTGATTACAACATGCACAAACTCATGTGGTCTCGTGGATACACATTAATGTAACACTTTAGCTTAGGTTCGTAACGTTCTCAGCTTCTTGTTAAGACACATTTAGGGAGACAGAGCAACGAATGACACCTGGCTGAAGCTCACCTGTCCTGCCTGCTCGGTGAAAGATTCCGTCAACTTCACAATTACGTTTTCATTCGCCTCCTCATTAGCAGCAATGTCGACGCTGGCGACCCACTGCTCCACAAACACAGACAAAATAAAAACAGATATTCACCGTTAGCTTTGGACTCAGTAGAGCCGAACGTTAGCATGCAGCTAGCGTTAGCCACCAACACTTACCCATCCCTTAGATTTAAAATGCTGGACACACTTTGAGCCCAGAGCGCCTCTCCCTCCGTACACGATGACCCGGTTCGCCATATCTTCTCCCAGTTTAGTCAGACAGTGAGAAGTGGAGCCGCAGAGCTGCAGCTGAAATATACACAGCGGGCAGCAGGAGGAGGAGGAGGAGGAAAAGGAGGAAGCGTCGAGCAACAAGTTAAAGAGCTGCGTTCAAAGACTTCCGGAAATACAATCAATAACGTAGATTTGGGCAAATACTCTAACTTTAAAACCTTGAAACAGTTTTGTTCAACAATTTGGTGCTCCCTGTTTATCATGGCGCTTCTTGTTTTCATTTTGTTATTTTGCCACTTATATTATTGTGTAGACTCAGTAAAAATATTGAATATTGGACATTTTGAAAAGGTAATACTCATCCCAATAAATTGAATTTGAGAGTAATTTAAAAGACGCAGTGTACAAGTAAAATGAAAGATGATTTCAATTCACTTTATTTCATTCAACCTTCTTTTTAGCTCTGATGAGGAAAAACAAATTGATACTATTTCTCAATGTACAGTGATCAATGTCCGTTGATATGTACAGTTTTCATCTCATAGATTGTACCTCAGGTACATCTAAAAAAATAAAATATTGTGAAAATGTTCAGTATTTTTTGTAATGTCAGAAAGTGAAACTCAAGCATAGTAAAAAATAATTTTGCAAAGAGTGAGATATTTAAAGCATTTATTTTGATGTAATTTTGATAAAATAAAAATCCAAAATTCAGTCTCTTATCTTTTAAACAGAAATATGAAGTTTCTGAATTATATATTAATTACTATGGTCATAGTACTTGATTGGGGTTCCTTTTGCATGACATGCATGAATTACAGCATCAGTGTGGTGCAGCATGAATGCGACATGGCTCTGGTGTAATGGGAGCCCAGATTGCTTTGATAGCACCTGCAGGTCATCTGCATTATTGGTTCTGGTGTCTCTCATCTTCCCCTTGACAATACTCCACATACTCTCTGAGTTCAAATTGACTGGCCTTTGATTAGGCCACTCCAAAACCTTTTAAAATATATTTGGCTATTCAGAGATAGACTTGCTGATGTGCTTCAGACCACAGTGCTGCCTGTCATGCTTGAGATTAAGGTCAAAAGCTAATGGCTACACGTTGTATTTTAGCACTTTCTGCTAGAACGCAGAATTCCCTGCAACAATTCAATCAAACAGTTTCTATAAGTTTTGTGATGTCTTGATACGACAAGTTAGGCACTATTCAAACTTGGGTATAAATATAGTTCATTTCAGCTTTCCAAAAGTTGTTGCTAATGAATAATGAATTAACTGAGTTTAGTGAATCACTTGCTTTGTGAGCAAATGATTCAGTTACTTTTCCAAATGACTTAGTTGGTTTGAATATTTTTTCCCCTTGTTACGTAAAATTTTATTTAAAAAACTGTTTTTTATATTTATTCAGGTTTTCTTTTTCTGATATTAAAACTTGTTTGATGATTTGAAGCATTAAAGTTTGACAAAACTCCAAAAATAGAAGAAACTAAACAAACCTGCAAAGTAGCAAGTACTTTTTTACAGCAATACAAGGAAGTAAAAAAACTTATATGGTAAAGTTTACATATAAGTTTATCAACAAACTTAGATCTGCTCAACAATTGATTCATGTAAACTTAAATGAGTTGGTCAGGCTTTGCTAATTGTTAAATATGCATTACAGAAAGAAGGTTTGTGTTGCACAGAAATCAGAGCAGCAGCAACATTCCTTTGCAATTAAAACTAACCAAAGTTAGACTGTGTGCAGGTCTTCAGATCCCTTAGTTTTCATACTGTGAGCACTAGGTGCTGCTATAAGACTGCTTTTGATGATGCACCAGTGCGATTCATCTGCATGGCCATTATGATGCTGTTCTACTATCTGTGCTGTACCACAGCAAGTGTGGCATCAACACACTCTTGATGCTCATGAATAATGTAGATAGGCTGGCCTTGGCTTCCTTGTCAAGTAGTGAAGCAACTGATCTGTCACTCTCAATTGGATATGACACACACTCCTACTGAAGGAATAAATAGGTACTTTGCCCATTTTGACACACACCTAATGAAACAGAGCGTGAAAAAGACAAATACAAGCTTGTTCCTGTATTGTAAACAAAATTATTACCTCATTTCTTCCTTCCTGTCGCCTGATCGTTCAAAGAAATGCATGAAAGCACACTTGACTGCACAGGTGCACTTGTGTGCTTAAAAGTGTGAGATGAAGAGGAGTTGCTTGGGCCACTGGAACCGGTGATGCTGACAGAAATTGCCTGTCCTCGAGAGCAGATTGACGTTCCGAGGAACACATGATAATCACGCTCCACTGTCTGGTTTCGACCTGGATGAGACAACCTGCAGGTTGCTGACACTCAGCGCACACAAAACAAGAAGTAATCAGAAGCAGGTTGATCTGACAGAAGGATGTTGTATTTTAGCTTGATGGAGGACACTCAGATGAGTTAAAGGGGTTGCTGGTTACAACACAGGACTAATAAGGGTGATAACATCTGGGGCACTTCAACCTGGTTACTATAGCTATGCCTTTTTCCAACTATTTCTTTTTTGCATCTACTTGAGGTGTTCAGTTGCAGAGGGGTATTTTAGTCATACGTTAGCTGACCATCCTGTCAAATTTACTCGCTCAAATGTCTTGTTTTTAGCAATATAGTAAATGTTTTTGTACTTTTATGTGCTTATATTTAGCATTACAATTCCAGGTCCCTCTTATTGTAGCCACTCACCGGACACTGGACCTTGTTGACTATTAAACACATCTTCCCATCCCCATTGTGTGTCCTCTGACCATCTGCTTGTTTTTTTCTTTTTTCAGAGGATCCCTTGTCTGACTTTTACTCGCTGTGGCTGACTTGGTAGTTTTCTGAAACTTTTGTGGAGCAGAATTAAATAGACCATTTTATTGAAGGATCTATATTCTTCTGAGAATACATATATTAGATCAAGACTTTTAAGGAACTTCTCTTCCATTTTCCTCATAAACTGTCATGAGGAGGGTGAGGAAAAAAATCACCAGTGCCATTATGTCTTTACAGAACCACACAAAAACTGAACTGAACTGTTTTATGAGTTCTCTGTTTGAACTGATAACAATAGCTCACCCAATATACAGCACATATGGAGCAGCTGGCAGATGGACGAGCTTTGGAGGTCCTGTGGGGGACAGCCACAAGAGAAACCAAATTTAAAGCTCTGAGAATAAAACTATGATTCATATCTTTCAAGCCACAACCCAATCAGTCCAGCTAATTAGGAAAAAGGGAATTAGTTTACTTCTGTCATTAGAATGCTCTGCTGCACTAGGAGGGTTTTTCTGTGTTACATGTATTTTACCTATTTTTGTAAATTTTTACAGTGCTAATCCTAGACTTTTGCACATTTGAAAAAACATTAAAGCACCAAGTGCATAGTTGAATTAGCAGGTCTACTGAGACCTTTAACAGAATTAATGTAAGAACCTGCTTGTGGATGAGAACATGTTCCATTGACTGGCACCACACATCTGGTGCCTATCTCCAGGTGTCACTGGGTGAGAGGTGAGGTTTGCCCTGGAGGCCTCCAGTCCATCACAAGACATCATAGACACACAGTACAGGCACACACTGATGTCTAAGGGGGAAATTTTAGAAACCTGTTTACCCTAATAGTCACATTTTTGGACTTGAATCATAAAACCCAACAATGTATTAGGATTTTGGATTGTATGTAATACATTTCTTTGACATCTTAAATCTCAAGTTAACATCTGTCTTATTTTGATAACATCTCTAATTAATTTATTTTTATTATTTTAGATATAGTATTTCAAAAATAATTAAGTGAATTTAAAACATACTCCTTTTATCTTGGAAAAACTTGACTAAAAATCTAGCTGTATCATTTTGCATTTAGGCTGAAACTTTAATCTTCCTCTTCTTATCAAACAACAACACAACCTGTTCAGTGTCAATTACTGTGTGAGGACTGAGGGGCTCTCTAGGGCCCCTAGCCGGCCTGGGGACTCTAAGCAGCTCCTTAGTTTACTTCTGGTTTAGCATATTAGATACATTTTCATGTTGTATTGTAGTTATTGTTTAAGATGGGTATATCACAATTTAAGATACATCAACAATAAAAAGTTCTGCAGTGCTGAGGTAAAAAGAATATACTGCCCTATTTTCCTCTCGGCTTGATCTTAGCCTATTCTAAATTCTCTGTGACGGGGATCCAATCAGAGGAGAGGAGCAAGACTTTTTTTTTTTCAAAGTAAGGGTAAATGTATGTTCTTATCTCCTCTACTCCTGACTGGATGGCTGGAGGTTGTTTCCTTAAAATTTACAGCTCTAATATCATGGTGTCACTTACTCCCTGATACCAGGCAGAATAAGTTATGAGCAAACACTGCTGCCTCTTTCTGACTTTGGCTACCTGTGGGAGAATGATGTTATACATCAACGTTCATAATAGCTGCTCTTTGCTGGAACTTTGCTGGAATGTTCTGAGGTTTTCTTTGGATAACATCAGAACATCAGGAGTGAAAAAGCTCTTTTAAGTGTATTATTTTATCATTGTATATTTTAAAAATAAATGTGATAATTTTATCATGAGTGAAAAAAACGTAAAGCAAAAAAAGAAATTAAAAGAATATAATTAGAATACAAAAATATACAGCAAATACCAAAGAAACTGTGGTGGCATATGATTGTAATGTGTACTATAAGGATGTTCATCCATCCATCCATCCATCCATCCATCCATCCATTTTCTGTACACCCTTGTCCCTCGCAGGGTCGGGAGTGGTGCTGGTGCCTATCTCCAGCAAGACATGTTGTACTGTACTATTAATGTAATTTTCTTTCTGCAATTATTTTTGCTGACTGCAAAGCAAATTGCCCCTTGGGAACAATAAAGTTGATCTATTCTAATCTAATATGAATAAGTTGTCAGTCTGTAGTCAGGTTTGTTTGGTTAATATCCACTGCTCATTGAAATGTATTTTGTATATTTCACAACAAGAGTTGGTAATATTATTTTCAAATTCCCATACAGCTGTTAGAATAACAGTTAATTACAATGTTCTAAGAAGAAGAAAGGTTCAGTTTTGTTAAAGGTCTGTGCAGCTCATTCTGTAATTTATCTGCCATAAAGGTAGAATATATTACAAGGATAAAAGAAAATCATGTGCTATTTTTTCTGCTGTTTAGCAATAATTAACAATCTTATGCTGTGCTCCGGATGTCCAAACTGTGACCTCCAGCACCCCAAGCCCCCAACCACAATTTACAAATATAGTGAATATGCCCCTCAAGAACATAGAGTGAGATCTTTACAGACAAATGAAATCTTCCAAAAATTTGTTTAGTAACAATGTTTCTGTTTTCATTAATAACACTTCGATAAAATGACAAGCAGTCCCAAACTTTTGTAGCCAAATATAACAAATAAACCAAAAAGAAAGGAGGATAATCAAAAATGTGGAAAATATTTACCTTTTACTTAATATGGTAACTGTGCAAGAACATGTTTAGATTTTGGATCAAAAATAATTTTAAGATCCCTTTTCATAAAAAGTAGACCACTTCGATTTGTTGACATATAGCATATTTAGTATTGTATTGAACAGATGAAAAGGAATGTCTTAAGAAATACATTTTCCAGTTTGAAGTAAAAACACTGTAAAAAAAAAATAAATTGGACAACACTGTCCGCAGCAGTAACTCTGCAGTTAAAATCGTATTTACTGAGAAAATTTCAACATTGTAAGAACAGCTACCATCCCTTAGTCCTTATGTGTGCGCTTGAAAAAGGCTCTTGAAAAATGCCTTAGAGGAATTCACCAAGCTATGCAATATTCTCCATATTTTTGCAACTATTTTGCTTCATTTCAGCAATAGAGTCACAGTGTAGATGACATTAAATACACACTGGATGGTCCCACCCATTAGGGCCAGCAGATGAAAGCAGTTTTATATGTATTTTTGCATCAGTCATAGACACGGCAGGTAAAAGGGATCAAAGACCTGGAGAAAAAGACTTTAATTGAAACTGTCAGAACAACATCTGACTGCAGGAACCTTTCTGTGCTATTTGATCCAGGAGATGGCAAAAAAACAATGCTGCATCCCTATGACTAAATTATTCAGAGCAGAAAAGCATTGAGTGAAGTTAAAAATTTAATATAGGGCCATAAAAATGTCTCTTTGTGTTCCTCCTACTCCACACAAACAAATGCAATGCCCCTTCTCTTAGAAAATCAGGTTTAGGGCTAAGCATCAGGAGAAATGGCCTAAATGGCCTAAATCCAATTTTTCAAATATATAAATTTGGAGACATGAAATTTATAATAAACTTAGAAATTTCCCAGATTACATATATTTCATCTAATCAAAAGAGAAAAAAAAGCTATTTGATGCTTTCACATGAATTTAACTGTCCCAATACAAGTGAGCTAATGCTTGGTTTTAGCCTGCCTCCGCAAAAATGAACTCCTTCTGAGCAATTTAAATCTTCACCATTTCTGTTTTGATAACGTTGTTCAGTTATGTCTTTGTGGAAAAGTTTCAAAAATATATTTTTTAATGATTTACAAAAAACAGCTCGTCATAGTTCCATATTCAAGCACCTGAGCTACCAGTAAAGATATTCTCTGCATATTGGGATAAAATGCTGAAGTGGAAAATTTATGCTGTGCAAAAATTCTGCAGCTGTGAATAAAGTCATAACTCATGCATCTCCATGCATATATTACTCGCTTTATCTACGGCAGGTACTTGGGTGTTACATAAAAAAAAAAGAATCAGATAAGAACCTCATTATAAGATGTGTCAGCATAAGATTTATTTGAGTGAAACAAAAACAATCCTGCAAGTAAAAAAAAAAAAAGAATTTGATTCACAATTTAAGACACAATTCACCATCAAGTTCTTAATCTATAGAATAAATACTTTTAGGTTATAGGAACTCTTTATAGTAACCAGATAGTATTTTTAAAAGCAAGATGATACACACTTGCTTATTTAGACGTAGAGATGAAACTTTGTTGACAGTCTAGTGAAATCCATAAAATTAAAACAAAACAAGTTTACCAATCATATATATGATGTTTACTTTTGTCCATGCCCTGCCACGCCGTGTCTCCATGACAGTTAGTGTGTTTTACTTCTTCAGACTTTGCAGTTCTTAACTGTCGACGTTTAGGGTTTCATTTTTGCAATGACAGAGGAAAGCAGTAACTACAGCCAGTAAGGTGCTGAGCATCAATTTAAATAACATTTCACATCTATAAATAGAGATCTCTTAACAAATACAAAAAGTATTTTTGTTGATCAAAAGCATCCTCTCTTTACTGCTTTTACACCTCATATTGAATGTACTGCTACTCTGCAATAAAAACTATGAAAAAAGTCCAACACAATTAGCTTCATTGAAGCAACATGTTTGAATCTCTTCTATTAGATGATCAGAGGGTCTAAAGAATAAAAATGTCTATGTTTTTCTTATGAGAAAGTGTTTTCATCAATCTTTTATTTATCATGGTATTTTTTCTAAATTCACAAAGTCCTGTTGCATTATGAAATGGTGAGCATGCAGGCCAAAAGTCTTTACTTTTTCTGCTGTTCAGTATGTTTGGATGAAAGTTGTGTTTTATTGGTGTAGTTACTTATTATTCATATATGAGCTTATATAAAATGGCATGTGTCATACTCATTGAGTAAATTGGGACTCTAGGGATTCCGTTATCATAGTTAATAAAGTAATACAGCAAAATCTTAAAAATATAGTTTCTTGTGAGATGTTGGAAGGTGGAAACACATAGTGTGACCTTTGTGTATTCAAGGCAGAAGAAAAAGACATTAATAAATGTCTTTATACCATTAAAATGAGTCTTTACAGCAGTAAAATCAATATTTAAAGATTAACACATAATCTGCTGCTCCTTTAGAGCACAGTTTGTTGTCTCAAAGAATGGGAAATATTAATTACTTTAGCAATAAGCTACCTTTCTAGCTTCTCTGCCCCTGAATCTTTGCTACTGATAAATGTTGTTGGTTGTTTGGGTCTCTGACTGTGTCTGCGATCACCGTCCAGTCAAAGTGTTTGGACTGATTCCCTGAATCTTGACAGAGGAAATAGTCGAATCGTTCTCCCAAGGGCTCTCTCTTTCTCTCTCATGGAGTTTGATGTTTTCCAGGCAGAAATCCTCTGCAGCTTTTTCATTCAAACCCAAGCTGTGTCAAGCACCACTTTGTTGCCATTTGAAATCCCTGCATCACTGTGACAGTCTCTTAACAGGCTCTTGGAGAATTTTGGGATGGTGTGAATTTGTTGATTGCAGTGCTTTGTGACTAGTAAATCTGCTGGGTGACTGAGGGACTTATAGTGGTTTTCTAATGGGCACTAATCAAAGAAGGGGGCAGCAGTAGTGAAAAGAGAAATATAATAGGAACCTAGTGGTTGGATGACTTTCTGATTGAACTTCAGGTCAGAACTACATTTAGTTAGATCCAAATAATAAAATAAATGTACTGATGCAAAGACTTAAAATTGATACCAAATGAAAACAGAAGGAATAGAAAACTGACCTCAGGAAATGTACAGACTCACCCTGACATGGACCTGTTGTGTGTTTCAAGATACATGGAGTTATACAAATTTTTTTACAGTTTCATAACAGCAAAATTGTGGTATCTTTAGCCAAAGTTATTATACTGTGAGAATCCCATACCGGTCCATTGGGGTAACTTGAGACCCTTAAAGTCAAATAAAGTTCGGTTATTAAACAATTAAGGTTTTTATCTTAAATAATCTGTGTATATGAGAACATTCTTTTTGTAAGAATAAAAATTGGTCTGTGTAACAGGCATAAAAAAAATCAACATTATATTGGTTTCTAAATTTGCTGAAACTGAAAATTGAGTGTTAATCCTCCATTTCCTTCAGTCAGTCAACACTAGATGGCCCCATGAGTCTTTCATAAAAACAATCCAATCCTATGGCGCTTTGCCCACTTTGTGTATATGCATTACTCTGACAAGAATAAATACATATTCTTCTTTTGACAGCACATCATTTTGATGCAAAATAACAGATTACAGATATTTATTTGAAAAGCAACTGTGAACATTGTGCTAATGTAATGTCAACTGATAAAAAATTTAAAAAAACATGTTAATGCGAGACTTCTGTGTAAATCAGACCCAGTATGAGTTCAGAAAACAAAACCTGTGCATTGTGGCCCAGTTGATGTAAACAGAGAGGATTAGATATGAAGCTTGAGGGGTGTAATGGCTCAGATCTCACAGCACTTCTCTCTAAAGTGGATTATGAAGCTGATATTGGTGTCAGGAGTTTACTTGAGGGCAGGAGATGGTAGAAATAGAAGGTATCGGGTAATCTGAAGGTAGACAGAGGATGAAGCATCGGCAACTGGTGCAGGATAAAAGTACATCTAGCCTGGAGAAAGACTTAAGATCAGCGCAGAGAAGCAATAAAGTGATAGTGTGATATAATAGCGACTGTTGGGAGCTGGAGAAGAGGTTTTCACATGAGGGTGAAGCTGTGATTAGAGGAAGATTGGAGTTAAAATCCCAGGGAATCCCTTGCGTGTGCAGGTCCTTATTGAAGTCTTAGTTTCTCGGGTGTGGGAAACAATCAAAATGGAGCTGAGGAAGGAAGACGCAGGAGTGGGAATAGTACATCTGTTCTGGGGACTCTGGGATGAATGATGGAAAAGGGCCTGGCGGTAGAATAGCAGGCGGCTTTACCCTCTAGTTTAACTGACATGACTAATGTAGCTAAACATCAGCCTCCTCACCTTTTATGTTTTTTTTTAATTTGGTTTTGTAAGTAAAACATTTAATTATTGTAACAAATACTTTCTGTTTTCTAGATAAACTATTTTATTTTCATTTACAAAACTTTACTGTGGTTGGTTTGTCTTTAAAATTTAAAGTAATTACTCAAGTTTCTGCTTAGATACATTTGCATAAAATGTGTTACTGTGGTGAGCGCCAGCTCTCAGGGGGCAATGGGATGAAACAATCAACACAGAGGGAATTTAAAAGGGTGGTAATAAAGGATCTTTTTATTTTGGCACAATTCATTGATGCATAGAAGAGTTACAAACATAATTTCATCAGAACCCATGTAGTGAAAATATACACATTTTTGTTTCAGTAAATATGTTTGTAATGGCTTTGGTTTGATTAAATTCAAACCAGATGTTTGCAACAACAAAAGTAATTTACACATACAAAGAAATCCAAACAAATCACTCAATTATGTTTGGTAATATTGAGGAATGACTCAGATAATACAAATTGAACACCTCAAGAAAAGGGGAAGAGAAAAGGCATAGAAAGTTAGACCTAAATGGTAGCCTGTAAAAAGGTTTTGTATTACCAAGAAGTATGTATGTCATGATGGGTGAAAGCAAAGAGCACTCTAAATACCCCTGAAATACAAAAGGAACTGTTTACAGACATATTTCTAGACTTCTGCATGATTCCATGCTCAACAGGATTTCTGACAAATGAGTTGAAAGAAAATTCAGAAGAGTTGTCCAACAGCCAAGAACTTGCAGTAAGTTCCAGAAAGATTTTGGATTAGCATAGACAGAGAAGTTTGGAGGTGGGACAAGTTTTCGCCATATTCCTGCTGACTAATACAAAGGAAGTAAGAACAAGTACAGATGTGTTCCAAGACATACTTGGTGAGGACCAGAAACTGTAATGAAACATCCAGACAATGAAACATTTAGATAGTTTTGGAGAAAGAACTGCTAGCAAAGCTGCTAGCAAAGGAGGTATCATACATTTTCCAGGCCCATAGTGCCATTTTAAAGCACAATTAAGCAACTTTCTTGAATTCAGCTGACGCCTTGAAATTGGCCTCTGTCTCTTTAAGAGCCTGGAAACAATGCTCCTCCATGATGCAGCCAATCATAGGAGCTCTGCAGTCTGTATGATAAGCTGAGCAGATGGACAGTTCCACAAGGTGTTTACTAATTGCTGCTGTTGCTAATCTGGGGACTGAAGCTCCAAGGCAGAGCTTTTGGGAAATAGGCGGTGCATTGTATGAACAAGCGTTGAGGCACCCCCGAATAGCAGCCATGTGAGATTTAAAGATTTCTTAAACATGCATTCATGAGTCAAAACGACACTTCATGTTGGAAAAACATATTATCTTAAAAAGCTCAAGAAATGTCAACTTTGCATAACCACACCCTCTTAAATCAAATTAAAATTCTACAAAAAGAACTGAATGCTAGTGCTTAGTGGAGAATAAATGAATTAAAATCACATCTGAATCCATGAGTCTATTTTCTGCATACAGGAAACTTCTTGACGCATTGCATTACCGAAAAGCTTTTTTCTAATAACCACTTAATAAATCTAAATAATAATTAATTCTATGCCATTCCAATTTATTACATTTAACTTCAGTTTTGGAGTTATGTTGATTACTTTCAGTGTGTGCTGTGCTGGCATGTAATCTGACATCTGCTTTAATATATTCCATGTCTGTGGCTTCCATAGAAATATAATTACTGAGAAAAATAACTATGTTTCAATTTATTCACTTGACAATTTTAATTTTGGGCTTTTAAATTTTATATGCAAGATAGCTTTCAGTGATAAAAACCCAAAGAGCATGTGAGCTGCAGCAAGACCCAAAGAACTGAATAGTGATGCAGGTTTTGTCCTGGGTAGGATACAAATGGAGCTTATTCTGACTGATAAAACAAGATTTTATGTTCATTTCATGGTTCTTTACAGAGTCAGAAACAATAAAAAAGATAACACCAGCTAGAGATTGATGTATGACATTTACAGGAAAAATATCACAACAGCTTTGATAACTGAGGTGTGCTTTACTTTGCGGTCTGGCTTCGAGGTTGCTGCATTAATGTCTGTCAGATATCCTCATGACTCCAGGTGCAGGGAAAAGTATTATCTACAGGAAACAGAGGCATGGATAGAGCTAATGTGACAAACATTACACAGGTTTACTCAGTTTTCTTCAAGGTTATTTGCAGCAATGGCTTGAATAATTTGAATAAGCTCTGATGGACCTATTTACTCTACCTCAGCAAAAAAAAGAAAATAAACCCACAAAAACAACAGACTGAGAAAGCAAACAACCAGCTGGCGAAGGTGGTGGAAGAATTGTCAGCTGAAAAGGCAGGTATACTGATCACCTCTGGGTGTATTGTGGTGTCTGGCAACGTGCCTTTGGGTCCTCAGGGTTGCCAGGTGGGGCCTCAGTCAGTCTGGTTTGCTCTGTTGCATCCTGCAGATGCATGATCAGCTTGGGATCTGAGGACTTTTGAGTCAACGCCTTGGGCTTTGTTGTTGTGCAGTTTGAGCTGACTTTGGCCAGCTTTTGTGGTGTGGGCTGCAAACCTGATGCTGCTGCAGGAGGCTGGCTGATGCTATTTGGAGCTCTCCTTGATCTTTAACAAGGTAGAGTGTGTTAGGCAAACATCCACATGACTGCCAGCTGGACAGTGCATTGTAATGAGAGGATCAGCTTCACCTGTCAATGGTCTTGATGTGTGTGCACGGCTGATTCGTGTATTTCTCTCTGCAGCTGAAGGACATAGGGGGAAAAAACAGACCAAAATAAAGTTAGATTGTAAAAATTCTTTATTTTTGGCAGATCTGACTGGCTGTTCTTCAGTTTCAGTACAGATTGTCTGTGTTAGACAGATTCTAACTTCTGGAGATACGCCGGAGTGGCAGCAGGGTGGAGAACACAGATGGGAGGAGATGAGGGGGAAAAGACCGAGAGAGCATTGGTGGCTCGCTTACAGCAGAATGAGTTTCAAAGACATGTTGACATTTTATTAATGTTGTCTGTTTGTGCAAGGACATCGAAACAACATGTATAGATTAACCCCCCTCCTCACCTCAAAGCCATCAAAAGCTTAATATGGGTTTATTGTACGAAGTACAGTACAGACCAAAAGTTTGGACACACCTTTCTAATTCAATGGGTTTTCTTTATTTTCATGACTATTTATAAGGCAAGAAATCCCACTTATTAACCTGACAGGGCACACCTATGAAGTGAAAACCATTTCAGGTGACTACCTCTTGAAGCTCTTCAAGAAAATGCAGAGTGTGTGCAAAGCAGTAATCCCAGCAAAAGGTTGCTACTTTGAAGAAACTAGAATATAAGGGGTATTTTCAGTTGTTTTACACTTTTTTGTTTAGTGCATATTTCCACATGTGTTATTCATAGTTTTGATGCCTTCAGTGTGAATCTACAATGTCAATAGTCATGAAAATAAAGGAAACTCATTGAATTAAAAGGTGTGTCCAAACTTTTGGTCTGTACTGTATATGTTACTGTTTCTCTAGCTGTTGCAAGCTAAACTCAACATGAATGACATGATTGAATAAATTGCAAATTAATTGATTTTTTTAAAAGTACTGCTATGTTTTTTTTCTGGGGGAAATAACTGGAAAGAAATGAAAAAGCTTCTGTTTGTGAAATCAAACAAATTTTCAATACTTAAAAAATACATCATTACCTTATTTTTGCATTCTACAGTCTTTCTTGCAAGCTTAGAAATGGGCCACAGTGATCAGAGCTTAGTCACACACTGACATGACACTGCACCAGATATCAGCCACGTTCATCTGTTTCCTGTCATCTGCAAAGGATTATAAGAATAATGATGCACCATCACAAACATGAATATCACATGTTGGAAATGTAAAAAACATGCACATTTCAGATTGCAGCTCATGTTAATTAACAGTCTACATGTTATCCCGTCTCTAACACAGCAGCCTCAAATGTGAGAAAGAGAGGAAAAGATTTTCTAGTAGCAATCTCCGGGTTCTAACAGATGAAATCTCAAAGCAAGCCCAGAACTGGAGGAGAAATGTCATAAATAAGTAGATGTTTTTAATGACCTCGTCTATTAGGATGCTTAGAAAATCAGCATTTGCTAAAGTGATCAAAGAGCCAAAAAAAACCCATTAAGTTTATTGTTTTAGTCATCAGATTAAAAGAAGCTTTTCTCAAATTAAAAACATCTGACAGGAGGAATCAGATCAGGATGGCATTTCTAAATTATAAAGTGAAGCTGCAGATTCCAAAAGTCAGTAGAATTACGCTTCCCTTGAACTGAATTATTTATTAAAAATAAAAAAGACAGAAATCAAAGTTAAAGATGTAATTCTAAAATTACTACAGGTACTCCTTACAGATAACCTGTAATAATATAAAATTAGAATTACCAAGAAAAACTTGTCTGTTACTACATCCTTTTAATTTAACCCTGTAATGAACAAAAGAACAGACCACATTTTACTCTTTTATTTCCCTAGAGTCAAGTTTACCTCCAGCTTTTAGTAGATGGTATTTTTTTTCAATTTTCACTCTTTGCACAAACTGTAGCTATGGAAATGTGAACACCATTCCAGCTGTTTATGCTTCCAGACTTTTGTAATCGGACTTGACTGTGAAGTTATAATAATGTTGTGGGCTGGATTTTCTCCATAAGGAACTGGTGGCCTTCATAAACTAGATGGCATCACGAGGAAAGAACATTATGTCAAAATATTGAAGAAACATCTAAAGACATGAGCAAGGAAGTTAAAGCTCAGTCCCAAATGGGTAAACTACTGTATCTATATTCATTCTGGTAGATTTTGGTCTAAAATTAAAATTAGCCAACAGAGAGATGCTGATTATTTGAAAGGAAAGGCTTGGGCATGAAATCCTTTTTGTAAGATTTTTTGGAATCAGGAAATTCAAAACATGTACTGTTCTTTAGTTAAACAGAAATAATATTTGAGTTTTTCATTAAATGCTTCATGAAAAGGCTGCCTCAGTCTTTTGTTAGCCTCATTTATGGATAAGCATTCATTACTTAAACTATAGGATCAGAATAAAGCAACCGTAGAATCAAAACCAAATTAAAACTTTCTCACTAACCTTTTGCTTTTACACTCACTATTGCTGCAAGTTGAAAAAACACATTGTTTGAAAGAGTCTATTTAAATATACCATTATCAGCACAGAAACAACACGTTTTTCAGACTTCTGCAGTATTATTCTTTAAAAAGTCATATTTTAATTAAATAAACTTCTTGAAAACAGCCAGGTACAACATCATCTCCTCCTCTTTTTTTTTTTTGCCCCTCTAGGGGGTCTTTTGTGGGCTCTAGTGTCCCTTATATGACAGTGGGCTGACAGGAAACAGGGAAGGAGAGGGGGGAAGACATGCGGCAAATATCGTCGGGTCCGGGAGTCGAACCCGCGACGGCCGCGTCGAGGACTGAAGGCCTCCAAATACGGGTAGCGCTAACCCCTACGCCACCACGGCACGCCCATCTCCTCCTCTTTTGTCAGGTCTTACAAGAGCCCACCTCAACTGCAAAAGCAAAATTAAGTCCATGCTGTAGAGCAAGAGCTGCCATGTTCACTTGCTTTGCATAATGAGATGTGATCACGATATGGACAGAATGCAAGCACGCATAAATCATAGCTGAAAGTAGAAAGTCGTGATTAGATTGTTCAAAAGCCACGCAGCATATTGAGATGTATTGACCAGAAGTACAAAATGAAAATCAGGCCTAATGGGTCATGTAGATAATCTCATGTCAAATAAAAGGAAATAACCTCATCAACTTAAAAGAAACACAAAAAATAGATAACTTCAACTGAAAGATAGAGTCAATCAAGTGTGTGAGCGTTTACACAGTAATGACTCATTTGAAGAGTTTCCGCCAGGTTTCAGAGCTCATCACAGCTCTGCTGAAAGTCTCCAATGACTTTCTCATGGCCCCAGATAATAGACTTGTGTCTGTTCTAGTTTTGTTAGATCTCAGGGCTGGTTCTGATCCAGACAATCACAATGTTCTCACACAAGGCTTGAACATGTTGTAGGTATCAAAGCAACAGTGATAGGCTGGTTTAAATCAGATTTTTTTGTCCTACGGATTCCAGTTTGTTCATGTAAATGATAAATCTTCTTCACACTCAAAGGTTACTTATGGAGTTCCACAGGGTTCAGTATTTGAGCCAATTATTTTTACTATAAATCTACTTCCAGTTGGTAAAATCATCAAATATCCTGGAATACATTTCCACTGATATGTTGATGATACTCAGCTAAATTTATCCATAAATCCAATCAGTTCAGCATGTCTTGAAGACATTAGAACCAGGATGAATTTGAATGAATTTTCTGCTTTTAAATTCTGACACAGGAGAAGTTGTTGTCCAGGGACCATGCCATTAAATTTACCTCTGATAATAAAGCAAAGAACCGCTGTGTGATTTTTGACCAGACAGTCACAATGTTCTCATTTAAATATAAACATATCATTTAAGTCCTATATTAAACAGGTTTGAGTATGAATTTCCTGGCAAACAGCTGCTTTCACTGTGGACTTCGAAAAACCCAGTGACCCGACACCAGCAGGTTTCATGACACCCCAAACCATCACTGACTGTGGAAACGGCACAATGGACATAACACAAATGGATTCTGTGCCTCTCTATGCTTCCTTGAGATTTTGGACCTTGATTCTGAGTGAAATAAAAACTTTATTTTCACTGTTTCCAGTGACTCTAGATGTCCTGCCTCCAGCCTAAGTCCACTCCTTGTAAAACTCCTTTGACTCATCTGTCCTGATAGCGTCTTCTCCATGGTCCTTACTGACCCATCTGAGTAGGACGTGACAACATGAGTTTCCAAAATTTCACTTTTTCACAACATTCTAACCGTGTGTGATGTATAATTTTCGGTTTTCATTATCTGTAAATCAAAAATAATCCAGATTACAAGAAATAGAGGCTTGAAATATTTCACTCTATCTGTGAAATAGCTATACAATATATGAGTTTTACTTTCTGACATGAGTGATAAGATATATTAAACTTTTTATTATATATTTTTTAAGATGTGGCTATATTTTGGTTCTGAAGACAAACAAAACTATTAAACTCTTATAGTCCAAATGGGCTGCAGTAGCCCGGTGTTTTCTTGATGAAAAGATCTTTGCATCAATAAAAGATCTTTGCATCTTTTCTGTAGGAAAGAAACAGCCTGTAAACTTAAGGAATACTGAAACATAAGTTGTTTTCCATATACCATAGCTGTAAATTTCCATTTTTTATTAAACAAAGTTTAGATTCTTAACTGTGACATTTGTCAGATGTGAGTATTCTCTCTTTAAAATCCTCCTGCCAGAGGATATAGTTGCATTAAAATATCATAGTCAAAGCTTTTTCTAATGTTCAAAGTTTTTTCTTCCACCAATGAGCTCTCATTTTCAGACTGGCATTAAATGTGGACTATGTCTCTATGTCAAAGAAATTGTTTAATGCTTTTCATCCCACTGAGGCAGATTTCTCTTCCTTAAGGGAACAATACTTTGCTGTGGAGTACATCAAAAGGAGAAGACACTTGGTTGTATGTGCAAAAGGCATTTGATCAGTGGTGGTCCACTTTTTTGCTTTCATCAAATGGAGAAAATGTTTTGGCAGCAGATGTAAGGCTGAAACGCAGTCATAAAGATGTCCTTCGGAAATACAATTTATAGAAATATCCTAATTACCAAGCATCATGCAAACTTAGTTCAAGTACTATCTGTCTAATTAGAATACATATTCAAAATTCAGTATGCTCGGCACAGATTGCATTTTGCATAAAATCTGGACAGAAGCAGGATGCGGTAATTTGAGAGTAACAAGCACACAAATAAAAATAGAGGTGGTGGAGAAGCAGGCTGGGTTTTGTTCTTTTTGGATTGTAGTTTGTAATATGTGAGCTGTTTGTAGCTTGACCTCCACACAAGAGACAAAAGCTTCGCCTCAAAGGGCCAGGACTGCTTCTTTATGATTGTGTTCATTACGAGTGACTCAGAAAATAATAATCTTTGAAGCATAATTCTGCCTCTGACTTAGTGGAGGAAAACAGTTCAAGAGCAAAACATGCTGAAAATATTCAGCAGTGCAGAAATGAATCCGTTTTCTGATGCAGATTAACAGCAGCACTTTTTATAGATTTTTTAAAGTTGTAACTTTAAAACAGACTCTTAGTCAAATAATCATTTCTGAGTCTTACGTTAGCGTGACTACTTAAAGTAAGATCATTAAAGTAACATAATTAAAAATAATAGAAAGTAGTAGCATGCTTATATTTGTGTAAATAGTGATGTGTTGATGTATTTTCCAAAAAGCAGAGACTTTAAAATGCAGGAACTTTGTTAATGATGACTTTGACACTGCAAACATTCTGGACAGAGTTTTTCCAAAAGTGTTTCATTTTTCTTTGCTTCAGAAACTTCATTGTGACAAAGCAGAGCTCTCCTTGTAAAGAAAAGAAAGAAAATGCTCCACATATTTCCTGAACTTCTCCAAAACAACCTTCTCAACTTAAAAGAAAGTGGTAGAAAAGAGACCCTGATCATTTTCTATGGAAGGTGATGTTTTGTTACAATGTCTTAACATAAAGCTTCTTAGTGGGATATTGGTGAAAAAAAAAATTTAAATGATTTTTTTATTTTTTTTAATAACAGTTGCTCCATTAAACACCCAGAAGTATCTTGCTGATTGATTTTTACTGAAGTGGAAACTGTAAAACTGCTATATACAAACAAATAAACAAATGAAAATTATCAGAATAAATCACATAAACACAGGGTAATATTTTAAAAATAGGCATATAATCAACTTAGACTAAGTGCAGACAAAAAAAAAACCCTCATACAACTAAGGTTTACAGTAGAATGATGCTAATTTGCATTGGAAATACCAAAGGGATGCTAACTAGCGCTAATTAGAATATTGTGTTTCTCCGATTTTCAGACCTAAGTAACTTAAAGTACCTCATATGAGCATCTAACACAACACACCTTATAGAAACACAAAACTCACAGGTAGTCAGGAAGGCATGGGAAAGTTTATAACTGCAGAAACTTGGTTATTTATGGATATTTATGTCTATGGCTTACACCCTCACCCTAAGGAAGTTATCCAAACTATGGGAGCCTTGTAGGACAAACTGTACCTCAAACTATACCTCTCATGGGCTGTACAGGGATAGTAATGTTATTATTATGTTCAAAAACTGTTGGTAGTGTTTTAAATTTCAATAATGTGTCTGTTTTATTGTATTCTTTCGTAGTATCAACTGAAATTTGAGTTACATGTTGTGAAGTGTGAGATACAACTGCTAAAGTATTTGCCTAAAGATTTTTTTTTTTTAAACACCAAAGTACATAATGAATACATATTGTTGTAGAAAGCGTCACTAACATTTCCCACCTTGCTGCTTCCTATTTAACATACTAAAAGCAAGGGAAAACCTAATGTGGACATGTTTTTTCTTCTGTCATTAAAGTTAGATGTAATGTGTTTGTTAATTGTCCCTTCCTTATTTATTTAAGAATCTATATGGCTTAAATTTAAAATCAATTCCTCTGGAAATTCCCATTTCTTCCTATAATTAGTTAGCAAAAACAGCCAGCATCTCATTAGTCAAGATGGCAGGTCTTTACCAGCATTTGGAATCAGATTTTAGACACAGAGTTTTCCTTTCTCAAAGTGCTTACAAGGGTGAACAGCAGTACAAGAGCTACCTCAGTTCAGATAGTATAAATGTAAAAATATTTCATAGAGAGGTGGATGTCATATGCTGCTATTTGAGATGGAGTCCCAGGGAGAGGACACTAGGAGCCCTCACACAGCAAATGCACTGAATGCAAAAGTTGGCATTCCAATCTCAAATTGTGCACAACACTGTGCAGTTTAATGGATAATGGGATACGAAACTGGTCACACATCACATCTGTGTGAACGCGTTCTTGCTGACGCGCCCCATACAATGTGTCACCATCTATTACTGTTCCCGGCACACACCAGACACACTCTGTGATTGTTCTTCCTGCCACTCTTTTGCTGGTGCCGAAAAAGAAAAGGCTTGCTCAAATCACACATAGAAATGGAGTGTACACATGTACACACACACACAGACACTCACGCCTACACACACGACTCACAACTAATTGTGTTCACAACAACTCACACACGAACTCCAGACTAAGCACTAACATGCTATCGTCCTCAGAGACAAACACTTCCTCCTCTTTCGAATTTTGCATGCAGGGCATTAATTGTCTGCACGATCAATTACAGACATCTCAGCTATGCCCATGTGACATATATTGTTTATAAGCACAGATGCGGCTCCATAATCTGTGCTTCTGCATGGGAAATAGCAAGGGTGGGCTCCTTCGTATTCACCTTAATGAGTCATTCTAACTTATTTTTTTGCAAAAGCACCACAGTCTGACATTGATGCTGAGTGAGATGTGTGATTATTTTTGGCGAGGTGACTCATCAAAAATAGTGAGTCACCTATTGCTCACGTGACATGTATGATATGTTTTCTGGCTTTTCTGAAATGTATGAGAAGGATTACTGTTAAGATCCCGGGTTGTCAAGTTGTTTTATAGTTTAATTTGATTCTAGTTCTATTATTATTCTATGTTAGTTTCTTATTTTGATTAAATTAGTCTTGTTCCTGTTTTTCTTTAGTTCAGTCCTTTCTTAATGATTCCAGTTTATTTCTTGTGTCTAGTTATTCTTTGGTTTGTTATATTCATTTTCTAGTCCCCTCTGTACCGTCCCTCACGCACTGTGCCACTTTTTCTCATTCTCTCCATTTCCTCAGTCTACTTTGTGCTTTCTTCCCCTCACACCTGCAATCAGTTAGCTAATCAGCCCAGCTTCATTGTTTCAGCATTGACCTCCCAGTACTTCAGCACCTCTTTGTCAGTCACTCCTTGCTGGTTCCTACTGTCAACTCCTGTCATTTCCCAGCTGTCATTTTTCCCTTTGGATTCCTGATTTTGTTTTGACTTTGGCTACTTGTGTTCCCTGTGGTTTTGTAAGTTTTTCCTCATTTTTTATCAAATCATTCTTTACTAACAAGCTATCTCTTCCTCTCTGCGTTTGGGTTTTTCATTAACCAACCTACATTATGACAGTTACTCTCTAAAGGTGTCTCTTTCACATACAGTACAGACCAAATGTTTGGACACACCTTCTCATTGAATTCAATGAGAAGGTGTGTCCAAACTTTTGGTCTGTACTGTATATTTGCCAACTTATCTTAAACTACTCTGAAGCTGGATGTTCATAACAGTAACAAGTTATTTTCAATGAAATAGAATATGAAAATTGGTATGTTTTCAGTAAGGTCAAGTTTCAGGGATTGGTTTACCTGAAAATATTGACCAGAGCCAAACAACACACAAAGACTTTCTTACACCTATGAACACAGCCAATGTCTCATGATTTTAAAGCTCTAACCAGTAAGTTTTCTTATTCACTCTTGAAAACATCACATTCTTTCATTACACACCACACTTCTGGCTACCATCATTATCTCATGTTATTATTTATATTTGAACATTTGCTAAAGTCCTTATTGAGAGCCTTTTTCCCAGTAAAATATGGTGGCAAACAAATTTAGCTTAGTAGTTTAAGTTACAACAATGATGAAATCTTCACACATACAGATACAAACAGTGCTGCCTTGTTTCTCACTCACAGACCAAAGTCATTTCTCTTACAGGAGCAGAAATAGAAAGAGGAGAAACCATGCAGTGTTGTATCATTAGTCAACATGACTGAATGGATGAAGAAAGAAACTGTGGCTGTCACACTAGCCCCTGGTTGGGCACACAACATGCTGCCCATGGGAATAGGGCATTTTTTCAAGCTGTCCTTGTGGAAAAATTCTTTCAGGGCATCAAAAGTTCAACTCTGCAGAAAAGAAAAGAAACATTATGACCACTCTTTGTTCTCATTGTTTACTAACTTATAATTATTCCACTAGGGGTGTCATTTCTGAGAATTTGAGGGTATTGTGAATCTGAAAATACTACCCAAATAAAACGACAGCAATTTAACAAATCCTGGTGTAAATGTGTAAGATAAAAAGTATTTTTTAAAATCCTAATTATTTTTCTTACACCTTTTGGAAGTAACACAACATATACTTAAGAGTTATGAGTTACCATCAGCAACAATAATTTGAGAAGAAGAGCAAAGCCTACCTTTACCTGCACTGGTTTAACTTGACAGCAACCAAGAATGAGGTTTAAAACAACTGACTGCGAGGTGAATTTAACTGCTACACCAAAAAGTGACAAAAAAGTTTTAAAAAGTAAGGCTGAAAACATGATGCACACCATGGTAAGAAACACTCTTACTGCAAATTTATGCTTTCTTTTGATTTTTTTATGCAACATTTTTGACTTAATAAAAGGAATAACAACTGTTTTCATTTTTTTCCCAGAACATATCCCAGACAGATTTAAATAAAACTTTCTGATAATGGATTTTTAAAAGTCAGATAAATATGGATGGTTGTGGTTTGATTTAACCTTGTTGCATATCAATGGGCCTCCACAGTTCTGCTTCTGTTTTGGTTATTTTTCTACAACATCACTCAGTTTACTGGACAGTTTGATGACCCTCTTCTGTGGCATATTTTAGACTCCCTGCAGTGGTTCAGTAAAAACTCAATGACTTCATAATACTTGCATCTTCAGCATCCTTTCAGCTGTTCAAAGCTATTTGGCTTGTTGCTGTATTTCATGCAACATTTTGTTTCCAGGTCTTACTGTCACTGGAAGGAGTTACTGGTAGATGTTTTATCCAGCAGTGATGAGCATAGACTTTTATTATGGTGTCAGTTATGCAAGTTTTGGTTCCTCTCTGTGATTCTTGTTAGATTTTTGACATTTTTCTCCTTTTTGTTGCTTTTTTTCATCTTCTTGTGGTTCTTTTGTGATGTCTGAGAACTGAGCTATGACTTTATAGTTCTCCCTTCTCTTTGTCAGTTGCCTATTCTACTTTCTTTGCTTGTTTCTCTGATAAAATTCCTCAGATTCTGACCTGCTCATCCTTTTATGCTATTTTGGCCTGAAATAGACTTTCTTTTCTTTAGTTTTCTCATCCAGCATCTTCTTTTCATCCAGTGTAGTTTTGTTAAAAATTTCCACTTTCTGCTGTTTTTTTTTGTCTCTTTCCCATTTGTTACTCAATGTTTTCACCCACATGCTTTTGGTGACTCAAAGAAGAAAATTAATTTAACTTATTCTAATGTTCTACCATAGCTCAAGTCACAAATGTCAAAATATTGTGCTTGAAGTGACAATTGAAAATATCATAAAAGTCCCAAGAAGCAAAACTTTGCTGCAGACCTTGGGTTGATAAAGAAAAGATTATTGTATTACTGTCTAAAGTTCTGCTTCAACTTTAGAGGAAACTTCTGGTCCAGAACAAAGAGAAGAAAAGATACAAGATGGGGAGGAATACTAAGTTCTAATCAAAATTCACGATTTTGTATGCAGGAGTTCTGTTTGTTGTGGCATTATCAAACGCCACCTACCTTTCAGTCCTGCTTGTGGCAGAGGTCAGTCACTCTTTGCCATTAAAGGTCAGCTGTCAGGAAAACGTAAACACATTTCAAGCATCTGTCTTCTTGTTTATCCACTTTCAACCAAGGTGAGTCGACGACCTCTTCATCATCAACGCCACATGTGCATCTCAAATCAATCCAGATGTCATCACAGAAAGAATTTGTTTCAGTTAATAAATTCAGAAAGTGACACTTTTCTTATTTAGATTCATTCAGATTCAGACTAATGCATTTTCATGAATTATATCAGTTGGTTTAGATGATTGAGACTTGAGGCTAATGACAACTCTATATTCAGTTTTTCATATAAGTAGTATATACCACCTTTAATGAGGAGACATTATGACATGCTCCTCTCATGATGAAGACTGCTGACTTCTCCAGCAGAAGCTGGCTGTTCCAGGGAGCTGGATTCAAGAAAATATACAATATATTGATTTCAGTCAGTAAAATAAATAAATCTATTTACCACCTATTCACCCACAAATTCAAGAAGAACAAAAGCAAACTTCCATCTTCTGTTCTCACCTCCTAATTGCCTGGGGACACAACGGATCCCTTCTCAACAGCTGGGACAAGTCTTATGAAAACTAATAAGCTTTGGAGACCAAACATAGACAAACGAATCCTCATTTCTTGCCAGGATAGAAGCAATTCATTCATGGGGAATAATTCTGGACCTTTCCCTGTACCTCAGTGGGAGGTTTATCCTTGATCCAGTTAATAAGAATATATTTCCAACCCAGAAACAGCAGTTTATCACATAGTTTTCCTTGTAAATAAGCTATTTTTATTTCTTTTAAAGGCAAAAAAAAAAGAAGAATCCAGGGACTTTTTTGACCCGATTCTTAAAAATTATTCTCAGTTCTTGAGGTATGGAAGTTCAGAATTATTAATTATTTTACATTGCTGGAAATAGTTAAAAGAAGTACAGATTTCTTTTTGACTTTAATACATAAAGGACGCATGAGGTGTGATTTTATGCAAAACATTAGGAGATGTATATAAGTGGTGCAGAATTTGGTGCTGGGTTTCTGGCATGCAGTTGCATATTAAAATGTTACTTTATTTCTGAATAATAAATTCCACAGACTTCCTTGGTTAATGAAGAGAGAAGGAGACTAATTATAAAGTTACCAATGTACAGCAGCCAAATACAGTAACACAAAATTTGACAATACAAGCAGCTCTAAAGTACATTAGGAAAATTAAACTAAAAAAAACTCATTTTATATTTATTTTGCACTGTGACAGGAGGACTTTTCTGTATTAAAATAACAGAAAATTAATAGACACACAAATTTATGTGGACTTGGATAGTTTTATGAATATTCTGTCATTTGGAGATCATACAGAATTTAGGAATCTTAATATGGAGTGAAATCATTTAGAGAAACAGCGTCTTTTAATTCGCCATTAAATCTGAGTGTGTGTCTCTGCTCATACTGTATATGCATGTGAGTGAGTGAGTGAGTGAGTGAGTGAGTGAGTGAGTGAGTGAGTGAGTGAGTGAGTCAGCGGGGCATCCATAAAGAGTTACTCTTCCCTCTTCCTCCCGCTTGTTTCAGAACCGCTCCACTTTCTCTCTGTCAGCCTGTCCTCGCTTTGCTGCCTACTCTGCCTACTACGGGATATTTGTGATTGGCTCCCGCCCTGCTGCTCTCCCGCCCCCCTCCCCGGTGGTTGTATGTAAATCTGGCCGGGACTCCGCCAGCGGGTGAGGTTGGGGCTGGTGACTCCTACTTCTGCGACGCACACGAGATCCGAGAGCGGACGAGGTGAGATCGCTGCGCTGCCGGAGCTCTCCACTCCGCCTTGGTGCTGAACTCCACCACGTTTCTCTCCCTTCGCGCTGGCTCTACTTTACTATATTTTTGGAAAGGATTAACACCATCTGTTTCGGCTGCGCATTGGTCCAAACTTCTCCCGTGGACGTCCCTCGCTCTGTCCACGCCGGAAATTACCCCACAGTGTCCGTGGATTTGAGCGGCTGAGCTCCAGGTTACCACTTTATTGAGAAGTATTGCTTTGATCCACTCACTTCTACTCCTGTTTGGATTATCTTTTCTGGATGTTATACGTCTGTCCACACAGGTAAGACTTAAATCCGGTGTTTGTGTTTGTTTGTGTGTTTTATTAGGACTAATTGTTAAGCCCCATCCGGTCAGACCTCCCTCTGTGGGAAGCCTCCTCTACACGGTCTGACTCGCTATCAGATACAGAGCTTAACCCTCATCATCGCTGAGGCGCGGAGACTCTTTTCCAATAATCCAGGAGGCCACTCTCTTCGCCTCAGAAAATATTATATCTTCCAATCTGCCGCTTTGTGCTTTTACCATTTCAATTTACCCGGCGCCAGGTCCGGGAGCCTCTAACCAGCTGATACGAGGTTATCTGAAGTTGGGATCAGAGTTGCTGTTGTTCTGTGAGGGGAGAGCTCACACTGAGGCACAATCACTTCACAATACCAACACAATCAATGTTGATGAAGACGATTGGAGGCACGCCACTTTGCCCACTGCTTTTAATTTATCCGCTTGGTACTTAGTGGGTTATTTTTTTCCCCTCATACTCTCGCTAATCCTTGAGTGACACCGTTAGCGGGGGAGGGATTATACTTTTATTTTTTATCCTCAGATTTGCGCCGGACTCATTTGGCTTCATATTACAAACCCCAGCGCCGGAGATGGTCAGGGAATTCTGTTGTTTGGTTCTTTGCTATATACATTTGTGGTCGGTTGTTGCATATAGCTCCTCAGTGGTTCAGCAGATGGAATTAAAACCACCATAAAACCAGATTAAGTTCAGCTATTGATAGGACTTAGATTCACAGCTTAGGTCTCCAACAAGAGGTTCCATTGTAAAAGCTATTTCTAGAAATATGTGGCTTAGACAGAGACACACATGAGACTGAACAACATCATGAACTACTAGAGAAGTCTGAGACAACACAAACCTATGCCATTATTTTCAGAATGCACACAATACTGTATTTTATTTTATTCTGGAGTAACCTCACAACATTGGAACCTCAAAACATTGTTCTGAGCCGTATGCAACGAAATTTCGTTCTGTATACACCCTGTGCATGCAAAATGACAATAAAGTCAGTCTAAGTCTAAGTCTAATACAAGCTGTTCTAATACTTAAAACAAATATAATTTTAAATAGTTTCATATGCTTTTATTTGGATTAGAAATCATTTTGTCATGTTTGTGAATTTCTTTTATGATGAAGTCCTCTTGCTGACAGAGCTTTGTATTTTCAATCCTGCTTATGTGCTCAGATAATGTTCAATACAATTTATTTTTTATATGTATACTTTCAGTTTGAATGTCTCCAACATGAAGCTTTCAGGAACGTTAAAGTATCTTTCAAAAGTATTCACACCACTTGAACATGTCCACATTGTCACACTCACAATCATTCTTGATTTTTGTTGGTGTCTTATGCAATAAATCAATGCAAAGTAGTAGAAAATAAAAAGTGGAAGGCAAAGATGTGTTTTCAATATTTTCTTCATATATCTGAAAAGTGTGACATGCATATCTACTCAGTTATCTTTATTCTGATACCTTCAAGCCAAATCTAGTCCAACAAACAACCTTTGTAAGTCACCTAATTAGTAAAGCATCCACTTGTGTCTCTTTTAATTTCAGTATAAGTACAGCTGGTTCTGTGAAGGTTCTGTCAGTTGGTAGAGAACATTAGTGATCAAAAATCATGAAGACCAAAGAGCACAGCAGACAGGTCAGGGATAAAGTTAGGCTTAAAAACAATATTCCAACCTTTGAACATCTCAGAGCACTTTTCCATCAGCCAACATTAGATAAGAATATATCACAACCGCTGTCGATAGGGCAACTATAAGTCATGCATTCCACAAACCTTGCTTTTATGGAAGAGGACAAGAAGAAATTCACAAGAAGTTGCAAAAACATGTGGACAAAGCTGCTGCAGTCAGATACGATTAAATTATTTTTGAGGGGGACATGCACATCACCTTGATCACCTCCTCTGTGCTGTAAAACGTGGTGGTAGCACATCATCCTATGTTAATGTTTCCAATCAGCAGGAACGCAAATGAAAGACGGAGTGTGTTAAATCCCTGAAAATACCTGTTGGAGGCTGCATAAGTCCTATGAATAGAGCAAATATTCGCCTTCCTGCAGGACAGTAGTAAAGTCAGAACTGCACTGGAAAGGTTCAGATCAGGACTGTACAATACCAGTCACCAAGGGCCAGTGTTCTGCATGGGTCAGACATGTTCCTGCTCCAGCGCACCTAATTCAGAAGGTTTAATGAGGCCCTCAGCATGTAATCACGTCCTGCAGGACCATGCATTTAAACAGTTTATTTCAGGTGTGCATAGCCAGAGCAACACATGTAGACTAGCAGCTTTAAAGGACTGACTTTAGATAGCACTGCTATAAATTAAAGCAAATTTGTGTGGTAGAGTGGCCAAGTCAAAGTCCAGAAGTAAATTGAGAATTTGTGGTAAGACATGAGAATTGATGTTCACAGATGTTAGTCATCCAATCTGACTGAGCTGAAGCTATTTTTTCAAAGAATGAGGAAAGATTTCAGTCTCTGGATGTGCCCTAAAAGCTTTAATTGCAGTCAAAGTTGGTTGTGCAAAGTATTGACTCAAGGGAGCTGACTACAAATGCACACTACTTTATCCAGACTAAAAAAGCCTCATAAAACATGCATAATCTTTGATTTGCTGGACAATTATGCTCTCCTTATTGGTGTTAGTCTGTCATATTAAGTTCTGTCATGGAAAAAAAACTATTTCCCAGCACTGCTCAGGTAAAATCACTCAATCAGGTTTATTCATGAATTGTGCACAACTCAGAGAGCTCACAGGACAGTCAATAATGAAGCAAGTCTGAAACGGAAAGCTCTCCCAGGCAGAGCCAACACATGAGTTTTGTACAAAGGGATAAGGGATCCAAAGCATGGGAAACAGACTGGTTCCCATGCAGCTGGGAAAAACAACGTCCAGCCTTGTGCATGTAACCCAAACAGCTTTAACTTGGTGGGAATATACAGAACTTAGAATAAACATATAGCAATACAACTAGCAGGTGTGACCTAATTGTAATTTTTCCACATCAGTTCCAACATAAAAATTGTAACTGAAACCAAAGGGTCTAAATATTTTTGCATTGTGCTGCATTTTTTAAAACTTTACCCTCTGGCTAAAGTCCCTGTTTTCATCATCTTGTTTCTGAGAAATGTCGATCTGCTTGGTCACTTTATTCATTTATAATAACATATCTGTGAAAAATGCCAGGAAAAGGACCGCATGTCTCAATAAATACTTGAAATCCTTTCAGAGACAGCTTTTGCTCTCTAGACGCTCCGTGCAATTCCTACAATAAACAAACACAGACAATCTGCTGGCTAAATGAAACAGTAATTAACATTCTTGTGGAGATTATATGCAGGCTTCAGAAAGCATAGAATTCGAGCATTCAGCCATCTGCAGGCTGCCACATTCCAACTTCAATCTCTTTATCCAAGCAATGCATTCACTTTATCTGTCAAAGCTCTTTGAAACTAACAGATAGAATCTATTTCCTCTGGTGGTTAGATGGATATGCAGTTCCAGTTTTAAGACTTTGCTCACTAATTGAATCTCAACTTGAAGCGAACAAGTTATGTATTATGTATAATACACAGGGCTATTTGATAACTGGTAACTTACTAAACATGTGTTGTACTAAAGGTTGTTTTGTAGAAGAAAACTGAGCAAGAATAGTGCTTCTGTAATCATTATGGGTATATTTTCCTCTAAGACAGCATTTAGAGTAATGCACAAAACCAAGAGGACAATGACAAAGCCAAGCAACAGATTCAGAAAATTCCCACTGGGAAAGCACTTCTCTCAAAAGCACAAAGACCAGAAAAAAGTCTTTCCTCTCTGTCTTTTTTATCCAATAAAGCCATTTAATAACAGGTAGGGAATAGGTGCTGCCAGCCGTGCAGGTACAGAGTTAATGGAGTTGCTCTGCTTTTCATTACAATGCCTTCCATTCGATCACCACAGGGAAGGAAAGAATTCAGAGTCAATAATTCTTTTCTCCAAAAGAAGAGGAAAAACTGGGAAACTGATCAAAGCATTTCCGAGATTTGAGTGGAAAATTGCTCTTCGTAAGGGCGTAGGCACCCCCTCTTGACTACTGGTAATGGAAAGGGTAGGACAGATTCAGTGATATTGCAGGCATGTGGTGGGTTTTGGTGGTAAAATGCTCTACCAGTGAAAATGGGAAAATTTAAAGGTATTAACATTTATCTTGGGTGATGGAACACTGGAGCTGGTTCAGGGAGTGTTGTAGGATGTGAGTATGGGCAACCTTTGAGAGCAAACAGGTTTAAAAAGGATGTTTTTCTGGAGTGTTGGTCTTTGTCTTTTTGTGCAACCAAAAGTGCTTTAGTTCAAAACTAAGACAGGTTGGAGAGATTGATCTGTTTCACATCGAAAATGTGTTTCTGTCCATTTATTCTGCAGTTTCTACACCATCTATAGAACCAATCCACCCTGAAAGAATTTGGAGATGTTACCCTGCTGGCTTGTTTTGTTTTCTGAAAGATGCCCCAAACTGTCTAAAAGTTTAAATATCAATCATATTCATACTGAAATAAAGTGAATGCGAACATAGCTGTCATGGTGTGGTAGTGCAACTGCTGTATATGTTGGCCTGTACCATAAGTACAAAATGCACACACTTTCAAAGTTAGTTTTTGTAATGCTTGTGAGCAACAGAAAACCTGAACACAGTCTTACTGGCAGAATGCAGGAAAGTTAGGAGTCATCAATTCTTTGAGTGAGAAATCAAATAGAACACATCAAGCCACATACATAACACATTAATAACACAGACGTGATAATTCGGAACATCGACCGGGTGTAACAGACAGGTAAAATTAGAGCTTCCACCAGCACTTTTTTCACAAAACCTATGCTAGCTTATGCAGAGCTAGTAAAGGGACTGTGTGGTGGGACTGTTGGTAGCAATGCTGCCTTGCAGCAAAAAGTTCATGGGTTCAAGTTCTGACCTTGAATTTTCTGCATGGAGTTTACATGTTCGTCTTGGACATGTGTTTGCATGCTTTGCAGATGCCAGCCAGTAGCCCATCAGGTACTGTGCCCAGGTATTTCAGCTTCCAAGCTGCATTTTCTTTAGAATATTTTAGAAATGTTCCACTAAAAGAATCTGTGAATTGGCCGATTTTCCCTGAATAACTTAAGTCACGTTTCACAAATAGGTGGAAGTCCATTGTACTTACAGTATATGTACACTTTATAACCTTTTGTGATTTACACAACATGTCATATGTTCTGGTGCCCTCACAGATTTTAACTTAAAAAACTTAAACATTATATTTCAGTGAGTATAATCTCAATAAAACCAATGGGCTGCATGTCAGAATTAATACCTGACCAGAGTTCATTTTGACTGTTTGAGTCTCAGTATGTGATTGAATAGAAGCTGAACTTTTCAAGCACATTCAGATCTCATGATTTTTATACAGACATAGTTTAATATTATTCTTGATGAGAGAGTAAGCTCAATTTCCCACATATCAAACTATGGCCATAGTTTCATCAACAAAACAAATGTCCTGTACTTGTATAGGGCTTTGTCTAGTCCAAAACACTTTAGCTGTCTCAACAGCTTAAGGAATCAACTCTTTGTACAAAATTGAAAACATTTTCAGAGATAAAAAAAATTCTACTAAGAAAACAGCTAAATGAAACCAAATATTATTTTTAAGATCATGATTTCAAATATTTCCAGTACATATTTTGACAAGCTTGTTGTTTGTTTTCTGTTTCATCACGTACTCCATCCCACTTCAACAGTGACACTTGTAACACCTTTTTCTTTCTTCTTCATCTCCCTCTTCACTCTCTTAGCTTCGCTCTACCTTCTGCTGTCTCTCATCTGTGTCTCCATGTTTGTCTTTGTTGTTTCCTCCCTCAGTGCGAGGGATTTTTATTGTGCAGTAGACCCCAAAAACTTTGAGGTGTGTTATTCTGCCACCACGTTTAGAAGACGCTGACATTCTTTTCTCCTCGGATGCAGAAGCTTCTTTGATGATGTGAAAAATTTATTTTTTTTCTTCCCTTGTGCTTTACAAAGCAATTTTTTCTTTCAAAGAATTTCAATGATGCTTCAAAAGATGCAAACAGGAACAAAAAGTTTCCACTTTTCATCACCATTTTCCCCATGATGTTAAAGAATATTTGCTCTGTGCATTCAGAATCAAACTAGTTATGTTTCGTCTGGCTCAAATTTCTTTTTGTAGCTGAAAGAATCAATATGAAGCTTACAGTACAAACAGCTCTAGATTTGCGACCAACTCTTTCCACGTCTTGGTAGACCTACAAGTTTATTGTTAAATTGTGATTGCCAGCAGCCTTTTCATACAGTCCTGCAGAACTGGGTTTTGTGGCTCCTGTTAACATTCAAGGCTGGGTGAAATACTGAAGTGGCAGAGCTTGTTGGCAGATGGTGTGAGGATAATGGAAGTAGCACAAACCTTAAGGGTGAGGGCGAGCTGGCTGAGGTCTCTGGTTTAATCCTGTGGAGGACACTGGTGGTGAATAGGCTTTGAAGCACCTCAAAATGTTTTAGAGCTCAGGGCCCTGAGGAAACCTTTAAAGCGACATGAGATCAAATCCAAGGACTGGACGTGAAAAACTACAACATTTGAAACATCTGTTAAAATGACTAAATGTTGAATCAGACCGAAAGTAACACATTGTTCACTTTATCCAGGAAGTATGTTTAACTGCTTATCTGCACAAAAAGCAAATTATACAGTTTAATCATCAAGGTAACACAATGGGAAAGAAAGAGGATTTCTAGGTGCATTACTGTATAAAAAAGTTCAATGTTGTAAATTCATGATCCTAAGCAGATAATTAACTCAGAACACCTACAAAGGTTCCCTAAGCCTCTAAATGATCTCTCAGTCTGGGTCAGTAGGACATACAATCAGGGTAAGCTGTAGAAGATCATTGCTAAAGAATCTGGTTGTTCACACAGTGCTGCATCCGAGCACATTCATAGAAAGTTGAGTGGAAGGATAAAGTGCCCTTGGAAAAAGGTGCACCACTAACAACGACATCAGCAGCTTTGAAATGATTGTGAATCAAAGTCCATTGACTCCATCAAAGCAGCTTTGATGGAGTCAGCGCACACCAACACACACAGAGGAATCATATATTACATCCCTTGTTTCAGTCTACTCCTATGTCAAAGAGCTTAGTAGAAACGTCTCACGGGCAAGGGAGAAAAAGAATTGGACTGTTGTTCAGTGGTCTAAGAAGGTGAATTTTGCATTTCATCTGGAAATCAAGGTTCCAGAGTCTTGAGGAAGAGTGAAGAGGTACAGAATCTGTGTTGTTTGAAGTCAGTGATTACTTGAGGTGCAACGTTATTTGTTGCACCTCAACAAATAATGTTGCACATTGAGGTGCAACATGCAACTTTGGGCTTTCTGACTTTCAGTGCAGTCATCTGCCAGGAAATTTTAGAGCAGTTCATGTTTCCTTCTGTTTACAAGCTTTATGGATATTCAGATTTAGTTTTATAGTTGGACTTGAGATCGATCCACATTGGCAAATGTCCTAAAAGTTGTTTTAGTGATCATGTAATTATTGTGCTTGATTGACCAACAAACTGGCCTGAGCATTGCATCTCAATTATTTTCTGCCATATAAGTATATGTATAATAATTTCTCTTTGGGATCAATAAAATATTTTTGAATTTGAACGCATTAAGTGTGAATCATGTCTTAGCGAAACTGCTGCCAGAGAGCCGGTTTCCTACAGAGTTAGCAATCTGTTACTCAGCTCGTTGCTCATTTGGGGTATTCCAGTGTTGACATACAGAAAAAGTTAGATTGTATGCTGCACAAACATGTTAGTGTTTGGTATTTGTGTGTATTGAACAGTAACAATAAACTGGAAGATTCTTCATTCTTTTCTTGTTTTATGGTTCTTTCAGTTGTAGTTTAGGAGGCCAGGGAGTTATGCTTTGCTTTTTGTCATCTCATGGGTCAGCTGATCTCTGTACCTGCCACAGCTGCTGACGACTCAGCCAATTCTAGGTGTCCAATTGGAAAATTACCAACAGGACACCCAATGTAGGCTGTCTTAGCCTGTCAACCTTTCCTCCCTTCTACGTGAGTCTCTTTGCCAGTCAGCTCTTCCTTTTCATCATGTATGCGACTAAATCAATGACATGCTTGTCACTGATGTCTGCCCTGCTATGCTCTCTGGGATCCTTGACGCCGATTTTCCTGCTTCAGACTTTTCATGCAAGCACATGAAAGGGCAAAGGGATCCCAGAACAGCACAATGCTGTAACTGTAACATCTGGAGAAAGAAATATAAAAAAAGTACAGTTTTTTCTGAAAGTGTTGATGTGTAAAATACATTTAGGTAATTTTATTTTTACACTCAGGAGTCAGGCTCTTTTGTTTAATGTGCAAAAACATACAACATGCTTAAAGGACCAAATGAATTAACTGAGGCTAAACTACAAAGGTTAATAATCTATTCAGTCAGAGAGTAACTGCTAAAACTAGATAAGATCTAAAACATAAATATAAATTTAAGTAATTCAAAGCAATAAAGTATTTGATTTGAGTTGTGGGAGTTATGCAAGTTCAAAATGAGTCAAATATCTCTTGTGGTGAACAAAAGAAGAATAATTTAAGTGGGAAATATCAGGGATGATGCATATTATGGGAAGACTGATTGTCCTGAAATCATTTTGGAGCAGATTGCACAATTTTATTCCCCAAAAAGTTGGTAAAAATGTCTAAAAGTGCAAAAATCATGAAATACTGAAGGAGTTAAACATCATTGATATTCCTGAGATAGGAGAAACAGCATCATGTTTTTAATTTAGACACTGTATACATGCCGTTATTCAATGCTATGAGTTCCAACTGTGCTAAATACAAACTGTTGCCAACATTCAAAACGAACCTATAAAACAGTTTAATTCATCAGCAGGTCGCCACATTAATGAAATGAACAAACATAAGAAATAGAAAATGATGTCCGTCACAACCTGCTCTTACAGTTAACATATGAAAAACAACAAAAACGACATTCAACAATTTTCTGTAAGGGCACAAAAGTTGCTGTTTCCACAAACATGTAGATCTATCATATCCAGAACAATAACACCACGCCTCATTCCACCCATCAGCAGTTCAAATACCCCCCCCCCCCTTGGATAAAAATGAATTCCCAATGATTATGTTGTTTTTCCTACTGAGTGAACCCTGTCCTGGATCTCATCTGCTGCTCCACTTGTGAATGACATCATAGGAAAGCAGGTTTCAATTAGTCGAAATCTCCAGAAACAAACAGACATGAAGTTTATTTGAGGTGCTGGTCCTAGACTGATCTGTGAGCTGCAGACTTCTCAGGGTTGTTAGCAGTGAAACATTAAGAGGGGGAGAAGATAGGGGAAGGTGTCAGGGTGGCCTGGCCCTGCTTCACAAATTAATAGCATCACAGGTTGCAATTCATCGTTCACTACTGCTGCCGCCAAGTGTGTTGGCATTGCTTTAGGCACAGTGCAGTCATTCACCTCCTGCTGATTATGTAATGATTGTTAACAATGTGAGAGTCGTGAGCCTCTGCCAGGTCTCGTTCAGCAGCGTTGCACCGACAGCCTGCAACTACTGACATTGGAAACGGTCAATAAATTAAAAATCTATAAAAGAGAAGTCGAAGCTTATCCTGCCTCTGCCTCTTGGGGGCGTCTGCTATTGTAAATGACTGCAGTGTTGACCATGCAATGCGATGTCCTACTCAAAGCTTTGACACTCTGAAAGTAAATGTTTTCTGTGTGAAGAGGTACATCTTGGTCCTTCTCTAAATTATTAATAATTGCATGTTTTGGATGTGTTTGGAGGTGCAGCTGGAGCTGATAGAGCACAGTGGGCTGTTTAGGGTTCTCAGATTTCGAGCCAAACTAGACAGGATTCCTGCCCATGACAAAAGATATATTAGAATCTCTTCATTTTCTCACTGGGCGCTTTTTTTCAGAGCTGTGATGAATAATGCACATGCTCTAAGGATGAATTAGTTCACATTTTCATGCAGTACAAACTGGCGGCTGGGGACTGGGCGCATGCAGTGATCTATCTAGTGTTAGTTAAAAGGCTGCCTTGGTGGATCAAACACATATGATTATACTCTGAAAAAGACTTGTCACAAGTGCCAACAGAAGGCTGAAAGAGATGAAATTCCGTTCATTTTTATTCAAAAATTTGATGCACAAATTAAAATCAATTGTAGCTTCAGGTTTTAAATTGCCTCCAAGCTGTAAGGCAATCTGTTTTTCTAAAGCCTTTATGTGTCAAAGTTATAAAAGCCAAAGACATTCCAGAGGGATTTAATCACTACCAGAGAAGACATGACTTCTGAACTCTTTTAAATGACTTATTTTTAGTTTCAAGCTTATGTTTACCAATTTGTTTGGAACTGCAAAAGTAAAAGCCACTATGTTGTAATTCCATGTCATGTATAAAAATGAAAGGCTAATTCAAATAGATTTACAAGAACAAGATCTACAATGTTCTTTTAGAGCAAAGAAAACATATTATGACACCTAAAAGATAAACAAAATCCATCAAAACCCCAGAGAATAACAAAGCTTCTTCAACCTCAGCTAAAATTCCCGTGAAGTGGCAGACAATCATGTTATAAACACAGAAAATAAAACCTGGCATGTTTTGGTGAGACAGTCTTGTTCAGCCCTGCCCTCGTGTTTGAGAAGATCAAAATCATTTGGATGCTAAAAAGAGTTTGTGTTCTGGGCTCAACACAAAATAGTTGCCAGAAAGGCATATGGGAGACAGGATTTCAATGCCAACCAAAAGTCAGCAATTCTACAAAAAAAGCAAGTAAGAAAATAAATGAGTTTTATTAGAGAGTAAGTAAATGGGAAATTAAAATACCAAATAAATAAATAATTTATTGAAGTTACAAAATATTTACAAGTAGACTAATAATTAAGCAAGAAAAATAAATTAACAAGTTCATTAATAACTAACTTAGTAATTATAGTTAATAAATAAATAACAATGTAAGTAAATAACTAAATTAGGTAGACATATACAATAAAATAAAAAACAAAAAGATGAACTGTGTGGTGCTTTTAAGTAAGACAGTAAAAAAATTAAATAACCTTAGGAAGCTAAAATATTATGTAAATAAATTAGTAAGCTTTCAGTAAGTAAGTAAACAAAGATTCATATAACGTAATTAAGTTAAAAATAAGTCAACTGCTGAATAATTTTGTTTGTAAATAACTAAGTAGTACAAATAGTAAATTTAAGTTAAGCAGTAAATTTATATGCTATTTATTTATTAATTATATCAGTGAAGAAATTAAATAAATATCAACACTTAAGTATTTTCTATATAATGATGTGTTAAGTCTATTTCTTTTTCTCTTGACTTTTTTGTTTAAGGGCATAGACATAAACAAACCTGAAGGGACTACAGAAGGTTCACTGCACTCTGAAAACTCTAGTCTTAAATTAGAATAGAATAGAAATATCCTGATATTGTCCCACTGTGGGGATTCCTGGGTGTACAACAGCAAGTCACAAGTAAACAGAAAAAAATAAGAATAAGAGCCTGTACAGTAAGAACACATTTAGAACACATTTACATAGGATAAAAAATACTCTACAGTTATTAAAAATAGCATATTTAGATCCAAAGAAATGTGCACCTGAACAGGACTATTAAAAGAACACTATGTATAAAAACAGTGTATATTTGTGATTAGAAACCAGCAACAGACTACTCACACAAGATAATAAAGACTGGAACATCAGCATAGACAAAAACATTAGATTTTTAACAAACGTTCTTGGAAGCCATAGTTTTGGCTTAGACACATCGCTGTGGAAAAATATTTGTCCATATGTATATAGTTAAAATATAAGGCAGCTGAAACTCAAAATATTTGTCCATATGCATATAGCTAAAATATAAGGCAGCTGAAGATCGAAGTACTTGGACTTTTGATGTGTTGAACTTGAGGTGAACTGAGCTGAACAGTTCTTCAAAGTCTGAAGCTTCCTGGTGGTCTCTAAGGGGCTGAGTAAATATATGGGTGAGTAAATAAATAAGCTAATGAATAAGTAAAATAAAACAGTAAAAAAATAAAATAAATAAAGAACATGCATAAGATTATTAAATAGGTAAGTAAATAAATGAACTGGTTAGTAGATAAGTAAGCAAGAACACTAATAAGTAAATTAATTAATAAATACTGTAAGTATACGTGAGTTAGTGAATAATTGGTTCAGTAAATACACAAATGTAGTTTGTATAAGTACTAACTATATAAATATGCAAGTTTATGGTAACAGGACTGATTGTTTACCTTTTTGTAGTAGTATCAACCAATCAGAGTACTTCATTTCAAGACAAGAGATTTTAGATTTTAAAAAATGAACATCTTAAGTATGTAAATCTGCAGATACTGATGATGTTTACATGACTACTAACTTGATTTTTTTATCATTTAAGACAACAATCAAGCAAGTTAAGAAACAGAAAATAAATAAGTAAAACAGAACAAAGTAAAATAAAGAAGTAAATAGGTGATTTATTCATTGATGATACTTCATGTATACAAGTTGGGTTAACTTCCTTCTCCTCCCAGATTGAACATGCCACAAGCTGTCTGATAATCCCAAAGAGATGGAGATGCTTGTCGGATCCCTGAGTGAGTCGCACTGATCACTGAAAGCTCTTGGCCCATAAAACTAAACATCTGGAGTCAAGCTCAGAACGCAGCAGGATGCTAAATCAGAAAAACATAGAAGATGTAGAATCACTCAAGCATTGACCAGCTGAACTTTAGTTACCTTTGCAAGCTTGTTGTTTTCAAAACCTTTTCCTTCTCAGTTTTAGCTGTTTTATTGTCTGCCAAAAGTTTACTGTGCAGAGTCTTCTAAGGTGTACAAAGATTGTGGTGTAACAGTAGTTTGCTGAATCGATTTAAGGCACCTGCTGTCTGTGAGTATCATTTAAAATCCGTGTTTGATTTCAGAGGTTTCTCCACTTAGATTTAGCCTGCCTGCCAGGATTTATAGCAGATTAACTTTTGAAAGTGATTTAGCTTTGAGGCTCTGCAGTCCCTATCAGGGCAGAGAAATATAACTTTCTCATCCTCCATTTCTCTCTATGAAGGCTCAAATATTCTCACGATCCCTGAATATTCGTGACATGCGGACCATGATTTGTTTCGTTGACCCCTTGCTTGTTTGGAAGGCTGAGTGTATTGAAAGTTAATTAGAAGTTTGGATATGAAAACAGATGATTGGCAGAAATGGAAGCTTAAAAATATTATGTCCCACACTGGATTGGTACCTTGTATTCACACACGCAACAAAGACTCCCTGTGAGGATTTGTGACATTCTTTCATCATGGTAAAATATTACTGTTCTGCTCAGAGGATTTATTGGGGAGACACAATTCACCTGCACAGACTCAAAGCTCTGCGTTATCAAATTTTATATATTTGAATTATATCTGAATGAAATAGATAACCGTCTCATAAAGTAGAGGTGGGGTTGATGCATTATGTCATCTCAACATGCAGCCAGCAATTTTACACAAGGGCCTATCTCCTGCTTTATTTGTCCTGTGGTGGGATGCACTGCTGCAATCGGCTTGGCATTTGGAGGCAAATGACTCGTGAATATCTGAGTGGTAGGTTTCTCTAGGGGTCAGAGGGAAAGTTGTCAACTGCAGGTGGCTGCATCAAAGCTTTAGTATGCCAGGGAACTCAGAGACTTGTAAATGTGGGAAAGGAGTTAATTGATGGACGAGTTTAAACTTCATTAAATCCCTAATGGCAATTTAAATACATCATAAAAGTCAAAAACATAATAACTCTGTATTATTATGTACTGAAACAATAATATGTAGCAGAAGTGCCTTATGTTTCATTTACAGTTTGTTATAGATCAGGTTTAATGTTAAACCTGAGGCAACTTTACATGTTGAAGCTTAAGATAAAAGTTTTAACAATCATCTAACCTGGCTATTGCCTTCCTGTGCAGCTCTGCTTGATTCTCATCTCCTCTTGGTGCTCCATCTGGGATTTCTCCCATTGAGCTTGACTTCTCAGGCAGAATTTCAACCGGGTCAGTCAGAAGGAGAAGTTATGACATCGATTTTCTGGGCTGTTGTAATTTTTTAATGGCAGCGGAGGCAATGAAGGAAGCCAGTCAGTTCATGTTGGCCACACTTCCAAATATTACGCAACTAAAGTCTGAGAGAGGAATGTTTAAGACATTTTATTGTCTACTGTAAGTACTACTGATAACAACTACATAACTAGACAACTAATTCAAAATGCAAAATTTGAAGAATTACCTAAATTAAAGCATTGGCCTATAAAGGGTTATAAAGCTACTTTAAACACTAATTTAATTACTAAGGGATCATCAGCTCACTTAGTAAACTGATCTCTAACTTTGTTCTCTTCACCTGTTAAATTATCTGAATTTTATGCAGTGAAACACACAACAGGTGAAGATTGTTTGCTAATTTGATTGGTTGTCTATCAGGTGAGTGCTGTCAGAGCCTCAAAGTAAACTTTTTAAGTTGGAGTTCAGTGAGCGTGAAATTAGCAGCACGCCTCATAACACAGAATCACACATGAGAGCCGCCCTCAACACGCAGCTTTATCGACTACTCATTGAGGAGCCCGCTGTGAGCGGGTTCACAGCACCTCGCCAAGTTATGAAGCGTCATCAAAGTGTGTATTTTATCACAATTACAGAGTTTTTTTGGGGGGGTAGCTTTAGACATTTTCCTTTTCATTTTGATACAGTTGAATCAATCGTACATCTGAAGAAAAATGATTTCCAGGAATTGCCATAATAACTTGTGCAGTCAACGATAAGTGTGACATTTTACTTCTCCTATTCTGGTTCAAATCTCTAACGTCTGATTATGTCTTAGTACAGGGCTTTGTGATGTGAAATGTCTGAAATGTTATTTTGTACCACTGCTGGTTCAGAAAAACACTTTTTATGGAGAAATGATTAAATCTGAAAATATTTATGGTGTTCTTATTAAATGAATAAACCTTGACCTTTAGCCATATAGCCATTTATGAAATGGATATATACCATATCCATTCATAAATTAGTTGTTGAAAATTAGTTTTAAACAACCTAAAAGCAAAGAATATGGATATGAATATGATAGCTGTAGCACAGATATGTGAATACAATACAATAAAAATATCCTTTATCGTCCCACTGTGGGAAAATTCAGGTTTACCAGTCGTAAGATTAATCAAAGCATGCACATTTAAACTAAGGTAAGAAATATAAAACCAGAAAAACAAGGTAAAGAGACTGAGGGAAAATTTACAACATAATAACAAGAATCCCGTAGAGTAATTTAAAAATTACTGTTTAAAAGAAATTTGTATCTGTGTAGCATCATTTAAAAATGCATGAACTTATGATTAGGACAATACATAATGAAATAATATAAACATTTACTCTAAATCTTTCTAAAACTAATTAAACCGCAAAAGTAAAAATCACACAAAAAGCATACATCATTTAAAACTTAACTTGAAAGTTTAAACATATGAGGAGTTTGGTAAAAACAAAAATATATATATATTTTTAAATAAAATCAGTTTTTAAGTATGACACATTATGACACATTGCTGTCAATTCACGTGGTTAACGAAACTCTAGCCATCAGATATTTGCCCCCTCAGTCGAGTTTCAGTTGTTGCTTCTCACTGCGCCTGGTGTGCATATTAAAGTTAAATAATCCTTCATCCTGAACATCTAATGTCCATCTTTATCCCACAATATTTATCCAAGAACCAGTGGCTCTGATCCATCCTCCACTTGACGCGCTAAGCTGGATGCAGAGTGGGCGGAGTTTGCTGATAAATCACGTGCCACAACATTTTAATCACCAAAAAAACAAAGACAACGGACATCTGCTTTGACAATGTACTTGAGAGGTTGATTTTCATAAATTAGTCAAAGTCTTTAAATCTGTTAAAAAGGATATATCCCTGGCTATAATATTAACCAGCAAGTGATCATTGGTACAGTACAGTACTTTCTATATGTGCACAATATTGTACATTATTTAATTTCCTTTCCCTTTTAATTTCCCTAATGTATCTTTGGATTGAATTTGTGTTGTCTATTGTTTGACATGGTAAATGCGTTGCCCTCCATTTTGAGAAATATATTGTCTCTTGCTGCTCATCATCACATCACACTGTTAACGAAGAAATATATAAATAGGAGATGTTTTTATATGATGTTTATCTGGATGTTTGATAATAATGCCCCAAGGCCTTCCACACTTTTTTATCAAACATTCACATACTGTTACCAAATGTTGGCACAGTGATATTATGGAGTGCTCTGTGTCATTATTTATACTCTTAATGCAGATTGTTCTACGATGTGGTTACATTTTAGTGCACATAAATTAATACATTTGCATAATGTAAATATTTAATCCAAATCCCTCTAACAATATGTAAAGATGAGTTAATTATAAGGAGACAAACAATTTTGTAAAATTAGACAGATTAAAACATTAATTATCTTAATGAATTAGTCCATTAGCATACATGGTCATATTTGATAGATTATGGTGATTATAGGAGCTCAACTGCTTCCTACTTGGACTTGGTCCAGAATGTGAGAAATAATTAAGCAGTGGCAGGTTTGGGCTTAATCTGCAGCTGAAACCAGTTATTTACAGATACAGCATAAAAAGACACATAACCTTTTAGTTTCTCACCTTCTGACTTTACATCAGTCTAAACCTTACCTGTATAGTCAGTTGAAACAATCAAAACTATTTTTATTTGTTAAATACCAGAATAATTATATTTTTGTAGACTTTTTTTAAAGGGACAGAATTATGCACAGTCAAGTAACTATGTTATGGTAACTGTGTTACTTGACTGTGTGTTACAATTGTATAATGCTGTATATATCAAACATATATTAAAGAAATTTTGACTTCATAATTTTATGCCTGTAAATTTTACCCCTGTCTCTTTAAGAAGCTCCTACCCTTTCCCAACACTCCTATGGGATCCAGACCTCCACAGACAATTTGTGCATAGAATAGAAGAAAATAGAACAGAATAGAATAGAATAGAATTTAAATAACAGTCCAGATACCTTGAGGGACCTAAACTGATTGAGTTGGTTGGAAACAGTGATGGTTAAAAAAACAAGCAGTTTTGCAGAGGAGATATTGTGGACACAATCTGTGGGCTTTAAATAACACTGAACAGGGCAAAATTTAAATATTTTAACACAATATGTTAATAAGACATTTGTTGCTATTTTAAATGTGCTCTAATGATGAGTCTGTGAAACAGTCATTCAACCAGCCTATCTCTGCAAAGCAAACCAAAAGTTCAACTCATTGATCAGAAGTTTTCATTCATAAACAGTCTGAAAATGTTAGCGACAGCAGCACTACCAGGAGGTCTCATACTGCTCTGTGCAGAAAAATGAGCTAAATGTATAAAATGCAAATATATCTCCTGATTATGTAGATCACATGTAAATGAAAGGTTGCACACAAAGCAGAAACCATGTTAGCTGTCAGCAGATACAGCTGCCTGCACAGCTGGGAAGCTGCAGAGGAAATGCTCACGCTGCAAAAGAAGATGCTGTACACCGTCACTCCAAAACATCTGTCAGCATGTCATTTCAAATGAATGGTGGGTAATTACACAATGATGGTTTTGTCAGTGGGTGGCATCGAACCGCCCAACTTTGGATGTGTGACAAGACTGTTCTTGTCACTGTGTTCCTCTGAGACAAGGTGGTGCAGATGAGAAGTCTTGTCAGAATTTCAAATTCAAAATTGAGTTACGTTTTAATACATCAGTGATGTCATAATCCGACTTTAGAGAACATGGATGTGCTTATTAAGGAGGCTTTACCAAATTCTAAGACTCCATTAGCAGAGAGGGAAATGATTACCTTTGGCGCTGAAGGTTTTTGCAGCACATTTGTATTTATGTTTTTGAACTTCTAGAGAAACAATTAGGATCTGTAAAATTATATGTGCAGAGGGAAATGCTTTAATTATTTCTTTCGTTTGAAGCCATTTGTGAACTAATTAGCATTGCACAGCCTTTATTACAATAAAAAACAGAAAATATTCCCCAGTGTTCATTTATATTTCAATTAATCATGTAAACAAAATGAAGGAACCTGTGAATTTGAATGCATTTACTTTAGATGGTCTTCCTTATTTGTTTTTACTATTAAAAATTACAGTGCTTAGTGATATTATTCAATTGGGAATGGAAAAAGTGAAATAAATAAACTAAACAGTTCATTTACCAATCAGTTTACTTTACCTCATTATGTTCTTGCAGAAAACAAAATTTGCCTCTTGTTGATATTGCTGAAATTTGTTTTGCATGATCCAATTTGAGTCAACTGAAACATTTGTTGCTTTAATCACATGCTTTATTGTATAATTCTTCAAGAAAAAAAAACATCCTTAGCTGGTCAGGAAAATGCATTTTATGCTTCCAGCTGCTGGAGCAGCTTGTAATAAACATAGGGACTGGGCAGTTATCATGAGTGGCGACAGTTACTGCGTCTGTGCAGATGAAACAGCGCATAAGCACAGAAACTTCATCAACACAATGTCAAAGGAGAAGAATGTAACGGCGCGTGCCAGAAAATTTAATAGGCAAGTGATCTCTGGCAGCACAGTGGTAAATTTCTACAACCGTGATTGTGTTGCTCCCAGGCTGTTGCCAAAACAAAGAGGGGAGATCAGCACTACTGTACACTCATGCTTTACTGCAGTCTGCAAAGCTGGAAACACAAAGGCCAGAGACGAAATGCTGCCATAAAACAAAAGCTTAACATTTGTCTATAACAAGAGTGTGGTGATGCTCTCATTTTGGTTGTGCACAGGTACAGGATGGAGAAGAAAAACAGGGAGAGTCTAAAGTTATTTGGCAAAGGTTTAAGGGGGCTTTCTAACTAAACTGGGCAAACACCGACCCCATAAGGAAGAACTGAGAGACTCATTTGACTTGCAAAGGAGGCAGAGTGTGTGTAGACTCGACATGTAGTTGTACTGAAATGAGAAAGGAACCTAGTATTATGAAGCAACCCTGAAAATTGTTTTGGTGAACTCTTCCTCTCGAAGTGTTAAAATACTTCATTGTTTCTATTATTGTTATGCTTTGTGAGAGGTTGCAATTTTTTGTATTATTTTGACAAATTTAAGGATGTGAATTAAAAGAGTGGAAGAGAGGTGTTTGGATCAGGGCTGCACAAAAAAAGGCATTTCTTATCCATTTTGACAACAAAATTTCACTAAGTTGCTTCTGGTTGACATCTGCTGCTTTAGTCTTGAAACAACTTAGTTAAACTTACTGAGTTTACTAAGTGCTTATTTTCTAAAATTTTTAAGGCTGCATTAAACAAGTGTCACCAAATATAGGCACAAAGAGCCTAAAAACACTTAAATCATTTTCTAATTTATTACTATCATTTATAATTATACCTACCTATTTTAATAGTTCAAATATACCTTAACATTCACTAATGCACACAGTCTTACCACAGAAGTTAACATCTAATCTCCAATGTTGGTGGCTGAGCTAATCAGTGCAGAGAAAATGAATGGAGCTCCTGGATTGGCTGCTTTGCTAATGCCAGCCAGTTGTGTGTCAAGTAGCATTGCATCCAAAATATTTAAAAATATTTTCTTTTGAATATTTTGGATATCCTCTTTAGAAAGATTTTTTACAAATGATTTGGATTCACATTTCACAGAAAAATCCATGAATCATTGAATCTGTGAACACTGAACCATGAATTGACAGGGTTCATTATATTGCATATAGCAATTTTGAGCTGTTGATAAATTTGTGATATATTGAACAGCTGTAGTTTGGCCCATATAAAAGACATAGAAATAACAGTTTAGTGAGTATAGGACATTTATATAATCTATGTTACTTGTACTTGTAGATGTACATTGAGTGTATTGAAAATTGGGATAAAAATCTTGGAATAGGATTTTAGATCCTGTTACTGTCGATCAAATATGATGAAAAATGTACTTCCTTAATGGAGAGCCATTAAGTCAGCTGATTTAAAGTAAATGCATAAATAAATTCATTTAAAATGAGGTGTTTCTTAATAGCACTATGCAAAGAGATGTTTTGTTTCTGACTTGGTATTCGATTTGCTGCAGCTGGTGAAGGCCATTTCACTTGTTTAGCTGCTGAAGCTTTGGTTCAAATGCAAACTTCAGTGTTGACTTCTTCACATGAAGGAGTTGGGAGGTGTTGGTGTTAAAACAGCCTGTTAAATCCAGCACACATTGTGCGATTTCAAAACCCATACAGGACTTGAACATGTCACACTGTGAGAGCGCTATATAACAGTAACTCTGTAACACCGCAAATCAAGATACAACACTGTACGAAGTACTGCTGCAGCACAATGCGTCAGACAAATCCATATCTGTCCATCAGTAAATGGACAGCAAGTTGTGAAAGTTAATACACTTATTCTAACGAAAAGCTGACAATGGTAGAAGCACAAAAGAGGAGAAGAATCAGATGTGGGTCACAGCAGCAGTCACACAGCACGATGCTCCCAGAAAATATCAGACGCTGCTTGTTGCAGGTCGACTTTGGTGCATGTTTGTTAAACTGAATAATCTCATGCCACCGTTTTAAGCTCACAACCAGAGATTTTCTTTCACAATAAAAGATTTGCTTATGACAATTGCACAGTGTGAACCCGGCTTTTGGAGTCTACCTGGAAAATGGTTTTACTTCTTCAACCAAAAGGCCTTGGAAAACACCTGCCAGGCTGCAGATAAAAAGAGAGCTGTATTTTGAAAAATTCTTATAAAAGTGTATTTACTTAAAAATATATATTTTTATTTTCATTTGATGTCTTTAAGGTGCCAAAATGAACAAAATATAATGTTATTTACATGTAATAATTCATAACTGCTTGCTTTTTGAACAAAATGAGAGTCTGTGTTAGAACCTCCATTATAGCTTCACCAAATAAGATCTGCTAAAGCAAAGCAGGATGCTTTATTTTGCTCAGTTAGTATTTAATTCCACCATCTACTCATTTACTAAATGAGCATGAACATGTTTTAAGTGCCACTACAGGCAGTTCCAGAACTACAACTAATACTTCTACTCTGAAAAACTGTTGACTGTTGTTAACTGTTGTGTGTAAAGTAGGCTTAGTGTATTTAGTCAGCATGAATTTGGTGTATTTTTTTGCTTCTTTTATTTTATGATGTTTTTCCTTTTTCTGCGGTATAATATTCTGCTGCATGATGTTTTGATATTTTCTGAGTAGGTGGTTGTTTACAATGAGATTTTTTTCTCAACAACCTACCTGGTAAAATAAAGGCTAATTAAAAAATACTTTGGTGCTTTTGCCAGTATATGAGAACAATAAATAAAAATCAGATGAAGTTAGGAATCATTTTCTCAAAGTCTGGAAATTAAGTCACATTTGAAAGAACTCTTGGTTGGAATAATAAATAGTCCTTGTCAAGTTAACATATTTTGTTAAAAGTATCTTTCTACTATTATTTAACTAGTGATTTATTCTTTCTAGCATAATGATTTAGCGGGAACCATTGACCTAAAGCTTGCTTGAACTGTTCAGGTTACAGAAAAGCTGTGATTATGACGCTGGTATTTTCAAATAGCTGTGTATTTATTCACCGACAAATCTTATGATTAAAGTAAACACCTGATATGGGCTTATGTATTCCATTTAAAGCCATTGCTGATTAAACCAATACATACTTTGGGGATCTGTAGGTTCTTGTTAAGGTCTTGAAGCAGGTCATGTAGGTCTTGCATCTGAATGTTTGGATGCAGAAAGTAATTTGAAATAACACATTTGTTCAGGCACCTGATCAGAAATGATCACTTCCAGCTTCATATGCTGATTGTTTTTATAAATCTGAAAACTCTTGGTTTGAGTTCATTCAGTGGAAAATAATATCTGTTCTGTGCTGAAAATAATTAATGAAGTTTAAAACCAATCATCACAGCTTGGCAACTGCTCTGTAAATTAACTATAAACAATATGACAACTGTGTTCCAAATCCTCATTAACGAATTAGCAGCACGAGCCTGTTATCAGTGTGGTAATTAAAATCTTTGATTAACACCACCTGGAAGTGAAGAGAATATTTTTTTGTCTTCATTGGTGGAATTGAGCTGAGAAACTTTTAAAAGAATTTAGTAATGGCTTTATACTAAACCAAATTCAATAAAAAAGTGAGCCTGATTCTCCTGAATTGATGCTGTATTTCTTTGTTAATTTATGATTTAGAACCTATATAACATTCCTGTTCGGTTTATAGCACATAGTTATAAGGTTGTTATCTGAAAATGTGAGTCCTGTGAAATAAAGTCTTTTATAATCTGCCTATAAATCTCCACCTTCTACTTGTAAAGTATACAGTAGGTCACTCGTTATTTCTGGAAGTGTGGGAATGCTTTTTGTGTGCCGATAATACTGCTGGTCAGTTGTTCACACTACAAATTTGGGAGAATGTATTTTGCAGAGAATTCAGGCAGCCTTTTCTGCAGGGTAGAGGATTCACTTCAAACACTCTATTTCTTCTTGCTGGTCTGAGAATATACAGTGAGAATAAAATGTTTCATTCTCCAACCAACTCCACTAACCTCTAGGCAAGTGGTGCCCTTTTTTATGAACTCACTTTACCGTTTATTAACTGACTCGCTGACTATGGGTTCCACAGAAAGAAACGTACCGCCGTCCGTTTGAGTTGGAGATTTCCCAGCTGTGTTGCCATCAGAAGGCAGAAAATGCTATCGTTTTTCCCTCTTGGGGTCTGATTCATTGTCATGCACAACACAGAGGCAAATCAAGTTTCTCTTGAAGCATCACAATAATAACAAAGCAGGTTATTATTGTCCTAGGTAACACTAGGATTTGTAAAACTGATTCATGGAGTGGACCTGTTACATGAATTCTGCATGAGTTCCTCATTTAGAGATGCATTACATTCATAATCATCCCTCTCTTGCTGTGTTGTCAGAAACTGCTCTGTCTGTATGATTGCTACATCCCTTTTTGCCATTTTTCAAGGAAATGCAAGAACCAAACAGAGGCGCTATCCCTGGGGAAAAGAGAGTTTCCTGTGGTTCCTGTTGTGCTTTGAAGTGGAAGGAATCCTTGTCTGTATTCAGTGCTGCTAAGGATGTATGAGCAACAGTGCAGTCTGTGTAAGAACTTCCATTATAGCTTCACCAAATAAGATATGTTAAAGCAACCAGGATGCTTGGGTGGCACATAAACAACACATGTTCCGGTCTTCTCCATATATCACACAGACAAACTGTAGTGCTTCAAACAATTGATCTACATATCAAAATACAGCTGAGCGTGCTTAAATGGATCTGCCCGCCGGGGGTCAGAGATGTCTCAGTTAAGCCACAGGGTGGAAAAGGACGTGTGGGGAGGGGGAATAAAAGTAGTTTTTCTGCTGACTGGAGTTCCCCTCTAGTGACCTCCATGACAATTTGAATAATTTCAAACAAGCCTCTGTAGGGAATCATAGGCTTACGGAGCAAACTGGGAGCAACCAGCTCATCCCTGCAAGATGAAAAACGTCCACAGACTTCTGCTGCTATCCCATTTGTCAGCGGTACAGGTGGGCTTCATTTTGACCGGGAAAACATCCTGTTGAAGATGGTAATGTTTCCCTGTGAGGAGCAGCCACAGGAGCTTTAAAACATCAATAACAGCAGCAGGCATGACTGCTCATTTAATCTAAAGCTGGTGATTTTCTGAGTCAAAAGTTTGTAGATAGATAACTTCTGAAAGTCCAATAAAAATTATTTTATATGTATTTAGCTCAAATATATTAAGCTGAAGTTAGGGAAAAATAATCTTGGATTTGTTGCTAAGGAGTGATAGGAATGAAGATGATCCAAGAAAGGGTTTTATTTATTTTGGGGTATTTATTTAAATATATATATATATATATATATATATATATATATATATACATATATATATATATATATATATATATATTCTGCAACCCAATAAGGCTCTCCAGTAAATCTTTTTTAGTTGATATTTATTCGTCTCAGCTTCTATGTGCCACAAATCTAGAACAAACTTTCAGAAACTTGCAAAACAGCCGGAACACTGAGTTCTTTAAAATCAGCTCCAAAATCCCACCTGGTCAGAATTGCTTTTGAAACATAATAAATTAAACATTAACCAAAATATATGACGTGTCTGATTTTGGTGATGGCACTCATAAAAATGTAATGTTTGCTCAGTTGCTGACTGTCTGGTGTTTTCTTTATAACTTTGTATTTTTGTGTTTTTATTATGTAAAGCACCTTGAGCTGCCTTGCTGCTGAAATGTGCAATACAAAAAAACTTGATTGATTGATTGGTTAGTAGTGTGAAGAACGTTTTCCTTAATCTCCTCTCAGTTAATTTTTTCTATTTTTTTATATATTTGATTTATAATTGTTGTTACTTTAAAGATTTTATGAATATTTATTTCAATATTCTTGTCTGCATATTTGTTGAATGTAGGCCAGAATGCTATGTGCTACACTGTTGCCTCCCATTTATTGTAATTTGATACCATCAGCTCAGACATTTTTCCTTCTTCTCTTTGAAAAAAAATTCTTCAAAGCAAAAATTTACATGTGGAGTATTTTCAGTCTGATATCAATGACACTCAGGCTCTACAAGGACTTGATTGGTGGTTTTTTGCATCCGTTCCCATTCAGAGGTGGCAGGGAGTCTGCTGTAATGCTGCAGGTGCAACCAATAGATGCCGTCTGATCTCAGCTCCATAACACGAAGCTGGTATCACTTTGAAATAATGCTGCTATGTGTGAGCAAATGCATAATTATGGTGAAGACTTGTAATGTTAGGACCTGCAGAAACCACCATTTATCTGAGAAGAGGCACAGTGCTTCTACAGCTACAGTTTCTCTGTGGCTGCAGAGATTTTTCTCTTACTTTCAGTAAGTACTTTACTGCAACCTGAGCATACCTTCCCATTAGAGCTTATTAAAGTAATGTGACTAATGCTAACAGCATGTGCTTGTCTGGGGCTGTGGGAATGTGATGGATACTCAGGCACATTGGAGACGTTTCTTCTCAGGTGTTTTTACGTTGAAGCATTTTGTGATAAAAATCTTAATCAGCCCAAGCAGTTTTTAACAAAGGCTAAAAAAGGTTACTAAGATATTAGCTCAGTAGTAATCTGTTCCACTACCATAACACTGCAAGGGAAAAGTTAGGGTCAAGTCTAGACTGAAAGAAATTACTTGGTAACACTGAAATAGTTAAATTCCCCAAATGCAAACAAAAAGGTGAGTTTGTGTTTAATTTCTCTTGAAGCAGAGAACACACTCGATAGTTGGAAGAAAATGGGCAACTCTGTTCTTTAGTGGAGTGGTACTTGGGGTTAAACCTGACAAAGTAGCAATTAAGGATTTAAAAAAGAAAGCATCTGAATGAACAGAGATGGTGGATGTCTTAACAAGGGGCAGGTGTGATGATTAGGAAATCAAGCCAGGTCTGAGGGGAGCAAAGAGAAAATATGGAGGGATAATAATTATAGACCATAACACAAATCAGGATGTTTCTAAAAACCGTTTCTGATCAGTTTGAGCAGATTTCTTTCCAGCTGTTGAGCAAGACAGATGTAGGCAGCTAATTTCATATTTAATTTCACTTCCCTTTAGGTCTGCATGACTTAGTAAAACACACACCCACTTAGTAAAGTAGCTGAAAAGCAAAAACGAAAAGGCGTATTTTGTTGCCCTTATTTCTCATTGGTGAATGAATAAAAGGGAAGAAAAAAAACATGTGACCACCAAACATAAAATACTGTCTTCCAGAAAACGACTCCAAATGCCATTCAACTCGTGACAGGTTTCAAACAGGAAAAATGACATTTAAAGAGTTTTCTGAAGGATGTTATCGTGAATTAATTTTGTTTTGCTTTGTGAAATCAATTGAATATATCCCCTCTGCTGATAAATCTGACTTGCATTACTTACTGTAGTGTTTTGTTCCACTTTGACTTTAACCTAGTTTCTTCTGTGAATGAAGCAAACTGAAAACTAAGGATGTTTCTTTAATACCAGAATCTATGGGTTGTTATGTTGCAATTTGATAATCTGTATCCCATGAATAAAATACCACATAACAATTTTCAATGGTTCAGACCACAATTGTAAAGATGATTATATATATATATACCATATTGTCTGGCACCAGTGTGCAAAGTTGAGTTATATAAAGATTTCAGCGTAAAGCTAATGGTACTTAACAGGTGATTATTTTGCTGCTTCTTGATGATCAAAGGTAATCAGGTATTTTAGGGAATTGCACAATAAAAGTGATTGCATAGCAGTTAGCATTATTATAGTTGCTGTGGAACAAGGAACTTGATTGCATGTGAACAGCTTCTCAGCATAACACTAGTTTAAGGTGAGGATACTGCAGACAGGTCTTTTAAGAAAACTGATGACTGGGTCATAAAAAGGTCAAATACATCTTGAAATCTAAGCAATTTTGGTGGCACTTTCATCAGATAACTAATGCCTGTGGGAGTTGTTATTCTGGACCAGAATCACATTTATTTTTGTAACAAAAGCTTCATTCTTGGAAACTATCTTTCCTCACAAAGTAAGAGAGCAAATTCCAAATTGTTTCCAGTAAATGTTCACATTTGTAGATTTTGTTATAGAGTGTATATATAAAATCTTTGAAAGATAATGCAGCTGTGGAAGCTGAAATACTTTGGCATAACACTACTAGATATGCTATTGGCTGATGTATGCAAAGCGGCCAATCTGGGAGCGCCATTCATTTTCCTGGGCACTCACTAGCTGTACACCCAAGAGCAAAATTTGCACTTTCTACCATTAACTTTAAATGAAAATCTTATATCTTAAATTTCATAAAGGATGTAGAAAGAACTGAGTGAAAAGCTTGATATCCTCCAGATTTGGAAGAGGTTGTAAAAATTTGGTCTTTTTTTCATTGTTTTATCATTGTTTAAAAAAAAGTGCATAACTTCAAATTGACAGTTCCAAACACAGTTATTTCCCAGTTCATGCACATTCATGAGACGAGCAGAAGTTACAGTTTTTAGCCCAGTGTGTTGAAAATCTACTGAATATCGATGCGGGAGGTGATGCAGAGAGCGTGAGAGATTGTTGAGACATGATTCATTGTACACATGGAAGAAATGGGGAGTCTTCATTTGAAAGTCAATGCCAAAGCTTCGATGTGCTCTGGGGGATTTAAAACCTCCAGTCAAACTTATGATGGCATCTCTCAGGGGTTCCAGGGAAACTCCCTTAATAGTTTCTCTCCTTCGCTTTAAAAAGAAATCGCTCAAGACTTGCAGCATTTACACAAACATGAACACATGCATTTCCAAGGTCTTGTAGATTTATTACTGCAGGTGAAATTACTGCACCCACTTATATTTAGATTATATCTGTGAGCGCATGAAATCGTAATCATCAAATCTTATAATTTCTTCTTTCTTTCCGTAATTGTCATTTAGTTTCAGGCGTCTGAAGGATGCAGTTTCAAGTGGAGTTTATAGCTCAGACACATCCCACAGAAATGAGTCCATTAATAAGCCACTTAACACCAGGGTGTTGTAAAGAGGCTGATTGACTGTGCTGGCAGAAATGTTAATCCACCTCGTTTGGCTTAAACTCAAAGTTAGTAGAAAAGTGTGGCAGCTGCTGTTGCTTACATTAATCTGAAGCTTTACAGCCCTTTGAGTTTAGATCTGTCCCTCCCTTCTCCAGCATCTCATACTCAAATGATTGCATTGCTTCACCAGCATACCATCACATTCTGCAGCAGCGTGACCCATTGATTCTAATCAGGTGTGGCAACAGTGAAGCCACTGAAACATGCAGGACAGTGGGACCTGGGGACCAATGACATCTGGCTATGTCAGCAGTTGATCATGATGGAGGTCTCCAAATATTTCCCCATGTAGACATTTTGGAACAAAAACAATTGTTCCTCTGACCACTATAAGTCTATGTTCACACTGCAGGCAAATGTGAACCAAATCTGCTTTTTTTTTTTTTTTGCCCACATGCGATCTACAGCCAACTTTTTTATGACAGTCTAAACGGAAAAATTTTGATCTTGTTATTCTCCAAAAAATCGATTCTGTGGTAGTAAATTGGATGCATATCTGATTGTTTGTAAAGCATCTGCAGTACCAACGGTCATGTCGCATTTTATCTGACATTAATGTCATTGACGTGAGACATGCGTCTTAATTCTTATGAAAGAAGTCTGTCAGTGAAGCTTACTGCAATCCAATTAATCTATTTTAGGTGTAGCTTAAGATATGGCTAATATTTAAATTTTTTTAGCATCTTAATAAAACTCCTGCAGGCATTATAGATCTGGTAAATGCAATGAGAAACTAATTTTCTAGGGAAGAATGTGGTGTGAAATGTATATTATATGGGTTAAGTGGACATAACTTTAACAAAAGAAAAAAGAGGTAAATTTGCTAACATATGCACAGTTAATCCATCAACCAGCTCTTGTATATCCACTAACATCTAACACAGATCTTTTGGGGCTTAGAAATGCTGAGAATGAAATTAAAACTGTATGCGTTCAAAGCTGAAATTGTGAAGGAACCTGAAGGCGTCAGAAATCCGAGGGAGTCAACAGAAGTCACAAAGTCACAAAAGTAAAGTTTGAGTGTTCACTGTTGGTCCAGAACATCACAGTGACATGCTGCTGTGCTGGTGGAACCTCCTAACCTCCTGTGAGTAGCATGTGGGCTCAGAAGTCTGCCGCAACACTGCCATTGTTGTCAAACTCGGTGTCACTCCAGCAGAACAAGGAAGCGGGGTCACCAAGCTGCTGTCAGTCATCTCTCTCTATTGAAGAAAGATGAGCAGACACTTGAGGCCTGAGATTGCTAAAAAGCTATAGCTTGCTCTTTGCCTGTGAACACTGAGTAAAATGTATAAACGGACACAAAGATTTTAGAGTTGAGCTGCGGATGTTGTGGTGTAAATGCAAATACCTAAGGTTAAATGTAAGACAGAATAAAAAAAGTTGTTTATTGGATAATGATGCATATTTATTGAAGTTCTAGCTTGTTTACTTGCTCCAACAGAGCTGTTTCTGTGACATTCACAGGGTATGTTCTCAAAATCCTTTTTGTTTAATTCATGTCATGCAAAGGTCCGACTTGTCCTCATGCAACATAATGAATAATTGAAAATGCATTACACTAGAGGTGTAAAGCGAATGTTCGCACTCATATAAATATACTTGGGTTACATCTGTTCTTGCAGCAGAGTTGAAAATCTTATCTCCCCACTGCATCTCAGCTACTTGATTTAAACACTCAGCCTAATTAATCCAAAGCTCTCACTTTAATTGCCTTAATATATTGTCTCTCTTTCGACCTTATCTAGATTTTCTCATGACGTCTATTTCCCCATAATTGATTTAAAAGGAGATGCTATCTCATTGCTGAGTGTGGGGCTCGTATTGATAGCTTTAGTGTAAACCAGCGACAGCTTCGTGGTTCTCATTGTCTACGCTAATTACAGCATGCTTGATGAATTGCCTCAGCCAAACGGTATTGAACCTTTAAATTGTTGTAGAGGAGAGCTCACCATTCTTGTTTGGTTTTTGACAGGAAAAGACCAATGAAGACAGCCGACTGGTGGTTGGTTGCCATTTTAATGGTGGGGATCTCCGGGCTCGGCGCCACTGGGAGACCCGACAAAGAGGGATTCGGGTCGCAGCCCTATCGACCAGTCGTAAAATTCCGACACAAGGTATTGATTGCCTTCTCTTTCCATTTGCTGTCCATAATTAGTCTTTTTAGCTTTTGCAAAGTATGAAGCTAATTACACAGGGAATTTATTGATGCGTCTCTTGTTTTATTTTTTTCTTCAAAACACATTATATTAATAATAAAATAATGAAAAATCATTATCCCTTCTCCTCTGTGGCAGAGATATTATCAGATTAATATTAATCCCAGATGAAAAAAGATTATTTCTTTTAACTGAACATCTTAAGTAAAAGATGTAATTGAATGCTTATTGACCAAGTGATAAAGTGCAACTCCCACAGGCGAAACTTGCTGTTTTATTAATTTCTTCTACTGCATTGCAAAGCACAAGTCATTATTTTAATCCTGCAGAGTAGCTGCATGCTGTTTTTCTTTGATTTAGTGCTAAACAGACGAATGTGTGTTTATTGGTCAGAAAGCCGTTTGAATAGATTGTGGTCCTTTAGTTTACATTTCTCATAAGCCTCTTGCAGTTCTGTTTACTGCTAAAGGCGTCTACCATGCAGTCTGACATCCACGACGTCTCAAAGTGAAGACAGGGAGGGAAAAAAATTTTGCATTTTTGCCTTTACTTTTAAGCCTGTCTGACACAGCCAGACTAAATATTGCATTTAGCATTTATTTTAGTTGGAGGCTGGCAAGGTGGCAAAGCGGCTTGGAGATGAAAGGTAGCGGCAGTGGTTTAAAAGGTTGGTGGCTGAGAGGAAGTAAATATAACAAGGTGTCAGAAGGAGCAGATGGTGGGATCATCATTGGAGTATATTTGAGTTTACTAAGGAGCAAAAAGAGACGGAAATCTGTTAAAAAGACCTAATGGTCAGACACTTGCTGACCTTTCTAAGGAGATTTACAAAAAAATGGTTTCTAATAATTTAGGCTGGGCCAGCTCTGTACTTTTTTTGACATAAATCCCTGAACATCAGCTTTATTTATTTTTTTAACTTTTTTTTTTTTTTTTTACACAGAGTCCCTTCAGAATAATCTATTCCAAAGTAGGTTTTGTGAAGAAAACAGTGTTTCTTTCATTAAGTTTCAAAACTGTTAATTAGAGCTTCAAAGCCTAAAATGAGATTTTCTTTAAAATATTCTGAAGGTCAGATGGCCAGATCTTAAAGCACAGATGCATCTGAATAATAGATTCATTATAAAACTAAAGAGCATTGATGCACAGAATCTAAAACTAAAGTGAAGGAAGCAGCATTCATGTTTGTCTTAGCTGTGTTCAAGTCTTATGTTGATCACACTCAATGAGATCTCCATGTTGGTAAGAAATTGTGTAAACTATTTTAATGATGTCTGAAAAACAGACATTTGAATGTCTTCACACTCAGAACCCGCTTTAAGCCACATGGTAAAGCCTGTAGCAGCTAAAAGGCCTTTTAAAGTTCTTTGCTGTCTTTAGAAACAACTGAGTAAAGTCTAGTGTTGTCTGCAACACTTCAGTTGTAAAAATACTGTTTCCAGTGGACTTATTAAAATGGAAAATAAAAAGTGTCCCGAAAATAAGCCTTGAGGAACTCCATTTAAACCAAAACAAACATGGAAGCACAATGTTTTCAAAGCTTTATTACTTTTATCATCATTAGTAAAAAGCTTAGAAATAGAGCAGCTATTTACTGAAACCTTAACAATTTGGGATTGTTTAGGTTGTATTATTAACAATACAACAAACTACAAAGTCTATAAAGTTGTTTTGGGTCAATAGATTTCAATGCTTCCATAAAAGAAATGTCCTTTAAACCAAATGAACCACTGAAAAGGCAGTAGAAGGTGGAAAAAGTTATTTAAAACAGTAAGATTGATACTTGCATTATAAATGGAACCAATATTCACAATGTAATAAAATTTCAGATATATCTGTCAGTGATGTTAAGCAAGAACAGACATAAATGCTCTTTTTCTATTTTTACGTGGCTTTTGCACTGAATATAGTCTCAAATAACCCTATGGTGATTCATGTAAACCTGATCTCCATTATCTTGTCACTACATTGTTTCTCCTTCACTCATATATTCCAGTTTAAGTCAAAGGGAAAGAAATGTTTCACAGACTTTCATAGCTATATCTTGTAAAGCGTTTACTTTGAAGTCTGTGAAGAAGGTAATGTGATTTTCTTTGCTCCATGTTCACAGCATTTGGCAGAGGATTTCAGAGATGGAACATTTCTCTATCAGTGCTCTAAAGTGTAGCGGATCTTGTGGGAGAAGTGTTTGGTTACCAGCATCTACAGATTCTCCCCCAAAAAATGAGCTCTGGTGAAATGAGACACTTTTTCATATGGGTAGGAATATGGAAAATGGATCAAAAAGCACTGCTTTTCAGAGGAAGGAGAAAATACAAAAAAATGTTAAAACAAATATTGACATTTTTAAAATTATTCTTGAAGCATGAGTTTGATTTTAAAAATAAATCAAGTCTTTCCATTTGAATTTTCTTTTTTTCTTCTTTTCTTTCCAAACAAAACCTTCAAATACTGAAACACAGATATTGACTTAGTTGATCTGTGATTTTTTTTTTGTTTTGTTTTTTTACTGCTGAAAGACATGTTTTTCATGTCTGATGAAATATGAAAAATAATGGATTTCACTTTGTAATCAAATGAAGTGAAGCTAAATTGTTTAAGTATTCTGGATTTGGAAATATACCTTCATACAGTCCTCTAAATATTGAAATTTATTTGATGATATGGGTATCTTTTACTGTATTCTGCCTATTTTCATATGTATGACTATTTGACCCTTTTTTAAAATCTTGTAACGTTTATTTTGGACATAGGCTATAATGTTATCAGACACATGAACTCCCTTTGTTCTGGTCAGAATCGTCATTTCTGCCAGGAGGACCTACATCTTTCTTTCTACTCATTATATTTTCTGTTGAAACAAATGTATTCTCTCTTGTCAATTTAGCATGTGAAACTAGCAGGATGTTGGCATCTTACTCAGGCTTACTTACTTTCAGACAGATGGTCAAAGACAGGCGAGGCTTGCAGAGGGGACCAAACTTTTACAAGTTTAATACATAAAAATAAAGCAGTGAGCTAAAAAAAAAAATAATTAAGTTCTATAGTTCCATTGAGTAATTATAATTGCTTGTTTTCCATTATTATTGAGAACAGACACTGTAAATATGTATACTAACAATGAATTATAATAAAACAAAAACATGTTTGTGTAAAAAGGATAATACTTTAAATAGGCATGGCTGACAGACAAATATTTACATTGTTTAATTAGAGACAACGCGGCTGTGTCAGTCGGGTTTCCATCAACTCGTAGAAGGAAAGTTTAAAAAGTAGCCACACAAAAAGGCGTGGGTCACCTAAATAACACAGTTTATTACAAATATCTATTATTATGATTTCATCCCATTTTGGATAAGATTATCTCCCACCACAAATTTGTTGTTTGACTTTATTTTTTCATAATGTTGTGAAATAGTAATTTTCATAATGAATGTATGTCAGCACGTCGCTGGAATGTGACACAAAGTTACAAAAATGATTTATTTGCTTTTCTGCTCGAATGAAATTAATGCGTTAGGCATTTTGATTACATCCCAGAGGAATGTCATTACAGCATCTGCATACGATGATAATTTGTCTTGTGAGGGGATGGAGGTAAACTCTGCTCATCTATCTGCCTGTCAGAGCTGTAGAAATGTAAACTCCTGAAAGAGAATGCCACACTGGAAGCTCTTTCTCTGAATCATGCCATGTCCCTTTGTTGCCTCTAACTGTTGGCTAGACTGCAGGGAAGCTGAGGTCAGTGACTTGCCAATACAGCTGAATGAGCAGTGTAAACGTTTGGAAATGGAAGATATTGTGTGATTATACAGCGTCTAGCTTTAAAACCCTTTTTTGCATGCAAATCTGATTACAAGTATACAATTTTTATCACTTTGAATTGCAATGACAGAAAATGCATTTATGGGAAATGTGCTCTCAGTGAAGTTTGCTGTTGGTTTGCCCCTCCCTGTGCTTTGAAGGACTGTGTGTGACGGGCATAACAGGATCAGACATGACCTCACAAGCCTCCTCACAATGACTGCAATCACCAAGAGTCACTCAACCATAAACATCTGGTCACATGATGTAGCTGTTTCAAGAAAATCACCCCACCACATTGGGTCAGGTGTAGGACACACATCCTGTCTGCTAATCATAACTGGTTATATATCAAACAAAGTGATCATTTCTGTTCTCAGACATCTCCTGCAAGACCTTGAATGACATAAAGAGTCGACAGTCTAATATTGCCTTGTCATGGGAGGTTAGCTATAATTTACAATTTAGGAAAATCTGCCAGCCTTGCTTGACACAAGACAGGAAAGCAATTTCTGCAAGTTTGTCGCTTTTAGATCAAGGTATTATGTCAGGACAAACAAAATGGAGGCAAGGACAACTGAGTGCAAAGCCTGACAATCCAGCTCTGGCTTAGCCACATGGCAAATCTAGATTAGCAAGGGATAACCAGAGAGATGAAGAGGGAGTGGGCGAAGAGCAAATGAGCTTGAGATAAAGAGGTTGGGAAAAAGAGAAACCAAAAAACTCAAGAGCGAGAAACGGATTGATGAGAACAGACGTCAGAAAGTCGTTTTTATCTTTAAGGTGACTGCTGTCCATTCTTCTACAAGTCTTTCTCCTTTACTGGTCAGTTTGAGTTACTGATGTTGATTCGCAGAAAAATTTACAATTCCAGGTTCCATATCTATTTTTTTTATGCCAATACAGTTTTATTCATCAACTGTAAATGTATTTTAGCAATTAAATTAAAAAAAGTGAAACTTGTACAGATTTAATTCACACAGTAAAACAGTAACATGTTTTATGTTCTCTTCATTTTAATTACAGCAAAGTCAAACCCTAAAATGTCTTAGAAAATTACAGTATTACAACAAATGGTTAATAAAAAAAACATTTATTTATGTATTTTTTTAATATAAATACTGGTCTTTTGAAAGGTATGTATACTTGATTAGTTCAGCCTGTGAAAATCCTGTCTCGACTTATTCTTGACAAAAGCTGATTGGTTCCCTTTTGAGGGCTAAGTTAAGTGATTTTGCTCACTGATTAAGCACAGTGGGGATGTAAGCAGGTCTTGGTAATTTTGGTGTTTCCTTTGCTAAGTCTTATTGTAAAATTAAATTGGCATCTCCATAAAACTTGTCAGCAAAGGGAAGCATGGAGTTCCCCAGGATCATTTAGAAAATGGCTGGACTGAATTTGGACTTGATAAACGGTGATCTAGTGATTGTAGAAACACTAGACCACAAGTAATATGGATTTTTCTGCCTCTTCACTCATCCTCCAGATTTCTGGATCTTGAATTTTAAGCGAAATCTTAGTCTGGTGAGATGCAACTCTGTTTTTGGAATTGTTTAACACATCAGGACTGAAAATCAACACTGGACTTTTTCCTGGATAATCCCACTTCCCAGATGTCTAACATGTTTTTTTGTTTTTTTTAAACTGGGTAGAAAATAAATGCATCTAATCAGAAAGATCTGCAGTTGGTGATAAATTGGCATCCATTTTCCATTGATTTAAAATGTGAGCATGCCTGATTTCCAATATTAGACATTGATGTATAATTAACTATTTGTGGAGAATTTAAGACCAGAAGCAGTTGATTAGAACGACAAATAGAACAGAAGGCCTGCAGGAATGAGAAGAGCTGTGGAAGATGGACGTGGTCGGTCAGCCGGTTAGTTGTTACAGGGCCGATGAAACAGAAGTTGTGCAGCTGGGTGTTTCCATCTCCACAGAGTCTCAGGGCAGAGGAGGCAAGGCTGCCAGTGGCTCTGGGGAAATCATTTTTTTTAAGCAAATCAAGTGTGAACACTGTCTGCAATATGCAAATAGCCTCTTTTGAAGTCTTTCTTTCCTGTAGTGCAAATCTAAATGTCATCTCCTATAGAGTTGTTGTGGGGCAACCAGCATGGTCCAAAGAGCAACAGGCACTTTTTGCTCTTCTTCCTGTTGTGTTGTTCGCTTAACAATGTTTCGGGAAAAGACTGGCAGGAGAAGGTTGTTACCGTTCATAATGTTTTCTTTATTGCATCATGTTGATTTGGTAAATAAAAACAGTGGAATATGAAAAAAAGTCAACTTGGCCCTCTTCTGTTGTTTTTGTAATTGGTTTCCCATTTTCCAAATGGTTTTATTCAGGACCAGTTTGGACTTGGTTTTAATAATTACTTCTATTTATTTAATTCAGTTACTAAGTTTATATGCAGCTTTTGTTCCCAAAATGTAAAAGTTGTTCCTAAATCTCCATGGTGTGTGTTAAAATACTTGTAAATTTAGTAGTAAATGTGATTAATATGTTGCCAGCGTTCAGTGCCAGCAGAGCATAAACAGTGGTATTTTAGGAAGTCTACACATAAAACTTAAATATTAAAACTCAATTTATGTGGGTGTTTTTGACTCTTATTAGAATTTCATTAGCAACAGCAGTTCCACATTTGCAATCCTATCAGACATCTCTCTACTAAGACAAGAACGTTACAACACTACTGCAGCATAACTTCAGGAAAAGATATAACATTTCTAAACTTTTGCTTCACTGAGTCCTATTCATCTTACAACTTAGCTCATGTTCAATACATTACACAAATATTCAGCAAAAATCCTTAGAACTGGCTAATTCGGCTGTATTTGGCAGACTCTCTGTGGCCCATTACTGACTGTAGACTCATTGCTAAATGCATCCATCCTCTCTGTAATAATTCCCTGCAAAAACTAGTAAAGACGTTTTTACAAGAATAATGAACTATCAAAATTCCACTGAAGAGAAATCAAATATTTATGCTTCTTTAGCCTTGATAGAAACATTTTTCCACAACTTCATCTAGCATCTAAATGTGGAGGTTTTCTAACAGGTTTTGACTTAAAGTACCATGGTCATGGTTCTTCTAGCAAAGATTATTCTGGTTATTGTCAAATTTCTGGTCAAATAGTTTAGAAAATCAAGTACTTGGAAATAATTTGGCCAGGTGTGAGTGAGTATGATAAAATGACAAAGGTAAAGGTAACAATCATGCATAAAAACATAAGAGCTAAAAGGGGACTGAAAAAAACAAACAGAAATGAGCCCAGTCTCCTCATGTCTGATAAATAAATGGTGATGATTATCAGCCTATTGGCATAGGCGGTATTTTATTGAAGGAAAGAGAGAACTGTTTTAAACAACATAGAAGGTTTTGTCTTTGCTGCTGATAACAAATTTAAATCTAAATGTTGTACAGATGTTTGTATGACAGAGGTAATTCCACAATTTTTTTTGTTCTTTTTTTTGTGTGCCTCTAAAGTATTTGATTACATAAATCATATTATATAAGCTATATGCAGACTAATATTTTACATTTTTAGTAAAAATCGGATCTTTTTGGTATACTCAGTCAGTGCATATAACATGGGGTTATATGGAGTGTCTGCTCCTTCAGTGTTTCTAATTGGGAAGATGTTGTCTCCTTTGATTGGCTGTATGGATGACGTATCAAAGTTACTGAATAATTATGGAACAGGATGTGCAGTTGGAGACCATATAGGTGACTGTTGGATGCAGATGATTCAGTGATGCTCTGCTCATATAGTGCTACTCATCAACCGTATGGAGGGTCTGGTCTCAACATGGTTGAACATTTGACAATATTTTGATTGTCAGAAGTGGGAAAGACCAGAATATCCTAATTTCTTTACGAATACTTGGGTCATTGTATATCTGACATGAACAACTATAGATGATGATACTTAATGTGGCCACAAATTAATATGTTAAGAGATAAACTTGACATGTATACACTACTTCAGTAAAGATCCCTTTAAAATCTATTGCACTGTATGCCATCCATTTGTGGATGAGCTACAACAAAGACTGCATGCGGAAATAAAAAATAAAACAATGAAAAAAACAAGGCTGCTGCTTAAGCTGTCAAGATGGAGCAGTGCAAACCAAATATTTGTTGTTACAAACAATTGAGAATAAAAGCGTCAAGGAAAAATTGCTAAATAACTTGAATGCTGCAAAAGAAATTGGAAGGTAATAATAGCCATAAACTTCTTTTTCTTCATACAATTGGATCTGAACAGAACCTTTATAACTAAAAGTGTTCTTCCAGCAGCTTTGAACCAGAAAATGCAGTAGATTTGTCTGTTAAGTTGAAATCCTTGGGCTTTAGTGTCAACAGTGTAAAGAAGTAACAACTCAATTACCGTATATGCTATGTTACATGCTGAAAGAACTTTGCCATAACAGGTCAATGGTTGAATTTGTACATTCCTTTGTGCTGTAGAAATTGTACTCAGACATGTTCTTCCATATATCAGGATTTTGAATGTGGTGTATTTTATTGTGCTTATTACAACCTAATTTGTTTTGTTCTTACTCCATCAGGATGGGATCCCAGACAGCTTGCGGGTAAAAGGTGAGTTTCCACCTGCCTTCTTTCCTGTTCATTGATGCATGACTCCATTTTTACAAGATGTGTGGCTATTATCTAGTTGAGGTCACCCCAGGCAAAAAACATCTACTACAAAACTTTCTTTTTTGTGCTAAGTTTGTGTGAAGTAGTTATGAGTTGAATATCTATTAAAGTTTTTGTACACCTCAAAGTAGGACTGCCCAGACCAAATATTTATGATTCATATGTTAATAGAATCAGTGATGTTTACAGTTTTTTTTTCTTTTTCAAAACCAAAATATAAACTCAGAAAAAGTCATCATTATCAATGTTTCTGGTGGAATTTATTTTTCACAAAGCCAAATATTTTACTAGAAGCAGAAACAGACAATTGACAGATATAATGGCATTGATACAGTTGATTCTCTGCAACTGAATCTATTGAAACTGAAAGGGAATTATTCACAAAAATAAAATGTGGAGGTCATTCCTTCTGTGAGAAATCAAGTGTCCACAAAAGGGTTAGTTTGTGGACACTTTATAGCATTTCTCCTATTGCACGAGACATTATAATATCTCGTTGCAGATATTGTTCAGAAGAATAGATTATTTTGATCAAAGGTTGTTTGAAGAGGTGAAAATCTGTTAAAAAAAGAGCAGAAAATGATGGACTGTTTAGCTAAATCTCAAATGCTGCAAAACTGAAACTGAAACCAGAAAGAATTGAAGCAAAATAGAAAATTTATTAATGATACCTTGTTAAAAATAAGGTGCATGAACTATAATATAATTTTCAAGCCATGCACTGATGTATACGGATATATGGGTAGAAATTAGCCACAGAAAATGCTGAGGCTTCTGGGGATGCAGCTGATATAACCACAGCAGATCTACTACAAATATGGAAAGTTTCATCAATAGTTCCTGGTAAAGATCATTTCAGAATGCTGTTATTGGGACGCCAAGCAGATGTCTGGGATTACAATGGGCCATTTTTACCAAAAAGCTTTTGAGCACAACCTGTTATCCAACTAAATCAGTCAATTTGACAAAATATCATCTCTTAACAATATGTTGACAAAATCAAAAGGTTAATACATTCAAGTCCCCACATCCTCTGTGGTATTATTATTATTATTATTTTCAAGTTTTCATTATTTTTTTTCCATCATGTAGACCAAAATGTGCTTCATACCAGAGTTTTGTGTTGCATTAAAAGGCTTGGACTTCAGAGGTGTTTGGCCTTAAAACAGACACAGACATCATCATTCTTCCATGACTTTCCTGTTTGATCCACATACTAAATACCTACTTTACAGAAATTTGCATGATGTAGCTGCAATTTTTTTGTCCTTTAGCATTTTGGTTAAATGTTGACAAAGTTCTGCATTGCCAGTGTGACACCATGTAGTTATCATTTCAGTGCTTTTCTGCATTTTATTTTCAGCCTGAGGTTTTCTTAAATTAGTTGAAGCATTTGTGGTGTGCTCAGCATGCATTGTGGAAAAAATTAGGTGTGAAACATTCGAAGTTCAGAAATTAATTAAACTGTATTTAATAAAATGTTTTGTTAGCTTGAGACACACAATTCATTCTGCGAAGGTCAAATAATCCAAAAGTGTTAAAAAGACACTTTAAGGAAGCAAATACTGAGAAGGTAAAGAAAAAGTTAAAGCATATGTACCTTAACAAAGTGAAAGAAGTAGCAGTTCACACCAATCTTCAATACTTCCATGATTAATTTATGGTAAAATATTTCAGGAAGAAGACCGTGGACTGGACTCAAGATTTTATAGATTCTGATTCATTTTAAAAATTTCAGTGTCTCTTCCATCCAGAAAAAAATAATTCCTCTATTCCTAAAACTTCATTTCCAGAGTTAGCAGTCAGAGGATGTGCCAGTAAATAATTTCTGGGGTTGTTTTGTGGGACCAGATTCAATATTCTTAATGCAAATGTTGAATTTAGAATAAATGTTCTGTCATAAATGTATTCAACTACTCAGTTAAAAAACAAATATAAAACATGTTTAAAAATTGCTTAAGGTGCAGATTTGTGCTTTTCATAAATTCAACCTTCCTGTATTTTTGTCTTGAATTCAAATCTGAAGTTGGAAATTTAAAATTCCAAATCTGAATAAACAAAACACCCACTGATAGTGGAATTACAACTTGGAAAGTCAGAGGTTCCCAACTGACCTTGAATTCATTATGGCTACACTTATCATAGTCAAGGTCGCAGAAATTATCAGTTTATTTGCAGTGTGTTTGTATCACTTCGAGCAAGAAGCAGGCCTAGTACTGTACTTTATTCATTTATGTATTTATTTATGAGCATGTTCCTTTTTAGAATTTGAATGCATAAAATGACGGACTTTATCGTCCCAATCCCGGCTGGGACATCAAGCGCTGGTTTTCTAATTTGTATCTTGTTCAAGCTGAATTCGGCGCAACATGATTCCCAAATCTAAGTTCCAACTTCTGAGACAAATTGAGTGCAGCATAATGGGATTCTTCTTTGCTTCCAGTTGAGGCCAACTTGCAAGTAGTTTTAATGCATAAATGTTGTGAAACTAAATGGGAGGAAAAGGCACAGTTGTACTGGTGTTGGAGTAAACCTGAAGTCATCTTATGTTTTTAGTGGCCTTTTTTTATCTTTAATCTCTTTAAGCTTCCACGACACGACAACTCCATGTAATCCCACCTCATACCTGAGTTTTCCTCTCAATGTGAAGGGCCCTTCTTAATTTTTTGAATCTTTGAATATAATTATCTGAGAACCCAGTGTAGATTATAAAAATACAAAGTGCATAAACAGACAGAAATGTGTCTTATCCTTCCTGTCCTTGTTCTGCTCTTGTGTTCAGTGATATATTTGTCAGTGTGTTATTTCTGTGTTATATTTATCTGTCCTTGGCTTTTTCTATTTTGTTCTGATAATGCTGTCTCTGGGCCACATGCATAGTCAAAAAAAACATATCTACATCAAATATGAGCTGGAGAGAACATTTTATTCCCCACTGTGTAAAAAAACATATTGTTCAATAGGAATTACCAACTATTTTTAACTGAGAGAATTCCTTAGTTTTTAGAGCTTTCTAACATACACTCAGTACTTGGTTGAATTGACATATCACAACAGCTTGCAAGTAACTTTGGTATATTTGTCCTGATAGAACTGAGTCAGATTGCCTTAATTTAACTAAATGTTGTGAAAATAACCTCTCATAGACTTAGAAAGCCATGACATCCTCATCTGGGTTTTAAACAGTTTTTCTGAACTGTTTAAAGTTTAGAAAAACCTAAACACTGGTTTAGGCATTACAGTGTGTATAAACTTATAGATTTAAACAAATTAATGGTTCTATGAAAACGTATCTTGCTCATTACTCTGGCATTTAACTTCTAACAAATTTTGAAAAATCATGTCTGACCTAGGAACAGGACATGGCATTTAAAGATTTAGTGTAATGGTATATCTAAATATCTGGGATTAGCAGTATGTTACACAGTTCCTGTAAAATGTGTGGACAGCAGTCAGAGATGGAAATGCGGAGACCCATAAAAACATAGATGAGGTCAAACTGAATCTCTTTCCTCTTGCAATAAGTGTAACTTGACATAAAATCAGAACATGTAGTAGTGTTGATGCTTAGAGGTCACTGCAGTAAAACAGCATGAGTTACACTTCTGGAAGAGGCCACAGTTTTTCACTTTCTGAACACAGTAGTCTAATGAGGGAAAATATGCCAAATCTGAGCTCTGCCTCTGCATCAGGTAACATAAAGCTTCACCTCCTACAGGAAAAACAAAATCTGCTTTTCAGCACACAAAACAATTAATCAAATCTGTATTTGGCATCGATGTTTCCAACTAGTTCCATCTATGAGTGGATTTGTTTGGGGGGGAAAAATTAATGCACTCATGTCCTCTTGCTGGTTGACAAATGCATCTAATTCATCTTTCTGTCACCTGTCTAGTGTATTTTCTGTCTCCTCCCAACAAAAGTCAGTTGAGGGCAAAAGGTAGTCCAGCGGCCGAACAGGGCTGCCACTGAGTGTTTGAAGCGGCCGCTAAATGGACGGAGTGTATCCCCATTTTTCTTCACCAGGGAAGGTCGAAGCAGTAATTGTAGAGGGTGCATTACCATAAAGGGCGGCCCCAGCTGTCTTCAGTGATTCAATTCAATACACTATGTTCTGTAAGCTGAGAGCAGGGAAAACTTTGGCCAGTTTTCAGCAAACACATTTCCAGCCTAGAAAGCAAGAACGGTGCAGAGGTTATAAATAATTCAGGTCTGTTTTTATTTTAATACCTCTTACTTTTATACTGCAGGGTCAACTTTTGACTAAAATGTAAGGTTTGCAAGCTGTTGTCATATGTCTGCATCTTAAATTGACAACAAGAAAGATTTTCAAGAGTTCAAAATATAAAATATTCTGGTGACAAAGCCAGTCAGAAAAGACACTTTGCACCTTTCTATTTTCAACAGTTAGAAGAATACAACAAGCATAATTCTGAGAAACTTTATTCTTTAGCTAAAAACTTTCTTTCATTCAAAGATTGATGGGATGAACTCCAGTCTCTCTGAAAAGGGCGAACTGATTAGAGCGCGTGGCATTCCTGGAATAGTTCCTGCTAAAAACAAAGCCTGTGATGTTGTATGATGAATTCTGACTAATATTTATCTTTTCATCCATGAACGTGCCTCAGACTTTTGTTTCATTTAGGCTGTGATAAACTATCGACCTGGCGAGAGGTATTTCTTATTTGCTTTTTCAATTTGAAGCAATTAAAAAATTAATGATTGACAAATATAGATTTATTTTTCCTATTTTTCCAAAGAGAACACATTTTCAAAATGCTAGATTTGAAGAAATGCAGAAAACCAACAAATACAGCCATTTTCTAGTGTGCTCTAATCGGAGTCCCAATGTGCATCACAAAAGTTTAGCTTGTTATGCAATCTGCAAGAAGACCCGAGGCTGCAACTGAAAGGAAATTTCCTAAAGATCGATTGATTTTTAGCTATATCAAACACCCAGCGGAACTTGTTAAAATGATCTTCTGCCCTTATTTCATATGTATGAAAATCCAATGATGGTCATTCTCTAAATTACAGGTGTATAAATGAGAGATCACAAAACAGAAATGTTCACATATTCACAGCAAACATGCTTTGAGTGAGCATATTAACTAAAGCAATATTCTCCTCTATCTTACTTTGTAAAGACTTACAGAAATCAACCAGAGAAATAAGACTACATAATCAAAGCACTTAATTTACTCAGGCACAGCTGCAGAAAACACAACTAGTCAGTTATTGTCCAGAGCCATGTTGAACACTAAACCAAAATATTTGTTCTTCTCATTGCAGAGAAGAATTTTCATTAGGAAAATTGATTATATAGTCTTATATTTCTGGTCTTTATAAAGGAAGGTAGGGGAAATGTTACTTTAGTTAAATAAGACTCACTGAAAGCATGTTTGCTATGAATATGTGCCAAGTTAACAACTGAAGCATGTTTTTCATAGTTGAATTTTAACAAGTAAAAATGAAACTTGAGTTGGAGTGCAGCAACGCCTGCCTTGGAGTGATCTTCCATGTATCTTAACTTTTGGTCTCCAGATTACATAGATATTTTTTTGTAGGCTCTGGTCAAAGCAACTTATTTTTCTAATTTAGAGATTTAGAAAACTTTGAATTAAAAGAGAACCTCAGAAATTGGGTTTCCATTGAAACTTAAGGCAGCAGAATCCATTTCTCATTGGGTTTATAATACACAGTGGCGGTTTCTGATATGGGCGACATGGGCAACTGCCCAGGGCGGTTGTGTTTTGTTGTAATAAAAACAAAACATTATTTTCCTTTAGTAATCTTCGAAGAGAATATTACATGTCTTCAAATAGAGATAAATGTAAATAATTAATTAATTGATTTGTCTTCTTTCATGTTTTGAGATCTGACATGGTCTTTTCTGTGTTTCATCATTGTGAGGAAACAGTCCTTTGCTGCTGCTTTTTGTTAGACGAGAGTAATGTGTGCTTTAATGTTTTCAATCAATCAATCAATCAATCAAATTTTATTTGTATAGCACATTTCAGCAGCAAGGCATTTCAAAGTGCTTTACATCATTACAAACACAGAAACACAATGCAATATAGAATCAATTCATTAAGTCAAGTTCCATCAATAAATTTGTAATTGATTACATTTCAAATACAATTCTAAACAGGTGGGTTTTTAGTTGAGATTTAAAAGACGTCAGTGTTTCAGCTGTTTTACAGTTTTCTGGAAGTTTGTTCCAAATTTGTGGTGCATAGATGCTGAAAGCTGCTTCTCCTCGTTTGGTTCTGGTTCTGGGGATGCAGAGCAGACCAGAACCGGAAGACCTGAGAGGTCTGGAAGGTTGATACAACAACAGCAGATCTTTAATGTATTGTGGTGCTAAGCCGTTCAGTGATTTATAAACTAACAACAGTATTTTAAAGTCTATTCTTTGAGCTACAGGGAGCCAGTGGAGGGACTTTAAAACTGGTGTTATGTGCTCTATCTTCCTGGTTTTAGTGAGAACGCGAGCAGCAGCATTCTGGATCAGCTGCAGCTGTTTGATTGATTTGTTGGACAGACCTGTGAAGACGCTGTTGCAATAATCAATACGACTGAAGATGAACGCATGGATGAGTTTCTCTAGATTTTGCTGAGACATTAGTCCTTTAATCCTGGAAATGTTCTTCAGGTGATAGAAGGCCGACTTTGTAACTCTTTCACCATTCACTTTAAGTCTTAATTCTTGCTGACATGTGCTTGCCTTTGGAAATCCCTTAAATTTTTATCTTTTAGTTGATTCTAAAGAAATATTCATCAAAAGATATGTACAGAAATGTCATCTTTTTATGTAATAGAGATCAGTTCCTAAGAAGGTAGATTTTTTTTTTCTAGTAGTTTGTGATGGATTGGTTTATGAACAGTAGTACAATTTAACCTATTTCCATAACAGTACACAACAGAATTTTTCCTTGAATTTAATTATGCAGCATGCTCCATTCTTATTTTTATGCCACAAAACAGTTTTTCAGTCTACCAGAAATCAAATTATTGTAAAAAGCCATCAGATTGCTTCTGATGAAAATCATATTATGGACTGAATGTTTATAGTACAATCAATTAAAGAGAAAATAAATAAGATCACTGGTTGCATGTTCCCAGAGACGCATCATGCCACTTTTAAACAACCGTTTATCATCTTTGAGTATTCTTATTACTGCGCCGCATCGTTGAGGTGAAACCTCTGCACCAGTCCAAGCTTCTTGTTTTGCTGAGACGCATAATGTTTGTCCTCCTAATCTGTGTCGTCTCCTCTTCTCTAATACACTGACACAATGCATTAATTTGTATGCATTGCAGTCATTTTACCTCCACCAGACCCAAGTCTGTACCAGACACACATGAATAATTCAAAAGCTGAAAAAAACATTGAGCTCTAAATTGTATATTAATTCTAAAATTGCACACTACCCCCTGGGACTGGGTTACAATTTTAATAACTTGTCACAGCTAAACCAAAGAGCAGAGCGTTTCAGTGCTTTTCTCAGACAAAATTATTTGACTCCCTGTTGTTCCATCTCACTACACATTTATTATCAAAATTTAATTTGTAATGGTCTTCATATGGTTCGACTCAAGTCACTGTAGAAAGAGGGAGTACAGATTTCTTTTTAGGAATGTGGGGATGAGGCATCTTAAGAGGGATAGTAGGATAGTAGTGTAGAATTAGTTTCTCGGTTTTGTGCCTTAGGTACCTGCAGGACTGTGTGGTCCTAAAAGTCACCTGCAACCCTTGACCCACTTACCCTTAAAGGTATAGTTCAGGTTTTGGGAAGAGGGATAGATGAAGATGGTCAAAGCAAAGATTGTTTTGAAGAACATTGACTGTTCATAAGAGAACTCAAGCTACCTAAAACAAACGCATATTTAGACTTTTGATAAGATGGACAAAAAACCAAACAAATCAAAACCATCTACACCACAGTGACAGAGTTAAAGTATTTCATAGCTGAAGTTTGTAAAATGGGTCTGAGGAACTAACAGTAGTTTCTGGTTGGTTAACCTGAGAGTATGAGTTGATGTGTAAGGCTCTGACAGCTCTGTTTAAAATATTTAAAAGAGAATTCTCAAAGTAACTGGTAACCAGCAAGGGGAGCTCAAGACGGACGTCGTGTGCCCTCCTTGTTCCAGTTAGCAGTCTCACTGCAGCGTTTTGTCCCATTGGAAGACAACAAAGTTCCTGTTTGAGACAAGAAAACCAGATAAAGTTGTAAAATGTATCACTATGGATGGAACTTCAGTATATCCTGAGCCTCTAAATTAGCTTGGACTGCCAGTGTGCTTCCCTCACTGACAGTCCATCTTCCTCCCCGGTTATAATTGCACTCGCATTGTGGTCCTGATAAAAGTCAATTCTAATTAGTCGACCAGGATAAAAAAGCAGCAAGACTCAGCATTTTTAACAAGTCAAATGTTTGTTTGTTTTTGTTTGTTTGACTTCCAAAGAACCACACATTTTTATAAGGCATTTGTTTTATTATTGGATAATTTGACTTTAAAAACACATTTTAAACTACTGCATATATGAATGACTGAATAATAGACTCTTAGACTTAATTTAAGAAAAGGGGAAATAAAATCAGTTTTAGCTTCCTTATAGAAACCCTTCTCTTAAATTTTTTTGTCCTACACATGCATTCACCATTTGCACAGTTTGTTTTTATGATGGCTATGAAGGAGAATACTAATGTTCTCATAAACTGACTCTACCAGGCCATTAGAATAACATTTAGGAGCCATTTTGCCATGTACTATTCTGACAGGCAATTTGTTTTCAGGTTTTCTGGTTGCTTAATGAACTTTCAGTTAACGTTAAAATGCTCATCTGAAAATAGCACATACACGGGTGGGGAAAAAAAAGGTGAGTGATGGGTGTCATGGTGATCATCAGGACTGCCAAAGAAAAAAGAATCTGCTGCATATTTAACAGGATCAACAATATTCCCATCAACTCTCAGCTCCAGCGTATAAATGACTCCCAGGATGTTGATAAGCATAATTTTTGGCAAACCATATCCTAAATGTGTAGAATTAAATGGAGTGAGACGAATCTAATTGAGATTCATCAATAGTTCGTAGTGATCCGCATGAACCCTTGCTACTTACAGTGGATAATGATGAAGGCTTGGCAATAGGAGCGCTGCCGTTTCCATCTGAAGGTCAGCGCAATAATCATAGGAAGGAACATTATCCTGAAGGTCGGTTCCTGCTTTCAGCCAACATTAACTTTAATGCACCTTTCATCTGAATGACAGGACCGCATCAGTGTCAAAACATGAAAATTACCCCCCAGAGCTCCACGCTATCCACTCAGTTATTTTTTTGTATGTAGTGTCCAAACTAACTGTTACTTTTTAAAGTTATGTGTATTTCCCTGCTGGAATACATTATAAATATTTTCTTTGAAGTCTTGATCCAACCTTTTTTTCTAACTCCGCCAGTAATCATCTTGGCGCAGTGACAGCCACCTTCATATCCAAGACTGTTTGGGATAAAGTTGAAACAGGTTAAATGAGGAGGGGGAACTGGTTGGGGTTTGGGTTTCCTAACTTTGCTTCCAAAGCCTCCTAATTGTATCTTGTTTGGTCTCACTATTTGCATGCAGAGAAAGCAAGTGAAATATTATGCAGGCGTAGTCTTTGTGTGTATGCTTCTACTCAGCAGGGAGTGTGGCATATAGCTGCAAATTAAAGAAAAAAACACAACTAGAATTTTGATTTGTCTTCTTTCATGTTTTGAGATCTGACATGGTCTTTTATGTGTTTCATCATTGTGAGAAAACAGTCCTTTGCTGCTGCTTTTTGTTAGATGAGAGTAATGTGTGCTTTAATGTTTTCACCATTCAGTTTAAGTCCTAATACTTGCTGACATGTGCTTGCCTTTGGAAATGGCCTCTGTCATTTGTGAATTGTGAATGGGTGAAAGATGAAAGCCTCAGTTTGAAGCAACAACCGTACGACTCCAATGGAAGAATTGTACTATTACTTTAGAGCCATGAAGCAAATAGAATTACACAAAATGAAGTCCTTGTAAAACATAGCCTTGTCCCAGTAAATGTCATGTAGTTCAAAGTGCTTGCTCTAATAAACCATAACACAATAAGTGAAAGGAAATATGTTTCCACAAAGTGTGAATAATACTGCGTAAGGTATAATTGTGCAAGGTTGTGTCTTATTATTTAACATAATTTCTGCCATCTATATCAGTTATAAAGAATTGTATCTAGCAGCCTGAACTGCTGATTATTCTTTGTGGTCAAACATCACCTTCAAACTATTACAAAGTCAATCTGCCAGAAAAACAAACCCTCAACATGCAACAAGTCCAAACCTACACACCTAATTATCACAGTCAACCTCACAATACTAACATTAACATCAGCTCTGTTCTTCACCGTCAGCGAGGACGGTAAAGGATTGCTTTACAAAAAAATTGATTTGCAAAAATAATTTTAAAAACCTGCTATACTCACACATTTGTTTAAGTTTCATTTACCCAAAATGCCCTGTGCTATTGCTTGCTTTTGGACTAGTCTCTGGTCCACTTGGTGTTCAAACTGCGCCAGAGTTCATTCAAACTGAACCAAGACCTAGGTTTGTAGGTGGACCAGAGTTTGTTTTATGGTCTACATCAGAGTTTGAGTCACACCTCCACAATCAAACTGGATGTAAGAGCCAGTTAATGGGGAATTCATATAGAATAATAAGTTAGATTAAAAATGTATAAATATGCTTAATTTAATTTAAAGAAATTCATGATGAGTATATTTTCTGGAATGTATAACTTCGTTAATGTAAAGGGATACTTTTATTGTGAAAGGTAATTTTGGCTTCCACTACGTAATGCATAACATTAATATTGTCCGTATGCACGTTTGAGGGCAGATTGCAGTTGGATACGGTGGAAGCAACACAATTTTTTGACCGATCTGTACCGAGCCTTTCGTTTTTTCTGTAAGTGTACTTTTGGAGTTCTTTAAGTAAACATCATAAAAGAAGACTTGGTTTCAGTCGAGTGATTCAAATATTTGTTGTTAGACAAACTGCAAAGGTGGTACAACGAACTTTTGGGACGCAGAGTGCCACTACACTGGAGTTGGATTAAAGCAGACCAAATGGTGGTGTGAATGCTCTCTCTCTGAACAAGTCAAACTTCAACATTTAATGAAGTTAATGCTAATAATAAAATCGCATTTGGTTCAGCCATCTGGTTTGGTTAAAAAATGCAGTTTAAGAAGTTGATGTGACAACTTTTAATCTTGTTTTTTAGATGTGAATTCAATAATTATAAACAAATTGTCCTTGCTTGTTAGACACAGAGGTGACTAAGAATATCAAAAGTTGTCCCTAAAATCATTAAAATAGAAATGTTCTTTCACACATTTTTGCATTTAGTCTCAGGAGAAACACCACTTAAAACATGACGTAGAATCTGGAGGTCTGAGCTGCTTCTGTGGTGTGGAAGTTCATTTATTAACTACAAAACTGATAAAAGTGACAGGTTAACGTTATAACTGTTTAAGAGTGGGTACGTTTTGGATTCTGAAATCCTAACATTGCATTCATCGATGTTTAACATGGCGTGACTACATAAAGAAGAGTGACTACATACCCAAAAGTGGAACCCTATGGCCTTATTTCTACCTTAAAAGCTGGAAGATTCCACTGTAAAACCGATTAAAATTTCTATCCTGAATTACTGTAAAGACTTCACTAAAAACGCCTAATAAACCTGCTCTCGCAACAGAACGGGGAAATCAGTCAGGGAAAGACGAGCTGTTCATCTGTGCACAGTTTGCATACCAAACAGCCCACTGTAATGTGAAGTAGTAATGTCAGAAGCGTGGGGTACTTACAATTAGTCGACAATCTGTGATAAATGGGGCTGTTGGTGGGGACGCTCTCAGTGCTGCGTCCTGATGTGGACAGAATGAGAGAAGAGCCGAGCCCACATACAGTCATTAGGAGACCAAATGAAATGGGACGGAGAGTTGCCAAGTGGCTGCCAGGTGCTCTCATCCTCGCTCTCATGCATGCTGTCATCCAGGGATCGACACACACACACCCCTACACACCCACACACACACACCCACACACCCACACACCCCTACATGCTGTCAGAGGCTGGAAGTAATGCATTACTTTTTTACTTGTTTCTGCGGTTCACTACAGATTGACATTTATCGTTACAAAGTTTTACTTCTCTATATTTCAGACCTGAATAGTCTGATACCTTTTACTGCTTTTGCACATATGTATGAAACATAAATAAAATAATCTTTGTTGCATGCAGAGGTGCTCAAGGAGATTTGTCACTATGTTTAATCTACACAAGTGTCTGTTTTCCCAATAGATAAATGATTAAACTGCCAAATTAATTATCTGTGATTTAAAGTTGTAAATCAATGTAGTATGAGAATCTGTACAAGGGAGATGTTTTATTAAGCAATGAAGAGGACAGCTGGGATGCAGCTATTCATCTTTCTGAAAAATTGACAAGCTAAATGATATTCCGTGGATAGTTAATTTATAAAGTTTTGATTCATTTTTGCAGCGAATCTTCATGGCAGTTTATTTTTTGTTAGAGTTGTTGGACAATCTTTCATCTTTGTCTGTTTCGAGGCTTGATGACTTCAAGGCATTTAAATACTACATTTTGCTAAATCTACCCACCTGCTGTCACTTGTGTTTTCAAAGAACTACAAGATGATTTATTTGTAAGTTCAACCCATCCTACATGTCTAATACCAGCAGCAAAAGTATAACTGATTTGTACTCGGTGTTCAAAGGTTAGCGTGTAGAAGGAATGCCACGATTCATACAGTAATGATAGGTGTGGAATGTGCTTTATAAATACACGGAATGCAAAAAACACATTCGCATAGATCACATTGTGGACTTCCAGACACATGGGATATACAGTACTTTGGTTATAGAATGTTAATCCTGCTCTCTTGTTCAAATTGCAAATGTGGCACTATTGCCAGTGGGTTGATCAAATTTACATGCCAAAATCAATCATAATTTCCCAGTGGTTTGTAATCATTTCAAATACAGATGCTCTTTTTATGTAAAGCTACTTTTCAATTTCTAAGTACACAATTATTAGTCATTCCTACTACAGCCACATGATTGTAACTGTGTTGCTTCCTTAGACCTTTTGCTGACAGCTCAACCTTAATACTTAACCGAACATTATTTTATATGGAAACATAGTAACTGCAGTGGTTTGACATCTGGTTGCTTTATTTCTAGTTCACGTTTTACTGTATAAAAATTATTAAAGACTTCCAAAAATGGAAAGCCAAGAACAGACTCAAGTTTAAAGGTTTTTATTCTGGATTTTAGTGGAAGAGTGCTGTATAGAGGCTCACTGGGGTGGAAGCGACATCATCAATGTTTCAAACAAAGTGTGTTACTCCACTTCAAAGGGCTGAAAGAGCTTATGCCTCAAATAGATTTTCATAAATTGTTCAAGAGTTGTTTATGCCACCAGGAGTGAAGGTGTTGTCACACTGCTGCAATTACCAAATGGTAAAGTGAAAAAAGATTGTTTCAAAAGCTAATGCAACACCTCTGTTACCATGCTGACGGAAACACGCCTTCAATCACACAGAGGGCAACCGGAAATTAATCTTTCACTTGCCTTACGAAATCTATGAACTGCCCTTCAGATCTCTACAAATAAAACTAAAAAATACTTTATTAATTGAAATGTTTTTTGTTAAGAATTATTTGAAAGTATTTTTACTTGAAGCAATTTAATTTTTAACTGTCTTGTGTAACATGCTGATGTGACTGAACTGCATGGAAACTCTTCATTGATTGTGGTTGGGATAAATCATAAAGCAAGTGAACATTTAGTCCTCAAAGTTGATGTCTTGGAAGTAAGACAAAATGGAAAATAATCATGATGTTCAGTATCAACTTTCTTAAGAGCCAGAGGGGGGAATTATGTAAAATCTACTTTTTAAAGCTTTATATCTTTTGTCATGTTGTCAACAAAGACATACTTAGAGTATTGCTTTGATTACATAATACACATTTTATGTATATAGTATACATAATGGTCCCCCAATAGCATGACTAAAGGTTGAATAGAAATACTGTTCCACATCAGAAGACTATCAACTTAAAATATAATATCCCGATTAAAGAAATCAAGTATTAATACCTAAATGTGAAGAGCAGAAAATGACGTTACTTGAATACAGTATTATTGTAGTTGCTGATTCAATTTTTTTTATTATCTCTGTTTCTTATTTGAGAGCCAGTTTAACTTGGTGAACCGAGTGAAACAAGAGCCTTAAGTGTTGTTTACTACACTCTTCTCCCTATGAGGAGTTGGGGTAGTTGTGATGGAAAAGATCAGATAAGCAAGTCCAACAGTCTCCATTTAGAGAAGGAGAGAGAAAAACATGACAGAAAAAGAATTTTGTACATGTCAAAATTATTTCACAAAATTCTGGTAACATGTTGCCTAAGTGGATGTGAGCATTCAGATTCAGAATGAAAACTGTAACTATCGAGATGCATTTTTAAAGGCTTCATACAGCAGGCTTTTGAAATGTTTCTTTTAAGATGATGGTAAGTCCTATATTCATCTTCAAATTATATCTAAATGTGTTGGCCATGTTAAAGTATATCTGCTGTATCTTTTCACATTTACTTATGTGTAAATACTTCACATTATGTATCGAGGAATGACTTTCTTCAAAATGATGTTAGAACTCCAATGATCTTTGCTCAGTCTGACTAAATGTTATTTTTATACCAGGATGATATTTGTCCATGTCAATAATGAATAAAGTTATAAATTACAAGACCCTCCCAAACAAATCAATAAATCATGTAAACACAAATTTAAGGTGAAAAATAACAATTCAAAGTCACTTAATTTTTTATTTATTTATTTTAGCCATCAGTTTGCTGCAGCTGTATGGTGGGAACAACTGAGTGTGGGAGAAAACCCCCTAATATTGTCCATTGTCCAATTGAGCAAAATTAAGAATCCAGGGCTCTAATTTCTCTGGCTGTGCCCAACACTATATGCAACACCATGTGACCGATGCTCTTAATCTTTACTAAAAATAGTGTAAATAAAATAAATATATCATTCTAGTAACAAGAGTTTAAAAAAAAACCTGAATCATTAATCAGTTAGCTAAATTGATGGCAACCTTTCCTGCTTGTTTTTAAGAAGATAAGCACGTTGGCATGCTGAGCTCCAGTTGGTGGCGGTAATGCACACAGCTATCCGTCAATAAAAAAGAAGAAGAAGAAGAAGGCACGCTATCCACAGGTGTCAAACTCCAGTCCAGAAGGGCCGCTGCCCTGCAACTTTTAGACGTGCCTCTGCTGCACCACACCTGAATAGAATAATTAGGTCATTAAGGCTCTAGAGAACTGATCTACACAAGGAGGACGTATTTAAGCCATTTCATTCCAGTGTTTTGTACCTGTGGCACATCTAAAAACTGCAGGACACCCCGGCCTTCCAGGACTGGAGTTTGACACCCCTGCTATGCTATCAGCCTGCTTCTCATGGAGTCGAGCTCGGTTGGTTGGCTCTCCAGTAATGTAAAGAACTGTTCTTACGTTCAGTAGAAGGAGTTTATCGTTTGAAGGAGCCAGGTGTTTGTTTCTTCGCCTCCGTGGTCTTGCGAATATCCTCATGCTGGTTTTAGTGAAGCTGCTTCCAATGCGCGACGAGGTTGATCTTATTAAACGTCCGCGGTTCTGTGCCACGAGTTTTACATTAAGCAGTAACATCTTTAGCAACATATACTGAAGAGATCGCATCTACTCCGGTAGCGTTGCGTCTGGTAGCAAACAGGATCTGGGATCATACCATTATGTGAAAACAGAGGGGGTGGCCGACACAGCAGCCAGGCGAGTCCATCACTTCAGTATATAGACAGTGGCGAGTATTATGGGTCTGTTCTGTTATTGTACAATATTTTGTAAAACTTGTATACGCACATGCCTTCTGCTATCTGGGAGATGCTCAGTACGGAGGATCGTAAATGAGTTTAATTACGGGGAGCGACAGGAACACAGCGTTAAGTTTTTTTTTTTAAGGAATGTCAGAGTTAGCATCGCTGCTAGCAGCTCGTTTCTTTGAAGAACTGACGGTAATAAAGAAGAGAAAAGCAGTGAAGTTCTGCGCTGCAGTTTAGTGCCGACAGTGTAAAACAGCAGAACTACATAATATGCGACGTGAATTTTATAATTAATTTGATTTAAAAAAAAATTATGTTCATGAAGTGGCTGCAGCAAGTGTTTTTTATCATTATGTTTGGGCCAGCAGTAAATTTCTGTAAGACAAAATAAAATATCTGGGTTTATTTAGTCCATCAGAACCAAAACCTCGAGGTTCTCCGTTGCTGAGTGTCTCTGATAAAAAGCGGAGAAATGACCGCAGCTGCTGCGCTCCAGACCATAATATGGATAATCTCCCCCCACTGGACTCGAACCGAACCGAATCACCCATTAACCTGCTATAGAGAGCAACTTGCCACTGGAAAGTGTCTAAGATGCCCTTGTGGAGCTCAGTACCTGTTGTGCTGTTCGTGGCTGTTCTCTAATAACCAGACCAAGTTTAATTTGTGGCCGTTTGTTTTGAACGTCATCCAGAAACAAAAAGGCAGAGTTTCTGTGATAAGCGGTTGTTTTCAATACCTACGGACAGATAAGGAAACAAAAAGGATTTGGCTAAACATTCAGAGAACCCAAAATGCTTTATATGCGCTCATTTCATTGTGTGGCCAAAAAGCCAACGGAAGAATATCCGAAGCAACTGAGTCAGTGAAGTAGCTAAATATGCTAGTGCGGGTTATTTGCGGCCATGTCGGATGCGGTAAAACAATACTGCCGCATTTAAGCTGTGATAGCTGATGCTGCCACATATTTTCTAGCCTAAAAGCTCTGACGAAAGCCGGTTAGCGAGTTGCTACATATAAACAAATGGCGGTTCCGGTTTGCGGCGGAAGTCGCGCCCATAAATTATGCAAAGTCTCATGGGGGCTAGGGATAAGGTGGATCTGGATTAAAAATACTGGAGCGGACTATTTATTTGCTGGAGCAAATGCGGGGCCCGACTATTTGCTGAAGTGGAGTACTTCTATTGTGCATATCAGACATTTTATACGCAAACCCAATACTCGTTGTTTTCTCTGATACTGGGCTAATTTCTGATATCTGGACACCCATAGTTGTATTGTGACAATACAAAAGATGGAAAAGAAAAAAAGAGAATAAAATCTAAGTCTTTACACAAACAATGTTGTGAACCGATGTGCTTAACAAAATCAATATATGAATGAAAACTAAAAGAAGATTGAAAGATGAAACAAGGTAGAACAAAACAGGAGTAACACATTTTTAAGTATTAAATGTCTGCCTATCAGATTTATGTTATGGAAAAGATATTCCTCCAAGTTGAAAAAGGAAAAAAAAATCTGATCTCTGCCAAATGGACTGAGTATGTTTTTTTTTTGTTTTTTTTTTCAAAAAAAAACAATCAGATCTGACTTCATTTGACTGTACTTGTAAATTATGTGATCTTGCCCTTTTTGTTAATGTTTTTATTGTTTGGGATGGTGTGCTGTCTGGCTTTGTTACATTCTGTTCATTTTTTGCTATTGTTCACAACCAAAATAAGAAATGGTCTGTATAAGAAAATACCCAAAAGGCAATATGGACAAAATCACTCTTTCCATCCTTATTTACGACCTTGAATGGCTAAAACTGTAATTAATGAATGTGATGGAAATCCTTATTTCCAAATAAAATAACAATGATAATGAAAAAAGGCAAAGTTCAGTTACAGATCAATCCAGCAACAACAAAACACCCATCACTCCGACGTATGTACTTTTGTCTGTGGAACTATAAGTAAATGTTGACTGTCTGACCTCAAAGACCTGGTGTGAATCAAGCAATTCAACAACTCTGATAAATGAAAGGGAGCAAGAGCTTTAAAAACAAATCCAAGCTTAAAATCCATTCTAAAACCAGTGTAGTTAAAATAAAACACGTGTAGCGTGGTCCTGTCTGTGAGTGAGTTGAAAACTTGTGTTCTGAACAAGTTGGAGGTGACTCGGAAATGACGGGGGGAACACCAACATCGAGACTGTTGTGTTTGTCAATTGTGTTACTGAAAGGAACAAGAACAGACTTCTACAGGTCACAGTAGCTTAAAAAGGCTTGATTTTAGCTAGAAAGCATAGATGATAAAAGTCAGACTAACTGCATGGGCATTTTGTTTAAACTGTTGTTGAAAATGACACGGAGGTTTTTAACAGTCACAGAATTTAGTTGTCAAGTCCAAAGTTCGTGGCAGCTTTGTCACAAAAAAATAAATTTTTTAAAATTAATTTAAAAACAAAAAGTATTTAATTTCTTAAATACTTTTAAACATTTTACATAATGATGAAAACATAATGTGTTCTATACCTAATGATGCTTATATGCTGCAGTATGTTTTAAAACACAAAACAATAGCTCTTCTGCTTATTCCTGGTATTAACTAAAAACGACCAATCAGAGCCTGGACGAGGATTTTAGCTAGCACTGTCGATTAATTTTAGCAGCTGGTTCGCTGCAGCATAGTCTGCTAAGGCTAGTTAGCATGGCCACCAATGACAGCAGGTAAACACTTTTCCTGTAACGATAAGTTGTTGGCAGTTATGAAAAATCTTTTTTTTCTTTTTTACATTCTGCAGCTTTAAGGGAAATCTACAACTTTCAGATCTACATTATTCAATATTAGCCACTCTGAACCCCTCTATTTTTCTTCTCTGTGCCCTGGTGAGCTGTGTCTGTAAAACTTTGACTACATAAAAAAAAATTAGTCTGTAATTTGAAAATACCCGTTTTAGCAGTAAATGACTGGCTGTCCACTATTCCTCATTAGTGTCTGGTGTCAGCTGAGCAGACACTGGATGTGCATGCTGACAACAAATCACTGCGCCCTTCACCGACCCTGCTGGTGGCAGAGGATGCCTGGCTGTGCAGCACAAATTCACTGAATAATCATTACACCATGGCACCACAGGGAATTAATAAACTAGCAAATTGACTGACTCAAATCAGGTCACAGCATTCAGACTCGTATCTTGTCTAAATCCTCTGATTGCTGGAGGATAAGGCCGGACTGCCTTTGGGGAGTGCTGCGATGTGATTGAGACAGTTTAAGTCACTTTGTTTACCCTCATATCCGACTGGAAAACACAATCTCTGGTTTTGAGCATTTTGTATTGATGGCTCTCAAAGTTTCTCTGAAATATCTTTCCTGCGTTTTGACAAATCAATGAAGATGTGTGCGTGTAAAAATTGTGCAAAACTTACAGTTGTGTATAATTAATCTTATTGTATTTTTGCCAATCATGTTTATATCTTACTTTAACCACTTGCATAGGCTGTACAGGTGACCATCTTGTACATTTTTTTTAATTTATTTATTTTTGCCTGTGAATGAATAACTGAGGCAGGGGGTGAAATATTAATCTCATAATTCAGTCATAAACCATAAACCATGCAATGTGACTAATGTTGGCTGTGCCGATCACATTGCCCATATTTTCATTGTTTTAGTGAGAATGATTGCAAATATTAGTGTTTATTTTCATTTATTTAAAAATTATTTTTCATGGCTATTGCTCATTATGTTTGCCCTTTCTGCTTTTGTTGCACAAAAACATTTATACCCATTTATCTAATTGCTGCTGTTTTATTGTTTTACTTTGCTTGCTGTATACTGTAGCACTTTGCTCATTCTGTGTTTTGCTCAATTTTTTTTTTTTTTTACAGTTACATTTGTTGCAAGCATCATTTATTTTATTTTTTTTTAGCAAAAATGCTACCGAAATATTCGATAATAAAAAAAAACTCCAAATGTTAATACCAGACATTAAAAAATTCATTGTAAACATTTTGTGAACTTTGTGAAGGTCTGCAGCGATGCACCCACTGCAACTTGGCAGATCACTGATCTTTAAAAAGTCTGAACTGCGAGTGACATTAGTCTGAAAATTTGCTAAGTTGGCAACAGTGTTGTTAGCTAATATCGATTTTTCATGCAGGTATTGATCGATTGCTGATCTTCCAAAATTAAGGAAGTCGGGGCCAATATATTGTCGGACTGATTTTCTGTGGAGTACTAGTTTGTACCATATTAATAAATCACTTGCCAATCTGTGTGCTCTGTGTCTGTTTAGTGACCTATGTTTTGAGTTCAATCATAGAAATAATTTGATTCTTCAGTTTATTGAGTTTCACCTGTAGCGTGACAGGCTGTATTGTGCATTCTTAGCAAGACCTAATTCTAATTTCAGTTCAGATTGGTTAAAATAATTCTAATCTGTACCATAAGATCCAAGTTCACCATTCTAACATGAAATCATTTTGGTTTATTTTTCAAAATTTGTTTAAAAGTTTAAAAAATTACATCTTGATAATGCCAGTCATAAATTAGCATAGACTGTGCCATTTTTGGTTATCAATTTTATTCTGTCATTGATTTTGCTAAAAAAAAAAAATTATTGTGTGAACTACCACCAACATCTGCTCGTCTCATTTTCAAATTTAAATGCTTCCATCTGTTGGAGAATGTGAAATGTTGACTGAAAAGTGGTTTGTTTGGACTACATTTGTAATTGCTCACATGTAACACTCCTGTAGCAATGCTGTTGGCAGACGTGAGCTGGCATGGTTGTGTGTTTTTGTCTTCCAGACATTGAAAGTTGCCTTGGAAAAAGAGACAAACCTTCTTACTACACATTTTTTAAATAGTTTTATAACCAAAATAAATCCAGGTGCCTTTTATATGATTTTGGTCATGAAAGAACTGCGATGTACTTTTTTTTTTTTTCTCAAAATCTTCTATTAAGGCACATTATCTGATATCTCCAATCATATAAATTGCATGTTATTTTGGGTACTTAGCCGTATGATGGTCCGTGGAGAAACATAGAAGTGTAGCAGGATGCTACTCTCCTCTTTTTGCAGCATCCAACAAGTAACGTGGAAAAACGAACTCTGAGTTTAAATCTATTAGTTTTGAAGTTTAGCCTTAAGTTGATATTCTATTTTGTAGAGCCACCCCTATGCAGTTCAAAGTAATAAAACACGTTTTATGTCAAAGTTTCTAAACTTAGACACAGTGAGACAGAATAAACGCTTAAAGTCATAATATGCACAAGCATGTACTCTCAAATATTGTGCATGTGGTGTCTGACCTGTTCTTTTATAGATAAAAATAAAAAATGACAGACTGATGCGGATTCTGGTTTGTCTAAATGTCTTCTAGCTTCTTTGTTTCTTATTTAATGTGTCTATGAACACATATGGATGGACCTTAATGTGTATTTGACTCTTCAGATGGATAAGGTTTTCTGAAAAGCGTCATTTGAAAACTATTTAAAACCTCTTGAATACAATTAATGTAATGTATAAGTTAATGAGCATTAACACATTAAATCTAACACAATTTCTTCCTCCTTTCATAACCTTTTGATCAACATGTAATAGTAAAACCTAACAGTATTTTCTGTTTCTGTATCCCTTGACTCTCTAGGGATAGTCAAAAGAACTGTGAAAAGCTGGTTTATGGTGTGTGAACTAAACCGAGGCCTGTCAAGACTTGTTAGTGTTTATACAGATCAAAACGTCCGCAGACCACAGCAGAATAAAACCATTTCTGAAAAGAACCCCTCATAGAATATTTATGAAAGAAATTACCCTCACTGCCCCAGAAATGAAGTAATTTTAAAGACAGTGATAACTTTATCACCACATCTGCTGTGCTGTAACTGTGCTAATCTTCCTTCTATTCTTCTATGCCTCTACCTTTAAGTTGAGTAAAATCTTCAAGGTTTCTGTCCTCGCTGTTTTTGAAAGGATCGCTTTGTTTCCAGATATGTTAGTTTCTCCCTGGCACACATTACTCCTACTCAGGTCATTCAGTCTGAAGTGTTCATTCAAATGCAGATTACAAGGCATAAATTAACATGTGAGGAGTAAGTCACGTTGGCAGGGGAAGCTTATGCACTGTTTTATGGTAATGTCCTGTTTTAAACACCTGTATGATGCACAGAAGAGCTTTGATTGTATAAATGGGTGCATATTCCTGTTTAAGACTTCAGTCGAAGGCGTCATGAAGCAGGAAAATGACTCTGACAACCACGTTGACTCTGAAGTTGCTACAAAACGAGCTTCTTTGGTTCCAACTTAACATTACATTAAAGAAAATCAGCAGAGCTTTAAAGATATTGCTTCTTGAATTACTACGTAGTAATTTTAAAATGTTATGCTACTTGCAGAATGTAGGATTCTGTCATTGAACCACTTTGCACAATGTACAAATTTTTTCCAACGTTTCTCATTATGCAGTTATATTGCTTTTCACCTGATTTTGTCACAATTTCACAAAACCATGAAATCTTTAACAGAATTACTCCAAGACCCTATGCATCTTAAAATCTTGGGGTGGGTGATGGTCAGGGCTGGAGTGGGGCTCATTTACTTTAGTAAGTAAATGTATTGTTTGCCATACCTGTCAGGATCCCAGCTTACCATTCTTGTAGTCTCCAATTAGAAAAAAAACCCCTACTATTTTACATTTTTCACTTTCCAGTTGTTAAATATTGTCTTACCAAAGATTTTCTGTATTTTTACATTGTTCATCCACTCCTGCATTAAAGGCAAATTTATTAAAGCATGTCATAACTCTGGCAGCCAACCACTGTGTTTAAAATTTGGATTCTGATTTATTCCAGCCAGTAAGTGTTTAGATCTACATTGTTATAGAAAACGTCAACCCTTGAGATATTTTGAAAAGACACTATCTTCTTTTGAATTGTCTATGGAGTGGTAACAATTTTTTGTATTTGTATTTATTTGACTGCCTGGCACTTTTCATGAAATAAAACGCTTTGAATACATCAGAAATGGAGCTTTTAGGTGCAAGGCCATGTCTGAAGTTGAAGATAGAATTTATCACCTTTGTATGGGGTTTCTTTCTTCGTTTTTTGGCATGTGTTCAAATAAAATGTATTATTCCATTTTGATTCACCAGTAAAAGACTTTGAAATAGTCATTAAACCACCAAAAATCTTTATAAAAAGAACAATCTGAGCTACTGTAGCAAAAATCATTATCAAACAAAGGTAGTTTTCTCTGCAAATGAATGTTAAATTCAAGTTTGTTAAAGAAACACAAATCATTTCAGTGGTGCTTTTGTATCTACAAATTTTTTTTGTACCTTTAGTGGATGGTTTAGATTGAATTTCTTGCATTATTTATGCATGTGACTGACTGAAATAAATCTTTCACTGCTGATAGTGCTTTTCTATCAAGCAGCCTGTGAATTTTAGAAATTACATTCATCTGAAAATAGAAGCTTAAATCCAGGGTTTTTCCATCTATTCTGGCAGATGCATAAATACATCAAACATAAATGGATTCATTTTCTGCCATTGTGTGTTCTCTCTAGGTTTTATGGGACACAGCAGCTATCCGGGTCCATGTGTGCATAAATACTGTGGCTTGGGACGCCATTGTGTGATCAACCATGAGACTGACCAAGGGGAGTGCAGGTGTTTGGATCATTGCAAACCACACTACAAACCAGTGTGTGGTTCAGATGGAAAGCTGTACCAGAACCACTGCGAGCTCCACCGGGCCTCCTGTCTCCGAGGACACAGGATTACCATCATGCACAGCGAGGAGTGCTTCTACAAAGGTAAGTGATTGTGTGACCTTCCTTTGGTGATGGATCGTTTAGTTGAGCTTTTATTGAAAGGGCATTGAAATTGGCTCTGTAAAATTAGGGATATACATTTTGTTGAGTTTATGGTGATAAAAAGACAATACATCTGAAGTGTTTTTTTTTATTTATTTATTTTTTTTATTGCGTTGGACCCCTGCCTATTTGTGGTTCACTATTCATAGAATTTTCTGTGGAAAATAAAATGTTCCTACTAATGAATTTATTTGTAGATCATGTCTAAAATGCTTGACAGAAAATGCAGGTTTGTGAAATTGAAATACTAGGCACAATGCTAATTGGTCATTAGCTGGTGTCTGCTAAGCAGCCAATCAACCTTGATGGTGATTTACCCCGAAGAGTTAAGGAAGACTGTAGATGTTAGATTCTGTGGTAGTAAGAGGGGTTACACTTTGCATATTATTGCATATTAAGGTATATTTAGTGTTTGAACCATTAAAAGAGGCATCTATAAACATTTTAATAGAAGGTCTCAAGTATTTGTGGATTTTAGGTATTTATGGGCGGCTGTGGTCCCGTGAATACATGTTAAATTATAAATACTCCCTAGAATCAGGTACTGAACCACAGACCAGCATCACATTAATGTGAGGAAAGTTGTGGATCATTGTAGCAGTTCAGAGCTGGTTCTAGCCATTTTGATGCCCTAGACAAGATTAAGGTCAACCCCACCCACCTACGGCCCGAAATGTCCATGGACGTCTGCGCTATGTATTATTTGCTGTAGAAAACTTGAGTAAATATTGATGATTGCAGTCCTTACTCCCTGTGTAAACTGTACTTGTCCTCATTTACAAAATTGCATTTAGATGAAAATTACAATCTGTGTGGAGGGCAAGTATTTCTCTGTGCATCTGCGCTGGACAAATGTTGCTGTCATTACTGAACACTACAAGCAAAACATGTAGCTTCAGGAGACATACTCCTTAATACCTTTAGCATAGTAACCTAGTTGGGATTATAGATTTATAAAATAAAATCTACATTTACAGTGACATTATTAGGGTACTTTGCTTTATTTCAACTTATCCAGCCAAAGCAAAGCTGACCCTCTACATATAACAGCAAGACAAGTTTTACTAGGTACATGACAGAGCGTCATTCTGTTTGATTAGGTTATTTACATATTTTAAAGCAACACAGTGCTGATTTTGCATTCACATTTAAAGTACTTTCTTACTGAGAATATTGTCAACCAAAACCGTCATCATCTCGTGAGTTTTATTGCATCTTTGGTAATCACAGTAAAAGCACATCAGAACTTGTTTGGCGTATCAGCAACAAAGAGGACACGGCAGTACCCAGACTGTGATTTACTGGCAAAACAACGCTCCTTTTAACACAGCGTAGATGTTGCAACATTGAGAATAAAGCACACAATCTGAAAATAGCAGCTCTTTTTGAAATGCACAACTCTGTTTAAAAGTAGGGGCAGGGCCATAGTTCTACATTGTTCATATTTCCCTAGAGAAGCCTGAATGTGCTACACCACGGTTTGTGTATAAACACTGCAATTATTCCAAGTCCCATGAAATGAGGCTCTTCTCCATTCTTGTGATCCAAGACATCATTGAAATAAGAGCTCCTGACATTGCTGTTCCATTCTGGGCAAAGAGAAAAGCAACAAAACACTCACAGAGAGCAAATGCATAATGTAGCAAGTCTTTTTCAGTTTTCCTGTTTACTTGTTAACTTTGAAAAGTAAATTTATAGAAGAGGGTGAGAGAGGCTCTCTTAGATCTATATATTGTCTCACATGGAACCTTCTATGGTTGCCACAACAAAGCAACACATCAAACTAAAAAAACATTTGCACAAAATCCTTTGTTTAGACATAAAAGCTGTCAGTACAATTTAGAAAATAATAAATTCCCACCACAATAAACGATCTAGAAGGTGCCACATGAGATGGCATACATTAAGGGTGTAAAAAAAAATCCAATGCAAGTAAAGCTAGTGTTAACAATCAAAGCCAGTGAGTCATCTCAATCACAGAAAAAGGCTTGGAGATCAATGATACCCTGGTGAGTGATGGTTGTAATCAGCCTTTCTCCTGCACCTTGTCCTGTCAGACTCCCTCTTCCCTCCTTTTCTACACCCGGTATTCAAGATGCAGAATGGGATATTTGACCAATGTCAGGCAATCAATATTAGATCAACGGGAGCCAAAGGAGGACTAAAAGATACACAACTTCTTTTTTTCTCCATTTCATTCCTTGCTCAGTCTCGCCAGGTTTTCTTTTCGCTGTGACTGATATGTAATCAATTATTCAATGGAGGAGCACTCAAGGGAGAGCACAGTTTTATCCCCCTTTGGTTGATTTGAAATCTCTGCTGTAGGCTTTGAGTTTAAAAGTGTAAAAATAAATAAAACTATGATTACCATATTTTTCTAAAAGCTTAATGCTTTACACAGGGGAACAAAGATTTTCTCAAAATCACACAGCTGCTGAAATGTTTAGCTACAAAAGGACCCATGTAAATCAAAAGGAATGAATAATTGAGCAACAGTAATAGAACCTAAACAATAAAATTACTAAGTAAAATAAAGGCCATTCATTTTCCTTTGGTGCTGATTGGCTGAACCCCTTAGAGTGGAGAAAAGGAAGAATACAGATCTTATCTTCTGCAGTAGTTCTAAGGCAGTTTCTGCTGTGTGGATTAGTGCATTTTTAGGTACATTTACTGTTGGGCAGTTTTAAGCGTTTTTAGAAGGGGTCTCAAGTATTTGTAGATTTTAGCTATTTATGGGCAGCTGTGGTCCCTTACCCCTGCCACAGCTGCCACCTCTGTGTTCTGGTCAGACGGTAAATACTCCCTAGAATCATTTACTGACCACAAAGCATTTCACAGTAATATTGAGGAAAGTAATATTTACAGGATATCACCTTCAAATGCAACTGGTTTGTCTAAAAAAGATCCTTTAGTAAAGTTGTTCAGGTAGTGCTGCGTTTAAAGCTGAAGACGAACCATGATTATAATGATTATAATAGTAATTTTCCACCAAAGCGATGGATTGATAATCTAGGGCAATACATAAAGTCAACCGTTGTGTAGAATCTTTAACTCCTTAGAAGTTGCTATTTCCTGTTGTAAAAATCACTGCATAATGACATAACTTAAGTTGCATAGTTGGCCATATCCATATTAATTATAGTGGATGCTGTAGCAAAAAGGGAGAGAAAGACGTAAAAGGACAGTGTGTTTAGAACTACAACAAAACTTTTCTCTGTCTATTCTTAATTTAATTTAATTTTTTCAGTGTCACAATTTCAAACTTTCTTCTTAATCCAGGATATATACCTGCAAAACGAGACATTAAAGTAGAGGTAAAGTTTGGTTTTTCACTTCATGGTCCAACTAGAAGCCTTGTCATAGTAAAACATTTTTACCCAGCATCCTCATTTTACAATCCATATTAACAATCTCTAAAGAACTCAAAACGGTGTTTTTCATACTGAGGAACTGAAATCTCCTTCTGTATGTGGCTGACAGGGACTGCTGCACATCCGATAGTCTGGTAAACTCAGTTTGATTGAGGTCCAAAATAGCAACATTTGTTACATTTTCAGACACTACAGTTTGCTGTCATACTACACTGTGTCAAATCTCGGTGGTCTCTGGTCTTTGCCTTTGGAGTCTGTCTTCGGTCTGCTTGGCATTCAGATATGCGTTCAAATCACACCAGAGTTCACTGAGACCCTGGTTTGTAGGCAGACTAAAGTTTGCTTTTTTGTTCCGCATCAAAGTTTGATTGGACAATAACGCCTCCCTAAATGAACCAGTCTTTCTTGGACACAAACTAGAGTTGGATTAAAGTGAACTAAACAGGACTGGTGTGAATTCACCTTAAATATTGCACCAAAGTTAACAAATTGGACACACTATAATCCTGTTTTGCCATATTCCTATCCCTTAGAATTGTTTCCCCTTTAGATTCACCTTTAAAGTGTGTTGTTTTACCATTCTCACTTTCAGTTAGAGTGAACTTTTATTCAGCAGAGAGAATATTAAATTTAATTGGTGACAATAAATGTTGTGCTTTCACTGCTGCCTCGAGAACCGTTCAGACTGCTAAGCTTCAAGTAGCAACTACACTTCTCTCATTTTGTCCAAGCTAGTGTTGCCCAAGCATTCCACTCTCCAATTTTGTTCACGTCTTTTGTGGCGGTCATAACATGAAATTTAGAGTAAGGTGACAGCAGGTACTGGGAGTTGAGTACAGTGGTCTACTCTGATATGACCATTCACAAACATGGCAACTGGGATATTCTTAATTTAAAGTGCATTTTAAATGACTATATGCCTATCTTGACCAAATGTCAGAGCCTCTATTTGTCGTGTAGACATGCACAGATAAAAAAACCCCAAAAAACAACTTGTATATACCACACATTCATTTGAAATAAGAGTTTTTACTTCCTTATAATTAGAGTGACTGGCAGCTACACACCTCCTGGCCCTCAGCAGCACCAACCGTTAACACAGCATAACGGTATTGTAGTGACTGGGTTATAAATTATGAAGCACCGTTGTTTGACAGCCCCGGTCCTGCTCTGAATATACAGTATTCTTTGTCCAGCATACCTGATCCGAATGACATTATGTCATTGATTTCAGTAGAGCCCTTTTAATGAACCAACAATCTAAAGACATTGTAATGTTATCATGTCATGTTAGTTTTTGTCTTGATGAACTGAGGTACTTCCTATGAACTGATACCTTTTGTGACAGCTGCAAAAGGACCATTGTGTGTTAAAGCAGCTTTAAACTGATTGAGTTTTACAACCACAGGCTGTTTTTAAATGAACTGTCAGCCCCAGATGGATGACCTGCTCCTCTAATGCTCTGCTGACTGCCACAATTCTATCCATATTTCCTGTAGGTTGACTAAACAAAAGCCGCAGTAGCATATTATCACTCACTAATATTTTGTGATCTCTTTTCACTAAGGTACAGTCTTAATACAACAGTAAATTTAATTGGTTGAATTCATACTTTTAAAAAAAAATCTATTTAGATGAGAAAAATCTCTTCAGTTTTCTACAAAGTTGTGTGTTTAAGAAAGAAGAATGTGGATTGTAATATTAGAGGACTAACATTGCTACTTTAGACAAATTTACTTTTAATTTCAATAGACTTATTTGATGTTTGTTTTATGGTTTAAGATATTCTGTTATAAAATAGTTACGCATTTGTAAAACTATAATGTCTTGGAAAAGTATTCCAGCCCCTTGAATCTTAAGTTTACTGACAACCACAAACTTCAATATGCTGTTTGGGGGATTTTAACTGATGGATAAAAAAAAATTAACTTCTGGAAGTGGAAGAAAATGAAAAGTTTTGAACATTTTGTTATATATAGATTGAAATTAAGAAGTGTAAGTTGTTTGGGAAGATGTCTACTAGTTTAGCACATCTAAGAGAATTTTTTTTTACCCATTTTTGCAAAAATATCTCAAACTTAGTCAAATTGGATAGAGTGTCTGTCAGCAGGTGTTGTTGTGGATTTTCAATTTGATTTAGGTGTGGAATTTGACTAGGTCATTCAAACAGATGAAAATGCTGCAGATTTATTCTCAATGTTCTTCTGGAAGTTTAACTTATCCTGCAGCCTCTAGTTGTCTTTTGTCCCGGACAGACTTTCCCCAAGATTGCGATATGTAACTCCTCCCATCTTCTGTCTGTCCAGCTTCCCTGTCCACGCTGAAGGAAAACTTCCCCTTAACATGATGATTTCTCTACGGCATGTACATTTGACAGCATCTGTCAAATGTAGCATTCGCTGAGCTTTTTTGTGGGATTTGTAGGTAGAAAAGTTGAGATATTGTTTTATGACCTAATCCTTCTTTAAACCTTTCCACAACTTTAGACAACTTTGTCTGCTGTGTTCCTGTTCTTCATGAGTGATACTGTTTTCCAACAAAACAAAAGGACATTATACATCAGCAGGTATATGTCAAAAAAATATGGTCTGCCCACACATCCATACAAATAATTCAAATGGTTGAAGGTCCTAGAAATATAGGCTAGTGCTTAATTAATGTGGGTTCTCTGTTATGATGCTGTTTTGATTTGATATTATTTTAAGATATCTTTTTGTAGAGAAGAACCGGCATCATGTAGTATCCCAGAAATGCTGAGACAAAAAGTCAGTTGATGAGCATTAATTGACAAGATCCACCCTCACACTGTGCATTCCCCTTGATGCTCTCACTGAACTGTGCTTATTTTCAGAATATATTGCACAATGGTGGACTCCTTTAGATAAGTTGCATACGAATCAAATTTTTTCACCAAAATCTATTTTGTTATACACAAGTAAAGAGAGATGAACATAAAAACACTACTCGTTTTGGTAAATATTCTGGAAAACAGTTTTTCTATTTTTGCTTTACAACTTTGCTCTACTTAGTGTTGGTCTATCACATGAAATCCCCCTAAAATTAACTCTTAATTTGTGGTTGTGATGTAAATGTGAAAAATTATAAATATGGAGATTATTCTGCAAGACACCATAGAGAAAAAGACGCATTGCTCCTTGATTCAGAGAAGCTATGAAATGTTGTCGATATTTACCATATTCATGACTTAATGAGACAACATATCATCAGCAGACATGCAGAGGGCATGTCTTGATCAATGAAGTAATTCTGCCTCGTATTAATTTAAGAGACGGACGATTAGTCCCCCGAGCAAGTTCAATCTTGGAGTCATTGACTGATTGCTTTAGAAGTGACATCCGTATGGAAAGAAGCTGAATCACTATCGGCTTTGGTCCCAGCTGGATGATTTAAATTTTTTTAACATGGAAATGGACAGGCCTTATCATCCAGACCCTCACGGTGACGCTTATCTGCTGAGGAAGACGGGATAAAAAATGACAGCCATGTGTTGACTGAAGTTTCTCATTAGCACTGGGGAAAGGATCTGACCCCCATTTTCCTCCTGCACAGCATGGTAACTTAAACAGGATCAGATCTGATTGAATACTAAGTGGTGCACAAAAGCCTGACCGATCTGCAAAGGGCAATATGCACATGATAGTGAATATTATATATATATATTTTTGTAGCCTGGAATCACTGTGGAGCAAAGGCGAGTAGAGCTAAGATTAAAACAAAAAAGCAGCTGCATTCAGTGCATTCTACATAATGCATTACCATGGAGAGCATACATTTCGAAAATCAGACGGCTCCTAATAAATATATTTTATCACTGTCTCTAGATTTATTATTTATTGTTTTTTTGCATTGCATCATATACTTATGTTGCAGCAGATCATTCATTGGTTTTTGTTTCTATATATTGCATCATATCTGTATGAAGTGTATATAGAATGTAACTCCTTTATTCCAAATGGAGTATGCTTAAATATATGCATACAGAAGTATCTTCAAGTTTATCATTTACAAGTTCAAAGTATCTATAGTGTACAATTTTAATTAGGTAAATATACTTGATTAAAAGTGGCCATAAGGTGCTTAAATTGATCTCCAACTCCATTTGAAAATCAAATTAGAAAGAGTTCAAAACTTTTCTAGCTACTGAGAAACAATTTGCTGCATCTACAGATCCTCAAGAATCACTCTACTGTGTCTTGCCTTGTAAATGGTCTCAATGGACAACAAGCCAGGCCCCTCTTCTAAGCTGCACTATGTCTAACCATGAGTCAGTAATGTGGAGAATCATTTTAGGAAAACATGCATGAGTTTCCATATAAAGAGACCTTTTTTGTCGCTTGAGACTGTAGATTTGTTGCCTTCTTCAATTATCTGAGGCTGTCGTTATTCCAAAAACATCCATCCATTTTCTTCCGCTTATCCGGGGTCAGGTCGCGGGGGTAGCAGCTTAATAAGGGAGGCCCAGACTTCCCTTTCCCCAGCCACTTGTTCCAGCTCTTCTGGGGGAAACGTATTGAGTAATTTTTGATTTCATTCAAACTACTTTAACATTTGTGGAATTCCAAGTCACAAACCATCTAAGCTAAAATATATCAATTGCAGAAATTAAAATCATCACTCTGTTTGGTCAAAATAACAATTTCCTCTTTAATCCATGAGCGTGGTTCAAATAACTTTTTTTTGCATGAAATAAGCAAAGTCAATATGTATTTAATTTTAATTGTTTTTTTTCCAGTTGAATTTACTTTTTTTTTTTTTCTAATAACAATAAACATGATACATGTCGGATGATGTGAAACGCGATCTTGGACCTATATAATAAGCCACTTTTTAAAATCCTGTGTTTGAAGTCCAGATCAATATGACTCCAGCTTAGGGAAGAAAATGAATTGAGGTGTGTAAGGAAATCAAAGAACTGGCAGTTGCAGTAATATGATCAGGCAGGCAGACAGACAGACGGAGATGGTTAATCCTTTCTGAGCGAAGAGTGAAGAAAAATCTTATTTCAAATCATCATCGAGATAGAAAATCAGTTCGACATTTTGCATTGATGAGTACATGGTCTTCCATTCAACTAAAAACCTTAATCTTTTAGATATTCATTTCAAATAAATGATATGAAGCTGCTTTTCCTATTTTCACCCAAAACTACACATTTGCTTTAAATTGAGTCGAGCTAGATTGATTAATTATTTTTTACCATGAATAGTGGAAATATAAGATTGTAAGTCAAATGTTTTAAAGTCGTCAGAGCTCTCATTCAATAGCTGACCAGCATTTTTGCATAATTCCACTGGTATTTGGATGATTTATTTCCGAGGATGATAAAATCCTTCAGGCAGAGAGACTCCTTGATGTCACTCTAAACTTCTGCTTCCTCAGATTCTCTCTCATATTCACTTCTAGACTCTGACTGCATACTGTATATAGACTATATTTTACCTTTGCTCAACAACTAAAAATAGGTATTTAAGTCTGTTTTCTTTTAAACACACGTTACATTTTAATTAATCAGAGTACAGCATGTTTATATCGAATACTTTGCAATAAACCAAGAATAAAGCATGCAACCTTGGCTGAACATTAGTGATTACACTGTCTCTATGAAAGTAGGTTCTTCTTGAAATGTCGGGCTTTTGTTTTTAACTGCTTCCCTGGCTTTCTCAGTCGAACAAACTCTTTGTAGATCACTCCCCTGAGCCCAGGCAAGAAAAACATGCTCATGAAGCATCATAGTCTTTTGTCCTCCAGAGACTCTCTATCTTAACGATGTGTCTTTGCATTTCCCACCGGAGAGTCACTCCAGTGAACTCAGCCTGTACGCAGTAAGGGGAATTATAACCTCCTGTGTGTTCTTGCCTTCTTTTAATGACTCTTGTGGTGCCATTAATGCTGCAACCCCTGCACGAGCCCTGGCACTGTCATCGACAGCAGAGCCAGAGAACAAGCCCCTCATTAAAATCCAGACCTGTGAATCATTAAGTTTGCAAGGACGTCCAAGCCATTGTCTGCTACAAGGTCTTGGTGCTGTTGACTTTGAAGTTGGCTTGTGTACTTTGTGATGTATTTTGCAGCTAAAGCAGACATGATGGTCTGTTTTTATGTTTTTTCTTCACAAGTAAAAAGCTTGCATGATGAAGGAAGTGATTTTGTCATGCAAAACAGGGGTGCGTTTTATCTGGTACTTGCCACAATAAGCTGCAACACCTTTTTTAATGACCACACTTTTTGCTTACTTGCCAGTGGGAGGTCAATTTCAACTGTGTGAACTATATCAGCTTTTAAGACCTTTATTTCCCAACAATTTTTTAAAAATAGGTTCCATAGTTGCACTTTATTTCAATCTCAGTTCCTAGATGAAAAATAATTTTTTGGAGAAGGAAGCTGTGGTTCATTTCACAGAGAATAGGTGTGGTGAGCCCAATTTATCCACATTTGGCCAAAGACAAGTGGTAATTTGGAACTCGCCTCCAGACAAAGCTATTTGCTAGAGCCAAACCTGTTTTCAGGCTCTGACACAAATTACCCAGGAAGAAACTATCCTTAACCACAAATTTTGAAAGAACACGAAGGTGGTGAATTGGTGTTCTTAACCTGTACTTTTCCGAGGCGATTTCATTTGTGAGCCCAGCTTTCTCTTAAACCTAAATTCACTTCAGATGATGAAAATTCACAACAGATGCTTTCTCAAAAGAATCAAATGACTCCAAATCAAAATCAATTAATCAATTCATTTGGTTAAGTCAACTTTTTTGAACTTTACATGATGTTATAATGTAATTCATTCAGCAAACGCATACCCACAGCGTTAGACTTGTTTAAGCATATTTGCGAAATCTTTGAATCAGAGCTTTCACTCATACAAAGCACCACCTATACAACATTTCGCTACCAAATTTAGTGTCTTTGTGCAATAACGGTAAAGTAAGTCTAAGTCTATTTACCCAAGGCTTCACCTTGGAGCTTGAGCCAAGTGCTTTTCCGTTGATCCAAACTACTAATAAGCAAGTAATGTAGTGTTAAACCTTTTGAGTGGTCAGTTTTACTGGAAACAGGCCATTTAATAAGCAAGTGCTTTTATTTGCCTATTCACATTGTTGCTGGCTCTAGCAAAGTGATCTCAATATGGAGTGTCCTAATTCTAATGAAGTCTTTTTCCATCTTCTCTCTTGCCACTTGACTCCCTAATTGTGTGACTTATTGCCATTGCTTAACCCCATTTTCTCGCCACAACAAGTCTGACAAAAACAACTTGATAAAAAAAGCAATAGTTATATTTCTTTAGTACTACCAGCATCTCTGAAACAGAAAGGTTTAATTATTTCTGTTGAGACGATGTTCCCTCAGCAGCAGGACATGTATGCACAATTTAAGAGTAGCTGCAGTTGTTGTACCAGAGGTTACCATCTGCTTCATTTTCTTTGTTCCCAGCTATAACCTGTTTTAGAAGATTTATGCATGAACTGTTTCTGTTGCCAGACAACCAAAACAAATATGAGTTATTGAGCATAATGCAGCTCATTAAGGCTTCACATTAGGAATGTTTTAAAGTCATTTCACTGTTGCCACTTTGCTAAAGATTTTTGTTATAAGACCTGGAGGACAGGAGTACTTACACCCTTCCACTCTCATTTAAAGTGATCTACCACATTTTTGTCAAAATATATGTAAATATATGTTTTGTTGATTTTAAATTAAGTTAGATTTGCAAAAACTTTCAGCACTACTTTGACTTTTGTGTACAGTTGCTGACCTCTATCTATAGCAATAGTTATGAATTAAAGCACACATTGCCTCAGCAGTGGTTTGTTCTTATTGTATCTATTGTTTTTGTGTTTAGCTGAACTCTTGTAAACAGGGATGTCTGGCCTCGGAGCTTCGTGTGAATTCTAAGAGCAAACATTTCTGCCTCAGCTTCACAAGGCCAGTTGACCGATCCAAACAGACTTGACTTGTCAGGAGGGAAATCTCCAATGATGCAAGAAAAAGGCGTTTTGAACAGAAAATCACATATGTAGTTACGATGTAGTGCTTTCTGTTAATATCAAAGGATTAAATTCTCAATATAACGCAAGACTTGTAAACCGTTCACTCACATGCCAACTATTTACTTCAAGGGAGGGTGAAAAGTACAGTATGTCTTGAGAAACATCAAAAGATCTGTGCTCCTCAAAATGAAACCAGTTATTTGCTTTTAAGACACTTCTAAGCAACAAAAGGAACAATTACTCCTACCTTAAAGTTTGTAGGAATAAAAGCTTTAATATAATACAATAAATACATTAATTAGGTATAACATCATGAACCACTGCCTGACGGTGTGTTTTGGTGCCAATGCAGTTCTGACCCACATGTTGCGGTATCTGGGGGTTAATACATGAGCAGATCCTCATGTATTAACCCCCAGTCCTTGGGAGCTACTAGCCTGAAACTTTAAGATTCATCCCTTTTCCAAACCACCAAAGGCCTGTTAACAAGCTTTCCATTTGATTCAGGTCTGCTGGAGAAGGGTTGCATCCAAAAATGTCAGTGTAATAAGTACTGATGACTGAAGTTGGGCATGATTGCTTCAAGTTTTCTGGGTTGCTAGGTGTGGCCTCCTAGTTGGTGATTTTTATTTTTTTTGTGCAGTATACTCTGTAGATGCTCATCTGGATTCACATCTGGAAAATATTTCATTCCTGAATCATTATTGCTTTGCGGCAGGGCACATTATCCCCCTGCAAAAGGGCAAGTCCATCGGGGAATACCATTTTCACCTTGACTGGTTTGCAGCACTATGTGTAGCATCCTGGGATGAACTGTTTATTCTGGCCTCTTTCTTTCTGTCAGAACCATCATTATCTTCTTTAATTTGAGCTACGGTTACTCATCCATTGTCCCACCTGGGGCCAACATTTGCTCCCCATGTGCGTCAATGATTCTGTTGCCAGTTCACCTCTGCTCATGTTTTTGGACCACTTTTGGCCGATAGTAACCCAGTCCAGCCTGGGAACAGGAGGTGCTCTGACCCATCACAGTTTAAGCCCTTGTCAAACTTGCTTACACTGTTCATTGCCTGCTTCTACATTGAGATTTTATAACAAATTTAAATTTACTGACAACCCACTAACAGCTGCCAAGATGAAGAGAAGACTAGTGTTTTTTGTCTGACCTCCCTGTTTTGTCCGATTTGTGTATAAAACGTGGGATGCCACGTGGTAGAAAGTTATTTATTTCATGAATTTCACCCAATTCCACATTGTTACATTGTAGCAATGTCTCATTCTGAGCTTTTCATCTCTCTGAAAGTGTTTGTCATAAAAGCTTTGTCACACTCACATCAAACACGAAGTATGGAAAAATAGCATTATAAAGGATCTAGATGCTAAGAGAGGAAAACATTTCCAAAACATTTTGGCTTTTCTCACCTCAGTGAAAGTTAAAATTGTCCCATTAATGATGAATGTGACAATTAATGTTTAACATTTCTTAAAAGTCATACAAGATCACTTTCATGATGATAATTGGTAAAAACATACAATACATTTTTTTTAAAGATGAAAAATAAATGGTGCCATGACTCTCTTTGCCTCAATTTAATAGAATTTAATCAAAGGGTTTTATTGTCTGGAGATATGACACCGTCCATTCATATGTCCCTTTTTGAAGTGGGCAAAATCAATTTTTCATTGAAATTTGTCACAGAAGAAGCTTAAGAAACAGAACGTAGCTGTCCTAATTCAACCCTTGAAAATTACAGTAAAAAAGAGGTCATTATTTTATAGATTTTCCTGTCTTCTTTTGCTCTGACATGGCCATCGGCTAATGATAGTCATATCAATGTGTACATGGCACCGTTTGCCTCCCTTATTAAAGTTGCATGAAGACAAATGCAGCGAAAAGCCAGTGCAGATATATGTCTCAGCCGTGGGGAATATCACAGGCTCATTTGTTGAAAAGTGAATTGGTAAGGGAAATGATGGCACAATGGTGTCACCGCACTGTTCGTTGTTTGAAGAAGAAAGCAAATCACACACCATTAAGGAGGGATGTATTAGAGCTGGAAAAAGAATAACAAATATTAATATACAATGCAATATGGTGCTTGTAGAAGGTTAAATGAGTGTAAATCAAATGTAACAATCTGGACAAATGAAACTTTTGCTGTTTTTTGACATACCAAGAGAAGACAATTGTCTGTGCAGCAGTCCATAGATTAAAAGAAGCAACATATGTTTTCTTTTTCTGTACAAATCACTGAACGGCTTAGCACCACAATACATCAAAGATCTGCTGTTGTTGTATCAACCTTCCAGACCTCTCAGGTCTTCTGGTTCTGGTCTGCTCTGCATCCCCAGAACCAGAACCAAACGAGGAGAAGCAGCATTTAGCATCTATGCACCACAAATTTGGAACAAACTTCCAGAAAACTGTAAAACAGCTGAAACACGTGACTTCGTTTAAATCTCAACTAAAAACCCACCTGTTTAGGATTGTATTTGAAATGTAATCAATTACAAATTTAATGATGGAACTTTACTTGATGCCATGTTTTGATTGTTGATTCTATGTTGAAATTGCACAAAAATCCGTGAGGGATGACGGAGTCCCAGAGCGAAATTCCATGAGAGGTGTACGGAGCCTGGTGCCGGAAGAAAATCGGCGAGTGACTGAGGGTCACTGCGCTTAACACAAACCCTGTAAATTCTAGACACTAGCAGGTACCATAGAATTGCACAAAAATCCGTGAGGGACGACGGAGTCCCTGCTCGAAATTCCGTGAAAGAGGTGTACGGAGCCTTGTGCCAGAAGTCCATTTAAATGCTGTCTACATCGTTTTAAACTGTGTGATTGTGAATGGGAACAAAAATAGCAACAGGTATTTTGTTCCATATAACACAGTAGGAGTGTAACAGGTAAACCTTTTATGGATGCAAACTCGACTAAAAACCCACCTGTTTAGGATTGTATTTGAAACGTAATCAATTACAAATTTATTGATGGGACCTGACTTAATGTCGTGTTTTGATTGTTGATTCTATGTTGCATTGTGTTTTTGTGTTTGATATGATGTAAAGCACTTTGAAATGCCTTGCTGCTGAAATGTGCTATACAAATAAAATTTGATTTTATTTGAATGTTAAAGTTACCTGAATCATTTTATAATTTACAGCACTGAGTTTTCCAAATAGGGGTAGACTTGAATCTGCTTGTCTGTCTGGGTGATGCATTCAATAGGAAACTGTGTGTAGCAAATTTCTTTTTTGACCCGAGGATGGCACCAACATTCTTGGAATGATTAGCAAACTTAGTGCAGTGAGATGAAAGGGTAACCTGGGAACACTTTGGACATGATTTCTATAATGCAGCAGTATAAGTAATGCACTAAATCTGTCTGACACACACTACATGAAGCAATAAAAAAATGTTCACAATGCAGAGATAAAATTTCTCTCGATTTGCAAAAACTATTGGAAAATAATAATGTTGCAGATAATGTGGTAACATGACTAGCCAAAAGGATCCAGTACAATAAAACAAGACCTTATTAAAAGGTTAATGTGATTGACAAATTTAATTCAAAAAGTGAAATTCATATTGAACTTAGTACAAACAGGAATATCCTTCCACTCTTTATTTCTGTCATTATTTTATGACTGCTTAGGGCTAATGAAAACTTACAGTGGTAATGCAGGTACTGTATGTCCATACATTGTAAAATCCTGTATACTCACTTAACTGGGTCACTGAACTGGGCCTGGTTGAGGTTCCTTTTTCCTGGGTTAGTGCTTCAAAGCAGGATCAGTCTGTGGCTCTGCTGAGGTTTTTAGGAAGCCCAGGTTCCCTTAAGAGACCTTCAGTTCATCTGGACTGTTGAATCTGGTGTCCAGCATCTTTCTCTTCACAACACTCCATCAGTTTTCTAGATTTAGGTCAGGCCAGTTTGCTGGCCTATCAAGCACAGTGACACTATGGTCATTAAAGCAGGTGTTGGTACCTGTGGCAGTGTGGGCAGGTGCCATGTCCAGTTGGAAAATGGAATAAGTATCTCCATAAAGTTTCATAAAGTTTGTCAGCAGAAGGCAGCATGAGGTGCTCTAAAATATTCTGGAAGACAGCTAAGCTTCTCTTTTCTATCTTACCATCATTAGTGTCAAGTCAGCAGACTTCTCCAAGAGTGTGCAGGGTGTAACATGACCAAGATCATTCCTGTATTACAAGTCCTGTATTTATTTAATATAATTGAAATTTTCCTGAGAAACTTGATTTTTTGTTTTTAGTCTTGGCCATAATCATTACATTTGACAGACGTTAATATTTGAAAAGCCTCACTCTTTATAAGTATTTAATTTTATTGACTGAATTACTAAAATAAAAAGAACAATCATTTGTTTTAATTTGAGATACACCTGAAAATGATGCATTCACCAAAAATGGACTCCTTTCAGGCAATAACCAAGGTAAAAGAGAAAAGAAAAAAAACAGAGTGAAAGTAATTGTGGTGTTTACAATCTTGCAAAAAGATTCAAAGGATGGATATCTAAACATGCATGCTGAACTTGGAAATAGTTATGTGGATGTGACCTTCAAGGCCTTAGACGAGTTTGAGTGGAAAACCTTCCACAAAGGACTTAGTCCTCCCATCATCATCAATGTAACTACATTTTAGAGGCTTTGGAAATCTTATTTAACTGCTTCTGGAGCCCGAAGTGTAACCTAAAACTCTCCAACACAGGTAAGTGTTTCACATATTGCCCTGCACAGATGGCACTTTTCTTTTCAAATACACTGAAAGCTAAAGGATACTTTTTTGTGGTCAGATGAGTTTTGGTTTCTGTTGGTTTTGGGGGAAAAAGGATATCTGCTTGTTTGTTGGAAAATCAGAAATACCAGGCTTATCAATGAAAGGGGCATTGACCAGAGACTGTTATGGCTTATGGTGCATCATTGGAAATTGATGTCTGACTTGTGTATATGTGAGCGTATCATTGACAGAGGCATCTATTGGGCTGTGTAGAAAAACCTCTGCTCCCATCATAAACATATATTTCCTGAGAGACTTATTTCGACATGACTTCTAACGCCATTTCCTATATGGATGGCAGAGTGCATGTAGTAACTGTCCCGTCTGAAGTGCAGACCTGAATATCGGCATATCAGGAAGGGAAGCACAAACATGGACTGTCAAGCAGCAGAAATCTTTCCGATCAGTTTCTGTTGGAACTGAATAAATTCACCTACTTAGGATGAGCTGGCTGGCTCCGGTCTTTTAGCTACTGGACACAGTCAGAAATAGACATGCACCTTCAAACGTTTCTGATGCATTTTCTGCTAGTTGATGTCAAGTTTTCCACCCATAAAGTTAGAGATCTTTGTGGATTTGAGTGTAAACTAGTTGGTAAATTTAGAATATTACACATATATGTATACATAATATGCAATCTGTTGCAAATTTATTGATGTGGATTTTTTTTCTTTCACATTTATGCCATTGTAGAAAGCTCAGCCCCAGAAAGCTGGGGATTACTGGTTCTCAAAAAGGGTAAAGACTCAAAACATACAGAGTGAGAGGATAACATTTTACTGCACTTAAATGGCTATCTATGGGCCCAGATCCTAATCCTATTGAACATTTTATTCTGGTTAGCTACCTTTTGACAATCTCTGACATTTCACTGTGAAGCACAGATATCACTTTTTGGTAGTGATTGATGGAAAAAATGTGGCCACAGAATCTGAAATATGGTGTGCCATCTTTTCTCCATGCTGTTTTCATGTGAACTGTGACCAGTTCTGATTAATCATCCAGTCAAAATGTATTTGTATGTAACACACAATGCTGTTAAAAGCAGCAAGACAAACAGAAAACCATGAGAGACAAACGTATTTAAAAAAAAAAAATACAAATGTGAAAAGGTGATGAACTGTGGAAATGCAATCAAGTAGATTGCAATCAAAAGAGAAGTCTGATTTAAGTGAAATATGTAATAAACATGGAAACAGTGCCATTAAAGCTTTTAGGTTTCACGTTATATCAGATATTGTTATTCTGTAAAGTTTCCAAATAATTTGTCCATGTCTCTGTTTTCACTTCTGACCTCCAGGAGGAATAACCTTGTAACTCTAATGCACTCTGTTCTACACTTTGTCATTGTCCTTTTTCTCATATCAAGTTATGTAAAGGCACCATCAACCATAAAGCAATGATCTCCTTTCATGATGATGACACTCACTGATGAATGGAAGTGTGTGATAGTGGACATTAGCAATGTCATCCCATTTTTAAAATTTGATCCATAGCTGTCAGCACGCCCTTGACTCCAGTAAACAGGAGGTTCTGCAAGCATTTATAATGTATGAACATATAACTTCAATTTTAAAGGGAAGTTTGTTTACAATCTTGCTTAGAATTTGAAGGCAGTATCTGTCTGTTTAGTAGAAACAACTTGTACCAGGCAGCCATTTTAGTTTGCCCTTTGTCTAGACTTTTAAGAGTTATGAACTAAAACTGCAGTTCTAAAAGACAGCTAAATTTGTATTTCATGTGTGTTTTAGTAAGTAAAAATTAGAAAAATAAATTTGTAATAACTCTCATATCTCTATTATTTTGATGTAAATTATGTTTTGCTGTTAAGTGTCTTATGTACATGTATGTGCCTCAGTTGATCAGTTTGGATGGTGAAATTCAGAAACGATTTGGGAAAGCCCATTTAATGATGGTTTATTTACAAAAACCGAGTTAAATGGAGACGGGACATAGATCTTAATAGTACATGTTAACAGAATCTGTATGGAAAGATGCAGAAAAAGCCATTTGAACCAAGTCAAGCACTTTAAAAGGCAGTTCTACAAAATATCAAGAAATACAAATCTCGAAAATAAAACTCTTTTGCTCTCTGTATTCTGACATCAATCAAATAAAACACATTTTAGTAATCTTAACAGAAAAAGTTTAGTGTGGTTTAAAAGGAAGCTGATCTTTTTATGCAGCGTGTATCTGCAAACAGAGTTGTAATGCTGTTGAAAAATACTTGGTCTTGCAGTTTTCCTTTAATGGGTCACCTATTTTTCCCTAATAGCTTTATCACTTATTCACTCCAGACTCCTGCAGCTTTGGAAAAGCTACTTTTAGGAATAGTTTGCCAAATGTGTTTTGTGCCATATCAGCTTTATTATTATGGCTATTTCAAATTTGATATTCCAAAGGGAGTCTCCTCCTCTTAAATACATTCCTTTTTTTGTTTTTGGTTTCTTTTTTATAGTAATAAAGTAAAATAAGATTAAAAAGGTGGACCAGGGAGAAGTTATAAAAACAACTAAGTCAGCACAAATGACATAGTCCTAGAAATCTTAGTCAAAAGATGACTACACGATAGTAATGAGTGTTGCTGTAAAAAGTGTGTCCTGCAGTGATTTTGAATAAGAGGTTTCACATTAATAAAATCTTTTGAAAGATTATATATACAGTAGATACTGTATATATAATTTTATACCCACATAACCAAGAAACAATGAGGAATAATTTTTTTCCAATGATATGATAAATCTTTACTCTGCACCTTTGTAAGCAACACATCTCATTTTTTCTGCCAACCTGATTACTACTAATGCTATTTTTCAATGGTCCACTGTCATGTACACAGATCCGAAATCCCTGCAGGTCTCCACACCTCAACACAGAGAACTGGTGTCTTTGATCAATGTGTGTATTTATAGCTTGCTTAGCTTCAAAGCAACATGTAGTCATTTGCATGTTCATTATGAGCCTAAAATTGCCAATTATTCTATCAAAGGCGTCTTCAGAGGACTGACCCTGAGATCCCAAACAGTCACATGACAAATTAGCCAATTAAACATGTTTGGTGTTCATGCCCCCTGTAGTGCTGAATAAAGTGTTGACCGTGCCGAATAATTTTGTTATTGTCCTAAAAAGAGTTTTATTTACCTCTGCTAATGACTAAAGTCAATTTTACCAGGTGGACTCTTAGGACTAAATACTGTACATGTACCCAAATTTTAGCTATAATTTGCTGTGTTCAAAATTTCACAAATTTAATTTCATGCCAGTTTGTTGATTTAGCAGATGCAGTCTATATTTTGATGACTGCAAAGTCTATTAAAAAAAATAATCAGTGACTGCACAGGCACAAAGACCCTTGCAAGATGGGTCAAAAGTTGTAGAAACAAACTTCAATCTACTTTTTTTGGATTTCATAGTCAATAAATGCAGACAAGTGGATTAATTTGTTTAGGAGCACCAGAGTAAACTGAATTTAATGTAAATTCATGATGCCTCTTTCTGCAGTGTCAATATTTTGTGTTGATTTATGACATACAGTCCTAACAAAATACACTGAATCTTGATTCCTGTTTATTTACTTTGAAGTTTGTCCAGAACCATGTTTGCATCCTGCACTAGTGATTGTGTCTGAGCCATTACCTTGAAAACACCTCCATCATTGCTCACAGATTTTCATTTCTCTTCTGTCATCTACTTTTTTTTTTTTTTTTTTTGTAGAGGTGGTTGTTGTGTTTTGACCTTGTATTAAAGCGCTTAGTGCAATCTATCCGACCCATTGTTCTATTATCCGACCCGCTGTTGCATTATCTGATGATGAACAGAAATGCAATTTGACCAATTTTATCCAAACATCCAAAAGCATAAATGGTTGTATAAATAATTGCTGGCTCATTAAAGCAGAGACCTACATTTATAACTGTACAAAAACTAATTAAACAATGGTTATCTGTTGTGTTTGAAATGGCTTCATGCTTTTATTATAAGTATAATTAAAGACAAACATTGTCTTTGTTTTATCACAGCATTCTGCTTCCAGAGTTCAGTTCATAATGATTTTAGTTGGTGTCAACGCTCCGCCCACGCATATTGCACTGTAGGGGGCACTAAAAAAATTAGGCTCAATCATTATAAATAATCATAATGCATTAAATTAAAAATGTGTCTAGCATGTTGTATATCTCAACCTCAAATTTGGCAGACACCTGTGTGCACAATTGCACTCAGCGCAGCTGTGCACACTGTTTTGTAGACATAGGAAAGCATTATTTTCCTTGTAGTTGTTCAATACTGAAGTTGCAATGATTCAGAATTTGTGCTCAGGGCGCCCAAATGGCCAGAAATGTCCCTGATGTTCCGCCAAGAACCACGTGAGCACCACGTTTGAATATCTGTCAGATGCAGAAATGGCTGAGCTTACCATGCAGGTGAGAATCGTCTTCACCAACCTCACATTTTATAAGTAGATGAACAATCCAGCTGACCTGGATTCGTCGACTCCTCCCTGCTGATTCTGTGAACTAAGAATGACAAAGGATAATGAACATGCCAAAGGAAGGTTGGTCAGTTCCTGTACACAAATAATTGTTGCACAAATGTTTTTAGGATATTTCTCAACAGCACTTTTAAAAAAAAAATTATTTTTTTTTTGTAAGGTGTCTTTCTGTTTCAATAACTAACAAACTCACAAGGCTTTCAGCTTTGAGAGATCTTAAAACTGAAAGATTTGTGTCAGCACATAAATGGTGGCAGGTGAATGTTGCACTAAAACATTTGTTTCCACTGCTTGTTGTGAAAGCTGAATGTTTTATGAACAGATCAATAAGAGCTGCAGAGTAGAGCATATGTGGAGCAACTGATCTATAGGAATTCAACTTGTTATGGTTTCCAGCTAGGAGTCCAGTGGGTGGATAAATGATGCCACCATCCTGTAACCTGATGCTGACCCCACCGTTGGACATAAAGCAGAGCAGCCGAGTAACTGTAATAATCAAAGTGTTACAGCTGGTCAGTATAATAATTGCTTTTATTCTGAGTGGCTGATGACTGATACGTTTGCCAGTGACTGTATTTTCCTAGTCGCTCTATGAAGCTGAATAGACTTCTGTGCATGTTTCAAGAAGCACTTTCTGGTGCTGAAAGTTTATTCATGCAGCACAAACATTTTATTAGAAGCCGAGATGCACTCGGGAGAAAAATAAACATCGGTTGAGGTAAACACTGATCCAGGGGAAAAGGCAAACGCTTTCAGAGCAAAGACTTCTGCTTGGTAAAAAGTGAATACTATATGTCTGGAGCAATTTTGTCAACACTTTGAACAAAATGGTTCCCTGTATGTCCTCAAATTTGACATGAAGACATCAGATGTTTTCAGTGCCATAAATAACCTCAAAGTTGTGATTTGCTTACTCTCTTGGTAGCATACATTTAATTGCATGCTACCAATGTATATAAATGTACTGACTTATATTTACATTTATTAAATAAATTGAGTACATTCAATAAATGATTGGAACAATCTGGCAAGAATTTTCCAACCTCAAAATTTACACGTTAATACTTTTTTAAAGACTCATAAATTATTGTGATGTCATTTTGAAAAAAAAAATTGAAAATGTTTTGAATTTCTAACTCAAGGTTGTATCTTTCCAGGTTCGAATGAAAGCTTATTGGACTCCCTTTCCTTTGTACCACCTGAGCTATATATACAGTATATACACAGTATATATATATAGTTTTTGGGTTTTTTTTACATTACCACTGAAAACACTAAAAAGGGTATTTGATTGGGCTCTTTTTTGGTAGGTCAACACAAATTAATGTTTTGTCCAAGTGGTTCTACAGATAATCTTAGAAGATATTGCAGTGTGTGGTGAATTAAGAGTGATCTAATCTGTCTGGAAAGATGTTGGGGCCACTCCTACCTCAAATTGGGGACACTCAACATGTTGGATTGTCTTGGCCTGCATGTGGGGTGTTCCCCAAGGACAAATGAGGATTCTGTCTGTGGAATGAGATGGAAAGTCAGAAAATCAAGCGACAGAAAGTCGAAGACGACTCCACAATTCAGAAAACAAAAGTTTTTTTGTATCATTTTTTCTCCATTAAAAATGGTCCTGTAGGACCTAAATTGTAATATCTGATTTTTATTTTTTTTAATCATCATGTGTGAGGTCTTTCAGGTCCTGAAACAAACCCAACAGTCAATGGGTTCCAAAACAAATACTCAAAAAAACTTCTGAGATCAATAGACCTTAGATTTAATCCATGTTTGTGGATTGGAAAAGTATTAGTTGCACACTCTATATATCTAGTGTGATAAAAAGAAAAGCAAATTTGAGAGAACCATAAGAAGTATTATGGAAGGTTTGGCTCAAGCCAGGTGGGTGATGAAGGAAGTGTACAGAAACAAGTCATCTCTTTGTATGAAACCAAAACTAAATTTGGCTTACATGATATACAATTTATTCAGCAGTTTACACTGTGTCCCTGACTCATTTCTAATACATTTTATTTTCTTTCCCACTTTAAATAATCTGGTGGCATCATTTATTCCCCATCTCCATGTCCTTAAAAATGTCAATCAATGTAATACCTGTGCCCTAAGATACAGTAAACATGATAACTCCATTCCCCACTTCTCTCCTGCTGCGTTCTAAATATAAACCTGCAGCCGAGTTGATGTGATGGCCCAGTGCTGGTGTGTTCAGGCTTCGTGTCACTGTCCCCCATCATGTCATCAACAAGACCTGCCAGTGACGGAGTACGATCTGTGTAATCAACTCTACTGGGATCAGATTTGAGAGCAGAACAAACCCTCCCTATCCTCATTATCCCTCTCTGTCTCTGTCTGCCATCCATCTCAGTCTACTTCAGTCTACTTCCCTGTCAAATTTGAGGTGTGTAGTTGTATAATGTAGGTCCTTTTTTTAAAGACAACCTACTTTCAAATGTTTTCTGTCATGTTTATGCCAAGGAAGATCAATGGGAATCCTTATGAATAGGGTTTCTTTTAGAATTATTTTGTAATGTACAGAATGTTCTGAGATTATTGTAATAAAGTGACTTGGTAAATGGAAATAATGGCCACATTTCAGATGACTGTTTAACTCTTGGTTAAAAATGATCCTATTCCAGGCATAGGGGGAAAGGTAGTACCTCATGAGACAGAGCTTCTGTGGTGATGAAAGATGGGGGGGAGAAAATTACAACTTCATCCACAGAGAAACGGCACTGTCAGAGACTGAAATATAGAAAGGCAATCTCTCCCAGAGAGAGATATAGTGGTGTGACTTGATGTAGGGTGTCAAAAGACACTTCAAAATGTTCATTTTTTTGTTCTTCTCATTTGCTACTTTTTACTTCAACTCGAATATTGCTAACAGAAATGACAGATCAGGAAAATTGTGCCCATTTATTCTCTTTAAGAGAAATTTGTCAATATATTAGAAAATAATATCAGAAGGATATTGTAAATCTGTCTTGTTGCTCCACTGATCATTTTGACTTGAGACTAATCATACATCTATACTCATTACACTATTCCATATCTGCCTTTCATTTTAATAGTGTAGGATGAAACAGTGTCACAGTTAATTACCACCACTTCCTTATGAAGCATTTCCCCCTACACCATACACAGTTTGACCACCTGAACTAAGGCGACATGATTTCTTTAGATTAAAAAAATTCTGCTAAAAGTACCACAGCTCTTCTACAGGATTTAATGGTGCTCATGTACACCTGTGCTTCAGAATGGGCGCAATTTTGACTTAAATATCTCAACAATGACTCAATTAAACAAGTTATTGAACCTCGCACTATGCTATGCTTTTGGCACAGAAAAAGATTCACTCACCTCGGTATAAATGTTGCTTGAAACTGACAGTGAAACTGTTGCTTTGACATCTGACCTGATTGATTTGGCTACTTGTTATCTAACCACTTGGGGCACCAGGGAAGCGTTACAATTACAATCCTAGGCCATCATTAAATCCTTAAATATAAAAAACTGACCATACAATGTCAAAAGTATTGTCTCCTGTCCATATTATGCAGAGCACTGAATTCCACACCCTTGATGCCTATAAGCATCCACTATTCCCAACAGTATGACCGAAGTGACATACATACGTCACAGACAATATATTGGTTATTTTATCATATTTCAACTTGAATAATATACCAGAACACATGGCAAGATGGGAAACATTGTGGACACAAATTTAGGAGCCCAGGCTCCCTGTTAGGAATTCATTTTCACTTCACCATCTGGCTTTCATTTTATATCCCTTCCAAATTTGTCAGATTTTGTATATATTTAATTAAGATATCTTTTGAAAGAATATTTCAGTTCGAATAAACATGTTGCTACAGGTTTAATCAAAGTTTGGTTCAAATATGTAATTTCATCTTTGTCTTTTGTTTCGGTATAACATAAAAAGTAAAATCAGAAAAGAAAAAGCTCTTCTCTCTATGGAAGATGAAAAAGGTCAAGAACAGATGACAAACTAACCTTTCAAACAGGATTTTCTGAGCTCAAAAAAAATTTCTAACCTTATTTTTTATTTTTTTCTTCATTGCTTTATGGATTTAAAGATTTATTTATAATAACCTTTACAGTAAATTCTGAAACAGGAGCAGAAGTCTCATCTTACATCTGAGCTTGTTGTGAGCACTATGCATGAATATAACTGTCAGTCAGACCAGCAGTGATGGTTTGAGGCTCCACTGCTCAGATATCCATTTCAGGTCCAGTGAGGTGTTGCTGCAGTGACACCTTTAGTTGCTCTTAAAGATTGCAATCAGTGACCTCTGATTTGGGTAGCCCACTTGTCATCCTGTGCTTTCGTGATGTATTGTGAACCCCGGCAGTAGCCAGGGCCCTGGAGACGGTGATGGAAAAGCTGAAGAGGTGTTAGGGAGCAGATGCAGGGATAGGAGAGCTTTCTGCAGAGTTGACTCCAGCTATTCTGCTGCGCATACACTTTCACTGTATAAATAAAACAGTAGTGCTTTTAAAGTGGCAGGTCAAAGCAGGGTGGGGTTTCTTTCACTGCTGGGGCATTGGTGTTTGTATTGGAATATAGTGTTGAGCAAAGCCTCTGGTCATTTCTTGTTTCTCCACACTTTGTTTCCAAGGAGCCACACTTTCTTTTCAAGAATTTTGAAACGTTTCCCTTGCACTCTGAAGTTGTTCTGAGTTTTTTTTTTTTTTTTTTTTTGACTTGGTATACATTTTATGGGGTTTTGAAACCATAACCAAACTTTTTTTAATCAATCAACTATATTTGTAGTTTTTAACTAATTCAAGTTAAATGAAAACATCTGGCAACAAATGCTCCAAAGAGTTAATTAAAAATTACTTTCCTGGTAAATTCACTTTTATATGTCCAGTATACACAACACTGCCTCATCTCTGGGGTTCTGCAGCCTTTTTAACATTTTAATGATTCAAAGGGCAGAATTACACGGCTTTGAACAAAACCCCCTTCTAACATTAGCATAGTACCAGACTGAAAATGTAAATGAGCTACAAAGGTCTTTGAAATTCTTTCAGAAAATCTGGAGAATTTTCAATGAAAGCCAGCTGAAAAGATTTCAATATAGTCTGAAAATGTAAGGAAGTGAAATATACCTAAAGAAACGGGATCAGCACAGTGTACATGTGACATTGTAGACTGATTTATTGTGAATTTTCAGCAGTGCATTAAGCAGACTTATAAGGATCGCATGATATTTGATTAAAGAAAACATCTACTGTCCTATCCTTTCAGCATGCTGTATGTAATTGCTTCTGTGATGAATGATGATTTAAAGAACTGTTTCACCATAGTATGTAATGTGTTGTGCATCACTGTGCACAGTGATGGCTTTCCTTTGTTTTATTGAAGGTGGCGCCCATCATGTTTACAATGTTGAGCATCCAAGAACATCCAGGAATCCAGAACATTGCTTTTAGTTTTCATGCCCCATCAAGTGCACCAGCATCTCCCTGTAAACTCAGTGGTACTTTGCCCAGGAGAATATCATTATATTCTATTTTGAATTTGACTTTGTTTCTCTTATGGAAAATGAAAAAATAATGGTATTTACTTTATCTTGAGGTTATCTTTTTTTTTATTTGTATTTGTCCCTGAAATAGACACTGGCTCTTAAGTTATGTCAGTATCAAACTACATTTCCAACTCCAGTACAATACAATGTTTTTTCACATATCCAAAATATTGTGTTGCAACTATTTTAGAATTCATGTCTTAATCCATCTGGTTTTGCATTAAATATAGATGATTTTACACAAAGCTCAATAAATGAACTCTGTCCATTTGCCAAACTGAGACTGAGGACAATTTGCTGTAATCAATAATTGTGCAGAGAAGTACTGAAAGACTAACACGGAACCTATGTGTTTACTCAGACAGCACTACCTACTGATGAATGTAAAATCTGATATATTTTAATTTTAACAAATGCATTTTCCTGTCTGTTATAATTATTTGTCTAACCTCCAATGATGCAAGTATTTGAGCATTGGAAAATGAATACCCAAATGGGGATTTTTGTTGCAGGTTAGTTAGTTAAGTTTCATCTAAGTTTCACCTCAGAAATGTATTTATCTTAATAAAATCACAAAACTGCCTTTGGGGCTGGTGTAGGATGAGCTTTCATTTACAAGATGACCTTGGAAAAAATGGAGGAATGTTTATTCAGCTTTTCTTTGGTTAACCCTCCTGTTATGTTCGTTTCTGAGGTACAGCAATAATGTTTGTGGGTTAATTTGTGTGTTTAATCATGTAATAGTGTCAGAAACCAAAAAATTCCTTCAAAACATTTTTGTATCTGATTATTAACTCCAATACTAACCATTTCAATCAATATTTGTGCAATGATGTTTTTTTTAAATTATTTCTCACAAATAAAGGATCAATGACGACAACTTGCTCATTTACTCGTTTGGACATAAAAAATGGAATTTACATTTTTTATGTCCACTGAAAAAAACCTAAACACAAAAAAACAATAATTTCTTTGAAATTGATCTTTTGAAAAAAATTTTTATATTACATTATATATATTTTTTTTCAATGGGTGATCTTTATAATTGAACTTGAGACACACATACTGGTCTGGGTCAAATTGACCCGCTGATTAAAATCAAGACAAATGAGTCATGCAGAGAGTATTTATGTTTTCCCCATTTCTGCTGAGTGTCCACTCAGAGTGGGTGGAATTTGTCCACAGGAACAGAAAAGGTTCCCGTCAAAAGTTGTATGAACACCTGCTTTCTCGCAGTTTCTTAGTGAAGTAAAGAGAATAGTGAGAAAGTGGGTTCGTGGGCGTGCGCATGCACATGTATGTGTGTGGTGAAATATGGTTCATAACTGCAAGGACACATGCAGAATTGGACATTTTTAAAATCTGTTTTACCCTTCAACTTGACTGCCGGGTCAAATTTACCTGAACAGTATCTATGTAAAAAGTAGATGCAAGGGCGTTGCAAATGTGTAAAATGAATAAATTTTCAATTTATATGTAGAGTGCACCTATTAAGACAAATAGAAAAAGTTTCATGCAAAAAAAAAATACTTCCTGGTATTTTAAAAAAAAAATTAAACTTTAAAGCCTCTTAAATATTTTTATAGAGGAAGAAACTAAAACTCTGGAAGTTTTTTTTTATTATTATGGCAGATAAAACTGAAAGAAAAGAACAAATAATAGTAACCCAAACAGATACAATACCTAATTAGTGGCAACTAGATTGAATTTTGCGAGGCAAACTTTATTTGGATTAAAATATATGGCATTTAAAATATTGTGGCATTTTGTGCTATGAGATCCATCTACTGTAGGTAAATTGTGAAAATCAATGGGATGCATATGATTGCTACTTCAGTAGCTTCACAGAAATCAAAATGCTTGAAAAACCATCTTCCACCTGATAGCTGCTGCCTTATGGGAGGAGTTCATCATTCATAACCGACTCCAAGCGGAAAAAACAGAATTTCTGTCTCATTAATTACTTAAGATGATGTGAATAGAGTTTTTCTCATTTTCTTAGCTTCTCCTCACTTGCCAACTTTATGCTCTGTAGAATGTGATCCAGGAAACTGCTGGCCATGCACCACCTCATGTTTCTGATGAGTGATAAATCCAACCAGCATGCTGTGAAGCTAAGCAGTAACATTAGGGAAACCTTGGACCTCCAAATCTCATTAGAATAAGCATAAATCAAATAACACATTCTTCGGGTGATTGCAAACTTTTCCACCTAGATCTGATCGCACTGTGTAAGCTCGTCAAGGGACAAGGATGTACCCTGGAAAATGTGTAGTTTCCACTTACCTCTTCTATTTTGTTTGTTCTGAGGCCCTCTTTTTTGCTTCATTGATTTGAACCTAGGTGAACACATAAAGTATTACCTGAATAGCATTTCTTTTTGGTGTCAAAATGGTTCCAAACTAGAGTCATCTTGTTGCAGAGTTTTAAGTCAGTTACTCCAAAATTGATCATCAAGATAGAGTTTGTTGGATCCAAAGTTTGTTTCAGGTTTTCTGTCCTCATATGTTCACAGAACCAGAATTGGTTCCAACTCAACCAGAAATGGAATCTCCATTTTTAACTTGAATATGTATTTGAATCTAAAAATCTGAATTTACCAAAGTCACCCAAGACAGCAAGAAAAAATACAGCACAGTGGTTTATAATGTGTGGGTCGTTGTGAACTGTATTTTTGCCACTTTAGTGGACAAATGGCTTGAGGTTTTTAGTAGTCAGTGCTTTATGCTGTCAGATGTCTCTGACAGTCAAAGGTTAGCTCAGGGTATGAAATATCTACAGAAACAGAGTTAAACAAATTTGTACTTTGCTTAAATTGTGATTTATTAAAAAAGTGATATGACAATAGTCATTTGAGATGCTGGCTGAAAGATGTTTTAAAGGTTATATAGTCATCTTTATTTCTAACATGTAGTATTAACAAATGGCTGACTTTGTAATGTATCTGCAATAATCGTCCAAGCTCATTACCTATGACAGCCTTTGGCCTGCTAACAGCACTTTCTTCCTCAGTTGTTCAGTAAACACAGACAGCTTTTCTACCCAGTTTTACTTTTATAATCTGACACAAGGTAGTTCTCTATATATTGAGACAGAATATATATTTATAGGTTTACCATTTACTTCTAACCACAGGATCAGCTGTAGTTTTCCAAAAATATGTATTGACCCAGAAACACAATATTGAAAGGTTTTAATATTAAATGTTTTCACTTTAGGCCAAAATACAACTTTTTTTTTTTTTTTAACCTTCCTGCTTCAGTCTGTTCATCATTTGTGTGGTTGAAATCAGTTAATGGTGGTCCACCACAGACATACAGATTGAGACATCTTCTGACAATTTTTAATTATTTTATTTATTTTTTGTTATTTTATTCATGCTTTCATCTGGCTGTTTTGTTCCATGTTGGGTAACCTGTCACAGCTGTAGATCTGAAATAGTTTGAGTCAAAGATGACAACAGGATATTTCTTACCAATATGATTGTTCAATCCCATTCATATTGGGATTGAACCAATATGAATATCAATATCAATACCTAAGATCAATGCTATTGATCTTAGCTATTTGGTAATTTACCAGAAAGTCAGTGCTTGACTCTTTTTCTCCAGTTTCTGGTTGGCTGTTGATTCTGCTACATGCTCTGCATACAGTGTCACCAGTACAGCCAGAGTATGATGATGTAAAAAGCAGGAATCTAACATGTCACACATAGGTTACCTTTCCACATATGTAGATAAGAAAAATTATGAGCTCATTTCAAACCTGATACAAGCCTGCAACGTTGTGCTAAAGCTATAAAATCCTCTAAATCAGCTGAGCCCTGTCAGCTTTTCTCTCTGCGCGTGTGTGTGTGGGTGTGGGTGGGCGTGTGTGTGTGTGTGTGTGTGTGTGTAGATGCATAACTTGTAAAGTTCTTTGATGTAACTGACCTTCATATCCCCAGGGCGCACCAACAGCCATTTATCTTTTATTCATTTTGCCATTTGTGACCAAGGCAGCTACTCTGACACTGAAACTTGTCCAAACTGACCCTTTTCCATGAAATGCGGCAGGCTGCTGCTGTCAGGGTATTTAACACTGACTCTGCCTCCTGTTTTAACAGAGAAGCAAGTTTTATATTTCTCCTTATCATTCAGTTCCATCTATGGCAAGTAAAGACCCTTGCTCAGCTTTGCTGTTGGTGTTCACACCCTGGTTCCTGCACAACTCAGACTGAGAATGCAACTCAAACATCTGTCAACACCTTTGTCTGTCTCCCTTGCAGCTTTACCCGCTAACAACAAAAAAAAAAGAAAAAAAAACCCACTGAAGTATTGGTCCTGAGCATTCCAATGTTTACTTCTTTCTGTGTGGCTTTGCACAATTCAGAACTGACAACGAAGCACTGCGAGAGAGTTTGGGTAAATATTTAGGGCCAGATACCAGCGAGATCATTCTGAAACGAGGCCTGTAGTGTTTGTTCATGATTGTAGCATACGCCACAGTGCACTGTTGAAGATCCACAAGAATCAATGACATTGATTCTTCAAACCCCAGCTTTGCTGAAGTTGATACACCCCCGCAAACAAAAATTAATACAGCGCAAAAGCATACCAGAAGTCTCCAACTACATTTTATTTATTGCCACCTAAGTTGCACTTTCCATAATCCTTTTTTTCTTAATTTTTTTGTCTACTTTGATTGGTTGGAGCTGGTTTTCTGAATGACGAGACAAAAATACCTCAATCACCCTCGTGCCTTGCAAAAATATTTCCATTCCTTGTATATTCACTATTTATCAAACTACATCCACAAACTATTATGTATTTTGCTGGGATTTTATGTGATAGGCTAACACAAAGAAATCTATGATTTTTTACAAAAAGTATTGGAAAAGATTGGCATTTAACTCCTTTTATTCGGCTTAACCTAAAATAAAGGCAAGACTTGTGTGACAAAAGCGCATTCATCCAAATGTCTGCTAAAGGATCCAGGATTACTTACAGTTTACAATTGCACAATGGTATTGTATGCATACAAAAATAATTATTTTTTTTATATCAAAAATATGCATAACGGTGTGTTAGTCTATCACATAAAATCCTAATTGAATAAATTTTTTCAGGCCACTGTAACTGTATTTTTTCTCATTCAACAATTTTGGATTATCTACTACATAAATCCTTCCTGATATACGGTTGCATATGAAAGCTTTTCTCAAAATACTGCATATTATTGTAAAGTTAATTGTAAAACGTCCACCTTTGGGATTTTAAAGGGTCACATAGGATTGAGATGAAAGTATAGTAGAGCTGGAGTCAAATGTTAAAGTCTGGTAAAGTTTAAGACTGTTTTGCAGTTCTCTCATCCCTCATAAGGGTTAGCAGTCTTAAAACATAGCACCATTTTAAAAGGTTATGCTTTAAAAATCTACAAGAATAATTTGTAATATTGCAAATACTGAAAGACAGCTGCAAACTGATGGTAATGTTATTTTGAATGAACTGTTAGCATGCCAGGAGACTAGAGTACCGTGTGTGTAAAGCAGCTGCTGGCTAGCAAATCTAGCCTGTTAGTTAAGCAACCAGCTAAGATCGGCCTGGTCTACTCCAACTGTTGCTTCATATAGACCAGAGTAGCAAGAAGCGTGAATATTCTACACAACCAGCACTGTTGATTTCAAAACTTCTATCAAATTTAGTTGGAGTTTATTCTGAATGTAGTTATTTAATGTTTTTCTTTAAAAGGGTCATATTACACATCCTTGAATAGGTTTAGATATGTCTTATTAGGTTTACAAAACAAAACGTAAGTAAGTCAACAACTAAACATCTTTTCAAGCAGCCAGCGATAAAACCAACTGACCAAATGTGTTTGAGCTCCGCTTGGGTTGTTAGGTAACAGGGCATGCCGTGCCCACAGATTGTGACTTAAAGGGGCAGTTTTGTGTATGTTATAGGCAGATGGTGCCATTTTATAGCACAACTAACTCTGTTACTCTCAGCTGTTATAAAAAAATACTGTATATACCATATATGACTTAAAAGAAATTTGACTTTGCAATTAGACAAAGTCCAATTACAAAGACAGAGGTTAAATCAGACCTCCGTCTCTTTAAGAAGCTTCTGTTTATGCAGTTAACCATTCTTAGGTTAGTTGGTCTGAGAAGTATGAGAATAATGAGTTCAGCAAACTCACATTATAACAAGAAATAAAAGCTCAAAAAAGTAAATTCTAAATAATACCCCCCTTTGAAAAACCTGACCTGCCATAGTAAGCATTATGATTCTTTTAAATTGTTTGTAAACAGCAGCATGGTGTCTGTTGCTAGAACATAAATTTAACAATGATTAAATTCATATGCTAGAATTATTAAAATCCTTGCCAATTAGCATTTGAACAAACAAATCTGGATGACATCACCACCATAAGCTCCTGTGTGTATCAAGTAAGCACTTGATGTGTTTCTGTGATTTTTGGCCTCAGAACGGATGCTCAGGAGTCTTTCACAAAAAAAGAAAGCACACCCACACTTGCAGCATTTCGCCAAGCAATGAAGAAACTGATTAACAAATTCATCATACAGGTGTCAGGAGAAAACCCTGACAGCAACAGAAAACATGAACACCATGTATTTACAATCTACCATCAAAGGGTTTACATCAAAGATGTCAACTGGATAAAAGGTTTAGAGGAGGGAAGGCAAAATGGAGCTAAAGAGAAAATAATGACAAGAATCAAAGGTTTACACTTGTCAAAATTATTTCTCTTTGTTTCAACTGGAAGTATACCTCCCCTCATAAAAGTTTTATTAGCTGATGTCAGCCAGCCCAGAAAAAAACAACTCTGTTCTCCTTTTTACAATTCTCTGGGAAGAACAGTGACATCACTGTCACACTCTCTGGTGTAATCAACATCTAAGAATAAAATCATGGAGTCTTCTACAAAACATCTGAACTTTGTTCAGAAATGATAAAGCAAAACCGATTTACTGAGATCTCTGATCAGTGGAACTGCCTACGTGTTGAGGGTTGATGACTTGTAATCCTGAAAGAGAGCAAACCAGGGACAGGAGCAAACAGCTTCAGTGTAGCATCTCATTTTTATCTTATAGATTTTTGTCAATATTCCCTGGGCGAAACAACTTGAGCAATCAGTAAACTTAAAAATGAGAAGCTTGAAAAATCCTAGTCCTAACCTGATAATGTGTTTGTGTGTTCCCATCTGGAAGAACTCTACCGTGCTTGATAACAGAGAGTAGAGAAGAATTGTAAATGTGGTATCATGAGGCACAGAAATGGCATACTGCTGTGTAAATTAGTAACAAAGTATCAAGTCAAAGACATATTCTACATAAAAATAAATCTTGAATGAGTTCTGTTGTAATGGTGCTGTATAGAAAATAAGACTTGACATTTAAGAGGCAGAATAGGATGCAGTCGGAGAGAAACTATTTTCAAATTTCATAAAAACTACAGATTTTTTTAAAAACAGAGTCAAAGGGAGATTTTTCAGCTCAGATTAATTTTCATTTTCGCTGAACTCATTATTCTCATACTTCTCAGAACAACTAACCTAAGAATGGTTAACTGCATTAAAAGTTTTCATTTTTAAAACTTGAAAATGTTTAAAAAAATCTTCAGCAATTGTTGAACAATTTTCTGTCTCCCCATTTGCTCTGTTGTCAGATGATGACTGCAGACTGAATGACTACCGCCGTCTGAAAACCAAGATTCTGGATTTACATGACAAGCGATACCTGGGAGCTGCAGGTCACGAGGCCCACAAGGACAGCATGGCAGCCAAGAAGCAACTGGTTGACCTGATGTTCAAACGCTTTGATGTAGATCGCAACGGACTGATAGATGCTAGCGAGCTCTCACAGGTAAGCAGTTTAAAGCTGCAATATTTTTAAATATTGTCAGTTTATGCAAATTGGTGCTGTGATAAATCAGTTTCTTGTTTAATTTAAAAGCTTTTCACACTGTATAAAGGCATAACAGTTCAAATAACAAACTCAAACTCTAAGGATGGGTAACGACATGTGGTTCAGGGTAAAGATTGCTCGAAATAGAAGCGCCGGTACGCTGAAGAACAAATTGAGCCACTCTCATTCACATAGTTTAATTCTAATGGTCTGATAATGACAGCAATTACAAGGCTGCTGGGAACAAAATGTTTTTGTTTCACTATTTGTTAATTCCACTAAATGCAGCAGGATGTGCCATTTATTTTTCAGGAGGCAAAATCACCCACCCACCCATATTGCAAAGTTTACACCTCTGAAGAAATTGTCACATTACCTGGAAACCCAATAAAGCTTTAATAGCACATCACCATATTTAAACAATATTTATTTTTCATCAAATGATGTAGAAAAAAACTGATCAATTTTAGTTGTTACTTAATTGTCTCCGTTTTAGTAAAAAATGACCAAATTATAACATTACTGGTTGCTACAAGAACAAACAGTTATTGGAAATTATTGAAGTTAAGAGTTCACTCATTCTCATACAAAACTACTGTTTAAAAAAAGTTATGCTTTTAATTCAATGGGAGGTCCATTATGAAATAGAGAGAAAAGCAATGCATGATTGCTTCATCCTTTTTTGCATGAAGGAGATGTACTGTTCAGTGGCAGGTTAACTTTCGTTTCGCCCCATGTGTCCAGAGTGACTGACGGCAAACACAGCCACTAATAAAAGAACCTTCACCAATCTGAGAAGAACATCAATAGGTGTCTGTCATGGAGCTTTGACTTCTGAAAATATAAATGTGTGGGACGAGGAAAAAGAGGCAAAAGTGCTCTGCAGTCTTTCACAAAGTGTGACACCTGCACCCACAAAGGCTTGTCAGCCGTAGATCACTGATTTGAAAAGGTTATTATTTTAAAGCAAACAAAAAAAACCTAAATTCTCTTGATTTTGTGATCACTTGTGTTTGGTTGTGATTATACTACAGACTAATTTGCCTTACAGTTAATTAAATAATTAAGGCAAGGACAAGCTGAGATTTTATGTTTAATGGCAAAAATCCAAGAAATTTAGTTCTGGATCAGCAGCACTGCACAGCAGAGCTGAAGCAAATGAAAACATCTGAACCAAGAGGCAGCAGAGAGAGTATGGACCACTCTGCTACACTTCAGCTGTGCATCGAGTGGGAAGACACTCCACTTTCCAACGATGTATCAGCTGGCACATATTCCAGATGCAGTCCGGCAGGAATGGTTATCTGTACGCCCACCTTGGTTGTATGGTTGTTAAAAACAAAATTTGAATGTACTGCTGTGCAACTATTTAGTTTAAACTGAATTTGTTACAAGCCAGACTGCAACAGAAACTGCTTCTATCATTTTTGTTTTGGATACAATATTTTATAATACCCATAAGTTTATTAATAAGCTTACTTTCCACGTCTTTAATGTTTAGCTTGAATTCGGAGAGAGTAGTGTCTGATGATTTGAAAAGTTTCAGTATTTAAAGCAAAATGTAACCCCTTTGATCATTTAATTAATGATCTTTATATCGGCATAATAAAATCAAAGGATTAATGGAGTTGCTTTTCTCTGCATCATAATCTCATGCATTTATCCCTGCCTTTCTTCCACTCTGGTAGCTACAGAGGGTGTCTTTAAGTAAACCTTTTGAAAAGCAATGTGGGTCAAAAGAGTCTTGTGCTCCTGGGGAGCCACAGCCTTTAACCATCACTACTAAGAAGGATGTTGTAAGAAAAGCTTTTTGTGGCTGGCATGAGAGAGGAGTGTATTCTTGGCATAACACAGTCTCTGCATACCTGAAGACTGATTTATTATGCAGTATATTTGAATAATTGAAGGGGCTAAGCACCCTGCAGCGAATTTTCAAACCCACAATTTCAGTTGCTTCTCTTGTTACCTTTCTGCTGATCCAGTTGAAGATCTACTCTGCAGAGGGCTTGGAATTGTTAGTGCCTATGTCGTCAGTGAAGCAGCATTCACTACTTTGATTTGAATGTCTTTATATAGTCCAATTAATCTAAATTTCAAAACGTGTTGTTTTTTTTTTTTTGCAGTAAATGATGCCAAAGGATGGTATAAGAGATGCTAAAGTTAGGAAATGAATTTTGACCGTCTCAGCGTCTGTAATATACAGCTGGAAGGAGGATATTTGTTCAATTTTCTCAGGCCAAAGTAGAAGAAACTTTTCAAAGGATAAAAAGATTTTTCTCACTGTGTTAAAAAAACGAGAGTTTGGTAGATCTCCCATAGAAATTGCTTCCTAGGAGGAAGGCATGTATAGCAGCGTAAAAAAAGTGTTGGTGGACTGAGAAAGCATAAAAGCATTTTGTTTCTTTTTTTGTTTTGTTTATCTTTCATATTTATTTGAAATTTGAGAACAACTAAAATGTCTTCAATTTAGACAATATTTTTATCCCTCCCTGAAGCAACTGCGTGATGATTATAGGGACAAAACAATTAATAGGATTGAGAGTGATGAATCAATTATTGGAATAATCATCAACTAATTGATTAATCTTTAACAGACTATGTTTGTTGGGTGACTGGAAGTCTATTTAGTCTTTTATATATATATATATATATATATATATATATATATATATATATATATATATATATATATATATATATATATATATATATATATATACTGTATATATGTGTAGTTTTATGTTGATGCATTAAGTGTTTTAATCTTAATGGAACCAGTGAATAATGTACTATTATTTTTTTTCTGAAAGACAAAATTTAAAAGCAACCAAACAACAAAACAGAACTGAAGCTCAGAATGGATATTCATGGCACTTTGCTGATCTTTCAACTTTTACCATATTTCCAAAAAAATGCTGGATATTAATGCTAAATAAATGTTTGTGTGAGCAAGCCCTGAGAATACAATATGCACATTTTTTAGCATTTATAAACACAAAATCATAGCTGCCACTCTTGTGCCCTGGAGCACTTTTATAATTGGAGCATTCTCTGAGCTCATTTGAAATGATAGAACGGAAAGCGCTCATCCTAGCTAACTTGACATGCTGGAGTGTTCACATAAAGAGGCTCAGAACAATTGTTCCTGCCCTTTTAGACTTTGTGCCCTTTTAAAATGGCAAATCAAAATGTATTTTTTTCTGTAACTTTTACAATGTCTGTACCTTATAATTTGACAGAAAATGTGACAGAATTATTATTTTTTTGTTAAAAAAGACATTAGGGTGTATTATTCACCACTGAGCTTTTTCTGGACTTGTCTGTGTTAGAATAATACACAACATAAAAGACAAAGGTTTAGTTAAACGTAACATCATCTAAAACATACTTCTGCTTCAAGTGTTTGGCTTGTTTTAAGGCAGCCAAAAGAAATGACTGAAGCTATTTTTATAATGTATGTGTACATATAAAAGCACATGTTTAAGGTCAAAGTGTGACTGTAATGGTTCACATATTTAAAGTTTGTGACATAATTTTGAAATGTGTGTAGAATTTCTAACCTTCAAATAATGTTTTTTGCTTACCCATATCTATAGGTTTCTGTTGAGTTGAATACAAAAAGTTGGTTTCAGCAACTGTCCTTATAATTTTTTTAGTTTACATAGAACACATAGAGACAACAAAGAACTCCAGAACGGATTTCATAACCATCTCACCTACAAGTCTTGTTGCTGCAATCAAGTTCAGATTGTGCACCATCTGCCACCATGCTTAACAAATGATATAATGCGTTTGTGCCGATATACTGTGGTTGATTTGTCCAATCATGCTGCTATATGTATATCTTCTTTGGTATCATGTCGAAAGAGAATTTTTTCAGAAGTCATTTGATTCATTTAGATACAATGGAGCAAGCCTTTCAGAAGTGTGGGAGAACTGTGTAGTTTGGGTTAGGATAGTGGCTTTCTTCACTGTCTGATTAGTTGTATTATATGTAACTCCTACTTCTTTGTGTTATAAATTATTAAATGGGAATTTTTGGAACAACTGATATTGACATTTCTGAGAATATTTGGGTTAAGGCTCTTTTACAATGAATTTTATATATGATTGGTTGCACTTGCTGAGCCTCACCTGAGTTCTCTGACCCTCCCTCAACTAATTAATCTTTTTCCTCACGCTGTTCTTCCTGTCTTCCATCCCATTGTCTGCTTTTTTCTTTTTCTTCATCTCTGTCCTCCTCCATCTTTGTCGTAGTCTCACATAACCCCTGAGGTGAAAAACTTCAGATCAAATTAGAAATTTTATATAGTAACATAAATGCACATCAGATACACAAGTGTACCTGGGATGGAACAAAGTTCCACTGAGTATACACACCTAAAACACCAACATGTTATGTTATGCTTACATTTTTTTCATTGATTACCTCTGAACCTTCCTGTTTTCTCTCTGAAACTGATGCTTAAGCATAATAAATATCTTGACAGATGTATAAACAAGATCTAATTGAGAGAGACTATTTTTAACAGCAAATAAACAGTAAATCTAGTAAGACCTCAGACATCCACTCCTGGAGAGATCGTCGGCACACTTGAATGTTGTCCACTTGTGGATAGTCTTTCTGTCTGTGGAACAATAAACTTCTAAGGGTTTTGAAATTGCTTTAGAACCCTTCCCCGATTGATGGACAACAACAATTGCTTCTCCAAGACATTGTGTTAAGGGTACCAGTTTCCTCCATACCAACCAACCAACAAATAACCACCAAAAACATCTGCCTTTATTTTTCAGAAGTAACTTCTCTCATTGATAATTCAGATGTATATGAATACAAATGCTGATAAGCTACTTTCCATATTACTTTCCTATGAAAGCAACAACAATTTGTTCAGTTTTACCAGTGACTGAAGCTATTTTTAAGTTTGTTAAAATACAGTTTTGTAATATTGCTTCACATGATGATTGCTCTATTTTATTCTGGTGAACTACAGTGTTCAGATTTGACATTGTTTTCTGAAATTTTTATGGTTTTAAATATATGCAACAGCATGTAAAATGTTGTTGTAATAGTGCTATATTAGTGCTATGCATTGCCTTTTTTGGCAGAATAGTTTTGAGTAATGACTGCAATGTAGTCCATGTTAAGAGGAAGCTGAAAAAAACCTAGTGTAGCTGCTAATTGCAGCTACACTAGGTACTCAGAGCGTTCTCTCTGATTAATCATCCAATGTTCCATTGGCTTTGTAAATTAAAGTTCGATTTGAATCAGCCAGTGGCTGCAACCTCAATAAACATTACATCTAGTTATCACATCAGTGATGTGCCTCAGATAATTTAGAGCACATGGTGTGCTGAAAACCACTGAACACATCCAGGATCTCGTTTCAGTGTCTCAGTCGTCTTTCTCCACACAAAGATGAAAGGAGGAAATTAAGAATCATTCTATTAGTCATTTATCAAAGGCCAGATATTTAAAGGAATGAGCGGAGTGAGGGCGCTGCTATTGTACTCATCCTATTAGTGTAATTCTTCTTTTTTAAAATAGAAATACAAATCAGAAAAAGTGCACAGAATGAGTGAAAATATGTAAGTGCTTTATTCTGGCTCAATAGATGAGGACACTTTATGGGAATTATAGTTATTGTTAAAAAAATAGTTGAGAGAAAATGGTTTTGGAGAAAAGATAAAATTAGAAAGCACCAAAAAAGCTCAGAATGAGAAATGCTTATTTGGCTGGTGGTGCAGTGTTTCAAGGATACTGCAAGGATTTTAGATGACCACCTAATGTTTCAGCCAAGTCATCTGGAAAGGGAAGTACACTGATCCAGAGGACAAGACATGATGTATAAAGCTGTCCCTTGTGATCAGTTTTTTGACAGCAGATATTGTATGATGGATGTTTTACAGGCAGGGTCATGCATGGGGTGTTGAGCAGCATGCTGTAGAGAAAAATGTGTCAAAACCCTCTTCACATCCGTGTTATAAAACTTTATATAGAAAGTTTTAGTTTGAGTACAATAAACTGTAACAATTGAGAAACACTTTTTATCATTTTGAAGAGGAAATAAAAGGAAAAATGGTTTCTGAACAGATGTGCATCATATAAATTTTATTGATATGAAAATCTGCTGTGCACCTTTTTTCTAGAACACATATTAACGCTCTAAAACAACTTTGGATTTTGAACATGTTTTCTCACTACATACTGCAGGGTGCATAGAGAGGTAGGAAGATCTGGTGAGGTGAAAACTTCTGCAACACTTTAAATAGTAGGAAGCTGTTTTATAAGATGGCCAGAGTGTTTCAACTTGTAGTCTGGGTCATCACAAATATCAAACAGATTGTGTTTAAGTTAAAAATCCATACCAATGATACAAATAGAGGGACCCATCAGCATTCAAGGCAACAGTTCTTATTAACTGCTTGAACCAGAGTCCAAATGGGTTGTCTGCTTAATTACTTCAAATTCAAAGGAGAATTCATGTTACACATCTAATAGTAGTTGGTTACATATACAGACCCGGTCACAAAATTTTAATATTATTGAAAAGCCTGTTTATTTTAGGAACATTATCACTAAATAAACACATCATGTACATTTATTACTCATAGATGGATGTTTGAAAGCATTTATTTCTGTTAATTGTGATGATTTTGCACTTAATAAAAAGCATAACATTTAAAATTATGTTACATAAGAGCAACAAAAAAATATTTATATAGAAATATGAGCTTAGTGAAAGGTGTGCTTAAAACCTGCTTAAAGGTACCTAGAAAGTATGTGCAAGAATAAGAGGGTATAGACATTGGATGGATGTTGGGATGCAAAGCTAAATTTGTATTTAAGTCATCAAGTTAAGGCATTATGAATGGATCCAATAGTTTATCTGCAGCAGTTCAGGTCAAGACAGACCTGATTTTTGAAATATTGAGTGGAAAAATACAGTTTTGGTGAATAATTTCTGAAAAAGAGCCTGCCAAAAATTACCATAAGGTTTCTGACAATAGCACTAGAAGGTATAATTAACTTGATAAGCATGAGTAAATGTTTTTTTGCTGAGTTTCAAACCTTTTTTGGGACTGAGAATCACAGCCTTGGATTTGCCTGAGTTCAAAAGTAAAATCTTACTTGTCATCTAAGATTTTGTGTCTGCGAGAAAGCCTGTTGGCCAAGAAACTCAGCGACTTAATGAACAGGTGTAGGAGAATGTCATCAGCCTAGTTGTGAAAACTGAGGTCATCCAGCAAGATAATGTAAAGGTAGATTTAAACTGTATCCAGAGTGGAATCGTGTTAAACACTATAACAGGTCCTGTGGAGGACACGTGATAAATGTTAATGAGGTGAAATCTGGTAGATAAATATGATTTAAAGCACTGGAAAGCAGTATTATTCATCCCGACTAGCTGTTCCAATCTCTGTAGTAGGATGATGTGGTTGATGATGTCAAGTGCAGTACAGAGGTTCAGAAGGACTAGTATTGAATAGAGTCCATTAACTGGTGCGATGAGAAGGTCGTCTGTCACTGTGATTAAAAGAGTTTCAATGATGTGATGTTGTCCAAATATAGACCGAAATCTTCATATGTATGCATTGATTTGGCTGAGCTCAGTGCATCCTGTTCTGTTCTCACAAAGTAAAATAAACTCTGTGCACAAATGTGATTGTCATGTGATGTATTTGCCATGCACAAAGGAAATTCAAACTCCACAACTAAGTGGCTGACTCATTATACTGTGAAGTATATAATAAAGTGTGAGAAGAAAAAAAAAACACCTACAAAATCCAAGAAGCTCCGTCTGCCATCTATAACAGAACATTGTGTTTTCTTTGAAGGTCATCAAGCATGAAGGTCTGTCCAAGGATGTGTCTGAGTGCACATTGTTCGATCTGCTGAAGTACAATGACATTAACAATGATGAGCACCTTACAAAGGAGGAATTTTACACAGCCTTTGGTGAGTTTGAATTTTTCTTTCGAACACAACAAAAAAATCCTTCAGAAGCAAAAAAAAAAAAAACAGAAAATAGAATTCAATTTATAGCTGCAGTGAGACTTTCTATCTCCACAAGAAGACAGATCACATATGATAAACAAATATTTTGTTCCCTGTGCCTTCGTCAGTACTGCTTAATGATTCTTGATGTGTTCTATTAAAGATGTTAAAACCAATTTGATCCTGGGGCTGAAACATTGTGCTAGTAGTGTCCAAATCATTTTCATCTGTTCGGTCTAATTTATTTGCAGTGATCAGCATGCAACAGAAACAAGAGCCGTGACATATTGAAATTTCACTCAATTAAATTTTCATGTCACTCATGCTTGTCATCCTAATATTGTGCTTTCGTTCTGTTTTGAATTATTAGCTCTAATTAGTAGTTTTAACTTCATGGAGAATGGACTAAGGTTTGACAAAACACATCTTAAAAATTGTGCTACTAATAGTTTCTTGGCCACTTATGTATTTGGTAAAAATATGTTTTATATCTTGCCAACGTTTGCTCTGTGGGATGAACTGTTTGATGCCAAATGAGTGTTGCTGGTCTGTTGATGGAGATGAAATAAGGAGTTCAAAGTGGAATTTGTTCCAATGAAAACAGGTCACAAAACCCGAAACAGTTCAAACCAAATCCTCCATCATTACACAACATAATGATGACAGGTGCTCTGCAAAATGTGAATCACACAAACACATGTGCACTAGTTTCCTCCTTTTGTTTCCTCCCCTTGCTCTTGTTGATGTTTCCTCCTTGCCTGACATTTGCAGTCAACTCGATATCCTTTGACAGAATATCCTCTGACATTTGGCTGGGTTGACACATTTAGCAGTGGAAGAGAATTTATAATCAACCTTTATCCCATCAACCCTTTGTATATGAATCATTTCTTGGAGAAAAAAAAACAAGTCATGAGAAGAAATGGCATTGTGGGAGTCTTGTCTACTTCACTTCAGTTGTTTGTGGGTGAATGTGTGTGTGGGTGAAAAGCCCTTCTGGCAAGTCTTGAAAAGAAAGGAACCCCAGCCAATCCGGGGGGAGTTGAGCTTTCTTGAAGAGTTGAGTTACTCCATCTTCTTCTTTTTTCTAGCAAACAGATCGTTTTCAAGTTCCCATCTGAACTCCTCACAAGGAAATGGGCTATTTAATTTGAAAATAATCAAGCCCTGTGGGGCAGTTTCTTTAAGCCTGCTCTATTCACCTCTATCAGTTCTTTTTTCTTACTTTCCACTTCAAGTTGTTGCTAATATGAATAAATAATTGCCTGAACCAATCCATTAAAGCTGTTTTCTCAGAATTACTTTTTCAGTAATTATTCAAATTAACATTTGCAGACTCGGATGGACAATGTGTTCATTATGACTCAGTCAACAACTCAACTCATCTTGGGATTTTTTGTGTATTCAGCTAGAATGCTTTATGTCCATTTCATAACCTTTCACTCTATTTTGGATTAAAACCGGCATGAAAATATTTTGAGGTTATTATAGCTCTGAGCTGGTGTTGTCTTTATTTTATAAATTCTTCAAACCACTAAGCAGGAGTAAGCAGTAGTCACGAAAGTTGGATGTTTTCATGTTTCTTTTCATGTAACCTCATTGGTCATGGAGGAAACTGCAGAAATGTCTCTCTGTGACCTCTGGGGACCTCTCAAGGCTATAAGCTATTTTAGTGGTAAGTTTGTAAAATTAACAAATAGATAACAAGTTCACAATTTTAAAAATACATACAACAAACCCTGCCTATTCACTGTTTAATATTTGTAGATTTTTTGTGGTGTATGAAAGAAAATTCTGCTGGGGAAACTTAAATACCTAAATGCAATGCTACTTGATATGATGTTGGCTGGTGTTTGCTAGCTAATGTTCCAATGCTGAGGAGCATAGAAACTAAAGGTTGTTTCATCTAGTTTAGTTCTGGTACTGGGAACACAGAGCAAGCATGTCTCTGAAGACACGAGTACATGCTCCCTATTTGACAAGTAAATCAGAAATGCATTTAGGAGGGTTTTAGAATTTATAGTTTGACTAACAGGGAGCCAGTGCAGTTAACTCTGTGTGAACTCTGGCAGCTGCATTTTGGAGCTGCAGTTGCCTGATTGAGTTTTTTAGAGAAGCTGATTGAGTTGCATCACTGTAGCTTCACCACAAATCTGCAGCTTTAAAACAAGTTTTTCTGATATCTCAAATATCTGACACATTTATATCAAAAATTAGAAATGGATCTCTTCCAGAAATTATGTGGAATCTGCTTACAGCTTCAGAACCAATGCTTGCTTACAGATAATTCATCTAAGGATTGAACAGTGCAGAAGCACATAAACATGGAAATTAAACTTATCTAAGATGTCTATAACGTGCAGAGCTGCACACAGTAGCCCTTTGAGACCTGTAATCATCTAACAACACCTATAATATTCACGGCAGGAAATAAAAGCTAATTGAAAAAGCTGTACTTTTTTATTATGTTATCAGGCTGATTTAAGAAACACCAGTCAATCAAATTTACCGAGCATGGCTAATCTATTTTATTACTACTGCCGCTCTTTGGTACACAGGTATAAAACGGTTGTATAATGTGACACATGGTTAGAGCAGCAGCTTTTCTTTTTTAAACATGAGTGGGCTGGTGCCCAGCTGCTGATATAATCCAGTAATTGGAATGTGTATTTTTAGTCATAGTATTGAGGATGTGTTTTTGATTACATGTACTGTAAATTGCAGATTTTTCTTCCACCCTTCCAGACCATCATTACTGTGTACAAGGCAGGAAGACTTGGCCTGTGGTACAATTATTTGGTTTATTGCTGTCATAATCTCCAAGAGGCAGCCATAAAATTCTATGCAAATTCCTTAAATGCTGTCATAAACTGTGCCACATCACAAAGTAAATCAGTTGATTCAGTGTATCTGGAATTATGGGGGCCATCTGGAACAAAATGGCAGTAAAGGCAGAAATGACCAACCATGAAAAAGGCACCTGTCTTTTTGCTCTGCCAAAAGTTCCCCCACTGCACACCTTTGTGGAACATTCAAAGCATGGCAATGTAGTTTGTCAGGACATGAGATGAGGACTAAACGTCCGTAAATTATTCATTCCTCCCATTGCAAAGGCTGGAAGTGGTTTGAGAATCAGTTGGTTTCAGCTAGCCATAACATCATGTCTTACGAGGAGTGATGTCTTAATTAGATGACTGCAGAGATATGAACATTTTTTGCCACATCACTGATGGGGAACACTGTGTCATCACAGAATAATTTGCTGAATTTTGGCTTAATGCATTATGGGTAAGAGGTAATGTGTCATGTGTTGCAGGTCATCATCGTCCTAATAAATGTCAGTCAGAGATCAAGCATATTATACAATAAAAACTCAATGTTTATAATCACAGTTTATATATATATATATATATATATATATATATATATATATATATATATATGGCTTTCTTTTGTTCTATTTGCTAAATGTCAGAATAAAGAGAGAGAGCGTTGTTTATTTACTTCAAATTCAAAAGTTTATGTATATACTGTTTAATAGTTTTAGGGTGTGTACACACCAGGAAAGTCCTTTGGTCTGCTTGTTTGGTTCACACCAAAAGCAAATGTTTTTTTGTTGTTGTTTTTTGTTTGGTGCGGTTTGCTTCCTCACTATGCTTTCTTACATGCGGACTATACAATGTGTGTGAATTGTGAGACAGTTATTTTTTGTTTTTAAGCATATGCACTGACTGATGGCACTTTTAAAATGTCGTTGTTCTTGTGACAATGACAATAAAGATTTATCTTATCTCTTATTGCTGCCATTGGACAGAAATGATGGGGGCGGGGCAGAACTGAAGCCTGTAAAAATCACACTGTAGAAGTTCTGCTTGCTGGAAGTTGTGCACCCTTGTGCTGTTATTACAGCTGCAATAGCATTTTGAATGTTGAGCAGATCATACAACGCAGGTTATGTGATGAGATTTTCTTAATTTTGGAACGGCGATAACCAAAGCTGCTGCAAGCTGAATGAGACAAGATGCTGTACCTGTTCTGACCCACAACATTCTGGCAGCAGCATCGATGAGCATACAATTTCTAATCGGGTATGATTTCATTACAATCAATTATAGGGTTAGTAACTATGAAGAACTAATTTTCACCATAATCTCTGTCAATGGTGGCTCATGAAGTCCAAAAAGATGTGTATTTCTTTAGTTGATACGGTTCGAGGCCGGTTTGTATTCACACCAGAAGCAAACCTTACCAGATTTAGTTTGGAGTGGACCGAGACCATCTCAAAAAGTGTGTCTCAGTCCAGATGTTTTGTACACCAGGGTGTGCTAGAGAGTAGAGCGTATTCACACCTGCATACGTTTTCTTCCAAATGTAACAAATGTTATGTCTGCAATAATTAAGGTCTTTGTTTCTCTGGGGTACGGTTGACTATAAAAGGGGAATGACAATAATGACAATTTCTTAACAGCTTCAGTTAGCATCTCTAAAAGATCTTTTGCTTTTGGTCTTCGAGCAATTCACACATTTTGCAACAAAACATCATTCATCTCAAGAACAGTGAATCTGTTTCTTTCCTAAATGACTCGATCGCTAAGCATTCCCATGTTGTTTACACTCCATATAATTGTTTAAAGAGATAAACATGGTGTGTTCAGGTATCTAGAAAGCGAACCAAAAGGTGTATCTAAATCCCAAACCAAAAGTAATAAATGTTCTAAAATCTCTCTTCATATTCCTACTTAATAAACAAAATAATTTTGCTTGTTAGCTAATCCAGACCAATCGAAAATGGGGACGGTTTAGTCTGATTTAATGCAACAAAAAAATTCCCTTTTACACAATGTATTTAAAAATATATATATGTTCAACTGTATCCTATCAATACACCAGTATGATCTCAAGTATTCTGTTGCTGTTCATATTGGCCAATATGGCCCTGTGGTTTTATTTCAGCAGATGAAGCATAATTTATGCAGAAGTTAGATGGTTATGCTTTTATTTAGATGTTGTAATCTGCACCCGTCATGCATTATTGCTGCATCCAATATCCATAAGAGTTCCAAGACATACCTATATCTAGAAATAAATCCTTTCAGTCCACACTCCTCTTAGTAATGGAACAGCATTAGTTTAAATAGCTCAGAGGGAAAATTTTCACAAGTGCTCTTAAACAGATTTTTTGTGTGTTTACATGTGTTCCTGTCTGTAGTGTTCTCTGCCATCAGCACTTTGCTAAAACAAGTTATTTGTAGTTGAAGCCGTTCATGCTCAGACGGAGGTCTCTCATCAGTAGCCAACAAAAACAGAATGGCACAAAACAGGAAATGGTCATATTCATGCCTCCAGCAAATATCCCAGCATGAATACAGGAGAGTAACTTATTTGAAGTGGTTAAGTAAATGTAATTTCACCTGCTTACAACAGATGCTGACAGAATGTCTTTTAAAGCCACTGTACTTGGTCAAGTTTAATAATGTTTAGGAAGGTTTTAAGAACAGCTGCATGCAAGGTGTCAGCATCTTTGTTTTTTTAGGGCTTTTTAAAGTATAATAGGCAATAAAAGTTTAAATGTTATTGCTTTTATTAATAGTACCAACTTCAAGACTAAAAACCACCTTTCATCTATTAGTACTCCTCAAGCTGACTTTTTTAAAATTTTTGCTAAACCTGCATTCATCTAACATTTTCCTAACATAAATGATCTGAAGTCAGATGTAAATTCCACCAAATATAACGAGTAACGATATAGTGATTGACAATAATTCAATGGTATGATTCATTCATTCTCTGTTCCGTGGTGTCTGCTGGTGTTGGTTCATTGTGTTTCTGATCTCCAGAGTCAACACAGTGATCTGCCAGGAGAAAGCAGATCTCCTGGCAGAAGAGAAAAATCAGCAGACATGATTCTGCTGATTCATGTCAGCAGAATCATGTCCTTCTGCTGACATGTTTTATGCATATGCTAATTTCATTTTTCAGCAGGACTTGCACTCACTGCCAAAAGTACCAATGACCTGCTTTAAGGACAAAAATTAGTCTGACCTTAACATCACTGACAATGTAGCTGTTAAGGGAAAGACCAAGCCAGACTTACTGAAGGTTGTTGTAAAACATTCTTCTTGACTTCTGAGCCAAAGCTCTATACACAGCATGGGTGAAGTAATGCAGGAAAAAGGAACCCTGACAAAAGCACTGAGTTTATAAACTGCACAGTACCTGGACTGGAGATATGCTTTATCCTTCATTTTTTAGTGCTTAGGTAAAAGCTTGTTGACTTATATTTGGCATGTTTCAGGTTAGACTTGACCTGCTCCAATTTATGAGATCTTTGCTATTTTGTTCACTGAGTTTAGAAACCTTTCTATGCATAAATGTTCAAAATGAAGTGGCTTATCAAATAAGCATCTGAAAATATTGAACAGTTGCTCTCCAGCAAGAAGAAATGAAGTGATCTGTCCATGGTGTACCCCACCTCTTGACCCCAGTCTGCTGGAGATGATCTCCGGATTTAGATGATGAATGGGAATGTTACAGTACTGAACTGAAAATGAGCTGAAAAACCTTGTAAAATCTGAAATCCTTGCTAAATACATCAAGAAATTCTAATTCTCTGTAGTGAAGTGTTTGTTCAACCCAGTGGTGGAACTTATCTCACCCTTCTAAGGGTGTCAAGGTATTCATTTTAAGCCCCAGCAGATGCAATTTGTTTATTTTTGCGTCTTTATGAACTAAGGCTTGCAGGAATGTTAGCTGTCATAAAAGTGCTTTTGTCTCTAAGTTTGCTTCACTTTCAGTGAGAGTTTACATTTTATTTCAGAGGCATCATCAAAGTGTTTAAATCGTTTTTTACATCTAAGCCTAGTTAATATGTTGTACATCCTTCTGTTTGGTTGGCTTGTTTAAGAGGTTTTCTAAAATTCATTTTCTCCTCAAATGTGTTTTCCTCTGTTTTATCATTTTGACATAAATCTTAATTCAGAGAAAGTTACAACATAGATTCTCCCTATTTCTTTTTTTCTGTAATACTTCATGGCAGTTTTACTCTTCATTTCATTCTTTCTTTGTAATTCCATGAAGTCCTCATCGTGTTTGATTCTGAGTCTGCTGTAATGCCTACATACACAGAAAGTTTGCCAAGTGTTGAAATTGGTTGACTTACACTTGTTACTTTCTGGAAGATTATAATTAGACATCAGTCAAGCCGCCTCTTGGGAATGGTGGTTCCATTAAGTGGAGTTTGCCGTTATCCAGCCCGCGTGGCAGAGCAAAAATTCAACAGGCTTTTACTTGTCAAAACCCCTGCTGAGTTTTCCATCCACAGGCAGTGAGAAGGGGTGTTAAAATGGTTTTCTAATTGATCAATTTATTTTCCAGCATGTTCCATTTTAGGTGTTTAGAATGTGTTTATTAAAAAGGTTCAATCTGTTTTATAATCAACAATCCTAAAGTAAGTAAAGGGAGTTTACACAAAGTCTGCTGCAAAGATACCTGCAGGTCTTTTATTGTGTTAGAAATGATATACATGAATTATTAAAATGTTTAAATAAGTATTTTATGTAAATGTTTTCCTTCAGTCATTCCTTTATTGTGTTTACAGTAAAAAAGGTTATTCCACTACCGCTGGGCATTATTACCTCACTTTAACTTGTATTTATTTATAGATATGCATTACTGAAACACGCTCTGTCATTTAAACTGTTGAAATTACCTGGTCTTTTGTCACACAGTGATAAAATTCTTAATACCCCTTCAGGGTTTTGACAAAAACAGATGATTTGCTTCTTGCTTTTAGTATCAAAAGTCATAGTTGTAAAAAGATCAAATGGCCCTAAGATATGTAGAAAGTGTGGAGTATGACCAGTGTGTTACAATGTGGAGATTGACTACATCCACTTCTTTTTCTGCTGTGCCTTTCAGTCCTGATTGGTTCTTTTATCAAATAACCTCCACCAGATTATTTGTTATCCTGATCTAGGGTTTGGAGTGACCACACCCCAAAGTAATCACCTATCACACTGTAGTAAATTCAGTCCATAAAAAAAAAAAAAAAAACATGCAAAATAAAATAAATGTATCAAAATAAATTTAAAATTAATTTTGTTTTTCAATGTAAAAAAAAACACATTATATATGAACATTATAGGATTTAGCCTAGACCTTCAAGTATTTCATCATGCTTTTAGAGCCTTTTACAATGATCAGCCACATAATATCATGTTCCACTTCTTCCAAGACATTAACATATGCAAAACCAGTTCTCTTTGTTTTCATGTCTCTTGTCATAAAATAATTATAACTAGACATTCCCCAATCAGTATTTTTGTCACAGATGCTGATGAATCATTTCAAATTAGCCATTTGCCCATGAAGAGTCACAGGGCGATTCACGATAAAAACTCTTGCATAAACTCACCCGGCCATGACGTTTTCAACAATATCCAGATTCTGCCAACACATTCAGCAGGAATCCTGTCTTTTTCTTGTTATTTTTCCACATGGCGGTTTTCTTAATGCTTACATGTTTACTCCCTGTTTTGATATGACTTTTTGATAATTCAGCTCCTACAACTACTTTTGTGCACTTGCAGTTAATTTTACTGACAAAACGTGCAGAAAAAATGGTCTTCTGCTTTATAAATGTAGCGTTTGTTTTGAAAGTCAAAGCACCTTCCCTTTTCCCTCACTAATTCTATTAATCTGTCGCATCTCAATTTGCACACAAACTTTGTTTGCAGCCAACATAAAATCAGACAGTAATGCTGGGATTTGAGTTGAGCCAGAGATTCTGATACTACTCACTGTAAAGATCCCATGACCAAGACTCTAATCATGGGATTTGATACTTGGAACTGCATCAGGACTTCCCTTTTTAGAACACCACAACAAACAACATAAATCTTGACAAGAGAAGAGATGAAATGCAGTTGGATGTCGATTGATGCAAACAGTTTGGTGGCAATACTCAATAACAGAAGAGAACCATGAATTTACATGCGCCAAAGCTCGTTTAAGTGGCAGATATGCCTAAAGTATAACTGTAGCATCACATTGTGTTTTGCATTCAGTAGGAAAAAAAGATAAGCTTTCATAGAGGCGGGAAAAAATCCACCCTGACTGTGGCGTGATTGTCTTCTGGGGCTTCTCTGCTGTGTTTGTCAGTGGAAGCCTTAAATCTGCACAAACAAAGGGAGAAGATTGTCACAGGAAGCTGTGAAGTGTCTGAGTTTCAGGGAAAAGGTCACGATAAACAGCTCAAAACATATCCAGAAGAACTCTCAAATACTTGAAAATAATCATATTAAAATGTATTTCTGGTTTTTGAATGGTTCTGGTATTTGAAGCAGGGAAATCAAAGCACTGATTCGATAAACACATTTTGGAAAAAAGCATGAAAACGTTCAGAGTACTAATTAACTTGTCTCTATAAATTATTTACAATCCAAAAAGTTAATTATCTTGACACTATTTTTACTGTTTTGATTAATGCCGCTGAATAAGCAATATTGGATTACGTGGAAACAAACATGAAAAAAGAAGGCAAACAGCGAGCAGCTGCTAAGGGTTGCATTTGCCACGCGCCATTAGTTCTGATTAAAAGCCCCAGTTTCATGATAAAGAAATGAAGACAAGGTGAGTAGATATTTCTCACTGAGTTCACATTTCTGCTGAAATTCTGAGGTGAGATGGTTGATTCTTTTTAAATGAGTGGATTTTGCATCTGAAGGTTGAGTTCTGAATTCCTAACTTTAACATGCACTTAATAAAAATGGTGGAAATGCTTTCTTGTCTGTGGGGATTGTTTAGCAGCCCAGGGTTAACAAGTCTGCTCTACTTATCCAGCGTTTGACATTTCATATGCTTCTTTATCCATTTCAAGCTGTTGGCTTAAATTTGTTTGAATTCTTGCTGCTGTTCAGCTGCTGGTTGTATGTGCATAACAGATTTATTGTTTTTCTGAAGTAAATCTGTTCAATCAAAGTGATGAATGTATTTGTCACACATCACACAGAACCAGATGTCTGATTTTGTCTCATTGTAAAGAAAGCTTTGTCACTAATTACTAAACAAGAAATGAAGAACCATACAATTTACTTTCGTCTAAATCGATGTTATATTGCAGAAATATGACAAACACATTAAACACAGCCTAGACTAAGAGATCTGTGATCAGTTATTGCAGAAAGCTACACTTTTTTATAAGTTTTCCACATGGTAGCTGAGATAAAATAAGTCCAATTAAGCATCCTGTGAAGCTCTGCTGCATACTGATGCTGAAGGCCTCTCAGGATTTCTCCTTACAGCTGCTTTAGAAATAGACTCGAGGCTTATCAGCCAGAGTTAATGCATTCACTAAGGAGATTTGTAAAAGTATTGCAGTGATCCCAAAATTTCAAAGGTTAATGGAAGCAGGATACAGGTGCATGTTAATAAATTGTAATGTTATTTACAGGCTGACTGTTATTTTACTAGCCGAATTTAAAAATATATATTAATTGACAAAAATGACAAAGTGGTGATTTTTGGTAAACCCACTCCTGAGACCCCAACATGTTTGTAGATGGCTTGGTCCAGCATATTAAGCCAGTTGTCACAAATCTGGATCTGGCTTTTGTTGTAGCAGCTACCAAATTGTGAAAAGATTTCCTGAAAATTAGACAGGCATTTCTTCTATCTGTTTTAAAACTCTTAAACCCATTTGTTTACGCTAACGTTTAACATGCTATAGATGTTGATTTTACATCACTTTTATATTTTTAGATGATTTTCATCCTGCTTTTTAGGCAGATTCCTTGTATTTTGTGACTTTTAATGCTTTTGATTTTTGCTTTTTAACTTATTTAGCTGTACAGCAATTTGTTCCTGTTCAGGTTGTTTTCAGTGCTTATAAATAAAGTTTGGACGGACTGGAATGAAACCTAAAAATGCTTTGAAGAATACAAAGCATCTGCCTTGTGGAATGTACATTCACTGTACAGTATTTGCAGTCAGTAGTCAGCTTCCTTTTTGTGCCACCCATGCTTGCAGTGGCATAAAGACGATCAGCTGATGACTCTGATGAGAGTTGTGGATGCTCAGGTTGCTTTAGCAGCTGCATTTAATAGCTTTGCAAAGTTGGATCTTTTGTCTCTGATCAATGTTCATTTTTAATAGAAAATCCAGTTTCTCAGAAATAGAAAGGTGAGTGGAATGAAAACAAAAGGTACTCAAGCAACAGGAATATGGAAGCCTTGAGAGGATTGGGAAGCAATGAACATTTTAACAGTTTGTCGGAAACTCAAAGCACAGACAGCAACTACAACTTTAGAGAGGATGAACTTTATTTTCCTTGGTACACACTCACATTTCTTTATCAAAATCTTTTTATTGGTTGAATTTAATTTTCTATATGAGGAATTGCATTTTCATTTGCTGTAAGCCATATTCATCAAAATTAACAAAAAAAAATCCTTGAAATAGATCATTATGTGTAATAAATCTTAGCTTTCCTTTCTGAATTGAAATGCTAAAATAAATACCTGACACTTCAATGTTATGCACAGGCTTGTTCTCAGGAGAACAAAGATGAGTATCCCTTCAAATAACGTATTTTTCTCTGCCAAAACACTGTTGTTCTTTCCTGAAAAAAAAAACCTGTTAAGAACTGTAGCACAAGAATTAATCCTCTAGAGACCGCTCGTCGTGTCGGTGATCGACTCTGTTGAAAGTGTTAAAATAATTTAATTTAAGTGGAGATGTTCAGATTGCGCATCAAAGGTGTAGAATCTTATGTTTTAGTTCTTTATCAGCATGAAGTGATTCATACTGATGAATTCACCTATGCAGTGTGGCGGATGATGCAGATTTGAAGTTAAGCCATCAAAGCAAACACAGATCTGCTTGTTAGGTTGAAATTAAAGGATGTGAAGCTGAGATAAACAGGGTCCAGATTGTAGTCTTTTTCATTATTTTTTTATGATGAAATACAAATATAACATGCAGAAAGAGTGCTCATGATCAAAATTATTTAAGGTCAAAGCATGAGAGTTTGATTAGAAATCCTGTGTTAGAGTCGAAACAGAATATTAAATCATCTTGGAATATTTTATTCTTTTCTTCTTTTAACCAATTTGGTTTTAAGATCAAACTGTTTCCTGTAGAGTTTTAAAAGTTTATTCATAAGGCACGTTTTCATACAATGTAGCCCAACAAACATAATGTGATTTATAGAATTTAAAACCAAAGAAAACATAATGTAGCTCAATCACTTAACAAAATGATGAGCCAAGTAAATAAAGTGATTGTAATTAACTTTAATAGAGAGTAATGATATCATGAGAAATTCCCAAGAGACAATATAAACGTCATGAAAACATCACAATTCTACATAAAAACTCTATAGGGGAAACTAAATGATGAGATATAAAATATAAGAGAATTAAAACAGAAAATTATAGATTATATTACAAGATCAAATTGAGTATGAATAAAACCAAACAATTAAAGTGAAAACTTGCTTCACTTTAATTGTTTAAAGTGAATTGTACTTTAAAAGTAGGATGAATGTGAAATGGAAAAAAATCTAATTTTGATTTAAAATAACTCAATATGTTGAGGTCATTGCCAGCCTTTAACACCAGGCTGCCCTTCCTTTCTCAAATGTCTGTGATAGAAACTAAAACTGAATTTTATACTGATTGGACTGAAGAAAAGTATCTGTCCTCCTTGACATAATATGTTGAAAGTACAGTCAGATGTCTGTTCAGCAGGTCTTTCAGTGAGTATTAGGAGATGCACCAGCTGTGTCACATTCTCCTCGACGTAAACTGAAACTGATCCAGAATATCAGGTACGTCTGCAGAGGCTTAATTACAACAAATGTAGTGAAAATTCTGCATCTGAGTTCTGCTTGGTGTCCGGTTTGAAATACTACATATGAATTGACTTAGAAATCAAGGGCTAGATTAAAAATTTAAACAAAACATTTTAAACAATATATTTATGTACATTATGTACATGTATTCTTTTTATCCTGCAACTGACTTTATCCCAATTAAGATTTTTGTTGCTTTGTTTTGTTCCAGTTTTCAGGGGCAAAAATATTTAAGGTCTGAAAAATGGTGTGACTGCATATTGAATATTATTATACATAATGTGTTTACTACAACTTTCATGTATAAGAAAGACCGTGTTGAGATAATGGCTGTTTTTGAAGCCTGTGATCAAGTAACTGTTTCTATAATTTGTGTTGACTCATTTCACCTCTGAATACTAATAATTATTATGGCCACATTGAGTTTTCATGTATTTTTGCTTTGAATTTCCTTGTTTCCGAATTTTTACACATTTTAAAATGAAGTGCAAACGCATGAATTGTCGTCATTTGCACTTCTTTTTAAATGCTTTAAGTTCATTTATGGTTCAAGAATCTTTTCAGATAATTTATGCAACTAATGACAAATGGGGGAAGAAAAACTGCAGATAACATTTAGAAAATATTCCAGCATTAGAGTATTTACAGTATGGTTTCTGTATGCATGATTTCTGCTTTACAAGAAGAAATTCATAATATCATGACATTATTCTTGTAATATTATGACTTTATTCTCATACACGTTTATTCTTGTAGTATTATGAATGTAGGATCTTATTCTTGTAATTGTATCTGTTTATTTTTATTACGGTGGCTCTGGTACTCTGTAAAAGAAAACATCTGCCCTAAGTATTGAAGTTAAAAATACAATTTTACAAAATAAAATATGTGAAGTTGAAGTAAAAACAAAACTTGCATAAGTTTGACAATCACCAAAAAAGAAATAATCTTAGAATTCCAAAAAGACCTGAAATGGAAATAAAGCTCAGTCTGATTTAATCTCAGATGTTAAGGAATAAAAAATGCATTTTATGGCATGCATCTAAATATCTGCTTTCAGCGGTTCAAACTATCAGATAAAGAAATGACATATCTGTGTGAGCTTAGTAAAAATGAATGTCATAGAGACGAAGAGAAGTGTGTTAGGACTGAAAGTTGGTGAAGAGGAACTGAGTGAGTGAGTGAGCAGCATTTGAGAAGGAGTTCAACGGAGCATGATGGAGGATGGAGTGAGAGGGTTGGTTAAGCAACCTTGGTGTAATTTGTCTTCATGCTGCCGGCCCTTTGCACCATCCTCTAGTCCCAGGCTGTTTTTCTCTGACAAGCTTGTTGCCTCTAGAACAATTGGTGATTTACCTCTCACCGTGTCACTGACCAGCATCCCATCCTGGGAGAAGTGCAGAGTAAATCAAAAGTCTGGACTTTCCCGTTAATCACTAATTACAGTTTGGATGGTGGAGGTTGATCCCTCCCAGAGGGCTCAGTCCCTCCGGCTTCAAATCAACCCGAATGCTACTTCTTCCACTGATAAATCTCTCACAGAGGTGGAGCTGGGCCGAGCCACCTCCAGCTGCTCAGACTCCCATCTCCCTGAAGAGTTTCTAATTCAGGTCGGATACTATCCCTCATTTTTTTTTTTTTTTCCCTCCACTACTTCCTCCACCGAGCTGCTAAAGCTGTGATGGAGCCTGCCTGGTTGACAGTCTTCCTACTTTCTTCTTTAAATTCTCACTATAACTTCACACATTTCTATCCCCTCAGGGATCAGCGGCAAATCGAGTTTGTTGCTCGCAGCGTATTCCAGAAGCATTAAGATACAAGGAGGCTGTAATTGAATGGTTAGGGAGGACATTATTGAAGGAGATTTTGTCAGCATATCCACCCACTGCAACCTTAGCACATCAAAGAGCTCCAAATGGCAACATTGGGTGTGGATGTGCTCAGTTATCAGTGTTAGGAGAAGGACAATTATTAATGTGTGACTGATACAAGATCCATTTTTTTAATTCTTAACTGGCTTTAATCTTTTATCTTTATTTTTTCTACTGTTGCTAAGATTAAATGTTTCATCCCAAGGTAGTTTGTATGCTTTTAATTTTTTTTTTTTTATATGTGTGAAATCTCTTCCTTATATTGGATACTCTCCCAAACTATCATTGTGAAATGTAACAGTAACACTATCAGCAGATGTCAGTGGTTAAATATGGAGGAAACAATCTTTAACTAAGGAATATTTTTTTCTGTTTCACTTTTTTTTGGTTATTTTTACAATTCTTCAGATTTCAGAATTCCTATGTGTTAGTATCCTATGTGTTGCATACTATGTTACAAACACGAGAAGTAGATTTTAATTTCCAAAAAAATAAAGTGTAATATGGAACAAGAGCACAGCAACAGAAATGTGTTTTTACTAAATTAATTATTTGAGAAAATGCAAGCTATCTACAGAGGAGGAGAAATTGATACTTGTTAACAGGTTACCCAATTCTTAAATTGGCTATAGTAGTGGAATATATTCAAATTGGTAAATGAATCTTTAGTAAATCTTTGTCAACCGATAAGTGTTTTGAAACTAAATGAAAAACTGGGGGGTGAAAAACATTCACACCCCAGTGAATGTGTGAACACAGAGGTGCTGGTATTTTGATGTGTTAATGACAGCCAATTGCACACATAGCCTGATGTAGTGAGGTCATAATATTACCTGTTATCATAATATTGCATATAAGAATGATCTCAAAACGTTAGTGTGAATCAAGGCAGTTTATTGAGAGTGAGCTGAAGAAGCTAACACCTGCAGTTCCTGCTGTGTGGAGTCTGGGATTCCTCAACGGGGGAAACAGATAGGAATAATTTGATGTAACAAATTATTGACACATCAGTAATTGCAGATACAAATTGTATTAATTTAATATATTCCTACAATTTTCCAAAGATTGACTGTGAAAGGACTGTAAAACCTTTGATCCTCTTTAGAGTTGTGCTGAAAGTAGTCCCAGTTTTTCATGCTGATAAGCCGAAATTGTCAACCACTCAAACACCAATCTTCATTCAATAAAGAAAAATTAGTTGCATCTTTACTTAAAAAGTCTCACTCTCTTTTGTAGATCAACTTTTATATACATATGTAAGAACCAGAGTCTCCTCAACCCCTTCAATGACTTTTGGCATTAAGGATTTTTGGGACAAGAACATAAATGCTTTTATCTACATGTATGTTTTAATGAGTAAATGTAACATTTTCCTGACTTTTTTTAAACCTGTGGTCTCACTTTAATTGCAAAAATCCAATGCCACAATCAATTCTGAAGTTATTTTTTTCTTTAGCAATGCTTGATTCTGAATTATACTGTATATGCTGTGGACTGTGCAGTAACACCTGTAATATTTGATGCAGTCTGATGTAAGTACTTGCCAATGCACCAGCCTCTAGGTGCTCATCACGACTGGTCTTTGCCAGCCGTTACAGAGGGGTTGGCTGAGAGTTGTGGTCATTATGGAGCAGGACAGGAACTGTGCTGCATGTGTTTGGACTGCAGAATGATAGAACAGGAATGTTTTTAGTTTGTTCCACTGTAACTAATTGACTACTTTTAATTCATGTAATATGTCAAATAAAATTTTAAGGCAAGACTTTTAATTAGGTGTTTATACAACCTCACAAACTGAGTTCGTTGGAAACAGCATAGTGATTGCAGTTTCTTCTTGGAACGAGTCGTCTGATGTCTCCTGTCTGACTGGTGAACATCTAAAAAGTTTTCCCAGTTCTCAGTTTAGATGCAACAAAATCACAGATACAGCATACCAAAGGCAAGTTTAAAGACATGAGAAGCCACTGGTCTCCGAGCGACAGCAGTCTCACTTTAATTAAAGGTGCTTGCATCGTTATTCTCCAGGCTGTGGCAAGTGAGCACTGTCTGTTGGACCTTCTCTTTCATTAGATTTTGTATTTCATGCCCTGAGGAGCAGAACAAATTGAGTCTCTGTTTCCTTTTGCTCCATTGTTCATTACCCAAGAGAAAGATTAAAAATCATCATCTCATGGACCACATTACATAATACCAAAGAATGAATGATTGTACACTGCCCTTACGGTCTCTTCCAAAGCACCAGGTAGCAAAGCTGTCCTACCTTCTGACCACCAGGTCTTTTATAATTAAATCATGAATGCAGAGAAGAGGAATGTGGTAATTCTGGTCAGTTGAACAGATGTACAGATTCTTCTCTTAGCCCCTTTTCTTAACTAAGAAACAACAAAAAGTCTGTACTTGTGTTAATCTTGCAGGACAGCAAGCATGTTTAAAAATAAGCCAGCTTCAAGTTACAAAGCAGCACAAGTAAGATGAGATGTTTGCAGTCAGCAGAAAAGAAGAGCAGCTGCTTCCTGAATGAGTTGGGTTTGTTTTCATGGCCAAGGTATCAAAAAATTGGAGCTGTAAACTTATTGACTTTCAGTAAATATTTGAAAGCAAAGAAACACAATAAAAATGAGCAAAAATGAGCAACATTATCTCAAAAATTAGATAATGTTTTATCTGACCAGGAAAATGAGTGATCTCACATTTATTGTCTTTTAGCCCAATTTATTTACAGTTTTCTGTTACTTGTGTTAAGAGGTGGGTAATAACTAATTACATTTACTTCAGTATGTTCTTGGAAAAAACACCTTTTTAGAAGTTGTTTTACTTCCCATTTTACTTGAATAATATTATTCTGAAGTATTGGAACTGAAGTACATTTTCTTGTTACTCTGTTCCCTCTCTTAAGAACAAACCAACAGTCTATCTTAAAGCAAGACTTCAAGCTTCATTAGAGCTCGGTGATATGGCTAAAAAACATATTATAATATAATTTCATATCAGTTGGTATCAAAAACATTATTCATTTTTACATTAACCATCCAAAATACTACCAAACTGGTGATGTAACCTTTTGTTTCCTCTTGGGCTGACGCTCCTCATAATTCAATTGTTTTGAAACGGGCTGCATTTCAAAAATAAAATTCTTTGCTGTCCAACTGAAGCGTCCTCACACCAGCACTTTGAAGACGACCACCAACCACACACTACATTACTTTACCTTCCTCTGCTTGAATATCATTTCTTACCTTTGTTTTTTTTCTCCTAAACAGATGTTTACCTGCTGAACCTCCCAGATGAGCAGAAAGTCAGTGTCACAACAGTTACCGTTGGACAGAGCGCCGTGATGACCTGCGCCATCACAGGAGAGCGGAGACCGCCTATTTTATGGAAAAGGAACAATCAGTATCTCAACCCCCTGAACCTGGAGGACCTTAACGTAAGAACTTGTCAATATTTTACATTTTTTAAATTGTTTTAAACTTCAATGCAGAATGTGTTCACTGAGTAGTCATAACTTAATTAAAAAGTTATGAGTGGCTCTGGGTAGAAAGAGGAAGGGATATTACACAAAGCAAGCGGTTTAAAGATGAAGGAAACCTTTAAATTCTGATCTAAGGGTTTCTGATAGGGATCAGCTGATGTGAGATTTTACAGCTTAACCTTGATGTATATAAGAATAACCTAGTCTATTTTTTTGTTCTTCAATACAGAAATGCCACATTTATTCCTACTTGCTGAAGGAATAACTGACCATCAGTGAACAGAAAAAGGTTGAGGAGTGGCAGCACTCTGTTAATCCATGCCAACATGAAGATCTTTTCTGTCATCTCATTAAAAATTTTACACCAAAGGGACAGCTTTTTAACGCTTTGCTGTCCCTTTATAACAGGTTGTATTGAATCAATCAGATCAACTCATATCTACCAATATGATCATGAGTTACAGAAATCGATCATGGAACAAAGAGATATGACTGCCCTCGTTTCAGTCTCCATGTGTCCCTATGTTGGAAAGATGGACACTAGAATTGCTCTGGGAGAAAGCCAAGCTGTCATGTGAATGTTTGACATGTACCACATACATAAACATTATTATAAACAAGAAAGCCGCTGTCATAGAAACATTATTCCCTGATGGCGCCAATCTATTTCAGAAGGGTAATACCTCCTGTCACTTGGCAAGAAATGGTTTGATAAGGATCTGAGGAAACATGACAATGAATTTAACTTGATGTGGCCTTCTATCCCCCCAGATCTCAGTTAAATCAAGATATGTAGGACGTGACAGAAAAATATGTCTAATCCATAGAGGCGCACCTGTCGCTGTACAGAACAGAAATGTTATTTCAGCTTCACTCTTACATTACAGCAGAGCCTCAGAGGTCCTTTAATCTAAACAGACTGAAAAAGGTTTGACTTCTCAGAATTTAGTGGGTTATTGTGTAGTTCTGATGATTTCACATATCCATGTGTTAAATTATCATTCAGTCTTTGTTATATCACTTTTATACACATTTCAGGTGGACAAAGTACTTTAAATAAGGCAAACAGAAAATGATGAATAAAAACAATCAAAGAAACAAAACAGTTGAGCTCAAAAAGCTCAACTGTTTGAGCTAAAATGCTCAAACAGTTGAGCTAAAAACTGTTTTGTGTTCTTCTGAAGAAGAACACAAATTGTACATGAATCTGTAGCTGTACAGGCGTGATGCAGGTTTATCTGCGTGGGACAATAAAGACCATCTGGGCTGATGGACAGAAGAAATGCAGCTGAGTTGTTGAGACATCGGTACAGAAATACAAATACTAAAGAGCATAGATTCTAATACACTCATAAGAGAATATAGTCAAAAGTAATTAAAAAAAAATAAAAAGAAATTAAACAAATTGACATTCGAGTTAAACAGCTAATGGGTTTTATTAATTGATCAATAAAACTCACTGAATAAGTAAATAAAATGTATTCAACCCTTAAAGCATAATAAAATTACAACTGTAATTAACTTTTAAAAACCTTAGTAGATATCTTTTGCCTTCATAGCTTCAGAAAGAATTTTCTCCAGGCAACAACCAAAAATAATACTTCACTATCCAGTTTTATTGTTCAGTTGTCATCAGGATGTTTTTCAAAAGACCCGAGGAGTTTGGATATGTAATATAAGGAACATGTTGAACTTTAATTGTTAATGCCTTTGAAAAATCATTTAAAAGCCATTGCTGATTGATTCTAAAATATACAGATAGCCATAGCAGAGACTTAAAAATGGTGTGGCGTAATCTCTCTCTTTTTTTTTCATTTTTGCAACCAAATTCTGCAGTAGTTGAAGAGACGCTATCTTCTCTTTTAAACAGGACAAAAAACTAGACAAATTAGATTGCAACTTAGATTATTAACAATCCTAAATAATGCTAACTTTATTGGATAATCTCAAATATGTAGTATTTACAATTTGGTTAGTTTCATCATTTCAAAAGCTTCTCTGCTTTAAAGTTGTACATTAAAAATAGGTATGTAGTCAGGAACCCCAGAGATCCTGAAGTTGTGCTTCTTTAAATAGTTTTTAGCAGCAATCTTAAAAGCAGTAGAAAATATAAGTATCTCGTCATTCTTTCAAAAATCTGAAAACATTTTCTATGATGGATCTAAAAAGCAAGTTTTCAGTTGTACTTGTGAGATAAATGCTACACATACTAAGCAAAAACCAAGAAAATTCTGGGGTTTCTTTCACCAGCGGAAAAGGAATCCACAGACCCCTGTTCTGATGTGTATTGGCAGTAACTAACAATTTTAGCCTATTTTGTTTTACTATTGGTTTGCCTTTGTGTTGTACGGCTGACTATAATTCAATATGTCAGATTGTGTTCTTGGTGACTGTTTAGAAAATGGTGGGAGTGACAGAGACAAAGAGAGAAGATGAAAGGGGATAGCTAAGGGCTTCAGCCCTAGAGGAAGGACCTTCTTTCATAACTGTGTGTGTGTGAGTGTGTTCATCTGTATGCACAGCCCCAGACTGACATTTGTTTTACTTTCTTCCACATCAAAAGAAGCAAGAAAACTCGTGATGAAGTTCAGATTGAGTTTCCATTTACCTTAAACTTTTTTTTTTCAGAAATCACTAAGATGAGTGTGATATTACAGTGCATAATTAAACCAACAGTGGCACAGTAGATACAGTGAATCCAGCAAAGCCACTAAAGTTATGTTAAATGTTGATGACCCTTAAATTGAGTAAGAGGCACCCAGCTGTTGCCAGTCATCTTTTGCACCATGAGCTGCTGGTTCTGTTTGTCAATGATGTGTGTCGCCCATAAAAACCAGTGCTCAAACTGCTGGTATGAGTCCCACAGCTTCTCTGCTAAATGCTTCATCCTGTCATTTTTTTGTGATATATTTCTGCCTTTAACAATATGAGGGTAAAAATAGTTGTAAACTGAAAACGCTGTAAGTGTCTTTAGAAGGATTTGCAAAGTGAGATGAAGCTTTGCAGGGTCAAAAGAAGCTTTGAAGTGTTTTTTTTTATTATTCCTGGCAAACAACTTTTTCTCTTCGTGTTTTTGTAGGTTCAATACAACTAGCTTTTGTTTCATCTTTTTGATATTGCCTGAAGACACGCAGTAGAGTTCGGTGTCCTGAACATGGGTGGTCTCTGTCTGCTCTTTGCACATACTTGTCTGTTCCCTGAGTGATTTATATCAGATCTTGCTCTGTGTATTTTTAATTCAAATGTCAACTGAAGGATGAAAGAGTCTGCTGTCAAGAGACGTTCATTATTCTAGGAAAGGCTTTGTCTGGGGTTTTTCAGTAATGACAATAATGACTGCAAAATTTAAACACCAGTTTTTCATCTCTTGTGTTTTGGACACAATTTTTTTGCAGCTTCCTGCATGGTTTGATGGATGGAAGAAATGCATTATAACATTATAATTTATATAATATATAGCACCTAACAATGCAACATCAAATGAACATGCTTTCAGTTGTCATGAGAAATGGGTCTGAGCTGTGGTGCATCCTTCTATCAGTGGCTCTCTAAATCTTGCTACACCTCTAATGGGTGACTCATTTTCATAATTAGGACACTTAAACATATGGGAGCAGATTTACTGCCCACAGGATTGTGGCAGGTTGATGGTATACCATTTACACATACCAAGTCTACTGGAGGCAATGAAGATTAGAAAAGACTTGCAAATGTACACAAACCGATAACAGGTTGGAAGTTGCTGACGATACTGATTTTAAGTGAGGCAGAACAAGGCTATTTTTCTGGTTATAGGTAGGTCTGAAGCCTTCTTTAAAGTAATATGTATATTCTGGCCTAGTTCAAACAATACTGAATTGAAGAACTGCACAATTTGGATAGAGGTGTGTTTTTGTAACACTTATTTCTATATGTAGTTTAATAATTAGATTTTGGGTTGTTTGGTATAGCAGCTAAGTGAGCTCTTTCAGGTGCAGTCAGAGCAGTTGTGGGACAGAATGTACATCACAGGCGCAGAACCAAGAAGGCAATAAATTACTTGCTGTCTCACCAGCAATACGTTGGTGTGATTAGTTTGCAGCCTTGTCATCAGGCAATTCTGGTTTGTTTTGATTCAAATCCTAAAATGATCAATCCATACAGTTCAACAGCAGAAGATGATGGATAAACCGCCACTGCTCCCACCACACTCTTTCATTGATGATGACAATCAACCAGCAGAATCTCCCTACAGAAGCTCTGGGTTTGCTTTTGCAAGAATGGGAATTCTCAAACTCCCATCTAAAGGAGCTCAATGAACACCAGGAAACCTCTTGAAGTTCAGTTCTTCAATTCAGGATTGTTTGAAATAGGCCAGAAAATACACATTACTTTAAAGAAGGCTTTAGACCTATCTATAACTAGAAAAATAGCCTTGTTCTGCCTCACTTAGATGATTTTAGTATCGTCAGTAACTTCATTTGTGTACATTTGCAAGTCTGTGCTAATCTTCATTGCCTCCAGTAGACTGGAGCTTTGTTCTGACAGGTAATCGTAAAACTGGTGAAACTGTGAAAAAGCTCCTGAGTTTCTTTTGTGATAGAAAACATCACCAAGGCATGAAAATCGTGCAGCACTCTACTGCTATCTCTTTTATGTTAGACTGACAAAAGCAGTCTCTTAGTTAAAGGCACATGTCAGTCCACCTGAACACCCACACACACATCACACTGTCATATTGACACATGTCAATTTGACAATCTCACACATTCAACTAAAAAAACGCAAAATGCCTTTAAGGTGTTTTAGGAAATCTTAGAAAGAGATGCAGCCAGAAGCCTTTAGAGACCCACTGAAGATCCCTGAACTTTACTGTAAAATGTGTATGTATAACGGGAAAATGTGTACGAACTCTAGTTATTTTAAAGGTAGATTTGAGCAAAATATGCTTTAATCAAATCATAATAAAAGGACATGAAAAGAAATTTAAATTAGACAAATGAGACCTTCTTCTTAATTAGTTTTAAAGGATTTAGTAATTTAGATGAAAAGTACATGTTTAATTGGTTGGGGTATTATGCATTTTTATAGCAACATCAAGTAACTATGTTTCCTTCCATTGCTATGAAAATGCTGTTTTATCAAACAAATTACAAATTCAAAGAAATTTGACTTTGTAATTTGACACCTTAAAATTGGGCCTCTGTCTCTTTAAGAAGCTCATACTCTTTCAAACGCTCCTTCAGCATGGCATCATAACAATGCTACACCATTATGCTGTTTACAACCATTCAAGGATCGGAGTCCCCACACCATCCCCTCTCCACACACACTCCCTCCATCCCCACCTTTAAAAGCAGCAATGAAAAGAATAAATGTAATTAATACTTCACTAGGATACTGTCACTAAAAGCTTTGCATTTCTTCAATTTATTCATTTAATGAATGGTTTTGTGTTTCTAGAGCTCTCAGCATGTTGGTTTTCTGTTTGTGGAGTTTCATAAAGTGATTGAGTTAATCTGTATCCTCAGACTGAAAGTACTTCATGTGCTTTTACAACATATGCAGTTGTTTTGATGTTGACACTTTAAAGCCTGACTTTGTAACCTTTGCTGTTGTGTGGATTACCTCTAAACACTAAGAGCATGTGATTCAGCATGATGCACAGCATCAGCTGAACACTGTTGAGATCCGTGTGCAAACCAAACCATATCCAGCTGAACCCCTGATGGACTATGCAGTGGCTTAATCCAGATTTATTTTTGGCTCTCAAGCTTCCAGTCGATCACTGCAGTTCTTTTCATAGACAAGAGTGGATTTCACATGCACCTGGCACCCACAAACACATTCTAAAATGCCTTGCAGACAAATTTAGTATAATTGCTTGTTGGAAATATTTGTGAACATCCACTGCCAACATTGATTAGTCATATTCCTGTGAGTAAATGAGACGTTTACTGTGTAATCCCACAGGCGTTCCCAGTTTAGAACATGGTTATTTTCAAAGTTTTTGACGACGTTCTGATCTAGTAAATTGCACACTAATCCCACGAGGGAGCTGGTATCCTGGAGCCCAATAGAGTCTCTCTCAATTTTGACAAAGCAGCTTACTGTAATTCCATGAAGCTGACCGTTGCTGACTATTGCATCATCATCCAACACTGCCAGTAATTCAGTCTTCACCCGGGGGCCAAGCAAAAGAAACATTGGTAAACTTTAAAAGTGTGCATTTGTGTAAACATTAATCTTACATCTACAATTTAAGTTGTACTTATTAATTTGATGTTAAGAGATGAGCGTGTTTTCTGGCAACGAAGTGCCACGAAGTAAACATCTGATTTTTACTTTTGTTTTGAATGTCTATTTTATAATATATTTACACCTATGATAAATAACATTTTAACTCTTCTGCAAAATTCACCGACTGGAATTCTTAAATAGTATTTCAAAAGAGCAGAAGAAAACTTTTGTTTAACAATAATACTTGTTGTTAATTTGTTGCTAAGAGATGAGCGTGTTTCCTGGTAACAAAGTGACATGAAGTAAACATCTTATTTTTACTTTTGTGTTGAATGTCTGTTGTATATTTACACCAATGACAAAGAACATTTTAACTCTAGCAGGGGTGCCCAAAGTCGGTCCCCGAGGGCCAGCATCCTGCACGGTTTAGTTCTCTCCCTTGTAGTACCAACAACCTTTTCAGCATGAAAGAACACCGACATGAAGGCCTTCTAACGAGCCATCATTGGATTCAGGTGCATTAAACCAGGGAGAGAACTAAAACATGCAGGATGCCGACCCTCGAGTACCGACTTAGGGCACCCCTAATACAAAATTCACCAACTACAATTCATAAGTAGTATTTCAAAAGAGGAGAAGAATTGATTTTTAAACAATAACAATATTTGTTGTTAATCTGTTGCTACGAAATGAACGTGTTTCCTGGTAGCAAAGTGTCACGAAGTAAACATCTGATTTTTCCTTTCGTGTTGAATGTCTGGTTTTATATTTACACCAATGACAAATAACATTTTAACTCTAATGCAAAATTCACCAACTACAATTCATAAGTAGTATTTCAAAAGAGGAGAAGAACTGATTTTTAAACAATAACAATATTTGTTGTTAGTCTGTTGCTAAGAGATGAGCATGTTTCCTGGTAGAAAAGTGCCACGAAGTAAACATCTTATTTTTACTTTTGCAATATTTACCAACTGTATTTTTCTTGTGTCTAAGCAGATGAGCGGTATTTATTATTTGTTTTAAAAACAATGACATTACTTGTTATTAAACTGATGTTAAGAGATGAGCGTGTTTTCTGGCAACGAAGTGCCACGAAGTAAACATCTGATTTTTACTTTTGTTTTGAATGTCTGTTTTATAATATATTTACACCTATGATAAATAACATTTTAACTCTTCTGCAAAATTCACCACTACAATTCTTAAGTAGTATTTCAAAAGAGCAGAAGAAATCTTATGTTTTTTGAACAATAATATTTGTTGTTAATTTGTTGCTAAGAGATAAGAGCATTTTCTAATAACGAACTGCCATGAAGTAAATATTAGATTTTTACTTCTGTGTTGAATGTCTGTTTTATAATATATTTACCACCAATGACAAAGAAAACATTTTTACTTTTCTGCAAAATTTGCCAACTGCACAAGTCTTGTTAATTTGTTTTAGACTATTATAAAATATTATGGTGTCTTAAATGTTGTGGAAAAAAAGTCACCCTCTAATTTTTTTAACCTTTCGTGTTTTTTCAACAGATCCCATCTCAGGTAGGGCTTTCTGCTTTTTGTGCTGTTTATGCTTGGTATTATTGCATTATATTAACAAAAAGCCCACAAAGCTGCAATAGTGCCTGTAACATGCAGATTATACTTAACTCATAACATTTTTAGAGTGAAATTCTCTCTGTATTTAAATAAAAAAATTGTGCCCAGCAATTTCAAAGTGATTGTACATAGTATGCACATAAAGCCTGCAAAAAAGAAGAGTTTTATGTTTGCAGAATTTTGCAATGCTGTAAGTAATATAATTAAATCCACTGTAGCTTTACTCTCTTAGACCAGGGCAAAACTAATGTAACTTATTCCTAGAAAAATTTCCTTTTTGTAAAAGTTTATTTTTTCTTGGCAGACCGACTTCAATGCTTTATAGGGTATTACTTTCATCTCATTGTTTGCCTTCTTAAAAAAAGATTGTGAACTGACTGGAAATTTCTTTGAAAATCTCTCGTCACTGGTGAAGGTCAGCTATCCCATGAGTTGCCCCTTCAATGCCTCTTCAGAGGTGACCCAGCTCTGGCAGCTTTATTAATTATGGTTTCTTGAGGGTTGTGGCCTATTTGTAAATCCTCCTCCACCCGCCCTTGTCTGTCTTTCTCCTGAACGGTCCTACCCTGGCCTGTTCAGTCTGCAGGAAGCTGGGTCCTGCTGATAGTTAAGGTGAGGGTGATGAGGTGTGGTGGAGGAATCATGTCGACAAAGTCTCCGCCGTGACTCGTTCCACCCCTCTGAGTTTCATTTCTCCCCTGCCTTCATTTTTCATTTAAGAAGGTGACACAATATGCTCTCAGCCCAAGAAGCCCAAAAGGTACCATCGATTTCCCCTCGTATTGTGAAGCTCTGATGCTTCAGTCATCCAGGTTTCAGAAGTCAGATTGGAGCTCAGAAGAATAAAATGATGAACACACTGAACACTTGTAAACAGGATGCCTGATGTTCCAAACTTGTCTGTCAACTATTTACTGGAAAATATAGTTTAAAGCTTGTAGGATGTAAGCAAATGTAAAATGAGAACTGTAATTAGAAGTGAGATAATATTTTTGCAAATTAAAACAGTGTTAGGCATAAGGAATGAGAAATACTGAGCCAGATTCAATCTTGTTAGATCATGTCACTTTAGAATGGAAATGCCTTGCCATCTTAGCTTCATTACGGTGGTGCATTTGAAGTTGCAGAACTCTCATTCTTTCAAAAGCACATTTTCATTATGAGCAACTTGGCCTACGTCTACTCAGCAATTTGAGATGGTCATTCAGATTTTTTTATTTTTTTTTGGTGAAATCCGCATTCAGACTTCTGAGTGAACGGTCTCCAACCCCAAAGTGCAGGTTATTGCGACCCCAAAATCTGAATTTTTGGGGTCGAGTTTGGGGTCACTCATTCTTATTCTGAAGAAGAATGGAGACTTCGCAAAAGAATCAGATTTAGGTCAGATTTTTCTGCTGCGCGAATGTAACCTTAGTTTTTCTGTTTCTTTCAGGATATTTATTTAATATATTTTAAATAAAGTAATGAATCACATTCTAGAATGCAGACTAGTCTTCACATGAATTAAACTTAAGAGTCAACTATAACTATAAATTCCTCCTGTTTAAAATGAAGAACTACTTCAATATCTCTTATTTCTCCGCTTTATTTTGTCAAAGACACAGTAAAAGCTGAAATAACTTGCAAAGATTATATTCTGTAATGCAATAAATATATTTTATTTGAAAATCATATTATTGAAATGAAATGTAATATTTTCTGTAGCAATTAAATTTCCAAATTAATGGGGGTATGGATTAAAGAAAACTCTTCATGATTGAAAGAGGAAAAATAACAAATCTATTAAATGAAGCATACTGCTGCAAGCAGACATAGCTAAAATCACAACATACATTTAAAGCAAGAAATAAAATCATTACTGGAGGGAAAAAACTTAGAATCAATGTTCTTTCAAACCCTCCCATGTAAAAGCAGACTGACATAAAACTTTTGCACTGATTGTTGTATTTTGACAAAGATCTTGTGCCACTGCTGGCTGGTGGAAGGGAAGTAATTATGTTATTAATTTGAAAAAGCATATACATAAAACAAAACTTCCTTAATCAGTGTGGTGTAGGGTTTTTATTGCCATGTGGTCTTTACAAGGTGGCATCTGTTCCTCCTCTGCCCGGCGGATTGCATTGTCATCAGGCTCATTAGCTTTGTGGGCTTCCGTCTGCACCGCAGCCTGAACAGTTCATCATTCTGTTTCTCTTCTTTGTTCAGAAATATTTTTCTTTTGCTCTCGGGTTTAATAATCACAACATGGCATGGATTCATCAAGTTTTAGTTATATCTGCATGATCAATGTATAAGTTCTATTTTAATAAGGCAGCCTGGGAATAGTTGCATGTATTCGTTAAATGAGAATGCGATAGGGGAATTACATTTTTTGGTTTTTAAAGGGACATTAATGTTTAAAAAGTATATCTGGAATTATTTAGATATTGTCTTCAGCACTACATTAGCCAGTTGTTGCGCTGAAGGAAGTAAAGAGTGATTTCTGCAGTAATTAATTGTAGCTGCACTCTGAGTCAGATCAGTCATCTGCTGTGGAAAAATGTCATATGAGTAAATGGTTACTTCTAAATATGACTTTTATAGATAACAGGTTTAGCTTTTGTCATGGATTGATGTAGGTTTGCTCCACAATGTGCCTTTGCCAACAGCTGTGATAAGTTTCATTTCCTTTTATTTCCAGATCTCCATCTGTGCGCTGCTGTTTGTTGCATTTTCATTGAAACGGTTAGTTTTCCTGGATTCAGCCACAGCTGCTGTTTCCAGGCTCTGAGAGGTTTGTCCGGGTGATTAAAGCTCTGCCTGTCCTCTTTCTCTGGTAGGATTTTGGGGATGATGGCTCACTGTACATCACCAAGGTGACCACAACCCACATGGGTAACTACACCTGTCATGCCGATGGATATGACAAACTGTTTCAGACCCACATTCTCCAAGTGAATGGTAAGAAGGTTATTTCTACAGTTCCCTCTCTTTAAGTAATTTATCATCATACTGTGACTGCAATAGCTTTCAAACAACTTGAACCTTACTACATTTTAACCACAAACTTTATTGAGTTTTATTGTGATTTTGTCCAATAAGCCAGCATAAAGCATAACGTCCCTGTGAACTAGAAAGAATATGGTTCATGACTTTCCTTTTTGTGCATTTTTTCCTTTAGCAAAATCAAAATTAAAATATGGTAGAGCAGTTGGTTTAATGCTTTTCCTGCAGTAATAAGGTCCTGGGTTTGAATCCTGGCCAGGGACTTTCTGCATGGAGTTTTCATGTTCTTCTTTAGCATATCTAAGAATTGTTAGTGACAGTAGATTGATGGAAAATCTTAAAACGTCTGTCTTAAGAAATTTTAAGACAGACGTTTGTCACCATGAACAAACACTGTGATTATGTTTGTTCATGGTGTTGAACAAACATCACCATGAAGGCTATAGAACACAGCAGATGGATCAGAGAGGATGTTTTGGAAGAGGGGAATTCAAGTTTAGGATATAAACAATATCTGAACTGTTGAACATCTCACAGCGGACTACATAATCCAAGAATTAAAAGTATGGCATAACTACAAACAGAGATGTTTGCCAGCTGGAAAGAGAGCATTAATCAGAAAAGAAGTGACGGAACTGCATCCTCCACTCAGTTGGGAGGATTTGTTGACTGGATTAATGTTAAACATATGACCTTTATGAAGTAGTGACAATTAAAAAAAAAAAACATTGAAAAAAGTGATGAAGTCCTGTTTGCAGTTTGTCTCAAGGCATGAAGAGGGCACAGCTAACATGTTGAAGACGGATCTTCAACACTGACTGGAAGCTTGTAACAGAAGAGAAGGGAGGTGGATGCCAGAAACTAGAGTAATCCTGGAAGAAAACATGTTAGATGCAGCAAAAGACTTCAGATTGCAATGGAGGTTCACCTTCCTAAAGGACAACCATTAACATAGAGCTCTGCTGTGGAATGGTTTAGATTAAGGCATTGTAAGGGGTTAGAATGGCCCAGTTAAAGTTCAGACCCAAATCCACTTAAGAGTTTGTGCCACAGATGCTCTTTATCCAATATGACTGAACTTGAGTAATTTCACAAAGAAGAAAAATCTTCAGTTTCTAGCTTTCCTGCTAGAGGCTTACCTCAAAAACATGCATAAGTAGTTTCAATGGGAGCTAAATATAAAGACAGCACATTTCTCAAGTCTATTTGTAAAACATGTCGGAAAATCATATACTACTTTCCTTCAAGTTCATAACTGCAATAGTTTGTGTTGGTTTATCATGTGATATTTCAATTAAATAAACTGAGGTCTGTCATTTTTACCATAACAAAAAGTAGTTTAAGGCACTTTATGTCCCACAACAGTCCTGACTACTGCAGGCTGTACTCTTTGGTAAAATAAGAGACCTCATAGCTGATGCAAAGCTAAGTGGCTGGGGAGTATTATCAAAGTTTGCTCACAGTAGCAGTAAAATGTGTCAAAAAAGCTGCAAAGTAATGTGATAGCGAGAAAAAAGGTCACTCACAGTTGGTGATCTACCTTGAATCATCACTCAGATCTGCAGCTCACCTTGAGAACGTGAAGCCATGAGCTTCAGCTCATTGTACAGTATATTGCCCGCTCAGCACCAAACAGCAGATGGATGCAGTTAGAAAATATTCCATGGGCTATTTAACTACTGAGGATGCAGTTCTGTCCTCAGGGAGCTGGTTGAAACCAAAAATAAAGCTAGAAAGAGAGTAGATACTGAACTTTAATTACCTGGTGCTGATAAACATAATTTACCTTCTGAAGCAGCTGGAGTTTTATGCAGTTCACACGATGGCAATGAAAACATAAGCTTTGATAGGTTTGGCCTCCAAAACCAAAACGTTCCCTCCAATTAACTATCAGTATGAAGATTTTAGACACTATGCCTTCTGAGGCCAACAGCAATTATAAATTGGTTCGAAATGTTATGTTAAGCTCAGCGTTTAGTTTAATAGTTGGTTGTAAAAGAACATTAATCTCCATATAAAGCATGATCTGAATGCCACAGTTTGCCGTATATCTGCATAAGCAACTGATCGTTTTTACATCTGGAAGGAAGATGCTGACATAATTATTATTGGGTATAATTGGACAAACACTTGACTTTCAACAGATTAGCTAAGCAGTACTAAATGTAGTTTTGCATAGTGAATGTTAAAGAGTCCCTTTTTTAATGATGTTTCAAAATTACATGAACTAAATTACAATAATTACAAATAAAACCTTTAAATTTAACCTTTTAGACTTTGTGGAGAAATTTTTGCCGTTACATTCTGCTTTTAAACCCTGAGCCGCAGGACATCAATATTAAAAGGCTTTCCTCTTTTAGGAGGCTTTTGAGCAGCTTTTCCTACAGCAGCTTTGAGTTTTTAAGCACCTGCCTGTCTTTATTTTTGAAATCTATTTTTCCTGGTTCGGCTTTGCTCAAGAAGTCACAACGTTGATTTATTTGCCGCTAACAAACTCATCAGAGGTTACTTTGTTCAAATGTTGTATATGTGTAGCAATAGAATTCATATTAAATTTATTTTTAGGATACTGGGAGGAACAAAGACAAAGTGTGTTAGTGTTAGTGAAATAATGTGTATGATTAGTGTTTTAGGGTTAGCACAACAAACCTTTTAGTTAGCAGTGCCCACCACTGGTTATGTAGCTATCTGATATTATTCTGACACCGACTGTTAGGCCAAAAACAATTGAAGTTAGCTTGTAGTTAGTTTTCCTTCGACATTATGTGGTTTGGCTATAGAAAACCCACAGTTCTTCAATTAGTTTAGACAAAGAACAAAATTGTTTCTTGCCACTTCGAAGAAAAGAAAGTATTTTTCATAATATATGGACCATCTGCTCAAAAGCAAAACCCACAGTAGATTTTAGCGGTTCAGTTGTTGATTCTGTGCACAAGCCATACAACCCACTTATGGGATGGCATAAACCGTGTTGTTTCTTCCCTTCATTCCAATTGTTTAATAATTCTGTTGTAAAACAAACCCAAAGTTGTTTTTGGTGGATGAGGAGAAATTCCTCATATTGGTGGAGCTCTCCTTTAGATAATCGATACAAACATACTTTGTGTTTTTCGGTCGCCTATGAATGATCAGACATGTATTTAGACATTTGCGGCAAAACTGTTTCTTGGGAAGAAATAAATCCTTTTGATTATGTTTTCAGGTTTCTAGTGATGTTTGAAGATGCACATTGAGTTAAGAGTGTGTGACACAAAAGCCTCTTTTTCTTTCATAAAAGTGTGATTTAGAATTATTTACCTGCTTTTATAACCAACAGGAAGGCAGATTGGTTTGTATTTCATATTTTTACTATATTTAGGTTTTCTTTCTTTAAATATGATATATTTATGGTATTTTTAAAAATCTAATTTTTGTGCAAATTATAGTCTTCAGTGATCCTTTCAGAATAAAAATCTTGGCACTCTTTAGAAAAACATCAACTAATTTTTTAAACATTTTATTCATACTTTTCTTTACCTGCTGCTAAAAGCCTCACACTTCATTCCCGATAAAATACATCAGCTTGATTGACATTGGCAAGTTTTTAGTTAGTTTTTCTTCTAATTGGTTTGGGTGGGTTTGATGGCCCATGTGAATGCTAAAACAGACGTATATTGTAGAGGCCAAAGGTGAACTCATTCAGTAAATGAGACTAAATTTCATGAGGTGGGTGCAAATAAACCACTTTGTAAAGTCAGTGAATATATTCTACTTACTTTTGACAGACAGCTGGATCATTATCATTCTTCTAACAGATTACTGAGAGGTTAATTGTACTGATATACAGACCTTATTGTGCATATGGAGACTGCCAGAATCTTGGGAGACCAATAACTTTGGGTTGTAATTAATATTGTAACTTCCACATGACCTTTCAATGAAAGCTGTCTTTACATTCCCAGTGTAGGTGAAGTCTCAAAGGACCTGTATCACCCTACCAAGATTAGATTTTGTACAACTCAATTAAGAAAGAGCTAAAATGGGATAATCCTAGTCCAAACTGTCAATCACTGTAATACCAGAAAAAAAACTACAAAGGTTCCAAATCTAAGTAAAAATCAGTGACAAAATGTTTGGGAGTCCAGAGCTGTTTTTTAATTTAATTAATCAAAATCAAAATTTCTGGAAAATAAATGGCCTTCATTTATTTAGATGTTAGTATTTGGTTTTACCACCATCCACATTAAGTCCACACATTTCCAATGTCTTGATCACTTTGGTTCAAAATGTGGGTTTTTTTCTCATAGAAAAATAAAATTAAGGCAATGTGACTGCCTCTGAAACTGCAAAAAAAAATTTTTAAAACCACAGTCCACCGTTTTGGGCTTAGTTTGGAAGGTTATATAACTTATGATAAACTGATCTAAACAATCTGTATTTAATCTGGGGTAATCCTGGCTACCTGTGTGACTTAAGCAAAACAAGACCATGTTAATTAATTCTAGAACTATTTTCTTCTTCTAGGTCACATATATAATGATAAATCTTACTGACAAACTAACATTTGTTGGTGAAAAGCATAACAAAGATGCAATAACTCGGTACCAGTTATTGTGTGCACCCCATTACATTAAAATTGTTCTGAACTCCCTTTTGAGTCAGATTTCACATTCAGTCTTTTTGGTTGGAGTCTGATAGCAACATCTAGAGCAGGTAAAAATGACCCACTTTGCAAAACATGCTTCAATCTGTCAGACTGTAAGAACAGATTTTCTGTCAAATGATTTCTGAAATTTGGCAAGATCAGTTCAAACAAATTCTGTTGCTCATTTAGATATATAGTTAGGGCTCTATGTGGTACTGAAAATAAAATAAAATTGTCCTTTAGTTTTCTAGCAAACAATGGTTCCAAAGGTTTTGGGTCAAAGGTGAAAATGTCCTGTCTCAATTCCAGCTTATCCAAGCTCCAATTCCTTTAATAGAAAGGATTTACAGTGCATGATGCAGTCACCACTTTGTTTCATAGTTGGTTTGGGGTTTTATTTTAAATGATTCTTGGTGCTGTTTTGTGTACCGAGCCAACCTTTTGAACTGAGGGCCAAAGGTTCTATTTTTGCCTTCAGACTATCATAAGTTTTTGAGTCGTTGTTCTAAAAGTAACACATTACTTTTTGGTCCAAACATCTAGAGAACACATTGTTTTTCCCTTATAACCTAACCAGCACTTGTTGAACAATGCTGCTGCCCCTTCAGTGATGGCATCTGTATAGGAAATCCTCCTTAACTCGTTTCTGTCTTGGGTTTTACTGAATTTTGGAAGAAATTCCAAAATTGTGTGGTCACAAAAACTCTACTTTCTGCTCCTGTATCTCCTTCTCCTTCTGTAAGCTCCTTCTCATTGATACATTTGTACACCAAAATCATTGACTTTCTTTGCTCTACCTAATGAGCGCAACTGACCAAATGTGAGGAACATGACACTAAGACAGCTGGAGTTTGATTCAGGTTAAACTAGATTTACTATATTTGATGAAAGGTGTGAGCTCTCATCAAATACCAAACACCGAATGCTGAAATTAAATCAAAAGGTGTTTCAACAAGTCTAAAACATGTATTAGTTAGTGTTCACAGTAATGCAACCATGTTATTATGCCTTTTTTTTCCATTTTTGATATTTCCCCCCCTAACATTTAATTGGTTCTCAGAGGAATATTAGTCACATAATAGGTGGAAACTTCACAAAAAATGCAAAACCAATCACATTGTTTTCCTGCTCAACAGTTTACACAATAGTTTTACAAAACACTGCAGATCTGGCATATAAAAAGGGCCTTATTTTTATATTTTGTAATTGATAAATATTAAGTTCATTTTTATTTTTTTAGTTTGTGCTTTGCATTTTAGAAAGATTTTAGTTTCAATCTTATTTGAAAGGCGTAGCTTCAGCAAACATTTTATCATATTTAATTTATTTAAACGCTGAGAAACCAAACTTGTGGTTCAGGATTCCCAGAAAATAATTCATAGGGCCCCAAATGGCCCCTAGGCCAAACTTTGGACAGCCCTGATGTAGCAAAATCAACTGTAAAAAGTTTTCTCTCTTTTTGAAAACATGATTCATCAAAATACCTCATATCGTTAAAAAACATTGTACTTACTGTCCACCTCATCTTTCTGAAGACTGTCTACTGCTATCTTCAATACATGTTGTTATTCTAAAGAAGTTCAATTTGTTGGGGTTATTTATTAGTTTTGGTCTGTTGTGCCAGCTCTTTTGTTGCAGTGACCCCACTTTACCCACTACAATCAATAAAGTTGCATCTCATTTGTTCACTGTGGCTGCAAAGTTTGTCCACTTTCACAGGCACTTTAGCAGAAAACAAATTACTGTGTAGAATAGATTAATGGAAGTCAAACTAAAACATACAGTATTGCTTTCACAGAGGATACATTTAAAGTTTCAAGTATTCATGATATATGAATATTTTTGTTGCTTTAAAAATATAGTTTTTTATAACTACCCCTCTAAATATAACTCACCCTCTTCACCCTCTGAAGTAACTCATTTTGGTTGAGGTTGGAGGTTTTAGAAGGACATTGTCAGCTTGGAGGTCAGCTGTGGGTGGTAGGTAGGGATGGTGTCTGTGTGTGCTGATTCTTGGCTTTAAAATAATCCTTCTTTCCTTAAATGTCATATTTTTAGTGAGAGGAGGCCAGAGGTAGAGGTGGTGTCAGACTAATGAGAGCTTACCTCCATACACTGTGCACACTCTGGAACCAAACCTTGATTGAACTGGGTTTTTCTCTTTCCCCACTGTTAGTCGATGTGCGGATACTTGCAGGCCCCAAGGTGAATGCCGTGAGGTTGTAAGGGTTTCCCCCCCCCTCCCCTGTAGTACCAAAGGAATGCCTGCAGATAAAAAGTCTGGGTCGTAGCAGCTGGAAATGAGCCCAGACAAGAAGTGTAGATTTGCTGTGTCTGGTTGGGGTCAGAGGGAAGATGTTTGCTGTGGAAATAAAACCTGCAGAACAATGCTGACAACAGCACAGGTTTTGCTTTAAATGAATATTGATTGATCATATATTTTACAGTCATGTCTAAACTGTAAAAGGCGCTAAGAAAGGACTTCTGAACCTCACAGTGAAAAATAATCTTGCAATAATTTGGTAATACTGATCTGGTTTAACATTGATCCTAGACTTAACCCAATACCAAGCATTGATCCAAAGTATTGATCAAGGCGTTTTAAATATCGAAGCTATAAACTCCAATCCTCTTCCGATCTGTGTTGTCGCCCTATTGTCCACAGTAGATTCTAAACGGCTGAAAAATCAACAAACTGGGAGGGATTTCTCTCACTGCATCACAGAACAATTGGTTTGTCATTTTAAGCATTTGAAAAATCTGAAATGTATGGCAGCATGTTTGTACACACTGCAGCTCAGACAGGTGATGCTCTGCTGCACGTCTAACTGAAAGGATGCATTTTTTTGCCAGTGATGTTCCTGGACTATTATGAAATGTTAATGGCTCAAATAAATATACTTTTGTTAACTGTAGCTACATAATGATGAACACATGAATGTTTCTCCAAATGATTACTGTATTGTGTGACATTAGACAATTTCAAAGCAAATAAAAAACCTATCTTCAACATTCTCTGAAAATATCAAACTAAAAGCACTTCCTGTTCTGTTAATTCAGAAGTTCACTCATTTTCTTACACTTTGCCTCAGTCATGTTTTACTTTATAACTTTATTTTGAACATCTTTATTATTTAGAGAACAAAGGTTTTAAATGTGGATTTAGAAAATGGTTTCCAAATATTAATAAATCTTCTCCAGCTCAGTGCGAGGAGAAGAAAACGAAGGTGGAGGAGTGAACAACAATGCCTAATAATTTGTCTAATAGGGTAAGTGTTACATTTGATCAATTTTCAAAGTAACATAAAGGAGCCTTTAGCACCGTGGTCCGCAACCAACGGACCTCGGTCCGGATACGGACCCATATGCCATCCCATCCGGACCCGGAATAAATTGTTAAAATATTTGTTAATTTTGACGGGAGAATTAATTTTAAACCGGAGCATTTATTTTTTTCCCTATCTGACACAAGTGCTTTTACCAGCACTGCACTGAGCAAGGATTGGAAGCTACAAACCAATCGCGTGCGAGTCATACTAACCACGTGGTTCAACTAGCGAATCAAATCGCCAGCTTGAACTCAGAGCGAGTTGTATGAGCAAACCGAAGCAGAGGTTTGTAGCCAGGCACAGACATCCACGCAGTGTGATATAAGGAAGAGGAGGTGAAAGGCGAGCGAAAAGCGATTGAAGCGAGAAACGCAGGGAGGTGATACAGGAAGACAGGGCGTGAATTACAGTCAGAAGAGGTGCAAACACTATGGCGCTATCTAAAAAGAGAAAAGTAGATGCCGAAAATCGAGCGTTCAACACGGAATGGACGGATGCATACATGTTCATTCTTCCACCCGCGAGCACGAAACCAGTGTGCCTCATATGCTCCGAAACCGTGGCACTTATTAAAAGTGCCAATGTCAAGCGTCACTACGAGACTAAGCACAAAGCATTTGACCAATCATACCCCCCCCAAGTCCGAACTCCGGACGCAGAAAATTCGAAGTCTCACTGCCCAATATGATCAGTCCACCAGGGTATTAAGCCGTGCTTTCAGCGCACAACAAACATACACAACAAAAATATCGTTCCAAGCTCACCAATGAGCATCTGCACATGTGCATGAGAATGGCCCTGACCTCCTTCAAGCCCAGATTTAAAATGTTGGCAGGGCAAGCCAAAGCTCAATTCTCACACTGAGCAAGGGAAATTGGGGGAAGACAGATGTAAGAGAAATAGTTCAGGTGTTTTGAGAGTTGTTTTGTTGAGCAGAAATATTGAGATTGTTCAAACAAAAGGAAACTGAAGCTGCTATTTTGTCTTAAGCACTTTCTTTATTTTTGAATACATAATTTAGTTATTTTTAATTTAAACTGCAGCCACACAATGTTATCCTGTGTTTCAGTGCTAATAAACTTCTTTGAAATTATTTTAACCTGTATTATTTTTTTTAACACCATGTATTCCGATATTGTCATACTGCAAATAGACGATATTGCGGACCTCTGCTTGAGGAAATTTCTTTGAACAGGACCTCCTCACAGTTTTCTTGAATACCCCTGCTTTAGCAGCTTTTTTTTTTTTGGTTAGAACTCAGGTCAGCCATATTGGACAGTGAACTCAGGGCTGCTGTCTGACTTGATGGAATGTTAATGACTTTCCAACTGGAAACTTGGTTAAAACAACTTCCAGATGCAAAGAGAACATACTTTTAACCTCAAATGTCTCCGGTCTAGGAAAAGTAGCATTGATCTGGACATCATCAACTCATGCATGACACGAGTGTTGGATTTCCTGATGTACTACAATTATTTTCTAATTGCAAAAAATACACTGTTGACATAAATACAAATAATTGTAAATTAGTAATTGGTAATTTCCATCATGCCCTTATAATTCAGACCAATAAAAAACATCTGGAATCTTGGTCTTTCTGAGGAAAAGGAGAATATCTTGTTAAATTGTGCTTTTATTTTTTTTTATGCAATGAAATCAAATCCCTGTAGAAAACTAAATTCTATGAATTCCTTTTGCCAAGTAATAACTCAAACAGGAAATACTGCGGGGAAAAAATAAGCATCTGGTACCTCTTCTGAGGTGGAAAGATGAGAAAAACTGTAGCAGATTTCCCCGAGGTTCCATTATACTTTTTATAAGTTTAGTTCCACATCTTTTTTTATAACTCCTCTAGTTGTTTTATTCTTTTACTTTTGTTTTATACTTAAAAAGTACTGTTTCACTAGCTCTGTAAAACGTATGCTATGTGCTGGATGCACACTGACTCCCACATCTCCATGGGAAAGTAATAACTGTGGAGAGACGTTTGATCATGTCGTAGCTTTATTTGTCACGCTTTGTGTAACTGTGGGATGCAGTGCTGCGTCTTGTGCATTAATGCTATGGATGTGCACTTGATTGTATACTCTCTGATCAGTTCCCACAACCCACCAGATCTGGCCAGCATGTTTAATTTTTATCACCTAGGGTTTAATTTGATTGAAGCTTTGTAATAAGTCTTTCTGGGCTTGTTGGAAATGTCCCAGTTGTGGGATGTTGAAGTGGTCTCCTGCCACAATGTTTCTGTGCATCCCTGCTCATCTTGTGAAGCACCAAAGCAGACGGGAGCCTTGCTGAGTGATTGACGACCGGCTCAGGAGCTTTATGATGGAGCTGTCAGCCCTGCCGTGTCACGTTCTCCTGGCAGTGACTCTCCTGACGCTCTCAGAAGCACATCAGAATGCATTTTCTCTCACATCTTGTCTGAATCAAGTTTGGAGTAGAAAAAAAAGTGCTACTTTTTCCCAATTTCTAGGAGTGTTTCAAGCAACAAGATTTTCTTGGGAATAAATGTATGTGTGAAAAGGGTTAGTGAAATTAGCCCGTCTTTATACACAATTGATTGTAACACAGAACTAAATATAAAACAGTATAGACGTGACTTTGTCAGCATATTAACATCTGGCATGGTTGATTTATCCCTCCACTTCTTATGTATGATGTTTGTTTATATGTCTGTAAATGCATAAGAATGTCAATAAAAAAAGTTTTATTTCAGTAATTTTATTTCACAATATGAATCTTGTTTTATGGATTCATTACAAACCAATATATTTAAAGCAAGCGTTTCTTTTAGCTTGAATTATTATGGTTTACAGGTAATAAAATTCAAATTTCATTTTCTCACATTAGAATTTAACTTCAGATCAATAAAAAGAGGATTTCAATACAGAAATGTTTTAAATCATTGAAACCCACTAAAAGATCTATTCTTGAAAGATGGCAAGAATAGAGTTTTAAAATATAAACAAATTTAGTCTACAGTTAAAAAATTTAAATGTAATAAAATGACGTTACAGTTGCCCTCAAGTGTATTATTTCCTTAATATCAATCAAATTACTTTATAAATGATCAGGTTGCTGTCCAAAATAAATAAATTAAATATTGTAAAACTGGAGGTGGATTTATCATTCAGAACTGACCACAGCTTCTTTTTTCAGATGTGTTTTAAACTATAAACCCCAATTTATAGTAAATAAAACATAAAACCCTGTATAATGTACACTATACAAGTCAACAAATGTTCAGGGTGCGTTTTGTGATGCCTTGTACCTGCACAGGTAACATACCTGACAGCTACATCCTCAGGGCTGCACAGTGGAGCAGTTGCTTTGCAGTAAGAAGGTCCTGGGTTCGATTCCCTGCCCGGGGTCTTTCTGCATGGAGTTTGCATGTTCTCCCTGTGCATGCGTGGGTTGTCTCTGGGTACTCCGGCTTCCTCCCACAGTCAAAAAGCAAGACTGTTAATTGGTCTCTCTAAATTCTCCTTAGGTGTGTGTGTGCATGGTTGTTTGTCCTGTCTGACTCTGTTGCCCTGCGACAAACTGACAACCTGTCCAGCGTGAACCCGCTTCTTTCCCGGAATGTCTAGCTGGAGATAGACACCAGCATCCCTCCCGACCCGACAAGGGTGTAAAGAAGATGGATGGATGGCTACATTCTCACACTCTGGTTCTGTTCACAATTTCAGAACCAGAGTTCAGATGTTCTGTTCACATGTTCAGACATTCTAGATTAGATTCGGTTATGTGAAGACTCATCAAAGTATCCGAAATGCCCAGCCTGAGTGAGGTTACTATGGAGATGAATAATTTACAGTGTGTACCACTAAAAAACCTATTCTGATAAACTGGAAAAATAAATAAAAAAGCCTCTTTGTATTAGGCAGTATAGAGATCTTTTCTTGACCCATGTTCGCTTTGAGACAGCCTCTGTTTCCACATCAGGGCAAACGTAGAATGTGAACTGCTGAAACTTTCCTTATGTTAAGTCACTCCTGAACCAGAGACTCAGTCAGACATGTTATGCGTGGATCAAGAAGTAAAAGGATTGGACTGTTGCTCAGCCCCTCAAAGTAATATTTTCAGATAAAAGTAAATTCCACATTTCATCTGGAAATCAAGATCTCAGAATGTGAAGAAAAATCTTCTGGGTTTCTAAAAGGGGAATAGTCAGCACAGCTATCTACAAAGAAATTCTAGACCTTTGTGATTCTCTACTGATGATCTACAAAAATGCTTTGAATACCTATTATGTTATGCTTTATATAGTTTTAATAGTTTTATCCGCTTAGACTCATAAAGGGCTTAACCCTGAGAGAAAACAGTGTATTTTAATCGAACAATTATCTCAGCTCTCTTGGGATCAGTTAAGTTTGTTTTGAACCTAATTACATGCATTAAATATGAATTTTAGTTTCTTTAATGCTGCAGTTAACATTTGAATTGGCTACTCCTTCCTTCCTTCCCCCGCTTTCTTTGCAACCAGATAAACTCAATATCTACTTTCTTGAATTCAACTCTTTCCCTTTCAACAGCTGTATGGGCCTATCAGTGACCAGAAGAAATTACAGCCACAAATTAAGGAGAGCACAACGGCACATGAGTCTTCTCTCCTGCATTCACAAAGGAAATTTACTGACTAAAGCTCCTTGCTAATAATGAGTCTTTAACTAAGCAATGACCTTTATTGAGTTCTGTGGGTGGCCAATGGGAATTACAGCAACACAGATAAATGTGGGTCCTCCCACAAAAGTTTTTGCACTTCACTGTTCTCATGTTTCAACTGTAGAAGCAGTGATGTCACAGCCATTATGTCAAACAGGGAAGGAATGCAATTAATATTTAAATTAGAGATTTGACTGAAAAAATCTGAAATGAGAAAGCTCATTTCATTATATTTTTGTTCTATGTGAATATTCAGAGTTTGTCTCTGCGCTATATAAAATGAAGTATTTCCCACCCACTGTCAGTCTATTTTCTTCTCTCCTACGCTCATCTCGTGTTTTAAGCAGTTTTCATATTACGAAGTCTAATCAAAACTTTGGACACAACCACTTCTTTTATGATGAGTGGGTTTGTCAAATTATTTGGTGCATTCTGGAGTTTCAGTTTTCAAAAATCAGTTGTCACATAGAAGGCCTTTCACTATTTTATCAGGATATTGTGTAGGATAAAAAGTAGTGTATAGCTGAACAAGAAAGAAAATGGCTTCTCGCTGTTTTACAAATACAAATGCGAAAGGACTGGTATGCACTTTTGTTCTGGCGCCCCTTTACTCTGACACTTCTAAATAAAATCCAGTGCAACCTTTTGCTTTCAGAGGTCAGATATTCAGTAAATACAGTCCAGTAGTTTGTTGCTGAACAAACAGCAGCATGAAAATCAAGAAGCACTCCAACTGGGTAAGAGTTAAAGAGGCAGAGAAAATTGAAGCAGGTTTAGGTTATAAAATGTCCCAAGCTCTAGATGTTTGCATGCAGGCCGAAAAGATGTCAGTTTTGGCCTCATCGGACCTTCTTCTACATGTTTACTGACCTAAATGCAATTGAGAATCTGTGTCAAGACTCAAAACTGTCCACATACACTCTCCATCCCATCTGACTGGGTTTTAGTCAGATTGCAAGAGAAGAATGGGCAAACATGTTGAACTCCAGATGTGCAGAACTGAAAGACATATCAGAAATAACTTTCAGCTGCTGCTGTTCAACAAATTGACTGGAGTAGCTAAATCCAGATGCATGCATAACTTTTTGGGTTACTTGTCAAAAGTAAAAAGATTAAACGGAAGTTATATAACCTTCTTCACTTAACTAATGTGAACCAGTTGGTTCACCACATCAAACTTACAAGAAATTACTAAAGAATTTCAGTTTTGACTAAATTCATGTAAACTTTGACTCCAAATCTAGTAGCATGTGAAATAAATCAGAAGAAGTAGAAATTCTGTTTCTGATTAAATTCTTTTCCAATAACCAATCAAACCCCTAACTTCCAGATTAAACTGGTTCTTGAAACCTACGGAAATCTCACCTGGATCTAGTCTTCCTCACTTTTGATCAGAAAGCTTCGGTTCTGGTGTTATTCTAAAGAAGCTTGCTTGCTAATGTCCATGTGCCATCTGCATTAATGAATGTATGGACAAAAATCCTGAATCAGTAAGTGCACCTTTAACTTACTCAAATTGTTCTTTTAAATGAGTAAATTTAAGATAATTCAAAAATGTTTCCCAGATTTCAAAGCAAACCAATTATCAGAAGGCCTGCAAGGGATCCGCTGAAGACTGAAGAACTGAGAGCAGAAAATAAATAGGATTTTTGTCAAGCAGAAGTATAATTGCAACATTTCTAGTAATATTTTTAAGCTTTAAATGGCTTCAACATTCTAAATCCGACTTGCATACACAATTCAAAACTCCATGCATACAGACGCAGGAAGGACTGAAACTGGAGAGTAAATCTGTTTTCCTACTAAAATGTCAAATAAATATTTATGAAATATACTATTTATCAAAGCTTTTCTTTTTGTAGACTCTGTCTTAGCATGACTTGACTTTTCTCCACACTGGCTTAATCCCACAACTTCATGCTAGCCTGAGGTTCTGTTACATCTGTGCATGGTTGTCTGTGTTAAAATTACTTAAATCACAAATTGCATTGATATTAGTACCTGCATTTCAGGTTGATTATTGAAGCCTCAGCCAGATTAACATACTTAATTTAAGTGTACAGGTGCATCTTAATGGAAGTAAAATTCATAGATTATTTACAAAGCCATGTAATTCAACTGTCTGGATATTTCTGTATGTTTTGATGATTATGAAGAGAAATTTAAAAATCTGTTTCTCGAAAATGAGATTTTTTACATTAACTCAACAAGAAGTGATGTGCAAAGGTAAATGTTATGTTATGGCCATGTTATGGGTCACACAATAAAGGGGATTAGTTTGTCATTGACATGGGCGCTGTCACGTGTTATGGGGAAATGAATTGGAAAGAAAAACAGTGTCACAGAGATAACCTCAGTTTTGAGAAACAAATTGAAATTGAAAGTTGTGGATTACAAATGAAGTCGGTGGTTCTAGGGAGTTATTTTTTATAGAGAGTTCTTGAGTTATTATTAAAAGATCAGAGATACAAGAACCAACAATGCAAATAAGCTGAATGCTGATATTAGAGCAACCTCTGATTCAATTTCACTTCATCAGAGTCTCAGGCTGTTCGTCTCCATGCCACTCTGCACTGATCCAATAACTCATTCAAAATAAAACTGACAAATTTTTGTTTATACACAGTATATCTTACAGTAGACTGACATTTCTATATTACTCTTATGAGGTGTTCTATAACCCCGAAGACATCAGTCTGTAATAAATCTACATGATTTAACTTTTGAGTTGAATTATTAAAATAAACTTTTTACAATATTGCAATATTAAAATACACTTTTTAGTTTAGACTTAGACTGACAAAATACTAGACAATAAAAATGGATTGCAGCACACTCCATCAACAAAAAGCCTTTGTACACTTTAGTATCTGCAAACACTTGAATGCACTTTGAGCGTTCAGCTGCTGGGATATAAAAAGGGAAAAGGGATAAACTGTGCTTAACAGAAATCACAAAATAATTGCTTCTATAGGTTCTATTGCAATAGTGTTTTTAGTGCTGAGAGGCACCAAGGTAACAGGAGAGTCTGTGCCGCTGTGATTGGTAGGGATCGTGCATTAAGAGCCCTTGTGGCCCACAGGGCACTCTCTCTCGGGGGCTAGGAAGATGCAAAGTCCAAAACCCTGGTGTGCTGCGATTACCAGGTGGCTGTGGCAGCAGTCTTTCTTCCTTTCATTAACCTGGCGTAGTAAAGACTTCCTCTGACCACAAGCTACAGGAAATGGTCTCTAGCCCGCGTCTGCTTTCTCTGCAGATGCCAGAACTCTCATTTCTGTCATCAGCTCAGACATCAGAAGTCCATTTCAGACAAACAAAACAAATCCATTGATTTGGGTCACTGAAGCTGAAATGGGACAGTACAAAACAAAATAGTGGGATGGAGATTTGATGTCCTTATGCGAACCGCTGCCAGGTTGTCATGGTTATATGTGAAACACTGTGGAACGAATCAGGTTGCTTTTTAAAGTATTTTTTTGTCCCTGTCCAACTTTCAGTCACAGTTTCTTTCAGATAAACTTTCTTTTTGAAAGGTTTTATCACTGTTATGGTAGTTAAGGAATGCGTCTCTCTTTAGAGGATTATTCAAATCCATTCTTTTGATATTCCCCATGTTTTGTGGACTAAAATTTAAACAAGTTGGCCTCAGGCTATAGAACAAAACTTGTGGCATCTCAGCCAATGCATAAATGAATATTATTTATCCATTTGAGCGGATTATTGATTTATGCTAATTTGTGATTGTTAGAAATACAGTATGAAGGAGTGGTTATATTTGTTTTGTTTTGCTTTGGGGGATACTAAACCTTTGAAACTCTGGCATGAATCTGATGCACAGTCCGAAACGTGTAACACTAGATGCTCATTTAGTTTCTGCCTTTTCTCTTTTCTCACATTTTGTTTTCACTGCCTCTATTCTCTCATCTCGCTTGACAAAAGGTTACAGAAAATCAATAGTAACCAAGCAAAATCAATAACATCAGAGCAACAGTTGGCTCCCTTATTTATCTATCTGATGTGTTTGGTTTCATGAAGCACATTAACCTTATCTAAACATGTTCAGCAATGTTGCAAATGCACTCAAACCTACTGATAGTGTATGCTAATGTGGAGTCAGAAGTTTACTTGGTTTCTTATCTAAACCATCTTGCTTGATAAGGAGTTAGTAACTTCTTAAATGATGATACTAATGTAAACAGCAGTGTGGAACAAAGCAGCGTTTGTGTTAATCTAACTCTTATCTGTTTTCCTGTCACCTTCCAGTCCCTCCAGTCATCAGAGTTTACCCAGAGAGCCAAGCCCGGGAGCCAGGAGTTACCGCCAGCCTGCGGTGTCACGCTGAGGGCATCCCCAGCCCACAACTCTCCTGGCTCAAGAACGGCATGGACATAAAGACCAAGCTGTCCAAACAGCTCACCCTGCAAGGTGAACAGAAGTCCTGATTTATAATCTACTCCAACTATTTATTAGTTTCTTGTACCATAGCATTTCCTGAGGATGGTAATTTAAAATCTGAAAATGTGATTACTGGTTCTGCGATGGACTGGTAGAATAAATAAAAGCCTATATATACATACTGTATAGACCCAGGAACACAGTTGAAACCAGAAGTTTACATACACCAAATAAAGCCAAACCTTGTTTTTTTATCACTCTCTGAAGTTACATCGGACCAAACTTATCTTGTTTCAGGTCAGTTAGACTTCAGACAAGCAGGGAAAAAACAAATATGTGTCTTCATTCCATGTATGTAAAGTTTTGGTCTTAACTGTAGATGTGGGTTGCTCATATTGGATCCCCAATAATTTGTTTTAGTTATATTTGTTGCATATTTAAATTGGTTAAATTCATTACAGTGAAATAGTAACAAAGTTATCAACTCTTCAAATTAAATGAATATACAGAAAAATTCTATTCATTTTGTCCATGAAATTTCAAAATGACTATTGGCTATTGTGACAAGTAGTTAAAAAGATATTAAGTAGTTTATTTTCATAGAGAGCTTTTATTCTGAAGCTGAGTCACATTGAGTTTCAAATTTCATAATAGTTTGCAGAAGGGTTTTCTGCTGAACAATGTCTGGAACATCTAATTTTACTCAGATTTTCAGAGAAGAATGCATCATCATCACCATGTGCAGCATTTATTTTATCTGTCCAAAAAAGGGCTACCTGTTTGACCCCTGTTTTATTTAATAGATGACCATGCGGTTTGATTTTCACACACATTTTAGACACACTTATTTCTATAAATCATTTAGTTACAGAGTCCAGAGCATGCATGTTATTACTGTTGGGTATTTAATTAGGTATTTGCTTTCTACTACTCTGTTACACCTAAAAGTAATTTATTTGTGATGTAGACATGTGATTTTAGTGTAAAACAGCAGTTAATATGTTTAGAGTTGTTGAGCAGATCTGTATGAATCATACTCTAAATTAAATAAGCTAGCCACAGATGAAAAATATTTTGGTTTGGGGAAATACATCAAATTTTCTGCGGCTAATAGCACAATATGCATAAATAAAACAAAACTTTGTAGAGTAACTCATTATTTATGCCATTTTCATTGTGATTCATTTGCTGTGTATTCATAGTTTAGAACAAAGTCTGGTTTTCTTCTGAAGCTCTTGGGCTGAGTGTGACCTCAATGATTCACAAATATGTTTTTTAACCACCGCCTCCTAACGTTTTTTCAGGCTTGTTAATAAACCTAACTTAAATCAGAAAGATTGTTTGAAGATCCTTAAGGTTCAGAAACTTTAAACCAGCAGATGATCCTGTTATGAACTTCCCTAATGCCTTTTTGATTTCACCCTGAAACAAACACCATCCGTCTGTTATGTAATGGCACCAAAAGATGGGAAGATGGGAGTCTCCTTTTATGTCTTTCTGGAAAGCAAACACATTGCCCGTTTTTGTGTTTCCTCTCTGCTCTTCCTCAAAGCTAATGGAAGCGAGGTGCACATCAGCAACGTGCACCTTGAAGACACCGGGGCATATACCTGCATCGCCAAGAATGAGGCCGGCGTGGATGAGGACATCTCTTCACTGTTTGTGGAGGACTCAGCACGCAAAACCTGTATGTATTAATCATGAAGCCTGCTTGGGTTTTCTGTCTTTTCCAAGGGGATATGGTGGAGTAAAGCTAAAGCTCTTAACATTTATTTTTATCTGTTTTCATCATTTTATTTCTTGTGATGCAACAATATCGCCTTCCAGAGTATTGTCCTTCTGTTTGTCATTTTAGCCACAATTGTTTTGCCTTTATTTTAAAGAGTACCTCCCCACCTTTTTACATTTACATTTCAGGGTTTTTTTTGGATTGTAGCTTTTGATATTTGTACTAATTTTATTTCTGGAAATTGGGAATATATGCAAACAACAAGTGTGAAAAGAGTGAGTCTTTATTCGGTGAGGAGTATGAAGTTGAATGAAAGCAGTAGCAGCTTAAATTCAAACCAGCACCTGTTGATTGATTTAAAACTTTTGTTGAGAGCAAATCCTGACTGTAATTTTACTAACATTCAGTAGATATTGTAATTTCTGCTCCAGTGCTGACCAACATTGTTGCATCAGTGTATTCCTACCAACAACTGAATCACCAGGTTAACCTCACGTCATCAAACCATGCAGTGGTTTTGCACATTTTAGTTTTCTCAAACTGATTACTTCGTCTAAATTGGTGAAGGGTTTGACTGCTCTGAAATAAAGTAGCTGTAAAACTATTCCAAAAATACCATCTGTTACGTCACTCAGTCCATCTGCAGCTAGCGTTCCCACAGCATGTTGTCTGGACCTGAACTATTTTATTGTCTTTATGTGGTGAATGGAAGAGAATATAAAATACTAATATTGACTCTTTTCAACTACGTCACGTAATCACATTGAGGCTCCAAGATGGATGTTGGAAGTGGGTGACGGGATTATTGAACGGAGCCACTGCTGTTGTTTTCTGAGGGGTTTTTTTTGTCAGTATGGCCATGGCTTCTATTCTGGCTGTTTACCACTTGGTCAAGCTACAAGTTGTAAACATGGCATGGTCTGAGTTTTGTCCCCCTTCAGGTTTTCTGCTGACTATTCCCTTGAATGAGTCCAATGGTTTCCAAATCTTTGGGCAAATCGTGTTTCCAGCAGAGACAGCTTTTTGGTGGGTGAAGAGAAATCAGGCCTGTTCAGCTGTCATCTTGGTAACAAAGCTTTCCATCCTGTTTGCTGTGGTGCCACACATCCATTTAACAATCAACTAAACACTCTGTGTGTTATATACAACAGTGCATCAGAACCAGAGGTGTTTTGTTAAGGTTTTTTAAATTACTTATATACATTGAAAAACTACTCAATTTATTGCAGAAAAATAAAAATAGCCTTTAAGCTGTTTGATGCATGAATCTCAAGGCAGATTTTTTATTTATCTAAATCTGTCTTAAAAAATATTAACCCAAACACTTTGATAAGAAACAGCAAATCTTCTTTATTTATTTACTAAGGCACTATGTTACCATCAAATTTTCCTAACATCAGGTTTGTGACACAAGTAACCTTATTTATATCTGCAAGCATTTCTCAACAAACAATCTCCTCTTGTTCTTTCCTCATGAGAAGAATTGCAAACAGTAATTAACTCTGACCTTCTTCAAAATGTCAGAATTTGTCTTTGGGGCATTCATCCACATCCAGTCGTTAGCGTGTTGTATTTTTTCTGCGGGTAATTATGGCTCCCAGTTGGTACAAGCGTTGCAACTCTGCAGTCAGGTCACACGTCACGTGTTCACCGTCCCAGACCTGTGCAAAACCAAATGTGTTTAGATGTGATCCCTGTAGAACGGAGCTTCCTCTGCCCTGCCTGTCACACATCAGAGGATCATCCTCGACGAGGTCACAAGTTGCCCCCCCTGCGCTTTGAAGCTTTTGAAGATCTACCGAAGGCTAAAATGATGCTCAGAGTTAGATATGGTAGACCCTTTTTTTGGAGAGAGTAACCCCACAAGACAGGACTTCAAAGAGATGTCAAGGGAAGGACAGGCAAGGTTTGCACTGCTGCTTTAAAAGGATAGAATAAACAGGCTTTTGTACACATGTTGTGATCTGTCCTCAATATCTGACAGACTGAACATATGACCCATTCTAGTTTTCCTGTGACATCGCCCTCCACATTCAGAAAGTAGTTAGGAGAGCAAATGAGAGCTGATGATCGGTTTTCCCAGAATTGGCTGTCAATGTAAGCCTGCGGCTAATGTGGGCTGTCAGTCTGCACCGCCTGCAGCCCTTCCCCAGTAACATGCTGCTCATCTGATCCACATAATATAAATTATAACATTTAACTTTAAAGCTGTTTTTGTGTACAAAGTATAATTTGAAATGACTGTTTTTTATTATTTTAAAACGTGTAAACAAAATGCAGTGTCAGAGGAAAAAAAAGAAAATAATAAAACAAAACTTTCATATTAAAAATTATATCTGCACATTTAATTTATTTTTATGCAGTCTACACATTGCTTACCTGTAAGATAACCATACAGTGACATTCAAAACAACCAAAAACAAAATCTTTTCCTATTCTATGTAATCCATTTACCCATCCACACATCCAGTCATGTTTAAGTATCGTCACTACGTCCTTCAACAGTATGCCAGTTCCCCAATGAACTTAAAACTCTGACATCCATGTACTTTTGTAACAGTTTTTTTATATATTATTTTAAAACTGATTTATATTCAAACAGTATTTCAAGACTTCATCCACAGACTGCTATTCACATGCTCCTCACTGTAGTACATGCTTTGTTTTCTAAAATTCAGCTTTCCTTTTAACTCTTAACCCCCATTTGTTACAGAAAGTATATTTATTAGTAGTTACTTTAAAAAAATATGATGTATGCTTCCAGTCAATTAAAATGTAATTCAAAGGCATCAGAAAACATAAAAAAGGGCAACTAATTAGTCAACAAGTTAATTAGGTTAATATTTACATGTATTGCTGCTGTGACTGCATCTCATAAGCCTGAAGAAAAAAAAATCATTTTTGATTTCTATTAACCAAATGTAAATTCAATTATTTCTGTTCTAAGCTCTTTACAGAAGAAGTGAGGTGAGGTTGATCTGTGATATTCACAGCAACCGAATGGTTTTATTCCTGCAGATTTGACTGTGGGTAATAAAGTTTAATGATTTTTATTTTTTAACTGGAATACATCATATGCATGATGTGCCATTTAAAGCTGGTGAAGAATTTGGTGTAAGAACGTAGTTCTTAACTACATTAAGAATGGAAATTGGGGCTTGCCGTGGTGGTGTAGGGGAAACATGGCCCATGTTTGGAGGCCTTGAGTCCTCGACTCGGCCGTCGTGGGTTCAACTCCTGGACCCGACGATATGTGCCGCATGTCTTCCCCCCTCTCCTTCCCTCTTTCTTGTCAGCCTACTTTCATATAAGGGACACTAGAGCCCACAAAAGACCCCCTGGAGAGGTAAAAAAAAAGAATGGAAATTGAACTGTTAAATTTGCTTTTATCTTAATAAATATATTTGCAACAGTTGCAAAATATCAGTTCTAAAATCTCACATGAAATCAGGATTCAAGTCCTGAAAACTTCAAAAGATCCTCAGCTAACAGTGTGTTTCCAGCCCTGCTGTTCCTTTCCAATCCGTCGTAACCCTGTTACTTAAATCATTCTGCAAAGCTGCTTTTCCCTTTTTGTCACCTAGATTAGATTTGTGAAACAGCTGGTGTCATAATTTTCCAGACAGTTACTCTGCCAAATTATTTCTTCTTGTTTTCCACCCTTAATTTTAACCTCAGGTGGGTTCTCTTTTTTGGACATCTGTTCACTCATGTTGCGTCAAAGTTCTGCATATCAAAGAGACTTGAGCTTATTAAAGATAAAAAATGTTGGAAACTGATGCCAACTCTGATGTAGCTCAGCTCTAATTTTTACACTTTCTAGTGTATTCTGTCCAACTTTCTAATGGTGTGAAAAGCATTAAACTTTAGGAGTCCAGCTATGCAGCAATAAGCTGATTCCTTACAACAGAGTTGACATCCTACATGTTTTATGTATGGAGTGTGGGAACACTGTATTTAACAGAGAAATAGAGAATAACGACACGTACTGATTGTTCAGCATTAAAAATGTAATAATTCTCATGATTAGAAAAGGTCATAGCCAGGTTTTTTCCCCATTAGGTTCTTCAGACAATTATATTGCAAACCTGAAAGAGGAATGTAAATTATTGAACCAAATACAGTAACTTGCAAATATATTTATACTTTTACCTCAAGCTGTAGTGTATTTTATTATGATATAATTAAACATATTGGGAAGTAGAAAGAAAATTTATGGTTTTGCAATTATTTTACAGATCAGTGTTTTGTTCACATGCATGTATCCACTTTTATACCTAAATGAATCTATTGCAAATTTCCATTAATCCATTATGCATTCAGTCTTCCAAAAATATGTAAATAACTGAAACAGCTATGCATTTATTTGTTATTACTAGAAAAAGAAATGGCTGATAAGAGTGCAACTAAAGTCCTACAGTTATGGATGGATCCAGCTGCTCCTTTCACTAAAACAAACACAAAACTCATTAAGCTCAAATCCTCAACCTGCTGATCGCAGGTTGAGGATTTGACCATTTCTTGTCATTTGCATTATCTTGGTATTTATTAAGCAAAAGCAGATGGCCAGACCTTTCTTTGGGCTTCTCATGCCAGAGTCAGTGAGTTATATTTTGCAGAAAGACGACCAGCTGCTGATGAACTGTGGTTCCACATAGAGCAGAGGAATTTTGTTTATAGAGCAAAACGAATCAGTCAACACTTCTTCTGGATGTACCTGAAAGCTTTTCTTATCCGATTATTGAAAGTTAATATCTTCTGTTATTATGGAGATAATTTCAATTTACTTGGATTTATAATAGTTGCTTTTGATTAATGAGCTTAAAATAATTTAAAATAATTTAATTTAATGGGGGTTTTTTGCCATGAGTGTTTTTAAAGTCTATTTATTAAAACCTTCTGCCAACAGTGCCTGCAATCTGTCACTATTTTGACAAGAAATATTCACATAATTTAGAGATATTGTGTTCAATGAGCAATTTTAAATGAAAATGTGTTTGTGAGTTTCCATACGAACAAAATCAGTCATTTTAGCCATCACACATTTAAAATAATTAGTTTCTTCCAAGAGTTTGAATAAATGAAAATGTCTTTGAGTAAAAACATAAAATGAAAAGCAAGCCGCCCCCTTTTTTCCTAATACCATCCCACTCAGCAGCAGCAATTAAGATTAATATATAAAAAAGAACATGTTGCCTAGGATTTTAACCTCACTAGCCATCAAAAACACAGAAAAAATGTGTTCCAGAAAATCATTGTGTTCCAGTAATATAAATGTTTACAAAAATACGTTAAAAACAGCAACAGAACTCGATGTTCTTGGTTAAGATAACATGACCAAACATTTAGTTTCAAGCCATCCAGTGTTTAATCTCTGTGTCTACTTTAAAGCAATAAAAAGATAATTACTGTAAGTTTAAGTCCGTTTTGGCAAAAGAGTCAGCTGTGATCTTTATTATAGATTGCACTTGTTCTGCTCTCTCATTCCTGAAGATCCTTTAACCTCGCCTTATTATCTCACTTTCATCAGAGTCTGGCTGATGGCTTCTCTCTCTGACCTTTATCTTTAGCAACACTCTAACTCTCACTAGTGCTTAAATCTTGGCACCAACTTTCAACTTGAGAGCTCTTCCCTGTCAGAGTGGTCAGTGTCGGCTCCCTGGCTGTAAAACTGCAGTGAGTGTGGGTGGGACTTCCCTGACAGCAGCAGTCACTACAGCGTCTGTTCAGATCTTCAGCTGGGGTTAGATAAGGAAAGCAATCACAACGGTCGCCTAACACTTCTCAGTCTGATGCTGGACTTTGCTTTTTTCAGTCTATTTAAGTTCAGAAAGGGTCTCATTTCAACAGCATCATATAATTATAAATTTATAGCATTTACTGAACAGATTAGCTCTAAAGATATCACATCAAATAGAACATTTGTTTTCTAGTTCTCATTTAACTTTAAGGTTCATTTGCCAAAAGTGTTTTATTAGGCAGTATTGAAACAGAGATAAAAACCTACTTGTTTTTAACTCAAACTCAAATTAATGCAAAAAAGCATACTCAATAATTTAGTTTTATAATTTAATATAATATTCAGATAAAAAAAATAATTTCAATGTCTTTCTTACTCTTTTCTACCTGTTTGTTCTTGTGCTGAGTTTGTTATTGTATGGTTGCTGCATTTAGTAAAAAGTGTATCAGAGCTTAAGTCATTAGCACTAAGTTATTTTGACATTTTTGTACTGAACATATTTTGCAAGAGTGCAAAAACATGCTGAAGATAACATTTTCACCATCATTTAAGATTAATGATGGTGAAATCATTAATCTTAAAGACCTATAAGGACTTGGGAAACAGGAACCTCAGTGTTTCATCTGCAGCAACATAAAGAGTAGCTCCCCTAAATTGCATCAAAATGAACTCTAAAGTTGAGGGCCATCGACAGGTGAAGTCATTAACCTCACTGCAACAACACCTATCAGGGACAAAGGATCTGCAGAACAGCAGTTGTAGGGGACGATGTCTCTGGTTTTTAGTGGCTCACGTACTGAAAGGTTTCCTCAGGAGGGAGAGTGAACCACGACATGTTTCCTGTGCTAATAGGTCATTGCCAGAGGTTTATCCACAACTTGGTGAAAACCTTTAAGCTGCCAGAAAACTAAATGTATCACTCCCAGTCACAGGGAGGGTTCTGCTGGTGCCTTTTAGCAAACATTGGATCAGAACTGGAAAATTAAGTCTTTGCAAACCGTTGATATTGTGATTTATCACAGTAAAAAGTTTGTTCTAGCTGAAGTAATTCTGATTTATCACAATAACCCAATTTTTTATGCACTTCACAGTTTGCATTAAAGTTTGCTTTTCCACAATAAACACAAAATTGAGGTTGAAAGGACAGTAATCACAAGCAAGGTTGTGGAAACATATTGGTATGAAACGCGGCTCCCTGAACGAATGAGAGCTTGCTTGGATTTAATCTAAAGTCCAACAAAGTCGTTCAAGGTAATCTGGACAAGAGGGAGCGTTTGTGGTTAAATGGTTACATGAGGGTGCGTCACCAAGGTAAATTCATAGAGGAGTACCTTAGAGTTTTTGTATCGCCACTAACAAGACCCACTGTTGGTCAATGTCACATGTTTTAGCTCTTGCCACCACATTTTTTTTTACAAATATCATCAAAGCAGCATTTATTACTCAGCTAATCTGCACCCACAGATGAAGTTATTTTCAAAAATGAGTGAAAAAAGCAACTGAAAACCAAGTAAAAATTGGGCTTCAGAAGATTGCAAGAAAGTCTAAACACACAGAAAGAGATAATAAAGTAATTTAAGATGTTTTAAAATGTAAAATTTCTGATTGTATTTGTGGAACTATTTTGTTTTATCAGAAAAAATAAGAATTTCTCACAAATTTTCTGTGGTATTCATAAATACCACAGAAAATATTTCAGACCACCTTAGTAACTCAATCTAGACAAAATCTGTCTACTTTGATTATGTGGAGAAAACAGCTAGACTATCAATGTTGCAGCAGGACCAGGAAAAACTTGCTTAAATATATTTTTTAATTTAATAATTTAATGCCATTTTTTTCTCAAACTAAAAATAATTGTTACCTTTTCTTTTAACTCTTGTTGCTGGTTAGGCTGAATAGTTTGAACATCAGATACAAATGCATTTAGAATGTTGCATAAAAATGCAACTAAAAGTATCAGAAGGATATGTAAAAAAAACAGAAAACATTTTACCTGGAAGGCTTCACCTTGCAATGGAGGACAAAGTGTGTTGCTAAGGCCAAGATGCATAATTAATACAGGACACTGAGTCACTGTGTAGTTAGTTCCTTCCTGGTTGGCATCTGCTTGGCAGCTAAACTATACTAAAGTAGTGCTTAGTCATTATTCTCCTCTTTAAATGGGAACATTTGAAAAAGAGGTTATAAGTTATAAGAGGTTATAAGTTTTACCTGTAGTAGAAATGTCTTTTGACATTAGTGAGAAAAATCCAGATTATTTGGTCCTGGAGGATGAAGCTACCAGCTAGGCTAAGAAGGATCAAGACCAAAGCAGACTGCATTGTCTTAGACGTTGTAAAAATGTTACAGCAGTTCATATAAACATTTTTTATGAACTATTTATTAATCATATGCAAAGAAATCAGCGATTATTTGTGTAGGAAATTGGTGAACAGATGTTGCACCATCAGTAATCCTCCTACTTATAAACCTATAACAGAACAAACTGCAGAAATCTTGAACTATGCCTTTAAGGTAGCCTGAAGTGACCCAAATCTGATTGTTTTGCCACTATGCGACCTGTATGTGGTCATGTCAATTTGAACAATACAGATCCATACCTGATCTTTTCAAATGTGACCTTTGTTTGTACAGCCACGTTGCGTTCATCTGACCTGTACGTCATTTATAATCAACAAATGTCACTATTCTGCTTACTGTGGGAAGAAAAACAACAATCCAGGCAGATGATAATGTGGAGAGCGATAAATGGAGAAAAAGCTAGGTTTCTGATTTAATAATATTTTGGGTGATTGTTCTATTCAGTCCAAAACTGAGCATGTTTGTGACGTGTGACGTTGTGTCCTCTACTGCGCATGCAGAACACTTTTAGGTTGTTTTCAGTTCACACAGGAGATCACGTACAAGTCACATATATTAGGAAATGTGAACAACCATGCCAAAAAAAAATCTGATTTAAAAAAAATTCTAAAAGTGAGCATTAAAGCTTGCAGTGTGAACGCAACCTAAAGTCCAACCTTGAACCTGTATATCACCACATACGGTAAATCCATATTCACACCTGTCTGCTCCATGTCAAAGTTAGTGAACTATGTGCTTTCTAAGTTGGCACTAGTTTAATCAAGAACTTTTGAACATCTGCTAACTCTACTTAAGACATAAATCACTAAGTCAGAATCCTCATTTAAGCTCAAACACTCAAGAACATCAAGAGAGTGAATACAGATCAGCTCCATATGGCAGATTACACATTGTGGCCAAAAAGGCTCTTTAACGTCATTGGTTTAGTCTTCCCTCATTTACGGAGCCACTCCTGCTTTGGCATTTAGCCTTCCAGGCAGGGCTGAAAAAGAATCCTAAAGGAAAGTTTTATATTTTTCAAGCTCAGAGCCGCAGACATCCAAAAAACTTTGGTGCTGTTCATTTCAAAGCTGCAGCTCTTCTGTTCTTTTAGATATTTTTCAGTAGGTTTTCCATTTTAACTAGTTCTTACTTGAGCCTTGGCTCACCTATGAGATGCACATTCTTAACAGGGATGGCTTTTGCCTTGAAGCAGCAGAATCAAGGACTCTGATCCTGCAGACTTTGAGATGCTGGTGAGCATCTACAGGCAGCAGAAAGGCCCAAATCTATTAGCACTGATTTAAAATGCAGTCAAATGACGCATCATAATTGTACTTTGAGATGTTTCCGACACCTGACTTCCTGGAGAGTAATGATCTATTTCTAAGAATTCACACTTAATGACATGCCTTAGGCTGCTCATTCAAAGACTTGAGTTAGTAAGAGATCTGAATAACGAACTATGCAAGCTGTCAAAGGACTGAATAAGATATTAACCAGGAAGGAGAGCGATGAAAAGAGCTGCATTTGATGTTCTGGAGATCAATTCAAATGAAAGAAGCCTTGAGGTCAAACCTTTTTCTTTACAGGCACAACACTGGATTGTTTTTCTCTAAAATGTATCCAAGCGATTTGCTGTTTAGCCAAACCTGAGCATTCGCTGTTCTGAGGTCTCCTCTAACCGAGGCTGTCACCAGCAGGCAGAGCCCCATCCATCTCTGACAGGCTGTTGCTAAACTGGCATAAATATCTGCCCTTCACAATGTGCCAATTATTTCTGCAGTGTCAGAAGATCTGCATGGCTCAAAGCAGGCATTTGATACTTTAGTCTTTTCACTTTCTGCACCATTTCATGCCTCATACCCGAGATTTGGAGTACTTCATCATAAACAGTTCTTTCAGCTGCAACTTTATGCATTTATTGAAGCAAACTCAACAAAAACTTTTTGTTTTTTACATTGCAGTGCCACCATTTTGATATTACAACTTTAGACTTAATTTGCTTTGTCATATTTTCAGTTTTTTCCTAATATTTGAAAGTTTTGGTAAAACTTGAGTTTTTTGCAAAACAAAAGGTTAAATATCTATATAAACAGGAGAAGTGGCAGAGCAAACATCAAATGCCTGAAGATAGTTTTTCACTTTAGTCAAGCCACTACAAGTTTATTAATCAATGTGTGACCTTTAAATACTCCAGCAGGAATGAGGAGTAATAAACCTCTAGTGAAGTAGAAAATAAGGACACTGTGGAACATTAAGAGAGCTCCGCTTAGCATGATGAGGGTATTTACATTTTTTTGTATGACAGATCATTTTCAGCTAATATTAGGTTAATTTAAAACTTATCAGTTTGTCTGAGCTTGTTTGTAACTTTGTGATTGAGAATGGGGTTAAATGCATGGAGTCAGACATTTTACATAAATTAAAGGTTGGCGCATCTCTTAATTTTCTGTCTTCAATCTAAATTATGGGTCTATCATTTGAGAGCAGGGGAAAGTTGTTTTTTAAAGGGTTTTTCTAGCACTAGTGGCCTTTATTTGCAGTAGATTAGACAGGAAATGGGCAGAGAGAGAACAGGGGAAGACATGCACCAGACGGATGCTTCGAGGACTAATAGCCTCAATATGAGGCGGCCGCTCTTCCTCTACACCAGCATATCAGTGGAAAGAAGTTTAATCTATCAGTTATTTACTACTAAACTGTTCCCAAGTGATTGCTTTAGGGGGAAAGAAATATTTCTCCACAACCAATATTGTACCAATATTGTAATATTTTTGTCACCAAAATCAGTGTAGCAGGCAAACCAACAGCTATTTAGACGGTTCACCAATGATAAGAAGCTGAATAAACTAAACATAATGAACCAGTGCTCAGTTCTTCTTCATTAATCTGTATTTTGTCTGAAAAAGTAAACAAAAAAATCATTCACATTCACACAGCGTTTATAACCAAAGCTTATTTACATCCATTTGTGCTCTCCTGTTTCTTTTTGCTCACAGAAACTGAACCTTTCTGTGGAAGATTTCCCAAAACAGCTGCTCTCATTCCCGTACTTCAACTCAATCTCAACATTTGATGGAAAAGTTATGGATTAAGACTTAGATTTGCAATCAACACCATCAGTTTGGTATTTCTCTTTAATGAAAGTTTGATGCATTCCATTGTGTGGCTTTGGGCTTCTGTTCCCGGTGGACCTTCCATACCTGCCATATGGCAGTATGTTCCCACTAAGACAGATCCATAATGGGGCTGTCAAGAAGCAGTACTGATTAGTTTTTCTATTTAGACTCGCATATTAGACTTTTTTGCATAATTCTCAGAAACAACCACCCAGCGACCCGCTCCATGCCTCCCTCTGTTCCATGAAGCTAGCTTTATTTGTAAAAGCTCAGGTTTTTGCAGAACCTGGATGGTTTTTCTGGTGATTTATACTGAACCAGAATCCGTTAAAAGAGTGGCTTGTCTTGCAGCTTTATGATGAAACTGTTTTCTGTAATTTAATAGTTTAATAGCTCATTAAATAAACATGCTGGTGGGGTACCACATTAACACTGCAAGCCTAAGAAGCTTTTATTAGCAGTTAATTAGTATGGCTATCTGTTTAGGTAACCAGCCTGCAGTCAGAGGCTAAAGATACTTTTAAAAACAGCACTACCTTAAGATTGATGGGTGTTGCTCCCTTAGTTTAAATGAATGTTTTGAAACTGGAGGTATTACCAAACAGCTAAAATTATTTTTATAAGAATACCTGGGGCTCTCCACTTCTCTATTTGCCATACCGCTGAAGAAACTCTGCTCCCTCAGGCATTTCTTGGGCATTATAACAAAAGGCCACAGAAACATTGATATAATTCTAGTGGTTTTGGACTATACCATGTGAAAACCTCCTAATACACTGGACTGACCCACAGTGAGCTCTGACCTGCACTTGATTAGCTTAAGTTACCTGTCTGAGACACTATAAAGTCTAATTACTGAGGTTAATTAGTTTCTAGTCTTTATAAATCAAACATATTTTTGTTGGCCCCATTTGCTGAAGAAATTTCCACAGCCTTTTGAAGAACATAAAACATTTTTTTTGTTTTGATCATCTTCTGTTCATCCTTTTTAATTGGCTAGAGAAGAAATGTTGATAACAGTCCGGATACCAGAGAGAAAATAAATGTTTGGCTGCTCTATAATCCAAAACAGTTTCCCTAAGTCTGTTTATATTTTGCAGTTTGTATATACAGTACAGACCAAAAGTTTGGACACACCTTCTCATTGAATTCAATGAGAAGATCAACTCACTGACAACAGTCAGTGAGTTGATCCGTCTAAGCTGCAGAGATTTTGAAATAGAAAAGTTATCTTTCTGATTCATTTTGCTTCTGCTCCTCTGCAGTTGAATCAATGTTGAGATTCCCATTGAAAAACCATGAATTACACTGTGAATAAGTTAATTTGTGTCAAACTAGACTGATTATTAGATCAAACTGCAGTCAGTCATTTAGAATAATCCATCCATTTTCTATTAATGCTTAATCCTTGCAGAGAAACTCAAGTGAATTTCTGGAGGACACCTTGGACCACTTACCAGTCCATCACAGGGCAACACAGAGATACACTAGACCGACAACAACTACTCTCCAGGGCAATTAACCCAGCATGGATGTGTTTGGACTGCAGGAAGAAGAGTGCCTGGAGAGAAAAACCAAACGTGTGGTTAGAACATGCAGACTCCAGAATCCCTCCAGCTGCGAAGCCACAGTGTGAACTAATACACTGCCATGCAGCGCTGAATCTTAAGGGATCTAAATCTTTTATTCCCCCTTCTATTTAGCATTCAGTCATCACGTACAGTATAACACAGAAGTATGCCTTTGCTCCACATGTGTGTATTTCAGTGTATATCATTCCCTTATTTCATGTTCACTGTCTCTCAGATACTTATTGATGTCTGTTGGATTTGTTCCAGAAAAATTCAGTAAAGTAAAGGATTTCACATATTCAGATAGACGGCTATAAACTGAAGTCAGTGGGGGGAAATGATTGGTTGAAACAAACTCCTCTGATCTCCTGAACCTTGATTCTGCATGGCTGACACACCACAACTCCACTCCAGATTCTCCACAAAGCTTTTTTTCTTTTATTTAACGCCGTCCACCATCCCGCCTGCTTTGCATCCTCTCAGTAGTCTGGATCAGTTTACGGCAAAATAGGGTCTCTGTTTCCATTAGCCGGTGTTCTTCCTGTCACAGCAGACTTTCATACAGTGTTGGACACGCTGTCAACAGCAAAAAGCTCAAACCAGACAGTGACGCAATCCACAGCATGAGCAGTCAGCTTCCTGTCGACATGGTTTCATGCTGACTGCTTTATAAATTGAATATTATCAGTCAAGTAGAAAGTTTTCATGCATATAGAGTTAAATTACAAGACTCTTGCTTATAAGTGCATGTAGGATTCATGAATGAATTTGAAAAGTGTACAGTATTAGGCTGCAGACGAAAGAGAGACTCCACATTCGTCTTAAAAATATAGGCAATAAGTCCAGAATTTAATTTTTATTAAATGTATACCAAGATCCAATGAAAATTTTACAAACTAAATAAGCTAAAAATAAATATCTTTCATATTTACAAATTTATTACCCATACGTTATCATGTTTTAATAACCCTTATTGTACAGTTGGTTTGTGCTGAAGCTCTGGATGTTTTAAGCTCTCGCTAACACTTCAACTTTAAAAACTTGGATTTTGTTCCAAGGATTAAGCCTTCTGATCACTTTCCGCTCTGTAGAGATGATACCGACTCAAATCTGTCAAATGCTCCCAGCTCTAATTCAGGAGCAGTCATAGCTGTTACTTAGGTAGTGTCTTCACTCCACCTGACTTTAAAGGTTTCCCCTGGGGATGCGCAGAGTTAGACTTCAGTGCTAATGTATGCAACACTAAGCTGCCAAAACCACAGGAGCACAGCTCTTAAAATATCAGAAAATTTTGAGACTGAATTTTATCCAGAACATTTTGAACCTTTTTGATGGAAAAGAAGTGGGATCAAAAGGTCATGCAGCCCAAGGACCTCAGAAAACCCCATAGTTTAAGAGTTTATAACTTGGCAAGAAGATTATTACGTATTTTATTTAGCTTACAAGGCACATTCAGGAAAAGTTAGACACATAAAGATAACTACCTAGTAGTTTTCTGTGGTATCTGGCACAAAGATGTTAGCTGAAGTGCCTTAATGTCCTGTAAATTGCAAGGTGGGTCGTCCAAACCATTTTGCAGCCATTTTTGCTTTATGGCAGGAAAACATTTTCATGCTGAAAGAGTTCACAGCTTCAGGGAATACATTTTCCATGAAAGGGTATACAGCCCCTGCAACAATGCTTAGGGTCAGGACATGTCAAAGTGACATCAGTATGGAAGGTAGGACCCAAGATCTCTCTGCAGAACATTGTTCAAAACATTACACTTCATCTGCCAGCTTACCCTCTTCCCACAGTGGATCCTGATGCCATGGGATCCCCAGGTAGTACTTCTCTGGCCGTCCATGTGATGTAACAGAAATTGTGATTTGTCAGAGCATCACCTTCATTCATTTCTGATGCTCATTGTTTGTGCTTTTGGCAGTAGACATGGGCCACCATGAGAACCTGACTGCTCTGCAACTTTGCAGCCACATAAATGCCACATTATGGTTCGTCTACACAGGGGTGCCCAAAGTCGGTCCTCAAGGGCCGGCATCCTGCATGTTTTAGTTCTCTCCCTGGTTTAACACACCTGGACCAAATGATGGCTCGTTAGAAGGCCTAAGAAGAACATTGACATGCTGAAAAGGTTGTTGGTACTACCAGGGAGAGAACTAAAACAGGCAGGATGCCGGCCCACCCCCAAACAGGTAGTGGAAACAAGCTTAACTTGGTGCTGAGGAGGGTGTCTGGTTTGGCAACCACAGGGTTTCATTTTTCCTTTTTGAACATGATGTGAATTTGTTGGCCTCTTTAAGCCATGACTTTTCACATATATTGGAGCAGTTCGCAGCAGAGAGTAAAGTGCCAGGATGAGAGTCAGCTCTTCTAAGCCTCAGGCTAATAAACAGAAAAGGGTGGATTTCTCCCACTGGTTCAGGGGTCAATCTTTTGCCTGAAGTAGAGAAGTTTAAGTGTATTGGAGTTTTATTTATGAGTGATTGCAGCCTTTTTTGCGCTAATGTTGCTTCTTCAATAGTTTGTCCTTGTTAATAGAAAGCAGTACCAAAAGCTCTCACTTTAGTGGTCTGTCTAAATTTTGACCCTGACCTGTGAGCATGAACTATTCCTCAAGACCAGAAAAATAGATCTCTGGAACAAGCAGCTGAAATTAGTTTCCTCCATAAAGGTAGTCAGTCTCATCCTTTGAGACGGGTTGGGGGAAACGGGGTCTCAGGTTGGACCACTGCTCCTCTTCATCAAAAGCATTCAACTGAGATGGTTCAAGCATCTCACTGCAGTTGATTACAATTTTGGATGAAAACTAGAGAAGCCAAACATTTAAAACTCATCTCTGAATTAAGAAAGTAAGTTCTAAAACAAGTGGATGGGATTTATTTTATTTGATTGACAGCAGGGAAGAAACAGACAGCCGACTACTGCTGCACTGATTTTATGCAAAATTTGCTCAGCTATGATGTACCAGAAGACAAACAGCATGCAATATTCATTTTTATTACTCAGCCAATGCAGGAACTTTAAATAACTCCTAAATAAATTGGGTAGATTCCTTTCTCTTCACCAAACTTTAATGTGGTCGGTTTAATACCAAAGATGTGTATTCCTTGAGGGTTTTTGGATAATTGAGGAAAGCAATCAGAAAAATAAATTTTGAGCTAAAAAGGTTTTTGTTTCAGAATTACAGTTAATTACCCAGATGGTTGTATTTATCTAAACCCATGAGTCACATCTGACTTTCCACATATTCTTCTCCTCTTAAACTGTCACTTAAGAAAGTATTCATACCCCTCTGCAGACATCTGCCCTCTCCTCCCTCAACACTAACAAGACACTCTTAGGTCTTGTAGTCACCCCATTGCTTTTAAACATGTGAGATACCAGGTAAGGTACTCACAGCCTCATGGTAAATGACCAATGTAGACATTGGTCATCTTCCCAGTTCAGAGGTATTATGTGGGGCTACTCTGCGGTAGCTGATGGGGATGTAAAGTCAAGGCACCACGGGATTGACCTATTGCGTCAAGTGCAACATTACTTACCATCATCATACTGGTCAGATTGCAGTAAAGTGAATCCAGAGAACTTTAGCTAAAGGTGGTTCGTTCAGTAGTTGCAACACAGGTTGTTAATTCAGTAATAGCATCACTTGAAAACAGAAAAAAAAGAGTCAGTGCATCACCAATGTGTTTCATCCTTTGGAAAGTGAAATGCCAGCCACACATTTTGTGTTTTGTGTTCAACATGGACCATGCCAAGCTCCACTTTATGCCTTCTTTGGTTTCTCAATCCAGGCATGGTATTTAAAAGCTCACATAAGCACAGGAAATGGCCGGCTTCATTGGTGATTTATGACCAGCCATGCAGCTTAGATGAGGGTTGATCTTTGCGGCTTAATGATGGAACTGTTCTTTAAGAAAAGCTAAAGTCCCAGAGCAGTTAAGACTTTGCACTCGATTTCTGTCTAAGCTATTCTCTGCAGTCCTTATAGTTAAAGGATAACTCTGTTACTATTTTTTTGAAGAAATGCTGATTATCTTTTAAAAAAGAACGTCTTTGCACACCCAAGGCAGTTTTCTGAAGTTACACTTTTGCTTTTACATCTGCTGTAATCCAATTACCTTCCCTCCATTATGCATTCACCATTTTCTGCCACGCCGCTGTGTTGAGCACCACGGGCTGTTTGGCCCACTGTCATAGCAGTGTGCTCGTGTAAACAAATTGAATTTGTGTAACCTTGCTGACGGGTACAAACTGCAGAGTCCAGTCTGGCTGGTGAGAGCGGCGTCCCTAATGTTTGGAGCCCAGTGGAAACATAGTTATTACGGCCAGAAAGAGTGAACTCACCGCCTACAGTGGCAGTCGGCTTGTTTTGTTATATGGATGATGAAGTTGATGTATTGGTCCCTCGCATGCGCAGAACAGCCACAGTCTCTCTACACAGTGATGAATTGCTTCAATACTTTAGGCTATTGGAAAGACTGGAGCACACGAGATCTCATCTCAACTCTTCCTTTCCATTTTCTCCGTTTTTTATTTTGGCAGATCTCAAATAAATTGTTTTGTTTTTTCCTTTTGTTCTGTCTTTGCTTCCCCTCTATGCTTCCTTGTTCCTCCATCTATGGACCCACTTCTTTTGTCAAACTTTTAATGAGGTAAAAGGTATGCAAGGCTGCACTGGAAACACTTGACAAAGCACTTTTGAAAGATTAAGGCTGACTAACAGCACCGCGGTGCCTCGCTGCCTTTGTCTCTCCACCCTTTTCTTTCTCTGCATCTGTCCACTTGATCAGGAGGCTGTGAGGATGAGCATTGCAATAGAGGCAAGATTAAAATCGGATGTGAATTGGGCTGGAGATTGGTTTGCAGACTGAAAACGGAAACAGAGAGAACACTGGGGGAAAGATGAACAATGAGGGAAGGTCACCACTAACGACATGGTGTGAGAAGACAGTCCTGCTGCTGCTGCTGAGTTGGAGGATAAAATTGACTGGGTTTCAGGATTTGCTCTCATATATGCATGGGAAGTATATATATAAATATATATACATCTTCCTGCCACTTTACCTATTGAGTCGTTTAACAGCATCTCCTCTCAGAGTATCCAGAGGCTGCTTTGAAAGCCATCTGCCGGCCAGTGTTTTACGCCACCCATTAAAGCACTCAGGGTGTTGTGTGGCTTTTAGCCAGTATTTCATGTCATTAGTCACTTCTAAGTGAATTTAATGAGAAATAACCTGTTGCAAGAGCCAAATCAACCATTATTTCTTCCTAATGCCTTATGATAACCATATAGATTAAAACATTTGTACTATTTAAGTGTCTGCAGCTCATTTTGATTGAATGATTGTGTAGTTAGTCTTCATTCCCTTTTTTGAGAAAGGTTCTCACCACCAAAAACAAACTGTTATACAGTATTCATAGCTGACTGCCCTCTGTTTTGCAGAGGATGGTATGTCATGTTATTTACAAGCAGAGTATTTGATCGATTGTTTGTTGCAGTAGGAGTCAGAGACACTTTCCATAAAAGTTTCATATAGTTTGCTTTCCTCTTTGCCTCAGCAGGAGTTTCTGTTTGGATCGTAATTCTTGTAGAGTGGCCCTATTGATTCTTGCATTTATTTTTAACTGTGTTTCCCATTTCTCTCCTTCACAGTGGCAAACATCTTGTGGCGAGAAGAAGGTACGTCTGGGATGCTCCTGCTCTTCTATAGCATTCATTAACCTGAGTTAATTGAATTTGTGTAATAGAGTTACTGAACTGTGATGAGGAGGATTAAATGATTTGTTACTTTAATCGTAGATAGCATTGCTGCCAGCTTATTTCCATTTTAAATGTTCATACTTTGCAGCCTCAGGAGTTTTTTCATGTATGTGATAAGCCTGTTGTTCTCCTGCAGGTCTCGGTATTGGAAACATGTTTTATGTGTTTTATGAAGACGGGATTAAAGTGATTCAGCCAGTGGCCTGTGAGATACAGCGGCACATCAAACCCAGCGAGAAGCTACTGGCTCTGCAGGTGAGTGATCATGAGAAAAGTCCAGAACTAACTTTGACCGAAGTCTTAAGCCTTTTGTGTGATGTAGAGTTTAAAATTAAGCAGAAGACATAAAAACACATCATAAAGGGATATAATTTAGTGTTTGATCACTAGATCTTTATGATCAAATTGGTGTGTTTTCTTCAGTCATCAAACTTTATATTCCAAGTGTTCATAAATTTGCACAAACCTGAGTTTTGCTACTTTTAATTGGTATATTTGTCTTATTCTTTTAGTCAAAATTTGACAGGAGAACCAAATACTTTTCCAACAATTCAAACTGTTTTGATTTTCCTAGCAAACAATTTTCAACTTTTATTGCTGATGTTAATTCAAGTTTTTCTGCACATAAAGTGAGCCTATCTTGAAAATTAGTAGAGACATGACCGGAGGCAGGGCTAAAATAAAAACATATATTTACGTCTAAATATATGATGTAAATATATATTTATTTATATTTATATAACTTTCTACTGTGAAATTCTGGGGTCAAGTGGAAAAATATATTTTTGTGCTTATTTTCATTCTTAGCTTAAATGTAAAATGTTTTAACCTTAGAATGTCACATTCATATTTGTTGGTGAACCACATCATCATAGGATTGGAAAACATACAGTGCATCGTTGAAGAATTAATACCGCTTGAAATTTTCACATTTCCTAATGTTTTCCAGCAAACTATAGTGTATTCATTATAACTTTTATGTATTCACTTCACGAGTTCGCTGAAGTGAAGTGAAAAAAAAAAAGAAACATGGTTTTTAAAACTTTTCACGTACTTTTCTGAACAGTGAACACACCAACAAATTTCAGCTGAGTCTTTAGGTGTGTCTCTTTTTGAAGTAAGAAAACAGTTCAGACATGTAAAAATCCTTCAACTTCACAATTATACACTAGATTATATCAATAGATGGTTGTAAGATGATAAAATACAAAAAGCTTCAAGCAGTGCACAGACTTTTACAAGATACTCTATGACTCCTTCCAGACATAATTAGATCATATCTCAACAGTATGTTTCCTCAAGCACCTGCATGATGTACAGCTGTGTTGTCTTCCTCTGCGGGTGCCACGTCGAAAAGAAAATATAGAGCTGTCTTCTTTCCTCTTGCTTTTGGAGCAAGCTTTGTAAATAAATATTTGCAAGTTTTGCAAGAATAAAGCTGACAATAGAACTGGCTCTTCTCATAAGTTGTGGATTTCAGTGCTTTCTGTAACACCTATTGCAACAAATGATGCCTATTTAAAATCTAAATATTTTTCAAATATGTTGCTGCTTAATTTGGGCTTTTGAGCTGCAAGCTATAGACATTTATTGGGGAATTACATTATTTATTATTTCTTTTTATTACAGCTTTAAATGAGTTTGTGATGTTTGCATATTCTGTAGTCCAGTTATGTTTTTTTAAGAAAAGTACCCAAGGCACAAGGGGGGCTTTTGGAGTGTCAAGTCAGCCTGTTTAATTTAATTCATTGACAGACTACATGCAATCAGAGTTGGTTTCACCCCTCAGTGGACTGTTTTACACCCAGCCAGCCCGCCTTAAATCACAGTTTATCACCTGAGCTCTCAGGCAGAAAAACATTCAAAGCATTAAACTGATAGATACCTGTTAGATTTACATGGTTTCTCCAATGGACGTTTTCCCTCCGAGCTGCTTTTCATCCTCCAGACCTGTGCTGATTGGATGAAGGTTATACATAAAGCGAAACCATGAATGCACAACAATCAGCCAAGTGTTCCTCTGAGAGGTGTGTTTGTATTAGGATATCAATCACTGTGAGTGTTGTGATGCCAGTTCTACAACCGTCTGGCTGCCCTGCATCGTGAACACGAGGCCATTCCCAGCATGACGCTGGCATTTCCTCCATCACAGAGGGGCATTGATTGATTTGTTATGGTAATCACACAGCCTATTTATTATTATTGGCCAACATATAGAGTAGTAAACTGTGTTGCACACTGTACAGAGCAATACGCCTTAATGTTCAGTCATAGTAAAGTCAGTGTTTAGTCTTAGATCAGCAAAAGTTTAGCGTACTTTGATCCTTTTCAGAAATATTCTGTCAGCCACACAGCAACTAAGCCAATTAGTTTGGTTTCAGAATTATTTTTAAATGATATGTCAATATTGATCAAGTAAGAACACTAAACATGGCATAACTACAGAAGTTGTACTTTAAGAAACTGACTCACCAAAACAAAGGGTTTGTTTGGCTTCAGATCAGTTTTTCAGACAAGTCCAATAGATTGGCCTGTTGAATAATGACACAATCTAAAGTTTATCTTTAGTAATACTTTAGACAAGGAAGTAGGAACACTTAGAAGTAAAAATGTTTTGCTGTCTGTGAGCCTGTCACAGTAAAGCACAGAAAGTGTCGTGTTCTGTGTTTTCTGTGTGTTCATTTCGAGTTTTCTGTGTCCTTGAGTCTCTTCGTTGTCCTGTCCTCCCCTTGATTGTTCCCAGGTGTGTCTCGTTCTGTGATTACCCGCTGTGTATTTAACTCCACCTGTGTTCCTTGTTCCTCGTCGGGTCCTTGTCAATGCGTCTATGTGCGTGCTGCCTGTTGTTGGGACTGTGTTTTCATTATTCATCTTACCTGGGTCCGCTGCGTCTGCCTCACCACCCCTCACCGCACCGACTCATGACAGAAAGCTGATTTAAGCTCACAACCAATTAACATTTTCCTACAATTCTCAGAACTACAGGTTTTGTCTGACCGCTACAAAGTTTGAGCCAGTCTAGAACTTACATGAGATGTACTGTAAATGTTCAGTGAAATGTTTATTAAACTTATATTTGCAGTTGGTTTCACTGCCACAAAGTTTAATACAGCTTTTAAAAAAATGACAATACCTTAATTTCCCTGTATTTAAATAGATTGCAAACAAATTTCTAACCAGATTTATTTAAAAATACAAAATCAATTTGAACATTTTTAAAATAAAATGCCATATTGATATTATTTGTCACTTTTTATTTCCTAATTTGACAGGGAGAAATTTTGCCTCTTGGACTTAGTAGTGATTTCATACGCCTATTGTATTCACACTTTTTGCAATTCTGTTCCTTCACACCTGTGACGTATTTAATAGCAACATATATATACTTAGTTATTTTCTGTAGCGGGTTGCATACTCTGCAAAAACACTCAATCTTACCAGGTATTTTTTCCCGTTTCAAGTGCAAATATCTTAATACACTTGAAATAAAACTAATTTGCAAGTAACTTTTCAGCAAGATATAGGAGCTGTTTTTATGTAAAAAAAATATTGAATATTAATAAAAAGTACTTGCTCCACTGGCAGATTTTTTCACTTATAACAAGACATTTCTCCCATGTTTAAATGCCCAAGCACCACACTTTTGAATGAAATGAAACTGGTTTTAATTGAAGGAAATGATGAAACATGAACTATCAAAATAATTAGAAGTTTCATATGTATTAAGTGGAAGGCATTCATTATTGTTGTGCAAACCTGAATGGATTTTATCAGCAATATTTTATTTTCTGTCACCAGAAGCATCATCTGAGTTGTCAGCGCTCCAGCACAAGACTGTTTACTGTAAATTCTGATGATTAGCAAGCTGGTTGAAAAAAATAATACCGGTTGGACACATGACTAAAATCTGAAGAAAAAAAAAAATTAAAAATATCCCACGCGGTTTTTTTATGCACATGGATGCAGTCCAATTTCCAGCAGCTGCTATGTTTGATGATTCATACTTCAACATGTGAAACTGGATGTGATTTTGAGCAAGTGCACTGAACTCTCCCCATCCCTAATTTTCCTGCCTCAGGGAGGGTTTTTATTAGCAGTTCTACTCCACTAAGTCAGATAATTTGGGTCTTAAACGTTGTTCTTCAAAAAGTTACACAGAATATCGCAACCCTCATTTTTTCTATATTCATCTGCATTAAGAGGACAAATCCATTGCATATACACTCCATATTTTAGTTGAAAGGGATATGGTTATTTTTTAAAGGCTGTCAGCTACTACTTAAATCACAATCACATAAAGCCCACCCACACACACTCTGACATATGCAACGCGAGAAAACTGAGAAAATTGAAGCCGCCTCCATTCACACCCTCAGCTGGGTGTCAGATGTTCGATTTCTCACCTCCTAAAGGCGCGATCAGTGAGGTATTTATGGTCCATAGAATCAAATGACCACTGTGTGGGTCTGCAGGGGTGATGCTGAGTTCAACACCGATGACTCAACATTTACCTCAGTAAATGCAGGAATTTGAAGATTTTAAAACCATTGGATGTGAAACAGTAACAGATGGCGCTACATCTGGACTTCAAATGAAATCATAGTTAATGGGGTCAGAGATATTTTTATGAATCCAAATAAATTAAATTGCTGTCATTGTTTTTCATATTTGCATTTTGACATAACCTGTTGCAGGATCAGATTTCTGGACAGCGTTAGGTTTTGGGGGCTTTGGAGAGCATGAAGGGAAGGAAAAGTCCCGAGGCAGAAGGCTGACAGGTTTCCAGTTGGCTGAGAAGCCTGGAGCTGCCAGGGCTAGACGCAGAGCAGCTGCAGATCATCTGCAGGCTTTGTCCTGCACATTATATATGGACAAATGAGAGTCATTACAAAGATTTTGCAGGAAACTGCAAAGCTAATTTATCTAAGTTGCCAAGATAACACCACTCATGTCCACATCAGTGAAAAAGGCAGCAGTAGTAAACAAAACACACAAAAAAGACTAAGGGAAGATAATTGGTTTTTAATGAGATATATTTTCTTGTGATATGAAAAGCAATTAGATCAAAGAAAACGTGTGTGTGTGCTTGTGTGTTTTGCAGGAGGAGGTGTGCCCAACCTCGCCTGGAGAGGTGGTGCAGAGGTGTGTGTGGTCATCAGCTGTCAACGTCAAGGACAAGTTTATTTATGTGACACAACCAACCTTGGGCCGAGTGCTCATAGTTGACATCCAGACCCAGAAAGCCGTCCAGGTAATTTTGTGGATAAATTAGGAAACTCAGTTGCATGCCGGTCTTGGAACACTGAAATGTGCATCACCTTTACACAGAACAAGCGATCTTTGTTTTTGCCTTTTAAAAACTTGAAGGTTTTCAGTGTTTCACATTGATCAGGGGCAGCGAGTCACAAGGGTGGTCAATGTGTCATTATCAATGGTGGGTACTGCTAACTAAGAAGTTATTTACGCTAACCCTATGTTATTTAAAGGATGCAGACTTCAGGGGGCTTTGTTGCACACCATGTGAACCATTTTCACAGAAACATTCTGTGAAGCCTGTGGCCTCGTTCAACAGGACAACGCTTCCTGTCACAAAGCAAAAATGGTTCAGGAATAGTTTGAGGACAACCTGTGTGAAGTTTTGACTTGGCCACCAAATTCCCAAGATCTCAGTCCAATCCAGCACCACAGGAACATCTGATCCGTGGAGTTCCCATTTCACAACTTACAGGATTTAAAGGATCTGTTGCCAACATCTGGGTTGGAGACGCCACTGCCCAACAAAATACCCAATTGGGCAAGTGATCATAATGTTGTTCAGAAGCATTCAGTAACATAAACAATTAATTACATGATTACACTAAAATACAATTCTAGAGTAATCATGCAATTGAGTACAAGTTTGAATTTTAATCAGAATGAACAATAATTTGCATCCTCTTGTCTGAATGTTGGGGTCAGGCTGATTTGGCATCAATAATAAAATGTTTTATTTTAACCAAACATGCTGTAAATCAAGGCCCAACTATAACTCAAGATCAGTCTTCATCAAGCAAACGCTCTATAATTAAACTTTCTAGTTTTAATTTATATCTATGACTCCTTATGGGTGTGAAGTTTGTTATTTCAACTGATAAAGGCAAACTGAAGATGAAGCAGTTAAATTAGTCATTTTATTGAGCTAAGGTAAGCGTTCAGTAGGATTTAACATTAAGAAACATTCACAAGGAGAAAAAGACTTTGTTGTATTTGTCTTTAGTCTACCTGCTTATCAGAAATCTTGGAAGTGCACCATCTTTCCTCAGTTTCACTTTTCAGCTTTAAGATCAGCCGCCTCACCTTTTGCTGACTGCTAATCCTTGACCTGACCCATTTCATCCAAACTGTTACTGTCAAGATCTGCAGTTAACCTTCACATTGAAGTGATGACCAGGTGACCCCGGAGGGCCTGCTCTTTGTGGATATTGTCGCCTGACAGCCCTTCAATTATTGTAACATGACAACACTGCCAGGTTTTTTCACACATATACTGCAAGAAGCAGTCCCTCTAATAGTGAGTGTGGCAAACTATTTATCCTCCAAGGGTTTGTTATTTTTAGGAAGCTTGGAAGGAAAATGGCACCATTTCTAGACGTCTTCATCCTGAAACAGTCTGGAGAGCAGCAGTGAGTGAAATCATTGGAGTCAGTGGGTTTTTGGGTGTGTCACAATAAACCAGGGTGGCCCAGATCCCCACAGATGCTCCTGACACCATGGTAGCTGTTTACAGAAGGCTCTCAGGGACCTGCCGGTAAACAGGCTGGTGTCCCAGAGTCTGTCACAAGCTCATTATTTAGCTGCCTGGAGGTTTAGCTGCACTGCATTATGTTACCAGTTGTTAATTAACAACCTGAACCTGTCACTTGTTTTGAGCAGAGACTAGCTTTAGCTTCCTCTCATTTTCTTGTTATACATAAGTAGGACCCTGAGAAAATGAGTGCATACAATATGCATTATTTTGGAGAGTGACGTGGTTACTCTTGCTAAGTTATGTAAATTTTTGTAATATCTTAATTCAAGCAGTCAAATTTACCTGCATTGCTTTCTGTGCTTCATTTCTGATGGCTCCTTTGTGTAGAAAGTTACTGCAGCATATTGGCTGAGAATCTTCATAATCTTCCTCAGTCTGTAAGAAGCTGTTAGTTGGGAGTAAAAGAACGAACACCTGTTTTCCCTGATGACTACATGCGCCAAGATTAGTTGGGATTCAAGAGCTATTCTGCTCTTATCTGAAAAAACTCCCTCAGGAGCAGTTTACCTCCTGAATGATGCAGTGCATAATATGCCAAAGTAAACAGTGATATTAAGAATCCAAAGTAAAACAGATAAAGAAACAAAACTGCTGTCACAATGGAGTGTCGGAGTTAGTTTGCATTGTCTCTTCTGGAATGAAACTGCTGCTCCATTCCTTATTCTCTTTGAGTCTCCGGAGTCTCAGGCTGCCTGTCTGCACTCAGGTGGACATAATGCATGAGGAGTTCTTCGCTGCCACTCGTGACTCATCTATTGTTCTGACTTTTTTTTGCTTCCATGTGTCATGAATGAACAAAGGCTGAAGGCAATTACCTCAGCGTGGTAAAGCAATTCTGTCTTTCAGCAGTTGATTTGAAATGCAGTTTTGCATTAAATATGGCCCATGCATAAAAAAATTACCCGTTTTTTGTTATAAGACGACTTTGTCTGACTGACCCCAATCCATTAGAGTGCAGGTATTGTTTCTTTAACTTTCCCACAAAAGATTTCTTCAAAAGCGATGTCAAATTTGTTTTAAATAGATTTTTTTTTTGGTGCCTTTAAAGCCTGGCTGTGATTTGGTGTCCTCTTTCAGACAGTAGGCACCGACCCTTATCCAGTGAAGCTCCACTATGACAAATCTCATGACCAGGTGTGGGTGCTGAGCTGGGGAGACGTGGAGAAGAACTTCCCCACTCTCCAGGTAAGTCGGCCATCAAGTTGTGCATCTTTCTTATTTGTTCATCTGTAGCAATTTGTGTAGGAAAAATTCAAGGCAGATAGTGAAACATAGAATCTTTTTAATTCAAGAAGTGTTGGAAAAATGTAAAAAAAAAAAAAATAATAATTCAAATCCAAGGCAACACTACCATGCATCCCTTTTCACTCAAAGTTATGACACAAATGCAGGCTAAATGATCTCACTTGGACAGTAAGTAGGAGCCAATGAGAAACATCTTAAAAGGGCATATGTCATAATTCATCATATATTTCCTTTTCAACTCTGTTCAGGCTTTGAGCTCATGATGAATGCATTCCTTTCCATGTTTGAAATTCAGAAATCTGTCAAAGGAAACGTGTGAGGGTGGAAAAAAGGAATACAACCGGCTGAGAGTGCCAGTTGAAAGTTGCAGAAAAGTGATGTTACACTTGAAACTCCAAACTCAGCCGTTGAGGGATATAACAATGTTCACCCAAGATTAAAGTAGTAAAACCAAAGTCTTGAGCTGGAATTTTAGTTCATAAATTAAGATTTATATGATGTTTTATGAGATCAGGAAGAGAATATCAGGAGAAAGGTTATCTGAGTGTAGCAACTTAAATATCTAGCAAACTGGCACCTTATCTAGGCCTTTAAAAGCATCCTATGAAGAGGAATTCAGTTTTCCTATGAACCAAAACACATAAAGTTGGAACGAATGGATGGAAAGGAAGTTAAAATACTGATATGCAAAAAAATGGCAGCTGCAGTCAACAACCACTTGGCAGAGATGGAACAGAACATGTGACTAGAAAAAACGTTACAGCTCCTTGTAACTTGTCACTGCTGCTGTGCAGACAGTAAATTGTATTAAAGAAACCATTTCTTACCTGATGCACCCAATGATCTTAAACAAGTAAGTTTGCCTAGGTGTCCTGGCCGTTTACTTGCTGCTTAGACTATCTGTTCCCACTACAGCATGAGCTGTGCTGATTTGGGTTTTTCATTTACTAAATCAAAAATTATATTTCTGTCTTAATTTTAAAACAAAGACAGACGTGTAATCTGTATTTGGAATTAAATATTATGTTTTTAGAGCGTGAATAAAAATGCACATTTGTGCCATCACTTATTCTCTGTGAAAATCATTGGAAAGGCTTTTTATGTTTTAGTCTTTTTAATATTTCACACTTTTTACGGTCTTAGGTATTTCTGAATGCAAAATCTGATATTTTGGCTTATAAACATTGTTATTCAGAAAAGGTTTACAGGTTTTATTTGGATAGCAATCCACATAGAAGAATTGGAAACTAATACTCTTAAATGTGAATTCTTCCATAGAGGCCAATTCTCATTTTTCCCAATATGACAAGCGTACATTAATCACTCAGCCTCTGAGGGATTTTCAATTGATTTGTTTCATGCTTACCTAATTAATAGTCATTTCCATTTGAGTGGTAAAGTATTTAGAATGTGACGCATCTTTTTCTGAAACAGCCCTTCGGCTTTTAAGAAAAATGACTTCATTATAATTTCAAATTTATCTTGTCTACAGATTTATTTTTAACTAATCAGCTTTATATTCACAAACTCATCTCTATTGATTCTCGTCAAATGGCAAGAGCCAGTCGATGTCAAGCTATATCAAGTCTACAGTACATGTTGGTATGAAACAAAATGAATGAAGCCAGATAACATGTGGCACAGAGTTTTTATCTGTTTGCTCCAGGAGTCGTTTGAAGTCAGGTAGAGACATTATTGGCTTTACTGGAAAATCTTTCTTGTCATTGCAGGCCCAGAAATTCATAATGCGCAGGTCGATCCGTGACAATTTGTTTTGTGCTTTGTGCCACAATCATATTAAACTCAGCCCACACACAAATAGATGCCTGCATGACTTCATGCATGCTGAAGTATAATTTAGACACTGAGGGCAACGGCACACATCAGCGTCTTCCACTGTGGAGCTCCGATAACACGGCGGTAAGAGGCGGAGCTGATGAGTTTTATCAGGAAAATGAAAAACAACATGTCAGCTTTACAAATATTTCCTCTGGTTGAGATGGATTCAAGATGAGGGCTCAAATGAGGAGGCACTGGCAGCTCTGAGTTTGTTCATCAAGGTCATGTTAAACACCTACCTGCTCCTGTGCCGGTGTTCAGGTGATCAATCAGGCCAGTGGAAAAGTCTCCCACCACACAGTTCACACCCAGCCGGTCGGCAGACACTTCGACAGGGTGGAAGACTTCTTCATCCCCGCCTCCAGCCTCATCGTTAACCACGTCAGGTACGTGCAGCAAGAAACAACAACTCTTTGAACACAAGAGCAGTGCTGTGTTGGAGACCAACTGTAAGTAGAGCAGAATGTTGAAGTAGTAGGAAAAGGTTAAATGGTTTTTGAGTATTTCCACAAACACTAAATGGTGAAGAGGTTTTTTTTTAACCTGCTTTATTCTGATATTCTATAATAAAACATTGTAAACAAAAGTCACTGAATTAGTCACTAGTCCACCTTTTACAGTAGTTTGCATACGTTCTCACACCCCTTAAACCTTTCCTCATTTTGTCACATTGCAACCACAAATATAGATGCATTTATTGGGGTTATGATAGACCAATGAAAGCAGTGCATAAAGTTGAGGAGGAATAAAAGGGATGGTTTTTAAAAATTAATTAGTAAAACCCTGAAATGTGCATTTAGCCACCAACCCAACCAGGTTTTCTCACAGTATGTTTTGTCTGTTCCATGTTGGTGGGTTTACAGCTGGTTTATCTTCTGTTTTCAAATAAAGAGGTTATCAGAAGTCTGTGAGATGTTCAAAATCTCACAGGTTTTATAATTTCATACAGCTTTACGGTTCAGTTCTCCTCCACTTCATCCCTGACACGTCTGCTGTTTCTTGGTTTTTATGTTTTTTCACTAATGTTCTCTAACAAGCCTCTCAGACCTTGACTGAGTCGTTGTCTTTATACAAATATTAACTTTCCACATTTACTAATTAGGCGAAAGCTGTTAGTTGAACCTGGTTTTCTACAAGCTGTGCTTCTCAAAAATTTTTTATAGAAAATTTCAAAGCCCATCCCACTCAACGGTGATGGGCTACTTTGTATGTTTTTTTTTACATACAATCCCAACAAACCACACTGAGGTCTGTGACTAAATGAAAAAATATTCATATATTTTCATATCTTTTGCTTTAATAATTAGATGTATAAATATATTCATACATCTAATCTTTACTGTGTATTTTATACAATTCCATATTTATCCAAACTGCATCAGGCAACTTCGATATTCAGAGTTAAGATATTATGAAAAGTCTGGGAGCAAGCAGGTGGTCTGCAGGACTTCAAGGTGTTAATGGTCACCTAGAGAGAAGGAATTAACAGTCTGCTATGTGGGAGTGGTTTGTGCCACAGCTGTAATTAGATCCTCTGAGACCTGCAGGACAGATTACAAGAAAGTATGGCCACATCTCCATATAATGTTTTTATGCTGTTTTTCACATGAAAGTATGAGTGAAATTAACTTTTTTACACACATTTTCATGCTTACCAGCACATGTACTGAAAAGAAATTTCACCTGCTCTTCATTTTGTTTTTCCTTTTATTCTGTTCTATTTAATTCATAAAGGTAATAGCACAAAATAGATTTTTTTGTCTGTGCATTTTAAATAAATGTCAAAAATCAATTGACAAAGTTTGCTATGAAACTTTACAAAAATATCCAAATTAGGAATTATAGGGAAAACAAAGAAATTAATGTATTTCAGTGCATTAAAAAATTATTTTACTCTCTCCAAAGCGGAGATCGAAGAACTTCTGTTATATAGAAAGCTTAAATCACTGCTGCTTTTTGTCTGAGTATTTTGTTTACATATTGTACCATAATTTATTCCATTCAGAGGAAGAAGGCCTTATTGATTTATCAGTTTAGCAACATCAGTGCTGCATGAAGCACTTACTGTACATATAATCTATCACTTTCAGTGACTGTTTTATGACCAGATTCCCTCAGTGGTAACTTTGGGCGATCATTACTCATTAAAGAACAGAAGTACAGTCAGAAAGCACCTTCAGTGACGTTTCTTTTGGGAAATCAGTGTTTAAAAATATGATTTTAGACTTGCACAGTAGAGGAACTTTTACAAATATGATTTACTCTGTGGGAGCTGCTGTTATGCTCTCAGGGTCTGTAACTGAACTGTAAAACAAACATTACATACAGAGTCAAGTTGGTAGAAACTTCTTTAAGGAAAAAACGCCACAGGAACAAAAATAAATGTGAGACTTCAATGAAAAACATTACATTTTTAGATAAATCTTTGAATTATAAGTTGATAAAAATTACCAACATCAGCTGGACAAACAGCAATGGGGATAAATTGTGAATAATTTAATACATGTTGAACAATAAGAGGTTTTTTCCTCCTGCTGATTTATGACTGCAGGATAAATCAGCAGTGAGTTGCCTTTTGTACTTTTTTAAAAGCTCAGTTGTGAGTTTAAAAGCTGAGTATTTTAAATTAAGCTACCAAATCCCGGAAATTGTTTTCAGTGTAGAAACACATTACATTATTGAATTAATATGCTTTGAATTCTTATGTTTTATCTTGTTAACCCCTGTTTGCCCTCCAAGTAGTTTGACTTAATAGATGTGGATTTTCCATATAATGATATGATGTTAAAATCCCAAATTGCTTGCATAAAATCAACTAACTGCTGTTTTTATTATTTCTTATTGGAATGCTTAAATAATTTAAATATTTGAAATGAATGTGTGAATCTGCAGTTTCGCCATCTGCTTTCTCTAAAAGTCTTCCTGGGCTTCTTTTAATGAAAACAGTTTGAATTCATTAAAATTTAATTCACTATTTTTAACATGTTGCATTAATGGCAGTAATCAAGTTCTGTTTTCGGATTATTCATCTTTTATTTTAGGGTGATTTATATTTATCAGTGTTTCAAGAAATGTAAATGTACCAAATTTAGGAAACCAGGCCAGTTTTCCTCTGCAGTCTCTGGCAGGATGTGTGTTGATACCGTTTATGTCTTTATTCCCCCATTTTCAAACAAATGTTTGGCTTAATTTTATTTTGAAGAAAAACAATTGTTGGTTCAATGAATCCCATTACAGTGACTGATTCACATGGTGGCGTTCAAGCAGATATTTTCTGTTCACATGCAGTGACAGCTGGGTGCTCAAATGGCATAAAAAATGATGAATGATGACAAGACTGAAGTGGCTGTCGGCATCGATCAGCTGATGTTCTCATTTAATTGGAGCCTGGCAGCTCCTTGCATATTCCCCATGATCATCTGCTTTAGTGTGATGTGCCATTAAGACTTTTTTTTCCTAATGAACAGCATTTTCAGTGAACCTTGGACATATTCAATATTTCCATTTCCAATCAAACTTAGAAAGTTAATTGCAAAAATTTATCACAAGCTTAAAAATTTGTTTGAAGATCCCACAGTTGATCAATCCAGGAATAATCTAGCATTAAACTCATCAATTTTAATCTTCAAAACTGAATTAGTACAACATTTTTTAAATTTTATTTTGTGAGGCCTTTAAGTCAAGGCCTCACAAAACATATGTAGTATATTACTATAAATTAAATATACAACTCCAATGGATTAGCTTACATGTATATTAATGAATTAAAATCTCAAGGTAACTAGTAATTTCAGTCAAAAAGGAAAAATTGTTACATATTTTCATTATTTGATATGTTTAATTTTATTTTATTATTATTATTATAAAAAGTCATTGCTAAAAATGCTGGCTGTTTAGAGTAGTATATCCAAACATATAAATGGAAAGTTGAATGGAATGAAAGTGTGTCAGGAAAAGGTTCACAGGCAACAGAGATGATTCTAGCCTTGAGGAAGGTTATACAAAGCTCATTTCAGAGTTTGGGGCAGGAATCGACTGAGTCAAAAGCTTCCAATAGAAGCATATCCTTTTCTGGATCGTAAACAGAAGAAAGATACGAAAACTGTACTTACAGGCTATGCATCAGAAAGTAAGTATTTGATCATTTTAAAGTTTCCTAACTTACAAAGAATGGAGGAATCTGCAACTTTCATAGGTACAGAATTTAGTTTTATGACTTCAGTTGATTGAGTGCCTCTGTTGGCTCAGGTGGGTGGAGCAGGGATTGAACCATCAACTTGCTAATTGCAGGGCGAACTCAATAACTGTTCAACTTGGAACATTTTATCTGGTTACTACATAGTTGAGCATTTGCAACAAATTTTGATTGAATTTATTTTTTTCTCTCTAAATTTCTCTTAGATTTGGTCTCATCTTTCATCGCAATGAGCCCGTCATCTACAAGATCAACCTGGAGACAACGTCTTATGTTAAAAACATCAGTTTATGGGAATTTAACTGTATCCCTAAATCTGTAGCCTACACCCATGTTGGTGGCTACTACTTTGTGAACTGCAGATCCGACTCGACCGGCGCCACACAGCCCCAGCTCATCTTAGACAGTGTTACAGACAGCGTGATTGGGCAGAACCGTGACGTCACAGGCACCCCTTACATGTCTCCAGATGGTCACTACCTGGTCACAGTGGATGACGTCAATGGCCTGATGAGGATCCAGGCCATTTCTGAGCGTGGAAAGATCCAGGAACCCTTCGACATCCACACCAACCTGCACCTTTCCGATCTGGCGTTCCAACGCTCGTTCACAGAGATCCACCAGTACAACGTGTTCGGCAGTTCTGGCCGTCAAACCGACGTGCTGTTTGTGGAGCTGAGCACCGGCAAAGTCAAGATGATCAAGAGCTTGAAAGAGGCCATCAAGTCGTTCGATTGGCCGTGGAGCAGCAGGAACAGGGTCATGGTGAGCAGCGGACTTTTCGGCCAGTACATCATGACGCCGTCCAGGGAGTCCCTCTTCATTCTGGACGGACGGCTCAACAAGCTCAACTGTGAGATCACCGACGTTCTCAAAGGCAACGTGGTTGTATGGGTCGGGGATTCTTAGGTCATGACGTCAAGACTCACTGGGTTTTGTTTTCCTTCAAAGGTACAGTTGCACTGAATTTTGTTGCTGATTGTTTAATTTTGTAAGAGTAAAATTAGATGCAGAATTAGAAACCAAATTGATTTGTTAGTCCACTGTCTGAAGGCTGCCATTTGAACTATAAAACCAATGAGGGCATAACTGATTAGACTGTTTTTAAGTAGTTAATTTATCTCTACCTGGACATTTGCCTCTGTCAGAAATGATTGGTAGTAACTACTAACATTTTTCAGAAAAAATCGTGAAGAATTTGTAAATGTATGCAATATTGCGTTTATTAAGTATGTGAGAATGCTGTAGATAATCCCCTGAGAAAAAAACAAATGAATTGGCAGAAACACTGGTAAACTGTACACTCTATATCGGTCCAGATCAACTCTTGCAGTTGAAGTTCACCCATCCCCAACTTTTTCCTTGTGCCTTTAAGGAAAATACCCTCCATCTAGGAATAAGCATAATTATTCCCAGTGTGGCTGCAGACTCCAGCTCATTCTTTGACCTCTTCATTCACGGTGCGTGTGGGTCTTCACAAATCTGCCGCTCTCATCTGTATGTCCGTCTAACGCAGCTGACTGTCTAATTAAAACGAGCCCTTGCTGTGATCCCATCTTGTTTGAAGAGGAGACGGAGTCCTTCATTATGGCTGCACACTCCATAACCTTTGATCCAAAATTATAAACCAGCTTTGGAGGGTTTTGACCACTATCGTATTTTTTTTCCCTTTATTTTCCAAAGCGGAAAAATGAAAGTCAGTGGTGATGCTAAAAATCCTACTAGGTTTATACACAAAGTTATTTAACAATGTCTCCCAGCACAGAGTCAATATAGTGATTGCTTAAAAATGTAATGACTTCAATTTCCTTGGACCAAAAGAAAGATGTTAATGTACAGTTCAGTGTGGTAAACATGCTTTGTCTGCTCTGCTTTGCAGCATGTTTTCAGTGGATGTTTTAATTGTGAACTAATGAAAAAAGCACTCTGGAGGATGGTGTAGTTGTGGTTTTGTGTAGGTGGTATTTGAGGACAAGCCTTGAATGTTAGAAGCAACATTTTCAGATGCTTCTGCAGTAGATGTGTAGCTTGCAAGACACGGAAAAACTGTCTCCTGCTGGACATATTTCTATGCATTTTCACCCTCTCACACTGACTCTGTAACACAATGGGCAAATGTAACTTAAACTCAGTTTAAATTTAAATGTGTATTTATTATATAGAGCTTTTCTGTCTTTCCTGTTCAAACTTCCTCATGTATATTTTAGTTTTAATTTCTGTCACGTTTTTCTCTCCTGGAGACAAGAAGGAAATGCTGATAATGAACTCTGTTCTGTACATAGCTGCCGACTGTGAATCCATTAGTTTTTCATGTGTGCACACATTGTTCATTTTACAACCAAATACTCAGCACAGTCCTTTTACAGAATCAAAACATTCAACTGTCATCTTCTTCCTGTTCCTCGGCACATTTTGATCAACGCTTTCAGCTTCATATATCCATGTGTTGTATGTTCCTTCATGTGATTGTTATTTAAAAAGAAACCCCGCTTGTCATTTTACTCAATAATAAAAGGTAGATAAAAACATGTAGTGTTTTATTTAAAAGAAACATTTAGTCACTGGTAGTTTCACCTGGCAGCAGAGCCACTCATTACTATTCAGCAATAGCTGCAAGAACAACAAGGTCAGAACTCTATTGTGCTTTTGGGTGTATTTATCTTGAAACAGAGGGTGTATTCTAATTAAATGATCGTTTTTAAATACAATTAACAGCTTTGAAGGTCTCTGACATTATGCAAAACAGAATGATTTCAAAGCTGTGTGTATTGAGGTGCAAATCAAATCTTTGTTTACTTTTTAAAAGTGTCCCTGCTATTAACACATCATTTTCGAACTGACAGAAAGATAAGTCAAACTTAACCACAAAGTCCTTCCTGCCTTCCTGAATTTAGATTTTAGAGTATTTTATGAGTTTAACAAAAGGTTTGCAACTTGAAATAAAATTTGTGTGGAGAGTAAATGTGCTCAGTTTATAAACTACTGAACTGAGAAAATGTTCCAACCGAAATTTAAAATCTTTCCTGCCAAGTTTGAGCATTAAATGCAATGCATTATAAATGAAACGTGATGTAGAGGAAACAAGACGAAGTTGAATGGCTGAATAAACAAAGCAGTTTATTTTAACAAGCAGGAAAAGTTTTTGTATTGATGCAGCGAGTTTAACAGCAAGAGGAAGTTATTTTGTTCTGAAAGGAGCTAAAGTTATTTAATGCAGCATTCAGATACTGAAACGGTTGATCACAATGTTACACAGGCAGACTGCTATGAGTTGACATTGGTCTGTTAGCATCCATGATTGATTGCTATATTACAGCTACATTAATTTTAGTTAATTGCCTTTTTATCAAATGAAACTGGACTTAAAAGGCAAAGTTTTTCAATTCAAATGAATGTTCAACTTATTTTTGATGTACAGTAATGTCTGCTGTGGAGAATTATCCGTTCTCCATGCTGAGTTCTTGATGAATGAGGTTACAGAAGAGTCAGTGAGTTGAATTCATGAATTCCATTTATTAATACAGCTGGTTCATTTCACATGCCACCTTTAAGAAGTCAAAATGGCCCCCCAGAAGGGGTTGTGATCTCCTTTGTTAGTCTCTACATAAGTTACTCCCCAAAGAGGGCGTTACCTGACTCCTAGTATCCTGTAATCTTAGCTTTGAGGGCGTTTCCTAACATGTCACTTCTTTTAGCTTTAGTTTAGCAACTAGCTAACAGAGATAGAAGGAAAACACAGAATTATTTATTCTCAACACTGCCTGGGTAACTGGAAGGTTTGCTCTGATTGTATGGTGTGGTTGATCCAACCATTAAAATCTAGACACATCTAAAATATCTCACTGAAAGTAAACCAACAGCTTCACACTTTGTACTCATTGAAATCATGCAACTATGTTTGAAAAAACTGTTTAATACTGGATTTCTACATTTTACAGAGCAGAGTGTCTGCCATGTTCTATATTGAGAAGTATTCAACATTTCTCTGTTACTCTTATTCCCAGATGTGTGTTGGGAAATACTTTTATTTCTAGGAGAAAGTTTAATTTCTGAAAACTGAATTATATTTCTTAAAATGTTCAAACGAAGAAATATTTATGCAATGGAAAAACAAAATAATTGCAATAATTATCTGCCTATTTAGATCATCCCTGAAAAACATTTTAATTCTATATTAGGTGCTCTTGTCTACAGATTATGTAAGACCCTTTTGCACTAATTAAAATCAGTATTTAAGTAGCCTTGTTACCATATACCTTTTCACTCTTGAGTCATTTCTTGAACAGCTGCTTTGAGAAGTGTGAAGCCCATCCACCTGTTACAGTAACTTGTGCTCTTGTCATGAACACTCCCTAATGCATTCCTATCCACAGCAGTCCCAATTTATTTTCCTCCCTGACTCACACAAGCTGCTAGTTGATATGAATATTCTTCCCAACTGAGCCTCCTTTAAAAAAAAAAAAAAACAGCTGTGCCCTGGAAGTCCTTTAATTATCTATTGTCAATCCTTTATCTTGTTGCGGTCGCACGGGAGGGCTGCGAACCGCTCAGTCACGTCTCACCTCCATCAGGAGAATTTAACACCACACTCTGCCTCCTGCTGTTACTCCATTCATAAGGCAGGCAGCCTAATCAAGACACAAGCTCTTTAATCATGCAGCTAAAGCCTGGACAGTTCAACCTCCCCAGTCCAACCAGTGCAAAGAGTCAGATGACTGATTGAGGCCATGGGTTGTGCTGAACTTTGTTCCAGTTGTGATGCTTGATACTCTGTTTCCCTGCGCTCCCTCTTCAGAACAGTCACTACTTCTGTGTAGAAGAGGAAAAATATATACAGCTCTGGAAAAAATTCGGAGACAACTTAAAATGATCACTTTCTTTGGTCTTAATCTTTATATGTATATGTTTGAAGAAAATGAGAAATTGTCAAAATCATAAAAAAGATTCAGTGCCTTCAGACCTCAGATAATGCAAAGTTGATCAAAGTTGATACATGCACGAATTTAGAGAATAAAACACATGGGGAAAATAAACAAACTGTCAACAGTGACAGTTTTTTTCTAATCAATTAGTTAGTTGATAAAATTAAGGTTAAAGCATAGAGACCAAAATGTTGGCTTTAAATTGCATTGAAAACCTAATTTAGGTATATATGTTACCTTACTGTGCACTAATAAAACATTAGCCTTGCAGCCAACAATTAATTTTTCCTCAGCAGTGGAGTTTTGTTGGGAGCGTGGACGTTGTTTTTTTTCTTTTCCGTCTGTGCAGTTCATTTGTTTTGTTCTGATCAGCCGTAACAAGAATCTCACAATTTCTCAATTTAGCTGGAAGCTTAAAAATATATGGATTTTTTTTAACAGTGGCACCAATAGGTTGTACTGACGGTGTAGGAATTTGTACAGAAGGAAGATTTCCGCTGCACACACAGAGACTGCTGTTCTCAAAATGTTAGCTGTGATATTCATAAATATAATACGCTAAAGACGGCTTAAAATGTCAACTTTGGTTCTTTTGTCTGCTTTCAATATTAGTACACTCTGTTTTGCAGCAAGTGTTCTGATTCAGTGTGACATGGCCTCTGAATCCAATACAAATAGATTAAGTGATGTTATGTTTTACATGGAATAATATTTCTGCCAAAGAGCTTTTAAGAGCTAATTTTGGGCTTCTTCAGAGCCGGTATTAACTTGTGTCCTGCCTGATCTGGATGCGAGTAGACAAGTCGAAGAATGTGAATTTACACCTGACATTGAAATCCATGTTGAGTGATCAGATCAATGTTACCTGCTTTATTTGCAAATATTCCCTTTCATGTGACAGAGTGGGCTGTCACATGAGCAATCAACCGGCCTGCTGATGTATCTGTAACGCTGCACATCCATCCATCAACTGAACCGTTTTATTTAGACATCAACACAGCTGGGAGTCATTTAAGTCACATTTTTGTGGTTATTTTGTCTACAGACTCTTCATAATAACCTGCATAGTTTTACAGATGCTGTGTGAGAGGGGAAGCATAATGCTTCAGACCTTTCATCATCCCTGGACAGAGATTTTTACCTATAAAATCACAGCACTACAGTAAAAAGATATGCTGTATAAATGTGAGCAGACATTCTGCAGGGGAGATTTTATGCTTACCAGGAGACATTTTATGAGGAACTGACCACATCAGGTTCCCACGGCTTCAAATGTCATAAAACATAAAGTACATCTAAAAAGCAATGAAAGCTTACACTACATCCGAGACAAATTCACTCACCCACACAGTGTCCTGATATCCACTAATCAATAAAATCCCGACAGGAGAAAGTTACATTTTTTATTACAGAGGAGAATTCCAACAGGTAAGACATCAGGAAAAGTCTATAGATGTATAGCAGGTTTGCAAATCTCAACAACAATTTTACAGAAATGTTCATTCAGGTAGATGCTGCTGTGTCAGTAGGTGTCCCAACACAAATTCAGACAGTTAAATTGATGCTGAAATTAACATCAAGGCCACCTCTGAAGGATGTCTGAAGAAATACCCTCAATGCGTCCACAACTGTACTTAGCACTGTCCAGGCACAATCTAATCACCCAGGACACATGTCAATGGGATCCTTGCGTTTTTTTTTATTTTTATAAAATGGAGATGATATTTTTCTCATGGAAAATAATTATAGCCTTCTCCATTAAAAGACTATAATTAAGACTGAACAACAAAATTCCCATGACATCCTAAGCAGTACCACAGGGATAAAGATCTTGTCTGCTGTTCCATGGACAACAGTCCCTGAATCTGAAGCTTTAACAATAATTGATTGTAGTTTCCTTCACAACACCCTGAGGAAATGGTGACTCCAGTTGCCACTGACAGTATCCTGGATGTTTTAGATGTCTCTGCTCCAACACTCCTGAATCAAAAGGTTGCATTACTTCTTCAGAATGTCACAGACCTTTTAGTGAACAATTCACTTAATGTTTTGGACCAAAGTAATCTGGTCCACTCTTGCCTTGTCGCTGAGGAGTTTTTCTTTTCTTTTTTAGTGTTTTTTTTTTTTTTTGGCACCAGTGGCCTCTCTTGATTAGTAACTTGACAGGAAGAAGTGCAGAAAGAGAAGGGGAGGACATGCAGTCAATAACTCAGGCCTGGAATCAAACTTGAACTGCTTCAACACTGAGTGTAACTTTAAACAAAAATAGTGTGGCATAAGATTTTAACAGTTTTAGGACTTTTATTTTGTCTTTGGTAAAAGATCAAGAGTCTCCTGCTAGCCCTAGACTCTCCATGTTTGTTTTGGTTGCATTTACCCAGAATTCCCTGCGCTGTAGTCTACTTCCTGTTTTGTAACGGTTTCTGGTCTGCTTGGCATTCACATTCAAACTGCACCACAGTTCATTTCAACCGGAGTCGTGGGTTTTAGGCTTGCTTTTTTGGTCACATCAGAGTTTCACTGCACATTCACACCTCCAGACAAACCACAGTTTCTAGGTTTCTGGGAAAAAAAAAAAAAAAAAAAAACTCCCAAATGGATGGGAGTTTTGATTTTCAGCTCATTAATTCAGTGTTCAGCTGTTCAACAACTGTTTTTTTCTACAAATATGTTTTTAAATGTATAAATCTCTTGCCAAAGTACAAAGTCTTTCCTAAGATAAGAAATAAAACTAGTCATTTGGATTAATTTACAGCATAGAGGTGGCCTTAAATACTGGACATATGGTCATAGCAGCCTCCTCCCCACCAGAACATGGTTTAAAAAGCAACAGTGAACTCCTTGTTCCTTTAGTTGTTCTATTGTCATGCTGAGCTGGCTGTCATGACACTGTGGCCAAACGGACTCCTGTGGACACTGAGCAGCGCTGGCAATGCAAGCCAAGTCCTGTCATAAAGATATAGCTGAGTGATCCTATTTTGATGGCTCCCAGGTCGGCCGTGACAGAAGCCAGCACCTCCGCTTAACATGCACCTCGTCTGTCCTTTTGCTGTTCAGTGTGTGAGCAGCAAAAAAGCAGCGGTGGGAGAGTTTCATCAAGGTCAAAACAAGGGAAAGAGCTCTGGAGTCAAACTGTTCCTCCCCATCACTTTTTATATCTTTATATGACACATTGGAGTATTGAATATCAAGTAAGTGATGCTAGTGCAGACATTCACAAAGATTAGAAATAATACAGTTGTGTCACATTGCCCAGTCAATTATTTAGGAGTGTATACCTTCCCTGTTCTGCAGTATTTACTATTTTTATGCTTCTAAGATTTTATTGCAGCATCCCAGTGTTATTTTATGTAAGAGAGCAGGTTGTTTAAATTGCTCATAGTCTTCTTTCTTTAAAGATTAGTATTTAGAAGCACTGCTTAATGCAAATGGCATGAACCAGTTGGTATAATCTCTTTATTGCCATCATTTCCAACTAAAACTAGGAAAAGCATGTGCCACTGTGTTCATTGTAAGTGAACCAGGTGTCCTGGTCAGATGAGACCAAAATGTTACTTTCTGGCCTTTCATGCAAAATGCTGCCTGTCACTCTCAGCATCATCCACCAGGTGAAATATGGCAGCAACACCATGCTGCTGGGATGTTGTTCTTCCAAACAGGGACAATAAAGGTGGTTACAGCTGAAGGGAAGGTGGAGGAAACTAAATACAGAGCAATCCAGCTGGAAACATATTTAGAGACTGCAAAGGATTTGAGAGTAGTGCCACATGTTTCACATATTTAATTGTAAAAAAAAACAAAAAACCTTAATACTTGCATTTTATTTCATGTATGTTTCGTTTGTGTTGTCTACATTCTGAAACAATAAAAACACTGAACTTATTTAAGGAGACAAAATGATACAAGGTATTGGTTTGTGAGTAGATCATCAATGCAGCCTTTTAAAATGAGTATAGACAGGGTTGTAAAAAAGGAAATCCTAAATATTCTAACATATCTAGGAAACATGCCGATCCAGCCTCCCTAATGAGGAAATTTTGCCTTGAGATCTGAGCACAAACCCTTGCTTGAAACATTTTGAAAGATTTAGGAGCTCTCAGTGAACTCAGACTGTTTGTGAATATAGCCCCAATAATAAGTAAAACTATAGCTCCTTCTTGTTACCCGACATCAGTCTAAACTATTTCAAACAGTAAGTCTTTGAAAGAAAGCACCAAACAGGGTAAGTTTACCCTTGCAGTCCTCCAAACTACTGAAACTGCAAAAGAGCTCGATGTTTGAAGAAAGCAGCAAAATGACCATCATGTTCCTCCCAGCTAACTTTGCAGATTATTCAAAGTGCTTCGCAGATGAATGGGTGCTGTTTTTCTCAGTGTTTCATCACTGCTGCTCATTTTTTCAAAACTCTGACAGACATATCCAGCCCACGTTATGGTGGCAGATAAGTCTGATTTATGGTAGCTGCCTGTATGTCAGTCTGTTGCCTGTTAGTTGGCTTTTTTAGCCAAAGTTTTCTTCTTTTTATTCAAAGTAAAAGGAAAAAAAATCCTTTTAGGAAGTTCAAACTTTGTCTTTCTTCATTAAAGGCTGTTAGATGGAAGTGACAGCCGCAAACAGAGGCAATGGACACATTTCTTGGCCCATTGTGGGTTAAGTTTTGCTTTAAAGTGCTAAAGATGTTGCAGCAGCACAGACGTCCAACGCTAATGTCAGCGTCCAGCTTAAAGAAGGATAAAAAGGATAAAAAATAAAAGAAATGAAATTACAGGCAAAGACTCTCAACATTGACAGATTATCAATTAAAAATATCAGCTTTATTTTTTTACTCATTCATATGTGGCTCACATGTTTCCCATGAATTACATGTTCAACTGTAAAGTCGAGTTAAAATACCAACAGCTTATTGCAACATGCCTCTGAAGTCGCTGCTGACAGCTCTTCTAGAGTCTGTAAAGCTGCTTTTAAAGTAAGTGAGCTGCTGCTTCCTGTGCTTCTCTGCACCAGCTTTGTGCAGTGAGCGGCAAAGAAAGACAACTTGGCAGGTTAAAGGGGATAAGTGTGCACATGTAAAAAAAAAAAAAAAAAAAAAGTCAATCTTACCATGCATCGTTGGATATCCTTCAGACAGCTCTGAGCAGAGAAGCAGTTGCACTCAGGACATATTGTTTTTATTATTGTATTTTCTTTTTTTCTGTTCAGGTTTTTAAATGTAGTCCAGGTCCAATCATACAGGAGAACGTCCTGTTCTACACTGAAGAATAAGGCACTCTTCTGACAGGCGTACATTCCAGCTGGTGTTCGTTTTTCTTGCTGGTAGAGCCAAAAAAAAAAAAAACTAAGACTGAGCCCAATTGCACAGAACATATGTTCCAGAGTAAATCAGATGTGGCTCATTTCTGTTCCTTCCTCCTGTGACAGTGAAAACAACAGCTGTCAGCATAACCTAAAACCTTAGGTTCCTACTCTGACTCCAACTACGTGTGCAGAGAATGTCCAGAACTAAGTTTGCAATAATCTGAAGTGAAATCCACAAACATAGAAGTTCATCATCTGTAAAGGACCAAAGGATATGTTGAACGTCCAGGCACAAATTACAAGATGCAGGAAGCCAAGTTTATTTATGTAGCACAATTTATACACATGGCATTGCAGGGGGCTTGACATTACAAAGAAAAAACACGATTAAAGCATAAAAGAAATTCATAAAAGAAAAAGATGTACTTTCATCTATACAAGGTATTAAACCAAGAAATGTTTCTACTGGTTGCATAAAATGATTTAGATTTTAATGTTGGGCAGAGGAACCAGCGGTCCTCCATTGTACTGAGACATGTGTAGCACAGTTTTTGTTCCCCTAGTATCCTGATCAAATCTCAACAGAAAAGTGCCACTGATTAACAACAAGTCCATGTTGAGCAACTTTAATCAATTAGAAGGAAGAAAAATCTACTGAATAAGACCAAAGAATTATGCACAGTATTTTTGTACAGAGCTAACTGATTGAAGAGCCAGATATATTTTACCAGTGCACTATAAAATTTCACAAGATTTTTCAAATTTTCCACAAGTTCAAAAATTTAATCCATAAATAAGTCAAAATATTAATTTCACCTCTAATATTTTAGACGATGTGAACTCAGTCAATTTAAGCACATTCCAGGCCAAACTTCCAAAGTTATGATTAATGCTGCATCAAAAGTGAAAAACCACAAAACTGTAATACTATTGGCAAATATGTAATGATGAAATCAGTTGTAAATCCATATATTTCCTTCCTCATGTTTGCTTCTAGCAGTAAGTGACCTGCAGCAGCTTGGACACTTATCTGTGTGAGGTGTGAGGTGCAGAGCATGTGTTAATGGCATTTAAAAAAAAAAAAACAGCTTTTAATACACACACAAGATTTACTGCTATTTGCATAGATCAGATAGTTTACTTATATAACACTGATAAATTTAGAGTACTCCTATGTTTAAAGGATTATATATATACACACACACACACACGGGTCTGGACTTTATATTCACATCCTGGATGGCTCCATGGTTCTAAACTTCTTATGACTTTCATTTCATGAAAGGTGCGTCAAAAGACATGGCCTCAAGGAATGCATCTACAGCAAAAAATGAAAGAATTTTTCATCAAAAAGAAAAACATCGTCTTAATTTTCAGTATGTTTCTTGCCGTTCAGATCAAGGCAAAATTGACCAGCTGGAATCTCTGAGGAATCTCTAACCAAAAGAATCAAGTTTTTAGGAAAACTTTAAAGCTCAAAGGAAGGCTTTAAATAAAAACAACCAGTGAAACATGCAGCAACACCCGACTCTCCAGAATGTGGTCACTCTAGCGGAAATCATAAAAGGTCCCCTCTATGGATTTCTCTGTCTGTTAGAGCGGATGCCAGCTCCTCACAGAGCCGGTGTTGGGTCGGCCTGTGGGCCGCCGGCTGTCATTACGAGAATTTACTCCTCACTGCCCCTCACTAGTGAGCACTGAAGCAGCTGTGATGACCATCTCCTGGGTTCCCAAACATCGGGAGATACATCCCGCAACAGGAAAGCCGTTCTGGAGAGCGGCTGCGTTGCTGCCAAGAGGAAGGATCTTACTGCTCTCTCCAGCTTGACAGTTCTGAGCAGAAGAGACGGCTGTTAGGAAAGGCAGCCTGAGTGAACATTTAGGAAATATTCTGGTGGCTTTCAGGCTAAGAGGGACTCCATTATGTAAAGCCAAAATTCAGACAATCTGAACAGGGAGATTGACTGAAATTAAGGAAATTAAGGGTTCAAGAACTCTAATCATATATGCTATAGTGTACTGTTAGAGAACTATCTGCACTTTTATTATAGGTTTATGAACTGGATGAATGATGATATTTACCAAATAAATTTAGCATGTTAATCCAGATATTTTGTTGTACCAACCTTCCAGACCAGTAAGTCTGTTGGTTCCAGTCTATTCTGCATCTCTGGAAACAAACATGAATTCAGCTTTTATGCTCCTCTAACTTGAAACAAGTTTGCAGAAAGTTTGCATAGTTCTCTAACACTGGGTTTATTTAAATCAAGTCTAAAGCCTCACCTGTTTAATTTATTACATTTATTTATTGTCGTTTATTTCAACAAACAGTAAAAACAAGAAAAATAGAAAATTAAAAACAAATGATCATGCCTAATTGACATGCAATTTTACATTATCTGATCGAAAAGAGCAGGTAGAAGATACAAGATCTTATGATTTTCTTCCGCTCTTATACTTATTTAAATTATACAAGCATTTAAATCTTCAAACACCACATAAACTTAAGTTATTTCCACATTGTACGACACTTAAATCTCATATTTTCTTCCTTAAATGTACAATTATTTATACATATCAGTAGCATTTTTGGTTTGGTTTAGAGTTGCTTTGAGTCAATAACTGGAACATTACATAAATATATTTTATGTATATGAGGATTGTTCTTGATTGTTTTGATGATGACTCTTGATAAAAATGTATTGTCTCCTGTCCCATGATTGGTTATGTTTTCATCATAAACAGCACTTTGCAACAACCTTGTTGCTGAGATGTATTTTCCAATCTCAACTTGACTTAAATGATCTATGATTCAGCATTAAGCTTTGTAAATGCAAGGTTTTAACACAAGTTTACAACCTTGTGTTAAAACTTGTGTTTTAACACAAGGTTGAAGGGAAAACTAACCAGTTTTATTGTTGTTCTGGAGTCTGTAGTGTTATTTTTTTGTTATGGGAAAGATGAAAAAAAAGATATTCCACCCACTTCATTTCTAAATCAACTTAAAGTCAGCAACGAAGTGAATTACGTATTTTTCACTGAATTACAATACATACCTTTCTAACCTATTGAGGAGAGAAACCCTATTCATATTTTCTCATAAAACTAGTCATTGAAGGACACAAACAGTGTGACTTTATTATGCGATGGCACAAATTTATGTAAACATTTTCCTGTTCTGGGCCAAAAGCCAATAACAATATATCACTGTTACTTGGCAAAGACCATGCTGGGATAGAAAAGCTATTTTTCAGGTATCTAATGAAGAAAAGATTGCCTATTTTCTTACTGACATCCAATTTTCTAAAGAAATTACAATGCATCTTTAGGCAAATACAGATTATTAAATCATAAAAGTCAACACTATAAATAACCTGAACAGAAAACATAGGTGCTTGTGGGGATTTAAAGGAAGCCCAAAGGAAAAGTAAAATGTAAAAGGGAACTTTTAACTCATTAATTTAAATAGATGTTTCTCACAGTCCTGCCCCAAGTGGAGGAGTTTAAGTATCTCGGGATCTTGTTCACGAATGGGGGAAGAAGGGAGCGGGAGATCGACAGGCGGATTGGCGCAGCGTCTGCTGTCAAGCGGGCGCTGTACCGGTCCGTCGTGGTGAAGAGAGAGCTGAGCCAAAAAGCGAAGCTCTCGATTTACCGGTCGATCTACGTTCCCACCCTCATCTATGGTCATGAGCTTTGGGTCATGACCGAAAGAACGAGATCGCGGATACAAGCGGCCGAAATGGGTTTTCTCCGTAGGGTGGCTGGGCTCTCCCTTAGAGATAGGGTGAGAAGCTCAGTCATCCGGGAGGGACTCAGAGTAGAGCCGCTGCTCCTTCACATCGAGAGGAGCCAGTTGAGGTGGCTCGGGCATCTGGTCAGGATGCCTCCTAGACGCCTCCCTGGTGAGGTGTTCCGGGCACGTCCCACCGGGAGGAGGCCCCGGGGAAGACCCAGGACACGCTGGAGGGACTATGTCTCTCGGCTGGCCTGGGAACGCCTCGGGATTCCCCCGGAGGAGCTAGAAGAAGTGGCTGGGGAGAGGGAAGTCTGGGCCTCCCTTCTGAAGCTGCTACCCCCGCGACCCGACCTCGGATAAGCGGAAGAAGATGGATGGATGGATGGATGGTTTCTCACAGTATACTAATTCAGAAGTGACTACAGATTGGACAGTTAAATTTAACTAAAAAAAAAAGAAAACAGTCAAAAAATATTGTAACAGCACAATTGCTTGGAATCTCAATGCCAATAATTGCACATTTATTACTTCTTACACGTTAAAACATTTTCCACAATTATCAGTAAGCAGAGCAAACAAGTTTTTTTTTCTATAATTTTAAGTTTTAGTGTAGCTAGTCACATTTTTTCTCAAGCTAGTGGACCAGACTATTATTTTATATTACAATTATCAAGTTATTTTAAATTTAGTTTGTTACTCAGGCAACAAACTTGGGATTCACTGCCTTGCTACATCTTCCTTCAGTTGCCATCAAACCCGCAATGACAACACGACAACAACTGAGCTACTGCTGTCCTTAATAATGCACTAAATATAAAACCTATGGACAGCTTTTATGAAGCAGCCAGGGACAGACTGGAAAAGCCAGACTTCAAGATTTGCAGTTATCAGTTGAAGCTAAGTTGCTATAAAGAGCATTTCACCCACTAAAACATTTCAGTTAAAAAGGTGGAACGTAAAAGTATTCCACATGGAGCTGCAGAGATTCTGCATCACCTGCTGTTGCTGCCAAGAGAAGCTGCTGGGAGGTAGGACTTCTGATGAGGGCAGTCCTATCACATCTGCACCTGCAGTGCAATTTGTGCAATTACTATCATTCCAGCCACAACTAGTAGGAAGAAAAAAGATCACTTTGCTCTGAAGCCAGAAAGGGAGAACTTACCTCAGAGTTGTAGCTGACCAGGATTCCATTGTTACTAGATTACCAATATTTTCAATGCATCAGTTTTACATAGAGTGGCTTTAAGAAATATTCAATTGATTTTTTTTTTGACAGACCAACACAAAGTAAAGCATTATTCTGCAGGGGACCAAAAATAATACATGGTTTCCAGGTTTTTTGTAAACCAAAATCAGCAAAGTGGGGCAGACATTAGTCTTCAACCCTTCTTAAGGATCTCACATGCTTCCTCTAAAGCGTCATAATCAGACCTCGTTGATGTAGTAGTGTAACAAACATTACATAATCTTGTCCGCAGAGAGGCGTTCTCCTCCCTTTCTGGACACCAGGCCTGGGCTGAACTGTTTCACACAGAGTTCTGTGCGATGTGTCTTGTGATTGGTCAGAAGCTGAGATACGCTCGGACAGCAATGCAATCTAACCTAACCCTAACCCCAGCAACTTATCTTCAACTATTCGACTTTCTCTCTCTGGTTTTTGTATCCGCAGGTGACATAAATGCGTTCAAGGAGTGTTTCTATGTACGATTCACAAAATACCTACAAAGATTGTCAGATTAATCAAAACTGGAAATTGCTGTCGTAGGTCACGGAACACTGGGTGGACCGTGTTCCGTGCCTCCATTGTCGAGGCGGCCGATCGGAGCTGTGGCCGCAAGGTTGTCGGTGCCTGTCGCGGCGGCAACCCTCGAACCCGCTGGTGGACACCTTCGGTGAGGGATGCCGTCAGGCTGAAGAAGGAGTCCTATCGGGCCTTTTTGGCCTGTGGGACTCCGGAAGCAGCTGATGGGTACCGGCGGGCGAAGCGGCATGCGGCTCGGGCGGTTGCTGAGGCAAAAACCCGGGCGTGGGAGGAGTTTGGAGAGGCCATGGAGAAAGACTTCCGTACGGCTTCGAGGCGATTCTGGTCCACCATCCGGCGTCTCAGGGGGGGGAAGCGGTGCAGCACCAACACTGTTTATAGTGGGGATGGTGTGCTGCTGACCTCTACTCGGGACGTTGTGGGCCGGTGGGCAGAGTACTTCGAAGACCTCCTCAATCCCACCAACATGCCTTCCACTGAGGAAGCGGAGCCTGGGGACTCTGGGTTAGGCTCTCCAATCTCTGGGGACGAGGTCGCCGAGGTGGTTAAAAAGCTCCTCGGTGGCAGGGCCCCGGGGGTGGATGAGATCCGCCCGGAGTTTCTTAAGGCTCTGGATGTTGTAGGGTTGTGTTGGTTGACGCGACTCTGCAATGTCGCATGGACATCGGGGGCAGTTCCCCTGGATTGGCAGACTGGGGTGGTGGTCCCCCTGTTCAAAAAGGGGGACCGGAGGGTGTGCTCCAATTATAGAGGGGTCACACTCTTAAGCCTCCCTGGCAAGGTCTATTCAGGGGTCCTGGAGAGGAGGGTTCGTCGGATAGTCGAACCTCGGATTCAGGAAGAGCAGTGTGGTTTTCGTCCTGGTCGTGGAACGCTGGACCAGCTCTACACCCTCGGCAGGGTCCTGGAGGGTGCATGGGAGTTCGCCCAACCAGTCTACATGTGTTTTGTGGACCTGGAGAAGGCGTTCGACCGTGTCCCTCGGGGAGCCCTGTGGGGGGTTCTCCGGGAGTATGGGGTACCGGGCCCTTTGATACGGGCTGTCAGGTCCCTGTATGACCGGTGTCAGAGTCTGGTCCGCATTGCCGGCAGTAAGTCGGGCTCGTTTCCGGTGAGAGTTGGACTCCGCCAGGGCTGCCCTTTGTCACCGATTCTGTTCATCACTTTCATGGACAGAATTTCTAGGCGCAGCCAAGGTGTTGAGGGGATCCGATTTGGTGGCCTTAGGATCTCATCTCTGCTTTTTGCAGACGATGTGGTCCTTTTGGCTTCATCAGATCGTGATCTGCAGCTCTCGCTGGAGCGGTTCGCAGCCGAGTGTGACGCGGCCGGGATGAGGATCAGTGCCTCCAAATCCGAGGCCATGGTCTTGAGCCGGAAAAGGGTAGAGTGCCTTCTCCGGGTCAGGGGGGGTGTCCTGCCCCAAGTGGAGGAGTTTAAGTATCTCGGGATCTTGTTCACGAATGGGGGAAGAAGGGAGCGGGAGATCGACAGGCGGATTGGCGCAGCGTCTGCTGTCAAGCGGGCGCTGTACCGGTCCGTCGTGGTGAAGAGAGAGCTGAGCCAAAAAGCGAAGCTCTCAATTTACCGGTCGATCTACGTTCCCACCCTCATCTATGGTCATGAGCTTTGGGTCATGACCGAAAGAACGAGATCGCGGATACAAGCGGCCGAAATGGGTTTTCTCCGTAGGGTGGCTGGGCTCTCCCTTAGAGATAGGGTGAGAAGCTCAGTCATCCGGGAGGGACTCAGAGTAGAGCCGCTGCTCCTTCACATCGAGAGGAGCCAGTTGAGGTGGCTCGGGCATCTGGTCAGGATGCCTCCTAGACGCCTCCCTGGTGAGGTGTTCCGGGCACGTCCCACCGGGAGGAGGCCCCGGGGAAGACCCAGGACACGCTGGAGGGACTATGTCTCTCGGCTGGCCTGGGAACGCCTCGGGATTCCCCCGGAGGAGCTAGAAGAAGTGGCTGGGGAGAGGGAAGTCTGGGCCTCCCTTCTGAAGCTGCTACCCCCGCGACCCGACCTCGGATAAGCGGAAGAAGATGGATGGATGGATGGATGGAGGTCACGGAAGAAGCCGTCTGCAGACAGACGCGGTGCTGTCTGTGACCGTATTGTTGCCTCAATGCTCACATGCATGATGAAGTGGGGGAGAAGTTCTCACATCGTCTTTGCCAAGTTTGAAAGGTGTGCACAAATGTGAACAAATGGCAACCAACCATGTGACCGCATATAAACTGTTTGATTTGGATGAGCCTTTAGTCAATACTTTGTTGTTCCACCTTTAGCTGCAGTTACAGCTCCAAGTCTTTTGGGGTTTGTATCAGTTTTACATCTGGAGACTAAACTTCTCGCTATTCTTCATTGTAAAATTGTTCAAACCCAGTCAGATTAGATGCAGAGCATCAGTGAACAACAATTTTTAATTCTTGCCACAAATTCTGAATTGGATTTAGGTCTGTGCTTTGATGGGACCATTCTAATACATGAAAATGCTTTCGGGTAAAGCCTTCCATGGTACCTCTGGTTGTATGTTTCAGGTCATCATCCTGCTGGAAGGTGAACCTCTGAATCAATTTTCTTTCCAAGATTACCCTGGAACTAGATCCGTCCCTCTTCTATGGATTCTGCCAGACTTTAAACAGGCTTTTCTGTGGCTAGCTTTATTCTTGTTGCTCTTTCATAAACACCAGATTTGTGGAGTGAAAGACAAATATTTGTCATATTAAAAATCTTTTGTCATCCAAGCTTTGACAAATCCATTTCCAAATCACAAGCTACAGTGGGACCATTTATAATTTTGGCTTTTCTTGCCAGCTTTCTCTAAATAGATGAACATTTCTTAATTGGTGTGGTTGATCCATATTCCTCCTGTTCCCACGACTGATTGGACATTTCTGACATGCTTAAGTCTGTTTAAACTGCTTTTAAGCTCAATGCCTTTTGTTCTGCTGTGCTTATTGGTCTTCATGATGCAGTTTTTTTTAAACACCTAAATATTTCAAGTTTTCCGTAAACTGACAGCTGCTTTAATTAAACAAAAATGATGGATGCAACAATAATAAGCAGACGCTACAAAGCAGTCATTAATTCAGGTTTGAGCCTGTGCATACAGAGCCTGCCTGGACAGTAAAAACCCTTTGGGATGCTGCCTACAGCTGCTTTTGATGCCGTTTGTCAAAGAAATTTAAACTGAATCCGTCTTACACGCCGTTATGGCACTGACCTTTTAATACATGTCCCCTGGGTTCAGAAACGATAAATAACTGTCCATCACTCTGTCACATTCTGCTGAAATACATTTCTGTGTAGGTGTGACAGCAAACTCACTCATCCCTCCTGATCCCTCTGAGCGCTGCTCCAGCCTCTCCAGATGGGTGTAGTTAGACACCAGTCGGTCCCTGAAGTTGATATTAAATGGCCCCAGAGTAAATTGAAATCTGTTTTTATAGATTCTCTGATGATATTTTTCACAGCTAATCAACTACTGGTCTGCAGACCAAATATCTCAGAATTTATATTTGTTTCAAGTATTCACAGATCTCATTAAAATTCTACCTACCATATTTTTGTGTTTATTTTGTGGCATCTGGTTCTCTGTCCAACAGGCATGGGTTTCAGACATTGTTTTCAAGGCAACAGGCAATTTTAATTCCCCAACAATAACCTGAATACCTCTGGCCCCGGCACTGTAGGCATAAACAAAGTCTATTATGCCATAAAGTGGTGAAACTGAGTGTGTTTGGCATTCAAATCTTTGGAGAGATTTGATTTACATTTTCAGGCACAGAGCTGTCAAGATATTTCACTTCGTAAAATGGTTTAAACTTTTATCTTTCTCCCATATCCCCTAATCAGAGTAGCAGTCCCTAAACTATAAAGGGAGCAAGACAACTTTATATAGCGCTCAATATACATTTTTATTTCCTCTTTGACTGCACAACAACAAACCACATATGGCACAAGTATAAACAGTTATTCCCTCCAGGAGAAGGCTACGCGCAGGTGAGTTGGAGGCAATTCAGAGGCGGTGGAGCAAGCAAGCTTATATTTCCCCAAATAATATGGATCCAACAAAACCTGGCTGCATTTCTCAGCCGCCTGTGCATGCCTGCGACCGACCAACAGGCCGCTCACCTGGGAATTTTCTTTTTCTGGAGAATATATTGAGCACAGAAATGCCTTTCAGAAGGCTATGTCCTTTAAATATTTTTAGACTAAAGGAAAATATCTACTTTAAAGTCTGCATTTCTGAATCACTGAAGTATTTCAGCAGTTATACTGCTTAAAGTATAAAAATGGTGTATTTAATGCACTATTAAATAGGCCAATCACGCACAATGACACCATGGTCATTAAAGTAGTTATTGGTGCTTTTAGCTGTGTGGGCTGATGCAAAGTCCTGCAGGAAAGTGTAATCAGCAACTTCAGAGTTGACCTAAAGCAACTTGAATTGAATGTTTCTTCCTTCAAATTTACTTTCCTCTGAAATGAGAATTTTTGACCACCAAGCAGTTCAACCATTTTCTCCTTAGCTCAGGTAAGCTGCTCCTGATGATGTCTCTTTCAGGAGGAGATTAAAAGAAATAGCATAATGGCTGCTGGACATACCCGTGTATGGTGACTCTAGAAGTGCTGCGTCCAGCCTCAAGTCACTCTTTGCAAAACTCCCTCAAATTCTTGAATGAACTTTGCTTCATAGTCCTGTCAAGCCTGCAATTCTGCTTGCACACACTTTTTTCTTCCTCTAAGCTTTCCATGAACGTGTTTGTATACATTCAGCTTTTTTGGCAATAACCTTTGTTTGAAAATACCATTCTGCATACAGTGTGCATATAATTGACTCATTCTGTCCACAGTCTTATCTATGGAATAAATTAGGGCCAAGAATTCAATGTGTTCATTTTGATGAATCACTTTTTTTATCCATACAAAAGTCCCGAACCAGAACCTTTGTTGTCTGATGCACAAACTACGTCCGCAAAGAAAGAGAAGGAAAGAGATGCATTACAAAGCCTCTTTTTTTGGCCTACTGGGAGTTAATTGTTACTTCAAATATGCTTTGATGGGATGCTGAAAAAAACTTTTGTGTTGAAGTTGTTCCAAAATTTGCTGGCCAATCATGGAAGCTATTCAAGCCTAAAACAGCATTTCAGTGCATGTTGGGGATGTTGCAGCAGCACAGACAATTCCTATGCTAATGTCAACATCTACAGTCCACATTTCTATAGTATGAACTTCCTGTTCATTCATGGGTAGAAGAGCACTTTGCACTAATCTGATGGTTCAATAACCTAAAGAACATATTAGAAACAATATATTGATTGCTTTACTAGTAAAGAGTTTTTGAATTATAATTTTTTTATTTTGTCTATACATGGTTTTCAATTGAAATTGGTCTAATTTTTATCAAGTACTTACAGACCCTGCAATTAATTTGATAAGTTTTCATGGAGTCCCATCATTGCAAATTAATTCAAAAGTCATTGTGGGAAACGATTGAATCTCAAAATTTTATATTTATCAAAAACGGTTGTCTGCATTTCTGTCCTGATCCTGAATGCTTCAGAACATCTTTTATACTGCTTAAAGAGAGAACCTTCAAATAGGGGTCAACTTTAAAACCTGCCCCTCTTTAACCTGAAGACAAAGACTGACTCTCTACCACCTGGTATTCATGAGTCCTTCAAATTTTATTTGCCAACAAAACATGTGTACCTCCCTTTGTAATTTTGAGTCAGTAATGGAAGTTTTTAAGTCTTAACTGAGAGGAGTCTGGTCTTTTATAGGAGTCAGGAAAATGCTATTAGAGCAGAAATTTCCAGTCTCAATGAATGAACCACAACTCAAACATGACATAGCAACAGCAAAGCAGAAGCTTATTAAATGGGAAACTTAAGAGACTCTGGAGCAAAATAGAAAATATAAGTTGAGTTTCTGAAAAAGGCAAACTGCTAAATGGAAAAAAAATATATATATATATATACAGTATATACGCAAGTTCGGAGGGAATGATATAACATTGCTCCATGGAAAAAACAAAAGCCTCATACCATGGCTGTAATGGTTCCTCACATCTCAGAAAACATAGAACAATCTAAAAATCATCTTGGAACACTGTATAAGCAGCTTTTCCAAATAAAACATTTAAACAAGTTATTTTTGCAAAGTCAAAACAAGATGTATCACAATGTCCAGGTGAGTAAAGCAATGCTGTAAAACAAAGATGCTGTTTAATATTCCTTAAGGACTGTGGTAGAGGTGCCCTCTTCCCCATATGACAATCAATTACAGCATGTGGTTTATTATGCACATTAAGGTCGAGCAATTACATCATTCATCTTTATAATGAAAAAAACATTAGAATTAAGCATCCTGTGATGTGTTTGATCCCAAACAAACTTCCTGTTTGAACCAGTTTTCACAGTTGGTTCAATAAGATTATCGATCTTGAGGTGTTTGCATTTCAAATCACACTGTGGCGTACTACAACCACAAGCTGCAGTGAGCTTAACTGTGATGCTATGTGGCAGATCAGCACAAAGTAGAGCACACCAGTGAAGTACTTCAGAAAATGACATGTACAACGTAGATGATTTTTTTCAAGACAATGCATCATTTTGCTTCCTCTTTTCAATTTGACACCATGTGTTTGCATCCTAATAGTATATCCTGGACTTTGTGCTAATACTAAAACAATGGAAAAAAATTATTATTTTAATATTAGTAATACTTGTAATACTTTTAGAGGACACTAACTGTCAGTTCTGACCTTTTAGTTTCATTTTCTAAGTAGTATTTGGATGTTTTTGACAATGCACTGTTTCAGTTTAAATATTTTAAACCAAATGAAGAAATTATTGCGTTCATGTTATATTGCATGTTTTATTCAAGAAGGTAATTTAAAGCTATTCTACTTTAAGATGTTTCCAACTCATTACATTGCCTTTCTAAAAAGACTAAATCTGTTTTCATATCATCTCTTACCAATGTGTTGTTCTTGATGCAAAACAAAGGAGCCATAAACAATTAAAGCCCCTTTAAAACTGCATTCTTTGGTCTGTAGTGGTAGTGCATGGTGGATTTGCTGAATTCACGATAAGCATACAGACGGATGTACGGTGAAGTCCTCTGAAAGATGTTTTTCTTTATGCAATGAGCAGATGGAGTATTTATTGCCCGACATTTTGTGTGTCTGCAAGCTTAGCTGTCTGTTGAACCGAGAAAGGACATTGTTGCTAAGGCTGCGAGAGTCAATTTAAAAAGCAAAGCAGCAGCCTGTTAAAAAAAAAAAAAAAACTACAATAAAATAAAATATGCTAAAAGGCTTAGATGAATTCATCTGTGGGTTTGTTACCATTAGCAACCCTTTTCATAAGCCTGTCATCTGACCCATTGTTACTGTGGAAATAGGAACAAAAATGAATTAAACAGAACATTTTATAAGTTACACGAGGTCCTGTGAAAATGAAAAACAAGCTACAATGTGGCCAAGCTCAGTTTTATATTTTTCAAAAAAATAACTAGCACAGACTACAAATCCCTGAAAAAAATACAAGGCGTCTTTAAGCAATTTGGTAGAATTTCATCTGTTGGCATTTGAGCATCACACACCAACAAGCACAACGTTTAAATTTTTTATGTTAATATAGATATCCATGTCTGTATATAGTGAATAGAAACTCCACACAACCCTGTGGGGAAAAAAAATACAGGTTTTTGTTTTGCAAGAAAAAAAAATGACAACCAACATAAATTACAGAATTTTTCTTTTTGTTATTTATTTACACCTGTAATATGACTTATAACCTGGACAACTTAATAGAAAAACAGTCTTGAGGGGAAACCCAGTCCAAAATCATATGGTGTGTTACTTATTTTAATATAATATATACATTTGTATTCTGAACTAAAGATATTTGATAAAGTATGTCAAAAACTGTAATAAGTTAAAAAGTAATTGTTGTGAAGACAAAAAGGTAATATTTAAAAATATTGTTTATGTCATAAAGTTGATTGTTGTAATAACAATTGCTGTATATCAGTCAATAGTAGAGCAGGGTTGTAACTAGTTACATTTACTTGCGTAAAAGTAAAACTATACAGTTTAGGTTAAAGTTTCTCTAAAGCTATTTGTTCTAATGTTACTTTCTATCAAATGAGGTCAAGTAAATATTCAGTATATATTTTCATGGGTGTTATTGCAATGTTGTAACATGTATCCCTTTATAGACAAATTATGCTAAAAATTATAAGGGGTGAGCTCATCATTTTTAACAATCCCGATTTGTTGTGAAACGAAGATGCAGAATAAATACTACAAATGTTGGCTGATGCATATCTGTCTCACACCAAGGATGCCATTGGAAATAATCTGATGCCATCTTGTGGTCAGAGTGTGTACTACATCTTGATCATGGAAGTGCAGAACTCTGATGACAAACTCAAGAAATAGTGTAATAGTCTCCTGATGTAGATTGTACAATGAAGGAAAATTCAACTGATTTCTAACTGAAATATCAAAATAGACAACATATGATCAAAATGTTAAGTTTCATGCTTTTTATTAACACTAGGAAACCAAGGAATGAAAGCATACTGTTCATTAACTGGGGCGAAGGCGATGAGGATGGTAGGAGCCGACGAGTTGCTGGTTTGAAAACCAGAACAGCTGAACCTTTGGGGCTTTAATCAGACAAACTTTAAATTATGGGGTGTGTGCATCATCTACTGCTTAGCTTAAACTTGGACATTAATTATGAACGCTGCTCTCATCCACAGTAATGACATTTACACACTCGTCCATCCACATTGTTTCAGTGTTTATCTTTTTCTCAAAAATTTCAGATTTTTTTGCAGTCGTGTTGTTCAGGCACGAGGTCACGTTTGAAGGGGAGAAAGCTTTCAGCTTTACTATACAAAGCTTTTCTTCCACTTTGAGTATGTTTTTGGACTACGGGAGGAAGCCAAGGTACCCAGAGAGAACCCACATATGTAAGGCAAGAAAACCATTTCATAAAGACCTCATGCTAGGATTTAAACTAAGGATCTTCTTGTTGGAAGGCACCAGTTCTACTAACTAGTATTTGTCTTCATAAAATCTATAATCAGCATCAAGGCGCCTTGGAGATGTCTTTTTTAATCAAATAGATTCAGTCAGACTCACTGTTCTAGGAGGGCATTGTTGAATATTTTCATTGTTAATGAATGTTGAGAACTCACGCTCTTCAAAGCAAAGTGAAGTAATCCTTTATGTTCCACCGACTGAGAAAACCAAAGGCTTCTCTGCTATCATGATGAGAACTCTTTCCTTTGTTCTTACCTTGATCTGTCCACAGAGAATGATTCAGAGCTCGTCGCTCTCCTCTCATTCATTTACATTTTTCCACTGCAGAGCTGCATTTAATCATCACACAGATCATTTATAGAAATGATGAGTGGAACCAAAATCAAGCAAAACCTGAACATTTCGTAATTAAACACTAAAACTAAAGCTCCTCGCCTCACCCCCCCTTCATACGTTTTCTTAGAGAGAAATACAAAAAAAACAAAAAACATTTAATTATTCTTTACTATTCTTTAGTAGATAAGGGATGCCATCTTGGAGTAAACAAACTTCCATTCCTTGGAAACTATGAATCACACAAAGTGATTTTAAAGTTCATCAATTCATGACAGCAATATAGAAACGATTGATTGTCTGCAGTGTGGATTCCAGATTATTCTAATAAATATTCTTAGTATGATGCTGGACAACTCAATATTTCCTCCACTCTCTTCTCGCTCCAGGTACATGACACATTAACCAGTTTGGTTACATTTAGCAATCGCATATGACCTAGTGGATTTTGTAACACACAAGAATGCAAAAAAAACAACAATAAAAGGTGTGCCCTCATAAACCAAAAGCTAATAGCAAAAGGTTTCTTCTTAATTAAAGATGCAAATTAGGCATTTAAGAATTGTAATCAAGGCTGAATCATTTTGTTGCCGCTTCAATGCCCATTGCATTAAAGATATGACAAAGAAATGTGTCATATGAAAATTTATGAAACAGAAAACATGTTCTGAGACAGAAGTGTTAAAATTTCAACTTTCAGCAGCTAAAGTGAAATAGTGAGCCACTGCATATTCACGGTTCAGTATTGGCAGATTCACCTGATCCCAAATTTTTCTGTGGTAGGTAATTCCATATTTGGAGAAAATTCAACTCTTGGTGGATTTTTTGCTTGTCCATAGACATTTTCTTTCAGATTCAAAAGAAAATCCAGCATGAGAATATGAAGTACACACAAGACTACTTCAGATGCTATTGGCTGGCGTTTGCAAAGCAACAAATCTAGAAGTCCCATTCATTTTCCATGGTGCTGACTGGCTGCAACCACAAGAGTGGAGATAAAACTCTAAATATTAGTACCTGCTCCAGGTTGAGATGGGTTTCACTTTGCGTATTAATGCATGTTAAAGTATACTTTGTCTTTGAAATGTTAAAATATTGAGGTATGAGCGTTTCAAGAGGGGGTCTCAAGTGGGAACCCCGCAAGTCCTGGGGGTCCACTGTACTCTATGTTCACCTCTATAAGAGGCAAAAAACTGTTTCATATACTGTAATAGAAATACTGGAGTTTGTTCTTTATATTGAATATTTAAGCATTATGGATTAATTTACTCCTTTTTTATTAGACTTCTTTTACAAACAGATTCACACCTTGATTTTTCCCCAGGGATAAATTCCCAGTGCTTGCAGCGAGAAAAAGTAAAACAAAAATTCTATTAGAAAAAGACACACATATTTACACAAACACAATGGGTAAGTAGGTAAGGAATAAAAATCATTCATTTTGTGAATCAAGTTCAGCATTTTAGTTCAGAACAGATGAATCAATAACACTGGGGAACAAAACTCCTGGCAGTTTGTATTGAATTTTAAAACAGCTACTTTCACTTTTTTCCCCGTGACATTTAACTGAACTTTTTCACTTAATTGAACTAATATAAAGTGTGCAACCCTCTTGTCAGCCTTGAAAATGTAGAGGAGCTTTGGTAACTAATAAGTCTCCTGACACTCTACAAAGTACTGAGGACTGATAGTCTGTTGCCCCTTGACTTTATCAGGTTTCTCTTTCAATTTCAGTCACATACTGTGTCAGATTATTTGCATATAAATCAGTCAATACATGCATGGCACATGATACAATATATATTTTATTGTACTATTTATAGAAACAGTACAATAAAAATATATTGACAGAATATACCGCTGAAGATGCACTGATTTGCAATTTGAATCCAATTTCCAATTTTCAGTTTTGTAACGTCCATTTTAATTTCTCTCTTAGAACTATAATTATTTGCATTCACAATTTTTTCTAACTGTCCTACAGAGAGCAATTAATTATATATATATATACATATATATATATATATATATATATATATATATATATATATATATATATATGCCAAGAAAAGAGCCAACTTTCCATTTTCTCTTGGTCAGCTCAAATGATGAACCAAACAATGAATAGAAAGTTGAAATTTTACAGCGTGTTTTATTACATGACTTGTGTGTTTCAGATAACTCACAGTAAATAGCAGCCTCTGTGTATGTTCCTTGTATGTAGGTCCACACTATAATTTAAATTTAGAAACAGGTTACAGACAAAGAAAGATATGGGAAAGTTTTTAGCTTTCCGGGATCTGTTGAAATCTGGCTCCTACAGACAAAATTACATACGGACCTTCTAATAATCTATGTACTTCAACATTTTTGGTTGGTTTGTTGCTTTAACAAGATTAAGAGAACACATTCTTTATGAAACCTGCATTAGACTACCTAGAAAATCAACTCATCTTTTAGCTGTATCAAACTTAGTTGTGCAAGCAGATGGGTCACCGGCCCACTGGTGGTCCGCAAGGTACTGCATGTAAAGGACCGTTTTTTTGCCGTGAGCTCAAAGTGTGACGCATACCGTTAGCTTACCAAAAGATTGTGTTTTTTTTTAAAAAAAACCATGGATAATTAGCTTAAAACCTGGTCACTCAAAATAAAAACTGAAGATATAGGCAAAAACAGCAGGATTAATTTGATGATCGGAAGAAGTGTCATTCACGAACAAGGAGGGTTTTGTTTTTGGTAAAGCAACTCAAGTTTATTTTTCTTTTATTGTGCTTCTGAATTATAATTAGCCCTAAAAATGTTAATGCACACACCATTTGGTAGTAAAGAGCGTCTTCTTTTTTAATGTCAATTTGTTTATCATTGGAAAGATTAAGATTCACACTTACAGAATCTGTAAATAACTCAAAATACCCTCAGTAGACTTGTACATGATTTCGTTGTGGCCTGTTATATTTACCAAACTGCATGAACAAAGAAAACCACAATATGTTAAGAGACCAATATTTTCATTTCAGGTTGCAAACATTAAGATATTGCGTTATTGTGAGCAATTCCAAGTTAGGTGGTCCAGGAGTTTTTGTTAAACGGGTTAAGTGGTCCTCAGCCTGAAACAGTTTGAGAAACATGACATTAGAATAAGTAGAACTCCACTGACTGCTATGCTGAACCATCACAGACATTTTGGTTGAGCACTCCAGCAATTTATGGAAGACCTCATTATTGTACCATCTTTAGTTGTTTTAGCTATATATCATGAGTAAAGGAACATCAATTATTTAAATGTTTATGCAAATGAAATGACCTTTAAAATGTTTTTATACAAGCACTAAGCAGGCACATGAATATTAAAATGTTTTCGTTGGACAGTTTCCTAAATGATCATTTGCTGAACATGACTATTTTTTCCATAAATACATTATGTTTTTTTTGCTAGTATGGTTGTGTCAGTGATGCTGATTCATTGAATGACCTTTACAAAAAACACAACTTTCTCTCCTATAGTAAACTGTGTTCTTTGTGAAAGGGTAAAGCTGTGACCAGTTTACATTTATGTAAATTAAGGTTGGAGTCACTTTAAGACTCTTATCAATTAATACAGACCAACACATGCATTCTCTTATGTTTAAAACTTTGTAAGTAGCTTAATTTTTAGTTTTTTGTTAAATTAAATTTGTTTTACACCTTCCTTATGATTTAAACTAGTCGCATGAAAAGGACGAAGTGAATCCTTTTACTCGCCGGGACATTAATAGCTCAGCCTCACACTACCTATTCATATGTAAAACTGGCTTGTAAGAATGCTAGAGAGATGAATAAGACATGAGGATCATGCATGATTTAAGAATCTAAAATGAGTAACACAGATAGGCTGCAACCACCATAGGCTGGTGTGTTGGCCTCCAGCTGCAGGAACAAAGGTAGACATTGTTCCTGCATCACCTCAGAAAACGACTGAGAACAGTCACAGCTGAATTATGATTAACAGGCAATATTGGAATGCATTTGCTCAATGGCATTTTCTGAATTAATTCAATTTTGGGTTTATGAATTAAAGAGAAGCCATGTCAATTATAATCATTAATTCACTGGAGAAGTTAGGCGTGAAATCCCTTTTCATCTTTCGCATTCACTTCCTCGTTTCTGAGTGTGGCGCCTGATCATGTCTCAGTCCATTACTGCAACCGAATCAGACCACAGATAATGGAGCTCAGTGGAGGTGAAAAGGCAGCAGATAGTGGGAGATCTCATTTACTAACCAATAACTGCACCAATTCCAACAAACATGAATTCATACAGTAGACTTTATGCGACTTCAAAGAGGAATGTGAGGTACATCCATGGACACATGCAAAGTCTTTAAATTGATATCCATGTTTTGTATTCAAACAATAACAGATATTTTGAACTAAAAAAAATACCCCATTACTGCCTCTAATTACCACCAGTAGTCTTTGCCATTGCACTGCTGAACCATTGCAAAGAAAAATTCAGCTTTGATACATCTTTGTTTTTTTGGGGTTGGCTTTTCTCAAAAAGATTCACTTTTTAGTCTTTGAAATTGAAAAAAGCTGCTAAAAGGTCAGACATGAGGCATGCAGTTACACAGCGGGATTTTCTAACATGAGCAAAAAAGAGGAAAAATTTGTGAATGTTCTAAATGCCTCAAACATATTTGGTTTTTTTTTATTCTTTTTGTCCCTTTTTTTAAAAAAAATTCTGTGGTATTTTTCAAATGATAAAATGTCTTGCATGTTTTATTATTTCACAGCATTAAGTATTATCCATCAAATGTGCACAATTAAAATGGACTTGAAAATTATAATTTATGGACATTAAAAGATCTACATAATCAAATCCAAATAATATTTGTGCTGTATTTCTATAAAAATCAGGGAAGTTTATTGTGCAAAATGTTAATGTGAATGCTCAGATCAGCAAAGACAAACCTAAAATAAATTACTCGGTATAATTTTATAGGTAAATAAATTAGGCAGTCTGAATCCTATGTCTTATTTATGTAAACCCTTATAATCTTGATTGCCAGAGTGTCCACAAGTATACATCAATCTTGTGCTTTGAGGTTCCTTGATATTATATTGTTTATCCCCCAGATACCTTCCTACAACTTGCAAGAATCTGTTTAGATGTATTCTGTCTTTTTTCAATACATTTTCTATTTACACTTAGTGATAAAGTTTAATCTGTTATTTTCCTTAAACTTATATTTGTTGTTTTAGTATCCAGGGACGCAACGGTATGTTTTGCTTATCAGCATTTTGTTATAGACTTGTTTTGCTAAATATTTAAATCAATATGATTTATGTAAGCCTAGAGGAACCGTGAAATTAGTGTGCTTTGCAGATAAATAAGATGGAAATTTGAGTTGCATAATTCCTTGCATATGGATTGAAGTAAATTTGTACAAATTCATTAACATGCATGTTGTGTTAAAGTAACAAGAGGTTAAGTCTTTGTTTGTCAAAGCCACTTACCCAACACAAATGAGCAGAAAGTAAAGTCACAGCTATCTTTATTACTAAAGAGCAATCTAAGCAAATTGAACTTTGTTTCCATTTACCCTTATTTTACCCCCTAAATGACCAGCTGCTAACATCCTAGAGAAACCCATCAATGTTTTCATCTTTAATCAAATTGATTGTTCCAACAGTGTCTTCACAGGTCTGCCTAAAAAGTTAGACAGCTGCAGCTGATCCAGAATGCTGCCGCTCGCATTCTCACTAAAACTAGGAAAATGGAGCACATCAGCAGCTAAGTCTTTATATCAACTAACTGTAACTCAGAATAGACTTTAAAATACTCCTGTTAGTTTATAAATCTCTGAACAACTTAGAACCAAAATACCCTAAAGATCCATTGTTGTGGCATCAACCTTTCTGGTTGAGGTAGTTCTAGACTACTCAGCATCTCTAGAACCAAATATGGAGAAGCAACTTTCACTTTTTATGCTCCTCTAACCTGGAACAAACTTTCAGAAAACTACAAGAACAGCTTTAACACCCAATTTCTTAAATCAAGTTTAAAAGCCTATTTCTTTATAACTTCCTTTGATTAATATGAAAACCATTTTTTATTTTGCTTTCCTTTTTTATGCCACTGGTCTCTAAAGTTTATGCTTTCATCATGTAATTGCTCTGCTACCGAAATGTCTGATGCAAATAAGCTTGCATTGCCAAAAAAAAAAAACCTTTTTCATTGCTTTGATTAAAACTGTATACTGGTTGCACCTCTGATCCCATTTTCTGAATTTAAAGGCTTGCTGTGGAGTAAATCTGATGCTGCAGAATGTTGTATTTTTATGGGTGTTCTGAAATATATTCCTTCAAAACTTTCCACACAGTGGAGTGGTGAGGCTAGAAACCTTAGTTCAGTTCATATAAGCTGCAAGCATATTCAATTAAACATTTCATTTGTCTGAGAGATTCTGCTTTAATGGGTGATGATATTGTAATATTCATGAGTCATTAGTGTCTTTGACCTTGTCCCTATGAAAAAGAGAAATGGTCACAGAATCTTTCTCTTGGATAAGTGAATAATTTCTCTGTGTGTGTGTCATGTTCGGTTCAATGAACCTCAATAAAAGACTTTTGACAAGCCAGCTATTATTACATTATTATCAGCACTATCCACATAATAGAAAAGGTGGTAATTTATTAGTTTAGAAAATAAAAAGAAGTCCCTGGCTTAGTTTTATATTCCCCTTTAAGATGATTCAGGTACGAGTTAGAAATATTACCCTGAGAGAAAAGTAACATTAAACCCAAATACTCAGAAAGGGATTTGCACTGAAAATCAGAGACTGTGGAGCCTTGACATTAAAATCTGCAGAACTAAATGTTTTACTATAGCTTCAGAGCTTGTGCTTATTTTTTTAACTGATTAATTCCAGTCAAATATTAAAATCCCATAGATGTTGATTTAAAATAGAGGCACCTGATGTTCAAGCTGCTAGTATTTCACACCATAAACATGACTTATCATGCTATGCACCATGATATTAAATGTTGACATGAAGAGGTTGCTGAGATTTATTTTTGTTTTTTAATGCAACTGAGCCCTGAGGAGTCATTAAAGAAGAAACGTACTGTTACTGCAGCAGAATAAAGGAGCTTCATTCACAATATCAGGCTGGTGAAAATGAAACAACTTCATCCAACCAAGTGTCTTAGAGGCCCATCACTTCTGAATATTCCAGAATAAAACTTCATCTAAAAAGTCAGATGAAAAAACAACCCAGCAGCAAACTAGTCATAAAAATGTAAAATTTTTAAGATCTAACCTGATCAGAGTGACTGAGGTTGATGCGAGACAAAATTTAGCAGACTAATGATGAATAATCACCACTGTCAAATTTAGTGTGTCATCAATTTTACAGCTCATATTTTCAATGCTTTTCTCCTCCCCAAAAAACTATTTAAAAAAAAACCTAGCAAATTCAATAAGTTTAAATCATTTCACCTCAATTTTGTGTTGTAAAAATCTGCCTGTGCATACCACCTGTTAAAAAGATAATGTCCCTCAAATTAAACTAAAAATAAAGCATTTCTAGTTAATTTCCAATTGAAGCTACATCTTTCAATGTTTCAAGCAAAACATATTGAACTTTTTCTTGCGGAACTCCAGTTTTATTTTGCAACCTCTTGATTTAGGCATCACCAGTCACATTCATGTCATTATATCTCTTAAGTGTTGCTACAGCTGCTTTAAAAGTCTATGGTACGTGACGGTTAAGGATAGATTAATCATATATAATATGCTTCTGATATATATTAATCATATATATGATTAATCATATATAATATGCATTTCCTTATTAAAGGAAATGCTTCTTTAAATAATTTGGTTGGGCAGGCAAACTGAAGGTTTACATGAAGATATTTGTCATAACTTCAAAGCTCAACTGAGTCAGAAATGTAAAAAAAAAAAAAAGGTTCAACAGTTACAGCTACTCAATAGGATGCCAGTAATTTTATTTTTAAAATAATCAATTTATTCATAAAGACCCCCATGAATTGGATATCTGATAACACCACTCAGTTCTTGGATTAAAAGCATTGTTGTCATCTGAAAACCACTTTGCCATAAATATTTAGCTAAATAACCTCCAGTTTGGCTCTTCTGCTGCCATTTCTGCTGTGGAGAGTTTGATCTTACAAGTGATGAAGCTTTAAAAGCCTCATTAGTCCAGAGCAGTGTAATTCACCCTGATCATTAAGATCGACTAATATTTAGTGTTGACAAGGGAGCTGTTTTTTCTGCACTTCTGTGATTTGCCACAAGCTGCAATTATTTTGGAGATTTTTTGCCTCTTAAAAGTTGAAATGAAATGAAATGAAACTTTATTTCGAACATGATAGTAGTATAAAATCATGCACAAGAACAAGGAATGCAAAAGACATATTTTTGTACACCAGTAATCTTTACATGCTCGAAAAGGAGTAGGAAGAAGTAAGAAACTTTTCTGGTTCACAAAAACTAAAGTTGAGGTGATATTTACGAACAAAGACCCCTCTTTGAAGAGGTAGCTTATTTAAATTAATGATCTACAAAATAAACGTTGCTGTTTACTGCTGAATTAAGTTCTGCATGGCAGATTCCTAAACGGCATTAAGACACATTTTACAAGCTCTACGTTACAAGAGTTAGTTTTCTTTATGTTTAGTCAACTTCCTTCAGTTGCCTATTGGGGTTCTTCTCCAGCTGCTTTGCTTTCCTCTGATTAATCACACCCGGTGTGATGCCACTCAACCCACCCAGTAGTTAAGTCCGTTTCATTTTCTCACCAGATTCTTCTGCCCTCCAGAGGCTGTTGCTACTCTGCTGGTTTCTCTGTACTTAAGTTACTTCGTTGGTTTAGCATCAGAAATCCTTTGTTCATCTACTTGTACTCCATCTCTCTGAATTTGGATTGATAGCATATTAACACATTCATACTTCAAAATCTGGGCATGATTTACATTGAAGGAATGCTTTTTTTGTTTTTAAAACAGCATTGTAAAGGTAAAATGTTAAATGGCTTCTCCAGGAAGTCACAGAGAGAAAAGCTTTTCATTCTGAAAAGAAAAAGTGAACCAAAAAGTGTCATGAGGATTCACGAGAATAAATTTTTTTGCTGTTGACAAAGATGAAATAGCAGTAAGGCACTGCGGATGTGAAAAATGCACACAGTAAAGCAGAGCTTCAGCAGATTGCTCTTCAGATGATGCATGTACAATAAAATCTGACAAAGCAGAGTGATGTGCCGAGTAAAGATTTATTAATTCACAACAAATCCTGATGCCCAGAAGATGAAAACAATAACTTTCCTCTTCATCATTGCTGCAGATGCTTTTTTTGCCTTCAGATGAGGTGGATCTGAGCAAAACCTCCTACAGTCGTCTCCTCTGCCCGAGTAGCACTCGGATCCAAGAGGAGATTTGGCAGCATTATAAGAGCAGGGCAGACATCCAAAACCGTCCAGCCTCCAGTTCCTCCCCTCGCAGCTACTGTTCTTTACTCCTACCTCTTTACTTTTTTTCTTTATTACACATCATCTCATCTCCTGTACTTTTCTGCCTTCAGGGGTATAGCTGTTCAACTTTCAATTTTTTGATAAGTTAGAGCTGCTGCTGAAACCAAAAAATGCTGTAACATACATTTCTTTATTTGAAATAAAGAGGAATATCGCACTTTAAATGAGAATGCTATGAAAATTTGCTATCACAAAATAATATGAACAAAGCATGAATATAAACAGCATGCAGTCAAACTATTAATAAAGCAATAATCCGATTATGGTAAGACATTTCTATATCCCCCAAGATATGGAGCATTACTCAGGTTTGCTCATTCAGCCTTGAAGAGCATCTCCTTTATACACTTACATTCATCTGTCCTGCATCACATCAGCTGCTGGAGCTGGAGTTGTCTGATCTAGTAACAAAAACAAGCCACCCAGTCTAATAAGTGTGATGAGATGATTATGAGAATAAGCAGCCCTGTTTACTCTGAAACCAAAGGCATTTATTTTAAAACAGGAAGTTTATATCACTATTTGCTTGGAAACTGGCTTAGGATTTATTGTTTCCTTCTAGTTTGCAGTGAAAGTGAGACGAAAGCAGAAAAAATACTCCAGCTTCAGCTTTCAACTAAATGAATATATATGGAGAGCTAACAAACAATTAAAAAGTCAAGTAATTAGTGCTTAATTACAAAATAAAACCTTTAATTACAACATGTGACATTTAAAAAAAAAGATTGGTTGCCTGGGTGCTTAAATGTTTTTGTTCTCAGGATTGGATTTTTTTTTTTCATTAGGCTTCCCTAAATATCTGAAAAACAGAAGTTCATATTCTCGAGCTTTTAAGCCTCTGATGACATGTCTGCCATGGCAGTGAGGAGAATATTGATGATAAAGTGCAGAGAAAGGAAGTGGAGCTCCATTTCCCGAGCCCTCTGGCTCTCTTTTGTCTTCTCTGAGCTAAGTGAGCATCTGGCAGAGCCAAGTTTTCCAGGTCTCTCCTTCCATATTTCTTTCATTTTCTCTATTGGTTTCTGTCGCACCCTGGCAAAGTCAAGTTGGCAGAGAAATCCAGTCAAGCAGAACACTGTGTTCAGATGAAAGGCTATTCGTTTTAACATTAGAAAGTCATTTTACTACTGCCTCTTTCCTGTTTCTAAGACTAGTTTTGTATTTATCAATTTCATAAAGTCAACCTGAAAACATGAGAAATATTTCCAAAACACGCTAAAAAACATGATATTCTTTTCAAAAGGTGCCTTTTTCCCAGCTTCTTTTTGAATTTGGAGCTCCTGAATCAGCTGAGAGCATGATGGAAACGTTACAGATGATTAGTGACATAACTCATCTGTTTCCCAAGGAGCCCAATCATTAACCAAGCCTGGTCGGGTGGCCAGAAGAACAATCGGGACTGGATATTGGTTCACATTCAGGCTGGACACCTAATCACAAACCCGACAGGAGTCTGTCAGGTAATTTTGTGCTCCACTGGTTTCAGAAACACACTTTGATATATATGTTTCAAAGCCTAACCAGACAGCTTATCTGATCAGGTGTATTATACTTTTTTTAAAATGATGACTCGCACAACATAGGGTCTAAAAAACTAAAAGCGAGTGTCCCCACAGTGACAGATGTGGTAACTGCTCTCGAGCGGCCCAATTGACTGGCACGTTATCAGCCCTCAGGGAGTCAAATTAATTGAAGTAATTTCTAATACAACACTTTGGGCTGAATAATCTCGTTCTGTTACGTGGCCCTTCACAATCACATGATGATGACTCCACTGTGATAATCAAGCAGTTCCAGGAGAACAAAGGAAAGACAATAAATGGGTTTAATTATGCTGATTACATTTTGTGGGCGCCTTCTTCTTCAGACTAAAAATAGATACTGCAAAATATGCTAATTTTGCCGAGACATTAAGTGCTCACCTCTATCAGAAGAGAATCTGTGTACCTTTAGAGAACCAGAAGTTCTGGTAGTTAAATACGGTCTGAATTTCAGAATCTTTAAAAGAAGATCAACCATATTTCCAAATGATTTGTTCTATAGGCTATAAAATGTTGCTTTTTGCAGTTTGACACGCCTATATGGTAAGACATTATAAAGGATTTTCACTGAGCTACAACTTAAGAGACAAAGCATTACTCTACCAACTGAAAATATTTTATTCAACACATAATGAAATTAACTATACTACAGATGTGATTTATTCCAGTCACAATTAAATATAAAAAACAAATGTAAAATGAAATGATTTATGGACATCTAAAATAAATGGCTTTCAACAATTCACATATTTTCTACCTTATTTTATTCCTCCTCACACTGTGCAAACTATTTTAAGTTTTAATTTTGAGGAATTTTTTACTTTTCCAATGAGCAATTTGTCCTAAAAACAGCTCTGTGTATTTTTGAAGATTAAAACTTATTTAGAAAAACATAATTCAACGCCTCAAAGATTATAAAAAAACCAACAAGGAACTACCAGTCGCAGTTAAAAATTTGCCATTTAAACTTTCCTCCTAATGTTTACACTCTTCAGCAAAAAATAAAATTCTGTAGTTTTTAGACTCACCTACAACAATTTAAAGTGATGTTCAGGGATTGGGGAATCTCCATTCAAAATATTAAATCTGATCTCAGATATATTGTTTTTCAAAGATTTTTTTGTTTCCATAAAGGTTTTATGGCTTCATTTTGAACCTAGTCTCTAATCTGAGAGCAGAAAGAAAATGGGGTGAATTTAAAGTCTCTGAACCACATGGACCCATTGTCATGGTCTGAGTGGCATCAACTGCCAAGAAACCCTCTGGATCTCTCTTAAGGCATGTGGTTCTGACTCCATATCTTTGGGCCGGGTCTCCTGGGGAAATCTCTGAACAAACAGCTAATCAGCCAAAAGGTCGCTCAGAAGGAAGCTAGATGTCAGCTTTGGTCTAGTTCACTGGATGGTTCTGCATTTTGTATTACTACCAGAACCAGTTTGGTAATAAAAAGATGATACAAAAAAAGGGCACAAAGTGAGCACACACATGTTAAAACCTATCGAGAAAAAAAGTAGAATCTTGCCGAATTTGATATAAAAAAAAATGCAGCTTGACATGCATAGAAAAACAATATAATATGATGTTATTTAAGAAATATAACACCATATAAAATATGATGTGGAACGTTCCATATCAGTTGGCAGCTTTCATGTCAACAGAAGATAAAAACAACAACAAGGATGTAAATTTTTTATATTTCAGAGATTCCAGCTCCACCTGGTAGAAGCATGGACATAGGTGAAAGGTCAAATATCAGATTTGTGTCTATTTTCAAGATGACACGTACTTGAGATATTATATTCCTGCTCTGACTAGTTAGGATATTATAAGTAAAAAGACACTGGGATAAGAATGTCATGGAACTTAAACTTCTTTAAACATAGTAATCAAGCCTTCAAAACTGTATTTTCCTTTAAGATATTATATTAAAACAAGTGCTCAAAAAGTATGTTTTTTCCCTCCACAATCATTTCTGTGACACACACTTCACCTCAAATTCTTAAAAAGCATCAAAGCATCAAGGTTTTGACAAATCATTGTTATTTTGTCTAATGATAGTGTTTTTCCTCCAATCAGCACAAGTGCTATAAAGCAATTGACAGGAAGCTGAGCACAGCAGCTTCTCATCAGCATTTCCTTCAGATTGCAAAGATTTTGTTGTAAGGAAACACTTACTACTCTACAGTTCTCATGAAAGATCTCAGTCGTATTTGAACAAGTCAATCTAGTAATTGTTGCTCCTCGGTCACATTATTTGTAGACACAGAACATTAAACCAAGGGTGACTACTAACATAAATTTGGTTTTGTACATTCAGAAAGAAAATTTGGTGCATCAGTAAGTTTAAACTTAGCAAACTTTAACAAAAAATCTCAAAGTCAGTAGATACAGATTTTATTGTCTGTTCAGTGAGACTTCAGTGGAGGTCAGATCTGGCGCATTCACAGTGGCACCACAGCGGAAAACCAAATGCCAGCTGCAAAGAGGAGCCAAAATTACTGACAGGTCTCTCTCTGTGCTTGCAGGATGATTCTGCAGCTTTATCTCGCCTAAGCCTCAGCGGAAATTCAGACTGACACATTCCTGCTGGCTCCCTGCTCCTGCTCCAGACAAAATAACAAACTGCCAGCCAGCGGGGATGTGTGAGGAGATGCTTACTGTGCCCTTAAGGATTTACGCCTTGCTCTCTTTGAAGTCTTGCAGCGATCTCCGTAATTGTCTGGCCTTTGTGGACTAATTGCTTGTCTGCTTCACCATGGCATAGTGCAATTGGTGAAAGGAGGACTGTTCAAGAATAAAGGCTTTCTGTCTTCAAGGACTGCTTGTTTAAAAATAGAGCTATCCTGAAATAGAGATAACCAGTTGGCTGTATGGTAGTTTGGCCTCCTTAGCATATCTGGAATTGCCAAGAGAGCATGTGGGGGGAGAAAAGCACATCTAAATTATACAAAAATACAGATCAAGGATGGCTATTTTTCTTCTGAGATTATCCTCGCATCAAGATTGTGATCAAAACGTACGAGCCAAAAGATTTTCTGATAAACCTGTACATCATCTGTCACCCCTAATACTTTTATATCAACAAGTATGACATGTTGAAGCAGCAGTGATAATCTCTGTGTTGCATAAATGAGGCGATAACCTGGTAGACTGACTGATTTGGGACCAGAAAGGCAACATTTGTTCATTTTCAGCAGCTGCAGTTTGCTTTCACACTGCAATGTGCCCAACAAACCAAATTCTTTCAGTGGTCTGTTCACTCTCTCACCTGCAGTGGCGCTGTACCAAGAACCACCGAAGGAAACGACACTCAAACCTCTGAAGAAGATGGTAAGCACAACTTGCTTCTTCATGAAATGTAAATAAAAATGGAGTGCTGTGAGATTTTAGCAGTTGTAGGATTTCTCTTTTGTTTTGGGAAAGAGACCACAGCCCATTTCTCCCTCTAACGCTGGAGACGCTTGTTTGTTTTGGTTGTATTTACCCAGAATGCCACAAGCTTCATGCTTTTGTAGCGGTCTCCAGTCTACTTGGCGTTCAGGTATGCATTCAAACTCCACCAGAGTTCAGGTCAACTGAACCGACACTTAGATTTGTAGGCGGACCAGAGTTTGTTTTTTTAGTCTGCATGAGAGTTTGATTACACATTCACACCTCTGGAAACAAATCGGGCTTTCTAGGCAAACAAGCCAGAGTTAGATTAAAGTAAACTAAACAGGGCTGCTGTGAACGCAGCTGTGAAAGTTGTGCCTTCTCTCCCAGTTGGTTTCCAAAAACTAGAATCCAGAAACGGAAATGAACAGATTAATCAAAGGTTTTTCTTTTTATCTCAACCATTTTCAACACAACAGACCAGAAGCATTCACATGAGGCTCAATTCCACCACGAGTCACAAACAAAAAACCAAAATACTTGTACTGTTCCATTTGAGGCCCAAACTGAACCCTGATCTGGATGGAGTAATGCAGCTTTTCCAGACTGAGAACCACAGTTTCAGAGTTTACATTTTCATTTTTTATAATAAAGACTTAAACCTGTTTACTCTCAATTACCTTCTTGCTTTTTTATTCTAGTCTTCCTGAAATGAACAGAATTAAGATGAGTTTTTCTCCTCACACAATTGTCATCATCTTTATCTGGAATAATACATTTATCTGAAATAATTGTGCTCATATCCTACAGAAACATCATTTTTTATGCTCTAATATAACCATGACATCCATCATAATAAATATCCATCAAAATTATTCAAGCAATAAGTTTCTCCAGGACAACCTGAATTGACAGATGATGATACAAATGCAAAAAAAAAAAAAAAAGACGGACAACAGCAATCCACGAACCTTCTGACAGCATTAGCACTCACAGCTTGTTATGGCAAAATGAGCAAAATGGCAGCAGCTTGATTGGAGCACCTACTGTACAAACTGACATGTCATATTACTTCCAACACTCCTTTGTCAGATCCCAATTGTTGACACTACATCATGCGGCTCTTGCGATAAGGTTGCCATGACATTTTCCAGATGACAGCAGGGAAATATTGGAAACAAAAGGCTCGTTAAATGGATTCTATCCTCTGCAGCAGGTCTGATGCTTTCTTATCGACAGGTTAATTCCCTGAAGGAATTGGATGCATCAGGGGAAGAGACTAATGAAACAATTCCAGACTTGAATTCCCTCAACACACTATCAGACCTATCCGTCCTGCAGCATGGCCCAGCTTCAGGTAGTTCTCTTTTTTCCCCCCTATCACTTGCCACTATGGGAACAAGTTGAAAGGTCAGATTAACATCTGAAATGTTCTTTTTTTTAAATATATTTGTCATAACCCTTAACCTGACATAAGGGAGGAAAATAAAGAAGCTTGCCTGGTGAGAAAGGCAGTTGCAGAAAACGAGTAGAGCTGGACTGACAATAAGTCATAAAAATGACAACTCTTTTGGTGCTTGGCTTCCTGATGAGATTGGATTCACTATGACTGCACAGCAGCATAAATAACTCTGGCAGTGGATTAGATGAGGGAGCTCATTGCATTGCACTCTGTTCATACCACTTACACTAAAGCAAATAAATACAGGCAGCAGGTGAAATGTCCAACAACTATTGCACCAATGAGGTACAGGGCTCCTGGGGCCATGTTGTACTTCCCTGCATGGCCTCAAGAAATGGACCTGCTGTTACACAGGAAACTTTGATACAATAACTTCCAGCTTATTGGGGAAAAACATTCATGAAAAATCCTAATGTCTAGATTACTGCCTGTGTGACGTGCTAGGTGTGGGGTGGGCTGAAAGGCAGCAGAGGCTTGGCTGTCTTCAGAAATATGACAACTTCTCCATCAACTCTCCAATAGGTCATTTTCTCCAGTTTTTGTTTTTATGGAAACTAAATATGTCAAAACAGTTTTGTCACAAATGTTTATCCTGAATGTGGTCATTGCTTTAGGAGATTAAATTTTCTGTTCATCTTCATTTTAGTACTTTTCCTTGGCCTCTGTTATATGCACCATGGGAGTGATTCTAATTAAGATGGCTTTTAACCTAACGACTCCAGCCTTTAACAGTCTCCTTGGATAGCCATTTCATTCTGTTTTTGAGATTATACTGTAATTAGTCAAATCTGATTTGCTGTATTCTTTTGATCAAGCATAACATTATCACAATCTGCCTAATACTGTTTATGTCCCTCATTTGCTGCTAAAATGTCTTAGTACCATTGAGGCAGGACTATATCAGACAGCTGAAGGTTTGATGCTGTAACTGCCATCAAGACATCAACAGCAGAAGTAGCCTTGTAATTGTCAAGGTAGGTGCCTCGTTTGTCCAGCAGATCCAACGGATGTTAATGTGAAATTATTTATAAAGCAGGTTAAAAATATATATGTTGACCTCAGCATTTAACAATACAGAAATCAACTACTGAAAATTATTAAAGAAAGATGCTTGGCAAACCTGGCCATTGGCTGCCAATGGCCAGGCTTCAGTTGCATCACCTTTAGTGCACCGTCTGGGCGTTCTGTAAAAATTATTTTATTTTTTTTAAATCAGCCGCTGTCTTCTTCTGCTCCGATATGAGAGAGGCTTAAATGACAGACCCTTACACCAGGCCATGTCTGCATATTTGCAGTTAGCAATGGTGACCCTACTGTCGCCAATTCAGCAACTTTCTTGCTATATTAAGCAACATTTCAGAAAAAAGAAATCGATATCAGCCAAAATTAAAATTGGCAAGTCAGGCTTTTTAAAGATTCTCAATCGGAGATGGGAAAGTTCACTGCAATCGGTGCACGCCTAACTTCCTACCTAATATATCACACCACCAAACTGGTGTGATGTTAAAGAAATAAGAGGTATTCACTTCATTTGTCACTGGTCATTACATCAGGCCTGATCTTTATATTTACTATGCTGCCTTTATGTATTTTACATTTAGGGCACAGTGAAGGTTTAACTTAGACACCCGGTTTGGGGCCAAATTCAAGTTGCAACACCCAGAAGAGATTACAAATAGTAATTTTTCTGGCAGAGTTCCAAATACTGCTCCATGATGAAAACATCTTAATGTTGAGGATGGGAAAACATCATGCAGTGCCAAACAAAGTCCTAAAAAACAAGTAATCCTTGTAAATATCTTTCCTGAGCAAGAAATGTGAAGGAAATGGAAATAAATGTATGAATGGACCGACTGATAAAAAGGCATAACAGAGTAAAAGTAAATGACATAACCAGAAAGTACTTCTAATAGTTTTAAAATGAAAAAGGACACATAACTAAATCAGCATAGTTAATTTTTCCCCCAGTTGATTGGATGCAAACAAAAATTCAGATTTTCCTTCCGAACTTCAAGCTCCCCTCCGCCTCCATCCAATTTAACGCATCATCTGCAGCAGTAACGTTCGAAAATTCAAAATAAAACCCACTGATTAAAAGTGAAGCTCATACAAAAATTTTTTTTTTTTTTAAATTGGTGCTTAACGTTGGCCTCCATAAATTAGGATGAAGAAAAATAACAGGGAGGCAGAGGGTTGGTGCCGTATTCTTTGATATTATGCCACAGAGGTTAGTCATCCGGCAGAAAAAGAATTCGTTTTGAAGAGCATACAAATCTAAATATTTGCTGGCCAAAGCGCAAAGCTGTCAAAGGGGTTTTTGTACTTAAAATAAAAGAATTAAATGACTATTATAATTATGAGCTGGAGCTCTTGTCCTAATTGTTTGATCATCAGAACATCACTTACCATACCAATGTACCGAAAGGGTATTATTGGAGAGGGAAGATAGATGGTGCCAAGAAAAAACACAAATGGGGGAGCTGTGATGAAGTTATTTGTTTTCTTTACCATTCTGCCATCCAATTTCACATTTCTCAAACACTTCCACTCCTGTTGCTTCTGATTTTAAAACTTGTCAACTCCAATACGTCTGCATACCAGTTCAGTGTGATACAAAACAGTATTGTTACTGAAAAGCAGCTGATGCTATGTACTGTTGATCTTGCTTAGTGTGCAGCAGCATGAAGGTTGATGTGTGTCTCAAAAGTGATTATATAAAGGAGAAGTTATTTGGTCTCGAAAAGGAAATGCGCTTCATGAACCCACATCAGACGAGTTGGAAACCAGACTGAGCTGGGTTCAGCTGAAGAGGGATTCTCAGGAACAAGACTATTATCTGTCCAACAACCCCCAGGATCCGATAGGTATTAATGTCAGTAGGTACCTACTGCACCTTTCTTTTCTCAACCTTCTTATAGTAGGGGTACCCAAGTCCCATGAAACCAGTGGTTCTCCACCAACTCCTCAGGCCAAATCTTTCCTTAGTAGAAAGCTTTTGTTCTACTAAGATTGGTGAAAGCAGTAACCGACTAATCTTTAAGTAGCACCTTTCAAGACAGAAATCACTTAGAACTCTAACAAACTGGATAAAAACACACAGGACAAAATTAAATGAAAGCAGACTTAAAAAGAAGTTTGTATCTGTCCTTCAAAGAAAACCACTGAGTCTGCTCATCTCAGAGTCAGGTGGCGGGGGGAGTTCCAAAGTACAGGAGCCACAGAAGAAAAAGCGCCGTCTCCTTTAGTTTTTCAGTCTAAAGGAGACTGAAAACTATGTATTGTCCCCCACACACATATACTGCTGATTGTATGAGGGACAATCAGCAGGCCTTGATCAGACCAAGGTCTGCTGATTGCCCCTGATTGACCCCAGGTCCCTGATGGGGGTGTAGATCTAGGCTGTCCATGTAGAGTCCCAAGTCAAAACAAGGGTCTTAAAATACACTTAAAATGCATTTTCTGTGCCCAACACATCAGCTTTTAGCTGTTTACAATATAAGCATAATAATGACAAACCAATCAGTTTTACTATTCAGTGCAGAGTTAATGCAAAGTTCAATTGCATACATACTGTATGTCTGAAACATTTGAACCCAAGATAAGGTTTTCTGATTGCAGTTAATCCAAAAATCTATAACATGATGGTTGTGATAAGTTTTCTGCCCCTGACCTTAACAATACCGGGTTGCTGATCTATCTATTGACCCACATGTTCTGAAAACCCTTAATCCTGCTAGTCTTAGAGGAACATTCTGCACTCTGAGCTCCAGAGGACATAGTACACCTGAAGATTGAAGAACTGAAACGTCTCAGTAAGCAGGAGAAGACAGAAAAAAAAAAAAAACGAGGAGACAATCTGATGGACAAGGACGAAATCATAAAATATGATGCAAAGTTTCTTGTCCTTTAACACAGGGAAAAAAAAGTCTGGGTGTGATTTCCCTGGAGGAAAAGGGTAGAGGTGCCCTTGTGGTTTCAAGATACTTAGCTGTAATTAGAAAGTCATTGGTTAAATCCCATCAGCAGCCAACACATTTATCCTGTTAAACTACACTCCTATTTGATGCATTTGGTATGCACAGAGTACTTTGGCCATCGACTATACTCTGGTTCAAGTGTAATTTGGATTAATCTATTTAAAAAGAACCCATCAGACTCTGATTAAAGATTCCAGAAAAACCTCATTGTAATATGGCACAGGCCTGCCACCTTTACCCCGTGTATTTGAATAAGTAGACGGCTTTCATTAGAAACTGAAATAATTATCTCAGCAGTGATTTGTGCAGTCCCCCCTAAAGAACTTTTCAAATAATCCTGTTAAAGATGACACAAGATTTCAAGTGACCAAATGCCATGAAATTTGCCTTTCAGGGGCAAATAAATAAGGACTGGCCACCTTTCTGACTAATTGCAGGCTTTGCCTTTTTATTGCCACAAATACTTTCAACATCAGACTGGACCGTAATTGAAATACATAAAAATCCACATTAAATTGGGTAACTTCCAAATTGAGCAAAAAAATCTCAATTTATAAAAATCTTCTAGTTATTTGTTTAATTTTTACTTTATTTACATTTTTGACGTTTCTAAAAATGGAAGCAGAGAGTTTTCCTATACATCCTTGTTTATGTTGACCTGTCATGAAAGTGAAAACAATGCAGCATTATAGCAATGAGTTTACATTCTAGGAAGACACACAGTTGATAATTAGGTTGTTACTGAAACCATTAGTTGGTCTTAATTTGTGTAAAGGTTTAAATTGACAAAAATAAATAAGAACACCACTTTAAAGTTAATTTGTGCCTGTGGCTCAGATTAACTTAAATGCAACCAAACCTTTAACACTTTTTTAATCACAAAAAACCTCTGTTTTTCCAACATTGTGAAGTAGTCCGACTCTCAAAACACAGATTTAACCAAATTGTCCAAGATGACAGGGTATAATCGGTTTCCTTGCATAAGTTTATTTCTTCTGATTGGTTGTCGAGCCTTACACAATTCTTAGCACAAATCCTCTATTTATAGTTGTATTCCTAAACTGGCTTTGATTTTGAATCAGAATTTCTTTTTCCTACTGGCTATCTCTGCTTTAAGCGAACGACTGCACATGTTTTCATGCAGTGTGTTAGTCGAAGTTAAAAGAAATGTTCCCAGTTTCAACAAGAGAACCTGTGGACAGTTTACACCAAAATTCTTGGTACAGCAACACTAGTGAACTGGGGGAAAAAAAACAGGAAAGACCAACAAAGATCTAATTTTGAAAGATTTTATGGTTAAAATTCTCCCTCTTAACTATTTATAATATGCAATGTACCTTTGAGAGACAAACCAGCCAAAGACCACTGCAAGCTGTTTGTTGGATGCTGAACATCCCTAACGGTCCAATCCTAAAATTTGTCATGTTTGATCACAGAGTCGATGCAAAATCTCCACACAGATATGCCTGCAGTTTGGTGTTTCTGCCGTAAATCTTGGGAACAAGAATTAACTACATGTGAAGAGCAGTTTTCCCCACACATAAAAGTCACTTCACTTACAGGCCAGTTGTCCCTCAGCCCTCATTACCTCTTTTATTAATCCATTTTCGGTGTTTACCAGCTCAGCCAGTGCATTCATCATGCAGCATTATAGAAGCATGTCACCCCAGCAACTCTACATTTAGTAATTAGATGGATTAATTCACTCTTCAGCAAAATAAGGTCGCACAAGCTCACTTTAATAGAAATTTAATATTTCATCCATGGGTACCATGAAGAGAAAAATGGATTTGACAGCTAAAGCCTGGTGGGTTAGATGACAGTCAGGTAGCCATTAATATGAAGCAGATTCATAGTGAAGATATGAAGTCTAATTGTGTTGGCAATAGTGCTAGCTTTGAAATGCAAGATGTGGTGAATAAGGTGAAGGCAGAACAGCTAACAATAGTGAATTCTGTCTTTGCACTGCTGCAATATTACAAACAAATGCTGTAAATTCATTTACAGGAACAATTCTAGGAGACGAGACTGAAAACTACTGACCCTCCTCATCGAAACTCTACTCCCTTTTTCACAAAAAGGAGTTAGAATGGACTTATGTTTGTGTTAAACTATTAAAACTAATTTAATCTACCGTATACTGATGTTCGGACTGATCACAGTTTGGGGAATCTTGTGTACAAACTCAACAGATTCCCGGCTGTAGATATGCACTGTATTGCCAAAAGTACTAAAATGATTACTAAAGCTCATTTTCATACAATTTTTAATTGTATGAAAATGATCTTAGTCTTCAGCTTAAATATGGACTTTAAAATAACTTCAACTGGTCTTTGAAAGTTGTTGCCTGGTTCCACTGCTATGGAGAGAACAGACAGTATGAGGAGCAGCCAGGTTTAAATATACTGGGAACACTGGGCCCACAGGTTCCCAGTCAGCACCGAACTCAGGCCCACTCCCACTTCCCCAAGAGAGATGAAATGTTATGAAATATGTTGAGACATGAAAAGACACGAGTTCTCAGACTAAATTTCTGCAAGAAGTTCCAGGAATGGTATGCATAGAACCTCGTTGCAATTATTTCCACTAATGATGAGCTAAAGACGTTTTTAAAAAAAAAAAAGATGGACTGAGGAAGAAAGATTTAACACTACCAAACAGTTTAACACTACTGTACTGACAGGAAAATAATTTGGAGACATTTGAGGGTTAGATTCTTGTTAAAGGGGTTCACTCAAAACATTTTCCAAAAAGAATGCTGAGAACTTCTCACATTTTCAATTCCTAATAAAACATTAACATTTTATGAATGAGCTTCAACATACCATGGAAATGTTTGATAAAACAATGCAATAGTGAATAATAATAATTACTATTATTATTATTATTATTTTGAAAAACAGGATTTCTGAAAGTCTCAAAAAAGTTGGGCATAATTGTAGAAGCAATGGCCAAAAAGACCTTCAGCTGCAGATATAAATATTTGTTGTATTTATTGAATTGACAATAAGTGTCAAGAAAGCTACAAAGTGTAAAGATTTTTTTATCTTCTGTTTTGCTATAAATATTACTGCTTAGATTGTTTGGATTTATGTTGTATACTCAGAAGAAAACAGCATTTACTGCATAGAACTGAAACAGTTCAATCACTATGTCGTTTTTTTTGGTTTCCTTATGTTACCAAAAGTCAAACGGTTAATAAAATATTATATCCCATCCCTACTTATGATGCATAGAGAAAACTGAAATTGGCTGTAAAAGTACACAAGGGTTAAAACAAGTTTTCCGTGAAGGGTTTAGGTGTTACTTTAGCATTCAGATCTTACCCTGACCTCATCAACCTGCCTGACACCATCATTTATCAAATAAAGCTATAAAAGGTAATGTCTTGAGCAGAGCTGCTTCATGATTTAATGACAGACTCCTCACAGAACTTGGTTATAAGGCCGCTTCTTAAGGACAAAGAATAAGGGCGCCAGGAACATTTATTTTAACAATATCAACTGTCTGTTCGTTTGCATTTGGAATGGGATAATAGTCTGAAAAATGAAGGCTGCAAGGATATTAGCATAAGGTGCAATGGCTTTGCATATTGTAGTGGCAATTTATTGCTAACATACAGCTAAAACAAACAAATTATGGAAACTAATTAAGAGCTCCATCATCATATGTAAGGAAAGTTGATGTGTCATTTGCATGAGGAAGATGAGCAAATTACTACCTGCAGCCAGAGTGAAACTTCTGCATCTAAACCCTAAAACAAAATACCTGCCTCGACTATGAGACTTAATGAGGCAAAACACCATCAGCGTAGTGAGAAACATACCAATAAATTACTCAACCACTGGTGACTTCATTACCAGTAAACTGATTGAAATAGCTATAGATAACTCAATGTTATACAGCCCTATCCACAGCTGTAATATCACTGTCTGCATAAAACACATAAAGATGTGGTAATATGTGTGAAGGCACTTGGAAATCCATTTAGTTCTGCAATGCAATATTGCACTGTGAAATTCCTCTCCCAGAGATGTGCCATGTAAATGAGATTTTCGCATCTTGACGAAATGAGAGTGCAGTTTGGTGATAATGATGCTGTAATGCTCAAGGTTACTAACCCTCTTAAAGGGCAGAAAGAAAGTACAGAAGCGTGGAGCAACTTCTGACAAAGTGAGAACCTGACATTAGTCCATAATGATGTTTTTCCAACTCTTTCAGGTGGGTATCTTTTATGCCACTATTCCCAGCAAAAATCAGTGAGGGAGATTTTAAAATATTATTAAAGTACTGCACCCAAGATTCGCAACTACCAAGGGGTAGATTTCCTTTCCAGGGCAATTTAGCATCTGGTTGCAAGAAATGATGCCTCTGGGAGTTTACAAAACTGCTAGAATGATTTAAAAACTAAGCTGAACTACAAACACAGATGCAATTTTCTTATTTTAATAACTGAAGCAACCACAGAGGAGCAGTGAAAAAGATCCCACTAGAATCCTGAGCTAAGCAAACCAGTTCATAGTCAGAAATTATTAGGCTGAAGTTTAGGGAAAGAAGAATTAAGCCAATTTGAAAAGGACTTTTCAGCAACAAGACAGTTGAAAGTGCCTTACATGATAATACAATACACATTAGAAATAAGAACAAACATTTTAATCTAGTTGTGAGTAAAGGGAAATGTGTCAAAGTTCAACAACAAAAAAGCCCCAAAGATACCTGAAATATCTGAAAAATCCATATGGGAACTGAAAAACTTGTAGAGTCTCATTATCCATATTCATCATAAAACCTTTCAACTTAATATTGGATTCTAGTTTGGGAACCCATGATGTGGCAGTGACTCAGGAGGGTTGGGTTCATCCTTTAACTGGTTGGTTGCAAGTTTGAACCACCGCTCTATCCGTCTCCAGGCTTCCACATACTTCATCCAAAGTGCCGAAATCAGTTCTCATTGACGCAGATGCGTGACAAAAATTGTCAATTTGTTTGCAGAGAGGCATCCGCCTCCCTTTCTCATCACCAAGGCTGGCTCAGACCATTTTGACAGAGCTCTGTGCGTTGTGTCATTGGTCAGATGTTTGCTGTCAGGTCGCATTTCTGCATAAAATATGGCTGCAAAGTTAACAATTTGCTTCAACTAGTCCACTATCCAGTATTTGTGTGACTGTATGATGGGGTGAATGACTGCAGTGTGACGACCTTTAGAGTCCTTGGACTTGAAGTGCTACAATTACCATATTAAAATCAGTCAACAGAACATTTTATAAAAAGGTAACAGTCAAAACAAACACAAATACACAAATCACACAAAGAAGTGCTACTTGAGTCTTCTCCTACTTGTGTGGCTTTGGCACACATCTGTCTATTGATTCTGTCTCATTACTGCTCTACTAAAATGAAAGTGATTACCCTATGAAAAGAAACAATGTATGCAGTAAAGCAAGTCAACAGGAAAAAGTTGTGAATATTGCCTTTAATATGTTAAATTTCAACTTAATGTGAAATTATTTAATTTATTTGTCATAAATGACACGAACAGATGCCCTGTGTTGAGAACACAGTCTCATAAATTGCTTTCAATTGTGTTTTCATTTGACAAAACAACGAGTGTCGCAATTATTAGACCTCAGTCATTTCCTTCCTGATGAGACAATTGTTTTTCATGCTACTCATATGTAGTCAGTAAACAGAAATTTCCAGTGTTCTCATCAGAAAACAAAAGGTAATCACATATTGGAAAGAATGCAACCTCACTCAAGTCTGCGTTTTCACAAAAGTTGTCCTTTTAGTAAATCTGACCATGACTTCAGTTCTGAGCTGTCTGTGAACACTGTAATTTTTAAATGCAAAGAAGAATGTTACGGGTACGCTGGAGAGAAAGTTATAACTTTCCTTTTACTTATCCAGTCAACTTTGCTGGATAAGTTTATTGTTATCCAGAAAACCTATATCAAACTGCAAGGACAGACTTCTGGGCTGTTATCTAAGATTCAGAATTAAAGAAAACCAAGACCTTAAAGCTCATTCAAGTTTACTACTTATATTTTTCTAAACATTTTTGTGATTCTGAAAAGAAAAAAATATTCATCTCTCCTCACTTCTGATCTGAGCAAGGTGCATTTCCTTGTGCCTCATCAAAAAGTGATCCCACATATTTCAGTTTCAGCATCCAACAAGTTTATAACGCAAACTGTATATAAAAATACTGTATGGACACAAACCCTTAGGCCTACTTCACACTAGATTTAAACAGCTTTCAAGTTTCCAGGACCTCCATGACTTTACATTGTTAGATATTGGTAAATTTGGAAAACTAATGCCATCTGACACAATTGGACTCCTATAACTTAGTAAATAAGTTTTTGGCACTACAAAACCATTTTCTACACATGCTGGTAAACAGTTTGATATAAATTCTGTGAGTCAGCATCCCATTTTTCAATCAGTATTTGTTGCAAGCCAGCCAATCAAGTTGTATCGCTTACTCTGGTTCAAAGCTGATCCCATGATATTCAAAGGAGTTGAGCTCAGGTCTGCAAGCAGGTCAAATTGTGAAGGTATTGTCTGGTAAAAACCCCGCTCTCTGGGGCATTGACATTATGGAGGAGAAAATTCAATACCTTAGAGAAGAGAAAGGTATATATATACTGTATATACAGTATATACAGTATATATATATATATATATATATATATATATATATGAGTTTTCTGCATGGAAAAGAATGTTCGTCCATTTGCCAGCAGCTTCAGAGAATATAAATAACCAGGTTTCCAAGACAGTGTACAGTATAGTAATTTTAATTAATCTGGGCCAGGGCTCTATGCTGGTGTCTTGGTAAATGCTGTCTGAAGGAATCATGAACATGATAAAATATATTTTTTTCCCCCTCAAAGTACCATGAACTGATAGTCAAGGCTCTAATCCCTGGAATAAAGTATGTCTTAAGCTGTAGCTAAAACATATTGTGAATCTTCCTTCAAATAACTATTCTGCATGTGCAATTTGGAGGTGTGTGAATCTGCACCAGAGATCCCAGCCATACCAATGTCCAAGGAGCCAGTTAAATGCAGAATTTATTGGTGTGTAGATCATTTGTTGCATTTCAGTTGCTGGGTGACATAATTTCATTTGCTGAAAACGTGGATGTTTTTTGGATGCCTCTGTGATTTGGCACTAACAGGCTGGTGACCTCTCCAGGGTCTACTCTGAAAACTGTACATTGCTGCAATTACACAATACACCCTAACCCTGACTAAAAAGCACTCAGTATCATCCCTTGTTTTTAAATTAATCAGTTAAGAAAACATTACCTTACTTTTAAACATAGAAAACCGTTCAAGTCAATAAAACAGCTAAAATCAGTCTAGCAAAATATTGCAAGGGACCAATCTGCTGAGATTCCAGAGCTTTAGAAGTTCATTGACTGCCACCCATGAGGTCAGCATTCATGTTTGTGTGAATAGAAACAAGAGTTCAAAGTTCTGAATTAACACTTTCATCAGCCAACCAGGATACGTTTAAATGTTTTATGGTACTTTTTGTGACTTTGATGTTTTATGGATCCATTTCTTTGAGGATTCTGGCTTTTAATGTTTATATTTTAACATGTTTCAATGACTTCTAGAAATTAAATATGGGTCATGGGATATTACTAGAGATTTATTATGCGGGACTAAAAGGGAGGAAAAGATTCAGAGACTGCTTTGAGTCCTTGAGAAGATGCCTTCAAATTTACCAGTGATAAATTTTTATTTAGAAAAGGCGCTTTTAAAGAAAACAAATGAAGGTCACCAACAGCTAGTGAGAAGGTAGCCTCCAGCTAACTCCCACTAATATCTCAATATTTAATAACCTGTGGAAGGTAGTTTTCTTAACATTTTATGAAAAATGATGCAGAAGGTCAACACCAGCAGATCAGTAAGGTGTTTGAATTTATACATCAACTAACTTCCTGTCTCGGGGACATGCAGAACAGACATGCTACTTATTTTTTTTAGAATCTTAGCTGTTAACTGTGGAAACTAGAAACAAATGAGAGGAAAAAATTTGAATTTCTCAATTAGTAATGAGCTGGTATTTAGGTTCTTATAAGTAAAATATATGACATTATCTTTACTTGTAGCTGCTTATTTTAATATGTTATACACCAAATAAACTTTTATATGCACTATGGAAACAACAACAAAAAATATAAATATCAGTGATGGGGATTCACTGTATTAGCAAAGTTATAATGATGTAATATATAAATGTTTATTCAGATTTTAATGTACGGACTTGAGCCAAAATATGACTTCAATACATTAATTTGGTAGAACTTTCATAGGTTAAAGAGAAGAATGGTGAATATTAAACAGTTCAATATGTAAAATTTGTCTGACTGGCATCCAGCTGACTGGTAGTGCGCAGCAGCAAGTTGGGAGAAATACTACTGTGCTACTAAAAATTACGGTCACTACGACACTCTTCTTGGCACATTACTAGATATTCAAACCAAACAGAAAATAAAAATATTTGCAATTTTGAAACTATAACTTTTCAAAATTTTTATAATCAGAATATGCCTTGACAAATTAAAATTTTTGAAACCTAAACCTGTTACTGTACACTGGTAAAGAGAGGAAAATTCTCTTGAGTGTAACTAGCAGATAGCCTTTAAAATTAAGATAAAACACAAATTATCCCATTTAGAAAACTATTCCCGCACAAATATATCCAAACAATCAAAATAGTTTTATTTAGGTACCAATATTGTAGCACTAAAAACTGCCAATATCCCCACATTATGCAATCTTAACAACCCTCTGAGCCACTCAAACTCCTCAGCTGTCTCAGAGTCCCTACTTAATTCAAACACATTGTGGGGAAGAAGCTGTCAAGTGGACCATAAAACTCGGAGGGAAGAATGTATGAGAAAAGACAAATGCGAGACATTCTTGGTGAAAATGAAAATGGAGCAGTAGAGCATCCGCAAATGAAAGGCCCACTGGTCATGTTGGAAAATTTTGTTGGTACATGTGAGGGACCTGCCTGGCAGACGGAGGGAGAGGAGCTACAGCAGACTAATGTTGTGGCAGTACCAAACCCAACAGAGTGATTTATTATGAGAATCATGCAGCCTCAGAAAAACCTTGACAAAACAAGAGGGATTATACAAAAAAGCCCAATTTATATCCATTTTGCTCTGCTGGGAAACAAAGTGAATTAGTGATTTGAAACCACAGACAACTGCAACACCTGACCGAGGATGCACTTCATTTTTTTTTTCCTGTCAGCAGTTTCTAGAGATCGATTACTATATATTGATGAGTCAATAGCTTCACTAGTAGAGGAAACAAAATGCATCCTCAAACTGTGATGCATCTTTGTTTTCCAACTGAAAACAAAGATGGCTTAATCTGGTAATTTTGCAGAAGTACTAAGACCTAAAACTCGATTGTCAGTTTATCATTTAGTCAGGAGTTGTGCTAGCCTCCTGATACTAATAAATCATAACGGTTAATAAATACATAAATAATTTTAAATAACATTTAAAAAAGTATTGCTCATTTATTTCCTGTTTCACAATTGCTAACTGGATGTGTTGAAGATGAAAAGCACTTTGAACTGCCTTGTTGCTGAAATGTGCTGTACAAATAAACTTGCCTGCCACATTTTGGTCTGTAAGAGTTATAGACTGATTATTTTAGTATGACTTTTTATTTATTTATTTTTTTGGAATTGCCCAACACAAGGTGGAGCATAATTGTGAAGTGGAAGGAAAAGTGTGCATCTTTCAGACACATACACACACATATACGTATGTCTACATATGTAACAATTGCTAGAAGGATGACTACATGTGGACGCCTCACTTTTGAAATATTTTGAGAAAAAACAAATAGTAGAACCATTTACTCCTGCTTTATGTTCTACATCAAAATACTTTAAGATTTCTGGTTGCAACATGCAATAATGTCACAAAATTCAACAGATACAAAAGCTTTTAGTAGGCACAGTGTCTTTTGAGGTCCACCGGAAATACCGATACACACGTAAAAAAATCATTTCAAATGTATTTTCTGTCCGATGTGTTCTAGTTTTGTCTTTTCTTAGCAACATTTGAAAGTTAAATTTAAAAGTAAAACGGGAAAACTAAAAATAAAATAAAATATAAAGCATCTCAGCTATCTTTTTTGAAAGGATAAAAAGAGGAACATGCCGATTCCTTACGGGGTTCAAGTTTGCTCAGTTTGTGTAAAATAGTTCCTTACTCTGTATTGTCTTATGTTGAGCACCAGATGTAATTGTACGTTTTAGAGACTTTGGCAGGCTGCCTCTGGCTGTTCACTGCTGATGTAAATACCAGACAGCAAATTTGCACCTCGTTAAAAAAGACCCCTGCTGACAGCTTTGCATGTTAAAAGCCACTCAAATTAAAATATCTTATATTTCCAAAAAATAATTTCAAGCCTCTTCAGAGCAAAATACTTTGAAAAGAATATCCTGACAGTACCAGAACTTTAATGAGAAACTTAAAGGAATGTTAATTTATGCAATTTACGGTGTTAAACAGCATGAATAATGTTAATTAGCACCATAATTTAGAGTAATTTCACATTCACAGAGAGACAATTCTGTTAAACAATGGTATACTCTACAAGATTTATTTTTGTTTTTTAATCCAACGATCAGTAAAAATCCAGGAGATCTACCTTTAGCAAACTTCCTGCCAGCTTTCTTGGCAGAAATCTTAGATTTTTCAACATGTTTAAATAAATAAGCAAAGAGGTGATAGTTTGAATTGACTCTATATTTGCATGTATTAAGAGAAATGATCTGAAACTAAACCCAAGATCATGTCTTCAGGGTTAACACTGTGCGGTAAAAAGCTGATTTTAAGTACATCAAAAAACCAATTTGATAAATAAAAACAATTATTTGCAAAATTGTGATTTGAGTTAGACTTTCAGAAGTTTGCTCTTATTTATAAAAACAATGTAGCGCTACTTAGAAACCAAGTGGAATCATGTCAGCAAAAGACAAAAACTAATTTAAAGTGCAATGATTGTAACAAAAATAGAAAGGTGCATCTTAAAAGACGAGATGCAAAGAAACATTTCATTTGTCTGGAGGAAGCCTGTTAACTGGACAGTAGCTCAGCAGACAGTCAAGGACTCTCCAAAGAGAGGATAAGCCACAAAAGGTTATCGTTGAAGAAGATTGCTGTTCAGAGTGCTGTATACAAGCATATAAGTGAAAGCAGAGAGGAAGGAAAAGGTCTGGAAGAAAAAGATGCACAAGCAGCACTGATAACTGCATCCTTGAGAGGATTGTGAAGTAATGCCGTTCCAAGAATTCGAGGGAGATTCACAAGAATGCAGTCAGAGCCTTAAGAGCCGCGACACACAGATGTGTTCAGGACATGAGATACAAGTGTTGCTCTCCTTGTGTTGAAATATCATAACGCGTCTCATCTGGGCTGTAGAGGAAAAAGTCAGAGTCTGATGCACTGGTGCATGGATTACCGCACTGGTGGATTTAAGAGGAGCCCTGATCAAGGAAGTATGTTATATAATATTTTGAGAAATTAAGCTTCTGTTTTTCATTATCTGTAAACGATAATCAAAATTATTTGACATGAAAGCCTGAAAAATGTCACTGTGGAAAATAAATCTGTTTAAATCACATTTTGAAGTTAGTTACTGAAATTAATTTCTTAGAATTTTTTTTATTCATATTAAAAACCAGCAGTGCACTGAACCCTCAAATGAACGCCAGTGTTTTCAGACATTAAAAAGCATAACAGTGTCAAAACTCCAGTGATCTACAGCAAGAGCAACTCACCACATTGAATACTTTGTCAAATAGTTATGTACAAAAACTAAAAAAATCCTCAAAGCTTTTGTGTTAAATGTAAACTAATCACAGTTCGTGCATTGATTGGATGGAAATATTACTTGAAAACTAAAATAACTACAGATATCACTAATGTTAATCTGAGTAGCTTTTGCATATTAATGGGTAAACTATATAAGTCACTCCAGATTACAAAAGTCTTCATTTGACTAGAAATGTTTAGATCATTTTAGGTAAATTTTCAAGGTTATTCAATTTCTGCTTTTTTCCAAATTCTTTCATTAGTTCTCAGTTTAACTGGTTAGTTTGGCTGTAGATAAGGGACGTAATGGAAGACGCCAGATTGCAAACTGATAGACGAAGATTGTTCATGTCAGGATTTTCCACAGGAATCTGTTCACCACCAGAAAAGCAGCCAGTATATTACATTTTAATGCAGCATAATGCAATACGCGTTCTCACTGCAAGACATGCTCAACTCAAATTTTCATCACTAAACTTCATATATAGGTAATCAAGGATCCTGTAAGTAAGCAATACTGACAGGGCTAATAAGTTGGAGGGTTTTCTTTTCTGGCTTCACATTCCTTATCACGAAAAATGGATTTAATGAACACTATAAAGAGGCCATAAATGAGCCTATCATAATTGTGTCTTATCTAGATGAGATATCCAAAACTATTTTCCTTGTGTTTTCTCCTCGTTGAGCCCAATGTGCTCTGTGGACAGGGAAAAATAATTGGGAATGCCTCAGTAATGCTTTTTAAGTATCTAGATATTACTTCAACGTGATGAAAAGAATGAGCAAAAGCAATTTAAAAATGAAAAACCTGAAAGAACTAATTGTCATGAGATGCAGATACAATAAGCTGCTTCTCAAAACAAAAAAATCCACCAGCTGGAAGCCTTAATCAAGTTTGCTTTTCTCCACTCCTCTGCTCACCTGTTTCTATCCACCTAGACCCCTGTTGGTTGGACACTTTCATATTTCTGTCAGTGTGAGAACTTTCAGTGTCAGCAAGTAGTCAACCATCTGTTTCACTGAAGAAAAGCATGGAGGGATTCAGTGCATCAAATCTACAGGGGTCTTCCCTAACATTTTTTCCCTGGAAACAAGCAGTTCCTTGCAGAGAGGGACTTTGACGCTGCTGCAGGCTTGGAAGAATGTCATCTCTAATTACCTCTGAAATCCATCTCCATTCTCCTCCACCCCCAAACCTGCCATCTGTGCAAACTCCTTTTGTTTGTCAGCTAAAGTCTTGTCCTTGACTATTGGGAGTATGCACTGTAGTTCTGCCATCTGATTGTTTTGAAAGCACATAGTTAATATAGATCGTGAATAACTTGAACTAAAAACTACAATGCCATTGGTTTGTTAAGTTTAATCACAAATTTTCTCCAACACAAAATAAACCAGAGGTTACAGCCTTTTAACAAGCTGACACACTTTGCAAAGTTCCTAATGAGCAGTCTGACATGCGAGACACAAACTGCTCCTTTTTTGTGATATCTAGACTTTATAGTGCAATACTCTTCTACACTGTATCTTGTAAGATTGATGCTACTCAACAACTCAAATCTTTTCATCATAATGTGAAAGCATACAACAGAATACTTGGGTGTCAATTTTATTCTTAAAATGCTTCAATTTTTATTGTAGTTGGTAGTGATCCATCTTCAAAACAAATTTTGTTTTTCATCCAACTGCTCCAGGCTCCTAAAAACGCCAAGCAGAGATGCAGCTGGTAAAGCAACAGAGGTCTTAAAAGGACGTTAAAAGACACCAACCAACCAACCAATCAAAAAAGTGCAATTCCAATGGCAACATCCTCAAACTCCCCATGAACAATTTGCATGTCTCCTGGAGAAAAGTTTTACAATCGGATAAGAAACATTGAGCAATCGATCCAGAAAGCCAAGATGAATGTTTGAAGGAGTAAAGTTGAGACTTTCAAAACTGTTTAAACCTTAACTGAGTGTGACAGTAATCAAAACTGGATTCAATGTAGCTACAACGGAAATATTATTACTATTTCTGGAATAAGTCAGACCTGCTCTGTGCTCAAAAGATGGATCTATGCCAGGACTTAGCCAATAGTAATCAAATATTCAGCCAGAATTATGCGAGTATTATTCAAGGCTACAGTGTTTCTGTACAACTTGATAAAAGACATTCTATCAAATACTTAGTCAGGGTGTATGCACACATTTGAGCCTGTAAATAACTTTAACATTTTGTTATTAGAGAATCTTCACAATAAATTTAAATATTTGGACCCAGATCCAGTTTAAAAAGTAGAAATCAAATGTACATGGGATTTCAAATTAGTATAGTAGAAACAGTATCATCAAAAACATCTCAGTGTTTTGACTTCAACTTTCTAAGATGCAGCTTTATTTGAAGTTAAGGTTGAATCAAATTGAAAGTATGAAACTAATTGAACACACTGGCATACTATTATAATAAATAATAAAGCACAAACATAATATTTTAGAGTACCATGGCTCATATATTGCCTACGATTCACAAAAAAAAAAAACTTTTCGGTTGTTCAGAATTCAGAAATGAACCTGCATACAGTCTGGATGTGCTGAAAACAGATTGCACCTGACAGACTGAAAACAGACCCTTAAGGCTTATTGCTGGTAAATAATCCTCATCAATATTATATGAAGGGAGATTCAAGCATATTTCTAATGTGACTGCAATTCACCAGAGCTGAGCAGATGGTTTTATCAGGGGTTTGTCCAACACACAGGTGTATAACACTTCTCTCAGAGATCACACACCAAAATAAGTTCAAATATGGCTGAAATATAAAATTACAATAGCAATGTTTTGGTGTGAAATTTCCCCAGGTGCAAAAAACAAACATGATACTTCTCACCAAAAACTTTAATCCTTTTTGCATTTCTGATGGCTCAAATCCTAAATGTCTCACACAATCATCTGACTCTTGGACTGAAATAAATTAATCAGGAGGAAGCTTTTTGTATACAAGATGAGGCTACAATAAAAAAACCCTCTGAAATATGGAGGAAAAAACCCATCCTGGATTTAACACAACACTTCTATTGAGTCTCTGATAAAGTGAAGACTACAGCAACACTTGAAGTGCTAAGAAACTTTATTAGTCAACTAATGCTTTTTGGCTTGTGGCCTCATCAGATCTTTGACCCTCTTCATGCACCTTGGGAGTCGGTGAAGTTGTGCCAGAAATGTTTTGATTTCTGACTTGAATCTCTCTCATATTACCTTTTGTCCACTTGTACACAGCACGGCTTACACACTGCTGCTCGGTCTATCACTCTTTGTCTCTATATCCAAAAATCGCCATACATGAGCAGGGTTACAATTTGCTGACTTCCTACTGATTTAAAGTGCACATATGTTTTTAAATCCTCCTTTTATATTTTAATCATTCTGTTTATATAAAGTGGCTAAACTTTAGTCTGAATTCCATGTTCCCCAAGATAAAATCAGCAAAAACAATGCCAAACTCTCAATGTAACAAAGCTATTCAAAAGAATCAGCACTGATATTTCCTCAAGAGCTAAAAGTAAGCACCCACTGTTAACATGAGCAAAAGGCACAATGTTATGCTATCAAAACAATGGCCAGGATGTCAGAAGACAATTTCATGTCTAAAACAGTTTGTCATTTTAGCATTATATGCAGCTCACCACTTGGATGTGTCCATTGTTTCTAGACAGAAGGAGCTGACCCCTCAGACAGTCTCTTTTTGAATCTGGCAGAGGTTGCTGAAACTCAACAAGGATCTTCCCTACAGATAAAGGTAAGTTTCCAAGGAAAATTTAATTTAAACAGGCATGACAAAGAGGTTCTGATGCTGGGGGGCAGTGTGATGACTTGTGTGAGTTAATACACCAAAACCACTGAACATTTTACTTGTAGCTTTGGCATCCTTAAATTTGGACTACAAAGTTGCTGCGAGACATAAAAATTGCAGATTTGTGTTTAACAGTTCTGCAGAAAATACTGCGACACAATGGTTCAAAAAAATGCAATAGAGAATATAGAAACCTAAATAAACAGGAAAATATGATCCAAACATTATAAAGATATGTACACAGCACTAAAACGTTTCTGTACTCCTAGAGACTCCAAGTATACAAAAAATAATAATTTTAGGGCTAAAACAACATGGATTTTGCACACGTTAAGGGTTAAGGGTTTCTTATTGAAGCAACATCTTTCACATGCAATAAATCCAGTGATGGTGATCATGAACCGCTTTGTGTTTTCACCTTTACAGGAGATTTTTCACCATCGAGCTTCTTTTGTTCAGGAGCATTTCAGGCCTATTGCAGCCAGCAGGGGACTAATACCTCATTCCTGCTGCTTCCAGATTTTTATGAGGTCCTCAGCACAGGAAGGCAAAAAAATCCTGCTGAATCTAAAATGACCTGGTAATGCACATTGGCCAATTTAGATGTGGCGAGCGGAGCATTATGCAGTACTGCTTCCACATAAATCCATGCTGTGTGTGAAAAATTATTGCACGATATGGCCTGCTAATGACTTTTTAGAACATTAAAAGTTTATATATTGTATAATTTTGGGTTATTGCCCCATTTTTGCTAGAAGGAGCAGATGCAGTGAACAGATGTGAATGGGTTTTTTTATAAAAAGTACGACATTTCCATCTGATGGGACAAAAATTCTCAAGAAATAAATTAATGAAAATGGGGCCAAATCAAGTTCATCTGTGTAGCATCATTTGTAAACATGAGCAGTTTTACAGATGCAAGAAAATATGTTATAATATCTATTACAAGAACAATGCATATAAATGCTTACACAAGCGTGAAGCATTACGAGAGAAAAATACAAATCTTAGAATAAAAAAAACTTTACAGAGAAAAAATGATTTTAAGGTCTTTCTGAGCCTAAAAACCTTTCCTATATTTATTCCAGGTTCAGAGATTACTGAGTAAACAGCTCAACAGTCTGGATTATTAAGACTTGATAACTGTGAAATATTTCAAAACAACATTTAGTGCCACTAACAAGTTTCTAAGATCTACCGCTTTACAAATAATTTTTCATTGCTTTAGTACTGGTGTGTGTTGCATACATTTCCTTGTGTTGGTCAAGATTCACTGCATTTGTATAATTAAAAAGAAAGAAAAAAAAGATCTATGCTGTAAAGCTGGTTTTTGATTCAGGCGAACCACATTGTTTTCAGTGGCTTTTGTATTTTAGTCTGCACATGGATTGTTTTCACAGCACATTTTGTAAGTTACTTCTTGGATGTGCAATGGAAAACATTTTTGGAAATGTTAACAGGACCTTATTTTGTCATATAAACGCACAGGGCAGAAATGCTCGAATTGGATCTTTCATCTCGACTTTAAACTTTATTGAAACATTTGTGGTAAACTGAATCCTATCTTCAAATACTTTTACTTTATTGATTTGTGGTTTTCTTCATGTTTTTGTGGTAGTAACTAAACTGATGGAAGCTAGTGTATGATGGTTTACTGATATCCCTCGAAGTCATGACTAAAGGCACACATAGAAGCTTGCCATAAAAAGCCTCCTGTGTACATGATCTTAATTGTAAAATACTTCCTGACAGTTATTGTCACAGGTGGGGGAAAACACATTTAACACCAATGTAGAAATTTTAATGCGTTTAAAAACTTCTGGAGTCCCAGACGACTTAGGACTTCTCTCAACTAACTCACTTTGCCTGATGGTTGAATCTTCTTCCAAACTTTACTCATCCTTACAGCTCTCCCTCCTTTTTTAGCTGGAGTGATCCATCAGGTCTGTCTAAATAAAGAGGGAATGAATGCTGGTGTTTTTACAACATTAACAATTAATGTTTTCTGTTTCGGAAAATTAGGGAAGCTGACATTTTTTTTACCTTTTTTATTCATAATTGGTCATAAGGCTTAAAAAGGACTGCTCTAACAACAATAATTGCAATTTTAAATGATTTCTGGCCCAACTACTGCCACATTTAAACTGACACTAATTAGTGGTAAAGAAGAGAGCAATTATAGCACATCCGTCTTAATAAACTGTCACTGTGTCTTACGTTCTCCATACAGATTTTCTCCGCTAGGGCCCATATCTTGACAGCTATTAGCAGAGGTGATTTACACGGTTTACCTTGTATCTACAGATGACTTCTGGGACTATCTGACATTAAAGAGTCAGTTAGGAATAGGCTGCTCTGTCCGTCTTCACTTTCTGTGTGTTTGTGAATTAAATATTCTCCAGCTCATTTTCCATCTTTTTCTTTTCCTGGGGGAAAAAAAGCTGAAGTTTCTCTTAATGGACTAAACTTAACCTGTTTTTAAAGATCAGATTACTATGAATGGACAGTTTTTCTAAAATGTCCTAACTCCCATCATTTTAAACTATGTTGATTTTCAATTAACGTCAAAACACTATATACAATTATATAATGCTACTATCAAATAACCATTAAGTTAACATTGCTTTTACAATGAGTAATGTAGTGGAAGTAGAGGATGAGGTATAAACGATGCAAAATGAACAAAACTTCTTTGTTCAGAAGAGTTTGAATTTTGTTCTAGAACTGTCAAAACTGAACACTCATTGTAGACCACTGATCCCAAGTTACAGTGGAAAGGAAAGCTGTTGCAATATTAAGAAGGTCACTAATGTAACACAATAATAAATATGTCACAAGTGTTTGATTTATCAGAAATTAAGTCAGAAAGCTGAATATTTCATGTTCTATCAGATATCCATGAATAAAACATCTTCATCTGGATCCAGAAGGTCATTAATGAATAATCAAGAAGATTGTTCTCCATCTACGCTAACTTTTAGTAGAACAACGTGTTGCACAGCATTAACAGTTTAGAAGACTGTTCGATAAAATCTATTTAATTGTGATTACCATGGCAATGCTAATCAGAAAAGTCAATATTTTAGAATAATAAGGTTTGGTTCCATAGTTTTTATTTCTACAAGCAAACATCATTTCCTCTTATTGAATTATAGTTTTAATTGTTTTTATTAGTCATGGGTTTATATACTAATTTATGACTTGACTTGTTAAAAAATACACTAAGTATGGGAATGTGTGAAAGCTAAATCACTTTTCATTTAACAGTGTTAGAAAACAAAAACGTGAATTAAGTTAATTTAATGCGCACATTAAAAGTTGGCTAACTACTAACGTTTGCAAACAGAAATAGAAAAAGGCAGGTGGATTTTCATATGGTAATTTTATGAGCACAAATTACTGATGGACATTATATTGATAGAAATATCCTGAAACTTTTGTTGTGATCTGATTTTACAAGTGTAACCTCACTTTAACTAAAACAAAACCCTGAAAATCTACACTAAATGCACTAGTAAAAGTTGTTCTGAAAAGCATATCTTGTACTGAGTAACCTTGAACAAAAGTATCTTAATCAAAAGTTCAGGTAGATAAGGAAGGAATCCTGACTAGACAAAATATTAATCTATATAGATTCTCAACTTCTGCTTTGTCTACTTCAGGTTAGCAAAGATCTGCTGCAGCCCTACATGGTAATCTTCTTCCCACAGCATACATCTATTTTCAGTATTGTTGTGATCAAATAAACCAGTACCACAACAATTTCACTACAGCCAAAAGAAGCAAGCTTGCTTCTAAATCAATGGAAAGGCCTTAAAGCTTAACATATGGGAGTTAGGGAGTTAAATCGTGCTTGGTTGCTGATTGAATTTTACAGCTGGAGCCTTCAGGAGAGTGCTGAATCGTAATTACCCCAATGTGGAAACAACTAGAGTGGAAAGAAGGGTGTAAAAAAAGAGAATTGAAAAGGATCGGGCCAATCTTTGGGTGTAACCCATCTACTTTTAAAATGTGGCAAGTTTAAAAGAGGACAAGGGAAGCAGTAAAGGACAAAATTGCAATGGAGGACACATTGTGGCTTTGGATATTAATGTGGTTTAGTGTCTTTGTAGGCCCGAGAGCTTAACTATTATGTTCTGTTACTGAGAGTTTCCTAATTTCACCAGCAATTTCACATGTTTAACCAGCCAATTAAAACTATGGAAGTAAGCCAGACCTTCAACTAATGCCATGGATGCTGCTCACATTCTGTTACAGCAGATCAAGACAATATTCAGAAATAACTCCCATACATATCACTGGTAATTCAACATAAAGTCCGATAAAATGCAAAATTTGCTTTGAGACAAAACAAAAATGCTATAGCTGTGCTATTCACCCTTCTTTCAATACATTTATGTCTCATTTTATTGTATGTTGTAATGCAGTTAAAATACAAAAGCTACATTTCATCATTTGTACACTTGTGCCCAACTTGTGATGACATATACAGTACAGACCAAAAGTTTGGACACACCTTTTAATTCAATGAGTTTCCTTTATTTTCTTGACTATTGACATTGTAGATTCACACTGAAGGTATCAAAACTATAAATAACATGTGGAAATATGCACTAAACAAAAAAGTGTAAAACAACTGAAAATAGCCCTTATATTCTAGTTTCTTCAAAGTAGCAACCTTTTGCTGTGATTACTGCTTTGCACACACTCTGCATTTTCTTGATGAGCTTCAAGAGGTAGTCACCTGAAAGGTTTTCACTTCATAGGTGTGCCCTGTCAGGTTAATAAGTGGGATTTCTTGCCTTATAAATAGTCATGAAAATAAAGAAAACCCATTGAATTAGAAAGGTGTGTCCAAACTTTTGGTCTGTACTGTATATATATATATATATATATATATATATATATATATGTATATATATATATATATACACACACACACACACCCCTACAAACCAGCTTTTTTTCAATACTTTGCTTTTTTGTGATTGCAAAACGGTATTTTTACATCACATCAGAGCACAACATTTTTTCGCACAAAAGCATTCATAATGTAGTTAATAGTATGATCACAATAGATTACCAACACTCATCACTTATAATATATAGCAACCTGCTACTTTATATCCGCCCATCCGTTTGCAGTCTTCCACTTGTACCAAAAAAAAATTCCTCCAGCTCATTCTGGGAAAACCCTGAATGCATACGGTCCCTCCATCTAGTTCTGGGTTCCTCCTAATGTCCTTTCAGTGGGATGTATTTGGAAAACCTTCCAACTTTATAGTTACAATATCGTAAAGAAATACGCATTGATACAGTTGGTAGCACTGTTGCCCTGAAGCAAAGGTTCAATATCCAGCCTGGGCATTTCTGCATGAACTTTGCATGTTCTCCCCATCCATGCGTGGGTTTTCTCCAGCTTCCTTCTACAGTCCTAAAAAATAACTTTTAGCTTAATTGGACTCCCAGAATTGCCTGTACGTTTCAGGGTGTGTGGCTGGTTGAATTCACATGAGTCCATTTATCATATATACTTTTAAAGAAGAAATCAGAAACTGCTACAAAAAAAAGATATATAAAAATGCCCAAAAACCAATATATAGCATTTATTAAATGAATTGTTTTAATGACAGCACAGCAGTATCTGTACATAGGTAGGTTTAAATGTTTCTCTGTGTATAAAAACATGAACTAGATCAGAGAAAGTGTTTCTGAAGTAAAATGCATGGCTGAGCTCCAAACTTAGCTGAAAGGCATCAAACTGGGATTACAGAGGACAGCTCTCTAAAAAGAGTTCAGCTCTTACCAAGATACCAAATTCCCGCTGTGCATCCCGAAGTGGTTTCGTTCAGAAAGAAAAAAAACTTAAGCCATGCATCTCAATATAAAAGGAGCCGATTGTTATTTATTCATCTCCTCTCGATTGGAGCGGCCTGCCAATCGAGCACTTACTGCTTGGATGTCGTGCTGCCACAGCTATCAACTCGTTTTGCATTCAGACAATCTTTGTGTGTTTGTTTACAAGAGCTCAATGTTGAGGGAAATGAATAGGATCACAAAGGCTACACCACAGGGTGCAATGGTGCAACTTGAAACTTTGAACTTGTAAAGAAAAGCTAATCTTCATTTTAGCTGACATTATTGAAAAGGTTATGAATCATAAAAACTGTGTATATTCATAAGTTGCTCAGATGTTTATACTACAAATCTTTGCTACGAAAAAATAGCTCTATAGCTATATGATGTTAAGATAAAACCATTTGTAGAAACAAAAATCCTTTTCGTGCCAGCTGGAAATGTTATGCTCACAAATCCCCTTTACCATGGTATTTACTATTCCTTTAGGAGGTTTCTGGTTCTATTGGTTGACATAGTTGTCAGTTAATCAGTGATGAAGTTTAACTTTATGCTTTCATATGCAAAGTGTCCTTGAGTAAAACTAAACATATTTTTAGTCTTGATTTAAAGGAACTCTGTTTCAACTGTACAACAATTTTAAATTTTAACAACACCTGACATCAGCTGTCGGTTTAATTCTTTCACACTAATACGCATGAAAATCATAACGTTTCTGGTTTTATTTATGCCTGAGGACCCATTTAAAAATGTAAAACGGTTTTATCTTTAGCAATTGTACAGAACAAGAATCATCTGTCCACAGACTTCATTCTAGATTTTCTATTGCATCTAAGCCACACAGGGTCTAATTTATATACACATGTTCAAATATATATACTCAGGTTAATGTGTGTGATGCTAGATGCTGAAGACTCGTGTTGCTTAGCCAAAACAAGAATCCTCCTCTTTGGAGAAGTCAAGTTTATCATCTCCAAACTCTTCAACTTCACCTGAAATCAACCTCTTTGACTCAAGTGGGTGCTCAAACAGGAAGGTGATCCAAAACACACATCCTAACTGGGTTTGGAATAAGTACAGCAGGGTAATGTGAAGCTGCTGGAATGTCCTGGACCTAAGCACTATGGGAAATTTACGAACCATGCTTAAAATTTGGGTCTGTGGCCAGACACCAATATTGTATTTGATTTTGTTAGTAAAATTGCATCAAAGACAGATTATGGAAAGAATTACTTTTCATCCAGCTTTTATTAACCTGGTTCACATGCATGCAAACCGATCATTAGGCAAACAGTGGGCAGGTAGTTGATATATCTGATAAGGAGATTATGCAATAATAGTAAACATGTTTTCAGTGTCAATTCCAATGTTCAGAGTATTCTTGCAAAAATTTAATGACTTAAGAATATAATGAAATGTTAGATTTCTGCAACACAGAGCAAATACATTATTCTGAGGCTGCATCTGCATTGCACATCTTAACTGACTGCACTGGGTTTGTGTTTTATTGGGACCAGTCTATAAAACAGCAGCCCTCTAATTGGCCTGACAAGGCAGTAAATGCACAAAAAGCTGAACAGGAATTTATGAAACATTTTAAGATGTATTCGGATGGTTGAACAAGATACTGAAGTTTTATTACACAAATAAAAACACTAACAGCAGAGTGACAGAATTTGCTATTAAAGTGTTTGCCTGTCAGCCTTGAAGGGAACTGAAGCAGAGCTGAGAGAATAAAGACCACTTTTAACAATAAGTTTTCACCAAACAGCCAAGGTCTCAGCACTGAAGGTCTCCACATATTATAGACCACAAGGCTCCTAATGCTGCCCGTAGTTTTCAATTTTAGACAGCTTCCATTGAAAGAATTGATTGCGTCTGGCTACTTTAGAATGGAGCGCGGATGTGTCATGGGGAATATGAGCGGCCTCCAATCTGCAGTTTTCCCATGATCCTTATCTTTATTGGCTCATTATTTTCAGCAAACCCGGCAGAGGCTGTTGATCTGTGGCATTTATTTTAGGCAAGCTGAGACAGCCAATTAGAGAGCCCTTATCTCATTACAGATATGGAAGAGCAATAGGAATCAAGTATTACTGTAAAATTAGAAATGCTTCCATTTCATTTGGTGTATCAGTAAAGAAAAAAATTCCTCTTGGTACCACAGTATTACAGCTGAATATAGAAAACTTATGTTATGCAAATGTCTGCAGCAATGCTTGTAGAGCTTGTTTTAAGGAAAATAGTTGCCATCAACAAAACACATTTACGGGCTTTTGTTAGCCCTTTCCTCCAGTTTTCATAAAACTTTTCATTCAACAAATGAAATGCGTTTTCCTTTTGGGATTATTCAATAAGGTGTAAAGACACGTTTCCTTTGACAAAACAAACTTCCAAAATGTCACACAAAGTACAAAGATATCCATGACAAAGTTATCTGTAATGCTTATGGGGTTTTGTGGATTTTTTCACTGGATATTTAAAGGCAACATTTCTCCAACACCTGCTCAAACACTTGGTCTGTGGGAGACTAATTCTGCCATCTGTAACAGTTCGCAATGGTCATTCAGGTCCCTTAGCAGCTGGATGAGGACAGCTCTGAACTCAGATTATTAATGCTCGATAATAAAACCCCTATTAAAGAAATTCAGACAAAAAAGGCTAAAAGTTCAAATGCAACAGCAAAACAGCAATACTTTTTGCAGGTACTGCACAAATACATTATGCACATTCCCACAATTAATCATTTAACTAAAGTAAAAAAATGCATGCAAACATAATCTGAATTGAAGTTAGTGTTTTAGAATTAGCTTCTGCTAAATACCATGTTTGTGTAGTGCTTTAGCTTCATCTTAAATAATGTTTCGCACAACTATCTTTTTAATTAGCGATGCTCACTAACTAAAAAGTGAGCATCTAATCATTTTGACAGACTAGATCTGTATGACAGTCTAATCACTGTCACTACCTGGTTGCTAAACAGGAAAAGAAAATCGTTTGGATCTTAATTTTCAAAAAATCATTAAGATGTGGATTGGAGCTACCAAAACTTGGGTTAATATAGAGCAGTGATAGTTCCTGGGAAACATGTTTGGCTTTAAAGTAATTCCTCCAAAGAAAATCCTTGTTTTTCAGCGTCAAGACTTACACGCTTCAGGTTACAGATGTACTCAAATTAATCAATTTGATCGTCTTCATTGGGCGTATAAAACATTGCAGTCACAGTATATGGTTTTGAATGCACCCAAAATATGTTTTTATGCTTCCACCTGGAATGTTCCCGCTGTGATTGTATATATTAGACTTTGAGCGCTGCCAAGATGTGTGACCATCACAGCTCAGTTTTGTGTCTGAATTCATCCTGCATAAATTGATGAAGCTCAAGGAGCTGCTTCTGTGTAGTACTGTGGTATTCAGTTGCATTTCATGCATTTCCTGACTCTCTTGGCTAGCTTCTTTGCATGTATTTATGTTCATCTTTGAAGCAAATATGGTATGCTTGATGCCATTTAAATTTTATCTTAAAGGTCAGTTTCCGGTTTTATCTATCCAGATATAATTTAACAAATCTCAAAGTTAGGTGAAAGGAACTCTCAGTGAACAACTCTAAAACACGAAAAGGAGATGTACTGAATGACTAAGTACACCATGAGCCACCAGCCTGAGTCCAAACTAGAGTAGGAGCTCCTCTCTGCTCAATTATAGCAGTTCCGCCATGCAAAGGTGCCTGACACAAAAGAGGAGCAGCAAGCTGGAAATTTCTCCCAGTAAAGCCTTTTCCTCTCAAATTAACATTGGTATTAGAAGTTAAAGCTCCCAATTCAGTTTCTTTAAATTACTGAGAGAGCAGTGAACTTTTGATTAAAAGTCTTTAAGCTTATATTTCCAACATTCAATTTTTTGATAAAACTTTCTCCTTTCTCCATGTGGTACAATATATTAGGCATTTGTTGTTTTATTAGTTAGCATTCATTACAAAGCCTGGAAACAGGCCTAATGTGATTATTAAATAATTTGATTATGCTACTCAGTTCTTTATTCTTCTTTCCATATAAATATTTAAATGTAGTTATTTTATTAATGCTGAATAAATCTTTAGAGAATCGGGGAAATGCATAGAATATCTACTTCAAACTTTGATAAAAGTTATTTCTTCAAATATTTTTTTTTACATAACACTGGTTGTGATAGGAATATTTCTGCATTAATATAGTTTAGCAAAGCTGAGTCAGCAGCTATTGGAATAAAGCCTGCACCATATTAATCTATCTTTTCAGTTTACCCATATTTCTTGAGTATATCTCCTACAGGTACCACTACAGTTGAGGGTTGGACCTTTGACCCTTCCACTAAAGTTGGTTTCCTTTGTAAACTATTCTGTTTGCTGTTGTGGATCACTGTCCTGCTGCCTGGTCCAGTTTGAACGAACCTTTAGTTATCAGGCAGCTTTAAAACTATACCTCTCAAGTTCCTCTGTATATAGATACACATTTTCAGTCATCTTAGAAAACAAGATGACCAAGTCTTGTTAAGGAAAAATAAGTCCAGTTCAGTATTGATAGAGCTCATTATTAGGGTGGCTTACGTTACACTGAGCTATCGCTTTAGTTATGCTGTTAAGATCTTAGGCTGGTGGAGGACAAACTAACCACATTTTCTCTCCTACCACTCTCTGATCTGTTTTATTTGCTATTATTTCAAGTGTTTGTTTTATATTTTTTCTTCTTTCCGTAGAAGCTACACCTGTTCTGGCTTTCTGTTTGGCTGCGATACCTTCCTGGAGGGCATCGACTGAGATACTGCTGCCAACAACTAAATGTTCTCACTTTCCTGCTATTAACTTTTTACTTTTCATAAACATGGAAAACAATCCTACTTAATCTTTCTTCTTGTGCATTCTACTCTGTCTTCCCAGACCCAGAGCCGGTCATGGCAGATGGCCGCTTGTACTGAGCCAGGTTCTGTTAAAGGAGATTTTTTCCTCTCCACTGTCGCTACGTGCATGCTTAGTAAGATAGACTGCTGTAAAATCGACAATGCAATAGATTGTCTAGCGTCGCAACGTCCAGAAAGAGTAAATGCTGCAAGTCAATGACTGTTTTGTTTCTTTAGAAAACTTTAACTACTTTGGATAATTAACTGAGCTTTGTGCACCGTTTGAGAACTAGGATTACCGTAGTTGGAATATATACATGATTGAATTGATTTTTTATATTTTTGGTAAAGTGCCTTAAAACAACAGTTGTTGTGAATTAGCTATGAATTAATTATCCGAAACTTAACATGGCAGTCATAACGTACTGACAAAAATGTTTTTAATTTTCCTCAGATGCTGCTTTACATTATGGAGTCATCTTCACTCTGATTCTATCTGCCCTTCCCAGGATTAATTGTTAAGCCATAAACGTAAATGTGAAGCCATTTAGAGTATAAAATCCAGATTCAGTAATTAAACACTTTTAGGATGTCTGTCACCTCAGTTAACTTGCTGTAATGTCCAGTCCTGTCTCAAATGTCTCCATTTGTGAATATTTTTAACCTGTTTAGCTCCTGTAAGATCAAGCAGCATAAACAATGGCTTCATTTAGATTTTGGCTTTTGTTTAAATAAATTATATAATGCATTTGATGCATTGTGAAATATAGCTCAAAGATTTTGTCTATCTAAAATGTTACATTTTGAGTGAGTGGCAGTATATGTAATGTCAACACTAAAATATGATGCTTTCACTGAAATTGAAAGATTGGCATTTTTCTTCAGAATATTAGATTAATATATTTATCATCTTTCTCGTGTTTAAAGCCAAACTAACCACAAAGCAATCATAAAAAAAGATTTGATGTTTTTTTTAAAGAAAAAAAAAGACACTAATCTTCATAAAAAGCAGATTTTGTTTTTTTAAATAGTCAATTTTCAGTTCAAACACATTTTAGACTTTGTAGTTGTGAATAGGGGTAAAAAAAAACAACTTATTTATTCACCAACTCATTCACATTTTCAGAAAAATCAACTTCAACATTGATTAGTAAATAAATAAAGCTTTTTCTCACCAGAACACACACCAGCACTACCTTTCATGAGTGTGTGGGAGTCCTGCTGCAACAGTTACCAGGTGTCACATTTTCCTACTAAAAAAAAAAAAAAAAGACACCACTACTGTTTGAAAAAAGCCCAGAATAGATCTTGCAACACAGGAGTTTACTTTAATTACTGTGATAATCGACTAAGCTGCAGTTTGAGATATTTTCATTGTGTGTAAAATCATTGTAATATTTACTATGAGCCAAGCGTATTTTTTCATAGAACATTCAAAAGATGAGTGTATAAATGAACAACTCAACTGTGGTTTTGGGTTCTTGCTTCTTTGTCTTCCTTTAAGTTTCATTTCGTTCCTGTGATTTTCACTATACAATCAGTGAACCAGAATATATAATAAAATTAGGCTTATTTGTTGGACTTAAAGAATCTTTTAAAAATACGTTTTCATCAAGTCCACATTTATCAAAAATACTTTTTTCGTTTGATGTAATTTTCTAAACTTAAATGGTGTTTTTCATTAGCTTTAAGCAGAAAATCATAATTACCAGAAAAAGTTTGAAAACAGTCAGGTGTAAACCAAAGCCTGTATTTGATCTGTAATGTGCTTTACTTTGTGAATTGAATTACTAAAATAAATTCATTTCAGTATTGGAATATAAAAAAAATGCTATAAGTTTGTATCTTTTACTTGTACATTTCTTCCCAGAAATATTTAAAAACAACATTTTTAGTTGCTGTAGTTCTAGTGCCCAGTGAACCAGTGTTTTTGACAGATAAAAATAAAGAACTGAGCAGCATCATGCTGGTAACCTGTGGGAAAATGTCCCATTACAGGATTCTTCTTCCAAAAATGTAACTAATTTTAATCATTGATTTTCTGATTCAGTGATCACTCAATATCTAAAATAATTAAAAAGAAAACAAAACAACTTGTACATAGCTCTGACAAGCATCTTCTTGTCTGTTTGAGGGTATTGTAGATTTTATCTAATATTTTCTGCCACTACACAATGCGACTATCCTACAGTTCTGTTTTTCTGTTCCACTGCCTTCTTAACAGCAGCATCAAAAAACAACAACAAAAATATATTTTTTGTATGTATAAAAAAAGGCCACAGCTGTCAACCAGTGCCTGGGTGAGAATACACTTGGACAAAGACACTTTTTCAATGTGTGTTTGCCCCCTTATTCACTGCATTCAGCTTGACAAGTTATATTACTGCTACATCTGTGATACTGGCAGCAGTCAGAGCGTTCGCACACAGACAAGAGTTTATTATAAACAGATTTCTGAGCCAAAGTTGTGATAGACTGCATATGGCACATAGACTGGCAAGTAAATAGGTTTATTTTTTGGAGAACATAAGGGAGACAAAGGGGCAATAACAAACATGCAACATAAAGTGAAGAGTTTATTATAAACACATTTTCATTGCATTTATATTACATCCTCCACTGTATTTCTTAGTCAACTTTAACACACTGGCATTTTAGTTTGTTAAATTTTAAGATCAATTAAATTTGATTGTATGTAATTGGAAATCGGGTTTTTACAGTATGAATCTGTCTGGATGATCCAATAGAATTCGAAGAAACTAATCTTACCATCTTGAACTGAACTGGATGATGTTCAGTTCATCATCTACAATTGGAAATGAATTGTACCAGTTGGTCTTGTAGATTGCCTTGACACTGCATTTGTCTTAAGTTGATTTTGTATACATTCAGTTGAAGTTTACATACAGTGAATTAAATGACAGAGCAAAGTTATTGTTTTAGGATGGTTAAAATTACTAAATTGTCTCCATTTCTTAAATGCTGGAATAGGCATTAGGGAAAGGTTAAAGATTCATGAATGTCTTCAGAATCAGAAGTTTACATAAATTTCCTTGATACTTTGTAGCGTTGTCATATCCTCTAAGTTTCCTCAACACCATTCTCACAATAGTTTGCTGGATTTCTGGCCCATTCCTCCTGACAGAACTGGTGGCACTGGTAAGTTGTGTCACTCACACACACAATAAGTCTGAAATTCTTTTTTAAATTATTGTGGAATTTACCAAATAGAAATAATTTTGGTGATTATTTCTATTTGCTAAAATAGCAAATAAATCAGACCAACAAAAGAAGTCTGGTCCGATTTAACTTCAGACAATGAGAAAAGGGAATATGTCCTAATTCATCTACTTCTTCAACTCAAAATCCTGCATCATTTGTTGCTCATTGTAACACATTGTATATTCTGAAATAACCCAATATAGCAATACTGAACTTCCAGCTGAGGATTTTGATCTTCACCTGGTGATAGTTCCTTGTATTTGGTTGCATAATTTAACTAAAAGAAGCTACTGATCATATTTTAGGCATTAATGGATGTGCATATTGCTCTGCTCAGTCATTTGCATATAAAAGATTTTTTTTTTTTTAACAAACCAACTAAGCGGAAATTGCAATCGAAAAAAAAGAAAAGAAAAACAGCAAAGACAGAGCATAATGTCTGCAAAATGTCGAGGGGAAAAAGTGATGTGAAGAAAAGAAAATTAGTTTAAATTGGTGGTCTGAGTTGTGGAATCCCAAAAAACCAAAAAGCTTCTGGATAGAAAAGATAATTTCTTCTTTCATTTTTGAGTAGGCCAACAGAGCTTAAATAAATGATTGGCTCAAAAAAGGCATCAAAGTGCTTGATAAGAGCTTTAAGGGCTTTAATTTCAAAGAAAGAATGCAAAGTAAGAGAGACACATGTACAAATTCAAGATGTTCTTTTTTTTGTAAAACATACAGTAGCATGAAATAAAAAATAAAAAAATCATCCCGGGACAAAAAATTTACACAAAACATTTTTCATAAAGATTTTCTTTTCCTAACCATTTGGTGAAACTTTTCAATCATTTTTTTGTAAACAGATTATAATGAAAATGACTGAAGAAATAATCAAACTATTGAAATAATAATCTCACTTTGAATTCTGCTGAAACCAACATGAGCAGCTGAGGAGGAGTATGGGATATCTTTGCTGCAAATAAACACTTAAGACTGAGAGGACAGAAAAAAATATAAACACAACCATGTAAAGTCGTGGTTGGTCTAATTTGCATGGAAGTCCCTGCAGACAGCTCCTAACCTACAGAGATCTGCAGAGACGAATGTGCAGCAAGCACATCCCTTGGGAATTGGCTTCTTGTTGAGTGCTACCCAGCAGCCTTGAAAAGTCTGCAGTCTGTGATTGCTTCACTTAGACAGCGGAATGACTTACAGCTTCCACTGACCAGAGGTGACAGTGAAAATAAGCACACTGGCTCTTTCTGATGACAACCACCCCAAATTCTTCATCACACACACACAAACTAACACTAAATCCTACACACTCCTGCTTTGCTCACATAAGTTCTAGCTCTTGGCTGTTTGAACACAGGGACACCAAGTCCAGAATCTTATTACCTAAGAAAGTCTGGGCAGCTGGAAGCCTCATGAATTCATTAAATCTCTCTATATCTGGTGTTTGTTTAGACTGTGGCACAGGGTTCTGGTTATTTCAGCCGTGTTCAGATCATCCTCTCACTAACCTGTAATATGTTTGCATTGCAGTTATTAAAAGGGATAAAGGTGCATTTCAGAAGCTACTTTAATGCAGCAGTCCACTAATATTCACAAACTATAGTTTTCAGTGTTGAAGCTTCACATATTCAGTTACTGAGCACATTGCTGACATCTTTCTACATCAGTGGCCAAAACTTTAAGAGCGTTTTCCAAACAAAGACGTTTATCCCACAAAATAAATTCTGTTAGGTGCAGTACATTTGAGCACAAGAATCATAATATGATTAGATCAAAACAACAGTACCTAGACCTCAAAATGGACTCTGGTTCTAAACAAACTGTACAGAAGTTTGTTTGTTGTATGGATGTGCTGCAACCTCAATTTGACTGGTACCAGCAGCTGTAAGCTTGAGTCAAACACCTTCCCATAAGACCCAATTAATTTTCAAGATGTATTCTAAAAATCCATTCAGCAATAACTTCCAGTAACTATACCTAAAATGTTATCCAGAAACACTATATATGAATAAATTCTCCATGTTTTCTTCCAATCTAGAATGTAATGTCTGCTCCTTGCATTTACATTTGGTTCTCCTTCCGACATGATTTGAAGCACATTCAATTTTCTGTGTATAAAAATCAACCAAACCACTGAATAAAAAGGTATAAGTCAAACTCAACTAATAATGAAAAAAGGAAATCAATTTTAATCTTAAAAAAATAAACATAAAATTGTTAGGAGGAAGCTGCATTTTAAAAAAAAAATCCTTATGTGCTTCAAGTTTGGACTGATGTACATTAGAATGAGGTTCTGGTATACAATTTGTCCAGAAATGATTTCAAATCCTGGATCACATTTTAATAGGCTCCACATCATTTATCTCTTCTGAAAGAATAATTTGTGTTGAACACTGGTGGCTCAGACTGAGTAGCAAATGCCTTTGTAACATCGTAGTGAAGATTATTACATAAATTAAACCAATGTGCCCAGTGGGGTGATTCAGTGAGACACCAAGGCAGTTATATGAACTAAAAGAACAATCCGGCTTTGGTGAACTAAGCCATAAAACTGACAAAATGTTGTACAAGACTTACAGGCCTACTATGCTGCAGGGTGTTGTAGGACTCGATTTGGGAAAGGATGGAACCCACTTCTTTTTCTCCAAGGCTGGGAAGCTGGGAAGACTCGCATCAAAGTCATAGGAGTAGTCCACATCAGGAACAATCCACCATATCAAAACAATAAAAAAAAAAAAAAACCTGACATGACAGACAGGACCAGAACAATTAGATATTTTGTATTTAACTGTTATAGGTATTATACTTAAATTAGGTTTCTGTAAACATCATATCTGACAACAATGTGCTAATCAGAATAAAAACCCAAATGAAAGGTATAGAATATGCTAACCGATCCCAATATGACACTATAGGGACAACACTATGGCTCAGGCAGAACACTTAGGGCACTAGATGACATACCAAGGCATGTTTTTTACGCTTTAACCACAGTAATATAAAATTTCACCATGCATAAAGTGCCTTGCATGTGCTATATTTTAGCCATTACCTTCAGCTGAAAGCAGAGATGAACTTTCAGGAAACCAATAGCAAACAAGAACTAACCAGGCTAGCAAGGTCGCTCCAACAGTCCTTTTTAAAGTCAGCAAAAAACTGAATCTCTGGTCCGTTTACTCACTTCAGCTACTTCCAGCTCAGACATCAGCAAAACTATTTGCAAAATTGTTTGTGCAGGTTTTGCATCCAGTACTTTTTCCATCATAAGCTAAACAGACTGTCGTGCTCCACAACTCAGAAGTCTCCTCCTCATCTCTTAACTATACACACACACAACAATGCTGCAGATACAGAGAAGAAGGGCAGGACCTACACCGACAGTCTGCATTCTGATTGGTTAAAACACACTGGAATCTAGACATTCTAATTGGTTAGGCAGACTATCCAGCTTTCCTAACCTCTCTTTTCTTAAAGAAGCACCCTCATTTTATGTGGATTACACGCTCCTAGTCAAAAAAGCTTTTTGTGGCTATAAGCTTTAAAGTGTGAGCGGCTGTGAAGGCTAATGCCTCCAGTGAGACAAGATCGATCCTGGTGCAGTATCTTTCTCCACAGATTATGTTGCGTGTTCACAAGTATGCTCATGTGTGAGGCTTGCTGTCTATAGCTTTACCAAGATAGCTTAGCATAGCAATATGTGGCATCTTTTACCAATTGCTCTTAAGTTTTAAATGCAGCGAAAACTTGTTTTTATCACCTTCATAAAACGTGATGAATTTAAATAAAACCAGCACCTATTTTCAAATAACATTTTTACCAAATAATTGCTCACAAAGCCCTCTTCATCATTCCATTACAGAATTAAGGCATGCTTTTTTATCATGGATAACTGCAATTGTTTGCGAGAAACCTTTTAGCCAATGATTAACTGGGAATATTCTGACAAGGTATAACACTATGTCCTGTTTGTATGTTTCTCCCCCTTTTCCAGCTAAAATCACCCCTGACACGTCCTGAATCCTGATCCCTGGAGGTATGCCATATCTGGCACCAATATATTAGCAGCAGATCCTTTAAATCCTGTAAGCTTTGAGGTGAGGTGTCCATGAATCGGATGTGCTCTGCAAACAAATCCAACAGATGCTTGACTGAATAGATATCTGATGAAATATTGAGGCAAATAAACACCCTAAACTAATTTCCCACCTAATGGCTCTTTATATCCTGTGTTGGAGGACATAAAAACTGTTGGATTTGTGGTCATCCCTGAAAATTCTAACTGGTTTCCTCATTCTTTCAGTACTCTGGGCATCTTCACACCTTCATAACCTCAGAACTGGTATGTGTTCATTATACAAACCCATTCTAAGTAACACTTCTTCTCATCGATTTCTGCTGCAGAAGAAAACGGCTCATTATTTAAAACCATATTTAGTTCAGAAGAACAGAAATGGGAGAAAATTTCTTTTGCACTGCCAGTCTCAACTGTCTGCAAAACTTCCCGAATGAATTTAAAAGATTGGGGGAAATTATTCAGTCCAGGCTTAGTCTTTGCATGACTTACCAAGGCTTACCAAGGTCTCTTTTCCATGCAATTTCATTCATGTGCTACTTATTATGTGACCAGCCCACAGCTATTTTGGCCAGATGTTTTTGCAAAAGAAATGTTTGGCAAATCATGTCAAAAATTGGCAAACCATGTTAAACAAATGTCCAAAATTCCTGAGGCAGCATCCATACCCGCAGAGATAAAGCTACATTCTCCCCTTTCTTGCATTTTCATGTTTTAAATTGACGTAACATGCAATCTTATGTCAACATAGATCACCCAATAAAACCTACATTTGACAGACATCTGCATCAAGGCAGAGTACAGGTTTGAGGTCAGCAATGCTGCCTGCCTGTCAACATTGTGATAACATAAGTGTCAAACGGCTGAAAGAGGAGCAGTAAAAAAGTTGTTAGGATTCACAAATAAACAATTCGCAAGTTGCTTCTTGTCCCTTTTGGTATATAGGCAACACTAAACACTGCAATAATCCTGTTAAGATAGAATAATTTGCAACCAACTTTGTAAATAAAATCTTCACACAAACTGTTTAAATCCCGTTTTCTGTGGCATGAAATTTAGAATTTTCCACTGTTCCATGCATTTCATGTATCCAAGGTGCAGCAGACATAGTTTCTTTGAAGGTCCTGGGTTTGAAACCTGGCCTGGGGTCTTTCCACATACTCCAGCTTTAAAAATATAAAATATGCATGTAGGGTTAATTGGTCCCTGTAAATTGCCTTTAGGAGTGCCTGTGTGTGGATGTTTGCCCTGCAATGGACTGACGACCTCAACCTCTCAAATTACTTCTGGGAGTTAGTCATGAAACCCCCTTCTGCCCATCCACACACACCCTCAGTCACCTCCAAACCATAAGAAAACCTGCTAATGTAGGTTATAAATGTATGGGAATTTCAAACTAAGATTGAAATTAAATGGCAACAATTGGAAAATAAGTTTAGGAACTACACATTACAAAGTTTAATTAGTAGCACCTGCAGAAATAATATCTCAATCTTCATTCATTAGCAATTAAATTTTAACCTGAGTGTAAGAACCCTGAAGTAACAAAAGACATACATATTTTATGGACAGAAATAATACATTTCAGTAACTTATGATAAAATACTCTGAGAATTCAGGGCTAAAATATGAAAGTGCTGACCACTCTATTCTTTTGGGTGGGGTGGGGGTCAGATTGAAACAAAAACAAATGCAACCACAAAAAATTGAATACTGAAAACCTAACACTTAAAGCCATTATTGTGAAGTATTTACAAGGTTATAAAACAATTTAGTTTCAGATTGTGGTAAACAGTTATAAAACATCCCAGATTGTCAAGTAGCAAGGCTGTTACAAGCAATTTTAGACAACTTGGGGCCAAATCACTTTGAATTCATTGTGACACACTGTCCTGTCATTGTGAAGTGGATTCAGCTTAAAAAAAAAAAAAAGGCAACTAGCATCAGGAAATATCCGTTCCACGACAGAAGCTACTGATAAAGTAGCAATGTTGAAGCTACATGTTACATAGCAATGGTGAAGCATAGCATTTTACCTGACCACAACTCAAACAGAGAGCAAGAAAACCACATTGAGTCAGCTATAAACATGTATAAAAACTGATTTTAGATTCCAGACCACAGTCTTGCATTTTTCTGTCCAGTTCTGATGCTTATGAGTCCATTGTCAGCATTTTTGGCCGTGGAACTTGACCTTTCTGCAGCTGGGCAGCCCCACAAGGAACAAACTGCATTGTTGTGCATTCTTTCACCCTTTCTACAGGATTAACATATACTGTTTCAGCAATTCTGTAGTAGTTTAAAAGTCCTGACCACAATAAATAAGGAACATCTACAATAGCTGCAGTTATTCAGGCAATAAGACAACATTCAACTAAACAGTATATTTATCGTCCAAGTTTGGACATGGTTTTCCTGTTTCTCAATACCTCATCCATTGTTCCACAGGAACCAGAAGAGCTTGGATTCAGATGCATGGATTAAAATTTTGTGGGTCATTTCTGATCTCTGGATAAAATCAGCTTTACAAACATAATTTTTAATTCTTTTAAAAGTTGATATGAATAGAACCACATTGAAATGCATTTGTCATCTCCTGCAGCGTGTTGCCATTTTTTTTTATATTTATGTCATGCAATTTCATTTTGAACTAGTGATTCTGAAAAAGGCTACCCCTCATCATCTTTAGACCTGTCATGACAAATTTCTCTGGATGATAATTGTCCCAGAAATTATTGCAATAAATGATACTGAGACCATTTTTAAGTAATATATTGATAGTGTCTTAATAATGCAAAGTCACACTAAAAGACAAACTTTTGTCTTTTAGACAAAAGTCTCTGTGTGGAACACTGTACTGGAGTACAGAATACTCCACACTGGAACTGGAAGACATTTTAAATATCCAAAAAACAACAATGAATAAAAAGGAAATAAAAAAAACACACACGCAAACAAAACGAGGAATAAATGGATTATGAAATCTCTAAACAAAATTGCCCTTCAAATAAAGATAGTGCAATGAAAATTATCAAGCTCATTTTAATTTATATTCGCAAGAAGCTTAATCACCTTCACCCTGTAACGGCACCCACACCGAAGAGTGTTTTATTACCAAAAAGTCATTAGGAAGTTGAATAACATTTAGTTTGCTATTATAGGTATGAAGTTAAAGAGTGATGAAACAAGTCCAATATTATAGCATAAAAAGCTCTTTACTGTATATTTATTTTGACAAGTTACTGAGAAACATTGAATGTTATTTTTGTCCACTTCTATCCCATATTAACACACAGACAGCAAAGTAGACTTATGACAACAAATATACAAGGTGAAAGACTTCGGGTTCTGGAAGTTGGTGGGGGGGAACTGAACCAGTTCCAAGTTCTCCACTAATGGCCTCTCTTATCTCCAGCTCCCTTATAATTAAATTTCATGCTCTGCCATTTTGTATCCATCCTACAAAGTTGAACATTTCCTCACATCAACAAGCCGGCATATACAAATTGGAGCTATAATTGGATTATTACCTTACACTTGTTCAGGCACAGGAAGGCTAAAAGGTCCTTGCACTGCATTGTAGTTCAAGTCCTTTGTGGAAGCAGGCAGGTGGTGAGCAACAGCTGGCCACCCATTCTGGTCAAAAAAGACCCTGCCACCCTGCCAGTCTGTCTGGATGCTGAACTGGATGTGTATTAAGTGCTATAAGTTTCTCTGCCAATTTTTTTAATGTATGTTTCTTGACTGATCTAAAATAATGAACAATTAGACAATTCCTCAAAAGTCACTTGCATTGTAAAATAAGTTGTGCGTTAAGTCACAAGTAGTGTTACTCTGCCTCAGCTGCATCCAGCCTTGCAGACCTCATTAAAATTACTTTCTGTTGACATGGTTCGTTAATATTCCAGAGACCACAGCAGCAGCACAGCAACGACAACTCTGTGTAAATTGATCAGTTACTCATTACACAGATTTGAGCCTCAGCTGTAGGTAATGCTTGAAAGAAGAGCCCTTTAGTCAGCTGCAGATCTTTTTCCTGTGGAGGTAGCCTCACTCCAGGACGCTCCCCAAAGGACATCCTTCTAGGCAATTTAGATGTGCATCTAATTCCCATCTTATTACTCCCCCACACAGCATCTAAAAATCACTGACATTAAGCCCACCTGCCAGCTGTTTATAACACAACCTCACCAACCTGATCAACTGTCTATATAGCGGTGGCTATGGGAGAACCCCCACCCCTCCTCACCTCTCCAACAGAATCCCTGGTTGATGCTCTGACACGACCATCTGTTGTGTCAGAGCACAGGGGAGCTGGAAACAGTCATTCTGGAGAGAGGATTGGAAACACTCAAACCTCTTAAATGTCATCCAAATTCAAGGCAATTTATTGATTCACCCATTCATCACAAGTTTGCCTCAAAAAGCTTTCAACCTGAGTACACCTAATCAAGAGGCACTGGGCTAAGCATATGTTGTTCTGGAAAATAAAGTGCACACAATCCAAAAAGTAGAGGTGAAGAAATGTGAGTTCAAAGAAAGTGCATTATGTATAGTGGCATCAATACTCCTCGATCTCCAACTCATCTCTTCCTTCCCTTTGAGTAAACAGTCTCTTTCTGGGAGATCTTTCAAACTGTTTGCACAAGTAACTTGTATGTCTTATCAGTGCTCAATTCATCAATGAAAGTGAACTGGTATTAAATGAGGTCATTTAATACCAGGAGTCATTTTTGAACACTGTGGCTGTCATGCAACTATTTTATAGTCTTAGGCCCTCACACAGAGAACTAATATGTGTATCCACATGATAGGATGTAGCACCACAGAAAATGATGTAGCTGGTATGCCACACCAATCGGTGGCACTGTAGCAACAAACTGCCATGTTTGTCATTTGTGAGAATGGGGAATACGAGGGATAGAGAGAGCTGTAAATGTACCACATTGTTTAAGACAAAAAAATTGCTCACACCAGGGAAACAAATTGGAGCTATGAAATTTACTCTAAACAGGCCTGTTTAAAAAATGATTGTTTCTAGTATCCTAAGATGCCACTGAACCATGCCAAATCCATATGGGTGCACAGCAGAAATGATAAACTTTTGTGGCTACACCTATAAATGTCTCGGTGTAGATGGGGCCTTATTCCAACTTGAGCCGTTTTTCCTTAATGTTTCAGGAATGGTAATCTTTTAGATGTATTAACCATCTTGCTTTCCTAGAGTCTCTGTTTTTCAGGACACATTTGCACAATGACATTCAGTGTAAGTCACCCTTTTGTTTTCTATTTTATGTTCAATAACAGTATAATAACGCATAAAATATTAAATTTTATGAATTGCAGCACTCATAGTGGCAGCATGTTGGTGTAGCTCTGTTATGTTAGTTCTGAGGCTTTTGTTCATGTTTTTGATTGAGGCATTGCATGGTTTGATGATTAGTGCCTTTGGTTTTGTATACCGTGCAGCTGGAAGGATTTTTGCTCTTTTTTAAATTTTTGACAGCTATATGTAATCATAACAAGGTATTGTTTTTATAACTGGAAGACTTTCTAAAGCTAAAATAATGGCCTGAGGTTGCCACTTGTCTCATAAAATACAGAGTCATCCTTTAATTAGCATTTAACATTGCATTGAAAATAATAATCTGTTTGTTACAGGTCCCGACTGCTTTAACAGCGATGAGCACAATCTGAAGGATAATAAAATAGAAGTCAGCAATGACGACCGAAGCGCTGCCACTAGCATCCAGATTGCGTTTTCCTTATTTGTTAACAGTGTACAGTGTTAATGTTTTACATTACCATTGTCTTATAAAACTGGTTTACTTTTTCACAAGTAATTAACTTCACACATTACCCTTTTCACATTTCCATCCTTCTCTTAGATGAAGACAACCAAGGTATGGTGTGTCAAACAGGATAAATCAACTTTTTAGAGCTCTACTGCTCTTAGCAGTAGAGCTAAATGCAGTAGCTCTACTTAAGAACAGAAAACAAATTCTGTCCTTGAGTAGGAATAAAAAGAATTGTAGGGATGCAATACTGTCCACCAAATGCTCCGCTTTACCAGGACAAATTTAATATAAGTTAATATACAGTACTTATATTAACTGGCATACGTATCAAATTTTACACTGATTTTAACTGAATACCGATCAAAAATAGAATTACAAGACTTACAAAACGAATATAGAATTTAACTTAGCATTGTTTCAACTTTAACCTCAATTCCCACCCTTTATGAACAAAGAATATTTTCTCTACCTTTAACTTTGGCTGGACTCACTTTACTCTCGTTCTCTGAGCTACTTTATGAGTCAACAAGCAGCTTACACTGAATATTATTCAAACAAAAGGAAAATAAAACTCCTAAAACCCAGAGTTAGTAAGATATCACAGCCTTCTAATCGCCTTCCCTCGTGGGACTTCCCCAGGCTCGGGCTGGCATACTGCCACATTTACCCTCACCTGATAAAACTGGCAACTATTGGCAAAATGGTGCACAGAAACCGGTATATACTGGTCAAACAAAAGGTAAACATCTTACAGAGTAGTCATGATGTGTTTTCACCGTGTACTGACCTGAAGGATGATAAAATAGAAGCCTCTAGCATCCAGATTGCGTTTGAGGCAAACCGGAACTCCGCCCCAAAACCAACCCGGAAGCAACCCCCCCCCGAACAAAGGTTCCGCTTCGCCACTACCGCTCCCATCCCAACCTCAGGAAAGCACTGTAGATGCAGGCAGATGAACAAGCCGAAATGCAAGCAAAATAAAAAAATATATAGATAGTTTGTTCATTTAAAAATAATCCAATAAATTATATATGAAAATATTTCAAAATTATAAAAACCAAAATAATGTGGTGGCATTTTTAGGTGCACTAAATATTCATCCATCCAGTTTTATTTTCAAAAAGTTTGGAAACGATTTTGCTTCTGCTCAAATTTGTTATTTTGTAATTGTTATTTGCATCTTCTTTTCTTCTTCTTCTTACTTTTAAAATGTTAGCATTTGTACATAGCTCTACTTTTTATTGGTCTGATATTTTAAAATATTAAAACCAATGTTATGATCAGTTACTCAGTACTCATGAAGCCTTTTGTTTCCAAATACTTTACTACATTTTACTTTTACCTAAAATAAAATTTTGAAGTTGTACAACTCTTAATGGAATGCAATTTTTGACTGGTCTACCCACCTCTTTGTGTGGTTAATTGCTTGCTTTTTGTTTTTGTGACTGCCTCAAAAGCTTACCCAATAAAATATTAAGTTACAGCTACCATAATTTTTGTCCAGGCCTTCTTAATTTTTAAAAAATGTTTGTTAATCCACAATTCCAAAGCAATGTCTGATTTCTATTGCTTACATTTTCAGTAAAATAGTATTTATAGCTTGTCAGTGACCATTGTGGACTTTTCTGTCCTTAACAGATGGCTACCAATCAATCAATCAATCAAATTTTATTTGTATTGCACATTTCAGCAGCAAGGCATTTCAAAGTGCTTTACATCATTAAAAAAAATTCCAAAACACAAATGCTACCAGCAATGTTGTCCTAGGGTGTATGATAATGTAACACTGCGTAGTGATATCTCGAACTGTGTCACCAGAAAATAAGAAGGTCGTGGGTGAGGAAAAGAGCAGACACTGAGCGGGAATAGCGTAGCTTTGCAGACTTTTATTCAACCCGTCTAACCGGAACAGCCTAACGTCTCCCCCCCTCATCAGAAAAAACCCCCGAAGAAGAAGAAATATATCCTCTGGAAGGCACCAGCGCCCCCACTCATCCATGCAACATCCCCAGCAAATAACCAATCTCACATAAAACCATATTAATTGAAAAGGAAAAATAAATCATCTTACATACTTCCCCCCTCTTTAAATGAAATGTCCTCATTTCAAATGAAGTTGTTACATAAAAAAAATAATTTCACCAAAGCACAATCCTTCCAGACTGTCACATATCACCTGGGGGGGTTACAAAACCAAGGACACAAACTCACAATAAGACCTTTATAAAGAACAACGGTCAACATGTTTTGGGTTTAACGGAACCAGTTTTTTTTTTTTTTTAACCCCCCCTAATAAGAACAACAACTGTAGATCATTTATCTCATAACAGCAGTCGTTGTGGCTTCCGCACAGTACGCCCATGCCTGGTAATAACTGCACCCCCAGAAGGCGGCAAGCTGGGGGGTGGTTGTGTAGGCTGATGGGAAATGAGTCCTGTTGGGTTCCTTGGTGAAGATGGCAACGACCTAGTGGTTCCTGATGTCTGGGCTGCCGCTGTTTGGCCAAAAAGCCAGGGCAATGAACCAGACAAAGCAGTATACCTCGGCAGTGTGTCCCTGTTTGGAGGAAATACAGACTGGGAGACATCTGTGGGTAATGTGTCTGTGGAGCTACGATAAGGTTTTAAACGATCATAGTGAATGACTCTGGTTCGCAGCCTGAGGATATTTTACATCCACCAGCTTGTAAAGGAGCCCCTTTTCATCCACAGACACAACCTTAAATGGACCAGTCCAGTTTGGAGAAAGCTTTTGTCGTTGTGTGGTGGGGGTCATCTATCCATACCAGATCACCATAAGCATAAGGCCTAAACCGTGTGTCCTTGTTGTAATAGTACTCTCGTTTTTGTTTTTGTTCTTCGCGATGGAGAAGAACAGTCTCAAAAGCAGCGTCCATCCGTGTAGCCAGTTCTGAACCATAGTTTTGTGGGCAATCAGAAACCTTTGGCGATGAAATATGGACATTAGCAGGTAGTCGGGGTTCTCGTCCATGAGCAAGGAAATATGGTGAGTACCCTGTGCTCGAGTGAGGAGTAGAGTTGAAAGAAAGTACCACAGCAGGGAGGTAGTGGTCCCACTCGCCTCCGTAAGTCCTGAATGAGTCGGGCCAACTGCTCTTTCAGAGTCCGATTAAACCGTTCTACCATACCATTCCCTCTTGGGTGATATGGAGAGGTTCTTTTTTTGTCATTTGTAGTCTCTGACAAATTGTGTGAATAATTTCAGATTCATATGTCGTCCCTGATCTGACAACAGTTCCTCAGGTACACCATGTTCAGGTATATACCGTTCACACAGTAACTGTGCTACTGTGGCAGCTTTTTGGTCAGACATAGCATAGGCGTTTACATACTTGGTAAAATGGTCCTGTACCACAAGCACATATCTATTACCAAGAGAGGTAACCGGAAGTTCAGTAATGTCCGTACAGACCAACTGAAATGGTCTGTCAGTCTGGATAGATTGCAAGGGGCTCTGTGCTTTGGTACAGCTTTTCGGAAAGCTTCACATGTCTTACACAGATTACAGAAGTTTTCAATATCAGATCTCATTCCTGGCCAATAACACACTGTCAATGCCTTCTTAAATGTACGCTCAGCACTGTAATGACCAGAACAAGGATTACCATGCAGAAAATGCATTGTTTCTGTAACAAGTGCAGGTGGAATTAACACTTGATAGACCTCGGGTTCCCCGGTGCACTCTGACCTTTGCGACAAAGCAAATCATTACATAGTAATAACTTAGGAAACTGCCACCAAAGTTTTCTCTGAACTCTATACCTTTTACCTGTCTGAGGTAGGGACGTTTCTTGTTTTTCACCCAGGTATACACTTCAAAGAAAACAGGATCAGAGAGTTGTGCACATACAATGTCCATGTTTTGATTGGATAATGTCTGTTGTAATGTGGCAAACCCCATATTGACATGTGTTCTATCATTGTCCACACAACACACTTGTGGTACAACATTGGTCATCTCTGAACGTTCAGGGCCTGAACATGGCAACTCAGCCGGCGAAACAGATTTTTCTGTATCGCAAGGAGGAGAGTGACCATCAGGCAGCGCTGAACGGTCACCTCAGTTGAATCCTGCTCCAATGGTATACGTGACATGGCATCGGCATTTGTGTGTTTCTTGCCATCTTTGTGAGTGATTTTCCATTGATACGGGTCCAACTCCAATGCCCAACGACCCCTGCGTCCGGTAGGGTCATGCGTGACGTCCATCTTCCTTAAGCTGAGTAAAGGACGATGATCAGTGATGATTGTGAAAGGATTGCAACTCAGATAATGTTTATAGTGTCCTAATTGACCACACAATGGCATACAGTTCTTTGTCATATGTAGACCACTTTCTCTCTGTTTTTGAAAGTACATGACTTGCAAAAGATACAACCCTTTCTTGTCCCTGTTGTGTCTGAGACAGTACAGCACCAACTGCAAAATTAGATGCATCCGTACTCAAAATGAATGGTTGGTCAAAGTTGGGAATGCCATTATTGGAGGAGAAGTCAGTGCATCCTTAAGTGCTTGAAAAGCAGCAGAACAGTCATCTGTCCATTCAAACACCACTTGTTTTTGGGTAAGCCTATGCAGAGGCTGAGCAATAAAGGCATATTTATGTACAAAACGTCTGTAATATGAACACAGTCCCAAAAAAGCACGTACCTCTGTTGGAGAGCGTGGAACAGGCCAGTTTCTGATGCGTTCACTATTTACAGGGTCCAATGCCAGTCCATCCCGAGACACAATGTGCCCCATGTACTTCACAGCAGGTTTGCAAAAGTCACATTTCTTTGGGTTTAGCTTTAAACCAGCTTGTCGAAAACGAGTGAGAATGTCTGTGAGATTGCCTAGGTGATCTTCAAAGGTTTTTCCCATGCAAATGATGTCATCCAAATAAATGACACAAGTCGTCCAGTTGCAGTCCTCTCAGAACCAGCTCCATGAGCCTTTGGAAGGTCGGAGGTGAGTTTTTAAGCCCCATTGGCATGACCTTAAATTGGTACAAGCCGTCACCTGTCGTAAACGCAGTCTTCTGTCTGTCTGCTGGATCCATTTGTACTTGCCAGTACCCACTAGACATGTCCATGGTAGAAAAGTACTGCGAACCAGAAAGCGCATCTAGACTGTCATCAACTCTCGGTAAGGGGTGAGCGTCAGTAATGGTGACAGAGTTCAGTTTACGAAAATCTACACAAAACCTGTAAGAGCCATCCTTCTTTTTCACCATAACTACTGGGCTGGCCCAGGGGCTTGAACTGTCCTCTATCAAATCATGTGATTTAAGTGTTTCAACTTGACGGCGAATTTCTGCCTTCATGGCCGGAGAGGTGCGGTAGGCTCTTTGTGAGATTGGGGTGTCACCGTTCGTAGTAATTTTGTGTGTCACTATGTCAGTCCTGCCAAAGTCATGTGGGTGTTGACTAAAAACATCTGCAAAAGAAGTCAAAGTCTCTGTCAGTTGTTTTTTCTGCAGAGGTGTCAGATCCGAGTCTGTACTATCTGTAAGAGGGATTATTCTGGGACCGTCAGGTGTCTGAGTATTAATGTTACAGATAGAACTGTCCATAATGGTGAATTCACCCTGGCCCTCCGCTAAGACAGCATGAAAGTGGCCCACCTGTGTACCACTATGTAACATGACATCACTATGTGAAACATTAGCTACTTTAACACAAATAGAACCTCGTTCTACCCTGGCCACAGTCCATGCAATACCCGCAGCAGACTGGTCGGTATAATGTGGTTCAAACACACCCATGTAGCCGCTAGGTAACAACCCTTTCTGGGGTGCATCCAGAGTAGCAGTGATGACCCTCTCAGACATAGCAGGAATGCTAACAGTGGATGATACTGAAACAGCAGTCAGGCAGGGAACATACAGATGTGGACTAACTAGTGGCAGAGCTGTACCTGCTACCTTGCAAGTCATGTTTCGAGTGTCCACTGTAATGCCATTTGCCACCATAAAATCCCAACCTAAAATGACTGGCTTTGTACAGTTTCTGACAACTTGAAGTGTGTGTGTCATGAGCTTATCTGCAATAGTTAGGTTCACATAAATGGAGCCTACAGAGTCAAGGGGGTCACCTGTGACACCAGTGAGAGGAATAAACCGTTTACAATGGGCTTCCTGTGAAGAGCAGGTGTAGCCATTCTAAAGTCCTCACTAATGACTGAAACGTCCGCTCCAGTGTCAAGAAAAGCATGCACTACAGTGTCCTCAATAACCACTGACACATATCTCTTCTCTACATCAGCCAAACCTGTAACGTCACTAGTAACGGTGTCATGGTAGGTGTCATTGTGTGTCTGGGCTAGGGCGAAGTCAGTAGCTGGCAATTTGCCCTCATTGTCAGCTACTCCTAGTTTACCTGATCATGGTTCGAATGTGAAGGAGACCGGAAACGTACTCGCCCTGGGCTGGGAGAGTGATTACGTCGGCCCCTTTCATAGCGGTCAGGAGAGCGGCCTCTGTTTGAAGAGCTGTAAGCCCTGCGTGTAGCGTTCAGATGATCCAGATAGGGTACGTGGACCCTGCTGGTTGTGTCCATCCTTCACATATGAACTGGAACTGTGGTTAGGTGTGTTTCGGTCGTTTGATGAGTCTCTACGTCGTGGAGGAGATCCATAGTAGCCATCTGATGAATATCGGTCACCCCGGCGTTCACCCGGAGTGGGGCTCCGATGACGAAATCCATAGTCTCGCCTGTCCTGGCGATGTGTGTTCTCGCGCTGGCGGTCAACTGCCAGCTGCAGCTGTTGAACTCTGTCCGACAGTGTTTCAATAGTCTTTGCCATCGTCTTTAAATCATCTGCAGTAGCTGAGTGGACTCCTAGAGGAGTGGGTGAAGGAACCTGAGTAGACCACACAGGTGACACAGCAGGGTAAACTGATGATGTAGACAAAGACTGCACAGGAGGTGTGGTAGTGAACACTCTACTAGCCTGGTGAGCAGTTTCAATCTGCATAGCAAACTTTAGAGCAGTCTCCAGTGTATCAACACCCTGCTCGTGACATCGCAGCTGAAGGTATGGGTCAAGACCAGCAATAAAGCGTCGAAATTTTTCGCCCTGTTTAGCATTATCACCGTAAGTCGGAAAAGCTTCTTCAACCAAACGGCAAATCTCAGCAGCAAACACAGGAAGGGCTTCACCAGGAAGGCGACTGCGTGCATTAATGTAGCTCTGGAAAGTCGACAAATAAGCAGTTTGTCCAAAAACGCTCTTCAGCTTCTCCTTTGTGGCGGAATAGTCAGCTTTTACTGCATCAGACAGGCTATCCCAGTAACTAAAAGCAGCACCTCCTAAACATGTAGGTAGCAGCTTCACCAAACTGTCCTCAGTGGTATCAGGATCAGCAGCAACAGTCACTTCAAAACGTCTGCACCATTTTGAAAAATCCTCTTTTCCATCCCCCATGAAAATGTGGCTGTAGTGAGGCCTGGTGCGGCTACTTGTAGAATGAAAAGGTAATTGATCCCAAAAAGTATCGCCATAGCTTGTGTATTTCTTCCGTACCCGGAGTAGATAGGAACGTGGCAAAAAAAAAAAAAGTCGTTCAGCAGCCCAATACTCAGCACCTGACATAGCTTACTGTGTTAGCATGCGTAGAATGTGCTCAACTCTTAATCGCTGAAGCGTCCACAACCCGCTGCCACCAGTAACCTGGTGTGATTCTCGAAACTGTGTACCAGAAAATAAGAGGTCGTGGTAGAGAAAGAGCAGACCTGAGAGGGAGAAAGCGTTAGCTTCAGCAATTTATTCAACCGTCTAACGAACAGCTACGTCTCCCCCCTCATCATGAAAAATGCCCGAATAAGAGAAATAAATATCCTCTGGAGCCACAGCGCCCCATCATTCAACATTCATAAAAAAAATTCACAAAAAACATATATGAAAAGGAAAATAAATCATCTACAATAATATGAACTCAGTTAACATGCATTAAACCAAACATATTCAATATTCCACAAGAGAAATGCTGGTGGCACTAAAAGGGTTTTTGACAGACTTGTATGATATAATAATCTACAGAATAGCAGCTATTTCTGTGCAGCTCAACAGTCTAATGGCAGTTGGGAAGAAATTTCCACAATAACCTCTTCGACCTGCACCTCAGGCTATGATATCGTCTACCTGAGGGCAGCAGGGAGAACAGGCAATGGATGGGGTTCGAGGTGCTCTTCATGATGCTTTTTGCCCTGGATAAGCAGAGTTGTTTGACCAGGCCCTCAAAAGATGGCAGCATGACCCCAATAGTCCTCTCAGCTGACCTCACCGCTCTTCTCAGGGCCTCAGCACTGCTGCTCTTATGTCAGAGATGTGGCTTTTCAGCACACTCAATGGTGCTTGTGTAGAAGTTGGAGAAAGCTCCGACCTTTGAGGCCTCAAAAACTGAATTTCCAGGAATTCTTCTTGCTTGAGCTGCACCCTCTCTACTGTGGTGTAGAATGGAGGGACCGTGGGCTGTTTCTTCCTAAAGTCGATCACCAGTTCCTTGGTTTTGTCCACACTCAGGAGCAAGTTGTTTTTATTACATTACTTCATGAAAAGCTCCATCTCTTCTCTGTAGTTGTCATCTATTGAGTTCCACCACTCAAACGTTTAATGTTTTAGGGTATGAATCAATTTCCTGCTCAATCGAGAGGTTGGTAGCACTGTTTTGCCAAAAGACTGTCCCTGGGTTTGAAGCCTTTCTACATAGAGTTTGCGTGTTTTCCCCCTGCATGCATGGGTTCTGTCTGGGTACTCTGGCTTCTGCCTACAGTCCAAAGACATGACAAATAGGTCAACTAGTCTCTCTAATTTATCTGTAAGTAAGTGTGTGTGCATGGTTGTGTCTGTTCTGTAATGGACTTGGGACATATTTAGGCTGTATTCATTTTCCACACATTGACTGCTGGAGAAAGGTATTCTCAGAATCCCTGTTTTGTCCACTTTAACTGAATAACAGGTAATTTGCTTAGGAAGTCTGGTTCATATAGGAAAGTGAGATCTGCACAGGAAATTCTGGGAAAAATACAACCAAACAATTTGTTTGGTTGTAACACTAGCCAGTCTAGTGTTAGTGTTAGGAGAAATTGTCTTTTTGGTCTTTTGCCAAAGACAAAACAGCTAAATCCTGACACACTCCACTGGAAGTTGTGCTCAGTGTCTTCAGAGGTTTTCATATCATATCCCTTCAGTGGTCCTTGGTGCAGCGCCACCTCTGGCGATATGGTACACAGGTTGCTCAAGGGATTTGGTTTTACAGTGCAGTGTGAAAGCAAAACGCAGCAGCTGAAAATGTAGCAAATGTTGCAATTTTGGTCCCAATTCAAACCAAGTCTGCACACTGTCAGATGTGAAAACACACAGAGTGTAGGGAACCTGAGCTGTTTCTTTAAATATGAACTGCAGGTCACCCACTCAAAATACTATTTTGCCTAAGAAAATGTGAAATAAAAACAGAAAATTTTAACTACAAATATGGGTGAAATGTGTCACAGAATGGAGAAAGATGTGAAGACCTTCAAACTGAGCGGATACTGTTGAGCTTTACTGGAAGACATCAACTGGATGCGAAACCGTTTCCATATTGAGTGACCAAAAATATTTAGGAAAAAGTACAGTTTCCTTCCAAACAAATGCTGATAGAAGCTTGTAACAAGCAGTAGCTGGACTGAGACATCATGCATCAATCTATACTTAAAATCAAATCTGAAACCGATTCACAACAAACAGAAGATAGAAGCTCAACTTAAATATAATCTTTATGATTATGTATTTCTTTTAAAAGGGGCACCTTTAAACTTAAACATTGAAGTAAATATTGACTTTTGCAAGCAAATGCAAGCTTGTGCTCTGTCAATTTTTGAATGTCATTATTTACGCATTTTAAAAATGTTAAATTCAGGTGTTCAATGTTTAGTTTGAAAATAAATCTTGAGTAAAACTTTAAAATGAAGACAGAAAGACTCAAATTGCTTTTTGAATACTCAGTTTAGCTCAGAGTAAGCCTGAGCAGAGATAACCTCTGAAATTACCAAAAAATGAAAAGTAAAAGGAATTCCAATGCTCTGCGGATCCAGAGAAGGTCAGTCCATCTCAGCTTGATTGTTTGCAGCTTTCTTTGGCTCCTTCAATAAGAAATCAATTTCATTCTCTTACTGTGGCCTATGTTTTGTGGATTTCAGTGTCAGTAGTGCCTGAAATGGTGGCAAACATATTTCTTTCAGTCTGCTGCATATTTTTAACACCTCCTCCAGAGTCAGATAAGAGCAAAGTATTTTATTTTATTTTCAGTCTCAAAACAACAAATGAAAACAAATGTATCATTATTACTTCACCTTGTCGATACACAGCTTCCAGTGAAGGTCAGACAAGCATTTTTTGGTAAGTTTTGGATTGCACATTTATAAAATCAGCATAGATATCAAAAACATGGACTGTGAGATTAAAATATATACCTTGATCTAAATCCATGATACAGCATTATGAATCTGGAAGAGGAAAAAGCAACCAGAACCAAAGGTTTCTAAAGACACATTTCTTTTCAATGCTTTTGAGATGATAACTTTCACATCACAATTTTTCCTCCAATTTAGTCTCAGAAGATGAACGTAGTGCAGAATAGATCCATTTCTGGATCCATTTCTTATTTTTCAATAGGAAAAATAAGAAATGGATCCATCTAGGTCTCCAGTTTCAGACAAAATCGCATTTTAAGTAATAATTAATCCAACTTCAAGAAGTTCATGCAGAGACTACATGATATTTGGTTCATAGGAAACAATTTCAGAACAGTAAAAGCATTTGCAAATCATGAACTGTATTTTAAAAAGACACTGTAGATTTTTCTGGTTCAGGTTCAAGAAGTCCATATGTTGAGTCTTTAATGTTTGTCCAAGTCTGAAGTCATCCTAAAGCCAACAAAAGCTTGAAAAAGCACTTTATGTCCCCAAAATAGAATAAATCAGTGTTAAAAACATGCTGAATTATCCAGTTTGTTAATGACACATTATAATGTACAGCAAGACTTTTTGCTATGTTGGCAAAGATACAAAGCAATTTCAAACATTGCAGCATTAGTGTCAAACTAAACTAAAAGGTCAAGTAGTGTTTCTAAGAACAACCAAAGTAACTTTTATGTGTAGAACCTTTCAGAGAAAAAGATCAAGAGCCTTAGGAAGACTAAGCATAGAAATCAAAACTTGATTAAAATAATGAAAAACTAATACAGTAAAAAAAAAAAAAAAAGTACATTTGAATGAGAAGCTATTTCAGCTGCTTGGATGAGTCAAGACAATGCAAAGAAAATCCATCCACATAGATGCATAGCTATCTTGATGGAAAAATATGAATCCTGATCATGTGCAAGATTAGTATACCATTGAATTTGAGACCCTGAAAGACACCTTCCTCAAACCCCATCACACTGGTCAGCTTGATGTCCAGACCTTCAGCTGCACTTGTCATTGATTTTAAACGGTCACTTTACTAATGACTAAAGGTGAGACTCTTTCTTCATCCATCACCGTCTTCCTCAACATCCTCTCTTCCGAGCGAGCTTCCATTCCTCTGCGTAAAGCTCCGGCCTTTCTGTTTGGCATGGAGCAAAACATGAGACAAGAGAAGGGCACGTCAATGTTATCAGCATGCAACAGACGACAGCTTTGAGAGAGCCCATGACTTTTAAGCTGCTACCCATGTGGCTAATTACTCACACTTCAAAACGGGTGCAACCCCACTTGTCGAAGACAAACCTCCAAGCTCTGGGTGGCTACCACCCATGTTGGAGTACTGCCTGCGTTATCTTTTTTTTCCCCAGTGGGAAGGGTTTTGTGGTCATTACCAATTCTGAGGTATTGATTATTGATGGTTTATGGCAGAAACACTCACTCATACAACACAGCCCACAGCATGTCAGCATTTCACATCTGGGAAGAACACTAATTTAAGTTTTGAGAGTTTTCCAATCTATCATCATTGCCAGTAGGGTTATAGAGCAGTAATTTTCAGATTTGTTTCAGTATTTTTCCAATATCCACAACTGAAAAGGTTAAATTTACTCTTACAATTAATTTCAGCTAAATCTAGGATAGAGCAAAACCAAATATTTAAAGAGAGTACATATTGAAGTGCAATTACTGTTTCAGACAAATCAAAACCTGTGCTTTCTTTTGCATTTAATAGCACATGAATACCTCAAATTTGACCTTTTACTTTTTTTCCCCAGGTTGATTCAAGATGGTCTGGTTAGACTTTCAGGTCTGGTCAAAAATAAATTAATTTCCCCACCAGTATTATCCTAACGTCTGAAAAGTAAGGGAAAATGCTGATAGGTTGAAAAACATACGTTACTTTATAATGCTCTGGGTATTTATCAAAGGCGGCTCTAAACAACATTGATTTAAAGGAACTCAGTGTTTCAGCATCTCTACAGTTTTATGGAAGTTTCTTCCAGATTAGAGAAGCTGAATCCTGCTTCTCCATCTTCACCAGAAAATCTAAATGGTCTGGACAGTTAGCACAGGAGCAGGTCTATAATGTAGGTTGATGCTAAGCTATTCATTGATTTATAAAGTAACAGAAGCATTTTAAAATCTATTCTGAACTACATGGAGCCAGTGGAAGTAAATACTTTAGAACTGGGGAGATGTGTTTTTCTATTTTCCTAGTTTTAGTAGGAAGTTTCCTTCATGCTTCGAAGGGAAGATATTGTCCATCAGTGATGTTATTTTACCCAGAGTGGTTCTGTCTCCCACTACCTCCACCGGGTCGAGGGAGCATCCTGGGACAGAACTGGACCTTTATTATCTAACAGCTTCGTCTTAGCTGTAGATAAGCTGCTGCTACAACATACAGAGAAGATGGTGATGATTTTGTACATTAAATTCACAAATCATGAACTTCCTTTCTTGCTGTAGCTTGTAGAGTAGAAATGTCATTTTCTATTTTAGCCTTTAGATTTGTTCGGTTTCTTTAGCTCAGTCAATCATTAATTGGTCAACTTTAGTGTTATAAGGGAATTCCTGATTAAATTTATTAATAGGAACTTTTTCTTATCTTTTTCTCATGTTTACTTTAAGGTTAATCCTCTACAGATGAGTTCTGGGAAATACAGAAAGCTGTCATTGAGAAAACTCAGACTGAAACATAATTCACCCTTCAAGTTGATTTAGAGTAATTAGACCGATATTTTTATGAACCTCAACATAGTTTGTTAATACTTCAGTTTCCAAAAGAACATTGTATTATACATGCTGTGTTTCTATAATCATAACAAGTGGTTGTGTGAAAAATAGGAATCAGGTAAAACTGAAAATCTTTTTCCTAAGGGTAATTTTTTACTGCATCATAACGCATAGTAATATAACTGAAAGGGATTTCTGATCAATAGAAATTTCATTCCTCTAGTTTTTCTTCTGTATCAGCCTAAAATAAAGACATTGCCTCATAGCCAATTTATAAACAGTAAGATATTACACAAAAGGATAACAGGAATACCATTCAGCACATCTTTATTATTATTTTCTCAGCAGAACCATAGAGTAGTTTGTGTTTCCAGTTGAGTGTGAGCAGACATCTGAAAGAGCCAATAAAATAATGAAACTTATTTACTTCTCATATTGGTTGACGTGCTTACTGGGTTTTGATCACACCAACATGAATAATCCCACTACTTTGTCTCCATGACTCCAGGTAAATGAACAGCTTTTATCCATATATTTATAACTGAAGAAGTTAATTCTGCATCCCTTAGTTTTCTTGTGATTTCTGTATTATTTTGAGGCAGCTGCTTTGTTCAATGAAGGGAATAACCTGGAGCCTCAATTACATTTTAATGAGCCTTGATTTAGTTTATAGTCAAATTATGTGGCTGCAAAATAATTACCAGTGCAATAAAAAAAGCAATAGCGAGTTATCCTTGATTGTGATTAGCAATTATTTTTTTAATAAGAAATACTGTGCAAGAATTCAGTCCCACACACCTGAATATGTGAGGCATAATATCATGACAAAAAGGATTTATGAAGACAAATTTGCCATTTTTCTCTGAATGTCATGATAGTTTTGAGAAATCTATGAATGGTTGAATTGCACAAGAAATTATTAAACAATTACATTTAAAAAATAAGATTCTGGAACCTTACATTCATTTTACATATTTTTAGCTATTAAAAAAAGCCTTGGTTGATTATGGTCCAGGGACAATATTTGCAGAGAAGACAAAATAAAATAGCTCAATGCCTTGGATATGACCTTATATGGGCATATTTATTTATTTCAATGTCTATTGAGAACAGATTATTTTTTACTTCTGAAAGCTGAACAGAAACTCCAACAGTTACCATAGAAACATTGGAAAGATTTGATTATATTTTCACTCTCTCATTAACCAACCTCTACTTTAAAATACAGTGACATTTATATTAAAATAATAACATAGAAAAGCAGTTCTACTGGCCAGGTGGTCGTTGGACTTAAAGAGTCCAACGACTCTTTAAGAACTGGATTTAAAGAAAACATTAAATACTAAAATATACCCAGTTAAAATCAAATGTAAGGATTAAATGTCTTTAGAATTCTGTATCTAAATAGATTTTTTAACTTCTTTTTATAGTTTTAGCTCAGAAGGAGGATGACAAAAATGTAAATCGAGTTGGAAAGGCACAGAATCATATTTAAAGTGTTTGTTATTCTGAGGATTGGTGGCAGGATTACAAACTGGTTTATAATCTCCCCTGCTGTTAGCACTGGATTCAGATGTGTTACCCTTTTATAGAACATGGAAACTGCGAGGGGCCACCACACCCTGTTCAGCTGTGGTTGCATCCAGGCACCCGTCTTCACTAGCTTCAGATATTCTCCTCGCTCTGTCCAGAGTATGTTACTGTCTTCAAATGATTTCATATCCATTAGATTCGCAAGCTGCTGGCTGACATGAGAGGCTCGCTCCTGTGTTGAGTTACTGTTGTGTATCAGTTCTGTTTCCCATAAATAAATAGAGTGTGAACTCCTTTGCTGTACTGAAAAGCATATATAAACACTGCAGCTTGTGTTTTTGGTGTCTCGTCCTTAGGGTGAGACAGTTTGGTTCTGCAGAAAAACAGTTTCTTGGTTTATTAAGATTTTTTCAAACCCTTCAAACCACATATGGAACAATACCATGGGGTCTGTTGGATGTTCTTGCCTTTTTTACCAGATATCTTGCTGAATTTATATGGCCCAGCTGGATTATTCACTATTGATTTTTAAGCACGAGATCGAAGAATCTATTTTCAAACAAACTTCAAGTTGAGATTTCTGTTTTGGTCAGTGATCATTAGTCAGTCCAGAAAGGTTGACTGTTTTCTCTCAGGTCCCTCCCTTGCGAGGACTTCAAGCAGTTCTCCTATAATCTTCATTAAATTTCTAAAAATGTATTCACATACATGAAGGTGCAGCTAGAGTAAAGGTAGAGTCAAGTAAACCTTCATGAGGTTTACTTGATGAATCTTGATAAGGTTTATAGAAAGCCTCATGGTGCACAAACAGTGCATACAAGCAGATGTCTTCACACCCAGTTGACTCATTGTAGCCAAGTTTGAAGATGCAATAAAAAGATTTTTTTAATTAATTTTTCAAAAATATTCATGAAATACCTGCATATATTTAAGACCAATCTGTTGCCTCTTCAGTAAATCAAAGCTGCACCTTTAAAATGTCAGTTTAGGCTTTATGACCAGCAGACCAAGAGTTTGTATGATCTATTCTTTTTTGGAACGAGCATGAATTAGGAAAGCTTTATTCAGTGAACTGAAAAATTACCCAGCGATATTAGACACAGACTTTAATTAGATGCAATATATTAAGAGTTTGGATTGATCATTCATATTCTGTTGGAAAATTATGGGTATTTGTTATTTTAATTTGTCTCTTTAAAAAAAAGTGTTTTTAATCAAAAAAACTGCAGAGATAAAAAGCAAGGAAAACTTTGCAGACATTCAAGCTTAATAGAGTGTTCATGTTTATTTGTAAGCCATTAATCAAATGAACTTCAAAATAACAGATTACTCAGAGTGGAGGGATTAGACTAAAGCAGAAGTTTATTTTCAGGTGAAAACTTGACACTTTTTCCATCTTGACTACATGGTGATTAAATCTGTTTAGAGTCTGGAGGGAGACTTGGTTCAAAAATAACTATGATGACATTTCTGTTTCTGACATCTTTATCGACGCAGACGACACGACAGCCTTGAAAAAATTTCTATTGTATTTCATCTGATTTACAGGAGAGGAAATACAGGAGAATTAAAATAAAGCAGGTTTTGATTCTATTCCTTTCTCCATGAATGTACTGAGCAAAATATGTTGCCACTTATTTTCAAATCTCACTGTGACTCAAGAGTTGGGTCAAGCCTACTGAAAGGTGAAGGAGAGCGAAACTAAGATTCAATAGGTTTTTTTTTTAATTATTTTATGCTTAATAATTTAAAGCAAGTTTATTTATACATTTCTCTGACTGCAGAGAGTGGTCAGATTTTAATCAGAAAGCAAAAACAAGTTTGCTCCCCCACTTTTAAAAGTTGCTTCATTTGCTGTTGGAGTTGGATCAAGTGAGAAGGAGCAAACATCCCAGACAGCAGAGGAGAAAACAAAACACATTAAACATTAGAAACTTTAGTTTTTGTTGTTGTTTTTTTCTGATTTATTCATTCAAATATTATTTAACTCAGATTTACTGTGATTTCTCTGCTCATTTTTGGGACGTGAATTTAATTCAGACTTTGTAACCATTAAAGTTGTAGTTTCAGTAAGAATGCAGTTTTAAAAATTAACATGCATAAAGCTTTTTGCATTTAACAGGAGAGGAAATACAGGAGAATTAAAATAAAGCAGGTTTACTTCTCTACCTTTAGAGAAGTAAACAAACACAAGACTGAAAACATCTTTTTTTTCTAAACTTCAAAGAAACATCAGCAAACTCAGGGTAATTTGTCTGATATGATAATTCTACGTTCCCCGAGTGATTTAGTGAGACATAATGCATTGATATTAAGCAGCAGATTCACAAGCAGTTATTGCCATGTGCAATAATGTTTTCCTCACAGTGTTCAGAGAGCTGCAGGGCTCTTCTCTACTGCAAGACTCAATATAATGCAATTTCTACATCCGCTTTTATTTTTAAATTTGGAAATTCTCCACCAGAGGACAGCTGAAAGAGTCTTACTGCAGTGGTACCCGTTATTGCTTTTGATGAATACTGCATAATGTGCTCCATACTGTATTTTTCCACAAGGTGTACTCTTTGTCCTCTCCTCTCGGATGTTGCTGATGGTTTTGCTTTTTTACTGTGCAATTTCAAATAAAAATGTTCTACCTCAAGAAAAAACATTTTGCTATATTAAATCAGGAAAAACACAGACATGTCAAATATTCTGAAACCAGTTAAATGTGTGAAAGTATCTGGCCATCAATGAAAAGATAGCACTTATAAAAAAAAAGCCATGCTTACTCAGATATTTGATGAACAATATGAAAACAATCCAAGGAAGAAGACATGGTTATTAATGCCAGGAAGCTGATGGCTTTTCTCCAAAAACAGGAGATGGAAAACTGATGCACTGTTCTGTAGATTCACTCCAACCAAAGAAAATATAAGAAATGAGTAAGAAAACATAACTGAAGGAGACAAAAAATTAAATGGTGTCATTAGGATAAAGATCAGCTGGAAATTTCGCATAAAAACATAAAGGAAGGTTTCAAGATGAATTTCTATTTTTAGTAAAGCAAATTTTTTTCACCTAAATCTATACCATAATAAGGGTCTACATCATAATGTGGGTTACTGGGACCACGCAAATCCAAGGTTTGGATCTAATGAAATAACTGGAAGTTTCCTGTAGAAAGACTTGTTTGGATCCAAATACTCAAAAATGAAAAACAACAACAAAAAAAGTGTATTTAGGCCTGGATCCCAACACGTCTTGTACTTAAGTCTTTATAATCCAGGAACTGAGCAGACATGCATCATTACCAAACTCCTACCTTTACATGCTGACATTAACACATACAAACAGAAGCAAATCAACCCCGCACTTGCAAAAAGCATGACATCTTACAGGAAGAAGAGGAATTTAAACCATGCGAGATGGAGAAACAGACTCCATGACTATGACTATCTAGCTCTGCAAAATCAGACCCCTTAGGAAAATACATAAAACCCTGATCATTTTGAAGTGAAAATGTACAAAGTGGACAATGGACATTTAAGTTGACAAGCTGCATAATGAAGGCATTTGGAGGGAGATGTTAAAGAAAATAAATATTGTTTACATTTTATTGTACTTTTTTTTATAAATATAAACTCATAACTCCCAATTTAAAGAGCAACCCAGAGAGGATCGCTTATAATCTGCATATTCAGAGGCTTTACAGTTCTACAAACCATTCTGCCAGTGAGTAGTTTTCAGTTTGATTATAACAGCAGACAGATCTAACAGCATATTCTGATCAAAGGGAATGGTTCAACGATTCGGCAGACTGTGAGGAAATATGCAGGCTCTCTGGGAAGTAAATGGAAAAGTCAAGATACCAACAAAACTTCACTGAATGAAACCAAGAAGGCTGGGTTCAAGCAGAAGAAATGTTACTGCATGAAACATTTTTGGTTCAAATTGTGTTCTTTAGTTAAATGTGTTTTTTGGTTTCTCATCAAGAACAGAGCAGCAGATTTGGCCTATTAATAACCTGCAGAATGCATAGATGCACTTGAAACTCCATAGATATTTTTCTCAAAGTTGTATTCTGCGTTTGTTTCTCTAAAAGCAACTATTGAGTTTGAACATTTTAGAATGGACATCTACTTGCAGCCAACTTTTATTTTGAAATCATTTAGTAGTGGAAACAGAAAAAAATAAATATGATTTTTAAAAAAGCTGCACATCCCACAAAAAACAACCAAACATGCAGGAGCTTACTAACATTCCTCAGTAGAATTGTCTAAACTAATCTAAATGTAGCACTCCTCCTACAATGCAGCAGGAAAACACACACACTGGATAATTATAGATTTCCCCAGGAACCAAAAAACACAGAGAAGAAAAACAACCATCACATGAATGATATGGAAGATTACAGGAAGATGGTCAGCAGAATATGGTAGTTTGGTTTCTTGGTAAAAAGCAGTGAGGAAACATCAGCAGCTTTCCATTTTAGATTCAATTATGATATGCAGAACGGTACAGCTAGCTGTCATATTGCTTTGAGGTATTTTTTTCTAACTGTAATATAAACTGGGTGGTAAAAATCCAAACATGAACACCAGTCTTGTGCACCAGAGGACTCCCAGGAAAGTAATATCTCAATAAAAAATACTAATAACTGCACATGCATTGCTTTGTGTAGGAGACAATGCATGTTTACATCCAATATGCAGCACAATAATAACCTCAGATCTCACAAACTCACAATGAAACCAAGCCAACAAACCAGAGGCTCTAATTTAAGAGAAGATTGCAAAAGCAGAAATACCCACAGCACTATATTCCTATCTGTTCTCTCAGAAACAAACACAGCTTTATGATATACCTGCAAAACACCAATAAGCACCAGCAATGTAGATTCATGCATAGTTAATATTAATTAAAAAAACCCACAAAAAGCAGCAGCATCCAAACAGAAATTAACATCCAAGAGACAAACAGTATCTCTAACGATCAACAAGACATAGCATAACAACAGCATAGCACACAAATACAGAAAGCATTAAAGCGTTTAAGTAAAGCCTTACTTAGCTTTTTGAAGAGAAGACAAGGCGTCTCTGGAGTGAAGTCTTGATTAAAAGGTGCAGACAGAAGGGCAGAAAACTTCAGCTTGAAGAGGGCCTTTGACTCAATAAATAGACTCCTTCACTGATCCTTTGACACAGCCGACTCTTAAAGAATGGTCCAGCTTGTTAAGTGATCAAAGCACTTTTGTTATTAAAAGTGAGCTTCAAAAATTTGAGGTTAAGCAGATGATGTTTGAGTCATAAACTGCAGAGTGAGTGTTTGGGGAGGTGAGCAGGTCAGACACCGAAGCTACAGGTGCTGCTAATTAAAATCAGCAAAACTGAAAAACAAAAAACGGTTTTAAATGGACTTACTTTTTTTAAAAAAATAAGGTGAAGATTTGTTTAAGGTTGCTAAATAAGATTGGACAATATTATAGAAAAACTGACCTGTGGGAAAATTTTGGTAGAAACTTGGTAGATTTAAAAAAAAAATGTTTTTGCTTCAGTACAAAACAAAAACTATGCAAATAAATAACATAATTACCATAATTACAATTTAATATTCATTCAAGTATAAGTAAAAAGTAAGCTGCAGTCAAAATTATCCTGAAACTACATTTTCCACAAAATGTTACTCAAATAAATATAACTGAGTAAATGTAACAAATTACTAGTACTACCCAACTCTGGTCCCTAGAAACTGCATCTCTTCATAGGAGCGCTTTATAGTTGCTCCTATGACTTTAAATGGTAAACCAACAAATGCCATTTTATTTATGCAGAAAATATTTCTCATTCACAGTGCATTTTCTAAAAACAGAAATGCATATATTGTCTTCATGAGCTAAACAAATACAGATCATAGAATCAACTTATTTTGAGTTTTATTTCTTACTTTGTGTTATATGATCGATTGACAAAAGGTGATTGCATTGTTTATCCATTCAATAATAGACCATAGAAGTGTCAGAAACCTTTATCATATAAAAAAGTAAAAAGGTAGATGAAGTGCTAAAACAAAGGATTTCATGTTGTGTTTGCATTAAAAACATGATTTAAAGTCATTAGGAAAACTCTGGGAAATGGGTACATACACAATGTGGCTCTGGATCCCTCAACTATATTTATTGTCCTAATTTTTTAAATATATTTCTCATATTTTATGTGATTTTACTGCTGCAAATTGTTTTAAGTCTCTCTTGCTTTATTTGCTGTTTTTGATCATTTCTCATATATTCAATAAATTGACCTTTTTTGCAGGTGGGTTGTTGTCTAAGGATACGCTGTCACATGGCTTGCTCCTCTGGCTGTTCAGGGTTTGCACGCTCTCACCATGCTGACATGCACATTGATATGTTGTCTTTGTTACCATGGTGACAGACCTGTGACCTGTCCAGGCCACACTTCTCCTCCCAAATGTGACATAGAATAGAAGACCAAAGGATGGATGACTGAACAGAAGTTAAACACTGGATCAAACATGATATTTAATACATGCTGCAGCTATGACTCAGGAGAGAATGATTTCACCATTACGCAACCTGAACTGCAGCATGCCGTCCTGCGATGCTGCAGCAGAGGCTGGAGATGGTCTGCAGCTCTCAGCCCACCACAGAGGAGGTGGGACATGTTGCTCAAGATGTCTATTCCTCATCCTCCCGTTTGTTGATGCCTTCAGGCTGTCCAGCTTGTTGTTGATCCATGCTGCCACCCCCGCTGCGCTGCTGCCTCCCCAGCACAGCAGCGGGCCGAGCCTCGCTCAAAGCAGCGTTAGACAACACCAGTCGAGTTAAATGATTCTTTTTGCAAATTATGTCAAATATCCAAAGGTTTTCAAATCTTGTGTTGCAGAGCGGTCAGTAGGAATCTGAGTGATTGGGAATAGAGAGGTGATTGCAGCACAGGAACATGTATCGACATACTGAAGCTCAGGAGTTTGATTTGTTAAGTTGCCAGCAGATAGAGTGAGATGCTCAGCAAAGCATGCATTCAGATTTACAGGTATGCATCTTCAAACATATTCCCACAGCTCAGTGCACCAAAGCAGCTGCACACCCATGACCTTTTGTTCATGCTTACTTTCATCTCCAGAGCAATGAGTCACAACCCTTCTCTGCATTATAGAAACTTAATACCTGTATTATATTCAGAGTGCTCTGTCAGCAGTTCACTGTTAATGATGAAATATTGAACTTCCATACAAGAACCTTCTGAAGTATGAAATTTCTGCATAATGACAATTAGATGTGGGGGCAGTCCACCTTATCGTTTAATTATTACTTGTTGAGTATGGATTATGCAAAGCCTTAAAAATGAGATTAAATCTTTGTGAGAATAAAACTCAACCTTGGCTCAGTTCTGCTTCAGTCACTGACTTAAAGATAATCTGCAGAGAACCGAACTGGAGAAGTTTCAAACCATGGCTTCAGAGAGTCAGATGTGTTTAGGAACCAGAATTATCTATGGTTAGTTTATTTTGCAGCATGTAAAGTGATTCATAATTTTACTCATTAGTTGGAACATCTGTTTGTCCCCAGCCCACAACTTTCCTCCTCAAAGGACCACTCACTTAATAAGCCTGTAATTAAACCTGGCTGCAGTCATTTTTGGTTTCCATGGAAGGAAACAGAAACAGTAGCAGAACTAATGCTTTATGTTGTGCAGAATGAGCCTCAGATTAATGTGGTCGGTCGTTTTAAGAAGCAGTGACAGCCCGGCTTCTGGTGCGTCCCTGAGCGAGGGCTGAACTTCTCCGCTCAGCACCGGTAGACATGAAAGAGATGACTGATGTTCGAACCTGGGAGTTTATATTCTGTCCAGCCTGAACCGAGGGCCTGTGTGCATCAGCTCCTACATTTCAGATACAAACTTTCAGTGAATTCGGCCAGGAAAACACTAGTGTACTCCACTCCCATCAACACCTATCTTGTGTTTGATTTTCTCCAGCTTTGATGTGCCTCTGTGACCTTTGCTGTCTGTGAAGCAGGAGAGAAAATGTTGCTTGTTTAAAGTGAATTTGACTTGACAGCAACAACAACTAACCCTAAAATCAGACAGAACCACATCAGATGCAGTGTCTGCAAAAAACATCCATACTTCATCATCTTTTTTCATGTACTGTGTCTTTACAACAAACATGACTGGATTTTGTTGAAATTTTATGTGATAGTCTTACTCAAAATTCATCCTAACTGTTAAGATGAAGGGGAAAAAATACACGCCTTTCAAAACGTGTTACAAGTCAAAATCTGACAAGAATTAATAAATACAGAATGAATACACAGAGGTCTAGAGAAACTGGGTGTGGGAAAATATCACATTTAAAAAAAACCTATAGAGTAAGATAAAACTAAAAACCCAAAACTGACTCAAAACAAAACATTTAGAGCCACCCATTCTCCCATTTTTTGACCAACAGTGCTGAGCACATTTCCACCAATATGCTAATAGTGGAGCTAATTTTTCAATTAGTGCCTCACCTAACTTTGAAATGCTTCGAACATTTAGCTTCTCCTTGATTCTAGGACTAAATTCTAAAGCACAAATCTACTTGGGTGTTTTGTAAACTTTCACTTGAATAAAGTTTGACATCTGAGTTTAAGTTTTAGTGATTGACTTAAGAATTTTTCAAGTAGACATTTTTAAGAATGCTTTTCCCCCCAGATAATTAAAATAATAATAATAAAAAAAGTACAGCGACAAAATAAAAATGACAGAAGAAAACAAGTAATGGTAAAATCTTAAGGTTTGAGGAGTATAAAGACTTTAGCAACATAATATTGTCAGATTATTAAGAATTATCACTTTTATCCTGGGTAAATATTTTGACAGAGGAATTTGACAACATAGGAAACTAATAATTATCTTCATTTATTCTATCAGTGAGTGGTTAAAGTTAATTACTTAGAGAGATTTAGTTTGAAAACACGTAACAGAAAAAAGTTGCAGATAATTTATTGGCTGTTGATCTTTTTTCTATCAGGTAGTGAATGAATCAAACACTTCGTCCGGCTGCAGATACACAGAAAGAGGTAAACACACCCAGGATTTCACAGGTTTTCTCCACTTACCATCCAATTATTCCTCAGCATGAGTGAAGCGGCCAGGGAATGTGGCGATGAGCCGAGCTATCAGAGGTCGGACGTGATGTGAGAGGATGAACTGTTTTTGGCCCTTCAAACCCTGTTAGGCCTAATGGCCAATTAGGGAGGTGAATGTCAGCTCATTGTTTCCAGGATTGTCACAGCAGCTGGAAAATACATCGCCTTTGGAATCAGCAGGAACAGAGAATTCCCGGTGAGGCGTCCACTAATGCCCTGAAGGCTGCGATTAATCAAACTCTGGCAGCTATTGACATCCATTGATTATAAATTACTCCTTTTTTGCAGCAAAAGAAAGTCATTTGGTGACAGGAGGGTAAGTATGCACTGTGGACTTAATGCAGATGGTCACCTTTCTCATGCACAGTGGGCAGTATGCAGTGACTCACGCAAATATTCACCTCCTGCATCTTTGTCACATTTGAATTTTTATGTATTTTATTGGGATTTTATGTGACAGACCAGCAGAATCTGCTCCACACACTTATACTTAAAAGACAATTTAGAGAGACTAATCACTTTACAGTCACATTTTTCTAAATGTGGGAGGATGGACCCTGAGAGTACTCATGCAGGGAAAAGGGATCGAATCCCAGCCCGGGGTCTCTCTTCGTAGTTTGCATGCTATTCCTTTTCATACGTGGGTTCTCTCTGGGTACCCTGACTTCCTCCCACAGTCCAAAGAGATGACTGGTAGCTTAATTAGTCTCTATAAACTGTCCTTATGTGTGATAGTGTGGAAGCCTGTCACAATAAGCAAATGATCAATTAATCAAGTGATAAAATAAAATAAGCTTCATAATTTCCATTCTGATTATTAATATTTTTTGTAAAACAATTTTGTTTACAAAAACATCATAATCAATGTTAATGATGTTTTTGTTAATGATGGTTTTGTAGCATCAGATTACAGGATTTCTCTTCTGTCATTGGTAAAAGACCACAAGCCATTTCTCCCACTAACGCTAGACTTGTGCGTTTGTTCTGGTTGTATTTACCCAGAATGCCCTGTGGTATTGTTCTCTTCCTGCGTTTGGAGCTGTCTCCAGTCTGCTTGGCGTTCAGCAATCGAATCATACTAGAGTTCAATTCAACCGAACCGAGACCGAGGTTTGTAGGCGGGCCAGAGTTCATTTTTTTGGTTCACATCAGAGTTTGACTACACATTCACACTTCCTCAAACGAACCAGATTTTCCAGGCAAACGGAGTAGAGTTTGAGTAAAGTGAACTTCATGGTGGGTTTGAGTTATTGTTTGTGTTTTGGAGGAATTCCAGTAGAGGGACTTGGGCCTGTCACAGGATTAAAAATACTCTAAATGCATCCAAAGTAAGATTAACTCCTTTAGGATGGGAAACTCTGCCTTAAGACAGCTGAGCTGCATGATTTTTATTTCACTAACTGTTTTTCATTTAACCCGTCAGAAGCCCAGAAAGGTGGGCGTCTGTAAAACGTTGCATATCGCTCCAATATATTTATTATTTCCTTTTTCTTTACCTTTTATCAGCCAGGTAATGAAGTTATACTTTCACTTGGTTGAACAGTTTATGCTGCCAGCATAAAATGAAAAAGTACAAACATTAGAAGCTATTTTTTTTTTCTTCTGTTGCTCATTTTTAGAAACGTTTCTCACTAACAGAGACGTTACCACTGCAGAGCAGCAGGATTTTCTTTGTTGTGCAGTTAAGTCCACAGCATTTCTTCCTCCAGTTTTTCCTTGACCTTTAGACATTTTCCATGTTAGGTCAAGAAAATAGCTTGTAGAAAAACAGAGGAGGTCATTCTCCACACAGTTAGACAGTAGAACCAATTGTCTTTGGTTGATACATTTACTCCTGCGTCATGTTGATTTGAGGATCTGTGAAGATGGGAGTTAAAGGCAGAGAGTTCGGTTGCTGCAGTTCAGCACACTCACTTTTGCATTAACTAGAATTTGACTTTTTTCTTTCTTTTTTTTTCAAATGTGCACCTTGAAGCCTGGACTGAATGTGTTGTTGAAGGCTGGAGCTAATACCTGACACCAATCATACACCTGGTTCTCCAATCGTCCGTTTGGGAAACTGCTAGTTTCTTTTAACTGCTGTCAGGAAAGTTTCAGCATACTTTGAATTCTGGTCCAGTGTATGGAGTTCTACAGTCGGGGTGTACAGTCAAAAATTAACAACAATAATTTGGGTCATTTAGTCTGTCATAAGAGGAAAGATATGGTTATGTTATTAATAGGAAAATGTCACAGTTTCAAACTATATTATACATGTACTATATTATATATATATATATATATATATATATATATATATATATAAACTATATTAACATTTAGTCAATATGCAGGTTCATGTGCCGATAACCAGAGGACAGTATTACTAATATATATATCTACCAATGGCATATATATATATATATATATATATATATATATATATATATATATATATATATATATATATATATATATATATATATATATATATATATATATATATATAAACTATATTAACATTTAGTCAATATGCAGGTTCATGTGCCGATAACCAGAGGACAGTATTACTAATATATATATCTACCAATGGCATATATATATATATATATATATATATATATATATATATATATATATATATATATATATATATATATATATATATATATATATATATATATGGCATATATATATATATATATGCCATGGTTATATGTGCCGATAACCAGAGGACAGTATTACTAATATATATATCTACCAATGGCATATATATATATATGGCATATATATGCCATTGGTAGATATATATATTAGTAATACTGTCCTCTGGTTATCGGCACATGAACTTGCATATTAACTAAATGTTTAGCCTCAAACAAAATACTTTGATTGGTACCTAAGCATTTAGAAAGTCAACTAAATATTTATTTTGAAACTAAATGTTTTCTTGGTTAACTAAATAGTTAGATGACAATCTAAATATCTAATTTCAAACTAAATATGTTTTTGATGTTAAATATTTAGCTTGGTAACTAAAACTAGCTAATGAAAGTTACCATGGCTGAAAAATGAAACCTTGTTTCATCTCCTTAAACTTGCCAGCAGCTGCTTTTATACATCTTCTGTCATGTTTTTTCCTTCTGTTCAACTTTCCATAAGCATGCTGGGATACAGAACTCTGACTCTTCTACATAACTATTCAACCATTCCCAACTTGCTGTAATAAAATCTTTTCTATTTCTCATTTTCTGAGAAACTGTAGGAGAAACATTTAACGTCGGCCAGAATCCTCAAAATAACATCAATAAAATCTTGAAATGATATTCCATGATATTTACATAAACCTATGTGTAATTTTAAATTATAAAGCAAACACTTTCCTACTGCTTATTTGATATTTATCTTTCAGTTTGACATTATACTGAATCTGAAATGCTCCCTCAGATAAAACCAAACAGGAAATAATTCAGCGTGTCGAGTTTTTTCCCCCAACTTTTCTGAAGATTTGATGTGGTTAAATCAGCTCCAAACTCTGCAAACTTTTCTCCATTTGCCATCATCTGTAAAACAGGCGCCTGCTGTAAATGTCACGCCGGATTATCTTTCAGGTTATTAATAAATTACGAATCTTTGCTTACGCTGCGGCAACATTGAAAGAGAAGATTAATGGAAGTTTAATGATCCCCATGGAGAAATTGGATATTGCGGCATTAACAGTTTCACTTTTGACATTTTCAGCAACAGTCCCCGGCCGGCGCTGTATTATTCATACAAAACACATTTAAAATTCCAATAAATCAGCAGACTGCCTGTGCGGTCGTAAATCAAGGCGTGTCACCTGTTAATGGGCCTATTACACTATTTTTCTGTTGTTAAAAAATGCCCCCTCAGTAGGTTGAAACCTTTTAATAAAACTCAGCCCATTCAGGACATTGAGATGAAGGGCCAGCCCCCTCGCTCTGCATGCCAACGAGCTTATTGTGAGTCAGGTTTGTAAGTGAATCCATGGGTGGTTGTTCCCTTAAACGACCCGTTTGAATTCAGGGCATCTCAAAGCGTGGCCCTCAGCTATATTTACAGCTTGGATAGAAATCAAACGGGATCCTCTGGGGTTGATGAAAGGAGAGGAACGCAGCGTGTGAGAACACATAAGGAAGTGAGTCATTTATTGACTTTCATGCTTCCTACACATAGTCCATTACACAGAATGTAATGTCATGTGTTTACAGCAAAAAGTCTTTAACTAAGGTGTGAGGCTTTATGCTGATGTGTGTTTGCAGGAAGGGGATGAAAATGATGAAGGGCTGTTGATAAGAACTGGGTTTTTTTCCTGTATACAAACCTTTAAGTCATTCAGTTTATTGTTTACGTTTTCAGGAGTTCAGTTCACACCATTCATCGTAGCATGTATGTGATATTTTTGATCTTTAAAAAATCTACTGTGAATTCTGTCTCAGTCATAGAGTCGAAATTACTGACTTACAGCCTCATGAAAATTTATTTAGGATGTTTTTACAGCTGATAGTCCGGTAGACTCGGTTCGATTGAGGACCAAGATTGCACTGAAATTGAACATTACATTTTCAGCTGCTGTGACTCGTTTTCATTCCGCACTGTCAAACCAAGCAAATCCTAGAAGAAGAAATATTTAAAAAGACAAACTATTAAAATCCCACAACTAATTTGATGTTTCTACCTGCAAGTTCACTTTTGACCACAGCTGTAAGACAGGTTTCTAGTGATAAACTAGGGATTTTAAAGACAGAATATACAACTCTAATTACCAACTGGGATCAAGAAAATTTTTTAAAATTGACCTGGATAGACACTAAAAGTAGAGAGTTTATGACTTGTTTTGCTCAAAATGCTAATATTTGACCCCCAGTAGTGATTTCTTCAACAAATCTACTGGACACACTTTGATTCATTAGAATAAACCCGTCAGGGTTAAAGGATGTTTAGCAGTTAATGAATGTGCTCAGGCTCTGGATGCATGCCACATCGCACACTGAGGAGGTCATGAACAACATCCAGTGTACAAAACAAGGTCAAAGCTGAGAAAATACTCATTTTTATTTAAATCTCAGTAAAAAATGAGGTTGTTGCTCTCCTCCTGCTGATAAACATTTGCAATTCTTTCAAATGCAAAAAGGTCAGATGGGCTGAAAAATGAAGATATTTCTTTAAAATGATTAAGATAAGCCAATATAGTCCCTCCCTGCCATGTTATGAGGTTTGATAAAGGAGCTAAATGAAGAAGCTGATGGGAGTGAAATTCAAAACTTACAGTTAAAACAAGATGAGACCAGGAATTGGAAACCAGAGGAGCACAGCAGAAGAAACCAGACAACTTAGGATCAAAAGAGACGTGATGGACGACATGGGAACCAGGTGAGTCTAATCAGGGAACGTAGAGCAGCTTTGTACTGGGAGCTGATGCTGCGTTCAGGTTACCTGGGAAGTTTAAACTCCAAGCTTTGGTTGACATCAGACCCACCGTAACAATGTTCTGGTTTAAAAGTCAGAATTTCATGATGATGACGTCCATAAACATTGTTTGCAGTAGCTCTTACAAACATCATTCTAAATTTCATTTTTCATAAGCAGACATCACTTTGAATTTGTTTGGACATTGATTTTAGATGCACTCTTACATCTGTGTCTTGAAGGGGAAAAGTCCCACAGCATCACAGGGCCTCCACCATACTTAACAGTTGGTGACCCTTACAAGTTTCTCACTGTACTGAGTTCAGTTCAGTGGCTAACAGAATATGTTCTCTGTGTTTTGTAATATTTACCCCATGGACAAAAGAAAACCATGGACCCTCAGTCAGATGTTCAGAGAAACTCTGATCTATGTAAGCATAAATTAGCTTCAGTTTCAATCTAAAGGGATTGTTTGGGTTGTTGTTTATTTTCTCTCCACTTTAAGGCATTTTCAAAATGGTTTCAAAAACATTGTTTTAAATCCAACATGTTACTTCTTCTGAGCCAAAACTGTGTGGCTGAACATTGAAGTTTTGGATGTGAGCGCTCTCCTCTGTAATTCCAGACCTTTATTCCATTCCACGGCAGATAGGGAGAGGATGTTTTCCTCCTCAGTGATTTTCTTCTGCAAACACCATGAATGATAAAAGAAACAGGACAGAACTGCATGGGCTGGCAGGTTCCAGTGAATCGTTCAGAGAGAACAGAGAGCGCGAAGAAAGATATTTATTTATGGGATTAATCAGATTAGGACGGGGACAGACAGACAGACAGACAGACAGACAGACAGACAGACAGACAGATAGATAGATAGATAGATAGATAGATAGATAGATAGATAGATAGATAGATAGATAGATAGATAGATAGATAGATAGATAGATAGATAGATAGATAGATAGATAGATAGATAGATAGATAGATAGATAGATAGATAGATAGATAGATAGATAGATAGATAGATAGATTAAAGCAGAGCAGACGGTGGTGAGACTTCGTCGCCCCTCTGTTTATTGGGCGCCTCCCTCTTCTTATCGCTGTACATGTGCAGGTTCTCTGTCAGAGGCGGATCTCATCTCATATCGTCTCATCTTCCACAAAAAGGAAAATTCAAGAGCCAAAGACGCAGAGCTGAGGGAAGAGCAGCACCAACAGCACATCACAAGAAAACATGAATCATATTTCATTTCACAGCAGATGAAATGTGATTGATGTTCGATAAGAAACACCCACCTGGTTTGGAGCTGATTATCTAAAAACACTGTTAAATGTAGATAGTGGAAAGTAAACTGACCCGACCAATTTCAAGGCAAAACGAAATAACTGCAAAGATTTGATGCAAATTCAGATTTGTCAAGGTTTCAGGTAAATAAAGCTGCTTGTTTCGTGTTAAGATGTCTGTTCTGAAATGCATCACACTTTATTGTGGTTCCAGTATGATTTATTAATTTTTGTAACAAAGTAATAACAGGGAGACCTGAATTAATTTCAAAAGAAGCTTTTTTATTCTGACCAAATGCATAATTATTTTACCAGAAACTCTTGTGAGACTAAATTAGTGAGCTGCACAAAGACAAACTTGTCACAAAAATCTGTTCTCTACAGAATAATTCAGGAATGGAATAAATGACCAAAACATCAGATTTAAAAAGTATACTTTCTTTTAAAAGAGCATTGAAATTGCATTTGTTTAATCCAGTTCCATGTATGTAATTTGTAGAATTGTATATTTTAATACTAAAATTATTCTTTATTTTTGCATGGATAATTTGGTGTTTTATCAACTGGAGCTCAGGAAGATTAGTAAGTACTTTGGTGGAAACTAATGGGGATTCTAATGAATAAACAAATAAACAAATAGCTTTGGATTAACAGCATGCTTCAAAATAATCTGAAATTAAAGCTCAGAGTAAACACCAGCGGTAATTAAAAATAACTCATGCTGATATTAAATTACACTCCCCTACCTGTGAAGATGGGTGTGATAAAAACAGCATGGGCACCTTTACGATTCATATTTTTTCTAATCAAAATAAATGTTTAAACATAGTGAGCATGTTTTCACCCTCATTCTGACCTCCCGTGGATTTATCACAGACAGTTGCTCAGGAAGGCATCTGGCTGGAGCAGCTTTTATTAATCTTCCTTTCTCTTAATTCTCTGACTCTGACGGCTTTAAACTGGATTGTCTTTCAGGTTCTGTTCAGACCCGATGAGTCCAGACAAACTCTGTGCAGGCGGTGACATCTCCGCTCCCCTCGGCTCTCACTGCACTGCCTTCGTCCAATTTACCATGAAAGGAGCCCCGACAGCCCCATAATATGACCTGCAGCTGCTGCGATTGAACATGGTCGACAACTCTGTGCTCGGGCTTCACACAAATAACCAGCTGGCTATCTACACAGGCCGTTTGGCCGCCTGCTACCCCTCGATAAGGTCCGCTGCCCAGGGAAAGAGTGGACAGGTCCACCTGGCAGCATTTTATGGTAAACAGTGCCCCCTGGTGTCAGTGGGAACAAAGCACAGTCCTTGAGCTGGATGAGTGATAAACCTCCCACCTCTGACTGCAGTCAGGTGGCGGCTGTAGTGTTGGACGCTGACTGCTGCAGTGTTTCCTCCTAAACTTGATGGCGGATGTGTTGTCTGGTGTTGCAGTTCCACATGCTGTCTCACGTCAGTCACAGTTATCTTTCCACAGCAGGCGGCTGCAGGGAGAGTCATTTTTTTCCCTCCCTTCAGATACTTTATCACAGTGAAAGCATGATTTGTCAAAGCTTTGGATGTGTTTGTTTGGAGGAAGAACAAAAAAGAAGCAATTTTTGCCAGGATGCATCATTTTCGAGCCTCGCAGGCATTTATTGTAATGAAATCAACGTCTTTCCTGGAAAATACAAATACCCAGTTATTACCTGCAGACTGGAAATGAATTAATTGAATCTGGACGAAATTGGTACATTTCTTTCTCCCAAAATATAAAAGATGAAAATATCTTAAGAATGGATCAGCTGAGAAAAAATAAAATCACAAAAAATTACTTGATAACATTTTTAAACCTGTCTTTTTTATCCTTTATGCTCTACTTGGACAAAAAAAAAATCATCAACTGAATGTACCTGAATATTTATGAGCTTCCTATAGTTACAGCTTGTAACACGTTATTTAACTCCAGCTGATGGAATGAGTTGGAGTTTTTTTAAACAACCAGAGGAAAAATGCTTCAGAACCATCAAATCACTGACAGCAAGCAGAGAGAATATCTAAGGAGATTCTAGAAAATTCTGGAATTTGGTTGAAAACTGTCCAACACATTATTAAAAACTGGAGGGACCAAGTAGCTCATAATGACAGAAAAATACTACATTGTTTCATAAATAATTCAGAATTTGAAAATGTTGCAGGTTTTGTTTATTCCACTCATCTGTGGGTTGAACTTTGTAGAATCATATTTCGCTGGCTTTACAGCAAATACATATTTTAGTTTGTGACATCAGTTTCAAATTCACAATTGAATTTACGTCTGGACTTTGACTAGGCCAATCTAACACATAATTCTGTATTGATCTAAGCAATTTTCTTGTATGTCTGGCTGGATGTTTAGGGTGAACATCCACCTGCAGCCTCCAACAGGTTTTCTTCCAGGATTATTCTGCATTTAGCTCCATCCATCTTCCTATCCACTGTGATAAGCTTTCCTGTTTCATTGTCGACTTTTCTTCTAGAGAAAAGGTTGCACCCAATTTCATTTCAGGGTTTCAGAGAAAAGAGGTCAGAATACAAATGCACTGCTTTGTGTTGGTATGTCTCATAAAATCCCCATAAAAACAATGAAGGCTGTAATGTTGAGCATGAATGCCTCTAGAAGGCCGGTTAAACTCTGCATTATATTTGCATAATATAGTTGCATTATAGTTGTTCGGTGAAGTCCTAAAATAGTGAGTAAAGTTGATATTCTACCCTTATTTAAAGGGTGGAGCTATTTTTCCCTCATTTCGCAGCTGGACTGCATGTTATTTTATTTTATTTATTTATTTATTTCGCCGAGTGTGACAAATTGGGGCCCTGGGCTCAGCGTTAACGGGAAGCAACACTATGGGATTGCATTATTCATGAGGACTGGAAATGTCGAGCTGTGATATGGTGTCGACCAGCTGCAGTCAGAATGTCAAACCGTTGGAGAGCAGGGCATCTCCGCCATCTGAGCCAGAGCCGATAAACAAGAAGCCGAGGCGCCGAGCTACAGCAGAGGGAACGTCAACACAGCTTTTACGACTACCACCAGCTTCATCAAAGAAGGGGAATTAATCAAATATATTGGACATTCTGAACATTTTGAAAATATGACATTTAGGGAAACAGTGATCTCTGGTGGTCACAACATGCCTTCTTGAACAAGTTAAGATAGATCTATAGATCATACAAAACATATTAATTACATAGCTTGGAAGCAAATGGAAAATGATTCTAAGAATACAGTTTAGCACATAATTCTATAAAACACTAGGAAGAGTATCAAGCAAATAACTGACAGCAGAGACAGCAGAGTACATTTCCACCAAAAACCTAAGACAATTTAATATCACATTTTTACAAGGAAAATTTATATTTTTCATCATCATGGAAAATGTCAATTTAAATGATTAAAAGCATAAATTTACAACATTCAAATAGATAATTTTCAGGTATTATAAAGTCAGAATTGTATAAGTAAAAATTTGAGATAATTAAGTCAGACATTTGCAATAAAAAGTGACAGAAGTCCTCCAAGGACTGAAGGGGTAAATGTAGAGATGCACATCAGGTTACTTTCCACAATGATTGAGACAAAGATCTGGGCTGGACATCAGACTCACCATGGACGCCTTGATGGGATCCAGAATATTCACCTCAGACCGAGAGGAAGAAACAGCACTGTGGCTGCATCAAGTCTGGACCAGAGATGTTCTGAAACCGTTTAGATCTACCTCTTAGATCTACATTTACCACCTCAGGACAACTAGTGTTTTCATCTTTACAGTCTTAGTAAACGTCTGAGATGAATGTATTTTTTTTCTTACAAATTTCTGACTTTACATAAGAGTATAATCAAATTTTAGTATCATAAATTTATGTCTTTAATTGTGGAAAATGTTCATTTTTTTCTTATAAATGTACACATTTTGAACAGTTTCCAAGATTTTTTGTTATAAATATGTAACTTTGGGAGTGAGGGGGTTTTTGGCATAAATTTACTCCTCCGGTGCCAATTTGTTTTTCTTGTACCAACAATGGCCCTAATTCTCAATCTTAGTTACTTGACCGTTTTAATCTGAACCTAAAAACAACTTTATTTTGTCTTTTTACATTGTGTGAAAAAAATCTGGTATGAAATAAAAAGTTGCTGTAAGTAATTTCAGTTAACTCCTTAACTGAGTTCAGTTAACTAATTCCTCTAAAAATATAAGAATATCTGGAAAGGTGTTGTAAAAGGACATCAGCAGTAATAAAAAGCTGCCCAGAAGTAATAAGCTTTGTACTGTAATAATTTGCAGCTTCTCTGCTTTATTAAAAATGAAACTGCTAATAACAAAAGCCAAATGAGAAATGGAGATGTGGGACCTGCTTAAAAAACAAGATGACAAAACAATACAGAGCAAGAAAATGAAACTGGGAAGGAAATGTTTCAATTCTGACACAATGTGGTCAGATAGAAAATTAGTAACGTAACGTTTTTCTCAGGGTGAAAACCCTGGAGGAAAAGAAAGAGAACATTTAAAACTGGGTCTTTATGCAGTATTTATTGATTCCCAGCTTCATATAAACTGGATGTTGAGGCATAAACATTTTACATTTGAACAAAAATATAACCAATATTTACAATTATTGTATTAAAAATACAAAAACAACTGATACGTACTCCACCAATTGTCTTTTTAAAAGACATACAGGTTAAAGTAGTACAAGAAAGAATGAAGAAAAGAAGTTCGTCACCAGCTAAATGTACACACCTCACTGACACCACACACCGAACGCAGTAGCAGTTCTACCTACTACACTTATCTTTATGCTTGTACAATTTTTGTGCAACTTTTTGTTTATCAAATTACGACTCGACCCGCTAATATGCACATTATCTTCAGAGTTGAATGAAAGTAAATGATGCACAACTGTGTTACAAACAAATGATTAACAATCAATCTGCAGCCGTTACAAAAAGAAGAAATCATTTAATGTGTAGTCACAGAACACAGTGGAAAACACTGCAGTCGTTCATGGTTTTACTCAGTCTGTAGCTTCCAGGACTGATCAATGTGATCAGTGTGATGCTGTGATAGAAGGAAACAAAACGTTCATTTTCTTTTCACAATATTCGAAGTGTGGCGATTGGCAGCTTTGAAAGAAAAATCATGATAATTATACTTCATATGTCGCCTTCTTCACCGGAGTCAAAGATAAAAACTAAACAAATGTAAATCTTGAGTCACTTCCACTGACGGCCAGATATGGAGGAAACTTTGATATACAGAGGCTGTTTGTAACAGACAGGAAGTATTTCTGAGGATGAATCTAGAAGGACAGCAGAGATGGAAACACATCCTCTACGACACGGTAACACACGGTGGGCCGAAGCCACAAACCGTCCAGAAAATAAACAAAAAACAACACAAAACTCTAACTTTTTAGTCTGGTTGTTCGTTTTAAAAAAAGGAGCATCAGAAATAAGGCGTTTCATCCCAGAACAGTTTGATTTGCATTGTGAACGACCGTGTAAAGACATGTCTGCAACCATGGCAATGTAAGGCGCTCGGACTTTCACAGGATGCGTGTTCAGGTTGGAAAACGGCCAAATCTGAATCAGTGGATGCTTTTATTTTTAAATATTCTTTCAACTTTACCTGATAATGCCTCCTGAAATGTGCACCACATGATCTCTCATTACCAAGACAAAAAAATGGAAAGATATTTACGTTTTAATCATAAATTCCTGGTTTTAGTTTAATTGTAGGGAGACGTCATACATGATTTTGAGTGAGTGTGCTTTTCTATTATCTCCCAAAGGTCAAAACTGTGTTGTGTTGCAACACAGAGGAGACGAGCTGCGACATGAATGCTTCGCTCATACCCTGGAAATCAAACCAAACATTACGATTGTGCTCAAAGTGCAAGAATTAAGAGTATCTGGTAGGTACAACGTGTTGCATGTCAGTATACTGCATGATGGTTCTCCAGACCAAGTCGCCTCCTAGCTTCAATTTTTAATTTAAACCAACAAGTGACACGCGTTCACACGTGAACAAGAGATAATACTGGATTTAAAGTTCAAACACTCCAACAACAGACGGGTTGATTCAGTCCAGGTTTCTGTTTTCAGCCCTCGAGTGCAATCATTTAAAGAAAAAATAATCAGAAATGGGAAGAAATCCAGAGGGAAGATGATGAAATCGTTCACTGTTTCTCTCTGTCTTTCATAAACAGTCTTGTTTTGATGTTCTTTAATTGTTCAGGTTTTCCTTTTCAAAAGAGAAAACGAGAAAGTGCAGATGAAACCCGACACGTCATGATTCTGCTGCGTCAACAGGTGGCTGTTTTCTGTCTCTCAGTTGTTTTTTTTTTAAAGTATTTTATTTGTCCAAAGTGCCAGGCATTTTGTCATTGTCTTTGACCTTCTCTCCGTCTCTTCTTCACAGTATTTTTTGCATGCAGGGTCATCAAACCCCCCATGATGCTTTAAGGCAGGGGAGGGAGACGAGGAGCGAAGAATCCACCGACTGGAGGAGGCAGGCACGTACGTAGCGAGTTGACGAGTCTGTATGTCTGTCTCTTTAATCCAGCCCATCTGAAGGGGCAGGGGGGCACAGGGGACTTCAAGTTCCTACAAATCAACGTCCACTGTTGCCCCTCAGACTGCAGACACCTGCTCGTCCTCTGTGGAGACAAAGACAAAGAGAGACAGTTACAGCACATCCTTTAGGTCTTAATTCAGATAGAGTAAAATATTCATATGGTATGTGACTCAATATTCTGACGTGTGTCACGTATTCCTGCAGCATGCATGTGCTTATTAATGAAAAACTAAAATACACCAATAAGTTTAACCTGATAAGAAAATAATCTAACTTAATTCTGAATGTACGACACAACGTAAACCAAGCAGGGCGTATGGAAATGTCTGATTTGGCCTTTCACCTCACTGTTCACAGTGTCCAAACTTTTTGCATTGCGGGCCAAACATGGCAACAAGAAGTCAGTTGGGAGGCCAAAATATTTTAAATTCAATGCTCAAAATAATTTTATTAATTATTTTTCTGATTTAGTGCTCAGCAATTAATTCAATATGCAATAATTTTATCAAAACAAACCAGAAAAGAACAGATTAAGGGAGGTCTGAAAAAACAGTCAGACATTTTCCTTAATAAAAACGGTTTTCTAACTGAATGTTAACTGTTTTTATTTTGTTGGTCTAGAGTTAAATTTATATGTAAACTTTTGTTGAATTTAGCAAAGTTTGCAAAAAACACTTGATTTTTGTGGGTGTGCCTATACCTAAGATAAATAATTCAAATGTATTTAAGAAGACTGCAGTTAATTGAAAGTCTCCGAATGGAAGGTCAAATTTGTATCATCCTTGAACTAATCAGGGAGCTACACAAAGGTTGCGTCCAAATTCAGAGAACAGCAATGAGACAAAGTCTGTCCAAACTCCTTTACCGATTTTAGTTGGCTGGAAAACTGTTTTTGAATGTTTTACTTGCAGAGTCACTATTTGTTTTCTTGTATTTTGTTGTAATTGTATACTGATAGAACAAAAATATCTTGAATTAACATTGTTAATAAAAATTAATCAAGCTACTTTTCTGCGTTTTTGGCAGATGAAAACAGCAGAACGACTGTTTTGCTCCTCCATATGTTTCCAACACTGCCACCAAGTGGAAGCATTAAGGTACTGCAGGCACCGTTTCTAAAGTAACTGTACTGTTGAGACTTTCAGCTTCTCTCTTTCCAGCAGCTCAATATTTACACAAATGATCAATAGTTCACTACTAAACCATGAGAAAAGTCCACTTATTGTAAAGGAGTGGTGTGCATGCTGGAGGTGCAGGCTGGTTAAAGTTCGTAAAGGTGAAAACAGATGATTGCCCACAAGCTGTAGTTGTGTGAGAAGAGAATGAGAGGGAAGCGGTGACAGATAGGAATCATGCTCCATGACCTGTTGTGACCTTTACAGTAAGCAGAGGGATGGACTCTGCTGGTGCTGGGGGAGGGTCCTGGTGTTTGTTTCTGTTCACATGCAGCCTCAGTGAGAAGAAACTGTTTACCTGCCATGTGGGGGGCGGCCCTGCCTGCTGACCCCTCACACCGTCACGGTCTGGGGGCCTCAGGCGTGTGTCGGGCCAACGGTTTCCTCAGAGCCACTAGTTTGGGAGACAAGGACTCACCCTCCTCTTCGTCGTCGGGTTCTTGCTCGTCTGCGGGGGAGCGGGTGCGGTGGAGGCTGCCTCCCCGGTGTTTGGCGGCCTGGTGGGCCTGGTGGGAGTCGGGCGACTGGGTCACCATCCGTGAGCGCTGTAGAGCCGTGGTGTAGTCTGGCGGCCGGCGACTCGAGTGGGTTACCGTCGTCGTGGGTACGGGCGGGGGCGGGTGCTGACCCTCGGCGAGGTCTGAGAGGGTCAGGGCGGTGTAGCCGGGCGGAGTCGGAGGGGGCTCCCGGTATCGGCCCTCTTTTCGAGCTTAGGGGACACAAAGGTAGTGACATGGTAATGCCTTTGAGTATCAGCTGACGATCGATTTCCCAGAAAACATTCAACACATACAGACGAGGTTTCTGCAGGCTTCACCAACTCAAACTTAAGGCTTTTAAAAACTATTTAGGACCATTCAGAATTAAATTTATAGCAGTGCCAAACTTTTTTGCACAGAATGCACATATCATGGTGCAGTTTGGCAGCAGAAATGACCGAGTGGCCAAGACCAGGCCAAGGACCAGGACCCAAGACCCAAGTCCAGGACCAGGATTTTAAAGCAAAGCTCAGCGAAGTGTTGCTAACAGAGACAACCTCAGAAATCTCATCTCGGTTAAGAAGAAAAAGGACCGGAAACTTTCTAAGCTGCAAAAATGTATGCAACAGGAGTCCCAACAGAAACAGCTTTGGTATACTGCACAGTACAAGTTTCTGTTCTTATTCAAACCTCTGTGCTGCAAAGCAACAATACTACTCTAACTTGAGAACAGATGAGCAGTGCTTTCTAAATAAAGTTTGGATGACTGACAGGACAAGAACCAACACTCACAAAGAAAGGCTTTACCCCCAGCTGTGATGGGTGATGGAGACGGCCGGCCGAGCTGCTTGGCCTCCTCCGACCCGGTGGATGTGATGCTACTTGTCTCTGCGTCTGCATTTACGTCCTTTCCTCCTCTCCTCTTGATCGTCCCTGTGTCTCCTTCTGATTCTTCTCCCCAGTAGGCGGCTGAGGATGAGGAGGAGCTGGCCGATGCCCAGCTGCCCCTGGCCTGCGCCGCCCACAGCGCCGCCGGACCCCCTAGCAGCGCCTCTGATGCCGAAGACAGCCCTCCGATGCCGAGCTCCCAGCTTCGGCCCTGCTGCATGTTCTGAATATTGTCATGGGAGCCAGAGGAACAGGAAGTCCAGGAGCCGCGGCCACTGTCTGCAGCATCCAGAGACACGCGATCTCCCTGATCCTGAGTCAGTTCCTCTGAGCTGGGCGAGGAGAGGACAGTGGAGCAGCCGGCGTAAATACCCCGACAGTCCTGCATTGAAGAATAGGACCTGAAACAGACATTAATAAAAAAATATTAATGACTTTACTTCCACTTTCCCGACATTTTTCAAACAAAACATTTGGTTACCGTACCCCAGACTGTACTGATCAGGGTCGGTCGTGGCTCTTCTCTCCAGCCGAGGCCCCCCCATGTGGGATTCGCCAGCTCCTCCAGAGTGACGGAGTCTCCGCTCCTCCTGCGCCATGTCGAAGGACGAGTTACTGACCAGGCTGGAGCGGGACGAGATCTCGCTGTGGCCAGAGTCCGAGTAAGCGTCGCCTGACCTGCCGTAACCTGGACCGACGCAGAGAGAGAAGATCAAGACGTTAAAAGTACGTAGATGTATGACTGAATTAAAGAATATAATTACAACACATGTAAAGTCTGATAGTGAAAAATATTCATGCTTCCCTTTCTGCATTGAAAAGAAAAAATATGTAATTTCAAAGTGGGGCAGAGAAGCAATATTTTTAAAATTAACATATTTGTAATGAATCTAGAAAAAATATAATTTTGTGATATGAAGCACAAAAAAGTAAGTGGGTTAAAATTTTGCAAATAAAATTTTTTTTAGCTTAATATTTGTGTACAAGAACTTTCTGGGACAAAGAGTATGTCCTAGTGATAATTTTAATAATAATAATGCAATAATTTTACTGTATTTATTGATTTTCAGTGATGAAGATAGCGACAACACTGTAATCCTGGGCTGTTTTAGAGAAATTATTTTGGTTTCCGTCAACATTTTATTCTTAAGTCAGTTTCATACACCCAGAAGTAAAAGTAGTTTGTTTATCAGTAAATTATTCAAAAATCTGATTGGTGCATCTCTATTTGAAAATAGTGCATGCAAAAATATCTTATTGTCTTTGTTGCAGTAGGAATCTTTTCTAAAAGATGTATCACCTCTGCAAGCAACATTTTAAAAGATTTACCTATTAGGCTCAGATGAAATGGGGAATAAAAAAGATTCTGGGTTTCACCAACACTAAAGCCAAACTGGCTGAACTTAAAAAAAAGTTAAATACTGACCCTTTTTTAGTTATTTTCTGTCTTTACTGAATATATTAGTACCATAACTGATAAAAAAAAAAGCCTTATTTTGGAATAAATTCCCAGATGTCATGGCTGTAGGAAACAGGAGCGCTATAAATCAATACAGCTAGCAGCCACCAGGTGGCATGAGCGGTGCACAGCGACAGAGAAAGAGCTCAAAGGGTTGAGTTAGGGTGGTGAGGGGTGGGGGTAGATGTTGGCTTACCCTTCTTTGGTGAGCTCTGGGGGGAGGTGGGCGGAGAGGAGAGCTGGGAGGAAGCGTTGGACATGGTGTCCTCTGGCTGCCTCCGGTGCCTTTCGTTCCCCTCCTCAGACAGAGACAGGATCTTCTTCAGGGACTGGGGCGAACTGGTGCCTGTGGACATTTTCAATAAAACAAGCATAATTAGCATGAGGAACACGGCCATTTCCCCGGGGGGGGCGGGGGGGGAAGGGGTCAGGCTGCATTGTCTGGGATTTTCTGCTAGTTGCTTGTTGGGAGGCAGCCTCTAGGTGGCAGCATTGTTACAAAGAAAAAGCTACTTTTACTGTTTGGAAAACTAAACCATGCAGTGAAGAAAACACAGATTTTTCATCTAATTAGAACCTCCCTAAATGTTACTAGTTTAACTGTAGCAGATATATCTCATAGAATCTCTGAATAGACCAGTTGCATCAAACACAATTTAACACCTAAAGACTGAAAGACAAATGTTAATGATTTTCCTACCAAACGGTGGTAGATCCTTGACTGGCACTCTTTTCCGGGATGGGTAGAGTGCCACAGAGGGAACTTGCAGGACCTGGTTTCCTTTGGCTAACTGGCCCCGCTGCTGACTGGCTGCTCTGGGCACGACCGGGGAAGTGTCAGGTCGCTTCCCACCAGCATTCTTGGGTACTGAGGATGTAAAAGCAGGAGTTAATTTTTATTTCTCTAAATCAAAGAATTCTCATTGGGAATGTGGGTGGGAATGTTGACATGGACAAACTTTTATTGCTGTTTTAACACCAAAAGAACTTAATCTTCAATTCTTAGATTTTGTTTTTTGATTTACATTCTTTATGTTGCAGATCATCTAGATGTGTTAGACTTTTTAAATGGCAAATATTTTATGTCGACCACTTAATGGCTTGCAGATATAAATCAAGTATTATGCTGACTAGAACTGGGTAAGTAATAACATTAATTTTTGTGACCTAAAAAGACATTTTTCCCCTCCACCTTACCGGATATGTTATCATACAAATGTTCACTCTACAAACTCATAGTCAAGCTGGACACTTTGTATTATGAAGAGATGGCCCAATTTGGTTTCAAATGTATAGTCATATTTTTTCTGCACATTTGTATGCCTTATTGTCACTTTTCTTTGTTCAAGTTTTTTCTTTTTTTAAATATTTTGTCGTTTCTTGGTGAAAATAAATACACAGCTGTCATGCAATACAAGCCTGAACATGATTGAAAGAAAAAAGGATTGTATATTCCCATTAAATTTACAATTATAGCACCCAAGCATGTTTAAGCATAGGGAATGTTTCAATGCCACACTTATAGTATAACAGTGAGAGCTATGCTTACATGTGCTGATTGAGGGTTCACACTGTAGTGAAAATGTCTGAAGGCTCTCCTCGTTGGTTTCCAGACTTAGGTTGGACAGATACTGCTTGACCTTCCTGGCCATCTGGGCGTCTTCATAGAGCTTTTTGGCGTTGAGGAAGGAGCTGCGTCGAACCCGCTTCTTGTGGCCACCTGTCTGGCTGACGTCGAGCACGGCTGCATTGGCGCTGCCCTGACTTAAAGAGCTGGTCAAGTACACACATGTGTACGCAGAACAACAAACAACACGGAAAAGGGAATGTGGGGTACAGACAAACAAATAGAAAAAGGGACATAAATGATTAATAAACTGTCTTAAAGACCTAAATAGTATTTTATGGGGGTCAGATTGTTAAACTCTAGTGGGATTTGTGGTATTTTAACTGAGACATGCAGAAAGCAGCTTTCGTTTTTTTTCCTCAACTTGAAAACATTCCAGTCATTCCAGGCAGCAGGGGGGTGAAGAGGACCGACAGCTTGAGTCAAACAGCAGAGGAGTAAAGAGGGCGACTACTGTACAAAGTCATAGTTTACATTTCTGTGGCTTGAGTAAGAGTTGGTCGCAATCGTAGTAAAAGCTTTTACTCGTGGTGCAAAACGAAAAAGCAACACGACAGCTGCCTGTGGACAGAAATGTACAAAGTTTCATGGAAACATTTGAGTAATTATGTTGTCAAGATTTATTTTCTCAGATAAGTTTCCTTTGAGATGATTTTATCATAGAGAAAAACAAGCTTATAATTACAATATGAAAACTGCATTTTAAATGACAATTACGAATGACTGAAATGTGACGCACTGTTTCCCATTAAACGTTCTACAATGTATAATTTGACCACAAGAATGTAAAGAATGAAAAATATGAATACTATGAATCTCTCATGAAGGATAAAACTGAAGGAAGTAAAACTCTAAAACTGAGACTGCATGCAGTTGAAAAACAACATGACTGAAGGTGACATTTGCTATTATACACCCAGCAGTGACTAGTGTAACCTTTCGTTAGCAAATGTGACCTTTGTTACAGTCAGTACATTCAGTATCCTGAGGTTAGTGTCAGGCAGAATAAGTGGGAGGAACTCAAGCTGGTTAATAAAAAACAAGGCTTTAGAAAAGAAGCAAAGCAGAACAAAAAGTTTGCAGATATACAGGCTACGTTGCAGGGAAGGGTAAAGATTTTGTCACCAAACTTACCCTAAACTTCTCCATTTCTTCTTCCTAGAATTTGGGATGCCACAAACAGCAGCATGGGGGAGGAGGGCAAAGGGTTTATGAGCAAAGAGAAAGAAAGGAGACAAAGCTTAGGACAGAAAAGACCACCAAGATCACCAAAGAGAAGCAATTACACCAAACACCCACATGAAAGTTGGCAGAAAGGATATTCAGTGACGACACTCCATTAAGAAGACATCATTGAACAAAGACTTGCTTTCACAGAAGCTCTGAGCACTTCGTAACGTTTAAGGAAACAGTTGCTCGAGAAAACATTTGCCAAAAAGAACAGCTGCTTGAAAGAAAAGCGTGATGCAGAAACTTGACCGAATCTAAGTGGACCGACTGACCCCACACGGATGGTTAGTCAGTGGAGTGCTGATTACTGGTCCTAAAGGGGAGGTGAGGACTTCATTATTACTTCTGACTTTAATTGATAGATTTTCCTTACCTGGTCCGGAACATAAGAGCAGGGTCCATGTTGACCGACGCCATCCGGCCCACGTGACGGATTTCTTTGGCAATCATCCTAAGCTTCTCAAAGTTCACCAAACCGTCCACTTTGGAGTCATTGCCTGTGAATTCAATACATGAAATGTATGTCAGTCACTGGAGAATTATAAATATAAGAATGTTTGTGGACAACAGGTCTGGATTTATGAAAACAAACTACCATGAAGACCACAAATAACCAAACAGCTACCACAGCAAAACTGTTAAGCTAATGCTAGCTTTAGACTTCTCATATTAGCTTACCTAAACCATCATTTCCCAACTATTTTTAGTTTTTTTGTTAATATAAAGGCTTATTTTCATTTTTCATAATAAAAATTGTAGTTGTTGGTACATTTTAACAGCTTCACAAGGATTGAGAAAACTGTACTTGCCAAAGCCAAGCTAGCATGGCTACCCTAGCTTAGCACTAACTTCAGTTTAACTAGTTGTAATCCATTACGTGTTTAAAATTAACTTTGCTTACATTTGAGTTTAAATACATAGTAAATAAAATAGTCTCTATATTAAATAAGTCAGTAACAAATTTATGAGCATTTCATAAATCTTCTTTCATAAAGAAGCTGTCATAATGTCAACAAATCTGCTTCTTTTATTTCAGTTTAGGAACCTCTGGTTTTAAATAACTGAAAATAAAAATGTTTTATTACAGCTTAGAATGTATTTCTGAGAAATTTGTGGTTATTGTAGAAATTTATTAAAGCAAAATTAATTAGGTGTCGGTCCTTCTACACATTTGCCATTGCACTTTTAGTATTTATGTACTTTATGCTGCACTTTTGTTAATGCATAACAGTCTTCAAGACATTTTATTCACATTTTGACAATGGAAGATTGAAAGTAATGTTTGTAATTACTCTATATTGCTCTGTAAGAAAACATTCTTGTGTAATTTACATAAATATTTTCTACAAGCAGGAGATCCTATTTTAAAACTGTTAGCTGGCCCAAATGTAGATCAGAACTGCAATCAATTATAAAAGGTGAAAATAGCTTGTAATATAAAATTAGTCTTCTGCCATGTACCTTCATGTAGGAATGTGAGGTCCTTCTTGATAACTGGGAACAGGGGAATGATTGGTGGCTGAAGGTTCTGATTGTTGAGAACATTCCTGTACTTGGCCATATTTCTAGAGGGGTCAAAGAGATCCTGCAAGTCCCCAAACAATTTCTCATATTTGCTTGGCAATTTTTCCCATGTTCCCCTCAGTCTGGAAACTGGAGCCAAGTTCAAGCCACTGCAAGAAGAACCACAATTAGTCAAATGATGGAAGAATATAAGAAAATATATGTTTATACATAACATTTTCTTTGTCTAACCTGATGATGGCAAACATGGAGTTGAAGTTCTTGCACTCTCGACAATGTAGAGCAATCTTGATGAAATGCTTTATGATCTTCATGCGCTTGAGCTGGTTGGGTTCCCGTACCACCTCGGTTGCCACCCAGAAGGTCTCATGGTTGATGGACTCCTCGAAGCGCTTGAGGCTGACCGAGCCTGTCTTGGAGCGCAGCTTGAACAGGTCGTCGATGTATTCGGTGGGCTCGATGGCACAGAAAAGTTCAAAGGCTCTCATGGAGAGCTGGGTGGCCACCTCCACCGTGCTGAGCTGCAGCAGAGCGATCTGGCCTTCTCGTAGGAGGTCCTGCGCGTCTTCATCAGAGCACAATGTCTCCGTCTCCATATTGCTCTTCAAGTAGTATCTTTATGGCAAAAAAAAATTAAGTTAAATATAATGAGAATTTATGTCAGAGGTGCAAAGAGTAACCAAAAATTGTACTTGGGTGAAAACAAAACGTAGCTTTTCAAGAATTACTCAAGTAAGAGTAAAAAAGTATTTGTTAAAAAGAGAAGCTTTCCTCTTTCTTAGAGTTTGTCAAATTTAAGACATCTTTACCTGCCACTTAGCTGAATCCTGTCAGCTAGTTTGGAAAGCTGGTCTGGTAAGCGCCTCTGCTTAATGACGCCCTCCGGTGTGACAGACACTTCACATAGTGAATAAGCCTCTGGCGTTGCAGTCAGAGCAAACTCCCTGATAGCCTGGGCCACCACCTCTTTAGCCGTTGTGTCCTTCCCAATCATGATATACCGAGACTGCTGGTCCGCCTTGAATACTCGTAGCACTTGGTCTGACATATCTACAGACATAAAATTATTGCTTTCAGGCAAACATCTACATTATTCTGGTTAAAAACAGAAAACACCAGAGATTGTTGGTTTCTGAGTGTTCAAGAGAAAGAAACACCCCACAGATTTAAAAACCACCACATTCACCATTATGACACCCAAACCAAAGGTTAAAAACTGGATTTTTCTGCATCATCTCACCATTTAAATCACCTATTTGTCGCCCCAAAAGATGTGCAACTGATTTTGGATGTCTATTTACTAGATCACAGCTGTTAAGAGATTCCTGAATGACAGAGAAGAAATGGCTGAGAAGGAGAATAATGAGAGAAAGTACTCACTCTGGATGACTGTTACTGAAATAATAAAACAAATGATGGAATTAAGTTGCTATGTACTGTATATGCTGAGTGTTTACCCCTATTAAGACCTACAAAATATTATGAAAACACTGCATTTCACTAAATTCACTTAAAATTAAATCTGTGCAAAAGGAATACTTTTCAACTATTTTGAAGAAAGTATTTCCTTGGCAGCCCATGCTATACTTGGCTGTCTGATATCACTTAGAGTGGCTGGAATAAATGCTGTGAATGCCAACTGTACATTCAACCTAAAAGTCTGAGATTAATCGATCAAGGTTTTTCTGACTGACTCAAATATTCTGTTTTCTTTGAGCTCTGATGGACTATTCAAATTATTCTTCCAATTAGATCAACAAATAAAAAGAAAATAGTGTGCTGCTTTTGTTTACAGTCATATTCAGAAAATTAGAATATGCATTCTGATTAAATTAGTTTATCAAAGTAAAAGTATATTTTAAAAACAAAAACTTTTAAGCAGGTATTAAACATACTTTCTATTAATCCCATATTTCTGTATTAAAAAAATATTTTTTATTGGACATGATGTTATTAGCAGTAAGGCGAAAATCATTATAATTAACAGAAACAAAGTTATTCACACTATGAATTTCGACATGTTTGAGCTCATGTTCCTCAAAAATTAGCATCAAATTAGATGCCATTGAGTTTGAGTTTACAGACTGAAAATAGTACCAGATCATAAATTTTACCAATTTTCTGAATGATGCAACCATTTTGCTATCATCTGATTTGCTGATAGGAGATCAGAGCTCATCATGAAAAGAATAATTCAGCAGATTGTAATCTCTGGATGATTTATTTAAGTTTTTTTTTTTTTTTTTTTTTTTTACCAAAGGTCACAGAAAAACTTTAAAGAAAAAAAAAACAACGATTTACTGCAAGTGGTATCGTCACTGCAACACTGAACAATACTTATGCTACAGCTCTATTGACTTTTTAGTATATTCTAGATATAAAAATAAGATTTCTGGAGGAAACATACAGCAAAAATTTTAAATAAATCCCTCCTGCTCATCTTGATCCCCTCCAGAATTTAGTTTTAAATCATGGTGCACGCGCTAAACCTCAAAAGTATTTAAAGGATTTATAAATACACACACTGACGCCACTGAGTCAAAGTCTCACATTGAGCCCCACAGTGTGTGAATATTCACCAGGCTGGTTGTTGAAGTCGAGAATGCGGTGGTGTGACTGCAGGAGGTCCGGGTTCGACGACGACAGGTTCCCACTGACCGGCAGAGCTGCTGGGATCTGCTTGGATGGCTTCATCCCCACTATACTGTCATCCTGTGATTGGCCTACACAAACGTCGCTATGGAAACAAGAAAAACAGAGGGAAGAAGGTGAGAGAGCAGTTCTGTCACCAACAAGCAGAGGGAGACATTTGTGGTGAAAACTGCAACCTATTTTGAGTGTTTAATGTATTTGAGAGTAAAAATATGTTTTGATTTATTATTTTCAAAATGTCAAATCTCTTACTTGTACGGTTTGGGGGGCAGGATGCTGGTGAGTGTCTTATCAAAGATTTTTTTCAGCTTGTTGCGGCCTCCCACTGTGTTGCTCTTGGCCTTTTTGCTGGCCTTCTCCAACCCCATGACCTGTTCCACGTCCACCGCCAGGTCCGGTATGGAGTAACGGCTCCCCTTCTTAATGTCCCCGATTTTTGGTAGATGAGGCGCACCGTTCTTCCTGTCATGTTCCTCGTCCCCGTCCAACTCATGCTCATGTTCTGGCCGTGTTAGCAGCTCCTTAAACACTGAATGGAAAGCAATGAGGTCAAAAGATTAGCTGCCTGAAAAGGTTACATTTTATTTCCAAGAAAGACTAGATTAATTATTAATAGGAGACATTAAAAACTTACCTAAAAGATTTGTTTTCACAGTTATGGATAAGTGGGTGTTGTTCTTTAAAATCTCATTGGCTTTGCTGAACTGGACAGTCTCAAAATTCTGTCCATTTACCTCCAAGATCTGCAGAAAGAACCAGAACCAATAAATCAGAACTTTAACATAATTAGAAAATGCAATTTTTTAAACATCATAATAAAGTCACAAAGACCAGAATTTGCTTTTTCCAACTGAGAACCTTAAGCTATCAGTTAGCTTTTCTCATCAAGAAGAAAATCTTAACTAAGATGCAGCTGATCTCAACGTATGCATCATGTGGCTTTTAGATAATTGAAGCAAGCTGAGAACAACAGTTACAGTATCAACACACTGACACTAATCCCTAACCCTTTTTGTCCTACTATTACAAGCATAAATATCTCAAAATTGCTAAAAGAAAAAAGAAAAAACAAACTCCCATGCCCTAGAACCATTGAACCATGAACTTCAATTGAAGGTTTGGGGCACAAAGAGTCTAGATGAGTGAGGAGCAAAAGATGTAAGTATCACATTAGAAAAGGTTGATGCAAATAACTTCTTCAATTTTGCAAAAACAAAAACAAAGTAGGTAATTTTTGGAAAAAATGTTCTTTTCTAAAAAGCCATTTTATTACAGCTCTTCTTAATGTCAACATCTGACTTAATCACGCTTTGCGTTTGCACTTCAAACTAATAGATGAAATCCGAGTAACTCGCATCTTCTGTTTGGCAAAAATGTTAAAAGTTTGCTAAAAATTTGCATTACAATTAGATAATTAAACATAGATTATGAAATGTCATATACAAGCTGTAAAATGTCTGAGATGCTCTGAGAGCACCAACCTGCAGAGCCTAGATCTCTTTGTCTGCAACATATCCCGATTCTGTGACAACTAAAATAACACTTAAGCTGTGAGTTTGAAGGTCCTGAATCACAGGGTGAAGTGGGTAAAACATGGTAAGTGTGACTGGTGTAAACAGGGTAAATGCTACCAAGTAAGACAGCTTTTCTGCTTCCGTTTGGGAGAAACAGCTGCAGAGGATGTTTGGTGTCGAGAGGGCTTAACACACACCCAGACACTTGTGAGATGGTTTCGAGGATTAAGAGCCTTTGCTTACAGCTGAGAGGCCTGCAGAGTGTGAAACTGGCTGGGATGTCAAGTTGCAAGGAGAAAGTCTACAGGGTGCCTGCAGCTACTGGAGAGTTCAGTTTAAGACTTCTCAAAGGGAAGCCTTTTAATGCCAGTTAGGTCATAATACAAAACCAATTTCACAAGAAAAATGAGCTTCAAGTGGAAAAAAAGATCACTTTGACTGAAATTGTTCTGCACAGTTGTCAAGAGAAAGACATTAAAAAGCTTTTGAGAATGCCAGAGGGCTAAATAAACCTGGAAACTATTCAAACAAAAACCACAACACAACACAGACTTCACCAATGTCTTTGATGTGAAAGTCACCTGATCTCCACGCTTGAGTCCGGCCTCTGCTGCCTTGCTCCCTGGCTCCACGGTATCAATGAAGATGCAGAAACCTTTCTCTTGACCTCCGAGGAGGGTGAAGGCCAGAGGAGAGTCTCTGGACGGCTTGGTCAGCGTCACCAGCCGTGGCTTGGCTTTAGCAGCACACGCTATGTTTAACAGTCTGAGGTGCCCGCACATTTTCTGCAGAAAAAAACAAAAAAGAAGCGGGGATTAAAAATATAACAGAAATATGGATTTCTCTCATTTTTCATTGCATTTGTTGAAGAAATGTACCTCCTTCTCCAGATTGCTCTCAAACTCCTCCAGAAAGTGAGTCATGGCAGGGTCTCCCTCGAAGTCATTAAAGTGATTGTTTACCCACAGCAAGACTACCCGTGTAACCTGAGAAAATCACATGACCGGCACTTGTTGGTATCCATGGCAACAACTTTACAGGGTACCAAATTCAAAACCAATACAGAAGCATTTTATTCTAATCAAAATGTTAATTAGGAGGACAGCTCCGCCCTGCTGGCCGTACCTTGTCCCTGAGACTTGGGTCGTGAAACCATTCCAGGAGCTTCTTTCCCACGACCATGGGGCTGGAGAGGAAGGTCCTGTAGGTCAACAGGAAGTCCTCGATGTAGGTAGGATCCACCACCGAGTGCTCCTCCACCAGGTGCATGGTGAGACGCTCAGGCGTGCCCTGATAATCCAGAATGACGACAGAAGTTTACAAGTCGATCGTGCAAAACTTGAACGTCTGCAGAAGACAGTAGAGGTGTCACCTTGATGACAATATGTCCTTTCCTGGTGCCGGTACGATCCAGTTCACGGTGTTCCTTCACCATGACGATTTCTCCTTCCTCCTCAACCTTCTGCATGTTCTTCTCCACCTGGTTGAGGATGCAGCAGTAGTCCTGCTGGGCTATGCATACAAACTGAAAGAAAGGAGGTGATTCACTTTACCACAGTAGGAGATATTTCTACAAATTAACAAAACAAATGTTTTATTCAGCTTAATGATTTCTCTACATATAAGGGGTTACTACTCCTGCAAGCAACTTTCTGTGTCATGAGTGCAAACATTTCAGCACAAGTGGGGCACAGTGGGACATGATAATGCAGGATGACAGGCCTCCTGCCAGGTGTTGCACACTGAAATGCAAAGGAAATGGAGCTGTTCATGCTAGCAGAGTGTGACAGATCAACTCAAATTAGGGTTCCAACCTGGCAGTCGTCCACCTTGGTCCTCATGATGCCTTTCATAAATTCCTTCTCCATGGTTGGAGACACACCGAAGCTGTTCCCCATGCACAGCATCTCTGTCCGACTGTCGGGGTAGGTCACCTCCACTGAGCCGTTCAGGATCACCGACCATGAGTCCAACTGCAGCCAGAAAACAGGAACAACTTCAGATTTCATTTCAGGGCTGAAACAATTACCTGTGATGAATCGATTACTGAAATAATCAACTAATTTAGTAATCAATTTATTGTTAACTGGGAATTGGCTAAAAGAACACCAAGTCATAACTGTACAAAAAATATATACATTTTGCACCTAAGATTAATAAACCTTTATTTTTAAGCATGTTCAATTTGAGTGTCAGTAAGTCAAGGGCTGTGTTGATGTTAGAAGTATATTTTTACATACATTTGAAGATGCTACAAATGTATCGGACACAAAAGAAAATTCTATTTTTGCATTTTAGGCATGAAAAAGTTCATTTTCTTTTTGTATAAAATAGGATTAAGTGGTAAAATGAAAAATCTGTAAAATGTGGCCATTTTTTATCTCTTCAATTGTGTGAATAATCGATTACTAATAATAGCTAGTATTTCAGATTAAGCAGAAAATTGTCTCAGAACTTCCATTTAATAAATATGATTTCCAACAAAAGTAAATGCAGAAACTATACGTCCACATTATTCAAACATCTTGTTTGCTTCCACAGAGAAACTACAGGACTCAAGAGGAGAAAACATGACGCTAGGTTTGGTTTCTACTATTAAAATTAATTTTAAAATTCTTTACAAACTTGTTTTCTAGTCATAATCCCTGTTGACTGCTGCAGTCATCTCTTTCCCATTCTTTTCACGGTATGTGTTTTAAACTAGATACATAAATTATGGAGAAACCAATTCAATACATACAACATGCTCAGATTAATATGTCTTAAATTATATTTATTTTATTTTCAATATTACATGCTGTGCATACTTATAGTTTTTAATTATTGCTCTTTTTAAGGTTTTATTACACAATTGTTTACTATTTTTAGGGTAAATTTAATGCTAATTTATTCTATGAACTGATGTGAACAGCACTTTGACTTAATTTAGATATAAGAAAGAAGCTTTATAGGTTTGTTTACCTACAAACTGAAGCGATACATGGTTGGATTTTCAACAGCTGGTGTCCCTTAATGAGTCAAAGCCATTTATCAAAAAGAAAGCAGAATAACAGATGGTTTCTTGCTCTCTTCTGTGGGAAGAAGCTATCTTAAATGAGCATTGTTGCAACCACTGCATGCTTGATGTAGAGCAAAAAATACATATTTTTAGTGAAAAAATATGGCATTTTACACAAATTCATCCAAATCTGACAACCAATAATAGCAACAGTATGCTTAAAGCCTAAGTTCTCTGAAAGCATTCATTTACTCTTGAATCAAGCCCTTCGAGATAAATTCTTTATCCTTTTGTTCAAGTGCAATGCATTGAAAATATGCAACCCAAACCAAATGCTTGTTTAGCTTTGGGTGCCTCAGGGAACCTAGAATGACCCCGAGATAAACTACTTGAACAATTCAGGGTTAATAGAGCAGAAAAAACATCCAATAGAGGAACAAAGATCTGCTGGTGTGTAGAGGTCAGACTGACACAGAACATAGAATAAAAATGCAGCAACACAAACCTCTTCTCCATCATTGAGAACGATGGTGCCGGCTCGTTCCACCACGGCGAACACCATGACTGCGCAGAGCTCCCTCCTCACCGACATGGTCATGTTAGCGAACGCTGGCAGTTGATGCATGAACTCCAGTAATTGCTCTGTGAAGAGGGACAAAAAGAGAGGACGGGATGTTCAGAAGAAAACCATCAAACGCTGGAAGAGGTTTGACTCCTGGATGGGAGAGAGAAAGGAAGCAGAGCTGCTGGTCAGCGTGCTCCAGCACCTCCCCTCCACCGAGACAAGAAGACCTGATCGTCACCACAATCATCATGGAGCCAGCAGAGGAATCCCTTCGCACAAAATATCAATTCTATTGATATAATCATCTGAGGGAGGCCAAGAATAAAGGCCGACTAATCACACTGTGACTTTTTGAGATTCTACTACTCATCATTCCTTCAAGCTGGATTAAAATCAGAAAAATTCCTAAGAACAACTGAGAACAGTTTATTTTTTAACATGCATAACCAGCTATCCAACTATGCTAACAAGTGCAAAGCATCGGCGGGTTCCCAGTGACAAGATATGCTAAGGCAGGGGTGTGCAAAGCATGGCCCCGGGGCCTGTTGTGGCCCTCACCTGCAGTTTAAGAATGACACAAATTTATTTATTAAACTTTTGATTATTAATCAGTCTAAAATTACTATTGACATAATTTTCTTACAATGGAAAATGTTAAGTACAACATAAAAGTATTTGTATTTTTACAACCAAACTTTTATTATAATCAGCATAGAAAGATTTTGCTTTAAATTAGGGCAGATATTAACTTTCTCATATCAGCTTGTGTACAACTCTAAAAGGAGCAAAATGAAAATAATCACTTAGGAGCAGGATCATTATTTCTTTTTATTTAAAATAAAAGCATTCAGTTCACATCATGCATCTTCGGTTTTTAATATTTGTGGAAATATAGTAAAAATGTTCATCAGAATCTCTAATCAGTCTGTTTTTAACTAGCTATGTGCATTTTCTCCATAGTGTTGAGCTACACCTACATGGATGCCAGTTTTGTTCTTTAACATATCTATCCAGGATGAAGCTTGTAATACTAATTGTAATATTTTAAAAACAGAATGAAAACTAAAATGAGTAAACTCCACATGTATAATTGCTTAAAAGCCGTAATTATTCTCTTGTATTACTAATGACAGTCAATGAAGAAAAACGTCCAGAAAATCTTCCGCCTGGGTCTGGACCAGCAGCAGTCTAGTGCACCGGCTGACCTAGGCTTGGCATGGCAACAGCGTTGTGTGTGAAGCTGCGATATCGCTGAAAGTTTAATGCACTGGGAGAGGTGAGGCGAGAGGATGTGCTGGAGTGACCTAGAAAAGCCTCACGGCAGAGGGAGGGAGGAAAGGGGGCGCAGCAGGGAGATCAGCGGATGGAGAGAGGGGGAAGGGCTGGCGCTTGCTCCTTCTCTCTCTGCATCCAATGCATCATCCTCACCCAAAGTCCACATCAGCTGCTAAGCCCCGACCGACTCTGTGTACTTCGTTTTTTAAACACGCCTATCATCAGAGCTGGAGTTGAGTCATAGCTTTAAGGGATATGATACGAAAAGCCTGATGTGGCTTTGAGAGTTACTCGAAAGCCAACATCACAGCCGTGGATGTTTACTGTGGCTCATCTGAATAACAAGTGGCTTTATTACGAACTGGGAAAAGGAGATGAATGCCTGGGATACCAAAAAACTTAATTAAGAACATCTAATTAAGTGTTTAGATGTGCTCACTGATGAATATTTGTCATGGAAATCTTATATAAATCACATAAAAATTAAAATAAAAAAATTTGCTGTTTTAAATAGGGTTAGTAAGAATTACTAATTAAAAAGGTCTTGTGTAGTTTGTATGAGTCACTAATTGTTCCATATGTAACATATTGTGCCGAATATTTGAGAACTGTTAAGAGTCATAAGTGGAAGTGGATAGAGAGATCACACAAACCCAGTTTTTACAGTTTCACTAATTTTATGTACAAAATGTTGATTCAGGACTCCGATGATCAAAGATGTATTTCAGTCAAAGGTGCCAGTTTATGTGCGACAATCTTGACAGTGAGATAAAACTATCTAAAAACCTTTTTCTGCAATTAATAAAAATGTGAAAATTATTATGATGAAGCAATATGGCATTGAATAAGTTAATGTTTTGTTGTGTATCTTTTATTGTTTATTTGAAATATGCCTGCAATAGTCATCTGAGCTGAATATCTGGTTTTATCTTTGTAAATAGGGAGCAGAGCTTATAAGTTTATACTTCTTTCTGTTCCATTTCATTCAAGACTTCCTTTAGTCAACAAGCCATACACCGATGTGATATTAGTATCTGTATTGGCCCTGATATTGAAAACAATTCTAGATTGGGTATAGGTGAAAATGTGACAAAGGGAAGATCTATTCAGTCTGATTCTATGCTTTGTGCTCTGGGTGACCTCATGCTCAGAACCCAGTGAAACTGTGTTTTAAAAAAGAAATGTTTTAAAACAATTCAGAACAGTTTTTCTGTATCAGATAGGTATTGGCCGATACTAAACCTCAGATATCAATATCATAAGTGAAAAAGATGGATTGGTGCAAATCTGACATGAATTACTCGTATTTTTTATTGAGTAATGAAATAAAAAAAATATAAAATGAAAAATGACATCACATGTGGCTCCAGGATTGAAAATGTAAAAGTAAAACCCGCCCCCAGTGGCTCACCTATGTCATCATCCGTCCGGTCCATAGGGTCCTTCTCCAGGCAGTCCCGGACGATGTCCCGGCTCATCAGGGGGTCGGAGGCTCGCTCGATGTCCTCCTCGTCATCGTCCTCCTCGGAGTCCACTGCGGTCTCAGGCAGGCCGCTCAGGTCCATGTCACCTGGCTCGTTCTCTGTGGCCTGATGGGAACAAACGGATCAGAAGTTGAGTATGTGTGGAGCGAGAAGCGCGCTGCGGGACACTGTGACTCCATCAGAGATCAACCTGAAGCAATCATCTGGACACTCGTCATTTAATTAATGACCAGAAGCTTCACAGCTGACACGCACGCTGAAGCTGTTCTCCAGCACAAACATCATCTCCAAAGTCTCGTTTCATATCAAACACCGAGATTCAAACCGTCTTGTGACATGAGGCATTGAATACAGTAGAGAGCGAGACGGCATATCAAACAGGCTGCTATGCATAGTAACAAGCTAATTAAATCCTAACTTTCTTCTCTCCTCCCCCCTCAGCAGAAGTCCACAGCCTGCCTTGCAGCCAGATCCTGTTCCTTGAAAGCAAAAGATAAAATATGTGCACAGCCAGCTGAGATAAGAGAACGTGGCGCAGATACCCATGCCTGAGCGCTGCAATCAGTTCTTCTGGACCACACAAAACATCAGTTCTGATGGTACCCAACAAGAAATCTTACCACAAAACGCCGTTCAGCTTTAGCAGTTTTAACAACAAGAGCAGAACAGGCTGCTTGAGCAAACTGTCCACAATATCTCCGAGCCAGACGCATTGTCGCCTCCCAGACTGCCGCTCTGCTTTTCATTTTTTAATGCTCAGACGTACTGAGTCGTTTCTCCTCAAACGCCATGTGGAAAAGGCTCATTAATGATTCAGCGTCTGACTGGCCATTTGGCCTCCATTGGTGCAAAATCTGGTGGGCGGAGCCAAACTGATGTCAGCAGAGATGATGCTGGATGCAAGATGGAGAGCCTTACGCATTAGTGTCTACATTACTGCAATTGGAAGGTCGCCAGGTACGCTACAGTTTGAACAAAATATGCGCTAAAATGATATGTTTTTGTTTTCTTATGCACATTAAGCATGTATGAAAACCCCAAAAACCTGCAGTGAGCATTAGGAGTCAGCGGGCTGTTAATATTTCATACAGGCTATTCTTGGATCAATGCTTTCAAAGGACCAATATCATGATTTATTCACACACAAACAGTCGGCCATGCTGACAGTGACGTGCCGATGATGTGGGGGCGCTCCACTCCAGTCCCAGGATGTGGATTTTACAGCAGCTGCAGCGGAGAGGCCATGTTGTTCGACCACTCAGAGCTCCCATCAATAACCTGCTCCCAGTCTGCTCAGCAGCTCTCATCACAGCATCAAACTAATAAAACGCTAAGCAGGATGCTTATCTGTTTACAACCCGAGAACCTTGGAAAAGCAACCAAACTAAAAGGAGTAGCAATCTGACATCTTACACATGTAGGAGGAAGATGTTGTAATTTTCAGCTATTGCTCATATAATGATAAAAAGGCAAGTTGTCAGAATTTTGAAGGAATGACACATTTTAGGTAATCAGCAAATAAAACAAAACAATTAATAGTTCCTTTTTGCATTTTTAAATCATTAGGACCTGACCACAGCAGTTAGGCTGAATCCCATTTTCTATGGTTAACCAGTCACTTTATGCAGGTAGTGGGTACAATATTCTACTGAGCAAGTGGAAAGGGAGTCTTCCAGGAAGCTGATACGACACTAGTGTTTATGGATTTCTTCTATTTTAAATAGATATAATAATATAATATATAAAGATACATGTTTAAAATATTCTGATAGTAAAATATTTTGAAATGGGTCGGGGTTATACAATTAGAAGTGTAATATCTAAGAACAATACAAGCTAGACTATTCAGTTCTTATCATGTCATTAAAAACACATTAATTGGAAAAATATTTAAATTCAGGAGTTGATTAGCCTGAATAACCCCAACTGCTCCTCGTTTCCGAGGGTTTTCACTTCCCCTCTTGGCACCTAATTTAGGAGAGGGTAAAAACTCCACTGAGGACTGAGACATCTACATTTATCTACATTACTTTTAAAGCTTGTTAGGGAAGAACAAATATAGAGGACCAAATGTGCCCTAAAGAGAAATAAATATAATGCACAGGTATTTAGTTTTTCAGTACAATATTGCCAATATAGTATAGCTGCACAAGATCAAGAAAATATTTAAATGCAAGACTGTTGCTGAAAACTGTTGATGTTGATTATATTATACATATTTTGACATATTAAACATTAAAGATACACCACTCAGGTGTGGCCAGTGAAGAGTCCATCCAACTGGCCAAAGACAGCTTTAATAAGCTAGTGTAACAGTCAGGCAAATAAATCCCATAATATTTTGGACCCAAGACGCCTTTTGCAACTCTGATATTATATTGTCCAGGTCTACAATATACCAAGAAAAATACATTATAATGCACAACCATTTCAAAACAGGTTTACTAATCTCCAAACATTCTCATTATATCAGGTATGTTCTTCTAAATATAAAAATAAAAATATTTACCGTATACAGAAATATGACATTTTTTCTGTTTTTGATGGTCAACAAGAATTAAAATCAATTTATTAAATAGGGATGTTCAATACGTCATTATGACATCAGTCTTTGTTAGTCATTTTTTTAACATAGCAGTATTGCTCTGTAAGGTAAAACTAGGCCAATATAAACTAACAATGTTTATTTTGTTGTTTCATGATGTTGAAAAGGTAGATTATAAATATCTATCTATCCATATATATATATATATATACACAGTATATATACAGACCGGACTACCCCTGTATATATACAGTATATATACAGTATATAGTAAATATTGGATATTGGCCATGACAGAACTAATATTGTCAAATATCGTCCCAAGTATTCATATTGGTCCATCTCTATGAATCAATATTACCTAATAGGGGGTTTCATTTTAAAATATTTTAAATTAGGACATTTGATCTCTGCTACTATTATTACTGTAGTGGGTTTGGTGTCATAAATAATGTAAACTTAAAGTATTTCTATTTTTGAGTTGTCTGGTAGCTTGGCTCCACTACACAACACAGAAACAACTGGGACAATGTACCTTATAGAAACAGCTAAAGGTCGAGGGTGAAGGGTGAAACAGGATTCACCTTTGGACCGATAAAAAGCCTACTAAATGGGCTATTAAACAGTTGTCTATTTAATAGTCATAGGTCATCATTTTTAATTTAATCATAATTTCCAACAAAGCTGCAAATATGGGGAAAACAGATGAATCAAGAGTTCAGTAGAGATTAATCAAACATAGAAGGTAAAACAAAGGAAGAAACTTAAGGAAAGTGTTAAAAGTTTACAAGAGGAAGACAAAAGCAGAGGACAGTGTTGGTGACTGTGACAGAGGAAAACCCAGATCCTTTCCCAGAGCTGTGAGCAGATGGCACTGAGACCCAGATCAGACCGGACTACAGACAGTAAAGCCTGTTTAACCTGCTGCAGTCATCTACAACAAGGCCTGACATCCACACACAGAATCCTGTGATATGATGAAAACATTCAGTCGCATCCCGACAACCAGAACCAGAACAGAACCAGCAAGAGGTCTGGGATAAACATAGAGAATGTGACTGAGTGTGGCCCTGAGGGAAGTCACAGGGACACAAACAAACAGGAATGCAGCAGGTCCGATGGGGCGGCTGTGTGCCGCTAAGAGGATTAGCTTCAGGTTTTGGGGGAAGTCTACAGTCATGACATTTGGCAGATGTGTGTCCCTCTAAGCTGGATATTTAGTCCACCACTATTTTCCGGAAATTTATTAGGCTTCATGTAGCGTCTGAACATGAGAAAAAGGTAAATCAGCAAGGTTAGTAAAAGATTTTCGTCAGAGTTATATCATAAGAGTTGCCAACTCTGCAGGACTTGTGTGCTTCTGGCTTTAAAGTGATGAAAAGGCAGAGATGGAAGCAGGCAGGATGTGAGCTGGACCACCTGCTCGGCAGCATCCAGCCTGTCTGCTCACCACCTGCAGAGCAGCGCCGCTCTGCTGTCAGGGTCTGTAGCCGCTCCACCAGCAAAACCTTTGAATTACGCTGGAAAAATGTTCTGCTTAAAAAGATTATGGAGAATTCACACAGGGATGGATGTCAGCTCGCCACAAGGAGAACATTTTCCAACTTCAGCTCGATTCTGATTCCATTTATGCACATATTTAAGGTTCATTTCATTCATACTCAAATGTTATTTTAAGGAATTCCTCAGAGCCTTGGTGTGACTCTACACTACCCGGGCCTGGCTGGGGGTCCAGGGCCGGTGAGCGGAGGCCTTACCTGGTAAATGTCTGACAGGCTGCTGCTTCCAGAGTCACTGGTGATACTACATCCTGAGTGGCTGGACGAGACGTGGGTCACCTGTGGGTGTAAGCCGTCGGCCAGGTGCAGTCTGCTGAAGTCTGCAGGGAGCTGCGCACACACACATACATACACACAACATACACACACATGGTCAGTGTCGGTCAGCCCAGCAGCCACCTCTGGTCGAGCGATAACACACATGCTGACTGCCACAGACTTGGCTCCGGTGTGTGGGGACGTGAAAGATGAAATTGATGGTTTTATGTTGGGTTTCTATAAGTTTCATGAGGTTAAATTAGATAAAAAAATTAATTATGGAACATAATTTAAAATTACTGATGACTTATGTGGTTGTATTTCAGCTCTGGTCTTCTAAAGCTGGGCTCCCTAACTTTTACACCTTCTAAATTGTTTTTGCATCTGATAGACCGGTAGACTCGGTTTGAACAAAACTGCAACATTTGTTACATTATTAGCTGCTGTGGTTTTCTTTCACACAGCACTGTGTCAAACAAAATAAACGCTTTGAACAACCTGTTCCCCTCCTCACCTGAGGTGGCGCTGCACCAAGAACCACTAAAGGAAATGACACAAAAACCTCTAAAAAAGATACTGAGTGCAACTTTCTTCTTCACAAATGTAAACAAAAATGGAGACTCTGATGTGTTTAGTCAAAGGTTAATCACAGCCATTGCAACACAGACCGCTACAGAAGATTCTCCCTGCCCAAAACTATCAGCATCTACAGTAAGTCTTTGAAAAAAATTATACACGTAACAAAATTTGATTTCCCTCTAGGATTATTTAAGTCATTTTGAATTAAATAGTTTTAAGACCTGTAAAGTAAATCTGGACATATTTGAAACTGGGACAATTTTATTAAAGACTTATGTACTTCTAAGACCCTAAGAAGACTTTGTCATTCTAACCTTTATTTGTGAAAAATAACAGCAAAAAAAATGGGTAATAATTCATTACTTAATTACGCAACATCAACAGAACAAAAACCCAAAAATCTGTGATTCTGAAAAAGCTCTTATTTATATACAATTTGGTATTATAATACATTAAGCGACAAAAAGAAATATTACTTTAAAACTTTAACAACATAAAAATAATTGTGCCTGCCTGATTTTGCATCAAGTCATCAATTTAAGAGTTCACTAAACCTGCTATTATGTAAAGCTAAAAGGGAAACAAATCTGACAAAATAAACTCTCCAGGGGCTCAAACTCTGAACAAAATAGCTATTATAGTGTCAAAATTAAATCTGAAAATAATTGGGTATTTTTATAAAAACGGTGCTCAAATGCAGAAAAAAAAACTCTTAAGGCAGAAGAAAATTCTGTAATTAATGCTTCATAAGCTGAATAAACTAAACAAACACGAAACAGTAATGGGGGAAACCCCTCTGAGTAATTTATACTGCATAAAGTAGCAGCTGTAATTAAAAATAGTGTAAATGGGCCAACCCACTTCTCTATGGAGATGACCCCGAAATTTAAAATACACCAGAAACAGACAAATAGACTTAGAACCTCTAGAAATGCAACTGCTTTGTGATTTTCTTTGATTTTAATTTAGCTGGGTTATTAAACAACAGCAAAACTAATTCTGGATATCAATAAACTTTTCATATCTTTCCTCCCTGTTTACAAGTTAGTAGTTTTTAAATAAATCCATCATATCTGATTAGTCAAACCAGGGAGAGAAGAAACTGGTTCATGGTGTCTGTATATGTGAATATTTTATATTCCATATGTTTTATTTACCAAATATTTATTTATTTAATACTTGGAAGTGGGATCATTTCCTCTGAGCCCCTTTAAACCTAACTTTTGGCCGTGGCAGATCATTAATTTTAGATTTAAATCCCCAAAAACTCAAATTGGTTTGATTTAATGAACCAACTTTACTCATCAAGAGGCTGGAAAGTTGGAACCAGATCTAAACATCTGGAGAAGATTTGGTTTAGTCTCCTCCAAGCTGTTTGAGTTTAAAGTCTTTGAATATATTTTTTTGTTTAAATCTTTCCCTAAACATAAAAACAGGTTAATTTTCCATACCAGCTGTTTAAAATGGGTACGGCTAAGGGATTCAAACAAAAAGAAAAACACCGAGTTGAGTTTCTGATTGCAGGTCTTTAATTATGACTTCATTATGGGGTTTTTGAATGTTGGCGAATAGGTTTTCACACACCGGCGGCTGGTTTTGCTTAAGTCTGCCAACAAAGTGACAAAGAAACTGAAGATCTTGGAAGAGTCGTTGAACAGAGCTGTTTATTTCTGAGCTGCTATGAGGGAAAAATGTGGAAAAATTAGACGTATCAATTCAAAAAGTGCCTTTCTGTGTCAGCGACAAGAGACTGGGAGCCAGACAGTGGAGCTCTCGCAGCACTGAGGTGTGATGTGATTACAGTGTGTCAAAGATTTCCATCACATTTAATTATCTGGCTGGCTGCACTAACCAAAATGGTCGACCGGAGGACCCAGTCAGTCGCTAACCCCCCTCAGGCTGCGGCTGGTGCACAGGCCATGTGAAAGCCTCCACGTTATTACCACTGGCTGGGCAACGCTGATGAATCTACTGTTGTCTCTCCATTAATGAGCCAATAGAGTTTCATCACATCACAGTTTTTTACAGTGTAATACAAAATACTCAGGTTTAGAGCTGACAGGAAATTCATGAATGAATCTACAGTATGAGATAACACTTCAAGTTATTTAAAGTTACATTTTATTTAGATTTCTGAACAGAACCTCTTCAAGTTGTTTTAGGGACCTAATGATTAACCTCCAACTACCAAGAGCTACGCTGTTTATGTATTATGTTGGAGTAAACAACACCTGGGGTTTAAAAAATATATTTTTATTTTGCATGTTTGCTTTATGCTTATGCTTTTTCACAAAAGGTTGAACTGTTCCAATATTTCAAATTTTTTGGGGGTGCATATTGAAACATTTTTATTGTAAATGCAAGTTACTGAGTAGACAGGTGGCGTTTTTATTTATATATGATCCTCTAACCTGAAAGTGATCAGACTATTAGCCATCCCAGAGGAGTCCCTCAGGGTTGTGCTTTAGGCACAATCATGATCCTGCTATCCTTCTTAGTCATTTTCTGAGGAAATGTCTTTGCCTGGAAGAAATCCAGCTGTGTTGTCTGTCAGATATTATTAAAAAATGGCTAACTGAGGGTTAGCAAAAGCATGCCTTGGTGCAGTCAAATCTACAGACAAGCACTTTAATAGAAAGAGTGACAAATTTTATCATCAATGAGAATAGACTAAATTCTTCCAAGCAAAGAACATTGAATACTGCAAAAAATTTGCAAACGGAATGCCTTTCCTTTAATAAGGCAAACATACACATTGCCTACAAGAATCTGACTACTTTATCCATTTGATTAAAAAACTGCATCCTTTGTTTTTATTGAGCAAGTACTTTTATGTTTTTTGTTAGTACAAATTATATTTTTGTGCTCCACACGTACCTTTTGGTCAATTGTGGCCCATGTGACACAAAGTTTGCAGACCATTGTGTTAAAGTGTTTCACACCAGTGACAGAGGCATGTGAGGAACAAAGTGAGAGCAGGGGAGGCGGATAAAGCAAACGGATAATAAACAAGTAATCCTTTCTCTCCGCTCATTTAGGTCATCCGTCTGTCGGTCAATAAGCCAACGTCCATTCGCTCTATGAGCATGTGGTGGCCTGTTGACCTCTCCGGCCCAACGGAATGCAGGAGACTGGGTCAAACTGGATGCCAGTGAAACAACGACATGCTCATTAGGCTTATCCAATAAGTGCACAGCCATGAGGCCCAACATCTACTCTCTGTTGTGAGCGCTGATTGACTGAAAAATCCATACTTTAATTCTGCAGTTTAAACATGTTAACGATATAATAAACATGAACTACATCATGAATTTGTCATCTGAGCTGGTTCTCTGCTCTGTTCTGCTTTAAGTTCAACAATCTCTTGAAAACAAATGAGTTCCGAAGACCACGGGCTGAAAACACGTCCAATCAGGCGTCACGGGGGGATTAGGCATCGCTCTAAAGCTTGAGCCACAACTCTCAGTTCTGCTTACATGTGAGCAGATGTGGTGCTCCTTAAATTACATTACAGACCTAATGACCTAGATTGCTGGGTAGTAGTACTGGCGGCCTCTCAATCTCTTTACTGCTTGCATGCAGCCAGTGAATCTGACCTGCTACACTCCATCACTCGATCAGAAGACAAAATAAAACTTCTTAAACAGAGATTTAGACCTAGAAGACATTTTAATAGTGATTTTATTCCTGTAGCTGGTTTAAATTAAGGCGACACTATGTCATTTAAGTTATTTGAATGTGCTGTTAGATTTTATTAAAACACTACACTAGCTAATAAATGGCAACTGAGAGCACATTCAGATTCTCTCACCAAGGCTGCAGCTTCTCGCTTTCCTGAGCCTTTGGGATCAGGAGATTAAAATCCTGTTGGCAGGGCGTCTGATTAAATGGGTCTGATATGCTCTCTGGGCTTTTCCTTCACTTTCTACATCTCCATCAGTCAGACCCACACAAAGCGAGTCACGCTATTTATCATGAAGAACATACTTTTTACTCCACAACGATAAAACATGCAACAAGTTGTAAAACTTTATCTAAATGGAATTACTGGAATGACAGTCACTCAGTCGTGTCCTTGAGCAAGAAAATTCTTCACCCGGTTTGCCTGCTGGTGGTGGTCAGAGAACCCGGTGACGCCGATTAAATTTTAGCCACTCACTTCTGTTAGTCTTTCCCAAGGCAGCTATGGCTACAATGTAGCTAATTACCTTAAGCTTAATGTAGATTTAAGAAAATTCTATATTTTTGTGCGTGCATGTGTATATGAAAAAAAATTTAGATTTCCCACACATTGTAGTCTGCCACAAATAATGTGCCAAAATACCCTCAAACTTGCTTTGACATGATTTCCAATTGACATTGTTTAAATGAACCTCCTGGTGCCATGTTTAAATCCGAACATGAAGTCGTGGTAGAGTTGAAGCAATCGGTTTGGCTGACAGGTTTTAGCTTTGCTCTACACTGCCCCCTATGGGTTTGGCATGTTTAAAACAACACTCAAGGGCAGATTTGTGTGGGTACATGTGGATGAAACAGTGCATGATAATTTGTAAACGATTTATAAAAACATATTTGTTTTTATAAAGAGTTGGCTACATGTGTACAAGCCCTGAATGGGTACTTGGATTTGATAAAGCTCTACACAATTTAAGACAGATTAGAGGGGTGACAGGAATTGTAAGCTTGAAACACAATCTAAAATCAAATCTTTTTCCGATTACATAATGCACCATCATAACCACTAACAGGTTGTGCTGACAAAACTCTTCAGTAGCAGTAGAAGGATTAAGGTTATGTTCTGTCACTGAGGTGCTTATTAGAGTTACTAAAGCAAGTTGCTCTTTTTTTCCTGTCTGAAGAGTCTGATTCTACCTGAATTTAGAATAAAAACACAATTTTTAATTACTTACTTTAATCTTGTTGAATGTCACTGGTGGATATTACAACCAGTAACATCAAATGCTAAAGAAAGCTGAAATTGTCTGAACTGTAGTGATTTTGTTTTTGTTCCGAAATTGTGTCCAACTGCGAAGCTGTGTGACACCAGCTGCTCTTTTGATCACTGACATTAAATCTGATACTGATAAGTACAGACATTGAATAGTTAATGATTTAATAACAACCTAATAAATCAGAGTTTGTCATCTCAAGCAGAAGGTTGGAAAACCCTGTCTTTTATTTTGTGAGATATATTTTCGAAAAAATGAAGTGAGTAATTTTATGTTTTTTTTCAGAAATGGATAATACTAACATCAGCAGGTTTAAAGCTTTGTGTAACTGGTGTAAAACATAATATATAATATAAATAATTTTAATTAGAATAAATAAGCTGATACTGACAAAATCAACATGGTGTTCAGAGTAAACCCTTTTAGCAGAAATTTGGGTTTTTTCATATATTGCATTTGAAAAAAAAATGACATCACCAAAAACTAAGGGATGTTAAAAAAATTTAAAAATCAACAATAACTGAATTTTGATGGTTTTCCCACTGTTGCAGTAAAAAGCTACATTAGAAATGGAAATCACAGGTGTTAATGGGTAAGATAAGCAGCCATGGCATTACTGTCATGGCAGCAAATGCTGATGGGAAAAACATTATGATGCCATTACTGTAATAGGATCTGTTAGCCCATTGGGGGTATCCTGCTGAGATAAATTGTTGTTTACAAAAGCCCTCATTTGTGTGCAAATACCATATAAACAAAAAGTCAGAAAAAAGAATGACCGCTTTAGGTTTTTTGAATCTTTTGTTGGGAATTTTGTTCACTTTTTGGTCTAATCTGAAACTACAATAAGATATAAAGGGTATATTAGTAATTAAAAATTGAATGGAAAGCAAGTTTCCACATTTACAGACCACTATGCTTACAGACATTTTAGCATACCAGACAAAAAAGTTACTTATACAAAGATTTTTATACATTGGCTACAACAGTTTTAAAAATTCATACTGAGCATTATATCATGCAAAGCATGTCAGAGGCTGTGGTATCCTGCAGGCCTCCCTGAGGGGAACAGCGCAAACTGTGAGAAAAGCGGATGAGATAACTCATCAGCAGTGACACATTTACGGCAATTACAGGAATATTAAGGTGATTTTTTTTCCCTCCACAGCATATGTGCTCTGCAAACCAGGCACTGTCCATCACAAAGATGTACAGCCTGCTGTTTGCATGTGCTGGAGTGTGTGTCTGCGTGTGGTCGTGGCCTGTGAGTGATGCCAGCAGCGCTGACAGTCGATCAATCCGTTTACTGTTCAAGTGCAGATGGTGTCAGGCCTCTCCGAGTGTCTGCTGGAGCTGCAGGCTGCTTCCAGCACCATGGACAGCGCCACCAGCAACAGAGCGGTGGATCAAATGGTTTCAGCAGGTGAAAAAATACAAAAAAGGATTTAGTTATGGATTTCTGGTCCTTCTTATCAGTGTTTTTAAATGGAAACCAGAATGTAAACACCCACTGTAATTTTCCTCCCATGTAAAACAGTGTTTAATGTCATGGCCACTTCTAGAGGATTCACATGCAACTACTGACACCTTCGTGCAAAACGAGGGCAGAGGCGTTGTTCTTATTGATGCCCACCCAGAGCTCGCATCTAACCGCATCTAAATCACAGACATTCTCTAAAACACAACCTTAATGTCACTGATGATGCTGATAAAAACAAAGTATATTTATTTGTTTTAGATGAATATATAAATCATTGCGTGCAGCTAGTGTTATTAAGCATCTGTGAGTGTGTTTGCACGCGTCATTGACAGCGAGCACATGGCGGCCGTTTCTAGTACAACACACTGACACACATCTGAGGCTCAACGGGGGCAACGATCAGCCTCTGATCGCGTCCTTGGTCTGCCCTGCCTTCATTCATCCTGCACAGACTCAATAGAAATCTGATGCACGTCCATTACAGGGCCGGTAATCATATCTACAGGGTCATAAATGATGAGGGGAGAGGAAAGAAAAAAAATAAATAAAAAAAATAAGAGGATGCACATCGATAGGCTACTTACCGGGGTTTTATCTTGCTGGCTCGGGACTCCATTGCTGTCTGATGCTGCTAATGGTTTCATAATGAATAAATGTTCACCGGGCTAACATCTAACATCCCAGACCTGATTTCCCCTCATCTTCAACAACCCGTCCCCCTTTCTCCCTCAGCTGTACAGTCTCTGCTTGATAGTTTTGGGAGTATCCGCTGTTCTTGGCCCGATCCGGCTCTCCAAAGCAGCGACACCTCCTGCGTTTATTCCAGCTGGATCATGAAAACCACACAGAGGAAGATGGACAGGAATAAAAGAAAAGATCCTTTTTTTATCCAAGTGATTAACAGCCTGCTTCTTTTTGACTGTCACATCTCCAGTCGGGGAGCAGCAGTGCGCCGATAAGAAAGCAGAAAAAATGAGAAAAAAAAGATGACAAAAATGGCTGACAACACTTTCACTCACGTTTGCTTCCTCCGCCTTCCCTCTCTCTCTTCCTCTCCTTCCCTCTCCCTCGTACGGAAAGTGAAGCGACGCGCACGCACGTAGAAACGCCTTTTGTGCACCATTAGATTATTTCAAGCCTGAAACGGCTGCAGCCTCCAGCGAGGTACCCAGTGGTTTGTTTGGAGCGGCGTGTGTGGATGTGTGTCAGGGGTGGAGGGGGAGGAGGAGAAGGGGGTAAGAACCTCCTCCCAGTCTGACAGTGATGCTGCTGGAGCGCTCTTCTGGCAAATTCAGAGACGGAAATAAGAGAAAGGAGGATGAGAGATGGAGAGATGAAGGACAATCTGATGTGGAGATCAAAAGGTAGCTGGATAGATTGATGAGTGATGGAGGTATGAAGGCATAGGGCGTTGAAGGGGGGCAGTAGCTGAACAATGCAATCATTGCACTCTTTTTAGCACAAGACAGCAGCTGGATTCGGTTGGCATAGCAACGGACTGCAGGAAAGCCATTTCCTGGGCGGGGAAGTTGTAGCACTTCCTCCTCGGAGAAGCAGCGAAGAGGAGATGGAGGTCCAGCTGTAGCTGCCACTCAGTGGAGATAGCCATGGCAACTAGGCGACTACGAGCCCCCGCACCCACAGAGCCAACCATCCAGCACCCCCATTCACACATACACACTTCAAACACACCCACACCCCCTCCAGGGCCTTTAGTTGCTGTGGCGACGGAGGCAGCGAGACATGCTGAAATGGAGGGAGGGGAGAAGAGAGCATAAAAGAGACGGTGAAAGTGGCAGCATTGCGAGCCACTTCACCTCCACTCAGTTGGACCACAACGAGCCGCAGCGTCACCAGGAGACGCTCCAATCACTCATCAACCGAGATGCTAACTATTCACTCTGTAGCACAAACTACGAAATACACAAATACACTCAAGATACATACAAATCTTTTTTTTAAAATTAACTTGTACTTCAGTCGCATCAAGTTACATGATAAATTTAAAAAATCCAACCTTTGATTTGACAAGAACTAAGTTCAACTAATTACAGTTATCAAGATATGGTGTGACCAAATTAGTTCATGTGGTTCTTTCCTCAAGTTGTTTACCATCAATTGTTTCAAAGTCCTGCTACTAATTTGATATGGGGCTGAAAAAGACTAACTTTTTCTGTTAAGTATCTGTAATATCTATATCAAAGCATAATTTCACAAGATGCTCAATATTCCTCACTTTAAGTGTACGAGTTCTCATAAATGCACTACTTTATTCTCATAATATTACAACATTGTTCTGGCAATATTATGACTTTTAAAAAATGTAGTCTGGCCATAATATTCTCTCATAAGGTTAACCTGAATTCAGAATCTAAATAAACAAAAGCTCTAAAACACAAGATGATAGATCTGCTGCCATCACTCTGAACTATGGAAAACAGAGGAGTGCATTGGTGAGGAAAAACAACAACAAAAGAACAGATTTTCCAAAATCATAATCTTCAAGAACTATAAAACCCATAATTTTAAGTGACAGATTAGACTGATGCAATAAGAAGTGTAGCGATTTTAAGGCTTCACCAGGGGTGCCATCATATTTCTTTTGTAGTTTGTGGAGATGCTGAAAGTAGATGCAAAGACGCTGCCTTGTGTTTTTGCTAACAGTATGAAAGAGAAGGTAGATTTGCAGAAATAATGGATGGAAATGTCAAACATGACAATAAATTGTGAAAGAGCTTCAGTTCATGACAAAACAAGCAGAAATCAAGTTCAGTCAGAACAGAAAGACTGGCTGCAGCAGAAGAGAAAAAACATGAAAACTGTTCATGTAATATTTACTTATTATTTATTATGTGATTAACTGGTCTTTTTACTGCAGCTCCATCCTTCTTTGTCTTTTTGGTGTTTTAGCTCATAAATTGCTTCAAACTATCTTTGGGAGAGTTTTATAAAAATAATCTACCTTCAGAATCTGAATTAGTGCACAGGACACTGCCATGGGAAATGTTCAGTTTCCAAAGTTACACAATTAACTGGGAAATAGGAAAATCAATAACAATAATGCTGAATGGCGGCTGCACATCCCTGCTCCATTCATACAAGAAAAAAATTTATTTAATCATACATGTGTTAAACCTCCAATGCAACACTTCCAAAAATAATGAATACACAATCAAGAACACAAAAAATGTAATAAGCAGTATTTCATTGGACTCATTTGTTGCGGATGGTGTCTTACACAAAGACTGAGTCCTCAGCCTGTGCCTGAAAAGTGGAGTACTACTAGCTGGTTTTGGAGCAGCTCCAGTCGAAGCAACGGGGGAGGTGAGTGGGAGGTGGGGTGAGAGAAGCCTGGAGACCCGGGATGACATCACCTTTCCTGCCCCAGCCATGATGTAATGTTTCAAAACAAGCACAAAAAAAGCTCAGGTGGTTTGCAGAGCAGCACAGTCATTAATGTCTCCAACAATTGCCTCCGGGGGTGGGGGGTGGAGTGGACAGAGGACATCATTACATCACCGCAGCAACCAGACTGCGCCTTGGGAATATCAGAAACTCCTGCCCAACCCCCATCATCTGAAGCTTTCTAGCAACAAACCAATTAATCAGGCTTTTACTGACTAATAAACTAAATTTAAAGGAAAGGCAGGCACATTAAAAAACACACCCCCTCAGAATAACATTAAAGCTCTCGTGTTCAGATGCAGAGAGTGCTAAATGCAAGAGGTGGAGGTGGGGGGCGGCCTCATGTGTCACTGTAAACACACTGCAAAGTGGGTGTGATAAGCAAGGCCATGCATGGTGCTTTACTTGCTGATGCGTAGCATTGGAGCCATAAAAACCTCATTACATCTCCAGAAAATAAACACATGAACTCACAGCGATGAGATTCCAGCTTTAAAAATGAAGAACAGGGGTGGATTTATAGTCATATATTCAAAACAGCAAAAGGGGCCCAAATTTTAGTTCTAGAGAGATCCTGAGTTAGAAGCATCTGACATCAAAATAGTAAACTGGCAAAAGAAACATTGTATTACATTATTGTTATACAGAACCATAAAGCACAACAAATATAATGGGAATTTGTCTTTTGGTCGTGGTCAAAATTGACATCTAGGAATCTAAGAATAACATAAACACTAGACTGTGTTATTAGGTTCTATACAAAGACTTAGTAGAAATGTTTTTTTTGTTGTTTTTTTTTAACTAAAACTTAAAAAGCATTTATGTTTTTCTGGTTTGTCACATTACAGCCCAAAACTTCTCTTCTAATTTGGAGGTAAAGAGACTTCAACAAAAGTAGAGCACAATTGCAATATGTTAGGAAAATGAAACTATTTTAATAATTTTTACAAATAAACACCTGAAGTGTGTCGTATTGTGTTTGTTTACAGAAAATGCATTTTTAACTTTTGACACAGATTCTAATTTAGATTTAAATATGAACTTTGACTAGGCCTTGGTCTTCATGATGCTGGTTTTCTTTGAGCCGGAAACAGAATGGCTGCATTAAATCACACAGTTACGTGACCCGTTATTGAAACTGGTTGCGCTTAATATTATTTAGGAGTTTCGGATTAAACGGGGGATGTACATCTGCACACCACCATTTTTAGGTTTTTATTTGAATACATTGTATCATTTTCCTTAAGTATGCAAAACGTTAAAGGGTTGTGTGGTTTGAATCTTTCTGCAAGGTAATGTCTATAAGAAGCTGTAAGGAGTCAGAAAATCCAACCACACATCGATAAACAGCGGGTTAAAAGTTCTTTGATCAAACGTGAACATTTTGCTCCTCTGATCCTCTGAAAGACCTGCAGCATCCATTAGAAGATCAGAGTCTCAGGTTTTGATTTATTGATCCATTCCTAAACGTATTCAGTGAATTTGTTTGAAAGTCAACAGAAAGCCACGTGCAGCAAGGACATTAATCAGTGACATGTGTCCCATTACGACGGCTCTAAGTGGCGTTGTGAGAGCGGCAACAATGATCTAATAAAGAGACTCCATTTTCATAGCTGCTGCAGCTCATGGGATTACTTCATTTTTCAAGCTGTTGTCACCTGCACAGTGCTCTGGAAATAATTTGATAGAGACTCAGGCTGCCAGACACGCCTAAAAGATTACACTTCTAGGTTCATCGGGGCAAAACATCTGTTGTACTGGAGCGCCTGCTGGAAGCAGCATAAATCTGGGAGGAACATGAACTACGGTGCTTTCAAGAGAATGAGCAGCACACCGAGAACAGAAGAAGTTCATCAGTAACCTGAGGTTTCCGGATCAAGTCAGATAGTAACTGAAAGGTTACGACCTGTAAGTCTTTACTTCTTCAGGTTCAACAGTCAGTTACAGCAGGAGATGTTTCATGCTTATGATGAACACAACGTTCAACTTTAATCTCTAACTGCATCAAGAAAGGGAAGAGATTCTCAAATTCAAAAAGTATATCAATGCGGTGGTTATAAAAATAACCTAACCAACTGATCAATATGGTTCAAAATGATGTTTTTCATGTAACTGTATGAATAGCATTTATTTGGACTGATAATAGACACAAGTATATAATAAAACACCTGCTAAAATTAGCAGTAGTTTTCAACAACTTATATTTGCCGTTTGGCTCTTTATGGAGTAACATGATTACGACAAGCTGATATCAGCAGGTTTATTAGCTGAGCTGTCTGCTCAGGCAGCAGTCGAAAGAATCTCAATATATCTAAAAAAAATAATAGAAACATCTCTTTAGTTTCACAGGATTACACATGTGAATGTTTTCCCATTTTTATTTTATTAAACATATTTTAAAATATCTACTCAAAGGTGTAGGCCAGACTGCCATATTAGTCTGTAGTGTCTGATCAAGCAAATTAGTTCAACCATAACCTGATCAAACAATCCTATTATGAGCTTAAAGCACCGATTTTCATCATGTTTCAAAGACACAAATGAGGAAAACTGTGGGATTGTTGCCATGCAGGCTTATTACCATTCAAATAGATGTTCTCTATCTATCATGCTCCAAACACTCGGTCTCTAAAAGGACCTGGCAACCTAAGCTTTCTCTATACCACAGGTTGAAAACTGAAGCCCAGCCAATAAATTAGCAGTTCTTCTCCTTCACCTACAAAATCCTCTATTTCAGCTGAACTATTGAGCCAAAAATATCTGCTCCACTTTACTTCAACGCTTAATGTTTGATATTAGGCTATTAATAACAACAAACAGAACTATTGTCTTTGTGGTGTATGCTGGGGAAAAGAGGCGTGGGTGTTTAAATCAAGGAAACAAAGGATACTTCAAATAAAAACTGCACAGTCTACCCACACACTGCTGACAATAAAAGCATGAAGAACTCTTTTCACTGTTGCCACTTCTATTTATTTAAAAATGAAAACTGAAACATGTAAACGAGAATGAATTATGCACTGCAATAGCATTGAATTTAAACAATTGTGATGTTTTATGAAAGAAACACTGAAAGTTCAAGTGGATCATTGAGAAACCAAGCAGTCACAGATGCAGGATGGGGAATAAATGTACAATAAACCCGTTCTGCTTTGATCACTGCCTTTCCTACACAATTTCCATGCGAGAGTGAGGCTTCTGTAACTCTGCGCAGCTGAGGCAGAGCAGGCAGTCACAAAGGACAGCTCTAAAAATAGGAGCATGGCTTTTCTGCAGCCGAGTGGCAGGTTTGTTCTCTCTGCATTTACCAGCAGGTACGAGCGATCAGCGCTTTGAGCTCTGATCTCTTCCACCTCTCCCTCTTAATCCTTTTCCGCCCGGTTACTGCAGCACCCTACTGAAAGACTGAAAAAGCTGCAGATCTATTGGTGTAACAGCATTCTATATGTACCAGAATTATTAAAACTGAAATCTTCCATCTGCCACAACAACCAGAATACAGATAATATTAATCCAAAGAGCCCAAAGATAATCTTCAGAGAAAAAACATGCACTTCAATCATCTCAATTGTTACCATTATCACACTTTACAGCCCTACAAGTTGCATAGGAGTGATAGTTATCATCCCCCTGTCATTACTTGACAACTGGATGTGGTAGTGGTTGTTTTTTTTTTAAAAGTAAAATCAAGATAAAATGGATGGCAGCAGCAAAATGGGCATCTTTTATCAGTCCTTATTAACAATTCAATTCATATTGTTGACGTGATGGTAATAGAATTGGAGAGCGGAGCATAGCTTCCTTTTCCGTCATTATCAGAGCCTGCGCCTGCAAATGGAAGGTGTTTATTGAGGAAGTCTGCTAGCAGCTACAGATAGGACGAATGGGGAATCAGACGCAGATAAGCCTACCGAACACATGCAGCTGGAAAACAAAAGACGCACAATGACAACAACAGACAAACACAGCTAATGGATACGGTACCTTCGGTTTATTGCATTCCTGGAAGCCGAGTTAGGGGGCGAGCCGTGAAAGGAAGCAGAAGAGAGGAGAGTTATCAAATACGCCACTTTTCAGCTGTGGGTGTGAAAAACTGGAGGTGCAAACCTTGCTGACATGTTAAAAATAAATCATACACCTGGTTTTATCTTTTTCTATCTCTAGATTAGCATATGAACTGTGAAACCTTTGCAATGAGAATATCGAAATTATGAACAAAACAGCAGAAAAAAGTTGTGAAAGCCAAGTTTCAACTAAATGCATCACAGAATGCACTTTTTACCAACAGTTTTAATGATCACTGCAGCACATGTGACATTAGTGTTGTGATTAAATAAAAGAACAAAAGCTATGTAGTCAACCCCTGTCTATCTGAGGATTTTTTTTATACAACATGTCTAAAATATTTGAAAGAAAATTCAGCTTGGGAAGCTGAAATACAGTGCTGGGTGCTGATTGGCTGAACCCCAGAGAGTAGCGATGAGGAAGACTGTAGATGTTAGATGTTACAGTGATGAGAAGGTTTTTGCTGCAGATAAGCCTTGATTTTTGGGACAGTTCTGGGCAGCTAACAGAGTAAAGCTTTTCTCTTTATGTTTAAGTCAAATTAGCATTGAATTTGACGGTTCCTGAAACTATATGATTATAAGCAAAGAAAGAGAAAAAAAATGTAATTTCTTAATGGTATTTTAGAAAATAGTTGAGCTGGACTTCTTGTTTTACCTCTGTGGTGACTCTGTTATAGTTTCTGCTTTTGAGGTTGGAGTTACATTTTAAACAGTCAAGCTGAAGGAAAATCAATGATCTGACATCTACCTGGAAGGTACAAACCTCGCTGACATGTTAAAAATAAATGATGCACCAGTCCTTCCAGGTTTGGGAATGTCTTCCTGGAATTAAGGATGAGTTTAAATGAAGATAAAAGGGATAAATCCAAATCAAGAACTTAAAAAGAGCTATGGATCCGATCTGCTATGCAGCATTTAGTAAAGAAGATCCATCAACAGCAGCCATGTTGACATTTCCTTCTAGTCTGAGTGACAGAATCCCCACAAAGACCTTAAGAGAGTGACTGAGAAAGAGATCTGAGAGAAAACCTGTGTGTGTGTTGGGGTGAGTGTGTGTATGTTGGGTCGACGGCTCAAATAGCTGATGATTTTAGAGGAAGAGATAGCACATGTGAGATAAGGTGCAAAATGGAGAGTGACTGAGAAATTGAGATCATCAGCCATTTGGAAGGGAAATATAAAAAGATCAAGTGTGTGTGTAGATGTGTGTGTGTGCAGATGTGTGTCCATTTTGAACAAGGCACACAAGTGTCAAATGACAGTATTGAGTACATAGGAGGATGTGTTGAATCCTAAACACTGTCCTTTTTCACGCCCTGATTTATCCATGGAAAGAAATATATGTGAAATATTTATCTTGATCCTTATGAATCCAACATTTGTCTTCTTTGTTTTCAGTGACGGTAAAAAATATTTTTTTGGATTCATTTATGATACACTAAAGGACAAAAATTACTTGAATAACTTTAATTTGAGTAAGAATTAGGCTAAACAACCAACAATCCAACCCAGCATACCAATATCAATACAGTTTAATGTACAAATGAGAATTATTTGTGTAATAAAACTATTATCTCACTCAAGAAACCCGCAGAACATTTCTCTAATGCATCCGTGTGGCATTTAACTATCAAACTACAAAAGTTTTCCTGAATTTGTTGTTTGGGGTGAAATTGAGATCTGACATTAAAAGCAGGAATCTATGCAGTTCTATAAAAACAGCAAAATCCTGAATCCCTTTACTGCACAACTTTCTGCAGGATGAACACTCAACAGAGACAATGTGGTCTAAATTATTGTGCAACCTAATGTGATGTTTGCATTGCAGTCCTTAAACAGGCAGTAAGATTAATCTTATAGATGCTTATTTCTTTGATCAACTTGACAAACCACTATGATTTTCCTGCACTTTGGAAATAAACGTAATAAATCACTTCTGAATTGATTAATCTCTGGCTTTACAGAGTAACAGGTGATGTATTGAACTCTAGCGATGTTCATCAGCTAATGGATGTTAATATTAATCCCAGTTCAGTCCTCTGTGTAACAGAATTCATTCATATCAGAAAATAAACATGCTTACAGTCATGAGAGCAGACTCTGTTTGTGTTTAAGGAATTATCCCCCATTATGTTTGAACCTTAAGGGCCTAATAAAGTTCCCTTAACAACAGCTCAGCTTCAGATTGTTTGTCTTTGTGAGCCCCCCCACTGGGAGCTTCAATCTGAGTTGAGTCTGACTTTACTTTTTCACCCTTGGAGCTCTGCAGCAGCTTACGACCTGGACCCAGTGTTGCTCAGGGACAGGAGGGGTTCACACAGCTGCCTGCAAACAATCTGGGACCTGAGAGTTATACAACTATCTCTCTTTAATCAGGAAGGCCACTGATGCTTCTAGCAAAGAAATCAGTTATTTCAGGATTCACCAAGTATTATGACTGACATTTAAACATGTTTAGCTAAGCACCAAATTAGAGATGAAGATATTAAAATGCCTACTGTGTGTTTCTCTACTAACAGGATTTTATTTAAACAAAAAAAAAATTTTGCTTTTAAATTTAGATATCTTCCACTTTCTTTTCATGGATCTGATCATGTTTTCAACTTTATGATTAATATAGAACAAGCAGCTAAATAATTAATCATAATACTTATTAAATTGCCCTAACTCACTGCCAATCTATAAAATGCCTGACCTGCCAATCTCCCAAAATTAAGAAAATTATGCAGATTTATCCCTAATTTCTATGTACAAATGTGAAAACAGAAGGAAAATTTTAAACCCTGCTACAGATCTTGATCTGATGACAAGATGAGTCTGTGCATATAAACATCTCTTAAAAAGTGCCTTTGATGACATCTCAGTCAAAAAGAAACAAACATAATAAATTTTGAGCTTCAATAATTTCACATAAAAAAAATCAACAGACTTTTAAGTCCCTTCTAATATACATCAAAACAGCATTTAAATCTTGGGCGATTCTTAGTGTCTCATTTTAACAGAATTTAACCACTTTACCAGTTTTTCAAAGGGCAAAATGCTGTTTAATCATCCTGCATCATCTTAAAGATGGCGACGTGGAACAATGTTTTTGTTTTGCCTTGATGTTTGTTTGGCTTGGATGCATGTTCTACTGGCATCTATAGGCATGAAGAAGTAGAGATTATGGACTGATTTTCTCTCCATGGTTCCACACCTGTCCTCACATCTACCTTAAAGATGATGACTGAGATAAGACCTTTTCTTCTTTTGCTTCAAAGAATTTCTTTGCTGTGTTTCTCTCCTCCTCAACAAGCCTCAGGGAGGAAGGAAGGAACGTTTGGGTTGTGCCTGGCGTTTTAAATGCTACAGATTAGCATACTATGCCAGTTTGGCAACCGCCAATATTCAGCATCTCTGTCACGCCAACCTTCTCCTTCAGCAACAGCGTTATTGTTAAATAATCTGCCTTCCATACTGTACTTCTAAGTTTGCTCTCCTTTGGTAATACTGGTTGTCATGGTGCAGGCTCCATCCTTCTCACAGGATTTGTTCCGAGCACAGAGTTCAGAGTTCATGCAGAGATGTCGGGCCATGAGAAAGTTCAGAACCATCCAGCATGTATTTGGAGATCAGAGTGGGGTGTGATAAAAGCTGGAAGGAGATTACGTTTCTCCTCTTAAAGAGCAACAGATTCACAAAGTCGTAGACAAAAACAGACGAGTACCCTGACGAGGACCCGAGGGAACGCTGGGAACGAGAGGAATGCTGTGAAATGCTTTGGAACAGGAAGTTGTGTGCAGAAACTGCATGATGGCTATATACTTATTTCTTTGACCTTTCTTTTCCCAGGGAAATAAACTAGAGTGCAAAGAGTTTATGTAGAGGAACAACAATCAGCAACCAGCTAATTTTTCTTCAAAGATAAAAAATAGATCAAAATCTGACAATTTAGTTTTGATCTGCAGCTCAAATATTGAGAATTTTTTTCTATTATTAAATGCATCAAAATTAATACTGGTACTTTCACAGTGTCATTCTTTGTAGAAATTCAGTGCAAATATATAAAAACTTGCATTTCTTGTATCCATATTCAAACACATTAACTGGATCTATTTAATTGTAAATCAAAGTTATAAAGAGCCATTGTGGAAGGTTCAAAGAGGCACAAGTTGCAGACCAATGTCTTATACGTTATAATCCTTAGTAAAAATATTGGGACTGGCAGAGCAGACGTCGAAAAAAAATCATTAATCGGTCTCAGTCAGGAAAAGCCTGACTGGTGTGGTTTGAATTCTTTTTAAAGAAAGTGGAGTTTTCTCCAGCTGTAGCATTTCTCTCTCCACCTCCAGTACATGTGCACTGCCTATCAGCTGGAAGAAAACGCGCCATTAGCTTTTTTCGTAAATTCACTCAAACTGCAACATCTCTACGAAAAAAACCTGATGACTTAGCCGGTCAGTTTAAATAGATCACAAACATCCCAACATGAATCACAAATAGAGCTACTCTGACACCAAACATGGTTCCAGAAGAGACTCAATTAAACGCGCTGAACAAACTACAGAAACATTCATTAAAAAGACGACAGATCAACAAACAGAAAGCTGAACGGTCTCAAGAGTCTCTAAACAGACACAGAAGTAGAGCAACTCTAATCCAACAAGAAGAAGGGAAACGATTTACATCAGCAAAGATCAGAAGAAAGCATGAAGGAGCAGAAGGGCAGGGCAAAGCGAGCACCCCCAAAAACATCAGACATCACAGCACAACACACAACCTTCTCTGACCAGATCAGCTAAAAGCAGAAAACACAAAGTTATTCTAATGGTGATTACAGCGGAGGAGCGGCTCTGGCGAGGATAAACATTGGCTGAAACTTACCGTGTGGTAACCCCGGGCTACGGGCGGCTTTCCAGTGGGGTACGGGTCCACCGTGTCGATGATAGTCTGTCGCTCGCCTTTCTGGTTGATCTTCCGAAAGCGCCGCCGGGACTGTCGGTGCGAGGCTTGTCGCTGAAAGTACTCCTCATTTTCATCCATATAGTCCACCTGCAAGCAACACGGATAGAAGGGGAGTGACTGTCTTCGTCTTCATTCACACCCCTCTCCTCTTCCTCATCCTCCCATCAGCAAAAGAAAACAAAATAATAATAACAAAACTCCCCCATGTCCCTCATGCCTCCCGCCTCTCTGGTTGCGTAAAAATAGAAGTGTGTGTGTGGGCTGTGCGGCGCACACTGACGTCAGAGGATGCTCGCATCATGAAACAAGAGACGGTGAGGAATTTGTATGAGAGTGGTGAGCTGGGAGAGAGGTGGACTGACAGGCAGACATAAACAAAGAATGAAGTTCCGTGCAGAAAAAGACACTTTGCTACCTCAAGTTAAAATCTGGTTAAATCCCTGCTTCCATTCATAATGAATGAGGAGAAGGAGAAAAAACATGGAAAACTGGAACAGGACGACTCTCATCCTACCAGAGAATCCTAAAATAGTTTTTCTATCTTCATATTCGGGGCCCAATCCTTCTCATCTCTCTCGCTATTTTTCACATTTCTTGCAGCTCAACCTTTGGGATTACGCTGCTAAAAACCTCACTCCGCCTTACCAACGGCTGCCATGACAACGGCAGCAGAGTTGTGTGCTAGCGAGGGCATAAAAGCGTGTTTGTGTGTCTAATTGCTCTCACTGAGCTGTGTGTGTGCATGTGTGTGTGTGTGTACAGTACAGGCACCTCGGCAGCGGATGAATGTGCTCATTTCACTGCAGCTTCATGGAGCCGAGTGGAAACTTTGCAGCAGGGAACCTCTGATCCATCCTGCTCTGTAATTATAAAACGGCTTGGCTTCTGGGATAGCAAAAGCAACAGCTAGCAGACAGGCAGACCAGGGTGGTGGTGCTAATAAGGGTGGAGGATCTGATGGAGTTGTTGTCCCATCTGCACTCATGGAGACGGCAATTATGTGAAATGAAGACGCGCTGTTATTGCAGCGGTGGAAGCCCGTTGTCATTCCTGCACACTGACAGCATGCAGGTTACCTCTGCTGCTTTTCTTGGAAGGAAGATGAAAGTAGGGCATGCTTGCACTTCCTTGAAAGACTGCAGTGCTTGTTCATGGGTGAGATTTTTATTATGTGTTAAAAAACACAAAAACATTAAATAAAAAACAGTTTCATCACTTCCTGTCAGATTATGACTGCATTTTTCATTGTATTTTTGTGAGAGTTTATGCAAGATTCCACAACAAAATAATGCGGTGCAGCAAAATGGAAATTTTGTCTATATCAGTATCTGACAATAATGTTAAAAAATGACAAACCTAGGCCGATACCGATGTTAGTGCCAATATAATATGCATCCCAACAAAATAATGCACCACTGAAGATCAAAAATCAGAAAAAAGCAAGGTGAGGGTTTGTTTTGCTGCTCTGTGTCAAAAACTATATTCTTTTAGAAAAAAATTATTTTGGAAGTATTTACTGTTTGCATGTTTCTTTATCTGACATTTTGGTGATGACAACTGAAATGCATTTCAAAAAGAAGGTTATAAAAATATAAATTTCTAAGTTTTTCCCATAATGTTTAAGTTCTGGAATTTTTTTTTATACTTTTAAACACTTTGCAAAACCATTTAATGTTCTGCTAAAACACAGCACTATGAAACTTGAACAAGAGGAAATATGGAAATATTTGGCTGTTGATTTGTTAAATTGTTGTTATTGAGTTAATACACATAGATAAACTTGAAGATGCAGAAATAAAAATGGAAAAATTGTTACTTGGGGAAAAAATAAAAAGGAACTTTGAAAATAAAATGGATTTTATGAAGCCGTACATTCACATGATGAGATATGGTGGTGGCAGAATCACTACAACTTCAAGGTGTTTTATTAATAAAAATAAATGTCCTTCTACTTAGAATATGAGATAAAACTGACATAAAATACACTGAAGTTTGTCATTTTAATGTGTGAAGCATGTATCTGTTAGAAAGCTGCTTTCATCTGTTTGTACAGTGTGGCTGGATGAAGCTAGAAAACAAGGACAGTTTTTTGCACATGATCAGTACTCAGCACTTAGCTTCATGTTAAACCCATCAATAAAATCAGCATATTTGTACCAAGATTTGTTTTTTTATTTGAGTCATAAGATTTGATTTAGTGGCTTTCATTTCTTCTTTATGGACTGATCATAAATATGAGCACATTTATCTTTCATGAAGCCATAGACCATAAAAAGCCATCTTATCGACACAAACCTTGTCCAAAGTGGAGTGATGTAGTTACAAAGTAATGCTCCGGGTTTAGTACTGAGGACATTGATAAGAAATGTTGCAGTAGTATTTTACTGATGATGTCATATCTGCAGCTTTTTGGTGTCTCATGCAACAGTAATCTGAAGAAGGTTCTGTCTATTATGGACAATAAACAGCACCCTCTCCACCACATAGTGGACAGAGAGCGGAGCACCTTCTCACATAGGCTGCTCCAGCTCCGCTGTCATAGGGACAGATACAGGAAATCCTTCCTGCCACATGCCATCTCACTGTACAATAAAAGCTAAATCATTGTTCTGCACCAATCAGTCCGATTTTGCACAACTGCACTGTGGCACACTGGCTGTACATATATTTACATATACATATCTGCATTTTTTTTAAATCTTTGCAAGGACTGCTCTTAAGTTGCTTTTTATATTAACAGCATTTCATATTTTTACAATTTATAGCATTTTATATTTTATTTTTTATTTTTATTTTATCTACAACTACTACTCAGTGGTAGTTGTTAGTGTCTTGTCTCTATGCTGTAACTGCGAAGTAATTTCCCTGCTGGGATGAATAAAGTACTTCTATTCTATTCTATTCTATTCTATTCTATTCTATACTATACCTTCTCAGGCCTGATGTAGCACGAAACTGATAATTAATATTAGGACTTTTACTTTCTGTGTTATTTATGAAGCCTCCAAGAATAAAACCTCACTCTGAGGATGGGTTCATCTGTGAAAAGGTGGCAGATTCATTTTAAAATAAACTTCCAGTTGGGCTTTCTTCACGTCTTCAAGTTTTAAACTGTGATGCGTTCAAGACTGCAAGTTGAAAGGTCAACAGATCCAATGCATTGCATTGGTGTATTAACAGACTTGAAGTTGCAGCTGTTTGAATGTGTCTTGGCAGGATCCTCAGCAGTCTATGGGGTGACTTCAGGCCCCAGTTAGTTTCTGTTCAGCAGATGACTGTTTCCTGCTGCCAATTTGGCCGCTGCACTTCGCTCTGAGGGGAAATTTCATTCTCAGCAACTTTTAATTTTAGCAAAGCCGCATTAAGAGGGAAAAATCTAAATTTAATGAACACAAAGGTCTTGGTCCTTAATAATATATCAAACATATCTACATGTTGAATGGACCTCCAATCTAAAGCCCAGTTTGTGTTAAAACGTGATATAGTTTATATAGCAGGCCACACAGGATGATGCAACTTTCACACTGCAGGTGGTAAGTGGATAACTGTGGGTTTAACAATAATCCATTAAGACATGATGCAACATGCGAGTGAACTCATGTCCACGTTAATGGCTGTTTTCTGAAGTTTCAGTGGATTTACACAGAGGAAGCCTTTCATACTGAGCTCCCAGCATTTACTTTCATTTTAAAATATAAACTAAAATTGGCTTCATATTTATGGAAGATACTTCTACAGTGAACAGTAGGAAGACAAGGAAAGGTAAGGGATAGGAAGAGCAGAAGGAAGGAATGAGGCAAAGGCAGAAAGATGGAAGCAGGACACAAAAAAGTAAAGAGTAGGATGAAATTAATAAAGGAAGTTATTAAGGAAGGAAGGACAAAAGCAAATAAAGAAGAAAAGAAAGAATGAAGGGAATATGGAAAGAATAAATGGAGGACAAAAGAGAAGTAGAACATAAAAGTGGAAGGAAAGAAGAATGAAACTGAAAGGAAGTAATCAAAGAATGAAGTCAATTAGAATGAGGGAGGAAACAGAAATGATGGAGGACAAAAAAGGGACACAAGTGAGGAAAGAAGGAATAACACAAAGAAGGAAGAAAGCAAGGAGAAAATAATCAGAAATAGAAGAAAGAAGGAATGAAGGAAGAAGAAAAAGTGGCCACAGTGAGTAAATGAAAGGAAATAAGTAAGCAGGGAAATCAGGAAGGAAAGAAGGAAGCAAGAAAGAAGGAACGTAGGAAGGGTACATGGAAGGAAAGTGAACATAATGACAAGAAAGGATACAACAAAGGAATGACAATGCGAATAAAGTGAGAAAAAAATAAACATCTGCCACATTTTCTTTTTCCATGCTTATTTATCTTAGAAAATAAATCAGATTTCACACTTTTCATAACAACAAAGGAAGTCTGCTCTGAGCAGGAGTTTAAAAAGCAGAGAAATAAACTCACCACAATCATTTCTGAGGGTTCAAGGACGATGCATTCACATCCACGCCGCAGGCTGCCTGCTGATCGCTTCCCAAAACTAAACAAAAAGATTACAAAAAAATAAAAATAATGTCAATAATGCACCTTAAAGCAGTCTGGTTTGACTTGCACTATATTCACATATGAACATGTTTCTCTGTTCATCTTTGACCATCAGGATCAGTGGAGAATCCCATAAATGTTGGCATATTTCTACGCAAACACAGTGAAAAGCTTTGACTGTACACCGCCTCCTTTCAGATTCAGGAGGGAAACACCCGGCTCTGGAAAACTCCACTCTCATGACGTCAGTTTGTACAGCAAGCCCTCCTCCAAATGATCAGAGAAATATTAGAAGCAGCAAAGATCCAAAATGAAAAAAAAAAAAAAAAGATTCTCAGCCATGGAAACTTTAAGCATGTGCAGATCCTAGTTGTGGGTGTTGGGAAGAATGATCCCTTTGTCCAGAACATGATTCCCATCTAGACAAACAAGAGTGTCCTTGTTTGTTATTTTAAACATCTTTTGCTTCAGAATGTGACCCAAATCTCGATTGTTTGCTCATTGTTTGGTTAGACAAACTCCTGAGATTCACTGGAATTAGTGTAACAAGCCGTCTCTGTTTGCATCACTGAGATACAGGAGCATTTTAAAATATAGTCCTCTTAATCAAAAGCATCTATTTTATTTTAAAAAGTCTTAACATTTTGTCACATTCAAGTAATGTTGATCATTAACAGTTTTTACGTTTGAAAGATACCATCATACTTGATAGTTGGTAGTGGTGGTTAATTCCCCTTTGAGAGATAACAAGGAGATTAACTAACATTTTTTAACATTTTTTGACTTTAGCATAATATAAATTATTTTCAGAGTGTACCCATTGTGCACAAGTTCTGGATGAAAACCTCAGGTTGAAACCTTGACCTTGACAGAGCTGCAAAAACACTAAATCTTGCCAAATGTTCTTGGTTTAGTTTCTACCTTATATATTGTGGTACCTTTGAAATCAGACAAAACTCACATACAAGTAACTTTTCAGCAAGATGGAGGAGCTTGTTTTAAGTGAATAATTTCTTAATATTGATGAAAAGGTACTGGTTCTACTGCTATATTGTTACTTATGGGAAGTTACTCAAATTATTTACTTAAAACAACCTCCTTTATTGTGCTGGAAATTTACTTGTGACTTAGTTTTGTCTTATTGCAAATGTAGTAAGGTCTTTGCAAATGTAGTAAGGTCTTTGCAAATGTAGTAAGGTCTTTGCACTAGAAACTAGACAAACATACTTGGTATGACTTTGTGTTTTTGCAGCGTTGGTGAGAGTTTTCCTCTAACGCCAAAGTTAAGGAAACAATGATGTCTGTGTCAGTGATTAATTTAAAGTTTGCTAACGTTGCACTGTGTACTTTTAAATAAGGTCTGGAGTGACTCTACTAAAGTTAGCAAGTGTGGTCACTGTGACAGATTTTTATTTTCCTAACTGGAACCACTGACCTCTCCCACACAGACTCTTGATTCGGGATCAATGCAGTTCATTTAAAGTCCATTTACAGTTACGTGTTACCACACTGTCTGGAGTGACTTTACTTGGCTTTTAAACCATAATAACCTTGAAATATTGTAGGATAAATGCTGTATTGGTCTGATTTCAGGGTATTTGATCCCACCCTGGACTCTTCTGTGGAGAGGAACATGTTTCAGCTTCAGCAGACATTATTTACATAAACAACCCAGATTTGGGCTCCACAGTGGAAACCCACACAACTGACAACCAGGGTGAAGCAAAAGCTTTTAGAAAACTAAAGTCCAAGAGAAAAAAGCTATGTTAATTATCTATTTATATATGATGGATGACAACTACAGTGGACCACCGCTTGTTATAAAGCTATAAAGATGCTTAAAATCCATTGGCAACCTTTGGTATCTCAGGTAGGTAAAGGTGCCCAGAGATTAAGTGAGTGGCCAATGAGAGCAGACCTCAGGCCCAGCAGGACATAAACACTTTGGGCTTGTGGCTACATGTTATAGCTGGGGTTTGTTCACGCTGGGAAATAATTACTAGCTGGCTGCAATGGCACAGATCAGACGCATTCATTTCTCCAAGCAGATCTCGCTGGCTTTTCTTTTCTTGTTCTAGTAGAAGACTCTTAGAAACTTTATCAACTCTTGTCAGCCTGTCTGTTCTTTAGTGACAAAATGCATTTTTCCAAGTTCCCTTTGATAACTTAACAATTTAAAAAGCAAAAAGTTAAGCCGAGAAGCTTGTGTTAAATCAAAGAAAACATGAGCGGCAGCTTGAGGGCAATGGCAGTGAGTGGGTTAATGCTGATTGTTGCTGTTTGCTTTGCCTGAGCTTCAGTCTAACGCCGTTGTAACTCTGCTTGTATTCCCTGACAAACACAAGCCTGAATTCCACCACGGGACAAAACACACCGATGCGAAGAGCTTACTCAGTATTTTTATTGCAGTTCTCGACAAGAAGACAAATGCTGTAATTCTTTTGCAACTGGTTTCCAGCACTGCTGATTTGTCTGGGAGGCAGTGGTTTTACAGGAAGCAAAGTCTGCTTCTGATGCTCCCAGCAGCTCTGAGCGGTGTTTCCACCCATATACATATCACAAACGCATCAGGCCACCCTGTGCAGACAGCAGAGTGACATGTTCAATCATGCTCCTCCATTCCTGACATTAGTAATCCAGTGCTCAATTTTACATAAAAAATAAACGCACCGCTGGCAATGTGAGATATTAAAGCAGGGATTATGGAAGTGCAGCATGGGGGAGGAACACAAAACTATCTTGTTTGGAGATTAAAGCTTGTAGTGCTCCAGGACTAGCAGTGAAAGTAAAAAAAAAAAAAATCTTGCAAGAGCAGAAATTATGTGAAGAATTGACTGGGATGGTGGCACCTCTACAATTAATGCAAATACTTGATTTTTATCAGCAGAACTGATGGTGCTGAAATGCACGGAGCAGTTCCTACGAATTACCAAGCAAAGAGGAATTTAGGCTGAAGTGAGCCCTGTTTCAGCTTTCCTGAGAACTGCATAGGACGGGAAACTTCCAAAACCAGAAAGACAAATTTAACAACCAAAGAAATGTGTCAGAATGAATCATTACACTTGTATTTTTAACACAGCAATGCTGCAACACAGATTGTTTTTTTTTCTTTTACTGTTGTTTAAACCAATGATGAGTACCCTACTGAACCCCCTGCTATTCATTTAGTCCTTCACTTGCTTGGACTAGGACACACTCTCCATGTACAATGCAAAACTGCTGAACGAAGTCTTCACATTGCTGAATTAGAAGAATAAAATGGTGCAATAAAATAGCATATATTATCTTTAATTACAGATTGTTGTTACAGATAGGGCTGAAACGATTTATCAGATTAATCATAATGAACTGGCTATTGAAATAATAGTCAACTGATGAAGTAATTAATAAATAATTTATTGGAGCATACAAACTAAAAAAGGCAGATTGCTGAAAACATCATATTCAGAACAGCAATTGAGCCAAAACTGTACGAAATATACACACTTTGTATTTAAGATGAAAAAAAAATCTGCTTTAAATCAGTTCTAGGCTGAACTCCTTAAGCGGCATTGTTTAATCTTCACCAACTGCAAATTGTAAAAAATAAAAAAATCTAAAAGTAAACATGTTTTGCTATCCTACTGTTAACTGGTTAATCCAAAAAATAAACAATCAGCTTTACACTGTATTGACAAGTCAATCAGAAAGGGCTGAAATTTCAAATGTTGATATCAGAAGCATTTTTCTAGCTGCAGATGCATCCTTTGCTTCAAATAATTAAGCATGCACTGAGGAAATATTATGGTATTCTAGACAAGAAAATGTTTATTTTCTTTTTTTAAAATGAGCTGAATTATTTGTTTCAATTTGCTATGCATTATGCCTTAATCAGATAAAAAATTGGGAAAATTTGTGCCAATTTTTTTTTTATCTTTACCTTTATTGAATATCCTCATCCAATAAAGATATCCGATAAATGATTATTTGAATAAAATAATCACTAGTTGGAGCCCTAGTTCAGATCCCTGTCTCGTTTAGTTGCATGCTAATTTGTCAATGGATGCATCAAAACTAGGAAGTTGGGCATCATCAGAAGTAGTGAAGCTCATACATAAACTGTGCATTTCTACAAAATCAGAATCTAACAACGCAAACATCATTTCACCTCCAGCTTTTATATCAAATAAAGTGTGAGGTGTTTTATTCCAAAGATTAAAGCTCTAATTCTATAGACTAGCCAGTTTACCTTTATTATCAAGAGTAAAATGACTAAAGCACGGAAAACGATCAGCTGCTACTGTTCAGTCATCTCTGACAGACATCTCCTCTGCCTTGGTGGCCCTTTAGCATTCCAACCAACCTGAGCATCTGAAATGTCATTCCACAGGGATCACTAACCCTGAAGCCTGGATCCTGGATCTGATCTGGGTGGATAAGATCTCTTCACTTTGCTTAGGTATTAAACTCACTAAAAAGGAAATGCTGGATTTTAACACTACAACACTTTAAGCTGAATAAACGTTAGATTCCCTAGTTTTACAACACTTTTGAAGAGTATAGAGAAGAGACTGGAGGAGAGGAGTGACTAGTCATGATTCATAATTTGATGAAAACCACATTCGGGTTTGAAGAGCTCTGGAGCATCTGTATCAACTGCAGCTGACCGTTCGCCCATCTGGCAAAGATGAACAGAATGCTTTGGAGGGTCATCATGGCTGGATCACACACAGCCTAAACCTTTACTCTGTCAGACCCAAAATAGAAGTCATCACTGAGGCTAAGAATGTCCGAATGACTCGTGACTTTAACTTCCCAAAATACAAGTGTACTTATACTGACAAGAAAGGGAAGAAGTGTGTTTAAAACAACTAAAAGAACAATTCATTTGGAACATATCCCACACATTTACCCCTGCAGCATGAGCATTATGTCTTGTTTTGGTTATAAAGTTGCCAAAAGTCGCATGCCACCCTACAAACCTGAGAAATACACACCCATTCCTGGCTGACATATTCCAAATAACTTCAAAGGCGTGCTTCACATTCCAGACGTGACTGCTTTACAGCTACCAGCTCCCGGCGCGGAGACGACCCCCACTTTAAGCTCACAACCCTGAACTCCAGAGAGCCGATGGAAGATGTAGTGAGAGTTATAATCATGTCTTTAGGTTGAATCAGACTGAAGAAGCTGCAGCTGCTGCCGAAGTGTGAGCACTCACCCTGTCACTCTAAAAGTGCTCACAGAGTGACACGGCCACCTGGGAAGACAACAGGATCACACCTTAAAATATCTCCTCCTGATAGTCCGGAAAGAGTCCCAAAAATCCGTCCCAAGCTCCAGGACTAATGTGTGACTGCAGCATATCGTTCTGCACACACCCGCTGCTGCTGTCGGAGATCTGCGTTTTGTGAAATGGGAGTGTGTGGCTCTGAAAGTGTGTGTGTGAATCAGCTCCTGTCTAAAAGCTCTGCCCCCTTTCTCATCTGCCCTTCCTCTCTCCCAGCGTAATGTTTAGAGTAGACAACAGACAGCATTCCAGCGTACGACTCACTTCCTGCTACAGTCACAACGCAGGAGAGACAGGGAGGGAGGACAGTTTGTTCTCAGCGTGTATTTATGTTGTAGTTAGGTGTAGACTGCCTGTCCTCCCATTACAGTAAAAATCCTTCACTTTATTAAGTCTTTTAGTTTTAACTCAATGAAAATCTATTTTAAGGACGTTTTTTTTAATAATTATTTCAATTGGACAGTTTATACTTTAATTAAGTTGACTGCCACTAGCAGAATGCTTTAAGATGATGTGATATCTTTGCCGAGTCATGTTGAAATTTAAATATGTAAAACATGTTAGAGAAGATTCCTGAAACTTTAAAGGAATTTCCTCTTATGTGTCTGGATTCCAGTAAAAGGATTGATTTTAGTCTGTTTTTGAAAAGTGACTATAATTTACTGTAAACAATAATAAAAACTTAATAGATCATAGTCTTTAAAAATCAGTAACTTCACTCAGGTGATCTCAATTCCACTCAATGTGAGACCAATTGCACAAATTGGCTGGACCTCTGCTAAATTAGGTCAGGCACTTTAAAGGGGATGAATATTTATGCAATCACTCGTCTTATATTAAGTATTTTTATTAAGTTAATAGTACTATTATTAAATTAATAATACTATTATCAGTTTTCACTTTGACATGAAAGTCTTTTTTGTTGGGTTCTTGTCAAAAAGCAAATTTTTACTGATCATGACTGATTTGTAAAAACAATAAATGGGTAAAGCACCAAATCAAAGAAGGTGAACAATGTTATTGGCACTGTTTCATATTCAGAGTTAGGAGATGAAATTTAACCTTTGACATGACAACTCTGTCTTGATTAACAAACGTTAAAACACCTATCTTAAGTCAGGATGGACGACATGTCGACATCAATATACCAGTAGCCGTTTGATAAGCAAAACTGGGCTGATATTAACAACCAATCTTGATTTTCATTTTGTTGCAGACTGTGCTTCAGTAAAGCGGGTTGGTCAGCCATGTGATGTTTGTTTGGTCATGTGACAGTCACAGTCATGTAATGCAGGATGGTGGGGGTTTTAACTAAAGCAGAGAAGTAAAGTTAATGCTGTTAACATCAATATTGATATATATTATCATACAGTTAAATATTGGAATCCAACATAATATCAATATCGGCCCAATTTTTTATATCGGTACTTTCCTAATCTAAAAGCTAACTTATCACATGATTTTGAGGAGCAAAAATATTGGACCCATGAGTGCCTAAGAGCTGCACCAGGACACAGGACAGTTTATGGTTGCATAATCAGCATGTTTGTTAATAATTAAAATCTAGTTGCATTGTAGCCTACTGTTCTGTAATCGTATTGGATCATAAAGTGGCTAAAGATTCTCATCCCTATCAACAGGTCTTTGTGGGGAAAATAACTTCTGACAAGCTATTTTTGTCAGAATTTCCACCATTTACTTGACATCTACCAATAAAAAGCCACTAAATGTGGACTAATTTCTCCATTACCAGCTCTGGCGAAAAGTCTCATTTTTTTCCCCATTCATTGATCACATCAAAACTACATATCCCACCGTTTTTAGTCAACAAAGAACTTACCAAGAACATGTGCTTCAATGAACTCTGATAAAAACACAAATATGGCCAAGGTTATTGAGATTTTTAAGCAATGGGAATAAATGTAATTTCTTTACTAATTCCAACATTTTAAACATGCTCAAATAACAAATAATAAAAAAAATAAAGTTTTCTTAGATGGAGTACAGAATATCTGGCTGCTTCCTCTCTCCCAACTGCTGCTGTGCACTTCCAGACAGCTAGATGTTTCCTTTGCTTGGAATAAAAAAAAATAAAATAAAAAATCAGCAGTTTGAAAACAACTTGGGCCACAAAAACCCACAAATAGTCATACAACAGAAACTTAAGATGGAATGGCTTTTCAATCTGAGCTGTACTGACCTGTTTCGCGACACACAAGACACAAATTAACGCATCAGCCTGATTTTCCTCCACTAACCAGGGGCTGATTCATTTAGGAGTTTTAATTAAAGAAATGCACATCAATATAAGAAACGTTTGAGTCACATGGTTGAAGGTTCTGGAAGCGGTCTGCTCATAATGAACTGACACAAAGGGAAAGAAGTTAAACCATTAACAGGGTTAATAAAGTTCATAATAGAGGGGAAGTTATCATGTTCATATAAAGAGGAATTGTTCTAACATTTAGAACAATTCCTCTTATGTTACTCAGTCCATCATAGAAAACTAAAATCTCCACAATTAGCTTTTCTAAATTTAGCAGTACGCCCGACCTGTAAGGTTTACAAAGCAAACTGGATTGCCTACAACAACTAGTCTGAGTTGTTGTAGGCAACCCCATATGAAAGGATGGCGGAAAATCTGTAGAATAAGAGTTGAGGAACACCGAGAAGGGATTCAGAGGCAATCATGATCCAAAATCAGTTACTCCAAATCCATAATTAAACTACCGTAAATATGGTTTTGATTGACTGCTGGTATAAAACTGACACACTATACTTACAACTCAAGTGTTATATAATCCTAAGTTAAATAATTTCTAAGATGTTATAGTGTTAATTGGATGTTTTGTCAGAAAAGCTGCAAAACCCGAGAACACCAATCCGTACTCAGCAAGTAGTCCACTTACACTGCTGGCTTTTGTAAAGAAACTATATTGTCAAAGTATTTGCGTAACTTCTTTTCGAAACATGAACTTTAGTGAGATCCCATTTCTAATCCATGGGGTTAAACATGTCATCCAAGCTTCAATCCATGTGGGAAAGATCCACAAGTTTAGGTATTTTTGATCATTACTGTAGAATTGTTGGGCAAGAAGGCCTGATTTGCAGTCTCTGCTCAAATTCATGCAATCAGTGTTGTGTGGGCTTGAAATGGGGAGTTAGGTCAGTTCAGAACCAAACTTGCTCACTTTAATCTTTATAGACCTTTCTTTGTACAAGGTCAGGTTTTAACAGGAATCCCAAAATGTTCATATAAATTTGGGGGCATCAAATAATCAGTAATGTCTTAGTAAGCTGAACCTTTACAAAGTCAACAATGGTCTTTCAAATGGTCAGTTGGAATAATCTGCACAATCAAGTTATATTGTCTAGGTTTAGCTAAGACATTCATGCATTTATGTTTCTCTTAATCATGAGCAAACATTGGTGTGTACGTATCTATAATCTTTATCCAAGCAGAAAAATGTTTGTCACAATAATAAACGCATATTTGTGTACAAATGTGTAATAAATGAAGACTTAATTCAGGTCTAATTTGAGATTTTCTTTTAATCACCACAAGTCAATCCAAATCTAAAGGTCAAATATCCTGGTTCCATGTAAAATAAGATTTCTGAGTAAGCGAGTAAGGAGTTGGTTAAGAAATAATGAGATTTTCTGCAAAAATATTTTAATCTAATTTGAAGAAAATCAACACATGCCTATAAAATGCAAACTAATCATTGCTATGGAAAATGGTTTCACAGTGTAATTTCACTGTTATGACTGTCAAGTTAGAAAAGTAAAGATTTTTATTGACTCTTTAATAATATGTCATTAAAGCAGCTCCATAATGATTTATTAAGCTTCAATATAAAGACATGATGCCTCTTGATCAAGCTTACCAGACCATGTTCCTGCACTTGCTTTAAAGCCATCACCCACTCCTAAACACTAATTCATAAGAGTTGTATTTTATTTCACACATGGGTGAAATCACGCACAAAGAGCTCCAACTTCTTCACTTAACGGCTGAGTCATTCATCTTCCCCCAGATCCGATCTCACTACAGCTACCAGAGAGGAGAGCAGAGGCACTGAGAGAAGGATGGAGCCGTATCAGGTTTTCAACCTGACTGTCAGTCTAGATACGGAGAGCCATTTCTGGGCAAGGTCCGCCTGAAACCCAATTCCAGCGCATCTTTAAAAGCTTCAGGAAGTCCCGCCGGACTTCATTCAGTTCCTCGTGTCACAACCAATTTCCCCTCTGAGCCATTCTGCCCTCAACAGTCTTTATAGACTAGATGAAGGAGGATGTGTTTTCTTCCTGGTGCCAATTCAAAAATGCATCTAATGAGGAGAAGTCATTTTAAATAAGAGGAAGCCTGACAAATTTGAGTAGGTAACGGTTTAGGAAATTGTTTACAAGGCAGTTAAAAGTAACTGAGGTCATACACCCCTAATGATACTCTTAGACACAACATGGGGTGGCCTCCACATATTCACTGATTAGGACTTTTCTTGCAGTTCCCCAGTATAAAAACCAAGCTGTTCCTGTTATTAAATGGTTTCTCTTTCAAGCTGAGAGGGTGCTCTGTCATTTAGAGCTGAGGAAGATTTTTTGACTCTGGCATCCTTGAAGGCTGTGAATCACAAGATGACCAACAGTTAACTAGTGAAATATGAAAGTAAACCAAGGCTTGGGAAGATTTCCTGTCAATGTATCAGCATTTCTCCTGAAGGGATGGGTCAGCCATAACTTCAGAATTTGTAGCACATTACTGGTTATGAAAACAGGTTCAGTTATTAAAGCCAAAGAACAAGAATACAAGTCAAAACACCACTGTTTTTGGAGGCAGAAATTCTACACATTTTGATAGTAGTAAAGAAATTGTCACATTGTTTGAGCCAAACAGCCATTTTCATGGCCAAATGGACACCATCCTGATTCACATATTTACAACGGCTATGTAGCTTTAGGGGATCACCAGGCAGGTTCCCATATTGAATATTGAAAGAAAATTGAAGAAGAATATTGAAACCAACAAAAACATGACTCTAACATGGATGTGCAGCAGCTAAATGGCAACACAGTATCACCCATGTTTTCCTCATGAATCCAGGAAAAGTGGGTGGATTTGTGAAAATCATGAGGGCTAATTCAACATTACGCACCAAAAATAGAGGCCTCTGTACAAAACAAGTTTTGCATGTTGTGAAACGAGTATTAGGTAGAATCTTGGCATCTTGGAGTGTTGTCTAATGTCGGCTGACGTTTGCAGTTCATGTTATTAAAACAATCAACAGCTTCTCTTTCCAAACTTTCCTGCAACATGGTTTTCCCATAATATTCAGATTCAACACCAACATGATGTTTTTCCTCAGGGTCAGAGCCAAATTAATGAGTCTAACTGCAACACCTGATCAGCTTCTGCCATCAGCCACATCAGCCTCTGTTTAGTCAATGTGGATAATAATGTGGATTTTTACAACCACTTTTGCAATAATATGCCCACCTCCCTACTCTAATGATAAAACTCCAAAGTTGATCATTAAGCAGTTAATGCATCATATTTACAATTTCAACCAAATGTATTAACTTGAGAGCCATGATCACATCAGTTAACACATGAGCTCATTATTCAGAAGTGGCTAAGCTATTTCACAACCAACACTTAGTAAAAGCTTTAGGGACTGAAGTCAGACGTTTGGCTTTAACTAACCTGCAAATTATTATCTGGCATCCAGATCACAATTTCACCTTTGTGAAACTGAGGTTTGTTTCAGACTAGATCAGCATCTCTGATTAAATTCAGCCATTTTAAATTCCTCCCATGTTCATAAGAACCCAAAGAATGACCCGTTAAGACCCCCGCTGCAGAGCCAGGAGGGTTCTGCTCCAATGGCTAAAGCGTTAGCCACAAGCTCAGAGTGGCCGTAGGTGTGTTATGCAAGCCTGAAGGATAAAAAGATCATTGTTTCCAAACCGCCCACAGATAGAGTTCCACATTTTACAGCTTTGATTGTGAAATCCCAGCTCTTTAACATTTGGGTTTTGGGTTCAGTGGTGCTGATCAGTGCAGAGTTCAGGGAGACATTTCAAATCCTGTGGATTTAGCTCTGTAAATTCCTCATAATTCTTTGTGGTGAAAAAATTATTGAGTTTAAACACCTAATTTTGTAAAGTAAAAAACAAAAATGAGTCATGACTGGATTCTACAGAAGATATGAATAAGTTATAATGAACAAGATATAGTGGTCTAGAATATCCAGATTTTAAGTTTTCTCTTTCTACTATGCAAGTATGAACACTAAACGGTAGAAACACCACTGTTGTGATGTTTCAAGAAGATCAAACTGTCCAATAGCACTGAGACCAGTTGGTGATCTTACCTGCTTCTTGGAAGAAACATGGACTCCTTGATGAAAACCGAGCCTGACAACAGGATGTACCAGCAGCTTCCCACATCATCTGGGCTGAAAATCACAAGCAAAGACTCAAATTACTACAAAGAATAAGAAACAACATTCCTATAGTTTTATACACAGGTATGGTGTAACAGTAATAAACAGGCGTGTAAAAGCTTTCATTGTTAGTCTGATAATTAGCAACACTTCACAACAGTTACTTTGCGAGACATTTAGTCCCTGTTATCACTCAAATCAAGCCATATTAACTCTTCACACCTCAAAGTTCCTTAATAGCATCTCTTTGTGCCATGCATTTGATAGCTTTGGCTATCAAAGTAAATGCATCTAGAAATATTAAGATTTTTTTAAATGTTATGTTTTAAATTTACTCCCAGTATAACTCATTGATGTTTGTGGTTGTTACGTAAAATAACCTCCAAACACAAGCATCAATTTAATAGGCACTTTCATAAACTCATTTTTATATTTTACATCAACATTCTCATATACACATTCATTAGTTTTATTATTAATAGTGTCATACAGCATAAATAACATAATAAAGGTAGAAAAGAGCTTCTTAAACATGAATATTAAACAACTGCAGCCCCTTTTTTGACAGTGTGCAATATAGTTTCTCCTGGATCAAACATTCATAGATTTTGCTTAAAATTCCAGTTTGTAGTAATTTGTGGAAGAACAATGACTAAAAAGGAAGCAGAAAACAAAGAGAAGGCTTCCTTGGAGACACACAGACGGAGTAGCACTATGAATGAACAAACCAACCACAGCATGACCCTGCTGAGGGATGCAGATAGAGAATCTGGGCGCTACAGACATAAACTCACACTGACCCTCACATGATGAAACAGGCAGTCTAATCCTTACAAGAGGACAAACAAACAAATCCAGAGAATAAGTCCTACCCACATGCAAGGAACTTGCCTCCTGTTGAATCTTTTTGAATATTTGTTTTAACCAAACCATGTTAGTTTTTAAAAATTATTATTTTAAAGCACAGTTAGCTGGTCTGAGAGATGTTACGATGGAAGAGGTGATGGACGGGGCTTTAGGGTTCAGTTAATATCCGACAACTCTTTAGTTTTTTGATCTTCATGAGCAACACCAACCTTTTATTTTCAAAAATGTTCATACAGAACAAAAACATTGCTACACGTTTTTCTTGTGGCAATATGGAATAGTAAAAGCTGAAAAACTCAATCTGACTTTGCTAGAGTAACTTTAAATAAGTTCTGAGTGTCAGGTTAGAAATTAATAGATCAATTTAGAAATCAGTAGATCAATTCCATCATCCATAAGTAATTCCACAAAAATAGAGTAATAGTCTCACCACCTTTTACCTTTGGCACCATTTACAGGATTTTAACGAGTCGGTTGTTTATTGTAGCAGAACTGCGGATAACCCACGAGGATGAGTTATGCTTTTAACTTGTCTTTTTTCCCTTAAAGGAGCAATATTATGTGTTTTCCAGCCACAGAGTATCATTTCATAGCACAATAAAGTAACTATTTTATCTTCTGTTGTTATAAAAATGCTGTATATATATATATCAAATATGACCAAAAAAATTTAACTTTGTAATTTAATGCCTTGAAATTGGGCCTTTGTCTCTTTTAGAATCTCAAAAAAGTTGAGTTTTACATATTACTACCGGAAAAAGCCAGCTTTTCCCCGAACGGACAGCAGGATTTTTTAAAACGGAGCTCCATTGTGGCCACTGTCAATATATGTGCTATAAGGCATTTGAATCAGAAATTCAGAGAAGGAAACATTAGTATGATGCGTAATCCTGAGTTTTTAACCGGTAATGTGAGGTGAACCCAGAAGCTAAACATAGAAATTACAGACCCGTTCCAAACTGACGATTCCAGTTATCTTCAGGGATTGCTTTCTAACCGTACAGCCAGACAGAGATTTAAAAAGGAGTGACAAAAGCAAATGAGGTGGATTAGCATAGCCTGTCAACAACATGTTGAAGGTCATCTCTGCTGCCCAGATATTTAGCTATTAGCATGTCATGACAGTCATGAGACCGACAAAAAGTCCGATTTAAGGGCTAAATTGGACTTTTGTGACACTGGTTTGTGGTTACAGAAAAGTAAAGGATGGGTGAACCGATTATACACCTGCTCCTACACAAGAGCATACATTTACACCCAACACCTCTGTGCTGCTGACTTGTTCTTTTTTTTAATCAACTCTTCCTCCTCCTCTCCACACTTTCTCCTGACAGAGTGTAAAATTTCTCATTTATTTCAAAAGGAACCATGCTCCACTTTCCACTGTCTCTTCCTGCTCTCCCACATAGTCGCTCCATACTTTCATGATCCCTCTCTGCATTGGGATGAGCACAAACAAAACCTTCAATTATTAATCAGCAAGCACAAAACGAAGGAAGCGCCTAACAGGAGGAGGAGAGCGCACCACAACAAAAAAGACGCAGAAAGAAGAATAGGATGTTCTGGGACGCTTTGACTGATCTGGGTCATCCGTACAGGAAGCAATAGTCAAACGCTCACACTGTAAAAGCCCACAGGGAGGCCTGGAACAACAGGGAGTCTGCTTGTCTGTGAGCCAAGGAGGTGGAGAGGTGAAACCTTGAAGACAGAACCCTTCCACTATGTAGAGTTTTGGAAAATGAGCTTTGACTCATGAAACATGAAGCAACAATTAAGCTCCCTTTATGATAATCAATGATTAGTACAATCCAAGTTCAGAAGTTCATAACACTGTACTCCTCAGACTTCAGCATGATAACCACTTCCCTTCTGGCAGGGCTCAACTGGATTTTTCTGGTTTGAGCTCCAACTCCAACATCAGCTTTAAAAAAATGGGTCTTCTTTAAAAAATTTTGCTAATTCAAACATTTTTTATCTTTGTTATATGGATACTTAAAAGGTTATTCCAAATCATGAGCTTTTTATCTGTTAGAAGTTACTCATAAGAAATATGTTCAAAACAGTCCAATATTCTGCATTCTAAAAAGAGTTTTTTTTAGTATTAATGTACATTATTATCAAAGTAGACATGAAGTCAAAAGTAGATTTATACTTCCACAAGTTCATACAAAGTCTTTGAAGATGTCTGTCTTACATAGACTCCTGATCTAATCAACTCCGAACTGATTTACAGATTAAATTCTTAATTTATATAAAGTTTGCTCTTTATTAGAATGGAAAGGATAAAATTAGACTAAGATGAATAGGACTATAAATACATAAAAATCTAAGAAATTAAAATTAAAATTTAATATTTATTCAATCCTTGCAGGAACCTGACAGGATATAAACAAACATGAAACATTTCCATCTAGAATATAAAAAAATCATGGAGAATTTCTGTTTTCATATGGGTTCAAAATCAATAATTAATCTTAATACAAATGATGTTTAATAAAATAATTTAAATAAAATCAGCTGTTGGATTTTAAGTATTTTAACATGACAATTATGATTTCCTTATATGTGAAGCAGTTCATACTACAATGAATTCCCCAACGGCCAAACAAAGATGTAAGAAATGTCCACGAAAAACAACACAAGGTTACACAGAATGAGGAGTTGCGACACAATGGTGGTTTCTCTCAGCTGAAAATAAAACGGCAGCGGTAACCATTAAGATGTTATTGTACGGCTGCTTTCACCATAAAATTCTCCAGAGACTCAAAACCACAATATGTGTGTAATGTTACGAAATAAAGCCAACAATTTTTCTACAATAAACAGAACCAAAAACAGCTCGAGTGTCGGGGTGAGAGACATTGTTACCTTAGTGGGATTTCGCAGAACAGAATCAAATATTTCCTCCTTACCCAAACCTGTTCCGTCTGTGCTGAATGTTGGTTAGCTACCAAAATGTGAAGAGATTTTAATGAGGTTGCTTTTCCCTACAAAGAGCTTCAGAGCTGCTCTGTGAGCCTCACAAACGTAGGAAATGTCAGTCTGGAAAAATGTACAGTGCTGTGAAACATTATTTACCCCCCTTTTTTTGACAAAGATGTTTTCAGATCATAACATCTCTGTTAAATTAAACACATTTATTATATATATATATATATATATATATATATATATATATATATATATATATATATATATATATATATATAAAAGATAAACTCAATAAATTTAGTTTTCAGTGACAATTTCATTTACTGAGGGGAAAAAAGCCTGAATAATCTTTCAGAATTCTGTTCTTTTTCTTGTTAGTCTTATGACCTAAGAGGAAATCACTGGTTGTCATCGTGATTTATTAACTTGGGATCAGCTGTTTGTGATATACGCACCATCAGCAGTTTGTTACCCAACGCTGATGTAATGTCCAACATGTGGTGACGTCTACTCCAGTTCACAGAAACCAGCTCACATTTTCACAAAACAATGTTCAACCAACTGGTCAGAGATTTGAAATGTTTTATGGACAATTTCAGATCTCTACTTTTTGGAAAGCTTGTAAAAGCCAACATAAATTTTTATGAACCAGAATCATTTTCCACTTTAAGAACTATAACTCAAGAATATAACGAGAAGCTCAGAGGAGGGGATAAAATCTATTTTTCACTGCATGCAGATGTTTTACGGATAATTCTGAATAGATTAAAGAAATTCTAAAATTTCTGAGGAATGCCAGAGGTGGAACTAAGAACTTTTGTGTGGCCATGGTTTCTTGGAGGTTTTGTTGATCTGTGTGCCAAATAATCAGATATTGTTTTAAGAAGAAAAAAAGAAAAAAAAAGAAATCTTGAGCTCATTTTTGGCATAGTCACACAAGCGGAGGCTGACATGTCTTCTGGAGATAATTGAGATGTCAATGGAAATGTCTGGAACGGAGTTCAGTACGAAGATCATTATGGAAGAATCCACATGTTTTAAATGTTGCACACTTCTTGAAACCTTGACAGTGGTTTCTCAGTCTTTGTGTTGTTATCATGTGGGTGATAACTCCCCCATGCTGCATTTTTGTCCTTGTCCTTTTCCTGCAGAAATGGCACTGAAGCGACAGTGGTGAACTGGGCTCTCTTTCAGAACCATCAAAGCGTGTGCATAGAGGAAAAAAGTCCAAAGATCCTGTGCATGTCATTACCTGAATTAGGATTGTGTCTCAACCAATAAAACTCAATGTTTTGACACATGTTGGTCAAATGCACTTACTGATAGCTGTTTAACTACGTATATGCCTATAGACAGACACGACCTCTACCATCATGCAGCATGCCAGAGCTGCCTTTGCTTTGCAGCCTATGCCTTTGATTAAGGGCCCAGTGCAAAACACCTCAGGATGTACAAGAACCTGTGAGATCCTTTCTAAAGGTTTCCTCTGAAAAGAGACCCACCTCTCAACTGGTCATTTCAAACCACAGAAAAACTGAATTCCCTGTCTTTATTATTTATGGTTTCATTCATATTTTACCTTACAGTGCTACTAGCAATGATATATAGGATTAATGACTAATAAAAGAAATTTGTTACCACATACAAATTTTCAATATATATATTTTTTATTTGTACTTTCTGCTGCATAAATGTAAACAGCTTAATTTGATCAGGGCAACACATGAGTCAAATATTCGTAGTTATAGGCATTTCTAGAAGACAGAAAAATGTTCCCACCGTTGAAAACATTGACGTCGCCGCGTGAAGATGGTTGAGCACAATAATGTTACGACCGTAAACCCTGGGAGGTTCTGCTTTTTATGGGATGTCATGTTTTCAGAAGATATTAAATGAGATTGCTCATATCTGTGCATATATATAGTGTCAGCACTCCAGGGAGCTCCTCAGGCAGTAAATATGAGAACTGTTTTTAGAACTACTGTCTTCATCTTCCCATCATTACTCCAGGACCGCCGACAGCCACAGATAGTCAATGATCTTAGAAGTGAGCGCTTCATTGACTAACTTCTGGAAAATTTCTCTGTAGGAGAGAAAAACTGAAGAGTCCAGGTTTAGCCTAACATAAAAATCGGATGGTTGAAGGAGAAATCCTCGTCTAACTGACAACAAACTCCTAAAGCATTTCTTTTTTGTCAAACTGCTTCAGCCATATGATTACCTTAACAGCCCTCCTCCCTCATTGGCTTTTACAGCCCTCATTCCACAGCATATTGCTGCTACTGTTCTAAATAGATAAAGACATGATAACGGGCAGTTAAAGGTTTGTTTGATCCAGAGGAAAGGTCTGATTGAGTTCCCGCACATGACAAAACTCAATCTGAACCTCTGCTGTTTATTACCCTTGCTTTTATCAGGGAGCGCGCTGCACGATTTTTATAGGTTAATAAATGCAAACAGACATGCAATAGAACAGCTGTGCCAAAGTCATTGGAAAGAAAATGGCTACAGGCTTAGAAACATGTAATGAGGAAGAGAGAAATAACCTGCTGTGCTTCTGAGAAGGTTTTTAGTTCACAGATCTAACAGAGTGGAGATGCTACATCACTGTTTCTATGAGAAGTCAGCTACAAGGCTCACAGACTGCCTGGTTATAATCCTCAACTACTTTCTGAATATTTCACACATTAGGAAAGCTTTACTGACCTCAGAGAACCAGGTTTCTATCTGGTTAAATGAAAATAGTATGCTTGGAAACCTGAAGAACATGCATCTCCTATTTTAAATTTACATCATGGATGATGAACTGATGCTTGGATAGATGGACAGAAAGAAAGATGAGCTGCATGGATGAATACAGCTTCCATGGGAAAAGGGATACAGTCTGGTTATTGTTTTGAACTTTTCCATACATGGAAGATCCCTGAATAAAAATCCTTGTTGTTCCAGATTTACGGACCGAAAAAAGACCCTGGTTTATTACAGCAAAGATTTTCAGACCTTTGTGAAGGTAGAAAAGATCGGTGTTGTATTTAAGTATCATCGTATCGCCGATCTTCCAAAATTAAGAAAATCAGAGCTGATTTATCAGTCCACCAATAATGTTTACAACTCTGATGGGAAACATCCAGCAACACAGAGGACTAAAATAACTCAATCAATTAGAAGAGAACACCACTCTATAGATTGTGTGGAGGTTTTAACTTAATTTCTTGTTTCTATGTTTTTTATTTTCAGATTGTTAGTTTCTCAGTGTGGTTAAAAGTGGTCTTTGAGTATATTTCTCTAATTGCTCTGAAAATGCTTATTAAAAAACATTTTTGGTTGCTTTATGGCTTATTTCCTTCAGTAGATTAGGAGGATTGTTGATCAAAGCTACTTTTAAAGATTACAAAAATGTATAACTTATTGTAAACAACATATACAAAAACTAGAAATGGTTTTCTAGTTTTTCATGGCACAGTGTGTGGTTCCAGAGAGAATCATCTCAAACTTGAATCCATTATTCAACCACTACTTAATCTGTAGACCTTTTGTTTGCTCAGCTGCTAAAGCACCTGGAGGACTTCTAGGAAGGTGTAGGGTCTTCTTCATTATCTCCTACAACACATACGAGGAATGTGAAGGAAGAAAAAATAACGGACACTGAACTCCTTAAAGCCTGTGGAAAAGCTTAGAGTTAATTAACAGACTTCATTCTCACCATGGGTGTTAGGAAGTTGTCACCATGTGACAGCAGTCAAACACTAAGTGTTGATTCTATGAACCGCAGCAGTGGCAGCTTTGGAAACTGATCTAACACATCCAGAAGCTTTCAATACACCTCCCTGATTCAATTAAACCACAAATTATATATTAAAGGAGGAAATGTGAAGCTGTGACCGGCTAACTTTCTACCTTTGCTGTAAAAGATATTTTTCTCTTCTTAGCGGTGCTCAGATGCCCTGAAACAGTGTTGACTCACCAACGTTCTACAGGGGATTGCCTTAACTCCGTCTGCACTTTAGACATTTGTTTTCATTTGCCTACAACGTTTCGTTTGCTCTGCTGTGTGCAGCCAGCCTGTTTCAGTTCATCAATAACATCCAGTTATTGCTGGGGTCAGAGCCTGTTTTAAATCTGTTACTTGCTGCATTCATGAATGCACACGGTGTAGGACTTACTAGTAGAGCACTTCGTTGGCCTCGTGTCTCTCGTATCGCACCGTCTCGCACATTATTCTGTGGAAACAGAGCAAGAAGGACATCAGTGACCTGCAGTAATATCATATTTATTACAAGCATTAAAAACAATTACGTAGAAGCTTAAGCTGAGGTAAATATTGATTTTACATGCATAGAAAAGAAAAGGCATCTCTTTAAAAACAAGTGAACAAAAATGGATTGAGAAGCAGGCTTTCCCCCAGAAAACTGGCTAAGCCCGGTGGTCGGGCACCGAGGAGGTCCACCATGTTTTTGTATTAAAAGATGTTAAGTAAACAGAAAAAGTTAAAATATTACTGGGTAATTACATGTTACGGGAAAACATTGCCAGTGAAACGCTATTTAAACCCAAGGTCTTAAAAACAACAAATCAAAAAATACAATTAAAATGAGTACCAATTATTTGCACTTCTGTTTAATTCAAATTAAGTCAGCAGCTCCATAGGGGCCACATAAATGCTAATATTTTAACACAGACCACAGATACATAAATGTAACATTTGTTCATTGGAATTATCAATCCTGCTGAATTTGATTTAATGGTTTCAGCATGCATAAATTAAAATATTTTAAATTGTTTAACATTTAAATGTAAGATTTTAAGGAGCTGGCAAGTTTACTTTGTAAAAGTTCAAAGAACAATATTCATAATTAGTAGTACCATAGTTGTTATGGTAACATGTTTTGTTACCATGACAACAATCTGGTGCCGTTAGTTTAATCTTTGAGTATGAGCTCTGTTTGTTCACAAATACAAATTAGTAAACTGCAGATATAACTGTTTTTAGGTTGGCCAATTAAACTACTCCCTTCTCCCAGACTTCACTAAATCTAACACAAAAGCTGTTAGAGGTGCTGATGTTTTTAGCAACAAAAGGAGCCCCTACGTCAAATTCTGCTCAAGGCCTCATACAGCCTTGGACTGGCCCTGCATGATGAGTTAAATCCGCTGCACTGAGTACAGGGATGAGCAACAAACGGGAGATTTAATTAAATGCTGCTAATGTGATTTTAGTAGTCCTTCCATTTCGTGTCTGTTGAGGTTTTAATAAGCGTCACAGAAACTGTTCTGGCTGCTCAAGTTTCTAGGTATTATTTGACCTTTTGAGATGCCAGTCAGCAGCTTACAGATGAAGAAACAATACCTTACTACCAAGTTTGCACATCACAACAACTGACAAGGTACAAGACGTTCCAATAATCATCATTATCTGCTAATGTTACATGTCATTCATCCTAACAGGTCTCCCATTGCCTTTGTGACACCAAAATGATGTGCAGCAAATCTATACTTCATTCATCCTGCCATTAACCATTTACAGGGTGGCAGCTTGAGCGTCTGAGACTTTCTTAAAGAAAAGCAACCGTGAAATGTTTACTTTTAGATTAGACGAGTCAACCCTGAAGCTTAAAGCCAAGATTTGGCACTGATTAATCTAGAGAATAGAAAACTTTTATCTAGTTCAAATAAACAAGATTAGACAACTGACCTAGCATGCACTACTTTCTGCTCCAAGTGGCACCATGTTAACAGCCATGTGCATTTGACAAGCAGCAGGTCTCGTTTTTGAATCTCATGGTTCAGCTACATAAACATTTAAAAAGCCATAAAGAACTTTTCCCCATATGTTTAGAAATACTTGTGTCAGAGAACTGTAGTGAAATCAACTACAGCAGGAAATCTAGTTGCACAATATTCAAAACAAACTAAAAAAAACTGTTGGAAAAAGTAGCTGTGAAAGAACCACAAGAGAAAAACAACACATTCCTTGCAAGGAAAAACGTTGAGAAAAAGGACTTTACATAATCCCATAGTTAGTGGGATGTCTGGAGGTTGGCAGAAGTGGTGGGCTGGTGTGTGGGACTATGAGGACATTCCTGGGGATCCGAACAGGCAGGACCAAGGCGGGTTACTGCTGGGCGGGAGGCCTCTGAAGGCTCAGGCGCTGGAATGTTCTCGCTCACGAGTCGCACGCTGAAACATTGTTCCCTACTCCATATAATCTCTGTGTGTGCACACAGGCCAGGGTGGGAACAGACCTCTAACACACACGGTTTGGAGAGCGAGGCAAAATAGGCAGGGAAGCCGATGTAGAGAAAAAAAAAAATCTGCAATTTTCACACATCAAATAGGTTTGAATGAAAGTGGATGCAGACCAACAACTAGAAGAAATTTTACTGAACAAGTTTAGAACATCCAATTTAATAAAATACAGATGTAGCAAAAAATGAAAATAAAGAACATGGTATAGTGCAGATCATCAGGCTTTGAAATGTGGATACAGATTTCCATTTTATATATATATATATAAATTAGATATTAATTAATTAGATATTAATTATTTCCATTATATACATATGTAGATTAGATATTTTTTTGTTCTTTGGGCAGCTCTACTTGAAACTGACAGACTTTTTTAACCTTGAAAATAAAATGTAAAATTATGTTAATTAAAGCTGGAAGAGGGTAAACAATCGAAAGCAGATTGACTAAACAAAAAGATAGGAGTCAGGAAGAAGAGTCATGAGGTTAATGTGGGAAAAGATTGACTAAAAATAATGAGAATATTGTCAAATATCAGCCACAAGCAATAAAATGTGATTTTAAGGGTCTCAGACTTCTATTCAGTTTTATTTTTATCTTTTGTAAAATTTATATTAAAATATTCCGGGTACCGAGTCTTTAGAGACCTTAGAGAATAAAAAGACCTTGTTTTCAGTCCTTTCTCAGCAAGTTTTCCATCCTAGATATATACCAATAGAACTGTTTGTATCAGAATATCTATGTTCGGTGCAGACACTTGCCTAAGCTGGTGCTCCCGCAGGTTGGACAGAGCCTCCATCCCATGGAGATATGAGTAAACGATTTCCAGGTCCTGAGGAAGAGGAGCAGAAGGTCAGTCGGACATAGACCCGTGCCAACTTAATCACAAGAGCTGTAAAAAGTTAATAAATCATTTGTTGAAGCTCTGTTTATATGTTCTTGTTTAAATTATTCATTATTATAACTGATTAAATCATTAATAGTTTGAGAAATAATTTTCTGGCATCCCTGAGCTGAAATTATTCCTCAATAAATCTCATCTATGATTATTAACATTATTCTTGTTAAATGGTGTCACAACAAATTGATGCATTTGAGCATTGGTGAATTATAATTATGTTTTCGCTTCAACAACTATAATGCTGCTAGTTCATGCTGCAGAACATAAACCGACTGTCGGGTGACGGAAAACTCTTAACAAGCACGGCTTCATTGACTTGTGAGTCTGAACATTGGAATAGACGGCAATAAAGCAGCAGCAGAGAGGGGAAGAAATAAAAAAAAAAAGATCCACGGCTCAACTATAAACTCTATTCAATTACTTCATCAAGTGACCCAGTGAGTAACTCCGGGATGGTCTGGCCGCTGTCCAACTCTGAGGTGAAACAAAGTGGCCCTCTCCCAGAGCTGGCAGACAGCACAGCCACCCCACTGTCTGCTGCTGCACACTGGGCCACAGACCTCCAGGACCCGAGTCTGGGCTGGAGCTGCACGACTGGTGGAAGCTACTGGGAGGCCTTTGTAGGCAGAAAACTGGAGGTAGATGTGGCGACAGCAGAGCGGCAGGACAACAGAGAGCTTGTCCTGAGAGCCGGCCAGACGTCCTCATCAAGCCACAGTGAACGCACAGTTTGTCTCTGGGTTAAGTGTCTCACAACAACAATCCTGGAATTATTGAACATTTTGTGGCATGGAGACAACTGTCAGAGTTTATGCTGTGTGTGAGAGGACTGTCAATGTTGTATTCCTTCATGGAAAACAGAATGGATAAAAAAGACAGAAGAACTGAAAGACAATCACTTTTTAGAAAGATAAAAGAAGAAAACTTTTGACCTGGAAACTGCAGACAGTGTAAAGTGTGACCAAAATAGCTCAAATCCAGGTTATTGTCTACCTTCAAATCAAAACTAGTGAGGAAAAGCTTCAGAAGATGGTTACTTTTTAATCTCTCAAATGAATAAGTATTGCTAGCAGCCACTTTGATCTTTTGTTGTTGAAGGAAATGAATCATCACCCCGTGCAACTAGGCATGGGGTGAGATATGGAGGACAAATCCTGCTAAAATTAGCAATAAATAGAAATAAATAAATGATTTGATAAAGTAATTTATGCATCAAATATTGCATCCAGAAAAATATAAAAATAAGGACTTTTCCCAACTTATATTATAAAGTGTAATATAAATTACTATTTCTCATTCTCAACATGATTGATTTAGAATCTATTTTCTATTTTATGCCCAATCTTATTCACTTATTAGTTTCTTTTTTTTTTAAATTTATATTATTCTTTAATGGATTTCTTTTTATATACTGTTACAACTATTAATGAGATCCTATTAATGACATACTGCTGCAGCACACTGCAGGTCAGGTGGCTGAAAGAGATCCTACAATTTTCACTGACCTCTGTGCCACACACCGGGGCTCTGTTAGCTTAACAGAGCCCTGGCTACGTAAACAAACAGCCCTCCATCACGCTGTGAACTCACTTGTTCACAGCATCACATGTGGTGACATGTGATTGTACATGGAATGAAGTTATTAATAAAGATACAAAGAATGACAGGAGAAAAAATGAAAAATATAACTAAATAAAAAATGTTCTAGAGGAAAACAAAGGTGAAAAAACTAAAACCAAAACAAGAAAAACAAAAATAGAAAATTCCATTAAATGTAACAATGACGAAGGCAACAACATCTGTAAGGATCACCTAAGAGAGTCCTTCTAAACGTACTGTCTCCAGAAAACAATAAATAAGCCTTACAAATAACAATTATAACTGTAACAATCAAGGTTATATTAATGTTGCCACACTAGACTTAATGTTTTAATAACATAAAAACATTTTGTTTTAATGTTGTTAAATGGCAACATTAAAGCAAAATGTTACCATTTTTTAAATGATTGTATCATACTCATTTTAGTTTGAAAGCTTTATTTTCAGTTATATTGTGAGAATGTCATCCCATGCCTGATTCTACCTTTGATTTAACAACAAATAATAGTCACACAGATTAATTATGCAATAACATTAAAATGTTGTAAAGTATAAAAATTCTTGTAAAAATACAGGTCAATTTGGATGCACATAGAGGTTAGCGTTGCCATGGAGATGGTTTCTCACACAGTGATATCCCAACCCCCCAGGAACAAGATTTCAATGTTCAAAAGTCCTGAATAGCAGCTACTGTCAGAGGATCAGCAGGGGTTATTTTAAGACAACTACTGCCACCTACTGGACGATAAAAGAACAGCGGTATAAACCACTGAATTTAAAAGCAGCATGGCCATTTTGTCAATGTTTGCTGCTTATACGTTCAAACAATACTCCATCTTTTAAAAAATGTCTAATTATTATGAATTCAAATCTGTGATGCATGATTTTCAGATGTTTTCAGATCAAGAAAATGTATTTAAAGACAATTGTTTTGTTTTCTTGACCTTTGAAAACTACAAAGCCAAAGTTTCACAATAAAAAACAAAAGCTGGAAATATAAAATGTTTTTTTTGTTTATTTGCTCTTTTATTGTTTGTGAGGCTAAGAAAGAAAACACGTCATTGATTAGTTTTTAATTTAAAAAGCAATAGTTTAAGAGGCTGCTCTCTTTAGAACATTAAAATCTTTTTACAAGAAAAAATATAATCTATGTGGAAAGTCTGGAGTGTTTGTTAGAATCTTTCCTACCATTATGTCTACATTGTTTTGATTATTTTTTTTATATTAACCACCGACTATGAGGCAGCTTGGTGGCCCAGTGCTCTAAAGCCAGAACCATATAACTGCAACAGAACCACGTCTTCTTCTTCTTGTCGGCTAACCACAAGAACCATCAGCCAGGAATTTAGCTGCATATTAGTTTCCTTCTTTGCTGTGATTTAAAAACACACTCATATAGAAACCAACAGATTTTGCACAGATTTTTTTTAAGCTCTTTCAGAAACCAGTGACTAAACATCTAAAAACAATGAGCGAGTATAAATAACTTAATGTAAGGAGATGAGTGTTTCCTAAGATGGCAGGGATTTAAGTTAACCTTCTTACGCACTAGCAGAGAGAAACCTACAGGTGGCAGTGTTTGCAGGCCTGTTTCCACCTCCAGATTGACATCACATTGAATGAAGCAGCACCACTGAGGTGCTGCCTCACACAGAGAAATATGCAGAACCATCAATTGTGGCTTCACTCACAAATATTTTAGACTGACTGTATGGAAAGAACGTAAAGGACCCCATGTTTTCCTCTCCCCTGACCTTACATTTTCCGGTCTCTTTAATACCCGTCTCCTCCTGCATACAGGGCAAACTGAACCAGAAATTACATGGAGAAAAAAGATGAAAGTTGTAGGAAAAAAATCATTTAAATAATTTTCTGAGAAGTTTATTCAAAATTAAGAGGCTTCAGCTGTTTTAAAAGCTATATTTCTTTCAGGTTTAATTAGGACCAATGGAGGAGGCAGTCTGATGCCCATGTTAGATGTTTGAAAGCAAGATCAAGAAGAAGAAAGAGTGCTGCGCTGATGAAAGGTCTTTTCAGCTACATTTCTGCTCTTTGTCTTTTATGGAGAAAAAAAGCAAGTCCCAGTCTATACCAGTAACAACAATCTAATCCTTCTCCATTCTGCCGATAAACTAATCCTTGTAGGAACACAGGTGGCCCTCACAGGAGGAGAAACATACCCAGACGCTGATCTAGGAAAAACCCAAAGGTTTTTTTTAAAGTGGTCTCAGTCCTGACGTAGCACTGACACACTGGGAACCGGACCTCTGCAAACAGTGATTTCCTTGATGCAACTGAATCTTACACCTTCCTTTGTAAAGGCAGATGACAGGAGAGCAATGCAGCCAGACAAGTAAAGGCATTTCCTGTCCAGGACAGAAATTAAACAATGGCAGGCCTTGTATGCCCTGTTTGGGGCCTGCAAACACAGGGAGCAGGCCATCCTCAGTTTCCTACCCCTTATGTTGGGCCCCCCGCCCAGAGTGGTCTGACCTACTGCCAGCCGATTGGGTGGCAAAGCACTCAGCAGAGAACAGGAAGTCAAGGAAGTGATTGTGGATTTATCAGGAAGCAGTAAGTTTAGTCTTAACAGGCAAATGAAACAAAACAGGAAAGCTAAGTTTGACTTCTTGTCAGACGGGAGGAAAAAACACCTTAAGGTAAGTATCTGGTACCAACTAACATTATGGCTACTATTACTGATGCATAAACGCCAAAGATCCTTTTTTGTCCCTTACTACTTCCTTTATGTTGGCATGAACTAACCATTTTTTCCTAATGTTATCAAAACCGTAGCATATCAGTTCATGTTTTTTGTACCTAGAGAGTATTTGTAGTTTGTTAGTAAATAATAAAGCTGTCATGAAATTGATCAAACATTGAAAATATTTATTTAAGTGTAATACTTCCTAAATCTTTTATTACTATTTTTTCTCTTCTGTTTTGGTTCTTCCCATTCCCATTTGGATCAATTGAGTCATAAATTGAGACAGGTTGAGGCTCCTGGACAGATTAAGATAAAGTATTCTCCTACTAATAGATATTAATTATTATAGTTACAAAAAAACTGAAAGGAGAAAAAAGAAATGAAAAATTAGAAAATCAAAGAAGGAAGAGAATAAGGAGGAAAAAAAGAAAAAGCATGCAACAAACAAACGTCAAGTATGGCATGACAAAAGAAAGAAGAACCCTTTACACACTAACTGGCTGATTGTTTAAATCAATAAACATGCCTTTTCAGCACTACTGTCACATTGTAAAAAACAAAAAAGCAGAGGAACCTAAATCTTAACGCAGCACTCAATGTCACGCCACTATTTGTATTCATTAATTTAACAGCTCTGGGTCAGGCCCAACAACAGCTCAACTTATCGCCTAACGCCACAGAGTCTGTGTGCCAGATAGTGGGATTTTCTCAGGTCGAACCCCTTTTCACCGCAGCACAAATGGTCAATGCATTTATTCATTTGGCTTCTGGCTGAGAGCAGATAGCAGAGCTCTGTGTCCATCCATCAGCAGCTTCAGACAAGCATCAAAGGGAAAGGGGCTGGAGCGTTTCAGAGACAATGGGAGACTGTGGGAGAGATTAAAGACCCAGGTAGGGAAGGGAAGGACGTTTTGGATCGTATCAGACGGATCTGCAGGGACACAGCATATGTATATTGAATCTGAAAGAAAAGCTACCGGTACTTGTTTTTTTTATGTAAAAAAAAATATAAAGGCTATTTATACGAGTTGAGTTCTGATATTTGAACCCACTTGCAGAACAGCATATACACATGGAGTATATTACCGAATGGGTCAGCAAATTGCATGTACAGGTTCTATGTTTGCAATTTACGATTAAGTTTGCATGACAAATTAATGGCCAACCGATAAAAATCAGACATGACTGATTGTGTTAGCGTGCCGCTGGCCACCCAGGGTCAGCAAGCAGAGTGAATCAACGGCCATGTCTTCTTTGCTGATAACATTAACAGCCAGCTGGCTGTATTAAACCCCACAGCGAGACAGGTGACCACAATCACATCCTGGAACACTGGGAGTACCAGGGTTTCGACCTCTCCCCTGAAGTCCCGAAAGAGGGTCAAAAGACCTGAGTCCAAACTGACGATTCTGATGGCTCAAATTAGCATCCCTTCTTCAATTGTAAACGTGGCCATTGACCGTCAGGCCAGAAAGGAGGAGTGGAAAATCATGCAAAACTGCTTATAGGATGCTAGCTTTTTAGCTAAAATCCTTCAGGTCAGTCGACCCGTCTCTGGGCTCCAAAGGTAGAAATGTTAAAATAGGACCCTTCTCTGGTACTTACAGTGTTAAACCCCACAGCGAGACAGGTGACCACAATCACATCCTGGCCAACTGGGCTGCAAAACGTCTGACTCACCCTGACCTGTAACATGTCAGTGTTTTTCTTAGAGCAGAGCTCTACTCCCATATTCTCTAGTCACTTTCTTACAGATTGATAAAAGAAAAACACATTTGTCACATCTCTGGTCTGATGGTGTGTTTATCACAGGTTTTTGGTCATGGAGAAGTGCAGCAAGTTTCTGAGCAGAAAGAAGCTATTTTGTGGCATTACTGTGAGCTATGATGTTTTATTTATCAAGTCCTACGATGGTGTTGCAGAAGAAACTGTAGATTTTTCATCATCACATTTCCATGACAAACAGTCTGTTTGAATTTATTCACTAAATGCAAGTTCTCTTATGAGCTCCTCCATATTTTCTGTAACATGTTAGTTGGGACAAAGTCAATGAAAATTGATTGGTTGTAGTTGCATTGATTTATTTTCTTTATTATTTATTCAGCAGGAAAAGTTTTCAACGTGTGAAGCTAAAACATGACATTAAACCTACTCCACATGTCAATAACAACTGAAATGGTCAACAAACACAGCAAAATAAAAAAATCATCAATCTACGTTGTGAAACAAATAGAATGGCTTGGAGAATAGGTACTGAGAGCATGCAGAAAAAAAGAAAGCAGAGTTGTAAAGAAAAACTGAAATTCACTGATTAATCATAGTGACTCATTTCAAGTGTTTATTTTGAGGAGTAAGGCTTGGAGCTTGAAAACCTAAAATACAACGTCTTGCCAAATTTGAGTATAAATTAGAACCAGAATGATCTGGAATTAGCAGATTTCGTTTGTTCCATTAAGACAAAAAGAATGGCATCTATGAGCAATACTCCACCGCTGAAGAGAAGCATGGTGAAGTTTGTTTAAGAATTGTTGGTAAAGGTGTAGAGAAGACAATTCAATTCAGGAAAAAAAGTCCAGCCAAAATGCAACTCTTTAAATATTATTGCCCACAAAAACATCAAAAATAGCTTCAAGTAGAGAGGTGGGAATATAATGGGCAGACTGTTTTTCAACATATGGTACGTACTGTAGATTTCACTTAGCTGAAGGAAAGGTCGCCAGGAGAAATGTACCGAAACATTAAGAATTTGAAGATGAAACCAGCGGGGATTTTTCAGCCAAGAAAACTGTCAGCTGATTTCAAGAAACAAAAATAGTCAGTAGAAGCGCTCAGTCAGTCATAACCTGAGGAAAGAACTGAAGATCAAGAGTGCATAGAAATCCACCACAACCTTCAAGATTTAAAGACAGTTTGTGGGGAACAATGGACCAAAATCACAAGAGTTGTCTTATTTCTATTTAAATTATTCATAATAGACAATAAAACAAAAGACAGAGGGAGAGACAAGGTACCAACATCATTAGTAGCTCCATAGCACCACCCAGCAAATGAGAGGAGGGTGTTTGAAAGAGTTTTCACTCTGAAAAGCAGTCAGTTCTCAGAGTGAAACTCAACTAATTCAAGAACCAGAAAACCCGTTGTTTCAGAAACAAAGCTTCTTTTTGCTCTGAGAAAATGACTGCAGAACTGAAAAAGATGACAGTAGGCAAAACATTCCGAAAGAAAGAACCGCTTTGTGCCTGAGATTAAGCAACTCTGGATTAAACTGAGATCATCAGGCTGCAGGAGTTTTTAAAGTACAGCAAGCTGCAGACAAACTGCATTTTCCTTCAAATTAGCTCATTAAAATGTCCCACCATTGACCATTATTCCAACCTCCAGTCCCGAGAGGCAAATCCAATCTCATTGCTTTTGTAGAGAGAATTTCCTGTGTTCTGTTTGAGAAAATATCTGCAAAAAGCACAAATTAATCGGTCTCCGCTTGAGAACAGGAACGACCCAGTTTTACAACAACTGCTCGTTTGTCACTGCAGGGTCAGCTTTTCCCTCCATCCTCTTGTTCTTTCAACTTTACTGAGGGCCAAAGCAGGGTTGCAATCAAACAAGATACTACAGGAGTTTATTATTTATGTTAAAAACACTTCATTTAAGAAGAGAGTGGATTTTTTTATTTTAAAAAAACATGGGCATAAAGATGATGCCTATAATCTGTTAATGTTAATAAATTATTCCAGCATAATACAATGATCCACAGCGGTTAAAGGTCCTGTGGATTACTCTGTAGCCTTTCTATTCTGGTTCCCCGCCCTCGCTGAGAGAGCCACCGGCATTCCTGGATCCAGTTACCGGGACATCTCAGCGTCCGTCTTATGTATCAGCCCGGAGTGAGGCTTGCATTCCTCATATGTCACTGAGAAATCCCTCAATACTCTACTGACTGCTACACAAATGCATGCTATGCCAAAAAATATTCACTGACCAATCAGGCAAGAGCCACTTCAGTCAACTAATATTACAAAGTTTCATTTTACCACTTTCATCTGTAGTGACAATTTATTCTGTCTGCCAAGCCATGGTTAGTTCAATGACTTGCAATTGGACTAAGTCATCGAACTTCGTCCCGATTTAGTCTGATGCTAAATCTAGCAAGAAATAAGAAATGAAAAGAAAAATCGCAACTTTTTTCAAATTAATCTCACATTTGCCTCATTTGTTTTTACTAATTAGACAAACCAAATACCAAAGCGTGCACCATGTAAAAATGTATAGCTTGCATATTAGGTTTGCCAATATCTATGCTAATAATAACTAAAACGCACTTTATAAACAGCACTATTAAAAAAAGATGCACCAACTGGAATTATTTGGCCAATCACCAATCTTTAAAAAGCCTGACCTAAAGTACTGGTACTTTATGTCTGAAAAGTCACTAAGCTGGCAGAAGTAAAGTGACTATTGCTAACCGTGAACATGCAGTGGGCAGGTCTGTCAGTCAGCAAAAGGCAGAGCAAAAGGAGACAGTGACCGATTTTCAAACCTTTGTGGAGGAGGATAAGATCATGCAAAAGATCGGTTTCAAGGCTGATCTACAATATCAAGAAAATTGGGGCTGTTTATGTAAATTGTCATAAAACAGAACAATGAAATGCAATATTTTATACCTTTTTAAAATATAACACATGCCTAAAAAACAAACAGCCTTACAATACAAAAGTCCTCTATGAATTGACACTACTTACAGTATTTACTGGTTATAGATGAAGCTTTTCCAAATAGACCTCAACAATTTCTTCATCACATTACACAGTAAAATTCAGTAAGGTTTTACAGCGCCTGCTCTACCACCAATTTCTGTGCACTACTGGTCAGCTGGCTGAAAGAAGGCTACTACCCTCCTTCCCAAATTTACAAAAAAAGACAAATTTAGAGATTTGGAAATATTTTTGATAAAATATAGGTTTAATTTTGGGGATTGAACACTATATTCTTTCATTTTTATTGGAGTCTATGTATTACAATCAAAAACAATAAATAGATGTCATAGATATAATAATCAGTTTCCTTTATTATTTATAACAGCATGAGGAATATCTTTTGCTTCTGTATTTTAAATAAAAAGCAACTAGATCATGGTGAGGCACTTTTACCCAAAGTTATCAAACAGGAAGCATCTTATCCATGCATATGCTTATTATTTTTTAGATTTTGTGTTTTCAAGTATTGAGAATTTTTTCCCTAATGTTTGAGCTTTATTATAGTCCATAAACAAGTCTTATGGCTGACTTAAAGGACAAGGTCACCCAGGTCTAACTTCCTTTAAGTCTTAAAGACATAACAGGATTTTCTTTGGAAACAAGCATGAATGCTGACACATCCTGCAGTGTCCTCTTCCCAGTCTTCACCTTTGGCTTAATGCAGCTTTGTATAAAATCAAATGTCAGCCTCGTCTTTGTCTCCAATCTAATAAAGAATGAATCTCCATCTTAGTCCGCTCAGCAACCCGAGGTGAACGTTGGTGAATAATGAGGTGGACGGAGCAGCAGTGAGAGGAGACAAACAGCCTGGAGCAAAGTAACGAGGTAAACGGACAACTGGGAGTCAGACGAGTGCTGAAGGTTGGAAGGTCATGTTGTCTATGATGCAGTATCCGCTAATGACAATATATTGCTTCACATTGTCTACTCAGCTAAAACAAAACACCACGTCTGTGCCAAGTGGGACTGAGGAAGACCACCTCCTCCACTCCTCACAGCTGCCAAAACCGCAGCGACAGCATTTTCTTCCAAAATGTGCAGAGCATCCATCACGCACCTCAGGGAGGCGGTATGATGCTCCACCGGGTGCCACTGCGTAGCCTCTGTTTGTGCTCAGGAGTGTGTGCCTGTGTGCATTCCCTCGCCTTTGTTTGTACATTCCCGCGTGTTAACACAGTGGCCGGCAGCTGTCCTTGACTCTATATTGACAGAGAGTGTGGGATCTGCACGGTATTTTTATCCATTTGCCTGAGTGAGAAAGCAGGTGGATGCTAAAACAAGGTCATATGGTGGCGGCAGCCACTATCTGCACCCGCTTTCACCAAATAAACTGGTCTGAGCACACCAGCAACTAAAATTGAGTTTATTCCTTTTTTTTAGATTAATTCCAAAAGCATTTTAGTTCCACATTAATCTCAACATAAACTAACAACTTCCATTATGTTTAGATTCCAGTTTGGACAACTAACTGTTAATGTTTATCCTTCAGATGGAACTACTTTACGCCCCTTCAAAGAATGCAGAAACTTTTCAAACTTTTAGGAGCCCTTGTTACTGAAATTGTAAGTTTATCTGTTTAAAAACAAATATATTTTGATGGAGGTTTGTAAGGACTGACCTACTGGACCTTTGAGGGGTTAAAATTCCCAAATGAAATTAATACTGAATAAGACACACATAGTTTTAAAATATTAACTCAAAGTGAAAAAAATATGGTCACATTTTAAGAACAAATTTTTTAGTTGACATTTTTTGTCTTCAGGACCTTGAATCAAGGTGTTTTTTGTCTAGTTTAAATCTGATGACGCATATAATAATAATAATGATGTATCAAAACTCATGTTGTCAACCATTGACGCACTTCCTTCCCTAGTAAAAAATAATGTTCTCATACCTTTGCATTTTATGTACCGTTTTTACAGAAATTGTTTTACTATTTTAGGTGGAGGGTTTGCCGATAAAAATAGTGAAGTAATGTAAACATACTGGTTAAAATCCCTAAAGTGGAATTAAACATTCAAAATTTTTGGGACTAAGCTGAGTTTTTTGGTCTTTTCAGATTTTAAAGAATTTCAAATTAATTTCAGAAAATTTTACAGCGTTGATTTGGAAAAAAAGAAACATTCTTGACGACTTCCTAAATATGGGATCAAAAAGACAAACATTTTTGGACTATCATATCATATTCTTACTTTACAACACTTTAAAATCTAAATGGAATTGTCAGGAGTAATTCAAAGCTAGTTATTGGTCTTACTAATCACCGGGTGTTAACGGTTTCAGACAGCAGAGTGGACTTTACCATTTTCTTTCCCAGGACTGGAAGCTGAATGCGGCAACAGACACACACTTACATTCCTCTGCCACCTGTTTAGATGTGTTCAAGTCAGAGACGAAGCTCTCCTTTTGCTTCCAGACAGCATCCACTTCAGCTTCTGCTACAGACTGATATAAATTACACCTATCAGAATGCTAATGTAGAGGTCTGAGGAGGTCTGGTGAACTGAAAAGCTATGCTGCCACAGACAGAAACTGATGTTTCCTCCCCACTGAGCTTAAGCAGCCGGTGGGCATGGCGACTGGTTGGAACGGGAGCCAGGGAGGCATGTGAATGAGCTTAGCGGTGCCCACTTGAGCTGCTCGCCAGGATAAAACCCTCAAGACCGATAATGAACTCCGTCTCCAGCGGGATGCAAATGAGATGAATGGTGGAAAGCAGGACAGTCGGTTTGATAGAAAGTCTGGAAAATGTGTCTTAAAAATAATAATAAGAGGTGGATGTACTCTATTGATCAAACTGTTTTGATAGGAAGCATATCTGAACAGTACACAGGGGAAAATACTTTTCCCATCCATTTTGATCAGTATTGCGATCAGCTTTGGAAATGTGTCTAAAGTGCAGTAAATTTAAAACAAAACTGTTCTACTGAACCAGCAGCACCTAAAATATTTTTTTTACAAATAAAAATATTAAAGTGCAGCATGGATTCACCTTGGAGTTTACCAGTGTGTAATTTCATCTCGGTATAAAGTTGATTTCCATTTAATGTTCGTTAATGGCTCTATAATTGTAAGGGGCAAAGGGAAGGACATAACCTTGTACCCCTCTGAAAAGGGAAAATTTTTAAGGGAATATACTTAAAAACAAAGCGGTAGGAGCTGAGATTGCAAATCATCTGAAAATGTAACAATTTTCACAAGGGGTCCACAGATTTTCTTAATTTTGGAAGATTGGCGATTGTCCAATATTTACATGTGAAACTGATCTATCTCCAAAGTCTGAAAAGACAGCCACTATCTTTTGCTCTGCCAGGAGAGAGGACTGACTGCCAGAAGAGAATTGGAAGAAGCACCATCACAGAGAACTGCTCCCGCTTGGTAGAATAGTGTCAAACTATCACACTCTGCATATTGATACGGTCACTTGAACACTCGGACAACTCTCTATGACCCCGCCTGATGACCCTGTCAGCGGTGGACGAAGAGGACTATGCAGAAGTTTTTGTAGCTCTATCAATACAACCTTGTCCTAAAAAAATTTAATTTGTGTTTTTAGTGTGGAAAAATATGAAAAAATGGATGAACATAACAATTCACAGCAATTCTTCCAAGCTACAATGTTGAGGTACAAGTTTAAACATCTTGTGTCCAGAACTTATGGAACAACCAGAACCTGAAAGAATATTTTGTTAAATAACAGATTAATCAGTATAACGGAATAAAAGGGGGAACAGTACAAGAGCTTCCATACTGAGTACATATTCTGAAGCTGCAGCAAAAACTGCCACAACAAAATACTCCACTCCTGTGCTTGTAGGTAACAAGACAAGTTCAACTACGATAAAGGACAAACTTTACTGCCTCTGTCTGGCAAGTTGTTACCATTATCCCTGCAGCAAGCAGGCTGCTACAGCTATTTAATTATCACTGCTGACTCAGTGAAGTGTAGTCAATATAAAACAAAGCAACATATTCCAAGTTTGTCCTGAAAGTAGCAAATAAAACATTAACACCAGTGAAAATCAGATACCTTCAGGCCTGTGTTATACTTATTAAGAGCTAAAGCAGCATAAAATGAACAATCCATCTATAAACACCTGAAGCTCTAAGCCTCATGGAACAAAGAGGGGGATGTTTGGTCACAGTTGGGGTCCTCCTGGGTCCCAGCAGAGGCTCTTTGTTGTCACTAATGCAGACATGCAGCAACAAAACACAGCAAGCAAGCAGCCTGCTGGCACACTTTGTTACCATGGTTACTGACCGCAGCCTGTTCAAAGCCAGCCTCTGTACAGAACTGACCATAAACACCACAACAAGCAGTAGGTGCTGGCACTTAGTGTCCACAAGCTGGATAAGGTGTGCACAGAAAAAAATGGCTGCAAATGCTGATTCTGTATGGATCCTTATAGTATCTACACCATAACCGGCTCAGGTGGATACAAACTACATCTGCAGAGGTGCGGAGTGTGTATGGGTGTGTCAACTGTGTTCAGAGTCAGTCACTGGTTGGCTCTGACAGACCAACAGTTTCAAACCAAACAAGGTGACAAAGTATCAGATTCACCATCAAATGGGCTGAGAAAAAAAAAATTAAAGTTCTCAAATTATTTCCTTGAATAGTTTAGAGTCTTACCCAGAAATTTCTATGAATAGTTGGTGGTCCACTGCAATTTAACTAAACATTTACAAATCTGAATAATGACTATGTAGTGAGATTACTACTTTTGCAGTTTGAATTATTTTCTAGTGTGAATCCATCAAGAGTATGAAAAACTATCAATATTTGAACACATGATTGAATGCAATTCTTGTGTGCTGTTTACCAGTACAAACACACTACTAACATAACTTTTGTTTTAAGTTGACCTCTTTGATAAAAGGTACCTTTTACTTTCAGAACAGTATTTGTTTTTGTGTGTTTGTGTGGTGCTTACGAAAAAAACACAACGTATGAAAAGAAGATTGATGAGTTTCTAAATACTTTCTAATACTTTATTACGATATTGTTTTGTCATATTTATGGTAAAAATGATTAATATGACAAAGCACCACCCAGCAATTCTCCAATTTATTCTCCTCATATTTAGCATTTTGAATACCCAGGGATTTATGTGTGAATACAGTTGATTAAAAAGATTATTTGGGAGGATTATTATGCTCTAAGTGGCACTTTATAGATACAATTTATATGTCAAAGACCAGATGTTTAAGTATTTTTGTTCTATGTAATAAAGAAAATTAGTTATTGTTCAGGAAAATTCCAGTTTTATCCAATAATTACACTAGCTATATTGACAGAATGATCAAAAAAACATGTTTGTAAGAGACTTAGTGGGCATCAATTTTCAAGTTTACTAAATAATTTGTTCTTACATTCAACACATGACAAAGTTTTACTTCAACTGTTTGTTAAATACAGGCAAAATTGAGATGGTTTAGTTATTTAAACCATCTCAATTTATATTATATAATAACAATAACAACAATAATAATAATAATAATAAAAATGATGATAAATAAAACAAAACAATGGAATTGTCTCTGCGTAATTAGGGTTAATGATCTTAATTAAAATCTTGTCTTATTTTAGAATCTCTAACCACAACAGCAGCTCAGTGAGGATTCAACGCCGGACACACAGCAATGCTGGACACAAAGGAATCTCTTTGTTCCGCCACCGAACCGCAACCTAGAGGGTCTTTTTCCCGGGAAAAACGCCAAATGTCCGGCCAAATGAAACCCGCCCCATCTCTTTCAGACAAAGCCCTCAAAGAGGTGTGCCACAATAATCGCAAAGTTATGCAACATCATATATAAAGATCGATTCATGAGAGCTCAAAGGAAAAACAAGAAGAAAGGGCAGGGGTGGATGAAGTGGGATGGAGATGTGCTTTAATCTTCCCGGGGCTAATCGCTCGCTTGGTGGCCAAAAGGATCCCAAAAGGCTCGGCTCCCGCATCACCTCCCTCCCTCTGCTGCTGTCCAATTAACTTGACACAAAAAGAAGCCAAAGCTTGGAGGAGAGCTGCTAATGAAATCCTAAAGTTTAACACAAAGGGAGAACAGAACCCAGGTTCCTCGCTGCTCGGATTCAATTCTGTTCAGTTGAAGCATCAATTAGTTGCGTTTCCTGAAGAACAGAGGCATTAATCCTCAGACTCCCCCAGCTGAATCTAAAATATTTATTGAATTCAATAATCAATCTTTTACATCTCTGCTGCTTTGTCCTATGGCCTGCTGCATGAAATAATTGCAGAATTACAATGCCACTCCTGTAGCTGGTTGCTAGGGAACAGTGGGGGAAAGCTTTCCGTCCTGCTGGAGCCGCTTTCATGCAAGAGTTTTTATTTCAAACCCCGAAGGCCACAAACACTCCCCGCTTACTGGAGGGACACTGCAGCTTGCTTGGGAGTTACTCTAGTTTTGTTCTCACAAAACTATTACTATTTTAGAGCACAAGAGAAAAAAATACACACCCAACTCTGTAAACAGACTGGTGCAAGTCTTTAAGAGAACACATAATATCGCTTGGTAATACTCAGTGGCTCTTACAGCAGACTGAATGTCCAGCACCTCTGCAAAAGACAATGCATGCCAATTATCATTTTATAGAAATACTTGTGGTTTCATAATCTTTTAACATTAAAATTGGAATCAAATATGATTTTATTTTGGTGTAAGAACTTCCTAAAAACCTTTTCTCTGTTTCCCTGGCAGAGACAGCTGGTCCTGTGATAGTTAGCATTACCCAAGTTTTCCAAATGGTAAAATCATCAGCTTTTTCTAAGATTTTCCTGAAATTAGCTCAACTCACCTGTCCATCAACTCTGACAGTTTCTCTGTAGCTGCTGAAGAAAACCATCCCCACCACATGATGCTGCCACCACCATGTTTCACCATGAGGATAATGAGTTAAGGGTGAGGCATGTATGCCTAAAAGTTCTGACCAGAGTATCCTCTTCTAAATGTTTGCTCTGTCTCCTTGGTCACAAACTTTAAACTGAACTTCTTGAGGTTTCCTTTTGAACTTGTACACTTTCTATTTGGCTCATGTGGAATTGCTGGATAAGTGGCTTTATGCTTTTGTTCTTTTAAATGTCTGCAAAACTACTGATCCATTGATAAATCTATAAAAATATCACCCATGTTTCTGTCCCATATTTGTATGATATTAAGGGGAGTAACTGCACTTATTTTCTTCCACTTAAAGTGCTACTAGAAACCCTTCTCAGTTTGTAAATGTTGCACTGTTCACAAAACGACTGTAGCGTTCTTTTGTTTACCATGCAGTGTGTGCTGTAACACTAATTTAAACCAAGCTGATTAGGGCTTGAATGGAAGTTTCCTGTTTACAGAGTTGCCCCGTGATCCCACCCAAAGCCTTTCACTTCGCCTCGCCTGAAATAGGCCTCCGCTCCAGACGGATGGGGATTTCAGACTACGTCCTGAGGATGTTTCCCAAAACAATCATGGTAACTTAAGTCCTCACTTTACCCTTTCCTTTTGTTTCACTGGAAGATCTACTTCCATATGGCTGGGCTTTATATTGATGAATTTTTGTTTGTGTGCAGGTTTATTACCATCATCGATGCTTTAGATTAAGTTGCGTTGATAACTGATGTAAACGTTAATCAGTTGAAACTTTCTCTGTGCTCATAGTTCACACATGCTCTCCACAGCAGGAAATTCTTTGCTGCAGATGTATTGTAACAGCTGGAAATGCTACGAATGGCATCTTGGAGAAACAAGGACAGAGCACAAGATGATGAAAGAAAATCTGCTTGCACAGCACGCCATGAACACCCAATACGTTTGTCTTTGGTGTTAAAATACTGATCATAGGAATTTGAGAATTCCATCTGGTCAAAAAGATAAAAATCTGTTCAGCAGGAAAACAAAGAAAAATACATACAAGTAGGTTTTAATGTTTTTCATCTAACATCATCTTGAATAAAAGTTGTCATTTATTCAAATGGATGACATTTTTTATTAGATTTTTTTGCACAAAAAATATTTTGGGGAATCCGTCTTTTTTTATTTTAGTGTTAGACAATCATGGAACAATTCAAAAGTCAGTTTAAGTCTGAATGTGTAAAGCTGCAAGAAGTTCAGTTTTACTAAATCTGATTTTCCCAAAGCAGCAAGAATATAATGCTTGTGACATTGGTTGCTTTTGTCAAGCAGAAGATGGCTGTAACAGAATCACTGTCTCAGGTCGGTACCATACCCTCAAGCTGGGGTTGCATGCAGGAGTAGCATGCATCTTTTCCTGCAATATTACCCTAATGCAGTCTTCATTAATCCCAACAACAACACAGCTGCAAGCGGTAGTCACAACTTCATAGGCGAGTGGTGAAGTCAACTGCTCACATGAAAACACTCAACCACACATTTTCTGATCCTCTGAAACCAAAACAGACAAGAAATACGGAGAAGTAAAGCAAATTTGATGAAACTTACATAACTTCAATTTATTTTAATAATTATTCTCACTTGTCTTTCCACTTCCATTCCAATCTGCCCTGTAATATTGAAAAATCTCAGACATTTGATATCGCTTAGTCTGGACTGTTACAAAAATAACAACGCATCAAAGTCTCAGTGACAGACAGAACTAGAAAGAGCAGAAAAAAAGTTTTCATAGCTGGCTGCCTCAAAAAGATGACAAAAGAGAATGTTGTCAAGTTGCCTTTAGACAACACACTAAGCCTCAAGTAGTCTAATGATCTACTGTGTTTGAATGCTGTGAGTGGGGCTTGATAACTGTGGCTTTACAAGAGAATGCCTCTATGTGGATTTAGTCAATTTGCTATTTCCGAATTAGGGTATCAGAATAAAAATAATATATAAGTGTGGTAGATATTATCAGAAATGTTCTGGTGTTGTAAGGCTGCAACGACTAATAAGATTAGTTATGACAAATCAGTTTTTGAAATAATTGTCAACTAATTTAGTAGTAATAGTAAATAGTAAAAGTATAAAGACTGGAAAAAAGGCAGTTTGCAGAAAAAACACCACATTCAAATGCAGAATGTATGTACATTTCAAACAGTTTTTGCTTAATTACTGCTCTAAGATAATAATAAAAAATAAGAAATAAAAAAAAATAAATAAACATTTACCTGTAAATTTGTTCAACCCAGAACTCCTCAAGTGGCATCGTTTTAGCCTCACCTGGTTATAAAAACATAGTCAACAGATCCGCTACACTGAATTGATGTTAAGCCAAGCAAAAAGGTCTGAGCTTTTCACATGTTCATGTTGGAAGGATATTTTAGCTGAAGATGCATCTATTGTTACAAATGAATAAATGTACACTAATGGATTCCTGTTGCTGCACTTTAGGGAATAAGATGTTTATTTTATTATTTTAAAAAGATCAGAATTATTTGTTATTTACATCTTTTACTGTATTCCTATTTTTTGTTTAACAATAGGAAATACTTGAAACAAAAAATATTGCTTAAATATTTTTATAAACAATATTTAGTTTTTTTAATTAAGTTTTTAAAAACTTAAATTAATGCCTTTGAAACATAATCAATTAAGAATTTAATGATGGCACCTGACTTAGGGTAATGTTTTGATTGTTGATTATTTCTTGGATGATTTTGTGTTTTTGTGATTTTATGATGTAAAGCACTTTGAAATGCCTTGTTGCTAAAATGTGCTATATAAATTAAATTTGATTGTTTGACTGATTGAATTAAATTAATTAATTTAAGTTTATTTGATAGGGACAGACACACATCAACACAGACAAACTGAACAGAACAGCAGTCTCATGTTTGCATCAAAGTGCTTATAGCACAAGCTAATTCGCAGCTCGTGTCCCTAGGTTAAAGTGGTTAAATGAAAAAATCTGCAGAATGTGCCGATTCTATTTATTTAATTATTAGAATAATTTATTATTAAAATAATTGTTTGTTGCAGGCCTAAAATGTTATATCAACAGAAATAACTTAATTTTCTAGATCTAGATCATATTATTTTTTAACTACTGTTATATCGAGAATCTAAAATGAAATCAGAATAACTTCTGCTTATTGGCCTCTTTTTCTATTTTTTCCTCCAAGTTTTGACTCAGTCATGGTGAGTACTACAACCACTCATTCCCAGCATAGCGTTTGATTAGCAGCATGTATGATGCAACTATGTCAAGGCTCCACCTCCCTCAGGGTTTTTTTTTTAAACCAGCAGACTTGTATAAACATGACTGTGTGGTTTTGATTTGAGCTGATAGTGTCCTGTTGAATTGCTCAGACTGTTTCCCTCTCTAAACTTTTCCATCCCACGTTTACTAATCAAATTACTCAATCACAAACAAGCAAATTCCACTTTAAGAAGGCTGTCGGGCTTTAGCTCTGCACAAGGTTAATGCAGTATTATGTAATCGTACTTCTGATTCTTTGTCTTTCCTGCATCAAGGTTGAGTGATGTATAAGGAGATCGAAATATTCATTACAGCAAAGGTGATTCGTAGAAAAGCAGAGGGAAGCATGGGAAAATGTTTGGCATCATAAAAGGTCAACCAAGGAGAAGCTCTGAGGCGCCAAGAAGATAATACCATCTAATACATGAACTGACATCATTTAGAGAAAAACTACAGCTGGAATGGTGCACATACCACACTGTCAGCAGACTCAAATGGATGTTTTCTGGGCTGCTAACGTTGCATCACTCCAGTAAACATCTTATGAGGTTCCGTTCTAGAACAAATCCTTACAGTGCAAAGTTTTCTGGATCAAGACTCCAAAATAAAATTCCCGACTTGCATTCTAGGGATCTGCTTTCAGAAATGTTAGGAAGATAATTGGAGTTGCCGTTGGGATAATTACGGCCCTTCTTCCACAGCAGGAAGTGGGAAGAAACTGTCAAACATTCCAACATGAATCAGATTAGGTTCAAGCCCTGGAAGTGAATGAACGTTTTCCCCTCCAGTGGGTAACTGGGGGAAAATGTTGTGAGGTGGGAAACGTGACCAGCTTCAGGTCAGACAAACCCTCAGGGGCCAATTACCAAGATAAGATTTCAACGGTACAGATATGGTACACCAGCTCGCTCTGCTACATGCAGGAAGTGGAACGACACTGATCACTGATTTATAAATGAGGAAAGTGAACATCTAGCACTCCAGATATTCCTGTAGGCCAAACTCAACAGCTGCTGGTGCAGAGCAACCTCCTTCAGCAGACAGCTGCTGTTGCTCCTGCTGCTAGAGGAATGCATCGGCTCTTATGGAACCTCATGATGAGTAAAAACCTGCCTACGAGCTGCGCTGCGCCTCATGAGGCTCAACAGGCCACATTAATCACTGGAATCTTCACAGCTTCACAGAACGAAGTCACAAGTTATTGCAAAAACCTTTTCATCTTTTAATCTGTCATCATATGTCAGAAACTTCCTGTCCTTTCTCAACATGTGCTGCTGTTTACACTGGTTAGACTGTCATGCATTGTATTTAAAAGATTCAAAAGAAAATGCAGCTTGGGAAGTTGAAATGCATGATTTTAGCTTCCTAGAACAGACAATCAGCACCATTCATTTTACTTGCTACTGATTGTCTGTATCCCAAGAGTAGCAATAAGGAAAACTGTACATGTTAGCTCCTGCTGTGGTGCCACTCAGTATATTAATGCATATCAAGATATATTTGGACTAGATATGTTTGAACTATTAAAATAGGTAGCTATAAGCACTTTCAGAGAAAGTCTCAAGTATTCATGCCAGAGGACCCTGGCACACAACCAAAAGGTTTTAAAAAAGTATTGATCAACCATTCTGGTACTCCTGTGTAAAATTTGCAGGATTTATTTTCTGTTAAGCTCTAAAAATCTTTCTTTAAAAAATAATCTGTTCATTATTTTATTTAATATTTATTAATATTCTTTATCCATAAATCAAATATCAAGTTCAAGCCAAAACTCACTGAGTTTATCTTTTGTCCTCATCATTATTTTATCAATAAAAAGCACTATAATTTCATTCTTTAGGTGTCTATGAAATTTTAAAACCCAGTTATTTGTTGCAAGTAAAGTTTATTTCTCTTTAAAAGTTTAGCACAAAACTAAAAATATGAATTCACACATTGCTATATGGAAGAATATTTGCCTCCACGTTCAACTGTATTTGTCCCAAATAAATTAAAGCACGAATAAATAAATGTTCTTTGTGTATCTTTTTTTCTTGTTCACTGTGGGGTCAGAGTTGATGTAAATCACTCTTTATGTTTTCTTTCCCAATAACAACCTTTTTCGGCTTGTAATTCTGTTTTAACAGTTTTTAGTCTTGTTCATGGAATCAGACAAAACTTTCAGAAAAGGTTTAAAAACAAGATGTTTTGTTTTGAATGGTAATTTTTGTGTGTCTGGTGTCTTGCATGTTTCCCACACAGACAGCTGTGAGCTGCTGGGAGAATATCTGCAGCTGAGCAGAGACATGCATGCAGAAGCTACACCAATCTGTCAGTCATGGCCTCATTCCTCTTTTACTAAATTACCACTAAGCTGTGGAAAACACCTTTGCAAAGCAATAAATGACATGCACAACCTAAAATACAATTCTGAAAAATGTGCACACAGAATCTGGGTCTTTTATACAAGCTGCATAAAATGTGGCTGCATGAAAGGCTGGTTAATCGTTTGTGGTGAAGACGCATCAGTCGACCACAGACAGGAAGTGGACAATTTTCCCTCTTTACATCTAATGCATCAAAAATAACTTTCACCATTTAAAGTAAACTTTTTTTCTCATTAATGCATATTTTTTCTGAATATCAGAATCAGCCTGATAGGTGCATCTCTCCTTTATGGTTTACTTTTTAAATCAGATAGTTAAAATATCTACAAAAAATAAATACTTCAGTAATGTATTAGTTTTCCATTTTTCCTACTGAACAATTTGCTTGAGAATTCATTAAACATGGTTTCTCCAAAATCTTAAAAAAATATATTTTCCAATGTGTATTCACTGATTCTAGATAAGCCTTGTGTACTTAAGTATCCTCACCATAAGCACTGTCCTGGATCCTGTCATGCCAAACCAAATATCATTAAGCACAATTTTTCCAAACAGTGTAAACAAGTATTAGCTACATGTAGAACCTGCGTAATGGGATTTAAGAGATCTATAATCAGGCAAATTAATCAGCTCTCCATCTGATCCATGTCACGCCTGAGCAGTCCACCGTGAGGCAGGATTACACAGTGGATTACACAGCAGAGTGGGTCTGTACTGTCTAGGACCCAGGATAACAACAAATTCAATCAAAGAACAATAATACCACCACTACTGATTAGGAGGTGGCTCAAAATAAAATTCAGAGTTCTACTTTAGATTCAGAGGCATAAAGGTGACCAATTATGTTTCCTAAACAGGTTAGGATAGATCTATGGGCTATACAAAAAAAGTTCATTACATTTTTTGTACAAAATCATTAGATAATGAGATTTTAGTTTGCTCAGTTCTCCTTTCACAATGAGCTGTTTTAGTGCCTCTGTCACTTAAAATTCAAATAAGCTGCTGTTGGCCACGCCCCCAATTCAACGTTTACACTCGCACGAGAAAATAACTGTCAACAGATGCGCAGTTGTGCAACAGTACATCTTTGAAAAGCAGAAGTAGAGCCTTATGCACAACTAACAAAAATGAAACAATTGGTTTCTGGATAGTAAGTCAACAAAGGTAAAGGTAATTTTATTTATATAACATATTTTCAGCAACAAGGCAATGCAAAGTGCTTTACAGGAATTAAAAGGAAATACAAACAAAATATACCAAAGGAAAGAGCAAAAGAATATAAAGCTAATAATGTTGATCCAAAGTAAATAAACTAGATACTCCTCTTCAGGGTTGGTAGACAACTATAACTAAGTATCCTCTGGTCTAATTCCTTTTATGGTTTGGAAGAATAGGAGTCTAAAAAGTAGTTGCTAAAGTAGTTTTTCTGGATTCTAAGTTCTAATCCCTGTTCTGGGTTGCTAAATAAGTGTAAGTAAGTAAGTATCCTCTGGACTTCTGGGATGCTAGACAAGTATAAGTATTCTCTGGACTTTCTAAGTGTGCTCTAAATTTGTAAAAGTAATGAGTTCTCCAGTTTCTAAGTAATAATAAAAATTAAATGTTCCTGTTCTGGAAGAATATTTTCTGGATTCTAAGTTCGTTCTAATTCCTTTTCTGGGTTGCAATAATAGGAGTCTCTCTGCATAATAATCTAAAAAAATAATCTAATATTGATCTAAATAGCAAAAACTCTACAATTTCTAAAATATAAACTAAAGAGTGACTAATAAACTAGAGTCTCTGGATTCCAAATTAGTTCTAATTCCTTTTCTGGGTAAAAAAGTGAGTACTCCACAGTTTCTAACAAAATAAAATAAAAAAGAGGAAAGGACACATTAGGGCAAATGGCAACATTCAGACAAAAAAAGGGCAAAACAAAGACATGAGTGAAGGCGGTGACATCACAGGGCCATGAAACCATGTTGCTCAGCTTCCAGACAGAAGTCCGATAAGATGTTGTTATCGAGGAATGTCCTTGGGAGTGCTCAGCTTCACAGCTGCATGGATAACAGAAGGGGGTGAGGTGGGAAGGAGTGTTATGTTTACATATCTTCAAGGAGATTTAAGAATATGCAGCCCTTCCAAGGCAACATGGGGAAAGGCAATTCAGATACAGAATGTCTTAGGTCAGGTAGATTATAAATTTCAATCTTCCCTAAAGTCTCTCCGATACATCTCAGTTCCCAATCATCCAAATTAATTTGCCCTTTCCACTGAACCAAAACTAGCAATTTCTCCAAGATCGATTCCATTCTGTTAGTGAGTTTTGGAGTCCTCACTGGGCTGCGAGTCTCAGCAAGACTCACATCCAACTTGAGTCTCTGTCCACACCAACAGTCTGAGTGTTCGCTAGTTTGGCCAAATTCATCACAAATTTGTCGATAAGCCAGGTATCCGCAAGCTCCAAACAGCAGAAATACTGTTATCAAGAATAAATCCAGGGTGTATCCCGTCGGGTGTGTCCCCGCAGGACAAGAGGGCTCTCCTGTGCCCATTCTTCTCGTCGAGAAAATTTGATCAATTGTCTTGAGAGACCGGTTGATCAGATCCATAATTTGTAGATTTGGAGGGTGTGCAAAGAAAGGCTCCAAAATATAGAAAAAGACAAGACAAAAACAGAGCAAGCAAGGCAGGCAAGAGCAGGGAGGGAGCAGAAGAAAAAAGCGTCCGTCTTCACCGAGAGCAAGAGAGGAAAAAAATGGTACAATGGAAACTAAGCTTTCCATTGTACAACACATGCAACAGTACAACCAGCTGACTAAACATGCTGGAGCTCAGCTTGGGTAGACAGGTGATGGGCTGGGCTAGGCAGTGGTTGCTTGGTAACAGGCTGGGCTTTGGTAGGGTTGCTAGGTTGCTGATTTGTAACGTTACATTCGGGAAGTTTTTGAAACTGCTCATTTTCCAGACACCGGATAAGGTTTATCTATTACCAAAAAAAGTCTGGGTGGTTCTTTTCAGCACTTTGGCTGTTTTTAGAAGCAGTAGAAACCCAAATAGAAGTACAAAACCTGCAAAATGTGAATTGGTCCCCTTTAAATACTAGAACAGCATTAAAAAAACTGGTGTTTAAGAGGTCTATTCTTGTCCAAACTGATCTACTGTCCAAGCCAAGAGGTCAGGGGTTAGGTTATGTAAAGGCTGTGGTCACTCAGCGGATTGGCGGCCGTATCCTCCTGCTGGGAAATCTGGAAGAATTTACTCTCCAGATATGTTTTGTTTAGTGCGAGAAAAAAACCCAGAAGAATGTTATCCTGGGCACCTAAAATGTACATTTCTTAGTAGAGTGTGTGATTCTGTCGGTTACACTGTACATAGTGACCCTGAAGCCATTGCTGAAGCTTATCTGGCAGATAAAAAGCACAGGAACAATGCGACCGCTGACGGATCATGGAGGAAACCAATCGAACTTCAGGCAAATGCACACAAGCTGTGAGCTGCAACAGAAAGGTGCAACCGGCTGATCAAAGCAGCAGCTGCATGAGCGCAACCTACAGAAAGCCCTCATTACACACAAAGAGCAGAAAGAGAAAGCATGAAAAGCAGGCAACCTGGGGGGAACTGGACTCTGTTGCATTAACTTTCTCTGACCCTCTATTGTTGTATAAGAAACATGAAGAATTTGAAGGAAATCAGACTCTTCTGCAGCATAAACACTTCTCTCCACATGGACCTCCTGAGGAAGCATCCGCCTTAAACACTTTATGTCAGACTTAAAACGAGTCAAGAATTACTAACAGAACAATGAAATGAATAGACTGGAAACTTATAACTAAGGAACTAATTTCTACTGTAACAACAAAGTTATTGACAGAACATTTTTATATTTTTTGTGCAAAAGGATTCACATGTTAAAACAATAATCCTACAGAGTAGACAAGATTAACCATTGACTATCGGTTCTTTTTAAGAAAGACGTTTTATTTTTCTTTAAACACTTTAATAAAAAGTAGACTTGTGCATTATAATTTTTAGTTCTAGATTAGAAATCGGTTAAAACCCAATTGATAAGACAACGTATTCAAAAAATCTAAATTAAAAAATTTACGAAAATGGGATGTAAAATATCTGATCCGTGCAAAACTACTAGCTTGTACAAGACAGCTGAATAATCTTAAAAATTAATTCTAGAGTATCAGATGTTATCATTGCAACAAAACCAATGCTGTTTTTAGCCAACAGAACTTTAGCTGGTTTTTGTACAGGACTTGTAATAAATGAGCTACAGGTCAAACTACAGCGGGTTTAGGTCCGTTTGCAGCAACTACACCTGATCTATGTTTTCCTTATTAGCTTACCTCCAGCTCTGCACAAACATTCGTTTGAGTTTCAGCAAAGGAAAACATTTATGGATCACAGATTCCTACTTTAAAGCAGACTTAAGTGATTAATAAAATAATAATTATCAAACAGTATTAGTTTAATTCATTAGATGCTTCCTGAAGAGTCAATCCACTGAGCAGCATCCAGTCCTACTGCAATTGCAGAACAAATACTGTTTGAAATAAGCTCGTCTGAAGCTCTGCTCCTTTTCTGTTTGGGCATCCCTGATGACTCATGTTTGATTTTTCCCTTCCTGAAACTTTCCCCCATATTTAGGCTCAGAGGAATACGTCACTGAGACTCAGCGGTGTGTAACTACTTCAGTCTGCACACGCTCTCAACTTTCCACTCAGAAATAACATGTGACATCACTTCAGCTCTACAAACACCAGGGCAAGTGGCAGCTAAATATACCGGTTGGATCGGATTTTTGGGGAATTAACAAGTCTTTAGTTGCCATGAAGAAAAATGGACTGCTTTTTATTTTACCGTCCTTAAAGAGCCCTGCTCTAGAAACTCAGTCAGGAAGGTTTTCAAACAGATGTTCAGATGATTATGATACCAGAACAAAAATAGGAAGCAACTCACAAAACAAAAAAGAAACTTAAAAAGAAAAAAAAAAACAGAAATGCTGCTTTGGAGCGAAAGCGTTGGAGGCACGCTTCCTGTAAAAGGTTCACAAGACATCCTGGTGCTTTTCCTCTTCCTGACTGTACGGAGCAGGACGCTGAGGAACAACGCCGCCATCAATCATCTCAACCAGCGAAGCGCCTCTGTCATGTACAGGCCTATCATAGTTCATTACCTCTTATTAAACATAATTGCATTCAGGTTACATGATTTATGGTATTTTTAAAGTTATGGGGGATTTTTTTTTCTCGCAAACCCAACAAGAAAACCCCCAAATAAAGAAACTTTAGTTGCTCACTTTCATATCTTTAATATAATCAGCCAAATACTTAGAAGTTCACTAATAAATTGCAACTTAGCTGCATTAAGGATGCCTTGGTTTAGTGTCAAAAGCTGCTATTTTCTTAGATTAAACCTTCCAACTTGTCTTCTTTTTTCCAGTTTGGTCGCAGCGAGCCGCCACTGATCTCCTGCTCTTTCCCCAGAGTATGTGGAAACAATGTAAAGTAGGCGGCGTGTCCCTGCAGCTCTGTGGCCGTGAACCAGGGTCACTGCAGCGGGGGGCGGTTTGTTTTTTGTGCCCTTTGGCTTTGCCACCTGGCTGAAGAAGAGCAGAGATGCCGCTCTTGCATCCAGATACGTCCCTGTTGATAAATAAAGTCAAGCTGCGAACATCTTCAGCCCTCCCCCTGCTGAGGGAAAAGCATGATGCTTTGTCCCCTCCCCCTCTAAAATTGTGACTTTCTGTTGCATTGACATAACTAAAAATGACCTTTACAATAAAACCAGTGTTCAGTCTCTGTAAAACAATGCAACAAAAAAAGAAAAAAAAAACAGTATGTGTTAAGCAGTCGGTCACAAGTGGAAAATCTCATTGTCTCTGAAACAAAGACTGTCGGTTTTGACCTTAAAGACAAACAGACGGGTTGTCAGCTGCCAGTGCAAATGAAGTGCAGTCATTTTAAAAGTTTAAAATCTGCATAAGAATGTGTTGTCTGAATGAGCAAACAGAAAATGAACAGGGTTTTCAATCAGTTTGCCTTATTTCACACAGTGCAGTTTGATAATGAACCACAGCAGCTGAAAATAGAACAAATGTTGAATTTTGGTCCCGAATGGGACCGAGTCAACCAGACTATCAGGAATGAAAACACCTTCAGTTGCGTCTGTGCTCCAACAAACCCAAACTAAACTCACTACCAGGTCGCTGATGAGGGAATTGACGCTCAAACCAATTTAGAATGTCAGCTCCCTAATTATCTTATATTTGTTTAAGAAGACTAGTAAAAAAAACACACAGTTTTACAGTCTTACATGGAATGAGGCCCCCACTTTTCCTGATGTAAAGAATTGATGAGATCTTGTGGCAAAAAGCTGAGTTAAAAGTGTCACTTTTATGCCTTTTTATATTGAAGATCTCAAAGAGAACTCAGAACCTGCAGAAACCTGCACTGACCAGCTGAAGCATTCTAAAAACCGTACATCAGAAATCGACCACAGGTCTAGTCTTTTAAGTACTGCTGCACATCTTTCAGGTTTTATTCAAATCTCTCACAGTCAAAAGTCTCAATTTCTCTGCAACACATCAGTAAGTACAGACACAAAGCAGCCATGAAACCTAAAACCATCACGTCCTGTTTGCTTAATTTGCATTACAACTGAGAGTAACGCAGAACACACGCAGCAGTGCTCTGCAGAAAAATTATGTCACCCTCCTTTGTCTGTTCTTCCCTCTGTGCCTAAAATATCTGACATCCCACCCTATAATCACAAAAAAGAAAACAGATAACGTGCGAGAACACAAACTGTCAAGTGGTCAGTTATTTAACCTGCCATGTGACACCAGCGTGAGGCTCGGGGTCAAGCCTCGCTGTGGTGAGTCTTCACAGATAAAGACAGATCCCTGCATCAGTTGGCTAATCCTGACAGAGAGGTCCTGCCAGCACCATTAGGATAAACCCGTTTGAGGCGCTGCAGCCACTCCACACATGAATAACACACAGGAATGAAAAACACTCAACACCAATACAGTGTCAGAATGGCATGATCTGTAATAACACAAAGATACAGCTGGAAATAACTTGGCTTTCGGCAGAGGCTTTTATTCTGAGGGTGAAAAATTATGTGGATCATAAATGGAAAATGACAAGCATGCAGAGAGCTGCCTTCCTGCAGATTTATTTTCCTATTTTTCTGTTTTCTTCAGAGACTTCCACAAATATTTTCTGCATCATTGCACAACGTGGGATGTTTAGCGTATAAGTCCTAAATCTCAACATAATGAACTTATACCGCAGACACTTCAGACTAATTTGGTAAAAATCAGAAACTGGACAGAAACGGACAAACTGAAAATCAGAAAACACATGGATTGGCAAACGGATAACTCAACAGAAAAATGTTTGGACGAATGCTGCAGTTTATAAAAGGATAACTATACAAATATTTGAAATACTCCTTTTTATTTCTATAACCAGAAACATAACTTAAACCAAATTTCATACTTTTCCAGACTCCATAGAAACCTTGGATTTTTCTCAGAATTTTCAAGCAAATATATGTTGACAATTTAACTCCTTCACACATGTTTGACAGGTTAAGAACCTCTCAAACTGAACTGGCACAGCATGCAGAGATAAATCCTCAAAGCTCGGCTGTCAGAAAAAATGTTAACTCTTAAAAAAAATTTATCCAATGCAGCGGACTCCAACATTTCTAATCAAATCTCAGAGTTTCTTTTCTTTATTCAACAACCCAACTGAATGCATACCCTACTGATCGGCTGTAAATGGAAATATTCTCTGCAGTTGCTTCATCATAAAACTCTAATGGCAGCAATTTCCTTTTCCCCAATCCTCAGTATGCTGACATCTCTCATCCACTTAATTTACAGCTTGCAAAAATGCTGTAAATATCACTGGCCTGGGGCAGTTAACAAGCCAGCAATGACACTGTTATTGACAGAGACCCAAAGGGTTTGCCTCCATCGCTAACCCCCAGTTTAAGTGTTATTGTATTGATTGCCTCTTACGCATAAGGTCTGTGCCAACCGGATGTCATTTTTTACAGCTAGAATACATTTATGTTTGACCTATAAAAGTTGTAAATCAGAAAAAAAATCATTATTAATGAAAGCTTATGTAAAGGTGTCCGGGTGGATCAAAGTCAGTTCAGGAGCTTCAAAGAGAGGGAATCCAAACATAGACACAGAGATGTGAGAAGAGGAGTAAAGAGCAATGAGTGTCAGAAAAACAAAGTCTTGCTTTATTCCAGATCTGAACTATATTACAATATTTTGCAGTAATGATAATATTGGCAAATATTACAATGACATCATCAGCTGTCATTTATCCCAATTTCTTCTTTCCTTCCATCAATCTGTGTCAGTTAACATTTTACGTAATGTCATTAGTGTCCATTGTGACATCTGCTGCCGTGAGACTAAATTTTACATTACAATGCAAAATGCAAGTTCATAACACTGGGAATTAAGAATGGGTATTTATCATATCGCTTATCATTTATAGTGAAAAACGTATGACAAGAACTTTGATTAAATTAAATCAAATTTAAAAAACTAAGCATTATCTAAAATTTTATTTTTACCATTTTTTCTGCTGTTTGCTTCAAGAGAGAGTCAATAAAAATCAGAAACTTTGAAAATATGATTGGGTGCAGTTACTGTATGCAGTACAAATCACACTTCCTGAAGTAAGTGCCTATTTTAAATGGGAATGTTTCTTAAGAACAGAGTTATGGCACAATAAAGGCTGAGCCATCCAGACACAGTAACCTAAACAATAAGTAATTTTTATCATTAAGACAATAGTACCACAAAATATTGTGATAAAAGTCTTGATATGTTATTCAATTATTATTGCACTCCAAACTGTCCTTTGCAATACAAATATTGCACACACTGACATTGCAACAATAATTTTTGCAATTTTCTGCAGCCTGACTGTAGAATACATCATAATCCCCAAGTGTGGAATACTGCAATAGCAAAGAACCGTTTGGATGCAATATTTTGTAGGCTATGAAATGTAACATAATGAGTGTGAATGAGTTCAACCAGAATATGCCCATGTCTTATAAATAGCTTGATGACCAATATGCTAATGTTCAAGGAGAGTTGTGGGGTCATTGTGATAAGAGAAAAGAAACAAAAATGATTGGCAGTTGATGTTAACGTTGCAGTATTAAGCAATATTTCAATAAGATGTTTCCCTAAAGTTCTACAGCCATAGCTTGCATATCTATATTTTTCGATGGAAGTGTAAATAATGAATTACATGCTTCAATTTCTGTGCATCACAACAAATACAAACACAGTAGAGTACATAGCACGCAAAAACTTTTAGTCCAATTTTAAGACCCTGGTGAAGTTTTGTATGTAAACAAAGAAAGGATTAGTGTCTTATGGTATAAATCGAACAATCTCGCGTTGCTTGCTGTTGTTTCATATTGTGTTGTGATGCTGTGGTCCCTATTCCTGGTCCTCGTGGCTCACTGTCTCGCATGTTCTGCCGCATCTGATTTATATTAAATGGTCATTAACAGGTTTGTGCAGAACTTGGTGGCATGCTGGGATGCTTTATGTAGGCAGAGGAATATCGAAAACATTAGGGGCCACAATACTGATGTATACCGCATGGGGTGAACTATACGGTGCGAAGCCTGCACACCACAGCGACCTGAAACCACGACGCACACGAATGCATGCGGGTTGAATTCCCACCGTCATTGCAGCTCCTGTTGTAAGTTAAGTGTACCCGATTATCTGAGCTGATAAGGGGCTTAAACAATGATGCAGCCGTACCTAACAGGAAGCAACTGCATGGCAACAGTTGCACACAGAAACATTGTTAAACTGTTGCAGATTCGGGCGCTGCAGTGTCGAGATGTTGCAACAGACTTCCAGAAATAAGCACGACAGATGTAATTAGCAGTACAATGTAGTAACCCCCCACCCCCCACTGACCTGTTGCGTCCGTTCAGACGGATTCATCATCACAGCCTGCCGAAAGCGGTTATCCACATAAGACGCCATTGTCTTGGAAGGCGGCGTGTAGCGCAGTTTCTTATTCTTGAAAACCACTTTATTGGAATCCAGAGGCGATGTATATGCACAGATGTAGGCCTCCGTTTTGTTGTACTTTATTCTTGTTGGCTGTGGTCCGGAGCTGGGAGTGCCCCAAGCCAGGCCACGACTGGAGCCAGACAGCCGAGCGGTCTCCTCGGGGTGTCTGTCCCTCTCTGCTGCCCAACCCGAAACCGGCTGCCAACAGCGGTCCCCGCTGCCACTGACTATTAAAACTTATTTAAATAAAAAATGTATCAAACAGTCTCTTTGAGTTATTTTCAAACTGCCAAACCTAAAGTCCCACCGTTGAAGCCAGCGTTACGTGAAGATATTCCTTGTCTCCTCAGCATTCTGCTGGCGACGGGAAGAAATTCCATAAAGGATCCGGTAAACAAAAGGAAAGCTAACGGCTACAAGCTAACCAGACAGCAACAACATGGCGTCCATCACGAAAATGTCAAAACACCTTACGTTCACTGAGAAAACTCATTTTATTCGCGTTTACAGACAACTAAAAGTGAGAAATGGCACACCACTGTTCGCCGTGTTCTGTTGTATGCCACCACCATGGTGACTGACATACGACATCAAGTCCGAAGGAGTTAGAAATACTACTTCCTTGTGCGATTTTCAAAATAAAGTTCTGCAAATAAATAAAAATCGTATTTTTTTTATAACTTTACTTACTTTTTCAAACAAAAAACTTTATTAAATATACATGTAATGCTCTCATACAGATTACACGACACAGAAGGAAGTTAAAACAACGAAATGGGGTGGCAACATTTTTTTTATTATTATTTTGCATAATCTTTTCCGTTTGTTTTTTGTTGTTTCCTGGGTTGTTTGAGGCTCTTTTTAGGGATACTTGTAAAAAGTCGTATTGGCACAATGGTCATTTTGTAATTAACTTACCAAACGGAGATATAGAAATAGAACTAGATGTAAAAACTCACTAAAAAAACTCTGTAATGATCATTTTCAGTTCGGTTTATTCGCTATTCATATTATTTAGACAGGGAGAAAATTCTGTTTCCTCCAAATCCATCGTCATCTATTTGATTTGACAAGGATTTAGTAACATGGAGGAGGCTTATTATGGGCGAGTCCATTCAACAAAGGACGGAGCGAGGGATGTTAATGTGGGAAAGGTAGTGCTTTGGCGCCACCAAGTGACGTTGTCAAGAATTACAGGCGTAAAGGTAATGAACAATGGCATATATAACCCCTCCAAACTCCACGAAAGACTAGGAAGTCCAACACATGTTTGTTATTACGTATAAGTTTAATTATTTAAATGCAATTACGTAAAATGCCAAAACATAAATGAATCATTAAAAGCTCATATTTAGGAATGTATATTTATTAAAAAGAAACCCCAGGTTAGATCATTTTTTGACCAATCAAAATTAGACATCTTCGCATTAAAACTTTCTTTTGGGTAGTTTAAAGGTCGTAACTATGTTTACCTTTCAAAAACTACTTCTTTTGAATGGTGTACAATAGTTAAGTATGTATGAGACCGTCTGATGTGCCTCTCTCTCCACATGCAAATCTATTTGTATGAATAATATCACAGATATTTAGATAAGGGCACAGCTGAGTAGATAATGTTGGTTTCCTGGCTGTAGAGTGTAAGTAGGCCGCAGGCAGTGGCACCATGACAACCACTGGTTGTATTACAGCCAGGCATAACACCCATGGACAGGACCGTTGAGCTCATGTTGTCAGTCGATCAGGGGGTTTAGAAAGCACTTTCTAAACTCCAGATATAATAAGTTAGAAATGATGCAGAATAGTAACAAAAACTCAGGTGAGACACGGTATGGGCAGAGGATCCTTTTCACAGGTAGGAAAATCTAACTCACAATGTGCCTTTGATGTGTTTCCTTCAGCTGGGACTCTGAAAGGCTAAAAATTAAATTAAAGCAATTTTGATGTAGCTGTAAGATGACATAGTCTAATAAATGAATAAATAACATGGATTTTAAGCATTCAAATGATTGAAAGGAAGTTTTAAAGGACAATTTTCTGTGATCAAAGAACAAGATAGTAACATAAGAATTGGGAAATATCTGTTTTACCAATATTATAAAATTATTTTTGTTACTGCACTTTTGATATTTACTCTATGGATAACCAAAAAATATAAAGAATATTGCGTGGCATGAAACGTGGAAACTGCTTCTTCTACTATAATGAGATTCTTCTCCTTGCTTAACATTTCAACTAGAGTTCAAGCAACTTACAATGCTGTGAGAAAGTGTTTGCCACTTCCTTTGTTTTTGCTTTTTCTAGTCCAATATGTTTCAGAACATCAAAAACAAGCTGATATCAGAAAAAGATAAAACCGAGTAACACAAAATGCAGTCTTTAAAAAAAATAATTCCAACCTCAACGCAATAACAGGTCCCATTCAGCTAAATGCAACCACAGGCACCATTAATCACAGATCACAATTGAAGAAGGACGCAATTTCATTCCTCATAACTTTGAACTCTCACCAGGTCCAGATGGAATTGGAGACTACAGGCCGAGATCAAATTATTTCCCACTCTACATTGGTGTGGGTGCCACTTCTCCAGAGGCAACCAGTGATCTAAGTTATTTATGCCGAGCTGCTCCTGACGGCCCCCCACCTGCGCCCAGGCAGAGTTTTGTGGGCGAGGTGGGCTGGGGATGGCAGTATAACCAGCTGTTGAATGGAGACAGGCTGCTCAGCAACATGCAAATTAAGGTATAAACATGACCTTGTGGAGCTGATTCTAATTAGTAGGTTGAGGCATAAACTTTGATGTGGGAAAAAAACTCAATCAGCTTTATTGTGAGGAACAGAAGGAGATAATGAAATATGAATTTATTTTCTCTGTAACAAGGCAGGACTGGCACATGGATTATTTATCAAGTCTGGATCCTGATCCAAGATAATTAAAATTTCACTGTTTTATTTTCTGACAGAAAACTGACATTAGGCGAACACTGGAGGACAAAGTCACTCAGAAGTTTCAGATGAACCAGTAGGTCCCAATTTGTCCATTTAAAACACATTAACATGGTATATGTACATGATGTTTGAACAGTGTTGAGCTAGCTGGATTGCATGTTACCTGTTTCCTCATCCATAATGCAACATTTCCACTTTAATGAGAACACACAGCGCTTCAAGCCATGGACACAAAATCAGCAGAACGAACTTGGACACACAGCCTCCAAACTGTCTGGAGGGTTTATTTACATGTTACATTTTTCATATTACAAAAAAAATATTCATGAAATGCAATGGCATTTATTTCTTGTATGTTGCGAGGCATAACTTGAATAAATTATAAAGATTCAATGCACACAAAGGGATGTGTTGGATCATAGCTAATAAAATCAAATTTCCTTAAAATTGGAACATTAGTAATACTGCAATAGCTATGAACAACATAATAGTGGAGAAGACAGCTGACTTTATAGTTGGTCTGGAGACCATCATTGACACACTCCCCAAGAAAGCCATTTTTAAAGAAGCTGGCTTTTTGATTAGAATGTTGCAATTAAGCATGTTAATGGAAAATTGAGTGGAAGGAAAATATGTAAAGCACAAACAACACAGAAAACCTTGAGAAGATGATAAAGTACAGCAGGTTAAATAGGTTAAATAGGTCCAAGTTTTAAGGAAATGTTGATTTCATGAGAAACCTTGGCATCTGCTCATATTACCAGAAGTACTGTTATCTTGCGTCTGCTATCATTGGATTTGATTGGCCAACAAACCCACAAAGGATCTATGGAGTATTGTGAGAAGGAAGATGAGATACACCAGATTCAACAATGTAGATGACCTGAAGGCTTCTCTTAGATTAATATGGACTCCCTGAACACTTGCGCAGAACCTGTAGTGCAATAATACAGTTATTCAAGCATCAAAAAACCCTGACCAAGTGGTCAGTGCAATGAATCTTTATTCCTGTATTTAAAATCTTTCTTTTTATGTACTATTCAAATTGTCTGAGAATATGGGTTTGGAGTAAGTGAGTTGTTTATATCTCAATTAATATCAATAAACATTTGAAATATATTACTCTCTGTGTAGTGAATATGATTAATTTGAGTTTACATATATTCCAGTTTATTGAGATGCATCTCATTCACTGGATTTTCTGCAGAGTTGAAAAAAGTGAATAAAATGAGAAAACAAATGTGTAAAGTCTCATGGTCTTTAATATACAAAATCTATTTTTTCAGTATTTAGACTTTTCTAGTGGGGCTCTTGTATTAACAGTCCCCACTTTATCTATGGAAGATTTTGAAAGTGACATATTTACTCTGATCAGAACCCCTGCTGGCAGCACATCTGAAGGATGATGATGGACAGAGTGTCGTGTGTTTCTATAGTTGTTGTTTTTTCATCCGACTGGTGTTGTTAGAGAGCTTGAAGAATGTTAGATTTGTTCTATTTGGATATTTGAAGGATTTCTCTTTTAAAAATTTGCCGCCACTGGGTGAGTATTCCCCATCTTTCATTTATTTATCTCTGATATTAAGCTCTGAAAAATTACTCTCGTTCTTGTTCCCAAATAGGTTTGCACAGTTATGCAGTACATTAATCTTCGTGTGAAGCAGTAAAGCATATCACTAAAAACACAAAGGCAGGAAACTCAAATAGAAAAATATATTGTATGTAAGACTGATGTAGCGAAACACTGGGATATGTCATTGAAGATCAAGAAGAAACTGTGGGAAAACAAAGATAATGATTGATGAGATTCAAGTTATTTTTTCTTTAATAATGAATAAACTTGAATTAATGTGAAGCATCAAAAGTAAAAGCGTTTTGTTGGTCTGAATTTTTCAGTATTTGTTCATATGGTTTTCACTTGAAAAAGTGACCAATTTCTCTTCAAAGAGATCCATAAATAGACATTAAATATGATCCAAATTATCACTAAGAAGGTTAAAGAACATTTGCCATGATGTCATTTTAAGAAAGAGAAATTCAGTAAAATATGGAGATAACAGTCTTAATAAATATCCATTTATGGGATGTAGTACCTGTGATAGTAGCATAGTTAAGACAGGTGTAGAGATAAAACTGTACCTTGTACTAAGGCAACCATGCTTTATTGGGTCATGATTGCCTTCAGATTGTCGTGAGGTTTTCTAACTGTGCTGCATTCTAAAGATGTTCAAAAAGCTGTCAAAAACTTGGAGACTAAGTCGGTGTTAAATCTGGTGTGAAGGCAATCACAGTTATTTGAGTTTAAGAGTATTTTTTATGGGTGAACGAGCCAGAGGTCAGACTTCTGTGGCCCTAAAAAGAAAAAAAATTGTACAGTGATTTGGTGCAATGGTAAAAAATAGGAGAGAAAAAACAGGCAAAGACAAACATAAAACATCAAAATCTGCATGGGCTCAAGTTTGCATTCATTTGGTTTTGGAGATTTTGCCAAGCATAACAATACTAATTAAAAACTTGCCTATATTGAAAAGTTATATTAATGGGATAACACAAGAGCAAATGTAAATTCCTAGGATCATAATAAATGTCTATTAGAAATTACAAATACGTAACTTTGAACAAATAAAAAGAATTAAAAACTACTCTGCCTTGTTAATAAACATTAAAACTATTCATGCTATATAACAAATGCATTGTATCTCTTATTTCCTGTACCCTCCAATGGTTTCCTGTCTGTTTTTCTTTCAGAAGGAACATCGATGACTTAGAAAAAGTCAACACCAAGTTTTCCAAAAACAATTAGAGCAAACAGCAGATGGTATTCCACCGCCCACAGAGAGCCAAGGACCTGCGTTTTGATGAGATCCATCAATTTGAATAAACATCTCCTAATCAGTATAAAGAATCGAGTCTATCCACACCCTCCAACTTGTATGTGAAAGTGGCTTTATTAACAATCAGATGATATTAAAAAATTCCACACGTCTGAAAGCTCATGGCAAGTTTGTGGCTGTGTTCATGTAATATTATGACCATATCTACGAAATCTGAGCTTTATACATTACTGATCATATAAACTAGCCAAGAAAAGGTCTGAAAGTGTCAAAATTTGAAGAATATAAGTAATTCTTCAAACTGGACTTGACCTACAGAAATATCATTGACTTCCAGTTGGTGTTGTTTTTCAGAGCTCCTCTGCTCGTGTCACACTTGAACAGTGACACATTTCAGATCATCTGAGAAGCACCTGTTAATCCATCCCCAGGCCCCAGCGTCACATCCTCTTATGTCTGCTGTAGATAACAGAACAAGTTCTTTGGCACCTGAAAAACCATACATTTCCACAATATGAGCCAAGAGGATGACATCAGTGCCTCAGTGGTGCTGGACATAATCTGCCACCACCTGAGGGCATCTTGTGACTAAATGTGTTGAGACAGGACAGCTTGAAATGTGTCTACTAATCTTCTTTAATTGGAGGGTGCATGGGAGTTCACCCAACCAGTTTACACGAGTTTGTGGACATGGAAAAGGTATTCAATCATGTCTTTGGGGAATTTCTAAGGGACTAAGTCGGGCTCGTCTTTGGTGAGAGCTTGACTCTGCCAAGGTTGCTCTTGTCAGTGATTCTCTAGGTAACCTTAATAAACAAAATTTCTAGGTGCAGCCAAAGTCTTGTGGTTATCCATTTCGGAGGCATTAGGATCTAATTTCTCCATTATGTACATGATGTGTTTCATCAGACTGTGAACTACATCTTTCACTGACTTTCCTGGACTGGGTGTTTAGAAGGAGTTTAGTTTTCACAGGGTCTTATTCACAGATGAGGAAATAATGGAGAAGGAGATCAACTGGTGCTGTGTCAGCAGTTATGGGAACAATGTACCAGTGGTCTTTGAAGGTAGTTGAGTCTCATCTCAAGTATTTTTCTCACTACAAAAACAAAACTAACAAAAAAAACTAAACAGACGAATAAAGTCCTGTTGGATTTAATAGACATACATTGATGAGACATTGAGACCCATTAGTAAAGACTTTCTCGTGGCATTGTTTGCCCAATGTTGTAAATTCACTGCCCTCATACAACAAGGAAATAACGTCACGAATTCACGTATTTACCGGAGCAAGTTGAGGAATATTTTCAATCAAGAAAATAAAATTACTTCAAATTAAATTTTTTGTTGACCACAAAAGTGAAAATAATTTTGAATTTCAATTTAATATTGCATGAAAAGTTATTTTTGCTCTTCAGTGACGATTTCTGAGAAGAAAATCCTGAGACTGTAAAACGGCAAATCATGTATTCTAACGTGTGATCTTTTTTTTTTTTGTATCTATGCTTTTGTGGTATACGCATTCTTTTTATAGTGAAATTTATTTTTCTCTCGCTGTGTTCTAGTTTATGGGGTGCATTGCTTTGCTAATATAACATTTGCTAATGTTATAACACACACTGGAGCGAGATAATGGTAGGATTTTTGCCTTGCAACAGAATGATCGTGCATTCACGTTTGGAGGCACTCACTATACGTCCGTGTGTTCTTGACGGGTACCAAGAACGCACGGTTCTTGGTACCCGACTCTTGACTCTTAGCTGGTTTTCCCTGGCCATGGATGAGTGCGTTTCATTTCTGTCCTGTGTTTCTCTCCGTTGTCCTGTAATTGACAACCGGCCCAGTAAGGATTAGGGGTATGATTCCTGCTAGATTATGAAAGAACCTGACAACATACTGCTCTCGCAGAAACACCAGATGATTTTTCGAGTTTGTCAGAAATGTGTCAGTTAGCAGTTGGCTTTTATTTTGAAGCGTCGAGTTGGAAGTTGCGTATGCCTTTCATTCATAACGTCAACGGCTCCAGTGCGCCGGTGTCGAGTTTTACAAGGTTTAGGTTCAACGATTGCTCCTTAAAATGTCTCACCCAGTACCGTCGGAAAAGCCATCCAACCCCGAGAATCCTCGCGTTTTTTTCGACGTTGACATCGACGGGGAAAAAGGTCCGTTTTTTATTTTAAATGAACTCATGTAGCAGCACGTTCTGCGGCTAATTGAACTGTTAGCCTGTTAGCTACATCCGTCCCAGTGACTTCCAGAAGCTTTTCCAGTTTCTAAGGAGTCAAAAGAAAATGAAGCTGATAAAATAAACATGTTAGAATGATGATAAAGTTTCACAGTTAAAGTCTAGTGTTGTAAAGCCACGCGTAGTTTTTAAATTGGATTAAAAATAATATAATCTCTAAAGAATGGTGGTAAACCAGTGTAGTTCAGTCAAAAAATGTTGTATTGAGTAGTTATGACTAATTATTAAGATCTGGGAGTGCATTTCCCTGCCATCATGGTGTGAATAAGTCATACTTAGAAAGTATATCAGGTCGATATAATGTTCATACTTTTTCTTTTCTTTATTACGGTTTTATGATCATGTTTGAGTTAAATTTGAAGTTAAAATAGGAATTCACGGTGTTCTTTAGCAGTCTGAAAAAGCAGGGATTTTTTTACACGTTTTCCAAGTCAGGATTAAATTGGAAAAAAGTGGAGTATGGAAAGAAAAATACTTTTTCTCTGTAAGCCATCCATTCATCCATCTTACCTTCACTCCGTACATTAATCATTCACTATAAATTTCTACCATTCATCAGTCCATCTATTATCCATCCTATTCTTTCACCTAGCTGTCCATCATTATCCATTTGGTTGTGCATTGTTCTTTCTTCCATCTGTTCATTTTCAGTCCATCTGCTTGTTCTTCCATCCATATGTCCGTCCACTCGTCTGTTTGTCCATCATTATCTTCCCTTTTTCTCACCATCGCTTTTCCATGAGTCTGAAAATGTTCTGGAACAGATTAGGATTGCATTTTTTGTTTAGAGCACCTCAAGGAAAATAAATATTAATTTATAAAGGCTTATAATAGTAATAAAAAAACAAAAACTCAAACATGGACACTGTTTCATTTGATATTCCTTTCCAAAAGGAGAGGTAAAAACCTCAAGTTTCTTTTTTTTAACCCCTCCAGGGGGTCTTTTTGTGGGCTTTAGTGTGCCTTATATGAAAATAGGCTGACAGGAAGGGGGGGGTCGCCAGATCTGGGAGTCGAACCCGCGACAGCCGCATCAAGGACTCAAGGCCTCCAAACATGGGTCGCGCTAACCACTACGCCACCACGGCACGCCCCAAGTTTCTTTTTCAAAGTTGTCTCAAATCAGTTTATCCATTTGTCTAAACATATTTTGTGTTATACTTTGACACAAAATTTGAGTCAATATATTTACACATGAAAATTTAGTTGCAGATACGTACATGTCCACACACATTTATTCATTCATAATACATACAAATTGCAGTCACCACTCAAACAATGTTAGCACCTTAACATGCATTTAATGATCTGAATACCTCAACCGTCAAATTTCTCCTAAGCTGGCAACATGTTATATTATATAGCAGTAATCCTCCTGAAGTTTGCTTAAATCTGCTTGATTTTAATATATTAGTGTTGAACTGTCCCAGCACTTTTTCTTGTTTTATTGTTTTTTAAATCTAATTTATTACGGTCTAGTCCTTTTCAGTCACTGCATAGCCTAAAACAGAGTTTACTTGGATATATTTCACTGTACAGCTTGTACAGTATAATTATACAAATGATGGAGCAAATTCATGAACTATTCAAAATTTCTTAAATTCAGTTTTAAGATTTAACTATTTAGCTGACATGTTTACAACTACTTGCGATTTATCAAAGTTTTACCCAAAGTGTCCTCTATCTGAAGCTGTTTTTCTTGCTTTTCTGTCCTCAGCCGGCCGCATTGTTCTGGAGCTGTTTGCCGACGTCACCCCTAAGACTGCTGAAAACTTCCGGGCACTCTGCACCGGAGAGAAAGGCGTCGGAAAATCGACGGGGAAACCGCTGCACTTCAAGGGATGTCCGTTCCACAGAAGTAAGCAGCCCTCATCCTTTCATTTGATCTCACATTTGAGTTGAATGAGTCAGGAGGACACCTTGAAGTTAGAACCTCTGTATGGTGGGTGAATAGCTGAAGGCTGTCCCAGTGAAGCGACACATTGTATCTGTGGAGGGTGTGCAATGAAAGTTATGCTCATGTAGCTACAGTAAGTTTTAACATAGATGTTCGATGTTGGACTTCAAACTATAAACAGTGACAAGCTGATCTGGCTTGTTGACCTTTTGAGCTTTAACTCTTTGAAAGTAAATTTATTTATCCAGTTATTGTCAATATTCGTTCTGTAGGTTATCCTGCAATAGTCAGCCCCGCCCACTCCTCACTACTCCCCAGGGCTGCCTACTGACCAGTTCTCCGTCTAACAGGTCCGGAAAATCTCTGAGTCCTGGGTATTACCCTAAGAGTACTCTATAAGAGATAATCTATTTAAACTGGTGGCGAAAGTGGTTCGTCTAGCTCTAACTACCTCCAATCCAGAAGTTATGACCCTTTACAGTTAAGAAACAATCAGCTGAGTAGCCCTCGCAGCTGCATAATTCCAATAACCACTTCTGTTAACGGTAGCCCACTTTCTAAATCATAACTTGCACTTGGAATCGGCTAGATTATGTTTAGTGACTTAGATGTAAGTCCCAGGGTCATTATTTACTCTCACCAAAGGAAATTATGAAGCCTCCTATTTACTGGAATCATGTACATTAGTTTTACCTTAATTAAAAGAACTGGACAAAGATTAAATGACTCTATTAATTCCAATGTCCACCAACCTCATTAGAGTTTTGTAGTATAAATTTATTAAGCAAGCTTAAGCAGGGATATGCGACATACAAATCAATAATCAATCGTATATAGATCAAAAACAGTGTAATAAAATTTACATGTACAATCATACTACTCTGTCTCCTTTCCCTAAGAGTTAAGTCGCAAGTTCTGAAATGGAATTTCAATGAGCAGATTCAACTCATACCCAGATGATGGCGGATCTTTTGGCAACAGGAATTTCTAGCCTCCTTGGTTGAGGTCTTTATCTCGTGTGGAAAAAATCCTCCTTAGAAAGGTAACAAAGCAGAACGGGTCCGAATCTTTTTGCAAAACCCAGTTCCTCATCCCTGAGGGACCTTTGTCCTTCCTCCAAGTCTTGTTGCAGAGTTTGAAAGTGCTGGGTTGAGACGAGACCAATGGTCAAATAAAGAACCAGAGATGGGGCGATGGGACCCAGTCCTTTCTTAGCGGTGTGAAGTCCGAGCTTCCCCGTGGTTCTGAAGTGCGGTCCGTAGCTCAATCTGCTCCTCTGTGAGTTGTCTCTCCTTCAGCGCCGCCGGACTGGGAACAGCTGGTTCCTCTTTTCGGTCCCTTTTTATACATTTCCCCACCCTGTGTGTGTATGGGAGGATTTGGTCTACGTGACTTTCTCCACATCTGCTGTCTCTCATGAAAAAGCCCCTACATTTCTCAACCCGCTTGCCGACCACAGTGGAAATTCCTGTACTTCTCCTTTCTTCCTGTGCTTCTTGGCCATCTGCTCAGAACTACTTGCGACATTTCCTGTTTTCAGAGCTGTACTGCACATTCGTCTCTTCTATATTCTATAACTCACTTTATCTATTAAAACTCAGTAAACACATTCAACCTCTTGTTAAATTGATTTCAGATGATTATAACTTCATATTCATTGAAAATAGATCACTTTTCCATGTTGTTAATCATTAACATAATCATTACATATTTAAGTCATTACAGATCATTAATCAGAGATTCTTTGCAGAAAGTTATGGAGTGATTACTTATACTCATAGTATTCAGACTTATTCAACTTAATTAACTTTTAATCAAACTACAGGATTACTTTATTTCTTCCAAGCCTTTATGCATCTTTTTCTGCGTGTGCCTGGAAAGATCTCATACCCTTATGCCAGTTTTCTTGACAGTTCCTACAGAGACACATAATGACATGTAGCTCGTAAAGTCGGCACTTTTCTCTTAAATATGTGGCCATATTACAATCCTTTACATGTTTTATGCCTTCTGATGCAGGATTGAAGTACTGCTGGTGGCAGTTTTATTTAAAAGTCGCAAGTTTTAGTTGTGATAACCTTTTAAGGAAAGTACAAAGTCCTTTGTTTTTTGCAGTAGGTACAGGAAAAACTATTCCTAGCCATATTTGGAAATAAACAGTTAAATATTGGTAATGCTTTATAGGAAAACAGGTGAAAATGTGTTGTAATTGACGCATTAATTATATGTTATTGGATTTCTTGACAAATTGTACTTCAAATGTTAATATAAAAATTGCAATACATGTATAGTTTCTTTTTATACTTGAATTGATGCATTTTGCATAGATGGTGGATTTCAACTGGTAAAGTATCAAATAATACTAATTCAGGTGGCAAGTTTTATTTCGAAAACACTCTAGTTCAGTGGTGCTCAAAGTGGGTCCTGGATCGCCGGCATCCTGCACTCTTTAGTTTAATACACCTGGATCAATTGATGGCTCATTAGAAGGCCTAAGAACATCGACATGCTGAAAAGGTTGTTACTACCACAAGGGAGAGAACTAAAACAGGTTCTGACCATCAGTGCTACCTTGTCAGATTTCCCTACTGTAGCACAGATAGATAGCTATGTCTGCTGGTGCTACGCGTCCAAAGCTGCTACCGTCATGTTTCTAAACATGACGGTTGTGTTAATGTTAAATACATTGGATAACAGTATTTGAGTGACTGGACGGAAGTGGAAGCTTAGGAGTTATACTTAGCATAGCATTATAACAATTTATATACATGACGAAACCACAAGAATATCACTTCCTTTATCTGAATATCCTACCCGTTTAAAATGAAAAGCTATAGATGTATGCACTAGTCCTTTTGTTATCCTTTTTAAAAAAAAAATATTTTAAATACAGGTGCTTTTTTAAATAAACAGTATCAGTCAGGGGAAACAGGTTTTTATTGAAATTAAATTAAACACAGACATCTATAAATATAGATCACCACAACTCTTTTTTTCTCATTAATATGTTGTATTAATGACAGACTTTATATGCAGCGAAGCCACAATGTGTCCACCGAACTGCGCAGGTCACTGTGCACCTGAAATGATAAGATATGCTTAATATAAACCAATATTACATCATAGACACAGCTTCAAAGTCAAATAATATCACTACCAACATGTTCTATTTAGCACAGTTTAATAAAAAAAGAGTGTTATTAAACTAAAATATTTTAAAGTACAGGGACACAGTTTTAAAGCCAGGTATAAATTAAATAAAACTTACCTTAATCTTCCACAAAATCAAACAGACGAAACTTCCACAGGTAGGATGTATTGATAAGAAATCTGCTGAATAAGCAGTATGTGATGTAGCATCGTTGTGGGCATTACCACAAGGTAGGACGGATTCATGGGTAGCACAGATAGTTAGAACACTGACTTCGGGCACCACTGCTCTAGTTAGAATGGGACACTCATTTTTATTACAAATTGTCACTTTGAACTGTCTTACTGCTCAACATTTGCTACATAAATAATATTACCTTACAATAATTTTGTTAAGTGTTTGAAATACAGTTTATAAAATATGAAATGTTCTGAGGTTTTTACTCTGCTTTATCTATTTTCTTTTATTTGAAAGTCATCAAGAAGTTTATGATCCAGGGAGGTGATTTCTCTAACCACAACGGCACGGGGGGCGAGAGCATCTACGGGGAGAAGTTTGAGGATGAAAACTTCCACTACAAGGTCTGCTTCTGCAGCGCAATATGTTCAACTTCTACATGTGCTCTCAAAAACTAATTTAGCTCAAAAATGTACAATGTAAGGTAATTGTCCAAACCTGCCTTTGTTCTGGTTCATGGATGCTACTGAAGGCGTTTCTCCTCTTCTTGCAGCATGACAAAGTGGGACTGCTAAGCATGGCCAATGCTGGAGCCAACACCAACGGGTCACAGTTCTTCATCACGACGGTCCCCACGCCCCACCTGGATGGAAAGCATGTGGTTTTTGGACAGGTGTTAAAAGGGATAGGAGTTGTAAAAATGCTAGAGTCCGTGGAGACCACAGAGGACACTCCTGTAAAGGTACAGTCAGCAGTTAGCCTGATTTACCTGCATAAAAAGGAGAAGAGCACTTCAAAACAGAATCTAACCAACCAATTTCAGCAAAGCAATGTTTAATATTTGGGTGTACTAAAGAATTGAAGTACAGTGCCTCAAACTATTAATATATTTGTCACTGCTTTACATCACCGTGTAACATTCTTGAATGGTGGTGTTGACTTAGCAGGCGTTTGTATCTACAGTTTTGAATTTAAAGAAAGAAACATCTTGTAATTGTAGCCAATAGAAATCATTTTAATATCCCCAAGTGACCTAAAACAGAAAAAGTTTATTCAGATTTAATATACCTGAGGGCTTGTTTGTCAGACTAAAAGTACTTTTTGAAAATAATCTTTAAGTTGGTATTCAACATATTTATTATTATGCCCACACTTCTCTGTTTCTTACATATCAGAGAAGAATAAATTGATTTAAAGAGAAACCTTTGTTGTGACAATGTAATGTCTGTATGTTATTGCAGTTTTTAACCAAGCCCTTGTAGGGCTTTAATGTCATTTAAATATTTAATAGTTGATTTCTGACATTTCTTTGAATAAGTCTGATTATCAAACAGATTTAATTCATAGTCTCTGTTCCCTGAGCGAGTATTACACTGTTAGCCAACATTATATATTTATAGACCGTCTTTGCATTAATTCTGTTAGAAATATTTGAGCATCAAATAAAATTGTTCTGTGTAAAATGTCCTGTAATTTGCCTTCCCCCCCCCCCTCAGCCTTGCATCATAGCGGACTGTGGTGAACATAAGGACGGGGACAGCTGGGGCGCCGCTCCAGATGACGGAACCGGAGACGCTCACCCAGACTTCCCCGAGGACTCCGACATCGACTTTAAAGATGTAAGTACCAGCGACGTCTTTGATCTTCAAGGGCATGGGTTCATCCTGGCAGATAGCATCAGAGCGCTCCGCCAGGACTGGAAGGCCATTTTTGGAAATGTGCTTCTTTGCTGCCCTTTGCAGTGTCAGCCCAGAAAATGGAAACAAATTTCATTCTGAGCTTTAAGGACACGCTCAGCCTGGAAACTGGAGAAATTGTTTGCAGCATTTACTCATAAACACGTCACTGAAAATGTATTTAAACATAAAGTGACTCGGCTAGTCTGGCTCGAACCTTAATCAACTTCATGTGCAACTCTGTAATATAAAATATCAGTAACGACTGAATTTATTTTAAAATCTCAATTCAATAAGAGTTCAGCACAAATTACTAAATTACTAAAGCGGTTACCAAATGATTCAACCCTTTCATGACAAGCATAATTAGTGATTAGCAAAGCACCTGTTGTTGTTATGACCTGCTGGAAGTTGGAACTGAGTGGCAAATCAATTTTATCCATTAAATAAAATTTCTGTTTATGAAAATTTTAATTTAGGGAAATCTGGATTTTTTGTCCCCACCAGTGGCACTCCTTGAGTTTCCATAAATCAGAGTGATGCAGTTGTGGTTAAATGGAGTTGTGTTTACTAGACAGCAGAAAATTAATTAGCCAACAGAAAAGCTGCAGAAGCATCTAACGATGGGTCTCAGCGTAAAAAAACAAACACAAACCAAGACTAGATTTCCACACAGGGAACATGTAATGTTTTCATTTTAATCTTTCAGCTTGACAAAGTTGTGTCGACTGCCGAAGACGTGAAGAACATCGGGAACGTGATGTTTAAGAACCAGGACTGGACAGCTGCAGTGAAAAAATACAAGAAAGCCCTGAGGTAAGACTGAGTGTCTCTGCAGCTCTGGTTCCCTTTCAGTCACAGCTGTCCTGGGAGAGCAGCGCTTTAATAAAGCAGCTATTAAATTAAAAATATTAAGGCCATCAGCATAAATCAAACGGATATTTCATACAGTATCTGAAATAAGTTGTTGTCCCAAAGGCGATTTGAGACGCAGTTTTAATTCAGTTCAATAATACCATATTTATCCCCAAGGAAATTAAATGTTGTCATAACTCGTAACATCCAAGAAAATTCAAAGAGTCGTTGTGGACGGTGTTCCTGTAAACAGGAAGAATATCAGGTAGCAGTCAATCTTGCAACAAATCTGAAGGGGCCTCTGACTGAAGACTTGCTGTATTACCTCGTCTTAAAAACATGACCAAAAGTCTAGAAAAAAGAATAAATCAGAATGCAAGACACTTATGGAGTCGGGAGCGAGATAAAAAAGACAGAATTAAAAGGTTCCCTGACAAAAATGAACAGGAAAAATCAGGTTTTCAGCTTACTACCAAACCAGCTTGTCAGAAATGGAAAAATACTATCTTTTTCCAGTCAGTGAATGCACCATGCCAACTAGTGCCAAATAATGATGGCGCTTTTTGTTGTGAAAGTTGTGGCTGAGTGAAGAATCTATTTTCTCAGGTGTTTATTAAAATATTCAGAAGAATCAGATTTAAGAAGCTATTTAAAATGAAATCCATTTTTTTATTCAGCTACAAGAGGTTAAGACTTAAGCTAGATAATGGAAGGCTGAATGCAGTCATTCTATTTTATCCTCCTGTGTTTTCAATCTCTGTCATGGATTTGATGGATTTGGAGAAGTTGGCAGCCATTAGAGATGCTGTGGTTTTGGAGATGCTGTTCTGCCCCTGAAGGAATGAAACAAGAGCAAAAGGTTGAACTCATTTTTTTGGTGTGACTTGGAATCTTCCAGGATACGTGTTGTGTTCAGGGACAGAACCTCAAGGCCAATATGCCTCAAGGCCAAGTTATATAATAGAAGTTACGGAGAGAAGGGTGTGTGATTTAGGAACCTTAGAGACTGATCTTTCCTTTTTTGTTTATAACTCGGCTCTTTCAGCACAACCTCCAGCATGAAAAAATAATGTTCATAATAGAAGTGGTTTGACCATTTGATCAGGATGTTTTCTGACCGCCTGCCTTTATTTGTTTAACCAGGTCAGTTGGTTGAGCCCAGTTTCTCTTATTGACAAATCGTGATGTCTGCAGTGGTTCAGATGCCTCTATGCACCATTGATTAAATGGAGCACCAACTTTTTCACACTGGTTGAATGGCAAAGGTTTCCACTTCAGCAAAATTGTGAATATTAAAGAAACATTTACAGTTAAAACAATACAGAATATCTTTTGATATCCATTTTGTTTTTATATGAATTGATTAAAATTAGTTTGATCTGAAATAGTTAAGTGCTAATAAAAGGCTGTAAGGATACAAATACTTTCACAGTTCTGTAGTTTTTCTGAAGTACACACACCTCTTATTTTTGTTGCTAACTTCAATAATTACATGACATGGTAAATACAGTTTAATCTGTGAACTCTATCACTTAGCCTCCACATCGAGTCAAAGTAAAAGTATTTAATATTTATACTTAAAAATAGGAATAAAAACAGTTTTACAGCAACTGCTTTGACACATTTCAGTGTCATTCTGTCTTTTCTAATGACAGAGAGAAATCTGTATCAGCAATTCAAAGCCACAAAAATCACAAAAAACAGGGGCCCACCTGTACCCGAACCTTTATGGCCTGCTTTGTGTTTGTGCAGGTACCTGGACATGAGTGGCAACCTGGTGGAGAATGAAGAGGAACACAAGAAGCTGGAGCCCACAGCAGTCAGCTGCTTCCTCAACATCGCTGCCTGTAAACTGAAGCTGCAGCTCTGGCAGGAGGCTCTGGAGAGCTGCAATGAGGTAACACCAGCAGATCTGCGCCTGTAGCTGCTTTACTGCATCAGATTAACAGTCAAGGTTAAAATGTTGCATTTCCCACAAGGTGGTGGGTTATTTTAACTGGAAACCAATTCATTTAGGTGCAGTTAGAGCATCATAGCTGCAGCTTTAAAGGCATTAATCAAAACAAGGTCGAGTAAAGATAAAATTTCTGTTTCAGGCTCTTGAACTAAACCAAGAAAACACAAAGGCACTTTTCCGGAGGGCCCAGGCCTGGCAGGGGTTGAAGGAATACAACAAAGGCTTGGTAAGCTCTTCAAAGCTTTTCTTCATCTTGAGAGAAGGAGAGAAAGATGTTATCAAAGCAGCTGCTGGTGGTGGATGTCACAAAACTGGCAGCTCATAAAGCTTTTGTTTTGTTTTTTATACACGGTTGTGTCTAAAGTAATAGCAGCAGTCCATCATAATAACCTGGATCACTGTTTTTAATAGAAATTATTTCTAAATGCCAAATTAACAAGCAGGTGTAGTAAAGTAATCAAAAACTAACAGACCCACCCAGCATGCTGCTGGTGTAATTAATTAAAAGGTGTGCGCTCAAAAGAATAGCAATCCATGAGGTAATTCATTCATTATGTGAAACAGGTGTTAAAAGGTGACCTTGATTTAATGATGTACATACTGTATATAGCAGTCCTGATGAAAATGGGTCAGTCCAGAGAAAGTCTGAATGCTGTATTTCTCATCCTTTAGTGTTTTATTTCAGAACAGGGTTGAATGGGTTGGACTGGTTGGACTTGTAGAGTTCTTCTTGCTTCTTGTTTAAGACTAAATGACCAGGAAACAGTTGTTTTTAACATGAACATGTGAATGAAAATTTTACACATTTTTTATAGTAATATTCCTTTACCCTCGCTTTCTGAACATCAACAGATTTGATCAGTTTTTCTTTCAATTTAAACTTTAATGGGATCCAATTGCATTTACATGTATGAATATTGAGCTATAATCACTTTTTAAAGCAACCACTTAGCAAATGAAAGTGATATTCTTTGTACTGTTAAGTTGGTCTAACTAAGACCATTTTATTTGCTTTTTATTTTAGGGTGATCTAAAGAAAGCTCAGGGAATTGCTCCAGAAGATAAAGGTATGTTTTTTTTTGTTTGTTTTTTTATAATCGTTTATATTTTTCATGTTGCCCCTGTAAGCCTAAATTTAGCTTGGAAAACTTAAAGTCTAATAAAAACGTTTCATCGGCAAATAACTGCCTATTAGTTAACATTAACAAAAAAGAGATGAGTGACATCAGTATAGTAGAACTAAAAATAGTTCAATCTTATCAAGATGTCACACTTTTCATGTAAAAACAATGAAACCTTTTCAATTCTTTCTTTTGACAGCCATCATCAATGAGATGAAGAAAGTCCAACTTAAAATCCAAGAGGAGAAGGAGAAAGAAAAGAAAATCTATGCCAAGATGTTTGCCTGAAGACAAACTTTGTGCTGCAACAAGTTGTCGTTTGTTCATTTTTGCAGTCATCTCAGTAAAAACTGAAGGTATTCAGAGACTGTAACAGTATTCTCATTCTACTGTAACACTTCACTGTGATTACCTCCAGCTCTGGTCTGAAGCATGTTCAGGTTACAGCTGACTAACACAGGCTTGTCGTGTCTTATTCTACATAATGTTGTGTATCTTGTATCATTTCATTGTTGACATTTTGATACAATACACCAGTTTGTTTTATTTATGTTTTTACTGGTCAATAAAACAAGGGATAACTCAAGTTTTCTTTATTTTCTGTGACATTATACAGTATTAGTTTCTGTTAAAAATGCCGACAGACATTAATTTACAGCCTAATTTTTACAAAACTGACAGAAAATGTTTCTGTTGATCAAGTATTTTCTCTTTAAATGGATTAAAATGCCCACAGAGCTCATGCATGTTGGACCTTCAAGATTCATAAACACACTTTATAATTTAAAGTTGTACCCTCAGACAGCTACACGGCTAACAGTTCATACTCAGGCACATACTGACCGCTCCGGACTCCTTAATGTGAAAAAAAAAAAGTTTTGTTGAAGATAAAAGTTCACATTCCGTTGTAGGCAGGTCCGCCGCCGCCCTCCGGTACCACCCAGTTGATGTTCTGGCTGGGATCCTTGATGTCGCAGGTCTTACAGTGGACACAGTTCTGAGCGTTGATCTGTAGTCTCATCCCATCTCCGGTTTCCACGGGAACGTACTCATACACACCTACAGGGTGGATGGAGGAAAGAAAATTTTAAAAAGATAAATATTTAACTTAAATGTAATTCAATCAGGTTTTATGTGATACCTGAAAGGAACGTCTTTGGACTGAATCCTCCTTAATCAGGACTTTCTAGGATGTAAATCACTCGGTTTATCACAGCATATTATATCAATTTGCTTGGATGATGATTCCAATGTTGATCGATTTCACAAAGTCCGTCATGATACGATACAATTGTTATTGTAAACTTACCTTTACATCAACTTACAAAAACAATTTAAATTTGATGTTATTTCATTATTTCTAATCATTTTTCTTAAAAGAATAAAATATATCTCTTGTTCAATGTAGACACATTCCTCATATCACCTTGTATTTAGCTCCATGTATCCTGGACTACTTTATAAATAGACTTTAAACCAATAACATGGATCTGTAAAGCTTAAAGGCAAAGTTTCTATAAAATGTTTGAGCATTTGAAATAAGTTCAGATAAAGCAACATTTAATTAATTAATATCCTACTTAATTCAGTAGTATAATCTCTTTTATGGAAACTTTATTAAAACCTGGTTAGTATTAACCTTGTTGCTGCTTTAGCAGTTTAATATAAACCAGAATTCTGCAACCTTTAAAATCCAAAGAAACATTTTTCCCCGTTCAGCTAAACAGAAGTTGTTTAGAGCCCAAAGTATTAAAATGTATCTACTACTGAAAGTATATACAAATTTCTAAAGAACCATTTTATTCTACTTCTAGGTTTTAAAATAAAGCATGTATACAGTTTCTTCCACAGGACGCAAATCTATATTTAAAAGCGTTATCTTTTTTATCCAAAGATAAACAGATTACAGACCTCTGATGTAGGCACACCTTGCCAAAAAACTCAGTTTTCCACATTGAGCAAAACAATGAGCCACAGACGGCAGAATAACTGAAGGTTAATCTGACATGTAAATCCATTAATGAACAGACGCCGTGTGGAAGATATTTAGCTGAAGATGGCGAGTTTGTGTAGAAAAAAAAATGTGAGGACGAAGCAGTAGATGATTAAAAATTTGAATCACTTCAAAATGCTTAAATGTAATTAAACTGTGACAATAATGAAGAAAGAGCAAAACAGACTAAAAACATGAAAATTTATATTAACACAAACATTGAAGCTGCAACCATAAAAAACAAAAACTAAAATGATTTAAAGTCCAGTAAACAGCTATTTGATTAATTCCTTCCTGTATGATCCAACCCACTTTGCTTTTGTTTGTTGCTTTTACAGGAAACCAACAAGCATAAGAACAGCAGCAGTGAGTTTCCCAGAGCTTCACATGAGCCACATAATGAAGCTTCACTTTTCAGCTATTTCCACCAGAGCCGGTCTTTGAGAAAATGAGTTTAGTTGCTTTCAAAATGAGATAAACAGCCAATAATTTAACTGTCTGCCTCATTTGCACAAACACTTCCACACCAACAGCAGCCCTGTAGGTCTGCCACATGCAACACCCAAGATGCTGGACTATTTTAATCAATAAATTCTTATTATCTGGAGGAAAACAGACCCCAGGCAGAAACATTGTTTTGTTAGAAGAGTGTTGCTTGTTAACAAGTTTTTCTTGTTTTTCTTTGGAGTTTAAATTATGAAGTTCTAGAGAAAGCTCCATGTCTCAACACATTCAGCACTAGCTTTTTGTCTTAAAGATACAGTCTAAAAGAGTGTTTTCCCTTCTAGATTAATTATTAGAGATGATTCTCTTTACAGACACATTACTTTAAAACAAGAGAATACCTTCTGTGAACCTGGACAGACTCAATGTGCTCATACTCTGCTGAAAGGCTGTGAGGTTACCTGCCGGGCAGAAGCGCTGCTCCGGTCCGTCGTAAATAGCCAGGTTCCTTTCAACGGGGATGCGGTCATCCTTTAGGGTCAGGTGTGGAGGCTGGTCGCCCTCGTGGTTGGTGCCGCTCAAGGCCACCGAGGACAGCAGGTCGAAGCTGATTTTGCCGTCGGGCTTCGGATACTCAATGGGCTTACAATCTTTAGCTGGTTTCAGCTGGTTTGCATCCAGGCCTGCCGCAGAAAGAGCACGGTGGGTTAGGAGGCGCTGTCCTCAGAGGACGACTAAAACAACGGAACCGTCCAGACGACCGGTCCGAGTCGAGACAGATTAGTGGTGACGACTGCAGCTACTGCAGTTCATCTACCGGTGCCTCAAAATGAACAAGACTAATAAATATAAGTTTTTTGGAGCTACTGAGAAGGACTACATAGTAACCTCTAGACCAGGGTTGTAAAAAGTGTGACCCGGGGGCCATTTGTGGACCTTGAAATTATTTTGTCCGGCCTTTAAGTTACAAATGGAAAAAATTCAGCCAATAAAATAGAAAACAACTGATGACCCCAAAACAATTTGTTATTTTCTCGTTTTTTTCAACCCAAAGTCCTTTTTATTTTTTGGCTCTTTAATATACAGCCGTTCTGCTGACTAATGAGAAATGAAGGAGGACCAACATCAGCAGATACACCGACTTCTCTCATCATCATGCTGTGGAAATAAGTTGTATTCTGTCCTTCCAGAATATGGAATCTTCATTTCCTAATTCCTAATGAAATTTACCTTCATCTGAAAAGCAAGCCTAAAGCAACAATAAGGTATTTTTTCATCTTTATCTCAGGTAAAACACTTTAAACATTGTCTTTATTGCTTTGCGTATGACTTTACAATCCTCTCAGGAATGCGGTTCTCCAATTGTTTTTTTTCTTCCCAACTTTCTAAAATGCTTGGATGTGACACAATGAATGAACTGCAATAATCTTAGTCATAATGGTGTGTGCAATACTGTGATTGCAAAAGTATGAATGATAGAAAGTAAATTTACAGAGTTATCTGATCACCCTATAAATATTTAAAGCATCTCTGTCCATTCGGATGGACACCTGGAGTATTGCTACAGAGACCACAAAGCTGAAGTGTTTAGGAAGCCTCCTGAAAATGAGAGGTGATTCTTTTCAATATTAAATGTTTCAGCAATAGTATCACAGTTAAACACTTTTATGAAATTATGCAGCCCTAGAAAAGAAAGCACTCGAAACATTTCACTCTTTTGATTATGATCATATTAATTAAGGAATGTCTGTTTTATTTATTGACTTTGTGTTGGTTTTTGCATTTTAGTTTCAGAAAAGAGAAAACACATTTCAACAGTTTCTCTGTTATAGCTTTTATGTCTTTGCCCGTTTCCTCTTATACAGTTGAGCAAACATTAGATTTGCTGCCATCAAATATTCATAGTTTCATCAGTAATCAATTGGATAAAGTCTGAAGTTAAACCCACATAAAGTGGCGCTCCTCACCTCTGTGTTTGAGTGTCCAAGGCTCTTTTCCTCGTAAAATCCAGTAGAAAATGCCGGTGTACACCATCCCACCATAAAGGCCAAAGTAGTTGTGGAAGGACGGCCTGATGTTTCTGACAGCGTTCAGCTCTTTCCACACAGAGGAATTCTTCAAGTTGTCACTGTATTCAGGTATGTGAAGCCCTAAGATACAGAAAAGGTTTTAAAATGTAGGATCTCTGTTTTTGTGACAATAAGGAATGAGAACAGCTGCAGATTTGAGGGAAAATATAAAACAAATTAAACAACCAACTAGACAACCTTTTCTTAATAGGTAAAGTCTGTTAGAATCAAGTTAAAGTTGGTTAATTTATTCTCCATTTCATTTGCTTCAAAAGTCAAGAAGTCTGAACTGGAAATTAAATTACAACTGAGCTGAAAATGTTCTATTTGCCAGATAGAATCCAGTGTGTTTGGTTATTCATTGACAGCTGGTAGCAACTCAGGCCAATAAATGTGGATTTTAAACACTAATGGAACATAATCACCAGTAGACACTGAACAGTTTGCAAATGGGTAAATTAAGTGCTAATAAGTAACCCCTACATGCAGAGCAACCATACTGAACTCTGACCTCAACAGAAGGAGTTCCTGATGCAGTTCCAACCAGGAACTTTCTCAACCCCTTAAACTTTGATCCATATTTTGTCATGTATCATATGCAGAACAGAAAAGTAATTATATTATCAATTTTACTGTGAAATATTCTGTGCCACACTTGAGTATTTTTCAAGTTGACAATGCTTCACTCTCAAAGCATATGTTGGACCCCAAAGCTACCCGTTATTTTTCAAAGTCTTTGTCCAGACATTTTTTATTGATATTTCAGTTGTTTGATTGATGCACCTGCAGTTTTAGACGTTTAGTTCCAGTTTGACCGCTGCCGTCATGTTACACTTTTCCTTTACAAAGTTAACCTTCTTAACGTTTCAAAACGTTCTGCTTTGAAGAAATATTTGTAGTTACTGTATATACACTTAAAGACAGAATAAAATATAGCTAACAAAAAAGGTCATATGACCTCTGAAAGTCCAAGAAAAAACAGTGGTTTATTGTCAAAACTAAGATATGATTGTGCAAAACTACTAAAGCTGTAAATTTATTAAAGAAAATAAATCGTCTTCAAAGATACATCTCAAATTAGCAAACTGTCTAAATCAAGTATTTATAAGATATGTAATATTCAAATTTTCCCAAATATTTAATTTTGGAGTTTTATTAACTGCAAACTGCAATAATAAAAGAAAAAAAAAATCAGAAAAATGCTTGCTCAGGATGAAATGACAATGAGTTTTTCATTTTGAATTACATTTCTGCAAATGGCAGAAGCAGAGAACCCACTGGAAGTTGCAGTGAACAGAAATGAATTAGGCCTGAATGTTTAAGTTGAAGTTCCACACCTGCAGTCTCTGAGTCCAGGTTCTCTGCAGTGACTTTAGGGAAAATGGCTTCAGCAGCCAGGATGCCGCTCTTCATGGCCGTGTGGGTTCCTTTTATCTTTGGGACATTCATGAACCCCGGGCTGCAGCCAATCAGCAAACCTCCAGGAAACGTCAGCTTTGGGATGCACTAAGGAAGAAACAACCAGAAAACAAGAGTTTTAATCAGCTGTCATTATTTAATCATCATCTTACAACACCAGAAATCTGCTAAGGCTCCTCATTAGCAAGTTAAAATAGTAATATAAGCCTGAAAATAGGAACTAATAAATTAAAGGCTGAACACATTTAAAGCCTAGTTTGATTAAAAACTGGGCTCAGTACAATAGAGGAAATGTATACAGGGTCTGTTTATTTTGTTACAATCTTGCAGCAACGATTCTGTGTTCTTGCTAAATTTGACCTTATTTGCCATTTTGCAGATGGTTTTAATCAAACACAGAAGCACTAAAGATAACAAATCCCCAAAGGAGAAACTTTTCTCCCTTAATCATGTCAGTACAACTGCTTCCACCCCCAAAGTCTCAGCAGGACCCAGACTCTGACATTTACACCAGATCAATTTGTGAAGTCGGGAGAAGTTTGATTTAAAATAACAATCACCTTGTTAAGGGCAACCAGAAGTAGCTTTCCTCACCAATTAAAGCAACATACCTGAAATCCTCCCTCATTTAAGGCTCTGGCTCCGTAAGCAATCCTCTGGCCTCCCTCCAGCGTGGAAGCTACGAAGGGGTGATGCTTCCAACGCTGAAACTCCCTGAAGGGGCTTAAATACGGATTGGAATAATCTAAACCAACCTGGAATAAAATAAGGGTATAATTAGCAGAAGAGCAGCCATAAACCTGGATTCACAAACCTCTGACAATCCATCAAGACTTTCCCTCATTTTATGAATTTGAAATATCTGAAAAAGCAATTTTCAGGCTTCCCACAAATCCTTAAAAATTTGTAGGCATTGAATAGGCATTGAATCATTAATCCAAAAATAAGGCCTTAATTGGTATTAACATGTCTTAAAATTGTTACTCGTAAATATGGTTTTATGATAGTAATTCGTCTCATATTGAAATAATTGGTAACATTTAACATAAGTTATTAGTAATTTACTAAAAGGCTCTCGATGTAACATAACGTGATCCCAATAGCAGAACTAATCAAAGCGACATTGTTGCAGCCAGGACTCTCAGAGCTGATGCACGCTGTTCATGTAGCATTTGGACCCCAGGGGGCAAACCCCCCCAAAAAACAAACAAAAAAAACAATTGTCTGTCTAACCAAAATATATTTCTGCATGGCTGAGACCAGTACCATAAATGCATAGAATTTTGTGCAAGAATTATTTCAAAGACGGCACAATGGAAATCAAGGCAGTGCAGCCACATGTGGGAAGCGTAAAACGAAGCCTGAACATCAAGCCGCCAACAGACGGCAGTCATTTCTGGTTTTGCAAGCATGTTGTTTTAAGATACTTAACTAGAGCCCAAAAAACCCTCAAAAAAAACTAAAACACTATTAAAACTGTAGAGTCGTCGTTTTTAATTAATAGTCATCTGCCATTTGTGTGTTTCCAAGTTTTCTTTATTTTTGGAAAGTTTTTCCAAATTTGACACTTTTACACTGGACCAAAAAGTCATACATTTGTTAAAACAACATTTGGGTCAAATTGGTGGTAAATGGAGTTGTTTTTCCCCCTATTTGTGTCTATTGTGAAGTTAGTCTTAAACTTTATTTCAAGTGGCATTAAAAAAAAGTCTTACATTTATCTTGCTTTAAGCTGTAAGAACCCTGAATATTAATCTTACAAAAATCAGAATGTTTTTTAACAAAAGGTAGGCTTAATATAACTACTTGATGCTTTAGTTATAAAGCAATATGCAGCAGGTTCATTCCACAAAGCAAATAAACATTTGCGACATTACCTCCAGGCAGTATTGAAATACTGCGCCCATGAGAAATGAATGCATCTGATTATCCTGAGATTTTTTTATTTATTACTACAATAAGGTTCAATTTTCATACACACAAGATGTAAAAGCACTCACCACGAAGCCCAAGGCAACTAGAGGCTCTCCTTCATTCAGGTGATACAGGAAGGATCCTCCGTATGTGTGTCTGTCCAGAGGCCATCCAACCGAATGCTCCGTTCTGCCTGGTTTCCACTTCTTCTCATCAATCATCCACAGCTGAAAAAAAAAACACATTATCTTTACACTACGCAGTTCATATTTAATCTTTCAAGCAGAATTATTCACTTAAACCAGTTGGAGAAAAAGGGACATTAACCTCAGTGATCTTTTTAAAAAAAAAATCAGTCTGTTAATTACCTCCTTCAGGCCGATAGCGTAGGTCTGGGGTTCACAGTTCTCCCTCAGGTTGAATTGCTTATAAAGCTGCTTTGCTAAATGGCCATGGCAGCCCTCTCCAAACACGGTGACCTTAGCGTGGAGCTCCATTCCTCGCTCAAAAGTATCCTGAAACGGGGATTAAATATCGACAAAGTTGTGTCAAACACAATGAAGCATCGGGAAAATTACTCACAATTTTTAAAACAACCATAAAAATTTTGACTGATCAACAAGGAGAAGCAAACGAGATGCGTTCTTTTCCAACTAAAAATCTTTGGCAAGCATTTGTTCCTAGGAACGAGCTATTAAAAATAAAATCTCAGATTAACTTTTTAATATCAAAAATGATTAAAAAAATGTTTCTTCTTCTTTTTTCTTAGAAATAAATTAAACTATGATTAAATTAGAAGGTATGACCTGAATTTAGCTGAACTGTCACTGACTTATATTTTGGTAACATTTACATGTTGCTTTAAAATGGTTTACACTGGGGAAACATCAAAGGTTTCCGCATTTAAACTGATTGACCATTTGCATAAAAAACATCTCCTAAAACTCAAGAAACTATTTTATCTCCTGCAAGTTCATTACCTTTGGTGAGCCATCCTTGGCTATCCCCACATCATTAGTGGCGATCCCTTTAACACTTCCGTCCTCATGTAATAAAACCTGAAAGTAAAATGCAGAAATAGAAACAAAGGATGACGGCTGTCTTTATACAGCTGCGATTACATGAAAACACAAGGAGGTGTTTCTGAATATAGCTTATAAAGTCAACTCTTTAAAGTACACAATGAGGAAAGAATGTTAATATTTAATCTGCAGAGCAGAATATTTTGTGGGCTTATTAAACAAAGTCATAGCAGATTTACATTTTTTTATATTTCTTCAGGGTTTGTTGGATTTTCTTCAGGCAGGTTTTCATGGCTCTTCCTCTACCGTGTTTCTCCAGCAGTAAAATGCTGCTCTGCCAGCTTGAGATCAAACGAGTGACCCAGTCAGCAGATCATCCCACCTCGTTCCCTTCTACATCTCCTGGGCTGCTTTCACAGTATGCTTTGAATCAGTGTCCATCCGAGTGCAGGAGCGTCATTCATTCAGCTGTGCTGAATCTGGCTGGCTCTGACAGCGAGTCCCTCCAGAATTCATCTGCCTGCTTCTGTCAGATGATCAAATACCAGCAGCGACTGGGCGCCATCTGGAAGCCGTCCTGACCCGTGCAATCACTGCCTCCATGTTGGGGTCTACCGTTTCAAGCCTTCGCTACACTTTCATCTTCCTGATCTTAGTTTCATCAGAACAAAGAATACTTTACAACAACCAGGCTGACATTTTATTGTTGAGTGTTTTCAATCTGTATGATACAACTTATTCTGTTGTCTTTGCTTCAACTAATAATTTATATAAAAATTGTAGAGATTTGTTTTAAATAAAACTTGAAATGCAGCACTTCAACAAGATTATCCGAAACAAAACGAAACGGTGAGAGAGCTTAAAAGACCAGAATAGAAAGAAAAATGAAGTAAAGCAAACAGGGTCAAACACTGGCAACTTCACTTCAATTCAATATGGGCAGTCATGTAGTCTGAAGACCCCACCTTGAGCTTCTCACTCACTGTAACTGCAAAAATACTTGACAAACTATTAAAATGACAAGTATAAATATCATAAGAGATTATGAGCTTAAACGTACATTTGTAAATTAAGAATACTGTAAAAACAGTGGGCTAGCCAGTTAGTGTAAATTGTTGTTAAAGGATTCATGTACTACCTTCTTGAGACAGAAAGACAGAACTTAAAGAGCAGCTTTGAATTATTATAAATATAATTTATTAAACTCTGGAAAGTCACTTAATTATGTATAAGTTAGATGTTTTAATTTTATACTAGCAGAGATGTCCTGGAATAACAGGATTCTACAAATAACCAAAATAAATCCGCTCTACGTTTATAGGTAAATTACATTTAGGGGGGAAAAAAACCCAAAACATATGAACAAAATGGAAAAAAACTGTTGTAAAACATGTAATAGGATAAAAATATGCAAATCCTCTTTGATCAAAGGAACTGAAGATCTCACCTCAGCTGCAGCGTAACCGGGGTAAATCTCCACTCCCAGCTCCTCAGCCTGCTCCCCCAGCCAACGCACAAGGTTTCCAAGCCTCACAATGTAGTTACCATGGTTCTGCATGGGCAGTCCTAAACACATTCAGATAAATCACAAAACATATGCAGTCATGTTGGATGATACATTGGTTTATTCCAGAGAAATCCTCCAGACAGCATATTTTCAGCTCAAAGTGCTCACGGCACCATGTGGAAAATATCTTCAAGTGAACCAAGTCAAATATATTTATAAGCTGCACCACTGAAGAATATTTCATCTTTTGCACATCAACGTAAATGCACAGCATCAAGACGATGCACACAAATTGTAGTTCAGACAGAAACATTGAAATTGTAGGGAGTCTCTTCGTGTTACACAGAACTCACAGAAATAGCCATGAATCTAGGACCGGCCCCAAATAAACATGAATAAAACTCAGATTAGTCATGTCATAAACAACAGGAGTGTTATAAACGTCCTAACCAAGGAGCCTAATGGAGGTTTTTACCAGGCAGTATGGGGATGGGGATCCTGTGCTTTTCTGTAAAAATGCTGAACACATCTTCTGTCACCGGAGTGTGCAGAGGGGCCTGAGGGAAAAAGTAAATACGTTCCTGAATACATTTTACACTTTACTGATACATTAACAGTTTAATATGCTTGCCAGTATTAGCATGACAAAATGCACATTAATCGGGTGAGGAATTAATTACAATATGTAAGTGACTCATTTAACAACAGTATTTGACTCTGTAAATGAAGAATGGAAAAACAGGAGTTTACAGAGGAGCCCCCCCTTTTAGATTATTTTTCTGTGGAATGTTAACTTTAAATCATTTGTGAAATATTTGCATATTTGTGGATTTTTTCATAGAGAATATCTTAAAATACAAAGAAAATGGAGATTGTGAAGCTGAAATTTCTAGGAGCAATGCTAATTAACACGCTACTGGCTGGCGTTTGCAAAGCAACCAATCCAGGAGTGTCATTTATTTTCTTTGGCACAGTTTGCTTGAACCAGAAAAACTGAGATCATTTTAATTTTATTTTTATTTTGTCCCATTACCTGGACGATTTCACTCTTATTGTGCATTTAGTTAGACAGTTGGATAGAAAAATATGTTAAAATAAATCAATATTAAGAGTCCACAAAATACAAGATCTGATAGGTTCATTCCTAATTGATCTTGTTCTACAGAGGCCAATAATGAGCTCCACCTGATGTAACTTACTCCTAAATTCTTAGTGGTATTTGGGCAGCTTAGGGGCCACACATATTGAGATACTTGCCCCTCGTTCCTTCCAGTCAGGAAAAAGCTCAACCAGGGCGCTGGGCTCCAAACAGGCTCCCGACAGCGTGTGAGCGCCGATCTGAGGGGCCTTCTCCACCAAGCAAACTCGCAGTTCCTTCTCTTGTTCATTTGCAAGCTGCTTAAGGCGGATGGCTGCAGAGAGACCAGCAGGGCCGCCGCCTACAATCACAACATCAGCCTCATCCACAAACCTCTCCATTTCCATACCTGCGAGAGAAAAAGAGCAAAACAGATAAGGTGCATGTTTGTGAAGGTCTGTAACAACTACAACTACTGTATGTCTGCAGTATTGAGATAATTAGTTGGAGAATAAATAAGTAACTTAAAAAAAAAAAAAAAAAATTTTCCATCTGATTTCAGCCAAGATTCAGGATATAAGCCAGTCTGTAAACCCTCCCAAAAATCAGAAATAATAAATATAAAAGGCATGGAATTATTCTTATTTATATAATGATTTATTTGTGAAAAACGTGCAGTGCTTAACTGTTTCATTCAATTCTTTAAGACAACTTTAAGTTTTATAATGAGGCAGTTACTCAGTTTTACTGTTTTACTTCAGTTTCCTTTGCTTTACTGAATCTGAGTGCATCTAAGTAAGACTGCACTGAAGTCCAAAAGAACAAGGATTGAACATTGAACGGTTATCAGTTAGCAGAAAGGGCCAAAGGTCAATGTAAGAAAAGTGGTTTAAGTGGTGCAGAAACCAGTCCAAGGTGTAATCCAGAGTTCAACACAGTCTCACCACAAATTTATGACCAAGAACAGGTGAAACCAGACGTCACTCAGTAGAGGTTGGGATGTTTTGTTTGTTGGAAGCAGAGTCTCGGACAAGGAGAGAAATATTAATGTCGGCTTCATGGTAGATTTACGAATGCAGATTTTATGGCATTCTTCTGTTGATAAAACCAACAAAATTGAGATGTTGGAGATTTAAAACCTGATCGATAAAAGGCTAGCTGAGGATCGAGCTTATCGTTAGTAATCAGTATCTCCGCATATTGACAGTTGTTTAATATGTATGCAATTTTGGGCTCCATGACAAAAAGATTTTATTGCCGCCCCCGCTAAAGTTACTTAGCTTTCCATAACTAACTTTAACGGCTTGCAACTGCCTTGCTTCCTTTGGTACAATAATGGCACTAGCACAATATTCAGCTAGTGAATTATACATAAAACAGTCTGCTTACAGTATGCAATTCACTATTTGAAGCAACAGCGTCATTGATCCAGTCCTCAAAGTCGAGCTTTCTAGCAGACTGACTTTCAGTGGACAACATGGCAAAGACTGTGCAGTGTGTCTGAGACATATTGGACCTAAAATAATTTTTTTTAAGCACTTTAAGCTAGCTGAAAGCTCTCTCACCACCAGCAATGGTCACAGGCAAGGTGCAGATTATACATGAAGCAATCCAGACTTCTCAAAATATACTATGTAGTTGCATTTTGTTAACTTCATTTAGGAGAACAAGAAAGGAAAAGTTAGGAGCGAAAGTGGCAGCATACATCTGTAACTTACACGCAGGTTAAGGTAAGATACTCGCTGTTCAAATCGCCCGTCCTCCTGTTCAGTCAGGAGGCAAATTTTTATTTCATTTTATAAAGCTAAATTTCTGTTAGAAATAAATATTTCAGTTTTGTTGTAAAAAGAGCAAAGAGAGACAGAAATCCCAATAGACTCCCTGAAATGATGCTATCTGACATGTCACTTAACAATGTTGCTCACCTTTCTCACTGGGGCAGGGAGGAGATAGGATGGTAAGGGGGGTTAGGACTGCTGCTGACTCATCTGTTGTTAAGTGTGGTAAAAGGTACAGGGAGAAGTTAAGTCTATGAATATCTTTGTAAATATATTTCTTCACTGATTAAATGCTGGTGAAATGGAGGCCAACAGTACCAGGATTTCCCCAAGAAAACTTGCTAAGCCTGGTGGTCAGGGCAGTCCACCAGCGGCCCACCATGTTTTTGGTGTTAAATAATGTTAAAAGTTGACTGGAAAAATATATGATGTCACATCAGTCTCACAGCACACTCGGCATTAAACTCTAAATGCTATTGGTCTAGCTTTCCCTGGCCTTGTCCCCAGTTCATTGCTTTAACTATAAACCATTCTTTGCCATCACTGCTATTGGTGTATATAAAAAAACCCTCTTAAAATAAACCACCATCACTGAGCCTGTTGGGAGGGCAAGTAAAGCCTGGTGGCCCACCAGGCTTATAATACACTGGGGGAAACCCTGAGTAGTCTGTAGCTAAGCTAACTAAGTTAAAACCTTGATAATCATACACTGCAGTCTACCCACCTCTCTTGGAGAAAAACTAGGTTACAAATGGACACCCTTTCTTCTGTCTGTCTTCTTTTTCTTTTTTCTCTTTACTTTTTTGAAAACCTGACTTTACCATTTTTTCTGGCAGCATAGTAACAGCAACAAACCATTTCATGCACAGAGGAGTGTTAGCTTTTTGCTCTAGGAGAGGAAATCTAAATATTTTACAGCAAAAATACATTTAAAAAAAATAAAATAAAAATAATAATATATATATTATTGATTTAATCACTGACAGGGGCATATATATATTTTTTTATTTAGTTATTTTTGTTGTAAAAAAATTATATTTCCACAGGCTTCATTCCATAATGAAGCCTGTGGAATTGCTTCATTCCACAGGCGGGGTGTAAATTTGAACTGTTGATATTTATTTATGTGTATATTATAATTAATTTGTTACAAATAGCAAGCTGACAAAGAGTTATTTTTATTTTCTTTGTCTATAGCTGTGTAGTGCTATAGACACTGTGTATCTGACTAAAAAAAGACAATAAATAAAGAATAGGTGAAATAAGCATCAACCTTGGGCGGTATGTAACATTTTTCTAACCAATATTCATCAGTCCAACAAATGTCAATGGGCGGTATTCACGCAAGTGATATTTGGACATTGCAGTGTAAACATGCAAGCACTAATTTGCCAGTCTAAAACACAAAAGTCCAAAAATGGAGGAACTAATTATCAAAATAATAAATAGTGGCCTATTTGGGATTACTCTGGCTTTAAACCAGATGAAAGATGTAAACAAAGCGGTTTGTTGCTTGTGCTGACGTATCGTCTCATACATGTCAAACATGTATGAGAATTTAAGTTTTTGTGCATGCTACGTTATTACCCGATGGTAGATCTTCATCCACAAGCTCTAGAAAAGCTTTTCACCAGCAAAAACTTTTACTAAAATATTTGGCCACAAAAAGGGACATCTCTAGTGCATCTAAATATTTCTTAAAGTAAATTATGTTTCGCGACTACAAAAGCAGTCCTTCGTTGAGTTACCTCATTTTTTGGAGCAGCTTTTTGGGGGGAGTGAGGCTTCCAACTTAGCACACAGCGGTAGAATGGGCGCAGACAGAAATGGACTGTTACCTCAGCAAGGAGGTCAAAGGTCATGAAGAGGAAGATCCACTGGCTTGGTGGAAAAAGCATGAAGAAAAATAACTTCTCCCATTGATGTCAGAAATGGTTCAAAATTATCTGTGCATACAAGTCACAAACACAGTTTTGGAACGTCTTCAGCACCGCAGATAAAACTTAATAAATCAAAAAATTTATCTTAAAGCTTTATTTATAAGGATTATTTTCCGGTTTTCTTCTTGTTCTTATTCCGTATGGACACATTATAGTTTCTAGATTATTCATTCATTTATTTATTTTGAATGCACCAAGTTGCTCAAAAAGACCATAAACTGTGGCAGAGATTGTTTTTACAGAAGCACGTTTGCTATTTTGTTGTTTCATACATAGCTGAGTATGTAAAACAGATAAACACTGGAACGGCCTATAAACCTGGTTAAACTAGAAGAATAAAGCCAATCTTTGTTTATATTATTTACAATCTTTGTTGTAAATAATAGCCACCAATAAATCACTGCTGGATTTATTGGGTAGATACCCTGAGGAAAAATTATAAGCTTTGTTTGCAGTTGGAAGGAGTTTGTGTACACCATTAAAAACAGCATTATTTATTCTATGAGCTGCATCTTTAGGCTTCAAACAAGCATTGTTACTAATTAATTAACTAACTCATAGTCCCTACCCCCATCCAAAAAAAAAAACGCTCTTAAAATAAAAAACAAAAAAACAAAAGACCAGCGAAAGGCTCAGCTTATTGTCGATAGTCGACAATCATCCAACTTTAATAAGCATTTCTCCAAACTATGATTTTTTTATTTATGGATACACATTTCAATATTTATACAAAAAATTATTAAACGATCTAATGCTCTTTCATAGAGGAACAAGAGATAAAGAAGCTGATATTTACCATTAGCTCATTAGTCAAACTCTCTCATTGCATTGTCGGTTTCATAACAACATGCTGCTTGTAAAACCCAAACTGTTAAATTAAAACTGTGTTATCTCAATCTATCTATCCACATTTTACACTCATTATTTAATGCCTTTAGTATCTGCTGTGTCTACTTCCTTATAGTGTATTGTAAAACAATAAAGTCCACACTTATCTTGAAAAACAGATCAGGTTACATAATTAAACCAAATGACAATCTCATGACCCAAAGCAATAAAGGTATAAAAACATGAGATCCCTTTAGGTAAAAGGTGGATACCCGACTTGGATCAATGAAAATATTACAGGAGCTTTAATCATGAATACAGAAAATGAAAGGTCTCACCTTCCCATCTTGCATCTTTATCTCGAGGATGAATGGTGTAGTGTGTGGTGATGCGGGTCGTCGACACCGAAGAGCAGGTCCTCCTGTGTATACTAGAGTACAGTTGAGGGGCTGCAGGGTCTTTCTGTAACGTCGTCAATGCCCTGATACATCTGTGCGCTGCAAGAAAGGAAGCAAGTTCCAGTTCAGACCAGTTCTAACAGGTGGGAATGGGAGACCTTGAACTGGCTAAGACCAGGCTGACTTGATCCTCTGAGGGACACTGAAATCAGCTCCATGGGACAAATAAAGCCATCTATAGTTGTGAGGTGGCAGCATGTTGGAGTGTCTCTGTTATGTTTATTCTGATTTGTTGTTCTGACAAACTTTTGCTGATATTATTTTTGGGTTGAGGCTTTGCAGGGAGGGAGGAAGTTCAAGCCATGTAATTCATATGGTATGTTGGGCAAGGACTTCAACTTCTCTCTCCCTGGCTTTCTAACCACACAGCTAGATAGAGATTTAATGGGAACTGGAAAAAACAAATGAGATCGATTAGTATCAGCTCTGCTGTCAAAATACTGAGCTGTTAGCATGTCACAACAGTCTTGAGACTGGCATACAGCAACAGTCTTTAGTCAGAAGCTTCTTGAGATTAGTTGCAAGACTGACTGCTACCAAAGATCCTTCCAGCCCACAACATCAACATCCATATCAACTCTCTGAAGATACTTGAATATATGATTTATGACATTTATTTTTTTCTTTGTGATATATTATTTTTTAAAAATCTTTAAGCAAAATTCGTTTGCCTAAGAAGTGTCGTTAGCAAGCAGCTGTTTAAAAAGATGTAGAAACATCGATTTTGCATCTCCAGTCAAATGCACATTCTCCTGATAACTTTGCAAAGTTAATTAACACATATAACCTGAATATATATTTATAATCCACAGTAGACATTTTTACCCTACTTCCTGTGACCTAAATAACCGATTCAACTTTCACCTACATTAGCTTTGCGCTAGCAAAAATGAGCATGCTAAGCCAAGCTTTTTAAACGAAAACACGAGAAAATTAAAAGAAGCCAAACAAAATACATTAAAGTATCCAAAACGGTCAAGGAAGCATTTAGATGAACTTTTAAAGTTGATTCTTGTTTTATTTATTATTATTATATACAACTAAATCTCAGCCTGTTAGCCCAACGTCTAAATTAGCTTACTTACCTTTACGAGTGTATCTGCTGGCTGGAAACATCCTCTGTCCGCCAGCGCTGAGCCACCAGAAGACAGCGGCTCCTCTTCCAGAGTCAGAGAGCGAACAGCAATTCTGGGTTCAATTCGAACCCGGTCCAAACCTTACACAACTCCCAGCCTGGAAAACAAGTAGTGACCGCAGAATCTGCCTTATCAAACAACGTCTCATAACAACGCAACGTATGAACGTCATACGCTGCGCTGCTGCGTTTCCTTGACACGTAAGAACTGCGCATGTGTAGATCTGTATATACTTCACAGCATACAAAATATGGTTGAGTTTAGAAATCTTCGGATTCAGATTAGTTTTACTTTGGTAAATTTATAACATGACAAAAAAGGAAGCCAAATAAAAGGCTATTTTATGAATCAATAATTTACTAAAAAAAAAAAAAAAAAAAAAGGAATAGGCTAAAACTAAGGCTTTTACTTACTTTCCCTATCTGGTGTGAGCGGGTTTCACACTGTTAATGTTTGTTACCGGACAATGCTTAATGCATGAGCATTATGAAAATTTAAGGCTGAATTAGAAAATTATGGCTTGATAGGGGCTGGAGGTGGAGAATAAATTGTTATGTTTACGTAGTTCCATTTATAGAAACTTTTTTTGTGGGTAGTAGGGATACTTTTTTCACCATGCTTTTTACTTTTACCTAACTAATATTATTCTGAAGTCACTACTACTGTGAATAACTTACTGAATTAAGAGCATTGAGATTTTAGCCAAAAATGTATAAGTTCCAAATCTACAGTTTATGTTAAAATCAGACCAATTTGTACATAAACTTTGTTGTTCTGTCATTCTCTACCTGCTGAGTCTGTTCAGTGAATAAACCATAATCAATATTCATTGTCACTGGTTATTTATTTGTATCATTTTCTTTGTTTTAGAAATTTAAATAGATGAATTTGCACATAACTTTATATTTTTGTTTGTCTGATGGCATTTTAAAATATAAAATGAGATGTTCATTAGTATTAAGTAGCATTTTTACCAAAGACTGTTTCACTAGTAATTTCTTGGAGGGCTATTTTTTTTTTTTTACTTTTGAATGAAATAGATTGAAGTCGTGCTACTTTTAAGAATAATTTTATGGAATTCTACCAACCTTGGCTGGTGGCAATTTTTCTTATTCAAATTATTCAAGTACACATACTTTTGAAAACTTTTCATCTTAAAAATGTTCATTAAAAGTTTAATCAATTGTAAGAACACTAGGAATAATATAACTAATTTTAGTTAGTAAAGTACACTAAAGTAAAAAGGGATTTATAAACACACTTTAAATGGATTGGATAAAAAGACTCATCACTGCAGAGTTTAGCTGAACATAATTGTTTATCTTTACACAGATATGAACTCGAGTGACATCCCATTCTTAATCCATAGGGTTTAATATAATGTCCCCTCTTTTGCAGCTGTTAAAACCTCAGCACTCCACAAGGCTTAGGAGTATGTTTATGGAAATTTCTGATCTTTCTCTTCTAAGAGTTCATTTGTGAGTTCAGACACAGATGTTGGACAAAAGGAAACAGACCCGTTTAATTCATCCCAACGGTGCTTTGTTGGGTTGTGGTCAGGACAGGCCAGTAAAAATCTTTCACAACAAACTGTCTCATCTATATCCTAGGTTCTAGGTTTATGCAGTAGTGTGCAGTTGGAACAGAAAGCTGGCAACCCCAAACTGTTCCCAAAATGGTAGGAGCATAAAACTGTTCCAAATTTCTTGGTCTGAAGGAGTTTCTCTGCCTGGAACTAAGGCTCTGAGCCCAACTCCAGCAAAGAAAGCAGCTATACAAATTATTCCTCTCTGCACCAAACTTTACTGTCACAATGCATTCAACCAAGTGTGGTTTGTCCTTCTAACAATTCCCAAAGTCTAGTTTGTTTACTTGACTGCCAGACAGAAAGGTGAAATTAGTCACTGCACGTCTCTTCTGCTGTGGAGTCCAGCAGCAGTGTGCTTTCCACTGCACTTGGTGATTTAAGGCTTTGATGCTCTTGTTCAGTCACATTCAGTGAAGCTCTCTGTACACAGCTCTGGAACTAATCTGAAGGCCACATGAAGCTTTGAGGTCTGCAGCATTTAATTCTCCAGAAAGTTGCTGATCTCTGTGCACCTCAGCATCCACTCACCCTGTTCTGTTATTTCACTTAGTCTTTTGAAGACATTTCTAAACTACTTGATCATAGACATCAATTAGATCTATGATTTCAATACACAGGATTTACAGCAGATTAATTGGAAGGTTTGGCAAGGAAGACATTTTGATAACACTCATCTTTACAGACAACATAGTTCAGGTTTTACTATATAAAAGTTTCAGATCTGAGCCTAAAAGCCATTATGTGTAGTGAGATCTATTTTTTCCTGGGATTCTGTCTCAGTATTATAGTATACAGTGAACCCTCGCTATATCGCGGTTCACCTTTCACGGTCCCGCTGCTTCACGGATTTGCATCTTGCATTGTGTTCTGCATTCTGATTGGCTAAACAGTCTCTCCGCTTCTTCTCTACCTGTGTGTCAACAACGTTGCGGTTTAATATGTACACGTACGTAAAACAGCTTGCCAAATTTAACATAATCGATGGTGGCATGTCGGTTTATAAGAATCTTTTTGCGCAGAAGAAAAAAGAGCGACAACAACAACCGATAACTATGTTCTTCTCTCGAAAAAAACACATCGGGCTTTAGAAGAAAAAAACCGCTACAGAGCGGAGTCACTATTTGTTCTACTGTACTTTGTTTTGTTTTTTTTTCATTATCATTTTTTATTTTCTCCCGTTGTAATCCAATGACTCAGGTCGCGGTGGGTTGGGGGGGATGCAGAGGGGGGGTGCTGATATACGCAATTCGGGCACAAATCCGCCTTCAGTTCGTATTAAAATATTATTTTACAGTACAGTAGTTATTTGTAAAAAAAAATAAAAAAAATTATACAGTACTTTTTATTTGTTAAACAAATGTTTGGGCCTGTAAAAAGGTTTTGTTCTTTGGTTTCAATATATTATGGAGTATTTCATTGTATAATAATTGTAAAAAAAATTAAGGTTTCTACTTTGCGGATTTCGCCTATCACGGGTTCTTTTTGGAACGTAACCCCCGCGAAAAACGAGAGTTCACTGTAATTTATTTAATAAGAATGTAACTTGCACATAAGTGCAGTTACTTTACAAATTGAAATGCTTTTTAACTATGAAAAGTAATTACTTGCTTTTAAAGCTTGTTATCAGTTTATGCAGCCACTTGTATCTGCTCCACATGATGTTAGCTTCATATGTGAGATTTTACTTTTCCGATAACCTCTTTGTGTTTTCAATTGCAGCAAAGTTCTTAACGTTTTTCATTTTTACATGAGGTAAAACCATATTTTTTAGTAGTAAATGCATTAGATTGTGTCAAAGAAAGATTAAATGAATTACACTATATTTTATTCCACAGTAAGCATGAAAATTACTACTACTAACCTGGCATTCCAATAGTAGCCATTAATTTATGAAATTATATAAAATTTTGTGTTGCTATAGTTGTCCTCAAATGTGGGGTTTGCATTTTGTAATGTTAAACTCTTCAGTTTTTAAATGCTTAAAACAAATTACTGACAGAAAACCTATTTTCATTTATTATCTCTAATTATTCACTCTCAGTGCTGATTTTCATTAAGACATACTGTAAAATGAATTTTTTGGGTCAGCTCAGTAGTGGGACAGATGCCCCGTGGGCTTGACAGCATCTGTGTTCTAATAAAAACTTCCCCTAATTTAACAAGTTATATAATCTACTCAAAACTGCAATCGGAGAAAGCTGCAAAGCATTTGGGATTTTCCATGTTGATAATGTCAACATCGTTTTGAAAAGTCTTGGGGACAAAAAAACGTGATTTAAACTACATATATGTTATCCTGGGGTGAACTGCTTTGAAATGCTGGTTGGAGTACTGCTAGTAAACATGAAGCAATCCCTTCAGTAATAATCTCATGTTGAATGTACTAAATGTTTATGGCTTTCTATTTTTATTCTTCGGTACTTTGTTTTACTTTTGTCAATTTATGTTTCTAAAATACTCTAATCGAAATCCACACTTTACTCCGTTGGTTTAACTCCACATCTTCCTCGTCTTGCATGTAAAGATTTAATTGCCTTTTAATTCTTAATAGAAAAAAGCTATTGATCTCTATGATCTATTAGGGAAGGGGTAGCTTTTATAGTAAAGAAAATTTAAAAAAAGCACATATTTATGCAAAAGATTAAATATCCAAGTTTCTGCTTTTGTGAAAAAGGATTTTTTCAATGTGTCCAAATGTGTCAGAAAGGCTAATAGATTCATATAAATCATCCTACTTTTTCCACATCACTGCACACTTTGTTTCAGCTTCAAAATCCAAAGTTAAATGACCTTTTAGCAGCCTAATATAATTTGTGCTTTGAGGGACGCGTGCTTTCCATTTTAGTAAAGAAGAAGACTGAGAAATCTAAGTCAACACAGAAATAAAAAACAGAAATTCACTTAGGAGTTCACAACTGTATTTTATTTTACAGCACTAGTTATTTTACAAATGCCAGTATGTTACTTCACAGTGTAAAAAATGTGTTGTGATGTTGGGGTTTGTGAGACGAGGTTCGAACCCCCAGACCAGCTGGGGGTTTATCTTAACAGGATGTAAAAAAATGCTTCCTGTGTTGCAACAATTGGCACATAAAACTTATTAATTTCATTCCTGTCCAAAATAAATACATTCCTTGTTGAACACACAGAGACTGTTATATTACATTCAGGAAAATACTTCCAGTAAGTAATAGCATGAAAGGAGAAACACAGCTTTCTGCAAACTGAGCATAAAATATTAGAAATGGCTGCATTGATTATTTTTTAGAAAGTCTTTGAAATGTTTTTCTTATTTCTCTAAAATTGAGAATGAAATGCATTGTGGAGAGCCGGTTCATTCTGAAAAGGGAACTTGACTGAGTGATTTACCCTTTCAGTTGTTTGATAGTACTTTTCAGAGACTGATTGAAGAATCTAATTGTCAAACTAAGCATAATTTTTTAATGAATCATTGACGCATGTCCACTTGCAATTTCTAAACATTTGTTTGTAACAGAATGAACATCTGTAGTTATGATTATTCAAAACACCGAGACAGCCATAAAAGACATGAATAAACAGCAAAAACTCAAAGGACAGAGTCTGTTCATATATACAGTACAAAATGTGTGAAACATATAAGCATGTTTATCTTAGCCATAAACGGGATCATTTCATTAAAAGAAAAAAAATCTTTTTTTGCATTAAAAGTGTGACAAATACACCGGGAATCAGACAAAAGCACAACATTCCTCAATACAAACTGAAAATAATAAAAAATCCCAATTTTCTTCTTTTTTTTTGATGCCACAAATAACATTTTTAGATTGCACATCATAAAGGGAGATGCGCTTTGATTTTCCTACCAATTTTCAGTATATCTGCCTGTTTGACCCAGCTTTAAAGGTAAACAATGAACAGCAGCAGATGAACACAAACTGCTGTGACTTTTGTTTTATTTATAACACCCAACAGAGTTGCAGGATAGAAAATAATGAGATTCTTTATTCTCAGCCTGGCAGAGGTGTGTTGTTAGTACTGTTTGTTGGATGGCTTGCTGACATAAATATAAAATGCATGGTCAACATGTGAAGATATGATTTCCTATTGACTGATAAGGTGCACTCCAAATAAAAACAATAATAACCATAGTATATCAGTGTTGCAGCTGTGATTGGACACCCTAAGTGTGCATGTGTGCTGAGCAGAATTGGAAGAGGTGCAAATTATTGTTTTGTCAGGTTTTGGGTAAATGTGAGCTCTAGATTAGTTCTTTCATAGCAGGATTAGGTAGAAAAATAATATAAATACTGGATAAAACATACCTAACAAGCTCAGCACAATTCTGATTAATGATGTAGATATAATACAGTCATAGCAGAGAAAACAGAGCAGCCGCCATTTTTAGGTCTTGCAGTTTTTATTATCAGGACACACAAATGATCTGATCTTTAAAGGTTCTGAAATGAATTAACTGTGACTTCAAATGTACGATTCCATCGTCGAATTCGTTATTAAACAAAGATAAAACCAAAATAAGAAGGTGTTTGTAAATATAAATATATTCCTACTTCTTACATTTTAAAAGAAAGTTGCAGCCAGTTTATTAATTGATCATCAGGACATGTAGTCACATGTCCTGATAAGAGCAGAACTTTTACTATTCTGGAGCAAACAGGTAATATGGAAAAACATCAGCAAGGATCTTAGAGGAGCCGTTCCTGCTTCCTATCTATCTGGGAAAGGTTTTAAAGGCATTTCTAAACTACTGGAATGACATAATGCAGTAAAATATCACTCACAAGCAGAAACATACAATTGCTAACCTTTCCAGGAGTGGATATCCCATAAAAAACAAGCTCGACGTTTTGAAAATGGCTTAGGCAAAGCGTCTCTCTTCTTTTAAAATACTGCGGCAGCACCAGTTATGTTTGCAAAGTTACATTTAAGTGAACCACAACAATTTCAGAGCAATATTTTATTTGCTTTGTAGTAGATAGACATGGTCCTCTGAAAATATTTTGAGAATTTTTTTAATGTATCAGTGAGCTTAGATTGAATGTTTTTTTTTCTTTAAAAATTGGAATTATTTTCATTTTTATAAAGTCATTTGTCTTAGAACATGATAACTGCATATCACTCTTTTTCTTTAGGAATATCTTGAGAAGTTTAGGAGAAACTTTTGATTTTTAATTGATTTTTGAGCTTTCCTAGAATACTGTTAAATAGCAATATTACATTGTAATTAAGGTCTGAATGTATCTGTAAGGAAGTTGGCAGTATTATTACATACTTGTTGCATGATGGGTTGATGAGGCACCTGACATAATGGGCTAGAAGGGGCAGGCCCAGGGACTTGGAACCCTTTCATAAGTGCTTACAGTTGTAGTTTTATGGCATTAATACCTAAACTGAGTCAGAGAGCAATAATGTCCTCATTAACTGCATTTCATTTCAAATGAAGAAGATCCTGGGGATGGATAAAATCAGAGATGAACTATGGACTCTTCTGCAACGTATATGTTGTCTTCTCTTTGACTCTCTTCCATGTTTTCCTCTCAGTCATTCACTTTTCATTCAAATAAACAGTCAGGCCAAAGCAAAACAGAAGTGGGAAGATAACCTAAAAACACTGTAGTGATTTTTAGCAGAGAAAGCAAGAGCAGGCTTGTGTTAAGTTGGCCTCTATGTCATGCTTTTGAATAGGTTTATGCATCATAAACATGCAGGATCACGGGGCAGATTCTGCCTGTCTATCCGTCATGGGGCGAGAGCCGGAGTACTCCCTGCTCAGGTTATCAGACACAGAACAGCTCATAACGCAAAAAGAGTTGATGGTTTAATTCTGGTTATGTGCAGACAGAAGATCTAAACAAAGACATTTTTTAAAATTTAACCCAAAATACTGATTAGTGTGGACAGAGCCTGAGTTGACTAGGAGCTCCACTGTATGGGTCAAATCTAAGGCCATCTCTCTTCGACAGTTTGGCGGAAATGCAGTCATGAAACTGGAGAATAATCTCAATTATAAAAGCAAACATAACCATGAAAGGCTGTAAATGAAAACAACTAAGGAGCTGTGGAACCTAAAAGAAGCTGCACAGAATCAAATGTTTGCAAACTTCAGTGACTTTAGTAACATTATAAAGAAAAAAAATAGATTTCATCTAATATATTATAAGAAAGCGTAAAAGTCATAAATTAAAAGTGTTTCTGACTTCTTGATGCTTAAGGTAGTTTTATAAGGGACTAAACCATGGGGAGCAAGTTTTTCAAATATGGACAAATGAATGGCCTTTCTGGTTCTTCCTCCATGTATTCAGCTGATGAGCAGGAGCTGTCAGAACTGCTCTCAGAGTATCTGACAGGTTTGAAATGTAAGATGAACAGTTAAAAGCACAGACTTAGACGGCCAAGAGCCTTCAGCTGTGCGGATGGCACTGTGGGTTTTTCAATCATCAGCACAGGTTTGGAGAATGTGTTATTCTCAAAATGTTTCAGAAACAGTCAGGAATGTCAACCTTGGGCTGTTGCTACATTAAATGTCTGGATGGAAGACTGACATCAGAACTTTCCATCTCCAGGACAAAAAGTCACTTCTGTTTAGAGTAAATGTATGTAAAACAATCCAGTACCTTCGCAATTACCAAATCCTACATAAAATAGGAATGCAGCAGACATGTAGCAACCCGAGGCAGCAAAAATGTCATCCATTCAGCAAATAATTTATTTAATTATATATTTTCTGTTAGATAACAGCAGGTGGAATATAGCTGTCATCACAGTGGCTCTTCCAGCAAACAAGTTTAGCTGCCCTGCTTTTGCAATAATGACACTGAAAATCTATTTGCTGTACTTCCTCTTCAGGTGACCTTTCATGTGTGTGAAGCCAGGGTGCCTGTCTTTGCTCAGGCTTCCTGCTGGGAGCAGAAAAAGTGTTTCCACACACTAAGAAAAAAACAGGTCAATTTTTACATCAGTGAATTCAAGGGAAATGTCTCATCTTGAAGAAATAGAGTGCAGCCACAAAAGATGGCAGAAAAAATTAACATCTATGAAATGAAACGGATTTTTTACATCCACAGTGATTCACAAACCCACTTGTGGAGCAACATAAACTCTGCTGATGTGAGGGGGACCCACTTGTGCATGAAAAGCAGTGGCACATGTACATGCTTGGAATAATCACACAGGTTGCCTTAAAGCTAAACATCAGCTTATTTGTATGCTTCTCACATTCGCACCAACAAATCCTCCTCTGTGTCTCCAGGAAACTTATTTTAGATAAACAGAAGGGTTTAAAATTTAGCATCACTCCATCTTGCTTCCATTTTTACCCAAGACTGAGACAGTGGATGTAATTGGAGTATGCTACAATAATCCTGAAGTGCGTAACTTCTCTGTCTGAGTGCTTAAACTAATGGAGGGAAATCTCACAGGACAGGTTTTACAGAACTAATTGTTAAAGTCTGGTAATGGCCTTCTCAGCTGCAGAAGCTTAAAATGTCCGTTCATAAAATGGATTTTTCTACATCAATGAGGCATAGCATTATCACCATCTTTGGGAGTTGATGCCATCACAATTGCTTTAGTATAACCTGGACAAAGCAGGCAGCACTAGTTGTCATTGGAATTAAAATTGCACATTACAATTTCAGAAAAAATTGAATTTGACTACAAGCGCCCCAAAACGCAGCATACAGCCACTGCCAAATATAAGACGCTTGATGTTCCAATGCATGGATAAGACAACAAAGTCTCCTCTGATGGCTGATGATGAGAAAACATAATTCATCAGACCAGGACATCATCTTTCATTGCTCCATAATCCAGTTCTGATACTCATGAGTCTACATGTTGGTGCTGTCAGCAGTGACAGGGATCACTGCAGGTACCCTAACTGGTCGAACAGCTATGCAACCTCAGACACAGTAAATGTGTATCTTGTAGACTTAGTTTGGGTGTTGGGTGCAAATGTTTGGAGTCAGAACATAAATAAGAATAAAGAAATATCAAAACAAAGATGGAGACATAGAGATGGAGAACATTCCGTCTGAGTTGACTGTTTAACCGTTTGGAAATTAAATAAAGAAACTCAGACCTTATGTTCATCAGACGGTGAGACATCTCGATTAGATGTTAAGGAAAACCGAGGCACATTATTATTATTCATTCCTTTTTCTTTCTTTTTGCAAGTCAAGAACCCATAGGAGTAGGTAATGAGAAACAGAAAGCATCTTAACAGCCTAATTATTCTGCTACACATCTCTCTATCTGTGTGCTGCTGCAGTCAACAAAAGCTGCACCACCAGAACCAGAGGCTACAGCAGGGAATGGGAGCTACTTCTGAATCACTAATCTGTTATACAGCAAAGCACAGCGACAATAAACAGAAACGCTTCTGTGAAGCCTTTAAGCCATTACACAGAGACTCAATGCATCACTGGCATCATAACCAGTCACTTTACTTAGTTGGAATATGGTGCGATAATGATTCCTGCCAAACTGCTGTAATGAGCTCACCATTTCTCTCATTTAATTGTAAAAATATTTGAATTTTTAGAAGAACTCTGGGGAATAAGCAGTTTTGGGAAGCAACTAATATGAAATTAAGTCCCTCTTACTTCCGCTGTTCCAATTCTCCATAATCCTCTTTATCAAAGTCCTGCATGTTTAAATAAATGTTTTAAGTTGGATAACTGAAAAGTATGTTCATGTACTGTAAAGTTTATACACACAATGCTTGGTTGAGGTTCCTTTTGCATTAATTTGCTTATATTCAGCACTTGATAAAGCTAGCTTTATTAGCAATGACATTTAGCAGCTTATCCTTGTGGAGGAAGTCAACACTGTCTGCTGGGCAAATGTCAGGGACAAGTGTTCTTCATTATTTTTTGCCTGTAACATTAGATTATGTATTTAAAATCCTTTTTTTATTGGTGTCGAGTGACTTTCTCAGAAACTACATTTTGGATTATTATTAGCTGTAAGGAATGATTAAATAAATAGTATCAAAAAATTGCTTGAAATACACTGTGATTAATTTGCATGACTTTCTTATTCTATATTAAATTGCTGAGATAAATAAACTTTTCAATTACATTCTCATTTACAGAAATGAATCTAACTTGTATTTAAAAAAACAAACTTGTAATTCAGAAGTCTTCATCTATGATTTGTAAGTGAGGTGAGTTCTAGAGAAAATGCAGAATAAAATGTTTAACAAGGTAGTTGTAAATCTTTGATAACTGTGTTTACTGCTAAGCATCATGGATACTACTGGCATGGTTTTTCACTTTAAATGAGAAATCTGTGCACAGATTGTGGCCTAAGTTCCATTGTTAAGGGAATAATTAAAAGAGTTTAGATGAATGGACCTGAAATGTTAATGTGGTTGAGGAGAATTATACAGACATACAAACAGATCAATTCTTAGTCACTCAGAGGAGGTCATTTGTTTGTGTGAAGGTGTGAATATGTGTGAGTGTTTGGGGTACCGTCTTATTCTGCGAGCACACCGATAACACGGCATGCTGCTTCTGCTGTTGTTGTTTCGTGCTCGCATTAAAGTCATTGTATCCTTCATCCGGGTTCTCCACGGGGGTAAGTTTGGCTGCTGTGTCTTTCGCCTCCAGCGGACACCCTGGGGAGACGCCATGGCTGTTTTCCTGGAGGGGCCACATTTCCTGCCAGGTGAGCGACGGATGATGTGGTGGGTGACCGCTGAGCAGGGGCCTTTTCTGTCTGTAGTTTGCCCACACCTGGAGGATTGTTTCTTTGAAAGGCCGCGTGGTTAGCGTGTAGAGGATGGGGTTCAGGGCACTGTTGATGGGGAGAATAAAGATGACGACCCAGGAACTGATGGTACCTGCCAGGAAACAGAGAAAAGAAAGATGGGAGAGCATAAATGTGGAACAACCTAACATGACAAAAATATTCATAAAAAAATCATTTTGATGGCTTTTCATCATTTTTATATTTATAGCAGAAAAACTGAGATAGAAAAGAATCATTGCTGTGATGATGTGCTAAAGGCGGGTGTCAAAAAGAAAGAACTTCTTGAAGCCAATTTCAAGGTGTCAAATGCAAAGTTAAATTTCTTTTAAGTTATATTTGATACATTTTCATAACAACTGAAGGTAATATAGTTACTTGATTGGGCTTTCAGCCTGAAAAATACACAATCTTGGCCCTTTACCAGCAATTCTTTGTGAATGGTGCTGGAAAGTCAGTTTATTTCCCCTTAAATGGGACAATGTTTATGAGGAAAATGAATGTGATTTGAGCAGTAAACCTTGCAACATCTGGCAATGTGATGTGTGTGGTGGCATCTCCTATACTGGAGAAAAGAAAGCTATTTATCATCTCAGTGCACAAAGATATTGAGATGAGTTTTAACCAGTGAGAATCCCATATCTCCATTCTCCGGGACTGAACTCTTATCTTCTAAGAGGTCAATGCTCCCCCAACACAGCAGGGTTTATCAGATTGAGAGCAGAGGTTGGAATGACCAGCTTTCAGTTCTGACCTCCACCCCACTAAACACTTGTAGGATCAGCTTTGGTTTGCCGTTTATGTAGAGGGATAAACACAAGCGACAGCTGCTGGTTGAGAAATGGGATATCATCCCACAGCAGTGTGTAACCGAGCTGGTGACTAGCATAAGGAGATGCCAGACTGTTGTGGTTACATATGTTTCTTACACACACCATCAATGCTCCTGTATGTTGAATTAATGTTGTTAAATTGCCAAAATGACTTGTTTCTCTGAACATCCGTTACCCAGTCCAAAAGACACCAAAAATACATTCCTGAGCAGGATGAGCAGGATAAGCAGTCTGGCATGGATAGAAAGGCATTTGGCTATTTTTTCAGTAGACTACCCAGAAATGCATCGTCCTTACAAATGTGGCACAATTTAAGGGAAAATATACAAGACTGCCAATGATGTAAGCTTTATTTCCAAGAACCTCTGTTCATTCAATATGATTTTGTTCAGGTTGTAACTACACCTGAAATAAACACCAAAAGTGAGGAAAAATTCAAGGAGGCTTGTGAATACAGCTTTTACTAAGAATAGATATTATTATTGCTTTTGAAGGTGATATTTACAGATACACTTTACCCTTGAAATTATTTTGCAAAACTTTTATTTCAGGAACTTAAATTGCCAATTGTTGTTGTCACTAGTGCTAACACGCACCACAAAAAATACTTCAGACACAAGCTGCCAGCCACTTATGTTGTACTGAAAGAGCATATTTAAGTGGACTTTAAGTGGGAATCTTTTCATTACCGGGAATTTCCACTTGCAGCAGTGAAAGGATCTTGAGAACAAAAATGGGGATCCAGCAGAGGGAATCAGTGATGACGATAGAGAAGAACCGCTTGGCGATGGTCACCTCTTTTTTTATGTGGTTGCTGTACTTGGTGGTCTGAGTGCCTGTTCTCTGGATGTTATAGAACATGCTTGCATAGGAGAAGACAATTATGAGGAATGCCACCAAGTTGAGACCTGTTGAGAGAGTACCGAGTTCAGAATTACTTCTGGGGTGTACAGGGTTTCTTAACATTGTAATCGTCAAAGATGATCTGTAGGATTCTTAATCTTGATACAAAATACACAAGTATACTATAAATTTGAATCAGATCTATATGCAGGGGCACATTTATAAACTTATGGGAAACCAAACAAAAAGATGTATGTGTTTCCAAATAGTTATGCGAGTAATATATGTATTAAGTAAAATTGGTTAAAAACATGGTTATGCAATAGGAAAAAGTAAACATGAAAACAAATGCTCACCAAGAAAAATAACAATGGAGTACACATGCGCCCAGGGCGTCTCTGGCTGTTCCGAGTGCAAAGGGAAGCAGACTCCATTGGTGCCATAAAAGTTGCGAAATAAACCCTTGCAGGCCAGAGGCAAAAAGGCGATGACAAATCCAAACACCCATATCCCGAACAGGATACTGACAGTCCGTCGCCAGCCGGGAGTCAGGTAGTGGAAAGGGTAAACAATACAGATGTACTTCTCCAAGGTGAGATACGTGAGGAGCAGCACGGACACTTCGGTAGACAGCATAGCCAAAGAGCCAATGACCTGACACTGAGAGCTGTCCATCCAGGCTTGAGCATGACGATTATATTCGCCACGAAACTTCAGGTCATACGCACCAATCATGAAGAGATAAATACCCATCAGGCCATCAGCACCTGCAAGAAAGAACAACTTACTTTAGAGAGAAACCTGATTAAACTCCTAAATTCTGCCATTTGAGTGGTTCTGTAGTCTTTTTTAGCATTTGCTATCCACTTTTAGGGTGGACTTGCCCAGACCTGGGCATGTTGGCAGCTGTTTTAAAGATCCTTCATCTGCAGACTATGTTCCAGACAGTAGAATAGCAAATTTTCAGAGTCCTTCGAGACCTTGTTAGTTCTCTTACCAGACTCAGACAATCCTCTGCTGCAATCCAGTTTCTGAAGCTTGCTGTTTTGATTGTACCCTGGTGTTAACTGTCCTTTCAACAGTCATTAACACATCACACAAATGACTTTTCCACAAGCACCTAACAGCATGGCTAAACTCAACTAAACTCTAGTTTACACACTTAGAGTGATTTTCCATTAATTTGAGAAACAGCTCTAGTGGGTGGGTGTCAAATAGTTGGGCGATCCCAGAGCCTGAAAAGTGGTGCAAATGGATCTGTATGATACAAACACAATATGGAAGCTATGTCAGTCACTGTTTTGAGTTTTTTTAAATGTTTGATTATTGTAAGAATCTCTCATAATGCAAAGAGTGACTCCACTCCCTAGCCAATCAGTGACCGACAGACTTGACGTGATGTTTTCAACCGGACTCCACATGCTTTGAACCTAAGCAGTAGTAGAAAAACCTTATGACCACATAGAGCCGGGTTCAGCTGTGCTGAGTTGATCCTAGTGGAAAAAGGTTGTAAATGTCTAAAGTTTGAACAGGGCACAGGTCCATCAAAACACTCCTGATTGGTTACCTTAGCCTTTTTTTGTGCTTCTGGTGACCTTTACTCATAGTAATCAGACAACAGGCAGAGAAAGGGCAGGGGGGAAGGCATGCTGGAAGTGTCCCAAGGTCAGCAATGTAATCCTGGACAACTGTGTTGAAGTGGGAATAAATGAGGGGGTGTTCTAATTCATTTCTTTTACAGAAATTTCTTTGATTTTTATTGTTAATGATTACTTTAATTTCTAAGTATTGTTAAAATTGATATTAGATGTCCATACTGCAACTTTCTAACTATAGAGATCACCTGAACATAACCCTCATCCAATGATTTTGAAAAGAATAAAAAATTACATATAGAGTCCACTTGTCTATAAGCAGAAGATGTCCATGTTGTGAGTACTTTGAGGTTTTCTTTTGAGTATTTTCTTTCTAATATATATAATTATTTTACTTTTTATTTTTTCCCCAGTACATCTAATTTTGTAAAAAAAAAAAAAAAAACGAAAACAGAGGCTTTCAGAGGGTGTCCTAAATTTCTCTGTGTTATTTCATACAACTCACCACCTTATCCACTATAAGACTTGCTGAAATGTCAATGACAAAGAAATGGATGCCCTTTCTAGATAATTAGCATTTTTTATTCAGAATAAATTAAAACTGTCAACCTGTTATCTTGCTGAAAAGATCAAAGGATGTATTAGAGTAAGAGAATGTAGTCAGAGCAGAGTCCTTAGTGATTCACAAAAGCTCAAAACTTAAAACTTTCCCATGGAAACTCTCACAGACTGAAGTCAGGAAGGATGAGGTCAGTGTGGAAAGAAGGTCATAAGAAGTCAGTTTTGCAAAGATACTTTAGAATCTTCAGCAGCAGTCTCTACTTATGCTCATGGCATATTTTTAATTTGATTGAAAAACAAAAAAGCAAATAATTAGTCAGAAAAAGTGCAGCTAGGAAAAAGGGCGTTGTTCAGTGGTGGGCTTTGAAGGTTTTACATTAAAAACATACAGAATGTGAGGGTCCATGTACAGCTGCAGGTCTGGCTTCTGTTGTTAGTCACCCATTAATCTTAATTAGTTACTGGTATTATGTCATGTTTCAGAGACACGTTGATTTTCAGTATACCTCCATTCTGCATAAACAAGTATGCAAAAGGACATAAAAAGATGCAAACATATTTGCAAGCCAGGCAAATCAGGTTGCTAATGTTAATGTTTTTTGTATCCAAAATGCAAAACAGGAAAACCATGTTATTCTTGGTCTATACCAAAACAAAATCTAATAATAATAATTGCTTTTGTTTTAATACAAACATTACTTTAATTTTTTTAAAACATGAAGCAGCAGTTTTTGTATTCTGTGTTGAAACTTGTTCTTGTGTTGTTGAGGTTAAATATGAATCCTACTGCACAAAAAGTAAAATAATAAACAATAAGCCCTCTGGGATGTCTGCAGATTCAGCTTGAGTTGAGCTGCTATTCCAAGGAGCAGTCAACATATTAGTATTAATAACTCAGCACATAAGCACATTATCATAGCAAAGAACCAAGGTCTCCTGTGGTAGAAATACTTAATTATATGCAGTGTACCGGTGTCATACAGAGAGTTGACATTTTCTTTAGTACAGGACTATCCATCTGATCAAAAGTGTCTTATTACCTCCCTGGACAATGTTTTCCTCTGTGTTTACTCCTCACTGCCCTTGGCAATTTATTAAAAAGATTTCCTGTCACGATCAAGAAACAAATTACAAATTTACAAGTCATACTCTCTAATAAGTTTATAGATGTCTCGTCAGTCACTTTCTAATGTTCAGATGCACAACAAAAATGACCCTCTGGGAGTAATTCCTTCATTATGTCAGCACACCATAAGCTATCACAGATGACAGCTAAATATCTCCAATAATAGTTGAATACCAAATGATGCAATATTTCAAATGAATGTAAAATCTCACAACAGCAACTTGGTGCCCTGTTCACAAGTGATGTTAAGAACCGGAGATGGACAGACAGATTGGGTCTTTGCCTACAGTAATGTGAGCATCTGTTCTAGTGAAGAAAGAGTTGACCAGATCAGCAAAGCTCTCAATATACCAGTTCCTCAAAGTTCAGACCCTTACTCATGGTCATGAGATATGGAACAAGAATGAAAGATGCAAGTGGCCAAAACAAAAAACTTGCATCCAGACACGGATGAAATCAGTAGAAGGATGGCTGGACAAAGCTGGTTTGTTTCTGCAGAAGGAACCTTGTAGTTACAGGTTCAGACACAGCAACAGACACAGTACACAACCCCACCAAGGAAGAAAAGTAAAGCTGCCAAATACTGCTTGAGAACTGAGAAACAGCTTTGTGTGCCCATATCAGCCTGATCCAGAGCTGAAAACGTCAAGTTCGGAACTGACTTGCTAACCAATAAGATACTGTTAGCCACAGTAGCCACCAACAGACATAGCCAGGGAAATGTCTAAATTCATCTTGCCCATTGCAGCTCTGTTCACAGTAGGTTGTGCCTTTGCACTGACAGCAGCTTAGAATGATCAATGTAAATGTTTTTGCGTATTTTCGCTTTTCTTCAACAGGAAACAGAGATGATAGGAAGATGGAAGGAGCTTCATGAATGTCAGTCCAGGAAGAAAATATGTTGGACACTGACCAAGGTTTGAGACTGGGGTGAAGGTTCGTCTCTTAATGGAGAAACTGCATCGAATATGAAGAAAGTGCCAAAACAAAATGCTGTAGATCAAAACATATCAATGTGTTTGAATGGCCCAGTCAAAGCTCAAACAAAATCCAATAAAAAATTGTAGTAAGACTTGATTGCTGTCATAGGTATGCAAAGCTGGCATATCCTTGAAGACTTGCAGCAGTTATTAAAGCAAGTTATGGGTACACAAAGAATTTAATCTGGGGGTTGATAGAGATGTACACCACCTTCCACAAGCAGCCTTGTGAGCCTATTACGTTGGGCCAAGAGCAACTCAATGTGTAATTATCCACGGAGTTCATGGATGAAATTATGCAGGTCACATTTGACCTGACGCATTAAATATGGCCACTACAGATGGTGAAGCACAGTTTTCTTCTTGTTGCCTCAAGAATAATTATACATCATATTTTTAAGCTCCTCATGCGCTTTCTTAGGGAATAATGTTGATAACTGACCTATTTTCTTTCTCAGGTTCCTCCAAGCAGAGTAGTCTCATTTTTCTTAGATTCAAGTCCCACATGCTCATCCACTGGTGCTGTGTGAAAACTAATTACTCATATATCCTCCATCTGTTGCTGTTCTTCCTGGCATCTGAAAGGCATCAGTCAAAATCTGGAGTTTATATCCAACTGGAAAATGTTACCACTATTGTCATTTTACCCTTTGTTTTGCATAAAATATCACCTGAATACAGTGCCAATACAAATTTTAATGTATTTCTTTTGGATTTTATATGAGTCACCAACACAAAGTAGTCCATAATTGTTAATATGCCTAGTTTTAAACATTTTGTACTAATTAAAATCTGAAAAGTTTAGTGTTTACTTGTATTCAGCTTTTGTTGCAAATTCTCCTGTTATTTGGGATAAGTCTCTACCAGCTTTGCAACTTTGCAAACAAAATATTTTCCCATTCTTTTCAAAATACCTTTAACCTTACTGTCTGTAAAATTTAGATGAAATATATTAACATTTGTGAAATGTAAAAAAAAAAAAAATCTCTCGAATAATTTTGCAAAATTAATCTCATAAAGTTATTAAAAGTGATATATAATACATTTGATTTATTAAATAAATAAAGATCTCAACATTTTATTATTGATTCTATGCAGTATTGAGATGTGAGGATTTAAAGTGGGAAACAACAGAACTGATTTGCTCCGTGCCAGACTGGGATCTCTAGGAGGATCTTGGCTTCAGGTACAAGGACATTTTGTTGACATGTTTTTGTAGAAAAAGAACAAATGTAAAAACCAAACAGGGAAATGTTTTCAGTGAGTAAAAGGTTACAGTCAAAGATGAATGTGGCTGAATAGATGGAAATGTCTTTCAAACCAACTTTTGATCCAGATTTGAATACAGATGGCTCAACACTTGAATGTGTTTATACTTTGCCTGTGAACTTAAATCTGTTCCATCCCTTTATATGCAGATCAGAAGCTCTTTGTGGACATGCTGTGTTTGCATATAGAAGTACACAATCCACTTCTGGTAAAGAGATTAAACCATTTTAAGGCCAGTTATCTCTTTTTTCATCCCTTTAAGCTTCACTTTAGCTTTTTTCAGCCAACTCTAAAGGAATAAAGTTTTAAAGATCAATGTGTTAAAGCAACTAGGCTACAAATGCCTTGAAATGAAAACAAATTCAAACTTGGTTGACACCTTTTATGGTACATTTGTCATGGGTCTATTAAACATTTAGAAAAAAGTTTGTGCCCTTCAATCTAGGGTTTATCACAGTGGCAGCTGTGGCCCCGTGGGGGGTCACCATGAAGAGCTAGGAGGGTCTTAGAAAATTGGAAGTATGAGGACAAAAAATACAAAATGGACAAGTTTCTGAATAGAAAAAAATGAAGCCACCATCCAGCAGCCCGCCTGTGGAGAACACTGCTTCAAAAAACCCTCAGAAATTATGGCCAGCTAAAGTCAGAAAATATGAGGCAACACTTATGCTAAACAAATGTAATAACTATTAATTTTTGAATAAAAGTGTAGAAAAAAAACTTTCTAAAAGTGGCCAGTTTCTTTACATATTTTGTAGTAATGTCTGAGGATTTGCAAAGGGTGTCCCTGGTAAGGAAAGGTTTGGGAAACCCTGCTCTAACCTATAATTTCATAGTTTATTGTATAACTTGAAGGCTGTAACAAATTTTGATTAAAGTAAAACATGTTTTCTATTTATATGGACAGTTTACACAGTGTCACATCCAGCAGCAGATTTGCTCTTCAATCTCAAATATTTCCTGAGAAATAAACCGTCTTTACCATCAACTCCGTTTTCCTCAGTTGTCAGTCTGGAGTTCATTTTAAATGGCCATTTTAAAAAAACATCTATTCTGATTCTCCTCATTAAATCATGAAACACCCAAGGAGTCCTCATCTGATGCTGATAACAAATGCCATTGCATTCATAAGCATTCTGATGAAACCCCGTGTTGAGCTGTGAGCTACCAAAACACAAAAATGTCTTTATTTTTGTAAGGATTCAGGGAACATGTTTAAGAGTTGGGCATGTTACCTCTGCATTGCATCACCTCTTCTTTTAATGAAGCGCTTTAGCCATCTTGAAAATGTCAGGAACAATATGTTGAGTTTTGAATGTGTCGTCATTTTCTCTGTTTTTCTAACAGACTTTAACTTACTGCCATATAGATGTTAGTTTAATAGCCGTCCACCTGGAACACAAAATGTATCTGGCACCGTGTTGCTGTAAAAGTCACCTAGACAACAGCAAACTGCACTGAACTGCATATAATGGTGAGGACTAATGTTGTGCGACATACTCATGTCCACGCATCTTCTCTTCTTGGACTCTCCTGTGCAGTTACTCTGTCTTGTAAGCGTATTTACACCCTTATAAACATTTTTCCCATTTGTCACATTACAACCACATATATCAATGTATTATTGGGAAATTATGGAGCAGATGAACATAGGATATTTGTGAAAATATCCTGTATCCTGAAAAGTGGTGAGTGCAAATGCATTTAGCAACTTTTACTTTGATGTAAATTTATAACATCTATATCCATATTGTACTGTCACAACATAGTTTTAAGTAATCAATAAAAAAATTCTAAACGTTCGATGCTGCAGCTTTGAAAAGACTACAACTTTTCTTTTGTCAGGAAACTGCAGAGTTTTTCTCAGCTCACCATTAGCCAAGCAAAAGGCTCTGGAGACAAATTATATACTTGAAATCACAGATTCAGCTAGAGATTGTACAGTTTATATATGAATATTTCTAGTGCAGAGATGTTGATAAAAAATATGGTTAAATATTTATGTATTGCTTACTTCATTAGACATCAGTACAGAGCTCTTTTTTATGAAACTTGTCTTCAGTTGATTCAGTTATTACCAACTGAATCAAATTGTTGTGTGAAATGTTTGAGCTGATTGATGCGTGGATATATTTTTTACTTTTTTAGGGTAATATATAACTTAATTAGCTTTTTTACTGCCCGGGTGCCAGCTTTCTACCCCCAACTGTTTTCTCACTCCTCTTCCTTCATGCAATATTAACAAGGTCATGTAAAATTATCAAGCCAAAACGTGGTAGAAAATTGGAGCATACGTGCATGGGGGGAAAACATTAAATTTTGATATGTAGAGGGACAGTTTTCACTTACACAGCCTTGGTGGTAGATGTATCCAGAATATATTTAAAAGATTTTGTTGGCATCGAGTTAAAAATAAAACTAATATAAATCTTGGTTTACATTCATGGTTTGAACATTGCATTCATATAAACTTTTTACGACGCATCTCAGCTTTTCTGGAAACATCACTCAACATTTTAATCAAGAGTCCGTATTGATTTATCCATCCATCCATCCATCTTCTTCCGCTTATCCGAGGTCGGGTCGCGGGGGTAGCAGCTTCAGAAGGGAGGCCCAGACTTCCCTCTCCCCAGCCACTTCTTCTAGCTCCTCCGGGGGAATCCCGAGGCGTTCCCAGGCCAGCCGAGAGACATAGTCCCTCCAGCGTGTCCTGGGTCTTCCCCGGGGCCTCCTCCCGGTGGGACGTGCCCGGAACACCTCACCAGGGAGGCGTCCAGGAGGCATCCTGACCAGATGCCCGAGCCACCTCAACTGGCTCCTCTCGATGTGAAGGAGCAGCGGCTCTACTCTGAGTCCCTCCCGGATGACTGAGCTTCTCACCCTATCTCTAAGGGAGAGCCCAGCCACCCTACGGAGAAAACCCATTTCGGCCGCTTGTATCCGCGATCTCGTTCTTTCGGTCATGACCCAAAGCTCATGACCATAGATGAGGGTGGGAACGTAGATCGACCGGTAAATCGAGAGCTTCGCTTTTTGGCTCAGCTCTCTCTTCACCACGACGGACCGGTACAGCGCCCGCTTGACAGCAGACGCTGCGCCAATCCGCCTGTCGATCTCCCGCTCCCTTCTTCCCCCATTCGTGAACAAGATCCCGAGATACTTAAACTCCTCCACTTGGGGCAGGACACCCCCCCTGACCCGGAGAAGGCACTCTACCCTTTTCCGGCTCAAGACCATGGCCTCGGATTTGGAGGCACTGATCCCCATCCCGGCCGCTTCACACTCGGCTGCGAACCGCTCCAGCGAGAGCTGCAGATCACGATCTGATGAAGCCAAAAGGACCACATCGTCTGCGAAAAGCAGAGATGAGATCCTAAGGCCACCAAATCGGATCCCCTCAACACCTTGGCTGCGCCTAGAAATTCTGTCCATGAAAGTGATGAACAGAATCGGTGACAAAGGGCAGCCCTGGCGGAGTCCAACTCTCACCGGAAACGAGCCCGACTTACTGCCGGCAATGCGGACCAGACTCTGACACCGGTCATACAGGGACCTGACAGCCCGTATCAAAGGGCCCGGTACCCCATACTCCCGGAGAACCCCCCACAGGGCTCCCCGAGGGACACGGTCGAACGCCTTCTCCAAGTCCACAAAACACATGTAGACTGGTTGGGCGAACTCCCATGCACCCTCCAGGACCCTGCCGAGGGTGTAGAGCTGGTCCAGTGTTCCACGACCAGGACGAAAACCACACTGCTCTTCCTGAATCCGAGGTTCGACTATCCGACGGACCCTCCTCTCCAGGACCCCTGAATAGACCTTGCCAGGGAGGCTTGCCCTATTGATTTAGCTGATGAAATTATGATTTGAGAAATCCCACCAGTGATTTATCTTTTTCCATTTAGTCATGACAGCGTGAGAAGCATTCAGATTTGTAGTTTTGAGAAATATGAATACACTTTGTTTTTTTTATCTGTACTGTAGTGTTTTTTTTAATTTTTACTGTTTGTGGGTTGATATGGAGAGTGATCAAATGAATGGGCAACTGATATCAATGTCATTCATAATAAATCTGAGCAGAAAAAGTATAGTATTGGACTGTAGTGGTCTAAGAAATCATTCTTCACTGTCCACCTCTGGTTCCCACAAGGTAACGTTTGCTGTCCATAAAAATATAATTAATTGCATGAAATTTTTTAACACATTAGAGTTTCTGAAATTAATTAAAACTCCTGGCCCTAATATAAACATCTTGGGTTCATTGGTAAGAAATTAACCCCATCCAGAACCTCTAGGCAGATCAACCAAAAAACAAACTCTGGGAAGTGAAAGTGCCAGGCTGCATTACAGACATATTAACATAGAATGAGTAGTCACTGCAAATATTGATGCTTTGCATAAACTTGATATAATTCATAATAAACCCTGTGAGACTTATTAAATATTTTATACCTGAGAAACATAATGAAACATGACTATACATTATGTCATAGAAATACAGTCAAACTAAAAATAAATAAATAAAAATTCAGGCAGAAACTTCAAGTGACACTTTGTACTTTCTGAAGTTTAAAAGGCTCCATATCTCCCTCCCTTTGCACAACGCTCCCTCCCAAATGACTGCTGTTCCCCTGGAAGTGCAGTTTGACTCACAGCAGAGGGAGATGATGCACATGGCGTGGAGTTTGTTCTCAGAGCGGATATACGAGCGCATGCAGATGACAAAGATGTTGCCAAAGCATGTGGTGGCAGAGACAACCCAGACAAAAACCCTCAGGACGATGTTGGCCAGCAGGTCCTCAAAAGACGAGATGCCATCTGTGTTGGGCTTGCAGCTGCGCACGTGAGGGGCATAGCCGCAGTACTGGAACTTCTTGAAATAGCTAAGAAAACAGACAAAACAACATCAAAAAAGCAATCTAATGCTAAGGCATGGGGTGTGTGTTTACTTGCAGCCTGCAGTGGTCTATCCACAATATTACCCTTACTGTCTATTTGTGCATTTAAACTGGAAGATAAGGAAGAACAGAAGGACAGTGATCTCATTTCTGTCAGACTGTGCAGTTCAGGAGGTGGAGACTTATTAAAATACCTATTTGGATTAAAACTGGTCATTTTGTTCTTATAATATTTTGTTGGAGAAAGTCAACAGAGATTTAACATCAATCATTTATCAAAACTAAAAGAACTGAAACCCAACCAAGCATTTGGCTTTGGGTTCATTTACTTTTAGGTGTGGGGCGTTGACACAGCTCTGCTTTCTTCACCGTGTCACTTTGGCCTGAATGGTAACTAGAAGCAGTTAAAATGGCCTTAATGAAAAGCAAAAGGAAAATCAATGATTACCTCTCAGATCCTCAAATTACTCAATTTGGACTATTGATTGAAATTATAAAAAAAAAACAATGCAGAGTTCTGTATATAATGACCTAATATTACATTTGTGCAAATATTTGCAGAATGAATTGGTCCATTTTTATAAAGTTACTAACCCAAATTTCAATAAAAATTTTAGAACGTAAGTTTAACTTGGCCTGTCTGATGTGTTCCTTGGTTTTTATAATGTCGGTTCTTCTCTAATGATCTCTAACAAACCAGTGAGGCCTTCAAAGAACAGTTAGATTTACACTGAGATTACATTACATAGGCAACTGGCTGTTTAGAGTTTTATTTATGGTTAAAAGGGCTGAACGCATACTTCATTTTTTTTTAACAACTTATAGGTCATTTTCTTTCCACTTCAGTATTGTTTACTGCTCTGTGTTGGTTTGACACATAAAATGTAATTTAAATAAATTCAAGTTTGAGATTACATGTCAAAATGTCAAAAGTTTCAAGGACTTGACTGCATCATTATAGGAGATAAACTGTTGAGTTAGTATTAATGTTTAATGTTAATATTGCTGTTGTGTCTGATAACTGATGGCGTATTATGTTCTCCTACCTTTTCCACATAGTGAGAACACCCCACAATGCACTGCTTCACCATCATTCTCACATGACCAACAAAACTGAATAGAACATTGTTTATTCAAATCGAAGTTTTATATATCAGACAAAGTGGTAAAAAATGAAGAAAACCCTGTCCAAACCCGATGTATTGCGCACCTCTACTTTGTTCCCAAAGTGAACAAAGGTGAAATCTTTTTCACCAGATTTGAAAAATCTGGTGAAAAATCATAGAAATTGTATATTTGGAAGCAGATTATATCCAGGCTGGTTGATTTAAGAGAAAAAACACACACAATGTAACCTTCCACAGCACAAAGTGTTTGTCATTAAGATTTGAAATTGCTTTTCACTGTTTGGTGCTACAAAATTACCTTTCAGTTTACTTACCACAGTTTGGGGCAATAAGCCTCTGCAAAAAAAAAAAAATTACTGAAAATGAAACTTTAACACTAAACCTTTTTTACTAAAACAAACCAGATCACCATCTTTCTCAATGTTAATGGTATTTATTTGGCCCACTTGAATAAAAACGAAAAACTACAACTGAAAAAAAAGTAAAAAAGGAACTTATTCCTTCCACGAATTCATGAATTATGCATCTTTACCCTCTGAGAGGTTGGATCACCTTAAAGCTGGTTTAATTATCTCCCAGATGGATTTAAAGCTGAGGCCCGGTAAGGTTAGCCTGTGACTCGGTCTTATCAGTACCTTATGTGTGAAAAAATGAAGGTCTCCACAGAGCATGATAATGTTGTACTTACATGTGAGTCAAGTATCTGAGAGGTTCAAACATCCTTCGCTGTATGTTATCAATTTCTATTCCCTCTATGCTCCTGAGAAACATAAAAACATAGATTTTGTTACAAATTCTGAACAGTGAAGACTTCCTTTGTCTATGCTTCTCTTGTCAAACTTCAATTCAGATCAAACAAATTTTATTATCAATAATAGATTAAAAAAAGCATGTTTCAAAAACGTTGTTTTATGAGCCATTTGGAGGTGAATTTGTGTTGTGCTCTGGATTATTGTCCTGCTTCATGACCAAAGTGTCCCTGCACTCCTTTAGCAATTTATGCTAGAGAGCTAATTAATTGTTTTATCAGTTATTGAAAATTGTCCAGACCCTGAAGCAGAAATGCAGCCCCAACCATCACACTACCACCACCATGTTTTACTGTTGGAATGATGCTCTTTTTCTGAAGTGACAGGTTAGTTTTACACTTAATACATTTGGGTACACACTTTGTAAAACTGTGTGAGAATTTGTGTTTTTCTGGTCTTTTTGCCCAGCTTTTGTCTTACTGTTAAATTTTTTCCTATTTGGCATGTCACAAAAAACTTGTTTGCAGATCTTAAACATCATAAAAGACTTTATTACCCTTTCAAAAGCAGATACAAAGCTGCTGTTGTCCTTAAATCTGCAACAGTAAAGGCTAGCGGTCAGTGTCAGGAACAGAACAAATACTTACAAAGACTTCAGTTTATGTAACTTGTCAAAGTGATCCATTTGAAGCTCCACGATGGGATTGTAGGATATGTTTCTACGATATAAGATTAAAAAAAAAACATACAAAATATTAAATATAGATGCAACTGATCCTTGATCTCACACTACAGAGTAAGTCCTGCAGAGATTACACATCAGACATCAGCGCTTCATCTCAATAACATGTTTTTCTGTTTCTTTTTAACTCCTACATGTTTTCCTTCCAATTAAGCTGTCAAAACGATTCAGCAGCAAACGCTGGACTCATCCTCATTTTGTTTGTCTCTGCATAACAGCTTGCTATAAACCTATTATGCTGTTAGCAAGCTAACTTGTGCTCAACTATTCTTATGTAATAAACACAAAATCTCGACGCAAGCGTAAAAACTTTACTTTTCATACTTTATATGTCTGATTTAACTATATCAAAATAAACTAATACACTAAATCCAATTAAAATTGAGTTTTGTGCAAACTGATTCTTGCAGACATGTAAACAAACTCTGAGCTGCAGCAATCCAAAGTTAAACCAAAATCTGTTTACTGTCGTGTTTGATTAAGAACTCACAGTTGGAGCAAATCCTCCAGTAAGACAAATAGATTGGGAGGTATGGCCACCAGTCTGTTGTTGGACAGATCCCTGTGCAGAGACACAAGCACATAAGCATTAGAAAAATAAACAAACTCATTCAGAACCAAAAGACTCTGAAAGATCATGTACTAATTTTTGCTTTTCTTTTTATAGAGCACTGTTGGTTTCCAAACTATTTTCTGCTGAGATACAAAATATGAACAACAGAGACTTGGCCGATTGACATACAGAGACAAACAGGCACAACACAATACTTTCTCCTTTACATGTGTCTCTTATTTGTAGAAATTATGATAAAAAACAGAAGCAACTTTTTAAAAACAAAAATGATTTTTCTTGTAAAAAAGAAATCTATACATGAAATCCAATTATTATTGCAAGATTTTACCCAGGAGCAATCAAAGGTGCTAGTATGACCAAAAAAGAAATAATAATCTCCATTTGGTTGTCTTGTTTTGAACTAAACTTTTTAAATAACACAAAAAAACAAGAGCAAGGAAAAAACTCAACACTTCATTTCAATAAAAATAGTTCACAACATGTCCAATAAGAAATCCTGTCAAACAGACATTATGACAGTAGGTATTATAGGTATAGTAGGTATTACAAAGACATAAGACAAACCTGACTCCTACTGGTGTAAATATACTGTAGTGGAAACTAAAGTAGCTAGTTGTCTTCTTATGTCTGTAAGAAATACTAAACACCTATCAGAGTGTAACTTGCAGCAGACAGCTGAGTGTTCTTTATAAGTACATTAGAGTTTCTAAGTGCTTTAAGTAGAATGACCCTGGAGTTCTTTTATTCTTTGAAAAACTCTCATCTTCTATCCAAAAGCCTTCTTCAGTTCTCAATGTGATTGGAAGCAAGACCTAGTAAGACTGTAGTCACAGCATTTGGGTCATTAAGGACACAAGTTACCAGTTCTGCTCTCCATATTGTCCAGTACTTGGGTCCATGTTATTTGTCCATAGCAATAACACATGAGTGACTTTGGTCACATGTCCCATGGTGTGAACTGCTGTGAAACTGCCTGAGGACATGAATCAGGACTGATCATCATCCTCTTTGTGAACTCACCATATATGCAGAAGATACAGATAAATGGAAATACTATTTCTCTCCCTCAAAACATTTAAATTAATAAAGTAGAAACAAGGTAAAATTATACCTTTGAAGCAAGATTAAGGTTAAAATCCATTGGCAGAGGTCAGAGGGAGAAGGTAGTGGACAGAGTTAAGCGTCCTGACAGGCTGGTGTTTAAAGATGCTCAGAAGTGTTGGGGAGTGTGTTCTGGTCCCTTCTCCCTGAGGGCAGGAAGCTGAAGACTGGTAGTGAGGTGTGAGAGGTGTCACAAGCAATGCTGGCCAAGCGGATGTCAAAAATGTCATCGAAGGAGGGAAGAGTGGAGATGAACCTACTGGCTTTTCTATGTCTTGCAGAATCTTTTTGCAGTCTGCAGAGTTGGTGTTAGACAAAATCTGAGGCCACCTCCTCTGTTAAATGTTAATTTTTCAGACCTGATTGGCTTCTTTTAATCCAACCTAGTTATCTTCTCTGTCTAAAATAATGTCTTGAATCGACTGTCCCTTATCCTTCAGATGTCAAATGAACACCTGAGACTAGACAGAATAAAGTGGCTCTTCTGTGTTGGTCCATCAGTGATATGTGGATCAGATGAATCTAATCAGTAGAGAGTTGCATATCCGTGGAAGAGTAGGCAGGGAAACTGCGGGAAGGAGGCTAAGTTAACTGAACTAACCACAAAGGGTATTAAACTAATGGGCTTAAAGCAGACCTATTCTGCAAAATTCCCTTTTTGCAAGTTTTTATACTTCCATTTCTGCACAGTTGGTTTTTGGCAATAAGTTATTGTTTTTTTGAATTTGGAAAACAAGACATTTCAGGAACCTCCCAATTGTTAAGTCACAATCGAAGGACGATGCCCCTTTAACTAGAAACCCCGGCATAGCCAAACCCATTACCTAGCAATGCAAGTGGAGCTCCAGCAAACTTTGGTCAGCTGGCTTTACAACTGTATGACCTGCAATGGCTGTGGGAAAAGCCATTTATTGTTTATCATCCAGAAACCACCTGCTGCATTTTTTTTGACTGTGCAGGAGGCTCTGCTTTTGGTTTTCAAAGAGGTACGGTGGCATAATTGTGGTTTGCAACTATTTTTATGTGCAAGTGTAAACATTGATTTTGGGGGCATGACCAGCAGCAGCTTATTTGGATTTAAAGAGACAAGAGGGCCTAAAATGGCTCATTTTGAAAAGAGGCAGAACTGAGCAGACTGATATCTCATTATCTAAGAATGATTTTGTGCAAAAAATGCAATGAACATGTTTTGTATAGCATGAAAACATACCCTAACCTGCTCAAGGAAGAAAGATAGGTCACCTTTAGCACAGGAGGTGATATCGCTCCATCTCCATTCATTTCCTATGGAACAAATACTATGAGGCGACAATTTCTTGCTGTCCTTCTACTTGGGATTCAATGTGGCTAGCACAATACAAGAAATTTGAGAAATGTTTTGTCGCTGTTGTTACCACAAGCAGCAGAAAACTTTCGACTTTTGTTGTCGTTCGATACTCCCCATAACACTAACATATGAGTATACAAGTACACTGGGAAAAAATGTTATAGCGTCTTCATGCTTACCTTTGTTTGAAATCACCTACTACACCACAAATATAGGAGGGAGAATGCACAACCTTCTTAACCAGAAAGGAATCTTAAGATGCAGCAACATCTGTTTTTGCAAGGAGAGATATCTTAACTTGATTAAGGTACAAAGATGTAAGCAGTGCTTTAATGTTACATCATAATTTTGCTTCATTCTTTGAAGTCTTTGTAGTGAAGATTTATTGTTATAGCAATTTACAGTTCAATGCATGTAACTAAAAAACATGTATAAAATACTAAAACTGACTTTTGTTCAGCAGTCAGAGCTGTTCCTGCTACAAGATGCATTCTCTCTGTTTTTCTTGTTTCTGATTAAATAACCAACAGCCATTATCAACACTTTGTATGTTTAATAAAGTTGACAAAAGACATTCTTAGAGTTTACAGAAATGTGCATTACTGGTGAGTTTAATTATGTTGTGAATACAACATAATTAAATAAAGTCATGCAAAATGTAACTGGCTTTTGGCTACAGAGTCAAGAAGAAACAAAACAACATTGGTTATTTTGCTTTGATGGGATTTAGCGATAATTAAAGAGCCATTTAAGGCCTTATTTTGGACAAAAGGATACAAAAAAAGTATTTGCAAGAAGAAAAAAGAAGTCAAGAGCTTGACGTTATCTAAAATATATCCCGCTAAGTTAATTTATTCCAAAGTCTCAAAGTCAAACCCAAACAGCTGGATTCTTAAGGAATTAGCCTGAAGCTTTCACAGCCTAGACAAAGAAGGTGTGTCTGATGTTACAATAACGGCGCTAGCGTTTAAATTTTACAGATAACACATTTATGTCCCTCAAATATCCAGCAAGGAAAAATAAAAGCTTCAATTACTCCCTTGCTGTTAAATGTCTTCAGTCTATTTTTTATATTTTATGCAAGACAAAAAGTGTCACAGTAATTTTGAGATATGACCAACTAATTTTAAGTAGTTCAGCCTTTAGTCCAAAGCGACATTACTGCAAAATTTAAGGATATTTCCCTCAGTGTGTTCTGGAGAATGAGAAAAGACAATACGTTGCCTCTGGCTATTGAAGTTACTGCTAGAGGAGCATGAAAAATTCACAGGTCCCTGGAACAGGAGATGCTAAAACTCATGAGGCGTTTATCAGCTTTGTACAGGCAACAGTGAGGCACAGCAGATGAAAGGAACATACAGTTGGGGGGATGCTATGAAGATAAATGCAAGAGGGCACTATTCAAAACTCAAGAAGGAGACAGAATCTGAAGTAAAAGGTTCACATCTGCAGGCAAATGCAGCACTTCTGTGGTTAAAAGACAGAAATATACAAACAACAGAAGTGGAATGGTGTCCTCTGCACAGAAGCAGGTCAAACAATACCCAGTCTGAAAAGTAAAACAAGCTTAATGTAGACACTTGGTACAATGCTGTGTCTGTAAAGGTTAAATATGCTCAATTTATAGGAGCATCTTAAATCACAATAGTTCAGAAAGCCAATTCATTTAATTTCCTTCATTATGTAATTCAGACAGTGAAAATAATTGTTCTTACACACCAAAAAGCAGAGTAAAGTACTTTTACAGCTAACAAAAACACACAATCACATGCCAAAAAGTTTTAGATTAATAAAGAAATATTTTTCCAAGATGGCATCCAGGATGTTTACTACTTCACTGTTACAAAGAGAAGAAACATTACTGAGGTTTTCCTGGTCAAACGTTTTTCATGTGTTTCTATGTATTTTTGTACTTTTTCTATCATGTCAGGTTTGTAAATGAGAACTACTTTTCCAAGATTCTACCTGGTAAACTAAAGGCAAAATAAATATTAAATAAAACCCTAAACTTCCTTGATTGCCTTCATTTCATGCTGCCTTTACAGTAATTGCTGAATTACAGTAATTTATGCAAAAGAAGTTTTGACCAAGTAGTGAGTGTAAATGCTCTGTAGTACAGGGTAAAATGTCTCAGAATCCCATTTCAGAACAAAAATGTTTTTTCATATGTAATACTCCTAATGTCAGAAGCTGCATGCAAGCCATAATGATCAAAATTAAGATAAATAAAAACTTGATATATCACTGTGAGTGATTGAACCCTATATAAATGTGTGTTTTCAATCTAACTAATTAAAGAAAATAGACTTTTTAATTAAATATTAATTTATTCAAATTGACCTGTATGTAAGAAGAAACTAGTTTTATGATGTATTTTGTGGATTATTTTTGGGGAGGTATACAGGATAGCACTGGAATGAAAATGGCTTCTGATGAGTTATTGTTTTTTTTACTTTGTTTTTTAATAGGAAATTCCATCATCACAACTACATTACAGGAAAAGTCATGAGCTCAATGAAAAACTGAAAAAAATATCCTCTGGGTTCAGGCATTTGGAGAAAATTCAATCAAAACATTGTATGTACTTTGTGTGAAACTTTGTGACAGATAAGAAAGTTAGTGAAGGAGAACAAATCTGTAGTTCTAGAAACAGAACTACAGAGTTCATGTAGAAGACTTTTAACAGTTCATAATAATCAAAATAATCCTCCTGTAGAGAAAATAAAAGCTCTTAAAATGGGAACTTTAGCTAAAATATATATTGCAGCGGCAAAAACATTTCAAAGGAGCAAATTAATGCACCCCAACACAGTAGCTAATCTAAACGATCATTCAGCCTCAGTTTAACTGCAAGTAGTACAAAGCAGTCATGAGTTTGTTCAATGAGGCCTCCATCATAACATGTGAGCTCATTAGACATTGTGAAGTCTGTTGTTCCTTTCCACAGCCCTTAAAATTTGCTCTCCTTCAGAATGTACTGTTCTCTTGATGTTCACACACTCCTTCAAACACTCCATCAATGTTTTGATAATGTCCTTGGAACTGGAAGACACAATATGTGACGCTTTTTCTAAATGATCTGCATGTTAAAGTGTTTAATTCAGCCTTTTTCTCCAAAGCATCTCAAACTTTGTCTCTTTTCATTTTGAGAATAGTTTCTCTGTGCGATTTGAAAATAAAATAAACGAGGAACGGACTTGACTTACAATTCTCCGAGCTTTTGGAGGACTGAGAATGCTTGTTCGTGTATGTAGCTGATCCTGTTTCGCTGCAACACCCTGGAAAAAGACAATAAACACTGAATTACTCCACTGTTCCTCGACCCTCTTCCTTCCGTTTAATGAATCGCCGTATTGACTTCATGCTCTGGCTACAAGGTGGCTTCAGTTTTAAGTGAGTCTAGGTAGAATTTGCAAGCTTAAGTCAGAAGTAAATATTTTGAGAGCAAACCTTTGCCTTAGCTATCAATTAAATTATGCAAATTTACACTTACAGAACTGTCAACATGGTGCATGAATGGAGAGAAGCATTTCCAATTTTTTCAATTAGATTTCCCTCCAAGTCCCTGCAAGGACATGTTTTGGAAAACACACACAAACAGAGAGTATGTGGGGATAAATACAAACACACAGAGAATAAACCCATCAAAAGCCTTGTCACTTTTTTGAGAGGACAGTTTGTGATATTTTCTGACATCCCACTTACAACCAGTTCAGTCTGGGCATTTCCTGGCAGATGTCATCCAACTTTGTCAGGGAGTTGTTCAACAAAACCCTGTCAATCAGAGACAAAAAAACACATTTCTTCTTCATGTTCAGACACTTTTACTCTTAACAGGGGAGGAACAACTCTAAACAACAAGCACTTCAAATAGTCCAAAAAACATGAGATGAAAGTAAAAGATCAAATATATAATGTAAGGGCAGAAACTCACAGTAAAACAAGGGAGTTAAGTCCTGAAAATGTCATGGTAGATATCTGATGGATATTATTGTTTTCCAGGATCCTGAAAAGACAAACAGGATGTTGTTTCCGCCTTATTTTCGGATCATTGATTCGGATAAAACCGCCTCAGTAGAGATACGCGTGGTGTATAATATAACACAAAAAGGAGGTAGAGAGGAAAAGGGAAACAATAGAACATAAAAGCCGCTGACTCACAGCCACTCCAGCTTGTGCAGGTCCTTGAACACTCCTGGCATCAATACTATTATCTTGTTGTAACTCAGGTACCTGAAAAAAAAAAAAAAAAGCTACCTTACTCTGTACATGACACATGAAACTAACAAGCAAAGCTAAGCCTGCATTTAGCGTCAGTCAGAAGCTTATACTCAGTCATTAGCATTTTGCTAACTTTGAAAACATTTAGCACATTTAGCTTCCAATAATGAATAAAGTTCAACATCTGTATTGAAGGTTCTGTTAAGAATTATTCAAGTAGTTTGACATGGGTGAATATATGGGTGAAGACTGTTTACTGCAGTTATCTTTCCTCTTGCCATGTTCTCTCTTAAAAAAACTATATTGAGCAAGTGGCAAGTACATATCAAACAAACAAATGTGACAAAAGAATATATTTCATTTAAGGTTTCACAATGGCTCTGAAACCTTAAAGAACCTTATAGAAAAATATGAACTATAATTAAAGTCAGGTCTGTGCCGGACACAGTTCTTCCAGACAAGCCTGTGTCTGGAAGAACTTTAAACAAGTTCTTCCAACTCGTCCAGAGCGTGTTGTCAAGGTGAAGCTTCCTAATAGACATTTATTTAAATATTACTGAAGCTGAATGTATACACTTCAGTCTGTCTGCATGCAGGAATTCGGAAGAAATCGTGCAGCCACTTCCTCTGTTTAAAATAATTCAATTTCTTTTTTTTTTTTTAAACGTTAAGTATGAAAAAGAACAGCTCAAATGTAGCCATAAAAGTCTAAATGTATATGACATGCATGAATATGATGAATGTACGTTAAGGTCTAACAAGAACTGTATTATAAACATCACAACTGTGATGTTTTACCCAAGCCTTCAAATTATTTTTATCATTCACATCCTGTATATTGTACATTGACAATATCGATCATCTAAGATGTATTTTAGTCTTCATCTCTATATTACAGAAATAAGGTTTTGCATCGCTAAAGAGAAGCAGATCGAATGGGTTATAAAAAGAGAGGATGTCATGTTCTTTGAGAAAGGTACATTTAATAAAGCAAGAATTTCTGGCCTCTGTGGCCTATTCAAGGACATGTCAAAGTGAGATACAAAAAAAAATAATAATAATGAAAGGTGGGGAAAATACACCTTCATATAGATAGGTCATTGCAGGTTTACACCATATTCTTGTTAACTCAGATTTCTGTAAAGTTGTCCAGGTTATCTTCAAATCCCCTTGGATTTGACACGGAGTGTTTTATCAATGTCATCCGCCTCCAGAGGGGGGAGGGTCGAGAAGTTAGGTCCTGCACACCATGGTTGAAAAAACGTGCAGTATTACAGATGTGTGATTTGTGTGACTATGAAATCTAATTGAAAAGGTCACATTAAGGTGTCTTCAAACTTTGATAAAATATGGCATTCCAAGTTGGTTCATAGGTGCTGAATTTTTTTTAGAATGTTTTATAATGACAGAACATTTTTTTACAATAAGCTGTGAGAAGGTGGGTACGCCTGAAATAATAACCAGTAACGTTAAGGTAACCAGCAGCAAGGATGAACTAGTTTTCCATACATTATGAAGAAACCCTAGAAAGACCTAAATTACAAGAAGCTGTTGCTGTGTAACAGGACATGATGTCCCTCTAATCTGTTGGAAGATGATTCATTTCCTAGCAACATTTCCATTTTACGGCTTTAAATGTTTTTTGTTTGTGTTAAAAACCAATTAAACCACATCACAATCAATTTAACAGAAGATTTTGCAGAAAAGTCCTCTACATCAACAGTTCCCAAACAGCTGGGTGAGGACAAAACACTGACAATGCTACAACATATGTAAAGAAGCTTCAGATTTTCAAATACTTTTCCTCATTTTTATTTACTATTCAACGATATTATATTTGCTTAGCTTAAATTCTATTTTATATTTTCTGATTTTTGTGGACCTCCAGCCATGGATACAACCTACGCATAAACCCATGTGAGAATGTCCAGCCATCCTACATCTAGGCATAAGACAGGTTCTGTGTCAGGTTCTGGTGCTTTGGTGCAAAGTACAAAAAAGTTTTACTACCAAATGAAATCTAGCAAACAGAGCTAAGTTTGCTGGTCCTAACTGATCTAAAACAGTTAAAATTTAATGATGAAAAGTGTATTTTTCAGCATACAGTTATAGATTTGTTTCAATTTGTGTTTCTGTCTTTTTTGTCTTGGTAAAACATTACATTTTTCTTCATGCCCTTTACACATTAAATAACTAATCAAGCCCTGCAGTAAATGTTTCCGCTGAGCTCCAAAACTTTTCGACCGTTATTTCTTGAGGGATTACGCTATAGCTGGCTACTCTTTGTTGTCTAGAAGAGTTTTCAGTAATTTCCCTGCTCTGCTCCTGCCTCTCCTCTGTTTCCTCTTTGAACACCAGCCAGCTTTGCTCCTCCCTTACTCGCCTCCCTATCTCTGTGAAAACCAGCCCGTGTCGCCTGTCGGCTCTGCTCATTCATCTACAGCCACCAGAAAAGTAAGCTCTGCACCAGTTCAGTTTTTGGAATCCTGCTCTGACACCTTGACTCACAGGAAATCTCTACAGCTCAACCTGGACTGCACCTTCAGTTCTTTGTGATGGTATTTTTCAAACAATCAAACCTTTTTGGAGGTGCTTAGTTAAATTTACACACAGCTAAAACTTAAAATCGTCCTGAAAGGTTTGTATTTATTAGAATAGTTTGTCAAGACAATGACTCTGTGCCTCATAGTTTGAGCATATGGGTTACAGTGTCATAGATCAAAATAATAATATTTATTTCCTTTTCAGACACAAAAATCTTTTTTAAAAAACAAAATCCATTTTCTAAGTTATAAAATCATTTTATGCTCCAGTTCTGACCAGTATTGTTAATGGGAATAAGCAACTAATCAATTAATCAAATGATAAATTAAAATGAGCTCAATAATGTTCATTCTTATGATTAATATTTTTGAATAGAAGTTTTGTTTATTTTGTTTGTTGTTCCATTTTTAATGGTTTTTGTTTACATTTTATTTATTGTTTTTTATTAAAACCTGGTGTAAATGTAGCCTATGTTTTAATTGTGAGAGTTTATTTGTGCTACTTCATAAGTCATTATCTACTGGACACTGTCTCTCACTGAAGTCATTTAGTTTTATCAACTTTTATTTATTTATTTACAAAGCCATTCAAGTTACCTCCACACTCACACCATTAGCAACCATTTATTCATTCACAATCAAGGCTCACAATATCTACCCTCTGCTCTTATGCAAGTCACAACTAAAATATGATTCAGTTTTACTTTTTATTTATTGTTTTTAATGAATAAATAAAACATATATACACATTTTGATATACAGTCAACATCTCTGAACATTCAGTTTTGTTTATTTTGCACAGACACTGACAGGAAAAAAGACGTACATCTTCTACATCTTCAGATGTACAGTCACAGAGTACGGAAAAGTAAAAACAACATATTTCCTTCCAGAAAAACTCTCCACCGTCATACTGCTGACATCAGCAGTTTGCTTCATAATCTGTGACTGAGAAGAAGTGCTTTGAATAGAATATCCTGTTTTGGTGCTTGTGCCATTGTCTTCTCTCCTTACTGCATTAAACCTCTTCACCTTTTTCCCTGTAGCTGAATCTGTGAGGTAAGTAGGGGCGCTCACTCCACACTTAACTATGTTATAATTAAGTGGTAAATATTTATCCAGAACCCAGGGTTAGAAATATCTTTTTTGTCAAGAAAATGTGGCTGTGAGCACCGGTGGTTGCCAAGGTGATGTAATTTATCTATTAATAGCCATAGTACAGAACCTATTTGGCCCATATACCGCAGCTGTTTTTATTTAGCTGCCCTTCATATCAAATCTGCTAAAGAAAATTTAGGAATATCAATAAACAGTCTATTAGAACTAGAATAAAAAGGAGTTCATGTCTCTTACTTGTGATATTTAATACTTCTACCTCCCAGGAATCAGAGCTGACAAGCTACTGTGGTTATGTTTAATGAAATAAGAGTTGGATTTTAATCCAAAGGAACTTATTCTCACAACAACAGCACTGATCTGAGGTTAGAATCAGAATAGTGACAGAGCTGTTAAAAGTTACGATAATCTAATTACAGTAAACATCTAGTAATCAGAAAAATTATTACTTCACTCACAGTCTTGTTAGATTATGAAGCCCTCTGAATGCATCAGGATTCACATCTTGAATATTGTTGTGCTGTAGATATCTGCAAAAGGATCACAGAAACATTTTGTGGCTGATGAATTAATGAGCAAACAAAAACAGGCACATTGCCAAAATATGTTGGGCTGACTGACAAAGAACTCTGCAGGAAGGCCTAAATTTAGGGGTAACATCCTAGTGCTGTTGGATATTGGTATTATATTTTACTGTCTAACAGCTATTCAATCATCTTGTTTATGTAAACACAACAGACATTTTAAATCTATTTAAACCCACAAACCCAACAATGCCAAACAGATTCTGGCAAAGGATTAGACCTGTCCTCACAGTGACACTGTGCAAGCTTGATAAACAGCACAAGTCAGTGGCAAATGCATCTGCATACACACAACAGAACATTCAACACTGCCAGCATGCCCAACAGCCTTCCAAGCCTCATAACGTCTCCTGTGCATGGTTTAAGTACCTTTACTTTATGTGTATATGGAGAGAGGATGATGGAAACTCACAGTTTCTGAAGGCTTTGGTAGTTAAAGAATCCTTTTGCTTTCAGTCTGTGAAGCCTGTTTCTTTGTAAGGACCTGAGAAATAGGAAGGAATTATGATCATGTTAGTGTGCAGACCAATTAATAGTTATCATTAAAAATTATTACATTAATTAAAGCTTTGCCAAACTATTAATCAGCAGGGATTTTTTCTACATTGTGTTATGTAGCAGCTGAAAACTTCAACATATTTTAATGGGATTTTATGTGGCAAACCAGCACAAAGTAATGCATGTCAGCAAAGTGGAAGGAAATGATACATTATTTAGAAAAAAATCTTTTGCAGTAAAAAGGTGAACCGTTTGACAAATGAATCCAGCCTCCCTGAGTAAATGCATAGTAGAACCATAATTTCCATGTCTTTCATAGTATTTCCCTACCAGCTTTGCGAGCTAGACTACATTTTTGCGCATCTTTGTGAAATAGCTCAGTTCCAGTCAGATTGGATTTAGCTCTAGACTTTGACTAAGCCCCTGTAATACATGAATAAGCTGTGACCTAAGCCATCCCATTGTAGCTGTTGTTGTACATGTAAGGTAATTTTTCTGTGGAAAACGGACCTCCACTCAAACGGTCTGAATACAAATGCTTGCTTTGTAAAAAGTTTGAAAACCGTGTTTCATTTTCCTTCCACAATTATGCACTATTTTGAGTTGGTCTTTACATAAAATTAAAATAAAAATTAAAATAAAATTAAAATAACCCTTGCATCATGAAAACCATTAAAATACCACACACAAATTATCTTTTTCCATCTCCATTTGCAAAAGATGAGATTTTCATTTTCACATTCTTAACATAATGTCGCCTTTTTCTAATGTTGTCTTAATTCTTTTAGAATATACTTATGTTTATTGAATATAAGGCAAGGCAAATAAGTGCAGACATAAAATTTCAAATGATTTATCACACAAACGCCAAAGGAAGCCTGATGAATAATATTTTTGTTGACATCTTTTCACACTTGGTCATCAGTTAGAAAATTGAAACCATAAACATGCTACACCTGGTCAAGCTGCTGATCTATCTTACAAACTCAGTTTTATCAAGAGACTCCTAATTGTCCAGTTGATTCAGTTTTTGCTTCCAAACCTTTGAATGGATTAAAATGTTACTAACGTGTAATTTCATCACTTGTAGTCATACCAGACTTTTAGATGTGTTCACTTGTGGACTCTGGGGAAATTATAACACAATCCTCTTTGCTCTTCTGGTCTGGTAAACTGCAAAAATTTAAGCTGACAGTCAAACACAGCATGTTGACTTTTTCACACAAAGACCACCAACAGGCATGCTTTTGAAAGGACAGAAAGGGAAGTAATTTATCAAACATGAATAGGATGCCACTTTAGACATTTTATCTTTTCAATTTCCCAATGCAATGCAATATTTCTCCACTATTTTAAACAACAATTTCTCTGTGCGATACTGTTTGACAAAAGTAATGACCAAAGACAATTTCTGCATTGATGATGAATGGACAAAGACATATGCTCCATTGCTTTTGGCTAAGTTCAACATCTGCTATGATGTGAGACAAGGCCAGCTGGAAAAAACATCCTGGAGTTACACACTCTTTGTGTTTCTGTGTTTGATATGATGTAAAACACTTTGAAATGCCTTGCTGCTGAAATGTGCTATACAAATAAAATTTGATTGATTGACTCAGCTTTTCAGGAACCCAACAAATGTTGAAAGAGGAGTTTACACACTCGAGCTGATAGAAATTTTTGCAGATTCACAGTTTTGTTGAAAACATTCAGAGTGCAACAGCATAGCCAGATCGACTGCTGTTTATGGCAGAAGTACATATTTTAGCACCAGTAGGTGCAGAGCCATTGAAAATCAACAGACCAGACGTGCATGGTGCTGATTTTGTATAATAAAATCATTAATTAACAAGGGGTGTGTTTAAAATACCAGGATTACAGAAATCAATCAGTGAAGTCTTTCATTCTGTGAATCAGCAGGGGTCAAACAAGTGCCTCTCATTTCAAGGGGAAGGCAGTACTTGGTGGTTATAGCACATTCCTCTCTGAACCCTCAAGTAAAATTGGTTTCTCCATATATAATTCAGAACTAAAGAAGGCCTAAATTAAAAAGAGGATTTGAAGACAGGAAAACATAAAAAACTATTATTCATAATAATTTCTCCTTCAATCTATAAGCACGTAAAGGATCCGCCAGAACCCCTTAATGCACCATTATTGTTGAAAGAACAACCCAAAGATGTTATCATTTGTTTAAGAACACACTGACCAACTTTAACAAAAATGGTAAAACATTTCAACTGATAAAAGCAAAATCTTTGAGCATTTTAAAGTTTATCCAGTAGATGTTTGAGATGGAAAAACAGCTGATAACAGTTTAATTTCCTAAGGTTTTATGTATTGGTAAGTTTTTACTCATGTTTACAGTTTCCAACCCATTTGTATGAAAATCAAAGCCATAACATTACTCAATTAAAAAGATAAATAGGTTGCTCTTATTTTGAACATAAATGCAGATCTGGTGAACTACAGAAAAGAAGGCAATCAGAGTTTAGATCCTCATGCACTGTGAGTGTCTTCATGAATGAAATCAGTGAGATTTGAAAGCTAAAAAGTACATAGCTGGAAGAATCAAAAGATCAATATTGTGTCATTATAAAGATATGGAAGCAGAGGCACAATCTGGACTTAAATTACTCAGCCTTTACAGTCTAACTGTGGAAAGAAATAGACTTCAGGGCAAGCGAGCCATGGAGGTAGTTACAGAGAAATGCTGTACAACCTCCTGATCTGACATATCAGGAAAACAGTCTTTGCTTTTACTAGGTGGTAAGATTATTTAAACCCAACAAGAAGGGTACAAAAACACACAATAATATAAACAAAAGCCAGCATGGAAAAGATTTAGCTGCTGATCAAATTTGTTTGAGTATCTTATCCTGATCACAGTGACAACCTTCTGATAAGCAGAAGATTTGGCAGGTAGCTGGTCTGCAGCGGTCTGAAAACACTACCAACAGGAAGACACCAGCAGTGACATTTAGGAAGCAATTGTTGCTGGGAGAATTATGAAGTTGTTTCCAAATAATCTGAAGTCCACCATTCTACAGTGACATAGATTACTTCAAAGTGGAGGCCATTAGAGTCAGCCGTCAATCTTTTCCAAAGTGGACATGTCAGGAAATTCACCCCGAGGTCAGACAAGCAATGTTCAGAAAATGACAAAAACTCAGCAGCTGTAGTTCCTTCCAAAACTCTTCTTGCTCTTTTATTCTTTTTCACATTTTGTAGCAAAGTATATTTTATTTGAAAATTATAAAGTTAGATTTACTGAGATTAAATTACAACGCTTTACAGGAACAGACTTATAGGAATTCTGCATTTCGTCCCATTTTTAGTTTGTTTGTTTTGTTTAGATTAGGAAATCTGAAACACTGTTTGTTTTTCTGAAGGTAAGAGGTTTAGCTGGATTTTATGTAGACTACATAGACACACCACACTTTTCAAACTTTTAATTGTAAAATAAAGTGTTGAAAACGTGCATGTCTTACTTTTCATGTCACAATTACATGCTACTTTATGTTTTTTTATTACAAAAAGGCCAATAAAAGTTTTTAAAGATTTGCAGTTATAATGTAACAAAGTGAATAAGTCCAAAGGACAGACGTAATCAAAATAGATAACTCCTTGTTTGGATCAAACTAAACACAGTAAACACAGTAAACACCTAACACCAACCGTCAGTCATGGTGAAGGAGCGCTGATGATGAGCCGCCACACTAACAGAGTACTTTGCAGTCATCATGGACTCCTCTGTATACTAAAATATTCTGGGGTCAACTCAGAGGTCACCTGCCTGCCAGCTTGAGCTCAGGCTCAAACTGCTTTACCAACAGAACAATGATCTTAAACACAGCAGCAATTCTGAAACAGAATGGCTGAAAAATGATCCAGTCAAGTTTCTAGCCTACCTATGAAATCCTGGAGAGGGACCGTAAGTGAGCCGTGCAACAAACACATGTCAACTTCAACTTTTCAGTCTCCACACAGACATAACACAATGATAAAGTCATACAGATACTTTGATATTGTTGCCAATGTGATTATTTTAGTGACTGGATAATTATTTTACACTTTTCCTTTTTGTTGTTTAACTGCAGTTACCCCAGACACAACAACAACATTCTGTTGTGTTTTGTGCATTTCAGACTAGATTTATAAATCATTTTTAGTCAGTCTGCTCATCATCTCCTCGTTCCACCTGATTTTTATTTCCCTTCAGTGCTCCATCTTAGATTTCTCCCATTGAGGTTGATTTCTTTAGGCAAATCTATGAACAAAAGGAGTTGTTGTGAACAATTGATGTTGATTTCTTGCGCTGTTTTCAAATTGCAATCTGTCTATATGGCTGTAGTTTGGCAGCAGAGGAATTAAATGAAGCCATTCAGTCCGTGTTGTTCGCACTTCCAAATATTGAGCAATTAAAATTGGAGGATGAGAAACTTTTAAAACATTTTAGCTGCAAAGCTTCATTGCGCTATAGTGAATTACATACAGTACCTCATGGCCAAAAGCAATTAGGTAAAATCATGTCTAATTGTTTAAAACTTCAACAGAGTCCACACCTCCAACAAGCAATCATTTCTCAATAACGGGCTGATTTCTAGCAGGCCAAACTTTAGTTTGATTCGTAAAACCCTAAATCTAAAAGTTTGTGTGAATTTTTTTTTTTCAGATGACTGAACTGATCATGTTTAGCTTCCTCTAGACTAAAACTGTTAAATCCTCAAGAAAAATCTTTTTATATAATATGAATATCAATTAAGAAAGTACACACAATTGTGGTTAATTTAGTCGACTGGGTAACATAATTTTCTCTATTACGCAGTAGAAAAAGTGAAAACACTTGTCAAGGTAAGACTTTACTTCTTTGTTCTTGAATAAGTTTTTCAGCATTGACAGGCCCTCTCCTTTTCCCCCAACCTGGGGTCCTTGAGGACAGACATCCATGACAACATTTCCAATAAGAAATGACAGTGAAAGCTTTTGATGAATGACTTGTTGAGCTTTATGAAGCTGAAAAAAGACCATCCCTAAAACAGAAGGGGTTATTTTCTACTCACATAACGGTGACATTTATCGCCACTATGGGGATCTCTCGGAGCTGAGCGCTGTCACAGTCCAGCTCCAGGTCTCGGCACTGGCAGAGCTCAGGAACGACGCCCAGCACTGCGAGACAGGAAAAGGACATCAGAGGACATGTCAATCAAATGGTCCTCCTGCAGAGCTATGAGTGGAGCTGCTTGCAGGAATGACAACCTACTGAAGAACGAAAGGTTATAGATTAAACCACCAGGTGAGAAAAAAAAGTAAAGCAGATTTTTTACAAAAAATGCCTTAATTATAAGGTTAGCCCAGCTTTTACAAACAATTACAATTTGGATCTGACCTTTTAAATATGGAGGATGAAATTTACTAAAACAGGATATTTATTTATCTCAGTGGGTAAAAATCCGTCACACCTGGACAACATTTGTATTTGAGCGCAACATGAGCCACAAAAAGTTGATGAAAGGTTTTATTTGAACAGCAGATTTTATCATACATAATTACACATTTTCAATAAGTCATTTCAATCAATCAAGTTAATTTGTATAGAACATTTCATATGTTTCAGTTCGAGGTAAAATTTCTCAAATAAATTGACTTTTCAATAATAACAATAGCATTCTAATTTATTGATTAGGAATTATGTGATCTTGGACAAATAATTCTACACAGCAAACTTCCTTAGTGATGGGTTTTTGTGGCTTAGTCGCTTTATGAAACCTCAACTGACTTCAATCAATAAATTCTATTTAGTTCTAATTTCTGGTGACGTTTTCTAATAATTCTTAGAGCATTAAAAAAGACTGCCAATAAACATGTAATGTCATCAAAATGAGATACAGTGCTAGGAAGGAAATGTCCCATCTTTTATTATAATTGGCTCCATTTCATGCTTTTTAAATAGCTAATTCATACTGTGTGCCAGTTATATATATATATAGTTCAGCTTAACACCTGACTGCTTGGTATGAAAATAGCAACAACCATTTGAGGTGCAAGATGGAAAAAGGTTGCAAAATGTATGCAACTGCTTATGCAATATGTTGTTGCTGAAAGGCAATAGGTTAAAATTTTTATGCAATTTTGCATTGATGAATAGATTAATGTGGATCCTGAGCATATTTGTTTTATTGATTCTCACATGAGTTAAAGCAGATAAATAAGGGAATGGGAGCCAAGTCAGGCCGAATAATCACAGGGATAATCAACATGTTGATTACAAATTTAGACAAATGTATTTGGTTTAAATTGTGCGTGTTGCAAATGTGCTCTGAATAAAAAACATCCATTTCAGCTCCATATGCCTGATGCATCCAGCCTGGAAGTTTTGAAGAGTCTGAGGTAAAAAAAATTGGGCAAAAAAACAAACAGCTGCAAATGAAAAGCTCCAAAATGGAAACAAAAAAATGAATAAACAAACAAAATAAAACAAAAAGAACCTCAGTCGATGTCCATAGCCTTAATCTCATGTATGGATATTTTTATTTTGAGCTTGGAGAAAAACACTGCAGAAATCCCCAACATGAATACCTAAATTATTGTGACCGTTTCCACAATGCTCCGATTACACAACATGCCTTTTTAAGGGCATAAGCTGGTTTGGCCAAATCTGTCAAAGGTAATGCAGAAACAAACTTCTTACATGCTAAAAATATGCTCAGATTATGGTTTTATGAAACAAAGTGTAGAGGTAGAGACAACCAAAATCTTCCTTAAGCTTCACATTTTCAAGGAAACAACCCTTAACCGCAGCCAGAGCAAAAAAAAGAAAAAGAAAGAAAAAGTCAGTCAAAGCAAAGATTGCTAAAAATACAAAGGACTCAAAATAAAGAAACATTAAGTAAAACAGGATGTAAATGCATTTTTAAAATCTAAATCCATATATGTTCAGTACGTGATGGTTCCTTCATGACGTCTGTTTCTATTGCTCACTCTTTTTTCTGAAAACTACATACTTTTCTGTGTGTAGTTTCATATAAAAAGTAGTTACGTAAAGTTATGTAAAGTTACGCAACACTTTATATGAAACTACACACAGAAAAGTATGTAGTTTTTTATCTATGTCATGAAAAAAAACATAAAAAGAAAGTTAAAATAAAAATGTTCTCTAATCCAAATATCTAAACAATTTTCTTAGAGTAGGTCTGAAAATAAACCATTTTGTTTTGAAGACTAATGTGTTGGGAGGTGTTTAAACAAATAATTGCCTCAACATTCAGGATAATCAAGTTATTGGAAGTTTTTTTGTTTTTCAGCTAATTTAATCTAAATAAGCATGAATGTAACATTACATGGTAAAAGTTTTGAAATGGTTCAAAGTTTTATTTTCTATATTACACAAATTTTCCAACTTAAAAAAATTAGGAAGCTGTGGAGTCATCTCAAACCAGCATGATTAGCATTCTCGATAAGAAGAGATACTCTTGATTATTAGTGAAGGAATGTTAACTAACTGCATTTATATTCATTATATGTGTGAACTGAACAGGATCAAAGTCTGGGATGTTTTACCAAACTGAACCAAAGTTAATGGTGTTAAAACGGTGGAGCAGCACAAACACAGTAAATGGCCTACCAGAATACAGAATTATCTTCATGATTTTTAAATAGCTAAAAATTCATAATGGAAAGATTTTAAATCAATAACATGTCAATAAATTAGATCCTAAAATAAGTTGCACTTAAACTGGTAGCACACAGGAATACAGACTTTTCTATATAAGGCTAAACAGAAGCAGCTAAAAAGATTCTTCTCCAACACGTTTTATCTTAGTCAGTCCAATCTTCACTGTGCAAAAAGAAATGCAATAATTTTTATCGCTGTCCAAACAGCCGCTGGCCTGACTGCAATAAGTGTAAGCAATTATGGCTGGAGGTCCATTCACGCTAACCAGATAAGAGATTACAGCTGTTCTAGTAGTAATTGAGGGTAGAGCAGCTGGGGAATCTTTCACTTGCAATAAATGAGTTGGCTGTTTGAAATAAACAACTGATGGCCCCAAACCTCACTGTGCTGCGGTGGATCAGCCGCAGATGGAAGGCAGCCAATTTAATTTTGGTTTCACGACACACACACAAAAAAAAAACAAGTTTGGGCTTGGTGTTGTTGGGAAAATATTCCTGAAGTGTAAATGTAACATCAGATGACACTGCATATCCATCCATTACAATTAATAATAAGTTACAAACATATGAAGTTAGTTATACTCTGTGGGGAAAGATAGATTTACTTCTACCAGAGTAAAAAGTGTCACATTGTAAGTTAAAATTTTAACCTTGGCAGGGAATAGATTGTTTGTGTATTGTAAAGATTTCTGTTTGTGTTTCACATATTATCCAGGATGCCTGAACGACTGTAAGTATATATTAAACCACCAGTTTCTGAATAATTATCTGTCTTGCACACTGATTATTTCTCTATAATTTATTAAATTTGTCTTGAACAATAGGTTTTGGGCCATTTAAGATTTACTTAGGATTTTTCTGGTCTTGAGAAACTATTGTGCAGTTTGCTTTGTAAAATAAGGAAATTTGGATAAAAAAAAGGAAACAACAACTGAGAATATACAATCTGAAAGAAGGTAAATGTGTTATAATCTTCCCATCCTCCATATTAAATCTTGAGTCAAATGTTTTACTCTCTACTCCTAAAAAAAAATCAAACCTAAGATACTTTACCATTTGTTTACCAATGGAGTCTGGAAGCTACATGTTTGTGGAGTTTATGGAAACATGTCTCTCACTCGCTGTTTATTTATTTTTGTGCTTTTGTTTACGAATAAATCTTGATTCTATAAATGTATCTTGGGGATTAGGGGCCACAGCTATGTGGCAAGAGAACAACATGATTTCCAGTTTCAGAGTGATGTCTGTTTAGACAAAACGACTGTTGGGGTTAAACCTCTCCATCTGAGAGAACATAAAGATGAAGAAACAAATCCATCCACTTTGTTACATCTTTTAGCCAACAGATCTTTAGGAATTACCTTGTTGGTGTTTTAAACATTTGTCATGTTTATCAAACTTTGATAAAGTCAGTTTGATGGGTCAGGGTAGAGTCACTGAAGAATTGAATTTAAAAATTGTCAGCTATGTTTGAATGAGGCTCAAGGTTACATGACTCACCAAACACATCACTCCTTTTGAAATGAAAAGGACAGAAAACAGGTGTCAATAAACTGCTCAACAACATGACATGTGGAAAGAGGGACACCCATGATGAATACTGCAACATATTCTCTTCTTCTGTGACAATGTAGGAATGATATTCTTCCAAAAATAAGTATCCTCCAGATGTGTCAATGATGTTACACTTTGTGTTGGTCACAAAAAATACGTAGAAATTCAGCATATTATAATTTACAATCCCTCTGCTAAGATAAGTATAAATAACTGAGAAAGATATCTCTCACATGCTATTCACTTTATGTGAATACAAGTATTAGAATTATGGCAGATTGACTCATGTTGACCTGCTCGGTGATAAGCAACTCACCTCTTCCAATGATACAGACTCGAAATGCTAAATGGTGGAAGTCATGTTTGCAAAATGTTCTGTTGCAGTCATGACACAACATGACACAGCAGAAAACGAAACGACTCATCTGAATAATGAAAAATTATTTCCAAAAAGGGTTATTTAGTGATCATGTAGACCAGCTCAGTTCAGCTCAACTTAAAAATTTCAAACACATTTTAAACATGTTTATATTTTTTTATCTTCTAGATAAACAAATTTGAAAAAAGAATGTCTGGAGATGTAAATTGCATTTTTTTAATATCCATATACACATATCTCCAGAAGTTTAGAGTAAATCTTGAACAGATTTTTTTTGTCAAGCAGATAAAAATGTAATGTTGTCACTGTTCAGAAAAATATAGATCTGACAACAGTGACACACTTTACTAAGTTTGCAACTATATAGATATTTGCACAACTTTATGCAATGTGAAGAGAAGAGTAGGAAACTTAGAGTCAACATGGTTCTAACATGTCTAGTCTGAGAAATGCTTTTTAATGAACACATATTGATATAATAAAACAAAACAAAAAACAGAATTTCTGTGTTTGTCAGGATTTTCTGACAAACATAGTTGAAGGCACAGAAGAAAATAAAAATATACTAAAGCATTGGGCTTGTTTTCTTCTAGAATACAACATAAATTATACTAACTCAACCCAAACACTTTCAGGATATTTCGGATTATGCCCAAGAGGAAAGTCCAAAGTGCTTCAACTTTAAGAGCTTTGTGGTGGCTTCTTTGTACGATCGCTTTTACCAGCCAGGAGAGGAAGTCGACATTCATATGAGACACAAACAAGTTTGCGTCTGTGAAGCATAAACAAAGCCAAGCTCTGAGACCTCTTGAGTGGTGGGCGACATTATTTTCACAGCCTGCTGAATGACCTCTAATAGCCTCAGAAGATGCAGAAGCACGAAAAGAGTCGGGAATGTTGGACACCGAAAGCCTCGCCTGCTGAGAATCTTAACACCAGACACTGAAAATTACTTTAATGCTATCATGTTGAAATCAACTCTGTGTCATTGATGTAGAGAACGTTTGTGAACTCCAGTTCTCTGGCCGCACATCCGATTATTAGCTTTAATGACATAATGAATGAAACTTGGTGCTACTTCAGAGCCAACACATTAAACCACATTTCAAACAGGAATTGAACAGCACCTGATAAAAACCCTCTTTCCAGTCTTGTTTACCTCTGTGAGGCTGAAAATTGTTTTAGAATAAGAAAGACAGAGTGAGAAAACATGGATGTGGAGAACGAGAGCACGCTGTGTTTTAGTGTCACTGGCTGCCATAATGCTATCCTCAGGGGACGCAAACCTTTGATCCTCTCCTGGGAAAGTAGTGAGTCCTGCTGGGTTTTGACTTGAGCTACACAGACTTAAGAGCTTTTTGTTGATGCCATGGATTGACCAAAACAACAGTCTTTAAGTTAGTTTAAGTTAATGTATTTTTATTTTAACAAATGAGCCTCATCAGGAAGCATATTCTACCGTATTAAATGTAACTGCATGGCGTTCACACACTGCTGTGACACACACACCCACTCTCTGCTCTTAGAGGCACTCTAACGGTTTTGATGAATGAACCAGGCAGGCCACTGTACCACACTGGAAAGCTGTTATAGACTTGACCAGAACAGAAAGATTGCCAGTCTGCTCCTGGTGTTAAGTGGGACTCAGACCATACATTTTACTGATAAAAAGCTTAAACTGTTCAGATTTTCTGAATGTACAACTGTATAAAATTTGATCCTAAAACTCGAAGCACATTTTTGTCACTCATGTATGAGAATTCTCCTTTAAAATGGATTGACGCTGTTGCTTAATGGACAAAATGAAAGGGTTTAAAGTGTTAAACATGCACCTTCTTAAACATGACAAGAGATGCTTTGAAGACCACCAGAGCTGTGATTGGTTAATTGTGTTTTCTGCAGTCAGTTTCCACTGCTGGTGGAGATTTTTTGAAGCGAATAACGTGGGTTGAGGCATGATGCACATTCAGAATGGGTTTACATTCAATAACACCAAAGCAAACCTACTCACCCTAAATCCTTTCCCCCCTCTTTTGCTTTTTTTCACAAATAAGCCAGTGGCAGGAAACAGAGACATTCAGAGATGAAAGAAAGAACATCCTCCTACTGTAAAGATCACATTGTGAAAAACTGAGTACTTACTTTGATGACAATGCAAAGAAAAAAACTCTGTTTACAGCCGACATCAACGGGTGGCCTCTAATGACAGAATGAAAACCTACACAAAAGGAATCTGCAGCAGAACTATCATTAAATTCTGAACCTGGCTGTATCTCATCTTTTTAGAAATTAACAGAGCATATGAGTAAATATTTCTCACAACTGGCCAAAATCCAGCAAATTTCCTGTCTGCACACACACACCGATACTGTTCCTAAAACAATACATAACACACATAATTGTGTTCTTCATATTTCCAAAAAACACTGCCAACACCATATTCTCACCTCATTCTGTGTAAAGAATGGCTTTAAACACATTAGAGAATACTTACAGCATATGTTGGACTTGGTCCTGGTATTATGACTCGGCATGCCAAAATATTTGTCAAAAAGGTGCGGCCATCCATTGTTGTCTCCTGAAAAAGAAGAAAAACGACAAAAAAAATGGAAATCATTATTTGTTCTTCAAAACAATTTTTATGTCAGCTAAGGAAAGTCATAAAATTATTCCTCTTTCTTTCATCTTGTTTTATTCAAACCCACATCTTTCCTGTCTTCCAGCTGCTTGTTTCAGACTCAGGAACATTCAGTGTTAGTGCTTTTTTCTAAGATGATGTTCTATTATAGTGAAGTTGAGTGATGAAAATGTAATACCTTTCAAAGACTTTTATTGAAAGTTACATAAACTTTCTGCAAAGGGCAATGGATTCTCACTGGTATTGAGATTTAGGTCTGCATGGAGGGACAGTTGGTAGAACTGCTGCCTTACAGTGAGATGGTCTTGGTCTTGGTTTGGAGTTTGAAGTTCACAGTCGAAAACATTAATTTGAGCTTGACTGGTTTATCTAAATTGTCCTTAGCCATGTATGTGCATGAATCTTTGTTCTGTGTGTCTCTGTGTTGATCTGTCATGGACTGGCGACCCGTCCAGGATGTTACCTGCAATAACTGCTGGAGACAGACACCAGACCCCGCAGAGATAAGCAGGAATAGATGGGTTGTGTTCAGGATTCACTGTCCCGAACACAACCCATACTTCATTTAAAGAGTCAAAATGTCATTAAAAACTGTGTAACTGCGGAACCATCCTGCTCCTCTTCCTTAGAGACACCAGACCTGGGTCAAACTATTTCACACAGAGCTCTGTGCAATGTGTTGTGTGATTGGTCAGAAGTTTACTGCCATTCTTTATGCAGATATACTCTCAGACAGCAAAGATGATATTTTGCTTCAACTTGTCCATTTCCACTATTTTGCTTATATTTCTGCAGGAGACATGAATACTTTTGAAGAGCGTCTATGAGACATGGAGAGGAATTATGGACATTTGCATAATTCTTCACAAGATACTCACAAAGATTGCCAAATGGCTAAACATTCCTGGATGGAAATTGCAGAGTTGTTGTCCTTTGTAGAGGCTGTCTGCAGAGATTTTACATACAATGCTTAGAACATAAAATTTCTGCGTGTGAAAATACAAAAATCTAACAACCATGTGCCTGCTTGGCTTCGGATGAGGTGTGGGACAGCCATGCAATGTCTCTGCTCCAGTGCACCTGATTCAAGTTACTTGCTCGCCACAGGTGCTGCAGAAGTCTGTTATTCAGTCGACCATTTAAGTTAGGTACTGCATCATGCTAGAGGAACTACTGTATTGTTCATCACTTAATCTGGATTGTTGAGAAAAGTTGCTGCTGGGGAATGTTTTCATCCTTTTCAGGCCATTTTTTGTGGGCCTGCTCCATTATGTTGTCGAGATCGCCTTTTTTCTCCAGATAATTCTTTTTCCAGATGCCTTAAGCTGTCTAAAGGGTGGTTCATTGTACAAAACAATTTTATCCCTGTCCTCCACAGTGCAATCTGGCTACTTTCTGCAGAATGTCAGTCTATCCTTTATGTTTTACTCTGAGAGAGAAGTGACTCTTTACTGCCCTCCTTGACTGTCCAGAGTGTAAAAGTCTCAGGGTGTGTGCAGAAACAGAAACACACAGGTCCTCTGCCATTCATCAGCAAACTCTGCACTGGTGGCAACCTTAGAGTGTGCTAAAGATTTCTTTACAGCAGTTGAAACTATTCTTGTAGTTCTTGGCGATTCAATAAATGGTTTCAGTTGGTGTTTTTGTAAGAACAAAAAGTGTTGGGCTGAAACTATAAATTAAGAACTGATTTTTTAAAATTAGAATAAAATTTGAAGCCATTTTTGTTTAGATTTTGTTCAGAAACAAAAGGAGATGTTAACTTTAAATTTTTCTTTCCTCTTCCGAACTCATAATGACCCGAGTTGTTCCAGTTCGGCGCCTGTGGACGTTTTCTCTTCCCTGATAAGCTTCCCTTGCCAAAACACCGGAAGCTGTTTTTTTTAACTTGCTGAGTAAAATGCAGATGTCAAATTCAGTATTACTTGTTACCTTTAAGGGATGCAGAAAGCTGCAAAGTTGAAGCCGTATCTCAGAAGGAAGCAAAATAATTTGAATTGCTAAAGTAAATAAATAAGAGAAATATTGGACATCCAAAAAAACAGTCAACTCATTTAATGTTGTAACTTAAATGTACAATAAACACCTTTAGAAAGATACAAAAAATAGAAAATAAACAAGAAAACACATTTTATATGATATGTACAGCTTCTGTTTTATATTTTCAAACTGCAAATGAATTAACATAACATAAAGGTATGATGCCAATCTGCTTAACATTTACCCAATTAACTTTAAACAGATGCTGTAAATTCATGAAAATTTCCACAAAATCATTTCCTGAGAATGTGTACATGTCCAAATGCAATGTTTATGACAAATATGTAGTATTTTATTAATTTTATGACTTTCTATAAAAGTCAAAACAATAGTCGTTAAGCTAATAATCTCTTTGTTGGTTTAAAACAGAGTAAGCTTTGAAAGGAATGCATTTTTGCATATATTTTTCTTATAATAACACATTTAGACCTATAAATAGGCTGCTGTTTAGCCAAAAATATATTATCTGGTGTTTCTGCCTCTCTAAAAAATGGTGGTGGGTTTTCAGCTTTGATTGTCTAATTTCCCATGAGCATATGTTTTTGGGATCAGAGCCTAATGACATTAAAACAGAGAAACGTCTGTGAGCTCTCAAATGCTGACTATAGTTTGGGCAGACTAAGCCACACAGAACAAGAAACAGCCCACTTGGATTTATCAAGTCTGATCAACCTGTTCAGCATTCAGCAGAGAAAAAATTAGCTTTTGTTTGCTGAACTTTTTGAGACTTTAATCTTTGTTTAAAGCTACAGCAAAGCTCTCTCTTGTTTTTCCTCTACACTTCAACATGCTCAGCATCACTTAGAGACTTCTTAAGGAGTGTTTTCTTCTTCATCTATAGTTTGCATAGTTTCCCACTCTGCATAACTTCGAAGACCTGAGCCAGATAAGACACCCTTTACTACTTTCCCCAGAATTATCTTTAGGCCTGTTCATAGTGTCAGTGGTGATGGAAAAGGCAACAGTGAGAACCAAAGGTCCAGGGATCCAGTCTGGTTTATTGAGAAGTGATCATAACAACCATCACCAAGTAAAGCGTTTGATTTTCTGATAAAACTGCCTTCAGAGCAGAGAGCTCATGGATCATCTTGAGCTCATTAATTCTTTTGAATTCTCCTTTTCCTCTCCTCCAAATCTTCCCTCAGATTTAGGACGGGTATTAAGAACTCAATTCACTTGCAAAACCTTGCATTTCAGAGACATCCTTACAGAGACACTGATAAAAACCAAACCCCTAATCAGATATTATTACTCTGATGCTCCTTTCTCAGTTCTGGTGGAACTTCTCTTTCAGTCGTCAATCGTTTTATGTTTGATTTATTTCTTTAGTCATTAAACTGGGATTACTCTTTTATTTGGTTACTAAGGGATAGAAGATCACTGTTTCAAAACAACTAGTGTCAGCTAAAGTCTTGATATTGTGAAAAACAATATAGAATTTTATATACTCTATATACACCTGTAACTTCTTCTTGCACAGTATAAAACAACAGTTATTTCAGAAGACCACTCAGATTTCTGATGCATAAATTCAATAAAGTTATTACTGGATACTCTATAAAGAGCAAAACCACAAGAAAGTGTAATTCTTTCTTGTGGTTCTTTATCATTTTTAGAAATTAAGAGCCATTGTGGGAGGTCCAAAGACCCAATTGCAGCTCCAAAGCTGCAGATTGGAGACAAGTCCAACAGATCCCTTAAACACTTAAAAAACTTTAGAGAATTTTAAAACCAGTTCCTTATCACCCAGAGAGCCTCTGCGGTCCAGTTAGAAAATGAGTAGCTGCATTTTCGACAAGCTGAAGATGAGAAAAATCTGCCTTTCTTACACCAGAATACAGTTTTAAACAATACTCAAAGCGTACGACAACAATGACATAAATGATCTTTTCAAAATCCTGCCTGGACAAAATGGATGCGATTTTGGAAGTCTGGAAAAAACTTGTTTTCGCCACAGGACTGACCTGTGTGTCAATCCTAAGGCTGCTATTTATGCATAAAAACCTGGCTTATTAAATAATTCTGCTGCAACAATTTAACTCCACTTTACCCAAAGTTTCCCACTGCTCCTTATCTTTCAAAGGTAAAAAACGATTTCTTTCAACAAATTCTATCAAATTGGAAATCCATGTTTGGATTAGAATTTGGTAAGTGCCAAAACATATGATTTGCTCCACTTGGACATTTTTGTTATTTATTTTTATGGTAATGTGGAGCATTTTAGTAAAAAGCAACAAGCAGAAGAAAGAAGTCAAACTGTCCTCCATTCAAATTCAGAAATACAATTATGAGGCTTTGCTGACAGTGAAAACTTCCAGGCCCGACACCCTCCTCGCTTTAACAGAAAAGAACTAGGGAGCTCATTCAACTCATGAGTCTGTGCTACATCTCATATGTGTTATGAATAAATAAGCATGTTTGTTCAATTTACTGATGTACTAATTAAAACTTGGTCATCCTCCAAATGGGTCTTCAGCCTGAATAGCTACTAGAGGCTCTTGAGGATGCATCCAAAATTCTATTGAAGCTTTTAATCATCTTCCCTCCAACTGAGATGCTAATTCATCATGGTCTCATCAATGAGATGTCCTCTTTGTGAAGAGGTGATGTCCGGCAGAATTAATATGAAACAGGCTAATTTGTACCCAATAAACAACATCACTGACTTTTCTTCTAAAAGTAGAAAAGGGAAACTTTGATGCCGGTGTCCTTGTGCTGCTTATGATCTACTAAAATGAAACTACACTACAGGCTAAAGCTGTTTGCAATTACAGTTACTGAAATGCCACAGAGGTTTTTTACATCCATGCAATATAGTAATAATTTATAATGTGAAGCTGGTTATGAATTATATTTATTATAAAAATAATTCATGCCAAGTAATGCATGCTATTGCAAATTAAATTGCAGGTCATCAAATGGAATTAATGGTTTCATGTTATGTGGCATCTTAAATAGTAAATCTTAAGGAGGTTACTATATAAAATCAGCTTTTTTGAGCTTTACATCATGTTATGTTATCAGAAAAAATACACCTGGAGTGTTGCTTCAATTCTTTCAAATTTAAGGAATTCTTGAATCTTCAGTAGCAGCACTCTGGGATGCCAAAATGTTTGCCAACAGAAAGCGCCGACTAGTTCCACAAAGCTCCTCCTAGGAGCTGCAGATTCCAGCCAAGTTTCCACCTCACAGAGCAACCGTTCCCTTCTTGCCTTCCTCACACAGATCCTCCAGACTAGCAGCAGCAGCAACTAGCAAACACCTATGAGTCTGCCTAACTTATCATAGGAACTACTTCTCAGTGCAACGCTCCAAGAACGGTTGTAAACGTTATAATAGTGTAACATTGTTGTGAAGATGTGTTGAAGGCAGAAAGAGAAGGAGCTTCTTAAAGAGACAAGGGCCTGATTTCAAATGCATCAAACTGCAAAGTCAAACTTCTTTTAAGTCATGTTTGATATATGCAGTGTTTTCAATAATTGAATGTAACAGTTACTGCTAGAAAGCACTATGTGCCTGAAAATTCCATAATATCTCCATTTTAGACCAAGAGAAACAACTTGAGGTTAAAACTATTAGCACCAACCATTTGGACACATCTTAAGGTTTTCTTACAGTTACCCTGACTGATCCAACATGGCGGAAATTTAAGATAATCAGAATTGTTTCAGCAGGGCTGGAGCTTGCTGAGCATTTATTTTTGCAAAGTTAAATCCATTGTCCTCCAGAAGTAGTATAATGCATTGTTTCCACTGAATGGTTTGGTCATTTTATGGTGTGAGGGATACAGGAGAGTTTTCCTCACTGTGCAGGCAGCGTTATGTCCAAACTCCTAATGCAGCATCATACCACAGCGATGATATACATGAGTGTGTAGAGAGCTTTAATGAGGGGTCTTCCATCCGTTCATCTATGGTACACACTCGTTAACTTTATGGATAAACTTTATGGATTACACAGAATTGTGTATTTCTTTCAGAATTACATAATTCTGAAAGAAATTCAACTCAACATGTCGATGTGGGTTTCTTCCAGAATAGAAGGTCTGAAATTATATTTTTAATCTTTTCATTTACAGAATTAGTTTCAAAAGAATAATTCAATTATATCTAATGATGCTAAACAATTTGCTCATGTTTGACGGTAAAGCCTTACCCTTTATCTTTTGCGCTCTAGAATAATAATTAGCATTTCATGATTCAGAAAGGAGCTGAGCTTCAAAGGAGGTCAGAGGCTGCATACACAACCACGATAATGTAGTAATGGTGTGAAATTTAAATCTTTCATTGCACAAACACAGTTGCTCCATTAAGTGTAAGTAAAGCATTGGTGATAATAGGATAAAGTTCCTGGAGGAAACAATTTATGCTTATCTCACTAACAGGTTTGCTGTGATCCGAATGCTTTAGAACATAAGTAAAATTAAGATTCTGGTTGAGGCGATCAACCCCAAAAATATATAATCAGAGAAAACATTTCTAAGTTGTATAGAAATGTCCTAAAACATTATATTCTTAATCAGCTTTGATTAATGAATTGCTTTGATGTTTTGATGATTTTTCTTGCTGATCTCTTGTTGCTGTAAAATAAATAAGTAAATAAAAAATTGAATCTTGCGGTAATAATTTTCCTCCAGATGTTAAAATTTCAATAACCACACATTTTTTTTTACTACAGAAATGTCCAGATTTACTTTCTGAACACCAGCAGGATGAATTTACAGTGGCAGCTACTCAAACAGCTTCATGTTGCATTGAATCCAAAATACACAAATTTACTGTATCTTGCACAAGTTTTTTTAAATCATCTGTTATAATAAATACTTTATAGATGTTTGTACATGCAAAAACAAATGGGAATGAATAGCTATGACCACTGCAAACCCACATTGAGATGTTGAGTAGAATTTACATCATTTTAATAAGGATAAAATCTTGTTCTGAAATGTATAGGGGAAGATGTTATGAATGCAAGTTTCCAGAAGAGTGCCACAGTGGAAAAATAATCACTTTTCGAAAAATAGAGAGGTGGTACTGATCTTAAACATTAATCAATGCAGGGATCAAATCTCATCTCCTCAACTATTTTTCATCCTGATGTTTCTCATAAAAAGAAAGAGGCTCAACATCCATTTTCTATATTCCTCACTGCGGTTATTTTGCTCTATTTAACGGTGCTGTAAAAATGTAAAAAGTTTGTCACACCTAAATGTTTCTGATTTTTTGTCATATCAGAGAAAAATATTGCAAACATGGAAAAAATGTAGCTTTTAAATCCTGATGTCATTTATTAAGAGAAAAAGACTATTCAAAAAACTCTGTTTTGTAGAAAAGATAAGTTCAGTTTCACAAGTCTTCCAGGTACTCCATCCTCCTCCTGCAGAATAAACAGATCTTTTTCGGGTCAAATACTAACGCTAACTTGCCCTTAAGAACAAAAGTGTGCCTGGACATGGTTGTTCATTCAGTATTGTCTTCCTGTAACATTTAGGTGCATATTTTATACAACAACAGAATCAAATGGCTGAATACCCTCATCCACATGTCATACGGCTATGTAGAGGTCTGGCAACGGCAAATCAATTTAATTCATGTACGTAGGAGGAGGGAAGTTGCAAGACAGCAGCTCTCAAGGATTGGAGCAGCCTGACCTAAAACATGTTTATATGAATAAAAGCAACAGAGAAAAGGAAACATGTAAATACAGAGTCAAAGGCCAGGCTGTAAATGCTTCAGGATGCCAAGAATTATTTGCTAATTGGTGCAAAATGTCAGGAACTAAATTAAGAATGAATGATGAAGCAATAGTTTTGTTGGGACTTTGAATTTAGCTCAGAATAATCATGTGGGTTACCATAACGACAAATTAACTTGTGAACTCTGAGTTTGTGTTAAGGGCCAACTTGCACAATAGTGCATTATTATAACAGATGAGACAAAGCCTCCCACTGAACTCTGGATGAGACAGGTCATAAGCATACGTCAACAATGAAGCATGGTATCTCTGCAGTAAATAAAGTCGACTTCCCTTCTATTTAAAGGCAGGAACAGTTTTTCTGCAGTGGATAATTCCTGGTGTCATTGAACACTATGGCCTTTTGGTTATGGGGTTTTGGGTAGGACTTAGATTTATGGGCTCATTTGCCACTTGCACTGCAGCTTCACGGTTAGCGTTATGAAGCTACTGCAGAAAATTGATTCACCTGCATTTCTGTAGTTTCTGGGAGAAAAACCTTAGATAAGATTATAGCTGACAGCACTGCAGAAAGCGAAAGATCAGCCTGAAAACACAACAGAACAACTCATGTGATGCCAATTTTATGGAAAACAAATGAGCAAGTTGTTGATTAATTGTTTGGAGTCTGGTAGAAAAATGTTTTTGGATTTATTAAGTTGTGCTCCAACCCAAAGGATGCTGTTTAATTACAGAATCTTACAAAGTTAGCACTAATATCTGGGAGTAAGTTGTTTCCTGATGGTTTATAATTGTCTCAAATGATTACTTCCTTTTAGATCGCAATGCCTCAGCTCTCCAGATCAGTTATTATATTGATTGGTGTTGACATTATAATCAATTTTTTCTGCCTTCATTCTTTCATCAAAGAAAAGCTTTGGTAGAAGTTGTGTTGATGTGTGTGCTGCACAGATGGAAAGTAAAGTTGCCTTGTGATTATGATAAGAAGGGAAAATTGCAGCTATTGTTTATTAAGCTGACACTGTTTGTTTATATTATCTGTAGGTGTTTCTAAAATGGAAACAATTGATTATGGGTGAGGTTGTGATAAAAACTAGTGCAGAACACTTTCAGCCTATGATTAAGAACAAATCAGACACTTTGGAATCAAAGCTTTTTTCCTCAGAATGCAAATACATTTTTCTGTTCAAGTAAAACTGCACTCTTTTTATACATGGATTTTACAACTTTTAAACTTTCCAACCACACATTTCAGTGTTTTATTTGAACTTAATATGACAGAATAACACAAACTAGTGCATCATTGTGAAGTGGAAGGAAAGTGATCCATGTCTTTGTGAAACTCAATCTGAGAAACATGGTGTGCAGTTCTGTTCAGCTTATCCAAGTCAATATTCTGAAGAACCGCCTGCTGCTGCAGTTAGAGTTTCAAGGCCAGTAGGATGTGTCTCAACCAGTTTTGAAACTAGAGAGACCAGGGTTTTAACAATCTTTCTACATGTACACCCCAGCTCAAGCCTGCACTATGTGTAGAAGATCTGTAAAGTTAAAATTGACAAAATATTCTCCATTGATTTAGGTCAGGACTTTGCCTGGGCCATTCTAACACATTAGTATGCATTGGTCTGATCAGTTTCCCTGTTCCTGCTGAAGAAAAACAAAACCACTTCATGACATTGCCACCGTCCTCTTTCTCTGGTGTGTTCAGAGTGGTGTGCAGTTTATTTTTTGACCAAAAAGTTGTTTTATCTAATCTGACTAGGAGTACATCTTCCTCATGTAGCAGTTTCCCCTATATAGGCTATGGCTTACTGCCTTCTTTTTTCTGCTCTTACATAAAGACCAGGTTTGTGGCATCTATGATAAGAGTTGATAAGGGATAATCTGTCATCAGGACAGATCCTACCTGAGCTGGAGATCACTGCAGCAACTCCAAAGATATCATGGGCCCCTTGGCTGCTTCTCTGGTGAGTACCCTACCTTTCATGCTAGCTTAGGTGGAGATATTTACCATATTGGGGTTGCACATGGTAGCCCCAACATGGGGCGCAGTTGATGGCCCTGTTGCCTTGCAGCAAGAAGGTTTTAGTTTTTAATCTCTGCCTAGAGTCTTTCTGCATGGAGCTTGTATGTTCCTGTTACTCTGGCTTCTTCTCACAGTTCAAAAACATGACTTTTGACTTTTAGGCCAACTGTTTAATCAGAGTAAATTACTCTAAACAATTTAGGTCAACAGTTTACTCTAAATTGCTGTTATGAGTGTGTGCATGGTTGTTTATCCTGTGTGTCTATGTGTTGCCTTGCGATGGGCTGATGACTTGTCCAGTTTGCTCTCCACTTCTTGCCTAATGACTGATGAAGATGGACTCCAACCCTCCCATGACCCCACAAGGATAACTGGGTAATGATAAACTATGTCTAGGTAGGTTTGCAGTTGTACCAGATGTGTCTTTCCATTGTTGTCTGTTAGTTGCAATGTGAAAAAACATCAATATGTTTACAAGATTCTGGATTCAAACATATTTTAGGTACAGAGATTTGCAGGGTGAATGGAGTAGAAATACTAAACCATTTTATTTTGGTTTTTCTTCTTCTCTTGATGACAAACAGTTGGCAGTAGCTGAGCAGAGATGAATGATCTGCTACGCCTGAGTATGTTATAGAAGCTTACAGATACATTTCACCATGTTGTCCCTTCTGACATGTTTTTTGACTATCAGCTAGCAGGTTGTCTTTTGTCTCGTTTACCCTAGTTCTGTCAAAATCTGAAGGGCTTTTAAAAGTGTAATAAAGGCTGTGTCTCTGTCCATGAACATTTTGTCTTTGAGGTTATGCTCAGTTGCACTAAATAAGTCTCACAGAGACGACCAGGGGTTCAGATTAATCCTCACCAGGGCCGTTGACATGAAAATGTCTCGTATTTGTCAGTTGTTAAAGCCCAGAGAGATTGTGTCATCACTGTGGCAAAGTAATCTTTCTTCTTTTATTTAATACAACTGGCAGAGATGGGCCATCAAGTGACAGAGGCCCCTTTTACATGACAATGCCAGGACAGTAAAAAATCAAATGTTTTGTTGATTTTTGGCCTCTCACTTACACAGCAACAGCATTTCTGGCAGAACAAAAACACAAAAGGTTTGAGAATGAGTTTCAGAGAGGAACTTTTTAAGAATGTCTATAAGCATAAACTGAAAACCTTTGGAAACGGTAATGATGGTCATGTTATCTGTACATATGCACTCAGGTCCAGGGACAACAACAACGTTTTCATCTGGACATGGAGCATTTTTACTGTTATGTATATGTAATTAAAAAAAAGTTTTGTAAACAAGGCCTAAGTTGCCTTATATAAATTATTAAAGTAAGCTATGAGGTATGTTTTATTCATATAGCACCTCTCTCAGATAAACAAAGATAAGCAGATAAAACAAAATGACACAAACAACATCTAGTTAATTGGCTAAAAGCTTTTTTGTACAACAATGTCAAGATATTGATTCTTCCAGGTTTAACCTGTGAACTTCTAGTTTCTATAAATATTCCAAATTCCAACAGTGTCTCCTAAAATGACCGATACTTTCATTTAACCAGGAGCAGTAAGTTGTGTGTTGAACAGTGTTTTGTTTGAAAGGTGCTACAGAGCCTAAAATCAATCTGCATTGATTGTTGAAAGATGATACAAAACCATCAACGTTGCTGTGACTCACATCAGCATCAAACATGTCTGAGGACCTTTAAACAGCAGCCTGCCCTGGAATTCACCTTTCAATCAATGATTTGGGAGGCAAATAATCCAGGAAAAATGAAAGAGTAAAATATATGCAACACATCCATATTTTATGCATCTAGTGTAGGGTTTTATTTTCCAAAAGGATAAAAGAATAATGAAATGAAAACTACTAAAAGGTACAACAGTGAAGTATAAACAAAAACAATTAAATTAATGATGTCACAATTCATTGTGAATACTGAGAAACTCGAATTATGTTATGAGGAATCTGGAGTATGTCAATTAGCTTAAACTAACAGAATGAATGGGACATGAAGTATCTTAAGGAAAGATCTATAGTAACAGATTCCAGCGTGACTCTGTATGATCAAAACACATGGATTGTACTGAAGAGTTTAGTTGGTAAGCCCATTTCGCTCTAAATTAATTAAGAATTAGTTACACAAATCAACTGACTTGCTCTGTATTCCACATAACACCTAAAATGGTATTTGGAATACAGGCAGAACTTTATTATGTGGAAGCAATACCTTGTAACTTTTTAATTTTTAATAACACTTTGAGAATTGATTAATAATCTATTGATCAATTACCAATAATTACCAAAAATAAAGTTTTAACTTTTATATAATTTGTTTTTTTGTTGAAATTTTGTTGATAGAATGTCTCTCAATATTGAAATTTAAGTAACACAAATATTACAGTAAATCTATTGGTTTTATGACAGTTAACTGACTGAATCATCTAGGGTTTTAAATAATTACTTTGTCTTTAGGTCGCTGTCAGAAATAACCTGCAGCGACTTTACATGAAAACCTTTTAAGAAAAAGTAAAATGTTTGAACCACAAAAGTCTGGATTTGAGGGAGGAAAACAGATTAAAGCTTTCAGGGAATAAAATTGACCCCATGGCAGTTGTGGTTTTAGAAATCCATAAATATCTGAAGGATAGAAGAGGAAGTATTGAACTCATATCTGAAGCCACCAGGCTTTGTGGTCAGGAGTGATGTCCAGGGTTTCTGACAGTTATTCAAACCTTTTTTCTCTTAACATTTGCTCATTTGTCAGTCATATATTCTCTAGTTTTTGTACGTTTTGAAACAAGTTATCTTTTTTCTCTCATTTGTTAAATCACAAAATCTGAACCAATGAATGTTTACAGTGCTGCCAAAAAGATAATTGTCATAAAATATATGATTAACCCTCTCATTAAGTTATTTAAACATTATTTTATCAAATTGTTCTAGATCTAAATAGTAACACAGCCTGAATATTTGTGTAATATTGAGAGAATCAGGACTGTAAATATGTTTTAAAAACATGCAAAGAGCAAGAGACCTTTTTCCTAAAAAGACTCTGATTTTTGTACAACAATGTTGGCAACCTTTAGAGCCACTTCAAAGAATAACTGATCCCAACAATTATGATGCAACAGAGTTTTTCATGCAGAAACATAGCATGGCTCTGTGAAGGATGCATGCACAGAAATCAATGCATCTTTGTTCTAGAGGCACCACAGGGAGCTTTAGGACTTGAAAACAAAACAAAAAGGCATTCAAAAAGCCATGTATCTGATTTGGAGAGCACTCATGTGGAGATGATCACGTGAAGTTTGAATGGGCAAACAGACAAGCTTGTGCTGGTCCTGAATTATGATGAATTGTTGTTCATGCACAAAGGTCTTCCTTCCAAAGAGGTGCCAATCAAAATAATATATGTCACAGCATCTGAGAAAAGCCTTCTGCTGGTGCCTTGTAGCATTCAGTGATACGTGAGGAAATGACACAATGAGCCCCTCAGAATAGGAAAACAAAACCTGAGAGGGATGCAAGAAAGTTGACTGGCTTGGATCATTCTGGTTTGAGTGAACACCTGAAGGACAAGCCGTCTTTGGCCTATAGTACATTCTTTTTCCACACAGAAAAAAATCCTCATGATTTTAAAAATTTCGCACCATATACTATGCTGTAAAAAATAATTGTTGCATTCTTGTGCTGTTTTGCAAAGGATGCAACATGCAGAGGGTGTGATAGTTTCAATTTAACACTGTATATGTGAAAACAGATCTCCATAGAGATTGTTCAGTGTAAGATCATATATTTAAATGTGAAGATTTTTGACATACTGATTTAAATATTTGTCAGACATCTACAAAATGCAGAATACTTCCCATGACACACAGTCTTAGAATATGTCCAATTTTTCTCCAAAGAAGGAGCAGTCTGATGTCTGGCTGTGCAGAGAGCAGTGACATAAATCTGCTTAATGGCAAAATTAATGTGCAGATGACAGCTCATAGATAAACTGGCAACATGGGTAACACCAGACAAATATACATATATTAATATATAATGGTATTTGTGTTAAAATATTTTCTAAATGTTTTAACAAGTGAAACTTTGGAAATATGTCAGGTTCATATGGATGGCATTATGTAAAATCCCCCTCTCCAGCATGACTTCCATGTATGTATCCCTAAGCATGAAACACTTTCAGACATGAAAATGATTTGCACCAGGATGGGGCAGGACTGGTGGGACTCTCCACCTGCTTTAAAAATGAAAAATAAATATTTATGACTTTCAGATGTGAAGCTATGGGTTCATATGAGCCTAATTAGTGCTGCTGAATAGTGATTGCAAAGTTTCCACAGATGCATTGAAAAACAAAGAACAAATTAAGAGTTTGCTTTTTTTGTCAGAGTTAAAAAATTAACAGTAAAATTTTATAGTGAAATGAAGCAAACTTTCAAATGAACTGAAAGCACAGAGCAGGAAAGATTTTCCACTTCTTTTCTAAAGAATTTCATTTCCGTTTTTTCATTTATCCCAGCTGTTGAAAATCTATACTTAGCTTATATTATTTTCTGTCAACAGTCTAATTAGAACAGACAGCAACCATTAATGTGATTCCACGGTTTGATAAAGTGTGAAGGAGAAATTATCACATTTTTATTGAGTCCCTTTGAACTTTGGCTTCAAAGCAGATTACTGTGCGCCTTGTTGTGTGCTCAAAATTACAAAAAACAAGTCAAAAAGCACCAACAGACTAATGCTCAATCAAACCAAGAATTGGAAAACTAATGATGGCATTCTGGTTCAGAGATTCAGGAGCAGCAAGACAGTCTGCAGGAATGCTGTGATGTAGCTCCTATGCTATTTAAAGTTTAATTCAAGGAGGCATGATGCATTATGCAAAGTTTTACTTTCTGCTTGCTAATGTCACATTCAACCATTTGTGCCTTTCACAAAAGTTTGAAAAAGAAAACAGAGCTCTCAAAAGAGTACGAGTACAAAGTAAGTGAGATAAATTAACTTCAGATGCAGAAAAAAGCACATAAAATGTGATCTCCAATAACAGGTGTGACCTAAAATTGTTGGCACAGCAGCCGCTTGGAATCACAAAACTGACAAGGGATGCCTCTTAATCTACAATCCAGGTGCTCTCAACATGAAGCCATCAGAAATCATTTGTTTCCTCTGATGCCAAATTCAAGCAATTACTTATTTGCAAGAACAGATGAGCAGGAACAGGGTGAAATTTGAACATAAAAGCTTCAAATAATCCTTTCTCTCTGTTGCATGTCTGTCTTGTGCCTCCACAGGGTAGGACGATGCACAGTTCAAGTGAAAAATGTTTCACCAATTCATTAATTATTCAGCTAAAAACTGATTGACGACATCATTCAACTGTGCTACCCTGATGCCCAGTTGATCCCTAAATATAGCCACTCTACAAAACAAGAACAAATTACTGTGCTGACCAATTCATCTGCTAGTTGTGGAACTAAACAAACAGCCGTCTTTTGTATCTTCATCTCATGAACTGAGATGGGGTTCTGAAATTTGATTGGCTTTCCATTATGCCAGATGCTGATGAAGTTTAATGTTTATCCAATGACTTTACAGAGAGTGATAAAGACCCCTGCGATAATGACTGCTAGCTCTCACATGGATTCGCTTCCTGGCCCCCGGCCAATCACTGCATGTCTTCCCCTCTCTCTGCTTTTCTCTGTTCAGTCACTAATGAGTAAAGGCATCAAAACCCAACAGAAAATTATCATATGTAATTTATTGTGGATTGTTGTTGAAATAAATGTAATTAATTAAACTAAATATCAGATATCAGAATGGCATTTCACAACTCTGGAGCTGCAGCAATGAGAAGCTGGCAGCAACATGAATTTGGGATTTTTTACTGCAGAGAATCAGTCAAATTATACCACAGAAGAATGCTTCAGAAAAGTTTGTGATTGTTAGTAAAATACAAGTTGAGGCAGAACTTGGAAGGTGGAATATGTCAATGCACAAAACATACCAATAAAGCTACTAAGAAACAGCTGTGAATTAATAAATGAAAAGTCCTGGGTCTAGTCAAAGCCCATATATAATAGATATACCTCTGATATGCTGGAGTGACTTGAAACTGGCTCAAACATATCAAAGCTAAAAAAAAAATAAGGCTTGAGGCAAACTTTCCTCAGACTCATTGAAGTTTTTTTCAATCAAATTGAAAAAAACAAAAAAAACTTTTTTCTTGGCTATAAAACATGGATTTGTCTTTGTTTTGTTTCAATATATAAAGAAAAAAATATTTATTGTACAAATACCATTGAATCACTTTCTTTGGGGAGATAAAATAATAACATTAGAAATTGATATGTGAAGACATCTTCCTAAAAAAATCTTTGCTCTTCTATATTTTAGAAATATTCCACTATTTCATTTGCTTGTAAATGAGTCAGATGCTTCATGCCTCATATTTCTGTTGAGGATTAACCTGCTGTGATTGGAGTTACATCAACAAGCTGAGCCACTCAGAGGCAGAGAGGAATAAGATCACATTTCAGCAGCATCAGTTTTTTTAAAACAAAAAAAAGTTAGCATTCACACTTTCAACAATTTAACTTCCTTGTGAAATGATGCTGGAAGTGGTAATTGATTAAAGTTAATATTACATTTATAGTTGAATTTGTAGATGCATTAAACCAATAGAAAAACTAAAGTAACATTCAATTTAAAACTGGCCTATTTCTGGCAGGCACAACATAAAAATACATGATGCATTATATTTAAAAATATCAGGAATGGTGGAGGTGAATTAGATCATTTCAATAAAATATAAACATAAAGTGCCAAATCTACCTAAAGCTTTTAAAACACTGAAAATATTTATGGAAGCTTTCATCATTTATGCTTCAGACAAGCAGACAGAGAAAAGCTATTACTGGAGATTTTACACAAAAAAGGAGCTAAAATAAGACAGAAACAACAAATCTACAGATGCTGACTATCGAAACAACAAAGCACTCAACACAAGCAGAATTGTGTTTTAGGAGATTAGGTTTCGATCCATGCACCTTCAAAATATGTTTGAGAGATTTAGAGTTGCTCACTTATTTTAATGATTTAAATCCAGAGAAACTGACTGAGAAAAGAGGGTTTACTTTCTGCTGACACGCATGCAATAAATTAGCTAATTTGTCACTTCATAGGTTTACTGTCAGGCTTAAGAAAAACATAGTCTACATTTGTCATAATGTAACCCTGTTTCCACACATCAGAATAAGACAGCAAGCTTTGCTTTGACAATGGATTCAGCGGTTGGGGTCAGCAGACCTTCCGTTAAGGAAAGGGTTAATGGCTCTCGTTATCACTTTGGACAGTCTTTGTATTTGTGCACATCATGGTTGGACAGATGATGCTTGGTGACACCAGAACATTAAATTATGCTCATTTGCCTTGACATTTACCTTCATTTTAATAGAGGCTTTATTATATTAAATAGACTAACAATGGCTTTATTGTACACGACTAACTGACTACATTTAACTCGGCTCGGTGTGACGGCTTTCATAGTAAAACGTTGTGGAAAACAGCAACAGGAACAGGAAGTGCTCATGTTAATGTAGCTGATAATCTCTTGAAACATTTAAAGAATTTCATTTGTTGCTGCGCTTCTTCTGCTCCTTATAACCATGAGGATGTTTCACAGTTTGGTCACTGACTTGCACTATAAAGTTTTTTTTAATGATTAAATACTAGTCATAAAATTTTAAAAAAATGTTATGTAAGCATATTCGTCTGAGTGTAACATTTATTCCTCACCCTCTGAGTGCGTATTGCAAAAATTTGTCAAAGTTTCATCAGCATTATATTCCTAAATAATAAAAAAATCTAGAATTTAAATGCTAGTTAACTAAAAAGCAGCTGAAATTTCACTAATTTTCTTTATAATATTTTATTTATTTGTAGAGGAAAAATCTCTTGAGACTGTTATTTACAAGAGAGACCTGCTACATACATCACAAAAACAATTTAAAAAAAGTATTGGCTGTATGTACGCTTAAAATATTTGAAATATTTGAAAGTTATTACTCAGATTTTATTGGCTAAACAGTTTAACAGGGTATCATGCATTTAATGGAAAATTAATATGGATATTACTTTATACTTTGTCAACCTTTTACAAACATACACGTTGGCATGTTGTAAGTTTTTTCTTTTAGTTGTACTTAGGTGTGTGAAAGTGCATTAAGATGACAAATTTATTGCATAGGTCTCACCTCAATGTTCAATAATGTAGCAGCTGCTTGTTATAAAACTACCTGATATGGATTTGTATTTGTCCACATCAGATTTTTTCCACTCAATTTGCTTTTACACATTTATAGCACTTTAAATACATGGATAGAAAGGTTAAAAATTAGTTTATAATTTGAAAAATAAAAATTGTTTTGCTTTTGCTGAGATGAAAATTGGAAGCTAGCATGCATGCTTGAATGTCCTTATCCATAAAACTATGTTTTTCAGTTATTTAAAACTTGGTCCTTTGTGTTGCCTTAAAATGACACTTTTCACCTCAACATACCCTCTAAAAACCAAACCAGCATAATTTTTTGTTCAGCAACCCTAAAGTCAACCGAAAGGCACAACTTCAGTAAAGCACAACTTCAAATGGTTTCATTGTTCTGATGAACAAAGCAAATTATTTGAACCATTAATGCTTTAATTAATTAATTTTTTCTTTGTTATTCAGACAGCTCTGAATTAGGCTATTAAATGACACTGTGGACATGTAACTCTCTTCCCAACAACCAGATTCATTCAACAAACATTCTGACAATTTCTTATCAGAACCAGCATTAATTCCTTCAGTTATCTGAGCTGCAGCAGCTCATCTGTTGGACTGGACTCAGAGCCCGGCCCTCAGTCACCACATGGATCAATGAGCCTTGACCCTGTCACTGGTTCAGCATTATGCCTTCCTGGGACAACAATCATTAGAGACTGATGACTGCAGACAGGGAACACATCCCAAGGGCTGCAGCTTTAAAGACGCTCTGATCCACTCCTCTAACAATCACAATCTGGCCTTTGTCAAACTCGCTGAAACCCTTACACTTGCACATTTTACTTGATTTAAACACACCAACTTTGACCAAACTGTTTACTTGCTGTCTGGATATACCTTACCCACCTAGGTATTGTAATGTCATGTCTTATTGATAAGGAGCACCACAGATATCCTGCAGATTCCAAGGAACAATGCGGCCTGCAGAGAGGAGGAGGAGGGCAGCTATGCAGATCTCACACATCCTGGAAACAAACTGTTTGTACTTTTACCTTCAGGTCAGCGCTGCAGAGCTCTTTTTGTACAAACCAACCGCCACAAAGACTAATTTTACACATTTAGAAGAAAAATATAGAATATTAAAAATACGTACTCTCTAAATGTCCGTATTTACATTAAAGCAGAAGCAAACTCAAATTCCTTGTTTGTGTGCACAAACTTGGTCGAATAAAGCTGATACTGATTCTTTAATGACTATCTATATTGTACAGTAAAAAGCTTAGCATCCAAAATTTCACCATCCAACAAATCCTGCTCATAATGTCCAGTGTTTGATGTTCTAAAAGGCCCCACTGATTATTCATGGAAAGCTCTTATTTTTAGTACCGAACATTTTATAACCAAAGGATAAATTCGGAGTCTGCTCTTGCTTGTACAGTTTATTTTGCATTGCTTTGCAATGTTAAAGAGAAAAACACAAAGCAGAAACAGAAGTGACTTCACATTAATCTTCATTTGTCCCGTTTAGGGAGTCAGACTCCAGGTATTAAACATTATATGCCAGAGATTAAACAATGTACTGTGGGAGCCATTTTGAACAGTGTGTGTTCCTAACTGAGATAGAATGATTCAATATTTTTCTTGGAGTCTGAGATTGACTAATATGTTTGTCATGTTATATTTTCTTTGACAGTCATTTTCCACCATGAGAACAAAAATACATTGTTTTCTGATCTCCTTCAGTCCACATGCAGACCTCTTGGCTGTGAAATCCACATGAGTGGAAACAGCAGCTCAGCTTTCAGAAGTCTGAAGCTCAGCTTTGATGCTTTACAACCTCTGACTAAAAAGCAGCACTGAAACGCTGCATAAAAGTCTGTCTAATCCTGGACCAAATGTCATTTAAGCCCACAGGCTGAACAGCGCTGCCTCATACATGTTGCTGTCGCTCCATATTAATGTTCATTTTATTAACCATTTCCCCAAAATTCTTCCAGAAACATCTTTAATATGTTTTTATAATGCTGGTTCACATATATAACAGCAGAAAACATACAACACACTAAGAGGACTGTGGAAATGGGACATTAATCAAAATAGGGGAAGTAATACGTCTGTTATATCTGGGATATTGATTCATTTTCAATCTAATAACTCATATTTATTGCTTTTTGGTGATGGAATATTAGAAATGTTTGTTGCTTTTTGGTGTTCTTAGTATGGCATTTTTATGAACTAGGGATGCAACTTATCAATTAATGACTTAATCTGAAGTTGATTGATCTTATCGTTTGACAAAAAATGTTATATGAAGCAATTTTTTCTTGTATCTATAGGGTCAACTGTGTTTCCATAACATGAAGGGCTAGATTCTTTTTTTTATAAATCAGGAGAAATTTAAAAGTAGAAAAAAACAACCAAAAAATAAAATGCAGTTTCATTGCAACTGTGTAAGCTTTATTAAGCACTAACTGCATAAACATTTTTTATTTTTTTTTTCTCCCATTTTTAAACTTAAAGTACATTTTGCATCCCACACTGGACTCCATTGGGATCTTTTCACTTTCGTCTTCTGGGATGCCTCCGCCATGATTATTTCTTTTACAACAGTCAACTACAGCCACACTACCAACACTAAAAGAAAGTCGGACATTATCTGGTAATTAAATGTAATCATGTTTAATCTAATAAACCATTACTCAACAATAAATTGTTTTCCCTTTACAAACACATACAATACACAGCAATAAGACATGTTAAACACGTCAATGCTGATTTTGGCACAGGCAGTTTTTTTTTTTTTTAACATGTTGAACCCAGTTGCCAACTTTAAATTGCCACGGAGTGAGTGCAAAATCTCTCACAGAGAGACTTTGAGCTCTGGAAAGGAACCTTACACTCACCATTTTGAGGGAGCTCTAGCATGTTGACAAAATATTTATAAGTTTACATGTTAACTTTAATTGGAGATGTCCAAACCATTTGTGCTGGGAAGAACACAAAATGAATTATTCACTGAAATTGAGATAAAACATAAATGAAAATTTCCAGCAGCCTTGCTTCCAAAGTTTTAACACAGAACATGAATAGACAAATAGGGAGTGAAAAGCCTCAGAATAAATTAAAAGTGCCAGACTGAAAACTTTGAGACATGTAATCTTTAATTTAACTATATTTATTCATCAGAAAAAAATAAATAAAATTTTGAGAAATAATTGCTTTTGAAATTTCTACATTTTTTCTTAAAATTATTCAGATGTTTGTCAAAACTTCTGATTAGAAATCCAGGAGTTTGTTTTTTTTAGGCTACAAATATAACGAGACACAGAAGCTTGTTGCTTTTGGACTCCGGCAACAAGGCTGGACAAGGATCCAGAGTTATTTTGCCACCCCAAGCGGTGAACAGAATGTAAAATGAGGCATAAATATCTCAAACACTCAAAGTTAGAGAGCTGCAGCTCAAAGGAATGTTCAATTAAAGAAATTCTAGCTTACCCACAGTTGGTGCTACGCCATTTCTTAACCGGTTCCATAGGACCCAATTCTGAGTCACATCATTACTATAAAATGTCAACAGTGTACATTGTACTGGTAATTTAGTGCTACCAGTAAATTTGTTAAAACATTCTTCTAGAGTTGCCACAAAAATGGTATGCATCTATACAATAAAGTTGACAGATTTTGATTACTTTCTTTCAAGACATATTAATCCAATCCAAGTTGCCACAAATATTTCCAAGCCAAACTATTAAAACAAAAGTAGCATTTATTTTTTGTAACTATCTCCAAATCACCCTTTAAACTGGTTTACATCCAGGGAACAATCACTTGACTCTGTCTTATTGTTTAAGCGACTGAGCACAAATTCAATATGAGTCAGTTTTCTCCAAACATTCATGTCTTTCTTAAATTCTATTTATTTTATATCTGCATCCCATAAAGTGTTGAAAGTCTCCTTAAAGAAAGTAATTTCCGTCTAAGGTAATATAATTGCATACAAGCAGTCTATGAATATAATGTAATATTAGCAGTTAATGTGATAATGCTATTTATGAGTTGAAGTTCATCTTTATCTGGTTTAGATAAAATGGTAAATCTTAATGTTTGTGATGGTTAACTAATTGTTGTGGAAAGTGATGCATGTTGTTGTTTTTCTCCTCTGAAGCTTCTAGCATTACATTTAAATTATGGCTAAGATCGGATGTAGTGGCGAAAAGTGTCTTGCATTCAGACTTTTCTGTTTTACAGTTTAATATTTTTTCAATAAATTAATGCATAGAAAGGAATAGAATAAAGAATTAAAAGATAAAACAGTTGCCGTAAGTCAGCACTTGCTCATCAAAATGGATTAGTTGGTCGTTGTCAGTCTTGCAGTGTCAGCTTAAATGAATCTTAATTCAGGGGCGAGTTAAGTTAAGCTTGAAGACTTTGTTCTGATTTCCTCTGAGCTGCTAAGTGCATTCAGGTCTTACTTAATTCAGCATTCTTTTGTTTTCAGAGGAAAAATAAATTTTCAGAATGAGTCAGTGATCAAAGAAACTTTAGATTTAGTCAAAACCACAACTTTCTCTTTGTAAGAGAACATTCATACTTTCGTATTCTATAAAAAGAATCCTGAGTTTAGTGGGTATATCTTTAAATATGTTAATAAATAGAAATGTTTGCTGTATGAAAATGTTAAGTTCATAAATTATGAAAATCAGTCTAAATAAACATCAAGAAAAACCACAACAAAGCAGATTTTAAACTGTTTTTTTCCCTTCTAACAGGAAAATAAAAAATCTAGACATTTAAAATCAAATGTCTTTCACAATGAAACAGACATAACACGAACATATTCAGTTTAAAAAGTACAAGGATCCAAATGAATCCCTTGATGGTTGAGCAAATTTATTGTGACCTGAATTGTGATCGCTAAGCATTGACAAAACTAGTTGTAAAATCAAATTGATTTGATTAAACTGGCAGTGAATAAATCACAGAGTTGATTTTACTTGAACATAAAATATTAACTCAAAAGTTTTGCTAGAACTAATTAAAAGTTCATGCAAACCCATTTTTAGGGTCCATAGGAATGGCTGAGGTTTAAATTAATTCAGCATCATAAATTATTTCTGAGTTCTGGTTATTATTGTAGCTATTAAACTAACTAAATAAAGAACTTTCTCTGACTAACTTTCCAAAATGGGATCTATGATTGAGAAAGTAATGTAAAATAAAAAATAAAACAACAACCCTTCAGATTATACACTATGATAAGGAAGTGCTGGAGACACTAACTTTCTCCAAGGTAATCGTTGAAGCATAAATTTGTAAGCAGAGGTTTTACTAAACATACAAGGCGCTGCACCTTGCTTGCAGCCCAGCGTTTTCTTCCACAGATGTCTAACTTGCCTTTTTGTAAAGATTCATTTCTTGCCCTGCAGTCAAACAGTGTTTTTGTTTTTAGCTTATCCACATTAGCTGATATCTATTTGACAGCTCATCCGCTCCGTCCTATTACTGAAACCCTCAAGGGTTGAAGAAGCACAAACACCCATGACAGTTTCTTAACTTGAAAAACTAACTCTGACAAGACGGGGAAAACATAAGAGAGCCAGGCAGGAAAGTTAAGAGTAAAATGCCTATATAACCACACCTCCGATAAGCATGTTATTGTACTGAGGCCTCAGTGATGGAACTGGAAGGCATAGGAACCATCCAAGACCAGAGCTTTTTTCTTTTGCAGACACTGATCAGTTATGAAGCAAGGTGATGCTAAGGGACGTCTCTAAATTAAGATGTTAATCTTTTTATTAAAAAAAAAAACACAAAGAAAGTCTGCAAAGACATTTTTTTCTGTTTGTGCAAATAAATCCTAGGTGAGCTGTTCCTCAATTTAGGGTGGTTGTTAAAACTTTACACACCCTGGTTAAAAAGGTAGAGATTTATGCCAAGAAAATGAGACTCTGAAAAGTATTTTAAAAAATGTTCCTCGACACATATAATAATCTAGTTGCAAATGGTAAATGTGCACACCCTTAAATAAAACTTGACAGACTTTTGGATTCCTAGCAAGCAGTCAGTCTGTTTTGGTACCAATATCATATCTAATGTTGGGAAAAAGATTGTCCACAGCTCTCCTCAGGGGCTCCACAGGTGTTCTGACAGATTAAGACTTTGCCAGGACATTACTAAACTTTATTTCTTCCCCAGATGAAGTTTTTTCTTGATTTGTGTTCACAGTGATCCTGGAAATGAAATGCCAAAAACTCGCAGTCTTTCATTAGAGTCATTTCTATCAAGAATTTGCATTTTTTTAACATTTGACAAAAATATTAGTTATTTATATTACTGAGAATTTCTTGTTACATTTAAGCCCTAAATTATTCTTAAGCCTGACAAATTTAGGTTTAAATTTGTCATTTATTTTACCACAAATCTCTATTGCATGAGTATTAGTATTATTTATGATTTAGAGAGGGCCAACAAGAGTCCTGACTTATACCGAGCTCCACCAACAACTTGGATCTCATCACCAAAAATAACATTGTGAAAATACCAGTGAATTTAGAACTGCTTGGAAATTATAAGAAATGTTTGGTAGCTGCAATGCAGATAAAGATTTTTTAACGTATATGCTGTCATTATTTTTGGCATCCTTCTTCTAAGACCTTTCTACAGATTATTTTTCAACATTTGTAAACTTTCAGTAAACTATGGCCTTAAGAAAAAGCAATGGTCAGGAATATAATATAAAAACTGCTGAAATTTATTTCAGGTTAACCAGATTCACTATAATTCATGTTAGTTTGGATATAAAAGATGAAAAAAACTAAAATTAAATCAAGAGATGCAAAAAACAAAGTATTTGTCTGAATCTGTGCACATGCATGCAAGAAAGTTGCTGTACATTTCTTTATTTCTTACTTTTTTAGAATTTCCTCTTCATTGGAATGAATATGTTTGACACAATTTTGAAATTTGTGATGATCTTTTAAAAATTACAATCATGCTAGCAGTTTGACAGGGATGTGAAGACTTTTGAGACCGAATGTATGTTGAAGGAAAATAATTTTAAAAGTTATTTCCTACATCAAACCTCATGTAAATGGAAATGACAGTGAGGCAGCTGCAACACCCTTAATGAAACTAAAACCTTTATCCAGTGGTTCCAAAAGATTTTCTGTGCCCCCTATGGATTACAATAGAGAATGTGGTCCCAAAATTAGCTTTGCATTTTTAAATTTGAAATATCTGCCAATGGGAGCTTTTTTTAGACCAATAATTCTTGAATACTGACATAAATCCCATAGTGACCCATAACCTCTAATCTCAGAGGTTGAGAAATTTCCAAACCTAAATCCAAATGAAATTCTGCTGCAAGACATGAAAACTGACATTGACAGATGCTGTCCCTCTAAATTAGCTGAAATATAGCTGTTTTACAAAAAGGACAATGTGTAAAAATGTTTATATCCATGTGAAAAGATGGTAGAAACATGTAACGGCTACAGAAAGAGGCTCATAATGCATTGCCTCAGGAGGTTTAAACACAAATGAAACTTTTTATGTTCCGATTTATTAGAAAAAGAGGAAAAACATAAATTATTTTCCTTCCACTTCAAGATTATCCAGTATTTTATATCCCATAAAGTCAGGAAATACTACACAGAAGTTTGTGGTTGTAGTGTGAATAGTTATAGAAGACACTATAACTCTCTGGTATTTTCTGGGCGCTTCTCATAGATCTGACTGCTGACAGATTGATTGCACAAAGATAAATTTCACCATCGTGTTGTTTTTGTCCTTTTCACCCACGAATTCTGGAAACTTCAAAGCAGTAAACAGTGTATATGTTATCTCCATAGCTTATTGAAAAAACTACACAAATACACACTACTGCATAAGCAGGACCTGCTGGCTGCTGAAGATCAGAAGAGACACAACAAGCGTCTTACTTTCATTTTCACAAACAGACGTGGTCAGAAAAAGGTTAGGTGTCGACATCAGTTGATTGCTTTTTGACAGAAGCTTGCAACTGAAAATCCTGACTGCTAACCTAAGAGGTTGCCTGTGTGAATAATCGTGTAACGAGTTTCCTCCAACTTTGATTGACAGTTGTGATTAAAAGCTGGCAAAACTTTAGCTCTCAATGTCCTCACTTCTTGTCTTGTTAAACAGCTTTATTTGTTTGCACTTTTGAATTTTGTTTCATATGTGGAATTTTTAGTCTTTTTAGAAATTCTTAACTTTTCTTCATTCAGAAGTTATGAAATAATTTTTTTTCTGTATGGAAAGTTAACAGGAAAATGCCGCAAAAACAAAATCTGTTTTCCCCCCCTGATTTTGTTATATTTTGGTGACGCTGGACTAATATTCAATTCGACATAAGGACACCATTCTAAATTTTATACTAAGCTAAAAACAATTTAAAAAAAGAAGAGATCTTCTCTTCTGTTTTTCCCTCAACTTCTTCAAAGAGGTACATTTTCAGTCTTAATAACATGAACAAATTTCTAACTTTTCAGAAACCTAACCTAAACAGAAGTTTCATTCCAGCAGTCGGCTGCCTGCTCTTGCCTCATTGTATGAAAGTAATTGCAGATTTTTTCCCCCTCTTATCTTTGTCCTCTTTAATCATCACCAAACAACATGCCTTTCTGCACAAAGCGAATACCAATGCAGTAAAATATCATCCCTTAAATTGACATTCATGGGAGTCCCTGCTGCTGTGACCTTCTGTATGAATTAGATTGATTTCTCAATGTCAAAGTCAGAAACTGGAGAGCAAACAACCATAACGGCATAGATACCTCCATGCTGTTTCATGTTTTTATTGTAGATATTGCATATTAGCAAAATGCACAAATTATTATTTTTGTATGAATTCTGATGCAGCCTCTTTTCCGCCTCCTGCACAAGCTTAACCTGTAAAACAGCCTGAGGTTATTTAAGGACTGGGATGGAGGCAGAATTAGAGGCGGCACTGATGTGTAGCTTTTTTCAGTGTTCAAGGTATTGAGTCAAAACTTTTTTCTTTCAGCTTTATTCTAGAAGTTACGCTTTGTAAGCGGTGGGTTGCTGCTCATTTGTGAACAAAAAAACATCTGAGTCAATGTCTCATCAGCCTAACTGAAGCACTGATGGATTTTTCAGGTCAGTGAAGCAATCATTTGGGCAGTGAAGTATTATTTTTCATCTAGGACAACCCTCAGCCACATGTTATCTTCTTCACTTCAGATTTAACAATCACTGCAAATAAGTGATTTGCAGTGATTGCCCTGAAAAAAAGGCACATCTCCTTCAAAAGGAGGTTTTTCTAAAGTCAGTTTAATCCTGAGGGTCGTGCTTCGTCATGATCTGACGTCTCTTCATCACTGTAGTCTGCCTCCTCTTGCTCAGCTGGTTTGCCCTGAAAAATGCTTTTCAGGGCAAAGCATTTTTTATGTATGCAATGTTCAGGTTTGATAAAAAAAATCATACTTTTGTAGCTTACACTCAACGCCTTAAGATTTATTTGGTAACATAATACTGTATGTTGTTCTGCAAATGTGAACAGAAACGGAGTATTAAAAATAGAACATCAGTATGTGTGCAGAGCAAAATATTAATACAGGAAGCATCTTTGTCCCCTTCTCCACTTTGGGTCATTTCTGGAGGCTCACAGTTGAGCTTAACTGCACACTTCAACCCAGGAAGAAAAATCTTCAAAGTCCGGTTGCCTTTAAGTCTGTTAATGCAACACAATAAAGTTTTTTTTTTTCCATTTTTTTTTTTTCTCCGAAGAGTTTTTGCGGCGCTAGTGGCTCGTATTTTTTAGACAGTAGGCAGACAGGAAGGAGGGTGAGGAGAGGGGGGAAGACATGCGGAAAAGGTCGTCGGGACCAGGAGTCGAACCCGCAACGTCCGCGTTGAGGACTAAGGCCTCCAAACGTGGGGCGTGCTAACCCGCTGCGCCACCACAGCACGCCCCCACAATAAAGTTTTTATTTAATAAAAGTCGAGTCTAGCAAATCTCAATCTCGTTGTAATCTGTTGATGACAATGACAAATAAATCTTATCTTATCTTATCTAAAAAACAAACAATTTGTGAATCAAAATTATGTATCCTAACAAAAGTTAGTGAACCCTGCCAGGCCTGATCTAAACTTCTCTCAAGAGAACAAAGATCTGGGACTTGATCACTTTTTAAAATTCCATTTATTCCTAATTTGGTCCTAGTCTTTGGCTGTGTTCTCCCTGGAAACCTGACCTTAAATTCCCTTTCTGTGCACCACCAATCTTTAATTCCACAAGCATGCATTTTCATATCAACCATAGCAATAGCCTGTTGTAGGGCTGGTGGTGACATCTTAGGATTTTTGGAGACTTTTTTTAGAATCTCCTTTAAGACTTCAAAGCTGTTTCAAACTTTTTGCTGAATGCCTCAAACTGCTCTTTTACTCTTACGATGGTGTTCTTGCTGAGAAACAATTTCCTAATCATGTACGACTGAGGTGATACGCCCATGTGCAAATTTAACCAAAATTTGACATCTGCACAAAAACAATTCAAAAGGTCAGAATCTGCCTGTAGTCCGAGTCTATATTTATTCAGAAATTTCAATAATGAATCATTTTTAAAATGCTGCTCTACCCCAGAATAAAATGCGAGAACATTCAGCAGCAACACTTTCAAGGTTAACACCCACATGATTGTTGTTGGTTTTATTGATCAAATAAAAGGAACACAGCAGTGCTTGCTCTGGTATGGGGTCCCAACCTTTAGTAACCATGTGAATATAAACTGTAAATACGTTAAACAGATCTGGATGTTCAAACCAACTCACATCAAACTGATCTCATCAGGACTTCAGTTTCTGATCCAGTCTTTCACAGTCAGAGAATTGCTAGCAATGCTCTCTTACTAAGGCACCTTACATTGCTGTAATGAGCATACACTCCAAGATTGATGTTGCTACTCCCTTTATCATATTTATGCTGTCAGGCTATGTTGTTGAGAATTTAACAGAGAAACACAAACTGAGCAAAAATAGTTCTGCTTCAAACACAAGAATGGTTATAAAACTGTGCAGCTTGAAAAGTAATAAGCTTTCTTATATAAGTCATTTCAATAAGTTGCCTTCTTACTGTCGTAGTCTAATGTGATTCCTATAAATCCATCTACGCTATATAAAAAGGCAACCAATCAGAGCAAGTCAGGGGGCTCTAATAGATGTAAACCACAGCTTGTGACCATGCTGTGCTCCACCCCCTCCTGGGCATATGCTCCGTCACTCAAACTCTAAATCTGCACCAGAAACCTGGCGATGGCAAAAAAGAATACCAGAGGAGGGAGAAGAAAATGTCTCTTTCTTAACAGCTGACATTAAATAGCTGTAAAAAAAATAGGAGAAAGATGGTGAAAAGAGCAGCATAGCGAGGCATCTTAAAATAAGCTGAAAACCACAAGAGATCAAGGAATAGTGAACATCTGTGAAATGGAAGAAAACTGCTCCTGAAGGGACTAAAGAGTAATGAGCTCGTTTACACCATTTACAAATTACCATCACATTTTTTCTTTAGTTTTAATCTTTTACAGATCAAATTATTTTTCCATTGCTGTGTAATACCGCTTCTACTCTGAGATCATATCTTAAGCCCTAAACACACAACTTATTGACGGATCACCAGCTAAATATGGAAGAAGAAGCCACTGGGTGATTTTCTGTGTAATACTTCATTTCAGGCTGAGTGATTTATTGCTTTGTTTTTTTGTGTTGACCATTTTTGCACCATGTTGCTATGCTACACAGCTGTTGTGGTTCATGACGTTTGTCCCTCCACACGGAGAGAAGAAATAGAAAAAGTTTTGGCGCATCTGAAATATTGTACATTTATGAAGAGCTCTTCCTGAGCAGCTTAAGACAATTAATAATGATAATAAAATATATAATAATTCAAATATGTACATTTTTTATAATGGTTGCTTGTTAATGTTAAAATATTCACCACATGTATTCAATTGATTTCAGTCTTTTAGCAATACAAGTGATTTATACAAGTGACAAGTGACATACCTCTGTGTGCATCTATGATGCACACAGAGGTATAAACAAAAGGCTGTAGCTTTCAGCACATTTACGAGGAAGGCAGAAGTCTTCTGGGTCTAATGCATAATGAAGCTACACTGTTTTTACAATCTGCTGGTTCAGCTACACAAATGTTGCTGATCTTAAGTGGAACAAATGAAGATGTCAGTATTGGTTTTTGTTTGCTTCTGCAACATTTTGGTGGTTTTGCAAATGTCTGTTTTGCTTCTGGATCTTAAAAACTTTAATTTCAGAAACCTATTTATGCTGATTTTTCACCAGATTATTTTATTCTAACAATTTTAATTGTCCAAAATGATCAGGAGATTTTCCTGCTCTATATCTCACACGATAAGCGTGATCTAAACTGCTTGGAGAGACGGGACTGCTCCGATCTAAAATCTCATCTGAGATATTCAACATGTTGAATTGTCTTGAGCCAGTGTCACAGAGTTTTGGGTGTCCCCCGAGGACAAACAAGAATGCATCCTGATGAATGTGACATTCAGTCAATCAGATGGTGAGGTTACGAATCTAAAATACAGAAGATAACATAACTCCCATGGCGCACCAGAAAGTCCCATTGACATCAGATTTCTGTTTTGGGTCGTTTTTTTTCTCTGTTAAAAATAGTCCACAAAGTATCGCCGTTACCTTTTTCCCAGTCGGCCATATTTGTTTACTCTGACCAAAACGTCTACTGCAGTGTTTGCAAACCTGGTCAAAAACTACAGGAAACGTCTGATGTCTGGAGTTTAAAATGAATGTTTCTGCAATAATTATATTCCTATTGTATCATAAATTATTTCATTCAATAAAATGCCAATTATTTAAAAATCATGATTTTCTGGAATGTTTTTTAGATTCTGTCTCTCACTATTGGGATGATGAACATTACAGACCTCTCCATTCTTTGTAAGTGGGGAAACTTGAAAACTTGGTGGAATACTGAATGCTTATTTTTCCCTCTACTGTTCAAGTCCAATATTACGCTAAAAGTTGCCTTATATTAACATCATGTTGAAATATTTACTCTTCTACTGTTGGATGTTTTCTCTGTAGTCAAAAAAAGCTGATGCACAATTCATAAAAAAAACTGAGCTGTATTTAGTAGTTACACTACTAAGGTCAATTTAATAGGAGCTCTACAGAAATAAGTTTAACTCTTTACATTTACAGAGTTAATTTTTCCTCGTTTGTACCAGAGAAAACCTTGATCTTTCATACTATAACCCTTACTCATTTTTCCCACACATTAAATTCAGTCAATTTATCAACAGACCATTTCAGTTTGAAATGCTTAAAGCAGACAAAGATTTTTTACTTCATGTAAACCTTGGTGTTTGATGGCAGCAGGAAATGATCAACTACATAATTAAAGGTTGCCATCATTGAAACAATAAACAGGAAAGGTTTTCTCTAATTCATGTAATCAGTAAGGCATCTTGTTTTTTTAAGCACATTTAAAGAGACTGCTGCTGTGGATTACCAAGAACCAGAGTGAGCAGAATTTTGCTTTAGTTCATGCAAGAATCTGAAGAAAATTAGGTCAGAAATCAATTTAGCGTACCAAAAGGTCTGTGAAAATCCTAAAAATAAATTATATAAATATAAATAACTATATGATTATTCCAGTGTAGCTGTGGCTGGTTGAGGCTGTAACTACTGGAAATCACTGGGGAAAATCTGCGTGAGACCTTCACTTGTAGGTTTTGATTCTTACATTGAATTAATTATTTAACATCATTACGCAATATGTATATCCTCAGGCTGATACAAGAAACACTCCAAATAGAAAACCGCTGTTAGGTATAAGTATCTGTATGCACAGTGTAATGGATTGTGCTGTATGCTTTGTGCATGAGTGGTTTTGTAATTTTGTTTGCTTTTACTGCAGTTTTTAAACTAATGCAAGCATGCGACAGAGGCGTCAAGCGAGGCATTATTAATTATTTCCCTCTAAGTTCACAAGTACATGAAATTGCTGTTTGGAAACTGCCGGTATTTTCAGATACTGATTGGGAAAAAGTTCCATGTTTAGACAAAATCACAGACACATTGAGTCTGCTGTAGTTGTCATGCCAGGCCACTGTATGGCGCTGTGATTTTAGCATGTTGTCAAAACACACACAAGCTTTTGACCCTAGGCTTCCACCCCATTTAGAAAATAGCAGCATACATTCTGTATCAGGAGTTACTTTAAACTGGTTAAGTAGCACACAAAGCACAACGCTATCTTCCATTGTTTTTGTTGACATCTGTCCATCCATGTGCAGAACAAACCCTGCCGTCAGCACATGTTCACTTTCACACCTGCAGAGTACCTCACACCTCTGTGAGGGGTGTTCATGAAAACTTTCACTCTGGCACCTCATTTCAAAAAGTGCTGAAGTCAGAGATTCTGATCACTAGAGATGTGTAAACAAGCGACTGGATTGTAACAAAAATATTACGCTTCCACCGAAAATCAGCTCCGTCTAACCAGGGCCTAAATGATATTCTATAATTTAAATTTAAGTTGATCAAACAATAAAAATAAGAATAAAAGTTTTCTTTGTAGCTGCTAAGTCGTTTTCACTATCCGGTTGTCAAAGCGACCCATTTAGGGGTTCTAGGGTACCGGAAAATTGACAGTTTCATTGGTTTAGATACGGATTGTTCAAAAGACAGAAACCACTTCTCATCACTCAGTCCTTTAGAACACAGAGCTGACAACTGGTGCCCTATGGGCCACAGTAACCAAACAATAGAACATGAGTCAGTGTTACTTTTAACAGCGCTCATGCTTCCAGCGCGGGTAGAATCAGCTAAAAAGTAATAGGTTTTGTTTAAGCATTTATTAATGTCCCAAATCTCCGTCTTGAGGTATTGACACCATATTTCAAACGGCTGAGGATGAGTTCTGTTTTCCACTGTACAGACCACAGACACTGCAGGGAAAAGTGGGTGACTTTACAGGAAAATCCTTCTGCATAATATATTGTGACCCGTTTTTGCAAAACAGAGTTTTCTTTTTTTTATGCTTATTTGATAAAATGGGGCTGATTTTTAATCTCCAAGCTGTTGCCAGTAACAAAGCCTTGGCAGCTGAGATTATGATACAGATGGTGTTTGACAATAAACAGCAGCCTAACCATAATACTTTTTATACTCTTATCTGTTAGTAGGACTTATTATGCAAGTGATTTTTTTCGAGAGCTTTTACTTTTAATTGGGCTATTTCAGTTCCCACAGTAATACTTAAAAGACTTTATGTCTGGCTTGTGTTAATGAAAAAAGGAAGCCGGCAAATTAACTCATTAGGTATTGAATCAGACAAACTCCCAAATAAGGGATGTCCAAAGTGCGACCTGGGAGCCTTTTGATGCCCTTGGTCTGATTTTGTGTGACTGCAACTCAAACTGCAAATTGTGTGGATGAAGACTTTTAATTTTAATTGGGAGAAAAATATTACTGACAAATTAAAATCTTGTATAAATGGAAAATATAAGGTACAGCAAAAGGTGTTCATCTTTTAGTAATCAGACTTTTTAAACCATTCTCATTAATTTAATAACAGGGTCAGATCTAAACTGAGATGCTTTTAGTTCATGTATTAAACACAGCAACCATTTTCAAAGAGTTACCAAAATGTTGTTCATACTGTTGAAAATATTCTGAGGAAATATCTCCTCAGCCCCAGCGACGACATTTTTTTCTTCAATTTACCCCAAAACAATTTGCAAATTGGGTGTTATTTTTGCTCTTTATTGCCTGAATTTATATAAAATTGTACAAAAAATATATATTACTTGTGTTGCAGTTATCAATCAGACATTAAATTACAATATCTCCCAGTCAATAAGTCACAATTTTTTTCCCATAGTTTGGCTGGTCATGCTACATGTAGTCAGAATTCGATCATTCAATAAAAAGTTATTTTTCTGCTATAAAACTTTCCTGATCATTGAATCCTAAACTAAGTCCTAAATATTTCTTGATTATCATATTGATGGGGGAGATTTTCAGGAGGCTTTGGCTCCCTGATAAACTAAAGAAATCCATCATGTGAAAAATGCTGATACAACTTTAGTTAGAACAGCTGTCCTCTGCATTTACAGCACACACTGCAGTGTCTTTGCTAAGTTCAGTGAGGCATTAGTCATAAACTTCCAAGAAATAATCTAAAAAACTACAGATAAAACTACAGAGGAAATGCTGACAATGTTCGTATTTTCCAGAGGAAATCCATTAGAATATCACTAAGTGAATTTGTGTGATGAATGAATTATTAATAACAAAGAGGTTATTGCTGATTGTTTCTTTCTTTGCAGAAATTAATTGTAGTTTGCATTTGGGAACTCTGCCCAGCAGGTACAAACCGGCAAGCTGCCAAAACCTGGTACAACATGGATTCACATTGCCTGTTAAACGAGTCAAACTGCATCCACTTCCCCTTTTCCAAAACAGCTGAAGACATCTGAGTTATTTTTCTGCGGTGATGTTCATTACATGGAGTGTGAGTGGACTGTGCTACTGGAACAGAGAAAGTATCCGTGGCGTCACAAGTAATAAAAGAGAACAACAAAGGACAAACACGAAAAACTGCAGAAGATGGGAAACGGAAACTTTTATGGGGATTTATTTTATGAGAGTCTGGAATGGACCAATAACATACATGTCAGGCTGGATAAAAAAAAGATTAAGTTATTTTAACTTGAACCCATAAACATTTCCTGACAAATATCTGACATCAGACCATAATTTTCTGTGACTGAATAAAAGCTGGGACACAGATGGCAGCCAACAGGGAAGATTAATTTATTATAATCTGACAGCTGCTTTACAGGCTGTCATGACTGATGATTGTCCTTTAAAAGATAACAGTCAGGAAATCAGTCATGCATAAGCCTGATGTGACAAAACTTAGGTTGTGGATCAGGTGAGAAGATTATGCTGAAATGTTAAAACACTTCATAATGTCTCCTTTACATTTAGGATCCTGTAAAAAAAGAACAACTAAATAGCATTTTCTGGTTCAATAAAGACATACGACAAAAGCAGTATAGCAAACAGTGCGGTAACATTTTAGGTCAAGTCAACAATAAAGACATTAAAAGGTCCAACAACAAAAATAGATTTTAAAGGTTTAGATGTGAAGGTCAAAGTAAAAGGTTAGTCTTCATGGTAGAGAGCGATATCCATCGAATGGGGAAAAGAGTCAGGCAATTTTGTTTTATAACGGTGCTTCAAACGGTGCTATAAACTTCAAATCATGCTTTCTTAGTAACTCAGCACTCTTTCCTTTGTCACGGTACCTTTCCCAGCGTATGGCATTTGGGTTCAGGTCGTCTAACGTCTCTGTGCTTTGCAGGTGCAACATTTTTAGCTCCCCTATGACTTTCTGAATTGGGTTGTCAAATTTGGACTCCCATTACCAAATACTCAAAAAAATCCTCAAGATTATCGCATCATTACCAGGTACTCAAGCAAAAGTATTTATACATCTTGTTGATTACATTATTTCCAGTTTCATTTCACAAATACAATTTGAAAAGTGTAGCATGAAATTCAATTCAACCCATGCTCCCTTCTGCTGTAAATATTTTAGATATTTATTTTTCTTCTGGGATTGGTTTGGACATGTGTCCAGTCAGCCGTCTTCCCCATGACTGTGAACCAGAGAGAGACAATTTAAAGGTTCTGGAAAACTCTACAGGTATTCTGTGTTAATTAACTGATTAGGTTCTAATCATCAAAATTACTAGAAACAAAGGCTTGGGATATACATGGGAATTTCATTTTCATGCAATATTCAATTTGTTTTAAATGTACTAGTACTTCTGTTAAAGAAAGAAAACAGAAAAATACTAAATCACAGGAGAACTGACAGCAGAAGAGTTTGACTTCCATACTCATCCTTTCACAAATGATGTAATCCTGGGTTCATTAAACTTGTCACTCACAAAAAGCTGCAGAGAATCAGGTCGGTTCAGAGATTGCATCAGTGAAGTTCCTCAGACAGCAGCTTCAATGATTACCAACAACAACACAGAGCAAGTTGGGATCATGGCCCATTAACACATATTGGACCATTTGCGTCAACTGTGTTGGAACTAAAACTGGCATGACACGGGCCAGACGGGACCAGGACACTCCTGACATAAACCATTGGGTTGGCAGGAACATGTGCCAACAAACTGTCACTTAAAAACGTCCAATAATTCATAGCTGCTTCTCTTAGATTGTTTAGTGATGTGTTGCAATAGATCACTTGAGAAAAATACAGGCTCCAACACCCAGGGAAATTTAGATGTTTTATTTTCAGTGTTTTGACATCCAGACTTAACCCTGCTCAAATAGAAAATGTCAGCATTATTATTATTTTAGGATGGATGTATTTGTATTCTTCAGTGGCAAGATTTTGTTGCTCTACTCTTTACCTCAACAGAATCCTAAAGCTGTTCTCTTGGGTCAGAGTTGGGCAACGTGTTTGACCAAGTTTCCTGTTTCAGTAAGCTTTGTTTGTTTTAATATTGCCATCAGAGTGAAACTGTCCTTTTTCTGAAATAAAAACCAAGTCAGCCAGTTTGTTACTTCACCATTTCTAAATACAATCTCCACTACATCTCCTGAAAAGTCTTCATCTGATTCATTTGAGTTGAGCAAATTTACTTTTGTCTTTCATCCAAAGGAAATGCTTCAGATCTTATGAAGACATTTTCCTTATATCTTAAGAAAATGTGATTTTTTTCTGCAGAAAAAGCAAGAGGGATTATTTTAATAGTTGTCAGTGAAATATGTTTTCATAAAGTGCGACTGACCTTCGTAGTGTTTGAGCAATAAATCAGAGCCTTATTTCTATTCCCTCTTTCCCAGTAACATACTATCAATGAATCAGTTCAAAAGGTCAGTCGGAGCAGTTTAGATTGAAGGTGGTACACATTTGCGGTGAATAATGCTACAAGTGTAATTCCACCGAATTTTGGTTGATCATTATTATTTCCTTTTCATCTTCCATCTTTTTGAAGTTTCACAATAAGATTTCTTTTGCCACAGGAAATAGTTTTTCATCTAGAGGCATAATGGGAACTTGCAGATAGATATAGACCATATGTTTCAAAAGTGGAAAAGTTCAAGGCCAGAATGAATAGATTTTCTGTGCAAAAAAACATAAAATTTTTCTTTCTGTGTAAATCTCAGGAACAAATTGAGCGTATAAATGAGCCAGCGAGAACGTGAATGCACAGAATCACAGGCAAGTCAAGAGATTTCTATAGAACAAAAAAAAAATGAAACTGCATGTTTCAAAACTGTTTAATGTTGTGGCAGCATTTCATATTATTTCTTTGCAATAAGCAAGGCTATATGAAAAATAATTAATAAATTACATCTAATTACCAAGATGCTAACATGCTTAATTGAGGATAACGCTCTCATATTAAAATTTATGTCATAGGTTAATCAAAAGCCAGTAAGAGGGAGCAAAGACAGACAAAAAAACCATAAATGAAAAAGGACTCCCAGGTAATAATAGGGATATATTTTTGAAATAATATTTTACTCCAAATAGTAAAATTGTTAATTTCAGTGCAATGTTCTGATAAATCAAATGTGGCAGCATAAGATGATTACAGAAAATATGTTGGATTACAATAAGCTCTGTTCAAATTCAACAAAAAATCCAAATCCCTTTTTTAAGTAAAGGGCTGAAAGGAAACAAGTGTCAGTTTAACTCCTTCACTGCAAAACCAGATTAACATTAAAATAAATACGAAAAAATATGAAAAAGAAATTCAAATAATTAAAAAGAGTTTGTTGTTTTGTATGAAGAAAGATATGCACAAAGAAATGACTGTTTAATAATTAAAAGTTGTAAGTAATATATATAGGCTGGTACTTTTTAATCAACAACAACTCTTTCTCATAATCTGATATTAAATCAGTCTTAATATTTAGGATTACCAAAACTCCATTAAGTCCTAAACGTAGCCAAATTTGGAGTACCGTAATTCTGCCACACTTCGCGCTATCTGAGAAATTTAAAGGGTTTCTGAAAGGGGAGATGATGCACTTTCCAGCCAATGTCGGGTTATTACGGTCATTTCACCCTCGTCATAGCAGGGAATTAAATTAATCTGAGGGGTAGTTGCAAAAATAACTTGCTACATATTGAAAGTTCCAGGTGTTATTGATAAATGGGCAAATATATTTACTCACAGGACATTTAAATAACTGCGTACAATTAAAATAAGCAAAATATCCAGGCAGAGATTTTACATTTGGGACATAAAAGGTTAATAACTCTGGGAAAGCCCAGGCAATGATATCACAGCTTGTAAGTGTTTGACAGGTTAATTCGCAACATTTGAGTTTAACTGATTTATGTTGAAGCAACACCTTAAACACAATGCTCCCTTTTGTGACATCAAGGAGGAATTTAAAGGAATCAGCTAAAATATCAAGACAGGATTTGTGGACCTCCACAGGGTTCATTTGATTCATCCTGAAACAGTCCAGATCCTTAAGAGTCTCTTGTTCATCTGTCACATTTACACACGAGTCTAAACACCCTGAGAAATTCCAGCTATCAGACTGTTTACAAAGGAGACTGCTTCCGTATCCCATAGATGAATGTGTTTAGGTGCAGAACATAGGCATGAAGACTGGAACAAAAGCCAAAGACCTTGAGAGGATTCTGCCTGAGGCTGAGCGTCATGTACCGATCAGAAAGAACAAACCCTTAAAACCAATGTAGTGAGCTAGACTGCAGTTTGCAGAAATGCTGCCTAATTCCAATCATTTCATTTGGAGAAAAAAAGGGTTCAAGAACATCATCCAACTTGTGAAATATGTGGATGTTGGCATCATTTTATGTGGATGTTTCTCTGCAGAATGGACTGATGTACCACAAAATATGGACTATGTGACATTTAAGTGACATAGTCATCATTCAATTCATTAATCAATATACTGCGCTTATATAAAAGCCATTATTCATTAGGAAAAAAGCCGTTTGGCAGTCAGTGTGAAACTACAACCTTCAAGTTCGGAACAAAACTCACCGCAGTTCTCCTCATCTGCCTGGTTTCCACAGTCATCAATGCCGTTGCAGTGCAGGAGCTGCGGGAGGCAGACTGTCAGATTGCCACAGGGAAAATATCCAAGTGGGCATGTACCCTTCTCCTCTGTGGTATTGAGTGCTGTAATCAAAACAGAAAGTCACAAAAATATGACTTGAATCAAAGCTTTCACAAAATGTTTTAATAAAATGCTCTAAAGATTCTTTCCTAAAAAATGTTTATGTAGAGCAGGGGTGTCAAACTCCAGTCCTCGAGGGCCGCTGTCCTGCAACTTTTAGATTTGCCTCTGCTGCACCACACCTGAATAGAATAATTAGGTCATTAGCAAGGCTCTGGAGAACTGATCTACACAAGGAGGAGGTAATTAAGCCATTTCATTCCAGCTTTTTGTACCTGTGACACATCTAAAAACTGCAGGACAGCGGCCCTCGAGGACTGGAGTTTGACACCTGTGATGTAGAGGAACCGAAATGCTCAGTTTCATGTAGCTCTTGTCAAGCTACTGTGTTTTTTCTTATAGTTTGTCTGGCCAAGCTGTTGTACATGCTGCAAAAAGAAGTAAAAGTCTGACAAATGCATGTAGGGCTGAAGCAATTATCTGGATTAATTGTGATTAATCAAAGATTGAAATAATTGTCAACTAGTGAAGTAATCAATAACTCTGGCGTTTGAAGACTCAAAAGGCCACTTCTTGAAAGAACGCACTCACAGCCGCAAATAAATTAAAACTGAACCAAAAATATATACATTTTGCATTTAAGATGAAAAAGCTTCTGTCTGTAAATATGTTCCACCCAAAACACCTCAAGTGGCAATTTTAGCTTCAACCAGTTCTGTACAAAAAAGAAAAATCTATTAAGCACCCTTTGATATCAAATGATTAATCAAAACAGTAGTCAACAGATGAACTATCTACTATCTGTTAAATCTATAAAGCAACTGCAATGGCCATCTTCATGGTCATGAAATGTAATATTTTAGAGGTTGTTCTGTGAATTTTATGCAGCTACTGCCATGAAAAACCAGAGATAACAGAAAATTGAGTAAAGATTGACAACAATGAAACTGCACTTTCAAAAACGTTCAGCAACGGCTGCAATAAATTAAAAGGCTTCGTCAATGACAGATAAATCATCTCCTCCAGTAGTGACTCATAGTCTCTGCTTTTTCTGCTTTCTCAATCAATCTGTTCTGTTTATGGTTAAAAGCAAAGAAAATTTATACAACCCAACATTAACAATAAAACATGAACTGTTGATTACTTTTAATGAAAGTGTGAAATAGCTCTGCTGAAGAAATATTTCAGAATACAGTACTTGATTAACTCTTTACCTGGATTAGCTAACAATTAGATGAAAAATTATAAAAAACTTTGTAAAATGCCCCTCCAGCAGTTGGCTTGAAGTACATTCTGGTTAATTAGTACATCCTCACATAAACAGCAGCATAATCACGTAATTTTATTTTAGCCCATGTCTCTCGTGACTGTGAGTGAAAATTAAGTGTTGCTGAGGTTCTGCAAATGAATAAGCTCTAAGCTTGAAGTTTAGAAATGTCTTGATGCAGAACAGATTATGAGCTACAGAGAGAAGAAATCAGTTTTTTTATGATAATCCAAATGGGTCTAAGATCCATAACCAGCCAATTTTTTAAACCAGTTATTAATTTGAAGTATTAAGGTTGATCTGCTGCGTGCGTAAGAGATTGTTTGCACCCAGCGCTAAGAAGTATTCTGATAGATCTGATTATAAAAGAGGGGATTTTTAAGAAGCTCTTTTTATATTTTAAGAATATCTCTGCAGCACAGAGATATTATACATTTCTGTGCTGCAGAGATGTATGTGTCCTATAAAAGGATTTGTCCTTTTATAGGACACATACATATATCCTTATATAGGATATATGATGATATTACTATGTCCTTATTTATCCTAGAAATATTGTATCACCAGTGCAGTTTAAGTCAGAAAGTTATGTAAATAAAAATTATAATTCTGGAAGCATAATTACATTAACTAATTTCATTTTTTTTGTTTGTTTGCCAGAGGACTTATTGTACATCTTTCATTGGCTTCCTAAGTTTCAATCAACACAAAGTACTAATATATGTGCTTAAATATGACTATTTTTATATAAATCTGTCCATAAGAAGGGCTGAATGTTCAAAGACAGGCAGGGCCTGAGGCTATCTGCTTAGCAATTAGCAGATAGCTAATCAGCTTGGTTAATACTCAAGCTAGGTACTTCATCCAACCTGTTGATCCAGTACAGGATGGGAAGGTCTAAATAATAATTATTTAATTTCTTTTTGGAATCAAGAAAGTAGTTTAGAATTTGAACTGCAAATTCAAAAATAATTTGAATGTGCATAATTCTGATGATTGTTTTGCTAAGGTCAAGAGAAAACCCAAACTGTTGCCTTGACATGAAAATAAATTATTAACTTAGTTGGAATGATTACAAACTGAAAACTTTTACATCATAAACCTGCCAAGCAGGAAACAAGATCAGATCACACCTTCAAGCTGAAACTGAAATGTATCAGTTCAAACAAAAAATGCTAAGTGTTCCCTGTTTGGTCACTAGGTGGGGCTGGAGGCTCCAGTGTATCAGGGGAAACAAATAGCAGGCAGAAGGGGAGACAAGTTTTGACCGCTGTCCGTGTTGTTGCAGTGTAATCTGAAGTAATTTTGAGGTACTTTGCAGTAATTGGGTTTTTGCACCAAATTTTGAATCTGCAAACCAACAAAACCCTTGGGACTGAGTATTACATGTCAAAACAGGTACAACGTTAGCTATGGAGCAACACTTCACTAGTACAGCGCTATTAGACTGACTAGTTCATCAAGCATTCCCAAATTTTTAACTCGATTGAAAAATGTCCATTGCTTCGTTCCTGTTGATCGGTATGGGTCAGGGCGCCATTTTATAGTCGAGGAACTCAGGATAATGTTTCCACCACCAGACTTTCACCGGGCAGGAGGGGGTTAAACCCAAACGCCTAGTGCTGCGTCATGTTAGCGCGATGACAAACGTGACGCACCAGCGTGTCTTTTCTTTATCGAAAACAGGAATTTAGTTCTGTTCACCTATCAATGTGACTGTGCTGTAACACCAGTAGCTCCACCCTAACCATGACCTGAAACTGAAGGCAACCCAGGGATGGTGGGGTACGGGTCGGTTGTGGGCCCGCTTTTACATCACAAGCAGACAAAAAACCCCAAAGAAACAAACAAACAAAAAACATACCAATCTACATCCATCTGTGCCGTAGCACTCAGTGAAAACAAGACATAGGCTTAAAAGGAAACTATGAACCAATACACACTCTATTAATACTACTAAAACAGTGTATTAATCAAGAATTATTTCTGAATCTTGTTAAATCTTTTGTCAAAGGTAAGCCAAATATAAACATGTGTTTGAGTCTATAAATATAACCTTAAAGTGTGGATAAATTTATAAAAAGACTTATTATTTAGGATCATATTTTGGTTTTAAGGGCATCATTTCAGAATCAGCATGTCCACAGCCAGAAGCTTGCAAGTAGGATGATAAATGAATAATGTTGCACAATAAAGTAATGACTACTTCTACGCTTCAATTATCTAAACAAGATGTGTTCTGGATTTTGCTATGTTTTCATAAATAAGTTATGACATAACATATACAGCTTTGGACTCAAAAAGCCAGCTTCCTGGATTGAGGCACTGCAACCACATCTACTTGTTCACATAAGTAGCAGCGGGGGTTTCTGTGAAAAGACCGCCTGTTTGTTTGGACTTAACTTAATGCACAATATGTGTTCGCAAAAAACAGATAAGCTAGAAAAAAGATTCTGATGGAAACCTGGTTTCTTGTAAAGAGCAACAAAAGGCAAAGAGGTGGTTTATAGTTGCAGAAAATGTCCAAAACCTCACCAAATGCCAAATGTGACCTGAGCTCTGGAATCTGAATGTGTCCTCAATGTGTCTTGGATGCATTCACACCTGTACTCTGCTGTTTACTTGTAATCAGATCAAGCAGGACGCATGTCGGCATCCAGACAGAAACTGCCTGTAAAGAACGCAGAGCACTATACAAGCTGTTGTGATTTTAAACTACCTTGAAAAATTATAAGAGAATGGCATCCTCAACCTTGTTTAAATGTGAGCTGCTGCATTTTTAAGCTTAAGAGGAACTGATGTTAAAAATTACAACAGACCTGCAGCCACATGTGAGGCAGAGCTGAGGGAGACAGCAGGGAAACAGCTATTATATTGCTCCGATGCTGAGCAAGCTGAATCTTCATTTTCTATACAAGCATCAGGAAATAACATTCTAAAGGATAATTCTGTTTTTACTTAACTCATGATTTAAGGATATTTTAAACATTTATGCATACTAAATGGACAAAAAGGGAAAGAGTTCTTATTTAATGACCTATTGGGACATTTAAAATACCCCTTGAAGCAAATAAAATGAGGAAAACCCAGAGTAAACTTTAATGTTGCTACAAAGGTCAAAACACTTTTGCTTCTCAAAAACTCATACATCACAAAAAACACAAGGAATTGTTGTGAATAACTGGCTTCCATCTAAATCAAATTCACAATTCTTCTTTTAAAATGTCATTTCTGCACTGGCTATAAAACTTAGTCATAAAACTGAAGGAAATAATAATTCATGGAGGCTCAGCTTTAAAAGCCTTAGCCTCCACAGCTAACTATCAAAAGGGCTTATTAAAGTTTCTTTAAACATCCATTATCATTTAATAATACAATTAGTGTTTTCATGAACAAAAATAAAGCTGCAAAGTTCATCTTGCTACAACTACTATGTAGTTTTATGACAAAAACGAATATTGGAGTCAACAGGCGCAGCACACAGAAAACAACCATTATGGGTTAGATTTGTCCTGACCTAAGGAGTTATTAGTATCATCAACCATTTCAACAGCTGTAATTTACAGTCTATACTGCATCTCTAATGAAGCATGCTGGTCAGGTTTTAACGTTTGCAGAAGAAATGTAGCTATCAGAAAACAGATAAGACCAAAATATCCTCAATGTCTGTTTAGCAGACACAGTTTTCTCATCCCTGCCTTCCTTTCTCACATTGTATATAAAAAATAGTGCTCTATTTACCGTAAGTTGAGATTCTTGTTTGTATGTGTGGAACTTATGCTGTTGTCAAATGTTCTATTTTATTTCCAAACATTTATGAAAGCAATAGAAGTTTTAAGTTAAAAAAATGTAATGCATCAGGGCAATGTGAAAGCCTTCTAGATGGTCTTCTGAAAGGTTTTAACTTCAACTACACAACATCATGCAGCACATTCTGTACTGTAAGCTGGAGTAGCTTTTTTGGGGCTTATTTACGTACAACCCTGCTTCAGCCTTGAAAAGTGTCTTTGTGCATAGATATCTTAAGTTTCCATCACATTAATATGAAATTAAAATCTGACGTGACACAATCCACTTTTGTTTACATTTTGTGAAGAAGGAAGTTGACTGAGTGTCTGGTTTTCATGTCGTTTCCTTCAGTAGTTCTTGGTGCACCACAGGCAAAGGGGGGAACAGGTTGCTCAAAGGGTTTGGTTCATTTGACACTGCAGTTTTAAAGCGACAGCAAGTGTAAGAAATGCTGCAATTTTGGTACCCGGACCACCAGGTGTGAACACACCCTGAGACCCAACCATGCCTAAAATATTAACGGCTTAGCTGATATGAGAGATGATAAATCTACTAGACAACTTGTGGTGCTAAAGTGACACAGATTCACTTTAATATTTATTTTCGTTAAAATATATGCTTTTCTGTCAGTTATCCAACAGGATTATTGCTTTTTAATGCCAAATGCTGTAATGTAAATCCTTGATTTCATTATCTAAACAAAACCTAAAGTGATACGGCAACAAAAAAGCCAGAGATTGAACTTTTAAATTGAATATGTCGATAAATGTTTTAGTTATCGTCTCTGAAAGAAAGCAAACCGTAGGAGAATAGAACAAGGTATAGTCAGTATAAATGTTTGATGTAACCTGGAAGTGGAACGGGTTATGTGTCTGACTCAGCTGCTTCACAGTTGGAGGTCTGGCAGAAGATGTTCTTTCACTCTCAAGGAAGCAAAAAGAAGAAGGTGAAAAAGAAAGACCCTAAAATGACATGCTAATCTATATCTTTTGCCATGGAAGAAGGAATCTGTTAAATCTTATTAGCAAGATTTTAGATGGGAAATATGAATCTAGCTAAAATAGTGAATATTTATAATTCCAGTTTTCATCTATGACAGTCATTTTAAACAGATTTTGAACTCTGGGAAGTTTACACGCATATGTCACTTGGCCTGGCTGATTTCCACTTTTCTTTGAAGTCTGACTGAATGTTTCTGCCCAAAGAATAAAGGCAGATTAAACACAAAAAATGGAAAAATAATGGGTTTTTTCATAGAGGTGGTAACTGAAACCACAAAAAAACAAAGGAATTACATTATCTTCTATAAATTAAATCTTGTATTGCAATGAATGGTTAATTGCACCATTACAGGTTTCATTTGTTTTTGTTGTTTTTTTCATTACAAGTTTCATCTGTTTTTTGTTATTATTCTTTTCCATTACAGGTTTCATCTATTTTTGTTATTCATTTTTTGTCACAATTAAAATTGGGATCATTAGACAAAATTATTTTCTTCTTGTACACATATAGTGTATGTATACTCTGTTTCCACAGAAGAACATGATTTGTTGTGGCTTGCTTTTACAAATAATGCATTAGACTCTATTTTTGTGTTTCTTCTAGGAAATGTGTCTGAGGTTGCTAGTTCCTCCCATATATTTCACAAGTGACTCATCTGTGTTTTCATTTACTGAAGTCACTAAAGAAAATAATGTTACCTTTAGCTCTTTATTTTTTCTGTACCCTTTATGCTAAAGGGTTTCAGAAGTAATTTCCACCAGAAGACAAAATAATAAAAGAAAAAAATTAAGAATAGCTCCACAGTTATCAGATCAAAAATGCAAACTTTTGGTACATGTGTAAAGATAGGAATGTTTTGATAGTGTCATCATCACTAATGTTGCTGTTACCCTACCTGATTTATTAGTAATTAAACAGTAAATTAGAAAAAATGCAAGCGTCTAAGTAAACATTACAAAATACAATAACAATTCTTGTCCAGACACAAAAGAATGGCTCAGAATTTTAAATCTATAAATTGGTTAAAACGTCATCAGATTAGGACTGAATCAGCTGAAGCGTATTTGCTCCACAAAGGTTTTAGTGAAAGATGTACCAAGCAGAGCTGTCATTTTTAACACAATTTGGCCAAAAAGTGTCTAAATTGTGCCAAATGTGTTTTTACCTCATAAAAGAAAGCTGATTTCCATTATAGGACTCGTTCTGTCTTTGGTCACGGAGTCAAACTTGTTTATCGTCAAAATAGTATAGAATACATAAAATGGAAAGAAAATAAACTAAATTGAATCATTTTTTGTCTCCAACTGGAGAATTGTGTTGAAAGAAATTAAACTGGCCAAACCTTTTTAGATACATTATTTTCATTCACATATGAATGGCCTGTTTAAGGTCATAAACAGAACATCTCAGCTGAAGTCTGGACTTTGACTAGTCCACTAAGAGGTTGACTTACTGATCCTGACAAATTATCTAAGCAACACTCACTAAATGACTCAAGTGAATGGACTGGTTTAGTGAGAAATAAATTCAAAACAATTTACCACCTCTATTAATCACAGATATTTTATGTGTTAAATTTATCTATGGGGCAGGTTGGGTGGAAACACTTTGTTTCATTTAAAAAATTATAATTTGAAGGCCTTTGTTTTATTTATTCAGCTTATCTTTCACTGATATGAAAATTTGTTTGAGCTGAAACATTTCAGCAAAAAGCTAAATTCAAACAATCAGAAACAATAATAGTAGATGTCACTTCTGATACATTTAATAAATGAGAAAACACCCCCTCATTTTTCAGTTTCTGACCTGTTAGTTAACAATTTGCTTCTAAAAACAGCAAAGTTTGTTTCTGATGTCTGGCCAATTTACAAAAATATGTAGAAAAAGATCCGTTTGTTTGATCAACTGTAACCAAACAGCTATGTTTAGGATGAAGATCTCCAACAGAAATATGTAAAAGGGAAATGGAAACATAATCCTATAAAACAGGTTGCATTATGACTTCCTTGGATGAACGGCCAGTCTGATAACTCCCCACTAACAGCCTTTCCCATTGTTAGCACATGCTGAAACCTAGTAAACACAGATAAGGAACGTGGTGCGCACATTTATTCAAGTTACAGAGGCAAACTGACCACAGATGCTCCCCTGCCAGTCAAGATAAACCACTGCCACTGTCTTGATAAGTTCTGTACTATTTAAAGAAACTTAATCTGTTGATTCTATCAATGGGTTCCTTTACTTTATAACAAAAAAGAACAACAAACTGAATAAACTGAAGAGTTTCAGTTCTCTAGTGGTTTTAGTTTAAAATTGTTCCAAAGCTGTTACTTAAAGTGAAATTATACAACAGTAAATTGTATGTTGGTTTCCCCTTATCTAACATTAGCTTCCCTCAGTAACAGAATCCCACTGGAGCAGCAGGACAGTAACTGAATGAAAAAGGTTCCCTTCAAGGCTAGAGACGCTTCATTTCACAGCTGATGCTACAGTATGGAATAAATAAGCTTATATCACATACACATCCAGCAAAAATGCCTCAAATACACAGATTAGCCTACCTCAGAAAATCCACAACATAACAGAAAAATGGGATCAAACACAAGGCAAACATCTGAATGTACATTATTATCAAGAAAAGATAAGCGATTTTTAAAAAATCTGATTATTGGATGGAACAGTGCTTCAGTAAATCTCCAGCTGTTACATGAAAGACAATTTACACCATAACTCTGAGATGGATGAAAAATCGACATACATTTACAGTAACATCCCTTCGGTGCAAACATGTTCCAATTTTTCAGTTCTGTCTGATTATCAATGCAAACGTGAAACTATTTAAATTGCAAATGTAAACTGTAAAAGAAATGTCCTAAAAGAGTTCAAATCATAATCCGGTCAATTAAGTTGCTGAACTTACCAGACACTCCATAAGCGAATATCACAGCCACGTAAACTTGCATGATGCCTCTGGAAGTTCTCTGTTAAAACCGCGCTGGTGGGAGAAAGGAGCAGTAATTATCTCGTCCCACTCTTCCCAGGTGTCAAATTCTCACCGGAAGTTCTTAAATGAGACGCTGTGCGGTATCAACCGCGCTGACGGTGTAAATACGGCGGTTCGAACCGGAGAGCAGCAGCAGGAGAACCTGTGAACGCTTCACAGGACCGAGGCGGTCTGCAGCCTCCTCCCGTGTGGCGGAAAGGTTTAAAGAGTTGCCATGTTCTGACGTGCGGGGAGAAGCGGGCGGCACAGGTGCGGCAGCGCGCGCAGACAAGCAGCATTCACGTACTACCACGTCTGAGCGCGAGCCGCTCAATAAATGCACCTCTGTTTAATTAGGGACACCAAACTCTCCCAGTGCGGTGCTGAGCTACAGGACTGATTACTCTAATGCTTTAACATCCCACAAATGAAATTGTTTTGTTTTTCTTTGCCCACTCTTGAAATTCAGAGTGTAAAGAACTGAAACCCGAATAATTTCAGTTCGGGTTCAGGTATTCTTTGTTTCACACTTTTCGTATGAGCTTCTCTCATTTTCTCTCCTTCTGTCGCATTTGTCAGGTTCTCTGTCTGATTCGAAAATTTCCAGTTTCATATCGAATATTAAAGGTAATCTCTCTTCAGTCTTCTAAAGGCAAGCATTATGTTCAGTCAGCAGGTTTCTTTCTATTATCAAGGAAAGCTATAAGAAAAGCCGGGCCCTTCTTTTACCTCAATGCTATTACAGGATCAGTTGCTTTGATTGGCTTTTGCTTTCATTTTATCCTGCAGCTGCATCAGGAAAAAAGAACTTGACCCAAAGCCATCATCCTCATAAACTCAGAGAACATAGCAGAATTTCTTCACTATTTCCCGCTTTTACCATTTAAACCTAAATTGACCGAGAGTGTATTTGGGGTTGAACCAATTTTAGTAACTGATGGGACTCTGTGTATCTTCAAAGGCTCAGAGTGGAGGAGCTATCTGTCAGCATTATCCTTTCACATGGATGTAAGCGTCAGTCAGAGGGGAATTCATCCCACCATAATAAATGGCCTCTGGACATAGTAACAAACTGAAATATATTGGGATAAAACTTTATCTGCCCAACAATATTGGCTAGAATGCCTTGAGTCAAATCAAGAATATCATATACAACAATGTCTATTAGAAGACTCAATACAATCATTATCACCTGTCATATTCATTTGGAGATTTTATTGATGTGTGTGGAAAAATATATGCAAAGAAATTTTGCCACTGGACTTTTTGCACCAATCACTGAATGGATCTTGATGTCTTGAGATGCAGTCTGTGTGACGGATCTTGGATGAGACCATAATCAGTAACTGTGGCATAATCTGCTTATGAACGTCAATAAATTTGAATATTGATCTTGACTGAAAAAAAGGACAAAAAAAAACTGACTTGAGGACAAACTCCAATAAAATAAAAGAAAAAATACTTTAAAAGATTTAAAAACATTTACATCTAATATTTGATGACTATTTGGGTCAAAGGTAGAAGTCACTAACAGTAAAATGATATAGAGTAAAACTGCAGGCTGTTGAGACATGCACACACACTAATGAATTTAAAAGCATCCCATTGACCCTCAGTTGCTCCCATTTTCTGAATATCTTTCTGGTTTTGCTGTAGACAAATGCAAAATGATGCTCATAGCCACCGCAGGAGAAAACAGTACTAATTTACTCTGTCAGTGTTTATCTAAAAACCTAAATCTGGTGATGTAACTAGTCAAGGGGACATTTTCTTCTCCAAATCAGATACAGGGAATCAGCAAAAACCTCTTCCAACATAGGGTGAACACAAAGACATAAAATCTGTTCTTAAGTTTAAAACAACAGTTGGGAGTTTCTTTTCAAAGCGTAAATATCTGTTTGTCTTTAACCCCTAACTAGAGCTGTTTGTAAATTCATATATTTTCATGAAGAGTTTAAGAAAATCAAATCCTTTTGGGTATTAAAAAGTTCATCTAAGAGTCCATGAACTAGGCCAATTATATTTGAAGTATTGAGTTAATTAAGCATGCATTCCATCAACTACACCATTTCAGATAATTTTAGATATTTGTAAAGTTTACATTAATAATTATTCATCTCCAGTTCTGATAGCTGGGTAATACAACGCCACAGGTTGATTCTCTTAAAAAGGCTCAGTTTGACAAATTAGAGTCTTTAATTAATGTGCTGTACATTCTTAAAAATATAATAATAACAGATTTTACAGATGCAAATAATTGGTCCCTCACTTTTACAAAATTAAACAACTTTTTAGTCTCAGCTTTTGGAACCTGGTGTGATCAGATCTGCCGGGGATTAGCTAAGAAATGAAGCTGCAGTATTTGGTAGCTGATGAATTCTACCTCTAAATGCATTCAAATACACCCTCTAATCTTTTTTCTGTTCATAGAAGATGAGGTAGAATATTTATTTTTAGGCTTTTCTGCTTGGCAAGCATGCAGATTGGATGCATGATGCTGGTCTGATTTCTCAGATTCAAATTCAGACGGAGCAGCGGAGACATGTGAAGCGTGTAGTTCTGCAGAGATTGAATGACTATTTTCTGTGTGGTATCAGTCAAATAGAGTTTAAATTAGGGTGTAAAAATGGGTTGTATGTGTTCACTGCCTGGGTTAAAAACGTCACAGAGCCTTGATAAAGCAAACAGGTTATCTTTCTCAAAGTGAAAATGAAAATGGATTTTTCACCCCTTAAACAACAAGGTTATTTAGGGAGGGAACAAGTTCTTAAGGAATGCTGATAGCAGGATTTTCTGGGCTTAAACCAGGAAAGATTGGTTCAGGGAGCATGAGAATTCATTTTCACACTTCTAGTGGCCACCCCAATGTTCAGGCATTTAACCCTCCTGCCCATAGCAGTCAGAGTCTCCTGACATCAAATCAGAATCTTTGCAACTTTTGTAAACTAACCATTAGGATACTGTACGCATTACATTTTATTTATTTATTTTTTTCAAAACAACATTCAGCTTATTTTCTGTTAAAGATCAACTGGAACAGTATTCATAATGTTTGAGCAGAGTACCGAAACAGGAGGAGGTCCAGTTACCCACAAGGAAATTTATGTGACCTTTCAGATTTCTTTTATTTATTTATTTTTGCCAGATTTTGTTCTGAACTCTAACTAGACCAATTTTGATTAAGTAATTCTATCACTAATTCCCAAGTGTGCTTGAAATCAGAGTGATGCTGAAAAATAAAGTCCCTCTTTATCTTCAGCTGTCTGAAGCAACCAGGTCAGTCAGAATTAACTCATATTTAGATTTGTTCATAAGTTTTCCACTTTGACAAAAAGTCTGCTTCCATCTAACAAGAACTAATCCGTCCCTTCTAGAGTTTCATTAGATTAAAACAGGTTATCTTGCAAGACTTCATTCAAGGCTGGATATTTTCTTTAGGAGACAAATTTTCTGTCTTTCAAACACACAATTTAGTTTACACATTGGAATAGGAAATTAAACTGTTTTTACAGCTTGCAGACCTTTCTTACTTAACCCTGGATGTAGTAAATAATTGGTTCCATATTGTTTCAGCAAACATTGATTCATTAACAGATTTGGGATTTCCTACTACCATGTCCAATTAAGCCGTTCCCATACTCTGGGTGAGTTCTTTTTTCAGAACTGGACTTTGTTTTTAAACATAAAGGAACTACCTTCTGTAAAGAAATATTTAAAAATACCTCAGAGTTTTTTTTTTCTTTTTTAATCAATCGTAATATGCTTTGAAATTTTTCCATATGATTTCAACAAAATGGTTTGGAGCAACCTATTTATAGGGCCTTGCTTACGTTTTCAGAGGCCTTGCTTTTTTCCAACTTTTGTCACATTATAATCACAATCTTCGAGCACATTTTTTGCTGAAAGAAAGACCTTTGAAGTTCAGTTTCAAGTGAACTTCAAGCCGTGCAGGGGACACAGCAAACCGTCCATAGAAGCTGTTTTGGTCAGGTGAGATTAAAATCGTACTTTAAGTTTGGAAAACTAACCAAACATCACCCTGACCATTCCACGTCTATCTTGAAACACAGTAGAGCCAGATCTAAAACTGAATCTAAATCTAAATGCACAAACAACAGAACATAGGCAGAAACTGAGAAACTAAACACAACAGAAATAACTAGTGAAGAAAGACTAACAATGAACACAGGGAACTGAGCTCCAATGGCAAGATCTATCAAACAGAAATAAACAAGGAAATAAACAAAACAAATGAAAATGAATTCCAGTGGATCATAAAATTCCGTCTTAACTGCAGCAAAAGGAGGTTCTAGAAAGCGCTAACTGTGCTAATAAACTTTTTTACTTTTATTTGTAAAAAGGGTTGAAGAAACATCTTTTTCTTTTATTTCACAAGATGCTATCCCTTGTGCAGTGATACAAATTCAGTTAAAATGTAGATGTAACATGACGAAATGTGAAAAAGCAGGGCACCACACTTCTATAAGTGAAACCCAAATTGAAACATCAGCATGCATTAGAGTATTTTTTGACTTCTTCTGAAACTAGCTTTGAGATGACGCCAGGTGGCTGCCACATTTGATCATGTGTACAGGAAGAACCAAATAAAAATTATCCCTGGTATTGATTGCGAATTTGCCACTGTCTCAACATTTGATGAATGGCGTTCCACTGATCAAAGCTGACATTAAGGTTTTCACAGTTTGAAGTTTCAGTCCCACAGGAAACATTATCAAAAAGAGCTTCTTGAAGTCGCTTTTTACACATTAAAACCTGATCAGAAGCCTAAATGCAGAGAGGACATTAGTGTTTTGGGTGAAAAGACGTATAAAATTGCAGGTCCTCATTCACCTGTCTATGGAAGCTCAACATTGCAGAAGGTAATGATTGTTGTCATTTAATATAAATGAAAGAAGCAGCAGTAAAATATTAAACTGCATCAATCTCATAAATCACCAAACTAATTGCCTTCATTATCCTTAAGGCCACATCTGGTGTTAAAGAGTTAATGGAGCGACATTTTTTCCAGGAGAGAAAGAATAGTGGGTGGAGAGGATTTCAGTGAAGAAGGTGAAAGCGGTGTGAGGTAAGTAGGTATGGTGCCAAGAACAGAAATAAGAAAAGACAGATGGCAGTGGGTTTTATCAAGCGGGTGGAAATGGTTCTGAAGATGTATTTCAAGAAGAAAGAGCAAGACTAGTTGAAGTATTGGACCTGAGGAAGGTCACGCAGATGGACCACATGCTATGCACTTGGCATAGTGTCACTGAAATAGGAGACAGAAAATTGGTTTGCATGGAAAATTTAGCTCAGTAGTACCTACTTTGAAAAAAAAATAAAAGGATGTGAGTAAAAGCAAATGCAAAGGGTGAAATTAGAAAGTTTAACAGAGAATGTTGGTGAAGATTTAGGGAAGAGTTGTTATTGCTGGAAAGTTATTCAGTGTACACTTGGACAGATGGTACAGGAATCTGATATTTGCATTTCATGCAGCTGGATCATAATTGGGTTGTAAGTTGAGCTTTTAAAATGCAAGCAGAAGACACGCAAAAAATGAATAAATAAAAACAATTTACAGTTCCAGGAAAACTGTTTATTCATTGTTACTCTCCTGCTGGCTCTGATTGGTTGGTTCTGATGGTGGTGTATTTCTGCAGATGGCAGTAGGACCGCAGAGGAAAGTGTGTGAAATTTGGTGAAAGTAGCTTCACAAAGGGCATCCATGGTCTGGAGCTGATCTCTGAAGCAACATTGTCCTGTCTGGCTCGCGATGCAGCCTGCCTTCATCACAAAGTAAAAAAGAAGTCCAAAGTTTTTTGTTCTGCACGTCCTTCTCTTACAGATATCTGCTCTTCTCCCAAATGTTTCATTGGCTACACCGTAAGGAAGATACTAGTTCATTAATTTTCTTTCATTAGATATAATATATGGAATGTCAAAGATTATATCATTCTTGCTATGAGATATAACACCATAACTTGAAGCAACCTGATGTAAATATGGAATGGTTTTGGAAATATAGGTCAGAGCTACATCACACCATGAGCCAAGAAACATTAAAACCACCTGCCTGATCTTAAATCCCCCCAAGCAGCTGCAAGAACTCGCTCTTCAAAAAAGTAGCTTTAAACTGCTGGATGCTTCGGGGAAAAGAGTAAACAGATGGAATCACATTTTATTTTTACGCAATATGCATTTGCATTATTGATTATTTTGTTCGTAAACTACTCTTAGGTCACTAAGCAACACACAGTGCAACCATGCAATACAAAAAATGTCCAATTGATAGATAACAGAATTTGGAAGAGTTATACCGTGTCATCAGAAAAATAATGCCACATATTAAATCTTGACATGCTCTTTGAGCCGCATCAGGTTGTTCTCTTAGTAGTTTTCACAGTATGGTGGTGCACAACGTCCTGCTGAGGGATCACTGTTGCCATGCCACCACTGACTTCATCTGTCACTTTCAATGTAGTGCTGACTTGGTGTGTATCTAATATTCAACAGGGGGTATTTGATGGGCAAAACACACTTTTCACTTTTCCTGTCACGTTTCCATCCTGTTCTTAATCTCTCTGAAGCTCTTCTTCTTCCTTTGTCATCTTTGACACCAAGTTTTTAATCTGACTTGTTCAGTCACATGATTTAATTAAACTGAGTGGTTTTTATTATGAGATTCACTACAAGAACAACTGGATACAAAAATGAAGAAGTCAGTAAATTAATAACAAAAGAAATTGCATTAAATTGTCCATGCAGTTAGACTGCGGGGAAGTCCTGCGCTTTCTGTACAGTGCCGTCCTCAGAAGCTTGTTGATGCATTCGTCTGGAAGCTGGAAAGTAAAAACATTAGTTAATGGCTGGTTTAGTACCCAGATTCAAAGAGTTATCTGTTTACAGCTGTTTCTGTCCTTGCGACTCTCTTTATTACTGCTCTCTGGTATTTATTAAATGTCAAAGACATATTTACCGTTATATCGTTAATGCCACAGCTTAATACTGTCCTGCAGAGTTAATATCTAGTGGTGAACACTGTTTTATAGCAAGGAGTGAAGTCTGTCTGTGAGCTATGAAAGAGGAAATATATATGACAAAAATGAGAAATACATAAATTTATTCTAATTATTTACAGAACTCTGAAAAAAATTACATAAATAACTCCACTTATGGACAAGCATAATAGGAACCAGATATTTATATATACTATATAAAAATACATCATCCCCCCCTCATCACTATCTGATGTTAGATCAACTTGAACCTTTCCTGTTTGGGGAATAAATAAATCATCAACTATAGAAGATTGTGTTGGACAAATAAATTTGAAAAACTTCAATATTTCAGCAAAAATTTGTTTTATATACACAAAATATAGATTATGCCATTGCTCTGTATTACCAACAGGATGACCATGCTTCTGTAGCATCTTTTAACTTTTAAGGAAAAGAGAGAAAAAAAACTATTAAACCTTATACTTGCACAATAAAATCTGAAAATTAATCCTGGAGCTCAACTGAAAACTTGTGGGGTAGATAACTTTACACACAATGTTAATATTTCTGGTTCCATACAGCCTTTGGGTTCAGACCTGGAGTAAAATTCAGTTACAACCATAACATATTAACATAACAGTATTAGATGTAAATGCAATGACGTCAGAGACTTCCATGCAACCTACAGAAGCTTGTCAATTTGTTATGAAATGATAGAAAAAGACAATAAACCAGAAACAAAAAGATGAAAGCATCTTTTAGTAAATTAACTTTTAATTAGCCCAAAAAGGCAAAGTATCAGCAGGCTTTTCCACTTAGGTATTCTCATTGTAATGTGTGACCAGCAGTGGAATGTGTGAGAAACAGTTTAAAAAGATACAGAACAGGCCTGGTCTGCATTAGCATTTCAATGATTAGCCATTTCACTTTGATATCTGTACTTTTAATTTGAAATTCTATTGAAGATCATGTTGAAACTCAAAGAAAAAAGAATTAAACATTAAATACTTAAGTGAATTTGGTCTTTCTTGCTTGTTAAGATCCTCTCTGAGATTATAGTTTCGTCAAAAGGAAAAATTGAACGTTTGTAAAATTATAATTAAAAAGTAGCGTGCAGCGGAAAAATCAGCTTCATAGAGGAGAACAAAGTTTAGATGAAGCAGAAGTTTGTTAAAAAGGTTTTTGCTGGAGATGGGTTTGTTGTGGAGAAAAGCAGCTGTAACCTCTCCTCTTCAGCAAAAGTTCAGAACTCTACTGGTTCAGCAGCATGTGATGAATACAAAAACACTTCAGGAAAGCAGTTAAGCTAAGGAAAATGAGTGAGCAGCCAGGAAAACAGTCTCTCAAGATTCAGGAAATTGATTTTAATCACTTATGACTTGATTAATTTAATAAGGAAATTGTTTGTTCACCAAACTAGAGGGTCTGTGCTTAGTAAAAAAAACATCTGAATTTGCTTAATTAAATGAAAACATTTACTTATTGCCTTGCAAAAGTATCTATACCAATTTAACTTGTTCATGTTTTTAATTTTAACTATCTTTAGCTTTATGGATTAAGGGCATCTGTAAACATTTATTAAGTTATGCCACAAATTTTCAGTCGGATTCCCTGTAGTTCTGGGCTGTCAGCAGTAAAAATGTACTTTTATCTGTGAAGACAATTAAACTTTTTTTCATTATTTATGCACTACTTTGTGTTGGTCTGTCACACCTCAATCATTTTAAACCCTAGTTGCACATAACCAGGGTGTTCCAATGTAACAAATTATAGCTTCTTATTTTTTTTCTTGTTAAGATGTTTGAATAATAAAAAAGTGCAACATGGATTCCATCACCTTTTCTGCTCAACTAAACAGAATTCATTGGATCATAAGAAAAGTGCTGCTTAAATATAGTTAACCTTTTGTGTTTGCAGCTGGATAAAAATGTCTCTTGTAAATGAAGTAAAGAACATAACATTTTATAACAGTTTTTGCTACAGACAATAAAGTCAAAATGAATATTAATGGAGAGCAGCAGAGTAATAGGAATACGTTATTGATGTCCAAGTCAGCGGTAAGTGTTCAGAAAATGTATGGTTGTCTGAATATGATGAAAGGTTTTCATTGAAACAATCAATTATAATTTGAGGGAATCTGAGTCTGTAGTCATCTCATTATGGACTACTCCCTTTATTACAGAGCGCTGTGCAATAACCAAACAGGAAAAAGGAAATTGTTACCCAACACAGACGACCCGGAAATTCAGCCACAGTACACAGTAAGCACTGAGCTAAAAGAAGGTTGTTGCTCTGGTCTGCAGTGGTGAGAGACGTACAGGAGAACAGCAGCCAAACAGCTGGCTGTTGACAGGAGACTCTGGAGTGACAGATTGATCACAGAGGGATGACGCAAAATGGAAGATTTGTTCAGCACGTTTCCTAAAGTGTGAAGTGCTACTAACGTAGCATAAATTACCTTCTGGCCACAGCGACGGCCAGAAGGTAATCTGGAATGACAGACTGAGTTCAGTACATTAGCTGTGTTTCCACGAGCCATAAGATTGTGTGAAATAGAATTAAAATTTTTTTTTCAACCAAAAAAAAAAAGAAAAGGTTTTTGCCCTAGGATGAGATGGGTTCTCAGCAGTATCAAAATTTGTGTATTTCGCAGAACTGCAATGAAAACACTTATTCCATCATACAAGTCATGCTAGTTTGTATACAGCAAGGAGAATAAAACGTTCAGCTGTAAGAATGTTTTTTTTCCTAAATGACAAAGTTTCCTGTCCTACACCCTTCCTTCCTCATAACAGCTCATTTTCCACCAGACCCATTAAACATTGTTGTGAAATAAATGTTCCAGGAAACAATCCTCCTTTTTCTCCATGTGGAAGATGAACACAATTTATTAGTTCAGTTCCACATATAAATATTTCTTTATTTTTGAATTTGCCATAGTTTGCTATTTGAACATGTTGTTTGTTCCTTTATTACACTACGTTCAATAAAGTCAAACTACTATTACTTCTAATACTACATAATTTAATGAACTGCGAATACTGTTCTTATAGACACGTACAGAGCACAAACTGCCTGTCACAATGAGAAACCGCTGACAATAGGAACGCTACAGCTCTTCTGGAACACATCCAATTTCATTCATCTGAATAAAATAGCTTAAAGGTTGAGGGCAGAAGCAAAGGGATGATTAAAAGTGTCACAAGTGAACTAAAAAATGTGCCAGAGAGAGTTGTTGATATTGTTTCCTCTTGTTAGGCAGTAGAATAGTTTGAGACTTGAAAATTAGTTCTTTAGTTCAACTGTCTAGTAGACATCTGCCTGAGAAACGTTAATTAGGGTCATTGAAGATCCATGGAGACGGGCTTAAACACTCCACAGAGAAAGAGGTATGCACACTTGGGAAATTAATGAGTAAGTCTTTCATCATTATGACCTTTTTGTTTTCCAAAACTGTCTGATTCTGCTGGAAAATATTTATGATGTTGTAGGTCTTTCATGAGTTTAATAACACATGCTTGTTAAAAGCAAATTTAATTTTTAATTGAATCAACAGTTGTGTTTTTTCTTTTTTACTTTGTGCTTTTCAATTGCAGCAGGTCAGTTACCATGTTATCTTTACACAGCAGGTCTTAAAGCTCAATTCCATTTTTTTATACTACTAGTTAAATGCAACCACAATCAGACTTCAGTGTGAATTGTTTATGAGCAAAAAGTGACAAACATGCGCAGAAGAACATTCATCACTCAGCAGCACTTTGTTTACAGAAGTAATAATGGCGAAAAGCAGTGGCCTTTTGTGGAATATTGACCGCAACTTCTGTAGAGAAGATTGAAGACCAATTTTCAAGACGAATACACATGAAACAGTTTGTGGCATTGTGAAATTGATTCACGAAACTTCAGCATAATCAGATTATTAAATATTTGACACAGAGTTGCTCCAGATACCACCAGGAACCTGGAGACTCTTAGTTGGATGGAAATTTGCTGTTTAATGGACTTGATGCAGTGGTTAGCTAAAGTATCATGAGATTTCATCTTTGGTTTTCATAGTGAAATAACATTCATCTATTCAACGTAAGAAGCTTGTTTTAATGTCGAAACATAATCATAAAGAGATTTATTTACACAGATTTAAACAGTTGTTATGATTAAGAGTAATAAATAAAGGTAACCTTAAAGTTAACAGTAAATGTTTAAATACCGTGGTCTTCGTTGTATAAATTCGGAACATACTGCAGTTTACATTTTGCTTTCCTGTCTCAGATTTAGCATGTTTAGACTTCAGTTTGTGACGCAGATGGAAATCGCTCCTCTTAATTCATTAAGAAGACATTATGAGTTTGCCCTGATGATGTCTTCTATAACTTTCTTAGAGAGACATACAGCCTGTCAGGTTAGCATTTATTTTATTCTTCTGTAGCTATTCAGTGTGCCAAAAGTCCCTACTGTGTGCCTGAATTAAGCCATCATGTTAACATGTTTTACACAAAAAACTGTTTGACTTTTAGTTAAAACAGTCAATTAATATTTAATATAAGAATGTCATATTATGACATCAGTCCCAACAAGAATAAAAGGGTTCATAGTTCCAACTTTTAGTTTAATTTTTACTCTGGAATAAGCCCAACTATCCATCAATTGCATGCGACACTATATATATAAACTGCAGATGAATAAGTATTTCATGTTAACATATTGTGTGATAAAGAAAAGTAGAGGATGAGTGTGAAGTTTCTGACCAGCAAACAGCAGATGATAGACCCAGGGTTATATCATCTATTTATTGACTGACATGATGAGGCTTAATGTAAAGGTTTCAACCTTATATTTAATTTATTTTTTAAATGGCTGTTTTGATTTGTGGTGATGTTTGTACCTAAGGTGCAGCTCATTCATGATGAAATGTTTTAACGTACAAATGTGTTGTCTGTTATTGTTCTTCTGTCTTATTGATTCATCTGGTTGGTAAAGTGTGGAAGCAGCGTGTGTATAAGCTGCTCTGTTATTTAGATTTTAGTAAATAATGGATGGATGCTGCTGCTGAGTTTGCTTTTGGAGGACTGATAAAGTCTAACACTGCTAATGCAAAAAGGCCAAAAATATATACAATATAAATCTCAACCTGACATTTTGTAAATTTAAAAATCATAATTAATAGGAGCATCTGTTCACCAGAATTGTAGAGGGATTTGAAAAAAAAAGTTAAACAAAATCTTTGCACACTTTTGTGAGGGAAGTGTCTGCTTTAAAGGAAGACCTTTGGTGACTCGTTTACCACAGATGACAGATTGTGGCTTGGTCTGAGTAATCTGGCTATGAATACAATATACTGAAATAAGAACTGAGCTGAACCAAAACCAAAGCTCACTGTTTGTCACTGTGTCCCCTTCTATTCTATGGTCATGATGCAGAGTAAGTTTTATCATCTGGTGCAGAGCTGCTGCCCATAAACCAACTGGAGGCACATGGGAAAGGAACTGCAAATAATGATTTTAGAAATTGATTATTCTATTGATTAGTTGGAAAAAAACTGACATATTCTGCATTTTCTTTATTTCAACACTTGAGCCTTTTTACACAATACTAGAAATGCATTAATACAAAAGATTTTAACATTTTAATATGAAACATTTTATTGTTTAAAATGCAGTGAATTCCTTTAGCTCGATGAAAAAAATCCTTCTAACATAAATGTGGAAATCTGAATCTGCTTGACTTATCAATACAGTTGTAGGATTAACCAATTAGTAATTTGATAAAATATGTGCTTAAAATTATTTATATACACTATATATACAGTATATATATATATATATATATTTTTTTTTTTTCTTACAGAATTTGAAGTAGGTGCCTGAAAAAACATTTTAGTTGAAGTCTCATCTTTTTACCTCTTTACTAACTGCAACAGAAAGAGTTAATTTGAAAATGCTTTCATCTAGTTTATCTTTAGAAAGTAATGCATCGATAACAGGAATATTTGCTTAAGTTTTCCTTTTCCCTCAAATATTAAATTTTCACATATGCAATATTTTGTATATTGTGCATCTGTTTAACAACATTATTTACAAAGCCATTTTTCAATCTCTTCATTGATACAAGCAGGAATTTGTACTTGCATTTTACAATAAAACCTGTAATAAAAAGCAATGATTTCTCAAAAGAGCAAAAATTACAATCCCACTCTTATCCCAGCCAATAAACTACTTTATCCTGAGTCTTTTCTTTTCCCCAGATTAACTGCTTTCCAGTTTCTCTTTTGGATAAAGTAAACCAACCTTCAACCACAGCAAGGAGTTTTTTCATAGCAGTAATGTCTAACCATTTCAGAAAGCAATGAAAAATAATAATCCTGACAAAATGCTCTCTTTGATCTTCCCCATAAAGACGTCCTCGCCGCCTCTGGAGGACTCGCCATTATCAGCATCCACAGCGACTGCAGCGAAAATCCAGCAGAGACAGAATATGAGTAAAGCCTGATAACATCTTAGTTGTGCACCAAAATCCTGTACCACTCAGCTCACTGATGTCGTTACGGATGATTTTAATATTTGATATGACAGATATGATATATAATTTTAATGTTACTGCCGTGTAATGTTTTGCGGCAACCACCATGGTCCCGGAGGTCAGAAATCTGTCGGATTTTGACCTAAACTACTTCAGCCCTGTGGCATTGAGCCTTTTTTTTTGAGCCAGCGCTGCTCTACATCACAGCCAACCTGTCTGGTCCCTAACCAGTTTGGATGTAAAACCAGGCCTGCAGATAATGGGATCTGTATTGACTTTCATTCACTAGAAACCCCCCCCACAAAAACCAGCTATCTATTCAGGACTACAATCCACCATGAAACATGCAGGTAAACTGAACCTTGGGAGCTAGAACTATTTTTTAAAGATAAGTATAAAACTCTTTGATGATATAAAGTATTTGCAGTAAACAATGAAATCCCTCCAGATGATCACTTGTACCAACCTATGACATAATCTGCAATGAGTGAGGCAGCTGTGGTTAAAATGACCCAAATGTTGTTTTTCAGCTGATTGCAGAAAACAGTTTCTACTGTATCCAAAATCTGCAATATCTGGCTTTGTTATGCTGCTAGCAAACATTTTTAAATGATGCAAATTCTAATGTCATCATGAAATATGTGCTTTTTTTGAAGTGTTCAGTGACTGAATACTGTATGAAAACATAAAGTGTGACAGAATATGTGTAAAGAGTATGGTGATAACAGTTGAGCTACATAAGTGACTGTTATATAAATACTGCCAATGTCATGTCAGTTATTTTGCTCCTGCTTTTCTTTGGGACTTTGTGAGTGAGTCTTTGCAGTAACTGCTTTATTTATGTTCCTTTGGGTCAAACTATTAGCAGCATGGATGGTACTTTCACCTTTAATCACTAAATTGGCTCATTAAACCATCTTTACACACAACTCATGAAAGCCTTGAGTAAGCAGCAGCTTCTTGTGTATTTCTTTTAATTGAAAGTCCTAAAGTGTCTGATAAAAATAAAATTATATTTGTGAATTGCAATGCTAAACCAATATATAATAATGAACACAAATTATATGCTAAAGCACAGCAAGTTGAATAACTAAAGAATAATGGCATAGAAAAATATTTTACCCAGATTTATTTAAGCTCCTGAAAAGATATTAAAGGGGACTTTAGAGGTTGAGTTGCAGATAATTCAGTGAGACCATAACCTTTTGAACATTTATCTTTACGCAGTGATCTGTAGCGTTTCAGTATACTTGATGAACAGATCATGCTTCCATAAAAAAGCTCTTTGACTGAAGAAGTTCATAGAAGATGACATTTAATCAGGATGCTCTGTCAAAAAATACCAAAAGAAGCTTTAAAGTACAAAGTCCATATAAAAGTTCTGCTTTACGATTCATGAATGAAGTTGTGGTTTGTTGAGAAAGCTACACAAGGCAAAAAGGAAGTCTAAGCCATTCATCCATCACAGGACAATGCAGAAACACCGTCTGATTACTTGAGGAGATTTTAAAAGAAATATTCAGACAGGAAGAGACTAGCACAGATCGCCTCAGGTTGTCCTTAAAATTAAGAACAGCAAACAAACACATTTGACCTCTCATTTCTCAAACTAAGGTAAAAAAAAGAAGAAAAAAATCATTTCTAACTAAGGCTATACAATTAAAAAAACACAAAAATCTAAAACATTGGTTGTTTGAGATTAGCCTTACCTTGAAAATCAAAACTGTAGTTTTTAAACACTGTCATAGGCACATATTGCTTTCATATCTTTTGAAAACAAAATATGCAGCTTTGTTATTTCTAAAAATGGTGGAGTTCCCAATCCAAACCAAAACCAAGACCCCCAGTTTGTCTTTTTTAAACTGATAAAATGTAAGAGTCCTTTAATGAGAAGATGATTTAAATTAGTTTTACTGACTAAATCTAAAAGTAAATCATTCTAATTTGATCTAGACAGATTTATCTTAATAAACTGAAGAAAACAAATTCAAAAGGTTCATGATCCATTTCTATTTTATTATATTTCATGCAACTAGATAAATTAAAATAACTGTTCTAGACAGTAATATTGAAGAATGAATTCTAGGAGTGCATCAGGGTTCTTTTTGAACAATTTTTAGTCCAAGCTTCAAGGAGACATATTCTGTATATTTCATATTCCTAATAAAAGTTTTTATGTGCCACAAGGTTAATAATTTTCTCAAAACAGAAAGTCTGTTTACTATGATGCATTATCGCTCATGTTGCACCGGCTTCAACATCTTAAAACCTGCAAACCAATGTGCATTTTTAGCTTATTTAGTAGATGTGTCTTCTCTTTACTTGAATAGGAGAAAGAAAATGGGATACACAATTTTACGTTTCAGAGGCTTCAAAGAACGGTATTCACCAACAGATGCTGAGCACATCCATTTTAACAGTTGATCAGCACCACAATCACAGAAACATATCAGAGAGAGCCTCTTTTCAGAAACACAATGCACATTAATCATTTTGTTATTCACATCATTTATTTGCTTAAAAGATTTTCTGCTTCCATCAACTTAATTTTCCTCTGAGATAAAAACCCTCATCATCCTGGTGATATTTATTAAGTGGAGACTACAGGGAATATTAGAAGCTGCTTTGTCTTGTTAGACATGAAGATTTTAAATATAAAGACAAATAGAAAATTTAATTAGGAGAAACTTAAAGAGACTGTTTTTAACAACTGTTTTAAAGACTTTCATTGAGTATGCAATTAAATTAAAGTTCACTGTGTGGCTGCTGTGGACAAGTCTCTCAAAATGATTTTAGTAAAATTATAAAGCATATAGCTGTAAGGTTTGAATTATACTGAATGTTTGTTATTTAAGCTTTTGACTGATAAATTTCAGTTTTACCACAATTTAGTTGAGTTAGTGCAAATATAAACTTGTTTTTATCTCCCAAGATAATATTACACAAAAGGCTCTGAATGGATTCCTATTGCAATGCTTTAAAATTAGGGCAATCACTGACTTATGTCATCAACATGCAAAATTTTGACAGTTTGAATGTCAAAAAGTATTTCCATATTTTCCCCATTATGATTCTTGATGCTAGAATGTTGAAATATATAAAATAATTAGCTAAACATACTAAAAAGCTTAAGTCCATAAATCAGGGGTTAAAGTGTACTTTGTGCTTAAATTAAACAAATTAAAACTACAATATGCTCAAAACAGTTTTTTTTAAATACATAAAATGTAGAAAAATAAATCAGAAAGGTCATATATTCAAAGAATACACTTAAAACAAATACCTAGACGTGTATCTTATGTCACCATCAAATGTAAACATACAAATATAAACCACACATTCCATTTTATTATTATGAGCTAGGGTTTAACTGTTTTCATATTTTTGTATCAAACATCTAGATTTTGTCTAAACTAAAAGTCATTGGAGCACATTACATGAAGTATGCCAGTGAGAATGCATTTGTGCAAACATTGAGTGATTAAAAATATAAAGAAGCCCCAACAGTTTCATGAGCCATCATGACAAACTGAGTCTAAAAATGAAAAAAAAAAAAAAAAAGCCTTTTTCAATTAAATTATTGAAATGACTTTTTTGGGGATTTGCCAAAACTAAAATGAAAACTCTAATATTCAAATACTCACATTTCTTCTCGGCGCCTAAAGGAAAGAAATCTACTTACTGCACAATTTGCCAAATTAGGCCTCAGTGGGTTTATGCTGCAAGTTTTAAAGTTTGATATGAAGTCAAAGTAAAGCTCCGCATCTTGTTATCAACGTCAAAATATAAATTCAGCCAGTCTCTTATAAAATACCAAATGAAGGAAGCTCTTGGGAAGTTATTTGTCATGGTAAAGAAATTCCCACTAGATAGAGTCCGTAAGTATGTTTTATTAATTGCATCTTTTAGTGAACGACTGTAGAACTGAAAAAAGGATATATAGAGTAGACTCAAACTTTTGGCTTTGAGGTTTCAAGTAGATTTACTTCGATCCAAGCTCACATACATTTGTGGAGAAAACACCCTTAATAAGAAACTCCTCAGTGCAGCATGATGATGCACTGGTATTTGGAACTGAATTAATTCTTATTATATACAGTCTTATTCAAACTAACATTTTACCATAAATTCAATCCAAAATCTTTCTGAATGATGGATTCTCCATCTTGTTTAATCAAACATTTAAAGAAACTGTATCATTGCCAGGTTTAGGATTTATTTACAATTAATCAAACTAGTTACATCGAATCGAGAATGTAATTATGCTCATTATAAATTGCATTAAGGATTATTTCCCTTAAAAATCCACAAAACAAAAATTATTTTTTTCAATTTACACTGGAAGTTTATTTCTTAATTGTTCAAAAATATTTGCTAATAATAAGTTGTTTTATTAAAAATCAGACATTAACAGTCTAGTAAGCCTAAAATTGAAGGATAAAGCACTTCCCTTTCTGGACCACCTAGCAGGTTAGTTTTCCAGTACCTGAAAATGACCTTACTTTACTGGGGTTCAGATCTTCTTATGTCACCTTTCGATGAACCAGCCTAAAAGTTGCTCTGCGGCAGGAGGGAGCAGATGGTTTGTCTGGCTCTGGGTCATTACAAGTGTGTGTTATTTCCCACTTTAGATCAGTCTGGAACCTGAGCAAGACAAAGGACAAATAAAAAACTTCACGTAAAACTTTCATGAATGGAGCAAAGCAAGGTGCAAAGAAAAATTCAACAAAAGTAAGTCTGGCAAATTGAACAGGCTTGGTTTTGACTACGCTAAAGAGTTTTGCTGGTTTTGTGGTTCTGTTTCTCTATGTGTGTCTCCAAACACCTGAAGGTTTCAGGTAGATGGCAAACAATGTGAGGTTAAGTTGTGCCAGTCATTCAGAAAGAAAAGCTGACAACCATTTCTTTCTACAAATTTTTTACTTTTTAGCTGGTAGAAGAAAAAGTACAAAAATTTTATTTTATAGAACACAGCCTGGCCAAATATTTTTTTAAAAAAGCTTCCCACCTGGATTTAGAAAGGGGGAATATTGTGTATTTTCCAGGCACATAGTGCCATTTTATAGCACAATCAAGTAACTATGCTACCAGAAAAAGCAGGAGCTTTTTAAAGAGACAGAGACCCAAATTCAAGGTGTTAAATGGGGAAGTCTAATTTCATTTAAGTAATGCTTTATATATACAGCATTTTTATATCAACTTGATTGCTCTATAAAATGGCACTATGTGCCTGGAAAATACATAATACTTTTCCTCTAATGTTGTGGCCTATACAGTATGTAGCATCAAAAGTATTTTTGCCACACCACAGCAAAGGACAGCCAAATCGACAAAACAAACATTCAATCATTTTCTTCTCCTATTCTGATGCATTCTGATTGGCTGAGACCACAGTTGTTTGAGGCTAAATTGAAGATCCAGTGTATAATAATTAGCCACAAGAGAAATAAATTATTTGAATAGCCAAATAAATTAAAGTTCCATAAATAAATTTAGCCTTTTTTAAATCTAATGAAGAGAAAATAGTTTTTGGGAAATTACTCAAAATAATTGTTGATTTATAAACTACTACTATAATTAGATTACCCTGTTTTAATATTCTCATTTAAAAATACATTTTGAAATGTCTTAGCAACCGTTTTCATCTTTGCATTACAAAATGCACTTTTTTTTTTCTAACTTCTCATAAAAAACTAATCTCACAATTGTCAAGCAGCAAAAGATTAAATGTGTCAAACTGTATCAGTATCAACAAGAGAATAAAAGGTAGGGACAGTCGTGCCATCAGTTGTCAGGCAAGTCAACAGACCATCAGAGAGGTGTTTATATCCTGCACCTGCATGATGGCATGTCATTGGCTAATTCAGTCACTTCCAGACTTTGTGAAGTGATAAGAAATGTAAATATGCAGCTCATTTTCAGATTAATAAAATATTACAGACCAAGTTTTGATTGTCTCCCTTGGTAATTGCATATTTAAGATAAAGAAAATGAGACTAACTATACAAACTTCATTATTTCCTTTAAGGATTTAGTTTCTTAAACTTTCTGAAGCAGTGACTTTATTCCCAAAGAGTTTTAAGTTTATTAAACTGAGTGGGACAGATGTCTCGCCAGCGCGTATCAAACCCGATCCTTTCAAGATTTTCCAGCCGTCTCACTGATTAATATTGGACACGCAGTCCATCTCTTGCTTTCTGTCTCTTTCTGTCTCTCGTGTGGCCACCACATTTTTATCAACTCTGCTTCTGAATGGGTTCCGTTAAGATGAGAAAACCTTTATGAGCGTCTCCCTGCTGGGATTTAACTTGAGTTCAGATTAGAGTAGAAATTGATTTCCTTTTGTTGGGTAAAAAGTTCAAAAAAAGAAAATGAAAGCATGAAAAAAAATAGAATAAAATAGTTCCAGCCCACTAGGAAGTCTGTTGCTTTTACGAAATGATAGTGATAGTAATGATCCCACAGACATGACGTTTGAAGCTTTGGTTGGTCATCAAGGCTAAAACTAGTTTCGTCTTTTAATGCAAACACTTTTCCCAAAGTGTAAAAAGGTTGTATTTTTAAAAAAAGATGAATTGTGTTCCATCAGCTTTTCTTATTTTGTACAGGATTTTTTTAGTGTAGACATATCCCTAGTAAAAAAACTGTATTTTATGTAATAAAGTAAGAAACTATTTCAACTCTTGTTTAGTGTAAAAAATATCAGTCATAAGCCACTTCGCCTGGGCATTGCATTCCTATGCAATTCCACTCAATTCTCATCTCCCTTCACTGCTCCATCTGAGATTTCTCCCATTAAGCTCAATTTCACTGGTTAAATTTCAACCGTCAACCAGCCAGAAGTAGAAAATGATAACACTGATTTTCTGCACCCTTTTAGAGTTGTAATGGCGGCAGAGGAAATCTGTGTTGGCCACTCTTAAAAATATTAATATTCACAGCAATCCTGTTCAGCTCAGAACTTATCTCTTAGCAATGTTTTCTTGTTGTTTTCTATAGAAGTGTTTAATGGGTTCTGAATATTTCCACAGTAAGTTTGGAAGACTGAGGCCTTTGGTCTCAAACTATCCAAGCCTCGGTTAAAAAAAAAAAACAGAACTCTTTAGCCTTGTGGAAGAAATTCTAAAGCCTGATTAACCAAATTTGAACTGTTGTGGCATAGTGGACCAAGGTAGGTTTGGCATAAATGAACATCACCACTTTTCTTCAGGTGAAATAAGGGTTTTTCTGGAGCAGGATGAAATTCTCAACAACTCACACAAGTCACAGAGCTGAATATGGGGGATTTTAACATCGCCACGAGTCTGAGCACACACTAAACAAAATCAAGGGTTTTATTCAGAGAAAATTAAAAATTAGTGATGACCCAACAAGAGCCCAAAAATAAGTCTTACAGGAAATGTGTAGGGAGAGAGAATATTACCATGTGCCAGGATGTGGCTTCTTACTGAATAATAATACATAATACTTGTAGTACATGTTGTGATTTCTTTTTCCCTGTGGAAAACAAAAGGCACAAACTTAGGTCTGAACCTAACTCAGTGTGACATTGCCTGCTATTCTAATAGATTTGGGGCTTTCCTGGAGCAAGACCATTAGTCTCCTACAAGAGGAACCGTCATATGGAAATAAATTTGGACAAGCCAGGACCACATCACGTCCATTTCTAATATTTACCTTTATGGGATGGAAAGATAGGCTTACTGTGTGACGACAACAGATGATACAACTAGTGTAGTTGTCCAAAATAAAATAAATGATGGCTAAATAGGAAGTAGTAGTACTCTGATTTATTTTGGAATGCAATAATTTAAATGACAAATGAGGCATAAGGTTCCAAAATCCCCCTGAATGCATTCAAGGGGATTTTCCATTTGGCAAACAAATTTTAAAATTTAAGACAAGAAATAATAATAATCCATCCACATTTTAAATAATGGACATAACACCACATCTCTAAATCTGATGGGTTTCTGCACAGCCTTGTTTTCTGTTTCATTTGTAATTTTCTTTGAGGTATTGTACATTCCTCTACAAATACCTGTTGGGGAAAACGCATAAATCAAGTTCCCTCCCTTGGTATGTCAGACTATTTTGTTCTCTACAGAACAAATAACAGATAAAGTCATTTATCTAAAACTGTTTGATAAAACAATATTCCTATGCTAATAAGGTCAGCGACTTTCAGAAAAGAAATACATCAAGGGAAGCTCTTTTGTAAATACTGCATTAATGTAATTTATAAAAGATAATTATCAGATATTAACAGATATATATGAGTAGAAGAACACCATTACATAACATGAGCAGCTTGCAGTGACATGTTCACATTATGCATCAAACTCATGGATATTCCTTTAAATCTGGTTGTTTCAACCTTTGATGGAAATTCTTTGATGGTCTCTACTGGACAGATTTCATGTTTATTTTACAGATGTGTCAGTCTCATTCCAGCAACATCTGCTTAAACTTATAACACAGGAAAAATTCAGTTTGATACCACCTTATATAAATTCCTCATGTGTTATACATACATTTTTTTAACCATTGAAGTTGCCATTTAAACATGTCTTATACACTCACTGGCCCTGTCAGTAGGTACATCTTGCTAGACTTATTGTATTTCGGCAATGTTGAGGAGCCAAATGTAAAGATGAGCATTGGAGGTGATGTTCCTAGTTTAAAGGTAAGTGAACTCAGCAAACCAACAAAACAGGCTTGTAAGAGCCATATGATTGAAATAAGCAATTACTGATGTGGCAGGAGCACACGGCTTTGACACTTGGGTGGTGGGTGTGTTGAGGTGACTGTAACTAAGGTATGAATGGGAGCCATACTGGCGCGCTGGTTTTGTATGTATGAGGAAGCGGGTGAGCCGGTGGTGGTCGTAATTTCTGTTGACCGTGTTGTAATGTCGCTTATTGTTGGCACCATTGTATGGTTTAGCCTGGTCAGTATGTGTCAGTCCTTGTAAAGTCTGAAGTATGACAGTCAAGTGGAATAAATTGATGATTGCAACAACCTGAAGCGACTTGGAGTGTATTGAAGCACGCATCGGACAGTTTGAAATTCACCGCGTTAACCCAGTGCGGCCCTCTGCAACACCGGTAGTTTGCCGCACATTTAAGGCTGATGGCAACAGCAGAGAATCTGACACTAACTGAGAAAAATCAAGAAGTCCTTATGGTTGGAAGTTTGATTGCTGGAATGCTAAACAGGGGAGTTAATGAGCAAATGAGAGACAGGTAGGGGAGACCAGGGAGAGAAACTGAGGGACGTTATTGGACCTCGAACACACACACACACATACACAAATCACTAACAGAAACTCAATACGACTGGTTGTAACACACCTTGGGCATAACTATTATTTTTCATGGCCCAGATTTTAGATATTAGATATTCCTCAGATTTTGGTATATCAGCATCACTAACCCAATTTCCTAGATATTAACAGCAAACAAGGTTGTACTGACATCTGTCTGAATCGCAATACACAAAAAGTTCAGAATAAACATATTCTGTTCACAGCCTCTCTTAATAATAATAAATACAATCATCAAACAAAATTTTGGTACCAATAACCAATTTCAATTCATGATTTTAATGTTTTGTTTCAGTTCCACCATAGCTTACCACAGAAATATGAAAGAGAAGACAGAGGGAAAAATGAACAAACCTCAGTTGGAAACTTCAAACACATTTTCTAACCTAAAGCAGTTACCTGGTGGTTATTACAAAGTTTCTTCACTACCGTTTTTGTCTGTGTAACTGAAGAAATTAACTGGCTTCAGCACCAACAAACAATTTGGTTTTCCTTTGAATTATCTTTGTGTGGTTGAGCTTTAGAACTACATTATTGCTCCTGGTAGCAGTTAGTTAAAAAGGCTGTCAGTGCTTTTGAAGGTCTTATACACCAATAGTTTAGACTTGTTTTTTACTTTTCCTCCAACTTTCTTCTTATTTTACTGCTCAATTACTAAGCGATTACTATGCGATGGACCTAGTTTTCCTTCCCTATATACTGTATGTTATGATATAACATATATAGTCCGATGTTATATCATATGTTATATGTTGTATCATATATGATTTACTCTTATATTTTGTAAGAGTATAGGTAAACATCTCTTGCTTAAGCCTTGATATACATTTGACAGGAGCTGCTACTTATTTCAGGAATAACTTGAACAGCTAAGGGTAACAGGCATCCATCAGCTATAAGCATCATTAGTCATGGTGCTTATTGCTGTAACCTATTATCAGCCAATTTAGTCAAAAGTTAGATTTTCCCACTAGCTGCAACTTCTAATGCCAATCTGCTTTTCCTACACATATTAAGCCCATACTCTACTCTGACCTTCTGCATGCACATATTCTTGGCTGTTCTTAAAACAAGGTCGTGCCCACTGCTGTTGACTTTTAGAGGTGCTGAATGTAACTTTTTAAAGATTGATCCTCCATTCTGAAGGTGAGCCTATTCCTGAGATGCTTTGGGTGGGAGTGGGGATATGCATAAGACCCCAGCTGAGTCTTTTGGTGTTGCAGCTTCTTCTGGTTAGTGTGAGGTTCTTTTCTAACTGTATCATCGGACACCCAGCATTATTTCTTGAAAACTTAGGTGAAGAGATGGGTCAGCAGACAGCAAAGAAGGGTGCCAGACAAACATAAATGTTCAATCTATTGATGAAGAGGAACTGGGAATGTCTGACAGACCTGGTTACAGACATCTTCAACTCACACCTCTCTGATGTTCAAGGAAGTTTGGGGGCATGGAATCAAACTGGACCACGTTTAGGACCTCCATTTAAATCATGGGTTCCAGGAGCAGCAGCTTGAGACACATTAGTGCCTATTACAATGATAATCACAACACCTTTTGATGGACAATAGCATTTAGTAAAGCTGTGTGACTGACTAATTATTTCTGTGGAAAATGGCTCCATGTAGGCACTGTTGCAGTGAGCAAACAGGTTAGAGTTGACCAAAAGTACTATGGGTTCTGTGGTCTCAGAAGAAGTTGAAGAGGCAATGGATAGGGACATCTGATTAGACGTGAGACAGATCAGGCAAACATTCAATGACCCAGGAAAGGAAAACTAGGTTCATCGCAGGACATGTTTGATTTCAAACTACATAACTGGACCAAAGATATTGTTAGTTTACTGAAGGAGAACTTTGAGGGGTTTTTGAGAAAGGTCACCAGGAAGACAAAATGCAGAGTCCAAGTACTTAGGAGAGGGTCAGTTTGTCACTTTGGCGAAGTTCACTGAGGGAGTTAAAAGGCTGTCTGGCAGCAGGGCGCCAGCAGTGGACATAACTCATACTGTGATGCTGAAGACTCAGAACATCATGACACTGCTGGGTTGACATGCCCTCTGAAATGTCACACAGAGGACAAGGACAACATCTGTGATAGAAAGACCTTTTCACACCAATATCTGTTATTGCATGCCGTTATCTGTCATGGTGTTGATAAAAACAAGAAATATGAACTAATCTAGATTCATGGGTGTTTTTCTATAGTAATCTCAATGTAGTGCGTCTTAGGAAGTTGGAATACTTTGGAGCAATGCTTCTTGCTGTTGTCTGGTGTCTGCAAAGCTGCCAATAAAGGAGCCCTATTAATTTTCCTTGGCACTAATTGGCTGTACCAAACTGAGAACTGAGAAAGAATGACTGTAAATGTTAGCTCATGCTCAAAGTGAAGACGTTTTCTTGTGTATGTTAATGCATGTTAAGGTGTGTTTGGTGTATGAATGATTTAATTAAGCAATTAAAAGTGCTTTTAGAGGGGGTCTCAATTATTCACATATTTTAGCTATTTGCAGACAGCTGTGGTCCCTAAGCCTGGCAAATACTGGAGGTTCACTGTTGTGGGGTCCCCCTGTTAGCTGTTTCACAGATAAAAAGCTAATAATCATGGAAGATGTTTCACTGCCTACTAATCTTTAAGAAATCTGAAATACAGAAAACGTCATTATCACAAACTTTAAAAATACACTTGGCTACAGAGGGAAGTAATAACATTTGACTAAAAACCAAAACCAAGTTTTAAACATAAAACAAATGTCAATCAGTGTCCTTGATTGTTTTGAATGGCACTTCAAATAAAATTATTTAACATGTACTTGATTGATTTCTTTTTGATTGATTCAGGTGTTTTTAGTTCCACAGCATGGCAGGAGACTGATTTAAAACACTGTTTGGCATAAAAGGGACACATGTCACCTGTTGACTTTATCTGCAGCCTGTGTAGGACAGTCATCCACATGCCAATCAGATTGACAAGATCAGCTGTTAACCAGCAGGTTGTTTTTCATTACATGTTTTGAATGTTTTATGATGCTGTTCCAGCTGGGGAGTGAACCATATATACTACATGCAATTGAAACCAGTTGCTTGGCAAATAAGCTGTATTTTATTTTACAATTAAATGCAACTGTACACCTAGAAAGAAACCATTGTTACTTTGGTTTTACTGAGATTCTGTGAAGATATAAAAATATCTTTGATAAAGCAAAGAAGGCATATCAGTTTTCTATATTTTCTTGATGTTATGCAGTAATAAAGGTTTTAGTTTGAAAGAAATCCCTCCATTATCTTACACGCTTATCCCTAGTGGAGTTGCCATCGGTGCTGGTGCCTATCTCCAGCAGTCAAAGGGTGAGAGGCTGGGTACACATTGGACAGGTCCATCACAGAGAATTATGTAGTGCAGCTAACACAAATGTCTATTCATGGGTCTGACCTGTGTACTCAATATGAGATCGGTAAGGAAATTTACAGACTTAATCAGTGCCTTTATTATCCTCAATGTTTAAACTGAAAATTATTTTCACCTTATTATCTATGCTCCATTTGTTATTTTGATAACCAGAAGTTAGTGTGTTAATAAAGCATAGAAAAACAAACTTGTTTAATTTTCTCTCCATCTGCTCAGCTCACCTGCTGCCAATCATTGTTATGTTTAGTTTCCACAACATAAGTACACACATTTTATACATACATATATATATACATATATATATATATATATATGTATACATATATATATATGTGTATTTTTTTTGTACACTTTACAATAATTCTCCATTTATGATTTTCAAAACACAATTTCTACCTGCAAAATAAAAGATTTGTATTATGTTTTCCTAGCTTAATGGGAGTTAGAGGAGTCCTGTAAACACTAAGGTTTCATTCTGTTATAACCCCATTGGTAAGCAGGTTTCCCCCCCGTGTAATGATTTTGGCAAGTCTTCTTGTTTGATAGGCATTTCAGGGATTTTTTTAAACGTGTTCACTTGTTTTCACTAAGAGATTTTGGTTAGAAATATTAATGAAAGGTTAGTGGAAGCAAAACATGTGTAAAAGGGATAACTGCAGCTTTGAGAGGATTGTGAAGCAAAGCCAATTCAAAACTTTAGGGAAGATACACAAGGTGTGGATTGTAGCTGAATTCAGAGCCGTATCAGACACCACACACAGACATATTGAGGCCATGGGCTGTAACTGTCACATTCCATGTGTTACGACACTCCTAAACCAGAGATGATATTAGAAGTGTCTTACCTGAGCTACAAAGGAAAAAAGCCTGTTGCTTTATGCTCCCAAGTTCTCGTTTTCAGCAGAAGTAGACACACATAGAATCCAAGTTTTAGAATGTTGTTAAGTTTCCACAGTCAGTAATGATCTGCAGAGTGAGGCCATCTGCCTGTGCTATTCTGACTTTTATCAAGTTCCATATCAGAGCATGCACTACCAGGACATTCTTACAGCATTTCATGATGATTTTATTTCCAACAGTAGTTTATAACTCCTCACACAAAAAAGTATAATACCTGCTTTAGTGATCATGATTTCACTGTAATTATTTGACCAGATAACCATCTCGATCGAGTCTAGTACAAGACTAGGCTCTTGTACTATGCTTTGCTTTGTACAACAGGTCTAAGTTTCAGCTACTGAGAAATAATTGTTTCCTGAAGGTGTGTACTTAACACACCTCCAGCCTTAACAACAGCTGAGAACAGTTAAAGCCTTAATCAGTAACATTTGCCCATGACATATATAATGCACCAGTTCGATGGTATGAAGCTTACCAGAAATTGCCTGAGCTGTAAACTACTACCCCCAAGTTTAAGTTTTGTTTGACATATACCGGTACACAGCATTTTTACAATAACTTAAGGTAACATTGTTACTTGTTTGTGCCACAAAATGTGCCAGGAAAATACATGGTAACAAATAATCTTTATGCATTTCACTATTTGAAATACTGTATTATAAAGAAGACATATTTTTAACCAAGTTAAAATAAATGCAGAACATCAGATTAGTTCTTGAGTGAGGTCAAGTAAAATAGCTTCCTGTTCAATTAATGTGCTGCATTCCATATAGTTTGCACTGCATAGTTAGGCAATGTATGAGAAAGTTGAACTACTTGTTGGAAAAAGAAGCACACCAAGCAGCATCCCAGTTGATCAGACTTTAAAGTTTTCAAAGAGATTTAGGCATGGCCTTGAAAGTAATCAACACATTTTATACTTCCTGCCTTTTGAAGTCACCAGTGCATGAGATAATAAACATCAAAACATTCTTTTATATTTGATGATAAAGAACAATGGCCAAAGCAACAAAAGTGAACAATCACGGTGCAAAAACCAAAGACCCTGCAGAACCACTTTGAAACACAAATGATAAAATCTGTTTGTTTTTGTACCTTGAACTTCCTCTTTGTCTCTTTGGGTCCAGATGTTGTGACTGGCATGATGAAATTTGTCTCACACAGGCAATATGGAGTTTCCAACTTGATTCAGACAGGAAAATTCTGAGACACAAGGATTAGAAGGCAGTCAGCAATAATGCAGAAGTTTTTTTTTCTTTGCCATTTTTAAGAGTAAGACCCCACCCCTACAAAAAAAACTAAAACATTGTCGATGCTGTGAAAATTGGCTGAAGTGAAATTATTTATTCAGTTCTCTTTTTAAAAATTAAATTACAAGAAAATGTATGTCTGCATTGTACAGTAATGGATCTTCTATCCATTTTTCTAGTTTTTAATATTTTACAGGTAGCAAAGAGGTTGCAGAAATAAGGTTGACGGAACTACGGTGAGATCTTTTGTGTTTTCCATTTTTTTCATGAAAACAGAATAAAAAATTCACTTCAAGCATAGTCAGTTGTTAACATGGTCACCTTTCTATTAATGACGTGTTTTATTTCCCCAACCTAAAGCCACTAAATAACTGATAAACTGACAATTCATTCTGGAGAGACTCAGAAGGAGAAAGAAAGCGATTACAAAAGTTTATTGACATACATGAATTAAAGTTCTTTGGCGCTCGGGCCCCAGCTGAAGACATCGAGCTGTGAATTGCAATAAGCTCGGATGAGCATTCCCGATGCTGGTTAGGAATGTCATCCCCCAGGACCCGACACTGGTGGTGGAGGTCGGTGAAAAATGCAAGCCTGAAGAGCCAGGAAAGTTCAGATGGAAAAGGGGCGGAGGTGGGTTGAGTGCTGCTGGAAAGCGGAAGATTCCATGGATGGAGGTCCTTATCAACTGGGGCTTGGTCGGTGATTGGCCGTGACGTGGCTTGGTTTAGCGTTGACAGGTCGTCCATGTTGAGCGGGACGCGCCGATTGGATGATGCAGGTGGGGCTAGAGAGTCTTCCAGTTTTAATTTACGCCTAGGCTTCATCATCTTTTGGGTCAGTTGTATTGTTTAATGGTGCACCTTATGGCCAAATGCAAATCAAAATGCGCCACAGAAGCTGGAGGCAAGATTTTTTTATACTTAAAAAAAGTATAAAATTATTTTTTTTATACTTTTTCCTCCTTGATAAATATGGAGGAAAAAGTTTAACAGCATGTGTCCCAATGACAAATTGAGCATGTACTCTGTCAATAAAACGAAAGATGTATTCAAACCAGATGTCATGGAGCACTTGGAGGAGATGTGTATCTCGAGGATGTTGAGATGTAGTGAGAATTTAATGAGCAGAGCTAAATGGTGCGGAGACGGTAGGAGATCCAGGGGAAGGTGAGTTTCTCCACAGAACTGAGCTTGTAAGATATTTTGGTGATTGATGATCCAGCAGCCGAGTCCTCTCTAAGCTCCTTCTGATGAGTCCTAATAGGCTGCACCTGCCGGTCACACCCTGGAGAGAAGGAGGGAAACACTAACATAACCGGCACAGTGCTCCATGGACATGACAATTGACTGTTTTGATATTCATAGTTATGGTGATAAGAATGAAATATGTATATTTTCATATACATTCCTTTTTCTCCACTTTCCACATTTGGGTGGACTGCAACAATTTTTCAGTTTGGACCAGTCTGTCCTTTGACCTTTGACATTAACAAAGCATTATTTTCCACATGACTGCTGCTTACTGATCCAAATAGATGGTTCTTCATTGCTGCAATCAAAATCACAAGTCCCACATTTCCCTGGTGCAGAGTGCCATTTTATCAACTGTTACCTTCTGTTGTTATAAACTGCTGCATATATAAAATATCACTTAATATAAATTTGACTTCATAACTTTTGCAGCTAAAGTATTGAATATTGAAAACTCAAAAACAGAGATATTTGGTTTTATTCTGTTATTCAACCACCAGACAGGTGCAAAATGCTATTCTACCCTTTCAGCTTTGGTGTTTCAGCCACTCCTGATCATTCATGAAACTTCTGTAAAAACATGGATTGTGGATGCTGACATTAGCGATGACTGTGCTGCTGCAATATGTTTAGCAATGAGTTGCTATTTTAGCTTCACTGATAGGCTAACTGCTTCTAGCAAAGCGTGAACACTACAATAGTCCTTTCCAGTATCTCATCAGTTTTTTTGAAGCAGAAATCAACTCCCAGTGAGCCAAGAGAAGCAGCTTTGTTGACTGTTGCTGTTTGTGGATGTTGCCTGTGCATCAGATTTACGGGCATACAAGAAACATGCCAATACAAAAGATTCATCTGGAACTTTAGTATGTATAAAATATGATTAATTAACTAAAAAAATATAAGACCTTCAATCTGTGAAATTAACCAAAATCAATGTTTTAAAGTCCCTGCCCAACTTTTAACACATTTCTTCTCTATTCTGATGCCCTGTTTGCACTTTCACAACTCTTCCTCACCACATCTCGGTGTCTTAATGCATTGAGATGCATTGTCATGGATCCATGTCATTAGCTTATTTTCAATATGTTTTAATGAGATACTGGATATGTGTACCTAACAAAGTGGCTTCTGAGTGTCTCTGTCGGCATCAATGATGACCTTGCAATAAAATGCAAAGTAGCTTGAATGACTCAGCTAAGTTAAAGATAATTTCATAATACTTCACTGGTAAAGATGATAACATGACCTTCTTTGCTAGCAAAATACAGCAGTGACAGTGATAATATTAAGCTCATATTGATTAACAAGGTTTCATTTCTTAGCCTCAGAGGTCAATACCAATCAGCAAGCATGTCTGCGCTTCTTTGGCTTCTTTCCAAGTAGCACATCGACCCAATCTGACAAGTCATTCTTTGCTAGATTGATCTGCCTCTGGGATTATGCCTCTAAGAAATCTGAGTAGTTTGTCATTTTACCTGTCCTTTTGATTTTATTTGAAATGTGACTTAACTTGGAAAGTGGAGAAGAAAAATACTTTTTGTGTCAATCGTGATTAGCAACTTTAGTTTTTTCTTTTTTTAAGAACCTACCAAGATTTAATCATTATCATCATTATTGATCAAAAAGGCCAAAAACAGTAATGACAGAAAAACTGTTTTTTCCCAATGGTCTTAAAAATTTTACTGATTTAGGTTAATCTTATTAAAATGTGGCATTTAAAGAGAAGACTCAAAAATCACAAACTCAGTTCAGTAATCCCAGATTAGTTAAACTGATTGATGTCCAAAACGTCATAATTTCAGATATGTACCTTGTGATAAATACTAATCCATAAATCAGTATTCATATACAACATATATACTACAATAGTGTCTCCATTAAGTCTGACAGCTGAATAAAACGTGTTAATTTTCTGCATGATCAGATAAATTCAGGAACTTTTCAAAGGTTGCTATTTTCCACTTATATGGGTGCAAAGTTTCAACCACTAGCATCTGTATCTTTTGTGTAGAATTGCACATATTTATTCATTTGTACAAATATCACACACAGAAAAGGGACAAATAAAACATCTAATTTCAGTATATAATTCCTAATATTTTCTCCAAAAAGTTGATCTAGGAATCAAGTAGTGTTTAGATTTCATGAGATTTCTTCTAGTTACATGCCCTGGGTTTTCTTAAAAGGGTCTGGACAGATCTGCACTTCATACTTTCAGATTTCTAGTCATAAAAATTGGTAACACTACACATCCTTTCTCATTCTACTTCATAATTATTTGCTACTTTGTGTCATATTAAAGGGCCATAAAACATATTGAAGTTTGTTGTTATTATTTGATATAAAGTCTTCTGGTTCAGCACTATACTATTTTTCAGCAGGTTCCTGCTCTGTAGAACATGAAAGCACAAACATACACCACTGCCATCACATCAGCTAATACTAAACAATACAGTTTTGTAATAGCAATCACTCAGATAAATTCAACAAAGTGAAGCAGCTGCAGAAGGTCATATCTGAGTGACCACAGCAATAGTTGTCCTTCAGATAGCAAGCATGGACTTTATGAAAAGTGTTATTGTTGGAATAGTCCTTATGTGCTGTTGGATTATATTACAGCCTGCAGTTAGGACATAAAAGAAAGATTATAAATATGACATTCATAACTGTGATAATTATGCATGATTCCATGGACACAAAGAGCTTCTCAGAACTGGACATTATAGCTTTTTTACTCTCACTCTTATAGAGTAAGGAGTGTGTGTGTGTTCCATAGATGAAAGCAGACACAGCTTTCCTTTTGTAATCCTAATGTAGACAGAGCTTCAGGGCTTTCAGCCTCAGGCTCTTAAGTCATGTCTGGGGGACACTTTTTAAGAGTATTATCAAAAAAGCATCCCATAACATCTGATGCTGACTGACATTTGCTCCTAAACTTTAAGTTATTGTGACCAAGCTACTCAAACTAACAGCACCAAAAGATACATTCAACTAGGGTTTAATGAAAAGCATGAGACATATTGCGCAATGAAACTTGAAAGTAAGAACATAGACAGTACGTCTTAGCTGAGCCACGGAGGAGGCAGATTTATTCAGAATGATGGAAGCCAATGTGGTAGAAAGACTTGAAAGCAGCTGAATTATAGTTGGGCTCTTAGATGCAAGGAAGCCCCATTAATAATGAAAGTGAATACTATAGATAATGGTGGAAAAGTGAGGAATATTGTAATAAACTAGACTGATACCTCTCATCTTTCAACAGCTTGTAATTTTACACCTTAAATTACCAAAGGCTATAATCACTGTTCATAAAAACACGTGCCGGACTAAAAAAAGGATTCACCCTAGGCAGATTGCTGATCACAGAGCCAACACTGAAGCAAATTAAACAGACAACTAATGATGCTCACTCTCACTCCTGAGATTCTAATATGCATATTTTTTAAGCATCTGGGAATAAACAGACAAAGAATGATCTCTTAGGTTTATTACCCAAAGAAGACTTATACATTAACGGTAAATTGTACAATTAAATAATTTAAACCTAAATAGGTTAAGCATGAAAAAGAAAAAGAGAAGAACATTGATAAGCTGAAAAGGTTGTTACTAACACCACGGAGAGAACTAAAACATGCAGGATGCCGGCCCTCGAGGACCGACTTTGGGTACCACTGCTTTAGGTTACTTATGAAAAAAATCCACCCATCCATCCTCTATACTAGCTTATCCAGCAGGTATACCCCCTACAAAATCACAACAGAGTTACGAATTACACAAAATGGCGGCTACAACTCACCGAAACACTCAAAAAGATTCAGGCTCAAGTTCCATGGCATTTCAGTAACATTCAAAAGTCCTGGAAGATATATTTGGTTTATCAATAAACGGTAAACTGAATCGCTTATACTTATATTGCAACTTATATATGACTTATATTAAGGTTCGCCTTCCGTTTCTGCACTTTTACAGCACCTGTTCGGCATAGGAACAACAAGAAGACATGAGTCAAGAAGAAGAGAGTTCACTGTATTGCGGTTTGGTATGCTGCCACCCAGTGGCAGAAATATGAATTACACGTTCATTAAACTTCAAACACTATCACACATTACACTACAGCAATGAAAGGCTAAATCAACATGATTCGAGGCCCATTTCCAGCGGTTTTAAAAATGCTTTAAACTAAATGTGTTTTATTGTTGCAAAACGTCAAATTTTAAGTGTACCTATCTTCAAGCATGAATTATTATTGCTTAGAAATATATTTGGCTCCTTGGCCTGCTGTGGTGGCGTAGCGCGACCGACGTTTGGAGGCCTTGAGTCCTCGATGCGGCCGTTGCGGGTTCGATTCCCGGACCCGCAGACATTTGCCGCATGTCTTTCCCCCTTTCCTGTCTGCCTACTTTCATAAGGGACACAAATTAGACTCTACCCTGGAGGGGAGGAAAAAATATATACATTTTGTTCCTGTTAGAGGAAAAATATCTCTAACATAATTTTCATGTAAAAGAGAATGACATAAAACTCTGGTGTGTGCATCATTGGTATATTACAGAAGAGGTGCAGTGGTATGGAAGATAGTGGGACCAGAATGTTGCTTTAATCACAACAGAACCATTTAAAGGCATTTCTTGATAAGTAAGTATTTCCTCATCACTAAATTTGACAGAAAACTGTAATTGAAAAGGTCAACCATTGCAAAACATAAATGTATGTAATTTTAGCCTTTTTGAACTGCAACAGATAGAATATGCTCTTATTTAAGTACAGTTGTACAGTTTTCAGTTTAAACAACACATCTACTGTATATGTGACCTGAGTGTTCAAATGCACTTAACAACTCAGTTCTTTGGCAGCTTCTACAGACCAAGGTAGAGACCTAGTTTCAGCTGTGTCCTTGGTTAAAAATCTCTGCAGGACATCAGTGGACTGGAGCTGGAATTATCTTGGAAATTAAAATGTAGAGCATATGACAGAAAGGAGCTATGATCCTATTAATGAACTGGTGAATGGAGCAGCTTTTTTAACTACCCTTTAGGGCAGAAACAGCAATGCGTCCCATGAAAACAACGTCTGTTTGCAATGAATCAAGTGAACAAGAACAAATCTTTGTTGTGAGAAAAATACAATGCAATGTTTTAAATGTACATTTAAATGTACATTTAAAAAATTGTATTAGGAATTTTGCGGTTGGGAGGATACAATGTGAAAAAGTCTAATTTTCTATTCAAAATCTTAAATTCTACAAAAGAAAATCTACAAACTGCTGTGATGTAAGAACAGATATGAGGAAAAACTGGCCATCAGGTTTTCTACATTTCACCCATTCCTCCCCTGGCTCTGATTAATGCAACAGACCAATATTGCTAAATGAAGCAGCTGAAGTCTCAACCAAAATGCTGACAGTGAAGATGGAAAGCTTTGGCCATACATGTGACCCAAAGCCACTGCACTCTGCTTCAACTAATGACATTTTTATATGCAAGTGCGTTGGAGGAAGCAAATGCATTAAATATGTAAAACTAGTTAGCATTTGCAAACTACAGTTATAACTATGAACTAATTAACACCTGATACAAACAAAAAATGAGCAGAGCATTGATCAGTTTATTTACCAATTGATTTGGACTTTTAAGATTTTATATTGGAAAGTACAACACTTCATGTTTTCTACACACAAATACCCCATTATGACCGTGTGGAAAAAAGTTGAGTTTTTTGCTAATTTATTAAAAATAGAAAAGAAATAACATTTGCTTCATTATTCACAGCTTTTGTTCAAAAATTTGTTGATCCAAGTCTTATTGAATACTGTCATCTTCCTAAAATAATATAAAAACATTTATAGTCAAAAGATGAATAGGCAAAAAAAACAAAAAACTTTTGGCATAAAAATGACATTTTAGGAAGGTGATGATATGCCAGCGGCTTAGCTCTCCATTCTGTAGGCTGCTTGGCCCATTTTTCTCTCCCTGCTCCATCATGTTGGATGGAGACTTCTGTCAGCCATATCCAGATTTTTCCAGAGATGTTCAGTGAGATTTAAGTCAGAACTCTGGCTTAGCCACCCCAGGACATTCAGAGTGTGGTTCTGAAGCTTTTGGGTTGTTGTCCTGCTGAAAAATGATCCATCACCCCAGTCTGAGGTTAAGATGCTGTGGAGCAGGTTGTCATGCTTTCCTCTAACTACAATACCATACAGGCCTGATTGGTAAATAGCTGCAGAGATGCTCATGCTTGTGGAAGTTTCTCTTTCTTTAGAGTTCAAATGACTGAATTACCTCAGTACTGAGGTAATTCATGATGCACTCAAGTTCTAAAAAGTCCTGCTGGTAATTATTGAAGCAGAGACAAAGGTAAAAGTTCCAAGACACTTGACTGGAATTTAAAACCACTTATGCATTTTGACTTTAACTCAGACTGTGTGTCTTGGTCAGATGACAGCAAAGTTGAGCATTATTCCAAAACATACAAGTTTGGATGAATGTACTGTGAACCCTTCCAGAAGACTCAAATAAATTTAAAAGAACTGATTGGAGTTTTAAATGTGATTTTATGCTAAACATCACCAGTTGTATAATGTTGTATAATATAGATTCCTTTTTAGAATCTAAAAAGGAACAGAATGGATTTAAATCTCTCAAAAGGTCTCATGGTTTCTATTCAGCTTTTGAAAAGTTACCAGCTACAGGATTTAACAGAATCAATCAATTCAAATGTCAGCTATCTCAATACCTGACTTATCCAGGACACTTTCATTTCCATCATGTCAGTTTTTACTGTGGCCATCAACTGAAGCATAAATGCCAAACACTACTTTACCAAAAACCAATGCTTTCTGGGTTATGATGGTGAAATTCACTCTTTACCTCAAATCAGATTTTATCTAACCTTTTCCAAATAAACTTGACATCTCATACATTTTCTTCCCTTTGCAATAAATATTTAAGTCTAATTTATCTAATATCAGTTATTACTTAAGAAATTAAAATAAACCTGAAGATGCACAATTGGGTACTGGAGCATTGGAGCATGCAATATATATCAAATTTCATAAGTTTTTCACCACTTCTGAAATTTGATTCCAGTAGAAAAAAAACATACATAATATTCAAGTTATTTTAATAGACATCACAAAAATACAACGGATTGATGCAAAACCCCACCACCAGGTCATAATGTAAATATATGTGCAATATTTTAGAACAACCTTTAAAGGGTGTTAAAGTATCAAATGTGGGTTTAAGATTAAGTGACTAAAAATATTTTTAGTTACAAATATATCTTGTTTTCAATCTTACAAAGTAAGACTGATTTAGCTTCTTGTGGATTTAAAATGAATTCCAAGATCTTTTATTTTAAAAGTCTAAGTCAGTGAAGGAAAGTCAGCTACAAATGGGTCATTTTAGCTTTCAGAGCTTTGAAATGGCAGTTAGCACAGAGCCAGTCAACACTACACAGGTAGCAAAGAAGAAGATGAGGCCGTTCATCAAACCCTGCAGAAAAGGAAACAGATTTGTCATAACTATCCTCTGGAGAAATCTAAGCAAAGCCATTTGACATTTCACACCTTACCTTAATCTCTCTGAACACCAAGGATCCCCACAGCGCTGCGACCAGACCGTAGCCCTACAGAACACAAAAAGCCATTTACAGACTTTCACCATTTACCACCCATCTTCATAAAGATGAGATATATCTGTTGCTATTGCAGTGCTTCTCAATTCCAGTCCTCAGGCCCCCCTGCTCTACACATCAACCTTCAACTTGCATATCTACATATGTGTCTCTATACCAGAACGACTGATTCAAATGATTGCGTGAAGTCTTCTGCAGCCACCAAGTACTGCAGAAGCCTGTTAATCACCCAAAGATTCAATCCAGGTGTGTGGCAGAAGGGAAACACCTAAAACATGCAGGGCAGGGTGGCGTGAGGACACGAGTTGAGAAACACTGTGCTATTGCAACATCTATAAATAGATGTTTTTTGTCTCGGGGCAAAAGGTCAATATTCAGTTTAACAAGTGTAAGCAATTTATGTCTTATGTAAAGCTGTCAAAGATCCACTGAGGGTTAAGTCTTAAGATGTATAGATCAAAAGGTCAGTATGTTTTTGGTCCAGTTTCAACAAATTAACATATTTGACTATAGTAGTGTTGGCTATGAGAGCAGGCACCGAGACCTAAAACTCAGTCATTTATTATACAATAAAAAGTCACACCTCTGAAGTAAAGACAGAATTAATGGAAACAACTCCCAACACTGAGGGGACATGCAATGTGGCAACTGAACCCCAAACAGAAAGTGTTTGCATTCATAGTAGAGCCAAAGTTAAAGCAAGACCACGTCAAACTGGATTCCTTTAAGTTTATTGCTCCTTCTGTTAAACTATTGCAAGTTTCTTTGAAGCAATTAACATTTAGAGCACCAAACACAAAAATATTTAGAACATACAAAAATTCCTTCAAATTAGAGATTTTAAAGAGTAGAAACTGAAGAAATGCCATTTTCTGGTTAACTCAGCAACTGCTTTGATGAAGTGCAGTTACAGAAAGACTGGAGAAATGTTCAACGGTGAAGTGTGCTCCAACTGTACGTAGTAAGAAATCTAAAGAATTTAAAAAAGTAAATTTGTCAGGACATGATTTACTTACTGCAGTGACAATGGGGTAGGTAACAACAGCACCCAGGTAGTTGGTGGCCAGGAACCAGCAGTATGTGCCCATTGTCCACATAAATCCTGACAGAAATCCTGAAGTACAGCCAGAGCAGAGAGAATATTTTTAAAACCACAAAAAAGGTCAAATAGTTTACACACACATATGGTTTAAAATGAAAAAAAAGCTTCTATCCCAAATAATTGTCCAGAACTTAAACACTGACTCCTGGCATGACTATATGCCACTAAGCAACAGGAAGCGATTACATGACATTTTCAAAACAGCAGCCGATTCTGTCTTAGGGTCAAACTGGAGCTATTATTAGATATTTTAGTGGCCTCTTGGGCAAAATGTTTTCTTGATTCTTAGAAAAAGAGCATGTGGAAAATGATAACGGCATAAGTCTTGACATTGGTTACACAGAAATGCAATAAGCTCAACTACATTTGGTTTCCATCTTCAGTAAACCATACACTTGTTACTTCTTGCTGCAAGGTTAATTACAAGTGTGAGCAAACAGAATTTTCCATATAAATGAGCAGTTTGATTATTTTGGCATTGTAAGTTAGTCATTTGTGTTTAAACATGATATCTTCACCTGTTAAAATAGGCCTGGTGAAAGACTATTAAAATGAGCTGCTACCTGGTAAAATGGCTTTGGGGTAAACCCTGGGTTTGTTTTTCATCACGGCACAGTAGATGGTGAAGTACACTGAGCTTGCAAGGAAAACACCAGAGGTCTGTGCATGAACATAGTCAAGATCTGCAAAAAAAAAAAAACTTCAGTTAAAGCTACTTCTCAGCATGGGGAGGGATCACTGCTCTTCATGTATAGATCAAGAGTGGAAGCAATCCTGATAGCCAGCATGACATTTTAATTTTTCCCTTTTATTTCATGCTCATTTGGGAATAGCAGCAAGCTGAAGGTTCAAAATTAGAAGTCTTATCAAAGACTAAAAACCTACCGTAGACACTGGCTCCATAAAAAATGCTGTCATGACACGCTGAATGGTTCTTTATGTAGAGAACAGGTATGAATGAAGAGCCGTACAGCAAGCCTGCCATAACGGCAAGCAGGCAACCACTGATGAAGAGAATACAAAGAGTGAAAAACTGGATGAAAGATGCACTTTTAATCTCCTTTGAGACCTTGCTCAATTTGTATGTTAATTTTAACATTTTTTTCCTACAGAACTGATAAATGCCATGCCTAGTCACACAATTTAGCAAAGTGAATACTAGACATTCACTTCCAAAGCCATTTTAGTATCAAAAACATAAGAAATCCTTTTGCATCTGATGCTTCATGGTATAATTCCTGCCTGTCATTTCTCAAAGAAAGAAATCCAATCTCTTTATGATAACTAAATATGCATTCTTGGGGTAGAATCAGCTTTCCAAACAAAGGCTACAGCCCTTGACATCTGCTAAGAAAATCTAAACTTTTGAGTTAATAGTGCAGGTGAACATCAGCAGCATGTATAATTATTGTGGCGTCTCAGAATGAATTATGTCCAGTGGTGATGATTCATTAAATTACCAATTTGTTTTGTCACCCAAATACAAGCTGTGAGATCGAACCAAGGCAATGTTTAACCTTACATGATTCGCCTCGTCTTTGGTCCAATGGCATCAATCCAGTATGCAGAGGAGTGGTATACGAAACTGCCAGAAAGTGAACTCTGCAAAAAAGTTGTTTTTTTGCAATTCACAGTTAAACAAAAAAAACCCAAAAAACAAATCACCCACCCAAATCACCCACCTTGTCAATTAGTAGAGGGATTGTTTCTGACTCTGGATGGAGCTTCACATCACTTCTCACAAAGAAAAACACCAGGCCACTAGAGGGAATAAAACAGAGACCAGATTTTCCAAACATCATGACTGCTACATTACATCAAAAATCCAGTGACGAAGGCTGCTAAGTGTTGCATAGCTCACCTGAGCAGACACAAACCAGCTCCACAGTAATTCAGTATTGGCCTGGAAACATCCTGAGCATCAATCCCGAACCACCCAAATCTGTTTCAAACAGTGATATCCATTTTTATGTCAACCTAAAGATTCCCATCAAAAGGCAGAAAAATCAATTCAGAGATTCATGCAGTCACATTTCTTACCTAGAACTGGCCCAGCCCATCAACAAACTGGACGATCCCCAAATTAAAATTCCAAGACCAAGTCCAATTGCTTTAACAATGGTAACAGCTGCCACACTTCCTGTGAATGAAAAAGGTTGTTCTGTGTAAAATATTTGACTAATAATCATCCACAAAATTTTAAAACCCATTTGAAAGACTTGAGGTTTTAAAGACCGTTATTGAATTTGTGAATACTTAAAGCAGCTCCTTAGTATACAGTGAACAAAACAGAAACTAATCGAGTCAGAAAGCAAACATTTCTCCTTAGACTTTAAAATATTCCACTTTTAAATTTGCATAACCTTTCAGCAACACAAGAGCATGCCTAAAGAAACTCATAAAAATGACAATTCACATCTTCTCTAGATACAGTTCTAGCCAGTTTCATGGAGCCTGCAGTGACTTATGGTGAAATTGACTGTGTACTCAGAACTGGCCATTTCTCACAGAAGAGACCATGACGTTTTTGATTGACTGCAGTAAAAGGACTCCTGTTTCATATCTTGAGCCCATCTTCTGCACCATATGATGCCACACTGCAGAAAGAGTTTTTTTTTTTTTTTTGCTTTAAGTTGTGATTTCCAGAGACGATACCTGTGGCCCAGATCATACCACCGAGCATTGCAAGAGGGTGGAATTTGGGTGTCCGCAGCAACAGATCGCCAAAAAGAGATACAACCCATATTGAGGCACAGCTCACAAAATGATAGAACATACCTACAAAAAAAAAAAAAGAAAAGAAAAAAAGTTTTGCATTAAATGTAGAATGTAAGAAATCTTACACCAGATTTCTTCCACTTACCATCTCCTGTTTCTATTCTTTTGATTGGAACATAGGTGCTTCCATACAGAACCACAGCAGCCATGTTTGCAATTAATCCATAAGCAAAATTAGTGACGTTTGTGGAGTTACTGGAGACAACAGTTTCCTGGGAGCAAATCCTAGTTTCATTACACCCTAAAGCATATGGATAAATTTCAGGGCAAACAATTTAATATGACAGTTTGCAAAAATAAATAAATAAATAAAACACCCCACAAGGCGTTGTGGGGTGTTTTATTTATGTGAAGCTCAGTGAGCTCCACATTAATCACAGAGCAATTCAAAGACTCGTTAACCCACCGTCAGCGCAGAGGCATCTCACCATCAATAACGACGCGATAAATAAAAACACAGGCGAGCATTTTACCAGAGGCATCATGAAAATGCAATACTTGTTTTTTTCCCTCTCAACACAAACTTTCCACAACCTTAAAACACCACAAGAGGCCACGCGTGGGAGTCTGCAGAGGCCTAGAGAGCAAGCAGGTGCCGCCAGTTATCCAATCACCCGAACCTGGCACATTAAATAAAGCCGCGGAGCTTCCGGGGAGGCCCAGCACGCATGACGACAAGATGACATCAGAGTCTAATTTCATTTTGTAATTAGTTTTGGATGTAAATTCACTAACAATTTATTAAATTTTTAACTTTTTTTTTAAAGACCTGCAAAATTGCATTCCTTAACAACAACTCTTGTTTGATGACTCATTCTCCTGGCCCCTCTAGAGACCATAGAGCCAGGAGACAATAGTTCCATATTTAAACTCGCTGCGAGTTGGACCAGGAACTGCTCTGTCTATTGTTCCCTGGCAGAATGCTGCCTACACTAGAACCTGTTTTCTTCCTTCTTTTAAGTGTTTTCCTTTCTAACCTGTTCCATCGATGGGCTGTTTGTTATTCTTTCCCAGTGTGAGCATCCTGCATTGAGATGTTAAAACCCAAAGATTAAAACCGCTAGATGTCGCCTAAACCGCGGGAAAATAGGCATGCCTGAATGATTCCGCTTTCATAATTAGAAATATATTTTAGAACTTAATAAATTGGTTGGTGTCAGTAAAACGGATAGTTGTTTTTTAAAAGACAATGTATTTTCAGAAAGGTCACAGTACTTCAGACAAATTTTCTTGAGTGTCACAATAAATTGGATATGAAAAATATGCTTAGTCATATGTATGGGATCTATATTGTTATGATACCTTATAAAATGTTTGAATGAAATATTCAGAATGTGAAGAGGTGAATTATCATATGAATCATTGCACGGTAACCCATGTGAATTATGCTTTTAAATTATTGTTTGAGGTTGCGAGTCTGTCTATTATTGCTGTCTCTAAACTTTAAGAAAGCCTTTCCTCCTAGCTGAGTTTCAAACTCGCGCTCCACCCCAGTTTGAGCTAAGTGAAAAAACACTTTCAGCTTTAATAAATTACAATGGGGAAGTACCGCGTCCACTGGTGTTATTTTCCCTTTCGAAAACTCACCCGTAGCTTTAGGAGGTGCTCTCCTTCCAAAAGAACTTTGATTATAGCGATTCTGTGTTTGGTCAACTTGTTGTTTTTGGTTTTAAAAGTTGGGCATTTAGAGCAACCCCGGAGCAGAAGGAGTAACGAGGAGCAGAAGCGGAACACCCGCGGCGAGCATCACTTAGACGGTGAACCACCGGCCACTTCTGACCTGCAAACCCAAGCTAGTTTGGAGGTCCCGACCCTGTTCAATGTGGTCTACGTAACGCTAAAATTCAAGCGTCTTAAACCAGTAAATATTCGAGGCACAATTCGACCAAAGCTGAGAAAGAAAGTGAGAACAAAAACAATCCATCCAACAATTACGCAGCGCAAACGATTCAGCGTGGAACGGGAAACGGGCAAAGGAAACCGCAGCACTGGACTTAAGACATCGAGGAAAGGGGGAAGTCTTGTGGACTTCTCCTTAAAGTCTTACAACGATGGAACAGACCCTCGTTTTAGTAGTATCCGAATTTACAGCGAAATGACACCTCCGTGGTTCAGCGCACAGGACGTGAAAAGCATGCGCTTTCTTGCGGATGCCAAAGTTTTGCGCATAAAAGAAATTCCTCGTCTGGACGCACCTTCGCTCGTGATATTTGAGGGTGCAGACATGAACCGTCTGGTCAGCCAAAAACACTTGAATAGAAATAATGTATGTGGAGGCCAGTGCGGAATTATCCACTGCTCCGTGGGAAACGCGGAGGTATTTGCTTTCCATTTGGATAGGGTGCTCGGCCTCAATAGGACAATACCTGCGGTAAGCAGAAAGTTTGGCTTTTTGAACGGTAGGTTTTCATTTTTATTTAGATTAGATATAATCCATAGGTTGTTTATTTGCGGTGGTTTGAAAGCATTTTTTTCCCAAAAACATTTCTTTTAAACCACCAACATGCATTCTGTTGTTTTTCATTTTGCAGGTTTTACTTTGTTTCACTAGAGAATGAACATCTTAAATTAGTTGGACTTTTCACATTTTGTCACACTGAAATCACAAACCTGTTATGTGACAGACCTACACAAATGAACACTTCGTTGCAAAGTAGAGAGAACATGATGTATGGCTTTCAAATATCAAAGGTGTGCAATGACTGTTAAGTTTCCTTTAGTTTGAAAACCCCAAATAAAATCTGGTGTTTTTAGGAGTAACCCGATTGAATCAACCAATGCTGTCATAAACCCAGAGGTTCTGTGAAGGTTTTTTAGAGAATGTTGGTGAACAAATGGTTCATAAAGACAGAGGAACACAGAAGACAAGTCAAAGAGAAAAATGAAGGGCTGCAACCCCATCAAGACATGGTCGTCTACCAAATGTGGAAGAGTCTTAAAAATTCCGGCTTTTTTAATTGTAAAAATACACAATAACAAAAATAATTAAAAATCATGAACAATTTCCCCTTGCTTAGCAATGATTCAATGCCTTTTTTTGCTATATGACATAAAATCCCAATAAAATACATATATGTGACTGAATACACAAAAGTTCAGGTATAAATACTTTCCCCAGGTTCTGCACTTATTTTTCTAATACCACAGAGCTGAAGCACACTTTTCATCTTTCTATATGCAAAGATGTTGGAAGCATATTGCAACTGGAAGCAAGTGTCTTTTCTTTGTTTTTCTACCTTGCATTACAATAATCCAGCCTGTGACTAATGTCTTCATCTGCTTTCATATTCGTGATGGATATGAAAAATTTCTAAATATGTTAAGCTGAACCAGGAGAGACACATTATTTTTGCCCTGAGCTTTAGGTTCAGATACCCATGGTTGCTTCAGTTCACCTTTTATCCTTGTTTGGGAAGAAATAGCAGTAAATCTTTTTTGATACATCACATATGGAAAATTACAACATCAGTGTTAACAGACCTTAGAGGACTGTGGAAACATATGAGTCTTATCTTGGAGAGCAGATTGTTTCTCTCTCCTCTGCCTTTATCTGCTCAATTATAGGGTTCAAAATGAGTTTTTTAGTGATCCTAGCGAACTGAATTGAAACAGAACAGATATCTGTGGTTCATGAAGGTTTAGATGTCACGTGTGCTCTAATCCAACAATTTAATCCCTGGTCTTTTGTCACTTTAGATGGCCAGGCCTGCCAGGTGGTTCTATGGGATGCATCGCTACACCCCAAAGACCTTGCTGCAGGCCCAACTACTGTGAGGATGACATGGAGGGAGTACCAGAACTCACTGACACAGAGGTGTTGGCAAAGAAATGTCAACCCAAAGTCCAATTCTGGATGCTCTTCAATTTACCACAGTGAATGGAGCAAATTAGCTCTTTTTGACTTTTTGCTACAGGTAAAAACTCTGATGGATTAAAGCTTTAAATTTAACATTGCAGACAAATAAATGGTTTTTGTATTACTCTGAATCCATAAAAATGCAGCTGGAGCGTCTCATTAGATTTGGTGCTATGAAAGTTTCTGAAGACAAATTGCTTCTTTAATCCTTTCTTCCACTATCTTCTGCAGCACTATGTCCCTATAGGTATAATTACTATTTAGATGTGCTCTTAGATCTATTTAGATGTCTTAAATCTAATGAGAAAAGCCTTTATAGAAGAATACATTTTGGATTCACCTCTTCACCACAGTAACATCAAAAACTGAGCTAACGTTTGGGGAAAAGTGCTACTTAAAGTTATTTTATTGTTAACATTCAATAAATCTCTTATCACATTCATGCTTTGTTTTTAATTTACTTTGAAGCTTCCAATGTGATTCATAAAAAAAGCTTTCTTTCTTTTGTCAGTCAACAACACAAAGCTCTAAAAGATGTGTTTAGTAATCAAAAAAAGAAAAGAATAAACAGACAATTCATCATCCATGTCCTGTCCTGTTGCTCATTTCCTGTGTGGGAGGTCTCTGTGGATCATATTTTGGCACTGACAGCAAATACTCTATTTATAAAGAAAGCAGAAAAAGTGGAAACTGGATTTCTTTGAAAACTCTCCAGATAAGTTTGGAAAAACCATTTTATTACATAAATGTGTGCTTCAGTTTTATGAATAACCAAACATCAGTTAATATCATTTATTCTTTATACATTTATGGTGTAATGGGTACCCTTCTGTAATATTTGCGAACTCATATATTAACTAGTCACATTTAACTGATGCAGGCTTACAGATGGAGGAGCACTTAGAGAGGAATGTTGGCTTAAACAAGAATAGCATTGTGAGTATTTAAGTGTTGTTTTCTAGGATTAAGCAGCTGTTGAATTTTAGCAGGTTGTCGGATTTTTTCAGTCTGAAATTTTTCTTGCATCATGTTGTTTTGTTTAGAGCAAAAATTGAATGAGTGCTTTAATCTAATTTATGGTCATCATTCCCTGTGGAGGCAGCAGGTGTTTTATAGCGGGAGGTTCTGCCTTTTTAGGCTTAAGGAGAGAATCCCCTCTGCGATGATGTCATGCAGCTACATGGTGGTCTAATTGTTGTTCCTTTAAATTATATAAAATGGTAACTGGAGTCAAAGAGACACTAAAGAGGAATCAGCATGAGGTGTTTTTTTCCTGGCTAAACCTTTTATACCTGATTTTCTCATATTAAAGTGGATGTTATGGATGCAAAATGGAGTGGGGGAAAATATTGAATAAAGGGTTTACCTACGTTATCAACCTCATGCAATGGGGATAAAAAAAAGATCTGAATCCTAATTTAAAATCTGTAAATCCCAGCTTGAGCTGTTCTTCTGTTTTTTGAAGAAATGTGAACTTTCTCATTAGATTCACAACCGTCTGGATCCGAGCTGCTGCGGATTCAGACCACGGCAGGAGGACGTGTGTGTTCAACCGGGCCGCCATGATGTGTGTAAGGACCAGGAAAACATACAACTGGCAAACATCGTGCACAGGGAACATGACCTCAGGCACCTGGTCTTCATCAACAACAAAGGGTTCTTCGACCACAATGAGGACAATCTAGACTTCAGGCTTCTGGAAGGAATCAAGGAGTGAGTTTGCTACATCTGAACCTATGTTCAGATTCTAGGATATGATTTCACAGTTTCTTACAAAAGTTTTATGTGATAGATTAACATATTTCAATATTCCATATTACAACCGCAAGCTTTAGAGCGTTTGATTTGAATTTTATGCGACACAACAACAAAACGTAGCATATGACTGAAAGGTGGATGTGTAGATAGAATCCCTCTGTGTGTAATTTAATCTCAGTATAAATACAGTTGTTTGATACATGTACAAACTGAGTCAAAACTCTTCATGTTTCTCCCTAGGCTGCCAGAGCAGGCCGTGTCTGTGTTGAGGAACAGGAAGCTGAGGGAAAAACTTCTCCAGTCGCTCTTTCTGGACCAGATGTACTGGGAAAGTCAGGGCGGCCGACAGGGCATCGACAAACTGATCGATGTGATTGAGAAGCGAGCCAACATCCTCCTCACCTACATCAATGCTCATGGGATCAAAGTTATCCCGATGAATGATTGATTTATATTTTACTAATGAAGGCGATTTTTAAATTACATAAATCTGATTTAAAATAGTAAAAATCTGCACCTAAATTTAAGTAAATGTGAAGAAATAGAGGGATAATAATTTGTTACAGAAGCTTTAAACTTGATTTGTGTTGTCTTCATCCTATTCCAAAAGTACAGGAGTCAACTTTGTCAGACAAAAACTCTTAAGAATGGTAAAAAAACAACAACCATTTGTTATGTATTTTTATGTAGAGTATCAAAATATACAACTACAGTGATCCACAAAGCAATGAAGAGCTAAAACCCTGTGTACTTATTTTCCTCACAAAGGCATAGAAGCAAACAGCATGGCAAAGTCATGGCTCAATTCTGTCAGCAAGGGCAGAAAAATGAGTACTTGGAGGAAGAATGGAAAACAGAAAGCATCAGGGAGCTAATTTCCATGAAAGCAATGGAGAAATCCCTGGCTTGGGAATCCTCTTGCACAATGTTTCACACAGATCGTTTCACTTTTCTGTTTGCCTTTTTATCTTGTGTGATTTTTTACTTCAGTTCATAACTTTTGCTCATTGTGATGTAGTTTCAATGAAATTGGAAAAATAGACATCATTTGGGTTCATTTTTACAGTCAATGTTTGATGTTCCTGTATAATTTAACATAATATTTCCCTCTAGAATACAACAATGTACATACATGGAGATTTTTTCTATTTTCTACATAAAAATGTAGAAGTTTTTTGTGTGTAAGATTATGACTAGCATGTAACATTGTCAAATGAAATGTGTAAATATGCTTTTGGCCAAAAAGCCATTGTTTTTAATGAACATTTTAGGAATGAATTGGAATTATGCCTCATTCAGAGGCCAAAAAGTGAAGCCCACTTCCTCATCAGTTGTTACATTTGGAAGGAATCAACATGCTTGTTTTTATTGCTTTCAGTGTGGATCATGTTTTTAATTATATAGCCTACATCTTAGGTTATTGCTAAAGAAGCTGGCTGAATTCAAGAATATTGAAAATAGTTGAAGCTTTGAGAAGAATTAAATTCCAGTCAGTATGGATGAGATTCACAAAGTGTGGACTGCAGCTGGAGTCAGTGCTTAAAGAACCAACAAGGTGTATGGAGAACATGGTCTACAACTGTCACATTTGTCTTAAGCCACTCCTGAGCCTAAAAGAACTACAAGAAACAACACAAGTGTCTTATTTAAACTAAGGAGAAAAAAAGTTTTAATCCTTGTTTAATTGGTTTTATGTAATCAAATCGCCTACAAAACTTTGAATAAGCCACAGCTGAAAAAAAATGTTGCTCTGTGTGTAATGAAAGGGTATAATCCGAGTTTGAATTTTTAAACCAATTTACTGAGATTAAATTGATTTTCAATGATACAGTAATTTATTAAATTGCACCTTCACAGTGTCTATGAGTATTGTAGACTATTTTGTTTATTGAAGATTGTATATTATATCCTTAGGGCATCATACAAAATACTGTTGTTATTGTAAATCTGGTCACATGACATAAATGTACTAATTTATATGTAAAAATCTTCTAATATGAACCAAAAATCAATTTTAACCCTGGACTGTTTTATGTTTTTAAATATTTATTTCATTTTGTATCTTTTTTTGTAATTTGTAAAAGTCCAAAAAGAAAATGTCCATTAATAATCAATTGCATTCACCCTAAGTAGAAGTTGTGGTTTAGTATTGCTGTCATTGGTTTTTAAAGTTTATATTTTTGGATATTAAAGTCACTTCAAAATACTTTAAAACAGCAAATGAGCAAATTGTTATTTTAGTTTTAGCAATAAAGCTAAAAAACAAAGTCAGAAATCATTTATATTCTGCTGTTTGGGCCCTCAAAGATTAGACTGGAAGTTGTTTGTTTGGTTTTGTGCATTAAGCCGCCTGTTGTTCTGACCTCTTCACCTGAATTACATAGAGTGGATTCCATGCCTTGTTGTGTTTGTGTTAAAATAACCCCTGCAGTTTGAAGACAAACTCTTCACACATATGCTCTTGTATTATCTCACCAGAACACACACAGACAAAAGATGACCTACATGGGTGAAACAATTGAAGCTTACAGAAACAAAAATAGACAGGGTGAGGGGCTGGACCTTTACTGATGGTTTATTCCTCTACTTGAACTCACTCCACTTCAGTAAAACTACATTGTTGTAAATGCTATGCAGAGTTCTGCTGACCTCAACTGCAAGATGAACGTCAAAAGCAGCTGAACATCTGTCTGATATTCAAATGAAAGAAAAATGTGGCGAATGGAATATAAAATAACAGTACAATGCACATAGCTTAGCTATTCCTCTTTCTTGAAACAAAGCTCTGAAATAATAATAGTAAAACCTTTTAATCTGAAGAGATCAGAATTACATTCACAAAACAAAACTTCACATGTATGTAAGCCTGATAAGTGTGAGTTAGCTTGTGCCCTTTTTATCCCTACTGGCTCATTTTCAACTTTATTAATTCTGCTTACTGGTTTTGTTTTGTGTTAGCTTTCTAATAATACAGAAAATATAACAGCAAACAGAATATCAAAGCAGCCCGTGTTTATTTCAGGGACATGCCACCCGCTGTTTACTTTCATACTTTGATACAGACTATAGCTGAGTTTTCCAAGAAAAAATGATCAGCAAAAACTGTATGTGTCACTTCCAAGTGAGCTGTGTTGATGGAAACATTCAACAACTATGTGCCTGCCAAGGTTAGTTCTCTAATCAGACTAATTAAATGAGGTTCATATTATGCAAAAGGTTGCTAAAATATATATTTCTTGAAAGATTTGGCAAGACACATAATGAATGCCTCTAAATGTTGAATTGCCTAACTAAGCTATATTAGTTAGAATTAAAATTCAGGGTTATTTTTTATTAGAGCTGCCAGAAAACCAACAAATTAATAAAAGCCAAGAATAAGTTACAATCTGATCTTTCCATTGGTTTTAAAAGCAATTAAAATAACTTTTTTGAGATAAAAAACTACTTTGAGTCACATGTATGATGGATAGGTTGATGATAGTAGTATCTGTAATCACACTTTCTTGAAGTCTGTCACTCTATGACTTCAGTACAAATGGGTTCCTCTCCTGTTTTTTTGTTTGTTTGTTGTTTTTAGGAATAAACGTTTCTAAAAGTATTATATTGAAAGGATGTGAGACTGAGGAGACTAAAAAGGACAAGATCATGCACTTTTCCTTCAAAGATCATGTTATCCAGAGAGTTTTGTAGCAGTAAATTGGCCTGGAGCACAGATTTCTACTCATCTTCAAAAAACAGTCCCTTCACTACAAATAACTTTGCCCCATGACTTGGATTTAAAAGCGAAATCAAAGGATGAGGGAAGAGGACTTAGTTTGTGAATCGGATACAACAGACAGCTGAGGTGTTTTGTTTGTCAGTTTATATTTGATTAGAAGCTAATTTTTATAGCAGTTTTACTTTTAAAGTCATTGTCTGTGAATGATTTTATTAGCATCTGTTGTCTCAAAGTGGTATCCATACAGGCTTAGCCAGGATATTTAGATGAGTTATTTTTATGTGTCTGAGCCAACTGAGTGGAGTGTTTGACAGAACAAAGCATTGTTCTATCATAGCAAAGTGAAATCTGGATGAACATTTCTAGCTGGCAGAAGAGCACAGACAACAGTTTTCCCACAGGGACATTTTTTTTCCAAAGCAAGAAAACCTAAAAATGTTTTTTCATATGTTGATTTTAACTTTGGTAAAAGGATGGTGGACTCGTACTGATAAGGTCTTACAAAGTGAACTAGAAAAATGTCAACATGAGTTAGATAAAGTCAGGCCACAGCTTGTTTTACTTCCAGCTAAACCTGCACAAGGCCTAGAGATGTGCTGATTCAGACCAAACAGGAGCAAAAATTATGTTAAAATTCGCTTTTGGGAGACATGATCATCTGTAGAATAAAAAAATTGATCTTTCTTCAGGTTTGATGAAACTTAAGACCACTGTCAATCATCCTATTGCCAAATTCTCTTTTTTTTTACTGCTTTTCTTTCTTTGTGGAGACCTATCCAGGACCAGGACTGAGGTTTATTGTATAGGTTTAGGTTTACTCTTCTGATTGGATTTTAAGTTCTACTTTTAAAGCTTTAATTGCTTTGAGAATAAATGTTACCCTGGGGCAGACAATTGTTTTTGCATATTCAGGAATCTTGAAATGTGATTGACTAATTAATGAACCAGTGATAAACACCAACATAAGTTCACCTTGGATTGTTTTTTTATAGTTTGAATTTAAACCTAATAAAGGAGACAACTGAGATAATACCACCAGATTGAGGGCATGCACATTTAATATGTTTAATCCTCAAAAGAAAGTTCAGTGGATATAGTATATCAAATACCTTGACCCAAGTGACATAATAAGTTTCTTGAGATTTAGTTGGAATATTATTTCTTTTTTATTCTTAAAGAACTTCAAAACCCAAGTCAGTCCCACTAAATCAAATTTCTGTTAAGAGGTGAAGGTGAAAAGCTTAAAGCTTGTCAGGAGTAAGACGTGAGTAGCTTCCTTTAGAGCAATGAAAATGAATATCCAAGATAAGATTACACAGAATGCATGAACAATATGGAGGTGTCAGCTGCAGGGAAACAATCTATTGTGGCAAGCAGATCTAAGCTCTGCGTTTCCTGCTTGCTTTTTATGTCTGATTCTGCAGGAGGTCCACAGACAGGAAGCAACCTCTGCTGCCCAACAGCTTCACTGAATGATGGTTTAAATTCCATGTGTTGCATGAGGATATTTGGTGTCCAGTCTGACATTCATTTGCACGATATAATTCATTAAGCTCACATTTATGTTTTTAAAAGTTGTTTTCTTAAAGGTCTGATATTCTACTTTTAAATGTCATCTTTTCAAAACCTGTACGTGGACAATCAATGTCATCTATCCCTGACATTTCAGTTTGTGATAAACAAAACAAAAAACTTTTCTGTTAAATAATGGTACCACTGTCAAGTTCTGGTGATATCACTACTGTATCTGATGGTTTTGATGGTGACAAAATTTTTAAATTTTTACAACGCTTGCAATATTGTAAAATGTAACATTTTAATGAAATACGCTGACGCTTGTGTTTGCAAAATGATCCTCTCCTTGGCCCCCCAGGAAAGTCAAATGGTTCATATGTTTATTTTTAGTCATCAAATTAAATTGGTGGCTCAGAGATAACATGATAAAGTCTGACAGAAAACCTTTTCAGTTTTAACCCCTACACATAACCCTGCAAAAACTAGACACTGGATGGATGAAATATTCAAAAGAAAGTAGTGGAATGTCTTTTTATGAGAAAATCCCTTTACTTAACATCACTAACTTATTTATTTTTGGAAATATGCTTAAAAATGTTTTAACTTTGGTTTCTATATTGGCAAAGTGTTCCCAAGACTCTTAAGCATTCTCTAAAGCAAATGTCTTTTGTGTCTTACCTTTCTTGATAGGATTTTGATCAACCACTTCTACTGAAGTTTGTTGTCAGTAGAAAACTATTGAAGTGACAGGTTAAGAGAAAATATGTCAAAACATACCAAACATACCAAATAAAAATACAATAGGTATCACTGCAGGGACTCAAGGACGTGGACAAAGAGGAAACTTTTTTCCATCTGATAGAGCATGAACCTATGAGTTGACATCTGAAGCCAGGAAGCTAGATTAAAGGGTGAGTGCACAGACAAAAAAAGAATATGGTGAGGCATCTCGAACATCTGCTAACAGAGATATATGGGGCAATCAAACAGTTGTGGGCTGAATATGTCAAATTCTATTTTCAGAGATGCTATGATGAGCGGCATGTAGAGCATGAAGAAGAGTCTGGATGAGACGACTGCAGCGGCTTACTGTATGATTCATACATTCCCTGCCAGTGCATCACATGACAGGGAAACTCTATCAGTATAACATGTTTTTTTTATTTATTTATTTCTGATTGCCAACCTAATCTTGGTAAACAGTCAAATTATTGACTCTACTCATTATGTCAGATTTTTCCTTTGACAGTGTATTGTAAAAAAGCTCTGAAACTGTCAGGACTGTATGCTTTTCCTCTTGCAGAAGATGCTCTGCTCCACTAGGTAGTGCTTCACAAACCAGTGAGGCATGTAATTTGAACAATTTTTAAAATATCTTGATTGAGAGCCGAATTCTTCATTTCCTTGTGGAATCCTGTTCCTGTGTCCAGCTACTGCTTTGTACTGTACTTTGGAAATATTTTACAAATTCAACAAAACTTCTCTCTGCATGTAGAGATGTTTAGGAAAAACAAAATATGATAAATATTTAGGGTAATAAAACTGACTTGTAAAGTCTAAAATAGACTGACGACAACTGAGGATGTTACGTTTCAGTTGAGCTGACACAACTATATGCACTCACAGACTGTATGTGTGTAAAGCCTAAAGTGAGAGACGCCAGACATTCCTCACATACTCAGTTCCTGACTCATCTACTTACAGTCAAAAACTATCCTGGCAGCAGCTCTTTGAACTTAGCTGGCCATCACTTATAAGATATAAAAATGCTGTAAGCAATAAAAGAAACATCTTTAAATAAATGAATAGTGGGCACCGCTAACCAAAACGTTAGCACTTTTTAGAAACATTAATTCCAGTAACTGTAAAATCCTACATTAGCAGTATTTAGTGGGAGCTAATGCTAACTTCAATTCAAATTACATCTACCCTTGATAGACTACAACCCTCAAACACCAATAGCATTATAAGTTTCATGTTTAATAATGCCTTTGCATATTGTTTTTATGTTTCTATCTTATTTTCTACTGTCTGTGTTTTATTTTGTTCCCATACGCTTCTTGTTCGAAATAAAGTTGTTGGGAAAACAGAGAGAGAACATGAGGAGAGGAAACAGAGCTGATGTGTGGACAGTCTTCACTTCAAAATATAAAGAATGAATATAAGAATTGAATAATTCATAACAGTCAATAATCAACATTTCAACCCAGATGTTGAACTTCATCCAGCTGAAAGTTTACAAAACAAGCAAGTAAACTTTAGAATTTTATCTGGAAATTTAGTGGAAGCTACTTAAACTAAATGTTTTCAAAGTTAGCAAGTGCTAAATGAACCATTGGCTCTGCTGTTAGCACATTAACAGATTAGAGGAAGTCTGCCCACGACTGGCTGAATGTTTACTTAAGTTGGAATAAGAAACTGTTCACTCTGGATATTAGTGGTATTCATTTATTTTCCCATTTTTAAATCTGCACATTTACCTTACCAAAACATTCACACACCCTAAACTGTAATCAGAAAAAACAGCCAAGAGGCCCATTGGCAAAAACGAAATTAAAAAATCTGTTCAACGTGAGCTATATTGTCAAATAGAATGATTGATACAGTGATAAAGTTAAATGTTGCCATGGATAATGATGAGGGGTGGATGAACTGAATTACAAAAATGTGAAAATCTTCACTGACTCCTAACTTGACCTTCAAACATATTCCACCAACGTCCTGCAGGAAAGGAAGGCCACATGCTAGAAAAAATAGCAAAAGGAAACCTTGGGTCAGTGCTTGAATCCTTCAGTGGAAAACTGAACTATAAATGAATGCTTTAAAGACACTTAAGCTTCAGCTTCTTTCAAAGTTCAAGACAAAAAATGCATCAGGATTAGACTGAGAGAAGGAAATAAAGCCTCGCTGTTGACTGGTCACCGCCTTCCAGACCTCCACAAGAAATAGGATTAAACTGTTGCTCTTCCCTAAAATGTACTGTAACTTTTCAACATTTTATTTTATGTTTATTACTGATGCTGAAAATGAACAAGATGAAAATCCCTCTCAATGTTTTGAGGAAATTCAAAGGCAGTGAGAATGGAGCTGGATTTTATTTCATAAACACATTTATTATTAGTTTTGTTTCCCTAATAGAACCAAACGGATTAAACATGTTTTTCAAACAAAATAAATGTCTTAAGTTTACATAAACTTAAGACATTTATTTTAAGTTTAAATGTCTTAAGTTTGAGTATTATTTTAATACTCAAATACACTTTGAGTATATTTGACTTATTTTTAGTTCATACTCCATACATAAGTCCGGGACCTTCACCACGTTAACTTCTATGAAGCAGGAAGAGGAAATAATGTTTCTGGGCCAATACACCAAAGTAAAATATTCCATGATCAGTGTCACCCATCCTGAAGAAACCCAAACAGGAACTCAGCCTGGGCTCAGGCGGCACACAGAGTGGGCCTAAAGGAAATGAGTGCAACCAGCCTGAGGGTGCGGCAGATTCAAAATAATGGCCACATACCCTGTGACCTCATTGATGGACTAAAATACAGATTCCTGGGCAGAATAAAACCACTGAAACAACACTGATAATAGGACTCATGTTTTATTGCATCACTTTCTATGAAATTTAAGTCAAGTTATTTTATTTGTTTTTGCTGTCATTGTTCTTTTAAATAAAAAATGACAAACATTTTTAAGTAGGGTTGCTGGTCACTTCTATCAAAAAGTCTTTTTACTAAGGTATATGATTCATTTGATCCTATTTGATTTTAAAATAAGTATATTCTGAGCAGTATTATGCACCTACTTATAAAGGTAAAGTTGTATTGTGCTACTGGAGGAGGGACATTTTTTTTAAAATAGTAAAACAGCGCCACCTAGAGGAATAAAAATGCAGACAAACATATTGGCACAAGCACAGTTTCTGATGCTGCAGATGAAGACTCACCTGGAAGAAAGGCGCATCAAAGCAATGTGACATAATGGCTTTTAAAAAAATATTATAATTGTTATTTTATTTATTTATTTGTCATTTATGACAGTAATGTTAGAGCCAGTTCAGCATTTAAGATGAGAGTTCGCCTGCAGGAAGGCTTGGACATTTCAAATGAGCTACAATGCTACCCTCTACTGGCTAGATTCGGGTGACACAACCTCATATTTGGAATCAAATAAAATAAAATAAAAATATGTGCCAAAAAATCTTGCATTATTCAGAGTCATTAAGGTGTTGCCATGAGAAAGCTTGTATCTACAAATTACTAATGGAGATGTTTGTAATTTTCATCAGAGGGACTTTTCAACTGAGAGACCATCAAATATATATAAAGTAAAAATCTGGAAAATTATTAAAATCATTCGAGTTTTATCACATGAAACAAGTATTTGATGTAATACAAAAATATTTGGTGGAGAAACTTTTATTTATAATTACAGAGGTCAGATATTTTCTGTAGTTCTTCACCAGGCTTGTACACCATGCAGCAGGAGCTTTGGTCCATTCATACCAATCTCTACCAGATCTCTAAGGTTTTGGGCCTGTTGCTAGGCAACACATTTCATCCAAATGTTTTCTATTGGGTTTAGATCTGTAGACTGACTGGGCCACTCTAGGACTTGGAAATGCAGCCACTCCCTAGCTTTCCTGGCTGTGAGTATCAGGTCCTTGTCATGCTGGAAGATCCAGCCATGATCCACTTTTATTGTCTTACTGAGGGAAGGAGGTTGTTGTCCAAAATCTCACAGCACATTGTACAATTCATCATTTGAGACTGTGGTCCCGGCTCTTCACCTGATCCTCCTCTCAGCTGATCTCTTTCTTTCTCATGATCACTGATTCTTGACTAGGCCAGACCTGGCATGGAGCCACAGAGAGAAACTCACAGTCATCTTGAATTTCTTTCATTTTCAAATAATTGCTCCAGCAGTTGTTTCTTTCTCACCAAGCTGTTTGTTTGTTGTCCTGTAGCCCATCTCAGCGTTGTGCAGGTCTAAATGTTTTGTCCTTTGAAATCATATTTTATGATTTTCTGGAATTCAATTTTAATTCTGTCTCTTGAAAATTACAGACCTCTCCATTCTTTGTAAGTGGAGTCAAATACTTATTTTCCTCACTGTATAGCTCTTATACAAATGTTAAATATTATATTAAAGTATAACAAATAAGAATCCAGTCTAGTGACAACAGCATTTTGGAAAAACTTTGATCATTTTTACTGTTAAAGATGATGTATTTAGTATTTCCCAGTGCCATTTTATAGTACTATCAAATAACAACATTACTTTCAGTTCTTATATAAAGGTTGTATACATTAAAAATAACGTTAAAAAAATTTACTTTCTGATTTGATGCCTTGAAATTGATTTCTGGCTCTTTTTGCCAGTCTGTCATCATAACAATGCTCCTCCTATAAATTTACAATTCATAACTGTAATTTTTTTTAGTCGTTCTCTCATCAAACATATACCTGGAGTGTTGTTGGTTCTTCCATATATGTCTGAGAAATGTTTGAATCTTCCATGAAGAAACCATTCAGGGTTTCTTCTCATTTCAATGGTCCTACACCTCTAAACCCCTTAAAACTAATCTGCACATGTTGGTGTTAAGACTTTTTACACTGAAAGCTAGAATAATTTGTATCTTTTTTATTTCTTGTGCCATAATAAAAAATGTCCACTTTACTGAAGTTCTTCAGAGCAGCCATGTTCAATCTGTCCTGCTAGCTGCACCATTCTCTGACGACAGAAGTGAAAAAGACCCACGTGAACTTCTTGTGATAAAAAATGCATCATTTACACCCACAGAGTGTCTTCTCTCTTGTTTCTCGGATCATGCAGTTCTCTGACACGATGCCTCCTCCTCTGGGAGACTGGAGACTCAAAATATCTCGACCTCCTTGCGTCAGACTCCCCTCGCCTCACAGGGCGAGGCTCTCTGGTGGCCCAGCTGACAGTGACAAACTGACAATGGCTGAATGCTCCACTTCTCATCCATAACATATATTGAAAAAGTATTTGTTTGCCTTTTCAAGTTTGAGGGAAAAGACGAATACAGACAATGAAAAATAGCTTCCTTATTGCTGATCTCGCCACTGACGCTGGAATATGAGTTAACATGAGGAATGCGTCCTCAGTGGATTTCAAGGACAAATGACTGGACAGATTGGTATTGATTGGATTTATGAGGACAAAAGGCATATTCTAACAAATTAAACATGTGTCATTGAATCAGATGCACTGAGTTTTGTTCAAGGTTATGTTACTCAGGTCACCTTTTCATCCCAGGAAATTGCTTCTGTCATAAACAGCCAGTCAGTTTTCACCGAGGGTTTTACCTTACGTTGTCAAAAACAAAGCTCCTTGGTGACTTTAAAAGCATCATTTAGTTTGCTTTTGCATCTAAGGCTCAAAATAGGTAGGAAATAATGAGATGGGACAGCTGGCTGTCACTACTTTACATGCATGATTTGACATAAATGCCTCATTACAGGAGCTGGTGAGAACTACAAAATATCCAAACCTGAAAAGCAGTTCTGACCTTCAAGGGAAAAAAAAAACTGTTTCACTTCAGTCTTCAGTTGTGAAAACGAGATCCTGTCCCTGATTTAAACAGTCAAGTCTATAACTCTGGACAGACATGGTAGAAAATCATTAAATGAACTACACGATAGATTCATGAGGATAAATCTGTTTATCCTTTATATTCACCAAACAGACAAATAACTTTCAATATTAATTTAGAAGTAAAATGATAAATAAATCTTATAATTAAGCATTACTCTACAAACGGTCTGTTTGATCAAATAATGTAACCTAAATTGGTTGCATTATTTTACCTTGGGAGAAAATAATGCTTCGAACTATAAGTAAACTCACAATCTAACAAAAAAAACCAGCAAAAAGTAGATCTTACTAAATTTAATTAAAAAACATTGACACTGAAGCTTCACAAATAAAAAATCTGAAATAAGTACAAAAATCAAAACTGCTTGTATTCCAAAGATGTACCATCTGACTAGTTGGCATTTTGATCCACAGAGCCATCACTGCAGGATGCAGGTTTGTTCAATGATTGGTAACTAATAAATTATTTAAATTTAATTTGTTTAATCTAATTTTGGTACTGTTAAGAAAACATAAACTAGCAGATGCTGGAATTATAATATGAGTTATTTCTTGGTATCCAGGAGCCTCTCAGGTTAACCTCAGTGCTGCTGCTAATTAAGCTTGTCAGTCAAAGTGTTTCCATCACCTCTCTCTCACCACGGTCTTTCCTCTCCACTGAGACTAAAAGCTGCAGCTGATGGATGACACAAAATAACATTTGGATGGTGCAAAGTCAATCAAGGGCCTCCCTGCCTCCCTCATATTCTCTGGGGAAGTCGGAAAAAATAACATTTCAGATCTTGGAAAAAAAAACCTGACAGAAATAGTTTGTAAAAGAAAAGAAAAATATGAATCCATCTTTAATAACATAACTTGTTCCTACCTTCCTATGTATCAATATGACTAGAGCTGGAATTTCTGTATTTTAATTAAAAAAAGAAACACTAAAAGAGGTAAAGTATTGTTAGAAAAAAGATATCATGCTCAAAATAGATTTTTCAAGATGAAAGTTTAAAATAATGAGTTATAGTACTTTTGTCTTATTTCAAGTGTACTATGATATTTGCACTTGAAACTTGACAAGATACTTGGTAAGACTTTGTGCTTTTGAAATGCTGCTGCTGTAAAGCAACTGGGTCGCTCTGCAGTCTTCCAAATAAGTAGAAACTTAAAATCAACCAGAATAATAAAAATGGCATAAAAACTCTGTGTTGCCCCATCAATTCTTAAGAAAACTAGTTTACTTGTTTTGATTAAAGAAGTACTACTTATTTTAAAAACCTTGAAGAGAAAAGTTGAATTGAGTGGCAACAGAAATTGGAGTTGTAAGAAAATGCCAGTCCAACCAGCAATGGCTCAATGTGACCTCCACACTGACCTACATTTTGCATGTTGACATGCTTCTGATAAACACAAGCAGTTTATTTCGAGCGATTCTTCATTTTTGACCCAGCAGCAGAGTGAAATTTCACTGGGAAACTAACGTGTTGACCCAATAAGCCATCACTTTAAATACCCATCTGGAGAAGTAGCACTTATTTCAGGTTTCCAAATATTTTATGAATGCTGAAATGAAAAAGAAGAAGCACTTAACTGTGTATTAGAAACAACTGACATGTTGAGAGTTACAGCGACTCCCATTCAATCCCATTACACCTCATTGTTCCTGTGGTTGTAGCATTAATGATGAACCATTAGTGAATGCATCACATCATCAGTTCACTGCAGGATGGAAAAGAGATACTGATATAATGACTCATCTGCTAAATATGTACCACTCAGAACAGTTTGTCCTGCCTCATGCTAGGCCCCAGCTGCTAATGCATTAAATATCATGCACAGAAAAAATTTGTTAAAGACAGGATATAAAATTAGGAACTAATGATGACAAAGATTCAGATGATGTAAGTTAAGGACAATTGCTTCTGGTAATAAGGAAAAGATTAAGCAATTGTCCAGCTGGTAATGATTAGATGTCGATGAAAACTATTTGACAAAACATAAGAATACATAAATAAAAATATTTTACATGTACTGGTAAGTAGACAAAACTGTAACAGAGCATTAAGGAAAGTTTTTCTATTGTCTTAAGTGTAACAGGGAAACTTGTGACCACCAGGCTGCAGTGTTGCTCTTCATCTTTGCAGAGTGAAAATGAACGACCTTATGAGCGGGGAGGAAGAGAAGAGAGGAAGACTATTTAAGGCAGTGATTTCCTGAGATCTGAATGGTGAATAAGCCGAATGATACATGTTAGCGGCGAGGCTTCAGCACATGTTTGCCTTTGAAAACAGACAGCACACACCAGAGGACAATAACAGAGCCAAATCAACAGCACATGGAAATATTACATCAGCATGGTGACTGCTGACAGAGCAAAGAATGTATGTAGAAAAATCACTCATCCATGATCATAGTGTATGTACCTGAGTTTAAACTGGAAGCATGCGGCTTGCTGGTTTTGATACATTTACAGAGATTAGATTATAGAAACTGTGACCAGTTCCAAAAAACAGCAATGAAAAATGTCAACACTTAAACAGCAAAGCTCTGTTTCATAAATAATTTGCATCTGAGTGTAGCTTTAGGTCATGACTTGTTTGTGGCTTCATCCCCAGTGCATTCTGGGATTGATTTGATCCCCATCTGACCATGAAAATGACAAACAACTGAACATTAACAAAGTCTATGAAAACATTTATATCAACTACAACTGTTTCCTTTTTTGTCTGCAGTGAAAAATTTCTATTTTCTAAATAAAATTATCATAAGAAATGACTCTTCCCAAATGTAAGTAGTTTGCACTTTAATAGCACTTTATGAAGTCAATGGTCTCCAAAGCACTCTACACCACATTCAGTCATTCACACATTGATGGTGGTGAGCGACATTATAGACTAACAAAAGCGAAGCTGCCATGAAGTTGGGTGAAGTGTCTTGCCCAAAGACACAATGACTAAGATAGACAGCACAGTTTCAAGCTGGCAACTCACCTGTTACAAGACAAATCCTACTTCTGGGCCAAATGCAACTCTTAAAGTAAAAGAAAATATGTTTTTATCTTCCAAAAGCTTCTCTCCAGCTCTGGAGTTCAACTTCCAGTATTTGGGGTCGGGAGGGAGGGAGCTCCTGCTTGTAAATGATTCAGGTCTGATGTGGATCTAATAAGCCAAGGCAATGCCATCATTAACCACTGTGAGCTGGGTGACCATTGACAATGCAACCTTTTCTATAAATTGCGTTTTTTTTCTGGTTGAGTTTGTAGTTAATATGCAGTAGTAGTATAGTACATATAGTGCTTTGCAAGCTTTCCACAGTCCTTAAACTTTTCCACATCTTGTGATATTACAGTCACAGACTTTATTGTATTTTCAACACAGAATAGTACAGATTTTTTAAGTGGAAGAAGCATAATGTTGATTTGTTTACTTAAAAATATGAAAAGTATGGTGTGTATTTGTGATGTTTTTTGCTAAGTTTATTTATTTCCAAATCATTTTCAGTGCAGTGACAACTGAAGGTATGTTTCTACCAACTTTGTACATCTGCAGATTTTACTGATTAAAAATGTGAAAACCATGGATCAATTTTGTGCATAACTTTATGTTGGTTTATCACCTAAAATCTTGAGAGAATAATATTAGGTTTGTGGCTATAACTTTACAAAATGTGGAAAAGGTCAAGCAGGACAAACAAATATCTATGTGGTTGCAGATCTGGCTTTTATATCAGGTTTTATACAAGACAGAAAAGTAAGGCAAACTAAACCAATATACACTTGAGTCAGATTTATATTTCTTGTCTTAAATGAAATTTTAAAGACTTTAAGAGTAGGCACATTCATCCTGACTGAGAAGCCATGGTAAGACTGGCCTCTTAACAAGAAAATAGGCAAGCAGAGAATTATCAGTGGCCTTGCTCACTTTGCTGTCCTCTCAAGCTGAAACTCTGGCTCTTATCCCTGCTCGCTCTCCACCTACACATGAATTTAAGAGGAGCTGCATACAAGCCTTGCTCTTTCTCTGGGGGTGGTTGATAAGCACTGTGGGAGATTGGAAATGGCTAAAGGAGACATGTTTATAGAGTGTTACTATTGATGTATTTTCTAGGAAGCAGGCATTCCTTAATCACTGAAATAGCACCAGTCTCACCAACATAGATGGAAACCAAAGCATTAATTTGATGATGTTTTATACGATATTAAGATCACGCAAAGAAATAATTCAATTCCTATTTACAATAACAAAATAAACATTGTGTAGCCTAAATTATGATAACACAGCATTCCTTAATGTACACTTGATCATTTGTTGCAAAGGACAAATCAACAACTAAAAACCATATTTCCAACTTCAACATGTGGAAAGCTAACGCCTTTCTGCTTGATTTAACATCAGTACAGTTTAGAGCTGATCTATTGATTGTTTTTTTCCTTTATTAATAATTAGATAGCAAAAGGTGCTTAATCAAGAGTTTTTTTTAAAAGAATTGAAACCAGGTGAAGCTAAAATTGCAACTGGAGGAGTACTGGGTAGGATATTATTTACAGACAGAAAATATTTTTCTCATGTATTTATATTTATGTTTTGTTTCCTCCATGCTGGTCCACCGGGTCCAACCTCATGTTTTAGATTTCTCCCCTACACCAACACGCCTGATTGAATGTTTAAATTACTTCCTTAGCACATCATCAAGTACTGGAGAAACATGCTAATTACCCCTCAATTTAAATCAAGTGTGCTGAAGCCACTCTTACATTCTAAATCCAATATAGAAGACAATAAGTCCCAAAGACTATTATCCATATAATCCATACAGTACCCAAGTCACTCAGTTCTTGAGTGCATATTATCCCAAAATTTGGTTCATTCAGGCTGTACTATTTAGAATGTTGTGTTTTAAAGCTAATTTTATTTTACCTGAGTTAAACCAGAGTATCTTAAGCTTAAGCTAAAACACTGTAGATGTGTCCCTTCTCATCCAAACACATTTATTTCAAATTAAATGTACCTTCTTTAGAACAGGGTTCTGAGGATCAAGAATACAAAATGCTTGACAGAGATATTCATACTAATGTGAATAGCTTGACATTTTTTAAATTTCACTCATGGCTGCAGGTATCATGATGGCAGGAATCTGAAGGATTAGCCTGAAGAAAAAGCAGTAAGAGAACGTGGCTTGGCCCACAGAGACTCTGCCCACCGGCAACCATAAAGTTCACCAAGTAACACACTGGACCTGTTTTAGAAATGTACCATTGGAAAAACATTATATTTAATTCATTTTTGCATGATAAGGCGTGTATTTTAATTACCTCCTGACAATAAATCTGCTTCCTGGTTTTGTATATTTTACAGACACAAAGCTACTATGTTGTAATTAAATTATGAAGAAATAATTGAGAAGTGGGAAAAAAGGATACATGGTTTTTAATTTCTATTACTGCATGATGTGCAGTGTTCTTTACTTTGATACCCCTAAATAAAATCCAGGGCAACCAATTGGCTTTCCAACTCATAAATGTATAAAGTGATTGTGATTTGATCTCAGTGTAAAGCTCAACATACTTTTCTGATTTTTGTTTGTAAATCCTTTAAGACTGAGCAATTATGCATTTTATTATTTTTTTGCTGCATCACATAAAATTCTACTTAAATTATGTGTGGCAGTAATAATATAAAATGTGAAGTTAAAAGGAATAAAGATAGATTTGCAGAATACTGAATATAGCAGCAAGGTTTAGCAAGAAAACAATTAATGCTTCAGAGTCTCCAGCTTTTATTTGAAAAGAACACTTAGATGTCCAGAAGAGGCATTATTTGGGTTAATAATTTCTAAATAATTACTGAGTTGTGTTTCCAGTGGTCTGCTTCAGAGACCACATTATGCTGTAAAACAGTAATTATGTGATTCACGTTTCAATAAAATGTTATTACAAGAACTTCTCCATATCAGTTAAAATGTCCAGAGGAATTATTGGCAGCCACTTCTATGCTGTGCACATCTAATTCATAAAATTTCCTGTTGAGCAAATGTTTAAGGCTGATTATGATTCTTCGTGCTGAGCCAACAGCTAATTTTCTCATTTGTAACTTTCTGTATTTTTTAATTTAGTGTGCAGCTTTTTAATTCAGCCTTATAAAGGCTGTTTTAAGGGTGTTAGAAATAAGCTAGCCATGTCTGCATGCTATTAAGTCCTTCTCCACTTAGTGTCCTGGATATGAGATCTGAACAAAGGGAGAAACAATAGTAGATTTATATAAAGAAGCACTCGCACAAAAATATACTGGAAATTTACTTCAAACAGAAGGAAAATTCAAATTAACCAACCATTCAACAGTGTTTACTCTATAAACATACTTAGGTATAAACTGTAACTTAATGCCACCACAAACAAACTCAAGATATTATGTGAAGTAAAGTTATTACAGCAGTGTTAATGGAATGCATTATGAATAACTATAAAAAAGATGCAATAAATTTTGAATATATTTAGGTACAAGTGAAGAATGAATACATTTCTAGCCACTTTGTCACAGACATACAATAAAATAGACAATAAGTCATAAGTCACTTGACAGAGATCCAAAAGAATAGATACCAAAAGGTTTTGCCCACCAGTACAGTTCATCACATCTTAGATCAAATCTGTCCTGGGTAGCATTTAACTTTAAAAAGGGCTGAATTCATGATTCATTTTCTACTGAGAATATTATTCAAATTCAATGGAGTGGGTGCCAGCAAGTCCTAATTATATGCTGAAATTTCTGTCTTCCAGCCCACTCCTGTTCTTTCAGCTCTAGCAGTAAAAAAAATTCTGTTACTGAGAAATGAGACAAAAAAATGGTGAGAAGCACATTCATCAGTTTTTTATACAGGAACACATTAGACAAATCCGTCAGACAATAATCTGTTCCTTCTTTTTACTGTGTGTTAATGTCTTTAAATGGCCTGACAAGAAGCAGTGGAAATCTGTTTCTCTTGCACCGTTTTACACTGAAATGACAACAATAACCTTTTATTTTGCAGTTCAGTCAAAAAGTAAGTCAATTAATTTCTCATTTTTGATTAAATGTCTGCCTTTGAGTGGGTAGAGCTTACTGCTACAAGTTTGGTCAGTTCTTTGGATATCCATCCATCCAACCTTTTTTTTTTTTTACACCTTTGTCTCTTGTGGGGTCGGGAGGCTTGCTGGTGCCTATCTCCAGAGAGACATTTCGGGCGAGAGGCGGGGTCACGCTGGACAGGTCGCCGTTCTGTCGCAGGGCAACACTGAGACAGACAGGACAAACAACCATGCGCGCGCACACACACACACACACGTAAGGAGAATTTAGAGAGACCAGTTAACCGAACAGTCATGTTTTTGGACTTCGGGAGGAAGCCAGAGTACCCAGAGAGAACCCACTATGCACAGGGAGAACATGCAAACTGCAGAAAGACCCCAGGCTGGGAATCGAACCCAGGACCTTCTTACTGCAAGTCAACTGTGCTACTGTGCAGCCCTTATCTGTCATGTTGTTTTGAACTCTCCGAACCCACATGCAAAGACACTCTCAGGAGATCAGATTAAAGATTTATTTACAAAGACAATTGGTGTGTAGTGCAGGAGCGTCTGATCAGGAGCAGACCGGTGTGATCGAACAGCTGGTGGGTGGGCGTAACTCGTCAGGGAGCTCAGCGGATGGAACTGCAAATCCCGTACTTCGCATGGAGTGTCCAGACAACAGAGCCTAGGAATCACAGAAAGGTACAGGACAGGTAAGCGTGCGAAACAGACTGGATATCTTTCTAGAGATCTCAGGGCCAGATGTACCACAAAGTAGTGATGTTACGTGATGTGCCGAGGCTTCGAGGCGTGTGTCGAGTAATGGAGGGGGCGTTTCCGTAAAGCGCGTATCGAGGCTTGCTTCATTTAGGGGAGGAGCCGAAAACGATGACGTCCGAAGCCTCGCTGCCTGGCTGTACCACGTGACTGCTTCGGGAAGTGGCTCAGATTTTGGCGCGGGGTTTGACAGCTTTAAAAACCCCACAGGCTCCATTCAAAATGTGGGTTGTTGTAGGCGAGTTGCGGTCAGTTGAGAGAGTGGATAGAGTTTTGATAGTTTGGATAGCAGAGTTTGGATAATGGTTATTTAGTTTGAGACAGTTAGTTTGGTGTTTGGAGAGTTTAGGGGGGGGGGGGGGGGGGGGGGAGAAAGAGAGAGAGAGAGAGAGAGAGAGAGAAAGAGAGAGAGAGAGAGATAGTTAGGGTTAGGGTAGAGAGAGAGATAGATAGATAGGAGATTTAGGAGCGCGAGGACAGGATAGGAGTAGGATGGAGCCGGCGAGAAAGAGGAGGATTTCCCCTATGTGGGAACATTTTGATTTGATAAGCCCTAACAAGGTAAGGTGAACTGAACAGTTGCAGATGCATTAGGTTTGCTTATGAGGAACTGTATTTTTCACTGTTTCTTATTTTCTGTAAAGGTGAGGTGTTTATTGTGCTCCAAGGAGTTGGGGTACAATAATAACACCTCATCCATGTAGTGTCAAAAAAGAGAAATCGTTTGAAACCAAAAACTGTGGAGAAATTGTTGTTTCTTAATAAAAATGCATGAAATCATCCAAGTTACACAAGCATTAGCCTATTCACTACCCCCTCCCTAGTTCCACAAGCACTTTCACTGTCCTCTGCCTGAATAAGCCCAGGCCATTTTTCTAGAGTCACAGAAAAACATTATTACACAACATGCCATATCACATGACACTACTATTTTGGGAATAATTACACACAGAGGATACATTCAAACAATATTTTATTATACACATATGTGTATACATAATTTATGTAGACAAATGATTTCGTCCTACACCTTTTGTGAAGTCATTCCCAAGAGCCATAATAGACAAAAATTCAATGCATCACACATGTTAAGATACAGCTGGCTGTGATTATACACCTGGCCAGTAGGTGGTTTCGTGTGCACATGAAGCCTCAAGAAATGAACCCTTTCTCGAACCAGTTGGCTCAAGTGGTTCAATGCCTCATGAGGCTTCATCTCACCATCACTACCACAAAGGCGACAACACTCTGGCGACGAAGTGCCGGGAACCCGCTCCTAATATGCTCCCGCTGATGATCCACAGGTGTGCCGAAACACACCTGTGGAGAGGGTGTGTGAATACGCCAACGAGCTCTCGAACGCCACCTAGAAGGAAACCAGAGGAACTGCCGAAGCCGCAGATCCTGACATTATTTGTTTTTGTATATATTTTAGTAAATTAACAATGTCTCATTTTCTTTGTCTGAGATGAACCTTGATTTATTTCAATTATCCAATATGTCCAGAATGAAAAGTTTATTATGTTTAGATGGTCTACATTTAAAGCTTTTCTTAAGCATTAGCAGTCTCACAGACATACTGTATGTATTCACATAATCCTGGAAAAAGAAAGAAAATGAATATTGTTTTTGCCTTTTTCTTTAGTCTGAAAAAAAATTGTTTTGATAATTTTTGAAGAAATATTATTAAATAATTTCCTCATGGATATTTCATTTTCATCAGTTCCTATTGTACAACTTTATTGCTTACTGGAATGAAGCAGTAAGCAGTGATATAGGTTCTACAAACCTATATCATATATTTTTACATTTTACGAAAAAAAAAATCAAAGCCACCAAAAACATTTGAACATGAACCTTTTTATTCCATCTGCAGTGGAGTGATGCCATGTCTAAAGTCAGATTTCCAAAGCAGCCTTAGAGCTTCAAGATGACAATGAGATGAAATTAAATCTTAATTTCAGCCAGAGGAACTGTTCAGTGTTTCAGTTACTTAAAGTTACCTTTCATACACATACACACACACCCTTTCACACAGAGTCACTCCCAGAAGCCTCTTGACATAAAACATCACACATACCAACATCTAACCTTGTGGAGCTTTTGGAAAAGCTGAGTTAAAGAGAAAAATGTCAAGTATTGTAATATACATACAGAGGCATCTGTTCACTGTGATGTTGCAGCTCCCCCTTGGGTACCACTTGAGCTGAAGCAGGCCATCGACAGCACTGAGCACTCCTGACAGCTAACAGTGTTCCTTACAGCTGCTCAGTGTCACAGGGGTCCCATCCTATTCTCATGTTTGAACTAGGTAAGAGCCTACCAGGAGAGATTTTATTCTACTTGGATACAACAGGTTTAGTAATGTCAGAACGGATCACCACCTATTTTCTGCTATTTCAGGGCACGTATCAGCAGCTTTGAGCCATCAGATCATTTTGTGCTCTCTTTAACTGGGCAATATCGGAACCACTAACCCCCACATAAAATAGAGGCTAATGGTTCGAGCTTCCATAAATTACCTCTCATTTTTAGAAGCAGTTTGTGTTCATGTTAACACACTTGTGGTCACAGATTATCATTGAACACTTCCAAATGATTTAGATGTGTGGGTGTGTGTGTGTGTGTGTGTGTGTGTGTAAATATAAAAATACAAAGAGGCTTTCATTCACCTACAAACTCAATAAAATCTTTATACTTTTAAAATCTCATCTCACTCAATCTCTCTTGTGCCAGAAAAGAAGATTAGCAGAGGCCAAGTTTCTAGCATCTCCTTTAACCACAATGCTAAGCTACATGTGACTGAAGCACAAAACTGCTTGAAAAATTAGTTTCATAAGAATAATCTCAAACTTTACAGCCTGATGTCAAGAGACAGTACATTAAATTTATTGGTGCCACGGAAGGTCGAGGATATGAAGATGGATGTTGAAATGACTCAAATTAAATGCTATTACTTGGCACCTCTGTGGAATTAGTTTATGCAGTTTTCTTAATCTTAACTCTTTTAGCTGTGCTTTACTAAATGGAAGATGAAATGAAAAAAATATGCATGAGTGAAAAATGGGAACCGTTTACTTCAGAAGCCACTTTGAAGAGAAGAGAGAAATATATATCTTTGTTATCTTATCTTCAAACTATGTCATCAAAGGTTCACTCAGATTGACCTGGAAGCATTATTTCTTTGCAATAAGCATAAGGGGTCATTTTTTATTTTCTTCAGAATTTCTGACAGAATACACATCAGCATTTTAACTGTTGATAATACATTTCATCTGCCATTTCTTAGTTTTATCCCCTGACATTATCTCAAATGCTAATTTAACAAAAATGGTTTCATTTAAGACACTTGGGTCTTAAGAAACCCAAAACACTTGAAAAATATTTCACAATCAAAACATGTTTTTGTCAGTAAGTCTTCTTTAAACTTTGAAAAGATGTGTTAGTTGATCAATGATGACTAAAATTGGATTTATTTTCAAAAGACATCTTTGAAGCTTTTTGCTTCCTATTGTATGTTTGAGTGCAAATATGTGCCAGTATGCTTGCTGGCAGAAAGCAGATATAGTAAAAATAAACATCTACAAATATCTGTAAATGGAAAGAAGATGAGTAAGTTTGAAGTAATCACCAGCCAAATGATTGCTATCAATCTGAGAATTGACAAAAGAAAGGCTTTTCCGATGATACTTGCATCATCTTTATAACACATAGAAAATGAGAAGCTTAGACACACAAATATGTAGAGATATTGTATTTGTTTTCTGGACTAATAAAAAAAAGAACGACCACCTCAGCCAGGTGGCATATTACAATCATAATAACACATTTTTCTTACTCTTCTGTTTCATTTCTTATCATGAAGCCTTTTGCACACTTTCTGATCTTTTGATCATTTGTCTCTTATTTCCCCACATTTTCCTATTTTCCTCCTATTTTTCCTTTTCTTTTTTCACTCTACTCAGAGTCAGGTGTTAAAGTCAACCTCAGTGAGACTTCCCACAGTGGGCTCAATATTACATTGGCATGCAAAGTGAAAACTCATGACCCTTTGAATATGTTAGCAAAAAATTACAGCCTTCAAAACAGTCTGTTGTGACGCACTGATATAGCAGTGATGATGAAATAACGACATATTGCACAGCCATAGTAATCTGTTTGCTCAGATTCACTTTTTCACAACATTTCTGGATGTTTCATATTTTATTTAAATACAGCTGGGAAATTGTTTCAGTAACTAATGGGAAACTGACTACAAAATGCTTTTGTGAGTTTGTGCTGCAATGAGGTGCCATACTTGACTCATCTACATATAGTTGAAAATGACTTTACATTTATGCATGTAAAAATTGGTATGTTGATTTATGAGCAGATACAAATGCATGTCACTATTTAAAGCCATGCTTTGGTAAGTTAATTGTGTCTTTGTCAACAGAGTTGAGATCAGCTAACTTCTGCAGAAAAGTTTGGTCTACTTTTCCGCCCACAGGACAGACCAAAATGCTGGATTCATTTGAAGTGGCAACTCCACACATCACTACTCCTAAATCTGCTGTGCGAGTGAATAACCTTATCTCACTGTGAGCATGAAAGCTTATTAAACATTTTCACCTGCGGCTCGACCCTTTTACCTCCAACAAAAATAAAAACCTCTCACCACAGAAAGAAAGGACAGTAATTGAAGTTTCATCCTAGTTTCTTACTTTAGGTAGGACATTGTGCCTGAAACATTCATTCCAATTTTTGCACTTCCTATAGGAAATTAAAAATGATGCAATCAGTTCTTCAAACAAACTCTGTCTGGTTAAAATGCAAAAAAAAAAAAAAAAAAAGGAATAAAGAAAAATCATCTTTCTGGAGTCTGTTTGTCTCAGGAGGCTTACAGAGATGATTGTTCCTGGTTGAGACAAGAGGTTGTAAAATACAACCATGATTAAGCAAAAGCTCCAGAAATACACAAAGTAATAGGAGGCCTGTTAAAATGTGGGGGAAATAAGAGTGACAAATGCTCAAAAGATTAGACAAGGTGCAAAAGGCTTCATGATGAGAAATGAAACAGAGGAGTAAGAAAAGTAAGAAAAATGTTATTATGATTGTAATATGTCACAAACTGGCTGAGGTGGTCATACCGATTTGTACTCCCTGTAATTAGAACAGACTGTTTTCTCTGTCCATCATTGCTTTGATAGTATATCACAGCATTTTTCCTAAAAACTGTTAATGTTCATCACATTTTGTTTTAATCAGGTCAAATTTTAAGGTATCCAACAGTCATCATAAGAAGTTTTTCAGGTCAGTGGATCGTCCACAGAGGGACCAACAGTCTCCAAGAGCCTTGTTCCCTAATTTCTATGAAATACTACTAAACTCTGGTAACGGCATCTCTGCTCCCATTTCAGCCAATGTCACCTTTCTCCTCTGGCACATCTGCTTCAGGACCAATAATGTCATGCTGTAATATTTACAGCTGATGTGCCTACTTAGAGCAGATGGTGTGCACACAAACCAACCCACATGCACACACATATGAACATGGAAAAACACTCTTTTCTCATTATGTGCACACTCACATGGGTTACTTTACTGGTTCAGGCCTGAAAATATTGACCTGGACAAACAAGGGTGCACAGTGAGTTTCATTTGTATAAGACATTAGGAGGCAGGTTGCACAGGACTGTCAGCACATTTTGAAAGGCTGATTAGGTTTGGTGAGTAAAGTGATGCTTTTTGTTGCCCTTCCTTCTCCAATATAGAAAGCACAAGAAACACTTTTTACACGAAGTCATTTAGAAACAGCCCAGAGTATTAAGTAAGACATTTTTCCTTTGTAACTTAAGACACAGTGGTGCATTACAAAGATCACATGACAGACCCAGAGTGAGTGTAGAGAGTAGAAGAGTGTTTAAAATATTAAAGTCAATGAAAATTGAGTTTTGATTGTTCCATTTATGTGATGTTTGTCTTGACATCTTAGGAACTACAGAAATTGACAGAACTGGTTATACTTTCTGAGCAGTTTAAGATATTTTCACGTTTTAGTTTTATTTTTAACCTCTGTGAGTTCAGGATTGTTAGACTGAAAAGTGCTTTAAAATAGATATGATTTGATTTGATAGAACAATAGATGAGTGCATTCAATTTTTAATGTTGTTTCTGTTACTTTGATTATGCACAAGGTTTACTCGATAATGCTAAATATTAACTATGGTTACTTTCTGCTTCCTTAAATGATGTTGAATATATTCATTGTATGTTTTGGTGCCAGGCCTTTTTTTAAAAAAAGAGATGTACGATTGTCATCGGGATTATTGTTAACAACAATGCTATAACTACTAATAAAATGATCAAAAATCATCAAGAATATTCATCACAAAATATAAAATATATCAAATATATCCCAGTTAATATTAATCAAAGGTAACTCTAAGCAGCTGGTTTCAGCCTTGATTTGAAGGAACTCTGTGTTTCAGCATTTTGGAGTTTTCTGGAAGTTTGATCCAGATTACTGGAGCATAAAAGCTGCTTCTCCATGTTTGGTTCTGACTCTGGGGATGCAGAGCAAACTGAAACCAGAAGAAGTGAATGGTGTTGAAGGTTGATACAACAAGATCATCATCATCATAATGGACCAGTGCAAAAAAAAAAAAAAAATCCCAGACAAGAACAGTACAGATATGGCAAAATTAAATTCATCTTTTGTGTTTTATTTAAAATGGCAGGATTCCTTAAACATTTAAAAGGTATGAATGAATGTCCGGTGGGCAATTTTCTGGAGATAAAAACAAAACAAAAAGAAAAAAAGTTTGTTTGAGTAGATCACTGCTAGTTTTGTTACTTACTGTGGTTTTCTCCATGTGATGTGAAGACACTAAAAGCAAAGCATGCAGAGTGCAGCCAAGGGAGCGACATTAACAGCCATTGAGGAAAGTGTCTGAATGGAGCTGCTGGTGGCGGTGCGTGAAGAAGGAGGGAAGGTGGATGATTTATTGTGACGGGACAGAGTGGGAGAGGAGTTGGCTGTGGAAGAAAGCTCCAGCACACGATTTTTCTGCTGTTGGAGCAGGTGTGCGGTTTTACTAAAGCAATGCATTGTTAAATGGAGACGGGTTGTAAAATATACATCACAGCAGGATTGCTTTTCATGCACTGTGTGTTTTTTGGGGCTGCTGATGTTTTGAGGACATAAATCTGTTCACAGTTTGTTGGGACATTGTGTCTCCAACAAAGACATTTCAGGGCTGTTGATAATGGACCATAAGCTCTGAATTGTTGAAAGATTTATGTAATTTCAGACAACTAATACTTTGATGGTGAGTGTTCAGAAAGCTGGGGTAAAATCATTTATTGCCTCAACTGATCGAAAGGTACTTTTAATCTGCTTGTATGAGAGTATATTTATGCTGATTAATCTATGCGTTTATGCAAATTCCAATTAATGTTGCAACAGCAAAAGAAGAATGATTTCCCAAGGACACTTTGCACCTGCGACTTCTCATACAGTACATGGCTATTTGTAATTTCTACCAGATAAATGTTTTTCAACTGTGCTATAGAAATGATTTATACACATTCAAATGTGTATCTAATTTTCATCAATATCTTACATGGCCCACATGCAAATTATCAAGTGAAGATTATGTTTAGCATGCCCAAGCTACCTGTATGGGAGGGGAGGGGCGCCTAATCAGTGCTGTTCCTCTGTTATTGATCATTTCATACACAAACTGCTGTTAAGTACATAAAATGCTGACTAGAAAAAAAATTCCCCACATCGTTTTTGCGCCCCCTCTAGTTCAGCGCCCCTATGCATCGCATACACTGCATATCTGCTTTTTGAGCCACTGGTGTTAATAATCCTTTGTTAAATGTGTAGCATTTTGTTTCTTAGGTTAAAAATCCCAACACCAGAGCAGCAGAGGTGTTTACAGGCCAGTGAAAAAGGCTGGTCAAGTTTGTACAGACACGACTGATGTCTGTCATGCTGAGCGCTACGCCTGAAGCAGGATATTCTGTCAGTTTTGGTGCATTTGTTCTTGTTCAGCCAGGAAGTTTTGGTGCTGATCAATCTGCAATATGTGCTTGGTCAGTACCTAATGCCTCACAAAAATAATGAGGAAAGTGCTTTTTTTTTTTCACTTGCTTTGAAAGCCTTTGAGGAAACATGAGATATCTTCTACCACCTTCTGGATCTGACTTGTCAAAAAAAAAAAAAAAAAAAATTACTTTCTGATTTAAGGCTTAATTTTAAACAAAACTTTAATGTTCTTCCAAGAACTTACAGAATGAGTTTCATGGCTTAGAAACTCAATGTTATTTGGGTTTTAAGCCAATCTTGGATAGTTTCCTACCACATAGGATTGAGGGTGTTTGTAAAATTCCCAAATAATAACAGAGCACAAATCTTCTAGGACTACACACATTTGCTAATTAATTGTATGATTTACAACAAAAAAGGAACAAATTGGTTCCTCTGTCACGGTCTCCTTCTCTGACTAGGTTTACCGTTTTTCTGTTCATTCACAGTTTTTATTCTGTCTGCTTGTTACTTTTTCCATCTATTCTTTGCCGTTTTGAAGGATCCTCCTCCCTTTTTACAGGAGTTTAGGTGCCTGAATGAACCCAAAACCCCGGGCAGGCAAAGCAGCTCAATCGTGGAGCTGCTCAGCGGAGGAAAGAAACTACAAAGCTGCACTAATATCGTACCCCTGAATATTTTAGACACAATTTATTTTTAATCCTCAGGCTGGAAATCAGAGTGATTCAGTCCCATATTGTAGCCCCTGAGGGTGTTTCGTCCCTCATATTTTTTTAATGACCACACTTCTTTCCATCCATAGGGAGGGAGGGAGCTGGGACTCGGTAAACTGGCCTATAACTTGAGATGAGATCTTATCAGTTGCCAGCTGGGAGTTTTAGTCTTATATCTGATTGCCAAGTTTTCCTCTACATGAATATACAGTATAACCTAAATTTAAAGCCTGAGTAAGTTAAATTAGCTTCAGGAACATTAAAATGAAGTTACTAAACATCTAAAAGCAGATATGCCGTACAATTTTACTGTTTTGTCTTCATTATGGATCTCATAAATCCAACATGAACAGAGTATTTAGATTACTGATGAAACAGCAACATAAAATGAGGATAATACATTTTGAATTCCAGTATCCATCTATTTTTGTCCAAAAATCAAATCTGTTGCTTGGTGAACAGAAAAGGTGGCCTGATATTATTGGAGTTGTGAATGAAAATTGTGTTCATATAGCCTCTGCTTTTAGAGCAATTTAGTGAAGAGGCAAATTCACAGGATGATTAAAGACAATACAGGTGGTAAAAGCCACTAAATTTGCTTCACAAGTATTCATGCAACATCTTTTGGCTTCCCAAACTTCCCCCTAGTAAAGCTTTTCTCTTGATGCTTCTGTAACCCACACATTGTTCTCACGGTTGCATCTTGCATGATGAGATCATTCCTGACTGTAAAATGCCTCATGTGTTAGAATTAATACGGCAGTATGCTGGAAATGTCAGCTTGGGGTAAAATGGAAAATGGAATAACCCTACCTCATAAATAAAACTCCTAGCAAAAAGATGTGTTTTATTATCTGTCCATTGTTACAGCTGAGCTGACGGTTCTGCTGCTGGGACATCGTTTCATGTCCATCAGCAAGGCGTCGCAGCTTGTTCAGATCTGTAACCGTTCTCTGCTAAGTTCAAACTCTGCAAACTTAGACTTTTATATATCTGGGTTAAAAGTAAAAATTATGGGGAATTTGGTTTGTTATAATTTTCCATTCATTGTAACAATGTCATATGCTTTGTTTAATGGGTGTTATACAAAGCATGACTAGTTAGCTGTTAAACAAAATGGGGTTGTTTCATCTCTGAGGAACTAAAGAGTTGTGCCTTTATTTCACAACAGAGAACAAACAAACACTGTGTTTGTTTTAAATCCTAACTTTGAAAGTGGCTCAGTGGGAAGAGTAGTCACTTTGCAATCGGGTTCGATTCCAGCTTCGTCCCTCCACATGTTGATGTGCCCTGAACACACATTCAGAGGCAAGACAGGTGGGCCACGTGCCTTTCCTCTGAATGTGTGTTTGTGAGAGCGGACCATTTCCCATTGAGGTAAAACAGCATACAGAGATCATACAGTATATAATCACTTTAACCTGAACATCTTCAACAAGAACATAAAATAAAGATATTAAAGAAAATACTTTTTTGAGAAGGAATGTGTTTAGCTACATTTTTAAAAAGTCAAGAGAAAGTAAAAACAACAGCAGCTCCCTTCACAGTCCAGGTGAAAACATCTGGATCTAGATCTTGGGACTGTGGACTTTTAGTTTGACAGTCTGAGGTTTACAGTTAAGTGACTTTAACTTTTCCAGAAAACAGGAATGAGCCTGACTATTCAGGTCACTAAAAGTAAAAGTTAGGACTTTTACAATGATAACCCAAAGCAAAGACATTAAAACAGGAATGATGTGAGTTTTTTAAAGTCTTGCTGCAGAGGGCCACCTGAAAATAGTTAGAGGCTTTTCTGTTGAAAACTGTGGAAAAAAGTCTAGAGAGGAAATAAAAACCATTTACAGTTTCTGTTTTGATACCAATCTTATTCATTTGAAATGTTTCTCAAATGATAAACAGTTGTGACAAAGTATTTTTAAATTAACTTAAAAAGAATTTGGTCTCCAAATGTTTTAAATTTGTCTCTATGGTCTAGTTTAAAAATTAAGTCTTAATTTTTTTTTAAGCAGATGTTTTCCTTTGACATGCAGCAGAATTTCACAAATACATCTGATGAATGATCAATGATCGATGAAATAGCTCAGATTCATACAACAGGAAAGTCTAGATACAAAGACTTTAACACTAATTTGTTAATGCAGAGATTAGTAAGGTAGCTCAAAATAATAGAAGCCTTACTGTAATATAACTCTTTCATATAAGTCAAAATGCATTTATTTGGAAGTACAGAAACAGAAACATTAAGGCTGTCTGGGTAGTTGCCCCTCAGGTATACGTTACACGAGATTCACTTTGAATGCAATTATTTAGATGAACCCAGTGGAAATAAAGAGACCTCATTGAAGGCATTAATGTCATCTTAAGTCAGTAAATAAAAACGTAAAAATACTACAAGAAAATATTTGTTATTGAGGGAGAGATGTGCAAATGTAAATAATGTCGCTGAAGTAAGTATTTCCTTTTCAGTTCTGTCTAAAGACTGAGTTTTAGGATGAATCAATGAGGGAAAATCTTCACAAACCTTTAGGTGCATCATATATTTACCACATCATTGGTGGTTTAAAACAATCAATATACTTTAGAGTCAGAAATACTCTAATTTATATATTTATTTTTAAGTTATTGTGAAATTTGATAATGTTGCATTGATTGTTATAAAATCAGGGTTTCATCTCAGTCAGGCACAGACCCTATACACTGTTGACCTTAAATGTGAAGTCCAGATTTTAGCCTGAATTAAAGTACTTCTATTGTTTGGTGATTATTGCAGTTGTTTGCAGAAGGTTGTTTAGGCGACAATTGTAATCAGTTTAATTACTTCAGTGCAAATGATAATAAAAGAACAAGGTTAAAATAAAACAATTACTTCTCAGCATCGAGAGGAATGAACATCAACAAGCAATCAAAAAATTAAAGAGTCTTTTTCCCCATCATTATTTAAAACAGAATATAAAATACATCTCAGCTCTTGATTGTGGGTTGTTTGATTGTTCTGAAGACTTATTTTGCTTTTTGTGATTGCAGACATTTTATATTTGTTTATTTCCAGCGCTGTTGAGAGAAGTGGCTGATATGCTTCTATAAATGCTTTGCTTCATGATTAATATTGATTGTCAGACAAAAAGGAAAGTGCATATAAGAGTCAGAAGACGTCAGTGTCACATGTCCAGGTTTAAAATTTACTGAAAACCGACAGGTAACAAACACCCCTTGAGTTCTTGACACAGTTTATATTAAATAGTGTGTTTTCCCTTTAAATTTACATCATTTATGTACTGATTGGACTCTGACAGGGTTCTGACAGTAAACCTGGAAGTGGCTGTATGAAAAAAGATTTCTCTTTTGATTTAATCCAAAATCCTGTCGCTCTGCTTTACTTGACCTTTCAGTTGATGTTTGTACTTTGATGCAGTTCAGTGACCTTTTCAAGGCTTATGCAGAACAGCATGCTTTTCACCAAAAAATCAATAACTTTAAAAAAAGGGTATATAAAAGTCAGGTTTTGATGTATTTATGAGTTCTGTGACAAACACACAGTGAGGACCAGATGATTAAATGACCACAAAAATCTTTGGTTTTTGTTCATTTTTATGCAATTTAATTTGACAACAAGCTCCATCATCTGGATGCATACAGTTTAAATTTAGATTTCTAGTAAGGAACTACATTTTCAATGACTGTGAAGCTAAAATTAGTATTATTAGTATTAAGTTCACAAAATTACAGCTAATAGTTCTTTTAATGCCAAGAAACACCGGATCCAATCCAACAAAAAATCTGGTCAGCAATTAGAAAACGTTAAAGTTAATGAGGCCTCGCACATCGCTAGTAGTTCCTGAAACACATTCATTTAAATGAGTAACTGCAGTAAATCACTTCATTAACTAATATGTTCATTTTTCAGTTCAAATGAAGTCAGCATGTCGGTTGGGTGGATCGTCAGTGTACTGACTCGATGATAAAGATTTACTCAGTGAGCGACAGCGCCACTTCAGCACAGCTGCTGTACTGTAATTCAGGACATGATCTGGTCTTGCTGTGACACACAGCTTCATATCACAGCACACGAATGAGTCAAAGCTGTTTAATCCCTGGGACAATTATGTAGGTCTGAATATAATGCTTCATTTTCAATTTCCTTTCCTCTCAATGTCATTAAGTTTTGTACCTAAGTCTGTTAAAATAATGGTGTGTGTGCAGTTGTTTTTATGTGGCATCACACAACATTAATTTGCTAGTGGGAAACTATTAATTGGACTCCTGCTTTAATTTTATCATACATAGTCATTAACGTGTAACCTTTTTTCTGAACTGCACAATGATTTTAGCTGTGAGCACACACTGGAGTGGCGCTGTGTCAGCACATGAACACATCCTGAGTGGCGCCGTGTGAGGATTGTACTGGAAGAGTCACAGTTTCACCTGTTGTTCCCATCACTACTCTACCAAGATGGTCGGAACGTCACAGCAATTTTATGGGAACGTCATGGTAGGAAAGTAAAACCAATCCACTTTTGGGGGAGGGGGGAGACTAACAGCCATATTTTTCAAACAGCCAATACTTCTTTAGGTTTACTTTTTCTTCTTCTTTTAGAGTTTTTGTTGATGTCAAAAATATGTATATATTAGGTGTATATATTAAGTATATTAGGTGTGCATTACTGCCACCAACTGGAATGCAGTGGAACTGAAATTACCCTCAATCAACATCAACAACAAAAACTCATATTGCTTCAAATAAACAAACCAGTCTGAAATAATTTATCAAAGCTTGAGCTTGATCAGATATTGAACTTCTTTGTAATATTTCAATGGGATTTAATCTTATTTTAATTTTAGAAAGACTATGCACTCTTTCATTTCCGTATTTCTGACAGTGTAAAAAAAATATGTTCTATAGTTTCATCTTCTCCACTTTAAGCTAGACTGGCTTGTGTTTATGTTGCCAGGTTTTTCGGTACATCCTTTCACATGAATACTCTAGTGGTTCATATAGAGGGACCCTCAAGTCGGAGCCTGTATGTCAGAAAAAATTGGATTGCAGTGTAAAGAGTCAGACATAAGCGGTGTGGGTTGACCTTTAACTTGCCCAGCATGTGTAAATCAAAGGGGCAGTAAAGGAATGACGGGACATGCAATATCCTGTAAGAAATGGTTTTACTCACTGTAAAATGATCCAATGCCAGTTAATGGTATTTTTCTCTCTCTTTTCTTAATTTAGTACTTATGAAGAAAAACAATTCATCTTATTCCGGACCTGGTAATTGATTATAAAAACAGTATTACAAAAATATTGATTGGTGGAAAGTAAAAATATTTGTTAGATGTTTTGCATAAGATTTTCTTGTATTTTTTGATTCCATATTGAAAAATGCTTCTGGGAGATTTCTGCTTGAGATTTGTCCCATAAACCATAGTTATAAATGTGTATTCTTGTGTCTACACTAATGAATTTAGCTGTGATTTTGTGTAGGTGCCTTGCTGCTCAGTCTGCTGGAGGCCATATTTGTTCATTCAGTTGTTTTTTTATGGAGGTAATGTTAGATCACACAAGAGCTAAAGCTGAAGGGAAAAGTAGTCACACACAAATTGAATAAGGTTGAAGAAAATTACTGCTGTTATGGGTCCTTGTTTGAAAAAGTGAACTTTGTTCTGGTGATGAGGTATTTGCTAAATAGTAGTTGGATAACAGACACAATTATTCCAAACAGTTGAGGCTAAATACCCTTCAAATTCCCACAAGAATGTTTTGCTGACTGGTTTAGTAAAATGCAATACATTTGAGTACCTTTAATTCTTATACTTTATGCATTTGCTACTCATGCTTTCTTGCTCCAGACTTTCGTGCACAAATCAGAGAAAGGAGATCACAGCAGTTCTGTGATATTGCAGTGAAATAACAGACACTCTTTAGCATACCAAGCATCGGTTGTGACAACGGGTAACGGGTAATCAAGTGGGTCTAAATTGAGGATGTTTGGGTTCAATTAATGAAGACATTTTGATTCCCAGAATGATCAGTTTGAATGCCCGGCTCTGTTTCACTATGCAGCTCTGAACTGAATATTTAAAAAGTCACATGGCAGAGAGAAAACTGTGCTACCAGGCCAAAGAATGGACCTAATTGGATCAGTAGGTCAAACTGCAATGGTTCTGATGTTGTATTACAAAATAAATGTGATTCTTTTGGGTTATAAATCTAAAATTAACTATTTTTGATAATGTCCAATTTAACTGGTCATATTTAAAACTTAAAACTGAAGCCAACATGTGCCTGTCAGTGTTTTTAATTTATTTTAATCAATTCGTCATTCCCTGCAGCAGCTGATGGTCTGGCTTTTGGAGTTTAATAGGCATTTATCATGAATGTGGAGGCTACATTGAACTTGCCTCTGACTGTAAGCAGAAACATATCTGAGACAGACTTGAACATTGAGCTTCAGACAGAGGAGCAAGAAAATCTCCCAGAGTAAAAGCCAGCGACTGAAAATGACACCAAGCAGCAGCAAAAAGGCAACAGTGGATTATTTATGAATATCAGATAAGCATTCGGGGATTTATTTTAATTAGATCTACTTGATTCTGTGTCTGTCAGAGCGATATTGACTTCTCATGTAATCATCCAAGGTAAAACAATGACTATGCAAAGCTGTATTAATACTTAACAACTATTTGCAATAAGTAAAACATCTTATATTTTTAATATTGTCAGAAAAATATATTAAAACAAGGACACAAATCTCTTTAAAGTTTGAAATCCAAAATGAATTCAAGCAATTACATTGCCTATAGAAAGTATTCCAAATTTGTATATTTTACCTAAGCATTTCTAAAAATGTTCAAGATGCATCTACAGATCTGTAGATGTCTGTACAGATCTGTCTCAGTCAGGCTGCTCAGCTGGATGGTATCATTTTCCTATATTCTTCTTAACTGTTCCAGCTCTGCCAGGTTGCATGTGGATCATCTGTGAACAACCCTTTTCAATCCCTTTAACAGATTCCCTAACAGATTGAAATCTGAACTTTGACTGGGCCACTCTAGAGCTGTGTAACATTAGCTGAAAGCTTCGGGTTGTTTTCTTTCTGTAAATTAAATGTTGTATAAAGTCAATGTTCTCTTACAGATGGAAATGAATTGTCCTCTAGGATTTTGCTGCATTCATTTTAACTTTTACCTTTACAAACCTTCAGGGGCCTGCTGCTACAGACATTGAGACACACTCATGTTTTAACATTGAAATTAAAGTTATTGGTAATTTTTTTGTCAAAAAAGCTGAATTATGTTGATCATAATTAATTTGTAAAAACCAGAAAAAGGGTAAAACATCTAAGGGGGGATACATTTATACACAGAAGGCATCATAAAAAGCTTTAATCTCATTCCTATAGAATTTGTGCTCAGATCTGAAAAGGTGAGTGCAAACAAGCTGGTCTATAAAACAAATTAAAATATTTTCATCACTAGCTTTATCACAAATGATTGAAGTTATATAGAAAATGAGTCTGGAAACACACAGATCAGTTTCAGTTGTGGTTTCTGTCTACAAGAAAAAGTTGTGAACAGAGTCTGACAGAGAAGACTAATTTAATGCTGAGATAATAGAAGGTCTGGGCCATATCAGGAATAAAGCTGCAGGTGGGGGTTGGCGTGGGTTTCCATTTAGAAACAGAGAACTGCTGAGAAGCACCTGTCGGTACAATCTGTCCTCCTCCACACTGTAGCACTTTAAGGTTGCAAACAGACAGCAGCTGTTTCAGAGCTGGGGTGCGGCATTTCCCCTCAGTATCCTTCTTTCTTTGTATTGAATAATCTACCTGGGCAACTCATCATAAAACTCTTTATAGAGTATAAAACTCTATAAAACTCTTTATAGAGTTTTATGTCTCCCACCTTTTAAAGCCATCAGTCAAATGACAATCAAACCAGTTTTTCAGGAACAGCTCCCCCATGTTTGGATTGGATTTTAGTGGATGAAGTTTTCCTGTGGCATTGATTTTAAACAAATCAATGATTGGAGTAGCTCTTAGGTCTCTGGGTTAAGTAGGTTCTGACATCTGGCATAGATCTGATAGATCAGCGGCCAAACAAAATTAGGCTGCAGGGATGAAAAGTCTTAAAGGAGCCTGATAGAAAAGAATAGCAGCTTAAATCCACCAGGACGTTGAGAATGTTTATATGTTTATGGATTTAGAGAGGGCGGTGTGGGAGGAAGGACACGTAAGAGTCAAACTTCACACAATGTTTGTTCTTCTGGACTACCTTACAGTATATACAGATGCTTGTTTGTCACCCAGGATTGAAACTGAACCCTATAGGAGCACAACTTATAGCACTTTATTTGTTTTAGACGTACAAAAACAAGTATTGGTGTTTAGGTTGATAAAAAAGTTAGAGTTATTTATTTATGATGAACTAATCTGTACGTACTGTCGCTTAGGTAAGATATTGAAGTGGCCTAGTCAAAGTCTGAACTGATGCTCTGCTGTGATGTTAAGGAGCTTGATCATGTTTAAAAAATCCTCCAATGGGAATGAATTCAAAAAATTGTCAAAAGAAGATTGAACCAAGAATCTTCCACAGTAAAGATAAAATACTTATAACCAAGCACAGAAAACACATGATGGTAGTTATTAATGTGAAGGCTGGTACATTACTTCTACAACAGCGTAGTTTGGATAGATTTGTCCTCTTTGTAAATGAAATCTTGCCTCGCAAGTTCTAGTTTGGTTGATCAAACAGACAATTTATAAATTTTAAAAAAGAAAATTTCAGGAGTAAAGAATAAATTTTATGTTTTTGTTGTAACTGGACTTTCCACAATAATATAGGAAAAATTAGAACTACAAAAGTTCAAACGTAGCTCTGTTGTAGACTTCTTATAAGACTCATTTTTGGCACTGATCAACAGAAAATTGAAATGGCTGCTTTCCTCATCTGACCCCAAGTTTAGATGTTTTTCAGTCACCCGGAAAAAGCATGTCCTTCACACGGGGAGCGAACATGTGAATCCAGCTGAATCACAACCTTTTCTCAAAACTTCATTCTGACAGGTGAGAAGCAATGCTTCCCCGGGGCAACAACAAGAGTTGGCAGCAGGAAGCATGATAATGGAGAGAGCTGGATATGATTAAATACATGGAGACTTAAATATGTAAAATACAGCATGAGGCAGTAGGATATTAACTACTCCTCTTCGTCTTGGATGTAAATACAAAAACAATACAATAAATATCTTTCTGTAATTGAAATGCTTCCCCAAAACAGAAATCAATATTATTTTACCTTCATAATTCCACTTTAAACTACCATCTAACGTTCGAGAAGCAGTGCAGGCAGATTGTGATTTGGTCAAACAGATCTAATGTTCCAGAAAAAGGGTTCTGCCAAGGCAGTCCTCCAACAGCAGGTCTGAGTAGATTGCAGGCACTGAGTACACAAAGCCAAGCAGCTGATGACTGGCAGGACAAATTCCAGGTGCAAATGGTCAGGGGGAAGAAGTGAGCATGGAGGCAGAAAAGCTCCAATCCACTCTGGCTGAGCTCACTAGATATTAAATTAGACCTGCTACAGTAAAACCTGTGCAGAAAGGAGATTCAGAACTGCTGGGTTTGGATCAAATTGAATGAATATGAATGTGTACACTTGATGGAATGTATTATGTTGAGGTTTAAGTTGAGTGCGGATAGGATTGTACTTTGTGTTTGCAGCCCTGTTGAGTCAATTTTAACTGAACTCTAGTTCATTGAATTGAAGTTCATTCATTTGTGAATGTGTAATTGAACTTTGATACAGACCAAAAAAGTGAACTCTGGTTCGCTTAAAAATCTAGATCTCGGTTTGGTTGAAGTGAACTATGTTGCGGTTTGAATGCATATGTAAATGCTAGTGGATCGGAGGTCCCTTCAAAAACAGGAAGTGAAACTATAGTGCAGGGCATTCTGGGTAAATACAAGCACAACAAATGTGTGTTTAGCCCTAGCAGGAGAAACGGCTCATTGTCTTTTACCAAAGACAAAAAAGAAATCCTAGAACCACTAAGCTGACGCCTTTCCATTTTGTTTACATTTCATAAAGAAGGATGTTGCGCTCAGTGTCTTCTTCAGAGCTTTTCAAGTTGTTTCATTCAGTGGTTCTCGGTGCAGCGCCACCACAGGCGAGGGCGGGAACAGGTTTTTCAAAGGGTTCACCACACCTGTTGAAAATATAACAAATGTTACAATTTTGGTCCCCAGTCGAAATAAATCTATCAAATTATCAGGTGGGAAAGCACCATGAGTCTGTTTTTCAATATTTGGGCTTAGCCCCTGGGGTCCAGTGAACAGAACATTTAATGCTGCATCACAATACATTCTAGAGTATTTCATTCCTCCAACCCAACAGAAAGATTTTCTGGGGTGACTCCTTCTTTATCTAACATGACTGAGCGCCAGAGCACAAAGAAAAATCCATAAAGGCACAGACAAGTGGTTATGGTGTGGAAAAACTTGACTGGGCTGCACAAACTCCTAACATTAATTCAAATAATGAGAAAACCATCTGAATGAATTGAAGGCTGGATAAATGGATCAAGTATGGCACCAGTGGTGGACTGGTAATCTGTCCATCCTGCAGATATCCAGAGGGGCGGGGAATGCTGGCCTGCCTGGCTCATTGAACTAGAAGAATAATATCTATGACCAAGCAGCAGCAGCCAGGCCTTAGATCAATACTTTAACCGAAAGCATTAAATGCATTGAGCTTAGAAAACATCTTTAATCTATGCAATAATTGCCAGATGTATATTTTCTTGTGTTTTTTGATGAATTCAGTAAGAAATCTCCTGTTGGAGCCATTGTTATTTCTGGGTGTTTATGTCAAGTTGCAAATATGAAGAAATATGTCCAGCTCTGCCCACCCCCTAGGACAGTAGGAATAAAATTGCTCATTCTTCCTCATTAAGAAGGCTCTCAATACTTCCTTAACCCTCCTTTAGCTCTGTAAAACCAGTAACTGTTCTCACAGAGTGACAAACAAGACACTGGAATAACAAGCAGGGCAGGAATTTTCCTCAGTGGGAATGAGAATCATAGTCTCTTCTTACAAGAGACAGCGTCTGCTTCCACATAGATAATTTTCAAAGACGCTGGCAGGACTAGCCCTTTCTTGCTGACTGTGTTCATGCCAGAAACACTTCCTGGCTGGGTTTATATGCTGTCAGCTTTGTAAATCACTGGAAGCAACCTGGGTTTTCCCAGACATGGTGGAACTGATTCCACCATGACTGTGTGAGCTGCTCATGACATTCCTTCCAATTAAATCTGAAATTAAAAGTAAACTAAGTTGTAACCTTTCAGATGTAGCTTTTAATTGGAGTGTTAAATGCATTTTTTAAATAATTTTTTTACAGATTGTTTTGATTGATTTCTCAAATGCTCTCCTTCTAAGGCTTGATCACATTTAAAAAAAATATTTTTTCTCATTTAGGCTTTCAGGTAGCAAATTTGATACAAGATAGTTAATCTGAACTGAATCAAGCTGCTTCATTTATGTGCTCTGAAATTCCACTGTGAACACCTCAGGGCTGAATGAATTTGATTGTCCTGAGGGAAAAATCAATGGCTGTCCCACTGAGGAGGTGCTTTGAGGGTAAAAACAAAGTTGGGATCCCACTGAGTTACATTGTAGCTGGCCAATCATCCATGGAAAAAGTATCAAACTGTCTGTGCTGATATATTTTCTTTTATCTTAATTTCTGTGGGAAAAACAACTTATATTTGAAAAATTGTTGAAAAACAGAAAGAGAAATTTTTCTAATAATAAAAAAATGTTCAAGAGAAATCATGCATCAGCTAAACGGATTTCAAAATATTTTGCCTCATTGCCAGCGACAGTTCTAGACCAAATTTACCAGAGGGCCAGCATGGGGCCAGCAAGGGCTAGTATGGGGCAAGCAAAGGACAGTATGGGGCCAGCATGGGGCAGTGGTTTCTATCATGAGGGCACAGAAGAGAAGAATGAGAATACAAATATTTCATTGTTTAATATAGTAAGTGAGCCAAAGAGCCACTTGTGGCTCCAGAGCTGCAGTATTTGGACCCCTGATCTGGTACATGAAAACTGACATTATGTTTCACTACAGCTAAAGCTAAAAGGCCAAAACCTTAATTTTAAATTAAATGTAAAACTGTGAATGTAAGACATGATCTTGCTTCTGTGGCGGCACATATTATTAGAAGGAAATTGATTTATTAGGCCATAAAAGGGGCCAGGACTGGTTCTACAGGGGCACTGGCCCCTGTTGGCCCATGTCTAGAACCGCTCCTGCTTATTGCTGTGCAAAGTTAATTACTCTAGTGCTCACAAATACCTAAAATGTTGTAGAAAGTGCATATTTCAAATTTTTTATTACTAGTATATTTGTTTGCCTTTGCTTCACTCAAAATGTACATGTGGAATCACTGATATGAGGTTGCTTTTTATCTCTTCATTCCATTATCATAACATTGATTCTTGTAATATGATCTGCATAGTTGGTCTTGCAATTTACCTAAAGTACTAAAATCAATGAACAGATATGTGATTGAAAACTCAATCTGGGTGGTCCTCAGTGAAGATGGATGATCTATGTTTCTTATGTTTTACTCTAACGCCCCAGACAGATCAAGGGAGACATTAAGAAGCAGGCGACGTCTGAAGCAGAGCTGAACCTGAGAAAATTGGCAGTCCAATTTGTTCCCATCTCAGATATCTGTCCCAAACCTTTGGTATTATTTTAATTGTATCAAATTTAGTTTTACATGGAGATACAATAAAATGTCTAACAGGTAAGCAGAGTTGGTTAACATCAGACGCCTGGCTTTAGCCATAGAAAGCACAGTTCATAACAATGATTTGAAAAATTAAAGGTTTGCCTTTCACAGCCTAGGACATTTTCATACAGATGGCAGCTCACTGTGCCACTCCCTAAACAGCTGCTGCATAATATTTCCTTTCATCAGATGAGCTGTAATGTTGTTTACCTGTTTCCCTTCAGAGCTCTGATTATTTTTTTCCAAACTGGAAGCATCAGTGATGACTTATTTATAGCTCATCAACTTATGGTGACATTTAGCTAAATTAGGAGCACATTTAAAAGACGAGTATGTTTTCGGCTGTGGTTTACTCTTCTTTTAAGGATTTTATTTACCATTTGAACAGAAGGAAAATTTTAAAAGTGCAGAAAATATATAAAATACCATCATGAGTGAAGAACATAATGTATTATTCCTTCTGCTGTAAAGTAGGAATGGATTTTGTTAATATTTTGGGATGTTTTTATCTTCAGATTGCTGGATGTGGTGATTGAGGATGATGGTAATATTGACATGGTGTTGCGTTCAGGGCTCAGCTGTTTGCCTGTGGGGATGTTTCTTGCTCAGACAGCGATAGAGTAATTCATTCCTGATCTGGAAGGTCTTCAGTCCTTCATTCCCGGCTCTCGCAGCTTTCCAACTCTGGATGACTTTGGATAACAACGTTAGCTAAGTAGCTAAATGTGCAGTCTTGGTTATTCAATAAGAAGACTTTAGGAATTTAAATGTAAATTAGTTAAATCTCGAAGCAATCATGGCACTATATCTAAATCTGGGACATGTAGCCCCTGGCAAGCATATTAAGATGAATTTTAGAGTCAAGGCTGCTGGTGGTATTAAACCACACATTGTAACAGTGTTATGAGGGAAATGTAAAGAATTAATAACTTTGTTTGGAGAATATTCTTTTGTTTGTTGGGGATCAGCTGAATACACTCATAATAGCCAGATACAACTCTGAGCTTTTTCAAATTACTTTTACATATATTTACTTTTACAAGTTTACATACATTCAATTTACTATGCGTTTCTGTTGTGGGTGGATTTTTAAGACAGTACCTCAGACATACTGTTTCCTAGTGACATGATAAAAAAAAATCTAAATAAATCAGACAAGTTATCATCAAGATAATTGTGGACCCCAACAGATCAGTTTCCACTTCCATTCTCCACTGTTTTAAACAATTATAACTATTAACAGCATAGTAATGTAGTAATGTCAGGCCATCGTACACTAAGTTGATGGGTTGTAAGTCCCAGGAGTGAATGAGTTTCAGAACAAAAATGTACGTCTCAAACAAAAAACAAACAACTTTACAAACACTAATGCTGGTAAGAGTTGGTAATAACAGAGAAATGATTCCCGTACCGCTATCAGCTGAAAGGCGACTCAGAGAAGAAGAAGCCATAACTTAAAAAATAACATAAAAATGCACATTACAGTTTGCATATTCACTGAGGGACAAAGACCTTCATGCTGGACACATGTTCTCTGGTCTCATGAAATTAAAACTGAAAATAGTGTTCCTGTTTTTATTTGCATTGTAATTAAAACAAAAAAACAAAAAAACCCGGCTTTTTAAAAATTATGTACACCATGGTCAGTAATAACAAGAAAAACTTTGTTTGGGATTTTTCATCTTCTGCACTTCGTTGATATTTTTGATGAAGAATATTTTGCAGTCAGCTGCAAGTCTTTGAAGTTTTAAAGGCCGCTCTGCAATTATCTTAATTTTTAACTCTTGACAGATTATCAGATTTTAGTTGAGACTTTGACTGGGCCTCTACAGAACATTCAAAGCACTTCATTTTTGAGAAAAAAAAAAAAGTAATCAAAATGTTATTAAATGCTATGCTATTTGATAAATTGATGAACTATAGTAGAATCTGGAAATCCTCCATTTCTCACTCAACGTAAATAATTTTCCTAAGTGATTTAAATTCTTGCTGCTATTTTATTTTGAATTGCTGCATTAATACTCAAGTTTTGGTTATTCTATAATTTTCATGTTATCGGATGTCATACAACATCTTTTTTAGTTCATGCTGCTTATAGTACTATATTGTCTATATGAAGTTTTTTACAGGTCCGTCTTGAAATGTTCTTAGATGTATCTGTCTCTGTGTTTCATTATCCTGAGTGCTTCAAGAAAGTGACTGAAAATGGCTTTGTTATTTACTTTCATCACTGTATTATTCCACACAGACCATTACTTTATTTCTCAGTCAGCTCTGGTATTAAAGTGAGCATGTACAATTCAACTAATTGAAGGGGAGAGGAAAACATTTTCAACTCATATACTGCAAGAAATGAGATAGGAGTTTGATTCTGACTGCTTTTGATCTTGTTAGTCAAAGAAAATTGATGGTCTACATATTGATTGAAACACATATAGAGCTTTGCCTGTCACCACAGTAGCAAGCAGAAATCTTTTCTTCAGTCTGAATGTCACACAATTTCCACCCAGCTGCAACTGTGCATCCGTGACATTTGAAAAAGAAGCGGCGCCTCAAAGCTTCTTGCAGACCTGCTTGAGGCGAGGGGAAAACGACAACAAAAGCAGCTATTATCTGTCACTATGTGGATTTGTCTAACCTTGTTCAGCACAGAAGATCTCGGCTCTACTGAGGCACGCCTCACTGTCGGTCAGTCCTGAATTGAGGTTGGTGGTACAATTCACCCGAAAGTCACCCCGCTGATTGAGCACTCGATGGCTGTTTCCTATGTTCTCATGGGCGACTTAAAATGGTGGTAAGCATGGAGAAACAACCCCTCCCCCCACTTTTTTTGCACCAACATGCAGCTACAGAGATCACATGCTGTACTGGAACATGAGAAACCCAGCTAACACTGTTGCCATGACAACCCAGCCAGAGGATAACTGTTTTACAGCATATTACACCACCCACCACCTAGGCTGGCTGGGAAAAGTGTTGCTTTGGCAGCTGCTCAGGCTCACCAACTGCGGTGATTAGAACACGTCTTGTAAAGGAATTGCCTTCCGTCCTGCTAGAGCGACTGACAAATGTAATGAGTAAACAGTAATGAGCCGTCCTATTGTTAGATGTGCTTGAAAAGAGCAGAAATTAATTGAAAATGTCGCATCAGCCTTGGAAATGTCATTGATTTTAGGAGGTACACTCCAACCATGTTGATAATATATTACACATTGATGGCACTTAATATCAAACCTGGCAATGGGTAACATGACAGAATTCCTTTTGTGGCAGTTATTTAAAGCAGACACCGACATATTGGAAAAGCTAATTTTCATGTAAAATCACGGCACTTTGTTATCTATTGCATGTTTTGTTGTACTCTCAAAATTGATGTTAAATTAAGTTTCACATCAGTTTCTATCCGAATGTGAGATTAGTCAAAGTCGCAAAATAATGTTTCGTCAAAAACATATTATATATTTTATGTTGTGGTGATTCTGCATTGACTGTTATACATAATATCAACTTTTCTTCACTATAAGGTAGTGGAAGCTCTATAGGACCATCAGTGTTCAACTTCATTAAAATTTATAATTATTAACCAGTAGTTACTGAAAAACTGTAGACTTAAGCATTCTTATGATAATTTTTAGCTGATTTCTGAAGTTTGTTTACTTTACAGCATCCCACAATGCAATGTGTTTTTGGCTTCGGGACAGCCATCGACTGAGTTTTTTAACATAATGCTGTTGGACAGGTTCTATCACACTTGTACCATAAAGGAACCACTTAAACAACTCCTTAAAATGGACTTGGTGCAATTGTTTTTGCAGGCGGTCTAGTCCAATTTCCTTATTCACATGTGCACAAACAAACCACACCAAGAGTTTGCTTAGAACAGATTAAACACCTTAGCTGTAAAAACACCCTTATAGTTCACTAAAAGAACAAAAAGTCAAAACCATCATGACACCAAACTTTCTATTGTAAGCATATATAAATTGAAAATGCAACATAAAGATTTTCTAGTCAAAGAATCTGTCTGATAAATACATAAAGCAGGATAAAAAGCAACAAAATATTAGAAGTGAAATTAATTCTTATTGATTTTCCCACTGCCTTTAGGGTGCCAATAAAGTTATTGCCTATAGGTAAGATATTAACCACTTACAATCTTTTATAGAACCTAATTTTTAAAATCCAGTACCTGCTCTTTAGGAATTTCCAAGATGATTTAGTTAAATTTCCAATAACAGTTTATCTTTCTCTGGTACCTCAATGAAGACGAGTTTTTATTAACAACAAAACTAATTCAAGCAACATGATGTGTTAGGTAAAGGTAGTGGAAGATCTGACAAAAACCTGAAAAAGACCAGCACTTTAAGCACAGCAGACATCCCAACAGGTGGGTTAGTTAGAAATGGCAGTACAATCTACTGGTACTGGCTGTACCAGTAGATTGTACAACCAGTACAATCTACTGGTTGTAGATGAGGAGCAAAAAACAGGATTGATTGAGGAAAGGCCAGGCTAAGCATTTTGTTAATGCATGACGTGTTGAAACAAAGAATTGTATTAATTTCAATTATTAAAGCTGAGGTTTTCTGGCCACCAAACAAGCAGATCTTTCTCAGTACTTTTCTTTTTTCAAGCACTTCTGAAAAATCTTCAGTTGGTTGAAATGTTAACACTGAGAATCAAGGTGTGTCACAAAACCGCCAAGGATTTATTTTTGTTTTCCTGAAACTATTTAAACTGAGCATGCTTAACAAAAATAACCTTTCCGTTGTCCCAGCTGCACTATTGACGACATCTACATGAGGCTGCAGATCCAGGCCATTCTCTGTTTACCTTCTGTCATCATTAGCTTCAGTCCAGTGAGGATAGCATCAGAACAACTATCGCTGATTAGCAATGTAGCGTTGGGAAGTGAGGGAGAATGAGCCGGCCCCCTGCTGTCTGATTGTTCTCATGGATGAAGATTAATTTTACACATCACTCTGCGCTCTGATTGGCTGAACTAATATCCCATGAGAACACTTGACTATACACAGATGATGAGGATGATATGGTGAAATTATTCTGTTTATCTGAAAAATTACATCTATTTTACAAATAAAAAAATTTCACAGCTTAGCTAAACAAAAGCACAACACTATTTGTCATATAATTTGTTATAATAAGAACAAGAGAAATCTCTGAATGATAAAGAAAGCCAGACTTGCTGATAAAAGAGCAATGTGTTTGCAGTATATCCACGAGACATTCCTAACCTTTAAAGATTTCTTGTTTCATATAAAAAATGCAAAACGATGCTCCAAGCAAAAATAATTAATGTCACTCCTTACTTGGAAAAAGTCAAACATCAGAACGGTGCTTATAATAAGAAAAGAAAATGTCTTATTTTATCATAATATTTGAATTATTGGTTTTATTTTGCCAGTTTATTATTCGTTTCCAGTTAGACTAAACCTTTTGGATAGAAAATGTCTTCAAACATTGGAAATTACAACAAAGCTTAGGATTTCTCCAATTTCTTGCAAGCAAATGTAAATGTAAGGCGTTAAAAGAACAACATTAAATGGCTGAGAAATATAAAAATCTCAAAATTTATCTTTAGGGAAAAATGCAGATAAAAATGTTGATGACCAGATGTGACCAGTTGCCAAGCCATCTGATCCAACTCAGCACCAGATGGTGAGCCACAGCTCTTGTGCTCAAGCATTTAAAGCAGCATGTGTACCTGGAGCAGAGATGAAGCGACCTGAGAAGCAAGAATTTTTCTAGACTCGTAACATTTCTGCATAAGACATGCCTAGTCACTGTATCTGGCTAGTACAAGTTTCTAAATCAAAATAAGCTTTCCTTTTTATGTAACCAGCTTCACTTCACTCTCATTCCTGAAGGAAGGAATTCCCACAACAAAATGCTGCTAACACCATCTATTCTGTTCTTCTGTGGTAGATATTTACTTTGTTGGACTGTTTTCTTTAAAGCTGAGTAATGGTTGTGTGACAACAGCAGTTTCTGAAATACCAGCCTGTCGGACACAAGTAGCCACGCCGTGCTCAAGGATCTTTACCATCTCCAAATGTCTAAATGTGAGGTTTTTTAAACCTAAAGATCAATAAATTGAAGTCTGGAAGTTTCCTCCTAAACATGCACCAACTATAATAAGGAACGATTCAATCTAACAGGTTGACAGGAACAAGCATTAAAAATGTTTTTTTTCTTGAAAATTCTGTCTTAATTTGAATTTTTGCAGCTTCAAAATAATGCAAGACAGAAGTACAAATGCCAGTTTTTAATATTTTATGAGATTTAATAACCCTTTCACATAAAGGTGTAAATGTTTTTTATCATTGCCTGGTATGGTGATATGAGATTGGCTAATGAAACCAGATGAGTTTCTCTAGTTAAAGAGGCTGACATGTAGCTAGTATGCTGTTTTCAGATCTTTATTTTAAAGATGTGCAATGTTTTCTCTGCAGCTGGTTCCTACTCTTGGTTTTCCCAGCAAGCAGTGAGAATCGGCATCAAGGAAAACCAAGAGACAGTGTTTCTTTTGTTCCTGCCCCTGTTACTATGTTCAAAAGCATAAAACTGTAGGGTCTGCTGCATATACTAATGGCTACTACAGTTTATTTGACACTAGTATTGTGTTATTTTATTTATGGGTAATCTAAAAATGAATTCCCTATTGGTGTAATGAAATTACCTTTCATAAAATTTCTCTTTACTCTCTTCTGTTTGGCAATATGATCCACTAACTGCGACACTCTTAAGTTTTCTATTTTAAATTTTACAAAACAAATGACAGCAGTACTTTAATGTAAAATCATCTTTGAAATAATTGTCTTTTCAGATTATCCGCAGCTGTACCACAAAAAATGTATTGCAGTATTTAAATTCAAAAAGGTGAACTCATGTGTTTTTAGACTCTCTCCACATACAGGAATAGAATTCAAGTGTGTTTATGGTGGCATTCATGATTTTGGATTTTTGCATAAGAGTAATACAATTTTCAAATACACAATCAGAAGACTAGTGATTACAAGCCACCGCAGGTGAATGCTGAGGAAGCTAGTTGTTCAGAGTGCTACTTCCAAGCATATTAAGGGAAGGTTAGTGAAAGAAAAAAGTCTGGTAGAAGTTTGCTTGAGAAACAGGGATAACTGCAGTCTTGAAAGGATTGTGTAGCAATTGCGAAGATTCACAAAACATCTGAAATCAGTGCTTCAACATCCACCAAACCTGAGCGAATCCAAGACATGAACCACAACGATGACAATGGTTGTCCATGTCTAGAACCATGTTTCTGATTCAGAAGATGTTTCAGATTTCTCCTGAACCAGAGACAATATCACATGTCTTACTTTGACTTGGGAGAAAAAAAACTGGACTGTTGTTCAGATGAAAGTAAATGTTATATTCCATTTGGAAATGAGACTCCCAGAGTTTGGGTGAAGTGTAAAATTTTCAGACAGTGACGATTTGGGAGCCATGTCATCTTCTGGTGTTGATGTTCAAAGACATACAACATATTCATCACTTTTTTTTATTGAACCACTGATTAATTAAGCCTGTATTTCCCCAAAGATGATTAGTCTGCAAAGATGTTTTCTAAAATTACTCATTTGTGATCTACTTAGCAACTTGTGCCAGGTGTGTCCCGCCTCTCGCACAATGACCCCCGTGAACCTAAGAGTATGTAGACGATGGATCTAACCGCATAGCGCTCAACGGACTGAATAAATATGGATCCATGCTGCTGAAAAACTCTGCAGGGTAAATAACATCAACCTTAATGAATGATGCACAGAATAACAAGAAATCAGTCACTTTTATTTAGAAATAGTTTCAAAAAATAATGAAGTTAGCACACATTCCATATACAAAATGTCAGTGTTAAGCCTGAATATGTAATGGAACTGATTAGCAACTATGGTTTGTTTATAATGTTGAATTGAAGAAACATTGAAAATAATACAGCTTAGGTTGAGTTTTGACAGGGAATTGAAGACAAATGTGCTCATTTAAAAAAAATAGTGCAAAACAGAACTGAAAATGATTTAAAAGCATTTTCAGAACCTGACAAATAAATGTAGTATTTAACGGAAGCAAAGTAGCTTTTGTAACGGGATACAGCTTTTAAATATTTCAACTTTTTATATAAAATATATGATTTATGTATATATATTGTGTGTATATCTATATTTATATATGTATATGTCTTACATTATATTTCCAATTTCAAATAGGTAACCTCACAGTCTCAACAACAAAGTGAAAACAAATGGCATTAATGAAAAAAACATATGTAGTATAATGTGGCAACAACATGCAACCGGTGCTACTTTATTGTCAGATCAATGCAAAAAATATGGAGACGGAAAAACAAAGCAAAAAGGCTGTTGTTATTAGCACTGTCATTGCCACCAACTGTACACCTAGATACAAAAGTTACAGAATGTATCAGAGTCATTTACATTCACTGAGATGACAGTTATTCATTATAGTAAGACAATAGTTATACCTACTGGCACTAGAATTTGGCACTCTTACTTATTTGGCATTTTGGACCTTCACCTAAGCCATATGAAAGTGGATGCCTCCTCTTCATGTCACTTCCGAATGTAATACTATAATACCGTATCATCCTGTTCATTGTTTTCCATTCATGGCATGTAAACAGATTATGTTTCTTCTTGAAAACAGAGCGGTGACTCTGGTCCTCATCAGAAAGATTACAAACAGCAAAAGCACTGAAGCCAACAGAGACAAAAGAACAAAAGAAAATTGCTGCAACAACTCCAACAATAAAAAGCTAAGAAGGATTATTTCCAAATGTCAAGCATTGACATATAGATCATATCAACACCTAATGTTAAAGAATAAAATATACAGGAAAGTTTTTATTAAGAATTAATTACATGTCTTTAAGATCTCACTCTCTTATGCAATGTTTTTGGCTTTCAAATATGGAACTAGAAGCTGTTTAGTACTTTCTATCTGAACTCTCACGTTAAGTCGTTCATATCCAACCAGTATGTATACAAGTTTATTTAAAAGCTATTCTGTGAAAATACATAAAAATATTTTTTTGTACATTTTTTTCTCTGCAAATTTTCTTACAAAAAAAAATCCATTTCACATCTTAATGGAGGTGATATCAAGTGTGCTTGAAAATCCAGTTTGGCGGTAGGGGCTACAGAAACAGTTGTAATCAATAAATTGACCCCTCCCTCTCTCTCACACACCCCGACACACACACACACACACACACACGCACTTGCACTATTCAGGCACACAAATACAGCGGGGCTGACTGAATCGCTGACCCCCAGGAGAAACTGCAGCCGTGAATCAAGCCCTTGCTTCTTTCTCAGTCCAGTTCAAGCAGGTAGGAAAGCACGATACCACAAGTTTAGAAAACAAAAGCCAACTGTTTATATTTCGAGTAAAATTCCACCCTTTAAGGGAAGCTATTTTATGGAAAATGTAGATAGAGAGCAACAGTAAAAGTCTTTGTGTGGAGAAAGAGAAATCTCTCTCATACCTTTACTTTTTCACAAGACAAATAAAAAAAAGTGCCAAAACAGAAACGAGGGACAAAAGAAAAAAAAAATCACTCTATTGAAACCATTGTAAGGCACTCAGGAGTTTCTCAGTGATCAGGATAGATCTGTCAGGCTGACGTTTAGTCCCATGTCAGGTCTCACATACGGGACAGCGTGGACAGCTTTGGGAAACTCTGGAGTCATCACCCGACCATTCTCCCCAGTACTCCCTGTAACGGAAAGTCTCGCTTTATTCCTCATGGCATCCCCAAAGGTCACCTACAAAAGCACAGAAGCCACATGCACATCCAGACACAAGCCAGCACAATCATCACACACACGCACACACACACGGATCCATACACAAACAAGAAAGCAACATGTTAGATGGATGCGTCTGACCACATCAAAATGTTTAAGAGATTATAGATACACAAATATGAGAATGTAGATGAGAACTTAACGTGAGGTCTGTGATTAACACAATGCAAGATGCAAATGATCATGTAAAGGTTTCTGCATGGTCACTGCAAGCATTATTGTTGAAGTACGTTACTAGGACAGAGGTATTAACAAGCATGGCCATCAACAGTCATACATGAAAATGGTTTCAAAG